>NC_086172.1:78066680-80566680 GCF_023053635.1 Elgaria multicarinata webbii | reverse complement strand
TTAGGCTTCAGAAGAGAATTGAAGGACACAAAGAGCCGCTGAGGATGCATAGTATTTGACTGGATCAACGTTGAGTAATACTGCTGTTTGGCCAATGAAATGGCAGAAGAGAAAGAGGAGAGTACAAATTTGTAATGGACAAAGTCCGCCCAGTCCCTGGTCCTACGCCAAAGGCATTCAGCTGCCCGGGAACAAGAGCGAAGAGTTAATAAGTGACATAAAATACTCTGTGGCGCAGTTAGGTGATTTTGGACTCTGGACTTAACAATCTTACGGCCTGACTTCAAAACGTGCTAAGCCGGCCCGCCTGTGTTTGGGGGCCCTTCTGCTCTTTTTTCGGAGTCCATCTCTAGACTTCTGCCCCAAAGTTCTGCCCTAATGGCACCACTGAGATTCTTCACCTGGATGCTCTAAACCTGAGGGATTCTCTAAAGAGCTGGACTCTTCCCCATTCACTTTGCCAATAAAATCCAACCTAAAAAAAATCACAAGTTCTTCCAAAATAATACACTGGGAACTCAACAGGGATCTGCCTCTTTCTTGGCATTCATTTGGCTGCTCAGTCCGCTTGAGAAGGCTTATTGCCTACAAAGGGCTCCTCCCCCACGAAGGCCCAATCCCATGCAGGATGAGTGCACTGACTGTCAACCCCACTTAACTCAGCGGGGCTTTACTTTCGGGGGGGGGGGGAGAATAAGACACGATTGAGCTGTAAATCTATTGTTCTTTTTAAGATTCTAGTTGAATTTCTCGCACTACTGGGAAGCTTCCCAACCCCTTCAGTTTTAGCGACAACTGGTTCCTCTCCTTAACTGCCCCATCCAACAAGAAAGCGCTTCTGAGTCCCGCCGTTTTCCCTTATGTGGTTTTCCGGCACTTACCGCGAAGATCGAAGTAGGAGATGGTGTATTTGCCAGGCACTAGAAGGAGAACGAAGAGAAAATACGATTAGGATGGTTAGCAAGCTGCCGCCCTCGCGCACGCACACACACACACACACACACACACGCCCGCCACTCTCCGCTGAATGCACGTGGCGCTCGTCTCCGCCGGGGGACCCGAAGGCTGCAATCCTATACTCACTTACCTGGGATTTAGCGCGACTGGACTCAATGGGGATGACTTCATCAATTCGATCCCAACGATTGCTACCCGCCTCCCCAGGAAAAACCAGAGACCAGCTCCTGTCTCCATCATCTAGCGGGACAGGGATATCTCCTAAAACGCCGCTGGGGCGTACGGGGAGTGTACTCACTGTCGGAACCCCAACCGGTCGAAAGGCGACAGCGGACGATTCTGGCTTCCTGCACTCGGAACAAAGCGCCTCAATCAATCCGGTCGGAGAAAACGCTGAGTCACGCGGTACCAGCAATTCCTAGCATAAGTCCCTCTTAAAGGGAAAGGAACCTGCTAAGCGCAGGCTGGTCAAGTGCCAGCGCCTCCCTCTCCCCCGACTCATGATCCTGGCAATGCCGTCAGAGGCTTGTGAAGTACTAATCTATGGAGGCTGGTGGCTCCGATTTCTGTGGGGCTGTGAATCCATTCTAGGCTTCAGCCAGAACCAGCCAGAACTCTAAAGGATCTATCCAAGGTGCTGAACCCCCACCCCTAAAATAAGTCCAGCACCTGGGATAGCTCCAAAATAGGTCTCGCCCCTCAGTGCCCTCCAGATGTGTTGGACTGCAACATCCACACTAGCTGAGAATGATGGGAGTTGCAGTCCAACACAATTGGACGGCACCAGGCTGGGGAAGGCTGCATTAGCAAATTCATTATAATTTATAAACCTTTGTTTTGTATTTGCAGTATCTCGAACAAGGTTCCTTTGGAGCAGAGGTGGGCAACTTGTAGTTCTCCAGGTTTCTTGATGCAGGTACAGCAACTCCAGCTAACGTAGCCAACGGTGCATAATATTTAATTTGCCTGCATAGCCTTCCCCAACCTGTAAGACTGCAATTTGCATCATTTCCAGCACCAGTGAGATTCACAGCTGAGTGGGGATATAGAGCTGGGAAGGGCCAGCCTTTCCATTAGGCAAGGTGAATCTCCTGTTCAAGTGGCAGATCAGGAGGGCCGGCAGATAGGGGGTGCTGGTGGGTTGTGTACCCACCGGCTTCTGGGAGGGCCCCTGCAGGTACTGCTGTTGCCACATGGCGGCATTGCTGTGATGGACGAGCAGGACCGACAGGCCTTGTAGGAATACAAACCGCACATCCCTCTCTTCTCTACCAGAGTGAGAGATCAAATGGGCAGCCTCGTCAGTTGGGCAACAGGTGGGCAAGGCTCTCTGGAAACTGGTCACATGCAGAGGGCATATGAAAATCAGTCATGGGCTGCATGAAATTGAGGACCATATGTGGCCCCGCCAGGTGCTTTCTTGCTGCAGCAAATGCCACAATGGGAGAATGACCAGCCCAGTGTTCTGGGGCAGCCACCTGCCCGATGTCTCACACTGAGGATCCTCAGAGCAGGCACTATGGGGCCAGGTGTTCTTCTGCTTCAGGCAGCAGGACGACTTGCACTGCTGCTGCTGTGTTTGGGTCCCCTCCTGCTCATTCTGCTGAAGAGGGTTCTCAGCATCTGCCCCAAAGTCCTGCCTTAATGACACCACTGAGTGTGCCGTTTGCTCCAAGGGGGCAGGAGAATGCGGGGAGCAGAAAATACATATTTATTTGCCAATGTGGATTGATGTGAGCGTCCATGAAAGAGACAGCAGAGCTGCAGGGGCAGGTCCAGACTTTTCCACCTGATTGTTCTTTCCTGCAATAAATGCAGTGTTGCTATACATATGGTGTGTGAGGTCCAGACATTTCCCCTCACTTGGGTTGCAGGCAAAACCACAAATTCCATGCATTCCAAGCACAAATCTTTTGTACTAGGAAAAAGTTGGTGTGGTGTAGTGGCTAAGGTGTTGGACTGGGAGTCAGGAGATCCAGGTTCTAGTCCCCACTTGGCCATGGAAACTGACTGGGTGACTTTGGGCCAGTCACATACTCTCAGCCCAACCTACCTCACAGGGTTGTTGTTGTGAGGATAACATGGAGAGGAGGAGGATTATGTATGCCACCTTGGGTTCCTTGGAGGAAAAAAGGTGGGATATAAATGTAATAAATAATAATTATTTCCCAAAATAACATGGCTGTCATTATTGCAATTGTGTGGTTGTGGAAATGTTGGAAGAATCCACTCAATATTGTCTGTGCCATAAGGACAAATCGCACCCCTACCTGACACATTTATGTTGTGAGTTTCCTCTCGTTTTTCCTTTTTAAATTATTTAGAGGCTAAATGTTCATCTGTTATAAAGAGTTCCAGCCCAGGGGCATTCACTTTGCTCTTTAAAAGCAGATGAACCACCTGCAAGGCTATCTCTTCTCCATGGAGAAATTCCCCACCATTTTGTAGTTTGTTTGCTTTTCCTTTTAATTATTCCCTCTCCCTGCGTAATTTAAAACTTTGAACACTGGGCACTGCCTCTCTCCAGAGATGGAATGCATGCATGGCTATTATTTAAAAAGAACCGGAGGCAAAGGACAAAATGGTGCCTCCCTCCTGTTCCACGGAGAGAAGCTGACTGGACTAGCAGCTGAATCTTAGTTCAACCCTGCCAATGGGACAGCGTTTCCCACTGCACCTGAGAATAACAAGTTAGCTTAGAACAGGCTGGGCCACAAACAGTTCCTCCCCACTGGCCTTTTTAGCAGCACCTGACACTGCACCACCAACATTCCCTGTCCAGAAGGCCCAGAGAAGCACAATTTTGCACTGCATGCACTCCCTGCATGCCTTGTTTTGAAGGGGGGGGGGAAAGCCTTTTTGCCACTACATGGCTAAATTCCAGCAACGAGTTCAGTGGTGCGTCAGCAGGCAATTGGGGGAGGGTTCCAGGGGAGAAATTGGCCACTGCACCCTCAGAAGTTACTGACCCCTTATCCTTCCGGAGCAAGGTTAAGACTTTCCTCTTTGCCCAGGCGTATGGCGGCACATCCTAATTACCCACATGTTTAGTTTTTAATCGGTTTTTAATGCTTTATGTGTGTATGTTCTATGTTTTAGAGTTTTAAATTTTGTATACTTGTTTTTACCTCAATTTTAGAATTTCTGTAAACCGCCCAGAGAGCCCTGGCTATGGGAGCGGTATATAAGTGTAATAAATAAATAAATAAATAAATTAGGGGGTGCAGAGCAGGCCTTGTGGCACCTTGCTGCTGCTCATTGCCCCCTCAGCACCTGTCATCTGAGGCAGCTGCCTCACTCTGCCTAATGGTAGGGCCAGCCCAGAGGCCCATGTTCAGCCATGAAGCTCCTTGGGTGTCCTTGCCAGTCATGGTCTCTCAGCCTAACCTACCTCATAGGATTGTTGTGAGGATAAAGAGAGGGGGAGACCATGAGCCCCTTGGAGGAAAGTTGGGATATATAAATGTAAGAAACAAGAAATGATCACTGTGAGGCAAAAAGCTTGATAGGCATCAAATTAACCAGTGACACTTTTCAGCATGTAGGTGCAGAGATGGAAAAGTTTCATCACTTGATTTCCTGCCTATATCATGCAGCTATTAAAGGCACAGGGGCTCTACTCAATAAAGGTATTTGTATCCCATAACATATTGTCGGCAGGGAGGAATGGTCCTTCCCTCTCTCAGCAGGGGAGGGGAGGGCTTGTGTTTCCGATCATTCTTCCTGCTTGCTTCCTCAGATGTGAGCCAGAGGGTGATAAGACTAAGCCCAAGAGCCTTGGCATTGTCTGAGCTAGCTAGGTGGGGTCTAATTACCATTGCCCCCGGAACACTGCCAGCTTGGCACTGAATAAACCATGAGTTGCCTGCGCAGCAGCACTGGTGGCCAGCAGTGCCGCCAGGAGCCTCATCTCTGCCATCCAGAAGGCCAGGGAGGTGCCAAGTACCACAGGTGGGGTCCCAACATGGTTTGCCGAGCTGCTCAGGCTCCTGTTTAGAAATGGGAGGGTTGTGGAGGACATCTTGGGAAGAGGCCCTCAGGGAGCAGCAGGATGGGAGAAAAAGGCTGGGGTCATGGATGTGGAGGGAAGGAGTGATGGGACAGGAGGAAGGCCCTTGCAAATGCCAGGACATCACTGGGTGGGGTCTGGTGGGGCATGGCGTTCAAGGGAAGGGTGATCATTTTAACCGAGGCAGGTTATTTTTAAAAACAGGTTACTGGTGGACACAGAGAGCCAGAAGGAGCATTTTATCCCCTGGGCATCTCTCCTGCCTCATTCCCTTACAACATTCCTTCCTAGGGTCAGTGAATAACGCAGGGAAAGCCATGGCAGCCCTCAATATGTGTCCTGCGTTCTCCGAGACCTCTTGGGTTTCCTGCTCCAGGGGGGTTGTTTTACCTTGTTTGCATCATTAGTGAAAAGCAGATCCAGGCCGGGTCGTGTGTCTGACCTGATAAGCTCAGATTCCCTCCCTCTCTCGCTACCCCTCCTGCTTCAATCTCACTCCCTGCAAATCATAAGACGACTTGATTAGGTTTGGATGGATGGAGAGTAGGGAAGAAGCAGATGCACCCCCCTCCTGCTCCCACGACCGTTCCTGGACCTGAGGAGCACAAGGGTTGATCCGTTATAAGCGGATTTACAAGGGAAAGGTCTCCGAGACCGAGAGCAAAGAGGAAAGGTGTCTCCAGGAGCGAGGAGATAAGGGGGAAAGCAACTGGAGGAGAGGCGGAGGGGAAGTGGGAGAAAGAGAGGGGGCGTTTGGGGAGCAGTAGGGGGAAGCAGTTTGAGAGAAGGATGCAGAGAGCAATGGAACAGGAAGTGAACGGGGAAGGTACACAGAAGAGGGTTTGCGTTACCTCAGAACGAGGTACCTAGAACCTTGGCAGTCCAGCTAGATTAGAAGGAGGGCATACGTGAAAGAGTGAGTGTCCCCACACGGCATAGTGTGGCAAGCGACCAGCAAGAGGGAGCCCTACAGGAGCCTCAGCACCAGGAGGAGGGTACAGAAGAGGGCCTCAGGGGCTGTATATGTGAGGATGAGATGCAGAGAGAGAGGCAGAGGCAGCGTGGAGAGGAATTAGGCCTTACGGAACAGAAGGCTTGGGGCTCGTGCCTCCTGGAGGGAGGGAAAGAAGTGCAGCTCTTCTTCGCCTGCCCCCAACATGTTCTTTTTTCTCCGGGAGACCCAGCGCCTGAGCAGTGAGACGCCAGAGTCACGGGCATCCCGGGCCCTTTCCCGGAGCAAGTCTCACCGGCGGTCCGAGAGCGGACGCTCCCACAGGACAAGCAGCCGGTCCCGGGAAGAAAACCGACGGACCATGGAGCGGCCCAGGGAGCGGCCCAGGGCCAGGAGCACTTCGGGGGAAGAGATGGCAGCCACCTCTGTGGCCCTGAGCGGCAACTACCATAGACTGCAGGAAGGAGGAGACTTCACTGGAGCCAGTGCCAAGGACCAGCCAATACAAGGGGCGGCTTCAGGAAAGGCAGAAGAAGAATGCCCAAGCATCTGGGAGATGGAGCCCGTCCTCACCTCTGTCTTTGGGCAGGTAATGTGACTGGGGGGGCATGGGGAAGGAAGCAGCAGTGGCTAGCTAGGGTCTCTGTACTAGGGGTTCTGTCGAGGCAAGACGTGAAATAAAAGAGATTCCCTATTGGGTATGGGGCTTTTGTGGCATCCCTGGAGGATTCCGCCTACCTTTCCTGAATATTAGGGATGTACTCCGCTTCTAATCGGACCGGAGAAGCAGTAGCGGAGCGGGGGGCTTTGCCTGCCCTTAAGGCGGAGGCGAAGAGGATTGGGGGGCCGGCGGAGCGTGGCGAAGAGGATCGAGGTGAAGGCGGATCCTTCGCCTCGATCCGGAGCTCCGCCAGAAAGGTAAGTGGGGTTTACCGGGCCCTGCCGCTGTCGCTGTCGCCCATGCGGCGACGGCAGCAGGGCCTGGTAACGCCCCCCGCCCTCCTCTCCCTTACCTGCCTCCGTCCGCAGTCCGTCAGCATCTCCAATTGAGCCCGTGGTTCCAGCAGGAAGTCTGGGCCGCACTTGCGGCCCAGACTTCCTGGTGGAACCACGGGCTCAATTGAAGACGGTGACGGACCGCGGACGGAGGCAGGTAAGGCCCCCCTCCCCCTTGGTCCCTTACCGGGCTCTGCCGCCGTCGCCGCATCGGCGGCGATGGCGGCAGGGCCCGGTAACCCCCCCCGCCCTCCTCTCACTTACCTGCCTCCGTCCGCGGTCCGTCAGCGTCTCCAATTGAGCCCGTGGTTCCAGCAGGAAGTCTGGGCCGCACTTGCGGCCCAGACTTCCTGGTGGAACCACGGGCTCAATTGAAGACGGCGACGGACCACGGACGGAGGCAGGTAAGGCCCCCCTCCTCCTTACTGGGCTCTGCTGCCGTCGCCGCATGGGCGACGATGGCGGCAGGGCCCGGTAACCCCCCCTACGGGGGGGGACCGGAGCTCCGATTCGGATCCGGAGCTCCGAGCGGAGCGGAGTGGGCACAGGCGGAGTGGGGGTGGGGCGGAGCGGGCCGATCCGAAAATGGCGGATCTTAAAGTGAAGCGGAGTGGGGGGTTTGTGCACACCCCTACTGAATATATATAAAAAGGCTAGTCCTCCCCTCCTCTCAGATACCTACAGCGAGTACTCATCATGCAGACACTCATCATGACAGTCCTCACAGCCATGCCTTCAAAGAGCTTGCAAAATTTCCAGCAGCTGGGTTGGTCCACATCGACAAACGTGTTCTAGCATCTCCAACAGGAGCAGGTCCTTTGTAAAGCTAATGGATCTTGATTGACCATTCAAAACCAAGCCATCCCCAAAATACTTTGCAGTATAACAGTTAGCAATATATTGTTCCTGGGAAACCCCCACCCAGCTACTGTGAGGACTGCAGCTAAGCTCAGAGGAAGCAGGCAAGTCTGAAGGGGCTGGCAGGCGATGTCAGCACCCCTGCTAATAAAGAAGAGCCAGCACTGCATCTTTATGAACTCTGGCTCCATTGTGCCACTGGACACAGGGCTGGGGATCATAGTTTTGAGCCTCAACACCTAGCACATGTTCCAGATGGAGGAATGAGCCTAACAAGAAGAGGCCCACCAGACGTCCCTTACATATAACATCCTCCTGCCAACTCCCCTCGAGTCAGCAGAAGGAAGCACCGAAGCTGGCCAAACTTAGGATTTACAAATTCCTTTGCTGCCTGTCACCCCAGTTCCTGAAAAGCCTGGGGAACAAAATTCCTAATCTGAGGAACTGGGCTGCGGCTTCTTTGGCATGGTTCTTCTAAAGTTTACAGAGATAATGTGTGCCAACAGTCTTTGAGGAGCATGGCCAGCCCTACTATTAGGCAGAGTGAAGCGTCTGCCTCAGGTGGCAGGTGCAGTGCAGCAGCAATAAGGTATGGCAGCAAAAAGGTGTCGCTGCACAGCCTGCCCTTCACTCTCTAAGCTATCATGCTGCCCTCAGGTGTGAGGGAGGAAGAAGCTGTACCATCACCACTGTTGAAGTAAGATTCAGCTATCACTCTGGTCAACATTTGGATGTGGGATGGAGGGGGCGCCATTTTATCCTTCACTCAGGCAGCAAAACATCTCAGACAGGCCCTGCTGAGGAGCTCATTTGCCACAGCAAGAATACAGGAAACTACACCCTCAGACACACAGGCCTGCTGCTGCCTTAATGAGGCCTCCTGAGCTGGATCAAATCATATTCTTTAGCAACACACATCCCAAGGGTGGCAGATTGGGTTGCTAGGTCGACGACTCAGAGAATATTTTTAAGATGGCCATCACAATGGTGAGGTGGAGCAGGAGGTAGGACATGGGTTGCCGTTGCTGAGCAGAGAGGGAGGGGGGAAGGTCGTGAGGCCATGCTGGAGACCGAGGGAGGCCAGGACTGCACAGTGCAGGTGCTCAGCTGGTGACTGGTCAGCTATGCTGGCTGTGGACGGCTGATATCCTTACCTGCACAGGGTGCCACTGGCCAGTCGGCAACAGCATTGTCCTCAATGGTGCAGTCTCACACTTTGAACTGAATGGTCTTCTGCAGGAGCATTACTTGAAAAAGGGGCGAACCAGCCCTGCTGCATTTGGGCGTTCTCCTGCCCATTCTGCTCTGTAGGGGCCTGCTGCATCATCAGAAGAGCATTTTACAGCAAGCTCATTACTGGCCACTCATGGATGTTTGCGGGTCCTTTTGCCGCTGCTGTATCCCTCCCTCATATCTCCCATTCCTTCTGGTCTTTTTCCCATCATAAAATAAGACAGAGAAAATCCTATTTTGGGGGGGCTATAGTGAAACAAAGCCGTTTCCAGCTGTGTGCAGGAGAAGCAGCCCAATAAAAATGCCCACTGAATGGGCCACGTGGTCATTCTTGTAGGACAGCAGCAGGAGGCAAAGCAACGGTAGGGAAACACGATTGTCCCCCGCCCCCGTCAAATGCCACAGTGAGAGATTGGCTTGTGGCACTCTCTGGAGTAGCCGCCCACCCTTTGTTTCTCTCTGAATGAAACTGAGGGTAGGCAGTTGCTCTCACCCCCTGCCCTCAGGCTTGTGCTAAGACTCATCTCAGAGTGAGCCAGAGGGCAGGCAGGCAGGCTCTCTGTAGAGCCCTATTGCCCAAGTATTATTATTATTATTATTATTATTATTATTATTATTATTATTTACATTTTTATACCGCCCCATAGCCAAAGCTCTCTGGGAGGTTTACATAAGATTAAAACAATTAAAATTAATATACAAAATTTTAAACCTCAAAAATATACAACATACACAGAAACATATATCTAAAAACAATTATAAAGATCCAGGATCAATGAAGCTTGTCACATATTGCTAAATGCCTGGGGAAAGAGAAAAGTTTTAACCTGGTGCCGAAAAGATAACAATATTGGCGCCAGGCAGGCCTCGTTGGGGAGGTCATTCCATAATTGGGGGGCCACCACTGAGAAGGCCCTCTCCCTTGCTGCCATCCTCTGAGCTTCCCTCGGAGTAGGCAAGCCAGGTTATCCCTGTCCAGATAGGGGCGTAACTGGGCCACCAACCATAATTGGTAGAAGGCAATCTGTGATACCGAGGCCACCTGAGCCTCAAGTGACAGAGATGATTCCAGCAGAACCCTCAAGCTACGAACCTGCTCCTTCAGCGGAGTGCAACCCCATCCAGAACAGGTTGAACACCCTCCATCCTGTCAGCTAACAGCATCTTATTCTTGTCTGGATTGAGTTTCAGTTTATTAGCCCTCATCCAGTCCATTGTCACAGCCAGGCACTGGTTAAGTATATCCACAGCTTCACCTGATAAAGATGAGGACAACTAGAACTAAGTGTCATCAGTGTACTGATGACAACACACTCCAAAACTCTGGATGACCACACTCAATAGTTTCATGTAGATGTTGAACAGCATGGGGGACAAAACTGACCCCTGCGGAACCCCATACTGGAGAATTCACAGGGCCGAGCAATGTTCCCCGAGCACCACCTTCTGGAGCTGAGCCGCCAAGTAGGAGCGGAACCACTCCCATTCCCAACTCAGACAGTTGTCCCAGAAGGATACCATGGTCGATGGTATCGAAAGCCGGAGAGATCAAGGAGTCACACTCCCCCTGTCTTTCTCCTGACATAGATCATCATACAGGGCGACCAAGGCTGTTTCCATATCAAAGCCGGGCCTGAAACCCAACTGAAATGGATCCAGATAATTGGTCTCATCCAAGAGTGTCTGGAGCTGGCTCGCAATCACCTGCTCAAGGACCTTGCCCAGGAATGGAACATTTGCCATCGGCCTATAGTTGTTAAGATTTTCTGGGTGCAGGGAAGATTTCTTCAGGAATGGTCTCACTATTGCCTTTTTCAGACAGCCAGGGACCACTCCCTCTCGCAAAGAGGCATTAATCACTTCCCAAGTATGCCAGGCATTTTGGGAAAAGTGTCCCAGGAGATCACCTGTACCACGTAGGAGACTCCAGTGGGTGGGTAGGCACACCATAGCAGCAGGAATGGGAATGGGGAGTGCAATGCAGTGTTGCGTGTGCCAATGAGCAAGTAGACAGTGGTATCTACTGGCCCTCCTTCTCACTACCACCATTCTCTGGGCCAGAGTAAGGGGCAAGTGAACAATGGTGAAGAGGAACAACAACTATATGGGGCTTTTGTCAGTGGGCCCCTTCTGGGGTGGGGCCCCTTGGCAGTTGCCTGATCTTGCCTACCCTTGGTGATGTCCATACTGCTCACTATGAAACATTCAAATTATTGCTCATAATCCACATATTCTAGAGCTGAAATGAATTTGCTTGCCAAAAATCTCTACTGTGAATTCTGATGCCAAACATGCTCTGAATATTTAAGTATTCAATATCAGCATCGCTGTTTGGCATTTGATTTCAAGACATGGGACCTGCAACATCTCCTTCCTAAGAGGAGTGCTCCTATTCAGCCAGCTATGTCCTCCAAATAGGGCTTTCCATTCTTCTCCCACCCCATTTTCCTAGTTTTATTTTCCAAGTGATACTTAACATCATGTGGTGCTGAGCTATTAGGCTATTTTGGGGAGGGTTTGTTTATTTTTTGCCTGCTTATAGTTTTTAAAAGTATTTTTATTTATTTTATTTTTTGTATTACAAAACCTCAGGGTTCCACCAAGCATACTGATATCGCCCTCTTGTTTCTCAGGCCATGGCTAGATGGGGCGATGACACACAGGGGATCCCGAGAGCAGGGAGGGATGATCCCTCCCTTGCCCCGGGATATCGCCCTACCCTTCTAGCCTGCTTTTTTCGCTGTCTCGGGATGATCCCGAGACCACGGAACATGTGGCCAGACTCACATTTTGTGTAGGAGCTCTCGTTTGCTCCTTCTCCTTTAAGAAAACAAAAACAAAATGGCGGGCGCGACGTCCTCTGCTCCCTGGGACATCGCATGCTGCGTGTAGACGAGGGTGATGATCTCGCGATCATAAAATCGCAAGATCATCACCCTCAACCCCTGTTGTCTAGCCATGGCCTCAGTGTGTCTGTTTTAGCTACATAGCCAACAGCACTCACCATCTGAGTTTACTATTAGAGGGAATGATATTTGATAATTAACTTCAGTGCATCAGATGTCAATAGCAATGTGTTTGGTATGTGGTAGTATTTGATCATTGATACGTGCAGTTATATTTAGTATTTGACAGCTATTTATGCTGGATGATCAGCCATAGGCAACCTGGAGAGGAAAGTGGAGTGCAAAGTTGGAGGCACAAATCCTTCAAACTGTGACATACAACAGGTAGGCAGGGAGAGAGGAAGTCCTACTTGAGCCAAAGGCAAAGTGTCAGCCTGACCTGGAAGCTCTTATAGTTCTACCACGTCAGGAGAAGCCAGTAACATTGTTAGCCCTCAAACCCGAGGGCTGGACAGGCCACTCCCTCAGTGTATACTTTGCCAATAAACACACCAGGTTGGAGAATGCAAGTTAAAGTTTATTTGTAAATGTTGCAACATTGGAGCTCCAGCAGGAAATGCAAATTAAGAGCTCCTCGAATAAAGGGATCCTCTGGAATATATAGGCTCTGGTTACATCACTCGTTAGTAACATAATTGGTCAGTGCTCTTATCTCTAATGGACTTTACTGGTCCGTGCTCTGTTAACAAACTAGGTTACATTGCCAATACAAGGTAAGGTGAATACAATTCATATGTCACAGCTTACATTCGATGCTGATTGGTTGAAAGTTTTTCCTTTGTCTAAGAGGCACTCAGAATCCGCCATGAAGGAATGTTGGGGGGGGGGCAGTTCTTAACCTTTCACCTGGAGCATAGACTTATTTCACAGAATGAAATCAACATTGTAACTCAGGAAACCTTCTGACTTGTAGTTCCAGACTAGCTGATATACCCAGTGCTCCCATCCTCTCAGTCCTTATGTTCTTCTCCCTCACCTGTCTGATATCTCCATGCTCGCCACTACTACCATCAGCCCCACCATTGAAGCCAAGCGAGTAGGTTTTCGCTCCAGATCAGGGCCACCGCCACCACTCTCCACAGGGGCTTGCCCCACTACCACCACTCTGCTGTCCATATTTGCAGCGTTGAGATTGGGTATTGGTGGGTGGGTGGGCGGCAAGTGCCTGCTTCTTCAGCTCAGTTTTCTCTCCTTGGCCTGGCTCCTGAGGTGGTGGTGGGTGGCAGTCACAGCCGGGCAACTAACTATCAACTACCATGCCTTTGGCAGGCCACTGCTGCATTCGTTGAGAGGTGCTTCCCTCCTCTTGTCAATGTGGGCAGCTCGGGCAAAGACAAGCTGGGCTGTGAAGCCATTACAGAGATCTCGCGAGATCACCCACGTGGCTGCATGCAATCCCCTGAGATCTCTGTAATGCCTACACCTCCCAACATGCCTTGTTGCTGGGAGTTGTAGGCATGCTGGGAGTTGTAAGTGGCAGCCTAAGATATGTTTTAAATTGTATAAAAAAATAGTTAAACCACAAAAAAAAACTTGATTTAAGGGGGGGGGTTGGACTTGGTACACAAAGACCTATCAGCATTGAAAATTTCAGGCCTCTATCTCATTAGGAAGTGGGAAAACATTTCCAGACATACAAACCCACACACATACTTACAGCTTTATAGGTAGAGATAACCACAGTGGGCAGCAGAACACAGTTCCCAAAGTGACAACATCTGGTAGTTGGCGTCTTACAGAATTTGGTATTTGACATCTGACAGAAAACAAGCAAACAAAAAACACAAGAGGCTGACAACTATTCTGAAGCACTCACATTTCAGAATTTGGGGTCAAATTTCAAAGTTTGTAACATCAAATTTCAAACATTTACAAACATTTGTGACATTTTCAGTTTTTGTTAATTGTGGGTTGTTGATAATGAAGCAGAAGTCAGCAAGTGTGCTGGCTCCCTCCTGCTGGGTTAAAACAACCCAGGGTTGTAGGGATGGAGTGTCCCTGGGTTGTTTAACTCTGAAGGAGCAGAGAAAGCAAATCTGCTCACTTGCTCGCTCCCACTTGTTCACAACTTGTTTAAAACCTGGGTAGTTCTGACATGCAAACTGGGTTAATATGTATTCCAACCACATCCACTGTGGTATATTTCTCTTCACCCTAATTGTGTCAGCACTGGTACGCTGGTAAATGGTTGTGCAAAAAGGGAGTATTGGGGCAGCAGATTATGTGATATATTGTAATATAAGAATGAACACCTAATGGTAAGCAGAAGAGGGAAACTGTGAGATGGGTAATTTCTTGACTTTTGTTTCTGAGGCTGAATAATTCTTTTAAAGAGAGCTGAAAGTGGAATGATGAAACCATGGTTCATAGTGATGTACACACTAATTTCTTTTGTCATGCTGTCATCTCTGGTCACTGTATAAAAGCTTCATCCCACGTACCTGCTTCCCTCGGATTATCCCCGTGGTGCTAAGCTTTCGTGGTGGTGGTTGTTTTTGCTACCGGGCGACAGCGATCCTTTGCATACCAGGAAGTGAGTTTAAGGGGGGAAATGTAAAAAATCATTAAAAATCAACGGATGACCCAATTCAATTCAAATTTGGTATGCTTAAAGCTCTCCCTAATATCTATTACTGTGCCCATTTTGGTGTCTTTATCTTTAAAGCTTACACAGATGTAAGCATTTGTTTAAAATCCTGCTCCTGCGCCCCAGCGGCGGCTCGGAAGTTACGCTCAAAATGCAGGGGCTAAATACGGCAAATCTTTTTGCTTTATTGCACAATTAAGGCAGGATGCATGAGAGTACTTCACAATCAAAGCAGATTATAAGGTGGAAAACTTCTGAGTCCTTTGCATGAAATTCGCAGTGATTGCACAGTATAACGCTGGTGTGAGAAAGCTCTGCAAAACCGATTAGACCAGGTACAATGGTGGGACAGTATTAGCAATGAATGTGAGTGCTCTGTGCAATGATTACACTACCACAGAGGGAGAGGGTGGTCAGGCTTCAGGCTTGCAAGATCTACTTTGTTTGTTTTTTACAAGAACCCTGAGATCTACTAAGTGGGCTGAGGTACAAAAGGGTTGCTTAGGCAGGCAAACATAAACTATGAATTACGTAACAGGTTATGCTGAGACCAGGAATTTGTGATTAGTAGCTGAACCAAAAGTTCACAAAGTCTTTTGCACAAAAATCCACTCCTGGGGAATGTCTACACCAGCCCTATATCCCAGGATCATCCCGGGATTGTTCCTGTACATCCAAATGCCACACAGGGGATCCTGGGAGCAGGCAGGAATTATCCCTCCATTTTCCTGGGATAACCCTTAGGTGTAGAAAAGGCCCTGGTTTCTGCCCAAGCATTCTTTTTTAGAAACATAACTTAGGGGAGGGGAGGTTGGGAGTCAGTAGACTGGCACTCTACTACAAATCATCCAGAGATCTATCAGTACCAAATTTACTTTCTGCCCACTCCTACTCCTGCACACCATCCTCATCTGCCTTTTGACTCTGTATTCCAGAGCCTCATATACGACAAAAGTAATGGGACATTCTTTTATATTCTTCTGTTGCCCAGAACTTAATAGCTGCGTTGAGTGCCATTTCCTGGTAAAATGGTGGGTTATAAATAAAATAAAATTACAATGAAGAAATGGTCATTTTACAATGAACCTTTAAAATCCATACATGTTTTTGGAACTAACACCATGGCTGTAGTTTCATATCCCACATCTGTAAAACAAACAAGAGCCCCAAAGATCAAACATTTGCCTTTGAGTTTAAAATGCCTCTCTCCCCTTTACTAACATTTGGACATGAACAAGGGTTCTTAACATCTCCTCTGAAAACGCCCCACAAGAGTCTATAAATGGAGTGGGATCTGCTAGCTGGTTAACATCTTATAGCCAACCAATAAGTCTGACTGACAATCTTGGTAATGCGCGCGCTCCCCTGCCCTGGGCCGTCCCATGTGCCCAGCAATGCTACCAGGTCCCTTGCTGCATCAGAGCTCAGTGGAAACAGCCACTCCCTGGAACAAAGATTTGAAAATCTCTTTGATTGTCACTGGAGATTATGGGTGGCCTGCTCTCTCCGGGAGGGAGGGGGACGTTGGTGGGCCACGAGGCCTTCCTCCCTCTCGCAGGGCAACATCTGAGAGGGGCTTTGGGAGGGAGGCAGAAAGGACCAAGCGGGGCGTCGGCTCTCCTGCTGGGGTCACTGCAGAGCTGAAGTGCTTTGAAGCAGGAGCGAGCTGCCTGCCTGTCCCCCATTCTCTGCTTTAGCACCATCTATGATTGAGTTGCGTATAATCCGGAGGATTATGGCTCTGGCCCACGCCCTCCCCCCACCCCTGTTCACTTTCCCTTAATATTCTGGAGATATTCAACAATAAAAACCCTGAAAATCCCCAAAGCGTCTAAACCTCCCAGGGAGAGAATCACTTGTTACTATTTTAAAAAAAACTCTGCCGTCGGCGCCAGCTGCCTCCAGCCCCATACCATGCTCTGTGGGATGGGGGGGCCTTAACAGTCATGGGCAACTGCACCAAAACCCCAGGCAGGCGGCTGTCCAAGGTAGGGAGAGAGGAGGGACGGGACGGGACAGGACGGGAGAGGAGGGTGGCCCCTTTCCTCCTTTGTGTTGGGCCCTGTGTGTGTGTGTGTGTGTGTTTCTTCATGTGCTTGTCTGGCCCTCCTGTCCTCCTTCCCCAGTGCCTGCATCAGTAACAGAAGCCCTAGGCTGGAGGTTGTCCCAGGACAACTAGTAAAAACCCTCCCCTTGGTAGCTGCTTCTATCTTAGGCCCCTGTGGTTCCATTCCCCTGTCCACCCAAACGCTGGTTAATGGGCACTTACTCCTCCCCCTCCCCCCAATCCCCGTTAGGGCCATATTCAATACTGTACCGGATTATTAGAATGAGGCCAGGGTGTGTTTCTCAGAACAGGGTATGCAGAAGGCTGAAATGATGCCTTTTTCTCCGTCCCTTTGATTTAGTCCTTCCCAGAGGAGCATCCAGATCCTTTTCTCTCTTCTTGCATTGAAGCAAAACCCTAAATGTTGCTCAGTGGGCTCTCCCTCCTCCCAGTGTACAAGGCCTGTGTTTGAGTTGGGTAAATGGAGGTACAAGAACCAGGTGGACCTCACGTGTACCCAGGACTATTGGGCCTATGGGAACTCGGGAACCCTAATTATGGTAACTCCCAGATTCCTGTATATCCTCAAGGGTCAACCTCTCAATACCTGAGGGCTGGGTGGGGTTCTTAAATGGTATGTAGTACCTTGGTATATATTGGAGCCATAGTTCTGTGTACTGAGCGCTTGCTTTGGGCATGTGGCATCTGTGTATAAAGTTTAGGACTATCAAATGGGAGATTGGAGGGTGGTCCAATTGAAGTCGTAGGCGTTGGAGACAGAATGAGAGGGAAATTAGAAAATAAGACTGGGTGTACATTGCATCTGTTCAGTTATATCCAAACAGGCCTTTGTATACTTTAAATAACTGGGGCTATTTAAATCAAATCAAAATGGTGGTTGCACTAGAACAGGAATGAGCACAGTCCAGATTTGGGCCTCGAGTCCGTGATTTAGTTCCTGTCAACCCAACCACAATATTGAGTGTAAGCAAGAAGGATCTCAAATCTCCACAACTAGCATTAATGTGACTTTTCAGATCATTATAAAATATTCTTGCCTATCACTGTCCTTCAACCAGAAGATGTATCTCAGTGCCATTAACTGTGGAGTTAAGAGCATCTCTGTGTGTGCATTTGGATGTGTTCCTCTCTCAGGGAGCGTGTGCTGGTGTGGGCATGTTCTCTCTGTCAGGGGCCATTTTTCTGAGGCGAGAGGGATGGGATCAGGATCTGTGGGCTTTTATAAATGCCAGGATTTATTTAGGAGTCATGTGTGTTCATGGAGCCTGAGAGTATTTGTACAATGGGGACATTGGGGTATGTGTGTTGGGGCGGATGTGCTTCTGCCTTGTTTATCTTGTTGGCAACAGGCCCTGGCATATTGGTGAAGACACTGATGCATGATTTTGCAAGAAAGAAAATACCAAGGAAAGGATGTGTTTCTAGAGAGATTTGCCTATGTATGTCAATGCCAGGAAACATATCCCCCTTACTTTTGTATGTGCCTTGGTTCTTTTGCATAGCAGTATGTGTATGTAGTGTGTGTGTGTGTGTGTGTGTGTGTGTGTGTGTGTGTGTGTTTGTGTATAGAATTTGATTACATGTCTGTAGGTAATGAGAAATCAGAACATTGCTTTTCCCTGTGGCCAGATGATACAGCTAGCTCCGCACATAGCTGTACGTCCACCATGGTGAGTTAGCACTTGGTACAGGGTCATCTGTATTGACTCAGAGTTAGGGCATATTTACACTACAAACTGTTATCCCAGATTTATTCCGATTGAACAATCATTACTTCCCAGAAAGCAGCCTTCCCCAACCTGTTGCCCTACCAACCTGGTGACTACAACTCCCATCATCCCTGGACAGCATGAAAGATACCAGGTTAGGGCAAGGCTGCATGAATCATTGTTTGGTTAATGGCTGAGAATATTCTTGAAGATCCTTAGTTCTCATAAAACCACAGTTCCAGGATTCCTTTTGGAGGGAGAATACCTACTAAATCAGTTTAAATCTGTGGTGTTGAAGAAGCAGAGAGGCTGCCAAGAAATGTGTGTGTGCCATCTGTGCTGGTGTATGTTTGGTGTTGTTTGAGCCTATATTTGACTATTTTGTGTTTTCTTCAGATTTTTGTTAGATCAATGGCACTGGTGAAAGTAGACTTCATTGCCCCCTCAATCCCTCAAGAGCCCCTCCAGCCCCCTGAAAATGCTACATAGTCAGGAGACTCTGCTGAATGGGGTGAGCTGTGATGTGTGTGTGTAGTGGGTAGCAGGGGATCCCCAAAATTCAGGCAGAGTGACTTTCTGCAAGTGGAGCCCATTCCTCTTGTGGAAGGCAGATCCTGGATCCAATCCAGTGTGTGTGTGTGTGTGTGTGTGTGTGTGTGTGAGAGAGAGAGAGAGAGAGAGACAGACAGACAGACAGAGAACCTGAGTCCTGTGGTGTGCGTGTGTGTGCATACGTGCAATTTGCAGTATGCATCTCTTGCCACTGCCAGGTCACACTTGTGCATTTGTGTGGATGCCATGAATACAGGTGCGTGATATTACAGGAATTTATCATAGATGTCTGTCTGGACTCCAGCATGGACTAAGGCGTATCAGTCAGTGTTTCAACCAATGCTTAGGGTCTGCCATCAAGGATTCATTAGAAGGTTGGAGACTGTGCAGGTCCAACTGTGGATTTTACCTAATTGGGCTACTGAGATGAATTTATGGATGAGAAACGTGGGGCTCTCCCCAAGCAACCTAGTGTTATTTCCTTAGTACACCTCTACTTTTCTCTTTTGGTGTTCTCCTTTCCATACCCTCCATCACCAGGGGTGCTTCCAGATGAGGCTTTTATCGCACCCTCCTCCTGTCTCATTCATGGCTATTTATGGGGGGGGGGTATTTCCAGGTGATGTCACCGTCCTCCACTCTGACCCCTGCCTTGTTTTCCCACTGCTTCTTCCGTCCTTTTCCTTACCACAGAAAATCCATGAAGGAGGGAAAGACGGAACAGCTGCATGATGCCTTCTGAGTGGTAGCGCTAGCAGCCCTCTGCCTGGAAGCACCCCAGGTCCACCACCTCCCTAGAATTTCCCAGGAGCCAGGGCCTTAAGCACCCAGGCCCTGACAGGTGGGAAAATCGGGCTCTCTAACCATACTTAGCTAATTGCAAGCTATGCTACAGGAGAATAAGCAGCCCTCCGAGGCTCCCGGCTCCCCAGCCTCTACCAGCAACGACCTGGATGAATTGGCGGATGGCACACAGTACCCTCCACTGCAGAATTACTCGGTGCTGCATGGCTTGGTGGGGCCAGCCTGCATCTTCCTACGCCAGAGCATCGCCATCACACAGATCGTACGTACTGCGCTTCCACCAATGCACCATTTGTACAGGACACCAGAGCATAGTAGGCTTCATGCCCACATATCCAGTCTGGATGTACTGTGCCACTGTCCTGCTCCACTCATCTCCTCCATATAACCATGTACTGAAGCATGACTCAGGTTTACTTTATGTTTTACTCTTTCCTCCACGAAGACTGATCATCTCCATTTAGGAATAAGCATCTAGTACAATGTTATTTTCTGCCGAAGGTATACTAACTGGGCAGTTGATGGATGCCCATCGATCATTCTGTCTATGTACTTGTGGAAGATAAATCATTCATGCCACAGCTTGTAGATTACAATCAACAAACATTTAACTCTATGACAAGCTTGGGCAATTTGTGGCTCTCCAGATGTTTTGGCCTACAATGCCCATCAGGCCTAGCTAGTATAGCCAATGGTGAAGGATGATGGGAGCTGCAAGTCAAAATATCTGGAGCACCACAAGTTGCCCACCCTAGTTCTATGGACAAAAATCCTTCATTGAATCCATTTTCCACTGGTCAGGAGCCAGGCAATAAGAGACACTGACTGACTGACTGATTGATTGATTGATTATTATTACATGTTTACATAGGGCTTTAGTTTGGCTTTAGATGGTTCAAAACTCTTCACGTACATTATCTTGTTGTAATCCTTACAATAACCCTGTAATGTAGATTATTATTATCCTCGTATCACAGATGGGGCTGCTGAGGCTGAAAGAAAGACAGAGTGATGCGCCTAAGGCCATCTAGTGAATTCATGGCAGAGGCAATATTCCAGCTGGGGACGTCCTGATGAGTAGCTCATTCACTGCCCAGCTCCACACTAGGACCGTTTTCTCTCTGCAAGGAGTGGGAGAAGCTCTCTTTAGGGTAATCTGGAGCAACCATGTCCTGAAATTATCCTTGCATTAAATCTAACAGTGATGCAGCACAAGGTTGTAATCCTTTGCCAACTTACTTGGGTGAAAGCCTTACCAAATATAGTGGGTCTTACTTACAAGTAAAAATGCATAGCACCAGGCTGCACAAAGGGGAAAAAAAGGCTATTCTCAGTTCATAGAAGGAATAGGCTGGTTGAGGAAGACTTCCTTGAGGTTGATTCTGGGACAAAGTTTCTGACTGGAAGATCAGGGACAAAAGGCACTAGAATGGGTATGAATGGGCAAAGCAGCCATCACTTGTTTTCACTGGCCTCTATTTTGCTTCTTTTCCCAGGACAGAGAACTGCGACCAGAGGAAATTGAAGGTAAAATTAAACATCCCATTATGTCTTTCTCCTCCAATTGCCAGTGCTGTGATCCAGTCAGCCCCATCACATCGGATGTGCATCACCCTGCTAGTTCCTTGCTAGTTCACACAGCACATGGGAGGAATCTCAAGAACGGTGCATGTGGTTCAGTACATATGAAGGAAAAACACAACATGCCAACTGTTGTGGCATCTTTTCCTGGGTCCATCATTTCAAACATTTGCAGCATGCAAGAATGCATATATTTGGAAACTGCACAAAAAAACCTTATTTAATTTAGTGGAAAATAGGCTTGAAAATGTTTATTTCAAAAAATGCAAATATATATATATATATATATATATATATATATATATATATATAAAAATGTGAACAAAAATACAGATGAATTTTCATGCAGACTAAAATAATAATAATGTTTGTAGATAGAGCAGACTTAAATGTAGAAAGATGAGAACCTGAATGACATTGAGCTTGACAGATTCAGCCTGTCCTACTTTATTCCTTGCCTAATTTTTGGACGCCATGTTTTGCTTTGTTCCTTTCATATCTCTTTGGCCCACTATCTGATCTTCCTGGCTATAAATATGGACTCAGCCCTTGCATGAAAGCTGTGTTAGGATAAACATTTGAGTATTCTGACCTAATGTTCCTCTTCTGACATCCATTGCTATTATTCCATTGGAGCAGAGCTCCAAAATGAGTTAGGGGTGTGGGTGAAAATGCAGCAGCCTTTTTACTATACAGCAAATCTAATGTACCTCAGTCCATGGGCCAGTCTCCACTTTCCCATATACATGGTGCTTGCAAGACACAGGGGCTCTCTATACATGGGGAAAGCCCCTGTGGATCTGCGCTGCATCAGTTATATGATGCAGGCGCAGCTTCACAGCCACTGTGGGGATTTCCCGTGAAGCTGCAGATTGAAAAAGTCAGGGACTTACCCGCTTTTTTCAATTGGAATGGCATCAGTATAGCTTTTCCGCCATCTGATGTCACTCCAGGGCCAGTCCAACTGGTTGCCTTCCACCAGGAAGAGGAAAGGGGTGGCTCCGGTGCCGAGATGGCCACAGGAAACCCCATGCTCCCTCCTCGGCATTGGGATTACCTGATGCCACCACGGGAAAGGTAACTGCAGTGTTTTGGAGGGAGGCGGCACCAACCCAGCACTGTGAAGACAGCCCCATGGTGGATGACCTGGTTTCCAAAGGAAACTAGTTAATGAACCAATTTGGAAGGATAGTGATTAAAAGTGGCTCAGCAGTCTGAGTCTTCTTCTATTGAATGTAGGTGGAATCCTTGGTTTACAGCATCTCTTTTCCTTCCAGAGCTAAAGGAGGCCTTCCGGGAGTTTGACAAAGACCGCGATGGCTACATCAGTTACAAGGATCTGGGAGAATGTATGCGGACCATGGGCTACATGCCCACTGAGATGGAGCTCATTGAGTTGTCTCAGCAGATCAGTACGTGCCTAGTATTACTAAGTCTACCCAGCGCCCCAAGCAACACTGCTGAGAGATGCATGCCACCCTACTGGGGAATTGCTACAGCTTAGCAGGCCTCCAGCTGCCATAGACCCTGTGCACTTTCTTCCTGTCCCTTTATCTTCCATTGCTGGAATGGCATGACTTTGGTACCCCAGGCACTCCCTTATCAGCATTTAGGCACAGAGGCAGGGTCCCTTTCCCCTATTTTGAGAAAAAATATAGTAAAAAAGAAGGGGAAAAAGGGGCTCCATATTGCTCATCCTCGCATTGATAAGACTACTTCCCTCCCAGTCATGTGATGGAGAACAGTCACCATGTTGCATGCTGAAAGGATTGCTACTGGGAGCATGATAAGCATAGATGCACAGAACCATCAGCAGTAAGGGAATGAAGACCTCCTGAACAAATGCAGGAAAACCATCCACTCATTACCTCCCCCCGCAATGCACATTCACTCAGAGCCATGCAGCACAAAGCAGATGCCATGCAAATTATAGGTGCACTTCAGAAAGACTTACAGATCAGTCTCCATTGTTTCAATAAATAAATATATCTGGGGAACTTCATGATCCTATCATGTTCCTATATTATAGTATATTCAAGGAAAATCCACATAACCACTTTGGGGCTTTTTTCTTTCATGGGTGCAGATGGTCTTTCCCCTGCTCAGATTGAATGTGCAAAATGGTGGCATGATTTGACGGGAAACTCAGATTTCTTTGTCAGATTCATCTAATAGGAGGACAAATCACCAATAGTGGGATTTTTCGAATGCAGCTAAGAGAGTTCACATACTGATCATTTCCATTCATAGGGTTCCATTCACCCTCTTGGTTTGCTAAAAGCACATTTAGTGCATGTAAGAGATGGTGGCGGGGGCAGTGAGGAAAAGGCAACACAGATGGACGGAGGCTCAGTTTGTTGGTTGTGAGTTGAGGCTTCTTTAAATGAACAATTTATAGCATGCTTGAGACTGGCCACTCACAGAGGTTTGTGGGCCATTTTGACGACATTGTGAGCCTCCTGCACGTCTCCTGCTCCTTCCTCCAGCTATTCTTTTTTTAAAAAACTTTGGATAACCCTAACCCTAGAGGGCGCTGTCCCATTCAAGTATATGATCAGGGAAGTTTTCAATTACAACCCATGTGGTCGCTCCTCTCCTCCCATGTAATTCAGCTCATTACAATTGCGAAAGAGAAGCAGGAAGCAAAGTTAGGGTGACCATATGAAAAGGTCAGGGCTCCTGTATCTTTAACAGTTGCATAGAAAAGGGAATTTCAGCAGCTATCATTTGTATATATGGAGAACCTGGTGAAATGTCCTCTTCATCACAACAGTTAAAGCTGCAGGTGCCCTGCCCTCTTTTAAATCTGGTCACTCTAGTATAGCTCCTGCACCTTTAACTGTTGTGATTAAGAGGAAATTTCACCAGGTTCTCCACATATACAAATGACACCAACTGAAATTCCCTTTTCTATGCAACTGTTAAAGTTACAGGAGCCCTGTCCTCCTTTTCATATGGTCACCTTAAGCAAAGTGCCAGTAAGCAAAAAAAAAAAATCCCTTTAATCTAAAGGAGCTCTTGGTGTATGGTATAAAATGATTTACCTGGCGCTGCCCAGCCCTCTTCTGGCTAAAATGGTCTTTCTCTATCTACAGCTGGAGGGAAAGTGGATTTTGATGACTTTGTGGAACTGATGGGCCCCAAGATGCTGGCAGAGACAGCAGACATGATTGGAGTGAAAGAACTGAGGGATGCCTTCCGAGAGGTGAGAGCCACACAACCCATTTCTAAGCATCAGAGGAGGTAGCATCAGGCTTGGTAACCTGATGCACTCCAGATGATTTGAACAACAACTCCCCAATCCACCAGCCAGCATAGCCAATGGCCAGGGATCATGGGAGCTGAAATCCAAAATATCTGGAGGGCACCTGATATATTGCCTAGCCCTGATATAGAGTTTACTGATGAATCTTCACGTGCTTTCTGCTACCCCAATTCCCCGTACAATGGTATTCGCAGGTAGCATGAACATTCTGCTATTACAGTTGATTTAAGGTGTGCCACTTAAAGTGCCTTTGAACTTCTCTCCTGCTATTTGTGTGGATGTGCGAAAGCCCTTTCGGAAGTGTTTGTGTGAGCTGAGTAGAGTTCGTTTTTAATCCTCCCCTCATCATTTCCCCCTTAAAGTTGTAAACATTTGAGAATTGCTTTTTTTCACATCTTCACCTCTCCTGAAAGAATGCAAAGCCTCACCAGTCTAGCCAATGCAGATTTTCTTCACTGGTTCCTTTCTCTGTAATTCCACTGGTTTTCTTCCATCCCACTCCATTTTCACTCCCTTTGCTCCCTCCTCTTCTCTGTTCTCTGGTGAGACTGACTTGGGGTTTGTCTTGACGAAGGGCACCAGGTCATCTACATGACACAGCTGCCATTGCGAAGCCATCCAGGGGCAAACCCCAGAAACTCCGCTTAAAAAACTCAGGCACTTACCCTGACTTTTTTTAAGCAGAGTTGTGCCACAGCCAGTGGTGCCCCCCGATTGGTCACCTTTGGCTGGGCTGACAGGGAAGGGAGCGGACTGGGAGCTCCAAGTCTGACCACACTGTAAATGATAAATAATTTTTAAAAAGGGAGTGGGTGGGAGGAGAGGAACAGGGCAGCCAGGAGGCCACCACCTCTGCCAAGCACCAGGGAGAGGAGAGGAACAGGGCAGCCAACTCTCCTCCCTCTGGCTGCCCCATTCCTCTCCCCCCATGTTTTTTTTTAATCTGTAGATGCAAAGGTTCGCATCTACAGATTAAAATTAAAAAATGGGGGTGGGGGGGAGGAACAGGGCAGCCAGAGCAACAGCATAGGGAGGAGAGCCGGCTGCCCTGTTCCTTCTCTCTCCATGGTGTGCTGGCTCCGTGGTGCGCTAATACCAAATTAGCATGGCCATTGGCCATGCTGGCTGGGAATAATAGGAGCTGCAGTCCTACACATCTGAAGAGCACCAGGTTGGGGAAGAGCAATCTATTGTATGCAAATACTACTGTATAGGCACAGTCTGTACTTCAAGTAAGTACCAGGAGCCACATTGCCATTTTTTATTGGCCCACAAAGAGCAGGGACAAGAGGACAGTGTTACTATCCATTAGGTTCAGGTAGGTGAGGTATGACAAATGACCGGAGAACTGTGTGAATGTGGCAGACAGCTAGACAGGGTGCTGGAATGAGGGTTTCTTCTTCTTCTTCCAGTTTGACACAAATGGTGATGGGCAGATCAGCACAGCTGAACTACGAGAAGCCATGCGTAAGCTCCTGGGGCAGCAGCTGAACTACCGTGAGGTAGACGAGATCCTCAAGGACGTCGATC
Organism: Elgaria multicarinata webbii; assembly: GCF_023053635.1. Lineage (NCBI taxonomy): Eukaryota > Metazoa > Chordata > Lepidosauria > Squamata > Anguidae > Elgaria > Elgaria multicarinata. Next base: position 80,540,673 of record NC_086172.1, on the reverse strand, counting down.
TGAACGGGGATGGCCTGGTGGACTTTGAAGGTACCACAGAAGATAGAACTCCTTCCTTTGTGCTTTGCTTTTGTCTTTCCCAACAGGGGTGGGATGTAAGAACTGAGGCTGGGAGAATACTGGGATCTGTTCTGGGCTTTGGAACAGTGCAGGGGGTCTAGAGCAGTGGTTGGCCACATGTGGCCTATATATGGCCCCTGCAGCCCCCCCTGCACATCTCCTGCTTCTTCCAGCAGCAGCAAATAAATAAATAAATAAATAACCAATTTGCTGCCAACAATCAGCAGTAGACTGCTATGGAACACTAAAATGGCCAAATTTATTTTGCTTGCAAGATAGAGCGTTCTGTAGACATTTGCCACCAAAAACCAGCAGCATATTACTTTTTGTTTTTTCTGTCACCACCAGCAGTGAAAATGACCCCTAGATCTCCTAAAGTTACCCAGATCTCCCAAAGAAGCTTGGTTAGGGGAAGAAAAGGGGGAAATCTCTTCTACTAGTCCCAATTTTGGAATGATCGTGGGGAATCAGATCATTAGGTAAAGCTTGGGAACCAGAATACTTAGGTTTTATTGCTAACCAGCAAATACCTATTAATATATCCACATATTGTAAGACTGCATGGCTACTTTTTTAATGGAAGCTGCACTCCGGCCTTTGGGCCAAAAGTTGTCTCTCACACATGTTGTGGTGACATCTTTGGATCTCTTTCTTGCAGAGTTTGTACGGATGATGTCTCGTTGAGAGCAGCTAGTAGCAGCCTAAGGCTGATGTGCCTTATTGAGAAGAGTCTCCCAGCGGCCATGTATTCCAACTTGCAATGGATCTAACCCTCGGAAACTAGGGCAGCATGCAAGAACTTCCCACACACCCTGCTTGGAGCCAAACAGCCACTCCTACAGAACAGAGACCCACAACAGCTTCAGAACCTTCAATAACATCTTGGACCAGATCCCTAGATCAATGCCCTATCTACCTTATTAGATACAGCCACAAGCATCTACCCCAGGCTCTGGATATCGTCATACTTTACCCTATGTTTGCTATAATAGGCTTAACCAACAAAACTCCCAAATTGTTCTGCGTGCAATTGTGTAAGATATTCCAAATGCCTCTGTCCTATTCCAAGAGCGATTGCTTCTCTTTATCTTTTCCTCCTCTAAATGGTATTTGTGTTTTAAAATGTCCCCCCTCTTGTGCCCTGAAACATATCCCCCCCCCCGCCACCAATCTCTGGGATATCATTGTAAACGATGTCAAATACATTGCTGTTCTTTGTAAGCACAGCGCATGTGCAAGAACAATGCCCAGTGGTGGCAAGGGGTTGGCTTGTGGCCCCAAACAGAACATAGTTGGTTGCAGGAGCTATATAGGCTGGTGGCCACTGCCTGCTTAAGCCAGCTGTAGCAAAAAAAGTGGGATCTATAGTATGTGACTGTTTCATTAGAACTAATGGAAGTGGTGAAGTGGCAGTTGTGGTCCAGAGGTGCTTCTCCATTGATAGAGCTGGGACTCTGTAGGGCAAAACTATTGCCTATTTGCCCTGTTCCCAGGTCCTATTTCTGTTTTCCTGGACTCTACTAAAGTCATGTTGTTTTATCGATTGCCCTTTCACTAGGAGACATTTAATTATCACATTCCCATCCATAGTTGGACTCGGATTCCCATATATGTGACTTTTTCTACCTGTGTTCTGGAGAAAACTGGGGGTTTCTTGGATGCTTACTAGAGGTTCCTCATTGAGAAAATCAGTAATGACAGACTAACGTTCTTAATTGTTTTCTAAAATGCACACCCCAGGGGAGTGATAGGTGAGCTCTAAGGTGCACTCTTAAATTCATGCAGGATGGTAATGACACAAAGGGTTCCATGACAAACACGCAAGAGCTCATCAGCAGACAAATCAATGAGGACACGATCCTCGGTAGCTAGAAAATCCCTCTGCCCCATTATTGGGAACAGATTTTTACTTTCACATTGAAAACTGGTGGTTGCTGTTGCTGTTTTTTCTCAGTTCCACTTCCTAATTAAGAAGGCAAATATGATTCAGGTAAGATGGTACCCCTCAAGCTTATTGTTCCCACAATTGTGCATGTGATTGCCATTCTTTTTCTTACAGATGGAATACCATAAATTTGGTTGTATCTGAATACATATTCAAAGAAGCCCAGTAAAGCCAGATTTCAGTGTGTATTTGTTCATGCATATTATCTGTGACCATTTCACTATTCTGCTGCATTCTTACAACTCTGTCATCAAGTATTTTATTTTTTTCTGTCACTGACAGACATGATTAACCACAGCTTTGAACAGAAGATTGCACAAAGGCATGGCCCCTTTCCTATTTGTCTATTCATCTAAACAAGGGATAATACAGTGTGTGTGCTCCATCATATGAGTTCTAATTGATTATTCAGCTAAATCAACAAAGATTTGCATAGGAATGAATCAATTCCTTGTGAAGAAAAGTCACTAATTATTTTCAGACTAGCGTCTCCTTATACATTTCCTAGAACAGACTTTACCTCTTAACTTGATTGATTTGGTTTCTTAAATTTATATGGCTTTCTATCAACAAGTTGTCTCTGGGAAGCTTAAAAATCAAGACAATCAAGATAAAATGTTAACATAAAAAATACAGTAACAAAAACACAATAAAAAGCAACCTATTTTTTCCTTTCTAATAAAGACAGCATGAGACAATTTGTGGCTTGGATTAAAATCCTTATTTACACAGTGAAAGCCCAAGGATTGTTGTCTGGGTGAATAAAAAGGTCTTCACCCATCACCAAAAAGAGCAAAGAGCTGGGGTGCTGCCACCAAGAAGCCCCTCTTTCTCATTTTACTTTGCAGTGGCACATGGAGCAGGGCTTCTGAATAGGATCTTAAAGTTCTCCTATGTGAGGGAAACTGGAAATGCCTGAAAGAAAAGGACTGCCCTCCCCTTGCAATTTGTATACATATTTCTATTTCAAATTATTATACTTCTTTAAAAAGAAATCTGCTACTTGATTAATCAGGGACACTTTTCTTTAGTAAATCAAAAGGTATTTAAATGATTAATCTTATCAATTAACTAAATATCGCAGCCTAGATAACAAGATTTCCTCCAGTTGTTAATTTCTAAAAACCAGGAATGTGGGTTCAACTCTGTCTGGCAGTCATATCCCTTGTTCTGGAAGATCAGTTAGAAATCCCAAGACATCTGAGATGACCTACAACTGCTTAGAGCTTTTTTAAAAAGCATGCTGGACATGTTCAGAGGCACTCTTTACTGCCCCTTCACCATGTTCTAGGGCTGGGTCTGCCTGGCTCATATTCAGCTCTGGGTGTCAGCAACTTGCACCTTCCAATTAGAGAGCTTCTCTACGTGAGTTATTTATTGCACTCACTCATGGACATTTGTGGGTACTTTTCATGACATCATCAACATCCAATGCCTCTCCTGCCATTTTCAAGTGGGAATCCACCATTTTATAAAACCCCAAAAACATGGTAACAAATGGAAATCATACTATAAAGCAGTGCCATCTGCTAGTAGTAAAACTGAAACATAGGGAAAGGAAACTGCAAAAAATGGGGGCGTGGGGAGAGTGTGTATTATGCCGATCCTTAAACCCATGAAGACTCTGAAAGTCAACGCCCCGGAAAGACTGTGGGATTTTTGCTAAATGTGCAGAAGCCCCTAGTTAGGGTTTAATCCAGGGCTAGGGCTAGGGCATGTTTGGCCCTCCAGATGTTGTTGGACTATAGCTAGTCAGCCCTAGTCAGCATAGAGTGGAGCCTAGAACAGCTCAACTGAATGGGCAGCAGCAACAGTGATGAGGGAAGAGAGAGGGCTACACAGGAAAGGGGACCTCTTGAGGCCATCTCCCCCCTCCCAACATTTAAAGCTTGCATCTGACACTTGCAATGTCACTAATCACTGATGGCAGTAAGATTGTAAAAGACATAGATTTTTTGAATCACCAAAATACTCAGTATCCCCAAATGTATTTCAGGGCACACATACCTTCTTCAGTAGAACATGTTATATAACAAGTATAGGCACAAGTAAAATGTTCAGCTAGGCATAAGTGCCTTGGTTGAAACAGTCCCATTACTGGATCTAATGCTGACACACGGTTAGTTTTTACTGAATCCTTGCCAAATGCTGCCAACATCTCAGAAATTGGTTCAAATATCAACATCAGTTTTCCCCAGAATTTCTCAGATAGTTTTCTCTTTAAAAATAAAATCCTGCCTCAGTACAAGCTATCAAGCCCCAGCAATTTAAAAATGTGTAGTTTTAGTAGATGCTGCTTAACCTTTGGCTTTCTCAATGCCGGAACATGTAGTTTCCCATTATCGCTGCAGAACATGAATACATCATCCTAATCCTTTCTAAATACAGATCAAAAACATTCCTGGGATATTGGCCTTTTTGTTTTTGTTGCATCACCACTGCCCAGTTTTGGCATCCTTGTCTAATCACAGCATTTCTTCTCCATTATGCTTAACAAGTGGAAGCTTGCGGACATTTGCTGAAAGGTTTAATTCTAACTAGTCAGGAGCTAAACGTTTCATAATGCAATCTCTTTATGACCTAAAATCAATACAAAACGGCAATTTTACAAAACTGCACTCCTTTGTTAGATAGAGAAAAACAGGTTAGCATATAAAAAAAGCAAGGCTCTGAAAAATAATGAAATTATTTTCCCCTGATTGGGAAAGGGCAGGTTTACAGTTTAGACTTTTTCGACAAATGATTAGTATGCCTATATTACCCTCTTAAAGTTGAGAGAGTCTGCCATGTACCCATTAATCGCTTTAAAAAGATGGATGATAAGAGGAAAAAAAGAATAAATAAATAACTGCCAGGACAGAGTTCCCCAAGAACCCAACTCATACTTCCCTTGCAGCAGGCAGGAGTGTCATAGGATCCTAATGATGTGATCATGTGTTGTGAACTGGTAAATTACTGCCTCTGGAACATATCATCTATGCCTCCCTTTGTATAACTGCTGCTTCTGCCTGAGTTCATTGTCCATGCAAAGTAACTGGCCGGGCCAGGACTTTCCAGTAATAAACAACACTCCACTTACAGGGATAAGAACATAAGAAGAGCCATGCTATATCAAACAAAGGACTACCTAGTTCAGCATTCTGTTCCTACAGTGGCCCTAACTGGAAGTCTACAATTAGGACATGAACCCGAGCAACTGGTATTGTGAGGCATATTGTATGGGAGGAAGTGCTCCTTCAGATACACAGGCCCCAGACCATGTACAGGCTTTAAAGGTCAACACTAATATTTTGAACTGGACTGCAAGCCAGAGTTGCTGGGTCAGAATAGCAGTAATAAGTTCCCTGAGGTACTCAGTACACTAGCTAAAGCTTCCAAATTTTCTTGATGGGAAGCTTCATAGAGAACACGCTGCTGTAGTCCATAGGAGCGCTTACTAAAACATGGAGATGATTGAGGACAAGTCCTTGTAGCTGGCTCACCAGCCAGACCAGATAAAAGAGCTCCCTGACAATCCAGAAGCAAAGCAGCATCTATGGAGCAGTGGGCAACCTTTTTGCCCTCAAGGGCCACATGCAGCAGATGGAGTGAGCCTCATATCAATGATAGCCATGGCCAGAGCTGGTTTGCGATGGGGCCGGGCAGCATTATACATACACAGCCACCTCTCTGCAGTCAAATTTATGAGGTGCTCCCTCACTTCGGCAGCACAATATACTAAAATTGGAATGATACAGAGGTACATGCAGGCTTTTTCCTTTTGCGCATTTAAAAAAAGCTTTGCTTGCCTGGCACATGTTTATCCCCTTCTGTTTGCATTTTAAAGGAGCCTTCCAGGATTTTCAGGCTTGCCAAGATATTTGTGTACTTTAGAAAAAGCTTTGAAAGTCTCTGTAGTTAGGAGTAGAGCAATCCCATCACATGCCTCCCTGTTCCCCTCACTGACTGTAGCTGGGAACAGCTGAGCAGCAACCCAATTAGCACACTCCTTAGCTGTTTCCAGAGCCAATAGACTAGAGAGGGGCAGGGGCTATGGACTACATGCAAGTTGACTAAGGGCCACATATGGCCTATATGTGTTCTATAGGGGAACCCCCAAGCCTCATACTGTTTTCATTAAGGGAAATGTAACTCCACCAAGGACAGGGGAAACCAACATCCCTCAAGTACTAGATTGGCCAACCATTGTAATCTCTGCCTTGTCTGGATAAAGCTTCAACTCATCATTGTCGAGTCCACAACTGCACTCAGGCATTCAAGGGCTGAAACACTGCTCCTGGATTTGATGAAAACAAACAAAAATGTAACTGGGTCTCCTTAAAACATTGATGACATTACATTACAAGCTGCTGATTTTTTCCAGCAGTTGCATATAAATGCTGAAAAGTACCATGGAGAAGATGGAACCTTGTGGTACACCACAGTCCAAAGCCCAATAGGCAGAGCAGCAGTTGCCCAGTGCTACTCTATGGAATTGACTCATCAGATGATCAGGGGAGAACCCCCAACTCCCATCCATCTTAAGCAAACCACAAAGATGTAATGATCTGTTAGATGCCCATGAAACTGCACAGCCATGCAACACAACACATTACAACAAATATGACCCTACTGAAAAGTAGTACTGTGAAAGCCCACTAGGTACCAGTTATGCCTCTAATGCATCATGAGCAAATGTCAAATTGAGTCAGAGAGAGATCTAAACAAAACTAGTGGAAACAGGCTAATGTGTATTCTGCATATTAGTTTTGACATTTGCATTGACCAAATTACAGCTAATTTTCATCCTGTCAGACTTATAAGAACTTATGCATGTTTTGTTCTATAGGCATAGTTCACAGCTATTCAAATTTTGGTGACTTTAGTTTCCTTTGGGTTGGGATAGCTCTAGAAGCCTAGTGTCTTTGCAATATTTGATTTATCTACAAATTAAAAAGTAGATCATATTGTAAGCAAATTAATAGACACTCCTACAATAGACTGCTAGAGAACTTTGTTGTGCTTTCTCTCCATCCAAATTTCAAACTGCTGTTTCTTACACAATCCTCAGTAGGTAAATTACCTGTTTAGGAGCCTTTCACTGTAATTAAGAAACATTGAGGATACTTCCAGACAAAGCTTTTAAGGTGCAATTGCCCATCTTCCTTCATAGAATTTTATTGGGAGGTAGACATTTTGTCATCCATGTTTCCTGATTGCTTCTTCATCTTTTTCTTAAGCTAAGAAAGAAAAGGCAAGAAAGAAAAGGCAAGAAAGAAAAGGCAGAATAACTGCATGCCTTCTGATTGTTAACAATAGGGCCCCCTCCATCAGTAACCAATGATCAAGCCATTAAAAAAACTGTTGCTATCTGCAGACCCCATGACCCAAGGCACTAAGCAGCTAAATTCCTCATCCCGCAAATCTATAATTACCCTTAACTATTGTACTGGCCACTTTAAGTATTTTTCTTTTTTTCCTACGGGAAAAGAATGGACACAAATCTTACCACAAATAGCAATTTTCAGAAACTAGTAGAATACTTCAGCTTCCCAGGACAATCTATCATCAACTTTAAAAAGAAATTTCAAAGGAAGATTGGAGCGAAAGACTGTTGAGGTAGAATTCACCAACAGGTTCAATTCTATTATCAGAAGCTTGAATCAGGAAAATATTTTTTTTTATCACACTACATGTGTTAATTGGTTTGCCTAGTGTCAGGATGTCTGGTTACCAGTAACAACTACACTGTAAATGATCACTATTAATAATGTAGTTTTCATTTTCTGCATTTAATTTCCTTCCGACCTAACTGTTTACAATTCTTCTCAACCCTTCCCATCTGTTGTATAAAAACTCTCCATAATACACACAATGTATCTGATGAAGTGGGCTATAGACCACAAAAACGTACAACAATTTTTTTCTTTAAGGTGCCATGAGACAGTTGGTTGTTTTGAGATAGATATATCTTTGTACATTCATTTTTATCCTTCATTTTCAGTCTCATAAAGAGACCAAGGGCCACATGCATCATATTAAAACAATAAGACTATAGAATTATGTGGCACAGCTGTCTGGGGTGGCAAACTATCTGAAGATTCCTACGCATCCTTAGACAGGAAAAAAAAGTCCTACAACTCCCAGCATTCCCCAGCCAGTCATGCTAGCTGAGGAATGCTGGGAGTTGTAGGACTTTTTTCCGGTCTAAAGAGGCATAGGGTTGCCCTCTTAAGACGCTCTCCCAATTCACACATCCAGCTTGGGGAGGAAAACGTACTATTTAGTCTTCCCCCATTTGTTTTTCATAAACAATACAATAACTAACAAAGTGTGTGAGCAATAGTGCAGCAAAACGGTATTTTCACAAGTGACACTAAAAATGCCTTCGAATACCGCATTGCTCCTGAGATAAAGCCAAAGAAAACTGTTTTACATTTATTCAACCCAACATAGATATTTTAACTGGAATCACACGCATGGGAAACGCAAAAAAACCGATTTAAGTGCCACATGAAGGCCTCTAATTCAAACGTTCTGGACAAGAGTTGGCTCCCCACCCCCCAAGAAGAAACACTGGGCCCTTAGGACAAGCGCTTCAAGAGGCCACATGAAGATGTGAAGTAGCAACCCCTCACTGACTCAAGGCACTGGGATGAGGAGGACGCAGAAACGACGGCTGCATCACGGCCGTACGGAGCTAACAACGCGGACACCGGGACGGGAAAGGCTACGACTAGGCCACAGTCGCGCCCTCTCGTCGCTATGGAGACAGACAAGAAGGGTGTAATGCTGCGCAGTGAGGTCACAGGGGGAGGGAGCGGGACACGTAGGCGCGCGGCGAAGGCGTAATCGGCAGCGGCCGCTCGCGGGGCTCAGCTGTGCTCTGAGCGCGAGGCGAAGACGAGGGGAAGGGGGTCGGAGGCGCGCGTGCTCGCTCTCACCAGGGTCAGTCCCCTCGAACAGTGAGCGCGAGGAGAGGGAGAGACAGGGCAGGCAGGCTCGCTCGCTCGAGGGACTGAGCTGTGAAGCGCGTGCGCCTCCTCGGGCGCGAGGAAGAAAAGCCCTCACTTGCCGGGGACCAAGCCGGGGCAGGCAGGAGACGAGAGGAAAGGGGGAGACAGACGCAGCCAATTGGGAGGTGGGACAGAGGGGTCTCCCACCAATCGGGGACGGCGGAGACAAGAAGCCTGCCAGCCAGGGGTGTGCTTGTGGGAGCCTCCCCGCCAATCGGAGCAGCGCGCCAATCGCGGGCTAGCCAGCACCAGAGAGCGCGGAGTCGGGGATGTCCTACAAGCCTATCGCGCCTGCCCCCACCAGCTCCGGAGCCGCCGGCACCAGCAGCAGTAGCAGCAGCGCCAGCCCCGCCCCCGGACCCCCGCCGGTCGGTAAGAGCCAACGTCGGATCATCGCCTTTCTCTTCCCCCAGCCCACCCCGACCCCCATTCCCGACCCCACATCTTCCCTCGGCCGGGCAGAGCGGCGGGGCGGAAGGCTGCGCGGCGGGGTCGCCTGGGCCGTGGCCGCCGCTTGAGGGTTGCCTCCCCTCCTCTCGCCACCTTTCGCTGGGCAGGGCTTTTCCTGGGCCTTCCGCAGCTGCTTGACAATGCAAATGATGCAGGCTTTCCCATCGCAAAAGGAGAGAAGAGGGGGGATGCCTAAGATACACTAAAATAAACCCTGGAGTAATAATATTAATTATATTATAAATAATAATAGATATAAAACTAATGCAAACAGTAGAGATAAGGGTTTCTTGTCACAGTATTTCTATTGTGTTCGGAAACTGCAGCTATTGAAAGCTACCGGAACCCTAGAGAAATTAAAGTTGAACGCCTAGGACAGTCAAGTGGGCTGCAAAGGCGGGGCTGGGTGGGTGGACATAGAATGAATAGGCAAGTTACTTTATAGCCTGCGTATTTTCCCAGAACTAAGTCCCACTATACCCAGTACAGTTGCACCCAGTTGTGCTCCGTATGAATTATACCTGAGAGTGAGCCCCATTGAACTCATTGGGACTTCCTTTGAGGAGAAATGCATAGGATTACGCTGTAAATGCCAGGTGGATTATATTTTGATGGATTAGCAAGTGACAAAAGTATTGCTGAAAAATAAAGAATGGTGACAGAGCAAGTTACTTGGTCTCTCTGTAACTTCTGTTTCTTCCTTTGGGTGGAGTGTCCTATAGCATAAGTGGCAATGGACAGGTGCTTTAGGAAAAAGAGTTTGTTATGGATTTGAACTCCAATCACTTGAAGGGATTGGAGCCACGTATTGAGGCTTCGATTCCTTGTACCAGTTTATTTACATCAGCGTTTGTTCTGGAAGAGTCTGCCTGGGCTTTGCTCAGGGTTTGTCTGACTGCCATATTTGGTAACAGGAAGGGCTTTTTCTCCAGGTTCATTGGCTTGTAACCCTGTTCTTTGTATGTGTTTTGGCATGCTTACAGGAGATTATTTCTGGAGCTACTTGCTGTGCCAACACCTTGCTCTGGTGCACCTCCCCTCCTTTCGGCACACTTAAGACCGGTTTTCCCGACACGAGGCCCTCCAGATGTTTTGCACTACAATCCTCAGCATTCCTAACCATTGGCCATACTGGCTGGGCTGATAGTTGAAGGCCAAAATTGTGTAGGTTTGGAGATGGGGCTTGATGTGTATGACTGCCTTTTGGCAGAAAACTGGAATCTAGGCTCCCTTTTTGTCATGTCCCTTCTTGACATGTCCCTGGTATCTCCAGCGAGAAAGAATATTGAGTAACAGGACTTGCAAAAATCCCTGTCTGAGACCATGGAGAACTGCTGCTAGTCAGAGTAGACATTATTGGGCTACATGTGCCAATGATCTAACTCAGTATAAGGCAGCTTTATATATACTCGTTCATGCAACATGTTATTTGCCTGTCTACCGAGACAAATCTGAGTTAGTCATTCCAGAGAGCTGATAGTTTTGAAAGAAAGGACCATCATGCTTTCAGTTTACAAAAGTTTCTCTTCCTGGTTGTCTGGAAGTGATTCTTATTTGCCACAGCATGGGCAAGAAGTTATTTGTATATCTGAAATCAAACTGCTTCTTCTCTGGTTTTCTTCTCAGAAAGGGGGTGAGAGTGTCAGGCACTCATTATTGGTGTAAAACCATTGGCTGTTTCTCATTCAGAAACCAATTGGTTCGAAAATGCTACATTATTTGCATAATAGCTTTGGACAAGTGTACTAAGGTAACATCTGCAGTGTTGTGTATGATTTTGTTTGCTTTGCAATAACTAAGTGAATCTGTTGCACAAGGGAACACACACAACTAAATGGAGCAGAAAATGTAGGTAGGGCTTTCTAATAACAGAAAGGGTTAGCTTACAATCTCTAATAGCCCAATCTCTGATTCAATGAAGTAATCCTCTTAATAAAGTAGCTGCTGTTCTTCTCTTTCAAGACCTCTCCAAAGTAATTTACTTACTTTCTGTCTCTCTTCCTTTCCCCCCTAAAAATTAACTCCAGATGCTTTACAAACTACATACTTAGACTCTTATTACTGGCATAATAACACCCATTTATTTAGTTAGCTAAGGACTTAGTGTTTGCAAGCTTTCTATTTTTAGAAACGTGTCCTGAGTTGAGTAGCTTTAATAGTTCTTAGCCTGATTTATGTAGTGATGGTGGCATGTGCATATTTGCATGTGTCCATGCATATTTAATTAATGAATAGTATTTATAGGCCACTTTATAATAGAGTTCTGAGGGTGACTCATAACATATAAAGTTAAATGATGGTGGTCTGTTCTACACTGAGGCTCCCATGGATACAATGAGAAATGCAAGATGAAGGTGACAACCAGGAATGATGGGAAGATTCAGATCAATGGAGAACAATGGCAGGTTCTTACTATCTTGTAGAAGTGACTGCTCTTTTCACCCCCTCCCCCCCACCGCATTCTCTCTTCCTGCAAGGAGAGAATAACATAACATTTGTACCTTGAGCTGCAGGAAGTTAAGAAAAAACCGCAAGCTTTTGTGATCATGGCTGCAAGAGTATGGGGGAAGTGGTGTATTTATATGTTGAGTACATTTTTATTGTTCACTCTGCTCTCACTCTTTAAAAAGGAAGCCAGTTGAAGCAAGATCACACCGTATGGATATAATACTAGAATCTAAAGTGAGAGACAAGTTGAAGTGCTAAAGACTAAAGTGAGAGGCAGGTTGGACTGCTTTTTCTTCAGGCCTAACAAAGGGAACTGAGTTATAACACAGATGTTCATGAGCAACTGTTCCATTCCAAGATTGGCAAAAGTGAGTCAGAAATCAGAATAAACTTGAAAGTCTTGACTGCATTCAAATCTAACACCCAAACATAGTATAAATAGCTCTTTTAAACCATGTGTGTGCATGAATTAATTGGCTATTTTTTTTAAAAAAAAAAGCCTTGCATTCATTGCTAATATGCTTTCCCCTTCGCCTGTGTTTGAAAGGAAAGTAGGTCATACACTTAACTCTGTGGCAGCAGTTGAAACAAATATTTAGAAACGATATTTAAAATAGTCTAAATTTTTCCGTTTCTTGTCATTTGCCTCAGTCATCTCTTATGTGTTGGTAGAAGGAACATTAATTATCCTAAACTTTAAGAGTGTTTTGAAAACTTCTGCAAATCAAATTTATTAAGCTCTGACTTATAAACAGATACCCCAATTTTTAACATAATGGCACCTGTTCTTGAGAGAATGCTTCGAACTAAAGACACTTCAGCTTCCTAAATCTTAGATTTCAGTACCCTTTCTTCTTTTATAACTTATGGGCTTAACACTTTTACCCAGCTGACAGCTCTTACTGCAGTGGAGCTAAAAGTGACCATGTGTCCTACCACCACGACATGCCTAAGGTGATATGTGAGACAGTGTTCCACATGGAGGCCCATATCCACAGGCATTCAACTTACATGATTCTCCCTCAAAGTAAAGGGAGTAAGGATTCTAGGTGCACATGCCTCCACATAGCCATAGTGCCTCATACATTAACTTATATATGGGATTGGGGCAACAGGGATGAATGTTCCCTTACCACCTGAAGAGGATCACTGGCCAAGTTAATATGCAAACCAGCCCTATGTTTAATTTAGGTTTTTTTAATCCTCCCTTGTATTTTATGTGTGTTGAGCACAGTGGTTGATAACAGCTGTGAATAGGAATTATAATGGCAGTGGATTGTGGAGTTAAGGTGCTGTAATACATTTGGAATGAAAGTGCATCCAGCACAAATAGGGGAAAGGTACACACTGCATCTCTGATCTAAAGAGAAAAAGCCAGCTATATTCTATGAGGAGCTAGTCCCTATAATAGACAATTGACGTATTTAACAATGTGATTGAAAATACCAGTAGCATTCGATAAAGTTTTGCTTATTTGCAAACATGAAAACGTGGTGCCCTTTCAACCTGTGTATGCAATGCTAACTAGGAAAAAGTTATCTTAAGTAACTTCTTGCTATATAGTAGAATTGGCACAGTTTGACCATTTTAGATCAGAATTGCAAATAAATCCATTAAAGTTGTTGGCCACATGCTCATGCATGCTTTCGTAGTCTTCTGTGATGCATCAGTTGTCTGAAAAGGAAGGCAAACATAAAACTTTTTTTTCCTTCATGGGGAAAAGGTTGTGAAATAGTTCATCTTGTTCTGCAATAGAAATAGGTGATCTAAACCACCAGAAACCAAACCTTCACTGTAATGCAGGGGTGGGCATCATACAGACCACAGGGCACGTTCAACTCCTGCCCCCCACATTTAAAAAATAAACTTGGGGGGAATGTTGTCTGTAGTACTATGGAGCACTAAAAAGGTCCAATTTAGTTTGTTTGTAAGCTAGATTTGACTCTTTTAGGGCTCTGTATTCATTTTTTAGTTACCCCACAGACTGCGGTCTGGGATGAAAATGGCCGCTGGACTGGCAGTAGCTGACCAGCCCTGCCTTAACAGTAAAGATTGTGACAGGCTTCCAGGACTGGCTAACAGGCAGCGTATTGTCATTGATATAAAAGCACCACACCCAGTCCCCTTTCCCCTACTTTTGACTTACAGAACAAGTTGCAACAAAAATAACACTTCTTTTTCCAGCTGTGTGATTTATGCCAATCATATTGCACAAGTGTTCAGAGAAAAGCTAAGATGATTATTTGAGGATTGGGTAGCAATTGTTTGGCCATAGAGAATTCAGAAGGCATATAAATCTAGCACTAACTATATTAGACATGGGCAATTTGTGCCCTTCCAGATGTTTTGGCCTACAACTTCCATCATGTCCCACCATTAGCTGCTGGCTAGGGCTGATGCTTGTAAGCCAAAACATCTGGAGGGCCACAAGTTTCATCACCTTGCAATGTTTCTTAGTCTGCTCCCCAGAAAGTCTTTCAGCTATTACCTCAATTGGCAGTGGCCGTGACTACAATGGGAAGACATGAAAAAATAAACTGTTACCCTTCAGAAGCGCTTCATGGGCACTTGTGTAGCAGATAATCTTGGCTAAAATCCCGTCTCTTTTCCTGTTATTTTCAGCCACGAGTGTCCCATCTCCATCTGGATCTGTCCCTGGAGCTTCTGCCCCCTTCCGACCCCTCTTCAACGATTTTGGGCCCCCATCGATGGGCTACGTGCAGGTGAGTTTCTGCAAAAGAATTGAGGAGAGATCTTGCCAGCTGGTAGGAATAATGGGAGAGGAATGCCCTTCACTTGTTTTCTGCCTTGATCTTGCAGGCTATGAAGCCACCAGGTGCCCAAGGCTCCCAGAGCACATACACAGACTTGCTTTCTGTCATTGAGGAGATGGGCAAGGAAATCCGACCTACCTATGCAGGCAGCAAGAGTGCTATGGAGCGGCTGAAACGAGGTAGGAAATCTCCTCTGAGAGCTAAGTGCCTTCTGGTCATGGCATAGGACAATTTTTTTTAAAAAAAAAGGCATTGCAAGCTTAATTCTTTGTATAATGTTTCTCTGGTGTTGCTCTTCATAGCCAACCATTTATAAATAATTGGTTTGAATATTAAAAGACTAATCAATTTCTTTCTCTCCTACTTCACTTTGGTCTCTAGTAAAAACATTGGTTTGACGTTCTACCCTATCCCAAACTAAAGCCCAAACTCCCAATGTTCCTGTCCAACTGCAGTTTTTGATGCAGATAGTTGCAACACACTGGGAACAGGTGGAACTTGCTGGACTACAATCTCCATACCCAATGGGTATAACCCTTGTTTGCAGTGAAGTGTTGGCCTACCCTAGCTGTCCTTTGTTCTGCCTTCATGTTTGATGCCAGCAAGCACTTTTCTTCCATCTGGAATTTCTGATTTATGCAAATATAGTCATATCTCCATTTTGCCCAATAAAAAGCTACTTCATACAACATATTTTCCCCCTGTGTGGATGGCACTTCAGGGTAGCAAAGCATGCGCATGTGGTGACATGCACCAATGTGAGAAATGCTGCACATATGAACCTTGGCAAGCAGTGGTCTGCTAGGTTGGTAGTTTGAAACTGATTATTCAGTATGTCTAAGTCTTGTGTCTTTCCTTCACAGGGATTATTCATGCCCGGGCGCTGGTAAGAGAGTGTCTGGCAGAGACAGAACGCAATGCCCGTACGTAACAGTCGCTTCCTCCTGGCACTACCCCTGGAGGATCCTGGAAATTCCTGGCAAATCAGCATTTTGGAATCTGGAGATTTCCACCCCGCCCCTTCAAATTTTTTTCACCAATCAGTGTCTCAAGGCCTAGAACTGCAATCGCTTTCAAAGACCTTTATACCAATTGGCAACTAAGAATCTGAAACTTCTTCTGCTACATCACAGAACTTCCCACCAATTGGCACTCTGGGAGTAGGTGCAGAAAGAGTTCACTGCACACACCTTCTGGTCAACCACTGAGAATAATGGCTGGTAGCAAATCCTATGTGTTTATAAAATGTGTGGGATTTTTTATATAAATAAAAGGAAAGGTTTGGAATTTGGATGATCCCTTCTTCACTGTGGTTTTCTAATTTTTTTTTCATGTGCTGGTGTAGGAATATTCTCTTCCTCACTAAGACATTGAGGGCCTGTATTGCGAGATGTGCTTCCTTAGTAAAGCAGCATGCAGCCCTCCCTGACTATTGTAACAAAAGCCTTAGCCAGCTGTCTCTGAGCCTGTATTGGAAAACTTGTAATAAAATATTTCTACTCATATGTGATCTGCCTTAGCTGTCATTACTGTGTCAGGAGTTGGCAGTATATCTATGTTAAAAGGCTATATCTCTAATGCTGTTCTGTAAAGAACTGGGTAGTGGTTTCCCCAAACACTCACCCCTTCCATTTTTGTTGGGGTTTGGGGATTTTATTGTTAAATAATTTATTCTACTTGCTGCTTTTAGATGTGGAATACCAAGCGAGATTATTTTGAAACGTCATTAGAGGCCTAAACACATGAGCTTGGTTTAACTTGGTACTCAGTACCATCATCTCAGAAGAGATGATCTCAAAAACAGAAATAAAAACTTGCTATATGTTACAACCTTATACCCAGTTTCCTGGGAATAAGCCCCATTGAACTCGTTGGCACTTATTTCTGAATAAACATGTAATAGGTTTGCATTGTTAGCATCTCAATATAAATTTGCCTCTTTAAATGCTCTTGTTAAAATGCTACTGTGTTACAGGGATAGGATATGTCTCTTAGGGCAAATCTAGATGCTATTAGTCAAGCATGGGATTCCTAATCCCATGTTTGCCTCTGAAAACAGAAATGGTGGAAATTTAACCCTTCCATCACCATGTTTTTTGTTTTTGTTAAAGCCTCAGCAGTTTAAAGATACTGAGCCTAGCTGGAGGAACAGAGGGCCTGGAGTAATGGGTTGTAGGGGAGTCTGTCAGTGAAGGGTGTATTAAGCACTCTTCCCATCTGCAAGTGTCCTGCCTTTGCATTAGGGTTGGAAGGCAAACATGTTGACGCCTACTAGAGAAAAACTTCCAATCTCAGAGGCTTCTGAGTATCTTATGTCTTGCAAGACTACTTCCAGCAAGTCAGGAACAATGATGGAGGCAATTTTTGCCCCTCTGTCCACTTTAAAAAACCTTTTTCCTCTCAATGGGCCTTCGATCCCATCTAGAGAAGGCATGCTGCCAGAGCTGGAGAGATCATAGGGATTTTCTTATCCAGGCTTCTCCCCTCCTTGCCCATTGGAAGCCCCCCTTTTTGACCCCTACATTGTCCTCTGAGGTTGCAGAAAGCAGGCACCATTTTTCATACCCATTTTCTGTGCCCCTCCTGAATTTGTAGCAGATTCAAAGGAGAATTGAACAGTTCTACAGGCCCCAGGATACTCTCCATTGACTATAAGAGCTTCAGCTATTGGGCGGTATAAACATGTAATAAATAAATAAACACAAGGAGAACACCCTTAGAAAATGGGTGTTTGGCAATGGAAGGCTACTAACAATTCCTTCTGGGTGTGCCCGAAAATGAGATAAGAATGGCGTGTTCCTGAGGAATGCCTGATCTGACATCCTGGAAAGGTGGTGTGGGGGAGGAATAATACTCCTAAGCTACTTTGGCTAAACATTCTCACCTTCCTTTTACTCAAGACTTCCTAGGCATTTCGAAAATAGATGTAGTGTAGCGCATCTGGGCAAAAGTAATTGCTCATTCACACACACACATATACATACATATATATATATATATATTAAAAATAGCATGGTATGAGACTTGTGTCAACTATTTCACCAAAAAAGTTGTTTTTGAAACCTAATCATTATGACCCTACTTTGGAAGTAAGCTCTTCAGATCAATTATGCTTACTTCCAGGTAAAGGTATTTAAGACTGGGGTCTGAGAACTTAAGTGAGTACAGTTTCCACTTGAGTTTACAGCAATAAACAAGCTATTAAATGTGGCCCTTTGAAATGTTTGTCCTCTCAAGAACTTGTCCATTTATAGTATGAGTGGTAACTCCTCGCTACATTTCCTGAAAAGATGCAGACTAGGGGTGTCAAATAAAGTTGAATTTCTTCATGGTTTTGAAAATGGTTGGGGGGGGGGGGTTTGATAGCAGGAATTGGCAACATGTGGCCTGCCTGATGAAGTTGGACTGCAACTCCCATCAGCCCTAGTCAGAATAGCCAATAGTGAGCAATGATGGGAGTGGTAGTCCAGTAACATCTGGAGGGTCACAAATTGCCCTCCTGTTTTTAGAGACTTTCATGTGCTCATTACAACCACAGATTGATAAATGCCTTTCTGCATGGTCAAAGTATGGTCCATACTTTTACATGTTTTCCTTCAATGACAATTGCAGCACCATATCCTGTCTGCACATAAAAAAAACTTGAGGTAATTGTGCTACGATAACCTGTGTGTGTGTTTAAAGTCTGACTAGATATTACTTCTAATTTAGGAGAACACACAGCTTCTGTGCAACCTTAGACAATTAAAAAAAAAACCTCTCCACTTCTCAAGGTTGCTCTTTTCACTATTTCTGACACATGGATCCTTAAAGAAACAGATCTAAATTTACTTGGGAAAAAGACCTAATGAACTCAGTAAAGTTTACTTCTGAGTAAATATGCTGAAGATTAGACTAATCTTTCTTGAGTAGCTACGTTGAGTGAAAGCAGTGTTTTGAACGCAAATGCAATAGATACAAGGACATCTATGAGGGCTGTATGTCAATATATCCCTTTGGAAATTGCAACTTTGTACTTCTGCGGGGCCACAGTCCAAGGGCACAGAGCCTGAAAAGGCTGGTAAATCAGACCTTGCTTATTAACTGTAAGCATCTTTGTTCTGTGAATGAGTTTACTATTCAATGAGCTGCCAAATACGAATTTGGAGTGTAACTGCTGTAGTTCTGGTGTCTGCTGAAGGGGAATTAAGTACAGATTAAAATAATAATACTCCATGGTGCCCAACAAGAGGAAGCTGAACATGAAGAATATTGCCTTGTATTTAAAAAAGTTTTGCAAAGAATGGTGTACTTAAAAGTGAAAAATATGGCAATATATTGTATTGCGGCTGTCCCTGCATTGGTGATGCACACAGTACCCAGAAATGAGTGTTGTTGGGCATGGACCCCCTCCCGCAACTGGGTGCCCTGCACATGTGACCATGCTGGCCAGAGATGATGGGAATTGTAGTCATAAGACATCTGGGGAGCACTAGGTTGGAGGAGGCTTTTTGAATGAGGGTACTTTGTTTATACTTTGATAGTTATGTAAACATTTGTTTTGCCCATACACAACTACATGTTGTAAAAACAACCCACAACCCTCTACAGACTAATACTACAATTAATATTTAAAGATTTGTGTTAATCTCTCATTTCATACCGGTGGAGACATTTCCTGCATTCAGTGAGATGAAGAGATGCTGTGGTTCTAAGCAGGGGTGGGGAGAGATGCTTCATTAGAGGAATTAAAGAGGTCATAATGAGCTGCATCTCAGGCACCAAGGGGCGGTCTATTCCCGACCTGTCTTTTGCTTTTGTCTTTTTAAGATTTGAAACACACACGTCCGTCTTTGGGGGATTTTTGTTCTCTGGATTTCCTTAGGCCCCGCAACAGCTCCCCATTCCTTTTCAGTTATTGATGTCACTGGCACCTGACGTCATTGGCGTTTCCCGGGTAATGAACTGTGATGTCACAGAGGAGGGGCGGGGCAGAGAGCGAGCGAGCGCGGGCAGGGCACGGAAGCTCGCAGACTTCGCAAGCTCGGGGTCGCAGTTTCTATGGCAACCTAAGCCTGTGCTAAAAAAAGCCGGGCCGGGCTGGTGGGAGGCCTCCTGCTCTCCACGGGTCTCGAATCCAAACGAGCCCCCCTCCCCGAGGTTCGGGATCCTGCTGACCGTAATCTCTCCCAGCTCTAGTGCTTGCATGCTGCTGCCTGGCAGAGCCCAGCCAGCTCCTTGAATTGCAAACCCCGAAAGCTTTTCTGCCGCAACGTCTCCCCTTCTTTAGTTGTGTGTGCGCCAAAAGGGGGTGGGCCAATAATAAACGTGGGTTCCCCCACTCCCGTCCTCGCCCATTTTACCCCCAAAGAACACGGGAGGATCCCCACAACGAAAAGAAGCAACGAGCAACTTCGTCGCCTCCCCCCGCCCCCGTTTCCCTCGCCACCTGGCACACAGAGCCTCGTCTTCCTGCCCCCCTTTCCTCCGTGCCCCCACCTCTGCACTCCTTCACACAAACCGCGTTTCCTCGCCTTGCCTGATCCCCTCCCAGTCACGCTCTCTCTCCTCCCCCCCCCCTCCCCGCAAGGACTGCGAGACTGCGGCTGAGCGCGCTTTTCTGCTGCGGTGACGCGGGAGGCGACGGCCCGGCTCGGTTTGCCTGTCACTGGCGGGAGGACCCCCCCCTCAGCCGCCCCCCGCTTATTCCCCCAGACCATGGTCCCGTCGCCACCACAGGAGCCGAGCCCTGGCAGCGCCCGGGTAGCCCAGGGCAGTGAGAGGGCGGGCGCAGGGAGGACTCCGTGAGGCCGGAGGTCCCTGCTGCTCCACCGTCTGCCCGCCCCCCTCCCCGTCGTAGCATACCACTGCTTACACCACCGGCATCCCTCCATCGAGCCACAGGTCTGGGCCCGGGAGGGGTGGCTGCGGGCGGGGATTCGCGTGCACGCAAAGCCGTGGGGCTGGGAGAGAACCGGGGAAGGCACGCGCTGCTGCAGGGACTCGCTGGGTGGGAAGGTGCCGAGTGGGGCAGGGAAGTTGGAGGTCAGAAACAGGGTGGAAGGGGAGAGCTGTGCCTGCTTGGGCTGCAACGTAGGGGGCGAAGATGAAAGGGGCGTAGCAAGGCAGGGCGAGAGGTGGGATGTGGGGAAGAAAAGGAGGAGATGGAGCGCCGCCAAGAGGGTGGGTTGCTTGCCTTCTGGGCCCCTGAAAGTGAAACCATGTGGCCCAGCCCGCCTCCCGCTTGTTTTCTCCGCCTTCTAAAGCCCGTGTTGCTTGGGAGGGGGATCTTGTGCCCGCCACTGACACCCCCACCCCTGCTCCCTCATTGCCTGAGGGCGCCATTCTCCAATATTGCTGTGCGACAGTAACGGTAAACTGGGGAGCTCTCACCTGAACGTGTGGAAAAACCATTGAGTCAAGGCATGTGGTGGTGTTGACAGCAGCACCGGTGCTCCCTCGCCTCAAGTCTCCCTGATGAGTTCGTGGGCGTTGTCGAGGCTTGGTTTGTACTGGTTGTAGTGTTTAGTTGGATCTTGTTGCCTTGATGCCTGGCCTTAACTTGAACTTTGGCGAGGACGGGTGTTTTTGAGCCGCTTGAGTAGCTTGCTTTGTCAGTCGGGTTGCCTTCGCCTTTTTTGGGCTGAGCTCTGGCGTCTTTAATGGGCACACAACAGGCATAAATTCAACAGCTAAAGCGTTCCCAAACATGGAGGTGTAGTATAAGTGTAAACTGCACCTGCTGATTTGGTCTGTTCTGTGGCTGCTAAAGGCGCACGAGGTGATGGGGGAGGGGGTCGATAGCGATACTTTTTGCCAGGCCTTGATGAGTGCATTAGGCGGGGGTAAACTCAAGAGTTGTTTCTTGAGGTAAGTATGTTTTGTGAGCTGTATCTTTGCTTCCTTTTTCCATTTAAAAAGGCAAATATGGAATTGGGGATAAATGCGCAAGAAGCAAATAAAAGTACATAGCATTTGGGTTAAATATTGACGTCCCTGCAATATAAACACCATTCCTGGGTGTGTGTATACTCAGAAGTATGCCCCATTCCTCGCTAGTAAGTGTGCTTACGTATGCAGTTGCACAGTCCAATCCTGTGCAAGTTTATTAGGTGTGTTTAGGATTAAACCTTGAATGTATGCCATCCTGTCCCCTGTACCAACTTGCTAATGCCCACGTAATTACTGACAATTATTAGGTTTGAATGAATGAGAGCACGTTCCCAAATAGTGTGTGTGTGTGTTTAAATGGGTAGTTGAGGCTGGAGGAAGACGGCTTGCTAGAGATAACATGAAGTATGTTAAATGCGTAGTTGGCTGACTGTGTTGTGGCTAAGACATGGGAATGTTTGGACATGAAGTTGTTACTGCTGGATGTGGCTTTATAAGGGAGTGAAATTCTGGAGTAGTCTCCCTGGTACATCCATGGGAACAACTGAACTTCATTCATGTTAAACATGAGTAGGTTTATTCAGGTTTTTTTTTTTATGCAACCTTTAATCCTGTGACTCAGACAGGATATTTTCCCCCCATTGATTTTCTTTTGCCCCACCGCTGGAGATGAGAATATTGTGCGGAATGAGCATGAAGACGTGTCTCCTGTGATTCTTCAGTTGAAGAATTTTGTTTTCAAGCTCAGAATCTTAAAATGATCAGCATGTTTGAACTAAGGAGCAAGTTTTCCCACAAATATTGATTGGTTGAGAACTCAGAGCAGGGTGCCTGGTGTGGAGTAATGTCATCTCCACAGGTAGTGAGTAGCACAATCAACTTGACTGCTTGAGCTACCTACGTATGTTCTCCTAAACCTGTCCTTTCCTACAGGTATCTCTGGTGATGGTACATCTTGCTGACTACTGCTTTAAAGCCTGTGCTGCATTATTTTGAATATGGTGGGCTGTTAACCTCTTTTAGCACAGTGTTTTCCAGACAGAATGTAGAGTGCAAGGATTTGTGGTGTAGCAATTTTAAAAGTGAGAGCTGTGAGTCCAACACCTGTTCTTGCAACCTCAATCCTCTATACATGAGGATAATAATGCTGGCTGACTTCACAGGGCTGTTGTATGGATTATTGAGATAATATATGTGAAGTTCTTCGAATGCTTGAAATGTGCTCCATAAAGGCTTATATTAAACTGAGAGTTGGTGTGGAGTGCAAGGGCCAAGAGGCAGAGGAGTGAGTGTGTGAGAGGGGGGGGCAGGGGTGTAAATGAGAATAGTCCACTGCTGGGGTTGCAAACTTTCTTCCTGGCTGGACTTTTGTGCCTTTAACAACTCCATGATGGGCAGAGATTCAGTAGCTGTCCTCATCATTGTGACTTCTTGCTAGGCATAGCTAAGCCAGTTCAATTCCTGCTTGTTATATAGCTGTAAAATATAGGAAGAGATGGAAAGATGGTGACTCATGTCTTCAGAAAGTTTGATTATAATGTGCTTCAAGCAAAGAACTGGAAGGGCAAGGGGTGGGATAGCCAAAGCTATTGTTGACGCAAACCTAGGCTGACCATATGAAAAGGAGGACAGGGCTCCTGTATCTTTAACAGCTGCATTGAAAAGGGAATTTCAGCAGCTGTTATTTGTATATATGGAGAACCTGGTGAAATTTCCTCTTCATCACAACAGTTAAAGCTGCAGGTGCCCTGTCCTCTTCTAAATCTGGTCACTCTAGTATAGCTCCTGCACTTTTACTGTTGTGATAAAGAGGGAATTTCACCAGGTTCTCCATATATACAAATGACACCTGCTGAAATTCCCTTTTCTGTGCAACTGTTAAAGATACAGGAGCCCTGTCCTCCTTTTCATAGGGTCACCCTATGCAAACCAGCCTCCCCCTCCCACCAACCTTGTGCCCTCCAGATGTTTTGGACTTCAACTTCCATCATTTATAGCCAGTATGGCCAGTGGTCAGGAATGCTGGGAGTTGTAGTCCAAAGAGCCTTGAGGGCATCAGGTTGGGGACGGCCAGCATAAACTGACAGCATTGCCTTATGTATGTTTACCTGGAAGGCTTACTCCGTAATAAGCATGTTAGGATTGAAGCCTTACTTTGGTATGGTGCGTTCATTGCTTGAGCAGCTCCAATGCTCCGTGGGAAGGTGAAATAACCTCACTTGAGGTTTGGTGAGCAATAGCAAATTGAAACTTGCTGGTAAATGATGGGGGGCAAATGCAAGTATAAAGGGGGCTACATAGATAGTTGATCTGCTGTGCAAGCAGCTGAGAGGATGAAGCAAGGAGTAGAGGCATAGAATGTCAAAATGGTGCTGCTCCCCCTGCATTTCCCTTTCGATAAGTTGAAACTCCCTAGCCGCACATTAGCCTACAGTTGCTATGGAAACCTACCCAGTGGGTTGTATTTTGAAATAAGGTCAGCTGGGGATTTCTTTACAGCTTCTCTTCTGAGGAAGTGAGAACAAGGTTCAAGATGCCACCTTTAGCCAGAGAATCCTTATCACCACCCAGATGTATATAGTCATTTGTTTCAACACATGTCTGTTTCCTGTCAGTGAGGCTAAACTGGAAACAAAACAAAAACAAAAAACAGCAGTCTGAGTGATGCCAGAAATCAGTCAGTCGGTCCAGTGAAAAGTCAATTATTGCTATAGTGTGGGGGTCAAAATGCCCTCTGCAAGGGAATGTGAAGCCTCTGGTGGAAGTTATAGTGGATACTTATTGTGCAAATCACAGGTATCTTCAGCTGCCTTAATCCCTTCTTTGCCATTGAACCGTGCCTTCTCTGTATCTCTGCAAGTGCATAATGGCCACTTGCATAGATATCCTGCCTCTTTCTTGGCTACACACTTTTATCCCCTATTTTATTTTAACTCGCAGGGCCTGACTGTCAAAATGCTGATCAAGGAATATCACATCCTGCTGCCCATGAGCCTGACAGAGTACCAGGTGGCCCAGCTGTACATGATCCAGGTAACATCAGTGCTGAATGAGATGGAATACAAAGAGCAAACCTGACGGGAGTGTGTGGCAAGACAGAGCCCTGTGATCGACAGGGGTGGTGGGGTCAGAAACTGAGCAGGGATGAGGGAGGCAAGAGTGTGAGCAGGCTCAAAGGGGGAGAGGTGTTGTGGGGCACAGGCTGAGCAGGACTGGCTCTCCTGCTCTCCAGAAGAAAAGCCGAGAGGAGTCGAGTGGCGAGGGCAGTGGGGTTGAGATCCTGTCCAACCGGCCCTACAGCGATGGCCCAGGCGGGAGCGGTCAGTATACACACAAGATCTACCACGTGGGCTCTCACATCCCCAGCTGGTTCCGTGCCCTCCTACCCAAGGCAGCTCTGCAGGTGGAAGAAGAGTCTTGGAATGCCTATCCTTACACACGCACCAGGTAAAGGGGAGGCATCTTGGGAGCGGGAAAAGCGAGTGCTGAGAAGAGGGTGGCTATCCTGGTGGGAGGGTGGGTTTCTGACTGCAAGCTGGGTGGGGGCAGGGCTGTCAGATTCACCCCCTTTCCCCTACAGATACACCTGCCCCTTTGTGGAGAAATTTTCTATTGAGATTGAGACCTATTACCGTCCGGATGCTGGGAAACAGAACAATATCTTCAACCTAAGTGCTGTGGAGCGCAGGCAAAGGATTCTGGGTAAGTATTCCAAGCCCCTTTGGGTAATACAGAATGTTGTAGGATGTGTTCATATGGATGTGCGAAGGGTGGGAGAGGCTAATGAGGCTAATATCTGATGGCACTTTGGGGACAGATGTAAGCTGACAGTGTATGTTTGCGGTCACCCATCTAGTTCATGGCTCCTGTTGTGCCTTTCTTGTAAAGCAGAGGTGCAGGACTTCAGGCACAGGGGTGAAATCTGGTCCTTCTGAGGTCTCACTTCAGCCCTCTGGAGGTCCCCTAGTAGCCACATGCTCTTTCCCCGGCCCCAATCACCAATTGTTTGCTTTGGCATGTTCCCCACCCCCTCCGCCCCATTCTAAAAGGTTGGGATGCCTCTCCCAAGGCTTAGTTACTGGCAGTAAGACCTCTAAGCTGAAATATGCTCAGCACCAGAATGCGGCCCCTGAGAGCTTCTCCAAAATGGAATTCAGCCATCTGGCTGATGGAGGTTAAGCACCCCTGTTGTAGGGTATTCGAATCTAGATGGCTAGCTACACATGGGGAAAGCCCTGCGGTGGCTGTGGATCTGTGCCCCATTGGTTAGATGATGCAGGCGCAGCTTCACAGCCACTGCAGGGCTTCCCCACGATGCTCTGCTTTGAAAAAGTCGGGGATTTACCCTGACTTTTTCGAAGGGAGCGACGTCAACACAGCACCACCGCTGTGTAACATCACTCTGCGGCTGCTGGTAAGAGAGAGGGGAAGTGGTCTTTATGGAAGGAACAAAGGAATGTCTTTGCTGGGGCTTTGAGCAAACTCTGTGACATGGAAGGGCAGGGCAGCCAGAGAATCTGAAGAAAGGCTCTCTTGTTTCCAATGGAAGCAGGTACTTGCTTCCCATTCAACTTCCATTCCACTTATCCACAGACACCATAGACATTGTGCGGGACCCCATCTCACCTGGCGAGTACAAGGTGGAGGAAGATCCACGGCTTTACTACTCAGTCAAGACAGGACGTGGACCTCTGGGCGATGACTGGCTGGAGAATGCAGCTGCCGGACCTTTCATGTGTGCTTACAAGCTTTGTAAGGTGGAGTTCCGCTACTGGGGCATGCAGTCCAAGATTGAACAGTTCATCCATGATGTAGGTGAGCATGTGGGGGACGTCTTCCACCTTTCTATCCGTTGCAGTCCTTCTCCGCCAAGCAAGTGGCTTTAGGCTAGGGAAATGGGCTAGTTCCTGCTACACTGTGGTTCCAGCCCGTGGAACGGCTTTATATCCTCCAGTGCCGGCAGAGTCAGGGTGCCTGTTTTCTCATGGTGTCAGCATTTATGCACTCCTCCTCTGCTGAATGTCCTCTTTCTGTTCACACTTTGTCAAGGCTATTTTGGTGTGAAATGAAACTTAATGACTGCCCAAAGATCCAGCAGCAGCTCCAAGTATCCCTTGGGGAAACTGCATTAAAGGAACAAACTAGGGCGGTACCCGTATTCAACCAATTTTTTTCTGGCTTTTAAAAAAATAACTGGGTTGCCTGTGCCTTTTAAGGGCAGAGGCATCCATATTTCTCTGCTGGTCACCAGGGACAGCCCTGACACATCAACATGTTTATTTAGGAGCCACAGTCCATGAACAAATGGCAGCTGTGGGTGTAATTCCAGTGATCTTTGGAGCCTGTGGGATGGTGGACACCCATCACTGACGCTGCGCAAGTCCAGCTCTGCCAAACCTCTGCAGCTAGTCTCGAGATCTGGCTGCAAGGGCAGGACAAGTGCCAAGAGAGGTTCTAATTTGTGAGCTGTTTGGCCCATGGAGTGCACTTCCTGACACTGTGGTTTTCCAGGGGTTGTGACCCCAGAAGTGTTGGGGAAAGCTGGGATGCAGTGGGAGAGGCAGTGAGAAAGAGAGAGATAAAGAGACCCATGCTGAGGAAAGAGGGACTGCTGCCAGCAGCACAGTTAAAGTCAGGAAACATGGCAGGACAGCGGCAACATGAAATAATGGTCGGCTAGTATCCCCAGCCATGATTTGTGGATGCTTGTTTAGGGCAAATTACATGAAATGTCAGATGCTAAAATCTCATCCAAACTATGTGTGCGGATAAAGGGAAGTTGTTAGTAACAAATTAAGAATAGAACCTGTCCTTTCAAAAAGGTATGTGTAAATACAGTCTGTGCATATTAGCTCCTGGCAGATACTGAATTGGTACCTAAACCTGTGCAGCAATTCTCAGTTGAGAAATTGGGAAACTTTTCACTGCCTACTGACTTAGCCTGTGCTCCTGCATGTTAACACCTTGCATTACTAGGGCGAAGGGTTATGGAGGAGGCAAGAGCCTTTTATAAAGCTTTTACACATTTTTCACTTCATGGATTCGAGCAGAGTCCTGGATTTCTAAAAGAGACTTAAGACTGAAATCATTATCTGTGAGAATGTTTTACTGAACCCCAATACAAGCTGGCTTGACGGAAACTTCATTGTGTGAAGCTAACATTTAATATGTTAAGAATAGGAACTAAGGTTTGGAAGGCAACTGAGTGGAGAGCAAATTATCCGAAGTATCACGCTTAATTCGTTCCCTGTTGCATTGTGTATTAGTTGCCTCCAGTGAAATGTTAGATGGGCTGATATAGTGAGGTATATAGTGATCTCAGGTAAAGGGCAATTACAATATTTCAATAGGAGATTAGATTCCTGCCTACAAGTCAGTGTGGATATTGTATTTGGACTTAGGCCTGGTTCAGACTTAGAACTGAGCCCTTCCTCCACCCCCACCCCCCAATCACAAATACACTCTCCTCTTACCACGCTAGTTTGGTGTTATTTGGGTATGGTGTTAAAACCGGGCTCTCAAAGTGACTTGAGTAGCGTACCCAGTCTCAATTTAGCCTGAGTTAATGATGGTTGAAGATAATGCCAAAACTAGGTCCTGGGTGGGGGAGAATTCATGCACAAGAGGATGCAATCCCACGGCCTGCACCCAGGTTTCTAACCTTGGTCTCCCTTATAAATCTGAACCAGAGCTTTAATGCAGGGGTGGAGAGCCTTTTTTGGCACAGGGGCCAAATTCCAATTTGGGAAGGGTCTTTGGCTGGGGGCACATTCCAGCGGAATGCAAGGTTAAGGGCACAGGGGTGGGGCTAATGACAGTAGGCAGGGCCAAAGCAAAGTGGGCAGTGCAGTTGTAATTCATACCAATTCGGCCATTTTCCCACTAGGTATACAACCCAGAACTCAGTTCTATGCCTGTCGACTTGGGAATTAGCCCGAGTGCAACAGCTTTCTAGCGTACAAAGTGCAACTCAGTTCTGTGCATATTTTTAAATACCTTTCTCTTTCAATACCTTTAAATTTTAGCAATATTTAAAGATATTTAAATCCTCTCTTGGATTATTGATTGGAGATAAGAGTAGGGGTCTCCTGACAGGGCTGGAGGTAGAAAGGGCAGGGCCTCTGGAAACTGCTTGGAGGCCGGATGGGGACCTCTGTGGCTAGAAGGTTGCCCATCCCTTCCTTAATGCTTTCCTTAACTGTGGGAAAACCTGTAGAGGAAACATTTCATGAAGCGAAATGTAATGATCCTTAATGTATTGACAGCTGAAGCCAGGTCTGTTAATAAATAAAGTTAATGGAGGGGAAAGCTGTGGTTTTAATTGGAGTTTGTGAAAAGAGCTGTGCCATCACAACTCTGGACATCCCCTGCAGGCCTACGAAAGGTGATGCTGCGGGCACATCGCCAGGCCTGGTGCTGGCAGGACGAGTGGATAGATCTCACCATGGATGACATCCGTAGGCTGGAGGAAGAGACGGCACGCATGCTGGCGCAGAAGATGGCCACGTGCATGGAGCCTGAGATAGGCCCTGCTGTACCCAGTCCTGAACGCCCAACTGAGCTAGGTGCCTGCGAGAAACAGGACCGAGACGACACCCTAAGGGCTCCTGATTCCTCCCCAGATGATCCATTTGCCAAGCAGTGGTCAACTTCTTCTCGCTCGTCATACTCTTCGCAGCATGCTGGTGAGCCGTAATTGTAGCAATCGGAAATAGCGGAGCCCATTGTAGGGAGGAGAGTAGGACAGGATCAGAGAGGACTTTCCCCTCTCAGAGTATAAATGATTGATGCTACTGGTGGTAAGCTTCAGGTGCAGAGGACTCATGGTAAAGGACCAACAGCATTATCTTGTAACCTCAGATCAGTTTTGCTTTATGCTCAGGGGTTAACTGGCCCCTGTACTGGAGATTAAGATGGATTTCCCCTAGAAATTGGATTGGGTAGCAACCCCAGAAGGGTTTTGCCTTCCATGTAGCACCTGGCTTGCCTTACGTGGATTTGACACACAGCAAGGATGCTTTATCAAAATAGTCTTTGAATTGTGCAGTCATCTGTCTGGTGACATAGCGTACATATGTATACATTTTAGAGACAGATGGTTAAGGGTACTTATTGGATAGTGTTCATGATAGTAACACACCTTTTCTCATTCCTGTCTCCTGTGCTATCGCTCCCCCCCCCACCCCACCCCGTGCTTGAAGCAGAAACTTTTTAAAAAGCACATGAAAATATTGGATACATGCCTGTGTATGTGCTCATGTAGACATTAAAAGGCAGGAGATGGGGGAAACAGTACAGAAGTTCTCTTGTGAAATTGATTGCACCAAGAATTGTTTGCCATCTGGTTAGTCAGTGTCACCATTCACTTCTCTTGTATGAGATGAGGGGAAGCTGCTGCAATTAGACATTAGCAAAATTGAGAGAGCAGGCGCCCCACAGCAAGACTTCCCCTTCGTGTTTGTACAGTAGTAACTTACTGATGCTGAAGGTCACCGTTGCAATTAGGGAGAAGTCATTCCAGTGGCTTCACAGAATAATCACCTGTGAACAGCGTATAAGAAGAAATTGACCGTAGCTTGTAATGGGGAGGGCTTTTGTGGGTGCTTCCAGTCAAGACTTCTATTATGCAATCTCCCTGCCTCAAACATGGAATTTTGCAAGTATGTGTATGTTGAGAAACCATCTCTCATTTGTAACCCCTCCTTTTTCTCCCTATGTTTCTTCCATCTTTCTCCTTAGCACAAAAGGAGCAAAAGATGTAACTGCTGCTCAATGCCTTTTGATTGTTAGTGCTAGGAGCTGCCCATTTGGAAGCACCCTGTATTATTCTCAGATAGGAGTGTTGGGCGTGGGGGAGGCTTGCTTTTGATTTGAGGTGACTTTCTGCTTATTGCTGGCCTTCCACAGAAATAATTCTGTAAAACTCTTGGTCCTGATCTCTCTGTACTTGATGTCTCTCTACAGTTGCTGTGTCTCCCCACAGCTTATCAGAGTGGCGGATGCAAAATATTGCACGGGACTCCGAGAACAGTTCTGAGGAGGAATTCTTTGATGCTCATGGTACGTAGTGCTGAATAGAGGAGCAGTCTGTGTAAGCATCTATTTCTAGGAGGACTCAGAGCTGAAAGAGAGTAATCTGTATGTGCTTTTAGCTGTTGGTTCTGACAGCTTCTACTGCAGGCATGTAGAGACTGGTATTCAGGAGCCTGTGTGAACCAGGCCTCCTTATTTTATTTATTTATTTTATTTATTGCATTTGTATACCACCCCATAGCCGAAGCTCTCTGGGAAGTTCACATAAGATAAAAACACTTAAAAACAATAAACAAAAATTAAAAACCACAAAAATATGCAATATACGCATACGTTTAAAACCACTATAACAACTTTAAAAACTATGAGCCAAAAAAACCCAGGCTCATTACATATTGTTAAATGTTTAGGAGAAAAGTCTTGACCTGGCGCTAAAAAGATGACAATGTTGGCACCAGGCGGGCCTCGTCAGGGAGATTGTTCCACATTTTGGGGGGGGGGGCACCACAGAGAAGGCCTTTTCTCTTGTTGCCATCCTCCGAGCTTCCCTCTGAGTAGGCACCCAGAGGAGGACCTTGGGAGATGGGCCTGTTTGGATTTTTCTCCCCAGCCTCATTTATTTATTTTTTACTACATTTTCTCCGCCTTTCTCAAAGGAGTTCAGTGTAGTTTACAAGGTTCCCTCCCCTCCTTTTTATCCTCACAACAACCCTGTGAGTAGGTTAGGCCAAGAGAGTGACAGGCCCAAGATCATCCAGTGAACTTCAGGACTGAGTAGGGATTTGAACGTTGATTTCCCTAATTTTAGCCCAGCATGCGTAACAACTATACCACACTGGCTGTTTTACAGCTTCCTAACTACAAGCATAATTTGATGTGGAGGGAAAAACATGTTTACTCACTTTCCTGAATGTAGCCATTCCACCACCCTGTCACTGGTTTCAAAGAATGAGAATATGTGAAATTGACTAGACCATTTTGCAGCAACTTCTGGTCTAATAAATATAATTCCTAAGGTTTTTTTTAAAAAATTGTACACCTATACCTCTTCATCAGATGGATTTGCGTGGAGAGGGGAAGATCAGAATCTGTGGTCTTTGTTCTTTGTAGATGGGTGTGCTCACATATGCACAGTGCATAGTTAAGCTATGGAATCTGCTAACACAAGGTATCATATGTGGCCAACTACCTGGATGACTTTAAAAAGGAATGAAAAAAATCCATGGAAGATAAAGGCAGGATGCCTCTGTATACCATTTGCTAGAGAACACAAGCAAGAGGATCCTATTGTGATCAAGCCTTGCTGGTGGGCTTCCCATAGAAATCTGGTGGGCCACTGTGTGAACAGATTGCAGGACTAGATAGGCCTTTGGTCCAATCTAGCATGGCTCTTCTTATGTTCTTATGCAAAGACAGATTTTAGCTAAGTGGTAAAACTCAGGTTTTTGTATGTATAATGCTCCACATTCATAGGAAATATGGGAAGCTGCTTTATACTGAATGAGATGATTGGTCCATCTAGCTCAACATTGTCTACATCGGCCTTCCCAACCTGATGGTCTTCCAGATGGCCATTGTTGATCTACACTGGTGGCCAGGAGCTCTCCAGGGTTTCAGACAGCGGTGTTTCCCATTCCTCCCTGGAGATGCCAGGAATTGAACCTGGGACCTTTTCCCCATTTCTAGTTAAAGATCACAGATTGGAAGTCAGCAAAAGACTCCTGCCTCAGAGTCTGGAGAGCTATCGCCAGACAGCGTGGATGCTTCTGGACTAGATTGACCAATGGTCTGTCTTATAATGCATCTCCTTCAAATCGTTACATTTTTGTCTCCTATTTGTGAACTGTGGATGTAATTGTGGTGGATGTAGCCATATGTTCTGCACTGTACGTGCCTCTCAATGACTTTTGCTTCCCTAGAGGATTTCTCAGACAGCGATGATGTTTTTGCCAAGGAAATCACGAAGTGGAACTCAAATGACTTTCTCGACACTTTGGAGCGACCGAGTGAGCCGGATGATGTTCTTGGTGAGGGAGCAGTTCACATACGGAATAGAAAGGGACCTTGGAAGTGTCCAGAGGTCTTTATGGGGGCTTCTGGAAATCTCTGCCGGGGATTCCAAACACTTGAGACTACACATCTCAAATTCTGCAAATGGCATGCTTCCTAAAAATAGGTCCAATTTGTGTAGAAGTTTGTTTTGGTTTTTATGTTCACTTTGTGCAATTGAATTACACACTTAAAATATTTGGGCGCTGTGGTAGATTTTTTAAAAAAGGGCTTTAATATTGTGTTTTCATCCCCCCCCCCCCACCGTCCCCTTACAAGGGTGCAAAAGGACAGTTGGACATGAACTGAAAGTTCAAAGTTCTCCCACCACCACTCCTTCCTTTCCACTGACCATAGGCCTTGTCTGTTTTCAATAGTTTTTTTGTAAATACAACCAATGTATTTTGAGGCTTTTCTCTGGTACCAGTGGTCTAGAAACTTGCTATTTAAAAAAGCCCAAAGTGCATGCTGTTGCCTTCTGTGTTCAACATTGTCTTCCACCTTTTGCAGCCTAAGCATAGCCGTGCAGATTCCTGGATTTCTCTGCTTATAGTTGCAAGAGCATATGGGTTCTGGTGACAGATCTCTGTCTCTCTCTGTCCCTTGAAGTGCAGCTGTGAGGGCCACTCTTCCTCCCAACTATGACTACTCTCCTCCATGCCCTCTAGAGCCTGTCTTTGCTTTTGCTTTCCTTCTCTATCCAGTGCTGCTCATTGAAA
Organism: Elgaria multicarinata webbii; assembly: GCF_023053635.1. Taxonomy (NCBI): domain Eukaryota; kingdom Metazoa; phylum Chordata; class Lepidosauria; order Squamata; family Anguidae; genus Elgaria; species Elgaria multicarinata. The sequence continues at coordinate 80,507,330 of NC_086172.1, read as the reverse complement.
TAACTTGTCTTTGCAGTTGATACTGCTGGGGCAGCCAAGCCAGATAGTGATGAGGTCACTGCGCCTGGCCCACCAGAGGTGAGCAAACCTACTTTAGTACCTTCATAGCTATGGTACCAAGCCACAGGAGAGAGCTAATGGTGATGGCACTGTTGTTATCATCTCCTAAGCCACCTTTCCAGAATCCTGGCTGGACTGTATGGGGCACCAGGTTCAATTCCTCCATCATGGCTTGGGTGATAGCCACCCCATCCCATGTCCACTGCAGCGATGTCCCTCACTCTTCCCCCATGTCTCTTTCCATAGGCCGGCTCGGAAGACCTCTCCAGGACATGCCGTATCCACGCACTCTTCCTGATCCTCCACAGTGGCAACATCCTAGACCAGGGCGTGGGAGAGCCAGGCTCCAAACAGGCCGATGTACACACGCTCACGGCCACCTTGGACTCGGTCACTCGCCTACACTTCCCCGAGGCATTGGGGCACATTGCACTGCGCCTGGTGCCGTGCCCGCCTATCTGTGCTGCTGCCTACGCCCTTGTCTCTAAGTAGGAAGCATGTTTTGTCAGGCAATTGGTGGTGGGCAGGGCTGCTCCCTTCTCTTGTCTGTCTAATCCAAAGCTTGAGGTAGCTGAGCCTGAGGGGGGCAAATAAGAGCAGTGGCACCTTCTCCATGCTGGCTGTGTGGGGATCCATTGCCACTGTGAGCCTTTTAATTTGGGTGGGTGCTAAGCTATCATGAAAAGGGTGAGGTCTGTATTCTATGGTAGTTTGCGCGGGGATGTAGGCAAAGAACTTGAAGTCAGCGATGTGCAACTGAGAGTGAGGATGTAGCCAGGAAGGGGAGCTGTGTTTGTGGTGGAAGCTGGAGACCTTAGGGCAGGCATTTTACAAGATAAAACTCCCCCTTTTTCTTTTTTCTTTTCTTCTCTTTAGAGCTCTGGCTCTCTTCCCCATAGCCGCTCAGGAGCTTTGGATATTGGGGTGGAAAATTTTCCCATTGATCTCAGAAGGACTGCTGGGCCCGAGGCCAGTTCTTAGACTGTGTACTGGCTGGCTGGCCATGGCTGGCTATGGGTGCCTTTGGCTCCAGGCAATCTGAGGATCACAGCAAAGAGGCACCTCCTGAGCTCTTCGCTGAGGCTTGGGCTGCCTAGGTGTTAGCAGCACTTGGTCTGTGCTTGTGTCCTGATCACTTTTCTCCTCTCCTTTCCCAGACTCAGCCCCTACAGTCATGATGGTGACAGTCTGTCCAGCAGCCAAGATCACATCCCACTGGCTGCTTTGCCTCTCCTGGCCACCTCCTCGGGCAGTTACCAGAATGCCGTCGCAACCGTCATTTCCCGTACCAACCAGGCCTATGCTAATTTCATCCACTCCCCTGATGGCACTGGCTTCTGTGGCCAGGTGAGAGGGCAGGTTAATATCAGGGCGGACATGGAAGAGGGGGAATCTGAATATTGTGAAGAAAAATCTTAAATTTCTGTGGCCCAAATGCTTCAGTTGCAACAAACATTTTAAGCTGCATTGCTGTGGTGGTCAATTTTTTCTTCTATTTTTTCTTCATTGTCTTCTTTTTAAATAGGGTTAAGAATCTTCTTGTTCAGGGGAAAGGAAGGCTAGAGTTAAGAAGATTAGGGTGCAATATATGTATAAAAGCAGAGACACCAGGACCCTTTGAGTATAATTTTACGTAGACTGCAAGAAGTTCCATCCAGACCCCTTCCTGATTAATGAGGGCATATCTACACTAGAAATTTAAACCAATTTAACTCTCATGGCTTCCTCCAAAGAATGGTTGAGATTAGTAGTTTGGGGAAGGTGCTGTGACTTCTGCATTACAGATCTGCTTTCTTTTTATAAAACCAAAATGCCCGGGATTGCTTATCTTGGAGCAGTTAAAACAAGTGCAGATGTCACTTGATGCCCATGTGATTTCAGGGTGGGTGTCCCTACAAGTTCTTGCCTTTGTTTTTATGATGATAGTTCAGGTCCTCAGGATTCCATATCAGGCCATGTTGGGATTTTTGGACTGTGCTCTGTTGGGCAATTGCAACATTGGAGTAGACCATTAGCATTGGTCTCTTCTTAGCAAGACCTCTGTACTCTTCAGCTCTATTTCCCCCGTAAGATTTTTGAACAAGATAGAGAGCAGGCTAGGCTTGGAACACAAGCTCTTGATGATGTTCTCAGATACTCTTTCCCCAATTCTTAGTTATAGGAAAGGGTTAGGAATATGGATCCTACCTCTCTGGGTTTGCTTTAAAAGTTGGTGAAGCTTGGACTTCCCCTGATTAGGATTCAACATGGGCTTTCTGTGCTTAAGTACCAGCTTCCAGGAGTGGGATGCTAACTGTGTATTCACTTTCCCCCTTCCAGGTGCTACTCATTGGGGACTGCGTCGGGGGGATCCTGGCCTTTGATGCCCTCTGCCAAAGCCGGGTTGGCGGGTCAGGCAGTCGTGGGAGCAGCCGCCGTGGCAGCATGGTCAGTTACTGAGCCCTAGAACAGATCTTCTTATGTGTGCCTAAGTTTCTTCTTTGCTCTCTTGAGCTTGCAGAGAGGAAGGAAGTCTTGCTAAGTGGTTGTAAGATAAGGGGAGGAAGTGAGAGTTGACATGGGAGGAACAAGTTTCTCTCTTGATTTGGCTGTAGCAATGGGGAGTATTTTTCACCCAGATGTTCTTGTTCTAGTATGTACTATCTCCAATGAGTCATCTGTCCTATTTCCACTTGCTTTGATGCCTAGTGAATTCTACTAGTACCGGAGAAGATCCTGCCCTTTTTAATACATGCTTTTGGATCTCCTCAGTAGAACCAAGACATACACTCATTGCTCCATCCTCTCTTTCAGAACACGGAGCTGCTTTCTCCAGAGACCTCTGTGTCACGAGACCCCCTGCTCGAGAGGGCGGAAGCATTTGGAGGGATGGGCCGTGCCAGTCCTGAGCCAGGAGCGCTCCCACCCCCCCAGAGGCGCAATGACAACGTGGTGGTGCAGGAGGGCGACTCTTTGCAACAGCAGCAGCAATTCTTGTCCAGGTGAGAAGATATGGGAGGAGAGGCTGCAAAGGAGATCAGCCTTCTGGATGACAGAATCTATAGGATTAGACTGGTACTCATCCTAATCGATAGGATTATCACTCTTCTTCTGTAAAGCACAACTGCCTGACATCCTGTTTTAAATAGGAGGCCTTTCTTAGTAGATTTCTCCAATATTAAAGTGAGTACACAAAACAGGCTGGTTCAACCTCAGGGAGTCTCCTTTAATCTGAAATTCTAAACCAGGGGTGGGCAATTTGTAGGCCAAAACTTCCGGCTGGCTGCAATGCCCATCAGTCGTAGCCAGCATAGTCAATGGGGGAGAGCCACAAGTTGCCCACCCTTGCCCAACCCACTTGGGGCAAACCTAAACTGCAGCCTGGTGTAGTCACACGATTGGCTTAAGAAAATATCAGCAAGTAATAATTAAAAACAAAACCACTCCCAACAATTATAACAAATCATTAAATGATTATTATCAGCCAAAGCAGCCTTCCCCAACCTGATGCGCTCTAGATTTGTTGGAATACAACTGTAGGGCAGTTCAGAGCTGTAGTCCAGCACATCTGGAGGACACCAGGTCAGTGAAGGCTGTCCTGTAAAATAACAAATATTTGCTGAACATATTGCTAGCAAGGGGTATTCGTTACCTGCTGTGTTTAGGTAGCTTCCAGATTATGCTGCTGTTATGTGATTTCCGTGTGTCATTCATAGAATTTAACCAGGAGCGAGGAGAGGGGGTCCAGTCAATGTCATCTTCCACTTGTAACCCTCCTATGCTTTCTAACTGCTTCTTCCATCTTCTTTCTTACCACAAATAATCCTTCAAGGAGGAAGGTAGAATAGGTGCACAATGTCCTTTGGTTAGTAGCTCTCTGTCTTGGAAGCTCCCTTGGTGTTTACCTTAATGCGTATTCCCTTCATATGTGTGATTTTCTCCCCTCTGTTCTCTTGGATGTCTTTAACTCCTTCTAAAATAATGCTGAAGCTGTGCAGCTGCCCCCATGCACATATCCATACCCCAGTAAATGAGATGCAGTGTGCACAAAAGAGGAGGAAAGGGAAATCTTGATATGAATCAATGTAATAGCTGGACTCTAAGATATTGAAGTAGCTGACTGTGGCCTAAGGTTTATCCCGGGATTGTCCCGGGGTCGTCCCTGCCTGCTCCCGGGATATCCTGTGTGGCATTTACATGAACAGGGATGACCCCGAGACGATCCCAGGATAAACCTTAGGTCTAGCTAAGGCCTTAGGGTCTGGTAAGAAAAGGTGCCTAAGGAGAATAGGGGCATAGGTACAGTGCTGCAAATTCACTACTTTTAAAAAAGAAGGAAGTGGTGGCGGGGTGATGTCTGGGAAAGGTTGACAGCACAACTGTCTAGGCCGTGCCACTTCAGCAAACTCCCCATTTGATTCATAGGGAGGGGAAACAAACAGATCATGGAACATGGTGCTGACTTTGTTGCCAGCAGTATAAAACGGCTGCCTAGAGGCACCCTTGATGTGCTCTTCCTAGGGGAAGTGTTCCCTGGGGAGAAAGAGTTGTGGTCCCTTTCTTGGCAGTGACACAGTCTTTTTCCTGCTGTCCGTAGCCTGCAGGCTAGCATGCCTGCCTCAGAGGCAGAAGGAGACCCTCGGCGTAGCAGTAACTCTTCATCCTCCATGGTGGAAACGTTTGAGGGGCCAAGCACAGTTGGGAAACTGGAGTTCAAGGTGTCCGGCTTCTTCTTGTTTGGTTCACCCCTGGGGCTGGTCCTTGCCCTGCGTAAGACGGTGATGCCTGCCATGGACGGTAAGGGCCTCCTTTCTCCCGTCCTCCTGCCTTCCCTTGCCATCTTCCTTTCGCCTCTACTCTGTTGTTGGTGTAGGCTTTTCACACCCTTTCTCTTGCCTCTTCAGTGGCCCAGATGCGCCCCTCCTGTGAACAGATCTACAACCTATTCCATGCAGCTGACCCCTGTGCCTCTCGCCTGGAACCTTTGCTGGCCCAACAGTTCCACGCCATGCCCCCCTTTGCCGTTCCCCGCTATCAGAAGTATCCGCTGGGAGATGGATCGTCCACTTCATTGGGTGAGGAGAACCACCATGACAGCCAGGCTTGGACGGTCTGGGGACATGTTGCTTCCACCCTTTGGGGAATATGGATGTGGAAAAATATGCTATAGCCAGAGTGAGATATGAGTGCCCAGACATGGAGGGACTTGTGAGATGTGGTGTTGGTTGTTCTGTATTTCGCAGGAGTTGCGGGCACAAGACTGAATTTTCAAGCACTGGGGCACTATAGAATGAGCAGGGATGGTTTTAAATATGAGGCACAATGGAGAATAGGGCAGATACCTGTTCTAGGAAGCTCTAGCATTCAATGAAGTCAGGCATAAGTGACTTGTGACCCTCCAGATTTTTTTGGCCTACCGCTCCCATAGTCCCTAGCCAATGTAGCTAATAGTGAGGGATCATGGGAGTTACAGACCAAAACATCTAGAAAGCCACATGTTGCTCACCCCTGTATTAAGTAATCAGGGGAGTTCTGTCTTCTGCTGTGCTGAGAATTTCAGCAGGTGACGCGGTTACCATCAGTGATGTGCTGCAGTAGCGTGAAAGCTGCACCTGCAGAAGACCACCCTGGTCTTCACAGGCAACAGAATGGGGGAGGGTCACATTGACCTGTACCTATTTCCAGCATTTGGTTCTTCAGCCAAAAACACTCCCAGTGCTGTTTACATGAGATTAATGCCATACAAGTCAGTCTTATAATCTCAAAGACATGGCATGAAAGAAAAGAAGAAAAGGACTGTTCAAGGAGAATGAGGAGCACGGTGGAGCTGGCCTCTCACCAGAGCAAGTGGCACCAGCCTTGCTTCCCACCTTTCCTAATGCTTCTGCAGCCAGATGGAATGGCAACCTGCCCCCTTGCGTTCAGTACTCCCTGCACGTAGAAAGCTGGCCTACATGGTAAAGGGTGCTTTTACTAGATGCTTTCTGAGCTAGAGTTCTATTTGCAGGTAGTTTTATATGGGGGAGCATTAAAAAAAAAGTCATCCCTTGCTGCAGTCTGAATATCAGCCCATTCTACCACTTTATTCTGTCGCATGTATCAATCCCGCTGTAGTCTTCATCCCCAATTTAAAAAGTTTTTGTTGCATGCATTGCCACATATAGGTTCAGTTAGTGGCACAACCAGGTTCTGAAAAGTGTTAGGCTCAAGGAGAAACTATTCTTCCCACCTCAAATTACTCACTGCCTCATATAGATAAAGATAGAAGGGGAAGGCCCTCCGTGGTTATTTTTTGGCTACCAACAGTAGGAGTTTGGAACCTCTGCTCTATTCTTTCACTGACAGGAAAAATATATAGGTTTTGTTCAGTTGCTTTCCCCTCCATTTTTGGATTGAATATTTTTGTTACTTTTTTATTACTACGATTAGTAGTAGCATGTAGGTAGTGTGCATCTGCGTGTGTAAGAGAGAGAGGGATTGTAGAGTATAAATGAAATGGAAATACAAATATGTTCCTTACTTGTGACTGCACTGAGCTTCCACATTGCATCTGCAAATCTTAAGGTGCCTCTCACACATCATGGCAGCTACTTTGATCCCATGCTGCAAGTGTGTACAGGTGAATATCATGACCACATGGGCAGGTTTGATTGAGTGGGTCTTTCTGGAGGAACCAGCATCCAGAGGAAGGCTGCGGATTCTGCAGGGGAATCCCATGGAGTTGACCGCAATCATGAGGTCATGTTGTGCGTGCGTGCCCACACCCCTGTAACATGACATGCTTGAAGCTGCCCCTATGATGCTGGCTGGGTGTGGTTAGGACTCTGTCTAAGGAAGGGCACTTCAGGGTCTGTAGACAATGTACAGTGGAGGACTGGAAGTGATTGATGTATGCGTGGCAATTGCTGTGCTCACCTCTGCTTATATCTTTCTCCTTGGCTTAGCTGAGGCTTTGCAGACTCACTCTGCCCTCTTCATGAATGAGCTAGACCTTGTAACTCCCCCTACTCCGACAGGGGTGTTTGGGGGTTTCTGGAAAGGAAACGAGGCAACCACAAGCGAGAACACTGTGACCAGCACCAGTGAAGTTGTCAAAAGTGAGTGCTCTGCTGCCTGCTTCTTCTCTTTTCACCATTTACACAAAACCATAGTTCAGGTCTGGCCCCATGCCTGTTACTCACCCAAATCCGTGTGGCCATTTTGTGGTCAGGTTTTTTCCCTTCAACGTTTTAAAAACAGTGCTTGTTTTTAATGAACATTCATTTGTTTTTGCAGCAATACTTTTCCAGCTCTTTTAGCCATGAAAAACAGTAGATGATGAAGTGTTTCATGTATTCCTTGGAAGTAATTGTAACCTGTTGCCTCTTTGGTCACGGATACTCCGAGGACGTGTCTTCCTTGTGCCCCTTGTGTCTTTAAAACTTCGGCGAATCAAGCTGTCCCTTCACACGGAGCAGTCCTTTCTGAATATATTAACTGCAATTTCAGAAAGCAACTTGAACAATGATGCTTGTGTCCATGAGTCAAGTGAGTTCATTTTGCAAGGGCTGAATGTTTGCTGTGCTGCCAAGAAAACGCTTGTCTGGCACACCCGAATTCCACAGTCCTGTCATTGCTTGGCCATATTGTGCCCTCTTTGTGTGTCACTTGAATTCTGGACTGGAGTGCTTCCACAGTCTCCTGGCACAGCCAAGCCATCGGGCTTGTGTCTCTCATACTAATGAAAACGGGAGCTCTGTTATATGGTGAATAAAGACTAAAAGGATGCAATCCTGTGTATGGCCAGGCCACTTAAATTTAATTGAAGTAGAATGTAAGGAGCCCATTGAAGTAAATGGAATGTATCAGTTGAGTAGCTAGGACCAAACTGGGCATGACACTAAAATGCATATTGCACTGATTGTGTGGAGTTTCTTTTTTTTTTAAAAAAAAAAATAACATCAGCTAGGGGTGGGGGCTGTTAATTATCAGGATCCCCCCCCAAAGTAAATACCAGCTTCGGAGGAGGGACTGAAGCAAGTGAAGAAAGGGTTGAAGAAGAATGGCCTGCTGGGAGAGATTCGTCAGCTTAATAGCCTTTTCGAATTCAAGAAGGCTATAAAGACTGATCTCTCCCAGTAGGCCTACCCAAATGAATGTTAAGATATTTGACGGTTATTTCAATGTATTATTTGTATATGTTTTTAATCAGTTTTATTTTATGGTATTTGTATCTAATGTTGTTCCCCGCCTCGATCCAGAAGGAGAGGCGGGTAAGAAATTACTGTTGTTGTTGTTGTTATTTTCCTCCTCTGTGCCTGCTGTGATCCCAAAAATTATTACCCCTCCTGCCTCAATTGATGCTGTTTGTATTTTTAAAAACTGCCGTTTAAATGCAGAGATACATTTAATGACAAGTCTAGCTTAGTCATTGGGTGATCTGTTTAGATTGCCTTGGGGCTTTTGTTCTGACGTGGAGGTTGGCTTAGAAAGAGGGGACGGTGTAGGGTTGGGGGCTTGGAAGGGCAAGATGTTATGGCGTGAAGGCCAGGGATCCTTGTGATGGATTTTTGCTTAGCTGCCCCCTTCTTTGGCTGTCTAGGCTGTGTGCCTTTTGTTAAGAAGATGGGCTGGATAGAGTGTGGTGGAATAAAACAGAACCTGTGTTTGTGAAGCATTGTTGGGGTAAAGCTGGCTCGTCATAGCTCTGCCCTAGCAGATGTTGCCTTTGGGCCCCATGCCCTGCGTAGCTATTGTAATATAATTATTATTGACTCATATGTCATGATACTAGCAACAACAAAAAAGATGTGGATCCCTGATTTTGCACTGTGTTGTTCACTTCTGCTTTTAGCATCTAGGCTTTCAGCTCAGGGCTCATTTTTTTAAAAAAGTTAAGCTTAATGCCTTTTAATTAAGCTGTTGTGTACTTAGGCTATGTCTGTAAAGGATTGGTTGTTGTGACAGATGTGGCCATATCCCTACTAATGCTTATATTATTTTTGCATGGCCTAAAGATGTGAAGGCCTGATGGGGGAAACGTTTGTTTTTTTTCTCCCCCCCCCCGGGGGGTTTTGCTTCTCTAGAATGTGATAAATATGATTTGTGTGTTGGTTTAGGAAGAAAAATAAAGATAATGGTAAAGGGTGCACGTACTATGAGGAGTCAGTCATGCCGTGGTGTAATTCACAGTGGCAGTGGGGAGAGAAATAAGGCAGGCACATCCCTGGGGCCACCCTAATACAAGGTCTCTTCCCTCCGTGTCTAGTTCTGGATCGTTGGTGGGGAGCTAAACGCATTGACTACTCTCTTTACTGCCCGGAGGCACTGACGGCCTTCCCCACCATTACTCTGCCTCACCTCTTCCATGCCAGCTATTGGGAAAGTGCGGATGTCGCTGCCTTCATCCTGCGCCAGGTACGAGAACTCTTGCAGGCAAAGTGGAAGAGAAAGCGCCACTGGGCTGGGAAACAGGTGGCTGCAGCTGTGACTCTGATGGGAAGCTGCCAATAGAGAAGTGGTTTATTGTAGGAGGGGAGAGGCATAGGAGGCAACTAGCTCCTTTGCAAGTGGAGCACCTGCCTTGCATGCAGAAGGTCCCAGGTTCAGTCCCTGGCATCTCCAGGTAGGACTGGAAAAATTCCTGCTTGAAACCCTGGAGAGCAGCTACTGCTAGTCAGTGTCAACAATACCAGGCTAGATGGACCAGTGACATAGGCCGCTCCCCATGTTCTCAACTCAGGCATGGGATGTGGGATTTGAATGGGGGAGAGGCTTTAGTGGACACATTTGACATAGACAGTTTTGGTGACTGGTGAGTTGCATAGGAGAGTGCAACCATGATGGAAATTTTGGAGGCGATGAGGGTTTTGAGGAGGGTTCTCTTCTCTGGTTCCCTGTTGAATAAATCGTGGACCCCTGAACAAGGTCATGAATCGAGAGGACAGGCCCAGGAGGCTGATTCCCTGTATGCTTCATAAGGAAGCCCTAATGGTGCAGAGCAGAAGCTGGTTCTGTTCCAGAAGGCAAAAGAGAGTATTGCTCTGTGTGCCAGGGACTGACATTGACTCCTGGTTCAGAGAAACAAAAGCAAACAGGAGGTTGTAGGAGTAAGACCTATAGCTCAGCAGTAGAGCACAGGCTTAGCATGCAGGAGGTCCCAGGTTCAGTCCCTGGCAACTCCCGTTAGAAAGGATCCAATGATAGGAGAGTGGGCTACTTGAATCCCTGGAGCGTAAGCAACTTTGGGACATTTAGACAACTAGACTGAACTGGTATGAGGCAGCCTCCGTCCTATGTTTCCCGTGAGTACTAGCAAGAGCAGTAAGCCTAGCAATGGTGCTTGCCTTGTGCCATTTTGAAAGGATATAAACAGAAGCAGAGAGTTAAGCAACAGCACCTTTTACTAGTTGCTGCATGTTTTTGACTGTGGTTAAAAGTCCAGGCTGGGCACTCCTGACGTTCTGTGGTTGCAGGTGATTGAGACGGAGCAGCACCAAGTGACGGAGAATGAGGAAAGTTCCATCTACAGCCCAGCATTTCCTCGTGAAAAGTGGCAGCGCAAACGCACGCAAGTGAAGATACGGGTATGCCGTCTTGTCCCCTGTAGGGGCCTGCCTTGTCTCTGTTTTACATGGCAAACTGGGATCTGTCTTGGGCTGGAGCACTTATGACTTTGGCTTTGGAAAGGGCATAGGGGCGGATCCTAGTTCCTTTTGTGGCCAATACCCTATTTCTTCGATTCTAAGACTCACTTTTTCCCCCATATAAACATCTCTAAAAATGGGGTGCGCCTTAGAATCACGGGTGTTTCTTAGGGTTTTTTTTTTCTGTTGGTGGTACTGAAATTAGTGTGTGCCTTACAATCGAAGAAATACGGTAAGTTTTGCAGATGTTACCTTGTCACCAGTTCTTGTCTGTCTTCCTCTCTTTCCCTTTATCCCTCCAATACATGCCCAACGCATTCTGAATTCTGTACAGAAGAAAAGCCATTTCAAATTATGGACTAAAGTGGGGCATTTTATGTAGATGATGCATCATTTACAAAATGTGTTTGGAGCAAAAGATTTGGAATTTCTTGTTGTCATGCTCCTGATGTTATTTGTGCCTCGGTAGCAACATTGGGAGAATCAACTTCCCAATGCAGCTAACCAGGAACTGTCTAGGACGGGGTGGGGCAGGTGAAGCTGCCACTTTCCCAATCCCTTTGTTACCTCTGATTTGTGATGAGAGGTAAGGGGATTCTCTTGCATGCTACTCCCCTTCCATTCAGAGGAGGACCCAGCACAAAGAGGAATTCCCTTGTTACCTTCAATTACAGATTGGCAATAACAATGGAATTCCTCTTGCTAATTTCTCCCCCCCCCCCCTCCAAATACCCTCCCGGCCAGGAGGTAGGTCTTGGGGAGGGTGTGGGGTGGGGCCCAGAGGAGAACCCAAGCCTCTGCAAGCCAGATGGGCAAGCTCCATGGGCTGCATGTGGGCTGGGGGTTGCCCGCCCTGGTTTATAGGCACAAGCAGCTGCCATGTGGCGAAATCTCTCTGTTTCTCCCACCCTCCCAAAAAAGTGCTTAAATGCTCCAGGAGTTTGCTCTCCTGAATGGGAGCTGGAATAGTTCTATTCTCTAGCCAGTTCCGTTGCTGCCATTGGGTGGGCAGCTCCAGTTCCTAGGAATTCATGTTCCTGTTGCTGAAATGAAGTTGGTAAAAGCTGCTCACCCTTTGTTTTTCAGAATGTCACAGCAAACCACCGTGCTGGCGATGTCATTGTGTGTGAGGGGCAACCCCAAGCCCTCAATGGGCGCTTCATGTATGGCCCACTGGATGTGGTGACTCTGACCGGGGAGAAGGTAATAAAGGGCCTAGCTGCACAGGGGTCTGCTGGGGATAAGCAAACCAAAGTCACTTGCACAAGGAATGGAAAGGTCCCCTAGGGGCTGAGGAGTTGCAGAAATAGAGTGTATCAGCAGAGTGGACTAGGGAATGTCCAACAGGGAGTGCGGGAAGATGGCCGTGAGCAGATCATGGAGTAACAAGGACTTGGGAACTAAGGGGGAGGTCCTGCCTCTCCCCCTGCAGTTCTCACAACTAAGGGGTTAGTTGAGCTTGGGGGTAAGGAATGCAATGAAAAGTACATGCAGTGGAATGAACAACGCTGCTGCTTGGGATCTCTTGTCACAGGTGGACATCTACATCATGGCACAACCACTGTCAGGGAAATGGGTCCACTATGGCACAGAGGTGACAAGTGGCAGCGGGAGACTTTCCTACACCCTTGCCGAAGAGAAGATGCTGGGTATTGGCATGTACCCTGTCCGCATGGTGGTGAGGTGAGTCCTTGGCTGTGGTTGACCTCTTGAGCCGCTTCCTCGGGGGTGGGGGTGGACAATCGATTCTCCGTCTAGGCTGGCTTATTGCCCTAGAGGTTATGACCCTCGGGGCCTTGATGCAGACCTTATTATACATGGGTTGCATTGGTATATCTCCCGCCAGTCTACCACCATTGAACTGTTTGACCGTTCTCTTCCTTTGTTTTCTAAAGCTATAGAGGGGAAGAGCCAGCCTTTTGGTGCCTCTATCCCCATGGGTTCTTTGGATGCCTTGGCCATGCAGTGCTGCTTCTGAGACGGTGGGGCTACTTGTTATTGTCCTGGCTCCATTTTGCTTCTCTCCACAGGGGTGATCACACCTATGCTGAGTGTTTCCTGACTGTGGTAGCCAAGTCCACTCCTTGTGTAGTCTTTAGTATTGATGGTTCCTTCACAGCCAGTGTCTCCATTATGGGCAGTGATCCCAAGGTGCGCGCTGGTGCTGTTGATGTAGTAAGGTACGTAAGAGCTCTCTCCATGGATCCCATACTCCTTCTTGACCTGCTTGCCAACTGGTCTCTTTTCCTTTTCTAAATGGCCCCAGAGTGTGTGCCAGGGATGCTGAAAGTTGCTATGAAGATCTCTGTCACTATATTTCCTGGTCGATTTCCACAATCCTGCAAAATCCTGTTTCCCCCAATTCATCAAGAATGTTCAGGTCTCTATATTGGTAATATTAATATCTAGCATAATTATAAATTAGACTTGCTGAAACTTACACCCCACTATTCTACTTTAGTCTGCCTAATCAGTTTTCCCAAAGAAGTGGAAATATAAACAGTAAGAACCTTCACAATGCAAGACAATAAAAAGGCAACTGAAAGCACCAATTAAGGAAACAACCCTTCTGTTCCCCTCTCACATTTCTTACATTAGTTTATATTAAGGTTTTTGGGTTTTTTTGCCTGTTTCCATTTTTCTCAGGGCCAAAATGCAGTCAAGGTGGATTTAGTAGAAAAAGCACTTGCCAAATCAACTGGTGGTGCGTGTTTAAAAAGGCTTTCATTTGGTAAAGCTATCATTGTAAGCCCCACTTTTGTTTATAAGTGGAGACAGAAAGCCTCCTCACTCTCTGACCTTTTGTAAATAGCCTGGTAGCTAAAAATTGACTGTGAGAAGATTTCTGTGGGTTAAATTGGATACATTCCAACCATATATATGCATTTGTCAGAGAATTTTGCTTCATTCTGCTGTTCTCATCACCGTTGTTCAATTTGACAGAAAATACTACTTCATGAGGAACAACCATCAATGCATGATAGCAGAAAGTAGGCCTGACCGATCTATACAAGGAAAAATCAAACCATTCTACCTGCAGAGACTAAGGGGCAATGTAACAAATAACACAATGCCCAATTGGAGCAGAACAGCCCTCGCCTTCATGCCCTGATTGTGAGCTTCCCAGGGACATCTGGATGGATTTTGTCCAGAGAGGCCACTTAAAAATATTTTAAATAATCTGTATGGCCACTATTTTTTCCATTAAATTTTATTTTGAAACAACGTTTAAATAAAAAATTAAAGAAGAACATATTACAGATCGAATGCTGGGTAGAGGAATCCTTGGTCTGAGGCCTTGGGGGCAATTCTTTGAGCTTGTAAGAAAACCTGCTATAAGAGTACTATAAACAAACAGGTCTTTAGGTTCTGAGTAACCCGAACTGACGGTTTGTCGTTAACTTGGCGGTCAGTCCTCTAGCTGCACTCCTGACGCTCCCATAACTCAGAGCAGGGCCTGAGTGAAGGAGCAATTCATTGTCCATAAATAATATTTTCTATGCATCTTTAGGCATTGGCAAGACTCTGGTTTCATGATTATCTATGTGACTGGGCGTCCAGACATGCAAAAGCACCGCGTGGTGGCTTGGCTTACCCAGCACAACTTCCCCCACGGCATTGTCTCTTTCTGCGATGGCCTCACACATGACCCCCTCCGCCAGAAAGCTGCCTTTCTGCAGGGCCTTCAGCAGGAGGTATGTAAGCACTCACCGGGAGCACAGCTATTGTTCGTTTGGGAGGGCTCTAGAGCAGCCTTTCTCAACCTGGGGTGCTCCAGATGTGTTTGACTACAACTCCCAGAATGCCCCAGCCAGCTGGGGCATTCTGGGAGTTGTAGTCCAACACATCTGGAGTGCCCCAGGTTGAGAAAGGCTGCTCTAGAGCAATGGGGAGAAGTACAGAGTAGGAGTGCGGCTGTGAGGTATGTGGGAGCCGATGAAACAAGAGAAAGGAGGGCGAGGAAAATCACCATTGTCTTCACTTACTGCAGGCAGAGGTCACCATTGTGGCTGGCTATGGATCCACCAAGGATATCTCAGTCTACAGCTCTTTAGGGCTCCCTCCAGCTCAGATCTACATTGTGGGCCGGGCTGTGAAGAAATTACAAAACCAGTGCCAGGTATGGAGTTTTGTTTCATAGGGGACATCAGCTCAGCTGCACTTCTGCACCGCAGGCTGTGCGATCAGGCTATGAGGCTACACTAGGAACGCCTACAGAGCCTGTGACTCACCGAGAGGGGGAGGTGAAGAACTGAGCAAATGTCCACCGCTTTCATCTCTCTGTCTCCCTGCAGTTCCTGTCGGACGGCTATGTCGCACACCTGGCACAGCTGGAAGCCGCGTCCCTTGCCCATTCGCCAAAGGGTACGACGAGGCCTACGCTGGCCAAAGGCAGTTATGGCTGCCCTGCTCCTGTCGACTTCCTGCGCAAGCAGAGCCAGCTCTTGCGCTCGCGGGGGCAGAGCCAGGCTGAGCGGGAGGGGTCGGGGAGCGCCCAACCCCGAGCCAAGGCACGCAGTGTCAGCCTCAAGTTGGAGAGTGAGGAGTAAGCTCCTGTGGGGAAGTCTCTGCATTTTCTGACTTGGAGCGGCTGGTGCCAGGACTGGGCCTATGAGAGGCCACCAATGTGAGAGAAAGGAGCCGAGAACACCAGGCATAGAGAAAAAGAGGGAGAGAGGGCTCTGCCCAGCAGAGGCCCCAAGCTGGCATGCAGTGCCGCCAGGAGGAGGAAGAGGAGGAGAGAACTTCTATTATAATCCCAGAGGTTGCTTCCGTCCCCATCAGTTCCAACTCCCAGCTTCTGTTTGTGGTCTTCGTTGACCCACAGTTCAGCCAATGTCCCTCAGCTCATACCTCCTGGGGAATGGGGGTGGGGTGGGGGGTGGGAGGAAGGGGACAATGGGAGTGTGTTCATATTACCCTGACTTCAACTGTGTTACGCTGTTTGTGAATTGACTGTTCACATTGCTCCCCCTTTCCCCAGGTTTTGAGGTTTCTCAAGACTAGGATATATTCCACTCTCCCAATTTGATGCCCTAAGAGGCAGTAGTGGCTCTAGCTCCACCAGTTTCCCAAGTCTTCCCATATCCCTTTGGGGTTTAGGGCAGGGTGGGTGGTTAGGGGAAACATAGACACCGGCTGCACCTTTCCTGCAAAGGCTGAGCGCCTGGCTACAGCCTTTCGTCCAGCCCAATCCTGCCTGTGCCCTGGTCTTTGGGTGTCTGCATGATACGGCCCTCCTGTGTGTGCGTGTGCGTGTGCGTGTATTATGTCCTGTGTAAGAACACAGGACAGTGAGGAACACGGATGAATCTATACTCCCTTCTCAGTATAGGAGGGCTTGGTATTTATTTCATTGTGTCAGAATTGTGGGGAGGCGGGGAATAGAATCCTGTTTTGGAGGATTTGTGGGGGTTTTACATTTATCTTTAAATGTGTTATAAAATATAAAACTGAAAAATAAAAATAAAAACGCAAACAGTGAATGTGTGTGTTTGAAGTAGCAGCTGAGGTTTATAGTCCATGGTCTGGATTGTTCCTAGAAAGAAAACTATAGACCAAGTCAATGGAACCCATAAAAGTGAGTAACGTGAGTATTATTACTTTTTGATAATAACAGTACAATA
The DNA here is from genome assembly GCF_023053635.1 of Elgaria multicarinata webbii. Lineage (NCBI taxonomy): Eukaryota > Metazoa > Chordata > Lepidosauria > Squamata > Anguidae > Elgaria > Elgaria multicarinata. Next base: position 80,491,039 of record NC_086172.1, on the reverse strand, counting down.
TATTACAATCATAAAAACACATAAAAATACACATCATGTAGCCAAAAATCACTTATATAAACTTATATAAGGGTATGAGATTATGCGATCTCCAGATGTTTCATTACTTCATCAGATCCACCTAAGGAAATTTTCTCATGGAAGAAAGCTAAAAATAACCCTCAGAGCTACTGCTCCAGCGTGTTCTTTTTTTGTCATAGATTTCCATATCTTTTCATATTAAAACTTCCGGGGAATAAAAAAAAACCCTTTTGGAGGGTGCTTCTGGTTAAGACATTCTGAATGATTTCCATCAGATAACAAGGTCTTTGGAAGAGATATTCAAGTGGCCAAAAGGTTATTTTCAGCTGCCTTCCATGAGAAAATTTCCATAGTTGTTCTGATGAAGTAATGAAACTAGATATGATCTGGAGATCCCGTCATCTCAGACCCAGTCCTCAATATGTACAATTTATGTAAGTAATTTTTGGCTACATTATTATTATTATTATTATTATTATTATTATTATTATTATTATTATTTAGAATATTTATATACCGCTCCCCATTGAAAAATTTCGGAGCGGTGTACAAGGTAAAATGAAAATAAAAACAGAATAAAACAGTTAAAACAAAATTTAAAAAGAAGCAAAAAATCAGAAATCCAAGGCTGCATGTTAAAGAAAGGCTTCTTGGAATAAAGATGTTTTCAGGAGGCGCATACAGTATGTGTGTTTTAATGTATAATTGTAAGATATGTTGCACTGTTGTTTTTTCTAACAGTACTAATACTCACTTTACTCAGTTACTACAGGTCCTGTTAACTTTATCCCTGGGTTCTTACTATTTGGGGGACCTTCTCCTTTGTATCTGTCATTTCTGGATGTCTAAGGACATTTAAAGGTCATGGGGCCATTCTGTTCCTGAAAAGAGATACACATCTTCAGGACTAAATATCAAAAGGGCTTATACAGAAACAGGGACAAGCTATCCAATGCCAACCTGCTGCAAGCAAGACTTTGCTGTGAAGTTTGAGGTGGTGGTAGTTACTGACATTACTGGTTAATGGTGGGCCAAACCAGAGATGTGTGAATGCATCTCTTGCTTGCTTTTAAATTTTATAAACAGCACATGGGGGGAGGGGAAAGATCCACATGTGCATGTGTTTTTGCTGTGGAGGCAAATAGCTTCAGGGACATTACTCATTGGAAAATCACTAACCTCTCTTTCTATTACCATGATCTGTATTCGTGTTGGGGCCCATGACAATTGCTATTTGTAAACGTTTTAAAGTGAGCAGAGATGCATTTCTATCGTAGCGTGTGATTTGGCCCTGAGAAGGGATTCTGAGGATGAAGACAGATGTAACATTCAACGTGCCTTAGGGGCAGCTTGCCTCACCAAGATCAATGTCCCAAGGTGAGCACTGTGAAACTTGGTTCTGCATGTTTTCAGGATGGCTCATTCTGAACTGGGCAGAAGTCGACTGTGGAGTGTGCCTATTGGCTAGCTTGAAGCACGCGGGGAAGGGTGAGGCTGACACCTGAACCAGCATTTGATTTCCTGATTTGTATATAAGACAATTGGAAAGGCAGGTTCACATTGTAGTTGAGGGACTTGCTGTCACCACTGTTATGTCTTTATTCTGAGGATATGGATTAGGCTGAGTCTAGGAGGACAGATATGTTAAGGCAAATTGTGGAAAAAGAGGCATGTGTAATATGAATGAGCATTTTGGTCAAGGTAGAACCTTAAGGTGCCTGGCAAACAACTTCAAGCAGGAACTACTGTTAAGCTGCAACCTACACTCAGTTTTCTCTGAGCAAGTCCCACTAAACCCAGCAGGGCATACTTCTGAATAGACATGCATAGGATTGCATTGTCAGCTTCATATGTGGGAGCAACATTATATTCAGTAGTGCAACTAGCAGATTTAGGTAAAATGAGGCTGGTTCTGCCTACAGTGGGGAAAAACCAGCTAGTAACAGCAGGCAATTATGACTCAGCCGCATAAATTCTTACACTGTAAAGAAGTGATAAAATGTGTTTTAGAGCACATGTCACAATGCTAAGAATAGCATAGCCATGGATCAACCACACAACAATCACTGTCACCATACAAGACAGCGGAAACCAACTTTCCTTTGCAGGATATTTTGGCAACATATAGATTCTGCTGTGTGGTGAGTTTTTTTTTAAGTCTAAATGTTTAAATGTGAAAACAACATTCCCTAGTGTTTCATAAAAAGACCCCCCCTCCCCAATTTAAGTACTTCTTGAAAGAACTGTGTCTGCATTCAATATTGTAAGGTTTGATTAATTCATTTTGAAGACATGGACCCAGTTTGCAAATAACCATTGGGCTTGTTGCTCCCTCAAGTAAGCCATGCCGCCTGGGTTCAGATGACACGACAAGCCACATCTGGGTGGGTAGCTAGCGAAATGGCATCCAGTATTCACTGAGGTTTAAAACAAACCACCCTGGCTTATTTAAGCCACTGTAGCTTGTTTGATCATGCAAACTGGCCCATGGAGTTTGAACGCAGGTTTGATTTTTTCCTTGAAGATTATCTATTGTCTCCAGTGAAGATTATCTGTTGTTTCCAGTGAAGATTATCTACTGTTTCCTGATCTCTTTGCCATATATCATCTGGGGACACCCAGCTACAGATGAAAGTTTATTGACCTACAGTACACAAATACTGAAAAACCCTGCTGCTGGCATTCTACCTGGCTCCAGTGGCTGCTACTTGTGGTTGGGCAGGAGGAAGCCAATGCAGTCACATCACATCCTGTGATTTATTTCAACGGTACATCTCCAGGGAAGTTAAATTAGTGGTGGTCAGTTATTTCCCCATAATTATAGTTTGGATGTGCTGGATTGTTGAAATAGGCACTTGAATATTCCAACATTGTCATTTATAATACCTTAAGTAGAAATTGAGTTTAATCATTTCCATCCTTCTAGGACAAGGGTGGGCAGAAGATAGATCTCCAGATGTTTTGGACTTCAACTTCCAGATGCCCCTGTTAGTGTTCCCAATGGCCAGGAATGCTGGGAGTTGAAGTTCAAAATATCTGGAGATCTACTGTCTGTCTACACTTGTTCTAAGACATAGTTGCTCAAATGCAGCCATAGTAGTTGCATGGAGTTGGCAAAGATTTTCATGATACCAGTGAGTCATTTCTTCTTGTTCCATAGAAATCAATGTAGTATTGCTGCTAACACTAAGGATGGTGCCCAATCAATCATAGTTTTCCTGATTTCAGCCTCTGTCTTAAGTGCCACACAGAACTAAAAAGTAAATTTCATTCCATTTACTTACATAGAACAGAGTCTCTAATTAGAAAAACATTAAAGGACAGAGATAAGGATGTACGGATCATGTTACATCTGTGTTTCGCTGTTAGATACTTTTTGTTCTGTTGCCCACCCAGCAACGGAGTCAAAATTTGTTTCCAACTTTGCACAAATTTGTATTCGCCTGAATGTGAATTTGTGCAAACTCACATGGATGACAATGAGCAAATTCCTCCCAAATGCACATTTTCATGCTTTAGCCTATGGGGAAATGTGCATTGTAGGCCAGATTTTTTGGGGGCAAATTTGCACAAAATTTCCAAAGGTTAAAAAAAAATCTCTTCCTCAAGACCACAGAATCTACTCAACAGGGGAGAAGCTGGTCCTCTGTGAAATCCACAGATCATATTCATAAAAAACTGAACTCATTTGGTTCCGTTGCAAATTTCTCTGACATCCCTAGGCCCACCTGGCGCCAGTGTTACTATCTTTTCAGTGCCATGTCAAGACTTTTCTCTTTTCCCAGGCATTTAGCAGCATGTGATGACATTTTAATCGATCCCGGATCTATTTTTTAGGTTTGGCTGATTGTTCAAAGTTGTTTTTAGATGTATGTTGTCTTTGTGTATATCGTTTGTTGTATGTTTTAATCTTTTGTAAACTTCCCATAGAACTTTGGCTATGGGGCAGTATAGAAATGTAAATCATCAGCATCAGCATCATTCCTAGGCAGAGGACACTGCCCGCATACACAGGCTTTCCAGCTGTAGATGAAAACGTTTAAAGCTGCACAGCTATGATGGTTACGATCTCTCCACTTGCAGCTAATTCCCACCACCACCCACACACTTTACTAGCACAAGTCTGCAAGTCCAAATGACCACTTCAATGGATATTGTCCCTATACACTTGTTTTGTAATGTGCCCCAGCAAAAATCGGCTCCACAGATCCCCGCGGTGATTATACTCACCCCTAAAAGCTCCTTCAGCCACCATTTTTAGTTCTTCTACAACATACATTGAATTGGCCATTTGAACCTGCAGGCTTGTGCAACTGCAGCTCGGGTGGGTGAAAAAAGGAGTTCACTGTCATGGAGGAAGGTAATACCCAAGTGTAATTTCAAGACAAAGGAAAGCAAATGAGGGTTATCAGACATGTTCTGCTTATCGGACAGAACAGGGTGTGGAGGCCAAAAGTTTCCCTCCAGAGGTGGCAGCTGCCGAACAAGGACTTGTGAGTGACACATAGGCCCCTGGGATATCTTCTGGGAGCAGGCGGGAGGGTGGAAGGGGAAACAAACCATGGCAAGCCACAGCATCTGATCATCTGTTGGCAGTAATGAGGGTTAGTGAGTGAACAACCAGTCCACGGTGGTGTATTCTCAGCATGGCTTATTGTGATGTGCAAACTGTTCCATTTTCTGTGGGCCACAAACCATTTTCAGAGTGGCCCTTAGCATGGAACCAAGTTGCTCATTTCTTGCCTCTCCGCATTGGAGGGGCTTTTGGGACATCTTGCAAAGTGATCTTACAAAACAAGTGTTGCAGATAATCCACCGCAATTCAGTCAATTAAGAACTACTTAAAACAATAAAATGGCAGAGCAGTAAGATGAAATAACTCCTAACTCAATTAAAAACCAGTTTCCTCACCCACGCAATGCCTCAAGGGTGAAGCATGTATTTTGAGTACTTTTCAGAGGAAAGGGGTGGAACGGGTCAGCCCAGCTTCCTTGGGGAAAGAATTCTAAAGAGCAAGGGAGAAATGGCTGAGCATGTATATGAAGTGCATTGAACAATTGCAACATACATCATAAATATATGTAGTTTATTATTATTGTTATAACAACTCACAGCCAAGCATGGAGTACACTCTGTGATCTGAATCCTATGGAACTGCCCTGTTCATTGCCATTCATGAGCACTCAGGTTTGTAGAGCCCTGAGAGGATGATGTGTTCCAACTCCCCCTCCCCGCTGCCATGTTTGTGAACACAGATGGGTGGCCCTGATCTCACTATGCCACCTCCACTAGCATATATATATAAAAAATCTCAGCACTAAAGCAACCCAACCCACTGACCTACCTATGCTATGCCATGCCACATTAAGAGGCAGCTGCAGAGATTTCAAACTCCATTTTAGGATCTTGCACCATCCACATCTATTGCGTCACACATGGATATTTGAAAGCAGGGGAGGGGCGAATTAACACTGTTCTCATGTTACAATAACAATTCAAACAACTACTAGCTGTTCGAAGGGATAGAAGGCAAAGAAGTCCAGATTTCTAAAGGAAGACAAGAGTGCGCTGAAAGAAATCACCCAGACTCTCTTCTGCAAACCAGTCTCCTCTGAAATCTCATTAGCAATATTCTGAATGTAAAAGCAGTCATCATCTCAACTTGTCAGTGATGTCTTGCCATGCACGTGGGTCATCAAGCTGGTGGAATACACACACACACACAGTGTATAACCAGCTGTTATACAAAGATTTTAAAAGACAGACACATAAAAAGAATGCAAGCTTTCAATCAAACACATCCACACACCCAGGAACGATTGAGACATTATCCAACATAGGTCTCAGAAGTAGCAGCATCACAGGGTCTGCAGAAAAAGAGAACAGAGCGTTAGATGCTACGTGAGGGTGGGATACAGAGTCCTGGGTTTACTGGGGGAAGGGCATAGCATGGGAGCAAGGGGCTTGTCTTTTGGGGACTGTTTTTGACACTGGTAGGCTGTCAGGAGCACAAATTAAATGGGGAAAGATGGTGCATGGGGAGAGCCATCCCTGCAGCCAGTCTTCATTTAAATCATATGCTTCCCCCCCCCCACACACACATCTTACCTCACCCTGCCTAGCTGATTGGCAAGGGGAGGTGGAACGTGGAGAAGGGAGATTTAAACCTCCCTATTCCTGCTCTCTGAGATCAGCCTCCCCTGTGGTAGACAAAACTGAGCTAGATAGGCCAATGGTCTGACTTGGTGTAAGGCAGCTTCTCATGTTCCTACAGCCTATCGCTAGAGCAGGCGCCATGCCTTAGGGGCCTTTGGTAGGGTGACCATATTTGGGAAACCAAAAAAGAGGACACCTAGTGTGTGTGTGGGGAAGCAGCTTTCTGAGTCCTACAGAAAGTACGTTATTCCCCCGCCACCTTAAAGAACCCGATTCGAGTGGAGGAGGGGAAAGGATTTCATTCTGCACCACCACCATCCACTCCAGTTGGGGCCTTTTCTATAATGTCCACGAATGACCCACTTTCCCCCTTAAGACCTCAATTGGAGCTCAGGGTGGGGGAATGATGTGCCTCAAGAAAGCATGTCATTCCCTCCTGCCATGCTAATGGCAGCTTTAAAGGGGAAGGTGTGTCATTCCAGGACATTATTGAAAATTATTGAAAATCCCCCCTGACACCATGGAAAGAACAAAAACCAGGACAAATCCGGGGAAATCCTGACAGTTGGTCACCCTACCTTTGGGGAAGCCCTCGTTGGGCACCCCATCGCCTTACCCCAGCCCATTCACTTTGTCTTCTGGGCCCAATCTGCATGGCCACTCGGAGGGAAAGGGAGAGGTGAGCAGGGACTGTTCCTCTGCTTCATGTCTCCACTCGCTCACTCAGAGAGGGCAGGTGAACAGGCAGGGTTAGTGGGGAGGAGCAGCAGTGGGCTTATTAGGCTGAGGGGCCGGCCGTAGGCCCCTTCTGGCCATAGGCCTCCTTGGCAGGTGCTCAGCATTACTGATAATCCCTGATTCAGGCCTCGCCCGTCCTTCCCATTCTTAATAGAGAACGGACTCCATTTTCTTCACTCACATATCAGACACTTACTGTTCTGTGAATGTACTTGTATGGAAGACTCCAGGAAGTTGTGAGTATCTAAAAAAGAAGGTCCATATGTTAAATTTTCTGTGATGCAGGTTTCATAAATAGAATTGTTGTTGTTTTGATTGGTCCTGCTGCTGTTTCTCAAACAGTCAGACATGTAGAAATTTATGCCACTGTTTGTTTACATGCTGGTTTTATTGTTTTAATTGCTGTTTTATTGCTTTTAATATTTTATGTATTGTATTTTTGTAAGCCGCCTTGTGATGGCTTCTGCCCTAAAAGGCGGCCAAGAAAAGTTATAAACAAATAAATAAATACATGTCTGATACCAGCTTCACCTGCTGGATTTCTACATACCACACGCGTGTATGAGAGCAAGGCAATTACTCATAAGGCACCAGCCCTAATCCAGATAGGGCAGCATTCCCCAAACTAGTACCCTCCAGACAGTTAGGGCTTCAACTTCCATCAGCCTGGGGGGCTGTCTATATGCGGGGAAAACCCCACGATGGCTGCGGATCTGTGCCTCATCAGTTATACAATGCAGACGTAGCCACCACGGGACTTTCCTGCGAAGCTGCGCAATGAAAAAGTTGGCAACGGACCCCGATTTTTTCAATGGAAGCAACATCAGTACAGCTCTTCCGCTCTCTGACGTCACTCCGGGGGCAGGCCCAGTCAGCAAGGTCAGTAGTCAAGAATGCTGGGAGTTGTAGTCCAAAACATTTGGAGGGCAACAGGTTGGAGAAGGCTGGACTAGGGATGCTATGGGTTCTTCCAGACTAGGCCTCATTCACAGTGTTTTACCTGGGGTGGGGTGGGGTGGGGTGTGTGTGTGTGTGTGTGTGTGTGTGTGTGTGTGTGTGCGTGCGTGCGCGCCCACCCACCCACCCACCCAGATGATGTCTTCCACTTGTAACTCTCCCATGTTTTCACACTCCTTCCGTTTCCTTCCCAGAAAAAATCCACTGAGGAAGGAAAGACGGAATAGCTTCACAAGGCCTTTAGATTGGTAGCACTAGGAGCCACCCCACCCCACCTGGAATCACCCCCACAGTATGCAGAGGCAAGCTTTTATGTCTGCCCAGCTGGATGGGGAATTGTCTGCAAAACTAGGTGCTAGTTTTGTGCACCTCTCTGATCCAATAGCTGGGGCATGTGCACTTGGATCTCTTTGCGTAAAAGAAAGAGAGAGAAAAGCTAACATCCCAGCAACTGGTTTGGGAGGCTAGATTTATCATTTCATTTGATACATTCTTGCCTGGTTTGTTCCATGGCTGAATACTGTGGTGGGAGGGACAGCAATGAAACGTTTTGTTCTACGTTGTCGCTGCGTGATTTGTCTTTCTTCTTTTTGTTCTAAAAAAAAGATACACAGTTGGTCAATTTCCATACCTGGCCATTATTCTTCAACACTTTCTAAGTGTTTGAATTGTTGTTTACAAGCCAAATGCATTCCTGACTGAGTGTGTGTACAGCAGCCTGCCCCAACCTGGCGCCCTCCAGATGTTTTGGACTTCAACCCCCATCAATGCCAGCCGACATGGCCAATGGCCAGGAATGCTTGGGAGTCATAATCCAAAACATCTGGAGGGCACCAAGTTGGGTAAGGCTGGCATACAGACTTACTTTGAAATGGGACTCACTCACCACTTGTATATTTCCCCCCTGAACCTGCAGAATAAACTCCACTTTCCCTGCCTTGATAATGCATTCAATAAACATGCTCATTAGTGATCCAAGCACTGGACTCAGATGTCTGTTTTGCTCCTCCCCACAGTCTTACACCATCTACACCACATCCTTTTATTTTGAAGAACTGATTGCACCATCACCATTATCATCACCATATTAAGAAAATCTATTTTAAAGACCGCTGCCAAAGTGACCATCACTGTTATGCACATCCGCAGAACTGCTTTCTTCTGCTTAAAGGAATTGCAAATCGGTATACAAAAGGGTGTCATCACTAGGTGGATTTACACAGCCTAAGGTGTTATTTACAACCTTCCCCACAGATTCCACATTATGTCTTGGCCACCTCCAAGCCAGCAATCTTTAGAACAAAGTCAATCTCTGTCGCTACTCCCATTCCAAGGCTCCCCAAGACCCCCCTCCACCTCTTTGTACCTCTTGCTAAAACTGTTGCCCATCATAACACATGTGGCCCCCATGGCCAGAAAGGTTGTGCACCCTTGTCATCTCTTGTCTTCTCTTCCTTGCTAGCACTGTGGCTTCCGGCATCTCCTGAAAACATTATTTTAGGAACCTTTCCTGAGGTTTTACCAGAACTTGGTTTTATCAGAACTCTGCTTCTTTAAAAAAAAAAGGTAACTCTTTAATATGGCGTTTTTATTCCTTTATCCTATCTGCTGTTCACCGCTTCGAAATCTTTTGGATGTGGAGCAGCATACAAATATTGTAAATAAACAAACAAAACAAATTCCCTCCTGCCACACCGCACATTTTCAAGTCATTTAAAATGCCTCTGCTAGCTAATTCCAATGCTCCCCTTGTTTTTGTGTGATTATGTTACCCAGGGCCAGCCCTACCACTAGGCAAAATGAGGCAACTGCTTCAGGAGGCAGGGGTTGAGGGGCAGGAGCAGTTCCCTGGCCCTTCTTTTCTTCTCCTCCTGAGCCTACCAGTTATTACCATTTCTTGGAGGACAGAGACATGCTGCCCATCTTGCACCCCCTAGGCTAACCTGCTGACCTCAGTTGCAGTGAAGGACACTGTCCCACCACCAGTGTTGAAGCAAATGTCTTCTGCCAATCTAGTTCGCTTCTGTACAGGGAATTGGCGGCTGTGGAGTGGGCATCTTTGTCCTTTGCCTCAGGCAGCAAAATGTTTTAGGCCAGTTTTACTGTAACCTATCTCCTTAAAAGTGTTTTCACACATGAGACTTAAAGCAGCTTTTGCTTCAGTCAGGTGTATACAGTTAATGTATTAACTAATTTGACTAGAATGCCCATTTGCATTACAAATGCCTATCCTCTGCTTGCCTCTTCAGTTTGAAGAACAGGTTGTAAATAGTGCAAGGCAGATTAAAAAGAGACCTATTTCTTATGTATGAAAATACTTTCTGGCTGTGCTGTCAAGCTCCTTGGTTCTCTTGCTCGTTCAGTATAGTGGCAGAGGCTTGGCAAACGTGAACCAGCCTCAGAAAGGGAGGGCAGCTTCACCACCCTCTTTTCCTTGACCTGCATTGAAGTTGCAACCCCTCGGGCTCGGGCTGTCCCTCCAGGTCCTCTCCCGAACACCACACTTCCTTGCTCCACAACTGTATTCTGCCTCTATGCACCTCCTCTTAAGTCATGTGGGGTTGGTGGTATCCACTTAATAATCTGGGACAGAATCTGGATGTAACTGCAGCTTGTGGAAGGCTAATCTCCTCCTCTTCCTAGAAATAGTGACTTGTCCCAGGCCACATAGTGAGCCTGTATTTATTTATTTATTACACTTATATACCACCCCCATAGCCAGGGCTCTCTGGGCGGTTTACAGAAATTCTAAAACTAAGATAAAAACTAATATACAAAATTTGAAATTCGAAAACACAGAACATGCACACATAAAGCATTAAAACCCGTTAAAAAACTAAACATGTGGGTGATTAAGATGTGCTGCCATATACCTGTAGCCCAGGTAAGGCATGAACCAGGGGGTTCCAGATTCACATCCTTTGCACACACCATCAAATCACCTTGGCAGAATGTACATTTGCCTAGACATGGCTCTTTCCCACAAAAATCAAAGATCATACTTTCACATAAATAACAGGGAAAGACACTGGTGATTTCAGCCCCACATCTGAAAATACCCATATACCAGCACTGCATTGCAACGGAGGGTGCAGCCAGGTGGTATGGAAGCCACACGTGTTCCATTTGATCTGTGATGACATTTTGTACCTATGCACCATCAGGTGAGATTGATGTCACGGAGTGATGAATGTGAATGTGCGAATCCATCACAATGAGCCACATGAGCTTTCTTGTTCTGTGTGACACTTGGCATCCTAATGGCGCTAAGTAAAGCAGCCTTCCCCAATCAAGTGGGGGATGCTGGGAGTTGTAGCCCAACACATCTGGACAGCACCAGATTGGGGAAGGCTGAAATAAAGTAATGGCATACTCTGTTATGTTTTTCACTTGTGTTATGAGCTGCTGGATCCTCACCTTGTCAGGGCGTAGAGTTGAAAAAGCAGTCCCCATTTGGAGGAGAGTGAAGAACAGCATCACACACACAATCCCCTGCATGAACCAATAAAGCCAGTTAATATAAACAATAATAACAACGTTCAAGCATTCATGCAAGGGTTATTATTGTATCCTGAACTTTACAGATGCCAGAGAGAGGAGCACTCACCCAAGGAGCTTCATTCAGGAGAGTACAAACACAAATAAGGGTAGACTAAGCAACTTTCAGAGGACCAAGGCTACTCTCTCCAAAATGCTACTGGGTATGCCAACACATTTGCCTCTCCGGAGAATAGAATTAGTGGGAAGAAGGGAAAGAGTGTGAGTGGAGGAAGGTGAGAGAATCAATGAGACCAGATGCACAAGGGCAAAAAGAAGGTGTGGGGAGCCATCAACGGCCCTTACCATGGGTCTAAGAGCTGTGGGTAAACGTCTCCATCCCCTCTCCTCTTGTACTTAAAATCAGAGGTATTGAACATCAGGCCCATGTGCCAAATAAATCCAGCCTGCCTGGAGTCCCAATCCAGCCTTCCAGGATTACCTCCCTTGATAACTGGTTCCATTGTCGTACTGCTCTAACAGTCAGGAAGTCTTTCCTGATGTCCAGACGGAATCTGGATTCCTGTCACTTGAGCTCATTGGGATAATCTGAGAAGAGTTCCTGGCCCTCCTCTGTGTGACAACCTTTCAAGTATTTGAAGAGTGCTACCATGTCTCCCCTCAGTCTTCTCTTCTCAAGGCTAAACATGCCCAGTTCTTTCAGTCTCTCCTCATAGGGCTTTGTTTCCAGACCCCTGATCATCCTGGTTGCCCTCCTCTGAACCCCCTCCAGCTTGTCTGCATCTTTCTTGAACTGTGTTGCTCAGAACTGGACACAGTACTCAAGACGAGGCCTAACCAGTGCCAAGTTGAGGGGAAGCAGTACCTCGCTTGATTTGGAAGCAACATTTCTATTAATTTCTACACTTAGGAGAAAATTCTGAATTCACACCCACACCAAATCAGAGCCAATGTCAGCCCCTCATGTTCTTAGCCTACTGCTAATGCCCTGTATTCCCAGCAGCACCAGGCACCTGGGACTAGCCACCTTTGTAATTTCCCACAATCCCCCTGACCTAGCATCAGCCTGGGGTAATGTGGGAAATTAAAAGGTTGACTAGACACAACCAGCACTGCCACAGCCAGAAAAGCCTGCCACTTAATGGAGAACGGCGCCCACCAGAGGCCCATTTTCCCAGGGCTCCCCCAAACCTGGAGCCAACCCTCCACAGAAACCAAGAACTTACAGTTTCATATGCCTTGATAACCTTGCAGTAGTCGTTCATATTAAAGATTCCTTCACAGCCTAAAGGAAAAATACTTTGGGATAAAAAGCTAACGGCCTTTAGGTAAGGGTCGGGAACATTATAAAGGTTTATAGCAAAGATTTTTAACAAATCAATGAGCAAAATGATTGTTCCAGCTATTGCACCAAGTCCGCTGAAGGTGTTAAATATGTGACTGGCTGCTGCCTGAAAGAGAGACGAGAAGAGAGAAAGATCAGGGCCTCATCTACACCAACCATTTATTCTGGAATAATATCAAGGTCATCCCTACTGCGCCACACGGTGGTGATGTAGGGACGACCCCTCAGTTATTCAGGAATATCGCAGACAGCTTTTGCCATGTTTTTTTTTATCACTCTCACTACAATCCCGAATTCTGCGGCTGGTGTGTATCCCCCTTCCCGAAGGTGTTGCTGTTCAGCATCAGCTCCCGGCTCAGCAAACAGCCAACCCGCTGTCAGGGACATGTCCAGCAGTTGCGGATGTGTGCAGGAGTGGACAGCCGCCATTTCGGACACATTTTTTTATTTATTTATTATTTATTTATTACGTTTCTATACCGCCCAATAGCCGGAGCTCTCTGGGCGGTTCACAAAAATTAAAAACATTCAAAGTATAAAACAACAGTATAAAACCATAATATAAAATACAATATAAAAGCTCAACCAGATAAAAACAGAAGCAATGCAAAATTACAGATTTAAAACACCAAGTTAAAATTTATTTATAGACTGTTAAAATACTGGGAGAATAAAAAGGTCTTCACGGCGTCTAAAAGCATATAACGTAGGTGCCAAGCGAACCTCCTTAGGGAGCTCATTCCAAAGCCGGGGTGCCACAGCAGAGAAGGCCCTCCTCCTGGTAGCCACCTGCCTCACTTCCTTTGGCAGGGGCTCATGGAGAAGGACCCCTGAGGATGACCTTAGGGTCCGGGCAGGTACATATGGGAGGAGGCGTTCCTTCAGATAACCTGGCCCCAAGCCGTTTAGGGCTTTAAATGTTAATACCAGCACTTTGAATTGGGCCCGGACCTGGACTGGCAGCCAATGAAGCTGGAAAAGGACTGGTGTAATGTGGTCTCATCGGCCAGTCCCTGTTAATAAATGTGCTGCCCTGTTTTGTACCAGTTGGAGTTTCCGGACCGTTTTCAAAGGCAGCCCCACGTATAACGCATTGCAGTAATCCAAACGAGAGGTTATCAGAGCATGGATAACTGTAGCTAGGCTATCTCTGTCCAGATAAGGGCGCAGTTGGTATATCAGCCTAAGCTGATAAAAGGCGCTCTTTGCCACTGAGTTCACCTGTGCCTCAAGTGACAGTTCTGGATCCAAGAGCACCCCCAAACTATGGACCCGATCCTTTAGGGGGAGTGCAACCCCGTCCAGGACAGGGCAAACATCACCTTGCCGGTGATGTTTTTTGAAGGTGTTAAATGAAGGTGTTAAATATGTGACTGACCAATTTTTTTATTGGTTATCGACGTGTTTTGGCCCCAACCACGTGTATTATTATTTTTTAACACAAACATGATGCGCAGGAGCACACCTTTGACACAGTACCTATCCCCCCACGAGTTTCTGTGTATTTGTGCTGGTGCGCATCTTGGAGGAGGTATTAAAAATAATAATTCCACACCCCATACCCATCTGTCCTGTCCCGCTCACTTCTCCCAATACAACTTTGAAAGCGCCATCATGGGGCGTAGGTCCTCCTGCAATGGCTCTCCTTTACTCCCGGAAATCTGCCCCGTGAGGGATGGTCTCGGAAGCTGGAAACCCCGCAATCATCCCTCCCCTCTCTCGAAAGGGCTCTAGGTGTAGATGAGCCCCTGGTTAATCTACAGGACTAAAAAGGAGTCCCTGGGACCAGAACCTGCCTGGGAACTTCATCACTGCCACCTCTGTTTGTGGAAGCCTGGGAGAGAGCTTGACTCTGGCAACTGAATGGTAGGAAAAGGGCACTCCTAACATGGCAAAAGGTACTATTTCCAGGCTAGATGGATCCCAAGAACAGAACAACACAAACCAACTGCAAATGCAGAATATGGGGGATTAAGGGTAATAGAGTCCAGAGGTGCAGAACCTCAGGCTTAGGGGAGGGGGGCAAATGCAGCCTGCTTGGGGGCCAAACCCTTGGCCCCACTCCTTCTCCAGGCCCCACCTCTTTCCCCAACCACTGATTGTTTGGTGGTTTCCTAGCCTTTGTGTGGCTTTTTTCCCCATTCTAAAAGGCTGAAATGCCTCTCCTAAGGCTCAGTTACTGGGAGCGAGAGCTTTAAGCTACAATATGCCGGCATTGCTGGTATTTGGAGCCCTGCCCCTTTTTGCCTTTGGCCCTGCCCACCATTGACATGCAGCCTCAAAGAGCTTCTGTACCTCTGATATAGCCCCTAATGTTCGGAACTGAAACCCAGTACACTTTATGCAAAAAACACAGGATTACTCTGCGGGCCATTAGGATGAATGAGCAGCCATAGCTAAAACAGCCACCAACCTGCCAGGAGAGCGTGTGCAAAAACAACCTCAACTTTTATTCGTTGGCACTCTGGCCCTGTCTACACGCCGTACTGAAGGCGCATGCATGCGCCCCTGGTACGACCCCCAAACGATGGTGTAGACGGCAGCCCAGAAGAGACGGAGGAGGAGGCGGCTGGGGAACCGGCCGCGTCCTTGCCGCCGCCGCCTCCCCGCCGGCCTCCTGCTGCCGGGGCAAGAGCGACCCGGGTCTGAGAGCTCAGCTTCCGCTTCCGCCGAGCTCTCCAACCAGGTCGCTCTTACTCCGGCAGCAGGAGGCCGGCGGGGAGGCGGCGGCGGCGGCAAGGATGCGGCCGGTTCCCCAGCCGCCGCCTCCTCCATCTCTTCTGGGCTGCCATCTACACCATCGTTTGGGGGTCGTACCGGGGGCGCATGCATGCGCCTTCAGTACGGCATGTAGACAGGGCCTCTGTTAACCAAACCAAACCCCCTTCAAATGGGCTCCAGGGCTTTAGTCCAGAAAAGGTGATGCCACAAGACTTCTGGTTGTGTTAGTTACTTGGTTAAGGTTGCTTTCTAGAGGCTCAAGCTGTCTCATCCACTCAACAACAACTTCGTGAAGCACGCTACAGGATTGCCCACCCAGTAAGCTTAATAGCAGAGTTGAGCTATGAACCAGTGGCAGTAGGCAGGGACAGTGTCAAGGGATAGTATGTTTGGGCACTGCCACCTGCCAAGTCCCCACACAACAGCAGGGGCCTACTGAAAAATATCCCGCAGGAGTTCCTCCTCCTCCTCACCATTGCAACCTGCTTGTTCACTTGCTTCTCACTCTGTCCCAGACAACGGTGATGGAGAGAAGGAGGAAGTAGCTGCCACTGCCTGCTTGCTCACTGGCTCTCTGCCTGTCCAGCAAGCAAGTGGCAGCAGTGATGGAAAAGAGGAGGAGGAGGAGGAGGAGCCTTCACAGCTAATGATGAGAAGAGAGATTCACTGAGGGAGGGATTTCACTGAGGGTGTCCAGCCCAGGGGCCCTCAAAAACCTGGAGCTGATATTGGGCAGGAGACAGACTATTTTAACCCCAGAAAGTTGAAAATGGCTTGTAAAAGAGATTGCTAATGGTGATGTGTACTATTTTGTTTCCAGTAAATATAGGGTGACCAACTGTCAGGATTTCCCCGGATTTGTCCTGGTTTTTGTTCTTTCCATGGTGTCAGGGGGGATTTTCTATAATTTTCAATAATGTCCTGGAATGACACACCTTCCCCTTTAAGGCTGCCATTAGCATGGCAGGAGGGAATGACATGCTTTCTTGAGGCACATCATTCCCCTCACCCCGAGCTCCAATTGAGGTCTTAAAGGGGAAAGTGGGTCATTCGTGGACATTATAGAAAAGGCCCCAATTGGAGTGGATGGTGGTGGTGCAGAATGAAATCCTTTCCCCTCCTCCACTCCAATCGGGTTCTTTAAGGTGGCGGGGGAATAACGTACTTTCTGCAGGACTCAGAAAGCTGCTTCCCCACACACACACTAGGTGTCCTCTTTTTTGGTTTCCCAAATATGGTCACCCTAAGTAAATAGGTTCTGCAGCTTTTTGTAGCTTTCATTTACCTGTAAAATCTGTTTGATCAGAGGTGACAGTGGGACCAAGGAAATGTCTGTATACACACCATGGGAAGCCTACTTTAGACTCTCTTAAGAACTACTGTTTTGGGCAGTTCACAGGTTCACACAAAGCTGGGGGGTCTTGTGAACCTCCATTTACAGGCTATGAGTACAAAGGGAACCTTTTAATTTGAGAGATAAGGGCTAGGAGATGCAAGGGTAAGGTAGCCCCTAGCAATTGATACCTTTCAATAAACAATTTTAAACCCCAGGCTATCATCAACTTACCAGACCTTCGATTGGTTTTGTTGCAGCTAGCGATGCAAGGTATCCTGAAATGAAGAACTGGAAAGAGAGAAGAAGAAGAAAAAGTGGAAAAACAATTGCAGGCTGCTTTTTGCCTGGTGGCAACAACTCCCAAGTAATGTTGACCAAAAAAAGGGGTATACATCATCACCATCCACCATTTTGAAGTGTTCAAAACATGTACATGTATGATCTTAATAAGCCTTACAATAAACTCTTAAGTATTCATTTTGGAGTAAAAATTGTAGTGGATGAGGTAGATTTTTGGATCTGTGGTGGCTGTACAACAATTAAGCTATTCTCAGAGAACACCATTAAAAATATCTACATGATCGTAATATGTCATATTACTACAGAGATATCTATATTTTTACTTAACAATGCAGCAAAGAAGGCTGGGGTTTTTTTAAAGCAAGATGAAAAGTTGTTCCATTAATCATCAAAGCAAAAAGTCTTGTTGTGGCACCTGAAAGACTAACACAATTATGATGGCATAAGCTTTCATTGATAAGTTCAGTTCTGACGAAAAGGACTGCAGTCCACAAAAGCTTATGCCATCATAAATGAGTTGGTCTTTCAGGTGCCACAAGACTCTGTGGGGGTTTTTTACTGCAAAAGACTAACATGCCGACTCCTCTAGAAATTATTAATCATATTATAGTTTGCAAAGTTCATAAGGGTTCCTTATGGCAACCCTGTGAAGAGGGGCATTAATACCCCCGTTTTACAGGTGGTGGGGGACTGACTCATTTGCCCCAAACTAAGAAACCGAACACAGGTCACACTGGTCATAAAAACGTAAGAAGTGCCCTGCTGGATCAGACCAAGGGTCCATCTAGTCCAGCATTCTGTTCACACTGTGGCCAACCAGCTGTTGACCAGCGACCCACAAGCAAGACTTGAGTGCAACAACACCCTACACATCGGTCCTCTCTTCAGTGATTCATGCTAGTTGACAATTAGTTGTGACGGAATAGACAATTAGTTTATTCTGGTTGTGCTTTTTATATTGTATTGTGTATTTGTGCTTTTAACCTGTTGGTTGTCTTACTATGATTTTAATTTTTGTGAACCGCCCAGAGAGCTTCGGCTATTGGGCGGTATAGAAATGTAATAAATAAATAAATTAAATAAATAAATAAATAGTTACAGTTATGTGTCAGCAGCAATTCCATTTATACTACTTACAAGTCCACCTCCCCAGAAGGGATACCAGATGTTCATGAATATAGGGGAAAATTCTTTTGCAGAAAAGAGCAAAATGCCTCCAAGACCAAAATGTATCTTAGCGATGACAATCTGCACACACTGTAGGAAGATGAAAAAAAAAATGGAAATCAATAAATGAAATAGCTAGAAAATAACAGTAATTTAGTTGGCTCAGAGTACCTCATATAACTATTACTAATTGAAGTTCACAATCCCCTTCTAGTGTAATGGAGGGCAGATTTGGGAAAGTTCCACTATCAGAGAGATACTGCCCCTGTAACAACGAGGGGGTGGAATCTATCTCCCACATATTATTCAACTGCAGCTTCTATCAGGAGTCAAGAAAAGGCCTTATCCATCCTTTCATGCAACGATTACCTGGACGATCGTCCGTGACCCTTATGTCTGTCCTTTTACAAGCTCAAGATAAGCATACCACCAAACAAGTTGCTAAATTTCTTAATCAGGCAATCCTTACCAGACCAGTTATGGTGGCAGGATTTCCTTTTGCTTCTAGTACAGAACTTTAAGGAAGCTTCATGCAATCATACTATGTTTTAATTCCATGTATTTTAAATATTTATTATGTGTTTTCATATGTTTTATTAGTCTGTTGACTGTAATAAAAAGAATTGAAATTGATAATGATTATCATCAAGTTTCAAGAAGGAAAAAACCAAGGTCCTGTAAAGCTACACCCCGCTGGACTGCACAATAATTGAGGAAGTAAGATGGATCTTGTGGACCTGTTGGGTTTAGAATAATCAGGCAATGAATTCTTATCTAAAAACTAGGGCTATTGACCAATTAAAAATGTTCTTAGCTGACCAATTGGTTAAAAGAAAAGAAGCTTTATACAACAGTCATAACCTCCAATCCCATTGGCTGGAGGGGGTCTGAATAAGGTGGAGGCATCCTTCTGTCAATAGAAAGGAATTGGCATCAGAGGCACATCTGCCTGAGACATCCCCCACCACAAGTTCCAGTAGTGTTTCTTCCTCCATTGGTTTCAGTGGGGGGAGGAATTTACAAAAATAATAAGCTAAAAAACCCAGAAAAAATGTCCCCTAACTTCTATCCTGGCCAGCATAAGCTGGCAAATTTATGGATGTGGTACACTTCCCACGCCCTTAGGATTGCTCTTTCTGTTTAAATTAATGTGCATTTTGCTCAAACCTAGATGCTCCTCTTTTTTTGAGATATTCAAGGAACTCCGAGACAATATAGAGTTTAATAAACGTTATCACACATTGGCTGGGTTTAGGCAATTGTGTGTGTAGGGGGGAGAAGCCATCGTGGCTTCACCCCTCCCATCCCTGCTGTTTGTTTACATAATTACCCACGCTGCAGCATGGATTGGCATGTGGTCTGAACCTGGGAGTGGCTTCATACACAGTCCACAACCCCTTCTGCAACCACTATTTATCGTAGGGTGACCATATGAAAAGTGGGACAGGGCTCCTGTATCTTTAAAAGTTGCATACAAAAGGAAATTTCAGCAGGTATCATTTGTATATATGGAGAACCTGGTGAAATTCTCTCTTCATCACAACAGTTAATGCTGCGGGAGCTATACTGGAGTGACCATTTTAAAAGAGGGCAGGGCTCCTGCAGCTTTAACTGTTGTGATGAAGAGGAAATTTCACCAGGTTCTCCATATGGTATACAAATGACACCTGCAGAAATTCCCTTTTCAATACAACTGTTAAAGATACAGGAGCCCTGTCCTCCTTTTCATATGGTCACCCTAACTTATGAAAAGGACCAGCATGCATGCTGCAGGTGGGGGTGGGGAAGAAGGCATGATGGCATCTTTCACACCCACAAACAACTGAACACACTCACTGTTAAGAGGAAAAGCCAGATTTAATGGTTTCTTTTTCAGTCTCAGTTATGGTAACATACCAGCATATCAATACCCTCAAGGAAAATAACAGTGCCCTTAAATCTCAATACAACCCATTCAGTTTTGCCCCTGACAATCAACTAAAGCTTTATTTGATTAATTTACCTATTAGCAGCGCAGTCCTAAATGCACTTTCTTACTAGGGAGTAAATCCAATTGAGCTCAATGGGACTTCCGTCTGTGTAAACAGGCATAGGATTGCACTGCAGATCTAGCAAGGTAAAGTCCCTCACCGTGAAGCGTGTTCAACAGAAAGGGCATTAAATCCATAGTGTAGACATATAACTACCATAGCTTTTTTATAGAACGGATCTCAAATTGAAGCCTGAAGCGATATTTTTCTACTGTGAATTAACCTCCACACAGATGCACACGTCTGCTTGACCCAAGCTCACAGATATCTGGGGAGAAGGCAGTCTTACCCCCAGGGCTTCGTTCTTGCGTGGGTATTTCCTCTTTTCCTCCTCAGCATTAGCATTGTTGGAAGGGACAACCACCACCACGTTGCCAGGGGAAGTCCCTAGTGGCACCGGCCTGCAGGCATCAATGCTGCAAAAACACAAGGAATGAAGGCCGCAACCCTATGCCCATTGGGGTTCTTTTTCCTACAGCAAGGCTGATTAGTGCTGCTGAAGCATTGCTCTGTAACACTCTGGAAGCGGAATTAGATAAAAGGTTATAAAAGGTGAAATTAAAAGATAAGAGCATAGCAAAAGCTCTCCTTATAATTGGTGGCCAGGAGACATGTGCAAGGATTACGATGAAACTAGAGTTACCGTAGGGAAAAGAGGACAGGGTCCTGCATCTTTAACAATTGGATAGAAAAGGGAATTTCAGCAGGTGTCATTTGTAGGCAGGCAGCACCTGGTGAAATTCCCCCTTCATCACAACAGTTAAAGCAGCAGGAGCCCTGCCCTCTTTTGTATCTGATCGCTATAGTATATAGGGTGACCATATTTGGGAAACCAAAAAAGAGGACACCTAGTGTGTGTGTGTGGGGAAGCAGCTTTCTGAGTCCTGCAGAAAGTACGTTATTCCCCCGCCACCTTAAAGAACTCGATTGGAGTGGAGGAGGGGAAAGGATTTCATTCTGCACCACCACCATCCACTCCAATTGGGGCCTTTTCTATAATGTCCACAAATGACCCACTTTCCTCTTTAAGACCTCAATTGGAGCTCAGGGTGGGGGAATGATGTGCCTCAAGAAAGCATGTCATTCCCTCCTGCCATGCTAATGGCAGCCTTAAAGAGGAAGGTGAGTCATTCCAGGACATTATTGAAAATTATAGAAAATTCCCCCTGACACCATGGAAAGAACAAAAACCAGGACAAATCCGGGGAAATCCTGACAGTTGGTCACCCTAATAGTATAGCTCCTGCAGCTTTAACTGTTGTGATGAAGAGGGGATTTCTTCAGGTGCTGCATGACTACAAATGACACCTGCAAGACTTGTGAGTATATTCTTTTAATTTGCTTTGCTGAATGGAGGTTAGTCTGTTTATCCAACTTTTTTTAAATTGTCTAATAAATGTTTTAAAGTTATAACACTTTCATTGAGTTTGTGAATCTGAGTGAAGTCAATCATTCTGGGAGTCTATCTCCAGATCTTCCTTTCACCTACTATAGTGGGGAATTTAAGGAGTATTGTTGCAAGGTACTGTAGGAACCCATGCTTCCAAGCAACCTATGTTCAGTACCTCTTAAGAATAAAGGTCACCTGAAAATTCCCCTACAGGTGACATGCAATTGTATAATAAAGTCGGTGAATGCTGCGCCTTATTCATTAGCATGTGGAGTACTTTCCTCAATGGAAACTATTGCACTTTGAAGAAACACTGCCACAGCATTGACTCGCACGTGGAAAGAGCTCTGATACAATTTTATACTTTGAATGTTTTTAATTTTTGTGAACCGCCCAGAGAGCTCCGGCTATTGGGCGGTATAGAAATGTAATAAATAAATAAATAAATCAACGCCTTAGTCATTGCTTCTAATTTATAACCCTCCTGCGATTTCCACTGCTGCTTCTGTCTTTTTTCTTTCCACAAAAAAATCATTCAGGGTGAAAAGAGAGAATAGCTGCACAATGTCTTTGGACTGGTAGTGGTAGGTACTGGCAGGAACCCCCTTTCTAGAAGTATACACTGATCGCACAACAAGTAATTTCCTAAATGGCTTAAAAAAGGCACGGGGAGCTTAATCCAGATGGGGTCCTTGCCATGGTGGTGGGAGGCTTTAAGCTTTTCCTCCCCACTTTGGTCTCAATCTGGATCACCCTCCCAGATCACATGAGCAGGGAGATGATTCAAAGTAGGGCTGCAGAGGAGCCAAATGGCTAAAGCACCCCAAATTCCTGATCCAGATCAGGCTCCCTGAACCTGATTTCTTCTGTTTTTCTTGTGCAGCTTGGACCGCAGCCTTGTTACCGGAGGCACTTCTAAACAGAGCGGGCAACTTGTGGCCCTGCATATGTTTAAATCTTACTTGAAAACGTTTCTTTTCTCGAAAGCTTATAATACATAGTGTGATGATACTTAGTTTTATTGTCCCCCATGCTGGTTGGCCTTTCCCCTCCCTGTTTGGTCGTTATTGTGATTTTAGAATGTAAGCCATATGGCAGGGTGTTTTATATTCTGTTTTATTTTGTTCTGTACAGCACCATGAACTTTAATGGCGCTATATAAATAAATACTAATACTAATAATAATAATGTTGTTGGAATACAATGCCCAGTAGCCCTAGCCAGCATAGCCAGCAGTGAGGGATGATCCAACAGCATCTGGAAAGCCAACCGTGTTTTAAATAGAGACATCAGAGACTGGACCAGGCATTCACTTTCGGTACACAAAGCACGATGTGCTCTAACTCTGTTTTCTTTGTATCTCTAGGATTTTGTTGCTACAAGGTTGTAGAGGAGCCATCCATCTAACAGTGGACAAAAACAGAAGAAATTTTTACTGTGGAAGCCTTTCAAGAGGCCTCCGGCATGGTGTTCATAGTGTATGACAATTTCATGGTCCTCTGAGAAGAAACCAATCAGGGCAATTGTCCAAGTTGAAAGACCGCACATACAGGCATGTTGAGGCATTGCTGGCAGGTGAGAGAAATCATGATAATTCAAAGGTCATTATTTCTTCTGTTAATTTCCCAACTATTTCAATGTTTTATTAAACCCAGGAAGAAAAAGCAACATGAAATGGGGAAATTAGTACACATAATTTTCTTCACGAGCTATTATCTATTGCCTACAGACATCAAACGGTTGTTTAATCACTTGTTAAGGGAGGGACCTTTGCTCAATGGTAGATCATAAGCCCTGCATGGAGAAGGGCCCAGGTTCAAGTTTCTAGCATTTGCAGTTAAAAGGAACAAGTAGCAAATTATGGGGAAAAGAAAAACATCTGCCAAAGAACAAGGGGAGCCATTGCCTGTAGATAACACTGGCCTAGAAGGACAAATAGTATGACCTCATATAAAGCAGCTTCCTATGATCCATTCCTTAGAATGCGGAAAGCAACCTTGCACATTAGGGCAGTGGAGGCTGGTGGCTCTGATTTCCATGGGGCTGGAGATCCATTCTGAGTTTTAGTCAGAACCAGCCAGAACTCTAATGGAGCTGTCCATGGTGCTTAACCCTCTTTTAAGGACTCCTGTTTATTTTCTAAGTAATTCCAGGAAGGTAGCAAACATGGAATGATGATCCCCCTGAGGGCAGATCCACATTTCTGGTGGCAAAAACAACTATTGCAGATACAGTAAAGTGGGACCAACGTAGCAGCTTTTGAAAACATCTGTATGGAAACCCTGGCCCAAGCAATGTATATTGTGTACACTTTACATCAGTCTTCCCCAAGCTGGGGCTTTTCAGATGTTTTGGACTTCAGTGCCCATCAGCCCTAGCCAGCATGGCCAATGGTCAAGAATCGTAGGAGTTGTAGTCCAAAACATCTGGAGGACACCAGGTTTGGGAAAGCAGCTTTATGTGTCTGCTGAGAGCATCTACACACAGCCATCTCATTTGCTGCATGGTGTATAGAGCCATGCTGGCCAGGCCAAGCTTTCTTACCTTGGATACAACGAAGAGGGAGCTACAGTCTCCATGGGTGTCACTTCTGCTTCTAGCTGACTGATGAGGAACAAAAGGGAGAGCAAGTGTTTATGGCGGCGATGCTGGCCCAGAAATGAACGGAAAATGATCTGAAGAATATAGTGATCCCACCTACATCCTCCTCAGGCTTATTTTTTTACTTCATCACTCAATCGGATTGGTTAGTTTTGGTCACTTGATTTCCAAGAACTACCAGGCAAGGTAGAGTTTGGGTTTCTGGAAAGTGAAAGAAGAAAAAGCATTTGACTGGGTAACTATCTTGGCTCCCTATCCAGTGCCCATGGCAAGATCTTGCCTTATTTTATGATGGGGGTGGGGATCAAATAGCCCTTCTGTGAGTAGACTTGCACTTTTGGAGTAGGAACCAAAAATTAAATTCAGGCAGAATATAAAAGGAACGAGGGCGAGGGTGCGCGTGCACACACACACACACACACACACACACACACACACAGAAGAACATAAGTGAAGGAATCAGCCAGGCAAATTCAGAATGGAAACAGTATTAACTGAAGAAGAGAATGAGTGATGGCCAGTAATTGCAAAGTTGCCTATTCAGGTCACTGAGTTGCCAGAAGTGCATCCAGATATAAAGTATCAGGATCTTGAAAACAATATGGCATTCTGGATTTATCATGTTATTCTTGCACACATAAGAACAGCCCTGCTGGATAAGACCAAGGATCCATCCAGTCCAGCTTTCTGTTCACAAAGCGGTGAACCAGCTGTCGACCAGGAACCCACAGGCAGGACATGAATGCAACAGCATCCTACCACCCATTCCCCAACTGGGGTATTTTGTAACCCTGGGTACAGCACCCAGGGCCAGGTTCCATGTCTAGGGGGTTGTTTGTTCTTCCCTCATTGTTAGCTCTAGCTCACACCCACACCCAGGAAAACTGGGACTCCAATTTTTGAATGTCTGGGTGGAGCAACCTCCCCCCCTCCCCCCCCCCCACCAACACACATACATACAGACACAGACACACACCTGAGATATGTACAAGTACTGGTATTTATTCAAGTTAACAACCAATAATGAATCAACAAGAGAGCAGCAACATATGGAACAACAGTATCTTTTAGGTCTGCCAATGGAAGTCTATGACCTTTAGCCTTACTCACAGTTAGTCCAAGGATGTGGCCAATGAGTAGGGATTCTTCAAGCACAAGACTCAAGAGGACTGTAATCTTCGCTCAGCTTCCTGCAGGATCACCCCCCCCCCCCCGATCCACCACAGAGCGAGGTCAGATGGCAGAAGAGCCAGGGTGACCTCGCTCCCATGAAAACACCAAAAAAGTAAATCCAGTAGGACTTACTTCCATGTAAATATGCACAGGATTGTTGTCTGATTAGCACCCCCATTTCTCCCCAGCAGCCATTCCCCCCTCCATCCCCACTTAAGCACCAAACTGTACAATTTCTAAATGCGAAAGGCATTTAATATTTTGTAATAGTTGGGACTGGAGAGTGTAGGAATTCAAACATGCCAACAGGCTGGTACTGTTCAGGGAGCGGGTGGCTAGGAGTCCACAGGACCTGAGAATGTGAAAATAAATGGTTCTGGAGTATCATAGGAGATAGTATAAATCAGGAGTGGGGAACATGTGGCCCTCCTGATGTTGATGGACTGCAGTTCCCATCAGCCCCAGCCAGCACTGCCAATATAAAGACATGATGGGAATTTAATGGGAGCAACTTGGTGAGAGTTGCTTCCTGGCAAACATGCCTTGGACTGGGTTTCAGTGATAAGAATTGTAATGGGGCTGTTGGTTTTTTCAGCCTGTAACGACATAATTTGAAGAATGATTTCTACCGGTGAGCTAACCCATGTTTGTCATGTGCCTCTGTGGTTTCCTCTCTATGCCAAACCTCAGTAACAAAAAGGAGCAAAACAAAGATACTATTTACAAATGGCAACTATTTAAAAGAGATCAAGAGTCCTCTGGGACGTTGACAATGAACAAATGTATTATGGCATAAGCAACTTTATTGTAGCAAGGAATTTGTTAATGTCTATGGCAGCCTTTCCCTAGTGCCCTCCAGATGTATTGGACTACATCACCTGTCACCCCTGGCTGGCAGAGTCCTTGCCCATGCTGGCTGGGGGTCATGGGAATTGTAGTCCAACACATCTGGAAAGCACCAGATTGGGGAAGGCTGGTTTAAAGTGCCACAAGAATTGCTGTTGTGTTTGTTGAGACACACTAAATGTCTTTGGGCTGCATTGTGACTGAAACCTATGGGAGACTAGGCCAGACCGTCTATCCAGTATATTGTAGGTTACAGGACATTTAGAAAAACAACACAGAAGCAGAAAAATCATACTTTTATTAGAACAATCAATATTTGCAATTTAATATGCAAGGTTACATATTCCACAAAATTCTTCTTTCGGATGAGTGTTCAAAGCAAGCATTAATAAAGAGTATTTTTTTAAAAGTTGATGTTTCTGGGTGAGGAAATAGTGTTACACACTGTCTGGAGTTTGTTTCAGTCTTAAAATAGTAATGGAAGAAACTCTTGTAGACACAGGTTGCAATCCTATGTACACTTACCTAAAAGTAAGCTTCACAACACAATGAGGCTGATTACTGAGTAAACATGCATGGGTTTGTAAGTGATTTAGAACTGTCCTTTGTGCAATTTTTTTGGCTATATACAGGTATGGTGGTGCAGGGAAGCAAATAAAGGGTTGCATTTGGGAACACAAAAAGAAGTAATTAATCTATGTTGTGACCTGCACTGGGTGCTTTATATGGCAAAGAATGTAGGGTGATCATATGGAAAGGAGGACAGGGCTCCTGTATCTTTAACAGTTGTATAGAAAAGGGAATTGCAGCAGGTGTCATTTGTTTGCATGAAGCACCTGGTGAAATCCCCTCTTCATCACAACTGTTAAAGCTGCAGGAGCCCTGCCCTCTTTTGTATCTGGTCAACTGCCCCTGCCCTTTTCCTGGTGGAGGGTGACAATTGCCGGTTGCCTTCCACCAGGAACTGTCCCCGGATTGGCCTCAGAGTGAGGTCAGACGCCGGTGGAAGTGCCATATTGACATCGCTCCAATTGAAAAAGTTGAGGTAAATCTCCTACTTTTCCAAAGTGAAGCTTTGCGGGAAAGCCCTGTGGTGGCGGTGAAGCTGTGCCTGCATCGTCTAACTGACGCAGTGCAGATCCGCAGCCACTGCAGGGCTTTCCTCATGTATAGACAGCCCCCCTGGACTCTCTACACCTCTCTGTTCCTCCCCAGGACTGGCCATCTCAGCTGCTGGTTTCCATAGCATAGCCTAAACATGTTAATCAGGTATCACCAGTTGTGTGAGTCTGGGATAGATGTCGGTACAATCAGCGGCAGCATTTGGTCGTGTTAGGAGGCAGGATGTTAGTCAGGCCCAAGCTCACCAATTTCTATATCCCTGTTTCCACCCTCATTTTAGAATTTTAGAATGTTTTAAGGATGTTTTAAAGATGTTTTAATCATGTGTGGTATGTTTTTAACAACTTTTTAATATGTATTTTTATCATGTTTTTATACTGTTTGTTTTATACTTTGAATGGTTTTAGTTTTTGTGAACCGCCCAGGGAGCTTTGGCTATTGGGCGGTATAAAAATGCAATAAATAAATAAAATAAATAAAAAATCCATCTCCATCTCACCATTCTCCAGCCTTCCTATTCTCCTCATCTCTTGCCACTCTCTCCCTGTACCACGATACTAGCAGCAAATTACCACATCGTCATCTGCTGTGTTTCGGCTACACACAGCTTTGCATCCGAAGGCTGCCATAGAGATGCAAACACAAAATCCCAGGGAAATTAAATCCAGTACAATGCCATGCATGCCTGTGCAACACCCCTGAAAAACAGAACACGCGACAGAGAATTAGATGGCTGCTTTGTGCCCCTCCGCTCAGATATGACAGCTGATTGCAAGGCATATTTATTTATTTAGAAGCAAGTCCTGTTGATTTTAAGGCTGTTGGGAGCCCAGAGCTCTGAATGTACAGTATGCATATGTTGTCCAATGGCAGAACTGAAACTGAGAAGTTTTCAAAGAATTCATGTCAGAACATACTGTGGCCAAAAAAGCCACAGGAAACAACCATAACCAGGTAGGTGAAGTAGCTGTCTCTAATGGAGGCTCAT
The DNA here is from genome assembly GCF_023053635.1 of Elgaria multicarinata webbii. Classification (NCBI taxonomy): domain Eukaryota; kingdom Metazoa; phylum Chordata; class Lepidosauria; order Squamata; family Anguidae; genus Elgaria; species Elgaria multicarinata. Next base: position 80,462,650 of record NC_086172.1, on the reverse strand, counting down.
GTAACTCCTGTGACTGAAGATATAGGTACAATAGACTTAAACCACTTTTAGCAGTTATTCTCTCTTTCCAGGGAACCTGAGAATGGTAACTCTGTAAGCAGGACTAGGAATCTCTATCAGCATATACCCTCACCAAACTACAACTCCCAGGATTCTTTGGGGGGGAAGCCATAGTCCCGAGAGAAACCTTAGAGTAATAATTGTCCACACAAAGCTCCATCACGCCTACACATTTGTCCTGGTTTTCCCTCGAATTATCCCACTTCATTCCATAGCGTATGAAAGTTTGCAAACTTACACCTGTGAGCTTGTAAATCCCAAGCCTCTTTACACATCTCCTGTAGAGCATTGCTGTTATCCTGCTGAGGTTCACTCTCACACCTTGGTGTTTTTGCCATCGCCTGAAAGCCCTCCTTAAGACCTGTTTTACTCTGTACAGCACCATGTACATTGATAGTGCTATATAAATAAATAAATAAATAATAATAATAATAATAATAATAATAATCTCCTTATCTTTAAAAATGAGGGTGCTGCTGGCAAGGATGGTGAATTTTCCACATTTCTTTTAAGGTGAAAATGCTTACTTAGGAGGAAGCAGCAGGAGGAAAGGATATGAATTGGCATTTAAAAACACCCGCTGGAGAAAAGGCACACCCCTCTCTTTCGTCAGCAATACCACCCCTTGAACACACTTTCGTCAGCCATAACGCCCCTTGAAAACATGCCCACAGAACATCGGATTGAAAACGATGGTTGAAAATACATCTTGAAGTTTGAGGCGGTGTGCTTTCACGATACTGGAAGAACTGGACTTTCCGCTCACCAAAATATGTCGCTGGGGGGGGGGGGGGAGAACAACCGCAATCACAGCAGGACATGGTTAGCGTCATCTGAGTCCTTTGCATGCAATTTGTTGTGACATATAAGGCTATAAGGCTAGTGTGATAAAGCTCTAAGTCCAAGCTTCTGGTAGTCACAGTTGTGCTTAAAAAGTGTTCATCCTGGCTCCAGAAAATTGATTTTTTCCTCAAAGAATGCATGTGTGTGCACGTGCACATTCTATTTACTGTATAGTTTTACACTAAAGAGGGTTTCAGTATTAACTTGGCAATGAATATCTCCCCACCCCTTCCCCAACTTCAGTTCAACCAACTGTATCAGCACTGGCTGTTCTAAACAGTCTTCATGGAACCGAGACTTTGGCACAGGAAGTACTCACCACAATCTGGTGCCACATTTCACAGAAACCCTACTTTCTATTACATCTGATGTACCAGTTATGGGGGGGGGGGTGTCATACAATAAATTCATCAAGTAGAATATGTTGATCACAGCCACCACTATCGTGCAGATAATATAGATGACAAGACAACCTTTCTCATGAAAGAGAAGCGTTACAGTGGTGTGGCAAAAAAAAATTCTTAGACCATTTTCATTCAATTTGATAGAAAAGAAATTGCTTTCAAAAGGAATTTAAAAGGAGAAGAAAATGTCACAGAAATTATCATGGGTTGGTTTCTGGGTTCTTGTGCATGCTTTACATATGAGGTAGAGGAATCTGCATGAGTGTCCTGTCTTTGATTGTACAGACATCAATCCAGCAGATTCTAACGTGGGGGCTATTTATATGTGGGAATGCTGTCGATGTCATATATCTTGACTTCAGCAAAGCTTTTGACAAAGTGCCCCATGATATTCTGATTAACAAACTAGCTAAAAGTGGGCTAGATGGAACAACTATTAGATGGATTCACAGTTGGCTACAGAATCGGACTCAAAGAGTACTTATCAATGGAACCCTCTCAAACTGGGGAGAGGCAATGAGTGGGGTACCATAGGGCTCAGTCCTGGGCCCAGTGCTCTTCAACATTTTTATTAATGATTTGGACGAGGAGGTGCAGGGAACGCTTATCATATTTGCAGATGACACAAAATTGGGTGGGATACCTAATACCCTGGAAAACAGAAACAAACTTCAAAGTGATCTTGATAGGCTGGAGTGCTGGGCTGAAAAAACAGAATGAAATTTAATAGGGATAAATGCCAAGTTCTACATTTAGGAAATAGAAACCAAATGCACAGTTACAAGATGGGGGATACTTGTCTCAGCAATACTACGAATGAGAAGGATCTTGGAATTGTTGTAGATCGCAAGCTGAATATGAGCCAACAGTGTGATATGGCTGCAAGAAAGGCAAGTGCCATTTTGGGCTGCATTAATAGAAGTATAGCTTCCAAATCACGTGAGGTACTGGTTCCTCTCTATTCGGCCCTGGTTAGGCCTCATCTAGAGTACTGCATCCAGTTCTGGGCTCCACAATTCAAGAAGGACGCAGACAAGCTGGAGCGTGTTCAGAGGAGGGCAACCAGGATGATCAGGGGTGTGGAAACAAAGCCCTATGAAGAGAGACTGAAAGAACTGGGCATGTTTAGCCTGGAGAAGAGAAGATTGAGGGGAGACATGATAGCACTCTTCAAATACTTAAAAGGAGGAGGGCCAGGATCTCTTCTTGATTCTCCCAGAGTGCAGGACACGGAATAACGGGATCAAGTTAAAGGAAGCCAGATTCCAGCTGGACATCAGGAAAAACTTCCTGACTGTTAGAGCAGTATGACAATGGAATCAGTTGCCTGGTGAGGTTGTGGGCTCTCCCACACTAGAGGCCTTCAAGAGGCAGCTGGACAAGCATCTGTCAGGGATGCTTTAGGGTGGATTCCTGCATTGAGCAGGGGGTTGGATTCGATGGCCTATGATTCTATGTCTTCCAACTTTTATCCTTTACTTTGCTGGTGCACAGCTATGCATCTTTAGTTTATAAAAACAGAGATCTGCTCCATTCACTGACAGTTTGCTCCAATGGGGCAAAATTGGGGTGGGGTGCTCCCATTTCACCCCATTCCAGCAAACAGTCAGGTAGATCCTGCCCTGGATAATTTGGGAGTTTTGCTTCTTAGCACAGTGGGCATAATGTGGGGAGATGGGTATTACTCCCGTGCACCCCCTCCCAAATGTATGTTTTTCCTGGCACTGAAAAATCCAGGGTTTTAGAGACAGCTAGTTCTGCCATTTAACACTGATGGAGCAGAGCCGATTTCATCATACTTCAGAGAATAAGAGCAATGAGCTTTCCTCCCGTGCACGTCAAGATGAACCCTTTTCCTGCACTTCAATCAAAGCCCAGAAGAAGACATCATGAGGTAATTCCTCCTGTAGAGCTATTTCGTATTGGGTAGTGCAGACAGCCTGGGCGGCTGCAGATCAATGAAAAGATGTGTAATAGAAAAAAGGAGAAGAAAACATAGCACTTTGTTACCTTGCAACTATTGCTGTGGGCATAATATATCTTGACTTCAGCAAAGCTTTTGACAAAGTGCCTCATGACATTCTGATTAGCAAACTAGCTAAAAGTGGGCTAGATGGAACAGCTATTAGGTGGATCTACAGTTGGCTACAGAATCAGACTCAAAGAGTGCTTATCAGTGGTACCTTCTCAACAGTTCCACATTTACTATTAAGGTACCCTATTTGTACAATTTCAAAACAGATATTTAAAAGGATATTGAAATGGAGCATCTCCTGCTTTAAAAGAAAAGGTTATTTTGTGATTTTTTAAAAAACTTGTAACACTGCACTCAGCCATTAGGTGTCACTGTGCTACTATAGAGTCCTAATTATAGTCAACAGGAAAGGGCCTGAAGGAGGCGAAAAGGGATTGTGAGGAGTTCCAAGGGGATCTCTCCAAGCTGGGAGAGTGGGCATCCAAATGGCAGATGTGGTTCAATGTAAGCAAGCATAAAGTGATGCTCACTGGGGCAAAAAGCCCAACTTTTAAGTATAACATGATGGGATCTGACCTGCAGTGACAAAACAAGAAAGATCTTGGGGTTGTGGTGGACAGCTCAATGAAAATATCAACCCCATGCTTGCACTCCTGTGGGTTGTCCCCACACTAAGGAGTTTGCATCATAGGAGCCGCCACCACCCCATGCACTGCAGTGCCAGTGCCCCCCATGTACCACTGCACATCGCTGCAGAAGCGCTGCTGAGTGTCCTCGCATCTGTCCACTTTTTAAAACCTTTTTACCCCCAGGTCGGCTTTCCCCACCAAGCATCCTTCTTCCCATGCCGGAGAAATGCAGAGGCATTCCAGTGGCTATTCAGCTCTCTGGCCCACCTTCTCCCCCCTGCCCAGGCAGTTGGCCACCAATCAGGGGCCACCATCTGTCCGGCCATACCTCCACCACAACTCCAGAGTGGTGGCAGATGGGCCATTGTCATCTTGCTGCAGAGGAAAAAATTGGGGTAAGGCCCTGACTTTTTTATTTCAGAGCTTTAGGGGAAAGCCCTGGAATGGCTGCACAGTGGCTTCCGCATCGTACAAACAAGACAGCGCCACTGCGGAGCCACCCTGGGGTTTTCCCCACGTATAGACACCCCCCTAAAAAAAAAGAAATAGAGCTGGAAAAAGTGCTGAAAAGGGCAACTAAAATGATCAAGGGGCTCATCTCCCCTGTGAGGGAAAGTTACAACAGCTGGGATTGTTTAGCTTGGGAAAAAGGAGGCTGAAAGGAGACATGAAAGAGGTGTACAAAATTATGCATGGTGTGGAGAACGTGGATAGGGAGACATTTTTATCCCTCTCTCAAAATACTATTTATTTATTACATTTTTATTCTGGCCAATAGCCGAAGCTCTCTGAGCAGTTCACTAGAACCCGGGATCATCCCATGAAGCTGATTGGTGGGAGATTCAGGCCCCCATCTTGTACCTTGCACCTGCCATCCTTCCTGGCGTTTGCACGGTAAGGAAAGCAAGTGAGATTTTTCCTGGCTGGCACCTCTGAAAAGTTTAAAACAACAACAGGCCAGGGGGTAGGAAAGGAACGGGGCTGTGTTTTTTTTTATTTTATTGAGCCTTATCTGCAGAGTTCTGCATGCAGGTGGGTTGGGAGGAACGGGCAACCTCCAGTCCCCCTCTTGCGTCCTCCTCTGGCTGCCTTGTTCCTTTCACCCCTTTTCTCCCCACTATATATGAATCTGCAGAGCTCTGCAGATAGAGCTTATAAAATTAAAAGAAAGGGGAGAACGGGCAGCCAGACACGAGAGGGGGACTGGAGGTTGCCTGTTCCTCCCAACCCACCTGCATTAATGGATATGCGGATCTTTGCAGATAGAGCTCATAAATAAAAAAATAAAAGACCCTTGGTTTGATCCAGCATGTCTCTTCTTATATTCTTATGCTGATAGCCAAATGTTGGAAAGATCCAAAAGGTTTAAACATAAGGGGATGGTACAACATGGTATGGGAAACAACACTCTCAGAGAAACTTACCCAACATCTGATAGTGTTATGATGACAAAAGAAAAAAGTCACTTTGCAACAGAATGGTGGTGTTTGATCACACATACAAACGAAAGAACAGCATCATCACAGGTTCCAGATGCCTTTAACAGCCTATGGTTGAAATAATATCTAAACCGATGGAAGGAGCAGAAAGCCAATATGTGTGTGGAATTTGTATTTGTTCTCATTAAATATTTTCTCTAGAGATAAAACAACGGATAAATATATAATGCCAGACTGGTTGTTGCTATAGTTAAAGAGATTATAAAGACTAAAATTTAGTTAAACTATAAATTATAAAGCCAAGAAGACAAAAGCATACTTACTTAAGTAATTGTACGGGAAAATTTCAAAGTGATTAAATTGTATACTATGTTGTATGCTAAAACTGAAAAATCAATTAAAAAATTATTCAACAACCAAAAAACAACAGCAAGCAAACTCAGTAATATTGATAATCAGGCTGTGCTTTTGCAATCCTGATAAGCAATTGGTGTGCTGTTCTTTTTGCCACGTACACAATTCAACACGAAACTCCATTTTAGAGTTCTCTTACAGTGTGCTGCTTTCATTTAGAACAGCATTGCTTTCCTCTAGTTAGTCTCTCTCTCTCTCTCTCTCTCTCTCTCTCTCTCTCTCTCTCTCTCTCTGTGTGTGTGTGTGTGTGTGTGTGTGTGTGTGTGTGTTTCTTCCTGTTTGTATCTGCTGTGTAGTTATGCAGTATCTTCAAAGCCTTGATAACAGATGATGTGGCTGCTAAAGCCTGCCATAGAAATGCTGAGGCAGAAGCCCACTGCCTCAGCCGCAAAAACAACCCCTCACAGTGCTGTGCAGTAGAATTAGGGGACAAGACAGAGAAGGAAAGATTGGCCTTTAAAATTAAAATCCAGTTGAGTTCTGTTCCATAAAATAAAACCAAAAGAGAAATCCTATGGCACTGTAGGGACCAACAAATTTATTATGTCATGAGCTTTTATAGGACCAAGACTACTTCATAGGCGTGTGCAAGGGGTGTGTGGGGTGTGCCCAGGCATACCCTAATGTCTCAAGCAGTAAGTGCTGAACTGAGGGGGCATTTGAGTAGGGATCCAGAGGGGGATCTGCACACAGCGGGAATGGTCCTCCAGCTGCCGTGCCACCGTGCTGAAGAACTGCTGCCTCCAAGAGAGCACCGTTGCTGCAAGCAGAAGGAGTGAAAAGGAATCATTCTGCTGGGAGCCTCTCTGCCGAGAGCCATGCTTCAAAGAAGCCAGGAGGAGGGCCCCAATGGCTAATATTGCCTCGTAAGTCCCTCCTTTGGCCATTATCACCACAACACCCCACAAATGCTGGGGCTTCAGATTCAGGAATTTCCTGACAATTGAGTATGTTTTAATTAGGACTGATGTGATGCCAGTGACTGATGTGACTAACGGAATAACTGTGACCTCTTCCTGTTGTCATAGTTCTTTGACTTCTATGGCCAGTGGTGTATATTTCTCTCTCTTTTCCTCTTCCTTTTCTACAACATTTTTGTCATCGGGTAACTTCCAGCACATCTGGAGGGCACCAGATTGAAGAAGGCTGACTTATGCTCCAACTGATCAGTTGCTGCTGCTGCTGAATTTCTATACTGTCCAATAGCCAAAGCTCTCTGGGTGGTTTACAACAATTCATATGTGTAAATAAATATATGTGTAAATAAACCATGCCTCACAAACACCGTAAGCCTCCAGGGACCACATTCCAAGAAAGCAAAACCCTGGGTAATGCTGGCACCCCTGGAGCCTTTTATAAATTGCCCGTGTGTGAGGGCATAACAATGTACTACAGCCACAGATCGCATTTTGCACAGCCAATATTTATTTGTCAAGCGGTTACGATTCAGACAGAAGTAGGTTGCCCACCAGCTGCAGCTACTACCCCATCAGGCTTCTTGGTGGTAGCACTGGATTCCCTAGAGGTTGCAGGCCCAGATGAGCCTACTGCTGCGGGCGCCAGGGCAACAGCTCTGGCCTCCCCCAAAGCTGCATGGACAGTCTCCATGCGGTAGCCTCTGTGTGCACGCCTGGTGGAGCAGTAACAGCCCAGGATTGACACAAAGACAATGAAGGAACAGGCGACTATTATGACCAGGGTGGCTGTGGAGAAGGGGAGATGTAGCCCTGTTAGGGGAATAAGAATAAGAATGGAGAGTCATCATTAGAATGGCAGTTCGTAGCAGTGGAGGCTTGTGGCTTCGATGTCAGTGAGGTGGGAAATCCGCTCCAAGTTTCAGTCAGAACTCTAAAGGAGCTATGATCTTGGATAGCTCGGACTGGTCTGACAGAAACCCAGAGCGGATTCACCGCCCCACCAACATTGGAGCCCCCAGCCCCCACTGGTTCATAGAGAATATACTGAGCTGGGCAGGATTTACACTACTGCTTTATAACAGTAACAAAGTGCACTGACAACTGTTGGGGCCCATGACACATTCCATATACTGTTTTCAAACTGATTTAATAGAGTTATATCCTGCTTGGTGTAGATCTGGCCCTGCTTCCGCTGGAAAATTCAGGCTATCATATTCATACTTCTAAGATTTGTGGAGGCAATGTGGATGAAAATACACAGCCTGGTGGAAGACTTCCCCAACCTGGTGCCCTCTCAATGTTTTGGATTACAATTCCCATCAGCCTCAGCCAACGAAACTAACCTTCTCTACTGATCTATCTGGTGTGGAACATCCGTACTGGGCTCATCAAATGGTTGGTTGACCACATCTCCTTGGCAAGTGGCAGAAAAGATTTGGGACAGGGCACGCAACACCACTAATGGCTTCTTAATCTTCCTAGTAAAAACTAGAGCAAAAAGCCATATCTTAATATGAACTAGGGATCCTGGCCAGGGCTTGGGTTTAGTCCTATGTAATGATATTGAAGCTCTGACTATGGCTGGCTGGGGATAATGGGAGTTTTAGCCCTGGACAGCACCAGGTTGGGGAAAGCTGGGTTGTACTTAAAAGTTGATTCCTGGCACTGATAAGCTTCCAGCTCTATTTTTTAGTATCCAGCAATTTATAACACACGTTTGTGTGCTCCCCCCCCACACACACACACATGTACCATTTCCCCACTTAAGGACAGAGACATGAAGCAAAACTAAGGATTCATCCTGCAGCCCTCCACTGAGTGAGGAAGGGAGTGGCTTATTTACAACCTCAGTCCTGCCCATAAAACCCGTTACCGTTGTTCATTCCGAAACACAGGACAATTTGGAGCTCTCACCGGAGGAATCTTCTTTCACTCCCCCCCGCATGATTATATTCACCACCTGGTTAGGAGGTAACCCGGCAGCACGGGGTGTCTTGGCTGTGGCAGAACTGGTCACAACAGACAGCAGCTCAAAGGTGCTGGCTCCATTCAGGATGGAGGAATTTTCCGGCTCTGCATTCAGTTGGATGGGACCAAACTTCAGATCTGCCTCTCCAAACAGCCCTGTAAGGAGGCAGCACAAGTTAGAGCAGGGCCTATTGAAGACATTTTGCTGCCCAGAAGTTGATATCTCTTCCTTTTCTATGTACAGAACCTGACCAGAGTGGCAGCCATATCTGAGTTTAACACTTGTGATGGGACAGTGTCCTCCACGCAGCACCACAGCAGGCTAGCTTAGGAGGTGCAGGGCAAGCAGCATGGCATATAGATCTATGTTCTTACTACTTTCTACTGTCCCCACCATCTGCCATCTGAGGCAGTTGCCCCTTTGGCTAATGGTAGGGCCGGACCTAAATTAGACGCTCATGAATTCTCATATATTATCCCACCATCTTACACAACACAGTTCCGTCTTCTCCAGGGATGGAGAACGTGTGGCCCTCCAGATGTTGTTGGACTACAATTCCAATCATCCCTCACCATTGGCACTGCTGCTAGGGGTGATGGGAGTTGCAGTCCAACATCATCTGGAGGGCCGCATGTCCCCCACATCTGAAATAGCTCCTCAGCATGATAAAGCAAGATTAGCTATTTAACTCCTCCAAATACATGACATTTTTTTTGAAAAGTATTAAGATGAAGCTAGGCAAGTTACAATGAAGCGGTTGCCTCTGTTTGGGTGCCAAATGAAGCCTATGAGTAGAATTGTGCTGAACCTTTTGATTAACAGGCACTTAAGCCTAAGGATTGCTTGCAGGGTAGGTTTTAGGGAGAGGAGTTCACCTTTCTGCTGCTTCTGCTGCTGGGCCCTCCTTCTCCTCCTGCTTCCACAGCCACTAGGAGAGGCACAACAGGAGCAATCTGCCCCTTCATGGGAGTTCCAGGTTGCAGTCGCCCGGTTGTAAGAGCAGGCCTTGTTGAGACGGTCCACTGAGCCAACTGACACTGCCTTCAAGTGACAAATGAGGTAGATCTGAAGAACCAAATTATGCCTCATGTTAGATATGGGGTAGGCAATGTGGTGGGCAATGTGGTGCTCACAGGTACCAACATGCCCCCAGGCTACCTTCTTGGTGTCCGCCAAGGCGCAGTACTACTCCCAAGAAAAATTAACACATGTGCAGTGAAATAAGTATGTTGGTGCTGAATACTAGGTTCAAAGGAGTCATTTAGTGTGTTGGACCTCAGACCCCTCCTCTGCCTTATTTCCAGTCTTTGGGGCAGGTTATCTGTTCTTTGCCATACCTCCTATGGAAACCATTTCATGGTGTTGACCAGGACAGTTCCTCAAATTGCCAAATGTTCCCATGGGCCCAAAAAGTTTGCCTAAGTTTGCATTAGGTTGTTGCTCAGAATCCAGTATTGGGGACAATGGAGGACCTTGCAATACTAGTTCTATGGACAAGGCCAGGTCCACCAGCCCAGTGCTCAAGGACAAGGATTGGTGTGAGATACAAAGACTCCCACACCAAGGCATCTGCTACTGCTGGCTTATCACTCAAACCCCTGGTGAGATAAATGGGCAAGAAGACACAGGCTCAGTTCAGACAACATGTTAGTCAACACGGTGTGAGAACTCCACTCAACGGTTGATTTTTTAGGGGGTACTCCCCACACAACATGTTCTAACTCCACCATTGTGTGACTGTGGGTTACTGTGGTGTTGAGTAAAATCCATCGCAATGTTTGATTGACAGTTCCTCCACCCTCTCTCCTCCCCTGGTCCTCCTGATGGTATCCCATCAGCCATTGCTGCAAAAAAACCAATCTGGGCGACTCTCCTAGAGCAGCACTCGATCCTTTTGCCGCTCTTGTCAGAGAACTCTGTAGCCAGTGGGAAAAGTCAATGCAACGGAAAACTCCATGGAGCCCATCACACAATACAACTGTTGTGCAGGAACTCTCCTCTGCTCAGTGTGGATAGTCTGTGTGGAGTGTTTTCCCCAAAACCCAAAAAACCTCCACCGTTGCATGGAGTTTTCCTACCAGACAGCACATTTCTCAACAGCAGTGCAAAAACTCCACTGTGGAGTTCTAAAACCACTGTTGAGAAATGTGTTGTCTGAACTGAGCCACAGTCCATTTACACAGGCTCAAAAAGGCTAAGGGGAAGAGGGCTCTTCTCACTCACTCAGCCTCATTTAGGTCATGAGGTGTCACATCTACATCAATTGGGGTAGGACAATGGAAGCCCTCCAGATGTTTTGGACTGTAACACCCATCATACCCTGCCAGCAGGCAAGAAGTATAGGGGTTGCAGTGAGAAACATCTGGAAAGCATCAGCTTGCTTACCCCTAATGTAGAGCCCATTCGATGTTCCAAATGCTTCCCACCCAAAACAGTAACCATTCGTGAATCAAAGTAGTGGAGCCTTAGCCCAACCTTTGGAGGTTCATTTCTCCCCATCCAAACCTGGTTGTTGGAAGCCCCAATGAAAGTGAACGTGTCCAGCTGGAAGCGGAGGATTCCATCTTCTTGTGTGGCAACAAGGAAACGGGAGTCACTGTGCTGTCCATCTACGAGGCACCTGTAGGTAGACGGAGGTAGATGTGAAAGGCCTATTGTCCTCCACCAGGTAAACACGAAAGCGGTAGGTTGGATGTGGGTCCAAACAGCCCTTAAGCACGACTCCACCATTCAAAAAAAGCTTTAATTTTTTTATATATATAAAAAATAAAGCGCTTTTGAACCCTCTGTCGCTGGAATGATGGAGTCGTGCTTAAGGGCTGTTTGGATCTCGTCCTTGGGTGAAAAGAACATTGATCTAACAATTTCATGTGGAGAAGCAGTAGGCAGGGGGTTCTGAACCTTCCCTCTCACCTCCCACTTCCCTTTTCAAAATGCCTCCCTTGGAGCTTTTCTCCTAGTGGGGGTTACTTTTGGTCTGGGCCCATGTGGGTGAAAAGCACATTGGGGGGAGAGGGGATCATCACATACCTTCAGCAGCATGCTCACCCCTGCCCATCCACCCATGAGATGTAAGTGGTGCCCCATGTTCTAAAATGGTGCGTGTGTGGGCCAAGACACTTTACTGCCTGAGGCAAAGAACAAGATGCCTCCATTGTACCTACAAAAGCTGACTAGACTGGCGGATTAATTAGTTTTTAGCACTGATGGTGGGATGGCATCCTCCATGGCACCTGAAAGCAGTAGGCCAAAGGGGGAGGAACCAAACAGGCTGCATGGCACATAGGTCTCTCGCCCAACACCTTGCTGGTGCTTCTCAATATCTTCTGCCTGAGGCGACTGTCACACCCTGCCTATTAGAATCACAAAATAGTACAGCTGGAAGGGGCCTATAAGGCCATCGACTCCAACTCCCTGCTCAATACAGGAATCCACCCTAAAGCATCCCTGACAGATGGTTGTCCAGCTGCCTCTTGAATGCCTCTAGTGTGGGAGAGCCCACAACCTCCCTAGGTAACTGGTTCCATTGTTGTACTGCTCTAACAGTCAGGAAGTTTTTCCTGATGTCCAGCCGGAACCGGGCTTCCTGTAACTTGAGCCCGTTATTCCGTGTCCTGCACTCTGGGAGGATCGAGAATAATGGGACTGGCTCTGGCTGCATTGCAATCACTTCTCATTAGACTCAACGGACAAAGCCATAGTTCGTCATCAGACCCGCTTCTTTGCTTGCTCATATTTTCATAGAACTGACGGCCACATTCTGAGCCACCAGCAGTTTAACTAAACATGCTGACATTTCTAAATGGCTTAGTCACCATTTTGTTTCAAGTAAAGAGTTTATGCAGGCGTGGGCTGCACATGGCCCACATGTGGCCCCACCCCAGCTGATTTTGTGGCCTTGATGCTGCTGAATTTTCCATGGTGGAAGCAACAAAAAAGCCAGCGATAATGAAATAACATGCACGGGGAGCACGCATCTTGTTTGGAAGCAGAATTGTGCTCCAGGTAGCCTCCTGGGAGTGAGATTCTACTTCTACTAAACAAGATGATCGGATTTGTTTGGTCCCACAGTGAGTTTAGTGGGGGAATACATCCCTTGACTCCCAAATGTTGCCCACTCCTGGCTTAGTAGAACTCACACTAAGTAGAACGCACAATTTTAAATAGCTTACATCTATGTAAGTGTGATCCCAGCTAGAGTACTGTTTCTGAGGTTCCTGCTTCTGTTGCCCCCATTCCCAAGGTTTTCATCCCCACATTTACCCACGTCTGTCTGCCACTCCCAGAATCTCACCCATGATTAGTGATGATCTCATATTTCACAGAGGACTCTGCGCTTGGCCGAGCGACACACTCATCCACGTAGATCTTCAGAGGCACATGGCTGCCCTTTCCTACTGATGCTTGGATGTTGATTAGGTCCCCAAGATAGTAAGTGGGATCCGACATTGGTAGTGACCAGGTACCTGAGGGACAGAATATTAATACAGCACCATTTATGTATGTGGCAAACATGGAGCTTCCTCATGCCTATGTGTGCCTCTCTAGAATACAGGCACTTTCCATGCCAGGGCCAGATCCAGGTTGTGGCGGAATCTCGGGCAAGATATCCTTGATGCCTCCCCCTATTGGAGTAAGCCAATTTCCTCCTTACAATTGTCACTGTCTGCTACCCATTCAGTTGAACTCTCATAAGAACATAAGAAGAGCCCTGCTGATCTCACCGAGGGTCCATCTAGTCCAGTGCTCTGTTCACACAGTGGCCAACCAGATGTCAATCAGGAACCCACAAGCAGGACATGGGTGCAACAGCACCCTATCACCCATGTTTGCCAGCAACTGATGTACATAACCTTACTGCCTTGGATACTGAAGGTAGCACATAGCCATCAGGGCTAGTAACCATTGATAGCCTTCTCCTACAGGAATGTATCCAACTCTCTTTTAAAGCCATCTAAATTACTGGCCATCACTACATCTTGTGGTAGTGAATTCCATAGTTTAACTATGCACTGTGTGAAGAAGTACTTCCTTTATCTCCCTTTAGGTCCGATCCACCTAGCTGCCCAGAAGATGAGTCAAGTATGCTACTCCTGACACTGCTTACTTGCTTCCAGGGGGAAAGTGAACAAGCAGCAACAGCAAGGAGTGCAGCAGGCACAGGGTGCTTCATGGATTGTCAGAGGATCTGCTGCAGTGGCGAAGGCCTTGTCAGTTGCCCTATGATGTCAACCTCCAAATCTGAACCTGCTTCTTGCTATGGTCAAGATGAACTCAATGGAGTTTGAGAACTAGATCAAAAGAGTGGTTATGGATCAGATTTAAGTTGCATCCATAGTGCTGATGCTCCTGATGGAGTGTTTATACTTTGCTGGGATTCACATTATGTATTTATTTCCCACACAGTAGGCAAGATGCATTTTATTACCTTCACAGCCATTTGATAGCCTATAAACAAAGGAAGGAAACTGAAGAACTTTGGGGCCCAGGTAGTTTTCTCATCCATCCTCCCGGTTCTTGGAAGAGGATTAGAAAGGGAAAGAAAAATACTCCAGATGAATGACTAGTTATGAAGGTGGTGCCGACGTGAGAGTTTTGGATTCTGGGACCACGGACTACGCTACTTGGAACATGGACTGCTGGCAAGGGATGGGTTGCACCTCACAAGGGCTGGAAAGAATGTGTTCGGCCACAGCATGAAGAACTTCTTCTAATACAATTTATTAGATTGTAAGCCTATGCGGCAGGGTCTTGCTATTTACTGTTTTACTCTGTACAGCACCATGTACATTGATGGTGCTATATAAATAATAATAATAATAATAATAATAATAATAATAATAATAATAACTTGATCAGGAGGGCTTTAAACTGAATCTTACGGGGGCGGAAGACGTAAACTTTGAGGCAACAATGGATGAAGGCCAATGCACCACAGTACAGAGAACAGCTCCAATAGTGCCCCAAAATAGTGTCCAAGACAATGTAGGAACAAAGCCAGACTATAAAACACATGGTTTTTGATGTCTATATACTAATGCCCAGAGCATGGGAAACAAACAGAATGAACTTGAACTCTTATTACATGAAGGCAAATACGACTTGATAGGTATAACTGAAACTTGGTGGGATGACTCCCATGACTGGAATATAGCAATTGAAGGATATAACTTGTTCAAAAAGAACAGAAGAAATAGAAAAGGAGGCGGAGTTGCACTATATGTTAAAAATACCTATCCCTGCACAGAAATACAGGCTGATCAGACTGGGAGCCCCATCGAGAGCATCTGGATTAAAATAAATGGGGCAAGGAATAAAAAGAACATGATAATCAGAGTCTACTGCCGACCACACGATCAAGGAGAAGACGAGGACGAAACTTTTGAGAAACAAATTGCCAGTGTTTCAAGGAAGTGTGATGTAGTAGTGACGGGGGACTTCAATTACCCTGATATCTGCTGGGAGACAAATACTGCCAAAAGCGGCCCTTCCAAGAAATTCCTGACATGTATGGGTGATAACTTTCTCCTACAGAAAGTGGAGGAAGGAATTAGAGGATCGGCAATCCTTGACTTGATATTGACCAATAGGGATGACTTAGTAGATAAAGTGGCAGTTACGGGAACTCTGGGGGAAAGTGACCACGTCATACTTGAATTCTTGATTTTGAAGGAGACAAAAGTTGAGTGTAGCCATACACGTACTCTGGATTTTAGGAAAGCTGATTTTAATAAACTCAGAACTATGATAAGTAAGGTCCCGTGGCAAGTGAGCCTAATGAGAAAAGGAGTGCAGGATGGGTGGGAGTATTTAAAAAAGGAAATTTTAAAGGCACAGTTACAAACAATTCCAACAAGGAGAAAAGATAGAAGACAACAGAGGAAACCAATGTGGCTCCACAAAAAGCTTAGAGATGACCTGGAAACAAAAAAGAATACATATAGGAAGTGGAAGGAAGGCCAGGCTACAAAAGAAGAGTACAGACAGGAGGCACAGAAGTGCCAAAATGGCGTCAGGAAGGCTAAAGCTGTGAATGAGCTGAGATTAGCAGGGGATGCTAAAAGCAATAAAAAGGCTTTCTTCAGATATGTGAGTAGTAAAAGACAGAGGAAAGAAATAGTGGTTCAACTGCTTAATGAGGATGGCAAATTGATAACAGATGATAAAGAAAAGGATGAAGTGCTCAATTCCTATTTTGCCTCGGTCTTCTCCCAAAAGCGGGTCTATGACCCCCTTGGAAAAAGTGAAGCAGAAGTTGAGGGGACAGGATTGCAGTTTGAGATTGATAAACAAATGGTCAAAGAACACCTAATTTCCTTGAATGAGTTCAAATCTCCAGGACCCAATGAACTGCATCCTAGAGTAATGAAGTAGCTAGTGGAAGAACCCTCAGAAACTTTGTCAATTATCTTTACAAAATCATGGAAGACGGGTGAGGTGCTGGACGACTGGAGGAGGGCTAACGTCCCTATCTTCAAAAAGGGCAAAAAGGAGGAACCTGGGAACTACAGACCAGTCAGTCTGACATCCATCCCTGGGAAAATTCTGGAGCAGATTATAAAGAAGTCAATCTGTAAACACCTTGAAATCAATGCAGTGATTACTAGAAGCCAACATGGATTTGTCAGGAACAAATCCTGTCAGACTAATTTGATATCATTTTTTGATCAGGTAACCTCCCTTGTGGACTATGGGAATGCTGTGGACGTCATATATCTTGACTTCAGCAAAGCTTTCGACAAAGTGCCCCATGATATTCTGATTAACAAACTAGCTAAAAGTGGGCTAGATGGAACAACTGTTAGGTGGATTCAGTTGGCTACAGAATCGGACTCAAAGAGTGCTTATCAATGGAACCTTCTCAAACTGGAGAGAGGCAATGAGTGGGGTACCGCAGGGCTCAGTCCTGGGCCCAGTGCTCTTCAACATTTTTATTAATGATTTGGATGAGGAGGTGCAGGGAACACTTATCAAATTTGCAAATGACACAAAATTAGGTAGGATAGCTAATACCCTGGAAGACAGAAACAAACTTCAAAGTGATCTTGCTAGGCTGGAGTGCAGGGCTGAAAACAACAGAATGAAACTTAATAGGGATAAATGCCAAGTTCTACATTTAGGAAATAGAAACCAAAAGCACAGTTACAAGATGGGGGATACTTGGCTCAGCAATACTACAAACAAGAAGGATCTTGGAATTGTTGTAGATTGCAAGCTGAATAAGAGCCAACAGTGCGATAAGGCTGCAAAAAAGGCAAATGCTATTTTGGGCTGCATTAATAGAAGTATAGCTTCCAAATCACGTGAGGTACTGGTTCCTCTCTATTCGGCCCTGGTTAGGCCTCATCTAGAGTATTGCGTCCAGTTCTGGGCTCCACAATTCAAGAAGGACGCAGACAAGCTGGAGCGTGTTCAGAGGAGGGCAGCCAGGATGATCAGGGGTCTGGAAACAAAGCCCTATGAAGAAAGGCTGAAAGAACTGGGCATGTTTAGCCTGGAGAAGAGAAGATTGAGGGGAGACATGATAGCCCTCTTCAAATACTTAAAAGGTTGTCACACAGAGGAGGGCCAGGATTTCTTCTCGATCCTCCCAGAGTGCAGGGCATGGAATAACGGGCTCAAGTTAAAGGAAGCCAGATTCCAGCTAGACATCAGAAAAAACTTCCTGACTGTTAGAGCAGTACGACAATGGAATCAGTTACCTGGGGAGGTTGTGGGCTCTCCCACACTAGAGGCCTTCAAGAGGCAGCTGGACAAGTATCTGTCAGGGATGCTTTAGGGCGGATTCCTGCATTGAGCAGGGGGTTGGACTCGATGGCCTTGTAGGCCCCTTCCAACTCTGCTGTTCTATGATTCTATGAAAGGCTAGAAACAGACGATCGTCTGAGAGCTGAACGTGGTGGGAGAGTGATATTGCTTCTCATGGTATACATGAGAGAGGGACTATAGCTCAGTGGTCAAGCTCCTGCAGAAGGTCCCAGGTTCAATCCCTGGTATCTCCAGGTAGGTCTTGGAAAGGACCTTGCAGGGCCACTGGCCATTGGTATCAAGAATACTAGGCTAGATGGACCCTTGGCCTGACTCAGTAGAAGGCAGCTTCCTATGTTCCCGCTTCTTTTGCCCCAGTCACTTTTGGTCATACAGGTATTCAAAAGCTGGCAAAACTCATTTGTTAGAGGTACAAGTGGAGCAAGTACACATCTCGAGCAAACAAATGCCTCCCTCAAAATACCTTCCAGTCTCCAACTGAACTACTGTTGTCCACCCTGTCTAGCCAAGGGTTTAATCAAATTGGGCAACTCCCAGGTTTACTTAATAGTACAGCTTTCTGTAAATGGAGAGAGACGGCAAGTTTCAGCTGATGAGCGCACTCACTGTCATAGACTTCGAGGGCAAAGTTCAGGCGCTGCCTGTCCATCACAGTGGAACTGAAAGGAACCCATGTGGGTTGAAGCGCAAGTGACGAGACGTTCCAGGACCTACAATAAACACCAAACGTCATCTACTCACATCTTCTATTTCTTACACTCACTCGCTCAGAATATTTTTCCTGCAATGAACTCGGCACGTGCTCAAGATTCTTCTCGAAAGCCAAGATTCTACTCAAGCAGGTAAAATGTAACTAGCCAAGTTAGATTGACCTCACTGACTTTCATTTACAAGACTGTGCTGTTACCCAACTGCAACCTTTGCCAGCACTCAGACCTCTGGGTCCAGGGCCACCAAGAATTCCTTATCAGTTCCTTGGTCTCATTTACCCATAACAAGTTATAACCTTGAGCTGGAAGAACTTCCTAACATGAAAGATGCACCCTAGGGGGGATCTACACTACTGCTTTTATAGCGCTTTAAAGCACTTTGAAAACGTTTTGAAACCTGTATATGCAGTGTGTCCTGGGCCCCAACAGTTGTCAAAACTGTTATAAAGCACTTTAAAGCAGTAGTGTAGATCCCCCCCTAGTGTGAGCACGGTTATTTACAGTTAGGCTTCTGAGCATTTGTGGTAGGTGATCCCAGACCCAGGTATATGAGAACACATCTACACCTGCGGCTTCTTGATCTGTCCACTGGGAGAAGCCATGCCAGGATCCAAGCCTAGTTCTGTGGTCACAAGCAGCAATTTCTTTTCTTTTGGCAGCTGAGGCAGTTCAGCATTCTCACTACTAGCATGATACTCCTTAGAGAAGCAGGACTTACCTTGGGTAGAAACAGTCTATGGGATGGGAGAAGCGACTGGCCCGGATCACCCCATTGACAGCCGAAGGTATGTAGTGGAGAGTGTTTCTATAATGGATACTGCTTGGAAGAAGCTAAGATAAAAGTTTAGTTGAAGGTATTTTTACGGATTTTTTTTAATGTCACATTCTATGATTTACATGTACAAGCTTCCAGCCTTCTTATCATCTCGTTGCTCTAAGCAAGCTATGCAGAGTAGATACAAGTAAAAACTCCCCAAAGGCCAGCTTTTGTGCTGTATCTCCCCACCCCCCTGTTCTAACAAGTTGAAATGTCTCTCCTAAAGGTTAGTTTCTGGTAGTAAGAACATTAAGCTAAAAGAGGCTGGTGTCTTTGGCCCCACCCCTTTTTCCTTTGGCCCCAGCCACCACTGGGATGAGGCTCCCAAAAGCTTCTGCAAAACGAAATTCATCCTCTAGGGCTTCAACACTCTTGTCCTAATTCATACAAAACAACAGGTAGGTTCTTTGGATGGGATGCTTAGTGGCTCCCTGTCCACCTTCCTAGATGAACCAATATGAAGATCCAAGTCTCAGGTCATTGATTGCATGGGATCCATTCTAGCCCATTCACTACAATACATGTGCGAGGAGATCCTGCGGTCTGCTGCCAGCATCCAGAAGGAAGCACTTGCTTCTCTGAGTTTTCATATGGAGAGACCTAGGGGCTCTCTTCATGGCACTGGGTTGGTGCCACCTCCCTTGCAATCCCAGAGTGCTCCCTCTCCCCCGGTGCCGAGTTGGGAGCACAGGGTTCCTGGGCAGCCAAGCGAGTACCAGACCCCCCCCCCGCCATCTTCCTGGTGGGAGGAGACCAATTGCTGGTTGCTTTCCACCAGGCACCATCCCCAGGTTGACCCCGAATTGACTCTGGAGCAACGTCAAATGGTGGAAGTGTCATGTTGACATCACTCCATTTGAAAAAGTCAGATAAAAGCTGACACAGGGCAGATCCATAGCCATCCCTGCCTATAGACAGCCCCTTAGATAACCCAAACAGTTCACAATTGGTTGTGATAGTGCCATTTCCTTACTTTTCTGGTGGCCCCACATGCAAAGAGAGGGTATTCTAGCAGGAGGAGGTTTGAGTGTACAGTCGTCACAGCACAGCTAGATCCCAGAAGCAGCTCATCGGCACCAACCAACACACTGGACCCAAAGAGATCCACTGGCACAGAGATCACTAGATGTGAGCTGCCACACGACACAGAAACTGCACAAGACAGAAGATGGGTCAGCTAGTACCAACATGTGAATTGGTTACATCTCTCCATTCAAGGTTGCACACTGAAATCTCATGCACAGAGCCAAGAGGCTCTTGTGAAGCTGTGACAATGAAGGGAAACCCTACTGGATCAAGCTAAAGGCCCAGCTAGTTAGGGATCCTATTCCCCACATGGGCCAACCATCTATAGGAAGCCCACAAGTAGGACATAGTGGTGATAGCACTTTCCCACTGCTGTTCCCCAGGTACCGGTCATCCAGAGGCACACTTCTAATGCCTTGCTTAAAATTGCAGCCATAACTAAGTACAAGGGGCATTCAGGCACACATTCTACCAGCAGACAGGGAATAACAGCAATACTGTTAATACCTCTCAGGAGAGAAAGTTCTGTCTTAAGATTCCGGTTATTTATTAGCATGGTGCAGAAGGGGACATTTCGGCAGAAGCATAATTTTTCCTCTGTGCCACTAAAGTACAGGAACCCTGCCCTCCATTGCCTCTGGTCCCACTGTATTGCTCTGAAACAAGTTTCAGTTCCTGAGTTTGGCAAAAGCCAAGCTTATGGCTCTCAAGATGTTTCGGTCTTCAGAGGAAGCAGTAGCCCGTCTACTGTGTTCAGAACCAACTCCATGACTTGCTGAGCTTTGCAACTATGAATCTAGTGCCTGGATTTGTTTTTCCTCCTCCCTCCCATATCCCTTTTATTTTGTGTCATGTCTTTCAGATTGTATACTTGCAGGCAGAAGCTGTATTATTTATTTTCTTTGTAAGCCACACTGGGAGCCTGTTTTGGCTGAAGGGCAGGATAACAATGCAAAAAAAAAATATAACCGCATCCTCCACTATTGGTTATGCTAGGGCTGATGGGAATTGTAGGCCACAAGTTGCTCACCCCTGCCCTACAGGGACACATAAGGGAGGGGCCATAGTTCAGCGTGATAGAGCATCTGCTTTGTATGCAGAAGGTCTCAGGTTCAATCCCCAGCTTCTCCAGGTAGGGTGAGGAAATGATTCCTGCCTGAAACCCTGGGAGCTGCTGCGAGTCAGTGTCAATAATACTGGGCTAGATGGTCTGGTGACTCAGTATACTGCAGCTTCCTCTGTTCCCAGAGTAGTTCTTGAGAACACAGAAGACTACTCAGTATTTTGACATGTTACCTGATCTTAATTTTAGAAGAAGTATTGACCCATAGCAGCTTTGAGACTTTTCCTGATTGACTAGTACTGGCATCTACAATTTCTGTATGTTTTTGGAAAACAATTTAGCCACACAAGAAAGGGTTCCTCTTGTGGGTAATTACCACCCACTACCTGAAGATGGGTCTTAACTTTGGGGGAATTACATGACCTCCAACCTGCAGGTAATACTACCCGATTTAGCCTCTCTCAGCCTGGTGTACTTAAAATTAATATCCAGCTTTGTCAATATAAAGCCTATTCCATTTCTTTACTTTCATTTCACAAGGGATCCATGGATTCCATGTCATAGTGAAGTCAGAGGCAAATAACTGTTGGCATGAACACTTCTGAAAACTTGGAGGGGAACCACCATTATTGCTTCTTTGTCTCAGTCACTCTTGGTACAACTGGAAATCCACTTAGCACAGTCAAATCCAGCTTACCCCAACCTCCAGGTGTATTGGACTACAACTCCCATCACCCCAGCCCTACAACCAATGGCCATAATTGGAGCTGTATGGTTGACCACATTGGCTGGGGAAGATGGGATATATAGTCCAACGCATTTGGAGGGCACCAGGTTGGGGGTGGCTGGTCTAATTTAACTATCTCCATAGAACACCTGCAGCACTCTGTTCTAAGATCTTTGGGCTTTTCTGCCATGGCCAGGTCTCTCCATGCTCCCCTTACTCCATTTTGCTTAACAGTCAGTCAGGAGCTACAGGAAACACAAAGGTTTGTTCACTAGTTAGTCCTAAGAAAAGTATTCTTGAGAGATGAATACAGCTCTCTAGGAGATCTTGTAAATTAAAGGAAGGAACCCAACTTTTCACTTACACCAGTCAATGGAAACCATTATCAGTTTCATTTTACAACTTGTCATTGAATTATTGTCCAAAGAAGAGTTTTGCAATAACCTTGTGATCTGACTGGTTTCTTAACAGGAAGGATTTCCCCAAGAACAGAAAATATTAACAATAAAATTAAGAGTCATCACATATTAAAACAATCTCTCCATGGGGCTAGCACGCACACACAGAAACAACTGTGAATTAACCACTTTAAGGCATTTCTACTGCCCTTATATCTCCCCTACATTTACCTGAGGCATTTTGAGCAGAAGCACCAGTGGCTAAAAGGAATAAAGCCCATATCCTTAGGTGCTTCTCCATCATTCACAGCTATTACTGAAGGGTTCAGTCAGGTGGGAACCAAATACTCCACCCTTTCATTGACTCCATTTATAGCCCACCCAGTGCTCAGGTGCTTCTGTGTCCTCCAATGAAACCACATCATTCATGGTTCCATCCATTCCTAAACAGGGTAGCCATTTTTTAGTTATTTACTCTGATGTAATACTCCTAATCTTATTAGGACTATACTATACTATACTATACTATACTATACTATACTATACTATACTATACTATATAAACTGTCTGTGAAAGCTGTCCACAGAATCTTTAGTTAGTAGTTTTTATAGGTAACACTCTGTGATACCTCTCTGGCTCAAAGAGAAAATGGTGGAGTATGTATTCATGCATATTCAACTTCTTGATTATTGCAGTACAGCCTTAGGCATGTTTACTGAAAAGTGGGTAATTGTATGCCATGGGGCTTACTCCCAAGTAATAGCACCTATACATATCTAATCAAAAGCCAGCCCCATTGAGTTCAACAGGACTTATTTGCATTCATAGGACTGCAGCCCTAATCTTGAACAGCTGTTGAAAATTCAAATGTGTTGTAGTTAGTAAGAGAAATGTGTTGCTTCTGATGTTCTTTTTCACATTTTTCACCACCTTGTTCTTCCCCCCCCCCCCAAAGTGCTCAAGAGTCAAGATATAGAATTTGGCATAAATCAAGACTTATATTTGGCATATATTTCTTTACTGGCATATGAAGTTTTCCATTTTGCCTTGTAATTTTTTAAAAAGTTGATTGGTTTGTTTGCAAGTTGAATAGCTTTTATGATTATTTTGTAATTGCATTATTATTACATCATATTTTTGTATTGTTATGTACACCAGAAGGGGATGTCTTGTGGATAAAGAACAGCTGCTATATTTAATTAATCAATAAATATGTAGAGGTGTGATTTTGCTTCTCCAAAGCCCAGTGCTCTAATGTGCAACCATTTCTTGGAAATAAGTTGTGTTGATTTCATTAGCCCCCTATTTCCGAGTAGGTAAGTTTAGGACTGTGGCCTCTGGCAATACATTTTTCTTTGCTGGAGTAATTAGCAGCCTGTGCTTATGCAAGTTAACTCAGAAAGCACACACACACCCCTCTGCCACTTCACTGATCAGATGTAGAACTCCACATGGCTACAGTAAAGTAAAATTAAAAAATGGAAATGATCAGCAGACGTGTTGTGTATCTCCTGTGTTAAATGCAGGGACCCTCAGTAGCATTTAAATCTGAATAAAAATGCTGAGGATTGGACTACCTGTAGTAGTTGCTCTTCATCATAACAGGGACTACTGGTGGTGGGAAGGAAGGAAGGAAGGAAGGAAGGAAGGAAGGAAGGAAGGAACGAACGGCTAATCTCAACTTGGCATCCTCCAGCATAGCTGTCTGGGAGATGATGGGAGTTGTAGTCCAGCGCATCTGGAGGAAGGGAAGGCTGCCTTTTAGTGGTTCCAAAAGCCCATCTTCCATTCTCTCTGAGAGGCTGAAGGAGAGCACAAGCCCCGTGGTGTCAATCTGTACTTTCCTGTAGGGCAGAGAATAAGGCACGGTTGCTCTCCTTGGCCTTGCTCAATCGCCCTGTCTCTTTGCATGAGGAAGCAACAGGGCAAGGGTGGAGTCCTGACTTCGCTGTCCCCTCTGCAGGCTGGGCTGGGCTGTTCACATCTCAGGAGCAAGCGGGAGGTGCCCCGAGCAACATCCCAAGAACAGCTGCTGCATCTGAGCAAGGATGAGGCCCCTGATGGGCTTGGCGTTCATGCTCCTCTTCCAAGGTCCCTGCTGCCTTAGCTGTGGTGAGTAGGAGCAACCTGGTGCTGCCCAGTCCCTCTACACCAGCCTTGGCCAGCCGGCTGCCCTTCTGCAGATGTGCTGGACTCCTCTTATGCCCAGCCAGCACTAGGACCCCAGGCGGGCTAGAGACAGCCCCCGGAAGCAGCAATGATCTTTCCAGAGCAAGGCAAGGGGCTATGGGCAGTTACCGTGGCAGCTGCCAGGTGCTACTGGAGCGCCAGAAAAGAGGGCTGAGGCTGGCAGCAACAGTGAGTCCTCTCAACAGCAGCTGCCTGCTCCCCACAGAGCCTGACTGACTGAAGGAGACCCATGCTTTTAGCAAGGCTTTCCTTGTCCTCCCTCTATTGCTTCATTTTACTTGCTCCTTCCACGGCTGACTCTCCCCTAGCCCACGCTTTCCATGGCCCTGGATGTTCCACCTCCCCTTTGCATCTCTGTCTTTGGCACTATAATCAGTGGGTGCTGGTGGCTCCGATTTCGGTGGGGCTGTGAAACCATTCTGCATTTTAGTCAGAACTCTAAAAGAGCTATCCAAGGCACTGAACCCATTTTGGGGTTGAGGTCCGCACCTTAGATAGCTCTTTTGGCATTCTGGTTGGTTCTGACTAAAACCCAGAAGGGATTCACAGCCCCACCGAAAATGGAGCCTCCAATGACTCCAATATATAATACAAGACCACCAGTCAGAGCTTGTGCCTACATAGCAGGTAGCATTTTAGGGACACTACAGAAATAGAAACTGTATTTTATTTTATATTCTGTCCTTTTATCCAAACAATTTTAGGGTGTTTTACAACAATGGCAATAACCTGCTGAACGTTCTAGCACAGGCTTCCTCAATCTGGTGCCCTTTGGATGTGTTGGACTTCAAGCCCTATTATCCTCAGCAGTGTGGCCACAGGCTGTAATTGTTGGGACTGATGGGATTTGTAGTCCAACATATTGGGAGGGTGCCACACTGGAGAAGGCTGTGCTGTAGCACAACTTTTTCTTTCTGCCGCTATAGAGGGGGAGTGTCGCTTGTGCTTCCACACACAGGGTTAGCAATGGGTGTGGCCCAGCAGGAGAAAAGCTCCTAAGTGAAACACCATTTTAAAAAGCCTATAGAAAGATGCAGAGGAAGATTTCTTTGTCTTGTAATATGTTGGATTCTTCCACAAATTCATCTCTGTGGATGTTGATGTGTTGCTCTTAATACTGGAGAGGCTCTGCCCCCCCTCCTCGGGTGCGGTTCATCAGGTGCAAGTTCAGCAGCGTTTGTGTTTTAGACGTTGCCCCCTGGAATTGCCGGCAGCTGTTCTGAGATTTTGAGGGAAGCCACTGTTAAAGCAACAAGGAAAATCCTTTTAAGTTTGAAATCAAAAACTGCTGGTTAGGATTAGACATCAACTCCCTAGGGTCCAAACCAGAACTTGTTTTAAAAGTAGGCCCTCATCTCAGAATAGGTGAAGTGGCAGTGCCTTTGTTTGGCTATATCTTAATTTTTTTTAAATCTGCCTTTTCTAGTGCTGTTTCCAGAGTTGCCAACTTTCCCCCTTACTGGTTCCTGCTCATGCACTTTTAAGAGCAGCTTAACCTGGAAACTTTAGCCTTAACTTTAGGTTATCTCTATGAGCAGCTTTACATGCTGATTTGTGAACAACAAGCAGCTGTTGAAGGCACAGGAGCAGACCAGGCTGGATTTTTCAGGTCAGCTGGCAACCCTAGCTGCTCCTATTTTACAAGGAAGTAAAGAATTAAAAAAATAGCAATGACCAGTTCTGCAGGTCATCACACACACCCTTTGACTTTCAGTTTAGGGAACATAATATGCCTTCCTGTTTGTTTTATCCAAAGTTTATTGTACTAGCCAAAGGCCATGACAAATACATCAAAAGAAAGCATCCATACATATATACAGTAATACAAATACCTCAAAAATACACAGATAACTTGAAATTTACCATAAGTAAAACTCAGCTTTCACTCAGCAGTCTGAATCTCAATGATAGTTTATGGCAATTTTGTCTAGTTCTCTCTTCCTTATCTTTTTTGCTGCCAGTGCAAACAAAGCCACTTTATGTTTCACAGAACTGTTGGTATCACTCAGAAGAAAAAGAACTGTTTCTGCAAGGGCATTCCTATATTTCAAAATGCCACTGTTTCATCATGTGTGTGATGACAACCTGCCTTTTTTTGAGAAAGAGAAGAACACAAAGAGTGGAGGTTGGGCTCTATAAACCAACAGCATTTGGGATGTTGTCTGTCTGATGGTGTAGTCCTACATCACCCAGTCTGTCAATGGTTTCCTCCTCTACTGTCTTCTGAGGAATTTTCTACATGAAGCATTTATCATGTGCTCTCATTCTTTACTTTCAATTGTTTACGTGTTCTTTAGACAATGACGTGACCCTCCAGTTTTGCTTCTTGTGCCTAACTGAGAGCCAGTGTGGTGTAGCGGCTAAAGTGTTGGACTGGGAATCAGGAGATCCGGGTTCTAGTTTCCACTCAGCCATGGAAACCCACTGGGTGACTTTGGGTCAGTCAGAGACGTTCAGCCCAGCCTACCTCACAGGGTTGTTGTTGTGAGGATAAAATGGAGAGGAGGAGGATTATGTATTCTGCCTTGGGTTCTTCGGAGGAAAAAAGGCGAGATGTAAATGCAATAATAATAATAACTAGCACTTTTGGCGAGTTATTTTAGAGCAGAGAAAATATAGCATTTGATTGTGAAAGCGAGGGAAAGCATGATTTTTCTGCTGTATTTACACTATTCTGCTATATCACACTGCCACCTAGAGGTTATATATAGAAACACAGGAAATGGTCCATTGTAATGCTTGGATTCTATTGTGCGGCGAAACTGATATAGTGGAATAACAGCCAATTAACAGACATGGGTGGAAAAAAAACCTCTGATACTCAACAGATAGGCCTTTCATCGCCTAATGGTTAAATGGAGTACAGGAGGCAGCAGGAGTAACATACAGATCTCCATTTTGTGCATTACAAGAGGAATGGCATTCAAATGTTTCACTATTGAGCAATTGTGCTATGTCAAAGAAGGTGTGTGTGCAGGTGCACGCAGGTGTACCTGCATGCTCAGAATGAAAGGACTTTGCATCGGGGCGGGGGGGGGGGGGAAATGCTCTGCCCAGCAAGGTGGATGAGACATAGCGGGATGTTGGGAGGGGGGGAACCAGATAAAAAGTTTGCAATGTTTCTTGCAATGCGGAAGTTACATTGTAATTCTGCATGAAGCGAAAAGCAAAAAACAATGACCTGTTCACATTAGAAGGCTCTCATTTGGAGGTACCCATGGACACCATGATTACAACATCCTTACTTAGGAGAGGAGGAGGAGGAGGGATGGTAGGATGTGCTGCATGACTGTAATACATAAATGATATGTTTTATTAATATCCTATAATAATCACTTTAAAAAGAGAAATGCAACCCCAAAAGAGGTAAATAAATCAAAAGTAATTACAGTGGGAAGAAGGAACAGAATCTAAATAATTGTGCCTGGTTTATTACCACTGGGGCAGAATAAAAGGTAATTACGACAAGGAAAGGATAAATGTCCACTTGCATTGCACAGAGGATAACTGAGCATATAGTTTTAGAAAAGCTGTTACTTTCAGTGCCATCATCTCAGAGAAAATACATTCCAAGCAGCTCACAACTCAGTTAAAAACAAAACAAAACATAAATTACAAATTTAAGAGCACACTCAGCAGTCAGGAAATTGAAGCCCAGTCATGGTAAACCTCTGCATCCCAATATCATTCCAGAGTATGGTGCTTTCTAAGGATGCTTCCATCCAGAGGGGTCTTAGTGCTACCAATTCGAAGTTATTGTGCAGCTATTCTTTCTTCTCTCTCTCTCTCTCTCTCTCTTTCTTCTCTCTTTTCTCTCCTTAATGGATTTTCCACAATAAGAAAAAAGACAGACCAAGTGCCAGAAAAACAAACACGGGAAGCTTACAAGTGGATGTTTTCTGCCACGTTCATCTGCAACTTCCTATAAAAACCTGTTAATAAAACAGTGCAGTGGTGCCTCAAAAGCTTCATCTGGAAGGATCCAGTGTGTACTCAAGAGCTAAGAAGTTGCAATGGGCATAATTTCTCTTTACGAAGAATTGACATGGCTTCCTGTCGCTTCCTCTTTCTTCCCCTTTCTTTCTTTCTTTCTTTCTTTCTTTCTTTCTTTCTTTCTTTCTTTCTTTCTTTCTCTTTTCACTTCAATGTGAGGCTAGCTCCATTTTGACTCACCCTGTGATGGTAGTTGTTTCACTAGTCAAACGTAGAGGAGGAATCCTGTCAGAAGAGAGAGCCACCAGCTATGTAGAGGAAACTAATTTCACCCTGTGTGTCAGGGGAAGGTAGCCAATCCAGTTTGGCCACTGAAGGAATCCTCTTCCTCCATTTGGTTTCAGAGGCACAATTCATGCAAGGGACACAAGTTACCAAGATAAGCATGGCAAATTTATTATAAACAGAGCAGATGAACAGAGATGGGATCGTTTTTAGCCTGGTAATATCAAATCTTAAAAAAGAAGAAGTTAACAATAGTGTATCCATATGTTAGCAAATAATATGAAGAGTTTTTCTTCACAAAGCATTTATTGTTCACTTCCTACTCACATTTCCTACTCACTGTTGTTTACACGTTTTTTAGATGACAACATGACCCTCCGGTTTCACTTCTGCTTTTAAACAGCACTTTCACTGAGTTTTTTTAGAGTGGGGAAAATGTGTCATGGTTTGTGAAAGAGGAAGAAAACACTCTATTGCCATGCTATTCTGCTATACCACAATGCCACCTAGAGGTTATGTGGAAGAAAAGCAGGAAAGGAAATGCTCCTCATGTAGTGCTTGGATCTTAATTCTGCAATGACAGTGAAAGTAGAAACAGCAGATTAAAAGCTCCTTGTAGAAAAGCTCAAAGAGGCTGATCCTCTTGATCCTCTTCAAACATCATCAGCAAAGAACAAAAAGATGGATGAAGGTTTGGCTAGTCTAATTATAGATAATAGTATGTAATGGATTACAATGGCATGGGGGTGTTTCCTGTTTTCTCTCCAAGCTGAATATTGTGGGGTGGGGGAGATAATACCTGGGTATTATATAGGGTGCCCAGTGTGATTAGTGTTCCTTTTCCCCTTTAGCTGTGAGTGAGGATGAGCGCCCGCTGGTGAACTATCTGCTGCAGAAGATGATCGAGTCAACCACTCTTCCAGGGCTTCCCCCCAACCCCAGTGTCTTGATAGCTCTTCATTTTGCTCAGAACCACAGCCAGGACACGGAGCAAAAGTTGCTAAAGAGGCTTGGCCAGGATGCGGTAGACAAGGTGAAGACTGGTAAGTGTTTATGACACTCTTGAAAAAATTAAGAGCTTCATGTGGTGAAAGTACACCCACACACACCTCCACTTTCCTGACATTTGAGGTTTTTAGTAAGTTATAATGACACCAGGAGTAAAATCCAACGTACGTCCTAGTTAGAGTAGGCGCATTGAAATAAATGTGACTTCAGTTAGTCAAATCACATTCATTTCACTCTAAGTAGGATTTATTTTGGATTTTATCCCAGACTACCTCCATGGAAAATTTGACTTCACTTGTAACTGCACACAATGGTGGTAGCAACCATAATCCGACTCCAGGTATAGCCTTCTTCCCACAGTCCCCTTGTTCACAATCCTTTTGAAAGAGGAACTTGAGGCAATTTCCCATCTCTCTTGCTTTCAATGCCCAAGACATGGATCCTGCAGGTCAATGCACAAAATGTCATCCTGTAATTATTGCCTCCAATGATAACCGACATTGCTGCTGACAATATCACTCATCACCCGGTTCACTCATTATGTTTGTCCACACAAGTGCATCTTTGGGCAATAACAGAGTGAATATATGAATGAATGAATGAATGAATGAATGAATGGATGGATGAACGAATATGTCCAGAAAGGGAAGGGAAGTAAATGGGTGAGGAACTTAGGCCAGTGGGATCACAGAATGATAGACAACAGAAGCATGTGGCCTGCAGTTGGAGAAATGGAATCTTGCCCTTCTCATCCTTGGCTTTGTTCACTGTTTCTAGGACAAGATTTCTCTTCGGGCAAGGTGGCCCTCTATGCCCTGGCATTCCAGGCTTCGTGCTCTAATCCCCGAAAAGTCTCTGGCACTCTTGATCTGGTGGAACTCTTGGAAAAGAAGTTTGAGATGGAGCTGAAGAACATCAGTGAGGACTCGGGCTTCTGCCTTACCAGGCGAAGGGGATCTTCTTCCTTCCCCCTTCTATCTCTTTTTGCATTTCTACGTGCTTTCCCTTTCCACCTGTCATTAGATCTTCAAAGGAGACTGTTCTCTGCTTCCTTTGCCAGTGGAAACTCATTGCATAGGAATTAAGGAGAGGGCCTTCTCTGTGGTGGCACCCTGTGTGGGGAATGCCTTCCCCACTGAAGTTCAACTGGTAGCATGCTGCTCCTACCATTTCAAGGTCCAAAGGCGTTTAAAAGTGTCATGCCGGGTTACGCTTACCTCCTCTGCTGTTTTAATGCTTCTGATTTGTTTTTATTGGAATGTTTTATGGTTTTATTGTATTAATTGTGGCTTATTCAGTTTTATGCCTCATGCACACTGCACTGTTATCTTAGGATGAAGGGTGGGTTAGAAATACTTTTTAAAAACACCTACAGTTATCCGTTTTCATGTTGCGTATTCCATCTCTCAATTTTGTTTCTCTGTCTTGCATTTACCTGGGTCCCTTCGTTGCGTTCCACGTGCTGTTTCAGTGGGTCAACTCTTATGTAAATCCTACATAAGAGTTGACCCACTGAACTGAATGGGACTTAAGTAAAACTGCCATTGGATACAATCCATATCCTACCATCCTTGCTTTATCTACTCTTACTTAAACATCTTCCCTCTCCCTTCTGTGTGTCTCCTTCTGCCCAGGCTGGAAGATGCTGAGTCTGATGGCTCTTCTGTCTGTTTATTTCTCCTCAGAGATCCATGACAGTCCGCTGACCTCCCATTACCAGCTCAGCTTGTGTGTTCTTACCCTCTGCCAGCTTCAGGGCACCTTCTCACCTTCTGAGATAGCAGACCTGTTCAGACCAGATGAGAAGAAGTATTCCTTAGGCGGCAGCTTCTCTGTGGGTGTGTAATGATTTTGATCATTGATTCAGTGGTAGATACTCAAGATGACAGTGCAGTTTCCATTTTTGTAAATGACACATGTCTAATTACCTGATGCTGAGGATTTACAACAAGAGCGAGAGATTGCCCTCATAACTTACTAGTGATTCTGCTTAAATTATCTATTTGGCTACTATTGCTAATAAAGGAAAGGAAAGGAACCTCTCTTGCAAGCACTGAGTCATTACTGACTCTTGGAGGGACGCCAGCTTTCGCTGACGTTTTCTTGGCAGGCCTTATAGTGGGGTGGTTTGCC
The DNA here is from genome assembly GCF_023053635.1 of Elgaria multicarinata webbii. Lineage (NCBI taxonomy): Eukaryota > Metazoa > Chordata > Lepidosauria > Squamata > Anguidae > Elgaria > Elgaria multicarinata. Next base: position 80,430,940 of record NC_086172.1, on the reverse strand, counting down.
GTTGCCTTCCCCGGCCGTTATTACCTTTCCCCCAGCTAACTGGGTACTCATTTTACCGACCTCGGGAGGATGGAAGGCTGAGTCGACTCGAGCCGGCTGCCTGAAACCAGCTTCTGCTGGGATCGAACTCAGGCCGTGGGAAGAGTTTCAGCTGCAGAAACTGCTGCTTTACCACTCTGTGCCACACTGAAAAACTAGATGGATCACTAGTTTGACCCAGAATGGGAGTTTGATCTTCCTGTACAAGTGAATCGACAAGATAGAACAAGTGGTAAGCAGAAGGTAGATCTCCTGCTATTTTGGACTACAACTCCCCAAATTCCTAACTATTGTCCATGCTGGGAATTCTGGGAGTTGAAATCCACAGTAGTCCAAGGTGGCTTATATCAAAATGTAAAATCAATGGAGCTAAAACAGTCATCACATCATACAATTCAGTCAACAACATTTAAACCAAAGGAATGCAAGCATTTGTGAATGTGATAGTAGTTTCCCTATGAAAGACATGTTTAGAATTTCTTCTCTTACATAGGGATAATGGAGAATTTTGTTTGGCACACATTTTTAGGTCACACTTCCTGGACTAATTTGTGGATTGGCGTGCACCATTATCCTCCAGAGTGTGCGCTTCTTAGCTAAGAAAAATGTATACAGAACTGTGTATTTTAGAAAACAATGTGTATTTTAGGGGTAAATGCATAAAAATTAATAGTTTATGGAGGAATGCATACAGTTAAAGGCAATTTTTCACTTGTTTTTAAAAAAAGAGAAAATGGAAGATAAGGGGATGGAATGGATTTAAAATTGAACTCATGTGAAACTAATGCAGACTGGAAAGAGTCAGATTCACCCATCGCTCCTGCCAGTGACCTTATTCTGCGGGCTATGTGCTACATCAGAGGAGGATGAGAACTTTGTTCACATTTTCTGCCTTCTTCCCCATACAGACACGGCAGCAGTAGCTGTGTTGGCACAGATCTGCGTACAGACCACAGATACCGCCGCACTGTCACCAGAGGTGAACCAGACAATAGCAGCCACTGTACAGTGGCTTCTGAAGAAAATCCTGGAGAAGAAAAGCCAGGATGGAGTCATTGGGAACATTTACAGCACTGGGTTGGCTATGCAGGTGGGAGCTAGGATCCGTTTGGGGCCTTGAAAAGGCCATTCAGGGTCCATGAATCTCTCTTGTTGCCTCACTGTATCAAAGAGAAACAAGTTTCCCATGCCGTCTGATAAAGAGCTGGTGCCCCAATGCACACCTTCAGGTTCAAAGGGGAAACAGAATCCTTTAACCAAGTCCTTTAACCAGAATCCTAACCAAGTCCACCACTCAGTCCTTCTGAGACAGAACAGGAAGAATAATGGAATAACGGGCTCAAGTTACAGGAAGCCAGATTCCGGCTGGACATCAGGAAAAACTTCCTGACTGTTAGAGCAGTATGACAATGGAACCAGTTACCTAGGGAGGTTGTGGGCTCTCCCACCCTAGAGGCATTCAAGAGGCAGCTGGCCAGCCATCTGTCAGGGATGCTTTAGGGTGGATTCCTGCATTGAGCAGGGGGTTGGACTCGATGGCCATATAGGCCCCTTTCAACTCTACGATTCTATGATTCTATGAATTCCTTCACATATGGTGCATAAAGTAAGGAGGAAGCCATAATTATCCCACCCTCCCTGAGAATGCTTATGGCTTCCTCTGTTTTGCCCACAGATAACCCATCTTGCTGAGATCATCATAGTTACTTCTTAGGAAGACTGAACCTTTCTCATGTGTTCACACATTTACAGTTGTGATACTTCAAACCTTTACAGCCCCGGGGGATTATCTCTGATTTCAATAATTGGTTGGAGAAAAGCCGCAGACTTATGTAGCATTTGAATGTGACATATGTGTTCAATCAGGATTGGACCACATGCAGCCACTCGGGCTTTTTTGTGACCCTTGCTGTGATGCTGCCAAAATTCAGTGGCAGGGCAGTGACAAAGGGCACGTCTACACCAGCTCTATATCCCGAGATCGTTCCTGTGCATCCAAATGCCACACAGGGGATCCCGGAAGCAGGCAGGGATGATCCCTCCATTTTCCTGGGCTAATCCTTAGGTGTAGAAAGGGCCAAAGAGGGACTATTTGAAAGGTAGATGGAGAAATACCTGTCAGAGAGAGAACAAGTAATATCTGCTTGTGAACTGAGACTGTAATATGTGAACAAACCAAAAGTCTTAGAGCTTTTCTACATGAGGCATTTATTGTGTGCCTGTCATTACCTACTCATAGTTGTTTACAGGTTCTTTAGATCATGGCGTGACACTCCAGTTTCACTTCTGTTTTTAAAGAGCACTTTGAGTGAGTTCTTTTAGAACAGGGGAAATGCAGCATTCTTTGTTAAAGCAAAAGAAAATGCACTTTCTACTTGTGTAATTGTGCTATTCTGCTATATCACAGTACCACCTAGAAGTTATGTAGTGGAAAAGCAGGAAAGGAAACATTCTTGTCGTGCTTGGATCTCGATTATGCAACAGAAACAAAAGTAGATACAGTGGATCAACAGCTTTGTGTAGAGAAGTTCTTAGATATCCCTCTTGTTCATGGTCCTGTTTCCCTTCTCCCCAGTCCCATTCCTACAAGCAAGTTTCTTTTTCCCCCCTTTCCTGTTCCAGTTGTCCACACTTATGGTTTATAGCCAATCTGTGTTCTCCTCATACTTAATTCTGCCCAGTTGCATTCTCTCTCTCTTTCTCTCTCTGTCTGCTTCTTCCAGGCTTTGACTGTATCGGACAACTATCTCACACCAGGATCCTGGAACTGCTCCCAGACTTTGGCCAGAGTCCTTAGGGAGATTCCAGAAGGCACTTTTGACAACTCCATGGCTGCTTCTCAGATTGTCCCCTCTCTGGAGGGCCAGACCTACCTTGATGTGAGCACAATCAACTGCTCACAGGATGAAAGTAAGCACAAGTTAGACCTATCTCTAGTTAGTTTGAAACTGGAACAGGGATCTTCACTAGGAGAATTGAATCCAGAGGACGATGCCACAATCAAGTGATAGTATAAATGTGTGAGCAAGCCCTGCATTAAACGTGCTTCTAAAATCTCTATGGAAGGGGAAATACCTCTTCAAATTAGGGGTGTGCACGGACCCCCCGCTCCGCTTCACTTGCAGATCCGCCATTTTTCGGAGCGGGTCGCTCCGCCCCGCCCCCGCTCCGCCCACTTCCGCTCCGCTCCGCTCGGAGCTCCGGATCCGGATCCGGAGCTCCGTTTTTGCCCCCCCATAGGGTTGCATTGAAAGCTAAAAAAGTAAACAACTTTTTTTCCGTTGAAGTTAGAAACCTCACGTTTGGCACCATGACACCTCATGGGCGTATATACACACACGCCAAGTTTCAAGGCAATCCCATCATCCCCTGATTTTTGGCGAATTTTTGAAAATCGGGCACCCCATTCACACCCCTTGGGATAGCTCCGTCAATTTGCATGTTAGAAACCTCAAACTCGGCACCAGGGCAGCTTATCCATGTGTCCACATGCACGCCAAGTTGCAAGCAAATCCCATCATCCCCTGATTTTTGGCGCGGCTCTACCCTCTAACGCACCTCCCATAACCCTAATTCACACCCCTTTAGATAGCTCCGTCAATTTGCACGTTAGAAACCTCAAACTCAGCACCATGATAGCTTATCCACGTGTCCACATGCACGCCAAGTTTCAAGGCAATCCCATCATCCCCTGATTTTTGGGGAATTTATGAAAATCGGGCACCCCATTCACACCCCTTGGGATAGCTCCGTCAATTTGCATGTTAGAAACCTCAAACTCGGCACCAGGGCAGCTTATCCATGTGTCCACATGCACGCCAAGTTGCAAGCAAATCCCATCATCCCCTGATTTTTGGCATGGCTTAACTCACCCCAAATTGTCCCATTCTACAACTACGTCAATTTGCACGTTAGAAACCTCAAACTCAGCACCATGATAGCTTATCCACGTGTCCACATGCACGCCAAGTTTCAAGGCAATCCCATCATCCCCTGATTTTTGGGGAATTTATGAAAATCGGGCACCCCATTCACACCCCTTGGGATAGCTCCGTCAATTTGCATGTTAGAAACCTCAAACTCGGCACCATGAGAGCTTATCCATGTGTCCACATGCACGCCAAGTTGCAAGCAAATCCCATCATCCCCTGATTTTTGGCGCGGCTTAAACTTTTTAACTCACCCCAAATCAAGTCCCATTCTACAACTACGTCAATTTGCACGTTAGAAACCTATCCTTTGGTCCCATGACAGCTTACCCATGTGTCCCCATGGACACCAAGTTTCAAGGCAATCCCATCATCCCCTGATGTTAGGGGAACTTTTGAAATTTGAACACTCCAGTATGTCAGGGATTTAAAGTTGCAATTGCAGACAGCTCAATGGGGCCAGTTCCAAGGCAATCCCAACATGCCACGAGATAACCCTAAATCTTCTGGCACATTTGAAAAAGGGATTATTGAATTTGATAAAGTCTAAGTGAGCGCAGGAAGGACTTCTCCCCTTAGTCAAAGCAAGACACATACACCATCGCTGCAAGGCGGGAAGGGGAGAAGGGAGGGAAAGCAGGCAGGCAGCATGCATTGTAGTGCCGCAAGGATGGCTTGAGCACTAACGCATAGCAAACCAACCCATAAGTGGGCGCAAAGTGAGGCAAAGATGGCTGGTTCTTTCTTTCTAAGCCAGCAGTTACGCCTTGAGGGGCACAGAGGAGGACGATTGGGAGCAAACCAGGCACCAGGCGGGCAGAGAGGCAGGCAGAGTAGGCGAGGAGTCAGTCCTGGCAGATGCCCCACCACAGCAGCACCCCGGGGGAGGCGGGCAGACAGGCAGGCAGGCATGGGTTGGCGGGCCCAGAAAAGCTGGTACCTTGCACAAGTAAGCCATAGATCTGTGGGGGAGTCAGTCCCAGCAGATCCAGCTACCTCACAAGGATGGCTCCCAGGCAGGCGGGCAGGCGCCTCCACTGTAGTGGCTGTGCTCAACTCGGCGGGCGCACTACAAGACGAGTTGAAGTGAGAGCTCACTTCTCAGGAAACGTAGTGGCTGTGCTACGGGAGATCGGTGGACTGCTGGAGCTTAGCTTTTTCTCTGAGGGGAAGTCCATGAGTTGAAGTGACAGCTTGCTTCTCAAAGACAGGGTTACAGCGGAAGAGGGGTGGGACGAGACCGGGGAGACAAGCTCGACCAGTGACTACTACTAATCCCCACATCCTGGAGGACCACAGCATCCCACACAAAGTGGCTGTGGTGAAGTCAATGGCTGTCATGAGTCGAAGTGAGTGCTGACTTCTCAGGAGGAAACTTAAACTGTCCCTAGTATGCACTAAGTGGCTGTGCTATGGGAGTTCGGTGGACTGTTGGAGTACCAGCCGCAATTGGGGAAGTGAATGAGTTTCAGTGAAAGGTTGCTTCTCAAAATCAGCACACAGATCAAGGACTCCATTTGATCCCCGAGCTATCTAAAGGGTGACCCGTGGACTGCTGGAGTTTTCCTCCGGTTCCCGGTGGCTGGGATGGGTCTCGGCTTCTCAAAGCCATGGCACTGCTGCATATGCAGTGCAGCTTCTCGAAAGAGAGCTGTCCCACGGAAAAACGGTGCATTACTGGAGCTTAGCTTTTTCTCAAAGGGGAAGTCAATGAGTTGAAGTGAAAGGTTGCTTCGGAAGTCTATGGCTTTCATGAGTTTCAGTGACAGCTTGCTTCTCAAAGAGGGCGTTACAGCGGAAGAGGGGTGGGACGAGACCAGGGAGAGGAGCTCGACCAGCTGCTGCGACTAATCCTCACCCACATCCTGGAGGACCACAGCATCCGCAGTAGTGGCTGTGGTGAAGTCAATGGCTGTCATGAGTTGAAGTGAGTGCTCACTTCTCAGGAGGAAACTTAAACTGTCCCTATGCACTAAGTGGCTGTGCTATGGGAGTTCGGTGGACTACTGGAGTACCAGCCGCAATTGGGGAAGTGAATGAGTTTCAGTGAAAGGTTGCTTCTCAAAATCAGCACACTGATCGGGTCACCCAGAGGTCCACAGCCTCTACGTAGTGGCTGTGCTGAAGTCAATGACTTCCATGAGTTTAAGTGAAAGGTTGCTTCTCAAAGGCGAGGACTTGCCTGTTTCATTTTCGCAGCGAGACAGGCAGCTGCAGTAACACTCACAACCACACACACAAGGACAGCTTTTGCACAGAGGCTCATGAGTTCAAGTGACAGCTTACTTCTCAAAACCATACTTCGGGATCAGGGAGTACGTCTTCCACTCCCAGGGCACTCCAAAGGGCGACCCGTGGACTGCTGGACTTTACCTCCCTCAGTTGGGGAAGTGAATGATGAGTTTAAGTGAAAGCTTGCTTCTCAAAGACGGGTTACAGCAGAAGGGGAAGAGGAAGAGGATGAGACTGAGGAGAGAGAGGTTGCTTCGGAAGTCTATGGCTTTCATGAGTTTCATGAGTTGAAGTGAGTGCTCACTTCTCAGGAAAATTAAACTGTCCGTACACACTAAGTGGCTGTTCTATGGGCGATCGGTCGACTGCTGGAGTACCTCCCACACATAGGGGAAGTCCATGAGTCGAAGTGAAAGCTCACTTCTCAGATAACTTGAATTGCGAGACTGGGGAGAGACGCTCGGCCAGCTGCTGCAACTAATCCTCCTCACCCACATCCTGGTGGAACAAAGCATCCACCGAGAAGTGGCTGTGGTGAAGTCAATGGCTGTCATGAGTCGAAGTGAAAGCTCACTTCTCAGGAGGAAACTTAAACTGTCCCTATGCACTAAGTGGCTGTGATATGGGCGTTCGGTGGACTGTTGGAGTACCAGCCGCAATTGGGGAAGTCCATGAGTTGAAGTGAGTGCTCACTTCTCAGGAAAATTAAACTGTCCGTACACACAAAGTGGCTGTGGTATGGGCGATCGGTGGACACCTGGAGTACCACCCGCACATAGGGGAAGTCCATGAGTTGAAGTGACAGCTTGCTTCTCAGGAGGAAACTTAAACTGTCCCTACGCACTAAGTGGCTGTGCTATGGGCGATCGGTCGACTACTGGAGTACCACCCGCACATAGGGGAAGTCCATGAGTTGAAGTGACAGCTTGCTTCTCAAAGACAGGGTTACAGCGGAAGAGGGGTGGGACGAGACCGGGGAGAGAAGCTCGACCAGCGACTGTTACTTATCCCCACATCCTGGAGGACCACAGCATCCACAGTAGTGGCTGTGGTGAAGTCAATGGCTGTCATGAGTTGAAGTGAGTGCTCACTTCTCAGGAGGAAACTTAAACTGTCCCTGTGCAGTCAGTGGTTGGGGAGAGAGGCACGGCCAGCTGTGCCTCCACCGTAGGGGCTGTGCTCAAGTGTCTGAACTTGAAGTCGAAGTGAGAGCTCAAAATTGCTCCATATGAGACTGGGGAGAGAAGCTCGACCAGCGACTGCTACTTATCCCCACATCCTGGAGGACCACAGCATCCGCAGTAGTGGCTGTGGTGAAGTCAATGGCTGTCATGAGTTGAAGTGAGTGCTCACTTCTCAGGAGGAAACTTAAACTGTCCCTGTGCAGTCAGTGGTTGGGGAGAGAGGCACGGCCAGCTGTGCCTCCACCGTAGGGGCTGTGCTCAAGTGTCTGAACTTGAAGTCGAAGTGAGAGCTCAAAATTGCTCCATATGAGACTGGGGAGAGAAGCTCGACCAGCGACTGCTACTTATCCCCACATCCTGGAGGACCACAGCATCCGCAGTAGTGGCTGTGGTGAAGTCAATGGCTGTCATGAGTTGAAGTGAGTGCTCACTTCTCAGGAGGAAACTTAAACTGTCCCTGTGCAGTCAGTGGTTGGGGAGAGAGGCACGGCCAGCTGTGCCTCCACCGTAGGGGCTGTGCTCAAGTGTCTGAACTTGAAGTCGAAGTGAGAGCTCAAAATTGCTCCATATGAGACTGGGGAGAGAAGCTCGACCAGCGACTGCTACTTATCCCCACATCCTGGAGGACCACAGCATCCGCAGTAGTGGCTGTGGTGAAGTCAATGGCTGTCATGAGTTGAAGTGAGTGCTCACTTCTCAGGAGGAAACTTAAACTGTCCCTATGCACTAAGTGGCTGTGCTATGGGCGTTCGGTGGACTGTTGGAGTACCAGCCGCAATTGGGGAAGTGAATGAGTTTCAGTGAAAGGTTGCTTCTCAAAATCAGCACACAGATCAAGGACTCCATTTGATCCCCGAGCTATCTAAAGGGCGACCCGTGGACTGCTGGAGTGTAACCTCCCTCACCCTCAATTGGGGAAGTGAATGAGTTTCAGTGAAAGGTTGCTTCTCAAAATCAGCACACTGATGGAGTCACCCAGAGGTCCACAGCCTCTATGTAGTGGCTGTGCTGAAGTCAATGACTTCCATGAGTTCAAGTGAAAGGTTGCTTCTCAAAGGCGAGGACTCGCCTGTTTGCTTCTCAAAAAACCATACTTCTGGATCAGGGAGTACGTCTTCCACTCCCAGGGCACTCCAAAGGGCGACCCGTGGACTGCTGGAGAGAGGCAGCCTGGCTAGTGGTGGTGGTGGTGCCAGGCATTGCCTTGCCCCCTGCTTGCACCTCACCTAAACGTGCAGTCAATCATGGACAAACGGTTGTAAACCGCCCAGAGAGCTTTGGCTGTGGGGCGGTATATAAATGTAATTAATTAAATAAATAAATAAATAAATAAATAAATAAATGGAGTCTTTTGGAACTGGGTGGAAAACTATCCGGATGAGTTGACTAAGCTGTACCGGACGCCACAGAAATGAAATGAACTCAAGTGCGGTGCTTTGCCCTCACAGTCAGTCACACACACGCACGGTGACAAACTCTGCCTAGTGCCTACAGAGAAAAAACCAGCCTGCCTGAACTGTAGTGTGCCTGCCAACCCAAGGAGGGGTGGAATTAAAGGGAGCCTGCCTGTCACTCCCACGAGGGCTTGAGGGTGGGGTATCCCAGCAGGGGGAGATTGCCCTTCAGAAAGACCAGCTGCTCCACCAAGTCCGGCTCCAAGCGAGAGCGGTGAGGGGTCACTATGTCGCCCGCCATAGAGAACACCCTCTCGCTTGGAACACTGGTGGGTGGGCAGCTGAGTCGATCCATGGCCACCCGCGCCAGGTCCGGCCAAATCTGAAAACGGGATGACCAGTAGGCCAGGGGGTCCATGGAGGAGTCCTCGATGGGCTCTGACAGGTAACGCTGCACGGTGGTTGCAGCGTCATCCTGGCTGGTGGCTGGGGAGGGTCTCTGCCCAAACACGGTGTGCAGAGCCTCTTCCCAATACCCCTCGCCTGTGCTGCTGCTGGGAGGGATGCAGGTGAGGCTGCTGCTGGTGCTGCTGGTGCTGCTGCGGGGAGGGGTGGCCTGCTCCTCTGCCTCACTCTGCCCCACCCTCTTGGCCCATGCCGCCCGCACTTCGCCCACCAGCGTTTCCACCCAGTGCTGCCTGCTATTTGGCCCACAAAGCCCATCCTTCACACGAGGGTCGCACATGGCTGCCAACATGTGGACCCTGTCGGTTTGGATGGGCTCCAGCCTCCGCGTCACGCCGTCCCTCAGCCTAGTCACCGCTTCGCGGACCTCGGGCTCGAAGCGCCTGCCGGTGACGGGATCCCTGTACTCCAGAAAGTCGCCCATCTGTTTCTGGAGATGCCTGCATACAGGGATCACCTGGCTGAGGAGGGCAGAGCTTTTGCTCAGGGTCTCGGTGGCGTTCAGGAACGGCTTGAGGACCGCCACCAGCTGGGACATGGCGTCCCACTGCTGCTTGCCCAGGTGGTGGACGCCCATGTCCCTGACCCTGAACAAGTCGTGGATGGCACGCTGTTGCTCCACCATCCGCTCCAGCATCAGGTAGGTGGAGTTCCAGCGTGTCACCACATCCTGCACTAGCCTGTGCTGCGGGAGATTCAACTCCTCCTGCTTCTCCCGCAGCAAGCGACTGCCCTTGACGCTGTGGTGGAAATGGCCTGCCACCTTTCTGCAGCTCTCCAGGAGGTTACGGATCCCGGACAGGGGACCGAGGTTGGGCTTGCTGCTGCCCATCCCAAGGCCATCCCTCACCACCAGGTTCAAGACGTGCGCGATGCAGCGGACGCCCTCGAATCCGCCGTCGCGCACCGCCTTCACCATGTTGGCTCCCCCGTCCGTGACCATGTAACCGCGGGTGACCTTCTGCCCAGCTAGCCACCCATCCACCATGCGGTTCATGGCCTCCGTAATCTCCCCTGCCGTGTGGGACTGGTCCATCACTTGCGTGTGGAGGAGGGCCCAGCAGTAGCCCTCCTTGCCAGTCCCTGTAGTGCTGGATCCTTCCTGCCCCACGGCTGCCCACCAGTGTGCCGTCAGGGACAGGTAAGCGTGCACTCCGCCCTCGCTGGACCAAATGTCCGAGGTGAAGTGCACCATCCGTGCCTCTGCCTGGCACAGACGACCCAGCACTAACTCCCTGCAGGAACGGTACAGGGAAGGCACCACCCGCCTGCTCAGGGTGGTGCGACACGGCAGCTTGTAGTATGGCACCACAAGCGCCATCAGCCTCTTGAAGCCTGCGTTGTCGACGAGGCTGAATGGCTGGTCGTCCAACGCCACCATCTCACCGATTGACGTGGTGATCTGGGAGGGCGTTGGAAAACGCCATCTTGTGGTTCCATACTTCCCCCACCCCATTTCCGGCAGGGTTGCCTGCCTAACCCTTGTGGGGATGGGAGATGGAGAGCTGAGACTGGAAGTGCCAGCAGCAGCAGCAGCAGCAGCAGCAGCAGCAGCAGCAGCCGCCGCCTTCGGCTTTCCCCTGGAACCAGTCGCCTTGCCCGCCTCTTTCCCCAGCAAGACCGACTGGTGCTGCCTCTTAAGATGCATCTTCATGCTGCTGGTTCCATAATGCCCTGTCGATGAACCCCTGCTTAGGCTGAGTTTGCAGTGGCGACAGACAGCAAAGCGGGGATCCGCTCCCAACTCAAAGTGGTCCCACACGATGCTTGTCTTTCGTTTCCGTGGTGACACCACCAATTGCCCGCCTGAGCTCTCTGGTGTTGCCACAGAAACAGGGGTGTGGGATGAGACTGGGGAGAGAGCCTCGGCCTGCTGCTGCTCCTCCTCAGCCCCCACATCCTGGAGGCCCACCGCCTCCTCCTCCTCCTCCCCCCCCTCCACTGTGCTGAGGACCTCGTCTAGGTCCATCATCGGGCTCGTGGGCTGAAAGGAGAATGAAGGAGTTGGGGATACTCCTCCTCCTCTAATGGCACTGCTGCCACGTGCCTCTTGCAAACGGGCACTTTTCCCATTCCCACCCTCAAAAAGAGAACGCCGGGCACAAGTTGCAGAAGAGAGTGGCTCTGCCTGCTGCTTGTCCTGCTTCTGTTTTGGAGCAGTCAGCCAAGGAGTTGCCCGTTTGAGTTTCACAGGAGGAGAGGAAGCCTGCTTACTGCTGGCAGACTGAGCCTTGCTGCTTTCAGCACGCCTGCTTCCTCTTTTCATGATGACTAACAAAATATTAATACTACTAATACTATGTATAAGGTACTACTAAGAATATGTATAAGAAGATATAATATGTTTAAATGTAGGGAAATGGGACAAGAACAATAAAATATACTACTACTAATATGTATGAGAATATACTAATATATATATATATATATCTACTACTAAGAATATCTACAAGAATATAATAATATGTTTAAGAATATTACTAATAAATGTAGGGAAATGGGACAAGAAATGGGACAACCACTACTATAACAAGAACAAAATATGAATACTACTACTACTAATATGTATGAGAATGTATACTAATAGACTACTAAGACTATGTCAAAGAATATAATATAATATGTTTAAGAATAGGGAAATGGTGTGCGTATGCTTTCCCCAAAATGCTCAATCTGTGGCTGCCTGTTGAACTTGACAAAAGCAGCCCACTCCGTCGAAGTTACACAGAGAAGAAAAAGAGAATCCAATTTTTTTGGTATATTTGGTATATAGAAGATAGAAGGAAACACAATCAGGATTTAAGAGAGGGGAGGGGGGAAAAGAACCAACCACTACTATAATATGTATGAGAATGTATACTAATAGACTACTAAGACTATGTCAAAGAATATAATAATAATATGTTTAAGAATAGGGAAATGGTGTGCGTATGCTTTCCCCAAAATGCTCAATCTGTGGCTGCCTGTTGAACTTGACAAAAGCAGCCCACTCCGTCGAAGTTACACAGAGAAGAAAAAGAGAATCCAATTTTTTTGGTATATTTGGTATATAGAAGATAGAAGGAAACACAATCAGGATTTAAGAGAGGGGAGGGGGGAAAAGAACCAACCACTACTATAAGAAGAACAAAATATGAATACTAATATAATATGTATGAGAATATATACTAATGGACTATGTGAAAGAATATAATAAAATATGTTTAAGAATATAAATGTAGGGAAATGGGACAAAAACTGTGTGTATGCTTTCAAAAGAAAGCTTTCACAAAAGCAGAACAGTCAGGCTTTAATACAGGGAAGGGGGGGGCAACCAACCCAACCACACACTCCAAAATTCAAAAATAAAGTTTATATTAAATCAAAGTAAGGGGAAAACACAGGGCAAACTAAGCTACAAGTCAGAAAGAAGCAAACAAACACACACACGCGCCAAACTAAACCTATATTAAATTAATCTATCTCCAAAGCAGGAGCACTAGCTAAGTAAGTGTTCCCTCCACGAACGCCAACCCACAAAGAGACACAAAACAGAAAGTTCTCAGGGTGGGTCTGCCTTAGTCCCCCCTCCAACGCTGGGATTGGAGGAGGATGCTTTCTGAGGAGATCAATTCTCATCAGGATTGGGAGTTGAATGTGCCTGTCATCGCTTCCAAAAAAATAAAAAAAAAAAAATAAAAAAAACCCAAACCCCGATTTTTAAAAAAATATTGCACGTGAACCACAGCACGCAGAAAGTTGAGAGTGGTCTCAAAATGACCCCCATCCACGACTCTCTGTGCACAAGAATTTTCAGAACGATAGCTTAAACCCCCCCCCAGTTATCCCCGATTCTTTCCCTCAATGCAATCCTATGGGCGAAAAGCCGAAACGGAGCCCCGCGGTTGACCCGATTTTTAAAAAAATATTGCACGTGAACCACAGCACGCAGAAAGTTGAGAGTGGTCTCAAAATGACCCCCATCCACGACTCTCTGTGCACAAGAATTTTCAGAACGATAGCTTAAACCCCCCCCCAGTTATCCCCGATTCTTTCCCTCAATGCAATCCTATGGGCGAAAAGCCGAAACGCAGTTTGAGCCCCGCGGTTGACCCGATTTTTAAAAAAATATTGCACGTGAACCACAGCACGCAGAGAGGTGAGAGTGGTCTCAAAATGACCCCCATCCACGACTCTCTGTGCACAAGAATTTCCAGAACGATAGCTTCAAAAACAACGTAGTTATGCGCGATTATTTGCCGCAATGCAATCCTATGGCGAAATGTTTTCAAGATGGCGACCGGAGCGCTCCGCCTGAACTCGGAGCTCCGAAAAATGGTCGCTTCTCTTCGCCTTGCTTCTAGGGGGTCCGCGGTCCGCTCCTACTCCGCCTCTGGGTAAGGCGGAGCAGGCCAATCCGCTACTGCTTCTACGCTCCTAATCGGAGCGGAGCACATCCCTACTTCAAATTCCTCAATCATGGTGTTGCACCTCTTTCAGCCCAAGGGCCAAATTCAGTTTCAGAGAAGTTCTCAAGTGGGCGCATTCCAGTGATTGGTGGAGTGGAAAATGAAAGGGGTGGGACCAACATACGTATTTTATCTGAAAGCTCTTACTGCCAATAGCTAAGACTAAGGAGAGGCGTTTCAACATTTAGAATGGGGGGGGGGGGCAGGGACATGCAAAAGCTGGAAAACACTAAAAGATTGGCTGGCAGGAGAAAAGGGGTGGAGCCAGGGGAAAGGAGCATGGCCGTGTGGGAAATCTTGGAGGGCTGGACTGGGATCCTAGGCCAGCCAGATTTGGCCCAGGAACCTGAGGTTCAATATTGCTGCCCTAGATCCCTTTGTTCATATGCAATGTTTGTATTCTACCCCTGATTCTTCTTCCTTTCCTTACATTACAAATCTTTCATCTCCCCACCCCAAGACAATATCAGAGAGGAGCCAGGGCGGCTGACTTTACCGCAGCGGGTTGCCACCACAATGATCCCAAACCCCACGCTTTTGCTACTGCGAGGTGGCGGTGGCTAAACTTGATGCTGCAGCAAAAGTGCAGGGTTTCCAGCACCGGTCATGTCCCTTGTCCTCTGCTTGGGCAGATAGCGACCAACCTGGGGTCGCCATCCACTCAGCCATGGCTCCGCTGCGACTCCAAAGCAAGGCTTAGATGCCGGATGCGACATCTTCGCCTCGCCCTGAGGAAAAAAGTGGGGGTAAGCCCCTGACTTTTTTTCTCTGCAGCTTCAGCGGAAAGCCCCGGGGTGGGGGCACGATTGCTGCTGCATTGTATAATTGACACTGCGCCGCTGCACACCCACCCCAGGGCTTTCCAAGCATTTAGACAGCCCCAGTGTGTGGGGGGGTAGGGGAGCAGATAAGGGAATGTATGGAGAAACACAGTACTGATCTTGAAGTCGTTCCATCTTTCCTCACTGCTTCTAGGAACAGGGAAGAATTTTATTTGGTCCACATTTTTAAGTGAAGCAACCTAATTCGCACTTCCTGGCCTGATACGCAGATTGGAACGCGGTTATCCTTTGGGTTGTGCCCTTCTCCAGATTTTGCAATGCAGTTCTCAGCTCAAATAAATCTTTAAAAAAATGCTTATCTTAGGGAAAGTGGTTTACAACAATGCACGTCATGAAAAATGGTATATGAAAACAGATTATTTTTTTTGGTGTATTTCCACATCATTGCAGACCAATGTGGAAATTGGATGGACATATGATTGAATACATATGAAAGTGACATGGATCAGAAATAGACTTATTCATCCATCCTTAACTGCTTCTGTTCCAAATAGATGACCTCACCCTGAGCACCTCTTTACCAACCACTCCGTCATCTACTCCTCCTGATCTAATAACAGTCAATTACACTGTCACTGATGGTGTGAACAATACCTTCTCCGATTCCATCAAAATCTCTGTCCCAAAGGGCTCAGTTTTTCTCAGAGTCATGGAGGCTGCCCAGAAGGATGAGCCATATAAATTCAGGTAATGCCTTGGCTGACAAGGCCAGGATTCATTTGGGCATCTGATTGGATAAGGAAATATGACCTGAACAACAAGACGGTGTAGTATTTGCTCTTAGGTCAAGGGGAACGCTCTTCCAGTCTCAGTAGTGAAGCAAGTTTCCCTCCCCATTTCCTGCCCGTTGAGCCTGGTTGGCAGGGGGGGAGGGTTTTTTTGAGCTCCTGTCTTGCTCATAAGATCATTCAGCTTAGTGATGTCTTTTCAATTTCCTGGAAAGTGAGATGCATTCAGATCTGATCTGGCATTTCCATTCAATCTCCTCTACTCAATTATGGATAGATCAGGAGTGTTGAAACTCTTTTGACCTAGGGGACAAATTCCATTTTGGAAAAGCTCTCGAGGGCTGCATTTCAGTGGTGAGTGGGGCCAAAGACAAAGCAGGTGGGGACAAAAATTTTAAAAAGCAGCATATTTATTTATTTATTTATTTATTACATTTTTATACCGCCCAATAGCCGAAGCTCTCTGGGCGGTTCACAAAAATTAAAACCATCATAAAACAACCAACAGGTTAAAAAAAACAAATACAAAATACAGTATTGTAGCTTAAAGCTCTTAATGTTGCCCTTAAAGCTGGTGTGACTTATAGTAAAGTTCCTTTATACAGAGAAGGTGTGGCAACACAGCATTTAATATTGGAGGCAATAAACACAGGCTATCGCCAGTTTAAATGAAGTTCAAATCAACTTACTTTATTAATGCTTTTATTCACACTATCAGGCTATCTAGCACTGTAACTACAAGCACCTCCTAAAGCTGTGTGTGTGAGTATAAGTAAGCAAAGGCATGAGATATGTTTACTTGCTTTCTTTCTGTAGAGACAGTATGATTAGGGTGACCATATGAAAAGGAGGACAGGACTCCTGTATCTTTAACAGTTACATAGAAAAGGGAATTTCAGCAGGTGTCATTTGCATATATGGAGAACCTGGTAAAATTCCCTCTTCATCACAACAGATAAAGCTGCAGGATCTATAATAGAGTGACCAGATTTAAAAGAGGGCAGGGCACCTGCAGCTTTAACTGTTGTGATGAAGAGGGAATTTCACCAGGTTCCCCATGTATACAAATGACACCTGCTGAAATTCCCTTTTCAATACAGCTGTTAAAGATACAGCAGCCCTGTCCTCCTTTTCATATGGTCACCCTAAGTATGATGCTTGTTTGTTGCAGAGTCAAGAGGAGAAGGAATAGGAAGGGGAGGGAGCAGGAAATAGCAACTGATCAAGCTACAAGACATTCTCTACCACCCCCTAGTGTCTGGAAGCATGTGGAGTTGTTCCTATTATCCAGCACTTACTGCCAGTAACAAGGGCCCTGTATTTACTGTAGCGTTTTGGCGCCACAAAGCACCTTACTCCCGGACGTGCATTCCTTCCCAGAATCTACTTAGGAAGGAACGCAAGCGCAAACTTTCCCCTCTTTAAAAGTAAAAAAACAAAAACCAACGGGGTGAGGAGGAGAGGAATGGGGGCGTTCCTCCCCCCCTTTAATTTTTTTTATTGTCTTTATCTCTGCAGCTGTGGAGATACAGATAATAAAAATTAAAATAAATGAGGGGAAGGAACGGGCAGCCAGAGGGAAGACATGAGGAGAGTGTGCAGGGACTCGAGGCGAACCACTTCTCCTCTCCTCCCTCTGGCTGGCTATTTCTCCCACCCCCAATTTCTTTTTCTTCTCTGTATCTGCACAGCTGTGGAAATAGTCAATAAAATTAAGAAGGGGGGAAGGAACGCCCCTGTTCCTCTCCTCCCCCCATGGGCTCCGCTGCCAAAAAAGTCAGGGCAAGTGCCCAACTTTTTTGGAGCAGAGTTTCCAGGGTTTGCCCCCAGATGGCTTCGCAATGGCAGCTGCGTCATGTAGATGACATGCTGCTACTGCGAAGCCACCCTGGGGCAAACCCTTTGTGTAGACAAGGCCTAGGTTGTAGGAGAGGCATTTCAATCTTTCAGAATGTGGGAAAAACCATTCAAAAGCTGGGAAATAAATATAAGATTGATGGTTGGGGGGCAGGGGACATGGCCATTTGGGAAATTCCAAAGGGCTGGATTGGCGCCCCAGGCAGATTGGGTTTGGCTTACGGGTTCTGCACTGCTGGGGTAGAGTGAGGTGGCTGCTTTAGGCACCTTTTTGTGGGCATCATGAAAGGGCAGCAAGTTATTATTTATATACCTTATTATTGTTGCATTTTACTGCCAGAGAGGGGGAAGAGGTGCTTGTGGGATTTTCTGCCTTGGTTGCCTTAAGGATTCTGAACCTTGACTTGGGTGGGTGAGTAGGACATCATTCTCTGCTCCACCTTCACTTTGGGCTGGCCCTGGATGCCTGTCTGGTTAGAGGAAGGAGTCCAGCAATTGCTCTTTCACTAGTAACTGAACCCCTTTGAAAATCTCTCCTTCACCAGTTTCATATATGAGCAGCAATCCTGGGGTGTGTATATAACCTCCGTGCGAGGCCTGAATGCTGACCTTACGAAGCATACCTACTGGGAGCTCTTGAGTGGGGGAAAAGCCTTGCCCCAAGGTAAGGGGGAAAGGAGTGAATGAAGAAGAGAGGGGAGAAGAGAGGCTATGGGTGGCAGAGTGAAGGCAATTGGAAAGGGGCATGGGGCACAGAATTGGGACTCCAAACTAGGGGGGCGTGGCTCAGTGGTAGAGCACCTGTTTTGCATGCAGAAGGACCCAGGTTCACCACCTTGCCAGTGGTGATAATACTGGGCTAGATAGACTCATCATCTGATGAGTTTAAGGCAGTTACCTGCGTTCCTAATGAGTCAGGTGTCAGGAGGACCTGTTCTGAGAGTGCATGAGGCAGCCCTTGCTAAAACTAAGCTGCTCTGGATCTGGGCAGTACCTAGATAGGAGACTATCTTGTAGACAGGTGGTATCTAAGCACACTGAAACAAATCAGCTCAAAGTGAGGGAGGAAGGAGCACCAGCATGCAAGCGAGAAAGAAGTGGATGAGGACAATGCAAATTGGTGGGCCGAAGAGGTGAAGCTTGGCACAGAGGCAGAACATGAGACTGAGATAAGATCATTATCTATGTTACTGAAAACTCTCACGGTGTCTCTTCTCTTGTCTCTCTTCTCCCAGGTGCTGGTGACTATGTTGTGAAAGATGGAGAGAGCTTGATGGTTAAATTCACCACTTACTGAATCCTAGGTTTAGGGCAGGACCATCATGTACACATCTGCCTGAATGTGTGTGTGTGTGTGTGTGTGTGTGTGTGATTGCCTTTTCTGTCTGACAATTCGGGCATCTTCTGTTTCATGTAAGAACAGTCCCTAGTCATCATAAACCTTTCTAACTGGAATGTAATGGAGTAGTGTGTTGACGTTTACCCAAACTCCTCATTTATTCAATAAACCAAAATAGCAAGATCATCTCCCTCACTCCATTTTTTCTTTTGCTTAACATCCAGCCTGAAGAAGACTTCTGATTCACTTAAAAGCTTGCTCATTGGTTTGGGACTTTTTAGCTGGTCTTAAATAATAGTAATATCACAATGTTGCTTTTTGGATTCCCCCCGCCCACTGATGGATCAACACTGTTGCTGGCATTTTGTTTTTTGTCTCCTTAAACAAAATAACTGCCAATCATACTACTAGGAATATTCTGCATATTTTCCTACAACATTCAGTACTTTTGAAAATTCTGTGATATTTTAAGGTCATTGGAAATTGGCCATTATGGGTTGAATAGCCTTGAATTGGCTTTGCAAGCCAGTTTCTTCAAAAAGCTGTAATAAGGAAGGTCCTAAGTAAATGCAGACTGGAAGCAAAACTTTATCTCCTTGCAATTGGGATATTCTATTAATTAAAATTCTCCCACCTGTCAAAGATAAGGCCTGTTTTGAATGGTTTTTCCCACATTCCACCTTCACTGGAAGTCTTTGTTCTCTGGTATCACCTTGCAAAGCTCTTTGATGGTTAATGTTGTGAAAGCTAAGATAAACAAATTAAAGCCAGTGGTGCCAGAGATGAGGTGGCAACTGTGAAGTGAACAGTTGACAGAAGGAATCAGAGCTCTACTAGAAGGTTATATAAGGCTTTTGGCCTTCACAGACTTGATATTCTCCAAGGCACCCAACAAGAGGCACACTTTTTCCGGTCCAGAATGTTCCTCTTAACTCTAATTATTCTGTGTATGTTCTGCACAATGACCAATGGTGCTTCCATTTCTTCTGGGACTTGCTGTGAGTATTAAAAACAAACAAAAACCTTCCAATTTATCTAGTTGGAGCAGCCTAGCTGCCAGAGCTGCGTGAAATGTGGATGGGGTTTGCAAGGTGGCCCCACAACTCTTTTAGTTAAGCAATGCTGGGTTTTGGCCCCATTTGTGGATGGTGTACATGTTGTATAGAGCTGCACCCCATGGAAACTTCCACTGTGTATGCATGGAATGAGATATGTACATGCAGAATGTTGAATGTAATGAACTTTCTTATGTGGAAGAAGTCTTGTACAGAAAATGAATTAAGGTCTGAAGAAGCCCTTAGTCTATGTCTTCTAACAGCTGTTTATCATACATTAGTGATGTCAACTTCTCTATGCATGAAAGGAGTGCAGTGTTCCCATCTCAAATAAAAAATCAAAAGCAAATCATTCTACCAGCTAGTTCATAAGAACAGCAGATGATGTGGTATGCCTGTTTATAGACCTGGATCATTTTAGACTGTGGGTGGCCACATATGCACTGGAATTTCACTACTTTGCTATTTTTATTATTTACTAACATGATTAATATATTCACATTTAATATTTGTTATTATAAACCATATGTTATGAAGAATAGCTCTTGTTTAGCCTTCTCCCTGACAGACCAGTCTTCTAAATGCAGGGATATTTTTGTCATGCAGAAGCATTTGTACAAATAACCCCTTACCTCAGGAATGGGGAACCTTTTTCACCCTGAGGAAGAAATTGGCTCCAGGCAGGCATAATGGGGGCTCCATGCTTTGCATGCAGCCTCCGGCATGCTTGTCTTGACCCTTATCTCTCTCATTCTCTCTCTCTCTGGCACACACACACACACACACACACACACACCCATTCACACACAGTCAATTGAGGGGCCAGGAAACTTGAGTGAACCTCCACTTATACCTATTAAACTGAAATGGTGCAGTCAAGAGACAGATTTATCGCCTCATTTCCTGTTGAAGCGAGCTGGGTTGTTAAGTAGTGTAATCTCAGCACATCTATACCTAAAGAGCAGAGCCCCCATGGTACAACATACTATTACAAAGAATAGAGCCCTCTTCAGCACAGGGCTGGGGGGCAGTGTCCATAGGCAGCTGCCAAGGGCCCCAGACCCCCAAAAGCCACCCCTGACCCACTGCTGCTACTCCTCACTGCCCTCATTACACACTTGTTCTTCCACCTGCTCTGGCAAGCTGTGGAATGGTGCAATGAGGTGCAGGCCCTTCCGCTACTCCACTCTCTTGCCTTCTCCCTGTGTGTAGTTGTGAGAACTGAGTAGGGTGACCATACATCCAGTTTAGCCCGGACATATCCGGAATTTGGGGGGCAAACCCAATCCGGGGGAAATCCGTGTTTTCCCCCATTATGTCCGGGCAAAACGCGAAGCCTGGGGCTGCTGTAGTACGTGTTCCTGGGCTTCCGGGCAAAACGCAGGGGCTGGGGCTGCTGTAGTATGTGTTCCCGGGCTTCCGGGAATGTGTGCAGCCGCCCTCCCACAGCCGCCCTAGATCGGCACTGGGCGGCGGGGCCTGGGAGACGCATTCCCAGAAGTCCAGAATGCATCTTCCAGCTCCTCCCTCCAACACTAATGCAGGTCTTCTTCTGTGCACTGGTGCGATGGCACCAGCATGCAGGAGAAGCCTATGTTGGTGCTGGGGGGAGGAGCTGGAAGACGCGTTCTGGACTTCTGGGAATGCATCTCCCAGCCCCCGCACCCCAGCGCCGATCTAGGGCAGCTCAGTTTTTGCTCTATGTTGCGGACGCCTGGGCCTGGCCCAGCCACCCATGACAAGGAGCGAAGATGGAGCCCCATCCGTTGTCTCACATCATCCTCATGCTTGTTGGCATGATGGTGACGCAAGGCAATGGACGGGGTCAGGCCCAGCCACCCAAAATGGAGAGTGAACACGGCGGTGGAGGTACCGGGACAGCAGCGGCGGACAGGACCATCCGGCGAAAGAGGACAGTGGTGGCAGCAGAGGTACGGGGAGGACAGCGGCAGCAGGGACAGCTAATGATGCTGATGCTGATAATGATAATGGAGTAAGATAATGATAATGGATACTGATGCTGATATTGATAATGCTGCTGATGCTGCTAATGATGGTGTTGATGATGGTGATGCTGATAATGATAATGGATGATGGTAATATTGATAATGCTGCTGCTGCTAATGATGGTGATGCTGACAATGGATGCTCATAATGGATGCTGACTGAGGCCATGCCCTCTTGGGGGCCGGACATGTTGGGGTGGCCACGCCTCCTGAGGGCAGCCATATTGTCTTCCTTTTTGGTTTCCAAAATATGGTCACCCTAGAACTGAGCCTACTGGGCAGGTAAGCGAGTGACTGGCAGTCGCTGCCCACACTCACTGCAGCCTGCTGCCATTCAAACGCTCACCCTACAGCTCCCTGGGCAGGCAGGCAGCAGTGACAGCCAGGAGCTGCCACCATGTGTACACTTATTTGCTGTTTCCCACTGGGCCTAATCCCCATTGCCCCAGTGTGAGTAAATAGCTTTTCTTCATCACCACCACCTGCTCAATTGCCCAGGCCAAAGCCTGGCATTAGATTGGTATACTGGAGCATTTGCTGGGGGTCACATACCCCCCAGCCACCCCCTCCGTGAGGCTGAGGTCTTGCTTCCTCTCACATCTGCTGCTGTCTGGGCTCCTTGGTGGCAGGTGCTGCTGCAGATGTCAGCCTTCCCCTTGTATGTTCACAAGCTGACAACCCTGCCCATCACATACTGGGTAAGGCCCACTCGTTTGTGAGGAGGAAAGGCTGATGGCCGCTCCACCCACTTGCCCTTGTGCTCACTCGCAGGCTTACCTGGCAATGGCAGCTCTTGACTTAGAAGTCACTCAGTTCCAGGCCCATTGCAGGGCTGCTGCCACCCCTGGGCAAGCACATGAATGAGCCCAATGAGGTTGGTGGAACTGGCACAGGGCCTGCATTTGCTGCTTATGTTTCCTACATGCAGGAGTAGGCCCCAGCCTGTAGTACAGGCCAGGGGGAACAGTGCAGAGATACTGACACCTGTGGGAGAGATTTGGAAGGAGAAGGATGGCTGCAGAATGCTCGAGGGCCCTGTAAAGAAGCGTGGGCAGCGTTCTGGCCAGCATCCACTGGACTTAGCACGGGTCCCAAACAAAGACACTCCAAAGCTCACAAAAGTGAGGTTTAAGACCTTTATTCAGACTGTGAATAGGGTTGATACATGGGGATTAGACTAATAAAATATCATAAAAGCATGCATAGCATAAGAACCCAGTAACAGGCTGAAAAAACAATAAAACCTATCGTGCCTAACTTACGCCAGGGCAGATTGCACCTCCCTCCGTCACACATTCCTCTTGCCAGCCGACCACAACCAAGAATAGGGAAGGTTCCACTTATACCCCTCTTCTCACTCTTCCCCCTCCCTTATTGGCTTTGTTCTTTGAACTGGTTTCACACATCCCTAGGATGGCTCGATTGCTCAAGGCTGCTTGACAGATAATGTCCGGGGCTGGCGTCTGTCTTTCCTCCCTCAGCCAGGTGTTATCCCCCCGCCCTGCGTCCCTGACATTTATGAAACCATAAAAGTTAATTAAAGGAACCCTCGTCCCACACCATATCACCCATGTGCCCCAACTCAGCATAGTCTATCAGCTTTCCTTTACAGGCCCCACAAAAGCTGGAGCCAACTCTGTTTCAGTGAGCAAGTGAGCATAATTAGTAGGGGTGTGCACGGACCCTCCGCTCTGCCCCGCGGGCCGATCCAAAAATTTCGGGTCGGCCTGCTCCGCGCCACTCCGCCCATACTCCGCTCCTCTTCGCCGCGGAGCTCCGGCTCCGAATCGGAGCTCCGCAGTGGAGGGGAGTGGCGCCAGGTAAGGCCGGGAGAGGAGGGCGGGAGGTTTACCAGGCCCTGCCGCCATCGCCGCCCGTGCGGCGACGGCGGCAGAGCCCGGTAAGGGACCAAGGGGGAGGGGGGCCTTACCTGCCTCCGTCCGCAGTCCGTCGACATCTTCAATTGAGCCCGCGGTTCAACCAGGAAGTCTGGGCCGCAAGCCCGCAAGACTTCCTGGTTGAACCGCGGGCTTAATTGAAGACGCCGACGGACCACGGACGGAGGCAGGTAAGGGAGAGGAGGGTGGGGGGGTTACTGGGCCCTGCCGCTGTCGCCGCATGGGTGACAGCGACAGCAGCAGGGCCCGGTAAACCCCACTTACCTTTCCGGCGGAGCTCCAGATCGAGGCGAAGGATCCGCCTTCACCTCAATCCTCTTCGCCACGCTCCGCCGGCCCCCCCAATCCTCTTTGCCTCCGCCTTAAGGGCAGGCGAAGCCCCCCGCTCCGCTTCTAATTCGCCAGTCCGATTAGAAGCGGAGCACATCCCTAATAATTAGGTTGGGTCCAAGTTAGTTGTACTTTATTTCCAATGAAATCAATGGGACTTAAATTAACTAGCCACAACAAACTTACCACATTTAATTCAAAAGGACTTCAGTTCAACTAACTTACAGAGCAATATGATATATACCTGTTCTGATGTAAGCTATTGAGTTCCATGGAATTTATTTTTAAGTAAGCATATATAAGATTACAGCCTTCGCCTGGCTCCAAGCCACTATCTCTGTCATCAGTACACTAGCCCTGTTTGAATCCAAATATTATTATACCCATATTGCAGATGGACAGTAGAGGCTGACGCTGAGAACTGTAGCTTGTCTAAAATTAAAGGAAGGAGGGAAGGGGAGTACAAACATAGGAACACAGGACAGAGGAGACCTTAAAGCAGCCTTCCCCAACCTGATGCCCTCCAGATGTTTTACAGTACAACTCCCAGCATTCCTGACCATTGGCTGTGCTGGTAGGAGCTGATGGGAAGGAAAGTCTAAAATGCCTGGAAGGCACCGGGTTGGGGAAGGCTGTGTTAAAAGTGCATAGGAATAATTTATTAAGGTTCAGCACTATGAGTCATAGGATTCTTCTGAATGAACCTCAAAGAAGTGGCAGCTGAGACCATCCTGCATGCTGTCCAAAAGCATACCAAATACAAATGAGATACCATGTAACTGAGTTAAGCCTACATTGGACTGCAGTCCTATTGAAATGTTAGTGAAGCATGCCAGGGACAGTTGCTGTTTCTTGACAAACATCTGGTTCCCTCTATTCCAGCTGTTCCCAGTAGTCACAGGTTGGTTGCAGGACTCGAGACTCAGTTGGAGAACTCTGTCAGCCAGCAGACCTCCCCTGATCCCAGTGTCCTGATTGCTTTGAATCTGGCAGAGGACAAAAATCTCAGCGTAAAAGAAAAGCTGGTCCAGCAGATCAAAGAAACAGCTGGAAAAGGTAGGTTTCCACAATGAAAGGTGTCTTGCAGTGCCTGCAAATGAAATGCATATTGACATAAATGTGCATAAAAGGTGCAGGCCCCTTAATGTCTTCCATCTTTGAAAGAAACTACTTCAGCCATATTTCTTCCCACCACATCTCATTGCAACTATTGCTCTCTAAACCCTGCTGATCATGAGGGGTTGCTTTTCTACCTCTATTTATTTTCAGTTCAGACTTAATACTTGTCCCCCAAAAAACACCCCAACAATTTGTTTTGTATACAATTAAAGGAATGTGAATAAGCCCAAGTTTTCCTCTGAAGTTGCCACCATTCCCCCTCCCCCCCCAGTATGAAAGGCAGAAATTCAACCAGTAAAATTCAACCAGTTTTCACCATCACTACATCTCCATGCCAGGTAAGACTTCACCTGTTGAATTTCAACTTGTCATATAACTATTTAAATGTACAGGAACCCTGCATGAGTGGACTTCTACAACTTTCCTCTCCTCTCCTCCCCCCTGAAGCCAGCAGCACCCCTTCCACACACACATCTGCTCTTTACAGTCTCCCAACTCTCTAGAGCAGATTTTGCGGGGACGTAGGGGATTGCACAGGGGGATGGAATCTCCCCCCTCCCTGTTCCACTGACGGAAGCTGTTCCTTTGGCAAGAAGAATTAACTAGCTACAAATCTAGGAATGTATATCTTATCCTTCAAATAAGCTCCCAGGAAGTTGTGCAATACGAAATCAAATTTTTCCACTGCCATCTAGTCATGTCTACTGAGAGGTAAATCCCCTTCTCTACACTAAGGGGAAAAATGCATCCTTGCCAGTTTTTCTTCTTCTGGGGTCTTTACAGGTCAACTATGGCTCCTTTAGACAACGACCAACAGTGACCATGTGATTTGTAGCTGAGAACATACCTTCTTGGCAATGCTCCATAAAGTTAAATGAAACATCACTATCTAGTGGCCTGCAATATCCCACAATAATTTTAAATAGTGCATTGTCATTGAGATTACCAGGGAAAAGTGCAGGAGACATCCTGAAGTTTGATGGCATCATGTAAAAGGCCTGCAAACTTCCATGAGTGGCCAATCATGAGCATACAATAAATCAGTCATAAATCAAGCTCTTACTCTCAACTAAGCAAGAACAGGAATGCAGACGAAAAGCAGCAGGATCCAAAATCTAAAAACAGCAATGTAAGATCCTCACAGGGCCTGTTCAGAAGACACCATAAACCCTGCTGGTTAAGGCTTTTGGTTATGCAACAGGGTTTAAGGTGTCTTGTGTGATACATTTTGCTAAACCCTGATCACTCACTTACCATAGTTGGACCATTGGCAGCAGGGTTAGCGGCTCTAACCGTAGCTTAAAGTGTTGTGTGCGGCAGCATGACTTGTGGTTAGTGCTAATCCCAGAGAAGCACAGTTTCGCTAACCACAGAGCCTGAAATGTCATCTGAACAGGCCCACAGAGATAAAACGGTTTCTATTAAGAGGCTTGGAAAAATAGAAAGGACTTCCCCTGTTGCTGAAATGACATCAGCATAGGTGAACCCAGGTAGTCTTGTTTACTTCCACCCAGAGTGTGGGTAAACATTTTCTCAGGAGAAAATTGTGATTCAAATCCTATTAACTTCCATAAATAGAGAGCCCTATTGAAAGTAAGAACATTAGAACAAGGAAGAGTATTGTGGCACCTTAAAGACTAACAACTAATCATGAGTAACTTAAGTTGCATTGATTTCCAATGGGTCTAATCTAACTGTGTCTGGATCAAACTCTTTGTCTTTATGTGCCAGAAGACTCTTTGTAATTGTTGCAAAAAGTGTCTAACTCAAGAAAGTACCGAAGTTTAACATGTCAGTGTAAATGTTAGGCAGAAAGAGATCCAGCACCTCTCAGAAGTATCTCAACACAGTACAAATGTAAGGCAAGCTCTCCTACTTCAGTTAAATGACAGGTAATCACACAACAACTCCAACAGAGCTAGAACCTATTATTTCCCTAGTAGCCCCAATAATATAAATTTATTAGATTTATATACTGTCCCACAGCCGAAGCTCTCTGGGCGATTCACAAAAGTTTTAAAAATAAACATTAAAAAGTATACAAAATTTAAAAACCATCAGAGACATAAAAAACAACAGTATAAAAACATCAGTATCTATTTAAAAATAACAGTTCTGGGGTCCGTTAGAAAACAAACTTAGCATTGTAAAATTATGTTAAATGCCTGGGAGAAGAGAAAATCTTGAACTGGCGCCTGAAAGATAACAGTGTTGGCGCCAGGCGAGCCTCATCAGGGAGATCATTCCACAGTCAGGGGGCCATCGCCGAAAAGGCCCTCTGCCTTGTTGCCATCCTCCGAGCTTCCCTCGGATAGATAATGTTAGGCTTTGTACTTAATGATCTTGTCCCATCAAGGTCCCTTTAGGTGATAATGTGTATTACTTCACTCGCTTCAAAATATGGTCAGCCAGCTCTGCTGCATTTGGGGACCCTCTTGCTCAGTCTGCTGAGCAGGACTCTAGGTGTCTGCCCCAAAATCTTGTTCTAACAGCACCACTGAGTCTAAATGGCTTACAAACCTCTAATGTTCCAAAATAGGGATGGACAGAAGGTAGATCTCCAGATGTTTCACACTTCAATTCCCAGAATTCCTGAGACTTGGCCATGCTGGCAGGGGTGTCTGGGAGTTGAAGTCCAAAACATCTGAAGGTCTACCTTCTACCCATTCTTGTTCTAAAATGGCTTTACTTGAGCTTTTGTGATTTTGGTTGTTTTCTTCTCTCTTCTTCCTGCAGAGATGACCTCTGGCAAAGTGGCCCTTTATGTCCTGGCTCTCCGATCATCCTGTGAGAATCCAAATAATGTCGCTACTACACCGGAAAAGAATGTCAACTTGGTCCATGTCCTAGAGGAAAAAACTAAAGAAGAGATTAAACATTTAGGTAAGAAAACAAATGGGCATTGAATTCCTTCCACTCATCCAATTATTTGTCAAAAAGGATCATGATGGCAAATGTGTGAGCTTGACACTCCGTGTTTTTTTCCACCCCCACACTTCTTGCATGGGTGATTTGCAGCTAACTGGGGTTGATATTTCTTTATCCTTTGGCACATACACAAACCAAAGATGGTCGTACTGGTCCATGACAGAAAAAATCCAAGATCTATGGTGGTGCAATACCTTTTAGGATCAAAACTTGAAAGAGTCCTCCAAAACTCTTCAGCACGCTAGGTGGTACAAAAAGCAGGGGATGGGGGGAAAGTCCAAAAATTTGGCCAAATGTTGTGGCCATGATACCTGCAGTTTAGATAGATCCAGTCTTCAAAGAGACATTTGCAGTCTGAATGAATTAGTCTGTGGTAGGTGTTGCAGGGATATTATTACACCTAGTGTTTTGGGAAAGAGAAGTAATGGCCAATCTCAAGTTTCCAAAACACAAAGTCTGGCAGCTGTACTTACCTTCTATTTGAATTCTGATCCAATTGTCCATCATCCCCATTCTCCCCTGCTTCAGGTGGGCTGCCTATGTTTTATTTTTAAAGCACCATATGTACATTTCTTCAATTAAACATACATTTCTCCCCCCCCCCCCCTTGTTTGCAAAGAACAACAACACATTGTTAAATAGTTGCAAAATTGCTCTTGTGGAGGGGTATTTTTGTAATGTCACATGTTACAGCCGTTCAACACTCTGTGGTCAGCGGACTTCTGCAGCAAACAGGGACAACTGGTTTCCCTTGAGTTTGATCCTGATGGCCCAGTTTGCATGATCATGGGTGGGGAAATAAGCCACAGTGGTTATTCTGCATGCACCCCCAAGAGTGTCGATTGTGAGCTGGGCTGATTAGCATAATTACCCTTGGCAGCATGGCTTGTCATGTTGCGTGAACCTGGCCAGGTGGCTTAGTGCTATGGATAACAAGCCACCCACAGCCACCATGGCTTATTCACCACCTTTCAATCATGTAAACCAGGTCTCTGGGGGCTTCCAGATGAGGCTTTTATTAAGCCATCAGCTGTCCCTGCCTCATGCGTGGGATTTTACGAAGGGTCCAGACATTGTCTTCCACTCGTAGCTCTCTGGTGTTTTCTCTCTTTTCTTACTGCAGAAAATCCATTCAGGAGAAGGAGAAGGAACAGCTGCGCAATGCCTTCTAATTGGTAGCGCTTAGGAGCCCTCCATCTGGACCCACCCTTTACCTGTAGCCCTATTCAGGTGTTCTCCCTCAGGGATGTAAATTGCCCTGAGAGCCTACAAACATGGTGCATATTCCCCACTTCAGACCTTCCCCACCTCCCACTCCAATGCCTGAACAGGGCTTATTATGGGTGCCTTATCTCTGTTTGCTTGGAAGCCAACCTCCAAGCAGCACTGGACTGAGTGTGGAAGCCACATGGAACACCAGGCAGAGGCTGGAAGCCCTCAGTAGTTAGAAATAAGGAGTGAGCAATTTCTAACTCATGCTTCCATTGCAGATTACTATGGGACCCTCAAAACGACCTACTACCAGTTGGCACTGGATACTCTGGCCCTGTGTGTGGAAAAAAACCCAGAAGTTGAAATGGCTGCTGTCATCCTTGCCAAGGCAGCACTGCGTAATGACTTACAAAGCGGAGGTCATTTTTTTGTAGGTAAGAGAACACACCGGGCTTATATGTATTATTTGTTGCATTATTTTAAATTGCACTTTTATTCTGTCCTTCCTCCAACGAGCTCAGGACAGCACACATACTCTACACACACTCACACATCTTCATAATAACCCTGTGAGGTAGGTTGGGCTGAGAGATGGTGGCTGGATCTTTAGTGAGCTTCATGGTTGAGCGGGGATTCAGTAATCCAGGACGCCCAATTTTAAATCCAGAATTCCACACATGATACATTCCGTGTTACAGGGTATAGTAAGCAGCACAGTGCAATTTGGCCTGTTCCTCTCTTGTATCTGCTCTACAGATCAGCCTTCCCTAGTATGGTGTCTTGGACTATAACTCCCAGAATCCCTCATCCAGTCATGACACATCTAGAGGGCACCATAATGGGGGAGGCTGATCTAGATCCTTCCTTATCCAATGCCTATATTGGCAATCTTATTCACCTTGCTTAGCCTGGATTTCCCTTCATTGGGTTGGCTCTTGCGTTGCATTCTTCATTTGCCCTGGTGGCGGGAGGCCTACAAGGCCATAGTGGAGAGATGATGATGATGATGATGATGATGATGATGATGATGATGATGGCAAAGTGTGATTTGCAGATACTGGAGCCATGGCAAGTTTGGCACTGACGTGTGTGTACAATGAAAATATCATGCTGAAGGACAGCAAGCTCATGAATACCTTTCATGATGCCCTGACCACGATCACAAAGCAAATCCTTGGTGCACAGAAGAGTGATGGCATCATTGGGAACATCTATAGCACTGGCCTAGCCATGCAGGTATGTGCCCGCCAACCATGATTGCTCATCAGGGACCCAAGGAATCTGTCCCGCGTCCCTGTGTCTCTCATTGTCATTCTCTCCAATGCAATTTCCCCCACTTGTTGCTTTCCAGGCACTCAGTGTAACTTCTGACTTCTACTCTGCTGGGGACTGGAGCTGCCAGAAGACCCTCGACACAGTGCTGAAAGAAGCTGACCAGGGAGCCTTTAATAACCCTGCTGCTGCTTCTCAGATCCTGCCTTCCCTAGTGGGCAAAACATACCTGGATGTGAGAAGCCTCACTTGTCCCCCAGAAAATGTTCCAGGTGAGCCTTTTCAAGCTGACATTAAAATGTCAAGTGAGATTGCCATCTTTCGTTTTTGTTTTTCCTGGTAGATCTCCTGCACCTTTAACTGCTGCATAAGAAAACCAACACTGAAAAAGCTGCACCTTTTGAGTGCTTTATTTTTCAAGCAGTTACTAAAGGTGCAGGAGCTCAGCTTCCCCCAAAAAAGAAAGAAATAAAGAC
Organism: Elgaria multicarinata webbii; assembly: GCF_023053635.1. NCBI lineage: Eukaryota > Metazoa > Chordata > Lepidosauria > Squamata > Anguidae > Elgaria > Elgaria multicarinata. Next base: position 80,400,187 of record NC_086172.1, on the reverse strand, counting down.
GACAGCAGTATTCCCAAATAATATGAGTATTTTTGGCATGCTTCACATATAGACATTTATTCATGTTTAAAAATAAACACACTGCAATGGAATTAGTCCAGTATATGGTTTTTTCTAGAACAGGGGTGGGCAACTTCCAGCTCTAGGGCAGCGTGCAGTTCTCAGGCTACTTTCAAAAGCCCTCTGCATGCAATTAGTTCAGACATCTAGCAAAAGTGATCTGTTCCTTCCCCAGCAGTACGCTGGTTGGGGAAGGAGATGGGGAGAGAGAAAGGGAGGCAGCAGGAAGAGAAAAGGAGTCATCCTCCCACTTTGGGTTCTGGCTCTGCTGCCTACCACTAGCTTTGGTCCTGCTCACTGTCAGCATATAGCTCTCGACAGATTACCCATGAGGGAATGACGGGGGGGGGGGGAGTTACCCTCCCCTGTTTCAGAAAGATCCATTAGCTGGCCACTACAGGCCTGCCAATGCCTCCTGACAGGATCATTCCGTGTGGACAAAAGGACAATTGCAACTTATACAAGATGCATGGAAAAGGGGTGCTACACCAAGATATTGCTACAGAGTTTTGGAATGTGCCAGCAAATTCTAATTCTTTGCCCTTCACTATGAGCCTCATCAGATGGGGGCCGGGATAAAAGCATCCTTCCGCCCCCGTGTATTGCTATCTTCGCGCTATGTCTTTTGTTGGGTGTGTGTGCTTTGAAGGGAGGTCTAGCTGACCACCCCAATTTCACCTCATTAGAGAAAGCAGTCAGGCAAATCTCTATTTTTATAAACTGGAGATGCACAGCTGTACACCTGCAAAGTAAAGGATAAAAGATCCCACAAATGCACAGTTTCAGATATAAATTGGGGTGAATTAATGCAGCATCAGAGGAGTTAATTAACACAACCCTTCCCTCTGGCCAGCTACTTAAGAGCTATCATGGTGCCAAGTTTCATCTCTTTAAGTTTAAAAATGATGGAGATGTAAGCATTTTTTGTTACTTTCCATTGACTATAATGGAGCGGTTATCTGAAAACGGATCAAAGCGCCAACAAAAAAAACAGAACGGGGTGAGAGGGTGGGGAGGTGGTGCCTATGTCCATCACAATGTCCATCAACCACAAGAACCAATGAACTGGGGGGGGAGGAAAAGGGGCAGGGTGGGGCGAGCGCGGTGGCGATACAGGAAGCGTGAGCCAGCTCAGGTAAAAAGGTAAACAAGGCAAAATAGCGCCAGAATGCACACACGTGAAAGTGACCAGTGCTTCACACACTAATTTATTTATTTATTTATTACATTTTTATACTGCCCAATAGCCGAAGCTCTCTGGGCGGTTCACAAAAATTAAAACCATAATAAAACAACCAACATGTTAAAAGCACAAATACAAAATACAGTATAAAAAACACAACCAGGATAAAACCACGCAGCAAAATTGATATAAGATTAAAAAACAGAGTTAGAACAGTGAAATTTAAATTTAATGAAATGGAGGTGGAAATCGTGGCTGCATATCAGGAAAAAAAATAGGTGTGATGAGGCTCCAAGTATTGGACTCCCCACTAGCTGTGTGGGAACAGGTCTGCCCTTAGGCATTAAGGGAATAATAACTTTACCTGCTTTCTGCTCTCTTTTTGCACAGTTTCCACCATTACAGTATTTTACACCATAACCAATGAATTAGTAGGAAACTATTTCAGCTATCCCATCACAGTGAAGGTGCCAAAAGGTTCCGTGCTGCTCGCTGTCTTGGAAGAGGCTCAACGTACTAATCCAAGTAAATTCAGGTAAATGAAGGAGTCCCAGTGAAGTTACGGAGTCAAACTCCAGTATTTTGGGGAGGTTATGAGACCCAAGTTGCAAAATCGTGAATTTATTTTTTTTTAAAAAATAGGATTACTGAAATTTTTAAAAAACAGAAAAGAGATTTTTATTTTTAAAAAATCTCATCTCTAAATCTACATCATGATCTTTTGGGGGAGGGTCATTGAATATAATTTTTGAACACTTGACTTTGGTTAATTATTTGTATCTGTTTCTGTAATTTCCTTGACATTCTTTTTCTTTCCCTTTTTTACATTTTTTTTTAAAAATCTTGATATATTCCCTATTTCTCCTCCATCACCCCCCCCCCATATATATATATATATATTACAGTTTTCAGACAGAGAATACCTCCTATGGGCCTATGGTTATCTCCATCAACAACATCCATGCTAGCACCAATGAAAGAACGTACTGGCAGTTCTTGAGTGGCAAAAAACCCCTTGAACAAGGTAATATGGCTTGGGAAGAGGAGAATCTCTGAGCCAGAGGCCAAGGAGCAAGGGGTAGGGGCAGTTAATATACAACTCTTACCTATTAAATTGAGTGTGGTGGTGCACAAAACAAGAAGATCAAGAGAGTTGCTTAGTTTGTAGCAAGTGGAGAACTCAGTTCATAGGTTTAGGCCAAAGGAGGAGGTTAGGAAGGCAGTTGTGTCCATGAGGGCATTACCAACTCAAATGTTGAACTTACTAAGGAGTGGGGATAAGAACATAAGAAAAGCCATGTTGAATCAGATCGAGGGTCCATCTAGTCCAGCACTCTGTTTACACAGTGGCCAACCAGCTGTCGACCGGGGGCCAACAAAGCAAGACATAGTGTGACAGCACGTTTCCACCCATGTTCCCCAGCAATGGGTGCACACAGGCTTATTCCTTTGGATACTGGAGGTAGCACAGAACCATCAGGGCTAGTAGCCATTGATAGCCTTCTCCTCCAGGAATTTATCCAACCCCTTTTTAAAGCCATCCAAATTGGTGGCCGTCACTACATCTTGTGGTAGTGAGTTCCATACTTTAACTGTGCACTGTGTGAAGAAGTTCTTCCTTTTATTTGTCCTGAATCTCCCACCAGTCAGCTTCATGGGATGACCCTGGGTTCTAGTATTTTGAGAGAGGGAGAAAAGTGTCTCCCTCTCTTAATGGAATGTTGCCTGAGAGAATAAAAATGAGCAAAGTGTCAAAGTCAGAAAGAAAGTCTGAGAGGAGTTCGCTGGGTGGGGAGGCATAATGAATGAGAGGTGCAAAGGACAGCAGAGCCATAGAGAATGAATCTCGAAGGTTGAGAAGAAGTGAGATAATAAACATGTTTATGTAAGTGTTCTTTTGTGTGTGTGCAGCCTCATTGCAGTGGTAAGCCTTCCAAGGTTGATCTCCAGTTGCAATGGATACACATCCAGTACAAATATGCTATGGTGTAGAGGGCATTGGTCAGTTGAGCATTGACAGATCTGATGTAGAACTGACCGTTACATCTACACTCATCTAAGAAAAATATCCAATCTGTAGATTACTACTTACTTTTCAACACCATCTCTTTATGTTTCCAGGTGTTGGCAGCTATAAGCCTGTGGATAATGAGGAAATTGAAGCCATCTTCAGTGAATACTGAGCAATGAGCTCTCTATAGGGATGACTAAAGTTCAAAGATATATGTCCCAAAGTATAGCGTCCCCACCCCCTCCTGGCTTAATAGATGCAATAGATGTATATACTATACAATATTCAACTCTACTGTGTGTCGTGTGATGCCTGGCAATTCTGTCAAGTTGAAAATAAAAAGTGTTGTTGTATTGATGAGTGATATGTAGCATGTTTAAATTTGTTGTATGGCTCAGTACCAATAGCAGTAAAGCATGGATTTCCTTTAGATTCCCAAAATACTGGGAGTCAATACCATTTCTTATATTTCTTTCTAGATTTGAATCACCTCTTATGAGACAGTAGGCATGACTAAAGGATTGCCATTTTTTTTACCAATTGTACCAACATAAAGAAAGAAATGCCAGTATGGAATGTTGTTATAATTTATGAAACACATTGTTTCCCCCCGTTAAAAATACACATGTTGAATTTTTTTAAGCCCACAACAAGAAATACACATCATAACTCAACAAAGAGACTTGTGGCACTGTATTTATTTATTTACTGCATTTCCACACCATCCAATAGCCAAACATTGGCTGCATTCAGACAACACGATAGTCAACAGGTGGGTAATAATCAGTTCAACAGTTGTTTACCTAGGGGGTGCTCCCCACACAACATGATAATAATGAACCATGGTGTGGATTAGGATCAGTGCTGAGTTGACTATTAGTCCATGCTGAATTGACTCACTTATCCCCCATCCTCTTTCCCACATTCAGTCCTCTCACTAGTATCTCAGCCATTGCTGCTGAAAATCTATCCTGCTGGTTGGACTAGAGTGGCAGCCACCACTTTGACCACTCTGTGGCTGACAAAATAACCAACAGTGGCCGAGGAAATAACGAACAGTGCCCTCCACACAACACAATAACCAATGGTAGTTCAAATAGCCAACTCTGCACAGCGTTGGGTATTTCTGTTGGTTATTTTGGCCAAATAACAAACCGTTGGTTAAAAAACTCCTGCCATACAACTGTTTTATTCTGTTTTTATTTTCATTTTACCTTGTACACCGCTCCGAAATTTTTCAATGGGGAGCGGTATATAAATATTCTAAATAAATAAATAAATAAATAATAACCCACAATGAGTTAAATAACCAACTGTTGACTATTTAAACCACCATTCATTATCGCGTTGACTGAAACCAGTAATTGAAACATTTATAATGGAATAACTTTTATGGAACTCAGTAGTAGCAATAACACAAAACAAACCAGGTACCTAACCCTAGGGAATGCTCTCTCAAACACCCATGTTTTAGTGATTTGGCAAAAGAATAAAACAATATTGTAAGACAGGCTTCCCTTGGCAGGGAGTTCCAAAAAGTCCATGCAGCTTCTGAGAAGGCACTTTTCTGTCCCTGCTACACCCCAAAAGGAGGAGATCCAGAGTACAGCTGTTTCTACTGGCTACAGAATACAGGGGGAAATATACAAGTCTTCCTTGAAGACAACCTTGCAACACTCCACTTTCACCTGTTACCACCTCTCAATATATATTAGCTCCTAAGTGAGAGGAATCTCAAGAACTGCAAGTTAATTTTCCACCTAAAGAGGGGTGTCAACAACCAGCACACTTCCCAGTCACCATTGAGACGGTTCAGTCTGTTTCCCCTTTACCTATGCTTGGTCAAAATATGTAGTGTGTATGGGCAGTCTGGCACACGGGCAAGATCCGTAAGTTGCCAAAAATGCACAATGAAATGAAGAAGCTTTATTAAGATAGGGATGGAGATATATATATATATAAGGGATGAAGGAGAAAGCAGACAGATAGCATAAAAAGAAATAAAATAGTTCACTAACAGTGTGAGCCTTATCTGGAAGTACCCTAACTTTACTATGCCCCTTTCTATCTTTGTAGTAAGTTGCCTTCTTGCATGTAACAAGTAGACTCTGGCTGGGTTAATACTGTACCCTGCTTGAGATTATTTTAGAATGAAATGCGATTAAGACTAATTAACAATAAATAACTAATAACATATTCTTCTCTATGTCTCCCACCGCTGTTGGACTAAGGATAAACGCAATACAACCAGCGGAGGCTGGTGGTTCCGATTTCGGTGGAGCTCTGCATCCATTCTGGATTTCAGTCAAAACCAGCCAGAATTCTAAAGGTGCTGAACCTATTCGGGGAGAGCTCCTTTAGAATTCTGTCAGGTTCTGATTAAAACCAGGATGGGTTTACATTGGACTCATTGTTTCGCCGGAACCATGTGGCCCCACCCCTTGTTTCTCTAGTCACTCTCGCTGCACAGTTCTCAGCGGAAGTGTTCTTGTCGGAGCGGATTATGGCAGCTCACCTCGCGAAGATGGCGTCCTGGGTCCAGTGTCCGTCACCTGGTTCTCGGGCTTAAAGGAGTGCCGCGTCCCCCGCCCTGCGCGGACCCCCCGAAGATGTGGAAGCAGCTCGGGTGCCCGATATTCGCCCTCACCAGGGCTCCAGCAGGTCAGAAGGCCTATTTTTAAAGGGCCAGTCGCCTTTAAGGGGCACCGCAGGTTTTTCTGGGGCAGCCGGGAGAACGCAGAGCTTTCCCCCGCCGCTTCCTACAGTAAAGCCGCTGGCACGTTTGTCATAACAGCCTCACTAGTTGAAGCTCGTTTAACTGAGACCAAGGGTAATCGTGGGAATCGGCTCTTCTGCGGTAGGAAGTCTAATGGTTGTGGGAGAAGTATCCACTCATTGATAGTCGTTGGCCGTTACTTATTTATTATACCATATGAAAATTTGAGGATGTTGCCTACGCTGACCAGACGCAAAATGCAGAGTTCTTTAACTGTAATAGCTATGCAAAAAAAATAATGGAGATTTCGGCAGGTATAGCTTGTCTTGCAAGGGCAAAAAGCTGCATATACTGACATTCCCCCTTCTATACATCTAATAACCTAAGTGCACGAGCCTTGTCTTCTCCATCTGACCACCCTAATGTTACCTTTACGGCATCGAGATAAGGCTAAATCCCACCTTTCTGTCCTTTTTGAGGGTCCTTCCAGGAGAGGCTTTTATTTTGCAGTCACCCTGCCTCTTTCACTGAATAATATGGGGTATCCAGACGATGACATCTTCAGCTCTCCTGGCTTTTTTTTATTTATTTATTTATTTTATTACATTTATATACCGCCCCCCAGCCGAAGCTCTCTGGGCGGTTTACAACAATTTAAAATAGTAGACATTAAAAGTATACAAAAAATTTAAAAAACATAAAAACAGTATAAAAACAACAACTTTTCTCACTGCTTCTTGTCTTTGGTTCTCTCTCTCTCCCCCCGCCCCCTTTAACCTGAAAAGATTTATTAGGGAGGAAAAGATGGAATAGCTGCACAATTCCTTTTGATTGCTAGCACTAGGACCCATCCATCTGGAAGCAACTTTAGTGTGCAATCCTATTGATTTTGCCCTCAGTGATTGGAAGCCCCTGAACTCAAAGGCTTGTGATCATCCAATGCTGGGCAACAGGAACAGCAGAGGCAATCTTTGCCTCTGCATCCTCCTGCCATATATTTTTCACTAGACAGGATTTTAACCTGTCTAGTGATAGCGCTTCAGATTGGGAGGGAAGCACGCTGAAGAAGCCTCAGGTTAGTTTGTATCTTGGCCTCTTCAGTCTCCACCCACTGAAACAATCTCTTTCGCCCTCCAAGGTTGCGTGCAGAGCAGCACGTGCAGTTCTTTCTGCACCAGTTGCAAGGGGGCAGAGATCTGAGTGGGGAATTCCCAGTACTCTATGGCCCATCAATCAATGGCTGGGGGCCATTAGATTGCTCCCTCCATCTTTCCAAGTTTCTCTTACTGTTGTTGAAACCCTGGGTTGGGGTGCTCTTTAGTTTGTTGCGGAAAGAGAGATTCATTTCTTATTCCCTGTCCACCAAGTGTATTATATGCCTGAGACATTCCAATTCTTTTCTTATAATGTGAACTTTTTTTTTTTTTACAACATTCCATTTAGGAATGTTGGGATGCAATTGGGCTGCACTGAAATCTGATGCACTCCAGATGTTTTAGACTACAACTCATAATCCCTGACATTGGCTGTGCTGGCTGAGGTTGATTGGAGTTCGATTCCAAAATGCCTGTTGGGCACCAGGTTAGGGAAGTCTGGTCTATGAAGACAACAGTCACAGTTCCCCGTCTGCTCCTTCCTTCTGGCAGCTCCACTACCATGTTTCCAATTCTACGATTTCATCAAGACATGCTGTTGATGTGTGATAGTGGGTTAGGGGTGTTATTTTCAGTGCAGGGAAATTTCTGTTTAGAAATAACTTTAGCATTGTGTCTTCTGTGCATTTTTCTAGGCTCCAGTGGAACCAAAATTCTCACTGCTGGCTTGAAGAAGTTTGTGCTTCCTCCAGATTACAGCGGTACGTCGAGGGATAAGGGAAAATGCTAATAAAAGAACAAAATGGATGTTGTAATTTTGTTTCTTTTTAATTGGTAGCAGGCTGAAATGAATTACGTGTAATTAGTAATCACCCATAATTATTCGACAGACAGTGGGAGAGTAAGGCTGAAGTCCTATACACACTTACCTGGGCGTAAGCCTCATTGAACTTAGTGAGGTTCATTTCTGAGCAGACCTGTTTGAGCATCCAGTCAGGATACTGTTGTGAGAAGTATAAAGCAAGTCTGCCGTTTCATTCTTCTAGGCATCACCATTCCCGAGAGACCTAAACTGAAATTTGTTGAGAGAGCTCCAGTTGTGCCCAAGGTCAGGCGAGAGTTCAAGAATTTACATGACATCCGTGGTCCTTCTACAGAAGCCACAGAATTCACTGAAGGACAATATGGTATACTGGTGAGTGTGAGAGTCATCTTGCTGTGGATTCTCAGTTACACAAAACAAAAGTGTGAGAATATATGCCACAGAGCTGTGAAAGGGGAGATACCTATTGCCTTGTGATTTCAGGATGTTTCTTTATGCAGAAAATCTTTCCCCATATCTGAATTGTAGAATTCATACTTTTTCCTTTCTCGACCTGCAGGCATTAGGTGGCGGCTATCTCCGTTGGGGTCATTTTGAAATGATGCGGTTGACCATCAATAGGCACCTGAACCCCAGAACTATGTTTGCTGTTTGGAGAGCCCCTGCTCCTTACAAGTCCATCACTCGTAAAGGGCTAGGACAGCGCATGGGTGGTGGCAAGGGTGCGATAGACCACTATGTGACACCGGTGAGGCATGGCCGTCTCATAGTGGAAGTGGGTGGGCACTGTGAATTTGGTGAGGTGAAGCGCTTCCTAACTCAGGTGGCCAAGAAGTTGCCTTTCCCAGCCGAAGCAGTCAGCCGGCAATCCCTACAAGAGATGCGGGAGAGGGAAGAGGAGAGGAGGCGTAACAACCAGAATCCATGGACCTTTGAACGCATTGTCACAGCCAACATGCTTGGAATAAGGAAATACGTGAGCCCTCATGACTTGTACATGAAAGGTCGCTATTGGGGAAAGTTCTTTCTGCCTGATAGAGTATAAGTATGGAGTTGTGTGGCTCTTCTCTTCTGGTGCAACAATTATCCAAAAGCCTGGTCCTGTATTCCTTGGCTGTGGCCTTTGTGCATAACGCATTGTGTACACCTTTCAAACAGTGGGTGGCTGTACCATGGATCTCTACACTTGAAAAGCAAATAAATGTGGCAGGTGATGGGAGTGGTTGTAATTACACCAATCTTGGATTAATAAACCAAGCATACTTTCAGTAAAGATACGTGTCCATTTTAGCTTTTGTCATCTGGTCTAACTAAGATCACAGGGCTTTAGAGTAGAGCTGATAATTCTTGCAGTATCCATTGTAGACTAAGTCGATACAGTTATTTCAAACCCAGTTTAAATGTTATGCTGAAAAACTGGTTTGCAACTTGCCTTCCTTTAGCTCATTTTAAAATAGCAGTGTTTTAAAGTGCTTGTGCTGCAAGGCAAATGTAGCCTTGATTTGCCTATTGTGACTAACTTGTATGTGTTGGTGCTAAATGGGGGTATATTGCCACCCCTGCCAATGGGATAAGCAACAGGGCAGAAACTTTCTGCAAATAATAAGTATAGGGTTGTATAGGATAACAGCTTGGATATATAGCTATTCTTGAAAGTCCGAACGGAGAAGGAGTAGTAAGATTTATAGCTCTAAGAAGGAGCTTGCTTATTCAATTCTTTTGGGCTTATCAGGAAGGAGCCCTGAGTACGCTTGGCTTCTGTCAATTGTAGGAATCCTGCTAAAGCAGGTATGGACAACTTCTGGCCCTCAAGGTATTTTGGTCTTCAACTCCTGTCATCCCTCACCATTGGGTATGTTGACTAAGCCAAAAACATCTGGAGAGCTAGAGGTTACCCATCTCTGTGCTAGAAGAATAGGTTCTTCACGTAGTACAGTATCTGAGTGTTTCTTATTTTTATTAGTTGATCACATATGACACAGATCATTCAATCAAACTCTTTATTCAGGAGGATTGTTTTGGTTAACATCCATGCCTTTTGAACGTAGCGGATCAGCTTTCACAAGTCACCCTTAAGAGAAGCTCAGAATAAGCTCTTCTCCTTCGGTGCAAAGCATCCTGTGGCCCATCTCATACCTTACCATGGATAGGACTTCAAAATCTCATAAAGAAGCTTAGGTTATCATGCAGTTGCAGAGATCTCCCTTCCTCTGCTTAGTGATTGGTTTATAGTTTAAAGGGGAAACAGCCTGAGGGTTTTCCCCAGCTGGAGAAGGAGCTAATGAAATACCATTAGGCCAAGCTTAAAGGGATAAAATTGTTCCAGACACAGCCCTACCAGGGGGCTGACTGAAGGGAGGAAACCACATACACTTGAGTAAATACAGCTTAAGTTGTTTAAATAAATCACAAGCTTTCATCCAGTACATAAGAAATATGTTGAGGCATTGTGGGGGCATAGCTATATGAAAGTTATACATGTCAATACAATTAGTGTCAAATCAAACAAAACACCTCGGTAGATTACAAGAGGGCCATGCCTTCCGTATGGGTCACTTGTGCCAAAATAATTCCCATTCTCACATAGAAGAAATGGAATGGGAACAGATGTAGGTGCCTTTATCCAGAAGTCTAATCATACACCTTTGGGGATATGAAATGGGGCTACTTAAGAAGTCATTTTCCCTTTGACAGTGTGAGCAGAAAAAGAAAGCATGGCTGGAGGGGGGGCACTCAAATTTATAGGCAAGCAGGAGCCTGTGGTTTTTCCAGACCTTTCTTTAGAGCATCTGTACATGTCATAAAAAGAAGTGGTAGCTTGTTGTTGTTTTCTTTCATAGCTGCACAAGCTAGTTAAGAGGATCTCCTCCAAGTACTTGGTTTCTGTAGACATTATTCACTGGGCAGAAGAAGCCAGTATAATTGGGAGTAAAGTCAAATTAGAGCTAAATCAAAAGCTGGGCTTGGCTGTAGGAAGAAGCTAAGAACAAGGCCCCTGTGCTCTAGTAATGTTCATAGCCACTGTTGTATTTGGCTTCATGCCGGTGTTCTACGGTTGGGCCCTGTTCTGGCTCCTTCTGCCTTTGTTTCGTCTCCTGGAATCCAGCTAAAACCTTTTGAAAGGTAAATGGTTGGCTGCAGCATCTCTATAAAGAGAGGAAGCACTGGAGATCGTAGGACCAGGGGAAGTGTGAAAGAAAAAAGCCATCTTGCAAATCCATCCTGGAAGAAAGAAGGAACAAGGAACTGAACAGATGCAAAGATGGCAAGTGGCATTCTAGTCTAACGTAACAACCACAAGGGTTACAGAAGCCTGCTATCCTGAACAATGGACATTTTCTTCATTCCATGAGTTAAATGGGATGCTCTTAACCCGCTGATTATAACACTCATTATCTGCATATTTGTAGACTCTGATCCACTTCCCCTCACCAAGCTGGATTGCATAAGCTTCTATTGAAGGTTGATTACTCTTTTTTAGGTTAGGGTACTATTTGGCATTGCTATATTAGTCCAGATGGAAAGTAGGAGTACGACAGGATGCAATGTCACTAGATCAAACTTCTGCACCTGCATGTAACTCACCTGAGGCAAGTGATGAGGGACAAGGAATGGGCACTCAGGTAAAGAAGCTCCCAATAGTAGAGGCCAGGATGATGGCAAGAATGATGCAGCATATCATGATCATAATCTTCTTCTGCTCAGCAAGAGGAAAAATTAATAATAATAATAATAACAACAACAACTACAATAATATCCGGATTTATTTAATTAGAATGGGGTTGGTAACAGGAGGAAAAAGAAGGGGCGTATCTTCTTGTGGAGAGGGGGGATGGAAGGAGGTCACTGGAACAGAGGATGGGATTATGGACTAGAAATAATACAAAAGAGTTAAAGAGGATATTATGGACTGTTCTTTCACAGACATGGATGGCACTGACAGTGCTTCGTGAATTTTTAGAAGTCAATGGACTGGTCTCGTCAGTTCTTACCAAAGCTGTTTTGGATCCAGTAGAGTGTTCAAGTGATTTAGATGGAAAGCATGTAGATGCTATCACTCTAGAAGAGCAATGTCATGTATGCACTGCTAGAAATAGCTTACCTGAAGGATTTGGCATAATGAAAACAGGCAACGAGGGGGAGAAAATCCAGCCAGGCTTGGTGTTCCAGATGTGATCCAGTTTCTCAGTCCTTCTGTATTCATACTAGCAACTCCCCCACATCTGGGCATACTTCAAGGTCAGTTGCAGAAGGAAATATAGGGTAGAGGTGTGGCCCATACAAGTACATGTCTCCCCTCAAAACAAATGCAACTGCTTGTATAGCTATATCTAATCTGTACATTCAATGGACAAGGACAACAGAGGTTACAGATTAATGTTCAAGTAAATTCATTTATTTTGAAATTTTAAAAAAGGTTCTTAAAAAAAAACTTTGAAAAAACCATAGGATCTCTGCTGTCCATAGGCAGCTCAGTATTCTTAAATTCAATCTTCCGCTTTTACAGATACCTCTCATAAGTGGTCACTTCACCATCCCCTTAATTGCTACCTACAAGTTACAGACATCAAGGCCTAGAGGGAAGGACATCACTAAGGATTCTTCCCTCAGCTCCATCTGCGCAGACGTGGAGGAGGGCCACACAAATGTTTGAGCCAGCAGTGCCTCTTCGCATTCTACAGAAAAGGAATCATAGGTCAGGGTACCTGCAGCACCAAGACAAGACAATCCAGATACTGGGTCGATATCAATAGTGCAGCTGTTGGAGAAACAGAAGAACTAGCCAGATTTTGCTAGTGACTAGTAGGAAGTGGTGATCCCCAAGAAACAATTCCAATCAAAGTGCTATCATCTCCCATGGGAAATAAATCTATATCAGGCTTCCCAGTCAATAATGTGCATAAATATAGAACAACTCGGTGTGCAGCATTCCCCCAAATTTCAACAAAAACATCACTGACAGAAGCTAAAGCTCTCTGCAATAGGAATGGCTCCTGCAACCCCACCAACCCTCTGCTCTAGGAAGGATGAATCTGGCTTACTCAGTCTGCATTTTCACTTCCATGCAGTGAACCCATTAATGCTGAAGGTAAGAATAATTGCAACACTGATCCTTGGTTTTCAGGGAAAGCTCTGGCACTCACTCTTGTACTATGAGTGCCGTCAATTGCTGGTGTTTTCCTAGCCAAATTCATTTCTCCTTATCTAATTCACAAATACACTCACACATATCAGGATACTAATATGTCTGAAAACAAAGCAATCAGAGGGCCAAAGAGCCTACGAGTTGTAGTGATAATAGCAAATGTTTCTTATCCATGTTTGAAAACAGCAAATCTTAAGAGGATTTTAAAAAATATATACAAGAATATAACAATTGCTAAAACTACACTCTAAATTTCCTTCCCCAACTTGGTGCCAGAAGTGTTGGACTACAAGCTCCCCATGAACCCTATCCAAGGATGGTTGGAATAGTAGTCCCAAACATCTGAAAGGCACCAGGTTGGGGAAGTGCTCTCTAAGAAAAAGCAGACAAAACGACTTCATCTTTAACAAAGCTTTTATCCAACAGTAAGGTTTTCTCTGGTCGGAGTTTCAATATCAGGAAGTTGCACATCTCAGCCACCACACCTGATAAACCAAGTCAAAGGCTTTGTTTGCTTTGAACTGTTACTTTTTTTGTTTTTAACTGGGGATTTCTATCTTGATTCTATCAAGTCAATGCTTTCTCCATACCAGGTTTTCCCTGTCCCATAAACCACACAGACTGATTGTGAACAGTGAATTTGGGTGGTGGGTACAACATGGATGTTCAAACAAGATAGAAATTCCCAGTTAAAACCAAAAAAAGTAACAGTTCAAAGCAAACAAAGCCTTTGATTCCTCACAATTCTTATGTCCTCAGACAAATACATATCTATTTACACAGGGAGCGTTATATTTTGGGGAGCAGACACACAACTATGCCTTCAGCACAGAGACACACTCAAACAAAATTAAACTTATAAGCAGGGAATAACTGCATTTTACTTCACTTAGAAAATTCAATTACATTCCAAACAAGTGAAGCGGGCCAGCCAATTTACAGAAAAAACATACACCCCCCCCCCCCCCCGCCAAGGAGTGCCTTTATCTATGGAAATCTGAGGGCAGCTTTCCTTTTACCTGTAGACCAGTTCTAAGTACCCAAAGCATGGAACCTCCACTGCAATGCCCACTCCTCCAAGCTGAGAAGCAGATGGAACACAAACAGCTCAGATTTGGAGGGCTTGAGTATTAATAGTTGCATCCCAATATGCAACTGTCAGCCTGATTTAGGAACCCTGGCCTGAATACTTTGGTATTTTCATATATGGAGTTGCTACATTTGTGCCCATGGTCCTTTATCTCCTCAAGGTTGGCTTGGCTGACTGCAAACGCCATGAAGTAGCTTGCACTATTAAGTGTTCGACATCATTCCTTGCACCTGACCTCTCTTTGGGGCTGCCAGGGCAAGATGCACTGAGGGACTCCCAGTGCGCTAAGATTTGTAGGAGATGCAAAATCTACTCCATCCTTCAAAGGCCAGCCTCAGTATACAGTGGGATGGTGGAAAGAAGTTACGCGGCAGATACCACTTTGAGCCCTAACTCTTAATGCTGGCAGTTTTGAAGAGCAAAAATGTCTAACATTTCCAGTACGTATCTGGGCATTGTTAAGAAAAAGGCACAGCTGAAAACAAGGCAATGAGGTAGGCAACAATGACTCCAAAATTCCTTTTAAGGTTCATTCCACTGTATTGTAGAAAATTCCAGAAGGATGAAGGCTTAAAAACAGGAAATGCTTGAATTGGAGGCAGCAGGTGAAGTGGGAAGAAAGGAAGGGATGGGTGAGGGGCAGATTTCATGGGAGGTTCTCTCTGGAGCGCCCTGTGTTCGTGGACTTCCTGGATGCAGCAAGGCACAATAGAGTCTTCTGGCTTTCCAAGGAAAGAACTGGAACAGCACGTAGCTCTCACAGGAAGCACAGATGTAAGTGAACTCATTCTGCAGGGAACCATTCGTATTTAATCCAAGAGGTCAGGCTGGAGGGTAGGTAGGGGAAGGTCACACCACAGTAGTAAGGATCAGAAAGGGAGGTCTTGCTACCAACCCAGGAAGAGCTTGGGAGTGTCTGGAGGAAGGAAAGGAACAAAGTGGGAAAAGTTAATCCTCATGTAGGGATGAGCAACCAATCAGATTATTCTGGTCTCGTGAATGTATACAGAACGATAGGCAAGGAAGGAGATATTCCCCCACTTTGTTCTCCAGTGTCCTTAGGAAAGGAAAGGAACCTCTCGTGCAAGCACTGAGTCATTACTGACTCTTGGAGGGACGCCAGCTTTCGCTGACGTTTTCTTGGCAGGCCTTATAGCGGGGTGGTTTGCCGTTGCCTTCCCCGGCCATTATTACCTTTCCCCCAGCTAGCTGGGGACTCATTTTACCGACCTCGGAAGGATGGAAGGCTGAGTCGACCCGAGCCGGCTGCCTGAAACCAGCTTCTGCTGGGATCGAACTCAGGCCGTGGGGAGAGTTTCAGCTGCAGAAACTGCTGCTTTACCGCTCTGACAATTTCTCTCGCAATTCCCTTCCCCATTAGCTCAAGGTTCTACGGCAGGGATAGACAACCTGGTGCCCTCCAGATGTTTGGGCCTACAACACCCAGCTGTCATTGACCTGCTATCCAGGACCTATGGGGGTCAAGGAAAAGTTTCACAGATGAACTATGTATACTCTCAGGTGGCTGTGCTATGGCATTCTCCTCTCTACAAAGTGCCTTGTGGCTCCATCAGATGGGATGTTAACAAGACCAGGCTGTGCTGTTAACACTGCTCAGCAAATGCACAGCAGATTTGTATACCATATGCACAGAACAGCAGGAGCGTGGACTAGCAACCTGGAAGTACAGATGAACACAGCCATGTTGCATGCAGATCTGAACTGAGGAAGAGGAGCAGCACAAAAAACAGAACACCCACTCTGGGAATGACTATAGCTGGAACTACACAGTCTCTTCTGAAGAGACTTCTATTGAAGTTGCATTTAGAAACTTCAGAAATCATTCCTCAGCACACCTCAGCCTCTCTCGGGCTGATCAAATGCTCTCTCCTACCACAATCCAAACACTAGGAAACAGGTGTTGGAAGGCAAGTGCTCAAGATGCAAAAGCTCAAATGTGCAGGTACAATTTATAGCATAGAAGCTAGAGACCAAAAGAGGCATTGCAACCCCGCAAATGAGAGGCCCACATAAAACTTTGTTATATGCTTCAAAATTCGAGAATCTGATAGCATCTTTAGAATTCTTGTTATCTCATTTAATGTTGCTGATTTTACTTATTTATATTTCAAAGCACCTATGTCTCTCCCTTCCACCATCTGGAAAAGGTTTTACAGAGAAAGAGAGAGAGAGAGAGAGAATAATTTATATCAAATCAACATTGATATGAAGGGGTGTGTGTGTGTGTGTGTGTGTGTGTGTGTGTGTGTGTGTGTGTGTTTAAATCTTTTCTTTTTCCATCTTAGCACAGATCTGGACTTTGATAGTAGACAAACCAAAACAGCCCTGGTCCCAAGTCTTAAATATTCAGAAACTCTCCTGAAAGCAAAGCAGCAGAGGAGACTGCAAAAGAGGCTAAAGTAACCCTAAAAGCCAGTAAAGAATCAGAAAAACTTTCTGCTTCCCAAAGCTACTTACGGTTCAGAGCCAGCAGCCTTGTTGGCTGCTTTTACTTCAGCCCTACTGAAAGTCCAATAATGAGTGCTACAATGCCCAGCAAGGCAACCACTATCACAATGATAATTATTGTTTTCTAGAAGGGTAAAAGAAAAGGGAACATTTAGCAATAAATATTGATGTAAGAACAAATGGGGAAAATAGTATGTGTACATTCAATAGGAGGCTTCTGGTTAAACTAAAGCTAAAACACTTAGATTTATGCCGTTTAAGGGCAGGCTGACACTTGCATGCTTATCGCTCATTGGGGTCACTACATCAAGTGATGACCTGAATGCGCAACCTCAGCCAAAGATCAAAATACCAGAGTGCATTTGTACTGCCAGACACAGTCTCAAACCC
Organism: Elgaria multicarinata webbii; assembly: GCF_023053635.1. NCBI lineage: Eukaryota > Metazoa > Chordata > Lepidosauria > Squamata > Anguidae > Elgaria > Elgaria multicarinata. The sequence continues at coordinate 80,383,205 of NC_086172.1, read as the reverse complement.
AATCATAGTCAATGGACAGAATTCGCACATGCAGGTGCAAGTCATCAAGTGATAAGGGAGTGAGGGATGTGCAAGTGTGAATGGACCGGTTAGTTACATTGGCTTACAAAGCTTGCATCCAACTACTTTGCCTTAAAATGGATTGTGGCTATAAGACTAAAGACAAAACTAGACATGATGTTTGTCATGTGGTTCTCCCTGCTGTGCAAGTTTTGTTTTTTTTAAAGGTGGCACCGGGGTGAGCTGGATCAGGACCATGGTATGTGGGGTGGGGTGGGTGGGTAGGCTTTAACCTTTGTCTCTGCTGCAGATCTCCTGTGCCTGTTGTTTGCAATGGAAGCAAAGCTGCACTTGCATCAATGGACGTTTTCCTCCCATTGGAATAGTAGACCGCTGGAGGCAATTCCAATTAGGACTGCGGTAGAAGTAAAGGGTTAAAGCCCCCTCCTGCCACGCTCTGGCCCCAATCAAGGTCAGGGCCCCCAGTACAATTTTTTTTTTAATTTTTTTTTAAAAAAAACCTTGTACACCATGGTTAACCCACATGACAAACTTGGCATCTAGTTTGGCCTTCATCATGTGAAGCCTGCCTGGGATATTACAAAAAAAAAGTGGGGGGAAGAATCAAGCACCCAGTGTTTTCTCTTTCTTCTAAAAACAAGAACACAGATGTCTCTGGTTCACATGTAATGAGAAGCCATCATGGGTGAATTTCTCTGCGGGTCTTGTTGTAATGGCGGCCGCTGCCATTTTGACTATTCAAGGCACACTGTAGTTACATTCGAACACTGCAACAGTGGATTTTTGGGGTGGTAGTAAAGCCACCCAGAACCCACAGGCTGTTTTAGGGTTGCCAATCTCCCAAACAACCCGCCCTCACCAGGTTCACACATAATGAGAAGCCATGGCACTCCCCCTCTCCCGGCAACTTGAATTTTTAAAATTCAGGTCGCTGCCACAAGAAGAAGCCCTGCAGGGGAATTCACCCATGGTGACTTCTTGCTACATGTGAACCCTTATCAATTTTAAACTTTGGCTCCAAACCCTTCAGTGAGACCTACAATTCAGTTTTATGGACATTTATTCACGAAGTCCTAAAGAAATCAGTCAGGCTTACTTTCAGGTAAGCTTGTAGTCTGAACCCAAAATAGGCCTGTGTCCTCATAATATCCCACAGAATGTTACTCAGATTTTTAATAAAATAATAATCATCGTCATAATGTTTCAATGTTCAGGCTCAAAGTGTGGTATCTGGTTTTAAAATTCTTTTAAAATAGGCTGGCCTGCCATTAAGTAGCAGTGTGCAGAAAGATATAATTCAGTCTTATTTCAATGCATAACCATTTCCTGATCAACTCAGAACATCATAACTATAAAGGTTTCTTTGCCCTACATTCCCCAATCGAGTGCCTTCTCCCTCAATATAAAAACAGCTATAGGGAATGCAACCATATTGGATGAAGGGGGCTCTCAGTCCTGGCCTTTCCTAACAGGTGGTGAAAACAAGAAGCACTCAGTACATCCTGCTCATCATTGCCTTCTCCTCCTCGCAGACCTCCTGTGCCTTTAGCAAAAGGGATGGGCCACTTGCAGCTCAATAACATCTGGATCGCCACAATTGGCCCACCACGGCTTTAGCTGCTGCAAAACATTCATTGTGCATCTTCCCTCCTGTTACAATAGCTGCCTGTCAAACAGCTGTTAAAAGTGGCCCAGGGAATCCCCAGGGCTGAATTTGGCCCACTGAGACCCCTCCCTCGCCCAAAAGCCCCCACCTTAAATAGAACAAGGCTTAGCATACAAGGTTATAAGAGAACGGAAGAACAGCCCGAAGCCGGAGTAGTAGAGGCACAGACTAGCACACCAAAGAAGTTCAACCCTCATGTTTGGAAGAGACTGTCAAGAGAATTAAGGAGCTGTGAAAGAAGAGGCCGGAGGAGAAGGATCAGGGGGGTTTAAGCACTGCTGGGAAAGCGAGGCAATGCTTAACGAAACATTGCTCGCTAGTCATATAGTTCGTTGCACAACTGGAACTGGGTGGGTTTTGAGCAAGCCACAGGGGCGGGTGGGAGAACAAGAAGTGGATGGGATGGAAAAAATAGGTCTGCATCTAAAGAGACTGAACAAGGACTTTGGCCGAAGGAGAAGAGAAGGGCAGGCAGGGTGGGGCTCTCATTGGGCTTTCAGGAGTTGGGTTCGGTAGAAGCCAAAAGGCCTAGGGAGAGGGGTGGGCTATGATGCGTCCTTCTCACCCTTCGTGCTTCACTCTGAAACTTTACGGCCTTTTTGGTGTCAGCAACGGCCCGCTCCACAAAGCCTACCGACTGGTCCATGTTGCTCTCTATGCGGTCAATCATGGCTCCCTTGCAGAGGAAAAGGAAAGCCGGAAGCAGAACAGAGAGGCAGAAGCAGAAAGTGTAAGCTGCCGGTGCAGAGATGGTAGTCTATGTGAGAGAGGCTCACCTTGCGTGCCTTACTCTTATATTTCAAGGCCTTTTTGGTCTCCTCGCGAGCTTTCTCTATGTGATCTAGGGTGTGCATCACGTTGAGTTCTATATTATCTACAATTTCTCCCTGAGAAAGTCAGGAGAAGGGGGAAGAGAGAGAAAGAACGTTAACATGTTAGGAAATCCTTTTTGCTGTGTAGAAAAATCCCCAACTTCTCACCTCACCTAGTTCCATGCAGGCTAGAGCTCCTTCTCTGCACCCTAAAGATTGCCCACCATGTAGCTCCTCTCTTGGAAGCTTGCCCAGTCCTCAAATGACCCACACTGTCATCTCCATCACTGTCACCCTCCCTCTGAAGGACCAGGGATATATGGTTTTTCTCCATAAACCAGACTTCCCCAACCTGGTGCCCTTCACGTATTTGGGACTACAATCCCTATCAGCATGGGAAGTGGTTGGGGATAATGGGGGTCTTGGCCCAAAACATCTGCCACAGCCATTCAGCTACAAGATTCCAGCATTAACTCATCCATATTCCCTCCTACTCCCTCTCAATCAAGCCCTGTTTAAATTCTGGAAAGAAGCACTCACCTGAATGAGACCTCCTCGGGATTGCATTGTGAGCAGAAAACAAGACACGGGGCCTTAGAGACTGGCATTAAAGCCCTAAATACTATTAAGCAGACTATTTCTGTCCCAGAATTGATAAGCAGTAAACAAGGGTCTGGTTGTGATGGATGGAAAGGGCCATCTTTGTCTATGGAATAATGGCTAATTGAGAACACAGTAAGCAACACAGCCTCTGCAGGCCAATCCAGTCAAATCTCAACCCCAGTATCCAAGTTATCTTAATAATGGACCTTATCAGGCTACACTAGCCCCACATCGTATATGTTTAGCGAGCTGCATTCACTCATTACTCCGCCAACCACTAGGTCAGGGCATTAAAACTTAAATTACCCTAGAAGCCATGCTTATATTAATTTAGAAGGAGCACGCTGTGGAAAACTCGATAAAAGCCTGTTCGTAAGATCTTTAAATGTGTTCTCCGTATTTTTCCCCTGCACTCTATAGCACCCTTTCTGTACCCCAATCTCTTGCCACCCCTTCTTTTATCTCATTTCCACACCCCACAAATCTTTCTGCACTCCACCTGAGATCGAAAGATGTGCTCCACTGAATCAGGCCAAAGGTCAAGCTAATCTAGGGGTACTTAGATTAGTGGGTGATGTCAGTGGGTGATGTCATCACCCTGCTCCCACCCCCCAGGTTTGCCTTGCTCCATACCCAGAAAAAAGCATGGAGGACACCTGCCTGCCACTGAGGAAAGGACACTGCTCCTCCCAATGATGGACAACTTCCTCGGAAGTAGCATACCAGGGATGTGGGTGGCCGGGGACTCAAATGCTGCCAGGAATAGTGGCTATTCTAGTGCCAGCGCAAACCCACATAGCTGGTGCCAGGGAGAACACTCGCAGCACTGGCTTGCATCCCTGCAGTTATCTCGGATTGGAGATTGAAGGTAACCACAGGGATTCCTCTGTGTGCTGCTCCTCTCTTCCCTTACCCGCAGTACGGTCAACCAATTGCCTCCAGGAAGCTTCCCTGCTGGCCACAAGGACAATAACTTTCCCCTCCTTGTCTCCAGCAGCTGGCATTCAGACGTGCACGACCTCCATACAACGTAGGTCTCATCTAGCTAGCACTACCGGTAGTCATTGATAGGCCAGGCCCACCATGAATTTGTCTTTCAGAGCACCTTTCCTGGTGGAAGCGGATTTCATATGTGAATTATGTGTTGCCTGTGCAGAATATTTTCCTTCGCCTGAGCTGTCTGCCAGTCAGTTTTATTTGGTGATTCCACATCCTAGTATTATGAGAAGGGGAGGAAAAGAAACCTACCTTCTCCAATACCATTTGTAATTTTATAACCCACACAACTAAGTAGTCTTTTTTCCCTACATTAAAAAAGTTATTTGGGCTGCAATCGTAGGCATACTTACTTGGGAGTAACTCTATTGAATTAAATGGGACTTGCTTCTGAGTAGATTGTGGATTTAGCATTTCCTCTTAGGCAAGGGTGGGCAAACATTTTGCCCCAAGGGCTACATGCAGCAGTGAGCCAGGGCTGCATGCCAGTTGCCATGCCAAGAGCTGCCTGTGGGCATGGTATCCTCCTTGCTTCCTCCCTGCCAACCCCCCTATTCCCCCCCCCATACACCTACCCCATACACACACACCCATGGAGAGAACTGGCATGTAGGGAGGAGAGGGTTAACCCTCCCATTCCCCCATCCCTTTCTCTACAGCTCAGTTACCTGGTTTTCCACCAGCATGGCAATGTCCACAAACATGTCATGAAGCTCCTTGATGCTACTTTCGAGCCGCACAATGTCCTTATGCCGTCCCTCAATCTCGCTCAGTGCTTGCTTTGAGATCTGGGAATCCATGATCTAGAAGAGGCCCAGAGATTGTCACTTACAAACAAGCCACTGTGATCATACCCTCCCAGGAGGACACTGGGCAATATTCTGCACTGCTGTTGTCACAGGCTCAGTCTTGTCCAATCCCAGCTTCTCTCTCTGGACATACCTTGCCATTTTCAGTTCCTGCCCAAACTCTGCTACCATTTGGATCCTCCAAACAATGATGCTTGGCACCCTTAAGAATCACCACTCACCCACCCCTGCAATCCATAGATATCTTCCAGAATCTTCCAGTTCTCCTCTCCTCAATCCACCACCCCCAGCACCAAGTTAAGGAACAAGAAGAAGGTCCTACCCTTTGGGAGGCCTAACAATAACATCACAATGCTCACCCCGGATGTGAATATTGATGGATTCCCACTCTCTAACATTTCCTCCAGCTCCTCATCTGTCGTATTCTTCCCAGCTGTGTCCCACAGAGAAAAGAGAGGGAGAGAACAAGAGCTACAAATATTGCAATAGGAACACACTCGTGTAGCTGTAAAAAGAACTACCAGGACAGGAAAGGGGGAATTTACTTCCGTGGACAGATAATGTTCACTTTGGCACCTCACTGGTCTCAGGGCCAAGTTAATAACTGGGGCTTGGTGGTTATCGTGATAGAACTGTTCAAATGCAGAGCTGTTTTAATTTTGATCCCGCCTTTCCTTGAGAACATGCCCAAGGCAGCTAACAATACCATAGGCACAAAAATTCAGTGTCTTTTTGCAGCACCAGATCTCTAGTAGTGGTGAACTAAGCTGTGCTCAAACTCTGAACATGGCTCTTTCTGATCTGTTTTTGTACCATGGTCAGTTGACTAAGAAATGTGGATGATGATGATGATGATACAGAAAACAGCAAGAGGGAAAGGCCCTGATACGTCACAAAATGGGAGAAAAATGTTCTCAAGTGCCTGGAAAAACGTTTTTTTAGGCCCAGCACATTTAGGAAAGAAATTTCCTTCCTCAGGGTCCACTTATATTTCTTCAGATATAACACAGGAAATCTTACCAATGCTTCCTCTGTTTCAAAATGATGATGATGATGATACAAAGAGACAATAATAGAAAATATTAGTTTTATTGGTTTCTGTAATGAGGAATTATATGGACCTAACTTTCAGGGCTGTTGTGATGATTACCAAGGCAACATATATGAGGTACTTCAAGCACTCAGAAAGAGCCACAATATAAGCAGCAGTATATTTATTATTAATTCAGCTTCTGGAGAATTTCAACTTTCATTTTTTAAAAGTTTCTAGACCTTAGAGCCCTTTCAGACAGCCAGAAAGAGTCCGGATCCATGAGGGCAGGGATGAAAAAGCATCACCAGATGAAATCACAGAAACCAGCAGGTTGGGAAGGTGGAGAGAAATCTGAAGGCTCATAACTGTGAACTGGTGTCTGGGTGATTCTGAGAGTGGGAGAATTCTGAGCCACTCCAAGCAATCTCTACTCCAGGATACAGAAGTAGAGCTACACCAAGAGCAAATAAAAAGCTCTGGAGAACATGCAGCACATCTACCAGAAGAATTCCACACTTGAAGGTAAAGCAAAGAATAATAATATAAAATATGGCCTTCAGGGTCCTGGTCTACCCAAGCGCGAAACCAAGGTCACTCAACAAAAGGCATACATACTGATCTCAAGCTGCCGCTGGATCCTCCCTTTGCTCCGTTCCCGGAAGTCGACCTGTGCCTCATTGTACTTTGTCATCACGTCAACGAATTTTCGGGAAAGGACTGAATGCTGGTGATGGGAAGAAACAAGAGACGCTTAGCCCTCTCATGGTAACAGTCTGATCGGAGCAATACAGAATTGACTGGCTTTATCTTCTGCTAATTGGAAACTGAAAGATGAGCACTTTGAGGAAGATCCAGGGGTCTTGGGGTTTGTAACCAAATTTAGTCACACTAAGTGTGGATGCATTGTAATCAATGGACTAGTCATGACTAACACAAGTCCCATTAATTTCAATGGGTCTGCATCTGGATCCAATCCTAGGTCTGCATTAAAAATAGATAATAAGGGTGCAATCCTATGTATGTTTAGAGAGAGGAAAAGTCCTACAACTCCCAGCATTCCCCTGCTAGCACAGCTGGTGGGGGAATGCTGGGAGCTGACAGGCTTTTATCTATCTATACATACTCAGAATTGCACCCTAAATCCTCTGCAACCCTTCCAAGCTGAAAGGGATGTGACTTTGTTGGGAAGTCCATTTACTGACTAGAAACCATCATTTCCCCTTCCCTTCTTTCTTTCTTTTTGATAAACGTTTTGGCTTCCAGGATTTAATTTGAGCCAGGGTTTCAACCTGGAACCAGTTAAGTACCAGAGCTTACCCCAAAAAACAAGCAAAGGAACACAGCACATCTGAGCACATTTAGAGAGCTTCTCTCACCACTAAGAATCACAGCTAGTCCTTATGAGAATAGTATACAGGCCTGAAGACTTGATTTCCAAGAGGACTGACTCCTCACACCTTCCACCCATCCCTGCAGTTCACCACCTGTGGCTTCCCAAAACATATGTTCATTTTATATTGTTCTTTCCCCAGCATCACACTCACCTACCACTGGCTAATGGCAGGCCAGGGCATCCTGCAATACACAATTGCCATTGAGTTCCTCTTACCTGGGACTTCCGTATCCGCAGGTCAGCTGATGATCGAACCTCATCCTGCTCAATGTTCCGCTCCATACCTGCGCATTCAAGGAAAGGAGTTATAGACATCACAGACTAAAGGCTGCTCTGGTTCTATCCTGTGCAGTTATGAATGGGGTCTCTTATGTGCAGCCCAAGTAAGGGACTAAGAAAACTTAGATCTGTATAACTACTGTATGTGTGACAGCAAGCTTTATGTTCTATCAAAGAAATGAATTTTTAACTTTGCAATGCACCACACTGGAACAAGGGGCGGGCAGAGACAAGCCTCACATTAAAAAGTTAGTGGACCCAAAGATCTTAGATTTGAAGAAACTGAACTGATGGTATTTCAAAACGTGGAAAAATGGAATGCAGATTCACAATACCAATTAGTGAATAGCTTTGGCTATTGGGCGGTATAAAAATGTAATAAATAAATGAATAAATAAATAAATTAGAACATTCCTAAAGGTGGGATAGGATCCACAAATGTGCACTCAACTGGACATTTTCTCACAAAGATGTTTAATTAAACACAATTATTCTGCTCCTCAAAATCTTAAGCCAACATGGCAGGAGTTGAGTGTGTTGAAGAAGGGAGCAGGAAAGAAACTGGGATAGTCTGTTTTGAACTTAGATCGGGTCAGAGCTCTCCTGTGTGTGTGTGTGTGTGTGTGCGTGTGGGCACAGGCATTTAAAGACAATAGGATATGTTACCCACACTTTGTGCATTTGCTCCAGGATACACCATGTATCCACAGGAATTGTACCTGCTGTGCAAAGTGGAGAAGTGACCCAAATAAGTGTGGAGCCAAACAAATACCCTAGTCTGCCCGTGGAACACCATTCTTACTCTTAAGTTTGTTTCGGACGCTGTTAGCCATTTTCTTGATATCTGCCGTGAGCTGTTCCAGATCATCCTTTGTCTCTGCAGAACAAAGCAAATCCATTCAGATCCAAGGGAGCAGGGGCAAAAGAGTCTTATCTAAAGTCCATGAGAGGATTCCCCGGACCCAAGCCTCTTCAGGAAGCTTACCCCACCCTTCCTAGTACCAACCTCTTGGGCTGACAGACAGACACAGCATCAAAAGGCAGGGAGAAATGAACGCTTTACCACCTAGCAATGCCTTCACCTGATAAAGACCCGCAGCAGGATTATGCCTGGGTTCTCCAAGTACGGGAAAGCCAAAAGCATTATTGTCAAGGGGTTTGTGTCCTACTCACTTGGTTCAGGGATAGGGGCAGACAGGATAACACTGTACAGCCTTTTTGCCTCTTCTACATTCACTGAAATTTTGTCAATATTCTGCCGAGTCTCGTCGATCTGGGAAGGTACAGGAAGAAGATGAGAAGGGATCCACAATCATGGACGCAGGCTGGAGGCAAGAGTTAACTCCCCCACCACCACCAAATTAGCACCAAACCCATTTGCTCACATCTTACTTTAAATTAAGCTGCTTCATGCAAACATTTTAGCAATAGCTGCATCACTTGATGTAACTGTGGGAGCAAAACTGAAGGCAGCACCACTCCTCACCTCTGCAAAGAATTCATCCATGAAAGCAGTGTTATCGATGGCAATTTCCAGGTCATCGTCGGCATCATCCTGGTCCTGTTTCTGTAAAGCGACAAGGAGACATCCATTAAAGAAGGATCGCATGGTTTGACTGTATTTAGCATTGTGGCTGATCTTCCCGCTGAAAGGAACACCGGGCCAGTGACTAGACAACACCACTTTGTAGCCAGTTCCCTCAAAACTCCGCAGCATCATTGCTGTGAGGCAGAAACGGTCGATATAGAAGGAAGGAGCACAGGCTATCTGGCCAGAAAAAACACAGCGCCAGCAGCCATTTGGTTTGTCAAGCCCGCTCCTTGCCCTGCGTTCCCGCACTTACCCTGGACTTGGATCTGCCCCCAGGAGCGCCCACTGGCTTAACCCAAACTGAGGCCACCACTGACAGAGACACAATGTGGTGACCTCGGAGCAACTAAAAAATTCGTGGTAAAATGACACTGTGAAAAAGCGCAGTAAAAGCCTGATGTAACTGCGAGTCGGCGACTGCGTCATATAAAAAATACAGCGCCACTGCACAGCCACGATGGGGTAAATAGGCTGTATAGACACCTCCTCAACTTGGTGCCTCCTGGAAGTGTTGGACTATAACTACCATCATTCCCAGCCAGCATAGCCAATGGCCTTCTAGCTAAGTATGATGGAAGTTGTAGTCCAATACCTCTGAAGGGCGCTAAGTTCAGGATGGCTGTTATATAGGCTGCTGTATTCATGTCTTGTGGGGCCACCTCCCATGCAACAAGAATAGAATTCCCTGGAAACCAGTGAAACACACACAGGTTGGGTCCACATGAAGCTTTGAACAGGAAGCCATTAACCACTTGGTGATTACTTAAAAAGCAAACACGGTATAACTGCCGAGAGATGGCCACCTGTAATCTCAGGCCACTCTTACCACTGCCAACACCATAGTCAGACATTCAGGGAAGCTGCCTGCACAGTAATAGTAGGCTCTACGCATGACCAGGGGCTACAGACAACTCCCTCACCACATGGTTATGGGCATAACATTGTAAGCTTTTATGTGGTTTGTGCCCATCTTTCTCCATCCACAAAAACTGCAAGGGTAAAGGGAAAGCAGGATGCAGAACAGCCTTCCCCAACTTGGTGTTAGACTACAGAACCCATCAACCCTGGCCAGAGTATGGGACCTGAAATCCAACACAACTGGAAGGCAACAAGCTGGGGAAGGCTGACATATAATGGTTCTTTTCCATTAGCTGGGCAGGTGGGGGAGGAAAAGAAATCAAGACACTATTTAGACAGAGCCCTGCTCTCTGTCTGTATCAATTCCAACACCATCTTTTATACCTCAGGCCCATGGTGCTACCTACAACACCACTATTCCCAGTTGCCAGCAGGAGAAGGGATAGAGAAGGCTGAATGCTGCCTGGGAGATGAGCTGGAGGACTAAAGGCGAGCCCCTGCCGCCCTCCGCAGAAAGAGGCAGAAGGCTGAAGAAGCCTCCTGAGAGAAAGCTGCTAACCCTGCAGCCAATCATCCTAAAGAGATGTGCAGACATGGGGGGGGGAGCAATCTACAAGGGCTCACCTCCCTTCCCCCATCTCTCCCCCACACCCACCCCGGGCCCCTATTTTGAAGGCAACCTTCTTCCACACTATTAGTTTCTGGCTCTAGTTTCATATTAAATGCTGACGTATATTGTGGTGTGTTTTGTTGTGCGTTCTGCTTTCCTTTCCAGAACCAGGCATGCAAAACGGATTCCAAGCCGCTGGCTAGTTAAGGGAGGGGAGCACCTTGGATTCCAGCTCTATTTCTGAAAGGGAGGTGTCTCCCATTAAAAAAAACAAAGAGACCAAATCTTCAAAGCTCATAAAACTCATAAAGGCAATATTCAAATATCTGATAAAGGAAGATTTAATCTCTTCCTCCACGACCCCATGCTCTTTGTACCTTGCACTCCAGGAGGAAAGACAAAAGAAACGATTGGCAGGAACAAAATAAGTATGCAATCCAGGCGCATGATCGCCTTTCCATTGGCAGAGATCCAGGACTCCTTTCTCCTATCCACCAATAAGCTGTCCCCCTGGCTACTCATCCCCTAAGGTAACCACCTTGAAGCAAGGTTCTTCATTAGCAATCAATGGGGAGAAAAGGTAAACCCTGGGGAGCAGTTCAGGTGAAACTGACCAGAACAAGAATAAAGAAGGTTGTAGTATAGAAACCCTCTTTCAGCCCAAGGGGCAGATTACATTTTGGCGAAGGTCCCAGGAGTAAGTGGGGCTGGAGTCAAAGGGGACCATTTCTAATGTTGGTTTCTTTCTACTGTCTAGAGAAGAACTGGCAATACTTTAGGTAAGCCCCTACACAGAGTAGATGGGAAAGGGGCCCAAAGTCTTTAGTCGCATCCCCTGCCTCCCAACCTGACCCCGCAAATGCTGGGTTTTTCTCTCATTCTTAGCATACTTTGCCCTTCCTGCAATGCCAGCTCTGCCTGTCTGTATTTGGATTTCTACAGTATTGACTCCAGGCCTCAATGCCTGGTCTCAAATAGCATGTCACTCGTCACTTGTCACTGCGCAACATAAACTAAACAAACTGCACCCTCAGAGGGACTCATCCTGCCTTAGGTGGAAAGGTTACAAAAGGACGGCCAGGCCTCAAGGTCAACAAAGATGTATGCTCTAAAGCTGATGGACTGGGAAATCGTGTCAGGCCTTTCAAGGGCAGGACACAGTTTTGCCATTGATGTAGGAAGACAGATCTTAAATTGGATGATGAACTTCCCCCACTATTCCAAAGAGAGATGCATGTAGTTGTTAGGGGAGGCAAAAGGCAGGTGTGCAGAGAATAAAAGCAGACTGACTTCAAATATGGTATCCTATCACATAGGGTACCATCACCATGAGTGGCATCATAGACCCACATAGCTATCCCCAAATCCTACCTTCAGAGATGTCTAAAAGATAGGCATCCTTTCATTATACTGTTACACTGAGAACTCTTATTCCATTTCAAGAGTAGAAGGAAATTTCATGGCCTCTTCTTTTTTAATATAGATACAGCATTGTAAGACTGGGAAGTGGCCATCTTATCACAACATTCTGATTATTTCCCAGGATCATGGGGAGTAACTGAAAACAAAAACCTTCAAGGGAACAGAAACTGAAATGAAAGAAGATAACAGTAAAAAGAAAACTCATTCAGTATTGTACCGAATGAGTGCTCAGTAGTGCTCAGGGTCAAAAGTGCAAACTATCTTACAAGGCTAGCAATTATATGAAGCACTCCATAGCATTTGGGATTCTGGCAAATTATGGGCTGTTGACTGACTGGGACAGCTGTTAACACTGGCAAAAGGTCGACCCTGACATGCTAATCCACAGCAGTTAAGTTTTTTGAGCTAAACATTATGACTTAGCATGTTGTGTGAACTATGACTTAGCGTGTCATGTGAACCATTCCTAACCATGGTGGCAACATAACCACAGCTTAAACACATCCACTAACCATTTGCTGCAAAATAGTGGCTTAACCATGGCTTAGTGTGTTGGCTGAACAGGCCCTTTGTGTACCTGTATGGGGCTATAATGCAACACCTGCACTAACTCTTGAGGAGGATCTGGGTGAGGAATGAGGCCTCAGACCATGGCCGGATCTTCACTACTGCTTTAAAGTGCTTTATAACAGTTTTGAAAACAGCATATGGAGTGTGTCTTGGGCCCCAACAGTTGTCAAAACTGTTATATAGCACTTTAAAGCAGTAGTGTAGATCCTGCCCATGTGTGAACCATGAGACACTATTAAAAGAAACCACAGGGGGTTTTTTTTGTAAAAGGGAATTCAATTGGACCTGGAAGAAAATTCAAGGTAAAGTTTAGGCATAGTTTATTAGAGAAGCCAGTGACCAGCCTTTCACTTTAGCAGTGGGACACTGGGTATCAATGTTTGCATTACCAATATGGCATGGCTGATTGCTATGTCCCCATACCTCAGGAATGTTGAACCCCTTTCAGCCCAGGGGCCAAATTCAGTTTTGGAGAACTCCTAAGGGCCGCCTTCCAGTGGTGGGTGGAGCCAAAATACTAGCATATTTTAGTTTAAAGCTTTGACTGCCAGTAACTTAGCAGAAGCATTTCATTGTTTTAGAATTGGGGAGCAGGAGACAGCAAAAAAAAGCTTGAAAACCACCAAGCAGTTGGTGGACACAGGAAATGACCATCTGAGGAACCCTGGAAGACTTCATTGGGACCCCAGATGAGTCAGATTTGGCCAGCAGACCTGAGGTTCAACACCCCCTGCCATATCTAGACCCCACGTTGCAACACTAGTATTTGGGGCTAGTGGTACCAATATGGAAGCCTATGTGAACTACGTAACTCACATGCTCCTGTTATTCAAACATTCCCAGAGCAGTCTAGAATCCAACCCCAGGAAAAGAGCAACCCCAAAGTGCCATAATGTTCTAGTTAGGCCTGAATGGGCAACCCTAAGCAAATACCCCCAAACTGGTAAGCTTATTTTGTCCTGAGGCAAAAGTCAAGGATACCAGAGTTGATTTTCATGTTGCAGCCACCAAGCCCTTGATCAGAGACTATAAGAGCCCTTCACTCACTACTTGCATGAAGGAGGCATCACATGACTATTGAAGAGTGGGGCTGATCTCTTATTCCTGCTTACAAATGTCCACACTTTAATCGTGCAATTGGGACACTGCAAGAGTAATGCACTGGTTCACTTTTGCTTTCTGAAAATTTTGCCACTGACCAGCCTTTTCTTTAATGGCAACAAGACCCTGGAACCTGATCCCAAAGAAATCCACCTGGTCCTGTTTCTCCTTACTTTAGGCAGAAGTGAAGGTGGTTTAAGATTAGCCAGCCTTTCGCTCCACTGATTGAAGTGAAATATGCAACTGAGTGCTGCACCATCCAGTTTTATTTGTACCTGCTGTTTTTTTTATCTTTGGTTGTATATATTGTAGTAACTTTGAGAACCACTAAGAGCTACTTCAGTTATCGTCAGATAGCAGATAAAAATGCCTGAAGAAATGAAGTAATAAAATATATTGCTTCACTGCATAGATGACGGGTGGAGAACCTGAGGCTCACCAGACGTTTTGGACTACAGTTTCCATCATCACTGACCACTGGCCATGCTGGCAGGGGCTGATTGGAATTGGAGTCCAACAACATTTGGAGGGCCACATGTTCCTCACCTCTGGCATAGATAGATTCCAAAGGACTATGTCAACTTTCTGCGACCTGGTGTCTTCCAATTGTCGTGGACAAATCCCATCAGCCCTAGCCAGCATGGCCTATGATCAAAGTTGGTGGGAGTTGTAGTCAAAAACACCTGGAGGGTTCGAAGTTGGGGAAGGATGGGCTGTATCATGGAGCCTAGTCAAAATCCAGCATACCCAGGAAACTAGGACCCACCAGAAATGGGCTTTAGAGATCAAAGGGCTCATTAGATTATACATACCCCAATCTTGGCTGGCAAGCAATCCATGTCTGTTTAAAGAGATCACCCACAACGAGACCCCTCCATCTGATTCTGGGTGATTCCCCATTGCACTGCAGCCACAATACAACACAGCTCCCTGTTACACAGGAGCCCTCCCCCCCCCCCAATAAAGAAGAGTTGCAGGGGTACAGGCGGTTACAGTGGGGAGGACAGGAAGAGGAAGATCAGTGGTGCAAGCTGCTTTCTGCTCAAGCAACCATTGGTTGCAACCCACAGGCAGCCCAGAAAATAGTCAAGGTTATTGAGCAATGCAGTATTTCAGCTGGTAGGTATTTGGGGTGATATTAATGCCAGAGAAGAAAGCTTCTTCCTATTTTTCCCTTTCTTGAAAGAGACACCAAAGATTCTTCCTATCATCAGGAGCTGATCTCTCTAACATGCTTTTCCAGCTACTGGGAAATGAAAAGGATGTGACAATATTTCCTTACCAAATCCTGTACAGGGCAAACTATGAGCTGTACAATATTGCCATTCAATATTTCCCCTTCAAATGAATAGTGCAGCTTCCAAACATGGGTATTCGGGACAAAATAGGCAGGGATATGATTTTTATATATGATGGCATATACATTTTTCTTGACTTTAATCAGAAAGGCTCATGTGTGTACATGTAACAGCTTGAGCTAAAAAACGTACAGAAGGTCCAAGCCCCGCAGAAAAAAAATACTGCACGTTAAGTATGGGGGTTAATGCTGAGAGTTAAGTAACATCTCCCAGCTGTAATTTCTTTGATGCAAGCAATTTCTACTCAGAATCTGAAACTGGACTGGAGCCAGTGACCTAGAATTAGAAGATTTCATCTCCTTTTTCCACAACCACTCTGCCAGAGTCACCCACTGCACCTGCTAAAACTAAATTTAAAGTAATATTCCAACTAGGGTTGCCACCAAAATCACTACCTGAGTAAAGTGAAATTGCAAACAAAATTGTAGGGTCTTGCTCAGGCAAATCATTAGCATGGGGTTGAGGGGCATATATATATATATATAAGATACAAACAGTGATGTTTCCCATGGGGCTTTTGGCTTGCACTCAGCAGCACTGTTTTACCTTAAAAGGATTCATTCATGTGCTCTTTGCCAGGAAATATGGGGGGGGGGGAGTGGGGATGGAAGCCCAAGTAACTTTAATCACAAATGACTTCTCAGTGTCCAAATATTAGCAAACGCAAGAGCCCCCTTTCTCCAGCTCCTTTGATGGACATAATAATTGCAGCAGCCTAAACAGCAGGAACCATCTTAAATTTCGAGCTGCAGGAATGGTCCGCTGAGGTGTTGTTTGTAGGCACAGCAACCAAGGATCTTGCAAGTGAAGTCTCCAGAGTCCCATAAAATGGAGGTCAGGGGTTGCATGAGTTGAAAGGTCACTGAGCCATCTGCATTCATAAGGAACACAGCTAATCTCACTTCTAGCCTTGACACACACACACACACAAAGAGAGAGAGAGGTATTAACAGATGCTGGGTGCTGAAGGGAGGGGGCCTGCTTGCTCTCACACACGGAGACACAGCCAAACTTGCATGCAAAGACACACGTCCCCTCTCTCTCCAAGCCGTCGCTGCAATGACTCCCCTGCGAAGCACCCCCATCAGCTTGGACACTACAAAATGACTGCTACTTTTACTGTTCCCTTCCCTTTCATCTCTGCATGGACAGAAAGATTCTCTGCACTCTTACACACACCCTCCTGCCATGCAATTTTTTCCCTTTCCAATTCACTTCCCCATAAATGGAAGGGTAACCGTTTTATTCCAGTTCCAGATATCGGCTGGATCAGCAGGTAAGGAGCGGAAAGGACGAGCGCCCCAACTCTGCTTCACAGGAACACACGATGCGTTCCTCAGCCTGGTAAAAACCGGGACAGATGGTGAGCATCTTTGTTTAATTGCATTACACCCTCCCAGCATGCTCTGTAGACACTCTCAGGCCTTTAGTCCAATACATCTTGAGGGGGCGGAGAATAGTGGCAAAAGGAAGGGACACTACAAGCTTAGAAGGGCAATGTTTGAGGTGGGCGGACAATTTTAATGAAGGCTGGTAGGGTGGTATTTCAAAAATTCAGTGGCTCTGTTAAAAATAAGGAGTCTAATATTACATTTATAGGTATATTTTCACAGAATTGATATGTATCTACTTATATTTTGAATGTGGCACAGTTTGACTGGAGTTATGGAATGATTTTTATAAATTATTGGAATTATATGTAATCTATTAAACTAAAGTTAAAAAGTATATTTAAAAATAATTAAATTCTCCCTTCCTTTGTAGGGAAAAAAAGGAGTTAGCCATGGCCAAGGGTTTTTGGTTTAGGCTCATTCATACAAAATATCAAAACGTACAAAAACAAAACATGCATAAAATAAAGAGCCCTTTCTATAAACACATTTTCATAACATCATCCCAGTTATTCTCCATATCCCAAAAATATACACCAGTAAAAATAATAATAATTAAGATTTATACTTAAACTCTAACAATATCTGTGGTCTAGCCACCGCAGGCACTCTTGAAGGATGATGATTATCTAGTCCCATTCCAGTCTGGATTTCAATCTGCTTATAGGACTGAATCAGCCTTGATTGTCCTGATGGAAGTTGTTGAGAGAGGGACAGGGCATGTGTAACCCTGTTAATTCTGCTCGATCTCTCATCAGCTTTTGATGCCATCAACCATCGTATTCTCCTGGATTGACTCCGTGGGATGGGCATCAGAAGCAGTGTGCTACAGCGGTTCCGGTCCTACCTACAGGGCCAATTTCAGAGAGTAAAACTGGGTGACTATTCCTCAGCCCCTTGGCAATTGAGCTTTGGGTTCTGCAGGGCACCATCTTGCCCCCAGTGTTGTTTAACATCTATATGAAGCTGCTGGGAGTGGTCATTAGGCGAATTGGCACCAAATGCCATCAATAGGCTGATGACATGCCGCTCTATCTCCCTGAGATATCGGAATCAGGTGAGGCTGTGCAAGTCCTGAATCAGTGCCTGAATCAGTAATGGGCTGGATGAGAGCCAATAAACTGAAACTGAATGCTAGCAAGAAGGAAGCCCTTTGGGTGAGTGGTTCCTGACTCCAGGATATAGGCTCACTGCCTGTTCTGGGTGGGGTTGCACTTCCTCTGAAAGATCAGGTTTATAGTTTGGGGATACTCTTATTTACATCTCTGTTGCTGGAGGCCCAAGTGGCCACCGTGGCTCGGAGTGCCTTTTACCAGCTTTGCCTGCTTCACTAGCTATGATCTCTCCTGGATAGGAATAGCTTGGCCACAGTGGTACAGGCACTGGTAACCTCAAGGCTGGATTACTACAATGCGCTCTAAGTGGGGCTGCCCTTAAAGCTGCTCCAGAACCTGGAGCTAATGCAGAATGCAGCAGCTCAGTTGTTGGGACCTGTCCCTTTCCAGCATGCAACTCCTTTGCTGAGGGAACTGCACTGGCTGCCTCTTCACTACTGAGCCAGGTTTAAGATTCTAGTAATAGTGTACAACGCCCTAAACAACTTGGGACTAGGATACCTTCTCCCCTATCAACCTAATAAAAATAATAATAACCTGCCCAGTCACGGAGGACATACTCCGGGTGGTTCCACATGATCTTTTGGCCCAATTGGAGTCTATCAGGGGGAAAAAGCCTTCATTGTGGTGGCCCTCTTCCTATGGAATTCCCTGTCCTTGGAGGTCAGGCAGATGCCAAACTTGTATTCCTTCCTGTGTCTCCTGAAAACATTGTTGTTCCAGGAAGCTTTCCCTGAATGATCAGCCGTGGTTTTATTTGGATTTCGTTCCTTTGAAGAATGTATTTCAGTGTGTTTTTATTCTGGTTTTATTATTTTATTCTACTTGTTCACCACTCTGAAATTCTTGAATGGGGAGCGGTATATAAATATTGTAAATAAATACACAGGATTTCAAAATCATTTTAATTAATTCTAAGAACAAACATCCTTCCTTCCCCATAGCATAAGTAAAGGGGGTAGCATCTCATACAAAACCAACCTTACGATTGAACTTGTATAATCTGTTGTTCCCTTTACTCTAAGGGCGTGGTGAGAGGATAGGCTATAATTGTTCAGTGGTGATTCAGCCCTAGTACTGAAAACAGATTCCCGGGTTGCATTTTGTTACAACTGAAGCCCTGGGCAGGGTGCCATTTTCTGTATCAGCCTTCCCCAACCTGGTGCCCCCAAGAACTTTTGGACTTCAACTCCCATCAAACCCAGCCAGCACAGCCAATAGTAAGAAATTCAGGGAGTTGTAGTCCAAAACAAGTGGAGGGCACCAGGTTAGGGAAGGCTGTTCTATAAAGTATGGGTTATATAGCATGGGCTAACCTTCTGCCTATGTACACCAGTTGCTAGGGAACATGGGTGAGAGGGTACTCTTCCACTCATGTCCTGCTTGTGGATTTCCCGTGGGCAGCTGTTTGGCAACTATGTAAACAGAATGGACCCTTGGTTTGATCCAGCACAGCTTTTCCTATGTCCTTATAAACTAAATATGCACGGTCAAAGTACAGCAAGGCTACAAGACCATACTCTCAGAAACGGCAAAAGGTTTTCATCATTCCACAGGGATATGCAAAAATTTTCCTTTGATGAATATAGAAGGAGGAAAGGGCCATCAATTAACATGTCATTACTGAAATTAGAGAAATTACAAATTACAGCACCCTCCCTTTCCTTGTGCTCTTTGGTGCTGAGATAGCAATTGTATTGATGATTGACCATCAACGGTCTGTTCATTCCAATAAGGCTTTATTAAAATGCTTCACAGTCATTTGTTAGATGGAAATCTCACAAAGACTCTAAAAACAGGCCCAGTCATAACTCTTTTAGCACTCTAAAACGAGGTAAATGCTATGGTTACAGCCTTTAGTCATGATAGTAACTCTTAACACGCAATCCAACTTTCAGTCAAATGGTGGAGTGTTTTTGAACAGCTGAAATGAAAAGAGAATAAAATATATGGTAAAAAATGCAGTGTTTTAAAGAACACGACTAAGATGATATATAGCATAGTGCATTGATAGGCAACCCAGTGCTCTCCAGATGTTTTGGATTACAACCCCCATAATCCTTGATCATTGGACATGCTGGCTGCGGCTGATGGGACTTCAGTTAAAAACACCTGGAGGGCACCAGGTTGCCTACCTCTGGTTTAGTGGGCTAAGCAACTAAGCTATGAACCAGGAAACTGGAAGTTCAGATCCTGCATCTGCCATGAACTTATTAGGTAGCCACAGGCAAGCTGCTCTCTCTGAGCCTCAGTCCCCATGACCCAAAGCACCTGCAATTTGGGGGATAAGAATACTGATTGTTTTAAAGATCACAACTAGATAATGCATGTGAACTGCCTTGAACACTTGGACATGCTATGCAAGTGTTTATTGTGTATTATTATTATACTTATGCAAACCTGTCAACTCTGCCTCTTTGCATGGTAAGGATAATTGACCTGACTTCCTAATACTTTGCTATTTCACTTTGCTTAAGGTTCCTGTCTTAAGAATATGTACCAGGAAGTAAATGTCCAATGAATTCAGCAGGACGTACTTTGAATAAATGTTTACTCATTTAGATCAAGATCAGTGATCCCTACACTGTGGTCCACAAGTTCACAACAAAATTAGTAGAAAACCACAGTTGAGGCACAGCAGTGAAATTCCAAATTCAGATTAAACTTCGGTAATCTGATGCAGCTGTACTGAACGTGCAGGTTGAAGAGAAAGTATTGCCAAGTTATCTCATGCTCAATCAGCACTGAATAGTAATATCTCGACAGACAAATGTCTTTAGTGACGCAGAGTCTGTATGAACCTAGCAACACTTACCCACAATCCTCACAATTCAGATTCTCCCCTATTTTATCTTCACAACAACCCAATGAGGTAGCTTAGGCTGAGGGACTGACCCAAAGTTACCCAGCGAGCTTTATAGCTGAGTGGGAACTAGAAGCCATGATGAATTTGAACAGAGGGCAATTTCATTCTTTCTGCATAGGTGTGGGTCATCAAGTGTAAACAGCAAGGGGGGAAAAATATCACCACCACCACATTTGCTCTGTAAGGGATGAGCAACTTGTGAGGAGAAGCTCCTGAAAGTTCTGTGTAAAAAGTCTACATCTATTTGCAGACAGAGTGATGTTTCTTCCCAGTCCAGGAATGTCTAAGTACTTAAAACACTCCCCCTCTTGTTTTACCACAAAATGGTACCACCATTGTCACGTCACCTCTGAAAGGATCTTCAAAGCATATCTGTAGAAGTCCCTTGGCAGACCCATATCGCCAACTATTTATTTATTTATTTATTTATTTATTACATTTTTATACTGCCCAATAGCCGAAGCTCTCTGGGCGGTTCACAAAAATTAAAACCATAATAAAACAACAAGTTAAAAACACAAATTCAAAATACAGTCTAAAAAGTACAACCAGGATAAAACCATGCAGCAAAATTGATATAAGATTAAAATACAGAGTTAGAACAGTAAAAATTAAATTTAAGTTAAAATTAAGTGTTAAAATACTGAGAGAATAAAAAGGTCTTCAGCTGGCGACGAAAAGAGTACAGTGTAGGCGCCAGACGGATGCCACTCTAAAGCCCACAGTGACCATTTATTTTCAGGAATACCTGCCTGAAACAGAATTTGAACTCATCTACTAACTTCATCTCAACACTAATCACAACCATAATCTTAAAAAGAACAACAAGAGCCAGTGTGGTATAGTGGCTAGAGTGTTGGACTGGTAGACGAGAGATCTGGTTTCTAATCCCTACTCAGCCATGGAAGTTCACTGGGTGACTTTGGGCCCGTCACAGGCTCTCAGCCCAAGCTACCTCAAAGGCATGAGGATAAAATGGAGAGGAAGAGGATTATGTATGCCACCTTGGGGGCTTTAAGGAAGAAAAAACCAGATATTAATGTAATAAATACTTTGAATGTTTTTAATTTTTGTGAACCGCCCAGAGAGCTCCGGATATTGGGCGGTATAGAAATGTAATAAACAAACAAACAAGGAACAAGGCACCTAAAATCACTGTGAACTAGTTAAGGGAGGAAAAACAAATGGGAAACAAGTTTCATCAACCATGTTTTTTACCAGGTTAAGAACTGTCATTCAAGATTGTCTCTGAAAGATAAATTATTTCAAAATCTTTGGGGCCTAAAGACACCTTTTTCCTGGACACCTGGAGGTTCACTCCCTTCTTTTGTTGTGCTCAAGTTAAAAAGAAGAAGAAGGCTCACAATCTAAGTACAATCCTAACTGTATTTACATAGTAAAGTTAAAGGTTGTAGGCTTAGGTGTTTGGTTTAAAATGCTTTTATTACATACTTTAGTATTTGAAATGATGTGTAAGCACACTTGAGGAAATTTTGGAAATAAAATGTATTTGAAGGCAATAGAGTCAATGGCATGGAGGGAGAGAATTATGTTAAGAGAATTATTTACAAAATGGTCAAAGGCCATGAAGCCAGCATCTAGTTTTTTCACCTGCAAGACTAAGAACCAGGTTTTAGTTTATATTATTCCTTTTTTAACCCTACCCCTTGGCAGCAAATGAGTCCTCAAGGCAGTTTACAAATTATACAATTGATTAAAATGAGCATAAAAACAAACAGATAAAGTCAGCCCAAAAGACATACAAAACAGTCAGAGTATGATTAATAGTGTAAACCTATGTCTGTTTACTAAGAAGTAAGTCCAACTGTGTTCAGTGGGGTTTTCTCCTAAGTGTGTTTAGGATTGCAGCTTGAAGCTACAATGGAGCTCAGACCTTCAATGGCTTCTGAAATAAAATATTTGAACTAAAAACAAGACAAGTGGTTGGTTGGTGGGCTTCTTTGGGGAAAGAATTCTACGGTGAAGGAGCAGCCTCCAAAATGGGGCTGCTTCTTGTCACTTTCTTTCTGACATCACCAAGTCATGGGCTCCAAAGCAGGTTCTCAGGTGATGTCCAGGGGTTGAACAGCCATGTCTCAAATGAAATATGGTGCTCCCTTAAAGGCCATTTACTTTCCTCCACCTCCTACAGTTCCTACAGCAAGTTCCGGGGTGGATTTTAAAATCCCAATTCATTTGTAAACCTCCCAGAGAGCTTCGGCTATGGGGCGGTATATAAATGTTTTAATAAATAATAAATTATTGCTGTGTTGCTTAGATGTATACCGCATGTTAGAACAAAAGTGGTGAGGCTGATCCCAAGGTTGCAAGAAGCGGTCAAAAGCAGTGCTTCGATTAC
The DNA here is from genome assembly GCF_023053635.1 of Elgaria multicarinata webbii. Taxonomy (NCBI): domain Eukaryota; kingdom Metazoa; phylum Chordata; class Lepidosauria; order Squamata; family Anguidae; genus Elgaria; species Elgaria multicarinata. The sequence continues at coordinate 80,360,352 of NC_086172.1, read as the reverse complement.
TTGCTGCCAGCAATTAGAGTGGCCCCAGTTGGAGGCACCCCACCCCATGGCCACACCATCTACTGAACAAAGAGAAAGAGAGAAATGTAGGTAAAGAGTAACAGTGCTTACTTGTATGATTTCACAATTCTAGGGGACAGAAAATGTGCTCCACAAATCGCTAGCATTTAGCCATTTAGTGTGGCTGGCTGGGGAATGTTAGGAGCTGCAAAACCTTTTTCTGTCTAAACACGCATTGAATTGCACCCTTAAAGATCTAAAGAGTAGACCACATTTGCTAAAAATGAGGACTTCCTGACAAAGAATGAGTTTGATGCTTTGTTATCCAAGTACTTTCCCAGAAGCTGCTTGGGGTTCAGTTTCAGGATTTACTGTCTCTTGGAATGAACTGCATAATGTACTCTTTAATGGTCATTAAAATGTGAAGAAAATCCCAGGCACTGAGGTCACACAGCTCAGCATCTTTATCAATTATCTGCACAGCTCACTATTCCTACAGTGAAACACTCTGTCCTTCCATTGGCCTGATCTTAACATTAATGATGTGTTTCATTTGCAGAGTTATGGAAACTGGAGATGCTCAGACATGAACTCCCATAGTTTTGCTCTCTTTATTACTGCCCCTGACACACATCATTCCTATGCAACATACCTTCTACCAACTTCTCTTCTTCCTTCTCCCCTGTCGCAGAACCTCTAAGCAATGCCAGACTCCACTGCAGTCTTCACAGTCGGGAGCTGTGGCTGACATGTTTCTCTGCTTGCTTGAGCAACAAGCTATAGCACAGAGGGAAATGCAAGGGACAGGCAGGCTGGTGCCCTCCAGATGTTTTGGATGACAATTCCTACAAGCCCTGACCACTGGCCATGCTGGCTGGGACCGATGGGAGTTGTCATCCAAAACATCTGAAGGTTGTCAAGTTGATTGCCCCTTTAGTAACTGTGTGTGTCAACCATCACCCCCCGCCGAAGAGAAAGGAGGTGTCACTGAAATTATGGGAGGAGTCTGTCTGTGTCATCACTATGGGTATAGTTCTCAAACCTCTGATCTAAGCAATGTTGCCATTGCAAACCACGTGTCTATTAGCTTCATCACACCAGCGTTATACTGTGCAATCACTGCAAATTGCATGCAAAGGACTCTGAAGTTTTCCATCTTATAATCTGTTTTTACTGTGAAGTACTCTCGTGCATCCTGCTTTAATTGTGCTTCTTAGCCAAAAGAACCGACATATTTTGGACTCCTTTAAGAACGAATCTTTTGTTGTTCTCCAAGCAGCCACTGGGGACGCAGGATGATTTGATATTTTTAAACTGCAAATTAAACAAATGCTTGCATCTGCGTAAGTTTTAAAAATAAAGACATCAAAATTGGTACAGTAATAGATATTAAAGAGGGCTCTCAGCATACCAAATTTGAATCGGATTGGGTCATCCATTGATTTTTTATTTTTTTTTACATTTCCCCCCCCTCCTTAAAACCTTTTCCTGGTATGCAAAGGATCTTAGGAGCGTTGCCGCCTGGGGTGTGATTTAACTAACAACAATTATGACCGCTTTACGCTATGGGGATAATTCGAAGGGAACAGGTACGTGGGATGAAGCTCTATGTATCTGTCCCAATTTCCTATAATGAATTTAACTCATTTACCTGCATCCAAAACTGAAAAGTGGCTTACAAAAACACTGCATTCCAGTTCCCATATTTACCAATCCGTCCCCCATTCCACTGGCATTGCAACCCCATACAGCTTCATTGATTTGATTTGATATAAAGGGTGTACATCATGTCACTGATGTGTTTAAAAACCAATGGACTATTCATTAGCTTTGTGCTACATATTCACATTGCTGAAGTGGTTATTTCAAACCACTGTTCTATGCAGGAGTCCTAGGCCAGACTTTCAAGATTTCATATGCATGTCCAAGAAGACATCAGAAAACAGGCTGCAGACAGAGGGCGGGGGGCCTTTTATCTGTTTGGAACATAATGGAGACACTCGTCATAACTCATCCTTCTTCAGTTATGTTTATATTTGTACCACAAAGAGGTAACATCCAATCAGGGCCTCCACCTCCACTAAAAGTGATGTCAACAGGAAGAAAAGATGCTCCGGAAAGGGAAAAGCTAATCCATTCCCAGAGGCAAAAGACAAGAAAACAGGAAGAGCTGTTCTTGCGAGGTCTTGAATCCCATGACACTGCGAACTATTTCTACCTCTCAAGTGTTGCCCAGGGTCCAAAGGCTCTGGGCACATTTTTGCCATTGCATTCTCTCCTCACAAGCATTCAGCTGAACTTTGTTCTCACTACTACACATCGCCAAGCAGAGCTGCTGAAGCAGCTGCCTCCCTTCTTCCTCTTGCAAGGGGAGATGGGAAGAAAAAGGAGGGCTGCTGCTTTGATCGTGTGGATCATCCCTGCTCCAGTGCATACAGAGCAAATAGTTTTCATTCCAATCCTGACCATCACATGATTCAAAATCCAGCCCAGGCGTTTATCTTTCGAAAGAAGTGGATTTGCAGTTTTTAAGCAGGAAATCACAAGAACAGGATACACATTGGTCATCTGGAAAGGAGTCATAAGCCAACAGAAGAAGCGTGTATCTCACCCACTCAGTCAATATTTTGATTTGATTGCCAAGACAGCTGTATTACCAGCAGTACAGATGCTGATGTTGACAGAAAAGGTCCACCACCAGTGGCATTATGGAAAAATGTACAGTGGGTGTCCAAAATTCAGGTGCCTGCTCAAGTCACTGGCGCTTACTATGTGGTCTACAGCAAATCACCAGCCTGGTTCAGACAACACAACAAACTGTGGGTTGTTCTAGAGAAAGTGAGTGTGGGGTCCTGAGCGCTTGCACACTCCTGCTGCACTAAAAAACCCAGGGACGCTCCATCCTTGGCTTGTTTATTGTGACATGCGAACCCGTAATTATGGGTTGTTGGGAGATGGGCAATCCAGACTTGGGACAGTCCAGACTTGGAACTGGGTTGTTCATTCCAGAACAAGCCAGAATTTGGGATCCGCCCATCATGCTAAACAACCCAGGGGTCCCTGGGCTACTTAGTGCAGCAGTAGGCGTAGGGTGACCATATGACCGGATTTTCCTGGGTTTTTGATGGCAAATCCGGGAGGGGGAGGGGAAATCCGGATTTTTTTTCAAAGAGCAGCTCTAATGGGAATTAACAAAAATGCTTATAACTCCGTCATTTTTTAAGATAAAGACATGAAACGGCACAATGGTAGCTCTTAGGAAGGGCTTTAGTCATACCAAATTTGAAACAGATCTGTTCATCCATTGAATTTTTAGGAATTTTTTAAAAATTGAGGTTTTAAAATAATTATTTTTAAAATCGTCATTTTTAAAGATAAAGAGATGAAACGTTGTACCATGATAGGATTTAGGTAGAGCTTTAGCCACACCAAATTTGAAACAGATCTGTTCATCCATTGATTTTTGGGGAATTTTTTTTAAAATGAGGTTTTAAAATTATTATTTTTAAAACTATCATTTTTAAAGATAAAGAGCTGAAAGTTGGCACCATGATAGCTTTTAGGTAGAGCTTTAGTCATACCAAATTTGAAACAGATCTGGGGCCAGTAGCAAACCCTGTTAACAACAGCAGCAGCTTGCAATGAGTGAAGATACAGTCAGAAAAGATATTTGAGGGAAGGGGAGAATGTAACACACAGAGTATAGCAAAAGCTTCAAAGTACAGCAAAAGCTACAAATGTAGGAGTGAGTGAAGTTAATTTCAGATACATTGAATCTCTCACTTGTTCTTTATTTCAGTGATTTTAGCATTAAGATGTTATGTAGAACAGATTTGTCTTAAATGTGTGCTGTAAAATCAGACATGTGACCAAGGCTATGTTCGGGTGGGCACGCCCCCTTGGTACTGGACACGCCCCCTTGGGGGCGACCATGTTGTCCTCCTTTTTGGTTTCCAAAATATGGTCACCCTAAGTAGGTGGGACCCAGCACATTCACTCCTTGTTCAAAATAACCCACAGCTAACAAACCATGAATTATTTCACACTATCTCACAGGGGGGTTCTGTGGAAAAATTGAATACACTCTGTACACAAACAACTATAAAAATAATTTAACACACACATACACACACACACACAATATGAAACTGCACTGTCATGTTCAAGAAAAATAATAAAGTTTTTGTGTCAGCTAACCTTAAGAGTTAGGTTGCCTTTTACAGAATTGCCTTTACCCCAAACGACAAGTACCATGCCACAACTTTTCAAAAGTTGAAAAGCAGCTTCCGAAGCAGCTTCCTTACAATCATCAACAAGACAGTTCCTGCCTGCAAGTTAACAATCTAAAAGGTATGACAGAACAGGAAAGGGGAATGAGGAAGGATGGGGGGAAGGTGGAGAAATATACACCTATTTTTAAGTTTAAATAGTAGAACTTATAATGACCAGCTGGGAACAGCCCAGGGAGGGGAAGAGTTTAATGGAGCTACTCTTTCACCAGGGCTCATGGAATGGCTCCCCTTCCCATCCCATCTGCTTCAGGTATTCAATAGGTGCTGCCTGGCGACAGTTGAGGCAGGAGCCTATGCAAGTTGGGCAGGATCTACACTACTGCTTTAAAATGGTTTATAATGGTTTTAACCACTGTTGGGTCCCATGACACACTCCAAACCGTTTTCAAAATCTTGTTTGGTGTAGATCTAGCCCTGGTCTTTCAGCAGAGCTGATCCAGTTTTGAAAACTAAATCTTCTGAAAACACCATATATGTATCTCCTACAGAAGCAGCATTCAGAACAAGTCTACCCTTTGCTATATAGGCAGCCTGGCCCTGGAAAAAGCAGAAATCCAACCCACACACTGCTTTACCACATCAGAAGCTGGGGTGTTGGTATGTGCTTGATGCTTCTCGTCACACATAACTGCCATTTATGAAGAAAAATGCCTCTGAGCACTCACAGAATATTTCCTCCTAACTAAGAAACAACAGCAGCTGGCCCACACAAACTTCAAATTAAGGAAGGGAACTGCCTTAATTTGTTTTATATTTACTGACTTCTTTTTTGTATGTTATTCTTATTGATGGTTTTAAATGAATTGTTTTTTTCTTCTTTTAAATGCTGTCTTTTGGTAAGTTAATGTTTATTGTGAACTGCTTTGAGTACAGTTTGAGTATATAAATTATACATATATAAATATGCCTTTATACCTGACTTTAAGTGCTGGTGAAGGGCATGCTTCTGTTGAAGTCTGGTACCATGCCATGACTTAACCAACCAATGAAATAAGAACCTGCATCTTTTCTTTGGGTGACGTGATAGATTTTAGTGTGGTCACCAGAAGTATATACTTTGTATACACTGTGCTAAGCTGTTTCTGATCTGCTAAATGCTAAGAGCATACAACTGATAATTAAACCACTGAACTCTAATATGTATGTAAAAGATGTATGTATTACATGCATTACAAAATTTATGCATGTGCATCGTATATGGAATAAGATCTAAATGTAAATTGCCAAAAGCTAATGAACAATAAACCCCAGCAGAAGACCCAACTAAAATAAACACATGGTGTTTGAATGAAAGGCGCCAAGTTCTAAATTCCTGAATAAGTATATTTTAATGAACTAACACTTTGACAAAGAAAGCAAAGCTATGGGCATCCAGTGCTATCCTGTTTTGTTGAACCTCGTGAGTGTTGCCACTAAATAATCAAGGTTCTTCCTCTATATGCACACTTCTTTTCGTTCTTTCCCAAAGGACCACTAGTCGCCTGAAAGCCAAGGTCATCTTAAAACACCTTCTCAAATGTTTCTTTGTTCTCTCTCCAATAACTTAAAGCCTGTAGATAACCGAAATCTGCGGTTCAACATTGGTAGCTGAATAACTTTTAACTGGCTCTGAACGTAAGAATAAAAGAGGCATTCACTTCCAAGAGAAAGGGGAGGAGAAATGTCTCTTCTGTAATGGCACCTGCCACCTGCAATTTGTATATATACTTATTTTTAAAATACACCTCAAAAATGTCACTCCATTAATCAAGGGCACCTTTTTAGTCAATTAAAAGGTACACTTTTAAAAAATTAAATTAATTAAATTAATTACACAATCAAACATTGCCATGCTGACATTAATAATTGCACATATATCTCAGATCAGTATTTTCCCTCCATGTGTTGTGCCTGTACTCACTGTCAATTACATTGTGTTGGGATGGGGATATCATTCTATATCCCAAATGCTCAGGGCTTAAGACGTGACCCTTGGCTTAATTCCATGTGGAGCAGCACTGGGTAAGGGAGAGAAAGCTACACAATCCTGCAACACTGCAAATCCCACCCACTTTTGGCTCTGAGTTTGACCACCATTGTCTTCTCAAAAGCTTCACAATATGGCTACCAACTGGGACCAGCCCTAAGGAGCACATCCTGCCAATTTTAAAACAGCTTCACCGGCTGCTAGGCCATTTCCAAGCACAATAAAAGTGCTGGTAGTTACCTTTAAAGCCCCATACAGCTGGGTATCTGAAGAACCATCTTCTTCCACATGTATGTGCCTCTGCATTATTATCACCATCAGAGTCCGTTCCCTGGTTGCCCTTGCTTTTTCTTCTTGCCTTTTGCTTTAAGGGTTTGCACAGTTAGGCACCTGCCAGGGGCCCACCAGCAAAAGCCCCCTGGAGCTCCTTCTCCTCACCATTACAACTTGCTTGTTCACCTGCCTCTCGCTCTGGTCCAGGCAATAGTGGTGGTGAAAAGAAGGAGCAGAAGGTGCCGTTGCCAACTTGCTCACTGGCTCTCTGCCTGTAAAGTAAGCAAATGGCAGCAATGATGGGAACGAGGATCAGCCAGGAGCAACAGAAAGGTAGAGACAGTAGCCTCCCTGAAGGATGATGTCTTGCCCAAGGGGCAGGGCCCTCAAAAACCTGGTGCCTACTCTGCCTTGTCAAAACTAGGTAAACCTGTGTGTGTGTGTGTGTTTTCCCAGGTCTCTTACAATGTCAGCTGATTCTGGTGTTATCTTGCTCCTGATGCATGCTTTTTCTTTGACTGGTGTTTTAATTTGTAGGCTGCTTTGTCATGCTGCTTTATTGTCTTTGCTTGTGAGCTGCCCTAAAAGAGTTTGTTGACGGGTGGGGCAATCATATGCGACATGCATATAAAAATAAATGTCCCTTCCTAAGGAGTGACAGCCTGTCCTTCTGACTAATCACTTCCCCTTTGGTTTAGGTTGAGTTTCACAGTGGCTAGTTAGCCCCATAAAAATATAACTTCAACTAACCTTCATTTCATGTGACCCTTCAAGTAACCATATCCTTCAGTGTCGTATGAAGGTTCATTGGTTTTGCCATTAAAGTTCAACTGAGGAATTTTGTAGCAGGATGAAGAACAAGAGTCAAGAGAAATACCTTCCCCTAAAATGATTACTTCAGTTTGTAACACTAAAGGGCTTAACTCTAGGAAAGTGCTGATGCAGCACAGGGCCGGCGCTGCCATAGAGGCAGCTCAGGCAGCGGCCTAGAGCGCCAAAGTAAGGGGGCGTTCCAAAGCCGCCCCCCAACCCCCAACCCCAGTGTCCTGGCTTTGAAGCCAGGGCCCGGCCGGAAGCCGCTCCTGGCTTCAAAGCCAGGATGCTGGGGTTGGGGGGCGGCTTCGGAACGGCTGGAAGCCGCTCACCTGCCTACGGCGCAAAATAGTCTGGCACCAGCCCTGGCTGCCCACAACTTGGCTCCCTCCAGGTATGTTAGACTACAACTCCCACCTGCCATTGGGAATGTTGGAAGTTGCAGTCCAACAACTCCAGAGGGCATCAGGTTGGGAAAGGTTGCATTAAGAGATCCATTGTTTTCCTTTGTTCTAAAGAGCAGGATACGTACCAAAACAAGCAACCGTTTGCCTGGACACATAACAAGATCTATTACTTTTACTTTGAACCATTTCTGTCCTACTTAATGTTTTTGAACCCTCAGTTTACACTCACTAAAAAGCAAGTCCCACTGAACTCAGAAGCAGTTGCTTTCATATAAACGTGTTTAGGAATGAGCTGTAAATTAGAGATTATTTAAACTATTCTCAAACTTTCTGCGGAAAGAATATGCCATTCTACAATGGCGAACTGAGGCAGAGGATTTTTATGGCGCAAAACCCTGCATGGTGTAGAGCAGGAGGGACAGGAAATGGGGCAGAAGCCACCCGTGATAAAGATAGAGCACAACTTACTCGCCTTGAGATAAGAGCAACAGAAGCGTAAGAAGTGGGGAGTGGCAGAGACCTCCAACAAGTGCAAAGGAGCTGCATTTCCTTGGAAGGAAATAGTCATCAAGATAGGCAGGGCAATAGTTTGCCAGAGGTTAGACTTTGTTGATGCAGGCCTTCCCCCACCCCCACTCCAGATAAAGTTATCAAGCCGACAGAGACCAGAAAGACAGAGAGAGCACACGCATACCAAGAGCACAAAAAGTCTCATTAAAGATCTCAGAGTGATTCTCACATTGAAACCAAGCACAGGGGATAGATCCGCAGGGATACCAACTCCACACGTCCAAGAAATATAAGCCACGATCTGAATGTTTAAGGATAAATGTAGAAAATAAGTGCTCAAGATAACAGACAGGCTAGCTGACAAAATTCTTTCCCCTTTTTTAATGCATGGTATTGTAAGTTTTGGGGTGGGGTAGGGATTCCTTAATTACAAATAAAAGCTCGGATCTCATGATTTTAGGATTTTAAAATTCCCTAAAACCACAACATTGGCAGTTTTATAGCAGCTGCCAGGAGGGAGAAGAGTTGTCAGTTTTTACATGGGATCTAGTCCTGATATTAAGAGATATCACGGCAGCTCCACACTGTATGCAGTCAACATAATTGTCAACAAAGTCAACATAATACACAAGTGCTTCCTTGAGAAAACAATATGAGAAGTGGAAGATTTACTTTGCAGGCCTCCTGGTTGCCAAGGAAGGAAAAGACTGAAATATAGAAGTGGTGTTTGCTCAGTGCTCAGAAGCGAAAAGATTTATGAAACGTACCAGACTGTAATATAAATTATCATGCATTAGATGGACTGCAATAATGTGAAGACGACTTGTGCTCTAGGCAGGTCTGGAACAGTCCTAAATAAGAAAGATTAAGGGGAAATGGTGGATTTTTCTTTGCTGGTGATATTTAAACAGAGGCTAGGTGGCTATCATCCATCAAGGATGGTGCAGTTTCATCCTGCACTGCAGATCTTGCATTGAGAAGGGGGTGGACTAGATGCCCCCCAAAGTCCAACACCACAGTCCTTTTGTAAGAAAGAGACGAACTTTTCCAAAAGGCTGGATGAGAGGAGGCCTTACCTTACCATATCACCAAGTTGGAAACAAATGGTAACTATTTAAGATTTCTTCCTGTCATTGGTTTAATTCTACCTTCCTTCAACCCAGATGTGTTGGATTGCAACTCCCATTACATTCAGCCAGCATGGCTCACAGTGATGCGAGTCGAAATGCAACACATCCGGAGGGCACCAGGTTGGGGAAGGTGAATCTAACTGTTTGGAGACCTCATTGCCTGTAGGCTCTGGCCATGCAGTAAGCTGGAAATCCAAGGGCGGAAGGGATGCTTTAACACTAGACCCACCTTGTAGGTCAGAACTTAAAGAGGTAAAACTGTTCCTGGAGCATATTACTTCAGTCTCCAGGCAAAGGTGTGGGGCATGCATGTTTTGTGAATATCCCCCCCGCCAGGCATGCACGCACACACAGAATGTGTCATGCAGAATGAAATGCAATTATGTCCAAGGGGGCAGGAAAAACCTGGGTGTTGGAGTCGTTTCCCCTCCTCCTCTAAACAGCTCCCAGTGACAGCCCTTCCTCCCAGAAAAGCCTCCACAAAACTGTTCTCCAGAAACTCTTCCCCCATCCTGCACCTCCATTAAGACCTCCCCTGGCTTGCATGTCCTCCCACTGTCACTGTCCCTTTGGGACTTGAGTCTGCTGAGGAATAAAAATAAAATTAATCCCCTTCTCTCTCCCAAGCGTTTTATCTCCTCTTCCCCTGGCTGATGGCTTTATAATCCTGACTAAATCCCCGTCACTCCTTCCCTCCCTTTGCCCTGCCCCCAGCTCTTTTGAATCACGGGCAGAGAAACAATCCAGTCCCTCACACATCCAACAACATAGCTGCAGTCCTTTCCCTTAAGGCCGAGAAGGGGGAGCACATGGGCCTCAGACTTTGACACTCCAGAGACCTTCCTCCAAGTCAGGAACTGGCAGAGGCAACCTCCTCTAACTAAGCAAGAAGAAACAAAGGGGGATCCACTGCACAGAATTCGTTTCCGTGCCAGGCCTATCAAGGTCAGATCTGGTCTTTCAAGGGCAGGATAGCCCTAAAGACCTCCTCTCCCCTCCCCATCACCCTCACCTCCCAATAAACCAAGCCCCAGGGGATTTTTCCATGACACTCCCTGCCCATCAGTTCTAAATACGCTCTCAGGTTTGGGGACCTGAATCTGTTAGCCATATCAAGACACATGCACGGAAGAGATTGGGTGGGGAGAAAGGGCAACTGCTTCACTCTCCACAAAGAAACCTACTTCATTACACCACACAGCGTGCAGAAAACAGAACAGGGCAGGGCAGAGAAGCCTGCACGGTGGGCAGCTAATGCCACACATGGTCCCCAATGAAAAACCAAAACAAGGCCTCATCTATCAGAAACAGGCATATTGTTCCAGTGAGAACCAGGGAAGAGCTAGGATTGGAGGGGGGGATCCTCCCCCTTCAGAGTGGGGCTAACATTCCTTTAAGGGAGAATGCTATGCATGTTTAGACAGAAAAAGTCCTACAACTCCTAGCATGCCCCAGCCAGCTATGCTGGGAGTTGTAGGGCGCATCGGATTGCTACCCCCCCCCCCCCAGTCCTGTACTCTGGCAGAATGTCTCTGGATTAGGAAAGATGACACTTGCAGAAGCCAGGAGGCAAAACTGATGAAACTAAAGTGAGGTAGGCAGCCTGGGGGCTTAGAGATGTTTTGAAATACAAATCCCACAATCTCATGTCAGTGGCTACGATGACTTGGGCTGATGGGAGTTGTAGTCCAAAACATATGGAGGTCACTGGGTTGCCTGCCCCTGCTCTAAGGCTTTCACAGCCCTGGAATTGTGCTACTGGTTACGTATCCCTGCAGGCTGTGTTGTTCAAATCTTGCTTGTCCACACACTGTTGACACAGCACATTTGTTTAACAGTAAATGGTTGCCTGATCTACTGAGTAACAAAGACAAGGACTGTAAGTTACAATGCTGACCCAGAAGCCTTACATAGTTTTGACAGTCAAAACTAAAGAGCTTCAGTCACAGACTGAAATTTAGCTTTGTTGTAACAGCCTAAATGCACATGTTATCTGCAGCGCCAAAACCACTTTATAGTAAAGACAGTACCTCCAGAGGGGAAACTGAGACACAGGGAACATAACAATGCGACATTGCTTATCGTGATGTCCCAGTACCCAAGGAGTCTTGAGGCATCTTAACAACCAGCAGATTTCTTGAGGCACAAGTTTTCATGGAGAGTGGGTGACGGCATATTATCCTGGAGGATAAGTAGATGCCAACAATGCTCTTGCATGGTCTACAAAGTACAAAGAGGAGATATCTGCACAAAAGAATGGACAAAAAACCTGATATGAAAAAACACCAATATTTAAAAACCAGTGGGAGAAAATGTCAGACTTCTAAAACATTCTGCTGTTGACTCAATCTTTATTCAGTGAAAAGAAAAACCTTCAGAAGATGATGCCAAAATGACATTGCTCAACTAAAGTTTATCAGCAAATTTGAGTCCATTCATTTAGGTCTTAATAAAGACCACGGATCTATCTCCTATTAAATTAGCATAGCCAAGCTGGGAAGATGGTAATTGAAAATTGTCACTGTTCTTATTTTGTATACATTTGAGCTTCCCATATAGATGTCACAGGCCTGTTGACACCCTTGCGACTCATGGCTTTTTGCTCCCACAATTCATAGTCGAGGGGCTTCTTCCTCTGAACCCTATGTCTATGTATCTGCTGCCAGCTGAGGATAACACCTCATATATCCGATGAAATGGATTCCAATCAATGAAAACAATACATGTATTGGGTCACGACTCTTTCCATTGTTTTTACCACAACAGATTAGCCTGTCCATCCCTCTGGAATTTGTGAAAAGAATAGCAACAGCCCTTCTCTGACCACAGTCCCCACTCATACCCCCACCATTTCCCCAAGCTGCTGTCTGCTATTAGGTTCTCCTATTAGGCAACTGCTGGCTCAGTTTTCTCAGACCAACAAAATGTGCAAATGCTCCCCCCAAAAGGTGTGAGGGAGCAGGAACCAAGCTATGCCTGTAAAACTTTGACTTAGTCAGTTTGACCCTGCTTTTTCACCCATATCAGTTGAACGGAAAAATAGGCCAGATAATTGGTCCTTGGTCTCTGTTATCAGAGGCGTAACAAAGGTTCCACACCACGACCCTATGTCATTGGGTTGTCAGCCTTTTCTCCACTACAGTGTTTTTCTTTCCCCAATTTTTCCTCCTGCTAATTACCTTCGACACACAGCTAGGACTCAACCCCAGTTCATGGGAAGTGTGAATTTATTAGTGCAGTTACGGTGGTAGAAGCTACAAAGTGAACACTAAGGAACTGACTGCATTCGGACAACACAATAGTCAATAGTGGGTTAATAGTCAACTCCACGGTTGATTATTGAGGGGGTACTCCCCACATGACATATTTATAATCTACCGTGGTGTGGATTAAGGCCAGTGTCGAGTTGACTATTAGTCAACGGTGTGTTTGATTGACACATTCCTCCTCTACCCACCCACCCCAGTCCTTGATTGTATCTCATCAGCTATTGCAAATTCTGCCAGCTGGACAAGAGTGGAAGCCATCACTTTTGCCAGGGGAGAGCTGAAAATAACCAACTGTGTGTGATGAAATAGTCAATGGTGCCTGACACATGACAGGATAACCAACAGTTGTTCAAATAATCAACTCTGCACAGCGTTGGTTATTTGCGCTGGTTATTTCAGCCAAATAACCAACCATGGTGTGAAAAAGTCCCCACCCAATAACTATTTAACCCACCATTGGTTATTGTGTCATCTGAACCCAGTCAGAGGATAGCCTCATGATGTAGAGAACAATTTTGTCAATGAAAAGCCAGGTGTTTTTTCATCAGTAAAATTGTTTTCTGCAGCCTGAGACAATTCTCACCCTTTGTGTTCACCTAGAATGCTCACCTGCCTTGCACCTTAGCACCTACTAAGTAACTTCTCCTGGCAACATTTGCTAACCTTCCTCTCACCCTTCCATACATGGCTACTCCTATTTTATAGGAACATCAAAATGTAGACCAAATGTGCCCATATTGTTGGTTATCCAATAACCTCAAGTAGATGTCAGTAGTCAGGCGATTTTTACACAACCTTCAATAAGATTCCAGGTGTTTCCAGACAAGGGTTTTATTGTGAAACTGCCCTGCCTCATTCACAAAATTTTATGGGGGGTGATGATGATGTCTTCCATTTGTAACCCTCCCTCCCACGTTTTCCCACTGCTTCTTCCATCTTTTTTCCTTCTACAAAAACCTGCTAAGGAGGCAAAGACGAATAGTCGCACTATGTCTTTTGACGGGTGGTCCTGCTAGGAGCCCTCTGTCTGGAAGTACACTTCAACTGATCACAAGCCTGGAACCTGCTTCTGGCATCATGTTTTAACTAAATATGGAGAGCACATCAGAGCATGCACAAACACCCTCTCCTTGCCACCAGATTGCCTGTAGACACTGGGGATTCAGAGACAGTTTTCTGGGCATATTTGAGCACCTTTCTCACCACAACTTAAGCCTATGTCCTACCTCTTGCCATTCTTCTTTCTGGATGAGCTCTTATGTCCCATGCTTCACGAGTGCAAGAAAAGAGGCTGAGGGCACAGCCACAATTTCCACAGCATCCTGCCTTGACATTAAGCAATTGCTTAGTCCCAACAGACAAGGAGCCCTCATTGTGCCAAAAAGTGAGAGGAGAAATTGAACCAACCTCTGTATCCAAATTGAACCAACCTCTGTATCCAAACAAGCACAAAGAAAACAAAGTTCCTATTTGTGCAGTGAAGGAGAGAACAACAACTCTAGGAAGGAACTCTCATGGTGAACCAGGCCTTCCCCAGCAAGTTTGAACAAAGGAGTGTGTCTAGGCCTTGACCGAGTTGGGCACGTGTTAAGCTAACAACATATTCTGGCAATAAAAGCTGTCAGAAGTTGTCCTCATGCCAAAGACCTGCACTGAGTGACCAACCTTGTAACTAGGGATGTGCTCCGCTTCTAATTGGACCGGCGAATTAGAAGCGGAGCGGGGTGCTTCGCCTCCCCTTAAGGCGGAGGCGAAGAGGATTGGGGGGCCAGCGGAGCGTGGCGAAGAGGATCGAGGTGAAGGCGGATCCTTTGCCTCGATCCGGAGCTCCGCCGGAAAGGTAAGTGGGGTTTACCGGGCCCTGCCTCTGTCGCCCATTCGGCGACAGCGGCAGGGCCCGGTAACCCCCCCTCCTCTCCCTTACCTGCCTCCGTCCGCGATCCGTCGGCTTCTTCAATTGAGCCCGCAGTTCAGCCAGGAAGTCTAGGCCACACTTGCAGCCCAGACTTCCTGGTTGAACCGCGGGCTCAACTGAAGAAGCCAACGGACCGCGGACGGAGGCAGGTAAGGCCCCCCTCCCCCTTGGTCCCTTATTGGGCTCTGCCGCCGTCGCTGCACGGGTGGCGACAGCGGCAGGGCCCGGTAACCCCCCCGCCCTCCTCTCCCGGCCTTACCTGGCGCCACTCCCCTCCACTGCGGAGCTCCGATTCGGAGCCAGAGCTCCGCGGCGAAGAGGAGCGGAGTATGGGCGGAGAGGTGCGCAGCGGCCCGCAGGGCGGAGCGGAGGGTCCGTGCACACCCCTACTTGTAACGTCACATCATGATATATGCAAGCAACGCTACAAGAACGATGTACTGGAGGAGAATCACAGGTAAGCATGTCTTACTAGCTGCGCTTGTGTATTTTATGAAGGGGTGACAGGTTAAGAACAACAATCAAGAAAGGCTGATAAGTTGATTTAAGGAACTGCCACATCCCATCCATTATGTTTGACCTTGGGGAATCAATGGTCCAAAATAGAGGAGATGCCTTTTAAAAGAAAGTGCACCTGCTGGAACTGCATGGCCTGCAGCAGCTACATGTCACGGAGTTGCAAAACAA
This sequence comes from Elgaria multicarinata webbii, assembly GCF_023053635.1. Lineage (NCBI taxonomy): Eukaryota > Metazoa > Chordata > Lepidosauria > Squamata > Anguidae > Elgaria > Elgaria multicarinata. Next base: position 80,345,090 of record NC_086172.1, on the reverse strand, counting down.
GGAGTGTTCAACTAGTGGCTTTACAGAATCAGTACCTATGCCCGTGGTGTGCCTAACCCTCTCAAGACATCTTACACAGCTGTGTCCTGAGGCATACGTTTGAGCGATAGTCTGTGCACATGGGGCGGGGGAGGAGGGAGAGAGAGGAGGTCAGTGTCACAAGGAGGGAAACCAAAAGGAGGAAGTTGCCAACTCCACATATCTTCCTCGTGCAATGGGTAGAGGGAAACCGGTGGTGGGGAAGGGAAAGGGATCCTAGCCAGCCCCAAAACTTCCTCTCAAGTTTACCCCTCATGTCTCCCCGAACAACTTCCCAAGACTATAAACCTGCTCCTCCCCCTCCTAGCCAGCTTCATCCTGGTCTGCTCTTTTTAACATGCACATGCAAAATGGGTGCTCCCAAACAAACACATGTTACAGGCACCCATGAGCCAAGGAGTTGGCAGCTGCTGTGGCTCCCAGATGTGCCTGCATATGCTGTGGTAAACAAAGACTTGCTGCTGCTGTGTAGCATTTGGAGGGCGGGATGTTCAGCCTCTCCTCGCTGCTGCTGCTGCCACCGCCAAAGACAACAATGATTCCTTCACCTTGCCAGCCGCCCTGGAAAGTTTTAAACCTACCGCGATATATAAGCCTACCCCCAAATCTCCCAGTCTTTCTGTTGTTTTACTTCCAGCTTAGCTTAACCACTTCTCCCCTTCCCCCACCCCCGAAGATGACCACTCTACCTGAGGATAGGAAGTGTCCCTGTATAATGCGACCCACACACACCCCGTCCAAAATGAACCTTCACAGGCTTACTCCGCCCCCATGGTGGGACTTAACCCCTTGCCCTTTTCCTTACCAATCCCTCCCCACAGGTGGATATCTTACTCAAAAGTAAGCCCCACAGATTTCAATGGCACTCCCAGCTCAAAGCGCCTAGACTGACCTCCATACTGACATAGGAAGCTGCCTCATACTGAGTCAGACCGTGGGTCCATCTAGCCCAGTATTGTCAACACGAACTGGCAGCAGTGCTCCAGGGTTTCAAGCAGGGTTCTCTCCTAGAACAACTTGGAGATGCCGGGGATGGAACCGGGTACCTTCTGCACGCAAAGCAGGTGCTCTACCACGAATCTACGGCCCTACTCCATCGGAGGGAGACCCCATGGTGGAAGTGGGGCGGCGAGGGGTGGGGGGAAGCGCTCACTCACCGCTTTCAGCTGCTCCAGCCGATCCTTCATTTTGGACAGGTGTTGCTCCTCCTCTCTCTAGGTGAAACAGGGAGCCCGGGCGAAACTCCCCCGAGGGAGCGTTTCTCCAGGAAGTGCAGTCCCAGCACAGCGCCCAGAGGGAAGGTTCCTCCTCCTCCTCCTCCTCTTTCTCTCCTCGCTCGCTAGGAGGAGCGTTCGGGTCTCATCGGTGCAACGGGGGGAAGCCACCCACACGCGCGTCCCTTCCTCCCGGCCGCCCCTCCAGTCAATCTAAATCTGGCTCTCCTTCCTCCCTCCGCGTCCGTGTGCGAGCGTCTGATCCTCGCGCGCTGAGCTGGCCCCAGCTGCTAATCCACAATGACATACATGGAAGGAAGGAAAGAGGGGGAGGGGGGGAGGCCGGAGGCGCCTCCCATTTTACCTGAGCACAAGTCGCTCTTAAAGATACATCGCCCAACCCGCTCGCCAGCCAAACCTGTTACACGGAGCCTCATGATTCCCGCGTGTTTCCCGAACTCATGGAAATGTAAACAACGGGTGATTTTCTTTGGAAGATCGTTGAGAAAAAACATCTTTACGGCTACCACTGCTGCTGCTTCCTATTCTTATTCTATTCCAGTGGAGACTAGTGGCTCCGATGTGGGTGGGGCTGTGAATCCACTCTCAGTCAGAACCAGTCAGAAGTCTAAAGGAGCTATCCGAGGTGCTGGACTGATTTTGGAGATAGGATTCAGCACCTTGGATAGCTCCCTTTGAGTTCTGGCTGGTTCTGAATGGATTCACAGCCCCACCCACATTGGAGCCACCAGCCTCCATGGTTTTATTATACTGGAGTAAGATAAGCAGAAAGACTGGACTCTGCCCCGAGGATCTTACAACCCGAAACGTGGGCAGCGGAGGGGGATGAATCTGCACCACTGCAACTACGCTTGCTTTGTTTCAGTTGGAATAAAGACTACAGGGACAAGCCAAAAACTTAGCGGAAAGGAAACGGTGGCTTCTGAGGAGGTTTTGAAAGAGGGGAGAGTTCCAGCCAGGCCTAAAGGGCAGCATGGTAGAACGAATGGAACGATTTAGAGAGTGGTGGACTTGCTGGGCATCTATACAAGCAAGGCGTTTTCTTATTATACTAACTATTTACTCAATGTTAAATGTTTTGTTGTTGTTATGTGCTTAATAGAATACTAGAGCTGGACACAACTTGGAAGATTGTTCTTGTCTAATTAGGGCTTCCTTCTTTTGCGGGGGGGGGGGAATCAAAGCTGTAGCATTTTCAAAAGCTAGGGGAAACACAGACCCATAATGAGAAAAGCAGCATCGGCTGTGTTTCTTGGTAGACCCGGGTAATATCCATCTAGACGAGCATTTTTGTCTCTGACAGTGAGATGTTCTTAAGAAATTCACAAACAAATGGAGATGGAGATAAGCAAGCCCTATTGTTTTTCCCCAGCCCATCATCTACTAATTGGCTCAGATAGCAGAAGCTAAAGTTTCTTCTGGAGCCAATCCTTTACAGATATTTTTTTAAAAGAAAAATAGAAGCTGATTTTTCTCTGTCCCCTAATGAAGAGCACAGTGCCTGAAATGCCATTGTAATTGAGATTTAGGGTGTCATCCTATGCACATTTAGACAGAAAAAAAGACCTACAGCTCCCAGCATGTCCGAGATAGCCATGCTGGCAGTTGTGGGTCTTCTTTTCTATTTAAATATGCGTAGGGGCTTGCATCTTTAGGCATGCGTTCTTATGCATTTGTCCCCCTGACCCGTTGGCTTCCTAAACAACCACTTGTGTAACTTCTGAACAAATGTGCTTAGGATTGCTCTGGACAGATCTCTAAAGAAGGAGACACCACGAGTTCCTTGAAGCACAACTCTGTAGCACAACTCTGTAGACCCCTGAGTATTTCTTTATTTCTACAATTTCAATGATGTCTCTTTCTAGGAGCTAACTGTTAGGATCTGGTCTCCTGAAACCTCAAGGAAGAGATCTACACCTTGGGCTGTCTTGACGATGGTGCATTGGCACCACGAGCCCCCTAAACCCTGTACTTGCACTCCTGTGGGTTGTCCCCACGCTATGGAGGGAGTGTGGGGTTTGCAGCGGCCTCTGCGCCCGTGCACCACTGCTCAATTGCACATCACTGCACAGGTCCTGTGCATCTCCCACAGTGTTTTTTTAAAAAATCTTTTAAAACCTTTTTTAACCCCCGTTTCTGCTGACCGGAACAAAGCCCCTTCATTGCCCACCTTGACAAGCGCCCATAACACTGAATGCAGTGTATTCCGTACAGGCAAGCCCTCACCAGTGTTTTAACAATCTTTTTAAAAACTTTTTTTTTTTTTACCTTTGCATGCTTCTCCAGCATGGGCATCCTTGTGCCCATTCTGGAGAAGCACGGAGGCATTCCAGCGGCCATTTGGCTCGCTGCCCCCCCTCCCCCCCCCATCTGGGCCGATGGAGACTAATCAATTTTGGAACAAGGCAACAGCCTCAGATGAACTGACATCGCCTTGCTCCACAGAAAAAAGCTGGGTTAAGTCCCTGACTTTTTTAATTCAGAGTTTCAGGGGAAAGCCCTGAGATGGCTCCTCAATGGCTACTGTGTCATATAAATAACCTTGCACCACTGCGGAGCCACCCCGGGGCTTTCCCCTTATATAGACAACCCCCAGTGCACTTCAAAACCGCTAGAAAGCAGTAGTGTAGATCTAACCAAGATCTAGCCAAGTGTCAAAGGGGTGGTGGTGGAATCTTCCTAACAGTGGAGAAGGTGACTCCTATTTAGCTAAGAGGAGGGGGCAGGTATGTGTGAAGAAACAGATATTTGGAAGTGGGGCTGGCCACAGCCTTTTTGCAGCTTGAGATAAAGGGCAAGAAGCTGCCTTCCCGTCACATTCCATGAATCCAAGCCAACAGGACCGGCAGCTGAATCTTACTTCAATGCTGCTGAACACTGGGACAGCGTCCTCCACTGGAAGGAAATAGAATAGCTTAGGGGGGCACAGAGCAGACTGTGTGACACACCCAGAGCTCTATCATTGCTCCCTGCCCCTCCGCACCTGCTTACCTTGGGTGACTGCCTCACTCTGCCTTATGGCAGGACCGGCCCAGTTTGGAAGAGAGAGAGAGAGATGTGAGTTGGCTAAAGGGCCCTTAAGGGTTCAAGGGTTCTCTCCGGGAATCTGAAGTGAGCAAAGAGATCTGCTGCCTGTTGTTTGCCTCCATTTATTTGCAAATAAACCAAAGATTCAAAACCACAGTACGACTCCACCCATCTCCAAAGGAAGCTGGACTTGAGAAGCCCTGCCCCTAGAACTTCTCCCCGTTTCAGGAAGCGGAGAGCATGCGACAATATTGCATCGTTTCATCATTGAATAAGGTACCACTATACTATCACTTTGGGCACAATCCTATGCATATTTAGACAGAAAAAAAGTCCTACACCTTCCAGCACTCCCCAGCCAGCTATGCTTTTAAACTCTTTTTTCCCCTTCTATCTAAACATGCATAGGAATGCACACTTTCTTTCCCACCCCCATGCTATTTAAACACAATACACCCCAACCCACAGGTGGTTCCCAGTTCCTTGCTGGCTTCCCACTGCCTTCACTACCCCTTTCCCCACTAGCTTCTCACTGGCTTCCTTGCCGCTGCCCCCCCCCCACACACACAATGGCTTACCACTGTCTTCTCTAGTGCCCGCCCCCAGATCTCCCTAGCTCCCACTGCTCTCTTTAGCCCCTCCCTGTCAAAGCAGTGACAGGGGGCCTTTTCCATTTCTTTTTTCCTTTCTTTTTCTCAGTGGCTAGGTGCCCTGCAGAGACAAGTGTTGAGCGACAGCCACTATATATCCATTTCCTATGCATGTTTCTGAGCCCTGTCATGTAGCCCAGCAACATGCACAGGAGATAAGGATGCCAGCAACTGGCATGTCTCTGAGCCCCACCGTGTAGCCCAGCGACATGCACAGGAGATGAGGATGCCAGCAACTGGCATTATTATTATTATTATTATTATTATTATTATTATTTATTTATTTATTTATATAGCACCATCAATGTACATGGTGCTGTACAGAGTAAAACAGTAAATAGCAAGACCCTGCCGCATAGGCTTACATGCTAATAAAATAATAAAACAATAAGGAGGGGAAGAGAATGCACCAAACAGGCACTGGGTAGGGTAAAACTAGCAGTATAAAGTCAGAACAAAATCAAGTTTTAAAAGCTTTAGGAAAAAGAAAAGTTTTTAGCTGAGCTTTAAAAGCTGCGATTGAACTTGTAGGATGCCAGCAACTGGCATGTCTCTGAGCTCCACCATGTAGCCCAGCAACATGCACAGGAGATAAGGATGCCAGCAACTGGATGCCCTCACTTTGCTTTGAAGTTGTCACAGCTGACAGCAAGAAAATGTGTTACTTAATTTTAAAATAAAAATAAAAATTGAGAGAGGTAGGTGTCTTGTCAGGCATCAAAGAGCTGCCCAGGGTTGCATTGGTGCCAGTGGGCACCACACTGCTTATACTCAGGCCAGGCCAGGTGTGAGACGACCCAGGTTCAAATTCCAGTTGTAGTTATGACATTAGACCAGTGATCTACTTAATCTCTCTCACAGGGTTGTTGTGGGAATTAAAGTTAGGGAGAACTATGGGTGCTATCTTTAGAGTAAGAATGGAATAAAACTGCAATAAAATAAGTATTTCTCTCTCCACTGGATTGATCTTTAACAGTGGTGTTGGTATACAGTAAACAAGGTGCGACCACACTTCCTTGAGACTATAAGGAAAGAAAACCGTGTTGACAGAACCAGGAAATGTACACCAGGATCTAGTGCACTGTCTTCTCTCTCATAATCTATGTAATCTATAGAATTGTCCTTGCCATACCTGCCAGAATAGGTAGGGTGACCATATGAAAAGGAGGATAGGGCTCCTGTATCTTTAACAGTTGTATAGAAAAGGGAATTTCAGCAAGTGTCATTTGAATGAATGTAACACCTGGTGAAATTTTGTCTTCGTTATAACAGTTAAAGCTGCAGGAGTCCTGCCCTCTTGACCAGATACAAAAGAAAGGAGGGCACCTGCAGCTTTAACTATTGTGATGAAGAGGGAATTTCACCAGATACTGTATGCATACAAATGACACCTGCTGAAAATCCTATTTCTCTACCACTGTTAAAGATACAGGAGCCCTGTCCTCTTTTTCATATGGTCACCTTAAGAATAGGCCAACCATCAGGGCTGGCTCAAGACCTTTTGCTGCCTGAAGCAAAGGACAAGATCGCGCCCCCTCCCATTCCATGTACAAAAGCCAACTGGATTTGCAGATGAATCTGTCTTCAATACTGATGATGGGTGATTGCTTCAGTCTGCCTAAAGGTCGGGCCAAACAGCCAGCTTCCACCACCCTGCAGCTTATTTACATTAATGATGTTCCAAGAATGCTTTCACAGGGATGAAAAATATATTAAACTGTTCTAGCCATCCATCCTTCCTCAGACCAGTTGGGACTTACTAACCCTGATCAGATGGCATGCTAAGCCATGGTGGTTAAGCATTTTGAGCTAAACATTATGGCTTAACATGTCATGTGAATAATTCCCAACCATGGTGGCTGCATAACCACAGTTTAAACACACTCACTAACCATTTGCTGCAAAGGGGTTAGTGACCTAACCATGGCTTGGGCCTAATCTACACCATGCAGGATATTGCACTATGAAAGCGGTATGAAAGCCCTAAACAGTTTGGGGCCAGGTTATTTGAAGGAACGCCTCCTCCCATATGTACCTACCCGGACCTTAAGATCATCTACAGGGGCCCTTCTCCGGGAGCCACTGCCAAAGGAAGTGAGGCAAGTGGCTACTAGGAGGAGGGCTTTCTCCGCTGTGGCACCCCGGCTGTGGAATGAGCTCCCCAAAGAGGTCTGCCTGGTGCCTACACTGTACTCCTTTCGTCGCCAGCTGAAGACTTTTTTATTCACTCAGTATTTTAACACTTAATTTTAACTTAAATTTAAATTATACTGTTTTAACTCTGTATTTTAACCTTATATCAATTTTGCTGTGTGGTTTTATCCTGGTTGTGCTTTTTATACTGTATTTTGTATTTGTGTTTTTAACCTGTTGGTTGTTTTATGATGGTTTTAATTTTTGTGAACCGCCCAGAGAGCTTCGGCTATTGGGCGGTATAAAAATGTAATAAATAAATAAATAAATAAATAAATATGAAAGCAGCATATAAAAGACAGGAGCCACACCAAGCAGGATATAGCTCTATGAAAATCGTATGAAGCGGTATATGGTATGTATCATGGGCCACAACAGTTATCAGTGCACTTCAATGCTGCTATAAAGCAGTAGTGTGGCTCCTGCCTTTTATATAACACTTTCATACTGCTTTCATAGTGAAATATCCTGCTTGGTGTAGATTAGGCCTTAGTGTGTTGACTGAACGGGCCCACTGTATTTCTCTTTGGGAACTATGACCTCCATTCATCAGACAATAGTCTTACATGCCCCACAATGACAGCACAGTCTCTAATTTTGCCTAGGATTATTGACTCTAACTATTGTGCTGTTGGAGCACTGGGCTTGTAGGTATATACAGGAAGAAATACTCCCTCAATTAACCTGGCCCCAAGTAATTTAGAACTTTTAAGGTTAAAACCAACACTTTGAATTACAAACCTAAACAGACTGGAAGCCAATGTGGATGCATAATATGATCATATCATTCATACTGAGGCCATAGCTAGACCTAAGGTTTATCCCTGGATCATCCAGGGGTCAAACCTGTTCATCTAGGTGACACACAGGGGATCCAGTGCTCAGGCAGGGGTGAACCCTGGATGATCCCAGGATAAACTTTAGGTCTAGCTGTGGCCTGAGTTAATAGAGTTGCTGCTGTATTTTGGACTAGATGTAGTATAAAATAAACTGGCGATTAAAGAAAGTTGTTATAGCTGGATTGCTGTTATGTTGTAATCGATTATGTAAACTTTCTGTTGTAACTAACCACAATCAGGCAGTAATGCAGAGATGTTAATACACAGGGCCCTGTTCAGATGCTCTTTGAAATGGTCACACACTACCTAATTTTTTCATTATTGTTCCTCTGCTGAGATCACTATATTGTGGTGATACTGCACTGTGTTGCTATAACTTTGCTGCCTATAAACCCCGAGACCATCTATACAAACCTATAGTGTGACCACACAGAATACTATGTACAGTTCTGGTCACCATACCTCAAAAAATATTATAAAGCTGGAAAAAGTGCAGAAAAGGCAACTAAAATTATTAAGGAGCTGGAGCATCTCCCCTATGAGGGAAGGTTACAGCAGCTGGGATTGTTTAGCTTGGGGAAAAGGAGGCTAAGGGGAGACCTGATAGAGGTGTACAGAATTATGCATGGTGTGGAGAATGTGGATAGGGAGACTTTTTCTCACTCTCTAAAAATACTAAAATCCGACGTCATCCCATGAAGTTGATTGGTGGGAGATTCAGGACAAATAAAAGGAAGTACTTCTTTACACAGCACATAGTAAAATTATGGAATTCACTACTAGAAGATGTAGTGATGGCCACCAATTTGGATGGATTTAAAAGGGGGTTGGCTAAATTCCTGGAGGGGAAGGCTATCAGTGGCTACTAGCCCTGATGGTTGTGTGCTGCCTCCAGTATCTGAGGCAGTAAGCCTGTACACCAGTTGCTGGGGAACATGGGTGGGAGGGTGCTCTCACACCATGTCCTGCCTTGTAGATGGCTGGTTGGCCACTGTGTGAACAGAGTGCTGGACTAGATGGATCCTTGGTCTGCTCCAGCATGACACTTATGTTCTTATGTTCTAAAAAGTTCATTATTCACACATACACACGTACCCTTAGAGAATACCAAATTTAGGTATTCAACAGTGAAACCCTACATTGGAGGAACAAGATTTCACACCACCTGAAGCTGGGTCTTCATTCTCTGAGGCTTCATCCCTTCCAACTACTATGTAAAGCTACCCCATTCGGCTTCTGTTTTCTTTTAATCTAGTATAGCAGTCTTGCTGTCTGGGAATGATGGGAATTGCGGTCCAACATATCTGGAAGCCACTGACTTGGGAAAAGCTGTAGTACAGCATCTAAAATTGTCTCCATCTTCATTAATATGTCCTCTATTTTCCTCTTGGGGACATGTGTGCTTCGCCCAAGGTTGAGACTTTTTTGAATAAACCTTTAAAATAAAAAAGGTGATCAATCTTATCTGACTCTCCTGTTCCCAGCAGCCATAGGTGAAACCCGAAACTATCACATAACCTTCTAGAGCCTTATTTGAAGGTCTGCCGAACCTTCCTTCCCCATCCCACCTCAAGACTGATCATGCAGGCATCATGACTTTTATATTGTCAGCTCCTGCGCCCGCCCCCCTCTTTTCTAATTGTCTGGCTTGGAAATTTCTTAGAAAGCTGAAAATTCTTAATTAAACCATTCATAATGAAGCCACTCTGATTTCACCATTAAGTCAGGGATTTGTTTGTTTTTCATTCTCCCCATTCCTTCACTCCACTCCTGCCAAACCTGCTTTTGTAACATCTTGCCTGATGGAGATATCTGGAGATCTTGAAAGCTTTCACATTTTTAAAAATGATCTTTTGGTTGGCCTAATAAAGGTATTACACTAATGCGGATTTAGGCTTTTTTTGCTCTGTTAAGGTTAATAGGGCTACCTTTGCTTTTTGTTACAGTATTCCAGTTATTTGCCTTGGGGCCTTCTTAAAACCATCAGGACTCTTAGAAGACGGAACACCTGCAGATTACTGTAATTACCTGACAATGCTAAATGACAGTGTAGAAATCAAGATGAGAAAGCTTTCTTCTGCAGCTGCTTCTGAAAAGGATGTGTTTTTTGGGGGGTGTTAATATGTGATTTGATAGATATTGTATATTATTATTATTATTATTATTATTATTATTATTAATTTATATAGCACCATCAATGTACATGGTGCTGTACAGATTACACAGTAAATAGCAAGACCCTGCCGCATAGGCAGTCTTAGCTTAATAGTATATGTTCTCTACAGCTGATCCAGCACAATCTTCATTCAGTATTGTCATGCAATCTCTACTCGTGCTATTTTAGTTGTTCAGGTTCTTGTTTTTTGGCAGTATGTGTTTGCCCTAAACAGTTATTGCAATATATTTTTAGAAAATGATCAAAGCATTCAGATGAAAACATGCTATAAGGTACACAGGGCCCCACATAATTTTAATGGATAAATGCAGATCAGCAGCACATAAACATGATGGTCTGAGCCCTTTATGGGGAAAATGGGATGAAAGGGGATTCGGCAGAATCTTACAATGAACATGCATTGATCTGGCCTAAACAGGGAAAAAGGAAACGATACAATGCAACAGAGTTTGTGCCAGCTAGGTTGCACAACCTTGCCTTTCCCCTTCATTGAAGAGGAACAATTGGTAGCTAAATATAATCAGGATTAATGACAATATGAGAGATAAGACAAGCAGTGTGAATAGCACTACCTATGTAAACTATGGCCAGTGCAAACTTGCCTCAAAATCTGGGAGATCTGGATTCAGATGCATGTTTGTCTATGGATGGCCTTAAGCAAGTTCTGTTCTCTAGGGCTCAGTGCTCTTCCTGTAACATTGGAATAAAAATGGCCTCTGTCATGGAGCTTTCACGAGGCTAAATGACATAAATGAGATTGTTCCCTATCCTGAGTCTTATTAATAAGCCAGCCTCTCAATAGCAATTCCATCCAGAATTTTTTCATACCTATAACCTAAGTATCCTTACTTTCTGCCTGAGGTTTAATTTTTTTCAGGTTATCAGAATGCACAATAAATCTAATTTACATCAAATTTAGGAAGAGAGGGGAAGAGGGCCATAGCTCAGTGGTAGAGCACTTGTTTTGCATGCAAGGAATCTCAGGTTCCATTCCTGGCGTCTCCAGGAAGGGCTGGGACAGATCCTGTACAAAACTCTGGAGGGTCACTGCCAGAGGTGCTTCCAAAATAATTGTGCCATCGGCTTGCCCTGCTTCATTTGTGAAATTTTACGGATGGAGTAGGGGGCTTCCAGATGACATTTTAACCCTTTTCATGTTTTCGTGTTTTTGTGTTTATTGTGTTAGTTTATCTTACGTCTCTAAATCTTGTTTTGTGAACCATCCAGAAAGCTTAGGATATGGGAGCAGGATCTACACTACTGCTTATAACAGTAGTGACAACTATTGGGGCCCAGAACGCACTCCATATAGAGTTTTCAACCTGTTTTCAAAGTGTCATATCCTACCTGGTGTAGATCTGGCCCAGGTGGTATAGAAATGTAACGAATAAATGAATAGTCTTCCATTCACAGCCCTCCTATGTTTCCCCACTGCCTTGTTCCATCTTTTTCTGTATGACAGAAAACCTGTTCAGTAAAATAGGGACAGCTGCCCAACGCCTTTGGACTGGTTCTGCAAGGACCCCCACCCCACCCCATGTGGAAACGTCTTAGCATAAACCAGCTTACCCTAGCCTGGTCCCCTCCAGATCTTTGGACTACAACCCCTCAGCATGACCATTAGTCATGCTAGCTGGTGGTGATGGGTGATGTGTCCAACACATCTAGGAAATCACTACGTTTAAGATGGCATAGATAATACTGAGCTAGATGGAGTAATGGTATAAGGCAATTGCCTATTTCCCTAGAGCTGTCCTCTCACGATACTAGAACCTGGGGTCATCCAATGAAGCTGAATAGTGGGAGATTCAGGACAGCCAAAAGAAGCAAGTCTTCACAAAGTATACAGTTAAACCATGTCACTTGCTTCCACAAGAAGTCATGATGGTTGCCAATGTAGGTGGCTTTAAAAGGGGATGAGACTTTTTTTAAATCCCTTTCTTCATGGAGAAGAAGGCTTTCAAGATGTGCTAGTCATGTTGGCTATATGCTACCTCTAGGATCAGAGACAGTGTGCCTCTAAATATCAGTTGCTGGGTGACAACAACAGGAAAGGGCTATTGCCCAAGTCACTAGGAGCAGATGAGGCTGCCTCTCTCATTGGAGTTTGGAGGTGGAGCTGCAGACTTGGCTGCCTATTGGAATGTTTAAGCTGCCTGCCTCTGCCTATTCTCAGCCTGTATGTCTCTAAATCAACTCAAATATCAAGATCACAAGAAAAGCCCTGCTGGATCGGATCAAAGGCCAATCTAGTCCAGCACCCTGTTCCCACAGTAGCCAACCAACTGCCCAAGGGAAACCCACAAGCAGGACATGTGTGCCATGACACCTTCCTGCCCATGCTCCCCGGCACCTGGCATACAAAGGCATATTGCCTCTGATACTGGATGTAATATACAGAAATCATCGCTAGTAGCCATTGATAGCCTTACCTTCCATGAATGTGTTTCTTTCACAATAAGCTTCCAGGAACCTTCCAAACGAAACCAAACCTGGGTAAGTATTTCATTCATAGAAATTCTCAGTACTTGGGGAAATGAGGAGAGCATAATGCTCTTTTACAAACAGTACTCTGGGGGCTCTGTAGTGTATTGTACTGCATAAGAACATAAGAAGTGACATGCTGGATCAGACTAAGGGTCCATCTAAGGTCCTCCTCTGACTGCCTACTCCAAGGGAAGTTTGGAGGATGGCAACAAGGGAGAGGGCCTTTTCAGTGGTGGCCAGGGCCGGCGCTGCCATAGAGGCAGATCAGGCGGCGGCCTACAGCGCCAAGGTAAGGGGGCGCCGAATGGCACGCCTGGAAGCCACTCTCCCACAGCGGCTCTGAGAGGGCGGCTTCCCGGCGTGCCGTTCCGAAGCCGCCCGCCTGCCCCACCACCCCAGTGTCCTGGCTTCGAAGCCAGGAGCGGCTTCCAGCTGAGCGCTGGCTTCAAAGCCAGAACACTGGGGTGGGGGAGCGAGCGGGCGGCTTCGGAATGGCACGCCCGGCTGGAAGCCACTCTGGGAGAGCAGCTTCCGGGAACGCCTTTCTGAAGCCGGCTGGCCTCCCGCCCCTGCCCCCCACCGCAGCATCCTGGCTTCAAAGCCAGGAGCGGCTTCTAGCTGGGCACTGGCTTCGAAGCCAGGACGCTGGGGTGGGGGAGTGGGCAGGTGGCTTCAGAACGGCGTGTCTGGCCGGAAGCCGCTCTGGGAGAGCGGCTTCTGGGTGCGCCGTTCTGAAGCCGCCCGCCTGCCCCTCCCATCCCAGTGTCCTGGCTTCTCTTCGGCAGGGCAGGCGAGATGGCACCCCGCACCCAGATACGCAGGGGTGGGGGTGAGGGACGCTGGGGTGGGGTCGGGTGGGTGGGTGGGTGAAAGCAGCTCACCTGCCTAGGATGCAAAATAGTCTGGCATCAGCCCTGGTGGTAGCCCCCCAATTATGGAATGATCTCCCCAATGAGGCTCGCCTGGCGCCAACATTGTTATCTTTCTGGCGCCAGGTCAAGACCTTTCTCTTCTCCTAGGCATTTAACAACATATGCTAAGTTTGTTTATTTTTAATGGACCCCAGAACTGTTGTTGTTTAAATGGATACTGTTTTATACTGTTTTATACTGTTGTTTTTGTATTTTTGATGTTTTTAAATTTTGTATACTTTTTAATGTTCACTGTTTTTAACTTTTGTAAACCGCCCAGAGAGCTTTGGCTATGGGGCAGTATAAAAATGTAATAAATAAATAAATAAATAAATAAACCATCACGGCTAGTAGCCATCATAGCTTCATTCTCCATGAATTTATGTAACCCCCTTTTAAAGCCATCCAAATTGGTGGCGATCACCACATCTTGTGATAGCAAATTCCATAGTTTAACTATGCACTGTGTGAAGAAGTACTTCCTTTTATCTGTCCTGAATCTCTCACCAATCAACTTCATGGGATGACCCCCGGTTCTAGTATTATAAGAAAGGGAGAAAAATGTCTCCCTGTCCACATTCTCCACACCATGCATAATTTTGTACACCTGGCATGTCTCCCCTGAGCCTCTTGTTCCCCAAGCTAAATAATCCTAGCTGTTCTAACCTTTCCTCATAGGGGATTTACTCCAGTCCCCTGATCATTTTAGTTCCCCTTTTCTGCACTTTTTCCAGATCTACAATATCTTTTTTTAGGTGTGGTGACCAGAACTACACAGTATTCCAAGTGTGATCACACCATAGATTTGAATAAAGGAAGTAAGATATTGGCAGGTTAGTTCTCAAATCCTTTTCTAATAATGCCTAACGTGGAGTTTGCCTTCGTTACAGTGGCCACACACTGGGTTGACATTTTCATCGTCCACCACAAACCCAAGACCTCTTTTTTGTTCAGTCACCGCCATCTCAGATCCGATCAGGTTATACTTGAAGTTGTTTCTTGTTTTGTTTTTTTGCCCAAACGTGCATCACCTTATCATTGCTTACATTGAACTGCATCTGCCATTTGGATGCCCACTCTCCCAGCTTGGAGCGATTCATTTGGAGCTCTTCACAATCCTTTTGTGTTTTAACAACCTTAAATAATTTGGTGTCATCGGCAAACTTGGCTACTTCACTGCTCACTCCTAGTTCCAGATCATCTATGAACAATTTGAAAATAATTGGTCCCAATACCGATCCACTATTTACTTCCCTCCATCGGGAGGACTGACCATTTATTCCTACTCTCTGCTTTCTGGTCTTTAACCAGTTACTAATCCATAAGAGGACCTATCTTATTCCATGACTGCTAAGTTTGTTCAGGAGTCTTTGGTGAGGGACTTTATCAAAAGCCTTTTGGAAGTCCTGTCTACATGTTTGTTGACACTCTCAAAGAATTCTAGAAGATTAGTGAGACAGGACTTGCCTTTGCGGAAGTCGTGATGATTCTTCTATATCCTTACTAATTTTGTCTTTAATAATGCTTTCAATCAATTTACTTGAAACAGATGTCAAACTAACTGGGCCTATAATTTCCTGGATCCCCCCAGATCCCTTTTAAAAAATTGGTGTCACATTGGCCATCTCCCAGCCCTCTAGTACAGAGACTGAGCTTAGGGACATGTTGCATATTTTGGTTAGAAGATCCATGAATTGCCTCTCTCATGTGTGGCCAGTTTCCACAGTAAAATTGCTGCCCATCTAGCAGTAAGGGCTTCACAGTTATGGCAACACATGCTTTAGCCTAGCCCTAGCTTCAGCCTAGCTGGGGCATTATGTAGGTCTTACCTAATCCCAAAGGAGGAAAATACAACATTAAACTGTGTAATACCTATGCTTCTTATAAGCTGAGCACAATTTTCCTTTTCCTTTATAAATAGAAAAAAATGTCTATGATTAAAATTTCGTAGGAGTAACAGGGTTTGGGTAACTACATTCTGGAGGCTGATCTGTGGGCCATCATTTGGTCATCACTGGTCTATAGTCAACCCCCTCCCCCCCCCCACATCCTTACATGAGTAAAAGCCAGCAGTATCTGGAAGGAAAGGCATTCTTTGTTAGTAGTTGTGTGGTACGAGTAGTTCGGCTTTTATTCTAGGGTTCAATGACTTAAGCATCAGCTAGTTAAACTATTAAATCTTATATCTGTTTGCATAGCTGAGATTAGTGCACCTATTCCTAAAGATGTCTGATCTGGCCATGGTCACACATGCCTTTTTTATATCCTGTTTGGAACACCGCTCTTTGTGGGGCAGCCTTTGAAAACTGTTCCGAAACTTCAGCTGGTCCAGAATGTTGTTGTCTGACTGTTGACCGGAGCCAGCTTACCCTAATTTCGTCTCATCCAAATGTATTTGATTAGAACCCAGTCAAAATGGCCAGTAGTCATGCTGGCTAGTGGTGATAGGAATTTCAAACACATCTTTAAAAAAAACCTTGTTACAATAGCTTCACTGGCATTTGGTATATTTCTGGGCACAATTCAAAGTATGACCTTTAACCTATATAACCCTGTATGACTTGGCTACCTGAAAGACTGCCTTCTCCCTGCCCAGGTTTTAAGGTCATTGTGGGAGGCCCTTCTTTCTATACTGCCACCCCCAGAGGCACATTTGGTGGGGATGTGGGACAGGGCCTTCTTGGTGGCTGCTCCCAGACTTTGAAAATCCCTTGCAAAAGAGGCAAGGGTGGCTTCCTATCTCTCGTCCTTCTTCCAGCAGGCAAAGACTGTTTTATTAAAGTGGGCATTTGGCATGTAAAGTGGTCTGTTGGCTTGGGTGCTGTTTTTATTCTATTATTATTATTATTATTATTATTATTATGTGTTTTAATGTATTTGTTTTATAATTAAATTATATTTTTATTTTAAGCTTTGACTTTTAATGTTGCTAGCCACCTTGAATACCATTTCGAGGCAGGGTATAAATTAAATAAATCTCTCTTTTAAAAACCATGTCCTATCTTTCAAAGTGTCCTGCATTCGTAGAGCAGTCTCTTTGGAGATAAGTACACCGTGTTTTGAGTTCTCTGTGCAAATATTTTCCACTTTGTTTTCTACAATCTCATCTTTTATTTTCAGCCATTAGGGAGGACCCACCTAGCCTTGGAAAAAAAATAAAGTCATAAAGAATCCTTGGAAGGCTGAAAAGGTTGTAAAAAGAAGAGAACCATTGTACTAGATCGTGTCCCCCTCCCAGAATCTAGGAATCCTGGTGCTCAACATTCCATCACTAGCTGACAAATACTTTCTATAATTTTGGAGTAAAGATACCATTTTAGCTGTCTGTGATGCTAACTATTTCACTGCTGATTCAGGCTATTGAACTTCCTGCCGAGGGGAGCTAGGTGCTATTTGATTCTGTTATGTGTTTTAACTGTGTTTACGATTGATTTAACCCAGTTTTTATTGCATTTCGTTTTTTAACTTCTTATGGTGCTTAGCTGCCTTGACCTCCATGTCCTTGCTTGAAATGTGGGGTACAAATCAAATAAATAAATAATGTTTTTTATCGCTGGTGATATGCCAATGTAATATTGCCATTATTTTTCCCTTGGATTTTGGAGGAACATAATTAATAAACATGTATATAGAATTTTAGAGTGTTTGGAATGCTTTCCATCCAAAGTCTCAGCCACACTGTAATGCATGGCAGTGTTATTCCCATAATGAATATGGGGAGTAGAGGCTGAGGGATAGTAGCTTGCCTATGGCTACCTAATAAGTTTGTGGCTAAGGTGAGATTTGAACTGTGGACTTCCCATAGAATGGTCACTTGTGATTCACCAAAAAAGAGGACAAAAAGAGGACACCAATCTGCATAAAATTTGCATATGTTAATATATTTGTATAGGTGCACATTTAGAAATAATTATGGTAATTTAAACAGAAATACAGTACAGCTCACCATATACTGTGACCAGATCTACACCAAGGAGGATATGACACTTTGAAAACAGTTTGAAAACTATATATGGAGTGTGTCTTGGGCCCTAACAGTTGTCAGTACTGTTAAAAACCGTTTTAAAGCAGTAGTGTAGATCCTGCCCAGGTCCCTAGTCTGTTCAGTCTGCTGTCCAGGTGCTGTTGATGGGCAACGTGGCCCAGCTGATGGTCCATTATCTTTACCTGAACTTGGAGGATGTCTTCAAAATAGAAGGCAGTGCTCTGGCAGCCCTTCAAATAGAAGACTGCCCTCTGTAAAAGAGGTCACCTGGTCACCCTAGGTCACTACCATACCACCTCTTTAATCTTTGTATGAAAAAGGATTCAGCAAGCAGCATTTTGCTCATCAATGCTTCTGCGTGTCACCAAAGGTTTCACTAGCTGGATTTCTGCCTTCCCGTATAGGTGTTGAAGGTTTAAGAGACCTGCTGGGGGAGGGGGGAGGGGAAGGTGGCAACTCTAGACCCACCCATCCCGTATATTCTTATACCACAACTTGTTCCCCACACCTTTCCATATAGCAATTTATTTTATTTATTTTATTTATTAAATTTATCTACTGCCCCATAGCCGAAGCTCTCTGGGCAGTTTACGAAGACAGTTCTCTGCAACTGCCCAGATCTACAACATGCTCACTTGGACTACATCTGCTTCAGTGCTGTGCTTGCAGGAGGGAAATCTGCCGCCTTTCAAACATTTGAAATCTGGGGAAACAGCAAGTCTGACATTGCCAAATAATAATAACAATAACAACAATAATAATACTCTTAGAGTAAGTAAGCATAACCATTGTCAGTGAACTGACAAGGGATTTTATTATATTCAGTGGTATGCAAATGTCACAAATAAATAAATAAGTAAAAATGCAAGTTTTAATGGACTTAGATATGCTGTAAAATGCCGAACAAGTTGTAGGCAATGGCATGAGGCAAGGAAAAGGAGCATCCATCTGAATTCAGCCAAAATAAACCATGGTGATCGCCACACAACATGACAACCCGTAATGGGTTAAATAACCCACTTCACAGACTCCGGATTATCAGAGTGGGTTAGTTTAGCCAGTGTGGCTTAATTAACCCGTCATGGGTTATCAGGACATCAGAGCAGCAAATGGCATCTCTCTGCTGCCAACCACCACAAGTCAACGTGCATAATACTCAAGACTGGTAAAAAAAAAATCCCACACGTGCCTCTCTCCCTCCCTGGCAGTAACAATTCACCAATATTAAATTATGTAACTAAAAATGTGAAGCCCTTTGATGACATCTCAAAGCAGTTTCACTCTGCCTAATAGTAGGGCCAGCAGCAGCTTCTCTTGAAGGAGGATGCCCTGGCCTTGGGTAGGAAGAAAAGAAAGACCAGTGGCTTGTAGCTCCTTTCACAACATCACTGTGTGAACAGCTGAGGGAGCATTGGGGCTGGAGATCAGATGAGGAGTCAACATTAATTGTTTTCCTTTGGGTTCAACGTTCCTCTGAAGGTTCAATTCACAGGCGACATTCTACATTCCCGGGGAAGCCGGAGAAAATTTTCTCCGGCTTCCCTGGGAATATAGATGATTCTATGGCAAAAGCAGAGGTGTAAAGTTTTCAAACGATTTTGAACTTTAGAAACACAGAAACCTCAGTGTACATCACTGTAGAAATATATAACAGAAACTATATAAATAAAAATGTAAATGTTCGTTTGTTCCTAATCTAAAATCTCCGAAAGTTCTTCACCGAATGCTTTGAAATTTTGACACAACGTTGCATTTGAATACGCGCGTGTTTTTATGTAACTATATTATAGATGGGGACAAAAGTGTGTCTTAGAATCGAAGAAATAGGGTATATAAAAGCCCAGAGGCCTCCTCCATGCCACTTATGCAAATAGGAGAGAAGTCATTGTGACATCACCAACCAGTAGGCCAATCCACTGCCTCTGCCTTCTCTCCTATTTCTATGTTCTCTCCTATTTGGCGCCATCTAGTGATGTTTCTCGGAACTGCGGCCTTCTATGGAAGTTCCAAGTTCTGAAGAAAGGTAACTGCCAGGAGATTCCGGCCTAGCAGAGGGGCCAAAACCCACTAACCGCCTCATCACACCTGTGACAGGTAAAAACATGCTTTTGTTGAAAAACAGCGCCATCTGTTGGACGTAAAAGCAACACATGCTGGTCAGGCTGGAAGATACATAAGCAGCAATGAAGCTGTATGGCAAATTCTTTCATTTCCCTTACATGAACGAAGTCCAGCTGTTGTTCACTTAGCAGTACATCTAGAAAATGGACAACGCGTTTATTTCACAGCTGCAAATGTGCAACAAATAGCCCTGAATCCACT
Organism: Elgaria multicarinata webbii; assembly: GCF_023053635.1. Taxonomy (NCBI): domain Eukaryota; kingdom Metazoa; phylum Chordata; class Lepidosauria; order Squamata; family Anguidae; genus Elgaria; species Elgaria multicarinata. The sequence goes on along the minus strand of NC_086172.1, from coordinate 80,325,226 downwards.
GGCTACAACGTTAACTACTTTCTTCACGTTATGTCAAAATGACGTGTGCTTCGTTCGATGTAGAATTGCGTCGTGAACAAAATTACAACATGGGTGATCTTTTGTCGTATGTGCAATCAAATATTCCTAAGCTAACGCTTGAGCAAAATGGCATTTACGATCAAATAATGCAAACTGTCAATAATGGGGTTGGAGAAATCTTCTTCTTAGATGCACCAGGAGGAACTGGTAAAATGTTCCTAATTACATTGATTCTGGCAGCAATTCGATCCCAAAATGACATAGCCTTAGCTCTTGCGTCGTCCAGAATAGCTGCGACATTGCTACCAGGTGGAAGAACTGCTCATTCCGCTTTGAAATTGCCATTGAACATGCAATTCATTGAAACTCCACGTGCAACATTTCCAAAGCATACGGCATGGGAAAAGTATTGCAAAAATGCAAACTTATTGTTTGGGATGACGCACAATGGCGCACAAAAAATCGCTCGAGGCTCTTGATCGATCATTGCAAGATTTGCGTGGAAACATGAGACCATTTGGGAACGCATTAATATTGCTTGTAGCAGATTTCAGGCAAACATTACCTGTAATTCCTCGATCGACACCAGCGGATGAAATAAATGCTTGCCTGAAATACTCTACTTTGTGGCGACACGTAAAGACATTAACATTAACTACAAATATGCGTGTCCAGCTGCAAAACGATCGATCAGCTGAGATATTCTCACGTCAATTGCTGGAAATTGGGAACGAAAAGGTGCCGGTTGATCTGACCTCAAGATGAATTTCATTGCCTCATAACTTCTGCAATTTAGTGACGTCAAAAGAAGAATTGGTTCAAAAAGTATTTCCCAATATTCAAACCAATTATAAGAATCACGATTGGCTGAGTGAACGAGCTATTCTTGCGGCCAACAACAAAGATGTCTACGAACTTAATAATATTATTCAGTCTAACATTCAAAGCGAGTCAGTCACATACAAGTCCGTCGACACTGTTGTGGAAGCAGATGAAGCGGTTAATTATCCAACAGAATTTTTGAATTCACTCGATCTGCCAGGGATGCCACCGCACGTACTGCAATTGAAAATCGCCGTGCCAATTGTCATGTTGCGAAATATCAACCAGCCAAAGCTTTGCAACGGCACATGGCTTGCAGTAAAAAAATTACTGAGCAACGTCATAGAAGGAACAATCTTGACAGGACCTTTCAAAGGTGAAGATGTCCTCATTCCTCGCATTCCTATGATTCCAACGGATATGCCATTTCAATTTAAGAGATTGCAATTCCCAATTCGATTGGCGTTTGCAATCACCATCAACAAAGCTCAGGGCCAATCTTTAGAATTGTGCGGTTTAGATCTAGACATGGATTGCTTCTCACATGGACAATTATATGTTGCGTGTTCTAGAGTCGGCAAACCAGACAATCTCTATATCTGCACAGACAATGGAACAACAAAAAATATTGTATACCCACAACCATTGTGAAATTAAACATATTAGAAACGTGAGCTTTCTCTTTTCTTTCTTTTCCATTTAACCAGACTAAGCCACAGCAATGCGTGGCCAGGAACAGTTAGTCATAAAATAATAGAGTTGGAAGGGGCCTATAAGGACATCAATTCCAGCCCCCTGTTTAATGCAGGAATCCACCTTAAAGCATCCCTGACAGATGGCTGTCCAGCTGCATCTTGAATGCCTCTAGTGTGGGAGAGCCCACGACCTCCCTAGATCATTGGTTCCATTGTCGTAGTGCTCTAACGGTCCAGGACATTTTTCCTGATGTCCAGCCAGAATCTGGCTTCCTGTAACTTGAGCCCATTATTCTGTGTCCTGCAGTCTGAGATAATCGAGAAGAGATCCTGGCCCTCCTCTGTGTGACAATCTTTCAAGTATTTGAAGAGTGCTATCATGTCTCTCGTCAGTCTTCTCTTCTCAAGTCTAAACCTACCCAGTTCTTTCAGTCTCTCCTCATAAGGCTTTTTCCCCAAACCCCTGATCATTCTTGTCACCCCCCCCCCTCTGAACCCCCCTTCAGCTTGTCTGCATCCTTCTTGAAGTGTGGTGCCTAGAACTGGAGACAATATTCAAGATGAGGCCTAATCAAAGCTGAGTAGAGGGGAACCTGTACCCTGTGCGATTTGGAAGCTACATTTCTATTAATGCATTCCAAAATAGCATTTGTGGGGGGTTTTGAAGCCACATCACACTATTGGCTCATATTCACCTTGTGATCTGCAACAATTCAAAGATCCTTCTCGCTTGTAGTATTGCTGAGCCAAGTATCCCCCATCTTGTAACAGTGCATTTGGTTTCTTTTATCTAATTGTTATCCCTTTTAAAATTCATTCTGTTGTTTTCAGCCCAGCACTCCAGCCTGATCACTTTGAAATTTGTTTCTGTCTTCCAGTGTGATGCCCGGAACTGGCCCTAAATCTGAGTGCCATTAAAGCCACTGATTTCAATGGAGACCTTTGCCAGCTAATGGATTTACATCTGTTCCACCCTTAGACAGCTGATCTTGAGTTCAGTTCCCTAAGGGACAACAAGCAGGGAGAAGAAGTGGACCAAGGTCTACCACAAGCAGAGGAGTCTTTGCACATTTCTCCTGCTGGGGAGGACTGCAACATGAAGTGTTGACTTCTATCTGTAAAACAGACTCCACGTATCAAACCTCTACAGGCACTCATGGCTTCTCAAATGTACTAATTTTGAATGGAGACACTCTTCACATTCAGCTGAGAGTCATCAAGTGATGAGTGATTGAGTAGCAAAACATCAAGTGATTTATATGCCTGTGTGAATAAGCCCTCAATCGTATAAAACTTGATACATGTTTGGTTTCTATTAAGCCAAATTCCCACCATACTGCAACACTAACTGGTGTGTCCAAGGCTCTCATTGGGACAGCACTTTCTTTCTCAGGATTTTGCTCAACGCGTTCTTTAACTCCTTGTTCCTCATGCTGTAGATCAAGGGGTTCAATACAGGTGTGACAAAGGTGTAGACCACAGATACCACCCGACCTTCTTCCGATGAGTAACTAGAGCTGGGGCGCAAGTATATTAAACTGCCACAGCCATACTGCAGAAGGACAACCATTAAGTGGGAGGAGCAAGTGGAGAAAGCTCGTTGCCGGCCTGCAACAGAGCGGATGCGCAAGATGGCTGTCACAATGAAGGTATAGGAGATGCAGACGAAGGAGAAAGGGACAGTCAGTATTACGGCACTAATAATAAAGAGGGTGGTCTGGTGGACGTGGGTGTCGCTACAGGCTAACTTCATGACAGCAGGGAAGTCACAGAAAAAGTGATTGATCTCATTGTTGCCACAGAACGGAAGGTGTAATACCAGGATAGAGAGCTGAATGCCAAACAAGCAAGTCATGGACAGCGTCCCAGTGACAAGACTCACACACACTCTCCAGCTCATCAGGACAGTGTAGCGCAGCGGGTGACAGATTGCCACGTATCGGTCGTATGCCATGACGGACAGCAGGACACAGTCTGCACCTCCCAAGAAGATGAAGAAGAACATCTGTGTGCCACAGCCAGCCAAAGAGATGGAGACTTTTCGCACAGACAAGAGGTTGACCAGGGTGAGTGGGGCAATGACGCAAGAGTAAGCAATCTCCAGAACAGCCAGGTTAGCCAAGAAGAAATACATGGGTGTGTGGAGGGAGCGCTCTGTGTGGACAATAAGCACTACCGCCGAGTTCCCCAGAAGGCTCAGGAGGTACAAAATGAGGAAAGCCCAGAAAATCAGCAGCTGCACTTCGGGGAGCGTTGAGAAAGGGTGGAAGTGGAAGTGTGTCCTTCTGGTGTGGTTTTCACTCTCCATATAAACCGGCATGTATGATCTGGGACAGGGTAAAAAGAGAGAGGACTAATTATACAAGAGCTGACATTACCTCCAAGATGGGTGACAGAGCACATTCATTCCTAAAATGTACAATAAACGAAGTTGCCACTGGGGGGCAGAGTCCCCCTTTCTGCAAATGATCATTTGTCATCTTCCAAAAGACAAGAGTTGCTTTTCTAGTGAGTGTGGAATTGTACACACAATCGCGATCTAGGCTAGTTTAGTTCATGTTTCTGCAAACTCCGGTAAGTAAGTTTAAACATCATGACTGTAAAGCCTTTCACATACCGAAATGGCTTTCACGGATCACTCTGACTTCTCTTTTCCAATTCCTTCTCCTACCAGTTCCAACTCAATCCTTACAACTCTTTTATCAAACCCTTTTCTCTTCCTATGCTTTTGCCTTGTTCATTTTATTTACAATGCAGACTTTCTTGAAAGTAAGTTCAGTGAAACTTACACAGAAGTGTATTTCTGAATTCTGTACTGCTAGTACATCACCAAAAGCTCCATCCGACAAGCATTTTATTGCACGCTTGTTACTGGGCACTCACAAAGTTTGCTCAGGTCCCTCACATGACGTCATCTGTCTTCCGCCCCTTCTGGCCTTCCTCACGTGACCAAAAAAACCCCTCTTTAAGTCTGATGTTTTTTTAAACATGGAATTGCTGCTCTCTCCTGCTGTGTGCAGGAGAAGCAGCACCATTAGAACAGCGGACTGAATGGGCCTCATACTCGTTGTGTAAGAGGAAGTACACAATGAGTATGAGGCCCATTGAAGAATGAAAACACGGGTGGAGAAGCGACGCTGGGAACATGTTTTCCCCCGGTGTGATGCTTTAATTCTAAATAAATCTTAAATAGCCATTCCACTAGCAGTACAAATACGTGTTATAGCTTCTGCTTGAGCTATAAGGACTGCAAAACAATTTGCTTCCTCACCATAATGTACGTTAGAGTTCTATGACTTTGCTTTATTGTTAAGGGTGCTTCCAGACAGAGAGCTCCTAGTGCTACCAATCAAAAAGCATTGTGCAGCTATTTTATCTTTTCATCCTTAAGAGATTTTATTTTCTGATATGAAAAAGGATGGAAGAAGTGGTGGTGGGGAAACAGGAGGGCTGCAACTTCAAGATGATGTCATCTAGGCCCCTGTAAAATTCCATGCATATGGTAGGGTGATTGCACAATTTTTTAAAAAAGCTTCAGCTGGAAGCACCCTAAAATTGAGTGGGCACTCCATTCAAAAGTATCTACAAGTAAGTCCTATTCAGTTCTTCCTAATGGAACTTTGTAGTGCCTGACACATGTTGGATTGTGCCCATTGTTGTCATGTCTACACAGTTGTGAGAACAATAACTTATAATTTGATAGAATTTGCGGTACAATCCTCTGGCATGTAATACTTTGGGGCATGGGTGGGGGTGATGTGTGGTAAACAGGCATTTCCCCTTATAATGGCAAAGAAAATCAAGTGTTAAAGTGATAGAACATTATCTGTCGTTTCAGTGTTGTTCTCCTTTCAGCTTCATTTGGAGACAATGAAGGTGATAGAAAGAGGTAGAATCATAGAATCATGGAGACATAGAATAGTAGAGTTGGAAGGGACCTATAAGGCCATCGAGTCCAACCCCTTGCTCAATGCAGGAATCCACCTTAAAGCATACCTGACAGATGGTTGTCCAGCTGCCTCTTGAATGCCTCTAATGTGGGAGAGCCCACAACCTCCCTAGGTAACTGATTCCATTGTCGTACTGCTCTAACAGACAGGAAGTTTTTCCTGATGGCCAGCCAGAATCTGGCTTCCTGTAACTTGAGCCCATTATTCCATGTCCTGAACTCCAGGATGATCAAGAACAGATTCTGGCCCTCCTCTGTGTGACAACCTTTCAAGTATTTGAAGAGTGCTATCATGTTTCCCCTCAATCTTCTCTTCTCCAGGCTAAACATGCCCAGTTCTTTCATTCTCTCTTCATAGGGCTTTGTTTCCAGACGCCTGATCATCCTTGTTGCCCTTCTCTGGACACGCTTTTATTTTCAGGTACCTGAAAATAAAAGTATTATTCTGGATCAGGTTTGCAAAACCTACATAGATTTATGCTTAAGAGCACAATTTGATGAATGTTTAGACAGAAAAATGTCCTACAACAACACCCAGCCCCTCCTAGCCAGCTATGCATACGTTCATAGGATTGCACCTTAAACCTCTTGCTACCCAAAGGACCACCATGGAATCTCTACAATTGGCTTCTCTCTACATAAAACTGCTTCTCCTGAACATCGTCCATATATAACCTCACACCTCCCCAATGGAAGTGATCACCCTGAATATTTGCAAAGGCTACAGACCTTATTCTTACCTTCAGCAAATTCACTGCCAATGCCAGACATCTTGTCCAAGTTCTCGGAACAGCTAGAAGCATGACAGTTCTGATCCTGGAATTCAGCCTCTACAGTATACCCAGCAGCTTTTATTTGGGGGGAGGGCAAACCTTTTTTTTACCTTAGGGATGGGGTAATCTTTCTTACCTCTTTGTCAGAAATAATATTGGCGGCAGCTATCCTTTCGCCCTCAGTTCTTAAGATCTCCTGTTCCAAAGGACTTATAAACCTTGCAACATCCTTGGGGGCACTGAGCTAATCCCCAAACCTCTCACTCAGTCAGGAATCAGAAACATACGAATTCCTCAGTGTTTTAAGAGCTGTCACAGCGTAGTCCTCTATTGGAAGGTGTCCTCTAGTCCAGTCTAAGGCTTTCAAAATCAACAAACATCAGAAGGAAGAGCCTTGAAGGTGCCCATCAACACTTAGCAGCACATACTAAGTGTTGACAGCACATTTAGCAGGCATACAGGTTACCTAATGGTCACAGTCTTCTCCACTATAGTGAGATATATTGTATTTCAGTTTAAGTTATAGGGACCTTATAGCCTATATCAGAGACCAAGCCTAGCAAACAATCTAGAACTGTGCGTAATATGTTTTGTTTTGTTTTATTTAGAAAGCTTTGGCTACTGGGCTGTACAGAAATGTAATAAATAAATAAAAGAATTTGCTACATTTATATCCTGCTTTTACCCAAGGAGCCCAATGGGATGAACATGATCCTCTTCTCCATTTTATCCTCACAACAGCCCTGTGGAGTAGGTGAGGCTGCGAATCAGTGACTAGCTCAAAGACACAACCACCAAATTCAGTGAGCTTCATGGCTGAGCAGGGACTGAGCCAAAAAGACCCCGGCTGGCTGATCTGCGCAGAAGCAGCAGCCAGCATGGTGGCAGCAAGGTGGCTCTGCAGCAGAGCCACCTTGCTGCCATATGATGATGATGATGATAATGGATGGTGGTGATGGTGGTAATGATAATGGATGATGGTGATAATGATGGTGGTGATAATAGATGGTGGTGATGGTGGCAATGATAATGGCTGATGATGATGATAATGATAATGGTGATAATCATAAGGGATCATGGTGGTAATGGTGGTAATAGTAATGGATGGTAATGATTGTGATGGTGGTAATGATTAGGGCTGTGCTCCACTCTGATTTGGATCCCCGAATCAGGAGTGGAGTGACCCAATCCGCATCCGCTAAGGGCAGATCCGAACCGGGTCGGGGGAGCTGTGGATCGAGGCAAAGTGGATTGCTCCGCTGTGGATTGCTTCGCCTCAATCCAGAGCTCTGAACGTAGGTAAGTGGGGCGAGGGGGGCTTACCTGGTGGCGGCGGCCACCGCTGCCACGGTCTGTGCAGCGGCAGATGGTGGAGCCAGGTAAGGGGGGAGGGGGCTTATTCGCCCCCCATTTTGTCCCCCCTTCCCCACTTACTTGCCTCCACCACCCACCACGGAGGCAAGTAAGTGGGGAAGGGGGGCAAAATGGGGGGCAAATCTCGATCCGCCCCTTTGGATCTCACTCTGGATCCGGTTCTGGAGCAGGTTGGGGGAGGGTCGGATTGACCCAAAGTGGTTCGGGCCCAATCTGAAAGTTTCGGATTGGGCCATGAAGTGGTTCGGCGGGCTGGTGCACAGCCCTAGTAATGATGATGATGATGATGATGATGGTGACGATGGTAACGTTAATAGATGATGATGATGATGATGATGATGATGATGATGATGATGATGATACAGCGAGGATGAGAGGAGCAGCCTATTGTTATTTGGTTCTTCTTTCCTCTCCCTTTGTTGCCCTGCAACTTAAAGAAAGCTGTGCATGGAATTTAATTAGACTTTATATCATTACTAACTTTCCCCCTGAGTTGATGGTCATTAGGGTGGAAGCCTGACATTCCACATTTGGAACTTTCATTGAAAAATCGGAGTCCTTTGCAGCGAAAGCAGACTATAACCCCGACGTCATTTGAGTCTTTTGCATGGATTTCGCTGCAGCAGCACAATATTCGGCCGGTGGGATGAAGCTCAGTAATAGATATTAAGGATAGCTTTAAGCATACCAAATTTGAATCAGATTGGGTCATCTGTTGATTTTTAATGATTTTTTTACATTTCCTCCCTTAAACTCGCTTCCTGGTATGCAAAGGATCTTGCCATCTGGTAGCAACAACAACAACAATGCCAACAGCTTAGTGCTGTAGGGATAATTCGAGGGAAACAGGTACGTGGGATGAAGCTAATAGTTTGCTAGACCTGTTTGTACAGAGCCTATAAAGATAGGTCTAACAAACTATCCTTCAGTTGATCAATGGTGGGTTTGGGTATTCTAAAGTAGGCCTGTCTATGTGTTGAGAGGCTCTTGCCCACATGGGTTAGTTATGAATCCAGCAGTCATATTTAATTTCGTGCTCTCTCTCATTTTCATTGTTTGGTTGCTTGTTCTTTTGAAGTTCTTTGTTGAATGGGCAACCATTCTGTGGCCTCTTCTACACCAAGCAGGATATTGCACTATGAAAGTGGTATATAAAAAGCAGGAGCCACACCAAGCAGGATATAGCGGTATGAAAGCAGTATATGATATGTGTCAATGGGCCCCAACAGTTGTCAGTGCATTTCAATACCACTATAAACAGTAGTGTGGCTCCTGCCTTTTATATACCACTTTCATAGTGGAATATCCTGTTTGGTGTAGATGAGGCCCCTGGCCTCCAGTAACAGCTCCTACATCTTTTCTTCCCTTGTATCACTTCTGTTTTTGGCTGGTGTGTCCTCTAATACATTTTCATACCACAAAAGATGAGGAATCCTTCCTTCCTTCCTACCATCCTTGTTTTGTTTTGTTTTCTTTCTTTCTTTCTCTTCATCAATTTTTACCCTTGGTCCTCACCATGTTTGCGGCAGTCTACACATTTTAATACAATTCTGAAAGAAATATTGTTATTATAACTATGATAGGCTCCAAATTATGTTTAGCTGTCTCTCTTGTTAGGGTGCATCCAGTCTCTGCCTCTTTCACCAAATTTTATGGAAGGTCTGGATAACATAATATTCCATTTGTAATCAGCCTGGGTTTTTCCCACAGCTGAATCCACTTTTTCTTACCACAAAAAACCCAGTAAAAAGGCAAAGAGTGGAATGGCCGTGCAGTCTTTTTGGTAGGTATCTCTTTGAACGTTTTCTCCTTGGGTACTTCCAGACAGAGGTCGCCTAGTATTACCAACCGCAATACATTTTAAAGCTATTCTGTATTTTCTTCCTATTTTGTGGAAAGAAAAAACATGGAAGAAATTGTTTAAAAGAATACAGGGGGGGGGCACAAACAGAAGACAATGTTGTCTAGATTCCCATACCTCAGTAAGTAAGGGAGGGCAACGGCACCATAAAATATTCATCTTGAAGCCATCCTACAGTGCAGGAAGAGATCCCATGCTTGATTGATTTTTTAAACGAAGATGCGGTTGTTGTTGTTTTTAACTATGTTGGAATAAGCACACTCCATAATTGTGCAAGAGCTACCTATTTTTGAAGAAACAGCATTTAAAGGATAAGTGCTGAGGATGCAATTATTATCAGCCATTTTCTAGCCCACAGTGAAACTGGCCAGAAAAATCAAATGATGGTTTTGAAATAAAGAGAAAAATCAAGCAGGGAAATTTACCAGCCTGGTTGTGAAACTGACCAGAAAAATCAAGAGGTAAGTCTGAAAGTGACAGGAAAAACAAGCCATTAAGTTTCCTAGCTGGGTTGCAAAATTGACAGGAGAAAAGTGAGGATTTAAAGCTCCATTATATTCAGAAGCAAAATTGTAATCCACTTGCCCTGTGTTGCAGGTACGTCCAGATGAGATCATTCACCCTCTTCTTTTGCAAAATTTTATGGGGTTTCCACAAGCGTCTTTAAATGAGCAACATTAGCAGGTCATTTTGATGACATCATGAACCTCTTTGTGTGTCTCCCGCTCCTTCCCTTCATTATTCCGTTTAAAAATAAATCTTGGAGAACTCGATTCTTCTCAGATATCCCAATTCTTCCTGCTGTATGCAGTTGCACTATAAAACACCCACTAGAGGGCGTTGTTCCATTGAACCATATGAGCTGGAGGTTTTAAATTACAGGCCACATGGTTGCTGCTTTCTTCCTGTGTAAGTAGAAGAGAAGCAGGATGCTTTCTGCTAATCTAAAAGGCTTCAACATCATTTCCCACATGTAACTTCCTGTGTTTCCCCACCACTTTCCCTACCTTTTTATCTTTCTACAAAAAAAAAAACCATTACGGATGACAAAATGGAATAGCTGCACAATGTCTTTGGACTGGTAGTGCTAGGAGCAGTCCTTCTGGAAGTACCCTTTAAAACATTGTTTTAAAAGCACACCCACTCAAATGCAAAGTCTTATAGGGTTCTGAGAAGCTCCTACTTAAAAAAATATTGGGGAAGAGATGTGTAGTGACCATGAGGGGTCAGGAAAGAGGAGGAGACAACACTGCCCACATGGTTGTGTTTCACCCACTGCGTGAACAGAATGTAGTGAGATGTACTAGAAGTGTATGTAAAGGGCCAGACTTAATTCTGCAAAGAACCTGGAAGCAGAAGCCCTGGGAAAACTGTGGGATAAAAAGCCTCTGTGTGCAGAAGCCCTGAAAGTGCTTTTGTGAGACTGGTTTGCACTGGAACTTTGTAATGAGAAATTTGTCTGCTAAATGTATGTTCTTTGTGCTAATCTATGCTTATCTACTTCTGTCTCATGGAAAAGAATGATAAAGTGTGCATGTCTGGGTCCACTTTCCACTGCTGACTCTGTGCATTGAGCTGCAGCATTTGTTTATGGGGATGTTTATGGGGTGTGTGGGTGTTTGTCAATCAGAATATGTGGTGTGGACCTGGGAAAGAAAACAACAAGACCATTCAAACTCTTAAACATTGCGTTCCCAGAGAAAGTGTTGATAGCAAGACCTGCTCCAGCATCTGTTTTCTTTAAGGTTGACATCTACAGGCTTTCTACATGAGGCAATTAATTCACTGTATCTACTTTCAGTTCCATCACAGAATTGAGGTCTGAGCTCTACACAAAGAGCTTATTTCCTGCTTTCCCACTACTTAGCCTCTAGATGGTGCTGTGCTATAGCAGAAAAATACAATTACACAAGTAGGAAAATACATTTTCTTTCACTTTCAAAAATAATACTCCATTTTCCCTGCTCTAAACCCCATCCATCTCTACAAAAGTGCTCTTAACAAACAGACGTGAAACTAGTGGGTCATGACACCATCTAAAAAAAAAAAACATGAACAACCATAAGTAAGGAATGATGAACACAGAATAAATGCCCTTGTAGAAAACCTCCTGATCTTGAAAGTGGTCCAAAAAATAAAAACCTAGCTTTCCAAATAACATCTCAGGGGCAAGTAACCTGAAGGACCTTGAGTCATTTCTTCTGCTTTGATAAGTTCTATATAATTTCCTTAAATACCAGACAACTAACATCCTCTTGGGCTTTATGGATGAGACTATGCAAAAAGTTGTTAAGAAAACTAAAGTTCTCTCTCCCCCCACCCCTCCCTTAATGCAGTTAATTTCAAGACAGGATGCCTTGGGGACTTGTTAAAACCATGAAGTTTCTTATGAGAGACATACAAATTAGCGGAATTCTCTGGTGACCATAAATGAAGCCTCAGGCCTTCTCTGTCTTCCCGAAAGACAGAGTTGGCCAATCTGGAGAGCAATTATCTGTCTAGACCAAGACTCCTGCAAATTTAGGTTCCAATTCTCAAGGCCTGTGCACCAGCGTGAGTGGCCTCAGAGGACTGAACTGTAAGTTTCTAAAGTTTAAATACCCATGAGACAATTCTGGAGTTAATTAGACCTTTAGGCAATCGCTTTCAGCTTCAGCTCTAAGCGTGGCCCAGTGGGTAGAATTATTGATCTATACATGGAAGAATTGGGTTCAAATTGTTTGACAGAAGGAATGGCCTTAGTAAGGCAGTATCTATCAGCTTCAGTTCTTCAAATGGAAATAGTATATATACGCATTTGCCTTACACCAAAGTCAGACACTTGGTTGTTGTAGCTCAGTATTATCTACATTGACTAGCAGCGGGCCTCCAGGGTTACAGAAAGGAATCTCTCACTGCCCTATCTGGAGATGTCAGGGATTGAATTTGGGACCTTTTGCACATGAAACATCTGCTCTAGTACTGGGCTGCAGCCCGCCTGTAATTGTAAGAGTCAACAAGGTGAAGTCTATTAGGAAGGCTAAAGCAGGGATATTAAGAACATAAGAACACAAGAAGACCCCTTCTGGATCAGACCAAGGGTCCATCTAGGCCAGCACTCTGTTCACACAGTGACCAACCCACTGCCCCCATGGGAAACTTACAAGGAGGACATGAATGCAATAGCACCCTCCTGCGCATGTTCCCCAGCAACTGGCATACATAGGGATATTGCCTCTGATACTGGAGGTAGCATCTAGCTATCAGGACTGGTAGCCATTGATAGCCTTCTCCTTCAAGAATTTGTCTTTCTCTTTTAAAGCCATCCAAATTGGTGGCTTTCACTACTCTTGTGGAAGTGAGTTCCCTACCTGAGCTGATGGAGGTGGTCTTAGGTATGTTGTTGAGATCCCCCAGATGCTTGGTTCTGGGGGACATCAACATTATTTATTTATTACATTTCTATACCGCCCAATAGCCGTTCATGCTGAGGGTGCCTTATCTGGGGCAGCTCAGGATTTCATGGGCTCTTTCTACTTCTCCTGGTGTTCTGGAAGAGAGGGGGAGGCTCTCGCAATATCCTGATTGCAAGAGCCTCCCCCAGCGTGCACACGAGGCATGTGGCGTCCCAGGAGGAAGCAGGGACGTCGCAGGTGCCTTTCCCCCTCTTCTTCTTTTTTTAAAGCAGTGGGGCCGGTTGTGCAAGTGCAAGGCCCCGCTCCACCAAAAATGTAAGTTTTTTAAAACAACAACACATGAAATCATCTCCCGAACCCCCTCCATGCCATCTCAGGGGTGGCAAAATTGCTGCCACCCCCTCCCCTGATGGGCACAGAGCTGCACCATGTGCCTCCATGCCCATTTTTGGCGATGCGCTTCCTCATGAGTAAGCGCGGTGAGTCAGGCGCCACACCTCCAACTGTCTCGGGATGATCACAAGACCGCAGGAAGAATCGGTTTTCCCAGGATTTCTTTATCCCTGGGAAAACTCGTGCCCATCCCCCCGGGAGTCCCTGTGCATCGTTTGGATGCACAGGGACTCAGTCGTGACCAGCCCTTACCATCAGGCTGGTGTAGAAAGGGCCATGGCCTCCTTGACAATCATGAGACTATTCCAACACGTTATCAGCCCAACACATGTAGCAGGGCATACTGTAGACTTGTTTTCAGCTGGCCTTGGAGAGAGTGATCTGAAGGTGGGTGGATGTCGGGGGGTGAATTGGTTCCTTTGTTGGATCACCTCTTGTTGAGATTTAGACTTACAGTAGTTTTTCTCCTCTGCAAGGTTGGGGGATCCATTAAGATGGTCTGTCCTGGGGAGTCTGGTTTCCAGAGGGCTCGGGGGTGGGGTGGAGGAGGTTCCAGCTAATATAACTGGCTCTCCTGTCAAAACCCTGGTTGATCTTTGGAATGCAGAAATGACCTGGGTGATTGCTCCTGAGTACGTTCTCCGGAGTAGAGCTCATACAGTTCTGTGGTTTCATCCTGGAACTGAGAGCAATGAAACAAAATAGGAGACAGCTTGAGTGCAGGTGGAGAAAAACTTCTAGTGGGTGCAACCGAACTTTGGAATGTGCCTAATGCCAGGTATATTCAGGGCCAGTGAAGGCAGCAAGGAAACAATATCTCTCTGCCTGCCGTGATATGTTTGCAATGCACTCCAGGATAAAGCCTTACACAGTCCAGAACCAAAATCTTTGACAGAGCGCCTCTCCTGGGATGAACCTACCTGTATACTGATCGTCATTTGAAGATCTCCTCCGGTTGCCATTTGGAGGGTGGCAACAAGGGCAAGGGCCTTCTTGGTGGTGGTCTCCTGAATGTTGAACACTCTCCCCACTGAGGTCAACTTGATGCCAACATTGTTATCCATTTGGCATCCAGTTAACACCTTCCTCTGCTCTCTGGCATTTGGCAAGATATGATAATTCCCAGGATGTTTATCATCAAATGATTTAAACTTTTTTAATGTAAATTTTAAAGGTTGAAATTAAACCCAGAGAGCATTGGGTAGTACAGAAATAATAATAATAATAATAATAATAATAATAATAATAATAATAATAATGCATTTCAACCTTCTAGAATGGGGAAAACTGTACAAAAGCTGGGAGATAACTAAAGGATTGGTGATCAGAGGGCCAGATTGGGACTCCAGGTAAGCCAGATTTGGTTCCCAGACCAGGAGTTCCGCACTCCTGGGCTAAAATCTCAAGGCTAGGATTCTCTTTGAGCATTTTTAAATGAGCATTTTATAGCACACTCATTACTGGTCACGCATGGATGTTTGCAGGTGCTTTGGATGATGACGATGACCGTCTCCCGTGCATCTCTCACTTCTTCTGCTGTTTTTCACGCTACAGAATAAGACATGGAAAATCTGTTTCTTCTTGGCTCTGATGAAACTTGCTGCCATTTCCTGCTGTGTGGAGGAGAAGCAGCATGATAAAAAATGTCCCCTGAATAGATCACGCAGTCGTTGCTGGCTTCCTCTTTCTTCCCCGTGTGAAGAAAGAGGATGCTGTTCATCCCTATTGTGGGACAGAAGCAGGAGGCAAAGTGACGGTAGGGAAATGCAATCCCCCCCTCCCAACCTTGTCTGATGATCTTCTTTCAGAACAATGTGGTCATAGAAATAAACCCTTCTCTCATTTTACATTGCAAGACTGCATCCTGAATTGGGCAGATCCCACCTTCTCTCTAGATTTCCAGGAATTAAGACTGATAGTGTTGAAAGGGACCACATGTCATCTAGCACTCATATGCACACCAGCTGAGGCAAACCAAACTAGAATGTGCTGGAACCAGAAAGCAGGTGCATCGTGAAAAGGTGTTAGCAGGGCAAATGGCTCCATTTGACTTGAGAAAGCCATGTGATTCAAAGAAAGAAAGAAAGAAAGAGAGTGAATGAATGAATGAATGATGGCCAGAATTTCTCCCCTTTTCAGAGAAAGGGATTAATGATCCTAAATCTTTAGGATTGGCTGGCACCTCAGGAGCCAACCAAACAATATGAGAGATATGATACTGCCTTTAAGAGCAGCAGCCCCATATCTCCTACTACACCTCCCCATTAATGTCTAATCCTATATAAAAATACAGTAGTGTAAGGCTTATTACTAGTGATCTACCAGACCGATTTTGCTCATTTTTGTTTTAAGCTGAAGCTTGAGAAGTGTAGATGTGCAGAAAATTTTGAAATGGCAAAAAAAGTTCTAAGCTCAAGCTTCAATAGCAACTAATTTCCTCTGCATCAAACAGGCTGAGCAGCCGTTTCACCAGTGGGAAGACAGATAGCCCTGCTCGGCCAATCAGTGTGGGACAGAGGCGGCCAATCAAGATGCGTGAGGGAGAGGCCAGGGCTGTGCCACTTGCAAATTTCAGAGGGGGCATTCACTATACATGAGCAACATTTGCATTATTCATGGGTCCCTCTGAGAAGAGAGGACTGAGGGACAAAATGCAGGAAGGGAACAGGACTACTAGTGCCCATGGTGACATGGGCTTTACCCTGGTAAAAGAAGCTATGTTAAAGATTACTTTTAAAGATTACTTTTAAAGATTACACACACACTCGTGGCAACCATTGAAGAAGAGGAGGAGATGGGGAAACTCCAAACGTGATTCTGTCAAATCACATGTCATATTTTACTAGATTTTACTGGAGGCATGCAAGGAGAAACAGTAGTTGCTCTCAATGGTCATTTGGCCCATGGAAACTCCAAATACATACATACATACATACATACATACATACATAAGACATACTTTTATTCAAATGTGTGTTCATTTTATTGGTGGGTTGAATCATCGAAAGAGTTAGCCCACAATTCCCACAATCCTCCCTGATCAGGGCACCCTCATGATGCTGCATGTCAAAGGGAGAGTTGCCCTGCCCCCATTTTTAGACTGCTGCCCTTCTGGGCCCTAAACAAAGTTAATAGCTTAGCTTCTCAAACCATAAACTGCTGTTTAGAGATCACATTCCTTCTTCTAGTAATTATTGACAATTTTGTTCTCTAACATAAAAAACACCTACTGTACAAAAAACACATTGAGGCCTTTGCTAGACCAGTGTTTATCTCGGGGTGAACCCCGGGATCGTCCCCATGCATCCAGATGATGCACAGGGGATCCCGGGCTCAGAGAGGGATCAACCCTCCCTTGCCCCGGTGTACGGGCACCACTTTTAGCCCAATATTTTTCGCAGTCTCTGGCTGAGCCCACGAGCATGTGGCACCTCTAACAAGCGGTTTTCCCGACTCCTTGCAATTACTCACGAGGAGCCGGGAGCTGCAGACGGGATGCAGCGCTCCCCAGGAGCGCTGCGCCAATTGGGGCCAGGGAAGGAGATCGCAGACGGGGAGGGGAGGGAGATTGTGAACCGGGGGGGAGGGTTGGGAACATTTTTGTTTGTTTGTTTTAAAAAAACTTACCTTTGCGCAGGAGCGGTCCTGCGCATCCAGCCCGTCCTGAAAACAAAAACAAAAATAGAAGGCGTGTGTAGACTAGAGTGACCAGTTACAAAAGTTTGGTGCATACTTGCTCTTCTGAAGAAAACAGAAAACCCCTGTGAAATTGAGAGGGCTCTTTCCCGACTGTGTCAGTTTCAACAAACACCAAATCACAAGTGATAGAGAAATGGTTCTGCAGCAGAACACTCCCAGAAAAGAAGAAACTGGGTGAAGGAGCCTTGAAATGCCTGTTCATTGTGATTAAAGGGACTCTCTTGTACATGCAAGCTTAAAATACCAATCAAGGAACAGGAGGCTTCCTTTATCTGATCACTCCACATTAATCCCATTGAATTCAGTGGGACTTAGTTCTGAGAAAGCATCATTGTATCAGGCAGTAGAAATGTAAGTATCATCATACCTTCCTTGCCTTATTTGTAGCTCTATTTCCAAATGCTGTCTAAGCCACATAACCCTTCCAAGGTAAATTGCAAGTGTTCTAGGACACAGGCAGGCAGAAAGTAGATCTCCAGATGTTTTGGACTTCAACTTCCAGCATTCCTGACCATTAGCTATGCTGGCAGTGGCTGCTGGGAATTGAAGTCCAAAATAGCTGGAGGTCTACTTTCTGCCCATCCATGTTCTAGGCCTCTGGGTGCTTCTAATCAAGGCTCTATCCCACAACTGCCCTACTTCATTCATGGTTGTTGTTTTTACAAGAACTCAAGTTGTCTTCGTCTTCCACTGATACCCCTCCCATGTTTTCCCAAGGCTCCAAAATCCATGAAGACAGAAAAGAAAGACTAGTTGCAAAATGTCTTCTGCTAGTTTGTGATAGGACCCCTCCATCTAGAAACACTTTTTTGCAGTACCCAACACATTACAGAAGCTAAATAACTGTTTAATAGTAGAAGTGGTAATACCCATTTGCATCCTGTTAGTCTTGTTTAATTTCTCTATAGTCAGGTATTTTCACATTTGTCTAGATTCTAGACTGATTCTGGTAACTCAGATTTAGCAGACTCGGGTCATGATATGACACTCAAGAATCAATAGAAAACAATGAAAACTGCAGAGGCTGCTAGAATGCAGTTTGGCTTGGTTTTCAGCCCCATGGAGATGTTACAGTTTCATATCAAAGTGGAAGCCAAATGATATGTAAAAAAACAAATGGACTGTTTAGATAGAGAAAAGTTGCTTATGGTGAGGGTTGTTGGGAGCTCAAAAGTAGCAAGAGAGGGGCTCATCCATCATTTCCTCCACAACCTCCTACCCCACTTCTCTCGTGGTTTGAATGCATATTAATAACACATTTAAAATCTTGCAGGCAAAGGCCACTTGGCAGGTGATTTGGAGCAGAGGAACAGCAGGTGGGGAAAGGGTCACATGCCGTCCCCTGCGGCCACTTCTCCATGGGCTGCTGTCACGTGTTGCATGTATCTGCATACAATGGCTTGTATGGGTCTGAGACTTGTCTGGACTTTGCTTTTGCTATCATACACCAAAGCTTTTATTTCTTATGCCAGGGGAGGGGTGGGGTGGGTGGGAACTGATATGAAATACAATCTCTTTACAGTGACATATGGTCAAGATAATATTCTGTGTAGGGTGACCATATGGAAAAGAGGCCAGGGGTCCTCTATTTTTAACAGTTGTATTGAAAAGGGAATTTCACCGGGTGCCATTTGTATGTGTGCAGCACCTGGTGAAATTCCCTATTCATCACAACTTCATTAACAAGCTGCAGGAGCCCTATGCTCTTTTGTATCTGGTCAAGAGGGCAGGGCTCCTGCAGCTTTAACTGTGATGATGAAGAGGGAATTTTACCAGGTGCTACATGCATGCAAAAGACATCTGCTGCAATTCCCTTTTCTGTTAAGATACAGGAGTCTTGTCCTCCTTTCTATATGGTCACCTAACTCTGTAGTACCCAGCCATTCAGGATCAGAATCTGATACAGACAGCATGCTGTTTGCCTCCCAGACAGATTTGGAGCAACAATTTGCTGGTGTAGGCCACGGCCTTACCCTAGGCAAGGCCAATGACTTCAGTCCAGGGTGCCATATGCTTTAGTACCAAGCTAAGCTTCTTAGCATCAAGGAGTTCGTTTCTTGGCTTCCTCTTTCACTTTTGCATTCTCCTTCGCATCTACTGAGGCAGATTCAGCCTTGGAGGCCAGGTGGTGCCTGTGGGTGGCAATCCCTGCTCTAAGTGTGTGTGGCTCTAATGGGGGCTGCCACTTCTGGATCATTTTTTCTGGGAAAGCACTCTTCTCCTAAAGGCTCTGCTCAATGCATCCTTCAGCTCTTTGTTTCTCATGCTGTAAATCAGAGGGTTCAATAGCGGAGTAACGAATGTGTAAAACACAGACACCACTCGGCCTTCCTCTGGTGAGTAGCTGGAGCTGGGGCGTAAGTAGATGAAAGTGCAGCAGCCGTACTGTAAGAGGACAACCATCAGGTGGGAAGAGCAAGTGGAGAAGGCTCGTTGCTGTCCTTCAGCAGAGCGGATTTTCAAAATGGCCACCACGATGAAGGCATAGGAAATACAGATCAGAAGGAAGGGTACGGTCAGGATGATGACGCTAACGATGAAGAGGGCAGCCTGGTGGATATGGGTGTCACTGCAAGCCAACCTCAGGATGGCTGGAATATCGCAGAAGAAGTGATTGATTTCGTTACTGCCACAGAAGGGTAGGTGGAAGATCAGGATGGTCAGCTGTAGGGACAACAGGAATCCCAGCAGCCAGGATGCGGCTACAAGGCATGTGCAGACAGCTTTGCTCATGATGACTGTGTAGCGCAGTGGATGGCATATGGCCACGTAGCGGTCATACGCCATGACAGCCAGCAGGACACAGTCAGCCCCTCCCAGGAAGACAAAGAAGAACATCTGGGTGCCACACCCACTTAAGGAGATGGTGGCCTTTGTCCTGGACCGAAGGTGGGCCAGGGCCAGTGGGGCTATGGTTGAAGAGTAGCAGATCTCCAGAGCAGCCAGGTTGCCCAAGAAAAAATACATGGGGTTCTGGAGGATGTGGTCAGCATAGACAATAAGCAGCACGGCTGCATTCCCGCAGAGGCTGAGTATGTAGAGGGACAGAAAGAACAGGAAAATGGTCAACTGTATTTCAGGCAGTGTCGAGAAGGGATGGAAATGGAACTCGGTTTGGTTTCCATACGCCATGGCCATGGCAAATGGGATCTAGGGGGGGAAGAAAGACCAGAGAGAATGCGTTATTTTGCAGCACACAGCAGCAACAGGCATATTCTCATATTGCTACCTGGCCTGCTAGATAAAGAATCTGTGGAAGGCGTTCCTAGTTCTTAGCTGAAGACTATATTGAACATTCAGATGGGGAACATTCCTTGATCAAGCAGTTCTAACATTCCCCCCACAGAGGATTGGGCTGTCCACATGGCTGTAACTGGGGCCAAGGCAACAGATGTTCAATTGCTCCCCAACATCCTGCAATTTCAAAGCATTGGCAATGGATCTTCAAATACAGCACTCTTCAAATACTTGAAAGATTGTCACACAGACGAGGGCCAGGATCTCTTCTCAATCCTCCCAGAGTGCAGGGCACGGAATAACGGGCTCAAGTTACAGATTCCGGCTGGACATCAGGAAAAACCTCCTGACTGTTTGAGCAGTATGACAATGGAACCAATGGCCTAGGGAGGTTGTGGGCTCTCCCACACTAGAGGCCTTCAAGAGGCAGCTGGACAACCATCTGTGGATTCCTGCATTGAGCAGGGGTTGGACTCGATGGCCTTATAGGCCCCTTCCAACTCTACTATTCTATGATTCTGTGGTGACATGGGGGTGTTAGCAATGGTTTAGAAGCTGCAGAATGTAGGTGAGAGTAATCTTTTGGCAAAGCAAGATACCCCAGGAGGTTCTAAATGGCTTTCTTCCACTTTCAGTCCTTCATAAATAACTTTCAGATATGGAACAAAAATGTTAAGAGAAACAAGTATTGATTTTTGTGTGTGGGGATATTACATGTAAAAATACCCAGATTAAGCTAAAGAGAATATCAATATTAGAATAATTGAATTATAGAAATATAAGAGAGGATAGGGTGACCATAAGGAAAGGAGGCCAGGGCTCCTGCAGCTTTAGCAGTTGTATAGAAAAGGGAATTTCAGCAGGTGTCATTTGTATGCATGCAGCACCTAATTAAATTCTCTCATCACTGCAGGAGCCCTGCCCTCTTTTGTATCTGGTCAATAGGGCAGGACTCCTGCAGCTTTAACTGTGGTGATGAAGAGGGAGTTTCAGCAGGTGCTACATGCATACAAAAGACACCTGCAGAAATTCCCTTTTCTACACAACTGTTAAAGATACAGGAGCCCTGTCCTCCTCTTCATGTGGTCACTCTAAAGGAGAATCCATTGGGACATTCTCTGCTGTGTCTTTATGCAGCTCCTATTCACTTTAATGAACCTTTGCAGAAGATATTTTCACTTCATTGTCCTCTTTGTTGGAAGGATCAGTGAGGGGTCTATTGCACCTCATTTTTTATCCAGTTTTCATCCACAGTTTCCCCCTCCATTTCCTTAGCAAGTCAAGCGATGGGTCACTTTCACATCCGTGCGTTGTTGCACTCTTTCAGCTCATGTATCTTTTCACCTGGAGCACTACTATGCCCTGCCCCTTGGAAAAGCTTTACAGGGGAGGAGGAGTGAAGTTTTGTTTTGCTTGTTTCAAAGGGTGGGCAGATGAACAATCATTTTAATTTCTTTTGTAAAGGTGGTCAGGTCCCCTCCTTTGCTCCAAGGTAACCAAAATGCTTACATCTGTGTAAGTTTTAAAGATAAAGAGATCAAACTTTGCATGGTGATAGCTCTTAAGGAGAGCTTAAGCCACCCCAAGTTTGAATCAGATCGGTTTATCTCTTGATTTTAAAGAATTTTAAGCTGTGCATCTTCAAGTTGATAAACTACAGATCTGCTGGTTCCCTTACTCAGGAGTAAATCCATTGATTTTAACTGCATTTCCATCCAAGTCATACTAAAACCAGATGTGTGCTTACCTTTGAGTAAACCCCATGGAACAGAGAGAGACTTATTTATGAGTAAACACATATAGAACTGACTTATAATAGTGTGGTCACTCAGAAACTTTTTTTTAAAGTCTAAAACAGCAAACTGGAAAGAAGTGCTCTGCAACCCCATGCTTACTTCTGAGGTCTTACTTCTGTTTACTCAGAAGTAAGTCTCTCTGTTCAATGGGGTTTACTCAAAGGTAAGCATGCATCTGAGTTTAGCATGAAGTGGATGTAAATGCAGTTGAAATCAATGGAATTTACTCATGGGTATGGGAACCAGCAGATCTCTATTTTATGAACTTGGAGATGCTCAGCTTCGCATGATCAAAGGAAAGGAAGATTGATCATCATACCTGCGGACTACCAGGAAAATGGGCTTAATGGGGGGAACTTTAAAAATTCATTAAAAAATCAAGGGATAACCTGATCTGACTCAAACTTGGGGTGACTAAGGCCCTCCTTAAGAGCTATCACTGTGCCAATTTTGATCTCTTTAACTTTAAAAATGAGGGAGCTGCAGGCAAGGAGGGTGCATTTTCCACATTTCTTTTAAGGTGAAAATGCCTACTCAGGAGTAAGAACATAGAGTTAAATGGGACTTCTCTCCCTCCCCCTTCACAGTTGAGTGCAGAACTGCCCCGCCCTCCTCTTTTGTTAGTGAGACCGCCCTTAGGCACACACGCCCCCAACAAAGAACAGGATGGTCAGACAGAATGCAACAACAGCATTACATGGGAGGGAGGGAGGGAGGAGCACACTTATTTTGCAGGGAGGAAAAATAATCAGACTTTCCCTGCTCCAAAAAGAAACCAAACATGGAGGGGAAGAGGCGAAATGAGTGCTGGACATGGACTACATCATGTGAGTACCGGGCTGAAAAACCGTGTATCAGGCAAGGCGAGTGTGCGATAAACTGCTGGTGTGATGGAGCTCTGAGTCTGTTTAGCCCAGTTCCTAAGCCTCAGGCAGGAAATTCTCAACTCAAATTCTTTATGCCAGGTGACTACTTGGCCTCTTTTGAAAAGTTGGCACTTGTGGAGCTTTTGTGCTTTATGTTGGAAACTTTGCTCTATCAACCAACTATTATTTTAAAGGCATTTTTCCAAGTACCCAAATTTAATAGATGGTGCTGAATTTAAAGCCATTTCTCTTCATTCTTCTCATGGAGAGTAAAATACAATCCCCCCCACTTTGTTTATATTTATCTGTCTGTCTCTGTGTTTAAATTTATTGTTAATTGTTTTTTAGGTGTTTTACACTTATTTTTTTTTACATGTTTTAAAACCCTTTTGTTCAGAAAAATTGACTGGGGGAGGGGTTGGAGAACTGTCTTCTAATAAATTTTAACAATGACAATTTGCACTCACAGTAAGCTTTCAGGTTCTCGACACGCAGGCTAAGAAGAAAATGTCAGGCAAAATGTTCAGTTAGCCAATAAAAGTAAATGGGATGGTGCCTGATTTTTACTGGAAAATGTGATGGGAATTACCCCGCCCCCAGGAAGTGGCAGTAGACTGGAGTCTTAGCTGAAGTTATTAGGCTGGTTTGCATGACACAGCCCACTATGGGCTAATTTACCCACAGCGGGGCTTTTGCATTGTGCCAGGTGCCATTTTTGCACGGTGCTGTGAGTGCCCAGCTTGACATGGGTTGTTGTATAATGCAAACCCAGGCGGCAGGGGTTGTTTGAGGATTAGACAACTCTCAAATAACCCTTTAAAAAGCTATGAGCCAATTATGACTGGCATTTTATAAATGGCAAACAAAGGACCAATGTATTCTTTAACCATTTTACTTAATGAAAACGTTTATATGACATTCTGTTAATGGCATGTAGTCCCCTACTAAGCTGGCAGACTGGGAGTTTCTTCATGAGTTTCTGTTCCTGCTAATTCAAGGAGAAGTATGGATGTTCTTCATGGCAGGGGAAGTTGATTAGACCATTTCAGAATAAAACTGCAAAAACTGTTACGAAAACAACTGGGTGTGAAAACTCTATTGATTTCATGATTAAGCTATAAAAGTATATTTCTGGATATTTGCAGGATCAAATTCAGCCCAAATATTAGGAATTGGTTGACAACCTCACAAAATTATAATGGGCAAGGCCTGAAGGAAGAAAGCATTATTTTAAAAAAAGTTCACTTAAATTGTTAAATCGTGGTTCACAACAAAAAGGAATGAAACAACTTACTACAGTGGGTTGAGGGATAAACAAGTTTTTAACAAATAAAGAGAAGCCATGCAATTGTTATTAGAACTCTAAAAATCCCAACAGTATTTTATCTAGGATGTAAAGCAGGAGTGGACACAGGGTATATCTGGGTGTAGATCTGGCAGATCTCTTAGTGATTTGCAGTAGATCAGGAAGGATTTTTTTTAACTTCCCTATACACTACATTATACTATTGAAACCTGGGGGGCGGGGACAGATCTATACCAAGCAGGATGAAACACTTTGAAAGCAGTTTGAAAACGGTATATAGAATATGACCTGGGCCCCAACAGTGGTCAATATTGCTATAAATCATTATAAAGCAGTAGCATAGATCCTGCCACAAAAGCAGTAGTGTAGATCCTGCCTACGGGTGGGGTTTTGTGTGGAAGGATGGTGACTGCCGCTGAGTTTTGGTACTCAGAACACATTTCTGGGTTCAGAATTCTTCAATTCTGACTGCATACCTTTTGTGGATTTTGGGATTCTAGTTTAAGAAAAGTGTTGTTGTTTTTCTTAAACTAGAAAAAAACCTACAAGGCTGGTTGCATCTGAAGATACTTCCATCTTTTCTTTTTCTGTGTATGGGGCATATGTTTTGATTTTACATTCCAAAATCTGGTAAAATAAGTAACAAACGAAAGAAAGAAAGAAAGAAAGAAAGAAAGAAAGAAAGAAAGAAAGAAAGAGTGAAAAGGAGGCTGACCTATTTAAAGTCTGTGGTATGAATAGAGGAATGAAATGGTTATGAAACAGAAGAGTACAGAATCCTCACCCCACAGTAATGACCTACCAGGGCTGGTGGCTGAGGCTGACCTGCAAAGTAAAGTAGGTATGTCTTCGCTGTTGCTCTTCTGCTCTTCATCCAGAAAGGAAAATAGCATGAATGGTGGAGAATGACTGGTGGCAAAGCTCACCACTGCTCCCTATATCTGGAAATGGGAGGGGTGAGAGGGGCAGCATTTGGGCACGTCCAACTCATTCCCCATTTCTGAAGACCTTCCTTATAAAGCATGCCAAGACCCTTAGGGAAGTGGCAGGAGATACACCCTTTCTTCCCTGAAGTGTAGGAGGCTTGGCTTCCTACAGGCATCTGGTGTGAGAGTGAACTCTCCTGTGACTGCTTTTGGGTAGGATGAGAAACACCGACATTATATCACACAATAAAAACTAAAAACTACAATTTTAAAAAGGGCTTGATGATAAAGAGAGAGAGAGAGAGAGAGGAAAGAAACTCCTAAATATTGCTATGCTGACCCCACTTCTCCAAGTTGTGAAAGGTTCCAGGTGTGCAGCACTTACCTGGGTTTCATTTCCTTTGGAAGGAGCGTGCAGCTGGCTTATGGTGTTTCTAATAATTATGTTTATGTACAAATATAAAGGTTGACCAGCGGGTGGAGGCACACTGCTTAATCACGTCAGATCTCAGAAACCAAATGATTATATTATACACGTTTAGCTGTGTAGCATGTCTATCAGCCAGACCAGAATGAAGATTATGCTATAGAAACAGGACATTTCTGTTCTAGTTATAACCCGAGGCAAGTTCTCTCTCTCCCTCTCCCTCCCCCCCCCCTCTCTCTCTGTGTGATACATGAGAGAGAGAGAGAGAGAGAGAGAATGACCACATGTGAGAGGGCCTTCTCCGTGGTGGTCCCACATCTTTGGAACAAGTTGCCATCGGAGGTCTTTATTGCCATTTTTACTGTATTCGTGTTTTTATCACTTTTAACATTTTAACTGGTTTTATATAATTTATTGCTGTAAGCTGCCTTGGGAGGGCTTCGGCTCTGAAAAGGCGGAGAAGAAATATTTAAAATAAATAAATATTTGGAAATACCACATTTTCACAGCAGTGTACAAAAATCTGGATCTTTCAAAATGCAAAATTTTGCCTGAATGGCAGGAAGTTAGGACTGGTTCCTCATCCTTAGAGAATGTAGGATCCCTGCACTTTCTTTTTTTTACTATTTTTATAGATTTTTTATTTTAAAACACAAAATAAACATCTTACAGAAAAGAAACAACAACACAACATACTACATAAATTTTGAATAAATGTTGAATACATATATAAGATAAATATTAACTATAACCTATCCTATCATTACATATATATCATTCTAAACATATAGGTGCACCCTCCACCACGGGATCTATTCCTGCTTCCAAAATCTCATACTTTCTTCCGCTGGCGGTTTCCCACTTCCCTTAGTAAACACAAATATTAGGAACTGTTTCCAGATTCCTTCAAACTCATTTATTTTAGTTATGCCTTTCCTCCACTTAATATTACAAGTCAATTTATCATTAATAGCTATATCCCAAACTTCTCTATACCACTCTTCAATAGAATATTCCCCCTGAATCTTCCAGTTCCTAGCTATCATCAATCGTGCTGCAGTCAGCAAACTCGATATCAATTCTTTAATTTCTTTTCCACATTTTAAATCTTCAAATAGTGACAGTAATGCAATCTTTGTTGTTTGTTCTATTTTCATTCCCACTATTTCTTCAATTTCCAAAAACACCATCAGGATCCCTGCACTTTCTAAGAGAATCGGTTTTAGAAAGTGCACATGAAAAGAAGTTTACATGCAAAGTAATAATGATTTCAATCATAAATTATGATTGAAATGAATTGAATGTTGTTGCTGCTATTAGCTATGAGAGACAGTGCCAGTACAATCATCCTTCGTTGTCCTCCACTGCCCTCTAGTGGTACTTTTATTTTTTGATTCAGTTATTATTATTATTATTTATTTATTTATTTATATAGCACCATCAATGTACATGGTGCTGTACAGAGTAAAACAGTAAATAGCGAGACCCTGCCGCATAGGCTTACATTCTAATATCTATGGACTAGTTTTCATGTTTGTTTAAAATATTTATATCTTGCTATACTTTGCGATTGAGGTGATTTGCAATCATATTTAAAATGGCAACATCCATATTATTTAAAATAACACACTAAAAACTAAAAAGCATAGAAAGCTGTGTTGGTTCATAAGAAAAATTTCAAAATCCTTAGTAAGACATTTATTAGGATCAAACAAAAATGTCACAAAATAGTGAGCATTTGATTTATCCATAACTTTTAATCAGTCTAGACGTTGAGCAAAGGAGGAGAGAGGGGAGGGGGGAAATGTTGTAGCTACAAATGTTCTCTGCATTTGGTCCCAGATGGTGTAAAGGAAGATAAAATAAATGTAAATAAAAACCAAGTTACAGACAAGCAAAACCACCCAAACCGGCAGCAGCCAGCCATCAGATTCATAGCCCGACTGACCTCAGCTCCCAAATGTCTTTCTAAACAGAAATGTATTTCAATCTATCCTAAAGGTCATTATGGATATACTTCAGCAAATCACCTCTGGGAAGCTAGTCACCGTTCTGAGGCCACCACCAAAGAAGCCCTGCTCCTTGCTAAGCTCAACAGCCTCATACAAAGATGAAATATGGAAAAGGGTACCATAATGCAGATCATATGCTGCCTTGGGTTTCTTGAAGGAAAAGGGGCAAGCTATATATGCAATAAATAAATAAGTTCCACATCTATTTTGGTACAAAAATAGCCTTGTCAAACTTAACCGTATACATTCTCTTTCAGTAACAAAAGATGAGTCTGTAAAAAGGTGCAATTTCCTGGGGCACATTTTCACAAGTCATGGTGCCCAGAGGAGGAAACATGCATTTTAAAATATGTTACATTCACATCATTGCAGAGGTTTCGAGAATAATATCAAATATCCTAATCAGCCGTATAGTTGTGAAACTTTGGCTAACGGGGACAGCCATTTTAACACTACCATCAGGACCATCAACAAGGATAACCTAGTGTGTATGTTGTGGAGGAGAACTCTGCTTTTCTGATGTTTAAGCAACTTGGAAGAGCTTTCAAAGCATTAAGATTCAACAGTTTGCAGCTCAAACTATAAGAAACCCTCAACTTTGTTTGTTTGTAGATGTATTATCGATAATATAGTGTGCCTTTACTTGCTAGTGTCTTTCACACACTCACACACACAGTGCTGTACTCCACAACTAACAACTGCTCCATTGATTATATTGTACTTAGCTGAATGTGTAGTCACTGAGACTGCATCATTGCTGAATAGTGACTCATCGCTACCCAAGATTGAGCAAGGGCTTCAGGGCTACTAGTTCCTTTCTGTTGGCTTCACTTCAATGAGCCTTCAGCTTATTCTAAGGAAGCATCGTTAATGTCCTTAGCTCCCTCAGCCCACAAGCTGCTATTAACCCTGCAGGGTTTTTAGCTAAAGGGCCAGTGTATTAGTTGGCAATGGGGAGGGGGGAGGAAGCGGGAGTGTTCAAGTTCTTTTCCCCAGCCTCACTTACCCCTTTCCTTTCCCTCCACCCCCCACTCCCCAAGTGGGGAAGGAAGCTTCAACTCTCACCTTGCTCTGGCTACTGCCATGATGGTGGCCACTATGAAGGAGGGTGTGGTGCGTCAGATCTTCTTCCACACATCTGTACATTGCAGAGGCCATGGGCCTGCTTTTCCAAACCTGGCCTTTCCCCCGTGTCACCCTGAATACAGTAAGGCCCCCAAATCTTGACAAGGAATGAATGTTTGTCTTCCCAAAAGGGTGGCTACTTATGCATCACCCCAAAGGAAGAAATGCTTCACCAAAAAAGAGGGCAAAAGAAGACACTGGTTTTCATGTATGCATTATTTTAATAGCATTAATATTATTACTATTATTTAAACAGAAATACCATATATCTCACCACAGTGAGAAAGACTGAGACCAGGTCTTGTGATTCTAAGCCCTCCCACTGAGATGTGAGACAATAAAGAGGTCTGCTGTGCAATCCATAAAGCTTTATTCAGTAAATCAACATCACTTCACACCGTGAAGCAAGTGTGAATGCTAGGAGCTATCCTCGCAAGGCTAAGGTTAATTAGCCTAACAAAGCAAGGCAGTTGATAGGCAGTTGCCTATCAACTGCCCCCCCCCCACTCCACAGTGCCCAACAGGCCTTTTTCTGAATCCATCCTTCAGGAAGGGTCCTTAAGTTGGAGCCTCTGCTATGTGGCCAATGTAGCAGACCAGCTTCCACCTCCTCTCTACTCTACCCACTTGACCTTGTGGTGGACTCTGAAGTCTATCAACTCCAATGTTCCCTCCCCCTCTGACAGAGACTGAGTTCCCAGAGGGGAGGGGGTGATCTCTGAGCTTGGGCATCCAGGCCGATAAATGCCTGAGAAGATTCCTTTTGACTCCTGAAGAGTCTTGGAGAATTTCCACCTCTACTTCTGTCTAGACTGGTGTACACCTGCTCCTTCCTCTTCAGGTTCCAAGATCCAGTCCCCCACACTAGGGAGAATGGGCCTGATGCTAACACCAGGTGACCTGTTAGCCTTGCTCTGAGTGCCGTCCAGGTGCTCAGTGTTAATGGGCAACTTGAAGGCCTCAGTAATACCTTCCTATGGTTTGTTGACCTTAAACTAGACTTAAACTGGACAGCTCTGTAAGTATCCTAAAGGTTGCAATCAGCTATCCTCAAGATTGAGCAGATACTACTAGATGGACTTTCCCAGACAGACCTTCCAGTTTTTGTTTACTTCTAAAACATATCACTGCCCCTTCCTTGCAACCCTGAAGTTGTCTTCAGACGGGAGAGGAAGGCCAGCACTTCACCATTCTCCCTTTGATGGTGCTTTTCTCAATGGTGGCTGGGCCATTTAGTCAAGGGTGGTAGTGGCCAGTACTGCCTCCATGTTACATGTGGAGTGATGGGCAGCCATTTACTTATACAGTAGAAAGTAAAAGCGTAGCACTGAAGGACACAAGGTTACGTCTAGAACAAGTGCCAGGTGACTTGTAGCTATCCATAATCACACTTGCTCCTATCTGCATATCCCCAGACTGTGCTGTTGAGACGTGGTATATATAGATAGACAGTAGTAAAATATGCATAATTATGATGATGTGCAGAGGTAGAGCTCTACCCCCTGACATTTTGTGCTTCTCTAGTGGTAGTTCAATGTTAATTTTCTCTGGCCTTAGTTATCACTGGAATATGCTGCAGATGTTCTCAGAATTCAGAGCAGCTAGTTCTTCATATCCTGTAACACACTTGAAAAGAAGTGTGACAGCATGAAGTGGAGAACGGGAGAAATCATTACAATGGGAATTAACTATGATGCATATAATTATGAGATTCCAGCTAAATGAAGGCAAAATTATTCCCATATAACAGCCTTCCCCAAACTGGTGCTTTCCAGATGTGTTGGGCTACAACTCCCAGCACCCCCAGCTGTAGTTGTAGTCCAACACATCTGGAGGATACGAGGTTGGGGAAGGCTGTCATAGAAGTTATGTGTGAGTAAACATTGAGAGGGGGAAAGGAAGGATTGTCTAAGTTCCATTTCTCCTCCCCATTTCTGTTTTATCAGGTCATCTGATTGTGTCTGCATAATTTCCTGTTCCTCATCTATAGGCTCAAAATAACTTCAGATTTGCCACCACCTGCAGATTTCATCATCCTATTTCTATTCGGCCAAGTTAAGAACATAAGAGCCTTGCTGGATCAGACCAAAGGCCAATCTAGTCCAGCATTCTACTCACATAGTGGCCAATAGGAAAGAAGCCTATGAGAAGCCCACCCGCAGGACAGGAATGCAATAGCGTCCAACCACCCATGTTCTTCAGCTATCGAATAAATTAAACAAAATGGGTCCCAACACATAGGGCATGTCTACATGGGCCGATATCCCGGGGATCGTCCCTGTGCAGCCACATGACCCACAGGACATCCCAGGAACAGGTAGGGACGATCCCTCCCTTGTCCCAGGATATCACTCCACCCTTTAATTCCAATTTTTGATCCCGAGACTGTGGGACGTGTGGGCGGCTGTCCCGGCTCCTTGTGAGTAACTGTGAGGAGCCGGGCACCGGTCATGGAGCTCTTCAGGAGCTCCATGCCCATTGGGGGTGGGGCGAGGGGAGCAGCATTAATATTATTTTTAAAAACTTACTTTTCGTATGAGCGCTTGAGCGCTCCTTTTCAGTCAAAAATAATGATAAAAAAATGGCGGCCACAACATCCTCCGTCTTCCCGGGACGTCGTGCACTGCGTGTAGACTGAGGGGGAGGATCTTGCGATCACCATATCACAAGATCCTCCCCCCCTCCCTGATATGCCCTTATTCTTTGGAACTCCACTTTCCTCATACCAAACGCTAGGGAGAGCCGATTCCTGAGTTATGATGATATACAGTAGGGGTGTGATCCGCTCCGATTAGGAGCGTAGAAGCAGTAGCGGATTGGCCTGCTCCGCCTTACCCAGAGGCGGAGTAGGAGCGGACTGCGGACCCCTAGAAGCAAGGCGAAGAGAAGCGACCATTTTTCGGAGCTCCTAGTTCAGGCGGAGCGCTCCGGTCGCCATCTTGAAAACATTTCGCCATAGGATTGCATTGCGGCAAATAATCGCGCATAACTAGGTTGTTTTTGAAGCTATCGTTCTGGAAATTCTTGTGCTCAGAGAGTTGTGGATGGGGGTCATTTTGAGACCACTCTCACCTCTCTGCGTTGTGTGGGTCGCGTGCTATATTTTTTTGAAAATCGGGTCAACCGTGCGGCTCAAACGGCGTTTTCGGCTTTTCGCCCATAGGATTGCATTGAGGGAAAGAATCGGGGATAATTGGGGGGGGGTTTAAGCTATCGTTCTGAAAATTCTTGTGCACAGAGAGTCGTGGATGGGGGTCATTTTGAGACTACTCTCAACTTTCTGCGTCGTACGGGTCGCGCGCTAGAAGTTTTTAAAAAATCAGCGGGAAAAATACCTTTTTCAAAGGGCTGAGGGGCAGAGTCAGCTCCCGGTCATGATGATCCCAAAGTTAGAGGAGGGCATAGGCAAAACAGGTAACTTGGGATTCTGGGAAACTTCTCTTTCTTCATCTGAACGGGCTTTTCCCCGTGTTTTTTAACACAGTAGCCCCACCAAATGCACAAACACAACCTGAAATCATATACTAAGCCAAGAATAAGAGATAGAAACACAGCACTGCTCCCCACCCTAACTTTGGGGAACAACTGAAAAGATGTGGTGCAAGGGGATGAGCTCCCCTAGGGCATCTCATTGTGGACGTGCCCCCACTCTCTCCTGCACTGGAAGGCCATTAGAGCCTTCCAAAGAGAGTAAAACGGTGGAGCAATGCCTATCATGAGTTGAAGTGAATGTTCACTTTTTAGTGGTGGAGCGATGCCTGTTATGAGTTGAAGTGAGCGTTTACTTCTTAATCTCAGAGCTGTTGGTGGCTGTCTTGAGTTGAACTGGCAGCTGCTTCCCCCTCCCCTGGGCACGTCCCCCTATTGCTGGTAAAAGACAGATATAGCCTTTTTTTAAAAAATCTTCTTGCTGTTTATTGAGCAACACTGCTGCTTTTAATTCCACCCCTCCTTTGTTTATTTATTGATTTATTCCATTTTATATGCATTACTGGCTTATCCTTGGCTCACTTCCTTATGCCCCCAGAAATGCCAGCTGCATGCCTGCCTGCCTTCCCTCCCTCCTCCCCTGCCCACCTCGCAGGGATGTTGTGTGTGTGTGGCTTTGACTCAGGGGAGAAGTCCTTCCTGCGCTCACTTGGAGTTTTGGAAGTTCCAAATTTTGCAGGTTTAAGCCCCGCCAAAAAACAGGGGATGATGGGACTGCCTTGAGTCTCGGCGTGCGTATGTATCCCTGGATAAGCTTTCATGGTGGTGAGTTTGAGGTTTTTTTTTAACGTGCAAAATTGACGGAGCTATGGAAAGGGGTGTTGGATTTTCATAAATTCCCAAAAAATCAGGGGATGATGGGACTGCCTTGAGTCTCGGCGTGCGTATGTATCCCTGGATAAGCTTTCATGGTGGCGAGTTTGAGGTTTCTAACGTGCAAATTGACGGAGTTATGGAAAGGGGTGTGAATGGGGTGCCCGATTTTCAAAAATTCGCCAAAAATCAGGGGATGATGGGATTGCTTTGAAACTTGGCGTGCGTGTGTATACCCCCATGAGGTGTCATGGTGCCAAACGTGAGGTTTCTAACTTGAACAGAAAAAAAGTTGTATAATTTTTTAGCTTTCAATGCAAGCCTATGGGGGGGGGAAACGGAGCTCCGGATCCGGATCCGGAGCTCCGAGCGGAGCGGAGCGGAAGTGGGCGGAGTGGGGGCGGGGCGGAGCGGCCCGATCCGGAAAATGGCGGATCTGCAAGTGAAGCGGAGCGGGGGGTCCGTGCACACCCCTAATATACAGGTTCACAGCCCGTGAATGAAGCCATGTGCATTTTGTGACACAGAAGTAGCAGCACCAGTATTTTGTTTCCATCTATATGCTCTTCAGCATTCTAATTAATGAGGCAGGTGTGAATTCCACCCATTGCTAATGTCTGTACGAGGCCATATGAGTATGATCTATGCATTAATGTGGAGCGTGGAGCTGAACTGGTATGCACAAAGAGCAACACAAAGAATAATTCCAGACTCCAGAGTATAGTCCAACATTTGCATTGTTGGGATGCCAAAGTCAGCGAAACACTTGTGTGTGGACAGGTCATTCCCTTCTTCTTTTGAGGATCAGCATTGCATAAAGAGCCTGCCTTTGCTAGTCAGTGCTACAGCTGAAGTATTTACTTATGCTGGGTTTTACCGGACTACAGCCCTGTGCAACAAATGTAGATGATCTGTGGGTGGGGCTGTGTACATTCTATGCTATCTAATAATATAATAAATGTAATATTCTGCACTGAGAACATTCAAATTCTGTACCTTTATAAACAATGCACATAAAACAGGGACACAGACTAATAATTTGAACTGTATGACCTTTCAGCAGGCATTTTGACAAGTTGTTTTATTTGCTGCTTACTGGGATGTCTTTCATGATGCTGTTATTTCTGTGTACGTGTGTATTTTGTTGCTATGACAGTGCGTTAACTTGTTTCATGAATTATATTTTTATTCTGTCAGCCGCCTTGTCATAGAAAAGCCAAATATAAATGTTAAATAAATAAGTGGTAATGCCTCGTAGCATCTCACGCTTCGGTGCCCTAGCGTCCACACTTCATCACATGCAGAGTGTTATCCTAGGTCAGCAGGTAGACATTCTCACGAACGCACAGCACTATAAAGTGAGAGAAAATGTAACGAGTGTAGGCAGAAACCCATGAAGTGCCAGAGGCACAGGATGTGTTGTATCGAATGGGTTGCATCCCATGCTATTCTAACTGGCATCCCCATTCATTTCAATGGGTCTACTCTAAGTAGGACTAACATTTAATATTTATTTATTTATTACCCGCCTCTCCGTCTGGATTGGGGCAGGGAACAACATCAAATATAAAAATACTATAAAATATATAAAACTGATTAAAACATATAAAACTAATACTTTATTAAAATAACAGCCAGACATTTTAAAATTCAACTTTGAAGGCAACCCTATGGCTGTAATTTTTCTATACTCAACTGAAACGTAAACAAGTTCACCATCCCAGCAATTGTTGCCGGCTCTCTGTTGTACGGCGGGAGATCCCCTCACCCGCCCCACCCACCCTTGAGAAATGGCGCTCTGGCCCTTTAAGGCGGCACTCCCCCTGACGGGGGAAAAAGAGAGCGAAGCATTCTCCTTTTCGTAGCGGGACCGGGATTGAGCGGGGCTGGCAGCACGCATGCGCGCCGAATTTATCTACGCAAGAGGAAACCTGTGTGGTGGACTTCATGTGACTACGTCAGGACGTGGGGCACGTACCA
Organism: Elgaria multicarinata webbii; assembly: GCF_023053635.1. NCBI lineage: Eukaryota > Metazoa > Chordata > Lepidosauria > Squamata > Anguidae > Elgaria > Elgaria multicarinata. The sequence continues at coordinate 80,290,267 of NC_086172.1, read as the reverse complement.
GGGGGCGGGGTCCCGGAGCTGGAGCAGGGTCCGCGCGGAGCCTCCCGGGCGGTGCGGGGGGAGACTCCGCGCCCCGCCGCGAGCCATGTTCCGCTACCAGGTGAGAAGGCGCCGCCGGGGGCGTGGGCGCCGCCCGGCTTCTGGCGAACGGGGCCTCCTTCGTCCGGGCGGAAGAGGGCAGAGGCGGCCGGGACCACCCTTGCGGTGACCTTTGACCCGTCCTGGGAGCTCTTCGCTCTCCCCTTTTGCTTTCCGACCTGTCCCGTGACGGTGCGCGCTGAAGGAGAGGAGAGGCCGCTCTAGGAGTGGAGGGGGGCTGGGGACGATGACCCAGGAGGTCCCTTGCCCGCGGAGGGGGGCGGACGCTCGTCTAGACGGGGGAGAACGGGGCAGCCCGCGGCCGCCTACTTCTGCGCTCGGAAGGAGGGCGCCTCTTTCCCTGTCTCTTTCCTCCTTTCTGTTCAAGTGGATCTCATCACTGCAGCAGACAGTCCTAAGGCGACAGATATATGAAGTGCCAACTCGATCCCCCCGCCCCCAAAACAGGCAAATAACTAGGCTTGTTGGAGCTACTTTCACTGGCCTTCAGGGAAGAAAATACTATGTATTCTCAATTGTGTTTTCCATATCGTACAGAAAGACTCTTAAAAAAAAGTGTCGTGTGGCCCTGAGACTGTATGACACAGCATAGAGAGACTTTGTTGGATAGAGGCCCCAGAATTAATTTTCTGTTGTGGCCGTTGGGTTTCCCTTAAAACAGTCATGTAGAAGGAATGTGCATGATCACAGGTGGATGGGGTGTGATTGTAACCATTAGGCTTGTTGATCAGGTAGCCAGACATTGGGGTTTGACTTAATAGGTGAAAATCCATGGACGGGAGCCAGCAGTAAGAGTGCACCACTCAGATGAAAGCTAAATTATTCCCTGCTCCTGGTGACTCCTTGCCATTCATAATCCTGTCTGCTCCTGTCTGCATATGCCCAGACTCTGTGTGACCAGAATCTTGAGAAGTGGGACAGACAGACATAATTAGTGTGTCATGCTGGTGGAGAGCTTGTCAGTTGGAAGGATGTGAGATGCAGTGTGAGTCTATGTGCTGTGTGTGTGCGTGTGTGCGCACATGCACAAACACAGCATTGCATCCCAGTGTGAGATCTGTATTCGTGAACATCAAAGGGGCTTTACCCTCACTGCAACAGTGTTGTTCTAATGGGGTAGAGTGGTGGTGGTGGGGTAAAACTGCCCCAAATAACTACAGTCAAGTATGCTCTTATCTGCAAAGCCCCATAGCTTGGACTCTTGGTCACACCATAGTGTGATGGAATGTTGCAGGGTGGGGTGGAATGTTGAGCATTGACTTGTATATAGATAGACAGATGACCTCATATACCATGTGCAACAGAATCTCATCCCATAGGTGTATGTTTATACTAGTGGCTTCTTAAACTGATTCAATGGCTACTCTCTCAGCTGCAAAATGGGACTGACAAAAGGCTCCCTAGTCTTTGCCTTGAGGCTTGTGCTAGGAACCCCACTCAGTGAATTATTTACATTTATACGCATTGCAGTTAGTGTTAAACATTATATTCATTGCTTTTTAAAAAGAAATAACAGTTATGCTACCTACAAAAACAAATCAGTTAAATATCAAACCTGTTGATGATTAAAGTATCTCTTTTGTTCTAATAAAGTTAGTGCCTTAAAATACTTGATCATTATTTGGCAGTATTTGATGATTATTTAACTGGTCAGTTAACCAAATCTTTTTTGATAAATAGAGTTGGACAGTTGACTTATCTGATAATGGTGTTTTTCTTGGCTAGATGTGCTTCTTTTCTCATAGTGATTTTCACACATCCTTACACACTGATTTTATTTGCCAGAGTGCCTATGCCTTTTTTTAAAAGTTACCATATGAGAGAGGGTACTTCATTTAGGAAGATCCCTGGCTGGTTTCTATTCCCTGCCTTACTTTTAATTTCTCCCTACTACAGATACTTGATTTTATTTTTGTTTTCTTTATATATCCTACACAGTCAGGTGGTGTTCTAACTATAGTAGGTTGTTGGTTGTTTTATTATGTTCCTCATGGTTTTAATTTTTGTGAACCGCCCAGAGAGCTTCAGCTATTGGGCGGTATAAAAATGTAATAAATAAATAAAATAAATAAAAATATAGTAAAAGTTGGTTTGGATTTTGAAACTGAAATATCACTTTGACTTAAATGTAACTTCAGTTGACTTTTGAGTGAAACCATTTCCTATACGAATACATTCTGACATAGTAAAAAGGAAGTGTGAGCAAGAAACTATATTAACGCAATTATTTAAATAAGATGTGTTATCCCTGTTTGGGGGAGACCAGTATCCTATGGAAAAGGTGGTATCCAGGTATAAAGGGAATAAGATCAATGCAGAGTAAATAATTTGTAGGCTGCAGCCTTATTCTAACATTTGCATAGTTTTCTGAAAATGCAGGTTGTGAGCTAATAGTGTACCATTGCCTGGCCTCTTATTTTCTGTGCTTTCCATACAGTTATACAAATAAATGAACTTAGGTTTTACTACACAATGCTCTACTCCTGTTCTGCTAGATGCCCCATACATGCTAAGAGCCATGTGTCAAATGTTAAAAGGTTTTTGCAAACCAGGGCAGCTAATTGGCCACTGTGTGAACACAATGCTGGACTGGATGGACTATTAGTCTGCTCCAACATGACTCTTCTTATGATCACATGCTTTGCATACAGAAGGTTCCAGATTCAGTCCCTATCCTCTCCTGAATGCCTACTTGAAATGCCGGAGAGCTGCTGTCAATGAGTCTCAACAGCACTGACTGGATAGCCCAGCATAAAGCAGCTTCCTGTGTTCCCAGCCACATTTGCCATTTAATAATAATAATAATAATAATAATAATAATAATAATAATAATAAATGTATTTCTAACCCACCTCTCCATCCTGATCGAGGCAGGGAACAACAAGTATAAAATACATAAAATATTAATCAAAACACAATATACATTGTTAAAACTTCCTAAAAAACATACTAAAGGCATTATTCTAAAAACATCCTAAAATTCCACTGGATAGGAATTTGAATTTCACAACACCCCCAGAACTTTATAATCCATCCATATTAAGGGGTGGATGTAGGGATATTACAGCACGGGAAGGAGAGAATTAAATGAACAGTTAGGATTCTTTGCATAGTGAAATTAAAAGTGGTGAATGGGCCTTCTGGCTTAATGTGACACAAATTGATCTTGTCAGAGCCTGAGGAATCCTGAATTTAGCAGCTGAAATTGCAAATTAAGTTATGACTGTGTATCTGGAAGAGTACTTCATCCTGATTTGTAAGGTAGGGAATAGCATTCTGCTCTGGAGGAAACTTGTAGACAGTGTGGTTGTTATATTCTCATGGGCTTTGTGCCTAATTAGTCCAAATTAATAGGTGCTGCGGCAGCAGGTGTAATTGAAAGGTATTTTTTCATATTTGTTGGAAGGATGAAGATGGGGCCACACCTACTGAAATTAGAATTCTTGTAATTTTATGTAAACATGTTTCTAGTCTTCATGCTAGTGGATAAATCTTTTGGAATACTATAGGAGGAGGCTGACGTTTCTTTCTAGTTCATGATATCAATGGGTTTTTTTTATATTATTACTTTAAGTCCCTTGAGGACTGCCCTCTAGATGAGGATGATGAAGCCTTTCATAATTTGGCAGAGGAAGACGAAGACATTGACCAGTTCAACGATGATACATTTGGAGCGGGTGCAATTGGTGAGTTTAATTACAAATGTACCCTACCTTTCTATTTATATGCCACAGGCAATGTTACATATATTCTACTCTTTTGCATAGTACTCTAAATGTGCTGAAAATTTTGGCCTGCTTCTTATTCCAGTCTTTTGCCTGTGGGGTATCAGCAGGTGATACAGTCACAGAGCAAGGAGGGAGGGCAAGAATGCTGAGCAAATATCCTTCCTGCCATTCCTTTGCAGATGATGACTGGCAGGAAGCCCATGAAAGATTGGCAGAGCTGGAAGAAAAGCCTGCATCCTCAGGAGAGCAAGCGGACCGGGGAGTCGCAGATGAGATGGACCTGCTGGGAGACCATGAAGAGAACCTGGCAGAGAGGCTGAGCAAGATGGTGATTGATAATGAGCTGGAAGATCCAGCCATCATGCAGGCTGTGCAAACCCAACCCCCGGTACAGGTGTGTAGTTAGTGATGGAAAAGGAATAATCTAATTTGCAGTGGATTGTAGCAGCATTAGGATCTGTTCTGTGGGTTTAACCCCCCCTCCCCATCTTCCCTTCTTTGCAGCAACCAGGTGGCCTCAACTCAAGCATCTGGGATGGCCCTTCGGTTCTCAGGCGCATCAGAGGACCGCTTCTCACTCAGGTGGAGTGTTGTCTCCCCCTTCTATTTTCAACAGGAAGCATCTTGGGTTTTCCAGGCAGTTTGCAGTCTCTCAGAACTACTTCCATTATGTGACGTTTATCTAGCATAGTAGGCTGTACAGAAGGTGGCGACAATGCCTTTGCCCGAGAGGCTTGTGGACTTGACTTGAAATAGATGGATGGAATAGTGGGGTAGTCTCTGCTGGTCATTGGGGGTTTTGCAGAAGCAGAGAGTCCTTGGGATCAACGCAACAGGACAGGCCGTATCTTGCCCCACTGCCTCAGTTGTTGATAACAGTGGTACAGTCTACTTTATTGAATATTTCTTCCCCTTGGGTGAAAGTAGGCCAGGGATGTCAAACCTCTTCCAGCTTGAGGGCCGAATTCAGTTTCAGAGGAGCTCCTGGGAGCCTCATTCCAGTAGTGGGCGGGGCTGAAAGCAGCAGGGTCGGGGCCAAAATGCCTGGACATTGCAGCTTAAAGTTATTCCTGCCAGCAACTAAGCCTTCAGAGATGAATTTTGACCTTTTAGAATGGGGAAAACACACCACAAAAGCAGGGAAGCCACCAGATGATAGGTAGTTGATGGGGGAAAATTGGGGGGGGGGGGTTGAGGAGCCTGGGAGGGGTCAGAGGTTCCCCACCCCTGTTGTAGGCAATCAAGCTTGTGCCTTGAATCATAGGTCTTAAAAGATTTCTCCTTTGAAAAGGTGCTTAATACGGCCTGTTGGGATCTGTCATGCAGTGAGTCTCTGCTGAGATAGAAAGAGCCAGATTGGCTTCTCCTCTGCTTGCAGACTCTCCCAAGTAAAATACGTTGGCGTTGGAAATTTGGCGGTGATGGTTGCTGGGTTAGACAAGTTCGTGGAGGGTCGATCTATAGCTATAAGCCATGATAGCCAAATGGAACCTCCAGCTTCAGAGGCAGTGTAGCTCTGAATGCCAGATGCTGAGGCAGTGAGGGGGGAAGAAGCAGGGGAAAACCATCACTTCATGCCTAGTCTGCAGGCTTTCTGGAAGTGTCTGGCAGGCCCCTTTTAGAGCTAGGATGTTGGACTAGCTGGACCATTGGTCTGATTCAACAGTTCTTAAGTTTTTCATTAGGACCTGAATTTTCAACTAGATTTGAAACCCAAATTTTCAATTAGATTTCCACTCTTCCTGTTTCAATGCTGCCCCCAAAGCACTAATGGTTTTCCTGTATGGCATGCTCCGTTCCATTGAGATATAACACTTTTGTCAGGTTTACATGGGACCTGCCTTTAAGACTCTGGAACTGTTGGCATTTAGGCTCATCGAAAGCTGATGGCTGGTCACAGAAGCCCAGCATGAAAATGAAGGATCACCTAGAGCAGCCTTCCCTCAACCTTCTGTCCTCCAGATGTTTTGACCCGCAGCTTCCAGGATTCCTGACCATTGGCCTGCTGGCTGGGGACTGATAGAAGCTGGAGTCCAAAACATCTGGAGGGCACCAGATTGGGGAAGGCTGACCTAGGACTTCAGGGATGCATAGCTTCAAGATGATGGACAGACGTATCTTTGCCTTCTCCCCCCGTTTCTAAATCTCTTCATCTGAAAAATAAATGAAACAAGAGCACTGTCTCAGGATGTGGGAGGCAAAAGGGCAATAGCCTTGGGTATATACAGTATCTTGCACAAAGAAAAAGAATTGGTGGCACAGTCAAGCAGCGAACCAAAGCTTTCTTATTAGCAGTATAGTCTCCAGTGTTCAGAGTTGTGTCGGCTTCCTGGTTTACAGCCATCAAGGGTATTTACCAATGATGCCAAGAGCATTCATTCTCTGTTCCTGACTCTTGCATCCCACAACCATCCATATGCTTGTTAAATGTCACTAGGGCACTTCCCACTTGGAAACAGGTGTGGGCTAAGCGATGTTCCACCTCTGTCTCTTCCCAAATGTCTAAATATTGGAAGTAACTAGCAGGTGTGTTTTCTCCCCTTCTTCTACGCAGGAAGTGCCCTCTGTATCGGTGCTGGAATATGCCCTGCCACAGAGGCCTCCACAAGCCCGGGAAGAGGAGCAGGACCTGTCGGAGCGGGCACTACCCAGAAGGTCATCCTCGCCAGTCATTGGTAGCCCTCCTGTTAGGGCTGTGCCTATTGGGACCCCGCCTAAGCAGCCCACCATGCCCAACTTTAACCAGCAGGTATTCCCCCACCCCACCCCCAGAATGAGTCTGTGTGGATCATCCCCAAACTGGTGGCCACCAGATGTTTTGGACTACAACTCCCAGAATTACTGACCATTGGACATGCTGGCTGGGGCTGATGGGAGTTGTGTTCTGCAACACCTGGAGGGCAGCAGATTGAGGAAAGCTGGTTTATGTTTTCAAAGGCAGGGTCCTTGTTTGCACAAGTGCACAGCTCATTGTAGCTTAATTTACCCACGGGGGTTGTTGTGTTGTGACGGGCAACTGCTGGGGCCATTTTTATCTTCGTTTCAAACAGCCCCTGCTGCCTTGGTTGACACAACACGCCAAGCCACGGCAAGTGAGCTCTGCAAAAATGGTGCCTAATTTAGCCCTCGCGGATAAATTAAATTGAGCTGGTGTGTTGTGAGAATCAGGTCAATGGAAACAATAACACCAGTAACCAATCCTTAGGTTGCCACCTCTGGACAAAACGGGATGGCATTTCCTCCATCTTCATAGGCTCTGCCTTAAACCTAACATTCACTTCAGAAGGGATCTGAGCTAACCTTCGCCAGCAGTCGACATTAACCTGATTCCCTCTGACCTGTTAATGCTGAGGAAGCAGTCTGGTACATGAGAACTAGAGTTGGGGGGTGTCATTGATGGTTGAGCCTTAAACTAGCCCTCCTACCTGCTTATTTTGCTTTCTTTTTCCTTCCATCCAGCAGATCCTGTGTCCAAAGCCTGTTCACATCAGAGTCCCAATTCAGCAGCGTTATCCGAGTCCCTTCAATGAGAGGATGTCTCCGAACCAACTCTGCAATGTGACGGTAGTTCTGACTGAGTGGTTCTGTGTTTTGGGTTGGGCTCTGATACCCCTCCCCCATAGTCTTGCGCTTTCTAATGTTCTCAAAGACATTGGAAGCGTAACTTTGGATCTCTTCAGTGTCACTGTTTTGAACCAAACCCCTCTGGCTTGAGCGCATTCCATTTCCTGTGGACAACTTAGACCCTGGCAATTGCAAGAGACCCCTCGGGCACCTTTTTGGGTTTCCTTGTGGATTTTGCTACAATTAGTTATTGTTAGAGAGACATTATTCCTTTAGAGTTTTGCTGTTGCAAATAAGGAAGCCCGAATAAAAGAGCTCAGATCCTTGTCTCCTGACATCCAGGTCTATGTATCAAGATTCTCAGATTTTCCACACTAAAGCTGTTGCCTTTAAAAGGACTCCAGGATAAGGGCAGAAGGTCCAGCAACTAACTCTTCGTGCCCTGGATGTTCACGATCTGCTGTACCCTATTGACCATAAAGCACTTTAGCAGCCTTGTGACTTGCAATGTGCTTTCAAACAGACCTTCAGTTTCTTCCTCCAGTGTTGGGATGTATTGTTGTCTGCTGCCATGTTGAATTGTTTTGTATTTCTCTGCTTCCCAGCCCCCTTCTTCACCCTGTCCTGTGTGATAGGAATGACCAACATTACTGGATGTACGCATATATCCCCACTTCAGTGTTGCCTCTTTCCAGCATTTCTCACTTCTGTATTTCTCCCCACTTCCTTTCTCTGTGATCTGAAGGTCTCCATAACTGAAGCCTTGGAATGTCCATATTGGGTCAGTGCTTGCTTTCAGATTTGGTGTGTTCCATTTTTCTCTTCCTAGAACTCCTCCCTCTTGGGCCACCCATTCCCTCCCAGCGTAACTCCTGTTCTCACCCACCTCCAAAGGGCACAGCTGCTAGGAGGAGCACAGGTAAACAACTTGTCTTGCTCTTCTCGTTTCTGTTGCCCACAGCACTGTCTACACTGTAGGCTCTACAGGGTATTCTGCTTTAATGTACAAGTTCTTCCTTTATGTTTCTTCCTTCACTTTCCAGTTCGTATATTCAGGGAACAGAGAACCATCAACAATGTTTGTTCTTCTTCTCTCTCTCTCTCTCTCTCTCTCTCTCTCTCTCTCTCACACACACACACACACACACACACACACTATCCAATGAACAAAGTTTCTGTACTGCTGATTCTGCTTTCTTTTTCTCCTTCCTATAGGCAGGTAGGATGTCTCCCAGCCAGTTTGCACGAGTCTCGGGTCTTGTTAGCAGCCCTCTTGCGTCCATGAACCCCAAACTGCTCCAAGGCCGAGTCGGGCAGATGATGCCCCCAACCAGCGGGTTTCGTGCCTTCTTTGGGGCACCGCCTACACCATCGTCACAACACCATGCCCCATGTCCTGGAGCCCACTTGCAGAATCTAAGGTAAGCCCCACTTCCTCCACTTCCCTTCCAGTGAGACAGCTAAACTACATTGTTTCTGTGGATCCTCCTCTACCCTTCCCTGAAAGAAAACTTTATTTCCCTAGGCCTCAACCACAGATATTCAGGCCAGATACCACCCACCTTCACCCACAGCACCGGCGACTCTTACACCAGAGGCAGCAGCAGAACAGGAAGTGAGTTTGGGATGCATCTGTGTGCTTCTGCTGAGGTAGGGAGGGAAACCTTAAATGCCTTCACAGTGCAAGAAGTGAGGTACTGCTGGGGTGATGTATCGCTGATATTCAGGAAACCCAATTTCTGTGCCAAAGTAACCTGTGCAGATCAAGTGCCTCTGCAATATGTCTGTGTTTCTTAATATAGGCAAGTCAGATTTTCAAAGAATAATTGGGAAAACCTGGCGTTCAGTGTATGGGAATGGATTGGGAATAAGGCTCAGGGCCTGTACTAGACTTCTAAAGCAGAGGTAGCCACAGGAAAATGAATGATTTCTTCATGCACTGCATAAGTACAGAATTCATTGCTGCAAAATGGGGATGGCCGCTAGCTTAGATAACTTTAAAAAAGGATTAGACCATGATCAATTCATAGATTTATCAATAGAGATCATTCATAATAGATAAAAACTGCACCTCTGGTGACTCGATGCAGAGAAAAATGCAGTGGCTATTGCTATCATGCCCTGTTTGTGTGAGCTCTTCCAGAGCATCTAGTTGTCTGCTGATGGAGACAGAATGCTGGATTGGTAGGAGTCTAGTATTATCCAGCAAGATGGCTCTTACCTTGAGGAGTTAGCTGTACAGGACACTTAAAAGTCCCACTCTGCATCTAGCACTTTCCTGTTTTCTGATCCTTCACCAAAATCAGCCTATATGCTTGTTGGTTTTCTCTCTAGTCTGGACTAGAAATGTCCATTTAAAAAAAAAATCTTCTGATGCAGCTTCTGGCACAGGAATCACACTGCACAGCTGGAATACCCATTGGCCCCTGGGTATTGTGTTTCTGTGGTGTAGAGGCATTTCTCAACATCAAAGGGTTACTTGAATCAGGCTTACATGAGAGGTTGAGCAAGCGCTTTCATGACTTAATGAAAGATAAGACAAGTTTGTGATTGGAATAGAATGTGCTTATTCAGATTAAACTTAATAATAATAATAATAATAATAATAATAATAATAATAATAATAATAATAATAATATATTTATTTATTTATTTCTTACCCACCTCTCTCTGTGGATCGAGGCGGGGAACAACATCAAATACAAAAATACTATAAAATACATGAAACTGATTAAAAACATATAAAACTAATACATTATTAAAATAACAGCCAGACATTTTAAAATTCAACTGGGTAGGCCTGCCGGAAGAGATCTATCTTTACAGCTTTTTTAAATTCAAAAAGACTGTTAAGTTGGCGAATCTCTCCCGGCAGGCCATTCCACAGTCTGGGAGCGGCAGAAGTGAAGGTCCTCTGGGTAATGGTGGTCAGCCTAGTTTTGGCTGACTGAAGTAAATTCTCCCCAGAGGACCTGAGTGTGTGGGGGTCAAATTGTACGGGAGGAGGCAATCCCGCAGGTAACCTGGACCCAAACCGTGTAGGGCTTTAATGGTAATAACCAACACTTTATACTTTGCCCGGAAACTAATTGGCAGCCAATGAAGTGATTTTAAAATTGAAGTGATATCCTCACCCCTGGGTGTACCGGTGACCAACCTGGCTGCCATATTTTGAACTAGTTGAAGTTTCCGAACTAGGCACAAAGGTAGCCCTATGTACAGCACATTGCAGAAGTCGAACCTTGAAGTTACCAGTGCGTGCACTACCATCTTTAGGTCTTCCAGCTGGCGTATCAGCCGAAGCTGATAGTAGGCACTCCTGGCCATTGCATCTATCTGGGCTGTCATTTGGAGTGATGGATCCAGGAGCACCCCAAGCAGCAAACACAGTCTTTCAGGGGAGTGTAACCCCATCCAGAACTGGTTGACACAATCTCTCATATCCTGCTGAGGGTTTACTGCTTTTACAAATTTGGAAATCAGTGCTATGACCCTACATATTGCATTGTTCTAGGACTGTCTCATGATCTCTAGGAATTTGCTTGACTGCATCTCTTCTCCATCCTTCGTGGGATTGGGCTGTGGCAGGAGATTTCTTACAAGTCTGCTGCCCTGGAGTACTTACATGGAAAGACATGACATATAATTATTCTGAATTGTGTTTTCCTGACTTCTATGGCACTCCTTTCAGTCAGCACCGGAATCTGAATGGGTCGGCAGGGGACCGAGGGAGCCACCGAAATAACCATCAGGAGCAGATAAGGAAGGACCCGTATGCCAATCTCATGTTGCAACGGGAAAAGGACTGGGTGTCCAAGATCCAGATGATGCAGCTGCAAAGCACTGATCCATACTTGGATGACTTCTACTACCAGGTTGGTGCTTCATGTGCTTCAGAAGGCTTTTGCTGACTATCTTGTCCCAAATTATGCCTAAATGGAAACCAGGAACTAGCAGTTGGACAGTCTTTCTCCTATACCTGTACTCTCCAGCTAATTGGTGGAAAAAAATTAGGTCTAGCTGTGATTCTGAAGAACTCCCTTTGTCCTTTTAAGGCCTGTAGTAATACTCCACTCTTTGTCTTGTTGGGGATGGCAGGTTCTCATCTTGGCGAAGGGCGCCAAACTGCTGGCGGTCTTCTAACCACTTTTCTCTGTCATAGAACTATTTTCAGAAGCTGGAAAAACTGTCTGCAGCTGAAGAGATGCACGGTGATGCTCCTAAAAAGGAGCGCACTAAACTGATCACCCCACAAGTGGCAAAATTGGAGCATGCCTACAAGCCAGGTAAGTCGCTTTTGTATACCAAGGACTAGTCTACACATGCTGAGAAAAACAAGGGAAAAACAGCACCACCAGGATCTGTGTGAGTGAGAGACTAAAAGCTCTGGTGCTTGCAAAATCAATTGTTTATTGTAATCCAAAGATAAACCAATAAATCTTCTTAGTATAAAACTTGCCACAAAGGTTATAAAGTGCTCAACGTTTCGGGTTCACAAACCCTTCGTCAGGAGCTATAAAACATTAAAATGATGTATGCATGAAGTTTTATCACATTAAATACACTGAAACAATTCAAAATATCAAGTTCAAAGGAACAACACTCGTGATTCAGTGTTTTGGTTTCATCACTCCGTTACTCTACGAACCACCTTACTCACATTGCAATGTACTTAAGCGTCTACCTTAAAGACTCTCTTTAGTTTATAGCAATTAGATTGTGCCCATATGTTCTTATCATAATAGCCCAGTACTCCCTTCCAAACTAACTCCCACTATCATAAATATTTTCTTGTCTCTTTTTCGGCTCTCCATCTCTAGCCTGCATGCCAATTTTTATTTATTTATTCTTTATCCCATCTCTTAACTATATTCTTTTCTATTGACTTTTTTTTAAAAAACTCTGGTCCTACAACCCCGAAACTAACCTGTATCACGTAACCTTTATTTTTCGTAAATACACGAATCTTCCGATTCAGTCTTAACAAACCGTAGCTGAGTTCATTCCCTCCTTCCAAGCCGGTGACCCATTCTATGCTGAGTCCTCCATAACAGCCGTTATTTATCTGTCCTGATAGTTAACATCTCATCTCTTCTCGTTAACAGTTTTCAAAGCAATTCCGCCAGGACTTAACTTTCTGATTACTGCCCAGTGGTTATGTCAGATTACTCTATCTGAAAGAATTCCATTCAAGAGAATCATTGAGCCCTGATAGATATAATGTTTTTAGACACACAATCCAGTGAGTTTCTCGTCTACTCAATAGAGGTTCTCCTCTTTTTACTTGTTCTATCGCCCAAAAGACCATAGACTCTGGTTTATGTTTCAATTCCAGAAAATGTTTTACCAGGGGAGCTCCTGTCTTCTCATGTCTCAAACTATACAAATGTTCCCCTATCCTAATCTTGAGTTGTCTGGATGTTTTCCCCACATACAGTTTGTTACATGGGCAAGATATTGCATATGTAACACCTGTGGACTGACAATTAAGAAAATCACTAATCTGTATTTCCTTGCCATTAATTTGATTCTCTTACTCACACTAGTCTACACATGCATCAGAATGATGAAGTAGAATTGGGAGGTGGAGGAGTGGGCTAGACTACTTAGGACTGTGGGTCAGGTTTGGGTTGAGGTACAACTACTGAATGGTGCCCCACATGTATAAGTCGTCATCCCTGAATGTCCTGCAAGTAGAAAACAAGCACATTGGGGAAGGGAAGAGATGTGTGTTCTTCGATGTGCTAGTTTTCTGTTTGCAGGGCATCTTTAACACAAGGGAGCATTCAAAATGACGACTCCTCCCCCAAACTGCAGTCTGAAATAGTATAGTTCATTCTGCTTCCTCATGTCTACCATTCTACTGTATATACAGACCCAGAGCTAAGATACCACTATGGAGGGAATAAAGGAAGGCAAACTTATACACTGTAAGGAACAGCACTATTTTCATGACTACATAGATGTGAGCTACTTCTGTAACTGGTGCCCAGGTTGTTGATATGAAGGTGCTTAATTGGAGAAAGGACAAGAATACTAGAGCTGTGTGTAGTGAAGGTGAGATATTCAGGCCAGCCGACTCACACAATTCCACCTGCATTTTGTTTTTCTTTCTGCTTGCAGTGCAGTTTGAGGGCTCCCTAGGGAAGCTCACAGTCTCCAGTGTGAATAACCCCCGCAAAATGATTGATGCTGTAGTGACGTTACGAGGTGAAGAAGACGTGAGTTTCCCTTGCTGTAGTGATTTGACTCCTCAGTGTGTGCCTACTCTCTTGTTCTTACGCTCCCGTCTTTCCTCCCAAACGTGGGCTCTTGCTCTTCTTATTCTTTGCTGGGCTCGGGTTGCAGAGGAAAACGTTCCTAAGCCATGGGAACTCTTTCTAGCATGTTTTGCCCTCTTTTCCTTAGGAGACAAAAGAGAAGCAGGTTCGGGATAAAAGGCGCCAAACGCTCTTCACTATTGAGAAGGTGAGCTTGATGTTAATTCCTCATTCAGCACAATAGTAGCAGAGAGCTACTAATCCCATGCCTGGTAGGGGTGGCGGCAACGGCAGCATAACTGCAGGACCACACAGGCAAAGGATTCCCGTTCCTACTTCTTTGGAGTTAGACGGGATCACTGGAATTATTAGAGCATCCTTCTGATTAGCTATGATTACTTTATTTACTGAGTTAATTTCCTGCTTACAGTGCAGTTTCCTCTTATATGAAAATGAGTTGAATTAATGGTCCTACTTGGCAGGCACAAACCGTAGTCTATCTAAAGCAACCATCTGCTCCTTAAGAAATGTGAGTGTAAAAAACCTTTAAGAGACTTAATCTTTTCAATTTAGCAGTGTTCTCCAGACATCTTGGCATCATGTGTATGAAATTATACATGATGTAGAGATAGTGGATAGAGAGAAGTGTTTTCCCCTCTCACAATACTAAGACTGTCAATGCCAAATGGTGGGAATTTCAGGACCGTCAAAAGGAAGTGCTTCACACAGCACATAGTGAACTGCCCAGAGAGCTTTGGATATTGGGCGGAATAGAAATACAATAAATAAATAAATAGTTAAACCATGGAATTCATTGCCACAAGATGTGGCGATGGCCCCCAACTCAGTTGGTTAAAAATGGGAATAGGCAAATTCATGAGTGTTAAGGCCTCCAATGGCTACTAGTCACAATAGCTATATATTAGCTTTAGCATCAGAGGCACTTTGCCTCTGAATACAAGTTGTTAGAAAATACAAACAGGGGTGCACTCTGTCCTGCTTGTGGGCTTCCTGTAGGCATTTGGCCAGTTCAGGAACAAAATGCTACATAGGCCTCTTCTGATGTTTGTATGTCTAAAACTCACCTTTTGGTAACTAGACTTACAGTCTCCTCCTGGATGTAGAAGATTATGAGAGGCGGTACCTCTTGAGCCTGGAGGGTGATAGGCTGGCCTTGATGGAAGAGAGGAAGCAGAAGATCTGTGACATGTATGACAATCTGAGGGGGAAAATGCCCAACCAGGAAAGGTAAGAGGTCACCCAGTAGGACACTAATTACTCCCGTACAATTCCAAGAAATGCAGTTCCCTCCAAAATGTTGCTGTTTCAGTTCTTCTCTGTTAAGAAGGAACCCACTCTCTGTTCAGAATGGGCTTCTTAAACGTAGCATGTGAGTCTTCACTGTGCTTATCTCAGTGCCCCTTGGAAATATGAGAATAGCTTGCTAACATTTTAAGCAGTTGGTAGCAGACGTTTTAGAGAGAAATGGTGAATTGGCAAAATCATGGCAGTTGTAAAGGAGGTAGGACACAGGAAGTTTGTGACAGATCTGAATGCCACCACCATCTAATTCAGGGTTTTTTTAGTGGGCAGTTGGGACACAAAATGTGCAGTTGGGGGAAAATGTGCAGTTGGAAATCTGATAATGTGCAGTTTTTAAAAAGTGGTGAAAAAAATAAGACACGTGTTATGTGTATGTGTTTATTAAGAACTTAACAATAGACAAAGTCAGGGATAGCATGTAACACAAATTATATAAGGATCCAGGTGAAAAAGCCCTTGATGGTGAGACTGATATTGTTGGGTCCTGTGACAGTGTTGCCTGAATAGATGTGGGGTAAAGTTGGCACTTGGGTCTATTGCATGGTCTGGTCCCTCTGTCTGTGTCTCTGTCCTGTGTACTATTGCTGGTTAGCATCTGCTTCAGTTAGGAGGTTGTCTGTAGGCCAGGACTGGTCTGCCTCCCAAGGCTTGTGAGAGAGAAGTGACTGCGCTGAAGATGGGTTGGAGTTCACTGATGATCCGTTGCAGTGGTTTCAGTTGGGGGCTGTAGGTGACAACTAGTGGTCTGTTGTCCTTCCTGGGTAGCCGTATGGCCCTGCCAATCTGTCTTTAAGTTTAAGGTGCTACTAGTGTTGGTGATAATCTGTCCAGTTGTGAAAGAGAAATAATGTGCTTGGCTTGGGTGGAGGTGTATGAAAGGACACTTGTGCAGTTGGAAAATTTGCTTAACCCCCCCACCCCCGATCTAGTTCAGTTTGAAGACAAGACTCTCTTGCAGTCTATCCTTCTACCATAAACTTGTGTGTGTGCATGTGTACACTCAAACCACTGAGTGTGAGTTAGTGTGTTGTGTGAACCTCTCCTGGGACAGCCTTCCCAAACCTGATGCCCTCCAGATCTTTTGGACTTCAGCTTGCATCAGCCACAGCCAGAATGGCCAATGGTCAGCAATCCCGGGAGTTGTAGTCCAAAACATTTGATGAGCACCAGGTTGGGGAAGGCTGCTTCAAGGGTTCAGGATGACTCTGCACACATTGCTAGATGTATACCTTTGTGTGGAAGGAGTAATTCTTTTTTTGAAATGCATCTGTTTTGTGGCAGTGGATGAAGCCATGACTTTAAAAGCCACCCCAGGGTCATGTGAGAGTGCTTGCTCCGCATGCTACTTAGGGAGGGGGGGAGGAGTGTCATGTGGTCTGGGTCTTCCTAACCAGAAGTTGTGCTCTCTCTTCTGACAGGCTAAGTGATGACCCTTTTGTGCAGATTATGTGTATTCGGAAAGGAAAGCGCCTGGTTGCCCGAATCCTGGCCTTTTTGTCCACAGAGCAAGCAGCCGACATGCTTATGGCTACATCCAGGAACTTGCCCTTCCTAATCAAGAAAGATGCTCAGGATGAGGTAAACTTAATTGAAGAGACGGATAATAGGTTTTCTTGTGTTGAGAACAGTCTTTCAGTAAAGTCACTAAGGCTGCAATCCTATCAAATGTACCTGGGAGTAAGGCCCATTTAATTTAGTAGGACTTCCCTTTGAGTAAATATGCATGTAAAAATGTTCAGATTTTAGCTGGAGGGACTAAAGCAGCAACCAGAGTACGTCTCCTGTCTTTCACATTTCCTTTCCTCATCACTTACCTTGGGGAATAATAATGTTTAATTTTTTATCCTAAAAAGCCACTAGGATACTATGTATCATGCAGGATGCCAGTGATGTCCTTAAGACTAATTTCAAAAGCAGGTAGAGAAGAATTTGCTGGCTTGTTGTTGTTTTTTGTGCCATCCCGTGGCTATGCTAAAACAATAGCCATTTTGCATTGGGTAATGGTTCTTTCTAGTCATTTAAAGTTTGATGTTACACTGTTATTCAGATGTTGAAGTACCAAAGGAATAAGCCTGAGAATGTATTGTATTTATGAGGCAGAGCAATAAATTTCAAGGAAAAACTGCTTAGAAAGTGTCTGTCTTGAAAGCATAGGGAAATAAAGGTGGAGAGTCGTTGCTTCTTCCAGTTGCTTCACTCAAATTGTGTCTCTCAAATGCTATAACAATATAACTCTCAGTACACAGTATTTACTTGTTTTTCTGTGAGATTTTAGAGATGGGAAGATCAGATCACTTAGGACAAAAAGGTCTTAAAACCTATTAAAGCCCTGCCTGTGGCTTGTTGTTGTATGGCTTTGTGATAAATGCTTCCTTCTGGGCTACCATCCCATCTATGAAAATGGGTGGCAAATACTGACTTGTGTTACATCTCTTGAGCTCTGTGGCAAGATTTAACTGGTGCTATTGGTCAGGATAAAACAGTCAAGTTCCTAGCCTTGATGTGATGCTATAATTTCATTCCACATAGTCATATCCTAACATCTTTCTCCTCCACCTCTTGTTGAAACATCATTTATTAGTACTCCTTAGTTAACTTAAAAATAGGTTGGTACCATCTCATTTCTCCTAAGCTCAAAAACTCAGGAATCGGCATGTTCTTTGGATTTGCTCTTCTAATGTGTGGCATACTTCTAGTCCTGTGTGTAAATAGTGTGGCCATTTTTTCTTTTGATCTCAGGTGCTACCTTGCCTATTGAGGCCCTTCTCCCTTGTTCTCTATCATCTTCCAATGGGAACTGTTGCCAGCATCCTACAGCAACTAATGAACCTACCTCAGAGCACAACGTCAACAGCATCTGCCAACTTACATCTTACAGCGGTGCTCCAGAACAAGGTTTCTTTTGCTTACGCTGCTTTTAGATATGCCCCCACCCAATATACCAGTAGGCTCTGATTTAGGGCTCAATTGCTACAGGATGCAGAAGGTGTTACTGTTGAGCTTTTAAAGGTTAATGTGGTCCTTTCATCCGCATCACTAATGAAAACATTGTGGCTGCGTTTGGACAACGCAATAGTCAATGGCAGGTTAAGAGTCAACTCCATGGGTGATTATCAAGGCGGTACTCCCCACATGACATGATTATAATCCACCATGGTGTGGATTAAGACCAGTGTTGAGTTGACTATTAGTCAATGGTGTGTTTGACACATTCCTCTCAGTCCTCCTGCTGGTATCCCATCAGCCATTGTGAGTTCTGCCAGCTGGACTAGAACAGCAGCTGCTACTTTGGTCATTCTTGACAGGGGACACTGTTGTTGCCAAAATAGTCGATGGTGCCTGACACACAACACGACAACCAACGGTTGTTCAAATAATCAACTCTGTACAGTGTTGGTTATTTGCGTTGCTTATTTTGGCCATGTGAAAAAGTCCTGACAGATGACATAATAACCAAGCGTTGACTATTTAACCCCTCATTGGTTATCGTGTCGTCCGAACCCAGTCTGGTTTGCAGAGAATACAGATTTCTCTTCTCCCTGGTATGGTTCTCAGGGAGAGACCCTGTAACTAAGGGAGCAGTCTTTCTCAATCCGTGTGTTCCTGTCCAGTATACAAAGTTGTATGTGAACAAACACTGACAACAGCCTGCAATGTTGACATATCTGCTTATCATATATTTGCTAAGATTTGAGAGGAGTGCCCTTGCACCCTCAGCTCAGTGAGGATCTAGGGTCAATACATCTTTTTCTTGTAATATGGAGTAATTCAGCAACTTCTCTTAACTCTCATTTTATGTTGCTGACTCTTCTTTCATTCATCATTCTGGCCCTTTTAATCCTAAATGGGAATTGGTCAGTCCTTTAAAATGAAATAGACTTAATTTGGAAATCAATTTTTACTAGAGCATAAGATAGTGTGCCTAATTGCTTCCCCCCCCCCCCCCACTCCCATTTCCACTCTGCAGTTTGGCCTCTCTCTGCTGTTCTTGGTCTTGAGCCGTGGGGAGGAACTGCAGAGTTCAGATTCTACTACAGATCTCATGCAAGACAACCAGTGGTAAGTCTGGGCAACTGTATCTAATTCTTCAAGTTATTCCTTCAGAAATCAAATATTTTTACTTTGGCTCAAAACACATGCAGAGAATTCACAACAGTAGGTGAAGGCTAGTCTGTGTAATATCGGGTTGGCTTCTTTTTTTAGTGCCCACTGAATCTGTCAGGGTTACTTATTGAATTGTAATGATAGCTCCAGAAGTACATGAAGTGGCTTCTGCAAATTGGATTAACCTATTCCTTTTTGCCCTTTTAGTCTCTGTAATGTTGAGTGGAAGACTAAGGAAAGGCCGCTTCCAGAAATGGAATGGCCTCATGATACCTCCTTCCCAAGGGGGTGTGGGAGGGTGTTGTATCTAAACTGCAACTCTCTCTGTCTCAGAGTAGTGCCCGTTGTGTTGATCAGCAACTTTTAAAGTGTTCCATGTGGAGCATTGTTAACCTTAGCCAGCTGGTCGGCCACTGTATGAACAGACTGCTGGACTAGATGGACCCTTGGTCTGATTCAGAAGGGCTCTTCTGATGTTACCGTAAAAAAAGAGGAAGGCAAGACTGTGTCCACCTTGTTTGATTTCTTCTTCTGAGTCAGACAAAACTGGAGAATGTCCAAAATAACCTCATGGGAAAGAGAACAAGTCTCAAGACATAGGAAAATAAAGGTTTTTCCTTCAAAGTAGCTGATGATGCCATAGCCCATGAAAACAAAGGGAAGTTACTTCTGTGGCAACCCGTTTCTGTTAGGGATGTGCTCCGCTTCTCCTCGGACCGGAGAAGCAGGAGCGGATTGGGGGGCTTCGCCTCCACTTAAGGCGGAGGCGAAGAGGACCAGGGGAGCCGCAGAGCGTTGCGGAGCGGATCGAGGTGAAGGCGGATCCTTCGCCTCGATCCGGAGCTCCGCAAAAAAGGTAAGGGGGTGTTACTTGACCCTGCCACTGTCGCTGCCGCCCATGCGGCGATGGCGGCAGAGTCAGGTAAGGGGGAGGGGGATCTTACCTGCATCCATCTGCGGTCCGCAGATGGACGCAGGTAAGGGAGAGGAGGGAGGGGGGTTACCTGGCCCTGCAGCTGCCGCTGCCCGTGCGGCGACAGTGGCAGAGCCAGGTAAGGGGGAGGGAGGTCTTACCTGCGTCCGTCGCGGCCTGTCGCCACCTTCACTAATGCCCGCGGCTCAACCATGAGCCGCGGGCTCTAGTGAAGCTGGGATGGGCCGGGACGGACACAGGTAAGGGGGAGGAGGGCCTTACCTGGGGGGGGATCTACACTACTGTTTTTAAAGCGCTTTAAAGCACTTTGAAAACGTTTGAAACCTGTATATGCAGTGTGTCCTGGGCCCCAACAGTTGTCAAAACTGTTATAAAGCGCTTTAAAGCAGTAGTGTAGATCCCCTCCTGGCGCCACTCCCCGCCACTGCGGAGCTCCGATTCGGAGCCGGAGCTCCGCAGCGGGGCGGAGTGGGCCCGATCCAAAATTTGCGGATTGGGTGCGAAGAGGATCGGGGGGTCCGTGCACACCCCTAGTTTCTGTGTCGTGCACCAAACTCTGCATAAACAGCACTCTTATCACCGCCACTGTTATCTTGTCTTTGGCAGGACGGAACTGATGTTCATGGCAACCAGAGAGCTTCTCCGGATCCCACAGGCAGCCTTGGCCAAGCCAGTGTCTACTCCCTCTAATCTTTTATCTCTCTTCTCTCGCTATGTTGATCGGCAGAAGCTGAATGTGCTAGAGACAAAGTTGCAGTAAGTATGTCCTGTTATCCATATGTTAATAGAAGAGGCAGGGAATGGTGGCAGAGGACAGAGAGGGAGGGGGTACTGATCTCCATAGCTGTGAGGGGGGCAGGTTGAGTCAGGGAGTGGCAACAAACTTGTTTTATCCAATGGCATAGAAATGGGTGGGAATGATAGAATCTGATGTCAAGTGCCCAGTGGTGTAGCAAAAGAGCTTTGGCAGAGAGTGGTACCAAACTTTGAAGACATTATATGAATACAAAATAAAATTGGATGAAACACTTCTCTGTGAAGCTTGTTGGCCTAACCTTCTAGTCCTCCATTCATAACTGAAACAAGGCATAGGTCTTCGTAACCAAATCTGCTCACATTCATTACTTTTTGCTCTTGTCTCTACCAGTGGGGTCCCCACTGTTGGAGTTCTAGATTGTAAGCTCACTGGGGCAGAAACTTGTCATCTTGCTTACATACATTGGTGATAACAATAGAAGTGCAGCAGCTCGCTGTGAGGGTATGGTTTTATTAAAAGGATGGGTTTGTAACGCCATTACTGTCTTGTTATGTAAAATAAACATTTTAATATGTTTAATCAAATTGTGGATGCTTGAAAGGTGGCTTATAAATATCATCCTTCAGCTAGGGAAAGAACTCTTTATGTTTCTAGTTAGTACTGGTGCAGGCAGTCTGACAACTCTTATTGCCTTCTGCCATTTCAGGTTGATTCAAGAAATACGGTAGAAGGCCTCAAAATGCTGCCATGCTGGTCTCCATCGCTGCTGCCACCTCCAGAGTATTTTAGTGGGCAAAGAGGAGGCAGTGCCTTCTTGAAATAAACCCTTGTGGGATTATGGCTCTGGCCTTGCACCGAAGATTGCTCTCTTGCTCTGAGCTTGGCAGGGGATGTGCTTTCCTTCTCTGCCCCTCATTGCCAGTTTGCAGTTCTGCATGTCCTTGCTGCATTAAATTCACCCAAGGCCCTCCCTTCCCTCAGCACTTTCCATCCATACGCAGACCCCATTCTCCCCACCACACTACTGATGACCTAGTAGGGAAAATAGTTCCACCTTCCAGTCTCGTTGCTAAGAACACACAGGGGCGGGGAGATAAATCATGTTCCTTTACTGTGGAAATGGAGAGGCTAGATGCTTCTGTCTCTCCTATATGTTGGAGTGAGTTTAAATGATGGGAATTCCTTCTGATTGGCCCACCGGTGAGTCTATTTTTTGCCCTCCCAGTGCCAGATGCCTCATTATAGAGTTGGCCATCCCCTACAAAACCATCCCCTTTCTGGACTTTGCGATGACGCAACATCATCTTTGCACATGTGTCTAGTCTTCCCAAGACTCATTTTCTACCTGAGCTTTTTGTCTCTTGACCTACATCTTGCTTCAAGCTCCAGCTGGCCAAGATCCCCTGTAGGCTAACCAGTAAGGTACCAGGAATTAATTCCCCTGGAACAGATTAATCTTAGTGAATTTCAATATCATACACTGCTAGGATCTGCTGTTTTTTGCTTCTCTTTCGGAATGTGGTGGGGGTTTTTTACTCTGCTTTTGAAAACAATTTGCACATGTAGGTATTCTCCAACCAGTAAACTCCTGTTACTAATTCGCTGCCTCTCCACAGTATTCTCCTTCCATCTCCTTTTCCCCTCTCTTCTTGAATCCAAATTTCTAACTAACTGTTCCACCACTTCCTTCCCTCTCAGTCCCTTAATCTTTCTCGATCCCTTTCTTCCACCCGTACTCCCTTCAGTACACACGATCAAGTGGTCCATAATTATTATTATTACTATTATTATTATTATTGTGCTTTTACTTTTTGGTTTGGTTATGATTAATGAAAATTTCTAAATTTACATTTTTATAGGGTATTGTAAATAAAAAAAGTTCTATACTTGTGGGGAGTGTGTATAGTGGTGTTCTATGTATGGATCTTACTTTCCTGTAAACTACTAGGCCTCTGTCACACAAACCGTTTTTCTTTCAAACAGCAGGAAGTCACGTATGAGCTCCCGAAGTGGGAGAAATGCAAGAGTAAAGTGTGAATGAAGGCTTCTTGGCCTGTGCCAAAAATCACATCGCATGAATTGAATTCTGAGAGAAGTACTCTGGCTCAGACTAAGCTACCTATTCAGTTCTGCTTTTTGCTCGAAATCATGGAACAGTTTGGCTGTGAGGAACAACTCAGGTCATTCTAACTTCTTTATTTCAGGGTTTTATTCATTGCAGGCACCACCACCACTGTTACTCCTCCAATACACTTGCTCCTAGTGGTTTCTGAGAAAGATACATTCTTGAAGATCTGCCCTCTGATCATAAGTGTCTCCTCCTACCTTACCCTTCTCTATATCATCTTATGCTCTGGTGATGGATAGAGCTTTGGCAAACAAATACACTTTGAGTTTGTCATATTACTAGGCAGAGAGTTAAAACAAAAGTATTTTATTTAAAAATGCGTGGGCAGACAAAAGGAAGAATGTGTGATACCACCTGAGGGATCAGACAGTGTTCATGTCTGAGCCTACGTCTCACCCCAATGGGAGGGAGGAATAGACTGCTGTGCCTGTGATCATACACATTCCCCCTAGAGCCCCCAACTCTGCAGGGACACCATGTTCTGCTCCATATCTCGGCTGTAATCCTGCAATGAAAAAGTACTCTGGAGTGTTTGAGCAGAAGTGCCAATGGTTGGAGCACAGTGTGTGCACAGCCTTTGCCAACAGAGCATAACTGCACATGAAAGGCAGTGTTTCTCTCGTATGGGGGGTGGGGCAATGTTCCCCATTAGCAGAGAAGAGGGTTGCAGTGTAATACAGCTGTGGCAAAAACATTTTAATATAAGTCAAAGGTGAAACAGTGACAGCAATTAATATTCTGCAACAAGTATTCCGTGCTTACATATGTAAGTCTTTCATTGCTTACATGTATAAGACCCTCTACCTTGGCCCCTCGGGCTGGATTGGGCTCGCCTGCACATGGAGATTTGTGAAGCCCCTGTATGTGGAGACACTGCCCGGAGCTTTTAGATGGGGGCAGGGAAAGAAGCGTGCTAAAGCAATACAGTTCAGCCTAGACGCATTAGTCACATCTGACAAAAGGAGGGGCGGGGAACAACAGGAAACGTACACAAGTTATATGTTGTAGCACGGTTCCTCCCCTCGCACACCAGAATGGGGTACGTTGTCCTGACACACAGTTGGAGTGGAGTGTGGGGTGTTTGGGTCTGCAGTGCTAAAGCAAAGTACCCTTTTAGGATTCTAAGAGAAGTGCTAGTACAAGTCCACCTGTGTGTTATGAGCCCAGGCTGTTTTGTGTGCAGTGCCCTTTCTCCCCATTCCCCCCTCCCCCATTATAAGGCCAGAAAGATATAGCCCAGAGCCACATTTGAGTGATGGCCTCCCTGTGTAGGGTTTACCTGCTGGCGTTACACCATATCCTATGTGCGGTCGCTGTGATATGGGTGAGACAGGTGTCTGCATGGGATGGGTATATTTTTTATTCCCCCATCCCATTGGAGTCAATGGGAGACAAATTTCTTATGCCAGGTCTGGGGCTGGTTTAAAGTTGTGTTGTTGATAGGGATGTGGCAGGAATCAGCACAAGTGTTCTCCTCCCCTCTGCTGCCCACAATCCTACTGTTTTGGCCATTCCACCGGCTGATTGTCCTGCTGCCATATTCTTTAGGGTGCCAGAGGCATGTATTTGGTGCTCCACTGGGTTTCACCAACTCCTGTCACACACTGGTGGGAAGCAACAGCCCACGTCCACCCATTTGGCCCAGAGCCTTCCCTCCTTAGCTCCACCTCAGCAGTTGGTTTTTTTTTTAGAAAAACACCGACTGCATTGTTACAAACGGGATTTTAAAAAAATGCTTAACTGCGACACAGAGGTGACTTTTTAATATTGTATTTTAAATATGATTTAATTATTTAGATGTGAATTTTTTAGGGATATAAATATCACAAATAAATAAAATATTTTTCGGGAGGTCGTATGTGGCAACACCTTGAAAATAACTTCCCAGTCGTACCAATGGGAGTTTTTTCTTCCTTGTTTTCAACCCGTTATTGCTGTGGCTGGGCGGGGGTGGGAAACAAGGAGAGGAGACAACTGGGGAAAGAGACAGAGGGCAGAAGAGGAGAGGTTGGATGGGGGCTGCAGCCTGCTCACCTCTGGCATGCAGCCCGTCTACTTTCGGCTCCGGCCACCCCCACCTCTGGCATGCAGCCCTGGCCAGCTTTCTCCCCAGGGAATGCAGCCCTGGGCGGGGGGGTGTCCCGCCCATCTTGCAGTACAGCCCTTCGGTCAACAGATCTCAAGTGTAGCATGGCGTCCTAAATTTCTTAATTCCAAAATACCAACATTTTAAAATCCCATTCCCAACTAGAAAGCGGTGGAATCCGGTTCACAAGCGAGGCAGACAGGATTGTGTAAGCGCAAGAGATCGTAAAATAAGCTACAGGATTAGGAACAGACGGAGTCCGCACGCGCGCCATGCATCTGCAAACAAACTGCTCTCGGTATAAGAGCCAACCCTCTGTGAAATATTTACCCTTCCAGAAATTTATTGACCTTTATTGGCTTTGCCTTAATTCACATGTGCAGTACGTCTGGAACAGCTTACCGTAGCAAGAATGCATCCTATACGAAAATCATCACCCCTAAGGAATGGGGGCGGGGGAGGGCATGCTCCAAAGTCTGGAAACTTGTCATTGTCTTTATTATCCTTTAAAGTCTAAGTATCCTGACTCCTGTTGCACTTTATAGCCGACAAATAGGGGTGTCCGGGCGCAAGGTTTTACATACACAGCCTGTGATCTTAAGGCGATTTCTGGAGACTTAACGCCACTTAAATGAACAGCATTTCATTTTTCTAGGCGATCTATATAAAGTCCGGCTGACTGGTTGGCTTTGCCAAATGCTGCGGCCAGAATCTTAAGCGAGGCTGCGATCTGTTGCACACACCTGGAACCCAGTAGGACGTATTTCTCGTGAACAAGCATAAGATTGGGCAGCAAGGGCATCATGACGCCATGGGATCTGGAGCTCGCGCCCGACTTCTCCACAAACACACATTACGCTCAAATGTCATTCATACCTAACCAACAGAGTCCCCATTCCACAATGACGTCAAATTAGACGCCGCCCCCCTCCCGAGCGTCTTACTGGCTGCTACCTGGGAAGGGCAGGAGAAAAAACCAATAGGAGTGGCAATCAAGAAAGCCAGTAGGATAGTAATGACAGCGCATGGCCGGCCAATATACCGGCAAGTCCCGCCTCCGGGTTTTTTTTGGACCAGTAGCAGCCGCGGGGGCGGTACCAATCAGGGCTCCGGACCCTGGAGTGGGTGTTGCTGCTGCTGTGCTGCTGCTGCTAATGGGGAGGGCTGGGTGACGGCGCGACGCGTACGGTTGGGGGGGGAGGGCGAAGCGAGGAGGGAGGCGCTCAGCCTCCGGCGGTTCCTCGTCTCCCGTTGGCAGAAACGGTGCGGGCTCGCGAAGGCGGCGGTGCTGCGCTGCGCGATGTCGGAGTTGCGGGCGACAGGAGCCGGCCCAGGGACAACGCCTGGCGGAGCGGGCGGCCCCAACGCCTCCGGCCCAGGAGGGACCTGCGGATCTGGCCCAGCGACCCCGCTGCCCTCGCCTGGGCCCGGCGGCGGAAGAGCCGAAGGCGGCGGCGGCGGAGGAGGAGGGACACTGGGCCCTGGGGGACCGGGACCAGCCCCAGGGGGGGTGACAGGCCCGCCAGGGGGG
Organism: Elgaria multicarinata webbii; assembly: GCF_023053635.1. NCBI lineage: Eukaryota > Metazoa > Chordata > Lepidosauria > Squamata > Anguidae > Elgaria > Elgaria multicarinata. The sequence continues at coordinate 80,263,753 of NC_086172.1, read as the reverse complement.
AGCTCCGCTACTTCCGCTTCCGGGTCGGCTAGCTCCACTTCCGGAGCGGCTCGCGAAGGCTGGCTTTTCAAATGGACCAATTACATCAAAGGGTATCAGCGGCGCTGGTTCGTGCTGAGCAACGGGCTGCTAAGCTACTACAGGTGAGGCCACGCCCCCTTCTGCCGGCCTTGGTTACAGCGGCTGACCACGCCCCTTGCCGGCTAAGCCACGCCCAAGAGCCTTCCGAAGGCCTGTGCTGCTCTTGCCCTGTGACCTCTGGTCCGCCTCTTCCGCCCTCTCCGGTCCAGGCGGGGGTGGCAACAGCGGCCAGAATGCAGGCCTCGCACTTTCCTGCCACGTGGCACGAGGGTGGTGTCATGACTCAGCCACGTCTGGACAAGCGTCTTCCACTCTTCTGCCTTTCATCACCGCCACCTCCTCCCCCAGGGGTAGTAACCTGGTGCCCTCCCGTGTTATGAACTACGACTCCCCTGACCGTTGGCCATGTTGGCTGGGACTTATGCGAGTTGTAGTCCAAAACTTCTGGAGGAGGGCATCAGGTTGCCTTCTCCTGCATTGCACTGTACGTTTTCTGGAGCCTCTAAATCATTCTGGATGGCTCCTTCATTCTCTCTCTGTTGCTTCTCCCTCAGCCCTTTGTAACATTGTGTTACTTGCTTCTTCACTTCATTCTAGCCAGCCCAGGAGCTGCATGTATGCACACAGGTCAGCTTCAATACTTTGCAACATTGCTGGAGCACGCTTTTGCGATTGCCAACTGCAGCCAATTCCAGAAGCAATACACAATTGGAGAGATGTATCTTCTCTGGTGTGGCTGGGTTGTTTAGGATTTGGTTTTGAGATTGTGTGCTTTATTTGATGAGGAAATGGTCCTGTTAGTGTGATGCACCTTCAGTGTGTGTGTGGTCACAATCCAGTTGGGAATCACAGCTTTGTAAAAAAAAACACCTGTGAACTAGGTGTGCAGTTACAGGATTAGAGAAGTGCCAAACACTTCTTCATGTTACTAGGAAAAGAAATGTTTTTTTCTGACACTGCTGCTACCAAAGGTCATTAGTTAGGAGGGAGATTCCTCCTGCCAGGGTAAGAGTTCTGTGCAAGCTTTCTTTGGCTAACACTTCCTAGCAATGTTAACGCTGATAGCCAGTGTGGTGTATTTGGAACAAAGAAACCTGAGTTCAAATCCCTGCTCAGCTGTGATGCTAGTTCACTGGGTAGAGTCTCAATTTAATTGCCTTACAGTGTTGTGAAAAAAGACAGGTTAACCCAATATATGCCACCCTGAAGTGCTTAGGTTCCTCAAAGGCTGGGCCACGAAAGTAATAAACCCAAACAATGAAGTCTTTTCCGATATGACAAGATCCCACTTGCGTTACTTCTTCTTAAACTGTAGGTCCCCAAGCCATCAGTGCTTAGCTCATCTTCATGGAACTCGGCTTCTTCATGAGTCTGCTAATCCAGAAGCAAATAGCTACCATTGTGCATTGCCTGCCTCTCTAAGGAGCCCTTCATAACTTTCAGTGCTGTCTTGTATGCATGCCCCACCCACGTGTTTTCACATAAATATTAGTTCATGTTATTGCAGATGAATCAGGCACCTTGCAGTTTCATCGGCTTCCTTCCAAATCTTGTGTGCTCCCGTTCAGTCAGGCTGTGTGTCTGCACACTTTTGTGTGAATTGGGCAACTCACTTCAGTTAACTGTATTCCAGTCATAAAGGACAAGGGTTACCCAGCAGCAGGATCAAACGGGGAACTTCTAAAGAAAGGTTGTTGTTCTAATTACTTTATGACAGGGGTGGGGAACCTCACTCTGGGTGGCCAAATCCGGCCCTCTTGGGGTTCCATTCTGACCCTCCATTTTTTTGCGATGCCCCTTTCCCATCCCCAACCACTGATTGTGTCGTGGTATACTGGATTTTGTGCAGTTTTTCCCCCATTCTAGAAGGTTGAATTGCCTCGCCTGAGGCTTAGTTACTGGCAGTAAGGGCTTTAAGCTCCAGTAGGCTGATCTGTTTTGTACTTTTCTCTGCCCCTTTTGCCATTGGCCTCGCTTCCTATTTCTTTTGGCCTTGCCTATCATTTGAATCCCCCACCCCCAAGCTTCTCCAAAATTAAATTTTGCCCTTGGACTGAAAGTTTCCCAACCCATGCTTTGCAAATTACCTTACTGATACAAATTAATTGTATATATTTCTATTTATCAGTCGCCCAAGAACTGTAATACTCAGCATGACATACAAAATATAATAAAATCACAAAATCTGATTTAATGCTTCTGAATTAAGAGAGAGGGACCAGTTCTCCTTTCTGCTCAGACTTTGTTTATACAGCTGTCTTATTCCCCATTTGCCCAAAGAGGAAGGGAACATAAATGATGGAATGATGAATGGATATCTTTATCCATATTGAAAGACTGACGTACTTCTAGAATCTGGGCTCCCCTACTGATAGGTATGTTAGTTCCATTTCCATCCCAGCCTCATTCATCATCGGATGTATCTGGCCTTTAGTCCACGAAAGGTTTTGCCATAATAAATGAGCCTGGTAAATAAGCCCACAAAGGCTCATCCTCCATAGCTTGAAAATACAGGCTAATGAAGCAGATTGGCAGAAGAGGGACAGAATCCTCTTCTTCCATGGCCAGGATGGAAATACAGCAGGCTGTCTCTCTGCCAGCCTGTTGACTCACCTGTACAGAACTCTTTGTCACTTATGATTATCAGGCGAGTTGTTAAATACAAAGTGGTGTTTGCCGCAATAGACTAATTAGGCTACCCCTCTGGCAGTAAAAAGTGTCAGTTCTTTCTCCCAGTAGATTCAAGTTTGCAAGAAATACTTTTTTTTTTGCCCAAGTTTAGAAGAATGTTTGCTTTTCACTTGTAACAAGTTAAAAACCTATCTGTACAATAGGTTGTGTTCTTATTCTCTGATAAGGTCTTGTCCTATGACCTTTCACTTATTTCAGTCTCCTCTCTTAAATCCATTGGTTGATCTGCTCTAATGTCACAGACACATCATTGATCTACCTGCTCTAATATAGTAGTGCAGAGATGGTCTTAGCCCAGGTGTAACTAAGGAATACCTAGGATACAGTGGGCAGTATCCAAGTCTACTCGCACTCTAGCAGGACCACCACTAGCACAACAGGGTACTAGCAGTTTAAAAAGCAACCAGAAACAAGTGGAAATGCTAGTTTCTGGAACAGCAGCAGTAATGGATATTGCCCCTTAATTAGAAATCTGAAGCTCAGGGTAGTTCTTTTAAAAATAATAAGGATTATTATTTTTTTACAAATCAGATCATGTTGATCTTTAACGTTTGTCTTTTAAAAAAATAACCCAGTTTAAAAGGAAATCTGAATTTAATACCAGCAAACAAAGCCCACACATAATTTCTTATACATAATTATGTTCATCTGTTAAGCACATATGTCCATCTATTATTATTATTATTTTTTGATAAACCACCCGAAGAGCTTTGGCTATGAGGCAGTATAAAAATGAAATAAATGAATGAAATGCAATGAAATAGAGTTGAAGGCTGCTTTTCTGAGAGTGACACCATGGGCAAAAATACCCAGCATCTAGGGTTAAGCAGTGTAAATGATACAACGTTGTGTATGGTGAGCTTCCTACTGGACTTTGGGACTAACACATTATTAGAGGATTGAGGATCCAGAAAATGTCATTCTCTATTACACCAGAAATAACCACTGAGCTTATGTGGAAGATATTGCACTGTTTTAATGCCCTCCTGCTACCTGAGCCCTACAACATGTTCAGTTTTAAATTATGAATGTTTGTATGGCTCTACCAGCGAAGCAGCCTGGATTCCCCCCCCCCCCCCCCACACACACCATCTTGAGGAGGAAACATGCTTATCCAGTGCTTGTTTCCCAGAAAGGTTTCGGCCATTGTTACAGCCAGACCGTTTGCATACTTGTAAGCTAAATCCTACTTAGTTCAATGGGAATTGCTTAGATGGCAGCCGAAGTCTCTTATACCCACTTGCCTAGGAGTGAGCCCCATTAGATTTGATGGGAGTATCTTCGGAATAGATATGTATAGGATTGCACTGTTAGCCTTCAAGTTAGTGATTTTGCTTAACATCCATGCAAGTGAACACAGTCAGCAAAGCAGAAATCTTTCTTATCTCTAAGCAGATAAAATTCTGCATTGCGAGAGGCATATTGGCTTTTACACCTTGATTGGAATGTGTATTAAAAAATTTCTTTGCCTGTGCCAGGTTTGAATTATCTTGTAGTAATGGACCATATTATATTGCCACTTGCGCATTTTAGTAAGGATATTCGGGTGATGGTTTGGGGTTCTGATAGGGAATGGAAACCACATGTGTGCTGTACATGACCACATTTGTCTTCCTCTCTACTTAGAATTATATGTTTCTTAGAAATGTAGGGCAGTCGGTCCTCTAACTGCAGTTGTTTCTGCATTACAAATGTAAGCCAGTTAAAGTCTGGTTTAGTAACATGATTCTTGCAAAGGCTCTTTCGATTTGTAATTTTATAAGGATGCTGAAAGTTTTCCAAAGGATCACTAGCTCCTTGACACAATTATAATGCTCAGTGGTCTTTGTTTGGAAGTTGTGACAATTGAACCAATTCAGGCCTGTAGTATAGTGGTGAGCCAGTGTGGTGTAGTGGCTAAGGTGTTGGACTGGGAGTTGGGGGATCCGAGTTCTAGTCCCCACTCGGCCATGGAAACCCACTGGGTGACTTTGGGCCAGTCACAGACTCTCAGCCCAACCTTCCTCACAGGGTTGTTGTTGTGAGGATAAAATGGAGAGGATTATGTACGCCACCTTGGGTTCCTTGGAGGAAAAAAGGTGGGATATAAATGAAATTATTAATAATAATAAATAGACATTTCTACACCTCTGGGATCCTGGCCTGCTTTAAACAACCTTTCTCTCCGACATGCTTGGAATCACTGATGCATTTACAAATTGGTAGACTGTACAGTTATTTCAGTCCTGCCCTGCTATGTGAGAATCATAAACTGGTCCTTGCCTTCGCTTGTCTGCCGTATTCAATGAGGTTTCAGCGGCCCTTTGCCCTCACCTGTAAGGCTGAGATGATGAGACATTAAGCACTGTAGCAATGATGTCCAAGTTTGATGAATTCTTGAGTTCAAATGCGCTAAAAGCTTATCTTCTGATTTGTATCTGCTGGGGAAAACTTGTGAGCTTTAGTGATCCTGCAGGAAAGGAGGCTTAGTATAAACATCCAAGGAGAACCAAACTAGCAAGTTTTCCTATAGCGCTGGCTGCTTTCGGGGTCTCTAGATCTATAGGGATCTCTGTAGTGAAGCTATCTGGTTTCCCACGCATGTACCTTAATCTATGACACATGCTACGGCTGCCCCTTCTTATAAATGCCTCCATTAGTGCGTTGTCCTCATGGGGGTATGTCTTCCCCTCCCTCCACTTGTTACGCACTTCAAGCCTGTTTTGCTGGTATTCTCCAGACCCTTCCTCTCTCCAAACCAAATCTAGCGGCCGGCTCGTCAGCGCTTAGCTCCAAGGGGGGTGTGTGTGTTTGTGTGTCAGTAACAGCCTGAGCCAGCTATTGGGGAATTTGGCCTCATGCAGCCGTCTTGGCTTGATATAAGGGAATCCGTTTTGTTTTAAGTTTCAGCACGGGGCTGTGTTTAGAGGGAACCATCCCTTAAATCAGGCAGAGGTGGCTTGCTTGTGAACTGCTCGTGTACTTTGGTCTGTATTATTCATGAAGTAACTAGACTCGGGAGGATAAGAATAACTGGCAACTCAGGCTCATATTTCTCTGATGGACTCAGCCTGCTGGCAGGAAGGAATGCCCAGTTATTTTCTCCCCAGACTCCAAGGGGGGGAAAGCAGAAAACCAATGGCCTCTGCGGTGACATTTGCTGGTAGTTTCTGCGTGCCAGCCCAAAGCAGGGTGTGTGCATTGTTGCCTGTGTGTCAGTCAGCCTTGCAGCGGAGAGGAGATGGCTCTGCCTTGTACTAGGTCGATACAGGGGGAACTTTGTTCTTGTCTCAGGCTGGGAGCGGGGTGGGGGTGGGGCGGGTGCTGGTGTTTGGATTAAGGTAGTCTGTCGGTGTGCTTGGTTGTTCCCGCAAGGCTGAGAGGGCAGCAGGCACAGGCTTGGCAACAGGGAGTGTTAGAGAGGTGGGGACCGAAGTGAATTGTGATCGGTTGACTCAGTAGGCGGCATCAGTATTGGTGTTGCCTCATCAACATTGGAGTCACAACCAGTGAGTCTCCCTGGTTAACTCTGGAATCCGCTGCTGGGGTGTGTGATACATTAAGAAATATGAATCTATAGGTTTGCTACATCCACAAGCACACAGTAAGAAATACATTTTGTAAGCATCGACATGTTACTGGTTGCCAACAGAGTAGCCCTCCAAGTCAAGGACAGCGAATGCATCATTTATTTAAAATGTTTCTTGGCTGCCTTCCAGGGCAGAAGTCCTCCCAAGATAGCGTACAGCAATGTCGGTGCAGTTCCATTTTCCCACTTGGTATCCCTGAATGCCACTGCAAATCCTAACTCTCCTGTTCAGTCGGAGACTCTGTTTCCTTATTGATGGGTGTTCCACAGGTCCATTTGGAGACTTTTTAAAAGGAATCTGTACTGCACATGAACCAAATCTCAGTTTCCTCTGTATTGGTGGAAGGACCTTAACGCTTCCTTTACGGATGACCCCCATCAGTGAATAAAACCCAATAATAAATGCATAATAAAACCCAAGTATAAATGTTCACATATAAATGTGTGTGCGCATGCAGTGCATTACTGAACATGAGTGTAGGGAAAGGGTTTCTGTTGGAGGCCCAGTACTTTCACCCTGAACATTAGAAGCATTCATCTTCGGTCTGGTTCTGAGTTTAATGCCCGCAAATTTATTTATTAATTACATTTATATACCGCCCCATAGCCGAACCTCTCTGGGCGGTTTGCAGCTCTGGCTGAATCCCCCGCCATCTGTCCTGCCAGGCCAGCCAGTTTGGTGAAATTGTCAGGCAGCTCTCTGTAAAGTTCAAGAGATTGCCCTATTAATAGAATTCCCTGCCAGCCATGATCACAGCAACGGAGAAGGGAGGCTCCCTTACTCAGAGGGCCCTGCCAGCCTTGGAGTCCCTTCACATACTTGGGGAGATGAGAGAAGTGGTCTAAGAATTGCATTTTATTTTATTTTTTGCTTTTCTTTTAGTATTACCAAGCACTTGGAAAGTGAGTGGTATATAACTAGCTCAGTAGCTTTTAACATTCACGTGGGTTTAATAATTTGCCAATAGAAGGGTCCTTAGGTACTCTGGTACCTAAGTTTGTATACAGACTGCATGTGTGATTGTCATTAATGAGACAAACCTGATGACTTATTATGGTTGCATTCTTCTGGGGGAAAGTGGGGGCAGCACTTTGAAATTGGGGGCCCTGGCTGATTGTCATTAATGAGACAAACCCGATGACTTATTATGGTTGCATTCTTCTGGGGGAAAGTGGGGGCAGCAGGTTGAAATTGGGGGCCCTGGCTTGTGTTGTCTTAAGACACAAGGAGGCTCTCTAGACAAATAGCTCTACAGTCAAACTGTTCCTGGATTGTACCACTTCAGACTGAAAGGTGGGTGTTGCATGACTGAGTGCTTCTCCAGGGGTGGGCAAATCCTACACATTGGGGCTTATCAACACGCTAACCCACACTCAGTGGTTGGCTATGGATTGTTTTGAACCGTGGATTGTTTACTGAATTATGGGTTAGCGTGTTGTCTGAACACAGCCAAGATAGCTTGTTAACCAATTGTTAAAAATGTTTTATTTATGTGTTGTCTCATTCAAGTTTCATATATGTATAGTTACTGCCCTTTGAAGAAGGCCTAACAATAAAGAAAGAGGCCAAAAGACATTGGGCTTTTCATCAATAAAATTGTTTCCTGTTTACAACAGGACTATTCTTTCCCTTTGTGTTCACCTTGGATGCTCCCTCACCTTGCACTCAGGATGGTTAACAAGCCACCCTGACTGCAATCAGCCAACAGGATAACCCACCCTGTGGAAAACATGTTGCATTCAGACAACACGTGAACCCACAGTTCATCAAACAATACATGGTTCAAATCAACCCACCCTCAACCACTATGTGTGGGTTAGCAGGTTGTCTGAACAGCTCCATTGAAAACCTGCATGCTGGAGGGAGGGAGAGACAGGTAGGACCACTCCCTTTGTTGTCTAGTTTTCTATGTGCAGGGGAGGATTCAGTCATACAATCCACCACCTGTAGAGTTACAGTCCAACAACACTACACATTTTTTGAAGCTATGGAGCCCCTATCTTTCCCCAACCTGGTGCCCTCCAGATGTTTTGCAATCCAACACCCATCAGCCTGAGCCATTATGACCAATGGTAAGGAATGGTGGGAGTTGTAGTCCAAAACATTTAGAGGGCACCAGGTTGGAAAAGACTGCTCTAATACTTTGGATCTGAAGTAAAGTCTCAATGATCCATCTTTGCTGTAGACTCATTGTGTGGCCTTGACACAAGTTACTAGTTCTTCTCAACTTCCTGTCTGTAATGTGTGAATAGTAGTGACCTACTTTACAAGGTTGTTGGGAGGGCTAAAGCAAAAATAAGGTTTGCAAATCCAAACTGCTGTACAAATGTTATATTGACGAGATCAAAAACGGAAGGCATTAGTATTCTTACTGGTACTTGTACTGGCCCCAAAACGTACTGCTACCATCACCAGCCACATTAACTGGAAGCCTTGACCCATCCCCTTCTAATTTTGAAGCTATTATTATTACCATCATCATCATCATCATCTGTGTGTCCACCCATCCTCCCTCCCAATTCCAAGAACTAGAAGTCTGCCTTTCTGACTGCTAGCTGATGCTTTTAATTTCTTGAGTATGCCAGCATCAGGTGGCTCTCGTTCTGCAATTTGCAGCTGTGAACATTTCTAGACCGTTTCCTTCACTAGGGAATAGTGGCAGTCTCCTTATATTCTGGTTGATGTCTTGCTGCTGACAGAATGCTCTTTGATCCAGTGGAGACTCCCATCAGAGGAGGGAGGAGACCTTCAGCAATTCCCTCTCCCTCCCCCTGCAGCCCCTCTCAATCTACGCTGGAAGCTTGCGGGATCAGAACAATGTGGGAGATGGCAGCTGGAAGAGGAAGAATCACTGGGAATTGCCCCCCTCTCTATTCTCCTGCCCAGAACCTCAAGAGTCAATGGAGTGACCCAATGGGATGCAATCCAATGGTGTTTGTGACTTGCCGTTGTTGACCTTTCTTTCCTTATTGCCCAGGAGAGGAGAGATAGCAAGTGAGGGTCCTGCTTACCTGTTCCCAGAATGAGGTGTCCTCCCCTTTTCTAATTATTTTCAAATTAATTTGTCCTGCCCACAGGTCAAAGGCAGAGATGCGACACACCTGCCGTGGAACCATCAACCTGGCCACGGCAAACATCACCGTGGAGGACTCCTGCAACTTCATCATCTCCAATGGAGGGGCACAGACCTACCATTTGAAGGCCAGCTCAGAAGTGGAGAGGCAGCGCTGGGTCACAGCCCTGGAGCTGGCTAAGGCCAAAGCAGTCAAGATGCTGGCAGAATCAGGTAACACAGCAGAAATGGAGCAGGATGCCATAGGAGGGGATAGCCGGAACATGTTGCATAAGGAGGCACCCAAAGGATTTAATGTAACAGATAGCGGGAGGGATAGGCTGCCCTGAGCAGACTTGAGGTTGCCTAATGACTTAAGGAGGCCTGTGTGAATTCTCTTCTCCACATTTGTCTATTTGTGATATTGGAGTTTCCCCTTGTAGGGGGCTTCAAGAAGCCCCATACCTCTGCAACACATGTGGGTGTTAAAAAGACCCGTGGATAATAATTCTCAGTCTGCACTAAGCATGGGGTTAATACGAGTGTACATCTCTTCCAGTTTGTCCTGTTCTATCCTATTTCGGATTCCAGCTCCCTGAGGCAAGGTTTTCTCCCAAACATCATATGCTTGTTACTCAGATGAATTGCTCTGTGTCCTTTGGATTGTGCATGTGACACGCCAAGGCAAAAGGCCACCTGGGGCTGTTGTGGGTTCAGCAGGCGGCTTCTGGAAAACGGGTTCCTATTTTTAAGCATCAGACTTCTCCGAACCTGTTAGCGTTCCTGTTTTCCAGTCCAAAAGCATGTCCTAGCCATTAAAGCAGCTCTGCATGATAACCAGTCGACTGAGCTCCGCATTGTAACCTGATGGCTCCTGAGCTGAGGCGTCTGTCCGTAGCTGGTATAAGTGACTAGGTGAAATAAGCACCAAAAGCAAGTGCCCCCTGGCCATTCCTGCATAGAATAAAGCCTTGTGTTGAAGGGGTTGTGTGGGCCCGCAGTTCCTTGGACGATTGTGCTGGGGCATTGTTTGCGTCTCTAGCCTGTTTTTGGCCCTTATCTTGTACGCTGTGGGCACGTGCCTCCTTTGTCTCTAGTTCTGCGTGGGTAAGGTTTGCTCTTTGTTGAAGGGAAAATGAGTGGAAAATGCTGGGCAGTTTGCTTCATTTTCATGAAATTCTAAAGACTTGGGAACTGAAAAATAACAAGGTATTTGGCAGCTTTTCAGGGAAGGACTTCTCCAACATTTTCAAAACAAAATGGTCTCTGCCCAGTAACATTAATTGTGTCAGGGCCCTGTGCTTCATGGTTGCAAATATGAGCTCTGCCCTTTCGATGTAAGCTGACAAAATAATGGAAGAGAGGGACATTTATTTGTGTGGATCGTTGTGCTGATTTTAAAATGCGAGACCTCGAGCGCTGATCCCGAAACTCCTTGGCTTTCCAGATTTTTGTGCCTGCTGTGGGGGTTCTATTTGATTTCTCCGCCACGTTGATGCTTGGAATGCTGCAGTGTGAATACAGGGCTCTTCTGTAGCTTCCATCTCAGTGCTGTCATGCGTTGTTGCTGAATAATATCTCTGCCATTTGCTTGCAGCACTGGATAATTCTATGTAAGCAAATCTCATTCTGCTTTGTGGCTCATTATTTGTGGGTAATGATCAAAGGCAAGAGTGAGACAACCATTTTTAGAGATTTTGGTTTCGTTCTTGTTGAATGGACTGCCTTGCTGAATTGGACCAAAGGTCCGAGTCGAACATTTTGTACCTAACAGGTTCCAGCCACCTGCCTCTGGAAGTTCATAACCATAGCAAGAAAAGGATGGTTGTCCTGTTTATGCCTAGTAGCTGATATCCAGAGGTACACTGCCTCTAAACATGGAGATTCCATTTGAATATCATTGCTAATAGTGCCTGATAAGACATATCCTACATTCATTTGTTCAATCCTTTTTTAAAAAAAGTCTTTTAACTGGTGGCACTCACTGCTCCTTATGGCATTGAATTCCATGCATTAATTATTCTTTAGGTGAAGTACTTTCTTTTGTCTGTCCTGATGTTATCTCTGATCCAGTTCACTGGGCGACCTTGAGTTCTAGTATTATGTGAGAGGAGGAAAATGTTCTATGCGTTCTCCTGCACAGTATTGGAGGGGGGACAAGAGGAAGTTACACTTTACGAGATTGTGCTCTGTCAGTCTTAAGTTCCAGAGAAGTGGCATGATAGTCTAGCAACGTTGAGAAATGGGACAGACTATCAAAACTCTGTCAATGTTAAATCAGACCCATGGCTTGCAACACCAAGCTGCTGCATACAGGACGTCTAGGAGCCTAGCTTTGCTTACCCTATATCCCACTGCTGCTTTAGAGATCTCTGATTCTAAAATCATGCCTTGTGGTGGCTGCTATTTTCATGGCCCAAAGGTCCCCAATGATCTACCCTAGCCTTCCCCAACCTGGTGCCCTCCAGATATTTTGGAGTACAAAACCCATTAGTGCTTAGCCAGCATGGCACATGATCAGGGAAGTTGGGAGTTGGAGTACAAAACATCTGGAGGGTTCCAGATAGAGGAAGTCTGATCTACCCTTTGAAGATCTCTGTGGCTTTTATTGCTGCTCATTATTATTTTCGGATTGTTGTTTTATTGGTTGGTTTTAGTTGTAGTTGTTTTTTCCTTAATTGTTGTGATTTTGACCTCTGAGGCTGCTTTGTCTGTATACATAGGAAAGTGGGATAAAAGTAATTTGAAATAAATAATATGTGGAGTCCAACAATGTATACCCTTTATCCCTTCTGAGGAGGATAGAAATTCCATCCTCTGCTTCACCTGAGCCAATGAACTGGGAAGACATGGGGTTTTTTTCAGTGTTAAATACCTGTACCTAGATCAGGGGTAAGCAACTGGTATCTTCCAGTTATTCTGGACTGCAACTCCCACCAGCCTCAGCCAGCACAGCCAGTGTTAAGGGATTATGGGAGTTGTAGTGCAAAAACATCTGGAGAGCATCAAGCTGCCTATTCCTGACCTTGATGTTTGAACGGCTGTCTCCCTTTGTTAAGTAATCTCTCCACTGTAGTCTTGTTGAGTTAGTGGCCAATATTGGGGAATGGAAGAGGCTCTGGTAATGCGTTTGGTTCAGAGATGGGCTCCAGTCCGGCTTGAAGGTGTTAACAGCTGCAGCTTATTCCTTGCAGATGATTCCGGTGATGAAGAATCCGTATCTCAGACGGACAAGACGGAGCTGCAGAACACCCTGCGCACCCTCTCCAGCAAGGTGGAGGACCTCAGCACCTGCAACGACTTGATTGCCAAGCATGGGACTGCTCTGCAGCGCTCCCTCAGCGAGCTGGAGACCCTCAAGCTGCCTGCCGAGAGCAACGAGAAGATCAAGCAGGTCAATGAGCGGGCCACCCTCTTCCGCATCACCTCCAACGCCATGATCAACGTAAGTGGACTTCCGCATATTGGCTGCCAGCCTGCTGGGTTGGAGGAGTGCTTTGGCCAGTTGGAACCTTCTGCTCTGCTCCAGTTCATCGATGCATTAATAATCTAACTTTAGAGCTGGGATAGGATCCCTGGGCTCCACTACGGCATTGCCTTCCCTTGAGAAGAGAAGGGATCTGATGTGCTCTGTCATTAAGCTTTTGTATGCCTAAGCTGCCAGTGACGTCTCACACATTAGCAAAATATAAGCCTTTAGTTGTTGCTTTAAACACCAACGTCCCACAAGCCAAATTCCTACTTGTCCTGAATCCCCTGTGGTTGCGTGTACTGCTGCAGCTCAGTGTGGCCACACTGTGGCCAATCACAAGAATAGCATTGAAAAGGTATCCCCATCTGAACCATCAGGAAAGGACACGATAGAAATTCAAATCAGATTTTTGAAATTGGGGAAAAGCAAGGGAAAGGAGTAAACTAGAAAATGACAGCATGAAGGAAAAGTCTTTAGAAGGATTATATTGAAGACTAGACAATGCTGAGATTTGGTGGCCTTGATCTCCAGCATCCATGACAGCACGATTGTAGCTTTGTTTCCCATCTGTTGTGTGCCACCACCAGGCCAGGGTTTGAGGATTGGGGCAGGAAAGGAGGTCAGTGCATCTTCCCAGAGGACAAGAGATCCGAATCCCAGAGCTTTGAGCTCCGTTGAACGTGGTGGGACAAATCTCTGCAAGAGGTTGCACATCATGCAGCAGTGTCCTTGATCCACGGGTTAATTTGAGCTGAGCATCTGCTAATGTCTCAAAGGCAATGTCACAGGCCCAGTGAGTTCTGTTGATAAACCCCAGCACTCTTTTTGCACTCATCGCTGCTCTGGGTTGGCTTTAACACAATTGAGACTAGGTCAGCCACTTTTCAGTTCAGAGCCCAAATCTGGCTGTTGCCACCATTGCAGACCTGCCTTTACTCCCTGGTGGCTCCAGGATCCTAGAAACTACAAACACTTTGGGAGATTAACTCACATAGACTTCTGCACATCTTCTTTGTTTAATTCAGGTGATATTCTGACTCATCTTGCACCTCTGCAGGTCAAGCATGATACGATACGGTTGGTTGGTTTGTTTATCAGCAATATTTATACACCACTTCTCATTTGGAACAAATTCCAAAGTGGTTTTCAGAGGAATAAAAACAAACAAAAACTACACTCACACAAAATAATATCTTGAGGTTGGTATAAAGACAGTTCACCGCTGGAGAAAAGCCAAAGTTAACAGTTATGTTTTCAATGAATACCTAAAACACCTCCTAGGCTTGAGCCCTCCCTTAATGAGGGAACAAGCCCACAAGAGTTTACTAGCCTGCAACATTGTTTACCAGCCTGCTAAGAGGGTAGAAGGCTGTGTTTCTCTGCTGGCCATGGATAGGGAATAGTTAAAAAACAAAAAACGCCACCTGAATGATCCATCTCTCTTCTGCCGCACTCATTCATTGGCCTGAATGGAATTCTATGCACTCACCTGTGTGGAATTCCTGGTTGCCTATGGCTACCAGGTGAGTTGTTGAATACAGGCTTTGAATGCTGTTCTTTGAAGATGGAATGACATCACAATGCCCTTTTTTAAAAAAAAATCCTTAACTAACAATGGACAGTTTACAGTGCAAAGGGTTTTAAAGCTGAGGATTGCTCAAGGAATGAAATGGAAACAACACTTTAGAAAGCTTGTAGTTCGACAGGTTTGCGCCCCCGCCCTCTGTTACACAAAACCCTCAGAGTAGGTCCAAAATGGGAAGATAAAAAGGTGAGAACTGGTTTGGTATATATTTAGGAATAAAGGACTTTGTCGTTCTTTTGACAGAACTAATACTCCAGACATGTGCGCTCATGTTACTGCCCTATAACAACCTAAGAGCAGTCGTGCTGGATCACACCTATCTAGTCCAGCATCCTGTTTCCAGGGGGAAAACCCACAAGCCCCAATGGGAAACCCACAAGCAGGACAGGAATGAAACAACACCTTCCTGCCTATGTTCTACCCCTAATACCGGAGATACTGCATAGCCATCAGGAATCGTAGCCATTGATCACCACCTCCTCCATGAATTTGTCCAATCCCCTTTCAAAGCCATCCAAATTGGTGGTTGTCACTACATTTCTGGAAGCACATTCCACAGTTTAACTATGTGCTGTGTGAAGAAGTCCTTCCTTTTATCGATCCTGAATCGCCCACCTCAGTTTCTTGGGATAAGCCCCAGGTCCTTCTGCGGTGAAAGAGGAAGAAACATGTCTATCTGCTTTCTCCACACCTCTGTTGTGCCCCCTCTGCATTTACCCACCTTTTAGATTTGTATGGTTGCCATTCCACTGTCAGATATCCTGAGCAACTTTTCAGACTGACAGATGTTCCAGGTTTTCTTCTCTTTTTAAGGGAAAGTGTGCTTTTCCGTAGGCCTTCTAGATGTGAAACTATATAATGCTTCTTCCCTAAATGCACAGATGAGATATTTCTGCGAAAGTTTCTGAATTTAGAGCAGAGTGTGGGAGGAGGGTTTCCCCACTCCTCTTAGTTCCTTGTCTCTCTCTTCACATTCCTGTCCCTAAGTCCTACTTGGCAATATTCTCCTCCTGTCTTTCCCTTATTGTGTAACTATTGCTCTGTTTTGCAATTAGGACAGATTAGTCAAGTCAAAGTCACATTAAACAACTCCTGATTCTCAGTGGAGTTCAGGGGTTATTGCTTTAGGTCAAATGGTCACTCTTTCAATATTTGCGTGACTTGCACAAATACATCTGCTGGTGATGTTTGGGTATGGAATACATAGTTGGGTTTCTAATAGACAGATGGCCCTTGCCCATGTGTCTCTGAGCATTTCCGTTCAAGCGAGTGTCTACAGTGGCATTTCCGAAGCCGCTAGGAGACTGGTGCTGCATGCTTATTGGGCATCTGAGGGAGAGATAATAGCAGAACTGCCCCGATGAACTCCAAGGAACACATTCCCCTACAGTTCTTGTTAACCAATAAGAAGACATAGTTGCCAGTTGAAGAGCAGAGGTAGCAAAAGGCGCTCTGGTGCAGTTTGTTCTGTGCCGTCTCTACTATACCGTTGGGGTGAGGGGAGTTAGATGAAGGCAGAGACCAGTTAGCACAGTAAGATGTATTTGAAGTATTGGTCCCAGCAAGGAGGGGAGTGGCATTTAGGCTAGTGCCGGCTAATGCCGCCTCTCTTGGGTGTGTTCCCCACAGGCTTGCCGAGACTTCCTGATGCTGGCCCAGACACACAGCAAGAAGTGGCAGAAGTCTCTTCAGTATGAGCGAGACCAGCGCATCCGCTTGGAGGAGACGCTAGAGCAGCTGGCTAAGCAGCACAACCACCTGGAAAGGGCCTTCCGTGGAGCCACAGTCCTGTCTGCCAATGCTCCTGGCAGCATGGATTCCTCTAAAGGTAGGCGCCAGGAGCTTTGGCCTCTATCTCTTCCATGAACCACACTTGAGTAGGTGGGGATTCTTCTGATTCTCTCCTTTTTCTTGTGCTCCTCTTAGTCAAAATATGTCCTGCTTGAAGACACTAACCCTGACGTCCCAAAGTAATAGGCAAAGGGCGGGGAACCTCAGGCCCAGGGGCTAAATTTGGCCCTCTTGAGATCTCAGGTCTGGTCCTCTGAGATTCCCCAGAAGGCCCCATCCTCCTCCCTCGACCGCCGATCTCCCAGCTTCTGTGCAGTTCCCCCCCCCCCCCCAATTCTGAAAAGTTGAAATGCCTCACTTGGGCCTTTTTGCCTTTGGCCTCAACCCCTTTGGCCATGCCCATCACTGGAATGCGGGCCCCAAGAGCTGCTCCAAAATCGAGGTCCCACACCCCTGCTCTAGATGATCAGAACCAAGGAAGATGCTAACAACACACATTCTTCTTACAGACCGATGTTGTTCATCAAAGGGAGATATGAGTGATGAAGATGACGACAATGAGTTCTTCGACGCTCCTGAGATCATCACCATGCCTGAAAGCATGGGCCACAAGTGAGTTGATCCCGTTTAACTGAGAGCTATGCAACCCTCAGGCTTTGGCAGTGTGAGTGCTCAATCTGTGTAGGTGTCCCACTCAGCCCTTGACACCTTCCTGCTTCTATTGCCTGAGCCGTAGATTCGAAGTGAGTAGCATGCGCTGGATGAAAGCCAACACACTGAAGTTGGTTGCTGGTCCTCTTCTTCTTGGGTGTGTGTGATCTTGGTGCCTCGGCCTTCAGATTGGAGAACAATGGGGAGAGAAGTGCAGTGAAAGAGGAAGACATAATGTAGTGGTTTGAATATATGAGGCTGCTTTATCCTAAGCAAAGTAACGGGTTCATTTAGCTCGATGCCTTCTACATCAACTTGCAGCTCCTTGGCAGAATCAGGACCCAGGCTTCTTTGGGCTTTTAGATGCTGATAGTACCGCATTGCAGTGGCTCCACTCATATCTGGATAGCCATTACCACAAGGCAGTGCTTAGCCTAGCGGCATTTATGTTCCTGGGGCCTGCAGGGTTCCATCTGATCCCACATACTGATCAACATCATGTGAAACTGCTGGGTGAGGCGTGTTGTCATCAATATGCTAAAGACATGCAGCTCTAATTCTCCTTTTCACCCAATCCAGGTGAAGTGGTGGGCTAGATCAGTAATGGACTGGATGAGGACTAACAAACTGAAACTCAATCCAGACAAGAAAGAGGCATTGTTAGTACGTTCTTTTTTAGTCCAGATGAGTGGTGTTCAGCCTGTTCTCCACCCACCCACCCCAGCCAAGGATCAGGTTCATATCCCAGTTGTGATCTCTTTGGATTTGGATAAACCTGCCTTGATTCAGTGTTCCATGCTCTGGCAACCCCCCATTTGGATTACTGCAATGCACTGAATGCATTGTATGTGGGGCTGCCTTTGAAGATGGCCCAGAAACTTCAGTTAGCATAGAATCTGGTAGCAAGAATGGTGATTGGGATTAAGCATTACAAACATATTACACCATGTTGTTGTTTTTTCTGATCCTTTTCTGGGTTCAATTCAAAGTTCTGGTTTTCACTTACAAAGCTCTGCACTTCTTGAGACTTCAGTTCCTAAAGGATTTCCTCCACCCAAACCTTATCAACAGAGGCCCTTCTCTGAATGCCCCCTCAATTGGAACCTGAGGGCATGGCTACATGAGACAGGGCTTTCTCTGTTTTGGCCCCCTGGTTTTGGAATGCTCTCCTCAGAGAGGCTTGCCTGGCCATCTACATTGACATCTTTTGGATGCCAGGGAAAGGCTTTTAAAGGCGTCACTGTCTTATTGTTTGTAGTATTTTAATTCAGCTGACGTTACTGAAGTACTGTTAAAACCCTTAGACTCTGTCTATATTGGTATTTCAGCGCTATGAAATGGCTCTCAGGCTTGTTGCATTAGTTGATACAGAGTTGCTTGGGTTCTTTTTACTTGTTGACTTAGCCTTTAATTTGGTGTGGTTTTTTTTTTTTTTTTTGTTCTAATAATTTGATTTAGTTTAAGTTTTCAGTTTTTATCCATGTGTCACTCTGAGAATATATTTAGCATAAAGCAACTCATAAATAATGTAGTTGGTTCCTGGTGGGGAAAGTAGAGCAGGAGACTTGGGAAATCTTCACATCACAGAGGCTGGACCTCAGTGGCAGAGCACCTGCTTTGCATGCAAAGGGTTCAATCCATAGTGGGTAGAAGAAATCCTTCCCGAAACCCCGGAGAGCCGCTGCTGCCAGTCAGTGTCAACAATACTGGGCTAGATGGACCAAGGGTCAATAGGAGGCAGCTTTCTGTGTTCCACTAACTCCTTAATGTGGTTCTCTGGCACATTGAGGTATTTATATCTTGCCTTTTAACTTTTGTTTAAAAAAAATCAAGTTCTATTGGCCCTAGTTGCTTTCAAGGAATATAAATCTTTAATGTTTGGCATTGTGCCTGGTGATTTCCAACTCTTACAAGCTAGATATCACAATCTTGCTCTCTCAGTTTTTTGTAGCATTGTTTTCCGAATGATTTTTTTTTTTTTTGGTCTCCTAGTTTCCTCCATTCTCACGGCTCGTGTCTCTTTAATTCCTTTAGACGAACAGGCAGCAACATCAGTGGTGCTAGCAGTGACATCAGTCTCGATGAGCAGGTAGTCCGTGTCTTTGACTTAAGGGGAGGGGGAGGGACACGAGCCTTTTCGCCCGATGCCATTGGGACTCTGCAGAGGAAGACAACTGGGGCAATGTGTGTCCTTTGCAAGCTTCCATAGCGGCCTAAGAGTTTGTCATACCAGGTGCTGCCTGCTAAATTAGGCACGTCTGGATGCAGAGGGCAATCAAGAATAACGTTCTGACAAAGGGGCTAAAGGTGTGAGCCAGGGGTGGTGGAAGTTCTTTCAGCCCAAGGGCGAAATTCCATTTCCCAGAAGCTCTTGGGGGCCACATTCCAGTGGTGGGCGGGGCTGAAGGCAAAAGGAGTGGGGCCAAAATGCCTACCAGTAACTAAGCCTTAGGAGAGCCATTTTAGCTAGGACTCCAGGAGGGCCGGATTTGGCCCACAGACCTGAAGTTCTGCACCCCTGTTCTAGGTTGTTACTTTTCCCCATATAAGCCTGCAGGACTTCAACATACCTTGAGGCTAGGAAGAGAAGGTGTGCTGTTGACTACAGGACCAGTCTTCTGTTCCATATTTTTTGCCTATTGAAGAGTGCAAAACTTGCTAAACTGTGGGCAGTGATTGTGGGCACAGCAGACCACCTCTCAGGATTTAGAAGAGGGCATTTGGGAGTAGACTGGTTGATCTACAAGCGCTGCGTGAAGTAAAGCAGAAATCCTTAGAAGACTGTGCAGAGCTTTGACTTGTCTTCTATTTCTCCCAAAGTATAAACATCCGGTGGAGGACACCAAGAAGGAAAAGAGAACTCGAATTCCCCACAAACCAAATTACAGCCTGAACTTGTGGAGCATCATGAAGAACTGCATTGGCAAAGAACTCTCCAAGATCCCTATGCCGGTGGGTCTCCTTGGTCTGCTTGAGGGTAGCAGGATCTGTGCTGTCCTGTGACCAGGGGAGAGAGAAGGGTGGGAAGCCAGCCACTCTTTGGTCCCAAGGGACGAGATGGAGTGACTCCACACCGATACGAGGTAGGGTGGGGTGGGGGGACCCGTGGCATGCCCTACATCTAGCCCTGCATCGCATACTTTGTTCCCGAAATGTTTTTTTCTGCCTGTAATCTGCCTCTTCTGCCTCCAGGTTAACTTCAACGAGCCCTTATCTATGCTGCAGCGCCTCACAGAAGACCTGGAATATCATGACCTGTTGGACCGGGCGGCCAAGTGTGAGAGCTCTCTGGAGCAACTCTGCTACGTGGCCGCCTTTACTGTATCGTCTTACTCCACCACCGTCTTCCGCACTAGCAAGCCATTCAACCCCCTCTTAGGGGAAACCTTTGAGCTAGACCGGCTGGAAGAGAATGGCTACCGCTCCATCTGTGAGCAGGTGAGGAGCAGGGCACATTCCTTTTCTGACCCTAAGCTGGGATGCTTGATTGCAGTTCCTAGAAACTTTCCATCTTAAGCATATGAAGTTCCATTGATATTTGTGGAACTTGCTTCCAAGTGAGCGTGAGTAGGCTCCTCGTCAAAGAGAACTTGGGATTGTTGCTGTTACTCTTCCTCCTCTTTCATATCCCTGGGGACTCTGTTGCGGGGACCAAATATGCCCTTCTGCCTTACCTTTCCTCTGTTGTGTCCCCTAGGTGAGCCACCATCCGCCAGCTGCTGCCCATCACGCCGATTCCAGACACGGTTGGACCCTTCGCCAGGAGATTAAAATCACCAGCAAGTTCCGTGGCAAATACCTCTCAATCATGCCACTTGGTGAGTCTTTGCCACAGAAGGCCACGATGGTGGCTAGGAGGACATGGCTGACTTTCATCTATGCTCCTCATCTTCTACAGAATCTGGGGTTCCCAGCCTTTTCCTGCCTGGATTTAAGCTGTCTAGGAAAATAGTGAGGCCACTGCAGTGAATGTTGGTCACGGACCGCATTCATTAGGGAATTTTCCTTGCTGTACCCTTTTGGAGATACTTAGAACACAATCATACTTTAGGTCAGGGGTGCAGCCTCACCCCTGCTTTAGATGCTCATAAAACGGGCATTTGTAGAGAACTGTTGTAATGGGCAGCCCTGGGAAACTCAATCAATCCATAGCTGAGCAGGGATTAAAACTCAGGCCTTTCATATCAAAGTCAGCGACTCCTGTTTGCTGGACAGGGTGTATTTTTCAAAACAATTGAGCAAGGACTCTTCCACCATAAGAATTTGTCCTAAGGATCACCTTCCTATTTCCAGGTACCATCCACTGTATCTTCCATGCAACTGGCAATCACTACACGTGGAAAAAGGTCACCACTACAGTACATAATATCATAGTGGGCAAATTATGGATAGACCAGGTGAGTCAAAAGTCTGTGCAGGGGAACTCTGCAAGGCAGTATTGCAGTCAAAGGTGTACTTGGAGGGGGGGTAGTACTGGAAGCAAAGACCTCCATTTTCCAGATCTCTCATCAATTTGCTGCTTTTGGTGATCCCTTTATCAAATACAAAACAATTTCAGCATGCCGTCTGAACGGTGTTCAGCCTGCTTTGACGCTGCCCTTCACTTTTCTGCCTTCCAGTCTGGCGAAATTGAGATTCTGAACCACAAGACCAATGAGAAGTGCATCCTCAAGTTTGTTCCTTACAGCTACTTCTCGAGAGATGTGGCCAGAAAGGTAAGAGACAGTGCGCCCTAATTGTTCTGGGGTGGGCTGGAAAGGACAGTGAAGGCCCATGAATGAAAAGAACGGAAGAGTCTGTTGAGTACCAAGAGGGGGCTTTGTACATAGATGAAGGGCCTCATAGAATCATAGAATGGAAGAGCTGGAAGGCCATCACCTCGGGAGAGTGTTCTCTGCATGTGTTCATAACTGCTAGGGTGCCAGTTGCGCAGCACAGTGGGGAGCAATCTCTTAGCCAAACAGCAAGGAGGGCTTTACAGCTTCTATCTTAGCCTGGGCAAAGGCTGACCCACGTGTTCTCTTTTATTTGGAATTGTGTATAACTTTGCTTGAAAGTAGCAAGGCCTTTTTAGCAACATTTGGGGTCTGGTGCAGTTACAAATGAATCAAGTTTAATTATGGCAAACAGCCAGCATACCAGAACAAATGAACAATAAAATACAGTTCAAAAACAACAACAACAGTAAAATAGAGTTAAAATTGAGAGAATAAAAGTCAAAATATACAAGCACCAACGAGAGAAAAGAGGAGAAACCCATCTGTAGAACGTTTAACAATGTTAATTTATCACCTCTCTATGAAAGTTTATGGCTGCTGCTCAAAACCTAGCGACTTTAGCTGTGACCTGAAAGTTCAGGTCTGACAAGAGATACTCTAGGTAGAATTCATCCGGCCTACCTGGAATTTTTTGTCTGGTGCGGTAACAAAGAGCGGTGTCCAAACCACCACCACCAAACTCCTTCCTCCAACAGGTCACCGGAGAGGTGTTAGATCCCTCAGGCAAAGTGCATTTTGTGTTGCTGGGCACCTGGGATGAGAAGATAGACTGTTTCAAGGTGATTCCTAGCGTGGAGAATGGTGGCGACAGCCGGCAGAGAGCGCACGAAGCCGAGGACAGCAGGGTCATGCTCTGGAGGAGGAACCCGCTCCCGTGAGTAAGGGAGGAAGCTTGGCTCCCCCGAGTTTGTTGCGGGTGCGCAGCCATGCTCTCCTTCAGCTAGAGACTGGGGTTAGTCAATACAAGGGCTGGTGCAACTGGCTTTTGTTGAAGGGAGGAAAGATCTATTGTGGTGATGGATGGTGGCGGTGGCGATGACATCACACCACTGTAGTCAGTGTAATTGGGGTTCTGGGTACTGTGTGCTGTTCCAACGAAAGGTGAACTGAGATAAGTCATGTGTATGTGTGTGGCGAGGGGAGGCATTAATTCTGCTAGTCAAGGGATGGGCCAGAGAATGGATGGCATTGAGGCTGTGCTTCCTAGCACCCGGAAATCTAACTCCGGTCCTACCTTCCTTCTCTTGCACTTGCTGTCTTATTCACTAGGTATTGCCCACACATTCAAGCTTAGCTAGACACTCTCATATCAGATGGAAGGAGACTCTCAAGATGCAGACTTCGGTGCTTGCATGTGTAGTCACGGGAGCCCTGGGTGCAACTGTTCTATCCCTTTGAAGGGTTTGATGGTCCAGAGGCTTTAGAGCATGCATAAATCTCCTTCCTGCAACCCTAGGAGCAAGGTTATGCTACCTTCCTACACCGGAACATGGGCTGGGGTGCAAGTCGGAGCCGTACTGCCCTCTGACTCCTCTTTCTCCTCCCTTGCTGCAGGAAGAATGCTGAGAACATGTACTATTTCTCAGAGCTGGCTCTGACACTCAACGCCCCAGAAAATGGTACTGCTCCGACGGACAGTAGACTTCGGCCTGACCAGCGACTCATGGAGAACGGGCGCTGGGATGAAGCCAATGCAGAGAAGCAACGCCTAGAGGAGAAGCAGCGCATCTCCCGCAAAAAACGTGAAGCCGACGCCGTGAAGGCAACAGAGGATGGTAAGAGTTGTCCCACTCACCCCTCTACTGGGTTTGAAAAGACAACAGGAGCCAAAGAAGCCACGTCTTCCTCAGTCAGGCCATTGGTCCTTCTCGTCTGGTATGGTCTACTCCTGACTGGCTGTGCCTCTCGAGCACATTGGGCAGAGGCCTTTGCTAGCTCTGCTACCTGATCTCCTTCCAGATTGGAAATGCCAAAGGTTGAACCTGTGTTGTTCTGCATGTGCTGTTCTACTGAGCTGTGGGCTCGCCCTAAGGAAGGAAGATTTGGCATGACATTCCTGGGAGTAATATCAGCCATGTGCCTTTTTTTGGGTGGTTCTGGTTACATAAGTCGAGTTTTATGTCATTTATATATACACATATATCTATACATTCCATATCAATTCATTTTTACTATTTATTTGTAAATCTGAAAATCCACACACACCCCTCTCTCCTCTGCTGCCTCCTCCTTGCAGGAACTCTTTATGATCCCTACAAGGCGCTGTGGTTTGAGCGGAAGAAGGATGCCGACACTAAGGAGGTGGCCCACGTGTACCGGGGAGGCTACTGGGAGAGCAAAGAGAAACAGGACTGGAGCATGTGCCCCGATATCTTCTGAGCCGGAAGCAGCAGGACTCTTACGAGGACGAGGGGAAGAAGAGGGTAGTGGAAGGAGGATGGAGGGGAGCAGCTGATCATGTGACTTCCTGCCTAGTGCTTTCCTCACCGAATCTGTCTGTCTTAACCAATCACTTGTTTTGAATCAATCACCCAAAGCAGAATCCAGCGGTGGTGATTGGCTGGGTTGCCTTAGCTGATTGAAGCTGAAGTTGGTGTCTGGATTCCTGGATGGCTGGGGACACGTAAGGCGTAGAGGACTCCATCCTCCCTTCTTGCCCCACCACAAGAGTATTGCTCTGCTCACAACCCTACACAGATTGGGGAGGAAGAGGGGAACAACGCTGTGCTGTATTGACCGCCCACCTCTACCCCACTTTCAGATAGGGGCAGGCAAGTGGCATGTAGTTGAGTCCGGGGATGGTTAGGGAAGAAAGAGGGGCCTTCCTCTCAGTTTTCCCACAGGGGCTGCTGTCTTGTTCCTTCTCCCCAAACCCTGTGCAGCACCCAAACTACAATTGAGGCCTCTTAAGCATTGGGAGAGGGGGCAGGAGGGGAGACCCACTTATTCTCGGGAACTCTCATGTCTCTTGATTCACGCAGGTAGCAAAACAACTACTTGTGTCCTGGGGCTGGGGAGTAGCTCTCAGTGGAGCCTTCTTTGGAGGCATCACCTGCTGTTCATCTGGGGGTAGGAAATTAAACTTACTGTCCTCCGATCTCAAATCCATCCTCCACACCAGGCTCCAGCCTCTTCCCCATGTGCACTTGGGTGGGAAGCGACAATGCAGGACAGAGCCCCCCCCCCCACCTCTTCCTAAAGCCCCTGGCTTAAGGCAACCTCTGGCTTAATGCACACCTGTTTATATGTATATTATATATATGTAGAGAGAGATCTAATTTTTGTTCTGATTTTTTCCCTCTCCTGTTCCTCCTATCCTGCAGACCTGATTTTGTAACACTCGCCCCTGCCCTCTTCCTCCACCCCCACCCCCAGATCCAGGGGGGCGGGGGCTCTGCAGAAAACGTGACACTACACCCTGGCTTGTTTTGCCTTTAAACACACACACACAAGCAAACAAAACATGGTTTACCTGATGTGGAGCCAAAGCTCGATGGCATCGGTCTTAAGGCTCCTCACTCTGTGCAGGCGCAAGCTGGGTGTTCGTTGAATCCGTTGTGAAATGAGGCTGTGGGAACTCCCAAACTGGTCTTGGACGGCTCTGATCACAGCTGCCCAAGCTGGCTCCTAAGGTCGAAAAGGTGCTGCCACTGTGTAGCAGTGGACGAGGGCACAGAGGCTGCCCAGGCCAGGCCCTCGCTTGTGGGCGGGCGTGGACTCCAAGGAAGCCCCTGCCCTTGGCGAAGGGTCGCACGACGAGGTGCCTTCCGTCTGTGTTTTCTCTCCTTTTCCATTTTGTTTTGTTCCTTGACTTCCGAACGTTAGCCATTGAAGGGGTAAGAGGCGGCAAGTGCTGCTTGCTGGTGAGTCATCTTGCCGGCTGGGAGCACTGTGGTTCTGGGCTCTGCCCTTGCCAGCAGCAAAAGACAGTGCTGCTCAGTGGGATAAGAAAGAAAGGGGGCTTTGGGTAGGGTCTGTACACTATTCGCTGCTTGGTCCCTGTTTGAAGGCTGTTTTCCGCAGCTGGTGGAGGCTGATTCTTCCTTGTATAGGATAATGCCAAGCTTTGAAAGAGGGAGAGAGAGAGACTATCCCTGCAATTCTATTTTTGGGGGTTTTTTTGCCTTATTGTCTTTTTTCCAAGAAAACTAAATTAAATAATAAAACCTGAAATACCCAAGCGTGTTTTGCGTGTGTCTGTCACTCAACTATCAGTGCTGATCCACATGGTTTCATCCTCCTCAGCTTCTTTAGTTGGGCTGTAGGTAAAAGATGATGAACCCTGCATGATCTCTGCCTTTGTTTCCTTTCCCTGCTGTGTTGGTTTGTACTGGTACTTGTGGGCAAAGATTATGAGAGCATGTCCATCTCTGTGCCTTGGGTCACCTCCTGCATTGGTACCTTGGTTAACCTTGTTGTGGGCCTGAAACAGGCTGGCTTCTGATTTGGCTTTAGAGTCTGACTGGGCTCTTTGTGCAATTCACATGGCTCACCTTGTGGGAGGAAGAAAATCCTTGTTTGCTTACTGAAATTACAGAGTGGTTATTTTCTGCTAGATGTTAAGACCCAACCAACCATCTGATCGAACTAGAATTCCTTTGGCCACAGTGGTATGTATCCATATTAATTATGGTTGAGAAAATGCTGTGCCTACATGGCATTTATGCTCCCCTACCTATGCTAGGACCCCGCAGTTAGACTGAAGAGGTGTTCATAAGAGTATAGGAACCTATTTTTGATACATCTCAAAAGCAAATTTAAAACTTCTGTCTTCCCAGCATAAGGTAGGAATAACTGGATGGTACCTCCTGGGTAGACTCTTCCCGTACCTGACTTCTTAGCAAGTAAGCTGAGCAGGCTTCTTCATGGGGCAGTATTGACAGAGCCCAATCCTGTTTCTTGAGCAGTTACACAGTGGTGCCTTCCCCCATGTTTGGGTGTGTGGCTAAAGCACTGCTTGAATGCAGCGTTTCCTGGGGTTTTTGAATTTTCACTCATACCTCAGCACCTCACTCTCATGTTTCAGAATCTTACGCTGCAGCATCTTTCCTCTGGGTCCTTCCATTAGTGGTAGAACTCCCCCTACCTCCAAATGAAAGTTGCAAGGGTAGGATGGCCAACATGTGGTGCAGAAAACCAGTGGTTGTGGCATTCCTGGACAGGGGCGTCTTGGGTCAGGCTATGGCTTAAGCATCAAGCCTCGCACTCCTGCTTGTTTCTTGAGTATTGGTGGCTGCTGATGAATGCCCAGATCAGAAGGCTGGAGGCACAAGCGCTTGACAACATGGGGAACTGTGTATGTACTATGATACACACCGCTGTGGCACTACCTTGTAGCACTTTTGCCACACACACAAAAGATGTTAGGAGGTTCATGAAACTGAGTGCCTTATTTTCATGTACTTCTACTTGAGAAGAGTAATAAACTATTTTGAAACTGCAGTACCAACCGTCTGGCTTACATTTATGAGCACAAGCTTCAGATTGGTATATGCTTATGAATGGTCCTTCATTGCAATCTGGGAAATATAGGGAAGTCTCCAATCCTGCCCAACCATGTGCGCTGGACCACCACCGCTTCAGTTCCATGTGTGGTGAGCTCCACCAATCCTGTTGTGCTCATGCAAGGTCCGCTGACCTGCCCCTTACAGAAACTTGTGTTTCCGCTCATTTGAGGTTGCCCTCCAGAAGAGTTAAATTGCCATTTGTGCAAGCCATGGCGGCCACTTGCACAACAGAATTGGAGGGATGTGAAAGAATTGGTGGGGTGTTTTAATAAATTATAAATAAAATAAGTGCAGGTTATGTCATATTTCTGGAAAGTGAAAAAAAGCCATGCCTAACTTTCAATACTACTTTTGGCTTGCTACATTGTTCTATCTACCTAATTCAAAACTTGCCAACCTTTTCACTGCTGTAGTCAGTTCCACTTGGTGAAATTAAAATTACCGTTTTCTGCTTGGTTTACTTCTCTACTCAATTTAATTTAATTTGTATGTCCAAGCGCTTAGCTGTGCCGGTTTAACCAGAATTTGTGGAATGGTCCCACTTGATCCACTGAAAGCCTGGGCAGCGATGTCACTTTGGTAATTTGGGCAGAGAGAGAGAGAGAGGCAGTGGTGCAAGGCAGTGGCTGATGATAAATATAGCTGGTACGCTGCTATATGGGAGAATATTCTGCAACAATAATGGAAGCAGTCTCATAATCTAGGAAGGACCCAAACAGCTAAGCTTCCGTGGTTGAAAACATGACAGATTTGTAGTATGCTTGGGCAAAAGTAAAAATTGTTGTGCTCTTCCCAGTATAAAATCTGACCAAGTTACCCTAATACAGCTTGGATTTTGCTTTTGGAAGGCTCATTCAACCTTTGCTGGCAAAGATAAGCCGCTAAAAATAAAGCAGAATAACAGTGCAATCCTATACAGGTCTACTTAGAAATAAGAGCCTTTACGCTTGATGGAACACTCCTAGTTAAATGCATATAGGATTACAGCCTTTGATGGCAATCCGTACCAGAACATCAGCCCTTCTGAACTCATTGAGGCTTATTTCTGAGTATACATGCATAAGATTGCACTGTAAATTCTACAGGAATTTTCTGGCAAAAGAACGATACAGTCCATGAGTCAGGAGCAAAGTAAGGTTTAAATATAGAACAGCCCGTCTGACTAGAGGCAACATGCCCAATGCGCTTTCATTACCACTTTTCCACAGGAATGTTCATTTTGGAACTATTTGTGGAATCGCTAGAAAGGAAGAACCAAAAAGAAACTCAAAACCCCCTGAAAATTATCTACTTTCAAACGTTTATGCCCAGAAGTATAAATGACTACAGACCTAGACAGCCTACATGCAGCATTCAAGTGGAAAATAGCCAGGCAGGGCCAGCTCTACCATTAGGCAGAGTAAAGGCAGCTGAGTGGGGGTGTTATGAAAGGGCAGCAAATTAATGTTGTGTTTTTACTGTCATGGAGGGTGGTAGATTTGGGGAGCAACATGTTTAACAGATCGTGGAAGCACAATCCTAGATCTTTCTGCTCAGAAATAAGCCCCATTGAGGTGTGTGGGAGTCAGCTGCATTTATGCACATTTATTTACCTAATTCGGGATCTTCGGAGAGCAAGAGAGCGATCCCTACACCTAGCTGCTCTATGGAAATGTTCCCTTTGCTAGCTGGTCTTTGACACATCTCATCATGCTGCCAACTCGTCGCCATGCTTGAGAGGGGGACTTGGTATTTATGTTAACAATCCAACGTATGTCAAGTACAACCGCTATTATGGTGATGGGAGGGAAGGAAAACACTCCTCTGCCCGGAATGAGGAAAAAGAAAGCTCGGTTGCTATTTATGTGTTTTCTTTTCAGGCAAGCCCTTTTTATTGCTGGTGAACATGTATGCCGCCCTGAGATCACAATGATATAGTGTGGGATACAATGTTTAAATAAATCAATAAAGTTAACAAGGTCTTTTGTCGTCAGTGAGCCGAACTATAATTCTCAGGGCCAAGAGATAAATCCCTTCTTATTCATCCCTCTAAAACACACTGATCCAGGTGGGACTCAGTCCCATGGCCTACTCCGAGTTCCATTGCCCCACCAGAGCTCTTTCGGGAGTTTAGAAGAGCTTCCAGGGCATTTCTTCATGAGGCTTTTATCCTGCATCTTTAGTGGGGCTTCTGCGTCTGGATTCTTTACTGAATTAAGATAGGCTTCTTTACATGTGTGTCCCCCCCCCCCACAGGGTGGGAGGATCTTTCTCTGCCTTTCTAGATGTTCCATTACACAACCTCTAGGAATTACACCATAATCACACACTGTTGAATATGCAGGACGATATCATGTCTGCGAAATTCAGCTTAATTGAAACAAAGGCTTATACCAGTGGAGGATGGTGGCTCCAATGTCATGGTGAATCCGCTCTGGGCTTCTGTCATTGGTGCATTTACAGTTTCCCAATGAGTGAGTCTTACCTTTCTGCAACAGCCATCCCCAACCTGGTGCCCTCCAGATATTTTGTACTTCAACTCCCATCAGCCCCAGCCATCATGGCCAGTGGTCAAGAATGCTTGGGACTTGTAGTCCAAAACATGTGGAAGGCACTAGGTTGGGGAAGGTTTCTCAACAAAGTGAATGCAACAAGCAAGCTCTCTCTGGAGACACGGGTTGACGGTGCTTCCAGCCAGGGTGGGTAAATAGAAATGATGAGAAGAAAGTGGGGGGTGGGAAATAACTTTAGGATGCCATCATATACGCAGGGCCAGTGCCAGACTATTTTGCGCCCTAGGCAAGGCGAGCTACTTGCACCACCACCACCCAAAAAAATTGCCAACTTCGATTCAGCTGTTCAAGAAGAATTTCTGAACTATTATATTTTCCTTTCATTATGTTTTTTTTTCTTAAAACAGCTAATTTGTATAAAACTGTGACCCTTAAAGGTCAGTACTGCGCCCCTCTGCGGTCTGCACCCTAGGTGGCTGCCTAGTTGGCCTAATGGTAGCGCCGGCCCTGCATATATGTGTTTAGGCAGGGAAAAAGTCCTATAACGCCTAGCATGCCTGTTGAATGCCGGGAATTGTAGGATTCCCCCCTCCCCGGTCTAAATATGCATAGGATTGCTCCCTTAGACGCCAAGTAGTCGGGGCTTAATTTCTGCCGGGTTTAGCCTCCCGGCGTTTAACCCCACGGCTACCTCTCTGGATGAGTGGAAGAGCTTTAGAGCATGTGCAGAGTGCTTATACCTCACAGCAAGTCCCCTTTCCCATTCGTGATTAAGGAGCGGAGTTTCCATTCGAGACGTAAGCATTGAATACCAAAAGTCAATCCACGAGGCTCGTAAACTCCGTTGCAGGAGTCGAGGAAGAATCACAGAGCTGTGCTGCCCAGGAGGAGCCTTTGAGTTTAAGCAGAAGGAACCGGAATGTACACATTGTCCGGCTTGCAGGAGACCACGCTGGGGCTCCGTTAGCAGGAAGGGTGTTTTGATTCTGGGGGTGGCTGGGTGGTCCTCTTCCGACGCTCGTCGTTCTCCCCCCACAGACTCCCCGATCTCGCGGCCTGGGAGGGCAGAAAAGACCGCGAGAGAACACGGGGAAACCATGGCCCCGGAAAGGGCTTTCCAGTTCCCAGAGGAAAGGAAACACAGTCAGGAAGTGCTGGACCTGCGCGCAAGCATTCATGGTACGTGCAAACTCGGCACTACTAAACAGTGTAAATGTCCCGTCCCGTCCCCCTCCGCACCGTTGAAGAGGTGGAGGAAGGAGTCTATTCCCGTGTCCTGATTCTCAGTACAGAGAACCGCCTGGGAGGGAAGAAGAAATCTCGGTAGCTTTTAAGGGAAAGGGTAGCCACGACTACCGGCTGGCATGGGAAGGTAGGAGCGGGCGTTAGAGTTTGTGCGAATGGAGCGACTAGTTGAAGAACTTTGCAGGGAGATCATTGAGCTTCACCTCATTTGAATGACTTCGTTTGAAAACCAAACACAACAGCGCAATCAGGCACCAGAATGGCCGAGTGGTTAAGGCGTTGGACTTAAGATCCAATAGACGTATGTCTGCGTGGGTTCGAACCCCACTTCTGGTAGAGGGAGTTTTCCTTCCAATTACTGTCGTTGTAAAGGAGCCCCTTTTCTTCCAGTACTCCAGCGAAGATCCCAAAACAAAAACAATTGTTTTTCGCTTCCCAGTAAATGGTTGAGATTCTTATGCTAACGCTAAGGTAAGTACCACTTTAAGAGCCAGAGGAGAGCTTTAGCGATATGGCTCTGTGGCGCAATGGATAGCGCATTGGACTTCTAGTGTAGTTGAAGCAATTCAAAGGTTGTGGGTTCGAGTCCCACCAGAGTCGACCCTTTTGTAGACGAAAACAAACCTAGAAGAATTCCAATGCTCCTTGAGGAAATTTCAGTAGCAAAGATATTTCCTGCTGGAAAACACTTAAATTGTTTGGCAGCTGAGTAAGAAAGACCTAACTCCGGAAGTTTCCCAGATTTTGTGAGTGGCTGATTTGGAGCGGTGACCAAATGAGATTGTGGAACTGCCTGGAATTCTTGGTTCCTCTCCCCCTTCCACTGGGAAGTTTGCAGTCCCGATCCAACACTGCTTTGATGTTATGAGCAGGTCCTGGTTAATTTGATATTTCCTTCCCACTTGCTCAATATTCTAAGGTACTAACAGTTGTTACAGTATAGTAGTAATTGTGGCAGCTCGTTTTATGGCATTTGGTTGGGTCCTAATAAATGCACTGTCCAACTGTGGATTTTTTAGTGTTAATCCCCTCAGTGATTCCTACCTTGGAACTGGAGAGTGACTGACTAATGAAAAGTACCCAGTGAGGATCACTTGATGCTAGTGACCAGAACAGATATAGAAGCACTTGAAAATGAACTAAATAGATCAAGTTTATTATAGATTCCTCCAGAATAGTGAGTAGCTCTTAACCTCTTTTTAATATGAGGACAATACACAGGTAATTACTAACACACATTCTCTCAAATGGTTAAGGCGTTGGACTTAACAACCCAATAATAGCCATCCTTGTTGGTTCAAACTCCACTTTTGGTAAACAAGATACCTTATGTCTTTTACTAGTCTGCTAATAATAATAATAATAATAATAATAATAATAATAATAATATATTTATTTATTTGTTACCGGCCTCTCCCTCTGGATCGAGGCGGGTTACAACACAAATAAAAACACCATAAAATACATACAACTAATTCAAACGTTTAAAACTAATGACTGACAACGATAATTTCTTCTATTACTTTGTCCCCCGTTGTAGCTGCAATTCATTTCCAAGCCAATAGCAAATAAAGCAGTACGACAATGGAACCAGTTACCTAGGTAGGTTGTGGGCTCTCCCACACTAGAGGCCTTCAAGAGGCAGCTGGACAACCATCTGTCAGGGATGCTTTAAAGTGAGTTCCTGCATTGAGCAGGGGGATGGACTTATAGGCCCCTTCTAACAATACTCTTCTATGATTCTTTGTTACCTCCTAGTGTTTATTTGAAAATGTTGTGGCATGCTACTTATAAGGCAAATACCATTTTAAAAGTAAGGTGCCACAAACTGGAGTGGTGTTGTAGCTCTGTGGCACAATGGATAGCACATGATTTCTAGTAAAATCAAGATTCAAGGGTTGAATGTTTTTTCTTTAAATAAGCATTCCTGACTGATCTGAAGTGAATGGGTGGAAATGAGTGAATCTTCCCATCCCCATACATAATCTTCCGTGCCACTTGGTTGCAAGGGGGCGTGGGCAGAGATCTCTAAGTGCTCTGGATTGCCAGGAGTCTGCTACAGTACTCTTTTAGGAAGAGAGAAATTTTGGCTGCTTTGATCTTCATTATGATGACCACTTTTTCTTATATATTGTAGCTACTCTATACTTATGAGCATTTCTCTTAGATGGAGAAGGGTTTTGTTTGAAAGGTCCCTATCAGAAGCGGGGTTCGAACCAACACAGGCACTTAGCTCCTTGGATCAGCAGCTCCTGCATCTTAGCTGCTCAGCCATGGCTGTGAAGGTGCCCTCCACGTTCCACTGGAGATGTTAAATAGCGCCTGTGGTGGCAGACTGAATGAGATTATTTAGCACAAAATAGCAGGTCTGAGTTCTTCTAGTTCAACACTTTGGGAACGCTCCCCTGGTTTAGGTTTTTCCAGGCTAGGCAGCGCTTACAAAATGTAGTCGCTCAGGAAATGCCCTGGTAGGCTGTCTCTCGTTGCTTCCATGTATGCGCACTCTGCATGCATAGCTTCTAACATCTGAGAGAAATGGCATATACACGTACACACACATTCATTGCATTGTTTCCAGAAAGTGTGAAATAAAGAACTTGCTATTTTAATGGATCATTGTCTGACTGTTTATTTGTTTCACAGAACATTTCAATAGCCTGCGTAGTTATTATTGATTGATTGCATTTCTATACCGCCCAATAGCCGAAGCTCTCTGGGTGGTTCACAAAAATTAAAACTATTTGAAGTATAAAACAACAGTATAAAACCATAATATAAAATACAATATAAAGGCACAACCAATTATGGAAGATACCTAGAACTGTTGTTGTATGGATTGCAGCTAGAATAGCTTCCCCAACCTGGTGCCCTCCAGATATCTTGGACTACCACTCCCAGCACCCCAGCAAAGCTGGGAATGGTAGTCCAACATTTCTGGAGGGCATCAGGTTGGAGAAGTCTGAGCTAGAGCATAACAGAAAAGCCCTGGACACGGCTTAGGACTTAATGGTGCCAAACGTAGCCTCTGAATCTCTCTCATCCCATGGCTGCGTCCTGCAAGGTGGGCAATAATCTCTGAGGATGTGCAGAGTGCGTCTCTCACCACCGAGTAGCTACCGCTTCCGAAGCCCCCCCCCCCCCCCCCCACTGACTTCTTCCAGTCCGGTTAGAGCGTCGATTTGTATTAAAGCTATCCTGGAGATTCAAGGCTCGGCTTGCTTGCTTGCTTTTGATCCTCTCTCTGAGCGGGGAGGAAGGCGGAGGGAGACCTTCCCCGGGTCGCCCCTTATCCATTCTCGCGGCCAGGAGAGCAGAAAAAGCCACGAGAGTACACGGGCAGATAGCCTCCGCCATTGAAAGGCCTCCGCATAGAGCTCCTCCGCTTATCGTGGCCGTGAGAGCGCTTTGCAGTTTCTAGAAGAAGGGAGAGAGAGCCCAGCTGGGAGGACTTGGGAGTTCCGGGCGTTCAAGCACGCGAAGGAGATGGATTCATACGTTGCGCGTCAAGCGCCTCCCCGCTAAGCAGTAGGTGGAGTCAAGGGTCTGATCCCGTTTCCCGACTCATAGTACAGCGAATCACCAGAGAGGAGGTGGAGGCGGTGTCTCGGAGGGCTTTCCAAGCAAAGCGAAACCCTGACTAGTGGCTGCTATAGCGAGAGAGGAGCAGCCGCTGGCGTTTGAATTTATACGAATTGACTGGCTGGTTGAGGCATCCCACAGAGAGACAACTATAAACGTTGAACTTCACCTCGTTTGAATGAGTGAGAAGAGATAATGGCAGATACCAGAATGGCCGAGTGGTTAAGGCGTTGGACTTAAGTTCCAATAGGCGTATGTCTGCGTGGGTTCGAACCCCACTTCTGGTACAGAGAGTTTTCCTTCCAGTTACTGACGTTTTAAATAAGTCCCCTCCTTATTTGAGCCTCTTTTCTTCTAGCACTCCTCCCCATATATAGCTGCAATTGCAAGCGAAAAGCATTTTTTTTGTCTCTCCCTCTCTCTCTTTTTTGACTCCCTTTAAACATTGGATGTTTTTTGTGCTACTACTAAAATAATAGGTAAACGGCCATGTCAAGAGCCACGGAAAAAATTATAGTGCACGGCTTTGTGGTACAATGAATAGCGCACTGGACTTCTAGGATAATCATACCAAAGGTACTGGGTTCAAGTCCCACAAGAAATTGCAAGAACTTGTTCTGTATCTGCTGGGGAAGTAGCCCAAATCAGTTAAACTTGTGGGTTTGCTTGAAATTCCTATTTCTAAGATAGTTAACTATCTAGCTCTTTCATGCATGGGCTAAATGATGCTTTGACGTGGGTTGGGGGGATTCCTAATTAAGGCTGTGCAAGCCAAACCCACTGAGCTGGGAGCAGGCTGGTGGCTCCGATTTTAGTGGGGCTGCATGGATTTGAAAAATGGCTAAATTATCAGCACAATGAATAGACTTTAAACTCTGGGCACCATTCTGTGTGGTGGCAGCACACTCTCATGCATCCTCCACAGAAGTGCTCATCTCTGAGGAGCAAGTGTCATCTCTGTTTCTTAAACGGCAATGCCAGATGTTGCTGAGCTGTAAATCCCATCATCTCCCACCACCCACCACCACTGGATATGTTAGCTAGGGCCATTAGGAGTTGCGGTCAAACAAGCCCTTCTCCAATCTGATGCCCCTGAGGCTGTAGCTACTTGGTGATGGGAGAGAGAAGCACTCTGCACATACTCAGAGGTTATTGCCTTCCTTCCAAGATACAGCCTGAGGGCTATGCCTGGCACAGATTAAGTCCTCAGTGGTGTCCAAGTCTTTTCAGTTACACTCTGGCTCAGTCTCCTCCAACCTAAGGCCCCTCCAGAAGTGTTGGACTACAGCACCCAGCATCCCTCAGCCAACCCTGTTGCCTGAGGCAGGCTGAGAGTTGTAGTCCAACATATCTGAAGAGCACCAGGTTGGCGAAGGCATAATTAAAAAACACTTGAGAGAAATTCTGGAATTGATTAAACCAATACTCACAGGCCCATATTCTCTTCCCAGAGCCTCCACCCCCAAATCTCACCCATGTAAATAAGTGATCCAAAGGAAGGATCACATCCAACATCTCCCCATCCTTTCCTCTGTGCTGCGGGTATTGGGCAAATGCCCACACTCCCATGCAAGTTCCAACTGAGTTGCATGGGATTAGCAAAGCAGCCACCTGATTGCTCCATTTTATTAAAAAAAACTATTCAGCTCATTGGGTGCAGAGTGCAACCAACTAGAATGTAAGACAAAGGACATGGATGGGACATTGATTCTACAGGGTCAATGTAAGAATTGACAGCTGCAATTCTACTTATCTCCAAGTTGACCTGTATAAGTGGTAATTACTTCCAAGTAGATCTGGACAGGTGGTACTTAGGACATATATATGATTAGACTTCATGAACTGCTTTACTGGATGACACCTGTTTTTGACACTGGCTAGCCAAATGAGTCTGTATCTCACAAGTATAACACAAAGGTAACAGCTGTCCCCTGATCACCCAGACAACCGATACTCAAATTTATATTGCCTCTGAATATGGAAATCAGTTTAGCTTAGGTGTCCTGATTTATAAATTTTGACAGAACTATCACAGAGAGAGAGACAAAAGATAGATCTCCAGATGTTTTGGACTTCAACTCTCTGAAGCCCCTGCCAGCATGACCAGTGATCAGGAATACTGGGAACTGAAGTCCAAAACATCTGGAGATCTGCTTTCTGCCCACCTCTCCTGCTCTATCACAACCTTCCCCCAACTGAGTCCCTCCAGATGTAGATTATGGGTTGGATCCAGAGTTTTTAGTCCAACAGGAGCATCTGTGTTCAGAGTTCCACTCAGAACACTTCTGCTGGTATCCACAAGAAGCTTTTTGGAACATCATAGGAAGCTGCCTTCTACTGAGTCAGACCATTGGTCCATCTAGCCTAGCATTGTCAACACTGACTGCCAGCAGCTCGATTTCAGGCAGTTCTTCTGTCCAACCATCCTCACCCTCTCTCTTTTTGAGCAGGTTCTAACAGACAATCCAACAAAAGAGCACCAAGCTAGTCTGCCATGAGGCACCATGAAGTCCATGTCATTGTGGTAATGTTTGTTAGCAGAGGATGCACAATTTAGAGGGAGCAATGCTGATGAAATACTCCCCAGCAAAACTTTGGCCGTCTTTCTTGGGATGCAGGCCAGCTAGGAAGCGAGAACCTGGTTTTAGTGTCCAGCTTTATCAGGCAGGCAACCCAGATTTCTTTTGATTAGAGATACTGACACACTGGCTGATTGTGTGCCTATACAGCCCAATGGTCAAAGCTCTCTGGGTGGTTCACAATTTTTTAAAAAAACAATACACATTCGGATGATGTTAAGGCCACAATCTGGCTCATGAATGGAACATAAGGTATGTATGTCTTTCATTCATTTATTCAATTTATAAGTCGCTGTATAGCCAAAGCTTTCAGGGTGACATCCATAATAAAAGCGAAAATAAAACCAATTAAAAAAACATATAATAAAACACAAAATGTATTGTTTTTAAAAGCAGCAAGAAAAAGCCAGCATAAAGAACTGAGCAGGTTAAAATCATGGAGAGGATTATTTTAAAATGGTTAATTTTAAATGTTGTGAACCGCCCAGAGAGCTTCAGCTATTAGGCAGTATAGAAAGGAAACAAACAAATAATGCAGTGTTAAATATATTAAAATATTAAAAATAAACTCAACCACTTTCATAGAACAAAGTATTGAAAAGCGATTGCTTACTGGTTTGCTTCTATGATTCAAGCAGGCCCATGGGCTCCCAGATCTCTTCCCCAGAGATCAGAGCATCCATTGACGCCAATGGAAGGGCTTCTTCTTAACTCTATTGCTATGCAGGGGGTGATTTGGCTATATTTATAGTTAATAAATATAGTTAATAAACCTGGAAGGGGTAGAGGTGGATTTTTATTGGTACCACAACATGTGGGAAGGGAAATAATCCCTTTCTCCCCACCACAGTCTCCTACATGTCATAGTCTTCACATCCCACCCACCCCGCAAATATTGCTAAAGTAATTTCATGCATGTTTTCTCAGATGCAAGTGAACACAGTGGGACCTACTTCTGAGTTACTATGCCTGTAGACATTTGTCAGCTGGGGAAAAGCCTATTGAGGTAAAGGTGTATTCATTATAATGCCAATTTTCTCCATAAAGCGGGGTGGGTGGGTGATACCTTATGTAGCTCTTATTGGGGGGAGAAATATCACCTTGGGTCTGGATTTAAAGACTTGTGTTCAAGTCTCCCCTTTGCTAGGGATTCCCTGTGTAGGCTTGGGCAAATCACTTCTTTTTTCACTTTCAAGTGAGCGGTGGTTGTTGTGAGGTCAAACTCAAGATGGTAACATGCTATATTCATGATAATTAACGATAGCATTTGGGGGAGGGCTGTTACATTTTCATTCTTCTCAGGAATGTCACATTCGTTCCTAAGGAGCCCCTGGTGGTGTATCTTAGGTTGCGGCATCATACGTGTTTACGTTCACATTGAAACCGGATGTCTGAAAAAGGGCCTAGCGAAAGGAGCAGGCCCTCCAGCAATTCTCAGCAGAGAAGCAAGGGAAGGTGGTTGTCAGATAAGCAGCAGGTAAGTCTTCTGCATCATTTCTTGTTTCATGGCATCAGGGACAGTCACAGGAGCAGGTAGATCCTCTAGATGGACAGTCCCTACTGCAGCTTAGGAAAGAAACAAGCAGAAGAAACAACACAACTGAGAGGTCAAAACATAAACCCATGATAACGAGCCACAGGAGCCTAATCCCTATAGGTATTTGCTCAGAAGTCACTCAGCCCCTTCTGCCCGCTGGGTTCAAGCAAATTTACTTCTCTGTAAGTGCGCGTAGGACTGTGGGCCTAAAAGACAACACATGGCCTTTCAGAATGGAAAAACAAAAACAAAAGGACGAGAGCATCCAACACAGGTCAGAAAAAGGAGAAACGGGCTTTCAGGATGCAAAATATTTATTTTCGCAAAGCCCAACTCATTTCGGTCTGTACTTTAGTCAAAGGCCTTCCTCAGGGG
This sequence comes from Elgaria multicarinata webbii, assembly GCF_023053635.1. Classification (NCBI taxonomy): domain Eukaryota; kingdom Metazoa; phylum Chordata; class Lepidosauria; order Squamata; family Anguidae; genus Elgaria; species Elgaria multicarinata. The sequence goes on along the minus strand of NC_086172.1, from coordinate 80,224,769 downwards.
GTTGGTAGAAGATAGCGTCTGTAGAATTTCCTCTAGCAAAATAATTGTCTCCTGTACTCATCTATTGCGTCAGTCGCTGTAGATGATTACAGGAGACAATTATTTTGCTAGAGGAATTTTTTTCAGAATGGCCCTCTTGCCATTTAACAGACCCGTGTGCTCAGAGGAAAAGAGACACTGCAAAAGGGAGTCTTCACCGACATCTGGGCTGGGCTACAGAGACTGGCTGCCTTGAGCATGGCTAAGGAGGAGGATACGGGTGCGTTTCACCCTTCAGGGCTATCACACGACTCTAAACCAGCCCCAGTCAGAATAACCGGCAGTCTTGTTTGGGAGAAGGCCAAAGAACAGACCTCGAGACCATAGTGTTGAGTCTTTAGGGTACATGGTCCAAACAAATCTTGGCACCTCAGTTGCAAACAGACTTGGTTCTCCCGTAAGGCTGGTGTTGCATGAGACCAAGCACCCACGCCCCGCTTCCACTTTGCATGTGCATTGCCAAACAACCCAGGAGTGTCCTATTCCTGTGTTGTCTGTCGTGATGTGTGAACAGGCCTGGCGCAAGGTCTCTCACTGCCTGAAACGAGAGGGAAGACATGGCAGTCCCCTTGCCTGTACCTTTGTCGCCACGGCCGCATTGGTTCTATGGATGCATTGGCATCCGGAAGAAGTGGCTGCGCGCTTCTCACAAGACCTCATGAGGCTCTTGCAGGAATTCATGCTGGTCTTGCGACACTTTGCAGAAGTTTGCACAGCTCTCGTAAAAGCTCCGCTGCTGCTGCTGCTTCCAGCTGCACGCAGTCAGGGAAGGAGCAGGTGGATGGCTGATCAAGACAACCCCAGCGGCTGCTCTCTCCTTGTGGCAAATGCCATGGTGGGAGAGCAGCTGGTGGGGCTCCCCAGAGCACCTGTTGGAGGCTGGGACAGTGGAGTGGGGCACCAGTCCTCCCTCTCCACCCCCCAATTGAGGCGCCTCACCCTGCTTCATGGGTGGGCCAACCCTGTGTATTTATCTGGTACTCTGGGTTGTTGGAGGACAAACAAAGCAGAGTTTTAACCATCAACAAACCATGGATTCAAACTCTGGGTTGTTTAACCCTCAACAACCAAGAGTGCTGGGTTCGGAAATGTCATCAACCAACTCAGAAACAGTGTGTTCCTGGGTTGTTTGAGAAACCGGATGCAAAGTGGGAGTGGCGAGTGAGCAGGTGGCAGTGCGCTTGCTTGCTTGCTCCCACGTAACCCTGACAATCTGTGGTTTAAACAATCCATGGGTGAACCAAGCCACGGTGTTTTGTTTTACTGGGGTTGGATCCAGCTTCTTTCATTCCTGGAGTTCTGCTCAGAATGCTCCTATTGCCAGGGAGGGAAGCGATCTCGATTCATTTCCCCCTCCCTTTGCAGTGTTCCAGAGAGTCCCCAAACCCCTGGAGAAGATCTGGGTGGAGGGTATAGAGGTCTGCAAGGGAAAGGGGGAATCACCACTTCTTCCAATCTGCGAGCAGGATTCCTCCATTAGATCAAGCCTCCCGCAGACGGAAGGAGCCCTTCCATCTGCATGCTGTAGATTCTGGATCCAACCCAGTGTGTTTTGGAGTGGGGAGTTGGAGAGGCTAAATATGTAAATTATACTGTGCTGGATTGGTGCTTTTATGAAGAACCTTTCTCCAGTTGTGGCATGCAGTATCATGTGCAAAGCAATTTAGCAGCACAGAAATAATGTAAAAAAAGAGAAATATCAAGAGACACACACAAGAGATATCAAGACAAATACACACACACACACAGCTTCGGCTATTGGGCGGTATAAAATGTAATAAATAAATAAATAAATAAATAAATTTACCCGTCAGGTTTATCAGGGGCACTGAGGGGGGAAGAACAGGTAATAAATGCCACAGGATTGGAAAAATTCTCCAGAAACAGGGGGATTTTTCTAACCTGTTATCCTAACTGGAGAGGCAATTCTATGCAAGCTACAGCTGGAAGCCGTCGGCTCCTCTCTCTCTCTCTCTCTCTCTCTGTGTGTGTGTGTGTGTATAGCCCAAGCATCTTTTTAGAAGAGTAGAAATAGTTGATCCAGCTCTGAGAAGAGTGAATCCAGTTCTTACCTATTTCCCAAGTAGTACTTGCAGACAGATGGGAATCGCCATGAAACGTCATAGTCATTCCAGGTGACAAACCCTGAAAGTGACAGAGCAAAGATAAGGACAGTCAAACCACAAATGTAGACATTTCTGCTACTATTCCCATTGAACCATGGCCCCGGGGTTCAAGACAGCAGGACAACACCCTCTCTCTTTTTGAGCAGGTTCTAACAGACAATCCAACAAAAGAGCACCAAGCTAGTCTGCCATGAGGCACCATGAAGTCCATGTCATTGTGGTAATGTTTGTTAGCAGAGGATGCACAATTTAGAGGGAGCAATGCTGATGAAATACGCCCCAGCAAAACTTTGGCCGTCTTTCTTGGGATGCAGGCCAGCTAGGAAGCGAGAACCTGGTTTTAGTGTCCAGCTTTATCAGGCAGGCAACCCAGATTTCTTTTGATTAGAGATACTGACACACTGGCTGATTGTGTGCCTCTGGGTGGTTCACAATTTTTAAAAAAAACAATACACATTTGGATGATGTTAAGGCCACAATCTGGCTCATGAATGGATCATAAGGTATGTATGTCTTTCATTCATTTATTCAATTTATAAGTCGCTGTATAGCCAAAGCTTTCAGGGTGACATCCATAATAAAAGCGAAAATAAAACCAATTAAAAAAACATAATAAAACACAAAATGTATTGTTTTTAAAAGCAGCAAGAAAAAGCCAGCATAAAGAACTGAGCAGGTTAAAATCATGGAGAGGATTATTTTAAAATGGTTAATTTTAAATGTTGTGAACCGCCCAGAGAGCTTCAGCTATTAGGCAGTATAGAAAGGAAACAAACAAACAAACAAATAATGCAGTGTTAAATATATTAAAATATTAAAAATAAACTCAACCACTTTCATAGAACAAAGTATTGAAAAGCGATTGCTTACTGGTTTGCTTCTATGATTCAAGCAGGCCCATGGGCTCCCAGATCTCTTCCCCAGAGATCAGAGCATCCATTGACGCCAATGGAAGGGCTTCTTCTTAACTCTATTGCTATGCAGGGGGTGATTTTCAAAGGGGACTGCAGTTGGGAAGGGGAGGGTTAACTCTCCCCTCCCCACATGTTGCAACACTCCCACCCTGGCCAAAAATCTCCTTTCATGGCAATTAAGTTTAGGAATAAATGTTTTCCATTGATTTGGGAGGCTCTGGAACAGGGTCCAAACTAATTAAAGAATTTGTTTTCTTTGAGATTATTCAGATGAGAAATTAATTGGCTTTATCTCCTGTGAAATTTAAATAATACTAGCAATGTATATTTGCATACAAAATATAAATTAACATTTGCAGATTTTATGCAGATTTGCACCCCATGGCTTTGGCCATGAATCTTTTAAATGCCTAGCAACACCCTGGTTTCAAGCATCCAATATGGAGGAATAACATTTTGTTGAGGGGGAAGTAGTTCCATCTTCTCAGTAGAGATATTTTCTCTTCCCCTCCCCGTCATTATGTTCCAAGACTGTGCACACAATGTGCATGCACACACACAGAGTTACCCATACTGACTCTCACACAGCCAGATTCATGTTCATGCTGCCTAAGGCCACAGTTAGACCTAAGGTTTATCCTGGGATCATCCAGGGTTCGCCCCTGCCTGAGCATTGGATCCCCTGTGTGTCACCTAGATGAACAGGTTTGACCCCTGGACGATCCAGGGATAAATCTTAGGTCTAGCTATGGCCTAAGTAAACCCCTGTCCCTGTTCCCACCAGCCATGCAGCATACTGTGGCGCAAAGCATTCATTAATAGATATATGAACAATTTTCACCATTTTGCAAAATCCAGGACCCGAGGTAGTGTTCTCCTGCCAGTCCATCAGGTTGATTGGGAGGAAATATCTTGTAATCAAACTCAGAACCATCTGTCCATGTAAAGCTTCCCTCCTAAGAAAAGATACACAGAGTTAGTGACCATACTGAAACTAAGAGAGTCATGGGGTGGGGACGCCTTGCCAAGGCTTGCAAACAGTGGAAACAGAATATAATGTAAATAGCCACTCAGCTTTGGCAAGCAGGAATTGCTTCCGTGAATGCTAGAGTGACAAACTCCTACATTCTGTTGTAGCTCAATGGTGCCACCTATAGCATCTAGATTTCAGCACTGTGAGGCCTGAATAGGCCAGATCTTACGTTTTGTTCTCCAACACTTGATAGCCCACCTGATTGGAACCAACCCTCTTTTGAGATATGGTTGTAAGGAAAGTAGGTCCAGACACTAAATGTCTGGTTTGCTGGCTAGACCGCTGACAAAAGAAATGGAGGGTATTACGGTATTGGATAAAACAGCAGTGGTCTCCTCTAAGGGGCTGGCTTTTACTGAAATAGGTTTCCCATATAAATGAGACGTTGCTCTCACTGTCTGTCTTCCTAGCAACATCCTGTCAAGAGACCAATGATACTCTCTCACTCAGACCATCCACTCTACAAGGACCTCTTCATGTGCCTTAAAACCCAAGATTCTGCAGAAGTAGGTAACGTGCAACTTGGCTAGAGCCCCATTTTCTTGGTGGAAAGGCAGGGTATAAATCAAATAAATAAATAAATAAATAAATAAAATCAACTTTATTCTTTTGTTTTGAAATGGATTTTCTGTATGTGATGGTCGCCTTTCCTGTTTGTATTCGTACATTTGGCTGCATCTTTTTAAAAGGAATTTCTCACTTAAACATTTCCCAGAGGTAATGTTGCACACTGGCTAAGCTACCGCCTCTGTTCTAAGGATACCTCAAATGATTTTGTTTTGTTGTGTGTCTTCTGGGCTTTGGGAAAGTTAATCCGAAGCACCTTTCTTTTTATCCTTCCTCGAACTGGGCTGCAGAAAAAAGCCCTTGATAGAAAGGTTTTGAACTACCCAGCTGGACATAATCGAGTGAGCGTTTTGGTGAGGGTTAGGTTGCCACCCCAGGCTCAGTCATGCTTTTGGGGAGGGGGATCCTGGTAAAGGCTGAGTACATCAGTAGGGAAGGTCATCCCCCCTCCCAATCCTTTACACCAGGTATGGGAGCTTTACAAATATTACCTTCTAGGCAAAAATCTTACTTAACAGCAAGACCAAGTGAATTCAGCAAGACTTCTTTCTAATAAGCAGGCAAAGGATCAGATTCAAATGCAAGTTCCACATGCAATCTCATAGACACATGACTGAATGTATTGTAGAGTAGGACTGAATAGGTAGGAGGACAAAATCCCCTATACATGTAGAGTTCTAATGAGCTTCCTGTGAAAGAGTTGGAGGTTGTGAGAAGCAGGCCTTAGGACCTTTCTGGATCAGTTGCTAAAATTCTGCAGATTTTTTTTTGTTGTCTTTTCTAAATAGCTGAGGAATACACAAACACAGAGAGACATACCTGGAAAAGATCATGAGCGCCAATCCAGTAGGCCTTTCCCTCAACGTAATTCAGTGGCTTGCCCATCAAGTGAAAAATGAAGTCATTTTCTTCCGCACTGTGGATGGAGGCTAGGTGGGAATTCCTGCCATAACTCAGGCAACCCATCTGTGGAGAATTCACAGTCACATTTACTTCTTCTCCACAAAATGGCTGTTTCACAAGAATGCAGCATCTGTGCAGTCCTTCCCCCTCAAAAACTCCACTCAGGTTCTGAAAATCAAAATAATTCCTTCCCACTTATTTCCAAGTATTCCTGGGCTTCAGTATTACAGACCTTAAAAATCCTATTAAGAAATCAAGATGATTTCCCCTACTTTTATGAAATGGGACACAGAGATTTACTGCAGCAACCCCTTTGGCATTATATCACTTGCCTCAGCTTCATTCCAGTTCTTCCGTTCCATCACGGCTTTATAGCAAGCATCCTTATACTGGACCCACCCTGTCTGACAAAAGCCATGGGCACAAAGGCATGTTTGGGAACAGGCATCTGATGCAAAGACAAGATTGAGTAAGAGGATAAATTGAAGGATTTGATCATCATGGATTCAATTTATTACACACTCATCATATTAGCCCTCTCAATTCACATATATTATTTGTTTGTTTGTTGTATTTTTAATCTGCTCAGTAACAAATGTTCTCTGGCAAGATTTCAAATTATTCAAAGAATAAATTCCAATACAAAATAACAAACAGCACGAGATAGAGAGAAAGTATGGTGTAGTGGTTAGAGTGTTGGACTGTGAAATCCAACTTCTAGTCCCAGTTGTTGCTGTGAGGATAAAATGGAGAGGATGAGGATTATGTGCGCTGCTTTGGTTTCCTTGGAGGAAAAATGGCAGGATATAAATGTAAGTGAGAGAGAGAGAGAGAGAATCTAAAAACCTAGGACAGTATCTTATGCTGCCCACGCGTTAGTGGAACTGTCTGCTAGTGCTACAGGAACTTTGATTCACAGTCACATTAATATCTAAGGAGGCTTGCCTGGCACCTACATTGTTATCTTTCCTGTGCAGGGCAAAGATCTTTCTTTTCCTCTTCTTAGAGGAGGAAAATGCAGCATATGTTTGTGAAAGTGAAAGAAAGTACAATTTCTTCTTGTGTATTTGCATTATTCCACTATACTACAGTACCCCCTGGCAGTTATATATTAGAAAAGCAGGAAAGGAAATGCTCCTCATAGTGTTTGGATCTCAATTCTGCAATGAAACTAAAAATAGATGCAGCAGATTAACAGCCAATTAACAACGTCATGCAGAGAAATTCTATACACCTTCACACAGAAAGCATCCTCTACCCATCCACCGACACACAGAGGAGAAAAATGCCAGTGTAAGTCAGTGATTCATAGAGAAGGATTCCTGCTTCTTGGAAATCATTCAGGGAAGAGATACTCTATACCAACTATGAACTGCCATTTAACCCAGCAACCTCTCTTTGGAAAGGTCAAGTACATCAGAGCAAATTTGTAAGGTTCAGGTTGACCATTTATGGGACAACAGGTCCACCATTGTTAAAAAGAGGCATCCAGCAGTCAAGGAGTTTTAAGGCTGCTATCTGAATTATTCCTAAGAATTCAGTCCCATGACTGAACTCTGTGAAACTTACTTTTAGATCATGAATGCATAGGATCAGATCTGCAAAATAGGCATCTCATCATTTTCTTGGGCAATCATAGCTACTGTTCTCATCCGTATGTTTTAGCATAATTATATACCCCTTACTAAGGATAGTTTTGTGTTGTATAAAACTGCTACGTTCACTTGCTTGCATCTATAGATCATTCATTTATGAGAAGTCCCTATGTATTTATTTACTCTATCTACAATTGAATCAGTCTGAACTCACCAGAGATGAAGAAGGTCAGAAGAATGGCACAGAAAGGTAACCAGGACCTCATTTCTGTTAGAGGAAAGAGCTGGAAGTCAGTGACCAATGGCAAGTGAACCTGCTTCTGGCCAAGACTGGAGAGGAATGGAACGTCTTTACAGGTTGTCTAGCTGTATTTGAAGACCAAGAAACACTGTTGTGACCAGGATGCAGGAAGTTCATTATAGATTTATGCAAAACAATGGAATTTCCGTGTTTGGCTCCAGCTCTTTACACATGCCCCACCAGAGTGAATAGTTAACTGCCTGGCTTTTCCTTGGCAGCACTAGGAGCCAGACATGTGGAAGCACCATGAGAATAACTGGCTGGAAGATAATTCGTCCTTTTGACTTCCATATGAGGGGTCAGGTGGGGAATCATGCTACGCTGGGAGAGACCCCAGAGAAGATCAGGCATTGTCCACCTATTCCATTTTGCCCTCCTTAACAGATTTTCCAGTTCAATCGTTTTAACAGATGGTCCCCAAGAGATTATGCAGAAAGATAACAAATCTCATTATAGAAAAGGTGTAAAGATACAGCTTTTTAACCTAGCCTATACAATTATGTAGCAATTTTAATGTATTACTGTTTTACTGTTTTTAACCATTGTTGTTGTTGTTCTGATCTCAAGTTTTATATTTAGAATAATGGAGGCATCTTTAGGGTACAGGGCACCCCACCACTAGCAAGACAAAATGGAGCAGCAGCAGTGGTGGTGCTAAGTACCTAAAAGGTCTGGGGCACAGGCCGATAGGATAAAAAAAATGCACACATTTTCACGTGCTAATTTGCATATGCAAATATGTGTGCTAATTCAAAATAATAATTATTATAATTTAAATTTTATAGAAGGCATGCCAATTTATCTTTTGCTTGCTTTCTGAACAGAATTGCTCCATGTTCCTTATTGGGATTTCATAAAACTTTCCTTCCATGTACCCACACTTTTCCTTGTCCTGTCAGGCACAAATCCAGGTTGGGAGATGGAGTGCCTGGGAGCAGCAAACCATTGCATGGCCCCTTAAACATTTACTGATTAATTGCAAACTGAACATGGCACCCTGGAAAGGGAGAGTGTGTGAATGTATTGTAGACTATAATAACCCATGTGCTTCAGCCCTAAACTTATACAATCACTAGAAAGTAACCCCCATTAAACATAGTGGGATTTACTACTGTGTAAAACCTCACTTGTTCTCCCACCAAAGAAGCACAACACTGCCGGACACTAGGGTGACCATATGGAAAGGAGAACAGGGCTCCTGTATCTTTAACAGTTGTATAGAAAAGGGAATTTCAGCAGGTGTCATTTGTATGCATGCAGCACCTGGCGAAATTCCCTCTTCACCACAACAGTTAAAGCATAAGGAGCCTTTCCCTCTTTAGCTAGAGTGACCAGACACAAAAGAGGGCAGGGCTCCTGCAGCTTTAACTGTTTTGAGGAAGAGGGAATTTCACCAGGTGCTGCCTGCATACAAAGGACACCTGCTGAAATCCCCTTTTCTATACAACTGTTAACACAGGAGCTCCGTCCGCCTTTTCATATGGTGACCCTAATGTGGTGGAAACAGGAAAAGACAGTGACAGAGAGATTCTTCAACTAGTATCACATCTCTGTTGCCAGGTATTTCCTCCCCCAGACTTAAGCTAAAACACAAGATTTCTACAGCTTTCCCAACTGTTGCAGTGTGTCTGATCAGTTTAGGGTGATTTTCTAGTTTATGGCTCTGTGTCAGTCATTTATGGGACTTTCCCAGCTCTACCTTCTTTTGAAATCACCCATAATGGCCCAATTGTCCCCTAAAACTAGCTGCCTCCGGAAAATCCAGTTCCAAACCATGTTAATCTCTATTTCACAACAGAGAAATCCGTTACTGGGAAATGGAGCAAGAGAAGGTAGCAAACATTGCACCAGTGCCTCACGCAAAGTTTACCGCCAAAACTCATCCGCTCAGGCTCAGTTTTAAGTGGAAAGGAACCATGATCTGGTTCGTCTGATCACAGTCAAAGCATATAAGTTATGATTTAACCCACAGAAGCTCTGTGTCTTTTATAGATACCAGTCAGGCAGACATTCAGCAGATGCAGCTTCCCCATCAGTGCATGTTCCCAGCCGGATGCTTGTCATGCTGCTGTGAAAGCCACAGGGTGGGTTGTTGCAACATGTGGGAGAGTCAACCCTTCCCTCCCCAGCTGCAATACCCTTTGAAAATTGCCCCCTGCATGACAATTAAGCTGAAGGTGGGGGGGAGGGGCTTCCATCTGGCAGCAATGGACACACAGGGCTCTGTGGAATAGATCCTGGGCCCTGGGAAATAGATTTGGGGTCCCATGTGCTCAGGCCTAGCAATGCTCCTGATTGGCACACAACTTCAACTGCATAACTTCAAATTAGGGGTGTGCACAGACCCCCCGCTCCGCTTCACTTGCAGATCCGCCATTTTCCGGATCGGGCCACTCCGCCCCGCCCCCGCTCCGCCCACTTCCGCTCCGCTCCGCCCGGAGCTCCGGATCCGGATCCGGAGCTCCGTTTCCCCCCCCCATAGGCTTGCATTGAAAGCTAAAAAATTATACAACTTTTTTTCTGTTCAAGTTAGAAACCTCATGTTTGGCACCATGACACCTCATGGGGATATACACACGCACACCAAGTTTCAAAGCAATCCCATCATCCCCTGATTTTTGGCGAATTTTTGAAAATCGGGCACCCCACACACAACATCCCTGCGAGGTGGGCAGGGGAGGAGGGAGGGAAGGCAGGCAGGCATGCAGCTGGCATTTCTGGGGGCATAAGGAAGTGAGCCAAGGATAAGCCAGTAATGCATATAAAATGGAATAAATCAATCAATAAACAAAGGAGGGGTGGAATTAAAAGCAGCAGTGTTGCTCAATAAACAACAAGAAGAACTTTTTTTAAAAGGCTATATCTGTCTTTTACCAGCAATAGGGGGACGTGCCCGGGGGAGGGGGAAGTAGCTGCCAGTTCAAGACACTGACAGCCACAGCTCCGAGAAGAAGTAAAACGCTCACTTCGACTCAGAACAGGCATTGCTCCACCACTGAAAAGTGACCATTCACTTCAACTCATGATAGGCATTGCTCCACCGTTTTACTCTCTTTGGAAGGCTCTAATGGCCTTCCAGTGCAGGAGAGAGTGGGGGCACGTCCACGATGAGATGCCCTAGGGGAGCTCATCCCCTTGCACCACATCGATTCAGTTGTTCCCCAAGGTTAGGGTGGGGAGCAGTGCTGTGTTTCTATCTCTTATTCTTGGCTTAGTGTATGATTTCAGGTTGTGTTTGTGCATTTGGTGGGGCTACTGTGTTAAAAAACACGGGGAAAAGCCCGTTCAGATGAAGAAAGAGAAGTTTCCCAGAATCCCAAGTTACCTGTTTTGCCTATGCCCTCCTCCAACTTTGGGATCATCATGACCGGGAGCTGACTCTGCCCCTCAGCCCTTTGAAAAAGGTATTTTTCCCGCCGATTTTTTAAAAACGTCTAGCCCGCGACCCGTACGATGCAGAGAGGTGAGAGTGGTCTCAAAATGACCCCCATCCACGACTCTCTGTGCACAAGAATTTCCAGAACGATAGCTTAAAACCCCCCCCAGTTATGCCCGATTCTTTCCCTCAATGCAATCCTATGGGCGAAAAGCCGAAAACGCAGTTTGAGCCGCGCGGTTGACCCGATTTTCACAAAAATATAGCCCGCGACCCGTACGATGCAGAAAGTTGAGAGTGGTCTCAAAATGACCCCCATCCACGACTCTCTGTGCACAAGAATTTCCAGAACGATAGCTTAACCCCCCCCCCCAGTTATCCCCGATTCTTTCCCTCAATGCAATCCTATGGGCGAAAAGCCGAAAACGCAGTTTGAGCCGCGCGGTTGACCCGATTTTCACAAAAATATAGCCCGCGACCCAGACAACGCAGAAAGTTGAGAGTGGTCTCAAAATGACCCCCATCCACGACTCTCTGTGCACAAGAATTTCCAGAATGATAGCTTCAAAAACAACGTAGTTATGCGCGATTATTTGCCGCAATGCAATCCTATGGCGAAATGTTTTCAAGATGGCGACCGGAGCGCTCCGCCTGAACTCGGAGCTCCGAAAAATGGGCGCTTCTCTTCGCCTTGCTTCTAGGGGGTCCGCGGTCCGCTCCTACTCCGCCTCTGGGTAAGGCGGAGCAGGCCAATCCGCTACTGCTTCTACGCTCCTAATCGGAGCGGAGCACATCCCTACTTCAAATCGTGCTTTCTTCATAAAAGAGCAGTTTGATTTTTAAAGAATATCACTTCCAGCGATCAAGATAATAATGGGTGTGGTCCATAAAGAACTAAAGGCTCATAAAGATGGCAGCTTTCCCCATAGCTGGGTTAGCTCTGTTGACATATAACCACAAGGGCGGGGTGGTGGGTGTTGTAATAAAAGGCATAGGCAGAATCCAGAGCCCGGCAACCTCAAGCAAATACAAGGCCCTTCCCTGGCTAGTCTGTTTTCATGTGAGCATGCCCCCAACCTGACCCCTTCCAAGAGTTTTTTTACACAAGGCATTTATTGTAGGGTGACCATATGGAAAGGAGAACAGGGCTCCTGTATCTTTAACAGTTGTATTGAAAAGGGAATTTTAGCAGGTGCCACTTGTATGCATGCAGCACCTGGTGAAATTCCCTCTTCATCACAACAGTTAAAGCTGCAGGAGCCCTGCCCTCTTTTCAAGATCACACTTGGAAACTGCTAGGCACGTGCAAAGGTGCTGTCTCTAGCAGCCCTGGCCATTCCATTACAGAAGAGTCAGCCAGTTCAGAACAACTGGGCTACTGTTTAAAAAGTAGTAGTAGAAGAAAAGAATTCAATGGGTATGTGGATTGGGAATAAACCCAAGATATTTATTCCCAGCTGGGGTCCCTGAATCCGAGGCACTGTAGGTGGCGCTGTTGAGCCATGGAGGAACTCAGGGGTTCCACCAGCTCTACACTTGCTCTTAGAAACTACTGCTGCAAAATCTTCTTGAGACTATGGCATCTGCTGAAACAGCAACCTCCCTTAGATCAGTCTTCCCCAACCTGGTGCCCTCCATATGTGTTGGACTACACCTCCTATAATCCCCAGCCAGCATACCTGGCTAAATAGCTGGCTGAGGGATTATGGGAGTTGTAGTCCAACATATTTGGAGGACACCAGGTTGAAGAAAGTTGCCTTAGATGAGTCACACAGGACCCCTGGTAGTCTAGTTTATCCTCCTTTCTCTTTCCCATGCAATGCAGGGTCACAGATCTGAAGCAAGAGGACGAGATGTCTCTTTCTACTGATGCTGGAATATTTGTTCTAAATCGTGCCGCTGGCACTGTATTACCGTGTGTGTGTGTGTGTGTGTGTGTGTAGCATGGTAACCGTACATGTTTTAAATGTTGCAACTGTAGGCTAGTGTTAGTTACCTGCATATTGGAATTGTCAAAAGTAATCCTAATTTAGAACCCATTATGACTCAGAATACTTGGTGCATATTAAGCATGAGAAAATCCTCAGGGCTTAATTCCCACTAATTAACTAAGGTGCTTTCCAAGACTTTACAGAGGGAATTAACAGGTTAGTCAGGCTGGCAGTAAATGAAAAGGTTATTAAAATCAATTTTAAATACTAAGAATAATTAAGAAATTATAAGTAATACATTTTTTAAAAAAAATGATAACATATGAAGCATGCATAGACAGTGAGGTACATGGGACTGTTCTCTATCTTTGTTATAAACACACTAAAAACCAATTTGGAGTTTACTAGATTAGAGGAGAGGGCATGCCTCACCCTAAGCACTGAGTACCTGATATTTCCTAATTGGAATGCTGTTCCCAGAATTTCTTCTGTGTCATCCACTCACTCTGAGCTCTCTCAGTCATGGTCCATATCTCAGTGACCCAAATCCCTACCCAGTCCTCAACAAGACTCCTTAAGTATTCCAGGCAGGAAAGGCACCAAATTTTCCACTTCAGTAGAGTATAGGTTGACCATGTGAGCTTCTGTATCTTTAACAGTTGTATTGAAAAGGGAATTTCAGCAGGTGTTGTTTGTTTGCATGCAGCACCTGGTGAAATTCCCTCTTCATCACAACAGTCAAAGTTGCAGGAGCCCTGCCCTCTTTTTATCTGGTCATGCTAGGCAGGGCTCCTGCAACTTTGACTGTTGTGATGAAGAGGGAATTTCACCAGGTGCTGCATGCAAACAAACAACACCTGCTGAAATTCCTTTTTCTATATAACTGCTAAAGATACAGGAGCCCTGTCCTCCTTTCCATATGGCCACCCTAGATTATTTGCCGTATTTGCACAAAGAAAAACTGCTCAATGAGTCTCAGAGCTGGTGAAGCACAGTTTTACTGCTAATTCCAGTGTCAGTTGAACTTAGAAACCCATCTGTGTTATTTAAAGCCTACGTCTTTAAGATTCATAGAGCATCATCACACAGGAAAATTGTGTTTGCTTACCGTCGCTTCTCTGCCCACATGTTTGGAAGAGGAAATAAACAACGTGCGTGTGGCCCATTCAGTGGGCCATTTTGATTGCACGGCTTCTCCTGCACATAACAGAAGATAGCAGCAACTTCTGTCTTCAAAAATATGTCGGACTTACTGGGTTGGTTTTTGTGTGTGTGTGTGCGAAGAAGGCTAGAAGGGGTGGGAGGCACATGATGACATGAGAGGAACCCACGAAAATCCGTGAGTGCCCAGTAACAAGTGTGTAATAAAACGCTCATCTGATGGAGCTCATAGACACTCCCCTCATATGAATCCCCAAATGCAGCTTCTAGATAGGTTCATGTGAGGGTAAAATTCTTAAAGTTAATTGAAAGAGCAATCCTATGCTCTTTGGGAGAACCTCCCAGGGCCCATAGGACTGTTTGGATGCCCCCTTCCGAAGTCAGAGTGCTCTGACCTCGGAAGGGGTAATTGGAGCTCCGACCCACCTCCCATGAGCCCTTGCTGGCCTCCAAGGTTGGAAAAGTAGCCTTAGAGTGGGGTAACCCAGGCACTTTCATGGGTGGAGAGGGAGGAGACCAGAAAGGACAGGATTTGAGTTATTTTGAGCCTCCTCAAATCTTCTTTCCTCCCTCTCAGAAACAGCTTCACTAGACGGGCAGAAAGCCCATCTAGCAAACTTTGCAGGGTGGGAAGACTGAGAGGAAAAGTATTGAAGATGGCAGGAAGAAAAGTTAAAAAAGAAGAAGATAATTTAAGAAATAAGCATTAAAATATAGGAAAATGGGTTAGAAAAAGGGAAAATGCTTACCTGCGTGGCTTTAACTTGATAGTCTGGCATAAATGGATGTTATTATTTGAACTGTTTCCTTCTTGGCCAGGAAAAATTACTGTTTTGAAAAGAAAGTCAGTGTGTTACCATAATGACTTCAGCTTGCTCTTCCTCATTTACGAAATGCCATTTTAACACAGAGGGCAGGGGGGAATTGAATGAAAGAGGGAGTATAAAGAACAGTGTTTCTGAACACATACTGGATGAAACTGTTCTTCAGTGGCCTAAAAAAATATATTTTGATGCTTTAAAACAATGAGTTGGATTCAAATGTAGTCGCACTTAGAGTAGACTGGCTGAAATCAATGGGCCTCAGGCATGACTAAATCTGGATCCAACCCAATGTTAGAATTAGAATCATAGAACTGGAAAGGGAATTGGAGAGCATCTATTCCAACTCCCTGCTAAATGCACTGCAGGGGGCAGCTACAGCACCCCTGACAGATGGTGGCCATCCAGCTTCTGCTGAAATGCCTCCAGTGAAGGAGAATCCACCACCTGCCAAGGCAGACTGTTCCACTGCTCAGCAGCTCTCAGTGTTAGGAAATTTCGCCTAATGTTTAGCCAAAATCTGCTTCCTTGCAGTTTCCACCCATTGGTTCTAGTCCTGTCTTCAGGAGCAACAGAGATCAAGTCTGCTCCATCTTCTGCATGACACCCTTTCAGAACAACGCTATCATGTCTCCTCTTCTCCAGCCCTTTCAACTGTTCCTGACAGGACTTCATTTCCAGACCCCTCACCATCCTAGCTGCTCTTCTCTGGACACACTTCAACTTGTCAATGCCCTTCTTAAAATGGGGCACCCAGAACTTGACACAATACTCCAAATGCAGCGTGCTTAACACAGAATAAATCTTGCTGAATCTTGTTAGAGTCAGACCAGTGTTCCAAGCTATCTAGACCCTTTTAAATCTTGGTCCTATCATCCTAGCTTTGGGTCAAATGGGGAAAGCTGGTTTAGAAAATAGTGTTTGGAGGAGAGGACCAAATTCAACTTTGGAAAAGTTATTAGGGGCATCATTCCAGTGTTGGGTGGATCTGAAAGCAAAAGGCGTGGAGCCAAAATACCCCCCCCCAAAAAAAAACCCAACTTAGCCTACTATAACCTTGTTCAGATAACACACTAAACCCATGATGGTTTAGTGTGTCGTGTGAACAATTCCTAACCATGGTGGCTACGTAACCATGGTTTAAACATGCTCACTAACCACTTGCTGTAAAAGGGTTAGCAGCCTAACCAGGGCTTTGTGTGTTGTTTGAACAGGCTCTATAGCTTAAAGCTCCTACTGCCAACACCTAAGCTTTCAGAAAGGCATTTCAACTGCTTAGAATGGGGAAGAAACTACACCAAAGCCAGGAAATGATCAAAAGATTGGTAGTTGGGGGAAAGGGCATATGGCCAGGGGATGGGGGCATCACCAGGAGGGTCTGATTTGCCCCCCCCCCCCGAACTGAGGTTTCCCCACCCCTGGGTTAAGGCAAGTAACATAATGCTAAATTATCAAAGGTGAGAAAAATTTATGACCCCAGAGGCAATAGTAACTAAAATCTGTAGTCACGTCACTGAAGTCTAGAAAGTTCCAAGGCTATTGTAAAAGTACACCTGCATCATGGATGGTTTTAATCGCTCATGTCTGCAATATTGACAGACCTTTCCTTTAATCTTCGTCTTCAAGAACAAACCGGTTTCACAAGTACAGCACAAAGCAGAACCCAACGTCTTTCACAGGTCTGATTTTCTTGATGCTCATAAAGATGAATTATGGGGTACAGTATGTAACAGAACTTCAGAATGAGTTCAGAGACAGGGAGAGATGAAATGCAGTCTCAACACTCCAGTAATCTTCAAACTTTATGGGAACATAATTATCTGTCGCCCTGAACATACCTACCACAGTGTTTGCTTATGAAAGAAAGTGTGGATTTAGGCAACCATTTCCCCTCTCCTACAATCATTGCTCAGAAAGATTCCTCTGGACTTATGGGTAGACCTCCACATCAGATCTTCTCTGTGGTATATTTGGCTACCTTGCCATTTTACCTTGCGCCCTCCATCTCCTTATCCCAGACCACCTGTGTCTGTGTTGTACCACTTCCAAGTGGTGGTGCTTACACTATGCGATGGGCCTAATGTAAGGATCTGTGACATCGCACTCACATATGGAATGCTCCTCCTTACAAACAAATCTCTTCACATAAAAAACTAACTAACTAAAGTTGTCTCCTGCTAATTTTCTGAGTGTAAGAATTTTATATTGAGAAGTGTTCAGCCATGTGAGCCCTCACCTGTTAGTCTGAAGTGGCACAGCCCAGACACAGGCAGGGCTGGCACCAGGTTTCAGGAGAGCAGGGGCAAAGGGCCCTCAGTGCCTCCTCTAGTGCAGTTGGATAATATGTGCGCCATGCAGTTAAATTATTATATGTCTGGAGAATGGAACCACCAATAACTATTGGTTTTGTTATAATGAAAAGTGACACCAGATGGTGCCATTACATTGAGACTTACAAAGTCTTTATAAAGCAAACTTGTGATTATGCTGTCTTTTGGAAACAGTGTTGTAGAAGAACAATTTGGTTTAAGAGTAGAGTGGTTATGTGTCCTACTTTACAGAACAATCCTCTATTTGAAGGGCTTTCAGGGGATAATCCTCTGTTGGAAAGACAGTCCACAGCCAGTCTTCTTCAAAGATAAAGAAGGGAGAGGGTGTGACTTGAAGTTGCCCATCAATGGCTAGGATCTGGACAGCAGACTGAGCAGACCACTGGTCACCTGGTCACTGTCTATCCTATTTGAGGGAAATGGCTTTGCTTGGCCTGTACTCACCAAATTGTGTTATCTGGTCTACCTCCTTTCTCCTCTTTGAATGTCTAGGCCCCCTCCACCCCAGCTGCAATTAGCCTTATTCTGTTTTTCCATGAGTAATTGTAGCATTTGTGTCTGTGGAGTGTGTGTGTATGAATAAATGAAGGAGTGTGTTATGTGTGAAAATCCATGTGGGTAAATGCATTAGTGATTCATGTGGAATGCATGAGAATAGGAGTGAGTGAGTGTAGGTGGCCCCACTCATTTTAGTGTTGGTCCAGTGCCCACTTTTTCATGGCCTACCCATTCTTGGCATTTGGCCCAGGAAATTCTCTAGGAAAAAATCTAGCCGTTGGTCCAGAAAAGGATCCCCACCCTGATGAAACGTCTCTAACAACTTCTGTTTCAAAGTACTTTAATTTTGCTACCAGTTAATTATCTATCTATCTATCTATCTATCTATCTATCTATCTATCCATCCATCATCATCATCATCATCATCATCATCATCATCATTTCTATACTGCCCAATAGCTGAAGTCCTCTGGGCGGTTTACAACACTTCATAACATAATAAAATACAATATAAAAATCTGTAGGTGTTTGTATTCCATCCTCTCAATATCCATAGTCTGCAATCCTGTGCTCACTTATGTCTGAGTAGACATGTATAAGGACGGTGCTTTTAATCATCAATTCATCAAATACATTCACATATGAAAGAAGCAAAGGGAGCTGCGTTGCTTCAATAAGAAAAAACAAAAACCCAAACACCACCACTGGGCAATACTTTAAATTAGGACCAAGCATATCTGTATACTTATGTCCAAGCCCTGATGCCAGGAAATGGGATACTTGAGCAAGGTATCTAAATAATAAATAAATAATATTCCATCTACTGGTTCAGCATAAGAAGTTAACTAAACACTTGTTGGGTCCTGCCTGAATGAATCAAAAGGATATAAACATTTGATACATTGAGGATTTGTTGCGGCATATCTAGTCCGCTCTCTTCAAGAGCTGGAAATTGTGGGCTGGAGCAACTCCACTATGAGGAAAAGTTTCAACATTTAAGGCATTTTTAGTTTAGAAAAGTAAGAGGGGACATAACAGAAGTGTATAAAATTAGTCATGGTGTGTAGAAAGCAGATAGGGGCAGGATCTACACTACTGCTTATAACGGTTTATAATGGTTATGACAACTGTTCAGGCTCAGGACACATTCCATATTCCGTTCCCATACCATTTTTAAAGTGTTATATCCTGCTTGGTGTAGATCAGCCCAGGGAGAAGTTTCTCTCTGTCTCTTTCACAATATTAGAACCCGGGGTTATCCCATGAAGCTGATTGGTCAGACACTCAGGACAAATAAAAGGAAGGACTTCTTCACACAGTGCATAGTAAAACTATGGAATTCGCTACTGCAAGATGTGGTGATGGCCGCATCAACCTGGATGGCTTTAAAAGTGGGTTAGGCAAATTCCTGGAGGATAAGGCTATCAATGGCTACTAGTCCTGATGGGTTTGTATTATCTACAAGTTCAGAGGCGGCATACCTCTGAATGCCAATGGTTGGGAAACAACAGCGGGAGATGTCTATTGCCCTCAGGTTCAGCTTCTCATTGGGGCATTGGTTGGCTATTGTGTGAAGCTGAGTGTGACCGTTGTTCAGATCCAGCAGGGCTCTTATGTTCTTAATCAGCAAGCAAGGTAAGAGCCTGTGACCTGATTCAGGTGGGAGTGAATTGGAGGGCAGCCCTTTAACTTGTGCGTTCCACCCCACTTTGCAATACCAGTAGCACAATATGAATCTTTAAAGACTGTTTAAAATCAACTCAACTGGTGCAGGCATACCGAACTATTTATTGAACCTGCACTGACTTGATTCATAAGCAATCAAAACCAGCTCTGGACACCACTGTATTTGAAATCTGATTACAGTCGAAGCGAAACAACACAAAGAATGGACTGACACTGGAGAGGGATGATTTGACCAAAGCATTAGGAGTTGAACAGGGATTAAACCAGGGTCTCTCAGCCCAATATTGCATTTACTGCACCATCCTTTCCCAACATACAGGTGTTTTGGACTTCATTATTATTATTATTATTTTATTTATATAGCACCATCAATGTACACTTCAGTTCCTATATGCCCCAGCCAGCAGGGCCAATGGCCAGGAATTCTGGGAGTTGTTGTCAAAATGATCTGAAGGGCCCCAAGATGGGGGAAAGCTGGGCAACTCCACCCCCACCCTCAAGACAACAGCTTTCTCTTTGCTACCAAATCCACAGGAACGTCCATTTTCAGCTGAAAATCACAGAGGCAGGAATTTGCTCCGCCTGGGGTGGGGATGGGGAGCTCTTGCCGTGACAGCAGAAAGGATGTGGGGAGCACCACAACCAGACAATGCAACCACCTGAATGACACAGGAACAATACGTGGAAGTCATGGCAAAGCAGCACAATTGGCATCTTTGTTTTTAAATATCCTCATTGTGACTCCCTATTTTTATGGCCAGGCAGAGGGGAGCTTACACCAGCCACCTCTCTTAAGCAATATTGGAAGCCCTCAGACATTTCTTTTCATGAGGGGACCACCTGTTTCCTGTAGCTGAGGGAAAACACGTGTGCCTGGTAACAGCTGGAGCTGTGTCCAAAGTCAGGACAGGGAGGGGTGCAAAAAACCCACTGAGGAAGGATGCATGTTTGGAGCATGATGCATTGTGGAGGAGTTCTGTCAATTCCTGCTACCGCCGCAGCTCACACGCCAAAAGCATCAGGAAAGACTTAATTTAAGACAAGGGGCAACTTGGAAACAGGTTCTAGGGCTGAGGTTTCCAAGCCATGGATGGGGAGAAGTGCGAACTGAGGGCCCATTCCAGTTATTGTTGCAGCAGGGCAAGTGTTGCCAAAACATTAGTCCCTCTTGTGCCAGGACTCTATGGCCCTTTCTACACTATCGTGTTTTGGAGGGATCGTCCCGGGATCATCCCTGTGCATCCAAATGACACACACGGGATCCTGGGAGCAGGCAGGGACGATCCCTTCATTTTCCTGGGATAATCCTTAGGTGTAGAAAGGGCCTATGTGACAGCAGGAAAAAATGTAGAAGGAGAAAAATGAATTGCTTTCCTTTGTAAGCAATCATGTGGTAAGTATGCACACCAGCACATTGCCGCTCCTCCGCAAAGCTTTGTTTTGCAAGGGAATCTCAGGGAATTCTCAACACCCTCACCAAACTACAGTTCCCAGGGTGCTTTGGGGTGGGGCGGGGAGGCGTGACAGTGAAACGGGTGTATAATCAAGACAGATATTTAACATGGATATACCCTGGGTTATATAAAGAGGGTGTTCAGACATTTGCATAGGGAGAAGAAGCCAATGTGGGGCTCCTGCTGCCCCAGTGGGTGCTGCACGCATGGCCACTATTTGCATAATTCCCCATGATGCAGCACAGGATGGCCTGTTGTCTGAACCCTGTGTATGTGGTGGGGGGGATGGCTTTGTACCCACCCTACGACCTCTAGTGCAAGTCATGGGTTGCCGGTTGGGTACAAAGCCACAACCACCATGCCAAGTGCCATGTTTGGACGACACGCTAGCCCCATGCTGTATCATAGGGAATTATGCAAATGACGGTCGCATGTATGGAGGCAGGAGAAGTCACAATGGCTTCTCCGTATGTGCGATTGTCCAAACCCAGTCAACATTTGCTCTCCATGGGAGAAAATATGCAGATATCTGATCAGCCAGGTTCAGATATGTATGCAACTTTGTCCCCACCAGCATTGCACTCTGCTGATGAGAATACATAGGGCTGCCATGTTTAGTGGATTAATTAGTTAGTTTAATTGATTAGATAGCTTTTTACTGATTAAAGAGGCACCCCCAGTTAATTGGGGAATAGATGCTTACATTTTATATTTTAACATATTTTAAAAACAAATGCACATAACAAAAAGATACCCAGAGGCACTGACACAATGGTAGAAAAGGTATTCCACATTCTCTCAAGCACAAAAAAGGGAACACTTTTTCTAAAAGACTATGCTTTGATGCCTGGATTCCCTGTCATCTGTATGGTCACCAGCAAAAAGGCAAGTGCAATATTATCCCAGCAGGATGCATTTTTGCTGCATTAGCACAATTAACGCAAGCAGAATGTTTGCTTCTGTCATCCATAAGCCAGAGGCAGGAGCAACAGAGGCACCGTCAGCTAGCCTAGACAAGGAACAACCGGGGATAGATTTCCGCACCAAGATAAAATGACCCTCTCCCATCAAGAAGCACCAAGCAAGTATCTACCTGTGTTTAGACCAGTCCAAAGTCCCCTACATACACCAACAAGTCGTGTTAGACAACTACTAAGATGAATTAACTATAATGAATTAATTACATTATAAGATCTACGGGAGAGTTTGAAATGGGATCAAGGATTGGCCACTGGCAGCAGTTGACTATTGAAACTACCCCAGTGCAGTGGAAAATGCCATCAATATGGCTGACATTTTACAAAGTATAAGAGGACACACCTGTGATCTCTTTGGATCTCACACCTTACAATTTGTCATAGGAGAGGCAACAGAAGAAAGAGAGTCAGAGACGGGGAAAGAAAGAATAATATCTGTTTATTTCAATAGGCTGTTGCCTTTTGCAAGGACAGACCTTTCAGTTAAAGGTCAGACTTTGATGGCCCTGGGGCTGGAGAGAGACAGACAGACAGACCCAAGCAAGAATTATTTGAAACTTAAAAATTACCAGGCAGGGCTGGCAGGTATTCAGAATGATAACAGCATTTTGAGAGAAGATCCAGGGGTGTAACCAGGGATCCTAGTGCAGACAATCATAAAGCATTGTGCAGCTATTTCATCTTTTCTTTCTTAATGGATTTTCTGTGGTAATAAAAAAAGATGGAAGAAGCAGTGGGAAAACACAGGAGGATTACAAGTGGGTGATGACATTGGGCTTTTCTAAATGAGCAATTTATAGTATGCTTGTGACTAGCCACTCACGGAAGTTTGAGGGTCAGTTACATGACACCATAAACAACCAGGACATCTCCCGCGGTTTCCCCCTGTAATCCCATGTTTTTAAAATACAGAGATAATGCAGTATCAAATGCATGAGGGGATTATTTCATTGAAAAGGATAGGCTGCAATAGGATTTTTTTTTCCAATTCAAAATCTGTTGGTCGCTGTCTGAAGGAGCCTGCTTTGAATAAGAAAAGAATTCAGGGGTTTTTTTTCTTAATGTAGAGACACTCATTGTCTGGACCCCTCGTAAAATTGATTGCACACTAAAAGCCTTGTCTGGAAGCATCCTGGAGCTTTTAAGGAGAAATGGGATTTGTGGATCTATCATGGAACAGAAGTTTGGCATTATGAAAAGTATCCATTTGAGTATGGTGATTTTTCTGAAAAAACTCTGTGTGTGTGTGTGTGTGTTTGTGTGTGTGTGTCCGTCCATCCGTCCAGATGAGGCAATTATTGTGCCATCATCCTGCCTCATTCACAGAATTTTGCAGGGGGGGGGACAGATAACAACATCTTCCACATGTAATCCTCCAGTGTTTCCCTCCTGCTTCTTCCATATTTTCTCTTACTAAAGAAAATCCATTAAGGAGAAAAAGATGGAGTAACTGCACAATGTATTCTGATTAGTAGCATTGGGACCCCTCCATCTGGAAGCAGCACCCATTGTGCAGCTCTTCAATCTTTTCCTCCTACATGGATTTGGAAGAAGTAGTGGAAACACATGGGAAGGTACACATGGAAGATGACTGTGTGTGGACGCCCTCAAAATTCCCTGAATGAGGCAGGGCAATTGCACAATAAAAACCTTACCTGGAATATCCAGAAAATCCATTAAGGAGGGAAAAATGGAAGAGCTGCACAATGGATCTGTTTGCACTAACTGTAGTTTAACTTTGGGTTGTTTAATCCACAAATAATTTATAGTGTCTAGGTTTGCACATCACAGAGCAACTTTTGATCAGGCCAATTGGAGGCTGCATAGTCAAAACAGCAGTAGCACATGATTTGCCAAAACATGGGTTAATTAACCCAGGATTTGCCACTGTTGTGTGCAAACTGGGTCAATGTCTTATGATTAGTAGTGCTGGGAGCCATTTGTCTGAAAGCACCCTCTATTTCTCTCTCTCTCTGCTACACCCACTCCCACACGTCACTAATTGAAGCTAAATATTGATCCATCCTCCGATTGGAATCCACCAGGGGAAGAGCCTTCAGCATGGTGGCGCCCCTCCTGTGGAATTCCCTGCCTCTGGAGGTCAGACAGGCTCCAACCTTGTACTCCTTTTGGCGCCTCCTGAAAACATCTTCAACCCAAGAAGCCTTTCCTTAATATGCAGCCTTGAATCTCTGTTTTTGCTTCTTTTACATTTTGTTTTAACTGTTTTATTCTGTTTTTATTTTCATTTTATCTTGTACACTGCTCTGAAATTTTTCAATGGGGAGCGGTATATAAATATTCTAAATTAATTAATTAATAAAAAATACATTGCTACTTTGGGAAAAGAAAGTCACTTGATGGTTTGGGGTTCTGGACAGTCTTTGACTTTACAAGTACTTTTAAGTGCTTTTAAGCCCTTGAGGTTTTTGCCCAGATAACTCCTATTGTAAGGGAAGGGGTACTCTGAGAAGTTCAGAGTTTTCCTGTAAATGTTTATATATCTGAGAAAATTAAGTTTGATTAAATCCTTGGAGGGAAACAATTTTTGTGGAACTAAGAGTTTAAAATCTGCTTCTTTTGTGCTGATCATTAAATCAGGCGGAGCAGGACAGACGGTATTTCTCTGAAAACATCACATGTATTTTTTTACTCTTTCTGATAAAGCTTGAGCTTGTTCTAGGCAGACACCCAACTTTTTGGAAACAGTGTAATTAAATTGTAGCTTTCTCTGGGAGGTATGAAAAAGCCCTGTTGTTTTAGCTCCAGAGCTTCTAAAAAGTTATTGCTTATATAAACTCATACTTTTGAAAGCAAAAAATAGCACCACAAAGAAACATGCTGCATTCTTGTAAAAACGTAGGTAAGTGAAATCTGGAAAGTAATATTTAAGGATAAGAGTGTGAGAAATGGTTTAGACATGCTAAATCATTTTGTAGTGTGCTGTTTGGGGAAGCTTTTCCAGGAAGCAGGGTAAATGCAAAGAGACAAAAGGAGACAAAATATGAGATCATGTACAGAGAACAAGTTCTAGGAATTGAAGACATCCTAAACTACAATATATCAGAAAATTCAATTCTATCACCTTTGGCTTGAACTGGGATAAAGGTTTGTTTCCAAGTCATACTATGAGCTCCATCACATTTGCCCTGGTTTACCCTCGAATTATCCGCCCTCATTTCCATAGCATGTGAAAGCCTGATCAACTTATACCTTTGCACTTTTATGTTTCATTCATCTTTACACCTCTCCTCTCCTGCACACCAGCCTATTGCTGTTCTTCTGTTGTGATGCACATCCACTCCCCAGATCTCCTTTGTACCTTCCCCTACAGTTCACTGGTTGGTGGCAGTTGGACACTGCACCCTCCCCACCCACATGGTTATTCCCTGTTGCCTAGGCTACGCCCGTTCCCCTCACCCTGCCTGGAGGCTTTGGAGCATGAACATACTAAAATCAGATGCAGGCTTACCTTTGAGTAAACACCATTGAACAGAGAGAGACTTACTTCTGAATAAACAGAAGTGAGACCTCAGAAGTAAGCATGGGGTTGCAGAGCACTTCTTTCCAGTTTGCTGTTTTAAGACTTTAAAAAGAAAGCTTCTGAGTGGCCACACTATTAAAAATCAGTTCTATATGTGTTTACCCAGAAGTAAGTCTCTCTCTGTTCAATGGGGTTTCCTCAAAGGTAAGCCCGCATGTGATTTTAGTATGACTGGGATGTAAATGCAGTTGAAATCAATGGGATTTACTTTTGAGTAAGGGAACTAGCAGAACTGTAGTGTACGAACTTGAAGATGCCCAGCTTCCCCCACCCACCCCAGCTCTTGTATTTATTAAGCTTTTAAGTCCTCACCTGTGAAGACTAACCACACAGTCAGAATTCCCCTTTAGAATCGTTCTCAGCTGAATCTGTTCTTAAAAAGGGGAAGTAAGAATGAAGAAAAAGAAGAAACAAGCTCGAAGTGAACAAAAACATTAGTTTTTATTTATGGCACAGAATTAATATGATGAAAACACTGATTGATGGTGAATGTCAGTGCTAACTCTTTATTTCCTAGAAAACTGTACAGCAACTATTTTGCAAACCAAGGTCGTCACATTGAATTAAGGGTAAAATGGTGACATATAGATCACTTATGTAACAAGTCTCACCTCCCATTCAGCTCTTTCCTCCCCCTCCCCCTCCCCCTCCCTATGTACATATTTCTGCTGCAATCCACGTGTGACTCACTGGCTCAGCGCACTTGCAATTTCATTTCTGCTGACAATACATTCACTTCCACCTTTGTACAGAGCCTCACAGGGTCACCTGAGATCATGTGCGACTGAGAAGCAGGCTTGAGACCATCCATAAATTTCATCACATCAACAAAACAAGACTTTTCACACTCACACGCATGGCCTGCTCACAGTTTGCTACACTGGAACCTCTCTTGGTTTTTCAACAAGGCTTTGCTAATCTCTCCTTCTCCTTGATGTGTGACATTCTTTATGAATGGTCCCTTTGGTCTAATGAAGGACTGTTGGACGAGTGGGATGCAGAGGAATGTTTAGTGAAGCCGTAAGGAGGAGGAGGAGGAGTAATAGGTGAACGTCAAAAGAAATTTAGTAGCTTTGATAGGCTTGGCATCAGTGCACAGCTCATGGCAGGAGTAAACACTGCTTCATACTGTGGTGGAACCTGAAAGGGCGGGTTCCCATGGTTCGCTGAGTGGTGGTCACAGACTCTCAAGACATAATTCCTCTCTCTTCAGAAAGTTTATTACGAGCAGCCTGCAGTGCTGCAAGGTGACAGTCCCAGAAGACCTGAGGAACTGCCCAACAATTTCAGGAAAGGTTAACATATTTATAGGGTCAGTTCTCCTCAGATACAATGGCAGAACTTTCTCACCAATCATAATACAGCTCTGCGATGCAATAACCAATGAGAAGCAAAGCATTTAGGCTCCCCATTCCTGCTGCGTCACAACAGCACTGCAATTTTTTACGCCCGGAAGCCTGCGCTCACTCTGTGCAACTGTATTAATACCATGTCCAAGCAGTGATGCTGCACAGTTTTGGGGGATTCAGCTAGCAAAGCAGCAGCATATAGACAGTCACCCCCCCTTGGATGTTTTTGCAATTTTGGCCTTTCCTCCTTTGGCTTTGGCTCTGCCCCATTTTGTCTTCAGCCCCGCCCACCACTGGAATGTGTTCCCTGAGAGCAATAGAATCTCCCTTCTGGCTGATCATCCCTGCCGCACTTGGTAGCAAATGCACATTTTCCACCAAGAATGCAAGGTGCTGGGGAGACACAACCAATCCTTATTATTATTATTATTATTATTATTATTATTATTATTATTTATTTATTTATTTATTTATATAGCACCATCAATGTACATGGTGCTGTACAGAGTAAAACAGTAAATAGCAAGACTCTGCCGCATAGGCTTACAATCTAATAAAATCATAGTAAAACAATAAGGAGGGGAAGAGAATGCAAACAGGCACAGGGTAGGGTAAGCAGGCACAGGGTAGGGTAAAACTAACAGTATCCTGGCTCCTTGATGCATGATGCAATCCTGGCTCCTTGATGCATGATTCTCTAGAATGGATGTGGCTGTTAACACGTGTTTGGTGCATGCAGAAATTCCATTTTCAATGTACATCTGAGAAATAGAATGGCCACAATCCAACCAGAGTTCAGTGCACGGAAGCCCATGGAAATCAATGGGCTCCAGTCTCCAGCACACCGGACATAGTGTTGAATTGTGACTAATGTATAAAGTAGAGTAAGGAATGCCACCCCTTGGTTTTCAACAGCTGTGCATTGAATAGTTGCGTGACAGGGAAAGGTTCCACAGGTGAGGCTTTCCCCCAGCAGTGGAACCATGGGTGGAGAAGTTGCACCTGCCAAAATTTCGTTGGCATGGTGTAGCTATTAAAAAAGGTGGGAACTCTCTTTAGGTGAAGAGCTGGCCTGTCCTCCTGGATGTAGAAGGTGCAGTATAGGAATAACCAACTGAACCAAGGGGTCATGGACATCACTGATGGATGCATGTCTGTCACACGACTCTCCACCCATTGACTGCTTTTTGTCCACTGAAACCTTTGCCAGAAAAGTAGCCTCAGTAACAAACATCTAGATATTTGAGCTTGAGGAGTAGGCATTTCTGCATGTGCTTTTGCAAAACAACAGCACTTAAATTACTGCTTCATTCCTTTGTTGTGTTGGTTGGAAGCAACTGGCTTCGGGGAGTGCTCCTGTGCCTTTAATTTCTTCGTGAATGGAGAGGGTTCATTCTGCCACTATAGCTTCACTGATCACTGCAGCCTAGAAGGTACATTTGTCAATCTTCTCCCTATGTATTCTGAGCCAAGGGCAGGAGCTCCCTTTGCATCAGGACAGGACCTCACTGCATTCCACTTCATAAAAACGTAAGATGAGCCATGCTGGATCAGAGCAAAGGCCTTTCTGTTCACACACTGGCCACAAACAAATAGAAGGCAGTAGTTTTTAAATGTCTAATATATCACTCGGCTCAAAATCCATTTTACAAGGAAATTCTCCTCTATAAACGATACATTGATGACATATTTATAATTTTTGCAAATGCTTCTGTTTTCAATGATTTCGTCTCCTGGATTAATACTATTCATGATAATATTAAATTTTCTTCCCATCAGGATAAGGATGAGATTGCCTTCTTGGACACTTGGGTTTATCGCCAATGTGATCGGCTGTGTTTAAAAACGTTTATTAAACCCACTGACAGGAACTCTTTATTGCATTACTCCTCATTTCATCCACCTCATTTAAGAAGGAATTTACCTGTTGGTCAACTCTTTCGATTTAAGAGGAATTCTACTAAGTATATATATTTTTCACAACAAAAAAATAGACTTCGGGAATCATTAATGGAGAGGGGATATCCACTGCCTATAATTAGGAAAGCTGAGCAAAGGGCTGATGCCATGCCTAGAGCCACATTATTATCAAAATCAAAAAGATCTACAAGAAATACAATTACTTGTGCTTTTGATTATTCATCCTTTTCACATGCTATTATAAAGTTTATAAGGAAACATTGGCACATAGTGAGCCATTTACCTGGATGTACTATCCCTCTTCAAGTGGGTCTGAAAAGAAGCAGGAACCTACGGGATCAACTAATACATACAGACATTAGAACTCCAAGGAGAACATTAAATAACATCCAAGGTCACTTTAAGTGTGGGGGATGTACGGTATGTTCCCTAAGTTTACAACCAAAAGAGTTCCTTCATCCTAGGACTAACCAAACTTTGTACTTACGGCATTTCTCAAATTGTTCTACAAAGAATGTCATCTACATCATTATCTGTCCATGTAAACTATTATATATGGGGAAAACTACAAGGAGCATCCGGACAAGAATTATTGAACACCATTCTAAAATTAAGAATAAAGGCACTGAGGCACCAATGGTACAGCATTTTATGGAATTATCACACAAATATGATGACTTTAAATTTTTAGTCATTGATAGACTCTATATTGACCCATACTCTTGGACTGATTATAATGACTTATTACTCAAAAAAGAGGCTGAATGGACTTTTCGATTGGATACAATTTATCCACATGGTCTCAATGCTAGTATAGATTATTCGGTCTTCTTGGCAGGATAAAAGCCTCTTCCAATTAAGTAGCTGTTTTCCTTGATAAAAAGGACTACTGTGGTTATAATCAGACACAGCTGCTTTCCGCGTTTTTCTTCAGACCATAAACAGACAGGCTGGTAAGATAACTTTTTGGAGCTCTTGGTAACTCTTCGAAACAGAAAGTTGATGTTTATTTTCTAATAAGGCCAAATTTATGGTTTTCCACAGCCTTCAATTGGAGGGGTTTTCTCCCCCGCAAGAAAGTTTTTTGAGGATGAATATCCTATAATTGACGGTTTAACTTGATATGGTGTTTGTTCCGAGGAAGCCTGAGCAGCAAAAACGGGAAGTTTATTGCAAAATCCTGTCAACAACTTACAACGCTGGAAAGAATAAAATATAATAAGAACAAACCTTATTTATAATATATCTGTGAACATATGCTTATGTACTGATGTATAGCCAAATGTGTTTAATAGACTAAAGTATGTTAGTATGTCTTTGTTGGGCTATATTATAGACTTGCATTGTCTTATAGTAGGAATAGCATTCTAATTATTGGTTTATTGTATTATAGTACCCAACACCACTATTGTCTAATAACTATGGGATACATCAGCTTTTTTGTAATTTTTGTATAATAATAAATGGGTTTCTTGTTAATCATCCTTCTCCACTAGTGGTTCGAGTAGTTGTGTGCGTTCTGGCACCCTATATATATCACACACTGGCCACACACATGGCCATGGGAAGCCCACAAGCAAGACTTGAGTGCAATGGCACCCTCATGTATATAGTCATCAGGACTAGTAGCCATCAATAGCTTTATCCTCCATGAATTTGTCTAATCCTCTTTTAAAGCTGACCAAATTGGTGACCATCACTACATCTTGTGGTAGTGAATTCCATAGTTTAATTATGTCCCTGGGTTCTAGTATTATGAGTGAAGTCCCTATCTACTTTTTCCACACCATGCATAATTTATTGTTTTCTCTGCCAATTTATTCATACTTCCCTTGTGTGCAGGGTTCTCTCCTACCTCACTCAAAGCACATGACTGTCCTCTCTTATTCTACAGTTTTGCTGCCAATGCACATCAAGCGGAAGAAGGTTAGACAGATGTTGTCTGTGACCCAAGAATGTGATGACCTGAGCCATGTTCTTTTTCCAGCTGATCATGGACTTCCTATTGTGCTTCAGCTCCTCCATTTATCAAAACAAAAAAAGCATCCCCAACTAAAAAGGGAAAGGGAGGTAAAAGTTCACTTGTCCTGCGGTTGCCATGGCTTTGTAAACAACACAACTGGAATCTGAGCAAACACCTGAGTTAACATCTGCCTATGTCCCCCTCCCCCTTCCACTGTGTATCATCACTTTGCAGATACATGGACATAAGAAGAACCATGCTGGATCAGACCAACCGTCCACACAGTGACCAACCAGCTGCCCACAGGAAACCCACAAGCAGGACATGGGTGCAACAGCACCCTCCCACCCATGTTCCCCAGCAACTGGTGTACATAGGCTTACTGCCTCTGATACTGGAGGTAGCATATAGTCATCAGGACTAGTAGCCATTGATCACCTTCTCCTCCAGGAATTTCTCCAGTCCCCCTTTAAAGCCATCCAAATTGGTGGTGGCCATCACTACATCTTGCAGTAGTGAATTCCATAGTTTAACTAGGCACTGTGTGAAGAAGTAATATTTTTTTATCTGTCCTGACTCTCCCGCTCACCAGCTTCATTGAATGACCCCCAATTCTAGTACTGAGGGAGGGAGAAAAATATCTCCCTATCCACCTTCTCTATACCATAATGGTATAGAGAAGGTGGTATATACCTTCTCTATACCATGCATAATTTTGTAAACTTCTACCATGTACACCTCTTACTCACCTTCTGCCCCCCCTAAGCTAAACCATCCCAGCTGTTTTAACCTTTCCTCATTTGGGGAGCTGCTCCAGTCTTTTTTCTTTTATCCTTTTTTTAGGTGCAAGAACAAAGAGAAGCCTTGATTAACTTTATAGGGAAGGAGGGGCAATCAGCAACCCCCAGTCTAGATTAAGGCATCCTCAATCCTTGTTTCATGAATAGCCAGTTTAGACCAATAAGTAAAAGACATACAGTGGAAGGTAAGATTCCAGACTCCACCTCCTGCATCTTTCAGATATTGCTGGCATTTTATAAGTACTCTCCAGACCTCCTGACATGCATCACCCTCAGCCTAATAACTGCTACACCAACCATTTTGTGGACATGAAAGCAGGTAGAACAGACAACTTGTTCACAACCAAGAAACCGTTACTCGCACCCATCCTTCTGATCCTTGTCCTAGCAATTCCACTCTAAAGTGCCACGTAAAAGATGAGAAATGGCTGCCACCTGTCAATGGAAAGAAAGAAAGAAAGAAAGAAAGAAAGAAAGAAAGAAAGAAAGAAAGAAAGAAAGAAAGAAAGAAAGAGGCCGTCAACCCTTTTAACTTTCCCCTTCCTCCCTTCTGCAAACACTAGCAACAGACGCGAATGAATGGCTAATCAGTGCAGTAGATCACCTTGGCCATTTCTATGGTCAGCTCTGACCCCATCTGTAAGGTGGGAGGCGCTTGTCAAAGAGGTCTGAATGAGCGTGGGGGTGGCACCAAGGAAAGTAGAACAGACTGTCTTGCATTTGGAGCTATCTGGAGAAGTTGTTAGGAGATTTCTGGAGCAAAGGAATGTTAGATTTCAGGGGTGCTGTTATTGCTTTTGGATCAGCAAGCACCACCTACCTGCTTCTTAGTGCCATTTCTGCAATACCTGATCAAATTAGGAAAGAAGCAGCTGTCTTTTTTCCAAAAGGAAACTAAGGGTACTTCCAGATGAGCCTTTTATTGTGCAATCACACTGCCCCATTCACAGAATTTTGCAGGCGTTCCAGACAGAGCCGGCTTCCATCGGAAACCCTCCTGTGTTTTCCCACCACTTGTTCCATCTTTTTTCCTGATCGGAGCGGTTCAGAAAGAAATGACAGCTGAGCTGCACAGTGCCTTGTGATGGGCCGTGCGAGGAGCCCTCCATCCGGAAGCACCCTAAAGTTCCGCCAACCTGTGTAGAGGGAAGTGCAAAGCAATATTATTATTAATTATTATTATTATTTATTTATATAGCACCATCAATGTACATGGTGCTGTACAGAGTAAAACAATAAATAACAAGACCCTGCCGCATAGGCTTACATTCTAGGTTTCTGTTTCAATTACCAATCTTAGCATAAAAAGGAGGAAGCCTCTACTGGGCCGCCCACAGCTGAGACAGAAGCACGTTTATACCACTCAGATGCTTGTTTGTCCTCCACACAGTCCCAGCTATGAAGAATTTTACAGGGACTTTTCTCTCCTTAACACTCTTCATTTGGACATGCTGGGCACTGGAGCCAAGGGTGTGGCATCCTCATGCCATTGGATTTCAGGAGTGCAAGCAAGCCCTGGAACTTCCTGCACTGGAAGTTCTTCCTGGAGGTGGCTGGGATAACCTGAGGAACCTGGATATGGGGAGAGTGATCAGCCTAAATTACTCTTTGTGCAGAACCACAGAAGATGGCGCTTACATCATCCCCAATGAGGTCTTCACCATCGCCCGCAAACAGAGCTACCTGGAGATGAACTCCGAGATCATAGAGTCTTGGATGGATTACCAGTGTGCCACCTCGGCGTCCATCAATGCAGAGCTGTCCTCTTCCTACATCAACGGCAGGTTCTCCAGTGACTTCCGCAGGATGAAAACCCACCAAGTGAGAGACCAGGCTGTAACCACCAGGGTTCAGGTCAGAAACCTGATGTACACTGTAAAGTTCGACCCTGCGGCCATGTTAGATGAAGGCTTCCGGCAGCAGCTCATTACCATTGCTAGCCAGCTGGAGAACAACCAGACTCGAATGGCTGACTACTTGGCGGAGATCTTAGTACTGAACTACGGCACTCATGTTATCACTGGCGTGGATGCTGGGGCCAGCCTTGTCCAGGAGGATCACGTCAAATCCAGCTTTGTAAAAGGCAGCCGGTCCATGCGAAGTTCTATCACAGCTGCAGCCGGGGTCTCTTTTCAGAACATTGTCAACTTCAAGAGTAGTGTTTCAGTAGGCACAGAAGATGGTTTCACCAAGGAGTACCAGGCCAACCGCACCAATTCTAGGGTGGAGAGCATCGGGGGGTTGCCCTTTTATCCTGGCATTACCTTGAAAGCCTGGCAAGAAAGCATCACCAACCATCTGGTGGCTGTTGACCGTTCCGGCTTGCCACTGTCATTTTTCATCACCCCCACCAACCTGCCAGGACTGCCCAGCCCCACAGTGAGGAAATTGTCCAAGATGGTGAAAACTGCCATCTCCCGCTATTACACTTTCAACACCTACCCTGGCTGCACAAATCCAGCCTCGCCCAATTTCAACTTTTATGCCAACATGGACGATGGGACCTGTGAAGGGGCAGCCACCAACTTCACTTTTGGAGGAGCCTACCAAGAGTGCGCTCAGCTGGAAGGTCCCGATGCCGCCCTACTCTGCCAAAGCCTGGAGCAGAGGAACCCGCTCTCTGGAGCCTTCTCCTGCCCAGTGGGCTATACCCCCGTCCGACTGCGCTCCCAGCAACGGGAGGAAGGGTACAGCCACTTGGACTGCCGGCAAGATTGCCTTGTCTGGAGGCTATTCTGCAAGTGGATTTGCAAGGATGTGATCAAACCCTCCAGAGTGCGATTTAGCTCCTATTGGTGTGCAGCCCAAAGGCCGGTCCCCGAAAACCCAGGCTTCCTCTTTGGGGGCCTCTTTAGTGCCAAGAGCAGCAACCCCATGACCAACGCCCAGTCCTGCCCCTCCACGTACTACCAGCTGAAGCTCTTTGACCAGCTCAAGGTTTGCGTTAGCAGTGATGAAAGGGGGCAGAAGTACTCTGTGCCCTTTGGAGGGTTCTTCAGCTGCGAGGTCGGGAACCCACTGATGGGATCCCACAATGGAACAGAGGACGACCCATACCCCAAGAGGTGCCCGGTGGGATTTAGCCAGCACCTGGCTCTGATCAGCGATGGATGCCAAGTGGAGTACTGCGTCCAGGCTGGGCGCTTCACAAAAGGGTCTCTGCCTCAAGCCCGTCTCCCGCCCTTCACTCGCAAGCCCGCTATCAGCTCCGTCGCCACCGACACCATCCTGGTGGTGAGCAGCAATGGTGAACAGACCTGGGTCAAGGACTCTCAAACTCAGCTGTGGAAGATCGGCAACCCCGAGGATGTGCAGCACAGCATGAAGAGAGACGGGGATGCCGGTCGGAGGCTCTCGAATGGAGAGGCAGCTGGGGTCACTGTGGGGGCCACCACTGGGCTGGCCATCCTGATTGGCCTGGCTGTCTATGGATGCAGGAGGTACAAGAAAAAGGAGTACACTGAGATCGGTGGAGAGGGGGCGAGCCTGATCTCAAGCAACCCTGCCTATGGCCTAGTAGCTGAAATGGAGGATGCACCCCAGCAGCAGGAGGAAAGGCAAGCAGTTTAGTGGGGGTGAGAGTACTAACTGTGCTATACACGTTTCCATGAATTTGCAGTAAGCTTTTGCCGTCTTCTCACCCTGCAAAACTTATGCTGCCAGGCGCAGCCCTAACTTCCCTCTTCCTCCTCTTTAACTGTTCTCAGAGAGTAGATGCAAGAGCAGAGGCAGGAGCTCCCATATGCATGTTCCGTTCAATTATGAACACAGGAAGCTGCCATAGACCCCATCAGATGGCTGGTCCATCTAGCTCAGTATTGTTAACATCAGGGATGGGCAACCTTTTTTCTCTGGAGGGCTGCATCCTTTTGTGGGTAAGAACATCAGAAGCTGCTGGATCAGACCAAGGGTCCATCCAGTCGAGCACTCTGTTCACACAGTGGCCAGCCAGCTACTCACTAGGAACTACAAGCAGGACATGAGTGCAATGGCACCATCCCACCTATGTTCCCCAGCAAATGGTGTACATAGGCTTACCATCTCTGCTACTGGAAGTAGCACATAGCTATCAGGACTAGTAGCCCTTGATTGCCTTCTCCTCTAGGAATTTATCCAACCCCCTTTTAAAATCATCCAAATTGGTGGCCATCACTACATCTTGTGGTAGTGAATTCCATAATTTAACTATGCCTGTGTGAAGAATACCTCCTTTTATCCGCCCTGAATCTCCCACCAATCAGGTTCATGGGATGACCTCGGGTTCTAGTATTATGGTAGAGGGAGAAAATTGTCTCCCTATTCACATTCTCCACACCATGCATAATTTTGTACACTTCTGTCATGTCTCCCTTCAGCCTTTTTTCCAAGCTGAACAACCCCACCTGTTGAAACCTTCCCTCATAGGGTATTCTGTTGAGGAACACATGCATGGCCAGAGCCAAAAGTAGGCAAGGCTACCCCCTTTCCTGTATGCCTCTCTTCCTGACAGCCTCTCCTCCCTCCCTCCCTCCCCCACCCACCAAGAAAACTGCTGGGGAGGAGACAAATGGCTCTCGCCAAAGTTCCAAACCTATAGCTTGAAGAGCTCTTTGGAAATTCAGTATTAGATCATGGGCCACATATGGCCCAAGGGCTGCAGGTTGCTCACCACTGGCTTACACTGACACACAGTAGTTCTCCAGGCAGGAGTATGGCAGAGCTTTAGGAAAGGGCAGTCTTCCCCAACTTGGTGCCCTCCAGATGTTGGGCTACAACTCTCCAAACATCTGGAGGACACCAGGTGGGGAAAGGCTGGAATGGCATATGCTCATATGGTTGTGACAAGACAGCACCTAAATTCATTCTGTGTTCGCCTGTCAGTCTGTACTGCAAATCACTGGTTAAGGTGGCGGTGTCACGAGGCTGCTGTGTGCATACAGATAAGAGGTGATTTCATCACACAGTGGACTTCTAGACGTTATTGTATTAAAGGGGTTGGGGGAATCATGAGCTCACCATAGGCAGTGCAGCCCATACAGAGGGTGTTTTTTTTCTATACACTTCCTGGAAGGTCGTGGGAACATAAAAACCCTTCTGTTAGATATGTTGATTTTCAAGGACAGCCGCCAGAGTGTGTGCAAGATTCAAGGCACACAGAAAGGCGAGGGCCTGCATACCCGAAGCTGGTAAGCAACCGTTTGTGTTAGCGCCCTTGTGCATCCATGCTGACACACCAGATGTAACGAAAGAAGAAAAAAGGATCCCCCATTTGTGCGAGGCAACATTGGGTCAACACCACTCCTTGAACATCCAGGCGCTGCAGCACAGGGCACTTGCCCATCAAAGGAGCACAACCAGAATTGTGCTCACATAGGCATGACCTTCCCCAGGTGCTTGAGACAATGACCCCAAGTATTGGCTACACTGGCTGGAGCTGATGGGAGTTGCAATCCAAAACATCTGGAGGGCCCCAGGCTGGAGAATGCTGTGATATGTTTTAAAACTAGCCACAGCTACCTCTAGAAATCTGCTTCCTGCTGGTCTGCTTCTTGCAGGGGACATCTATGTGGCTCTCACGTGTGTATGTGGGGGTGCTACACTGGTCCCTTGCGTTACCGTAGGACTAGTGGAGATTGCATAAAAGGCTTCCCACTTTGATGGCAAGGCAGCAGGGTGTGTGTACGTGCGCGTGTTAGCCTTCCAATGCCCAACTGGGCACAGGGAAAAGCTGCTCTTTACACATGCCCCATTCCCTGCTCTGAAATGATTTTTGCAAGTGAACCACTTAGACAAGAGGGTAAGTTGGTGGCATCTCTAAGACAGATGCAACACACACAAACACCATTGCCACAGATTCTGCAAATCCACACTCCTCTTTTGCCTTCAGGGGCTGGTGATGGGGAGCCCGGGGGGTGGGGTGGGGGGGTTGAAGCACATGGCACCACTGAAGGAGCCAGATAGGGCCCAGATGCCCCCGTCACCGAGTCCGATCACTCTCTCCCCCCTCTAAGCCTCAGTTGCACGTGAAGGCTGCAAAAACTGCTGCCACCGCATAGATTGTTACTCTCTCTTTTGCCACTAGTTTAAGTAGCTGGATAAAATGTAACTTGACAAGGACAACCCTCCACCATCACTCTCCTCCCATTATAAGACGGGTAATATGAGGACAGAGAAAGCTCTAAATGCATACTTTTTACCAGCAGCTCTCTAGAAGGAATAAACTGAGTAATGGTAGAAACAAGCTGATTTTTCTCCCCATGTAGTAACAGTGGCTAGAATAACATTTCCGTAGCATAGAAGAGGGTTAAGTTGGCTTTTTTGGGAGGTAGTGGGGAACAACACTTCAAGCTCCTTAGAAAAGAAAGCATGCTTATTGCCACGTGCTCACACAGCCTTAGGCTTAAAGGAGGAACAGAAAAAAGGGGGAAACGGATAGGAGAGAATTCAAAGAAATTTCAAGGTCTAGCCCTTCTTCAGTACTGAGATGCCAGAAGTGGAAAGAGGCTGCAAATGCTTTTATCTTTCGACAAGATGGCTTTCTTTTTTCTTTTCTTTCTTCCTGAGCCCACTCCACAAGTGCATCTTTGAATTCACAAGGGTGGTGCATTAGCACAGCGTTATTCTATTGAGAATAGCTCCTCTGCGTTCAGTCAGCAGCCTCTGCTCCATTACAGGAACATAGATCCTCGTGGGGACAGATGACAGGAAAACGGTCTCTCCTTCCACAACGAGTCAGCCTCTGATTTCTCTGTAAA
This sequence comes from Elgaria multicarinata webbii, assembly GCF_023053635.1. NCBI lineage: Eukaryota > Metazoa > Chordata > Lepidosauria > Squamata > Anguidae > Elgaria > Elgaria multicarinata. The sequence goes on along the minus strand of NC_086172.1, from coordinate 80,186,747 downwards.
CTACAGCAGGTTATTTACACATTTTTCGGCTTTATTTGATCCAGCAAAGGCAGCAGCATATATAACAATGTATTAAAATATACTCCAAAATGCAAAAATACGTTGTGCTCTATTATAAACATGATATTCAATATGTTTGGCAGGAATCAACCTAAATAAACAGCATTTTGTGTGACTTCCATCTACTCCCTAAAGAGTCTGATTTTTCTTTTCAAAGTTGCTCCTATTTGATTGTCTTGCTTTATTGCTTAGTGTTGCAGGCTGCTGAGGAATCAGTTTTAAAGAACGTTTAAAAAGGATGTAGGCACTTATATCTCATCTAAACAAAAATAATAGCGATTATATGCAAGTACAAAATCAGCGGGAAATAGTTTAGCTGTAAGCATAGTTTGTGCTTAGGTGCATTCTGCACCCAGAAACCTCAAATTCTACAATCCGAACAGAATTATGGGAAAAATACCTGTTTATGTTTAGTTTTCCTAATTGGCCTCTATTTCCATAATTCGTGTTAACGCAGAAGTGGAAAAGAAGAAGGGGTCAAAACGAAAGGAATGGGAGTCAGATCTCTAGAAGGATCAGGGAACAATAGGTGCAGCCTGAAACTGCACTCCCTGGGCCTTGGAAGCCCAGAGTAGCCCCACTCTTTGGTGCCAGATCACCTTTCTTGCCGACACACTTTGCAGCTTTAATTACTAAAAGCAGGCATTCAACAAACCCAGATTTCTCCAGCACTGCCTCTTTAGCCCAGGGTGGGGCGTGGGGGAAATCAGCAGTTGTTTAACTTCTGCTTCTATCATGCAGCTGTGAATGGCATAAGGTCTTACTGGGCGGTGCGGGGGGGGGGGGGGAGGGCGGGGAGGCAGCCACCATCCTAGATGGCAGAGTATAAATAGATTCCAAGACTTGTCCCATCTCAAGCCCTCTTTTCCCCCTTCATATTATTCCCTGCCACCCTCTGACACCTAAATGTGAGATTTTGATTCTGCCTAAAATATAAGAATTAAAGTCTATCACTGGGTTAAAGCATCCTCTTAACTGTAGCAAGTGGGCTCTCTATCAGCAATCTGTGGCTCTCAAGACCAAATATAAAGCTTTCCTTGTGATTGAAACACTGCCCCCTTGTGGCCATTTGAAAGCTGGTGTTCTCCCAGCTAGGCAAATTGTACACATTCGCCTGCTCAGGAAGCAGAAACAATGAACAACAAACAGACACACAGACTTGGGAAACACAGACACAAAATGCTCTTCAAACTGGCAGTGCAGTTTTCCTTTTATTGTTACACCCCAAGGGTGCCATCCTCACGCAATGCAACGAACTAGAGACGGGCAAAACGCACCGTTCACAAACAACAAACGAACAATATACAGCATGGCTCCCCTCCCGCCCTCCCCTCCCCTCCCCTCCCCTCCGCTCCCACCCATCCCCAGACCACTACCAGCACCCACACAAACTGCTTCGGGACATGACGAGAACCAGAGGGGAAGAGACCCTTCCCATCACCCCTGATGACAGCGCCCCATCAGGCTATGAAGTATAAAAAATATCAACAGCTGGAGAGTTAAAAGGAAGAAATAAATCAACCAAAACAAAGTAACGTAAAAGGCAAATTGACTCCCTTCAGATGGGAGATGACATTGGCCAGAAGGTCACCTTTCAGAACCCCTCCCCTATCCTGGAGGCTAAGTCACTTTTGAGGGAATGCCATGGCTGCTTGCGAGTCAGGGGGAAGAAAGACCATTATGCTTAAAATGTTAAGGGATGGCGAAACCGACTCCCATGGCGATTTTATGTTCTCTGCGAAGACAACCACTCAATCAGATCAAATCTCCTAGGGAGAAAACCAAGTGGCTGTGAATACAACAGGAAAATGCCTCGTTAAAATTGATGAAGCAGTGTATTCCTATGTATGACAGAAGCCACGGCACTTCCGATCTGGTGATATCCCGTCCTCCCTCTCCCGGTTACTATTATTAAGTAGCAACTGAGGTAAAAATGGAAGGACTTCGTCTTAGGGAACATACAGTTGGGGAATGGGCAAGTAGGACATTGTTTTAGCTTCTACATAAGGGCCTACAGGGAGTGATTTCTGAAACACATTTATATTTCTAGGACAAAGCAGGCATCCCGGATGCTTAATCCTCTTAAAGAGAATGCCGCTGAAAAGGAGGAGAATCTCCGGATGGGATAGACCCAGGAATCCCAGAACCTTAAAAACACACTGCAGGCTTATCAACCAATGTGATGTCTCTGGGCTTCTCCTCTTTCACTCATTCACACACACACCCTTCAACCACCAACTTGGACAAGCATGCAGCCAGTCACCTCCACAAACATGCTTCTTTCTCTTCTCACATGCTTTCCCTCTAACCCTGTCCCATCTTTTATTTCCTCGTCCATGCCTGCCCCATAGAGATTTCACACGTGTTGTTAAGCCCTTTAAAAAGCCAAGGTATTGATTGAGAAAATTGGGGTGGACATGAACCTAATGTAGCATTGGTACAACCATTTCAAAATGGCTGCCAGTCTTACCTCTGAACCATGGCAAACTGCAGCAACAGTAGCACTTAGCCTTCAGGTCTAACTTAAGTACCATTGTGTTACACATCCTAGCCTCAACGTCTCTTTCTCATACATTACAAATATATATATATAAGTATATACACATATACGACAAACCCCCAAAACATGAGGTAAATAAATTCAAATCAGTATCCAGGGGACTCCCCCATACAAACAGTTCAAAGAACCCACCTTGGAGTGTGTGAGGCAAAACCAGGAAGTGTCTCACCTTCACCACCTCCGTAACTCCACTCATTCTAACCCACAACAGAAACAGATCAGACATAAAACAATCCCTTGCAATGCAATTCACAAACAGAAAGAGAGATTGGGGCACATGGTTCCGAATTGGTCTGGAAAAAAGTAAATGTAATGAGACAGAGACACCTGACCGAAACTGTAGCCAAGTCAGTATTGCATCAAGGAGCCCAGCTGGGTCAAGCAGAGCCAGCTGTAGGAGCAAGTGGTAGTTCTGACTTGGTTTGGAATGGATTGGCATTATTTGGAGGCAGGAACAGGCCAGATTTTGATATACCAATGTCAAGGAAACAAGAGGTTTACTGCTCCTCCTTGAGGCTGAACTCCAGATAGCGGCTGCAATTAATTTATTCTGCTCTAGTCCACTTTGAATTCAACCGTGGAGACTTACATGAGGCTGACCCAGTTTGGAATGTATCAAAGAGAAGGAATTTCCAGCCTACTTCCCTAAGGAACTGGGACAGATTCTAGCAGTTAATCAGGCCTACTTCTTAGCTCTTTCGGAACGGGACACGGGAGGCAGCCTCCGAATGTAGGAGGCTGCCAAGAGAGAAGTACCAGACCAGCAAACAGCACATTTCTGACTCACACTGAGTCCACGACATGGAAGCAGCAGTGACGTGACAACATGGAACCAAGCACCTAGCTGGACAAAGAAAAAAGGAAGACCAGGGCTGGTTTTAATCCTCAGTGCCTTTGCAATGGAGCCATCTTCTCGGCCCTGGAGTGGTACCACCAGAGACACCTTAAGCTATGCCTCCAAAACACAGCTTCTTTTTCACAGAATTTAAAGTGGGTCCCTAATTTCCCCACACAAAGATGCCATCTCACCCCAAAGAGAGGGATGACAAAGACAGACATCTGAGCTACAAACGTAAAGCAGCCTTGGATGCTAAGGTTAATATAACCTCAGGCCTCATTAGGACGCTCCACCCCATGCCCAAGAGGAGCTGGGGAAAAACACCCTCCTTGGTTGGTTTGCTCCTATTAGCCAAGTGCTAATAGGACAGTGGTTTCTCATCCGAGCAAGCCCCTACGCAAACTGTTGGATAGGCAGAGCTGGGCCCTTTAAGAGGCAGATTGTGGCTGTGGCAGGAGGAAGAGGAGGAGAGGACAGAGCAGGCACAGTGGAAGAGGGAGGGAGCTTGATCCATGGAACTTGGTTAAACTTGTAGCTCCACCCCCAGGGCAAGGCCCTTCCCCTCTCCTCCCCCACTCTTCCTCCCCCACTCTCAATCCTTTTCCTGAACCACACTCTCCTCTGTAATGCCTTGGGCTGCCAGCTCCGTCAACACATTGTCTATGTAGTTGGGATCAGGGTAGCCGTGGCCAGTAAGGTTGGAGCCAAACTCCGTCTTGTGGTGAATCTCGTTCCAGATCACTGTATCCGATTCGCCGGTAGTGCTCGAGGTGCCAATGGCAAAGATCAACCGCCGATCCCAGGCTACCAGTAGCAGTTTCAGCACCTGGAGGAGGAAAGGGATAGGCATTGAAGGAATTGTGTGCAAAATCCACAGTAAGCCATCCTGTGTGCATCTGGTGCACTTGCAAACTTCTGCATGCCCAAATGCAGGAATACAAATGTAACATAAGAATGGCCATAGCCATCACTACATCTTGTGGCAGCGAATTCCATAGTTCAACTATGCACAATGTGAAGAAGTACTTCCTTTTGTATGTTGCATGAATAGATTCCAGAATCTCATACTTGCACAATTCTGGTAGCAAGAATTGTGCAAGTATGAGATTGTGGAATCTATCCATGCAACATACAAAAGTTTACACCGGGCAGTGATGGCATTCAAGCATTCCTGATGCATGGGAAGGGGCCAATGCAATGCCCTTTTCCAGAACGCCCCCTTAGATGGGAAGGAGGCTCCCTTCTCATCCAAAAGGAGAAAGCTCTTCTTAGTCCTAAGCACAGGGGTGCTGCAGTAAATAAAGAGGGTGGGAGAAGACTTGCCTGGAGTGCAAAGAGGGTCTCCTCTTCCCCATATTTTATCCACTCTTAAAGGATAAATTACCTTAGAGCAGCCTTCCCTACCCTGATGCCCTCCGGATGTTTCAGACTTCAACCCCCATAATTCCCCAGGCAGCACAGCCCATGATCAGGAATCTTGGGGAAACATCTGTAGGGTACCCACTTGAGGAAGACCGCTCTAGGGGATATAGACAAACTGGGTTGCAATCAGGAAATACAGTTCTGTCACTGAACAGGGAAAACTTTGCTTCTGTGCTATCATTAGTTAACCTTTGGGGTGCTTCACAGATGGACCCCATAATATAGGGGAGCTGGCACCAGGAATGGCTCCTTCACAGTACTTGTGCAGTTAAATGAATGGCCGCTTATATTATGAGGTGTAAGTGTGTACAGCAGGAGTGTAGAACCTCAGGACCATGAGCTAAATCCAGCCTGCCTGAGGGCCACATCCAGCCCTCAGGGGTTCCCCAGATGGCCCCACTCCCTTTCCTCAAATTGATGAACATTTAGGGGTTTTCCAGCTTTTGTGCATCCCCTGCCCCCATTCTAAAAGGCAGAAACGCCTCTCCTAAGGCAGTAAGAGCTTAAAGCTAAAAAAAGTTATGTATGCTGGTATATTTTTTCATATAATTTCCCCACCCCTCATGCCTTTGGTCCTGCCCAGAACTTCTCCAAAACGGAATTCAATGTGTAACATGAAGAAGCCTTTCGCTGCAAATGAATTAGGCAGCCAGTCTGAGCTGATTATCCCACAGCGCCGAACAACTCTTTCCTATTCCCTTGTCTAGACCTCCCCTGATTCCCATCCCCTTTTGACCTTTTCTACATCACATTAATGCCACTTATAATAAGGCATTCCACAGTGCCATAAGCTAATATTTAAGGGAAGAGGATTTCATGTTTTGATTCAACAATATCTGGGCTTTAGAAAAATTATCCTGGCACAGCTTCAAAACCAGAGAATCTCTCTGAACATCGGAGAATGCAAAGAGCTCTCCCTGCGGGACTGAGATTCAACCTGCAACAAAGGTACACCAGGGCTTTGTGGAATCTCCAAAAACTGCTCTTAAGGGGGGTTCATTGGAGCGGTGACTTCAGAACGTATCAAGACAGCTTAAAAAGTTCTTGGATTGAAAAACAACCTAGTGGGAAAGGAGATGTAAGCCAAACAGATTCAATATAAACTCATTAAGGCATATAGGGAGTGCTATTACTGACTTGCCTAACTTTTATCAGCTTCTTCCCCTACTTAAAACAGGGGGAAAGAAGAGATTCCAGGCAATCTCCCAGTGATGCTCTAAAAGAAACTAAGGCTGCTAGCAGATAAAGCAGGGTTTCCCTATGCCATTCTTTAGCTTGCTTTCACTAGCCAGGTCCCCATGGCAGCCATTATGTGATTCACCACATCTACCATGGGAGCCATTTTGTCATAGTGCCCTCAGCAGTTTCTCAAATTCAAAAATTTGCCCTTGGGTCCATAATGTTTGGGGACCCCTGAGATTGGGAATTAATCCAATATGGTGATTCAGTCAACCCCATACCTACAAGTCACAAAGGGATCACCACCCACCCCCATTTGTCCAAGACACCGACCAGGAGATCAGTGGGCTCAATATATGACACATGTACACAAAACACTAAGGCAAATTTGGCTCCTTTTCACCCCTGGCTGCTGCTTCTGCTCACACTTCTGGTTTTTAGTGCTCATGTCATCGAGGAAGCTGTTATTTGGATGACACTTGAGATGTGGAGTTCCCACACCATACCTGGCAATTTTATAAGCTGTTCTTTAAAACCATGTGGTCTACCAGCCCTTGGGGACATTTCATCCAGTACAAGCTATTTACCATCGTTCTCTCCTTTCCAATTCCATGGAGTAGGGTTTGGCCTGAGATCGGAGTTCCATTTCAGAGATCCTTTCAGGGGCTGCACTCCAGTGGGGGTGGGGGAGGCAAAAGGGGGAGGGCTAAAAAAAATCCTAGCGTATTTTAGCTTATTTATTTATTTTATTTATTTATTACACTTATATACCACCCCCATAGCCAGGGCTCTCTGGGCAATTTAAAGCTCTTGCTCCAGAGAGGAAGCCTTAGGAGAAGCATTTCAAACTTTTAGAACCAGGGTGGTTGGGGATGCACAAAAGCAACAACACTACCAATGATTGGTGGCTGGGGGGAGGGGTGTGGCCTTCTGGGGAACCACAGAGGGGTGGATCTGACCCCTGGGCCTGAGGTTCTATACCTCTGCCATTCAGGACAGGAAAGGTAGTTGGTTCCCATTATCCACACAGAAGGAAAAGCAGAAAGAAACAAGGTGCAAGGGACTGTGTGGTGTAGGGGCCGGAGTGCTGGACGGACTCAGGTTCAAAGATCTACTCAGCCACGATTGCTTCCTGGGTGATCTTGGGTTATTCACTTTCAGCCTAATCTACCCTATGGGACTGTTGTGAGGATAAGGGAAAGGGGACATACCATATACACTGCACCAAGCTTCTTGGAAGATGGGAGGAATCCCCCCACAAGTCAATATATTTTATTTACTCATACTAGTTTAGTACCAATTTTCAAGCATAATTGTTCTCAAAGTGGTCCACTGTGTGAAAAGTGGTTGCCACGTGTGCAAGTCGTTTGGAGCTAGGTGTGGTGCCTTAATGGCTTGCTAGATGTCACGTAGGTACGTCTTGTCAAGAAGGTGGGGCTAGACTGCTGCAAGCATGCCAAGAAATGTTCTGCATTTGTAACTGCAGGAGTAAAGGACGATCCCCTGGCTATGTGTGCTCTCTCGTTATTCGGTTGGAAATATTGCACAGATGTTTTCCTCCAGTGCTAGAAGCCACTACAACGCAATCCTTCCTCCCATCCCTTTTCTTAGGGAAAACCAGCACAGAACATTTTAACATTCATAAACCTTATAAGCTGTGCAAAAAAGTTAGCATCATCGTTCTCACAAATGTGTAAACTGAAGCTGTGGTAAGTCTTCCACTGGATTGCTTAAAGAAGCAAGCCTATGAGCGTCATCAGACAAGCATTTTATCGCACGTTCGTTACTGCCCACTCATGGCTTTTTGTGCGTACTTTAGACGACGATGCTGTCTGCCTCCCGCACATCTCCTGCTCCTTCTGGCCTTTGGTCCATCAGAAAATAGACCCCAGTAAATCAGAATGTTTTTTTAAATGAAACGTGCCATTTCCTGATGTCTGCAGGAAAAGCCGTATGATAAAAACGCCCACTGAATGGACCACAGTCATTGTTTACTTCCTCTTTCTTCCCGTGTGTGTGTGTGTGTTTGTGTGTGAAGAAAGAGGAAGTATTGTGGGACAGAGGTGGGGGGGGAAGCGACGGGAAGGAAATGCAATTCTCCCCCCCCCCCATCTGATGACGCTCTATGACAAAACCAGGAATGCACTGACCCAGACCAGAACACAGAGTACTGCTGCCTTTCTCACCGTGGCATAAATGACCATGCTAAGACACGGCACATTCCAGAGCCCTCTTGGGAAGCTTGCTTAACACCAATAGTGAAAAGATAGCACTTACCTTTCTGCCTCTCTCGCTGTCTGGGAGGTAACAGTGTCGAGGGAATCCCCGGGCAGTGAAGCTCTTCCCAGGATTTGGGTGCTCTGGTCCCTGGGAAGATAGAGAGAGAATGGGAAATATGAACTAAACTGACTTTTAAAATATCTTCAAAGGAGGTTCATTGGGTGAGAAAAAAATCAGATAATCTCTAAATATCATACTCTCCTTTGGTAAGGAACAGGGATGGGCGAATGAGCAATGTCTGAACTCACAAAATTTGTCAAAACATCAGCTTGCTTCTTGTTTCTCCTTGGTTTGTGCTCACATTTGTGCTCACTGTTCAATTTGCGCAAACAGGAAAATTGCACAAAACAGCTATCAAACACAAAAACTGCAGAAAGTAATCCCCAGACTTGTGCAAAGTTCTCCCATAGACTAAAGCAGGGGTAATATAAAAGTTATGCATTTTCGAGAAAGTTGTGCATTTTTCAGAATTTGAGCCTTTTGAGAATGCACATTTTGTGAATGCAAATGCAAGTTCAGGAATTTTCAAACATTTTCAGAGATGTTTTCAAATGCGTTCCTGTTCATGTGCAGGGTTGTGAGTGGGGCAGTTTTGAGTGATATGCATGCTTAAACAAAATTCTCATATATGCCTAGTGGCGAAGCCAAGGACAAAGAGTTCAGTTCAAGGATTCCACCCACAGTCCACCCTACTTCTCCCCCTGAATTTACAACTGTGGTCCTATTGTCAGGCCCCTGCCCAGAGCCAGAGTCTCACCTGAACCCCTGGTGGGATGTTGTAGATAATACGGATGGTTTTACTGTCGAAGTGTCCAGGCAACGAATGGGGAATGAGGTGATATTCCATCTTTCCAGGAGGCTGGGTGCCAGTCTTCACCCCATAGATGGTTTTGCAGGTCGGACACTGCAAGCTCCCATCCTAAAAGCAAAATGGACAAGTAATAAGACCAGGCCAGAATAGCACAAAATAAAAAGACAGCAGGCTGACGTTAAATAATACTACATCCACTCCCAGCACCATAAAATAATTGGCAGAATAAATTTGTAGTCTCGAAGGCGCCACAAGACTCTGCTGTGGACTGGCAATGGCTCTCCAGGATTTTAGAGGGTCTTTCTTCCCCATGATCCGCTACCTGATCTTTTACTTTTCAGCATACAACAAAGACATTTTTTAAAAATGAAATGTGTGAAGCATTCTTAAGCCCCAGTGAAAGGTGTTTTAATAGGTTACCTTGGAGAAGATGCAGCCAAGAAACATGGGGGAGAAAGCTTGTCATTACAGTAATGTTCCCAGAAACGTGATGTATTCAGCATTGCTTTGAACTTAGCTTAGACGTGATGGACTTTTTTTCACTTGCATGGTCAGCCCAAGGGAGAATGCCAGAGCCGTTAGGTGACCAAGGCTAATGCAGCTCATTTAAAATGCAAAATGGAACCTCAGAGATCAAGTCTCTCTAACTGTGGGCTTCAACTAGGGCTGTGTATATTCTGCATACATTAAAAAAAAACAATTCTGCACCAAAGAAACCTAGATTCTACCATTAATAAATGATGCATACTTGCACTGAATTTGCATAATTTATTGTGCTTCCTCCAGCTAAGACAGAAGAACAAAGAGTTATACACTCCACTGGGGCTCCATTCCCAAATCATTGCAAGTCGTCCCATCAGTCTCTTTTGGCTCCTAAGAGAGACCCTGCTTATACATTGCTTTATCTCCACAGTCACAAGGCCTAGAAACTTGGTTAATAATAATAATAATCAGGTTCTCAGGATGCTTCTATCATGCCATTGCAGATGCACAGAAAGAACAGAAACGTTGGCTTTGATTCATTAAGGAGGGACAGGTGGCTTATGGTGACCACTTCCTGTGGGGCATCTCTAGCCACATGAAGCGACAGCCACGTGTAGTCTCTGGCCACACCCCTGCTTCCACTTGTAGTCTCTGGTCACACCCTGGCCACAGCCCTGCTTTCCCAGCAGATGTAGCATGTAGGAGTGTACTAAGAAATGGTTTGCCACATGGCCAGGTATTACAAATGTGACAATGTTCTCCATATGGTTTCAGCCATCACAGGGAAATAATAATAATAATAATAATAATAATAATAATAATAATAATAATAATTTGTTACCTGCCTCTCCCTCTAGATCGAGGCGGGGTACAACACAAATAAAAACACCATAAAATACATACAACTAATTGTGTGTGTATGTACCATGCGTGTATGGTGCCAGGTACCGCTCCATCGTGCCTGGGTCCAGCTTCAGCTCAGAGCCCCCCTCCCTCCTGCCACTGTCACTGCTGAACTTTGCAACTAAGAATCTAGTGCCTGAATTTGCTTTTCTTTTTTCTCTCTCGCCTCCCTCCCAATCCCCTTTCCTATAGTGTCATGTTTTTCAGATTGTAAGCCTGTGGGCAGGGACTGTCTTAAGAAATATTTTTATAAGCCGCTTTGAGAGCCTTTTTGGCAAAAGGGCAGGATAAAAATGCTAAAATAAATAAATAAATGTGGTGTGTATTTATAGGCTGCTTTTTGACACACGGTATATAAACATATTAAAAATACAGGAAAACAACAACACAAGTTAAAATGTGCAACCCAAAATACAATCAATAGTCAGACACAGAACGAGATTCTTTAAAAATACTTCTGAACAAAGGAGAGCATTCCAGAATCTGTGCGCCACAAACAAGAAGGCCCTGTCCTACATAACCACCAGCCATACTTCAGACAACAGAAGAAAGTAGAACAAAGCTTCTAAGTGGGTGGGAAGAATCATGTAGCAAGCATTTTGCCAGATTCTAATCTAAGTAGGCCTGATTCACACAATCTTCAATGTTTGCTCCCGAGCAGAATTCATAATGCATCCACCCGAGACTGCAGGTGTATCCTGCCCACCTCTGCCACCCTCTTCCCATAACACACCTTGTTTCCGTTGTTGTACATGGCCACGAGGCAGTGGAGGTGATACATGTGGCCACACTTGGAGAGCTTGCCCACCAAATCTGGCTTGATGGCTGGCTGAGGCCCCTTGTAGCCTGAAGGGGCAGAGAGGCGTTCCATGCAGATGGTACAGTCCTAAAAGAGGGAGGGGCAGGAGACAATGATAAACAGAAGAGCTAAGTATGTGCACACATGGAAAGACTGGTCTGAATGAAAGGCAAGCTACAGTGGCTAGAACTCTTGCTACCATAATGTCCTCCTTGGAAACAATGAAATAAATATGTGTAAAGCTCATCCTGCAACTCCCATCACTCTACAGTCCAGGGATGGGCAACTTGTGGCCCTACAGAAGGTTTAGCTTACAACTTCCATCAGCCCCACCTAGCATAGCCAATGCTGAGGCATGAAGGGAGTTGTAGGCCAAAATATCTGGAGGACCGCAAGTTGCCCACCCTTACTCTACACCAGTGGTCTTCAACTGGTGGGTCGCAACCCAGAAGTGGGTCATGAGATCAGTCTAGATGGGTCGCAGCAAAGCTATTGCCGTCATGTTAGGCAAATGTGAAAATGGGTCCCATGTTGCAGATTGGGAGTCCGAGGTGGGTCTTGGGTCTGGACCAGTTGAAGACTATCACCTGCTGCTCTACGCCACCTGCCATACAGGCTTCCAACGATCTCCCCCACATCCCATCCCCAATACATAACAAAGCTCAAAGGAGCAGAGGAAGCTGCTTAAATCACATCAGGCTATTGGCCCATTCAGCCCAGTATTGTCTGCTCTGTCTGGCAATGACTTCTCTTTCCTCTCTCCCTTTTAAGTCCCTCCACAAAATCCACTTCTCCAGCAAAGCCTCTATCAAAATTACCTTACCTGCACCTCCACTGAGGCTCCCACGTTCTATCTTCAGTGAATACTTATTTGTCAATCCATGACCTCTTTCCTCACCCAGATCCCCTTTCCGCAGTGTAGTTTATAAGCCCACTGGGTGGAATCTGCGTCACTTCTGTATTCTGGACCATGCCCAGTACACCATCAGTGCTAAGTAGATGGTTAGCAGTAGTAACAACAGTTCTAGTAAGGTTGGGAAAATTGATGCTCTGCACTAAAACAAAGTTCTGCACCGGAGCAAACAGACATCTGCACCCAGAAAACTGGAAGTCCCATCTCCAGGCCCAACACTGGAGCTACTGTACTACACTGGCCTCAACAAACCCAGACATGATATATAGAAAGAACCAGGCTCACCTCATCTGGAGGGTGGCGCACCTTCTGCAGGTATTTTTTCAATACTTCCTCAGGGGTTTTGCCTGGAAGAGATGAGAGAATTGGAGGGATCATTCCTGAGAGCTTTCACAGAGCCTCCTAGAACCATTTTGGTAGCAATATTGTAGAAACCCACCCCACCCATCAGCCATTAAGTTGCCTTCCCCCTGCTTTGTGTTTGGCTCTCTTCCCACCCAAGTCATTTGGAGCTATTTGCTTTGCACATACTGGCTCAATTCTGATATCCTCATTGATGAGCTATAGTTAGGGCTGCCTGCCTCTGAAAGTCTCTGCACCATAGAGATAGTGCTAAGCAGACAGAAAATGAGCACACATAAGCAGCTCTTGCTGGTGGCTCCCCAAGCACACCCTCTCCGTGGCACTCTCATCGGCCCAAAACCCAGCTCTTGCTGATTGATTGATTGATTGATTTTATTTACTTACTTACTATGACCCTGTTCAGATGGCATGCTCAACCACCATGTTTAAGCATTTTGAGCTAAACTTTATGGCACAGCCATGTCATGTGAACCATTCCTAACAGTGGTGGCTGCATAAACACCATTTAAACACACTCACTGACCATTTGCTGCAAAAGGCTTAGCCTAACCATGGCTTAGCGTGTTGTCTGAACAGGCCCATAATTTCTATACCACCCAATAGCCAAAGCTTTCTGAGGGTTCACCAAAGTTAAAACCCCAAAATACAACAAGACAAAATATAAAACCTTTAAAAGTTTAAAACAGAATAAAACCAGAGTAAATGCCAACAGCAGTGTAAACATCTAAAAACAGTGCCACACATCTAAAAACAAAAGTGGAAGACTAATCATTGCCAGTGTGCAGATCACCATCTAAGATTAAAACAAGACCAATCACAACAGCACATCTTTTTACATGTAAGAAACATCTACAGCAAGGATAGAAAGACAAATTTCCAGTTTACATTCAACATTCGAATCCACTCATAGCCCCAATGCCAAACTCAGGTGTGCAGAGTGCAAAGATTGCATGCCTGCCATGTTGTGAGTGCGTCTGTCTGTCCATCCATCCTTCCCTCTCAGGGATGTTATGGGATTCCTGAAAAAGTCTCTACCCAGTTTGAGGCTGCAGTCCAGAGTTGGGCTAAGCAACACTCCTCACTTATCTCCATGCCTCCTGCAGGCTTGATTGTTGCTGCCTCTGTTGCTTCCACCCAGGTATCTCACACATCCGAGGCCATTCAAACCCAGACTTGGTCAGATGCAGAAACAAGGCTCTTTGCAGTTGGGTAGACAAGCAACGGTGCACAAGAGGGAATTCTGCAGGTGAGGCTATTGTTAACTGGCTGGCTAAGTAATTGGCACAGATGTGCTATACAAAAACCTGTGTCCAGTGCTGAGAAAAAGTCAATTCCTTCAAGGAAAAAAAAAAAGGCAATGCCTCAAGAAAAAAGCACTAATTTATTTATTTATTTATTTATTAAACTTATATACTGCTCCCATAGCCAGGGCTCTCTGGGCGGTTTATATTTCATTACTAATGAAATGATTGTGCACATATGAACGTAATTTTTACTGTATGCATTTTAACGTTGGGAGGGCTTCTGCCTTATAAATATTTTGAATGAATAAAATAACATCAATTGGGGTTGAGGGGAAAGCCATGGCCTTTTACCAACTCCCTCCCCCGTTCCTCAAGAACAGGAAAAGTGTCGCCATACTATAAGTCGTAGCATCCTGTGGCAGGATAGATGCAAGAAGGCAAGCAAGCTCATCACACCAGACAACTCCTGTTGCTCAGCTCTCCTCAGCCACAGAGTGAAACAGCCCAGGGGCTGCGTCTTTGAAGACACAGCAGCAGAACCACAGCACTCGTCTTCAGGCCTGTTCACCACCTTTTATGAATTCCTACCCAAAGCAGGCTTCCTGGCACAAGCTTCCTGAGAAGATTTTGTCCTGCTTCTCTTTCCTCCCCATGTCAAACTCTCAACGTTAAGTTCCCTTCCTTCTACTTCGTGCCTATTGCTCTAGTCATACTTGCCCACTTCCTCTGGAGCAGCCTTCTAAAAACAAGTTATCTGCATACGTTCCTCCTTGTATGTTTCTATGTTGTCCAAACAGAAATCAAATGAGCTGTGTATAGGCTTGCCCTTCCAGAAGTTCATCAGACTCAAGCTGATAAGGCCATGGATACTAATGTGATTTGCACTTAAAAAAAAAAAAGTATGCAGCAAAGAAGAAGCAATGTTGTTTATGATTACAGGGCCCTCAACCCATTCTGTGGAAACTTCTTTACAAGAACTAACAAAAATGCAAACCACAAGCTGTGCTCTGGAATTGCGTCCCATTTATTTATTCCTTGCATTTATATACTGTCTTTCTGTAGCCAACCAAGTGGTTTGCAAGAATTTGGACAAGAATAATAAACAAAATACAAATATAATAAAACATTAAAAGCAACCTTTAAAAAAGCCTTAGCGATTAAAAAAAAACAAATTAAAAAGATGCATTTTGACCCCTTTCCTGAACACAGACACGGTGGGGACCAGTCACAACTCTCAAGGGAGTGCAAAGAGAGTGCATTCTAGAGTTTGGGAGTAACACAGGAGAAAGCCCTTCCTGTGTGCTGGACAACCAGGCCTCCCCATCCCAAATAAGTTCAGCTATAGTAATTACACAAATAACCCTTTCTACGATTCTAAGTTAGCAACTCTGCGATGCACTTGCAGCATTCACCAAAGTGTTTTTTCATTCTGTGCCAAGGTAACTGACACAGTAGACGAGGGGGCAGGGGGGGAAGGGGCATACCATAACTCAGTGGTAGAACATGCAGATTCAATCCCCGGCACCTCCAGGTAGGGCTTGGAAAGACTCCTGTCTGAAACCATGGAGACCTGCTGCTGCCAATCAGTGTTGACAATACCTGGTCTGACTTAGAGCTTCTCGACATGAGCGATTTATTGCGCACTCACAGAAGTTTGTGGGACCTTTACATGACACCATTAACCTCCCTCTACGGCTCTCCCATGCCTTCCCTGCCCCCGTAATCTTGCTTTAAAAACAATCAGAGATAATGCACTATTTAAAATTATCATGGGATACGATACAGCCACTAGATGGTGCTGTTTCACTGAACTTTACAGAGAGGGAAAGTTTTCAATTCCAAACCCCTGGTCATTTGTCTCCAAAATGAGGTGTAGTCAACATAGAAAGACCCCAGAAGAAGAAAAAATGGTCAGGGTGCAGGGGTTTTCCCTTAATGTATAAGGCAGCTTTCTATGTTCCCCAAGAAACACCCATTGGTAAGGGCTGAAAGGCAAGTCAGGGATACAGTTCCAGAAATTGCAATGCAACCAGTTGTATACCCTATATACTAACAGTGAACTCAATTCATTCTCTGAGTATGGATCCTTACGTGGATAAAACAGCAACACCCACACACAAGAGGGAGGTACCAGCAGGCTTAGGTGAATTCCAAGCATTAAAGAAGTACTGGAAATCTTTAGAAAAAAACATTAAGTAAACCAATAAAAACTAAGCAGGCTCAATGGCCAAACAATGCTGACTCACAGGGGGTGGGGGCGAAATGGAATGGCGCCTTCTGGAAAATGGCACCACTGGCTGGAACTCTGAACAAGAGCACTCCATGCTGCAACATTTTGTTGCAGGTCCACTGGTTCAATCTATTGTCTCAGAGTATTAAATAGCTTACTGTTCATCATCTACCATGTTTTCTACCTTCCATTGACTTCACAATGCAGCTTTCTTCTTTGTCTGAGAATGTAAACTCCAGTTCTTCAAATTCCTGATATCCTCATAGAATATTGTAATGTGGGAAGGGGAGGAGGTACATTTGGGCTGGGACTTAATAGGCTTACAAACACAAAATACAAAACACCTGGCTGTGGGTGGGCTTAACTACAGCCAGATCCCACATGTGTTTACTCAGAAGTAAATGCCATTGTGATCAATTGAACTTACTCCCCGTGGGCTGTGTACAGGACTACAGCCTTAAGTTGGCCATCTAAGCAAACTCAGCAGGAGAGTGTAATGCTCTTGGCAAGAGGACTTTTGTTTCTAGGGGCTCCAGGCTGACTGGAAACACCACCTGCAGATCTGGAAGCTTTAGATCCCGGATGCCTGGGGCTCTCTAGGATCTTGGTGAGGGAAAAGCACTCTGGACCTGCTCTGGGGGATGCATATATTCTCAATTCATATGTTCCAAGGTTGCGTATGGGCACTGTTCCACCCTGGAGATCTCTGGCACAAATGAAGCCTTGGCTGTTGGTCATGCGATGGACATTTTGAGCATACCTGCCTTTGTCAGAGTTATAATGAGTGGGGAGGGAGGTGTGCTGGACAAGAGATTGTGGGCCCTGTAGCTGACTGTTTGTGCTTCTGCCAGTGAAACTGATTAGGCTTCTAGCTTCCTCCCCCACCCCCACCCCCTAATGGCACATGGAAGCATAGATTGTTATGTGTCAGGCAGATGTGAAGTACTCTGGAGAAAGAACAATTACAAAAGGGAAACGCCACATCGGATAGGGAGTGCAGTGCAGCATGCTTGCTATGGTTGGGTTGGGAAATCATGAGGGGGTGGAGGATATGTGTAAATCAACAGCAGGGAACATGTGTTAGGTAATGCAACAGACGGGAATCATCCAAGGGAAAGTTTTGGAAGAACACTGATTGGCTATCTGCCATTGTCTCTGGCTATCAACAGATGCAGCCGTACGCTGGTATGGGACAGAAAAGTGGGGGTGGGGAGGGAGCAGCACAGGGCAGCAGAATGATGCCTGAGAACAGGCGGTCCCCCAGCCTTTGGGGTTCATGTTCATGTTGAAATTTGAGCAATGATTGTGGCTACTACCACAAAATGGCTGTCACGGAGGCTTGGCTAGTCACAAATGCGAAGTAATTTGCCCAAGAAACGGAGTATAAGGCAGAGGTTGGGTCTGAGCTCCAAGTCTCAAGCCAGATGTTTGACATTATTAAACTATCTATTTCCCAGAAGGAAAACTGGTGACACTCAAAAGAAATCCCCCACAGAAACACACACCCTGGTCCCCCACCCAAGATTAAAACAATGACAACAGCCTCCCAGGACAATATGTTCTGCACCACCCTAGGATGCTCCCCACCCCACTGTCCCCTCAACACCCCCCATCCCACCCCAAGCTTACCAAGCAGGGGCAGGTCACTTTTTCTTTCTTTTTTCCTGTCTTTCCGAATATGCTTAAGGCAGTTTAGCTAGGAGCACTGGAAAGCAAAGCACTAGGGTGACCATATGGAAAGAAGGACAGGGCTCTTGTACCTTTAACAGTTGAATAGAAAAGGGAATTTCAGCAGGTGTCATTTGCATGCATGCAGCGCCTGGCGAAATTTCCTCTTCATCACAACAGTTAAAGGTGCAAGAGCCCTGCCCTCTTTTGTTTCTGGTCAAGAGGGCAGGCCTCCTGTAGTTGTAACTGTTGTAATAAAGAGGTAATTTCACCAGGTGCTGCATGCATACAAATGACCCCAGCTGAAATTCCCTTTTCTGTATAACTGTTAAGGATACAGGAGCCCTGTCCTCCTTTCCATATGGTCATCCTAACTAGCTCCAGCTACCCTGACCTCTTCCTTTCCTTAGGATGCCTCTGTGCCCCACACGGGACCTAGAGGCATTCTGAGGGAAAGAGAGAATGAAAGAAAGAAGGCTGGTGGTTGGTAGCCCCAAAAAATATCAGGAGGGATAAAAAAAAAAAAGCAGGAAGGACACAGGGTCTTAGGGACAAGAGATTGCCAAGGAAGATGATCCCAGCTTTAGAATAATTTCTGGTTAACAGTTGTAAGAGACCTAGAGAAAACTTGGAGCAAAGGGGCGAACAGTCTGTAGACTGGTGCAAGCAATGACAGGAATGTACTAAGTGAACTCCAAAGCCAAGAGCTGTCACAAGATTTCTGAGTAGACAAGTCCTCAACTAGCTCATCCTCCCGAAGGAGCCAGCCAATGATAACGCAGCAGCACACATGGTGTCACTGTACCAGAATTTGTACAGGTATTCTGGCAGAAGCGGATTGAGCTGAAGCAGGACATGGTCAGAGCACAGGATTGATACAGCAAGTGAAACCATCATTTTCCTGTGCATCTCAAGCCTCGAACCATGGGTTGGCTTCTAACTAGTTAGTACAAACCATGGTTTGGTGTGATATCTGAGTTGAGTTACTTACTGCAACGCACCTGTAAAGATTGTTATGTGAAGGGCTCATGAATTTTGGGCACTCTTAAAGGGGTGCCATGGACTTTTGCTATCTTCCAGCTGTGCAAGTCTGCAAGTGATGGAGGCAAGGGATGTGGAAAGAACAGACTCTCTTTTCTTACCTTTCTTAGTCTGCTTTTTGGTAGTTTTGCGGCAAGTATTGGAGATCCCAGGGATGGACTTGATTTCACTCTTGCTGACTGGAGGGGGGTGCAGAACCAGCTTTGGGGGTCGAGTGAGGCAGACAGGCAGCCCTGCAGCACTCATAAGGATCCCTGTGATTCCTGGGTGGGATAGAGGGGGCATTTGATAAAGTGATTCCTCCTAGCCCTACAAAAGCCTGCTAACCCTCCCCCCCCAAACTGCGTACCTGTAACAGAGATCCTTGCCTCTTCGTTTATAGCCTCCCTTATGCCAAAAGCATTCAGCAATAACAGGAACACCTTTACTCAACCCCAACTGGGAATGTCTCTGCAGGGCACCCCAAACTTTCTGCCTGTGACACTCTGTGGTCCGGGACTAAGTTTCATCTATTGGGGCTTTCCCATTTTTGTGGTTGGCAAGAAGGCCTCTTATAATGCCTCAAAATAAAGGGCAGCCCGATAAACATCAGACTTAGGGCCACCTTTCCAAACCTAGTACACTTAAGATGTGTTGGACTACAAAGACCATGCTGACTGGGGGACAACAGAAGTTACAGCCTGACACATATGCAGTGCCTGAGGTTGGAGGAAGCTGATATAGATCCTACCCCACAGAACATCAATATCGCCTTCCTCTGAAAGTTTCTGTTGACATAACTCCTATCTTTTTCCCTATGCCAGCTCAGCTTATCCTATCCTCTCCCTGAATAAATGTAAGGCACAGCGTCTCCCTGCTCCCCCATCATTGTGTTCTGATATGATCCCTCTGAAGCCTTACAAAACGCCCCCAGGCCTATTCGAGCTCCCCAGATGTCCCTCATTTAGGCCAAGCGACAGTCATGAGCCAGTCATATTTGCTCTGGTCCCACAGTGATTCTGCCCCCCTTACCTGCCAGTGCTGGGTTGACTGGGCTTGAGCCATTGAGGTTTTTCACAGGAACTGTAGGGACCCTGTGAGGGGAAAAGGCAGGCTTTTTAAAGCTGGCTATGCATCAAATCTGCACCATTGTGAAAAGAAGAGTCCTTGAGAACTAAGCAAACATGGAAGGAGCCTAGGCCCAGATTTCAAAGGGTGCCTCAAAATCCTTCTGAAGAACAGAGCTGGAGGCACTGCAAGGGCAAGAGGAATGGTGCACTACATTTCCCACACAATCTACACAGGAGAGGGAAGCAGGTTCCCTGCAGTTTCTCTGATCCCTAGAGCGAGTTCCGCTAGGCCCCTGAAAGTGACAAAACGCAGTATGTTCCCACTAAACTAGCCTGGCGGGTTACATCCCTGCCTTTGGCTGCTAGCAGCCTGAGGCACAAACACACTCCCTGGATGAACAAGGAGATCCAGTCTGGGAGAGGCAAGCAGTATCTGAGAGAAGGGCGTGTGCCGGAGGCAGGAGGACTGGTTTGGTGGAAGGGCACATCTGTGGTTGTGACAGGCACATGATTCCTTAAAGGTGTATGTGTACAGGGTTTGGGGAAAGGGCCAGATGTGCACTGGGTGTGTTCTTCCAGCCATGGTGGTCTTCTGCCTACCAGCATGGCAGGTAGGATCAACTGTTGAACTAGGCAGCGAAAGTAAGCATAGCAACAATGGTGAAGGGTCCTCCTCACAAGGAAAATGTTCCTGGTTTTTTCCCCACCAGAAATGTTTCCTCTGCCTCCACTTCCAGTTTAATGCTGAAGTTCTGTAGGAGTTACTTTGTGCCCTGAAACAGGGTATTATTTACCTAAAGCAACCCTCTTAGGTACCTAGCCGAGACTTTGTAAAAACTAGCAATAGTTTCACCATCAAATGTGCATACCTGCCGAGGGGAGAAGCTGTTATGAATCTCTCAGTCACTCACCACAATATGTATGCAGAGCCACCAACTTTTGGCCATGTGCTGATAATTGGGTTGGAAGTACGTGGGGAGAAGGTACACGGGCAGCTTCCCTGAAGTAGGGTTGTACACACATTTCCCTGCTCATGAGTGTACTCGTGTATAAAGTGAGAAGCGGCTGATAATCATGTCTAGATGTGCAAGATGACCTTTGGGGAAGTTTGAAGGGAAAGGTTTTTTAAAAACCTATATATATTTAGTTGTTTTTTAAATGGTTTTGGGGTTGTTTTTTAGAAGTGAGGGTACAGGATTTCTCATGCTGTGTCTGATGGGAGGAAAAACTATGTCTAGCACATTGGGGTTGTAGTATGAAAACGTGCATTCCTACAACCCACTCTTAGAATGTATCTATATGACAGCTTCACACACTCCTGGTCTGTCCCTGCAGCGCAGGAATTGTCCTAGAAAAAGCAGCGCTTTCCCCCTCCTCGGAGCACCTTCCATTTACGTTCAAGAAGCCAGCCACGGGGACTGCACAAGCTACGTTGGGCCCTTCCCCAGGCAAGGCCAGGCGAAGGCAGCCCAGCCGGAAGAATCCTGCATGTCCCTGCTATCATGAGAGTTCTTTGGCCAAACCCTTACAACAGTTTTAAATCCCAGAAAATGCCATTTGCCGCCCACGGGTGTAGGCCTTTTAAAAGTGAACCATCCTGATTTTGCTCCTGAGATTGAAGAAAAGGGGGGTTGCAGCTATTGTGGAGTCATCTGGGATAGAGATAGATGAAGTGCATATGAGACGGCAAGGCCTGCATTACAGACAGAGCGAGGGACCTTTCTAGCTGGACAATAGTTGCCGTAGTGACAGACCAAGACTTAAGGAGAGACAGAGAATCCTCTAATCTAAAGACCGAGGCATTTCCCCGCCTTCCCGGCCGCTAGCCCTCTTCTCACTGCTCCTTTCTCCAGCTCTTTAGAAACCTTGGTTATGTCTCCCAAGTTATTCACAGCGCCTTTTGTTCTGGGAAACATCGCCTTGGCCCCCTTCCTCCCTTGCTCCCTTCCATGGGAAAGTCTTTTGGAAGGGTCATGGGCAGGGAGGGGGGAGCCACCAGTGACAGAAGGCCGATGGCAAAGTCAGACAAAGGGGAAGAAACACGCTAATTAGATGGCCAAGAAAGAGTGTTTTGGTCAGGGTTGGGTGGGTGGTTTTTACTGAGGATGGAGTGTCTTCCAGATCGGGCAGCAGCCGTGAAAATCTTTCTATGGGCCTTTTGATAGGAATCATCCCCAGATCTGAGGGGTAGAGAAAAAGAATGTTTCACTTCCTCATTAAAATTCAAAAGGGGTTTGCAGGCCTCCCCATTTTATGGTTAAAGGGGCCTGTAGTATTTGCTGAAAGCAAAGGGGCTGAAAGGGGTTGATGTGGGAGTGTCAGCCACAGGCAGTCTTCACTCTTCATTAGGAAATTTTCTAACATGCTGGCCGTTTCAGCTGTATATATAAACTAGCCACGCAGCTCTACTCCAGTCACCCATCACATCCCCCTAGATGAGGGGTGGGCAGCATGTGGGCCTTTAGAAGTTGGTAGACTGAATCTCCCATCAGCCCTAGCCAGCATAGCCAATGGTGAGAGATGTTGGGTGTGGTTCCTGATGTCCAGCTGGACATCAGGAAAAACTTCCTGACTGTTAGAGCAGTACGACAATGGAACCAGTTGCCTGGTGAGGTTGTGGCCTCTCCCACACTAGAAGCCTTCAAGAGGCAGCTGGACAACCATCTGTCAGGGATGCTTTAGGGTGGATTCCTGCATTGAGCAGGGGGTTGGACTCGATGGCCTTGTAGGCCCCTTCCAACTCTGCTATTCTATGATTCTATGGTTGTCCAAAAACATCTGGAGGGCCACACGTTCCCGGTCCCTGCCCTAGATTCTCCGTCAGGTCCTCCAGTTTACCCTAACTTGTGTTTCTACACAAACAGCTATGGAGATGACTCATTCACATTCACCACGTGTCAGAAGTCAGTTTCTTTAAAACACAAAATGCTTTTAAATCTCCACAACTCAGTCTTTAAATGAAAGTTCCACCTCGTGATGAGTTCATCTACTGCCAAAAAAACAAAAACAAAAAAAACCCCTAATACTTCACAGGAACTGACATTTGGCTTGTCATCAATATGGTGAGTATTTTTAACATCAGAAGATGTTCCTCTACAGTAATCCAGTAACAGAGTCAGATGGCCAACACTGAAGAACAAATCAATCCGAGAGAAAAAGCCCTGAAGAGGAAAGGTCAAAATGCCTCTCCTGAGGCTTTTGTTACTGGCTACATAGGCTGGCCTCCTATGGAACTTTTGCCCCACCCCTTTTGTCTCCTCATCACTGCCCATCTCTGGAACGTGGGCCCAGACAGCTTCTCTGAAATGGAATTTGGCCCATGGGCTGAAAGAGGTTTAACGCTCCCGGCCTAGGCAAAAGCAGCGGGCATTACTTACCCTGAGGCTATCAGCACACGGGACTGTGCAATGGCCAGACGCTGCAGGTTGGTCCGGTTCAGTGCATTAAGGCTGGCCCGAGTCACCTTGCCATTGGCACTGGGAGGGCTGGTCGTGGTGAGAGCCGGTGTGCTGGCTGCTTGCCTCCGGCTCACTTGAGAGGCCAGCGTCTTCAAAGAGCTGCGCATCGTGGCTGTTCCATCTTGGGGCTTGTGAAGTGATGCAGGAGTGGGGAGTTTGGTGCTCCCAGAAAGGGAGACGGCTTTACGGGGTGGAGGTGGTGGTTGCAGCTGTTGCTGGAGCTGCTGCTGCAGCTGCTGCTGGCTCACGGTAACTCCAGTCCCTCCGTTGCTCCCAGCTGCCACGGCTGCCTTGATGCTCATGACAAGGAGGCACTGTGGACATGTGCAGGCGGGAGCAGGCGGCGTGCTGGCCACACCAGGGCTTGCTGGCCACGACTGGGATTTGGGCAAGGTCCCAGTGACCAACGGGTAGACCATGTCAAGGCGACGGCGGACGCGGCGCTTGCGTTGGGTCTGCCGATTGATCTGCCCCATCGTGCTGAAGTCAATGATGTAACAGAAGCCAATGGAAGTGAGATCAATCCAGGGATGCTGTTTCTCATAGGCATGTTGGATGGTGATACCCACCTCCATGTCGTAGGGCGTCCAGGTGCCATTGTCATTCTCCCACTCCCATACCACGCCCTTTCCTGGTGCTGAGGAGGGGTCGTAATAGCTGCGACGCACTGGCCGAATGGTGCCTGCAAAGAGAGTCACAGGAGGAGGATAATAAAAGGCACAAAGAGGAAGGAAGACAGATTACAGCTCAAGGCCACAGGAGTGAACCTGACAGTCATGCACAGAAAAGGATTTTCTGTAACGAGCTCTAGCCAGAAATGAGAGCCGGTGTAGCACAGCGGCTAAGCGTATGAGCCTAGAAGGCCCTGACTGAAATCTCACAACAGTCACTGGGTGGTCCTTAAGCAAGCTGCCTTTTTCTCAGCCTCCACTACAGTATGGGGATAATATTATTGGCCTACCTTACAGGGCTAATGCAAGGAAGGTTGAGATAGTGTACTCAAAGCATTCCTAACACATGTACATATGATGAAAGAGAAATTAAACGGCCAATAAAAGTAAATGGGTGAGGTGATTATATCAGTGCATATGGCTGCACCCACTGACATCCTCTGGTCCATGAAAGGCTCTGTGGGTTGTGATTTGGCCCCACACCTAAAACTGGTTCTTCACCCCTGCCCTACATGAGATCCATCTTTCCTTGTCATGTGACAGTCTTTGAATGTTGGTTCTGAGAAATTCCTTTTTCCCCCAAGCGCATTCTGGAAGTGAGGGGAGGAGTTCTACAGATCCGTGCAGCGATTAGGGAGGGACATAGTAACTGGAACTGGACTGGCAGTCAGTTACTGGTGTAGGAAGTCAGGCTGAGTTTTGAGGCAAAATCCAAGAAAAGGGGGAAAGAATAAGCACAACTAGCTCATGGGCCCAATTTCCTTTCAGTGCATTCTTTGGTCTGAATATGCAGTGTCTAAGTGGACTGTAGAATCTCTCTCCTCTCCTTGACCACTTGGCTTTTGCCACTGTGGTTGAACTTCAGACCATGAGGACACTATTAAAAGTCTGATATTTCTACTATTCACCTTACACTACAATTGCTTCTATTCTATATTCACAATTTATTATTATACATTGTGTTACTGTACAACGTGTAACTGAAGGCACTGCTTTCTATATAGTTTTGCAATTCAGGGATTATTTTGGTATGTCATTACAACAATTCCTGATTTATGTACTAGTGGTTTTTAAATCACACTGACCTCCTTTTTCATGTTTTTATGTTAAGAATTTCAGTGTTTTGTTTTAAAGAAAATTTCTAACACTTACAGTCATAGAGAAAAACGCTAAACACGTGAGCAGCAATCTCAAAGGGAAAGTGTGTGTGTGTGGGGAGAGAAGGATTTCCAGTGGTGTATTAATGAACATGCCATGCATTTTTGCATGGAGCTCCATTAATATGTGAGGTGGCTACATGGGTTTATTTCACCATGTTTACAATGCAAAAAAATCACTCAGAGTTGCAATTGGCCCACTCTTTCCACAACATATTTACACAGTGAAATAAACCTGTGTAGCTGCCGCTGCCACCCCACACACACACTACTTGCCCATGTGACCTACCAATCCTCTGTCCCTGAGCCCTAACTCTTTTCCACCCTCTCTTAATTATCACATTCTTGCCAAAATAAAAACAACAACAATCCTTTGAATCTCTTCGAAGCAGAAAAAAAAAAGTACAGTAAGGAAATACGTGTTCATTCACAAATCTAACCCGAGTGCATAATCTGCATTACAGCCCTGCTCTTGTGTTTCTGTCTCCTCACATGTATTAAGCTGTCACAGTTCAGGATTGTAGTTGCTACTGAAATAACAATCGGGCAATGCTGAAAACAAAAACAAAACGAACACTGGTGGAAAATAAGGAAATTCATCTCTGTGGTCCCATAAACAACCCTCTCACCAAATACCTCTTACTCCTCCTGGATAAAATCACCTGAGGCTTTAAGTTACACAGCCATTATTTGATAACAATCATAATACCTAGCGTTAACTAATTATAACACAATCATTAACTCCTGCCAGTGGTATTTACATAAGCAAGGACCCCACCAGTTATTCTCTGACAAAAGAGGGTCATAGCACTCCTGATAAGGGAATCACACCCAGTGATAAATATTTACACAACCAGCAGGGGTTAATAACTACCATACTGTTGTTCCACTGCTGGTATTAACCCGTGGGACTCCCAATGTTGTATTGTCATCTATGGAAGTAGAAAAAAATATATTCTGTGACAGTTTATGTGGGAGCATTTACTCAAAAAAATGTACGTACTTCTATTTGCTTTATTTAAAAATAACTAGCTTGCGATATCTTCCCACTTTGAAAGATACTCAGGGAAGGGGGAGTTAATTAATGCCCCTAAATACTAGCAATAAAATTACAGGTTACTATGGCAGATTTTCTCAGGAGGTTACAAGTGCACGCAATGTTCCACCCACCACACATTCTACCACACATGCAAGGTAGCCTGAGCCTTCTGACATACTGCCCTATTTCACCCACAGAACTTGCTAACGAGATTTTAGAACTGTTTTATCTATGCCAGTGGAGTTAATGGTTTTAAAGATAATCTGATTAGTTACATTCTGAAGCATTAAATCCATGGTTCTCATGTGTGAGGGGTGGGCCTTCCTAAGGAGGTGACAGCAGTTGCTAGGGAAAGCACAAACCTAACTTGCCTTGACAATGCCGATTTCTCCACCTATGTGATTCAGAGCAGAACTATATATTACAAGGGGAACCCGGGTTTCCCAACCTCACTTTTGCCTCACAACGCTAAAGGAGGGGGAATTTGCAAGGGAGAACTGGCAGGAGGGAGGAGAAATACTTTGCTTTCCCCTGCCTGCAGATTCTCTGCTGCATACAGTCCCAGGACATGGTCTGAAGGCATACAATTCAGCTGAAACTAAGCAGGTCTGAGGCCTGGATGCAAGACTACCAAGGGTTCCTAAATATGCTTCACTGAATGCCGGAATGGAAGAAAGACAGGATAGAAATGCAATTAATAAATGAATACGCACACACACACACACACACACACACACACACACACTTAAGAGATCTGGGTTCTAATCTCCACTCAGCCATGAAGCTCACTGGGTGACTTTGGGCCAGTCACTAACTCTCAGCGTAACCTACCTCACAGGGTTATTGTGAGGGCAAAACGGAGAGGACGATGACAACCATGTAAGCTGTCCTGGGTTTCTTGTAAGAGGAAAAAGGGTAGGGTATAAATGTAGTAATAAATAAAATAAATAAACTGGCTCTGCAACTAGGATTACGGGTCATTTGGGAGTGGGTGAGAATGGCCTGAGAGGGCAAGTATAAGATAGAATTAGCAGGTAATGGATGGGCTAAGCACACCCCCACACACTTCCCATCCATATGGTCTTTCGCAAAAAAAAAAAAAATCACATCTCCATGTAACTTCAACAAACACAGATTTACGAACACACATTTGCTGAGGTAACATGTAGTTCTGCCCTCAACTAGGTGAGAAAACAGAAGCTGGACAGGCTATGTATCCCTCCACTTGTCATCATAAAATTGTACAGAAGACCAATCTGACAGCCTTCTATTTTGTTGGCTACTTCTTTTTCACCCCCTCTGCCACATAGCTCTAACTAACTTAAGCTAAGGACAAATAATAGGTCAAAACCCCACTTTAAAGGGTGAGAACTAGCATCGTTCTGATTAGAGTGCTGGTCTGGGACTTGGGAGATCCGGGTTCTAGCCCCTTCTCAGTCATGAAGCTCACTGGGTGACTTTGGGCCAGTCACTGACTCTCAACCTAACCTACCTCATAGGGTTGTTGTGAGGATAAAATGGAGAGGAGGAAGAGAGTCGTGTAAGCTGCCTTAGGTTCCTTGGAGGAGAAAAGGCAGGATATAAATGTAAGAATAAATAAATAATAAAGAAGAGCTTACAGACAAGGAATGCCAGTGATTTTACAGAGGTGAATGCTTCCAACAAACAGGGGTGTGGGAAGCCTCTGAGTCAGTGATCCATGCATTATTTTAAGAGATATTATTTATCACGGCATCCAAGACCTTATCTTATACAAAGAGCAGAAGTACTCAATCAAAAGTTGATTCATACAAGTAATATTGAGACATTAACATAAATCAGAGGGAATCAAAGTCGCATATATTTATGCTTTTATTGCACTTTATAACGTTAGGAGAGGAAAAAAAACAGCACTTAAAAGTCTTTAAATTAAAATGTAGAAGGGGAGATCTGCAAAACTGGTGGTAAAGGGTGCCCAAATCACATCTCACATAATAACTATTCCTCTTCTATGCCCTCCCCTCATCTCCTATTTATCCCAGGTCCTCCCTTCTTGGTCTCATTCTTTACATTTCAAGTAATCTCTCAAAGCCAAACTCAATATGTTGGGAACAGCCAGATCTCCTATGGCCCTGTTCACATATATAGATTGGGGTAAGGGATCTGAGGAAGCATTCATCAATGGGCTAGCACCAGTGCTAGTGACACTGTGCTAGTGTAAACCACTGCTTGCACAACATAACTATTGCTTGCTAGAGCAATGAAAAAAATGATTTGCCACCGAAATTTGGTGCTGCCACTGTATTTCAGTGGCAAATTGCCACTTTTCCCCATTGTCCAAATGTAGTTACACTGCACAACTGCTGGTTTATGCTAGTGCAACATCATTAGTGCTAACATTGGGCCACAGTTGGATACTACCTGATTTTTCCATCAGAATGAATGCACAGGTGAAAAGACCTTAACTCCCCACAGTCCATCCTTTCAGGCACCTTTCTCCCAACCTGACTTTAATACTGGAAGGGACATAGGCCAGAAGAAAAGTGCCTAAAGAAATGCAGGGTAGGGAGTTAAGCTGAAGGCAAAGAAATGTTCAACTATTCTAATCTGTTCATTCCTTCTGAGGTAAGAGTCAGGTCCACCTCACATGCTCCCTTTAAATATGAACAGGACAGACGGGAATAAACAGCATGACTGCCCCTGTCATATCTAGTTTAGCATCCAATCACCAGACTCCCTCTGACCACCTAACTCAATAATCTCCTCCATTCTACCTCTCACCTCAAGTGCTTAACATTCCCATTTAAAAAGGGGGGGGGGCTTAAATATGCAAAACTTTGGCTGGCTCATGCCCTTTAACTACTAACTTTCAGTAGAAGCTATAAATGAGTCTACTTTACAATCCTGGAGCCCAACTACTTCACAATCCCATTTCAAGGCTCCCCTCCCATTTTCAGCACTTTGGATAACATTTAATGGGAAGGGGGGGTGCCACTCTGCTAATTCAGCATTTATTATTAAAAAGTTTAAAATTGATCCTGCAATTCTGGAGAAGCAAGTGTACCTGTATGGGGTAAAAAATGCAAAGATTTCTTCTGGTTTAGTAAGCAACAAAACTGAAAAGTAATTTGACAAGAAGTCTGGAGGCAGTTTAGAAATCCTGACATCTAATTTCTGGTCTGGATAACTTGCTAAGTGGTAACTATAACTGTGCTGTACACTGAAGATACAGATGATTGGATAGCAGGGTAATTATCTTTGAAGCAAAACATATGTAACTGACAGGCATTGATACAAACCAACATTTAAATTATGTGAAAAATGCAAACTTTGAGTATCTCAATTTTGGAATTTATTTATTTATTTATTTTATTTAAAATATTTATATCCCGCCCTATATCACTAAGATCTCAGGGTGGAGTACAGATAAAAACATACAGTATAAAACAATAAATATACACAGTTAAAAACAAATTAAACCATAATCCAAGTTAAAACAATATATAATTTAAAAGCAATAGATGCAGTTAAAACAGTTAAAACAATGTGCCAGTGAGTTTAACCATCAAACGCTTTGTTAAAATGCCATGTTTTTACTTGGCGTCAAAATGCAATCAATGTTGGCGCCAATCGGGCCTCCAAGGGGAGGGCATTCCACAGTCGGGGTGCCACCACAGAGAAAGCCCTCTCCCTTGTCCCATCATAACGTATATGTTGCATTGGTGGGATGCGGAGAAGGGTTCCTCCAACAGATCTAAGGTCTCGGGCAGGCATATATAAGGAGAGGCGCTCTCTCAAGTACCGAAGTCCCAAGCCGTTTAGGGCTTTAAACGTCATTACCAGCACCTTGAATTCTGACCGGAAGCGTATAGGCAGCCAGTGCAGTTCCTTTAAAACCGGTGTTATGTGGGCTCTGTAAGATGTACCTGCCAGCAGTCTAGCTGCTGCATTTTGCACTAGCTGCAATTTCCGTGTCGTCTTCAAGGGTCGTCTTTGTTTATAACTGTAATTTCATGAAAATAAATATTCTGATCAAGGATTTCCTTTAAAAAAAAGGATTCAAAACAGAGAGGGTCTGTTTTTTGCAGTGAGTTTCACCAGAAAATATGACAGGCAATTCTTGCTTTATGTATGGGTGGTGAGAAGCTAATGAATGGAAAGTTGGCAAGTTCCCCAGAAAAACTAGCTCAGAAGAGGACACTAGGTGAGAACTAATTTATACATATTACAACCTATATTTACCAATACCCTGCCCAGAACAAGGAACTGAAAAAACTCAGCATTATTATTAGGACTAACTCCTTGCTGTAAAAGACTTCTTAAAAACTGTATAGATTATAAAAATAAAAAATGCTCAACCTGAGTGAGTTAGCATCCCAAAATGAAATGTTTAACTCAGGGATTTTCACCCCCTCCATGGCTGTTAAAGTATTAATTTTCATAGCAAAATGTGTGTGTGTGGAAATCAAATATAGAAATATCTCTTGATGATAAATACTGCATTAATTCTCCAAGCTTAACTACCCATGCTAGCTGGCTACCAGAAGTGCAACTTTAATAACACTTTTTTTCCCTTATCCAGCGATTCCTTGCTGGTATAGAACCCCAATCCATATCTGGTGTTCCCATCTGCAAAGGTTTCCCCAACAAAATCCACAGCTTCAAATGATACACAGACAGACACAGACACACAGAGAGAATGCCTTTTTCCATTCAAATAAAGGAGAAGCTCACTTATGCAGGAGCCATGTTTGAGCATTGGAATGCAAATAAGTTCTCGATCAGAGCTGTGCTACAATGACTAATGGATGTGTCTACCCAGAGGTTTCTGAGCCTGTCTGAAAATTCTTTTGCAGGAATTGCTAAGGAAGTGCATTTAATACACTTCTAAACTCTACAGTGCTGCTAAGGAACTGGTGCTTCACATGCCCCTGGCCAGTCACAGTAGGGACAGATGAATCAGTCAGTTTGGCTTTCTCTCACATTTATTTATTTTTAATATCTCTATTTCTTTCTGTCCTGCTTATAAAGAAATCTGCAAAATCTGGCAAGTTCGTACTAAAAAAAATGAACCAAACAAAATTCTCACCCATTTGCATTGGCCAAATTAAATAAGTACAGCTATTCCCAGCATGGAGAGGACCATGTAACTATTAAAGATAAAGAGCTTGTAAAAAAACAACACAATTCTGCACAAACATATGTTTGAATACACAGGGACTGAACCCCAACTCTGAAGAGTTAAGCATTCAAAGCCCTCTGCCTGGATGGACAAATCTTACAGTTTTGCTTTCTTTCATATTCAAATGTTTTTGATCTCAAGTTCTTTCTGCCCTGCTTATAAAGGAATTTGTGAATTTGATAAATTTTTATAAAAAAGTCGAACCGTACCAAATTCTCACCCATACCTAACTGCCACAGGAAAATCCGCATGAGACTGTTTCTGCTATGAAAGTGGGAGGGAAAGTACCTTTTCATTTTTAGGGACACTTGCCATGGCTTGAAAGCTGTGACACAGACATGCTCTAAATCTACTGTAATATTACAGTATTAGTAGAATAAGTTATATTGAAATAAGTATGGGTGTGGAAAAGGCTATGCCTAGGGAAATGTACACTAAACAGGATGCAATCCAGCCAACCACAAATCGTAAGCAATCCTGATTATTCTGCTACCTGGAGCCTACAACACACTTCCTCTGAACTACTATGTGTGCATATCTCAAGGCAGAGTATACAGTGATTTGGACTGCAGCTAATGGCTTCAGCTTATTAAAAAAAACTAAGATCCAAATCTTTGTTAAGACATGAATGCCTCTTGAGTCCAAGGACAATCTGGAGACTCCCACTTAGTATCTAGGGCTTTAAAAGGGAAAAGGGAGCTGGGATCCCCAGGCCTAAATGGCCTGTGTCCCCATGGTTATAAATTTTGTGATAGTTACACGAAAATAGAGTTCTCTAATTGAAATGTCAATCTAATTATTTCATGTTCTTTTATTCCAGTCCTGCTCCAACTGATAATAATATGTGGCTAGGCCTGCTTGAGAGAAAGGGAAAAAATACAGGAACAGTTCAACATACAAAGCTGATCAAACACACAAAACAAGATCTTTCTTTCTCTTTTAAAGTTAGTTAAAATGTCAATAGAAAACAAAACTATCAATCCAGCACTTGGAAATAATCAAACCACGTGCTACAGCACTTCCAGAATCTGCATCTCCAAACAAAAGTGGACCTGCACCCCCAAATTGATTTTCAGTCAATAAATAATAACAACGACAACTGAAGAGTTTCAGAGATTCCTCTGAGATACAGAGTAGCAGAATCTTAGTAACTAACACTAGAAACAGGTGCCTGATGCAGATGGCTGAACAGTACGGATTAGCAAGTGATCAAACAATAAAAGCAAAGTATAAACCTGGATCATTTATTCCGGGTAATTGTAGTTTAAGCCAGAATTACACAAAATGCTTTATGATTTAGTAATAAATGCATTGTGGCAAGTGTGGAACAAAAGAAAGACAGTGTTGTGAATAGATTCCGTTCCATACGGTAATAAAATGTTTGAAGAATTTGCTATGATAGGAGGTGGGGATGAATTAATAGATTATCAGTGCTCTATGGCACTAACACCTGGATATTTTCCACCCAGTTTTGATCTCTCAAAAATGCCTTGACTCATTAGGCTTCAGCAAAAGTAAAATCCTGTCAACAGGGAAGACCACACACACAAGAACAAGGTATTTCAGACAGAAAAGAGATTTTCTGAGGAAATTATGTGGGGAGGTGGACTCTTAAGAAATAATCAGGCATTACAATGTGAAAGCCTGTTACAAGCTAAACCACAGTACCGCTAGTATAGACTCTATAATTTATTATAATCCATCACGAGAAGAGGAAGGAATCAGCATGGGGGGGGGAGAATACTGGAATTTCAGCATCTGGCTCCATCCAGCTCAATCCATCAACCTTGTGGGAAAATCCTCCCTCTCTCGCTGGGTCATTCTGAGACAGGCCCTCAGCCTCCCATTCAAGAAGAGAAGAAAAGGGACAATAGCTATTCAAGACCCTGCCAGGGTCATGACCCTTCTACCATCAGAACTCCTTAATGACCCCAAACAACAACATTCATAGCAACTGGGGAGGGAGAGGAGGGGAGACACACAGAACAATCGCTCATTCAAACAAGGCAGCTTGGGGTGTGAGGGGACTGCTGCCCATCCTCCACTGAGGCGGCTTCACAACAGGGCATTGACAGCATTCTCAGTTTCTAAAGGAGCCAGAAGATCCTTCTCTGCCAAAATTGTGCTAGGATCCTTAAAGATTTGAACTACCCCCACTTAATGGGGATATTTTCACATACATAATTAATTCGCTTTTAATCGGTCTTTAAGGCACTTTCATCAGGCCTATCTGTTCTCACCAAGAGGCGGTTAAATTGAAGAGGGAACAGAAATATGGCTTCACCTTGAAATAGTATGTTGTCCTGCCCCCTACTGAAGTGCTAATTCAAATAAATGTTATTGGAATTTTGTGTTCCAAGGGCCACTGGGAGGCTGCACGCCTCTGCCTCCCAGGAAGAACATTATGGTGAGGGGGATACCAACTTGGCCCAATGCATCAGACAGAAAGGGTACAGCTGCATGGAACTTGCATCCCCATCCCCTATCCCCACTGACAGATAGAATACCTATAAGAACTTTGAAATGAAAAACTAGTTTTTCTTTTTCCTCCTCCCTCCCAATCCCCTTTCCTTTTGTGCTGTGTCTTTTAGATTGTAAGTTGGACGGGCAGGGACTGTGGTAATATTAATCATTATAAGCCACTCTGAGAGCTTTTTTTGGCTGAAGAACAAGGTAATAATGCTGTAAATAAATAAATGGCAAGAAAGAATGAACATTTTTACATATCAGAGAAAAACAGGTTAATGTGTATATACTGTGTGTGCCTGCAGTGTTCCCCACAATACAGGGAAGGCAAAATTTCACCCTGTGTCTACGCTGTAAGCTCGTTCATCCTGAGGACTGCATCCCATTTTGGAGAAACTCTGAGGGGTCATATGCCTGTGGTGGGTGGGGCTGAAGGCAAAAGGGGCAGGGGCAAAATACCAGCACATTTTAGCTTATTAAAGCCCTTAGTGCCAGTAACTTAGTCTTATGAGAGTCATTTCAACCTTTTAGAATACTGCCAAACAATTGGTGGCTGGGGGAAAGGGGCAGGGCCATCTGGGGGACCCCAGAGACAGATTTGGGCCCCAGGAGGGCCATATTTGGCCCTTGGGCTCAAGGTTCTGCACCCCTGCTATAAGTACAAACTGCAGGGAGCCACAACCAACCTTGGATCGAAAAATAGAGAAGGTTCACCCTTAAGTGTGGAATTTTAGTTTGCGTTAGTGACTGAGAGAACAGAATTGTGAAATTGTATTTATTCTGGAGTAATTCATTAAGAATAGCCTTCCCCAACATGGAGCCCTCCAGATAATTTGGACTACAATTCCCACCAGATCCAGCTAGCATGAAGGGAACTTGGTTGAAACGGCTGTTTCAGAATGTTAGAAGTATGTTCTTGTGAATGCTTCCTCCAAAGAGAAAAAAGCATTGGGGGGATGAGACCAAGGCCACAAAATTGTATTACAGCTCCTAGGAGGTTCATTTCTTCCTGAGACTGCTGAAATAACTCTCCATCATGCCTTTAACCTGTAGCACTGGTGGTGATGGTCATGTGGAGACACTCCACATGAGAAGGTGCAAGGAAATGGAGAACAGTGCTACACCTTACAGGAGCAGCTGTGTGGCTAAGTATTCACAGAGGGAGTGAAGTCTGCATTTGTGGGAACTTCAGCCTGTGCTCATTTTCCATCCATCCATCCACATAGCTTACAAGGCTTCTGGAGGCTTGTGCAGGCTTCCTAGTCCGCATGGTGAGTCTGTACAGGGATATCCAAGAGGAAATATTCCCTGAAATATAGCATCCCTTAGCATAAACACTCTCTCAGACCCCATAATAATAATAAATTCACAATTGTTGTGAACATAAGCAAATTAAAGATGATAAAGCACTCTGAATATTAAAAGTGCAACATAAGATAAAGAAGAAATGGATCTCTAGATGAATTCTAACTATAACAGGTAGAAATTCCTTATCCTTTCTTATTTCCCCAGGCAAAATGAATGCCTCTCCTAACTCTAGGGGCCCTGTAACCTTGAAGGAAACTTTTTTTGTTTTCGGTATTCTTGTTTAGCCATTCCTTTTCCAGGAGCAAAGCAAACATTAATCTCTGCCTGTCTTGGAGCTGACAAAGGGATATAGACAGACAGGCAGCCTGCCCGGCCCACTTTCTTTCTTGACCCACTGGCTCTAGTGCCATATTGGGACAAGGTTGGACTTCAAAATAAGTTTGATTTTGTCTCTGCAAATTCAGCCAGGAAAGTGGAAGGACAGGCAGACACATTGCTATTATCACCGGGGCAACCCCTAGAGAAGCTAGTATAAGGGCAGCACGTTTATTCAGGGAAAGGGTGGGGTGTGAGGGGACCCAGGCCACCTCCACACAGACAAGGAGCTGGTGTGCATGCTAATTTCCCTCAAAGGCCCTTTGCTAAGTGCAAACTTCTCTGTGGCAGGACTCCTGCAGCAGTAATTACATCATGATGCGAGGTATTGTGGTACTCAGAATCCTAGTGCATTTGTATAGATATACTATCCCCATCTATACAAATACAGAGATTGTTACAACCAAATTTCAGGCTGACATTGATCCATCAATATCCTCCCATTCATGGGGATAGCAAAAGCTCTTGCAGGGCTCATGCTGATTTTTCACAAGCTCATTGCTATGAAAAGAGTGAATAGAGACCATTGATTCTCAAGGTATGTGCCCATCTCTGCAGTATTTCTCTCTCCAAAAAACACCTGCCCTCCCAGCATCCCCTAGCAGATGTGGTAGGAGAGGCGGCATGTTGCTTTAGCACTCAGTATAGTTATATCATACTCATATAGTTCTTTTGACGAAGCGTTCAAATCACTTCAAATTAACTACCATATTAATCCTCCTAACAACCCTATAAAAGTAGACAGGCCATACTAATGCCCCCATATTATGAGGAGCTGAGACTAACGTACAAAGATATTTATTTATAAAAACATTTTTGTATTGCCATTTGGCCCTAGCAAGGGCCCCCAAGGCGATTTACCATAATAATTTTTAAAGAGCATTAAAAACACCAGAGCTTCGGCTATTGGGCGGTATAAAAATATAATAAATAAATAAATAAATAAATAAAACAAGTAAGACAGAACCCAAAGCCAGCAAGATGAAGTCACACTAAAAGCCAGGCAGAATAAAAAAAAATGTCTTAACCACCTGCTTGATGAATAATAGGGAAGAGGGCAGCCTCGGGTCATGCTAGTTGACACTTTTAGTAGGAGACAAACAAGGGGAATGTTTTCTGTTCATTCTCAGCAGCTTTCATTACCGTCAACCATGGCATTCTTCTGGACTGCCTGAGAGGGTGGAGAACTGAAGCGGTTCTACTTCTACTTCAGGCGGGTATTGTTGAATAAGTGCTGAGAGACTGCTGCTTTACCCTATGGCAGTGGATCATAGCCTCAGACCTGGGGTCCCAATTGAGCCCTCTAGGGTTTCCCAGGTAGCCATGTCCACTTCTGGCCTTTCTCCCAACCACCAATCATCCCAGCTTTAGTGGAGTTTCTCCCTCCATTCTAAAAGGTTGAAATACCTCTCCCTAAGGTTTAGTTACAGGCAGTAAGAACTTTAAGCTAAAATACGCTGGTATTTGTGGCCCTACACTTTTCTGCCTTCACACACACACACACCCCGATTGTGGCCCCCAACATATCCTCCAACATGGAATTCAACAACCCTGCCTTATGGGAATTAGCCTGTGCAGAGTGCCACAAGTTTCCATCTTGTCCCCCATGCTGTTCAAAACTGCATGAAGTTGTTGGGAAAGGTCTTAAGGGTTTTAGCATCATCAGTTATGCTGATGACCCCCAAGGATCTTTCCTCATATCTCAGTGAGGCAGTGGATACTCTGAACTGGTGGCTGGAGTTAATAATGGGTTTCATGAGCCCTAAAAACTGCTGCCAGACCCAAGTGAGTTAATGATAGCGGTTCCATTATGCTGAAATTGAACCAACTTCAGTTGTCATTTTAAAAAGGAAAAGAAAACTTTTACTGTAAAATAAACACAAGGTAAAACATACTTGTACTTTTCTTAGAAGAGATGGAAAAAGTAACTGGTTCAAAACAACAGACCAGGTTTAGGGCTAGCTTCAGTCCTGGAGTCTTTCTTGAATGATAACTTGCATTTCAGTGTTGTTTTTAATAATAATTGGGAAAGGATTGTTTAATATTATTACCAATGCTTGTATAAGTTCCAAAATTAGAAGACTGACCCTGTGTCTCTTGCACTTGCAGTGTCCCCTTCACCTCACAACCATGGACCCCTAAAAAGGGGTTGTAAAGCTCCTCTCCCACACCTGTTTTCTTGGCTTTCTCTGCTTCTCTTAGGTTTGTACCCTCCCCTAAAATATTCCTGATCACTTCCTCTGTCTTGGTTTCAATGCACCTTCCTCACCCTTTTCCGCTTTCCTCCCTTGTTCAGTTTCAGCCTATCCAATATGCAGTCCTTTGCACCACAACAGGAGGCTTTCATTCCTATGCACGCTGGTGGTGGCCTGATTCACCTGTTATCTCCTCCCAGCTTCTCTCCTGATCCAATAGCTTCACCCCTTCTTGAAGTGAGCTCATTGGCAATAGCAAACAGGGATTCCCAGCCAAGGAGGCTGATGGCTTTCCCAGGGTATTTTCCTCTTGTCAGCAAAGACAGCAGCTCCCCACCTGTACTTGAGTCTTTTCAGTCATGAGACAGCAATTGCCTCACTGAAGGTATTTCAGAAACATTTTACCTAGAGGCATTCAGCCCTAAATCGCTTCACTAATCAAGACTGCAAGAGGAGGGAAGGAACCCAGCAGCCCCACCCACATCTCTCCCAGTGTCTCCAAACCACAGCCCCTATGACTTTGTACAGTTTCCCACTCGTTATCGGTGTTCATCACTTTTATTCTGACCTTCTAGATTTTTTTTCTAGCTGACATTCACATTTGACAATTTCCTTGCTGAGACATAGCTGACAATTTCCATACAGAGTTCTTAACAATAGCGAACGTGCCTAATTAATGTCCATTAACAATTGTTTTGGAAAGAATCAGTAATTCACTCGCACCCACACAAATACACACTTTTTATTTGCTAAGCTCTAGGCGCTATGAATAGGGTGAAGTAGGACTAGAGCCCTCAGGGTGCACACTCAGGATAATTTCACTTGGATTTCACCTAAAGAACATTTTAATCATT
Organism: Elgaria multicarinata webbii; assembly: GCF_023053635.1. Lineage (NCBI taxonomy): Eukaryota > Metazoa > Chordata > Lepidosauria > Squamata > Anguidae > Elgaria > Elgaria multicarinata. The sequence goes on along the minus strand of NC_086172.1, from coordinate 80,148,220 downwards.
CTGTTCTACTCACAATCTACATCGGCACAGGTAAACAGTGTATATCTGTCCCTGCTTTTCAACCGGGTGCATATGTGATCACTTACTCCAGATTAGTTAAACTGCAGTACAAATATTTTGTGTACATTGATAGTCCATTCCTTCATGTCTCCCTGAGGAATCATGATTGTGAGTTGCTGGCTTGACTTGTTGCTTGAACTTGCTCTTAAGAATTCCACAAATACACATAAAACATAAACATTTAAAAGTTCCATTATACCCCATATTATGCACCCAATCCACATTCCTCTCATAACACACAGACACACACAGCTGTTCTGAGACACTTGCAGGCAAATTTTATACATGTTTAATCAGAAATAAGCCCCGCTGAATCCAACGGAGTTTACTCCCGAGTAAACCGCCCCGCCCTTGCCTTTGCCATTTCACAGCCGCATACTTTGCTCTTTGCAGGTGTGCAAGTGCTGGAGAGCTCACAAACGTTTAGCAAAGTGCTGGAGAACGAACACTGGCACTTTGCGCTCGCGCTCGCAAGATCAAAGAGGGGTCTTTGATTTCCAAAGCCGATTCCCCAAACTCGTACACGTTCATGCTGGCACCATTAAGCGAAGGTGCAATTTTGCCTGTGGCCATAACTGCTCTTTTGCCAGTCCTCAACCCCATTTATGTGCGTTCCCACTTCACCGCCCTCCTTTTGCAAGGGGGGGGGACCTGTGACATGCCAACCGCACCACCACGCACCCGCCTCGAGTCTTTCTCTAGGATTGTCCCCACCACCTGCCTCTGTCCCATCCTGTCTTCCCTTCCCCATCTCGGAAGTGTTCAAACTGCCAATCTTTTAGAGAACTCCGAAATCGGGAGACGGTTCCCACAATTGATCTTTATGCACTACTTCTTTTTTATACGTCTCCCAATTCCAATTCCAGGTCTTTGCCCCTCAATGTGGCCTTTGTTAATTGATCAGGACGGGGGAGTATGACACACGACAAGGGAGATGGGACTGGACAGGAAGGGACCGATCGCAGCCAACGTGGTAGGGTGGGCGCGGAGAAGGGTCACACTCACCAGTATCCTGGCGGAACTGATGCATGGATTGCAGATCGATGATATACGGCGAGAGACGATTGTCCACCTGGCCTAGGACTACGCTTCCCCCGGTTCTTGGCCCGGCCCGGATCACCGCCTCGATGTGATGGCTCACAGCTGGGCTGTAGGGTCTCCAGCGACCGTGTTCGTTCAGCCATTCCCAAACCACCACGGCGGAAGCCAGCAGCATATTTTTAGCAATCTCCTCCAAGAAAGCCGACGCTCCAGACCCCGAGCACCGAATGGAACCCCCTCTCGCCCGCTCAGTGTCCGATCGATCTCATCTACCCCCTTTTAACTCTGCAACGTCACGGCCACTGGCCGCTCCTTGGATCAGTTCCAGATTTTCTTCTTTCGAAAATTATTTCTCTCTCTCTCTTTCTTGTACAGAATATTTGGGTCTTGGGTGAAAGATAATAATACAAAAATGTCTTAAATCTCCTGGTTACTGTTCCATACAAATAATGTAAAAGCCTTGCAAAGCGTTCATCCCACCTACTTCAGTACTCTTCCCTCGTTGCCTATAAAAATCCGTGCATTTAAAAAATCACAACGACCCATCCAGTCAGCGAGCTGGAAAAGCAGGTTCCGTCATTCGCTCTGTAAAGTGCCTCCGAGGGGAATTTCTCGGTATCTCTACAGTAGAAGGAGGGTGACTCAGTTACACCAGTTGCATCTCCTCCTACTCCTGTTTTTCTCTCTGCAGTTGCACGGGGGATCCTCCTGAACAAACCCTTCTCGGAATTTCATGCTCTAGTTTTTCTCCCCACCCTCCTCCACCTCCTCCTCTTCTCCTCCTCCTCCCTGTGCACTAGATGCAGCAATCGCTCCAACTCCACCTCCCTGTTGCTTTTCTGTCCGTCTCCTTCTACGAGAAATCCGGCTGTGTGGGATTTTCTCGGCACAGCAGGAGAAATGCAAACCTCCACCCAACGCGATGACCCCTTTCCACAGCTGAAAAACGATCACCCATTGCACGGCACGGGCACTTCACGCCTGCCTATTGCAACCCGCGGCCGCTACAACTTCCTTGCCTTAGCAAGGTTTTGGAACCGAAGCCGCAGCACGAGCTCCCCAGGAACGCAGTGGCTCGAGCACACTCGCCCTCTACCGCCGCCTCCTCCTCTCACCACCATTACCTCATGCTCGGCCCACCGCCCCTAAGCCCACCCCTCTGACCAGCGTCAGGGCGCCATCTGCTGACCAGTCGAAATGAACAGCAACTGCAGGCGGGACTGAACCACCACACACAAAATAGGGGTGGCAAATTGATTGCCACCACGAGAGGAAGAGAAGAAGACAGCAGAGCGCAATGGCACTCCCAAGCTTGCCTGTGTAGAGAGCCACCCTGGCCCCTGCTTTTCACGCCTCTCATGCGTTCTGCTGAGGTTCCACTACGGCCCTGCAGCGCAGCCTCTAGTACCCTCTAGCGTTTTCACCCGAGGGGGGGGGCAGGCAGATAGGTAAAGCAGTTTGATGTGAGAACAGCTCCTTCACAACTGGGGTCAGACGAGGCAGCGGGTAGAAAAACCTTTCCCATGCTCTAGTGACCATCAGTTCCCTATGAAACGAGGGTGTCACTTTTAAATTTCCAAATGGAACATTTCTCTACTATCTTCTACAATATCTATCTATCTTTCATGGATATAACAATTCTGTATTTTTCCATTCGTTCTCGGATTAATGTAGCTACTCAAACACTCCTTTCAAACCACAATGTAAACTATGGATATTGTTAGAGGAACCTAAAACATTCTAGCAACACAATACTATGACAGAAATATATTGTACGATTGTGATTTCCAAAGTGCTTTTCGGTATATAAAATGCTTTACATGTTCCATTTTTATCTTTGCATCATGTGTTCCGAGGTCAAGTTAGGCTATAGAATTAGGTATGAATTCAGTGCACACCTGAATCTAAAATGAACACATGATCTTGTCATGCATTTCCCTGCCTTCCGCCAGCAGCAGCCAATCTGGGGCAAGAGCGGGGGAACGCATGATGTGACGATGTCATGTCACAGTGAAGTGAACTACATATTACGAGAGAGGGAAGAAAGTGACATGGGGAAGCTGTTTTTCCGTTATAGTTATAATCCAGTCTCTTACCTAAAAACTTTTGGGTAATACATTGCAAGTATACATGAAATGTATTAGTGACATTACTTATTAGGAAACCTTCTCCAGTCCCAACACATCTGTTCTTCCTGGCTTTTTACTGATTTTTTAAAATACAAATTGGTGCTTCTGATGGATATTTTGACATTGCATTTTATTCTAATGGTTTTCTTTTAAATGGTTTATATTTTCACATGATTTTATTCATATATTTCTTGTGTTGCTTTATGCTGCAAGCTGCCTTAGAAAGACTATGGCTTTGAAAGATTTATTAAATAAATAAGTGTTCAGAGCTAATTCATATAACCCACAAACTCAACTATTAGTAGGCCATGAGTTCTGCACACTTTATACCTAACTGTACAAACAACAGCTTTAACCATATGGATGCCTTTATTATACAGAATGTTACTGTACCGTGGTGCATGACATGGACTAAAGCTTATGTACTAGTACAGCTTTCTTGAACCTGGTACCCTCCAGATGTGTTACCACGCTGGCTGGGGATGGTGGAGGGTGTAGTCGAACACATCTGGAGGGCACCAGGTTGGGGAAGGTTGTACTAGTGCATAAACATGGCAATTCCTGGTAATTTAAGCTGGTGTTCATTAAACTCCCGTTCTGTGAATCCTGCAGGTTTAATGCGTAAGAAATGCTTTAAAGCTACAATAAAAAGGAAACTTTACCTTGAAGGAGTCCCTTTAAAATCTCTATAAAGATAATATCACCAGTCTTTATTATCTTCAGGATAAGTGAATAAAACAGGTGGAGTCTCAGTAAGAAACTGCAATGGTTTATTTCAAAGCAACAGTTGATACGAACAGGCAAGGCAGAACCCCATTTCAGCGACTTCACAGTCTTGCATTTAATCCAACATGCCAACAATAAAAAATCTCTGCAATGAAATAATGTCTTGGAAACAAGCTCTTTGATTTGCTTTCAATGAGCATGGCTCAATGAGTGGTGATGCCAGGTGAGCTATTGATGAATCCAATTACAGCCAGCTCCTGGGAGGCTTAAGGCCTACCAGTGAAGGAAAGAGCTGGCCATTTCAGGCAGTTTTTTTAAAAACATGCAGCCACTTAACAGTAAATAGCATTACTTAATGGCATTACTGCTATTGGCTAGTCTTGGGGAGCTTGATTTCTAGAAGAAAACCAAGCACATAGTAGATCGCTTCAGAAAGCGTGGCGGCACCTAAATGGGCCAGTTCACACATTACATTTTTTTACATGTACATGTTTGCAAGGGCATGCATTATATGGGTCGTACATGTGCTAGGGGACCAGGATTAATTCCCTGCCATGTTATGTGTGAAGTAGTAAAGACAAATGGTTTTATTGTGGCATGGAATTTAGCTAAATACAGCCTACTTTGTGTCTGTACGTGGGATGGTGTAGATTTTATTTTTCCAGAGTAACAGGAGAAACTTCCCTGTTAGAGATAGGATGGCACAAGCTCCACTCCTGCAACCATAATGTGATAGCTGTAGACATGTAATGGAGGAAGTGCAACAGAAAAAACTGGAAATTAGAGGAAGATAAGATAATCTACTCTGGAGAGCAGAGAAATCCACCAGAGCAGATTTTTGGATGGCATGGAGGACTGCAGCGGAGAGGGGAGCAGGAGCAAGTCCTGTTGCTCTAGTGGATGTCCACCAGCTTGATCTTGAATTTAAATCATAATGCAGGGCTAGGCAACCTGCAAGAGCCCCCGCAGCCACTCTTTCCAGTTGCGTGGCTCTCCACAGAGATGACACAAATAGAGGGTGGGCAGCTGGTCAAGACAGTCCACCGGCTGCTTTCTCGCTACAGCAAATGCCACAGCAGGAGAACAGCTGGCAGGGTTCTCTAGAGCAGAGGACAGCAGTGGCAGTGCGGATGCGGTGTGTGTGTGTGCAATTCACTTCACCCTGCTTCATAGGAGGGCTGGCCCTGACTATTTGTAACCCAAACACTGCAAGAGGTAGCAATGAGATTCAATGTGAAATTACCTATAAACCAAGCATATGCAAGTGCGAAGTTTAGCTGCAATCTCAGAAATTCTCATCTCATCTCCAATCTTTCTAACTCCAACTGCCTGCTAAATTCTCTTTGTTGCTTCTGCCTTGCTTCCAGTGACCCTTCTTCAACCCATGCCTTCTGTTGCCTCAGAGCTTTTCTACACGAGGCTGTTAATCCATGTATCTACTTTTGGCTTTGTCACAGAACTGAGATCCAAACTCCACACAAAAAACTTTTGCATTCCTGCTTTTCCCCTACTTAACCTCAAAGTGGCAATATGCTGTAGAAGAATAATGCAATTACACAAGTAGAAAAATGCATTTTCTTTTGCTTTCAGAAATAATACTCCATTACACAGAAGCAATTTAACTGCTGGAATTAATTTAAATTTTTGAAATAATTACTCTTAGGTATTTAAATGATTTATGTCATGTTGGAATGCGCAACTGACTTTGAATTTCATGTTGTTCGCGAACGCACGCACGCACACACACACACACACACATACATATATTCCAGATTTATTTTATAGTTGATACACAATCCTGCCACTGCACCATACTTTTTGATCTCTCTCATTAATTCTGGCAAACCTTCTTTAGGATTTGTGGTAAGTATTGCGACATCGTCAGCAAATATGCTGATCTTATCATTTCCTGGCAGATTGATACATGTTCAGTCCCAATAGGAGATGTTGGGTATCTGGAAATTATGGAAAGAGCTTTTGATTTATCAGCTACCTGGAAGAGAACTTTCTGGATTACCCATAAACACCAAAGAGCAGCTGTGCCGTTATTTCTCAGTAACAATAGTGTGGTCCAGTGGGACCCCAAATGACCACCCAGAGAGCAGATGATGAGGTGGAGCGGGGGCAGTGGCAAACAGAGCCAGCATCAACGCCTGGGTTGGCATGGGCATTACCACACCATGTTTTCTTATTTAAAAACATTTTATAGTCAAATCAGGGCCAGAAGCAGCCAAGCATGTACATGGTTACAGATGTTCATTTTATTATTTTTACTTTTAACATATATATTATCTGTTTCTACCCCAAGATGGTACTTATTCTCAAGTAAATGTGTTTAGCATCAGGGCAGCAGGAGCAAAGTCTATTTATTCCTGAAGTCATGATTGTGTATTATTTCAGGTCGTGAGTTATGATGTTCTGTGATGTGGTTTGGGTTGCAGTTTTCTGCTATGGATCAGGTTTGGAGCAGGGGACAGGTTGAATCAGTTTTTTCAGGAAGCAAGACAAAAAGAGAAGAGCAGCACCATGGAACTATCCAAGTGGGACTGGAAGCTAGATTGGGTTGTCTGTACATTGAACTAACAAGGATCAGAACAAAATTGAAGTGCAAATGGAAGTCTTGGAGTTAGGCTGGTTGGCCCCACCTCCATGCTGACTCTGGTTTTCCTTTTAAAGAGGCTGGCCTGTTTTATCAGTCTCAGGCTGCAACGATATGGGAGTGACGGTGGCATGCTAATTTCCTCATGTCCTGAGAGTTGGAGGATGGTAATGCAATCTCCTCTGGACACAGGTGAGCTGGTCCCTTTCTGGAGAACCGGGAAGTAGAAGCGTCATGACACCTTTTTATAGCCGAGTCTTCTCCTAAACCATTAACTCTGGAGCTCTTTCCTCTAAGGATAAGGGGTTGGGGTCCTGGTATATGAGAAATGCTGCTTGGATTTAAGTAATTTTAAAGTGTAAAATGCACATGCATAGCGTACTTCTTTTTCTTTATCAGAGTTGGCAAACAGCATTTATTTATTTATTTATCCTCTAACATCACAGGAGTGAAGAAGCCATTTTTAAGCATGGAATGGGGGAAAAGAGAAATATTAGTTGTGTGCTTCACAACTGAAGTAATACATGTACCAATCTAAAATGAGCCCCCATAAGACCATTAAGTCCAGGTTCTAAAATTACCTAGCTGTAGTGATGCGGGTTTTCTGGGAAATATTAAATTGGAAAATTGGGGTGATTTGCTGGGATAATTTGCACCAGATTTTTTTTCAGTTTGCATTGCAAAATGTTCTGATGCCCTAGAGTAATCTAATTTAGCATGTTTATTTTAGCATATTTATTTATTTATTACATTTTTATACCGCCCAATAGCCGAAGTTCTCTGGGCGGTTCACAAAAATTAAAACCATAATAAAACAACCAACAGTCTAAAAACACAAATACAAAATACAGTATAAAAAACACAACCAGGATAAAACCACGCAGCAGAAATTGATATAAGATTAAAATACAGAATTACAACAGTAAAATTTAAGTTAAAATTAAGTGTTAAAATACTGAGAAAATAAAAAAGTCTTCAGCTCGCGACGAAAGGAGTGCAGTGTAGGCGCCAGGCGGACCTCTCTGGGGAGCTCATTCCACAGCCAGGGTGCCACAGCGGAGAAAGCCCTCCTCCTAGTAGCCACCTGCCTCACTTCCTTTGGCAGGGGCTCACAGAGAAGGGCCCCTATGAATGATCTTAAGGTCCGGGCAGGTACATATGGGAGGAGGCGTTCCTTCAAATAACCTGGCCCCAAACTGTTTAGGGCTTTGAATGTTAATACCAGCACTTTGAATCAGGCCCGGACCTGGACTAGCATATATTTAAACAAGTAAAATTTGTCCCATTATGCAATAATTGTATTTAGGAAAACAAATTAAAGTACATTTAGGATGCAATCCTATGCATGTTTAGACAGAAAAAAAATCCTACAAGTCTCACCATTCTTCAGGCAGTATGATTGGCTATGGAATAGTGGGAGTTGCAGGACTTTTTCTGTCTAAACATGCATAGGATTACACCCTTAATGTGATTTAAAGGTTATGTTATGTAGAAATTGTGTTGGAATACAACAGCACATACTTCCTTTACGTTGCTTAAATTTAAGGGGTGTGTGTGAGAACAGATAGACTGAAAACTGCTGACACAGTAATAGATTTTAACAACCCAAAAAACTATGCATAATATGCTGACAAACAGTTATCTATTTCAATTTTTACAACTTGTACAATAATTAAAAATTAGTACAATACTAATTTTTGTTTTTATTCCCTTACATTTCCCACGTACAAATCAATGAGATATAGTCAGTAAAACAATTCAGGAAGGCTAACAGTCTTTTGCAACAAAACCAAACAATTTTGTGGAACCTTAAAGACAAATTTCTTATGCCATAAACCAGGCTCCCCCAACCCAGTGCCCTCCAGATGGTTATGTACCATTTTGAGTTCATAAATACTGTCAATTAGAAGCATGACTGTTCTGCTTGCTAGCCTTCTGGGTTCTAAACCAGACGTATATAAAAAAGCAGCTATGTTAGTAGACTATGCTTTCCATGAAAAGATACAGGATTGAGATTTCTGCATCCATGGTTTAATCCCTTGGCAAATATTGCCACCACTTAAAACAACATTTGTCCTTTAAATAAAAAGTATTACAAATATTTTCAAATGGAAGCAAGGATTTTTGGAATTCTAAGACCTCTTGAGTCATTTAAAAGGTCAGTATGCAGTCCATGGGCTATATGCTTCCAGCTCTGGTCATGCATTTGAAATGGCTTACATATAACTAATTCTATTATGCTACAATGAATGATCCTGATGGCTTCTTAAAATCTGTTCTGGTTCCACAGATATAGGAGTCTAAAAATAAATACTTTGTGACTACAAACTGAGGTGACACTAATATGGTATATATTACTATATATTGTATGCAAAGTATTATATGTGTATGTGTGTGTGAGAGAGAGCATTGTGTATACACCATGCATAGTGTCAAAATGTGTGGTTTATACCTAAACTTATCAAATTAAGCTGACCCCCACCATCATTCTGCTATAGATGTGCCAGATGTCATGACTCAGGAGTCCAGCAGTGACATGGATTCTGATGTCAATGATCCAGTGGTGCCAACAGAGGAAACTTCAGGTCTGAGCACCACTGCAGAGCCTCCAGAGTCCCCCAAGCCTAGCCCCAGCACTGGACCAGCACTCTCGTCTTCAAGAACCCCAATTCCAGGGAGCCAATGTCCCAATGCTGACAACATACCAGGCATGAGATCTAGTCCTTCATGGCTGTCCCTGGCCCACAAAACTTTTTGAGGTCAGTATTAGGACAACACAAAGTGCCCCAAGTCTATCTTTGACATCTGGAAAGTCTATTTTGCAAAGCATGACCATACACTTGCCTTCTTTCTCAGACAGTAACTCATTTCTCCCATGCTGCCCCTGAATGCCTCTGATCCTACATCTCCTTGTCCTGCTGGATCCTTGATCACTGTAGGAAACACCATTGATGCAAGGTTGTTTAGGTTCTCAGCACATAGCTCAAGTTTTCCTTTCAAACATCCACAGATCTGTTCAATGCCTTTTTAGCTTGCTTACTTTTTTCTTAAGGGAACGAGATATTTGCTTATTTGATCATGGCTACGTAAGTCATGATTCTCGCTACTGACTAGCTAAGGCCATGAGTGTCAGTCCCCAGTGCTTTGTACAGGACAGTACTTCTGTAGTAGATTTGGGGAACGGGTTGCCAGGTGCTCATCTGGAAATGCCACATGTCACTTTAAGAGTGTAGAGGGCATGCAGCAGCATCTTCAGCTCATGCATTCAACATATGCATGGTTGAGCTAACGAGAAGAATGGGCAAAGGCGTCATGCTGCTGGGTACCCATTTGCTGCCTCTTTAAATAATTCTTAGCATCTCCTGGAGAGAGCTTGGTAGATTTGCCTCCCAGCACAATCTTAATGCATGTTCTTTTGTGCAGAGTAGGAAGACATGAAACAAGGCAAGAAAAGATCACATAGGCATCAATAGAGGCAGGTTAAAAAAGTATAACGAGTGACACGAAATGGCCCTCTAAATCACCAAGGGGCATGGAGTGGGGTAGCAAACTCATAGACTGCAGCAACACTATGAAAATGAGCAAGAGATGGGAAAAGAGAGGGGACCATCAGGGCTCAGCAAGTGACCTGAACAGGTGAGATAAATGAAGTCTCAGAAGTCCCAAGACCTGCTTTATGGGAATGGAGCGGACGGGGGGAATCTTCTGCTGGTGCACAAAATGCATAAGAATAACGTTGATTTAACATTTCCTCTAGGAATAAAGGTGTGCGTTTTCAAAACTGAAACTGCCTTAGCAGTAAAAACACACCTTTCCTAACAATGTTGATTTGGCAGTTTAAAAAAATCAAAATATTCTGAAGATGATACTACATTTTCTATCCCAGGTAAATAGCTGAGCGATCAATCACATTTTTTTCTTTCTTTTTGGCTAGGGTACCACCATATAATCTTGTCCTGTGTACCAGTGTCAAAGTACTTCCAGTGCATATATTCTCAGGAATAGAAATGTAGGCTAGAGCCACAATTCATAAATGCTGTACTCTGGTACAATTATTAATTTTCATAGGGATGTTCTAAAATAAGAGGAGCATGGCTTGAAGTCTAGAATTCCTGATAAACTAGGAGCCTCTTAAGGTCAGACAATATTCACAGACTTTCATCTCAGATTTTCACACTTTTTACACAAAGTTCCACATTAATATTTGCATGTTTGGAGGTTAAGACCTTCCCCTTTAATATTGTTATAAGGGTTTAAATTAATATTATTAACCTGTTCTTCAGCTATTGTTCACAGAGTGGCTCTTACAGCATAAATAAGTCATTTCCCCTCAACACAAGCATCTCCTTTGTCTTTAATGTGCTTCTCACCAACAATGTAGTATTTTGCCTTTGCCAACATAGGCCTTAGCTAGACCTAAGGATTATCCCAGGCAAATGGAGAGGTCATCCCTGCCTGCTCCCGGTATCCCCTGTGTGTCATTTGGATGTACAGGGATGATCCTGGGATGATCCCAGGATATAGGCCTGGTCTAGCCATGGCCTTAGACTTGTTTTCTTATTCACCAATCCCAAGCATGGCTTCCTAAATGCCAGCAATATATGTGCATTGATATCAATGTGTGAACTTTCTGGGAAGGTTTTGCAACTGGAAGGATCATCATAGTTGCCAAATTGCTAGCAGTTTGGCTACTAATCTGCAGAATAGCAACATAGCATTGCAATGATTCACCCACTGTGGACACTTGAAGGTGCTGATGTTGTGTTTCTCACCCAGGACAGCTAATGGTTCATGGATCTCAGCCACAGCAACTTCTGTGATTTCCAGAACTATGGCATTTACCCCACAGATCTTGGGCCTTGATACGTTTAAAGGCGTTTCATATACTATAGTAGAAATTACTTGTTCACTGCCCAGAGAATTTTGGTTATTAGGCAGTCTAAAATTGTACAAATAAATGTAAATAATAAATAAAATAGGTACACATCACAATTTGGCAACTTCACCATAACACAAGGGGTGACTACACATTGTTTTCAGAACACTGTTGAAATGCACATAGGGGTATTGCTATTGCTCTCATCTACCTGTTATGCGCTTCTCTATGGTATACAATACACGGAGTTTAAACAGTTCCTGTATCTGCCTCTCACACTATGGGGAAGATTTAACACGTCTGATTCTTCTGTTACATTGTGAAGTGATCCTAATAGTCATGAATTACTGGTCCACAAGTTATATTGCTTAGGTGAGAACATGAATGAAAGGGGGATACTTTTTCAGGTGCACAAAGGCAATGTGTGTATGAGACATGTTTGGAAATGCATCTCATATGGGTCTACTTATCAGAGAACTAAGCCTGACTACAGCACACGTTTGAATAGTGACAAATCCATTTGCTGTTACAGAGCATGTGAACCAGCCCATGTAGGCCCACCGCCATGTGCAATATTGGCCAGAATTGGAGCATGCTTACACGAACCCTTGCATTGTAAAGCATCACAGTACTCCACTGAACATCATGGGTGTGCTCTGCTTCAGAATACCAGATGTCATAGAGCTGATGACAGTCCAGTCAGTGTCCATCAGCTGTGAAGTTTTGACCTGGCAACCCTAGGCTGGGGAAAAAAAGATGAATCTCATTTCCCAAGGGCTAAACTATTACAGTCAAATTAGGCCCAATGTATTTAGAGTTCTTTTACATGAATGGCATTGCTATAATTGCTCCAGAGAAGTTAATATCAGGATATATAAATCCTTTCAAAATTCATTATTAACTTAAGCAGAAAAATAGTTATCTTCTAGAGTAAACTTGGTCATAGCCAGGATCAAGCTCAGCTATCATCAGTGGTCCTCACAAAATACTCTCAATATTGTGGGTGATCTGTTTTGTAGGCGTTCCCCCCACAGCCCATAGCTCTAGGAGGCCAGTTAAAGGGGAGGAGAAAATCTCACACTACTAACAGCGTAATTGCTAAAGTTTTATTATGGTTTTAATTTTTGTGAACTGCCCAGAGAGCTTCGGCTATTGGGTGGTATAAAAATGTAATTAATTAATTAATTAAAGAATAAGACCTTTTTTCTACTAAAAATTCTTACCACCCCAATTAATCCAAGCCTCATTCTTCATTTATAGGTGGTTTTATGCAAATATAGTAATGCGACCAATACTTTCATTTCGGAGCTGCAGATCTAAAATATGATGTTGGTTAGAAGTTGTTGCTTCTTGTTGGCTCTACAAGCATTTCTGGAGTCTGGAGCTCAAATATCCAACCCCTGCAACTGTACAGAATCCCCCAGAGGGTGACATTGATTTACCTCAGCTAGTGAATCTGGCCTGAAGATTCATAAATACCACTGAATAAATATCTCCTAATAAACATTTGTGGGTTGTCAGCAGATGTCTTCCACTTCCTGTCTCAGACTCTCAGCCCAATGTGCTTTCAGAGCCAAACTCTGCTTTTCTTCACATTCCTGTAGCCTCCAAAACGAAGCATATCATAATTTGTCCATTTTGTGAAAACACTCTGAAAATATGTATTAAATTTAAAAACACATTGACAATGTAGGTAGTTTAAGTAGATAAAGATATTGTCCCCGCATAATTTGTAATCCAAACATTGCAACCAAGTGATAGCAAAGAGGTTTAATCTGAAATTGACTATAAAGTGCATGCAAGTGCAGAGTTTAGCTGCAATCCCAGAATTTCTCTTCCTTTGAACTCCTCTCATCTCCAATCTTTCTAAACCCAACTGCCTGCAAAAAGCTGTTTCTGCGCTGCTGCCAGTGACCATTATTTGTCTCATGCCTCCACCAGTAGTTGCTCTCAGTCAGTAGAACAGGAAATTGGAGCAAAGCTCAAGGTAAACATTATTCCACTTTAGTTGGTTTCCTGGGTCATGGTCCTGTTAACAATACTAGTAGCTGAAAGAAACAGAAGCTGATGGAGACAACACAATGGCTCAAGGAACTGAAAGCTTTATTGAATCAATCAAATGACAGAAAATATGTAATGATAGTAAATCATAAGTGATATGAATGAAATTACAATTACGTACGCAAATTTATGACTTGGTCTAAGGGTTCCAGGCTCATGACTGGCCACTCACAAAAGTTTCCTGGTCAGTTTCATGAGGCTGCAACCCACCAGTGCGCCTCTCATTCTTTCTGTGCTTTAAATGAAAACAGAAAAAAAGTAGTAACAAAAAGATCACCTTTCCATTTCAGGATGCAAAAAGGAAATCTGACATAAGAGGCACAAGAAGAGGCAGACCAGAGCCATATTGTAACTGTATAAATGGAACATATAAAACTCCTGGTTAAAGGGGGTGGGGGGAGAGGAGAGAGAGAAGGGAAGTGTGTGTCAAGGGAGAACGTCATGATTGTGGGACAAAAACGGAAGCCAGAAAGCTGAGGTAAAGCTGTGGGATTTTCCTGGTGTAGAAATGCTCTAAATTACTAGCCTCGTTTATTTAAATGTATATCCCATCTTTCCATTAAAAATAGTTCTCAGGGTGGCTAAAAATGTATCAGCTGGGGATGATTTAGTTTAGTGGTCCCACCTTAGACTCTCAACATGGGACCCACTTTCACAATTTCCCAACATGGCTGCAACAGCAACCCACTTTTGGGTCACAACCCACCAGTTGAAGACCACTGATAACTGGTTTCCCCCTCTTCTCTGCTAAGGAATTCAGTGTCAGTGTAAGGAGAGAACAGCAAGTAGGTAGAGACAAGGATTGCAAGGATTTTATGGCACTGACAGTCTGATGGAGAGCAGTGAACTATGGGACACTTGTTGGGATATTTAATCCTGGACTATCACCTAAGCACAACCTGTATATCTATTGATAAATGCAAATATTATGACATATTATAAATCTCCTATGACCTCTTTCCAAAGGAAATCCATCCATGGTAAAGTGGTATACACCCCGAAACCTCTGAGCACTGGTACAAATGGAGTTGAGCATAATAGTATATTAATCCACTGGTTCCATTTCCACATCCATAGGCAGGTCAAAATTCCAGTTACCATCACCTGCAGCAGGACCAATTTCAGAATCATACCAAGTTTCCCATTTATCTTTAATTACTGAGAGGATCGATGTCATCAAATAGCCAAATTCAATTATGTTGCGCTTTTTGCATTTGCTTCCATAAAGGTAACCAGCAGCATGCAATGCAACTAGCTGGCCATTCTTGTCAAACACAGGTGAACCGGAGGACCCATGGTAGAAAGAAGTATCATAGGTGACTATATCAGGGTTATTTACTATTTCTGAGAAACCTCTTGGATTGTACAAATGGATGCACTTGTTACCCTTTGCATCATAACCATAATTGAAGTTCTTGGATTCAGTCCCCTGGCCCTGTTGGAGACGATGAGTGGTCTCGTGTTGACGTTGAAATACATTTACAACAAAACAGCCATCTATAGACTTTGCTTCTCCATCTGGATGGCCAATGATGTAAATAAGACCATTATATGGTGGAGGGGAAGATAAGTGCACCAAGCCCCCAGGAAGCCTACTTTCATTGCCACTTTCCTTCAATTTCAAGACAGCAAAATCAAGAGCTGCATCTGATATTTCAAACCACTCCTCAATTGAAAACCAGTCATTTTCCTTAGGGTGTTTGTCTTCATATGAGAAAGTTACACGGGCCAACTGGCTAATTTTGCGTGCCCACTCATTTTCTTCAACTCTTTCTCCAACTATCAACTTTATCACATGGTGGCAGGTTAGTATGTACCTATCACACAAGACAAAGCAAGTAGCAACACCTTTTTCAGCAATTCCCCACTCTATATAGCCGACTGAGTCACTGTGATTAGAATGGATCTTTAGCATCTTTATCAGAATGGAGTTTTTTATCTCCTTGCCAAAGGCTTCTTTGTAAACTCCAAGGACATTTTTATTCTTGCCTTGCTTTGGGACATTTTCAAAGAACTTGTTAATGATGCAACTTTGTTCCTTCAAGTCAGGATACAGGTTCAAGAGACCAGGTTTAAAACAATGAGAAGGATTGAGCTTCCTCTTATGAGAAGTCTGAGGAATCAGTTCATTATTTGGACCACCAGCAGATTTACCACGTCTTGGAGCCTTCATTTCCAGCTTTAAACACTTTTCAGATAAAATGTCAACTGGATAAGAGTTAGATATGGACTTTTTACCATCCATCAATACCCAATCTTTTTCAACAAGCTCATCTAAAAAGCGGCCATCTTTGCATAGAGCATCCTTTATGGTTTCCCCTTTGGGGGCAAAAACACACAGTCTGCAGCGTTGATGAATAAACGGCATACATCTAATTATCCTATGGGTTCGTGTCCCATTGATTGTTCCATTTTGTTCAACATAGAACAAGACACATTTCTTCTTCCTCTCATACGGGCGATATCCTAAACTATCACGGCTTTCAATTTTGCTAATTTTGAAAAAACGCATTTCAAATTGGGAGCCGTTACGAATGTACCTCAGAGGCATCCCCAGATTAATGGATCCCTCGATTCCTTTCTTTCCTATTAAGTAGATCTGCTTGTCCTTGCCCTTCTCTTTGTTTATCCGAGCACTAACATCTGTAGCAGCGTTGAGAGCAGTAAGCACATTGTCCTGGATTCTGCCTCTCACCACATGCTCCTTTGCATCATCACATAACTTCACAGTGAATTCTCGTTCTTCATCCACTAACTCCTCACTGCCAGTTGAAGCCTTTCTTATAAGATTATTTCCAATTTCTGTCACAGGACTTGGTCTTAGCTTCTTGGTGCTTGAGCTTGCTTCAGAATTCTCATTATTGCTCTAAGAAAAGACAAGAAATTTTAAAAACGTTTTGCTTATGTGTTTTACTTTTTTTAAAAAAAAGTCCACTAATTGTGAAACCTTATTATATGGATAAACACTCCTTAATAGTTACTGAGGTACATTTTCTCTGAAACTATTTACCTGCTTCTTGAAGGATAATGCCTGATCAGCACAATTGGATTCTCCATACCATTTTAACAGCTAAAAGACTGATATTACATCATTGGAAAGATAAATGTTCACCTCCTATAATGCAATGGATTGAGGACCTAACAATGCTCTCAATATTTGAACAGGTGGCAGCATATACATGCCACTTGTGAATGGATACTTATATGGATATTTGGTCTGCTTTTGTGGAGGTTAATGTATAATTCTTAGAAACCCATAGTTTCATATATATGTATATATCATTATTATTATCATTATTATTTATTACATTTCAATACCACCTTGTAGCTGAAGCTCTCTGGACATTTTACAATGATATACACATTTCATATGCATAAACTGAAATTGCTATATTTATAAGAACGTAAGAAGTGCCCTGCTGGATCAGACTGAGGGTCCATCTAGTCCAGCATTCTGTTCACACAGTGGCCAACCAGCTGTTGACCAGGGACCAAGTAAGCAGGACGTAGTGCAACAGCACCCTCCCACCCATGTTCCCCAGCAACTGGTGCACACAGGCCCACTGCCTCAGATACTAGAGGTAGCACATAACCATCAGGGCTAGTAACCATTGATAGCTTTCTCCTCCAGGAATTTATCCAACCCCCTTTTAAAGCTATCCAGGTTGGTGGCCATCACTACATCTTGTGATAGTGAATTCCATAATTTAACTATGTGCTATGTGAAGAAGTCCTTCCTTTTATTTATCCTGACTCTTTCACCAATCAGTTTCATGGGATGACCCCGGTTTCTAGTATTTTGAGAGAGGGAGAAAAATGTCTCCTTATCCACATTCTCCATACCATGCATAATTTTGTACACCTTTATCATTTCTCTCCCTAGCCTCCTTTTTTCCAAATTAACAATTCCCGCTGTTGTAACCTTCCCTCATAGGGTGTGTGTGTGTGTGTGTGTGTGTGCTCCAGTCCCTTAATCATTTGAGTTGTCTTTTTCTGCACTTTTCCCAGCTCTGTATCTTTTTTTGGGAGCCAATAGGCATATATCTCAGAGGCATCCCCAGATTAAAGGATCCCTTGATTCCTTTCTTTCCTATTCAGTTGATCTGCTTGCCCTTGCCCTTCTCTTTGTTCATCCGAGCACTAACATCTTTAGCAGCGCTGAGAGCAATAAGCACATTGTCCTGGATTCTGCCTCTCACCACATGCTCTTTTCCATCATCACGTAAATTCACAGTGAATTCTCGTTCTTCATCCACTAACTCCTCACTGATAGGCGGAGTCTCTCTTGTAAGATTATTTCCAATTTCTGTCACAGGACTTGGTCTTAGCTTCTTGGTGCTTGAGCTTGCTTCAGAATTCTCATTATTGCTCTAAGAAAAGACAAGAAATTTTAAAAACTCTTTGCTTATGTGTTTTACTTTAAAAAAAAAGTCCACTAATTGTGAAACCTTATTATACGGATAAACACTCTTTAATAGTTACTGAGGTACATTTTCTCTGGAACTATTTACCTGCTTCTTGAAGGATAATGCCTGATCAGCACAATTGGTATGGAGAATCATAAGATTCTCCATACCATTTTAACAGCTAAAAGACTGATATTACATCATTAGAAAGATAAACATTCACCTCCTATAATGCAATGGATTGAGGACCTAACAATGCTCTCAATATTTGAACAGGTGGCAGCATATACATGCCACCTGTGAATGGATACTTATATGGATATTTGGTCTGTTTTGTGGAGGTTAATGTATAATTCTTAGAAACCATATATATATATATATATATATATATATATATATATATATATCTCATTATTATTATCATCATCATCATCATCATCACAATCATTTATTACATTTCGATACCACCCTGTAGCTGAAGCTCTCTGGACATTTTATAATGTTATATACATTTCATATGCAGAAACTGAAACTGATATATTCATAAGAACATAAGAAGTGCCATGCTGGATCAGACTGAGGGTCCATCTAGTCCAGCATTCTGTTCACACAGTGACCCCAGTTTCTAGTATTTTGAGAGAGGGAGAAAAATGTTTCCTTATCCACATTCTCCATACCATGCATAATTTTGTACACCTTTATCATTTCTCTCCCTAGCCTCCTTTTTTTCCAAATTAAACAATTCCAGCTGTTGTAACCATCCCACATAGGGGAGATGCTCCAGTCCCTTAATCATTTTAGTTGCCTTTTTCTGCACTTTTTCCAACTCTATAATACCTTTTTTTTAGGTGTGGTGACCAGAACTGTACACAGTATTCTAAGTGTGGCCACACCATAGATTTGTACAAAGATAGTATGATACTGGCAGTTTTATTCTCAATTCCTTTTCTTATAAGGTCTAACATGGAGTTTGATTTCTTTACAGCTGCCGCCCACTAGGTTGGCATTTTTATCGAGGTGTCCATCAAATCCTCAAGCTCTTCAAATTTATGTAGCTAGCTACACTTTTTTCATTTCCTCTTTTTCATTTTGTTTATTTATTTATTTACACAAGTGACCCTAATGAGAAAAGGAGTCAAAGATAAGTGGGAGTATTTAAAAAAGGAAAATTTAAAGGCACAATTTCAAACAAATCGAACAAAGAAAAAAGTTAGAAGACAAAGACATTTGATAAACAAATGGTCAAGGAACACATAATTGAATGAGTTCAAATCTCTAGGGCCCAATGAACTGCATCATAGAATAATGAAGGAGCTAGCAGAAGAACTCTCAGAACCACTGTCTATTATTTTTGCGAAATCATGGAAGATGGGTGAGGTGCCGGACGAATGGAGGAGGGCCAATGTTGTCCCTATCTTCAAAAAGGAGGAACCTGGGAACTACAGACCAGTCAGTCTGACATCCATCCCTGGGAAAATTATGGAGCAGATTATAAAGAAGTCGGTGTGTAAGCACCTTGAAACAGCGATTACTAGAAGCCAACATGGATTTGTCAAGAACAAATTCTGTCAGACTAAGATATATTATGCTGTGGACATACTATATCTTGACTTCAGCAAAGCTTTTGACAAAGTGCCCGATGATATTCTGATTAACAAACTAGTTAAAAGTCGGCTAGATGAAACAACTATTAGGTGAATCCACAGTTGGCTACAGAATTGGACTCAAAGAGTGCTTATCAATGGTACCTTCTCAAACTGGGGGGGAGGTAACGAGTGGGGTACCACAGGGCTCAGTTCTGGGCCCAGTGCTCTTCAACAATTTTTATTAATGATTTGGATGAGAAGGTGCAGGGAACGCTTATCAAACTTGCAGATGACACAAAATTGGGTGGGATAGCTAATATCCTGGAAGACAGAAACAAACTTCAAAGTGATCTTGATAGGCTGGAGTGCTGGGCTGAAAACAACAGAATGAAATTTAATAGGGATAAATGCCAAGTTCTACATCTAGGAAAAAGAAACCAAAGGCACAGTTACAAGATGGGGGATACTTGGCTCAGCAATACTACAAACGAGAAGGATCTTGGAATTGTTGTAGATCACAAGCTGAATATGAGCCAACAGTGTGATGAGGTTGCAAAAAAAGCAAATGCTCTTTTGGGCTGCATTAATAGAAGTATAGCTTCCAAATCTATTTCCTCTATTCGGTACTGGTTAGACCTCATCTTGAGTATTGCATCCAATTCTGGGCACCACACTTCAAGGATGCTGACAAGCTGGAGCATGTTCAGATGAGGGCAATGAGGATGATCAGGGGTCTGGAAACAAAGCCCTATGAGGAGAGACTGAAAGAACTGGGCATGTTTAGCCTGGAGAAGAGAAGAACTGTCACTTGAGGCACAGGTGAACTCAGTGGCAAAGAGTACCTTTTATCAGCTTAGGTTGATATACCAACTACGCCCTTATCTGGACAGAGATAGCCTAGCTACAGTTATCCATGCTCTGATAACCTCTCGTTTGGATTACTGCAATGCGTTATACGTAGGGCTGCCTTTGAAAACGGTCCGGAAACTTCAGCTGGTACAAAACAGGGCAGCCCGTT
Organism: Elgaria multicarinata webbii; assembly: GCF_023053635.1. Classification (NCBI taxonomy): domain Eukaryota; kingdom Metazoa; phylum Chordata; class Lepidosauria; order Squamata; family Anguidae; genus Elgaria; species Elgaria multicarinata. The sequence continues at coordinate 80,127,718 of NC_086172.1, read as the reverse complement.
TACTAACAGGGACTGGCTGGCGAGTTCACATTACACCAGTCCTTTTACAACTTCATTGGCTGCCAGTCCAGATCCGGGCCCGATTCAAAGTGCTGGTATTGACATTTAAAGCCCTAAACGGTTTGGGGCCAGGTTATTTGAAGGAACGCCTCCTCCCATATGTACCTGCCCAGACCTTAAGATCATCTACAGGGGCCCTTCTCCGTGAGCTCCTGCCAAAGGAAGTGAGGCAGGTGGCTACTAGAAGGAGGGCTTTCTCCACTGTGGCACCCCGGTTGTGGAATGAGCTCCCCAGAGAGGTCCGCCTGGCGCCTACACTGCACTCCTTTCGTCGCGAGCTGAAGACCTTTTTATTCTCTCAGTATTTTAACACTTAATTTTAACTTAAATTTAAATTTTACTGTTTTAACTCTGTATTTTAACCTTATATCAATTTTGCTGCATGGTTTTATCCTGGTTGTGCTTTTTATACTGTATTTTGTAATTGTGCTTTTAACATGTTGGTTGTTTTATTATGGTTTTAATTTTTGTGAACCGCCCAGAGAGCTTCGGCTATTGGGCAGTATAAAAATGTAATAAATAAATAAATAAATAAATAAATAAATAAGCTTGAGGAGAGACATGATAGCACTCTTCAGATACTTGAAAGGTTGTCACACAGAGGAGGGCCAGGATCTCTTCTCAATCATTCCAGAGTGCAGGACATGGAATAATGGTCTCAAGTTACAGGAAGCCCGATTCCGGCTGGACATCAAGAAAAAACTTCCTGTTAGAGCAGTATGACAATGGAACCAGTTACCTAGGGTGGTTGTGGGCTCTCCCACACTAGAAGCATTCAAGAGACAGCTGAACAGCCATCTGTCAGGGATGCTTTAAGGTGGATTCCTGCCTTAAAGCAGGAATGCCTTAAGTCAATTAAGGCATTAATTGAAAGCAGGGGGGGGGGGTTTGGACTCCATGGCCTTATAGGCCCCTTCCAACTCTACTATTCTATGCTTCTATGATTTATTTGGTATGGTTGACATTTACAATAAAAGCTTTGTCCTCTGCATCATTGCTATTAATATAATTGGAGATTATGTTTGTTAGTGGAATAATGGCAGTGCCACAAAATAAATGAACAAGTATTGGAAATGGACATTAATTGTAAAAGTTATTTATTTGCTAAGTGCAGCAGCCTAACTTATTTAGATGCAAGTCACTCTAAATTTATTCAGAACTCAAACCTGATTTAAACTGAAGGGGGTGGGGCTATTTGGAATGTATAAAGTTGATATGATGCCTACATGTTTTCTGCTGCTGCTTCACTAAATTTCAGCAGTAAAACACAGCTTGTTCAATTGAAAGGGGAAATCTTACCTTTTAAAAAAAATATATCAAGGCTCCCATGCCTTTGAAAGTTACTCAACAAACAATGCAATAAACAAATTCATATCTAGAAGCAATGCAGTGAGGAGGAAAGCTGTACCTGTTACTCTGTTGTCTGTGATAACAGCTTTCAAAGGCATAGGGACCCTGGAAGATTGGCAACACCATTTCTCCATGTTGCTTTATGAAACCTAAGTTTCTTGATAGTCTGAAATCTATATTTATAGATAAATCATTTTATGAAGACATAAAAAAAATACAAACACATTTCTTGCTACTGCAGCCTTTAATAAACAGAAAGGAAGTAAAAGTCGGCAGTGGCAGTGTTCAACCAGGGATAACAGGAGATTTTTAAAACACATGTTTCTTGTTAATGTCATAAAATAAAAACATCCCGTTACTACCTCAATCTTTCATAAGTTCTTTTAAAGACTGAGGTTAGGTAATCCCTCTCCAGAATAAACCAGTGTAATACCTTCAGAAAACGCAAGACATTTCCATCACTAGTCTTTCGTTTAGCAGGATGCTTGTTCTTGCTGCAAGAAGGGTTACTGGGATGCTTCTCGCCACGAGGAGAGTTCATATTGACTTAAGCAGATACAACTGAGGGGAGGAAAAGTCAGCAGTTTCAGAAATGATTAGGTGATAATGGGCTGCTTGCCTTATTTTGTGGTCCCCCCCTAATATGGACTACTAAAATATTCCACCATCACCGCCACTCCTCACCTTTACACTGGAAGGGGTGAACAGAGTCCTCCTATTATGCTCCCCACAAGATTCAAGCACTCTGTTATACTGCAGCACCTTTAGGGGAGGTATTTAAGGAAATAAATATTAACATACTGTATTGTATTTAGTAATAGTAAGACCAAAAACACTGTTCTGTAATATACAGCAAATGATAACTCTAGTTTTGTCACTTACCAAAAAAAAACCCCATCCTCTATTATTATTATTATTATTATTATTATTATTATTTATTTATATAGCACCATCAATGTACATGGTGCTGTACAGAGTAAAACAGTAAATAGCAAGAACCTGCCGCATAGGCTTACAATCTAATAAAATCATAGTAAAACAATAAGGAGGGGAAGAGAATGCAAACAGGTACAGGGTAGGGTAAGCAGGCACAGGGTAGGGTAAAACTAACAGTAGAAAGTAACAGTAGAAGTCTGCACAACATCAAGTTTTACTCTCCACACCATCCCCCAAAGCCCCTTTGTATAGCACTCCTGCACTACATAACTTTCACTGTACCACAGCAGTGGCACTAATCAATAGTTACTGAAGCTCTGACACACACTCATAGAGGTCAGATGTCCCCCTCTGAGAGCTGACCTCTCTCTCCACATTTGGAGGGGGGGACCTGAAAAATCTTACGTTCCCCAGGACACCCTCCCAGGAACCACAGGATTTCAGCCAAAATGTATCTAAAGTAACTTTCCCCCAATCATTGGAAGAGGGTCACACTCTTCCAAAATGTTCATCAAGGTCACATTTCCCATAAAACATGTGCTTAGTCCTGGGAACAAATTTTATATAACAGAATCTGCAATGAGTTAAACTCGTTAGCTTTAAGTTAACAACCATGCAATACATGAACAGCCAAACAGTGAGGAATGTTTAGGACATGTTATCAACTTCAACAAATGTTATCTTGAAATTCCAAACAATTATTTTTAAAACCATATTTAATATATGTCAACTTTAGGTGTGCTCTACTTCCAGACCTACCATATCACTGCTAATTACTGGGAGCATGCAGTACAAAAAGTAAATCAATACAAGAGAATGCATGTCTGTCCATCTTTGCTATAATTCCACAACCATGAAACTTAAAAACCTGAAATTTGGTATGCACACTAAGGGGGGGGGGGGCTACGGATGTGCTCCTCAGGGTTATTCTGTTATTAAAACACATTAACTAATTTTAATGTGTCCAAGTGCCATGACTAGCCCTGCTCCCCATTTTGGAAGAAGGTGTTTCAGGTAATCAGTCAGAATCAGACTCTGAAGTAGAGGAGTCAGCACCAGACACAGGCCAGCCTGTACCAGTGGGGGAGAGAGCTCTCACGCTGGTCATGATCTCTCTCCAGAGCTTATCTCATCAAGGGCAAATCATACAGAGGCGGCGGGAAGCCAACATTCTCCCATAGGAGAGGGCGACAGGCTACCCTAGCTGATATAAAAAAGGATAAAAAAGGATGATAATGGTAGATATCTTATGATAAAGGGACAAATTGAAGGTAAAGCATATACATTAGTTAATGTTTATGCCCCCAATGAGAGACATAGAGAGTTTTATATGGAATTATTTAAAGAAATAGAAGAGTTTAAGGAGGGGTATGTTATCTTAGCTGGGGACTTTAATATGGTAATGGATAATAGATTGGACAGGTCAAACCCCACTAATGCGGAAAAGAGAAATAACATTACTATATTGAATAAATTAGTAAGAGAAAAAGATTATGTGGATTGTTGGCATTTACTTAGTGGGGCGAATCCTGGCTTTTCTTACTACTCTCCAGTTCATCATACATACTCTAGGATAGATTATATATTCGTTTCAAAAGAGTTTGCAACTAAGGTATGTAAAATGGAAACGGGGGTAATAAAGGTAACAGATCACGCATTGCTAAGTTTAGAGTTTACAGTTAGAAAGAATTATAAAGAAGCGTTTAGGTGGAAATTAAATACAAAAATTTTGAAGTATAATAAAGTGGTAGAAAAAATGCAGAGGGAACTGTCAGAGACTTGGGAAATTAATGAAAAGGGTGGAATGATAAGGGCAGTTGTTTGGGATACCATGAAGGCGGTAGCAAGAGGGATTTGTATTAGGGAAACGTGTAATTTAAGGAGGCAACAGCTTGCAGCGCAGGAAAAGTTGGAGGTAGAGATTAGGAAGTTGGAGAAAGAAGGATAAACAAGGGAATTATTGTCATATAATGAAGGGTAAAATAAAAAAAAATCAAGAATTTTATCAAGAATTATATAAGGGAAAGGATATTCAAAAAAAGAAGTTGGAAGCTTATATAGAAAAGTATATAAAGAAGGGAATAAAAATAGAACATAAAGAGTTAATGGAGAAGGTAATAACTCAAAGAGAAATTGAAGAGGTAATTGAGAATTTGAAAGTGGGTAAATCACCTGGGGTAGATGGTTTAGGATCGGAATATTATAAGGTTTTTAAAACCTTCTTAGTACCGAAATTATTGAAGCTGTACAATTCCATATTGGAATGAGAAAGGACACCAGAATCATGGGAACATTCATTAATAATTTTAATACCAAAACCAGATAAAGATTTGACTGTCCCTGATTCATATAGACCTATTTCATTAATAAATCAAGATGCTAATTTTTTTTCAACTATTTTAGCAAGGCGGTTGAATAAATTTATAGGTGAATACATAGGGGAAGATCAATGTGGATTTGTAGCAGGCAGACAAATGCATAACTTAGTGGGAAGAGTTTTAAATGCAATACAGGTGATAAAAAAGTCTAAAATTAAAGCGGGAATTTTGGCATTGGATAGTTTCAAGGCTTTTGATTGTGTGAGCTGGTAAGCTTTAAAGATGGTTTTAAATAAAATGGGATTTGGAAATAAATTTAAAGCTATAATAGAACAGTTGTACTCTCAAAATATGGCCGTAGTGGTAGTGAATGACGGAGTTACGGATAAGATACGACTAGCCAGAGGGACAAGACAAGGATGTCCACTCTCGCCGGTCCTGTTTGTAATGGTAATGGAATTATTGGCGAATGCAATAAGAGATGATGGGGAGATAGAAGGAATAGGTAGTATTAAAAAAAATAAAACTGAATATGTTTGCAGATGATACCTTGCTAACTATTAAAAATCCAATAGGAAAGATGGGAAGAATTAAACAGCAACTGAGAGAATTTGAGGATATTACTGGGTTAAGAATAAATTGGTCCAAATCAGAGATGATGTTATTTAATTATACTAAAAAGGAAGAGAAGGATTGGGAAGAAAAGGGAAGAGAAATGAGAGTTAAGGAACAGATTAGATATTTGGGAATTAAAATTACACAGAATTTAGAGAGTTTAGAGAAAGAGAATTTAAATAGTTTAAAAAAAGAGATTTTAGTAAAATTGGAAAAATATAAAAGATTAAATTTATCCTGGTTTGGAAGAATAACATTAATAAAAATGAAGATTTTAGCAAAGATTAATTTTTTGTTTAGGATGTTACCAATAAAAATTTCAGAATCAGAGATAAAAAGTTGGCAAAATATTATAAACAATTATTGTAATGGAGATAAGAAAGCGAGGGTAAATAAGAATAAATGGTATTTAAGTCAAAAAAAGGGAGGATTGGGTCTCCCAAATATTAAACTATATTACGTAGCTAATAGGCTAAGACATATTGTGGAGGCAATTATAGGAATAGGAGAATTAGATTGGATGGATGCTAAAACTACAAGTAATATAGAGATTAATTTGGAAAATGTATTTTTTAGGGAAGGGAAAAAAAATGGGTGGAAAATATAGGTAACCCGCTCTTGAGGTTTCACTGGGAAATTTGGAGTAAAGATAGATCACCTCTATCACCGGTAATAATGCTAAAGAATTTCCCAGAGGAATTAAAGAGTAGATTAAGTAAAGTTTTAATAGAAAAAAATAAAATGAAATTAAGGGAATGGTTAAGAGGAATGAATACAAGAGAGGATATGGAAGAGGTTTTAAAAGATAAAAAATTAACTTGGTTAAATTATTGGCAATTAGAACAGTGGACTAAAAAGTGGGTAAGAGAAAATGGAGATTGTAGAGAATTGACGAAGTTTGAGGAATTAATAGTTAAGAAAGAAAATGATAAGGGAAAAAGAATAGCGTTAAAAGGGTTAATGAGTGAAATATATAGAATATTGGTGGAGAAAGGGTTGATGGATAGTTCAGGTAAAATGGTTTGGGAGACAGACTTGAATGTACAAATAGGACAACAGAGCTGGGAGGGACTATGGAAACAAAGAGCGTTGAGAAATATGTCAGTAAGAATAAAAGACAATTATTTAAAATTATATGGAGGTGGTACCTAACCCCGGTTAGATTAAATAAGATAAATAATCAGCATTCAGCAAATTGTTGGAGAGGATGTGGGGGAAAAGGAACGTATTTACATATGTGGTGGGAATGCAAATATGTACAAAAATTGTGGAAGATGGTGTTTTTGGAGATTGAAGAAATTGTGGGAATGAAGATAGAACGAACACCAAAAGTTGCATTACTGTCACTATTTGAAGATTTTAAATGTAAAAAAGAAATCAAGGAATTGATAACGAATTTGCTGACTGCAGCAAGATTGATTGTAGCTAGGAACTGGAAGATTCAAGGGGAATATTCTATTGAAGAATGGTACAAAGAAGTATGGGATATAGCTATTAATGATAAATTGACTTGTAATATTAAATGGAGAAGAGGTATAGCTAAAACAAATGATTTTGAAGGAATTTGGAAACAGTTCCTAATATTTGTGTTTTCTAAGGGAAGTGGGAAACCACCAGTAGAAGAAAGTATGAGATTTTGGAATCAGGAATGAGATCCTGAGGTGGGGGGTGCACGTATATGTTAAGTTGATTATGTTATATAGAGATGATACTGAAGTTATTCAACATTTATGTAGTATGTTGTTTTTGCTTTAATTGTACTGGTGTATGTTTAAGTATTGTAGAAAATAAAAAATTATGATGTTCACACTAACATTCACAACAAAGCCTGCAATATCAACAATCTAATATACATATGGTGAACTATTCACATGAAGCGTCTTTTTATATAAACAGTAGTCCGGTACTAATTGCTGTTTCGAAGATTCTTCCTCAGTATGACGCCACTAAGTTTACAGAAGGAGCCACGGCTACACAATTAGAAAGAAACCCACCAGGGTTTATCACCATATCATTCTCGTTTCCTCAAGCCGACAAGTCATGCTCAATCCGACAAGGTTTGAGTGTTACCACTTTTATTATACTGTTGTTGTTTCCAAACCACAGCCTTCTATTTTCCTGATAGTTTTTCCTACATAAATTTTTGGACACTTACATTGCATGGCATAAATAACATAAACACTGCTGCAAGTTGAAAAATATCCTAAGGTATATGTTACACCATTGGATGGATTTTTGAATGTGATAGTTCTGGATGTATATTTGCAATAGCTATAATCTCAACATGGGTGATGGCCCCTGAGGCATGGTTGCACCTGGTAAAATGTTAGGTGGACATTCCTTGCAATCACTCCTGACCATCATATCTCTGATATTTCATGTTCTTCTAAAAGAAACTAAAGGCCTGTCCTAACAACCAGGGGTAACTTGTAAGCCATGCTAGTGTTTTCTTATGATCCCTTACAGGTGATTTGTGACATAATTGTATGTCAAACTGCAGTTGATCTGATTTGAGAGTGTGCTGTTGTTGCTGTTGTTCTCTCTCTCAAAAGATTAGCTCATTGTTGTTGTTTTATCTGCTCTGTTTATATATGTATTGTTACAGCCCCTTGAAAAAGGCCTAATAAAAAGCAAGAGGCCGAAGTTTTTCACCATAAAATTTGTCTGGACTTGTCTGAGACTTTTCTCCCCTTTTGTGTTCATCTTGGAGAGTCACCTGCCTTGCACTCTTGAATACTTACGCAACCAATAAATGCCAGTTTATTTTTGTATACTTAACTTTTGCACCACAATAAAAATATGTTGTATTATGTGGTGTAAATCAAATGGTAAAAAAGCCCCAAAAGTAGTTCTTAAGATGTGGCAGTGGCAGCAGCTTCCCAAGGTAATTAACTCCATTTTAATTCCAGGTTGTAAAACAACAAAATGTTAAAAAGTCAAAGGGTGTGTGTGAATACTTATGCAAGACACTGTACTTGCACACAGAAGATAACGGGTGTGGACATTTCTGAAAATTTGGAAATTTAAAATATTTGGCTCTCAATTGCCCTACATTTCTGCTAATTTGGGCAAACAGGTCTCCATGTTTTGGGGGGGGAATGCTGAGGTTCAAAAAGAACCCTTAGGGTACATCTCATTCTGCTGGCGAAACAAAACTATTTTTTTCTTATTTCCGCACCCACTACTAGAATTATCTATGCTTTGGTAAACTTTGAATGTATCATAGGTCTCCTCTTTCGAGAGATTTGAGAGATTTCTGCAGCTTATTTTCTCTTCTGCCTCTCTCTCTCTCTCTCTCTCTCTCTCTCTGTCTGTCTGCTTTGCACTGGTAACCTGCCACACTCTGCTTCAAGCTTCTCACCAGAGACACTAATAGGACCTCACCTGCTACAAGTGTTGAGGAAATGTGTGAATGGGCTGTTTTGTCTGTGCCCACCCTGTTTTGATGTAAGGCCTTTCTAATAGAAATTAAGTTCTATAGCAATTTGACCCAAACTGTAATGGAAAATATATTGAGCAACACTTGCTCAACCAACAAGAAGTGTTGACATATTAGTCAGAGTGTGAGCCTCCCAGCGAGGATTGCAATACCCATCTATGTATTGTTTTTCTAGTCTTAGAATTATCTGCACTCTGCACATGCATAAATGCCTTGTCTATCATTGGTTACTGTATTGCAAAACTGTATTATGATTGGTTTATTATATGAGGAAGTTCTGTTGTTGCTTCTGAGGATGTTACCCTATAAGTATCTTAGCATTGCCTGCAACTAGTGGGCAGTCCTTCAGAGCCTCTAGGGTTTGCCACCTTGCAGCACTGCAGGCTGATTGTAATAAACCTTTTCCAAGATGAGAGAAATTGTGTCTTGAGAGTTTTTGACTGCCGCTCAGCGAACCAAGGGAACCTGCCCTTTCGGGTTCCTCCACACAAGTCCACAATCTTAGTACTTGCCCTTAGAGAAACCATACTGCCCATAGAGAAACAAAGGACAATTCATGCCATAGGGATCCATAGGACAGTACTTGCCCATAGGGAAACACAGGACAGTACTTGCCCATAGGGACCCATAGGACAGCTCTTGCCCATAGGGAAACCATACTTGCCCATAGGGAAACATAGGACAGCACTTGCCCATAGGGAAACCATACTTGCCCATAGGGATCCATAGGAGAGTACTTGTCCATAGGGATTCATAAGACAGCACTCGCCCATAAGGAAACCATACTTGCCCACAGGGAAACATATGGTTTCCCTATGGGCAAGTACTATCCTTTGTTTCCCTATGGACAAGCATCATCCTGTGTTTCCCTATGGGCAAGTACAGTCCTATGTTTCCCTATGGGCAAGTACGGTTTCTCTATGGGCAAGTATGTTTTACCTATAGGCAAGTACTGTCTTTTTTTTTAGTTATGTCCCCACTACACTTTGTATATAGCATAAAGACGTGCACTGGCTTTCTCTTAACTAAGAATGAATCCTTCTACCCATCTTTGTCCCAATACAAACTACTTCCTAGAACTTTGGCAGAAGTTATTGAAGCCTAAAGTTACATAAGTACTCAGAATGCCTGCCTAATGCTGAAGGGGGAAAGGGACATTTCCCTTCCAAACCTCCCTCCCTCATTTAGCTAATGCGTTGACTGGCCATAGGCCATCGCTCAGGGCGGCGCTACCTTCCCAGCTCAGTTCAGCCGCCGCCACCAACCCACAGCGCACTGACGAGGGCAAAGAGAGAGAGAAAAAGACCCCCCTCCCAAGTCAACGCCTCCACCCCCAATTGAAAAAAGGCGCAAACCAGTCAACATTGCTTTTTCCACTCCAAACTTCTCGCACCTCTGCTCGTCTGGAAATGGCCGGCCGAAAATCACTGAAAATAAAATTGAGGAAGGAAAAGGGAGAATGTCTCTTTGTTATTGGGTTATTTTGTATCGTTGCTGGAATATGCGTCACGTTTCCTGGCTGTTGGTTAAGCGTTTGCACCTTCAGGCGGTTTTGCTTTTGGCGGAAATGGTCGGGGATGAGGAAGTTCTGCGCGCGGGCCGTGCCTCTCCCCGTTTTATGGAAGTCCGCCTAGGGCTAGGGAACCCTTCTCCAACCTGATGCCCTCCAGATGTGTTGGGTTCCCAGCATCCTTGCATGCTGGTTGGTGGATTCTAGGAGTTGTAGTCCAACACATCTTTTGTTAGTCTTTAAGGTGCCACAAGACCCTTTGTTGTTTGTTGTAGCTGTATAACACGTATCTGGAAAGAGATGGTGTAAAAACAGGAATGGTCCAGAATGGGCTGGAATGACCCCTTTACATGAAAAGGAAAAGAAAAATAGTGGCATGTCTTAGAAACACTTCAGAACAATATTTTAGCACTAAAACCCTTGCAATATAATATTATTAAGCCTAAAACTCCAGGAACACATCTGGAACAGAACGGAATGGCCCAGAACAGCCACTTGCAAATAAGTGAAATCAACCAAACTCACCAGTCACACATAACCCCATGGCCTCAAAACATCCACAGAAACCACGTTCTGTTATAGCCACTCAAACATTACTAGATTGGACTGAGATAAGCTCCCAAACTTTCAATACCTGTTCCGAGCCATAATTCATATTGCATAAAACAGGCCAGAACAGCAACTTCCAAGTGAGCCAAATCAACTCATCAGTCACACATTAATAGATGGGACCAATATAAGCTCCAAAAAATCCTGGACACCATGTTTCAATACCCGTTCGGGACCATAGTCCATATTGCACAAAACAGGCTGGAACCGCAACTTCCAAGTGAACCAAATCAACTAAACTCACCAGTCACATCAGACTTGATAGGATAAGCCATGAAACAACCACAGAAACCACATTTCATGATTAACGGTATCAAGTCCATTTAGTAAAATTACAGTGGTGTATTTGGTTAGTTTTACTCACGCAGATGTTGCCATTCTGGGCAGGAACTACGCTACTGCTTTAAAATGGTTTACAACAGTGGGGGCCCAGGACACACTCCGTATACAGTTTTCAAACAGTTTTCAAAGTGTCATATCCTGTTTGGTGTAGATCTGGCCCTGGTCTATTTCCCATAACAGTTTGTGGCTCATTTTGCTCCCTTGGATGTTGCCGTTCCGGGGTGTTTGTTTTTTTTATCTTATGGACCTTTGCTTGGAAATGGTATTGGAACATGGTTTCCATGGATGTTTTGGAGTTTATTAATATATTGGTTCCATCTAGTAATGTGCAAGTGGTAAACTTGGTTGAGCAGGCTCACATGAAAGTTGTCATTCATGCTGATTTGGTACAATTTGGACTATTGCCCAGAACAGGTATCAGAACGTGGTTTAAGTGGATATTTTGTGGCTTATTTATCCCTGCCATAGGTTTATGTGTGACTGGTGAGTTTGGTTGGTTTCACTCATTTGCAAGTGGCCATTCTGTTCTGTTCCGGATGTGTTCCTGGAGTTTTAGGCTTAATAATATTATTATATTGAAAGGGTTTTCATCCTAAAATATTGTTCTGTTCCAGCTTTTACACCGTCCCTTCTGGAAAGCCTTCTCAGCACTTGCTAGTTTAGAATTATAGCAAGCTGTTTCGTTGAATATGAAAGTTGCTGGCTCTACAGTACTTCTGCCAGTAGATGGTGCTATTATAAAACATCTATTTATTCACTGATCTACTTCTTTCTGCTTAAATAGATTCAAGTGAGATTTTTTGGGACGGTGTAAAAGCCGGAACGGAACAGAACAGGCCGGAACAGCCCCATTATATTAAAAAACCATACCAAAAACAGTGGCATGTGTTAGCAACACTTGAGAACAATATTTTAGGACTAAAACCATACCAATATTATATCACCATTAACCCCAGAACTCCCAAAATGACGTCCGGAACAGAATGGGATGGCCGGAACGGCCACTAGGGAATGAGCGATATCAACCAAACTCACCAGACATGCATAACTAAATGGCAGGGATGCAATAGGCCACAAAAGTTGCCCCGAAACCACGTTCAGATACCCGTAACGGGCAAAAAAGCGTATTGCACGAAATGGGCCGTAACGGCAGCTTCCCAATGAGATAAGTGAACCAAACTCACCAGATGCACATGACAAGGTGGGACAAATATAGAAAGCTCCAAAAGTTGCCCCCAAACCACGTTCAGATACCCGTTCCGGGCAAAAACGCGTATTGCGCAAAATGGGCCGTAACGGCACCTTCCCAATGAGGTAAGTCAACCAAACTCACCAGATGCACATGACAAGGTGGGACAAATATAGAAAGCTCCAAAAGTTGCCCGAAACCATGTTCAGATACCCGTTCCGGGGGGAAACGCGTATTGTGCAAAATGGGCCGTAACGGCAGCTTCCCAATGAGATAAGTGAACCAAACTCACCAGATGCACATGACAAGGTGGGACAAATATAGAAAGCTCCAAAAGTTGCCCCCAAACCACGTTCAGATACCCGTTCCGGGCAAAAACGCGTATTGCGCAAAATGGGCCGTAACGGCACCTTCCCAATGAGGTAAGTCAACCAAACTCACCAGATGCACATGACAAGGTGGGACAAATATAGAAAGCTCCAAAAGTTGCCCCGAAACCACGTTTAGATACCCGTTCCGGGGGGAAACGCGTATTGTGCAAAATGGGCCGTAACGGCAGCTTCCCAATGAGGTAAGTCAACCAAACTCACCAGATGCACATGACAAGGTGGGACAAAAATAGAAAGCTCCAAAAGTTGCCCCAAAACCACGTTCAGATACCCGTTCTGGGCAAAAACGCGTATTGCGCGAAACGGGCCGTAACGGCAGCTTCCCAATGAGATAAGTGAACCAAACTCACCAGATGCACATGACAAGGTGGGACAAATATAGAAAGCTCCAAAAGTTGCCCCCAAACCACGTTCAGATACCCGTTCCGGGCAAAAACGCGTATTGCGCAAAATGGGCCGTAACGGCACCTTCCCAATGAGGTAAGTCAACCAAACTCACCAGATGCACATGACAAGGTGGGACAAATATAGAAAGCTCCAAAAGTTGCCCGAAACCATGTTCAGATACCCGTTCCGGGGGGAAACGCGTATCGTGCAAAATGGGCCGTAACGGCAGCTTCCCAATGAGATAAGTGAACCAAACTCACCAGATGCACATGACAAGGTGGGACAAATATAGAAAGCTCCAAAAGTTGCCCCCAAACCACGTTCAGATACCCGTTCCGGGCAAAAACGCGTATTGCGCAAAATGGGCCGTAACGGCACCTTCCCAATGAGGTAAGTCAACCAAACTCACCAGATGCACATGACAAGGTGGGACAAATATAGAAAGCTCCAAAAGTTGCCCCGAAACCACGTTTAGATACCCGTTCCGGGGGGAAACGCGTATTGTGCAAAATGGGCCGTAACGGCAGCTTCCCAATGAGATAAGTGAACCAAACTCACCAGATGCACATGACAAGGTGGGACAAATATAGAAAGCTCCAAAAGTTGCCCCCAAACCACGTTCAGATACCCGTTCCGGGCAAAAACGCGTATTGTGCAAAATGGGCTGTAACGGCACCTTCCCAATGAGGTAAGTCAACCAAACTCACCAGATGCACATGACAAGGTGGGACAAAAATAGAAAGCTCCAAAAGTTGCCCCGAAACCACGTTCAGACACCCGTTCCGGGGAAAAACACGTATTGCGCAAAACGGGCCGTAACGGCAGCTTCCCAATGAGGTAAGTGAACCAAACTCACCAGATGCACATGACAAGGTGGGACAAAAATAGAAAGCTCCAAAAGTTGCCCCAAAACCACGTTCAGATACCCGTTCTGGGCAAAAACGCGTATTGCGCGAAACGGGCCGTAACGGCAGCTTCCCAATGAGATAAGTGAACCAAACTCACCAGATGCACATGACAAGGTGGGACAAATATAGAAAGCTCCAAAAGTTGCCCCAAAACCACGTTCAGATACCCGTTCCGGGGGAAAACGCGTATTGTGCAAAATGGGCCGTAACGGCACCTTCCCAATGAGGTAAGTCAACCAAACTCACCAGATGCACATGACAAGGTGGGACAAATATAGAAAGCTCCAAATACGCGTTTTTGCCCGCAACGGGTATCTGAACGTGGTTTTGGAGCAACTTTTGGAGCTTTCTATATTTGTCCCACCTTGTCATGTGCATCTGGTGAGTTTGGTTCACTTACCTCATTGGGAAGCTGCCGTTACGGCCCATTTTGCGCAATACGCATTTTTGCCCGGAACGGGTATCTGAACGTGGTTTTGGGGCAACTTTTGGAGCTTTCTATTTTTGTCCCACCTTGTCATGTGCATCTGGTGAGTTTGGTTCACTTATCTCATTGCGAAGCTGTTGTTATGGCCAATTTCGCAAAATACGTGTTTTTGCCCGGAACGGGTATCTGAACGTGGTTTTGGGGCAACTTTTGGAGCTTTCTATATTTGTCCCACCTTGTTATGTGCATCTGGTAAGTTTGGTTCACTTATCTCATTGGGAAGCTGCCGTTACGGCCGGTTTTGCGCAGTACGCGTTTTTGCCCGGAACGGGTATCTGAACGTGGTTTCAGGGCAACTTTTGGAGCTTTCTATATTTGTCCCACCTAGTTATGTGCATCTGGTGAGTTTGGTTTACTTTCCTCATTGGAAAGCTGCCGTTACGGCCCATTTTGCGCAATACGCGTTTTTGCCCGGAACGGGTATCTGAACGTAGTTTCGGGAAAACTTTTGGAGCTTTCTATATTTGCCCCACCTAGTTATGTGCATCTGGGGAGTTTGGTTTACTTTCCTCGTTGGGAAGCTGCCGTTACGGCCCGTTTTGCGCAATACGCGTTTTTGCCCGGAACGGGTATCTGAACGTGGTTTTGGAGCAACTTTTGGAGCTTTCTATATTTGTCCCACCTTGTCATGTGCATCTGGTGAATTTGGTTCACTTACCTCATTGGGAAGCTGCTGTTACGGCCCGTTTTGCGCAATACGCGTTTTTGCCCGGCACGGGTATCTGAACATGGTTTCGGGGCAACTTTTGGAGCTTTCTATATTTGTCCCACCTTGTCATGTGCATCTGGTGAGTTTGGTTGACTTACCTCATTGGGAAGCTGCCGTTACGGCCCATTTTGCGCAATACGCGTTTTCCCCCGGAACAGGTATCTGAACGTGGTTTGGGGGCAACTTTTGGAGCTTTCTATATTTGTCCCACCTTGTCATGTGCATCTGGTGAATTTGGTTAACTTACCTCATTGGGAAGCTGCTGTTACGGCCCGTTTTGCGCAATACACGTTTTTGCCCGGAACGGGTATCTGAACGTGGTTTCGGGGCAACTTTTGGAGCTTTCTATTTTTGTCCCACCTTGTCATGTGCATCTGGTGAGTTTGGTTCACTTATCTCATTGGGAAGCTGTCGTTATGGCCAATTTCGCAAAATACGTGTTTTTGCCCGGAACGGGTATCTGAACGTGGTTTTGGGGCAACTTTTGGAGCTTTCTATATTTGCCCCACCTTGTCATGTGCATCTGGTGAGTTTGGTTGACATTCCTCATTGGGAAGCTGCCGTTACAGCCGGTTTTGCGCAGTACGCGTTTCCCCCCGGAACGGGTATCTGAACGTGGTTTCGGGGCAACTTTTGGAGCTTTCTATATTTGTCCCACCTAGTTATGTGCATCTGGTGAGTTTGGTTTACTTTCCTCGTTGGGAAGCTGCCGTTACGGCCGGTTTTGCGCAATAGGCGTTTTTGCCCGGAACGGGTATCTGAACGTGGTTTCGGGGCAACTTTTGGAGCTTTCTATATTTTCCCCACCTTGTCATGTGCATCTGGTGAGTTTGGTTCACTTACCTCATTGGGAAGCTGCCGTTACGGCCCATTTTGCGCTATACGCGTTTCCCCCCGGAACGGGTATCTGAACGTGGTTTCGGGGCAACTTTTGGAGCTTTCTATATTTGTCCCACCTAGTTATGTGCATCCGGTGAGTTTGGTTGACTTTCCTCATTGGGAAGCTGCTGTTACGGCCCGTTTCGCGCAATACACGTTTTTGCCCGGAACGGGTGTCTGAACGTGGTTTCGGGGAAACTTTTGGAGCTTTCTATATTTGCCCCACCTTGTTATGTGCATCTGGTGAGTTTGGTTGACTTTCCTCATTGGGAAGCTGCCGTTACGGCCGGTTTTGCGCAGTACGCGTTTTCCCCCGGAACGGGTATCTGAACGTGGTTTCGGGGCAACTTTTGGAGCTTTCTATATTTGTCCCACCTAGTTATGTGCATCTGGTGAGTTTGGTTTACTTTCCTCGTTGGGAAGCTGCCGTTACGGCCGGTTTTGCGCAATAGGCGTTTTTGCCCGGAACGGGTATCTGAACGTGGTTTCGGGGAAACTTTTGGAGCTTTCTATATTTGCCCCACCTAGTTATGTGCATCTGGTGAGTTTGGTTTACTCTCCTCGTTGGGAAGCTGCCGTTACGGCCGGTTTTGCGCTATACGCGTTTCCCCCCGGAACGGGTATCTGAACGTGGTTTCGGGGCAACTTTTGGAGCTTTCTATATTTGTCCCACCTAGTTATGTGCATCCAGTGAGTTTGGTTGACTTTCCTCGTTGGGAAGCTGCCGTTACGGCCGGTTTTGCGCAATAGGCGTTTTTGCCCGGAACGGGTATCTGAACGTGGTTTCGGGGCAACTTTTGGAGCTTTCTATATTTTCCCCACCTTGTCATGTGCATCTGGTGAGTTTGGTTCACTTACCTCATTGGGAAGCTGCCGTTACGGCCCATTTTGCGCTATACGCGTTTCCCCCCGGAACGGGTATCTGAACGTGGTTTCGGGGCAACTTTTGGAGCTTTCTATATTTGTCCCACCTAGTTATGTGCATCCGGTGAGTTTGGTTGACTTTCCTCATTGGGAAGCTGCTGTTACGGCCCGTTTCGCGCAATACACGTTTTTGCCCGGAACGGGTATCTGAACGTGGTTTCGGGGAAACTTTTGGAGCTTTCTATATTTGCCCCACCTTGTTATGTGCATCTGGTGAGTTTGGTTGACTTTCCTCATTGGGAAGCTGCCGTTACGGCCGGTTTTGCGCAGTACGCGTTTTCCCCCGGAACGGGTATCTGAACGTGGTTTCGGGGCAACTTTTGGAGCTTTCTATATTTGTCCCACCTAGTTATGTGCATCTGGTGAGTTTGGTTTACTTTCCTCGTTGGGAAGCTGCCGTTACGGCCGGTTTTGCGCAATAGGCGTTTTTGCCCGGAATGGGTATCTGAACGTGGTTTCGGGGAAACTTTTGGAGCTTTCTATATTTGCCCCACCTAGTTATGTGCATCTGGTGAGTTTGGTTTACTCTCCTCGTTGGGAAGCTGCCGTTACGGCCGGTTTTGCGCTATACGCGTTTCCCCCCGGAACGGGTATCTGAACGTGGTTTCGGGGCAACTTTTGGAGCTTTCTATATTTGTCCCACCTAGTTATGTGCATCCAGTGAGTTTGGTTGACTTTCCTCATTGGGAAGCTGCTTTTACGGCCCTTTTTGCGCAATATGCGTTTTTGCCCGGAACGGGTATCTGAACGTGGTTTCGGGGCAACTTTTGGGGCTTATTGCATCCCTGCCATTTAGTTATGCATGACTGGTGAGTTTGGTTGATATCGCTCATTCCCTAGTGGCCGTTCCGGCCATCCCATTCTGTTCCGGACGTCGTTTTGGGAGTTTTGGGGTTAATAGTGATATAATATTGGTATGGTTTTAGTCCTAAAATATTGTTCTCAAGTGTTGCTAACACATGCCACTGTTTTTGGTATGTTTTTTTAATATAATGGGGCTGTTCCGGCCTGTTCCGTTCCGTTCCGGCTTTTACACCGTCCCAGATTTTTTTTAATCACAGAGAGGCAACGTTTAGAGCAGCTAAGTGTGCAATCGCATTTAGACAGAAAAAAAGTCCTACAACTCTCAGCATTCCCCAGCCAGCCATACTAAAGGCCAGATTAAGAGGGCTGTGAGAATCAGAGTGGTCATCTTTGGAAATCATTTACCATTCAAGTTTAAATCTGATTAAAATTGATCACTCATTGTTTAATCTCACTTTTCAAGTTACCACTTCTTTCTGACACTGTTCCTTAACACCTACCTCGGGCAGAAATTCAGCAAGGGCATTTCTCCATATTGCTGCCTTTCCAGCTGGAGAAAACTTTTCCTATTAAAATTCTGCCTGACATGTGGCTTAAACACCTGGCTTGCTTGCTTTCGCCTCCCTGCTTTACGAGCTCCATCACACCTACACGTTTGCCCTGGTTTGCCCTCGAATTATCTACCTTAGTTTCCATAGCGTATGAAACCCTGAGCACTTACACCTTTGCACTTTTACATTTCATTCATCTTTACACCTCTCCTCTCCTGCTCACCAGCATATTGCTGTTGTTCCATTGAGATGCACTCTCAGATCTCCTTTGTACCTCCTCCTACAGTTTATTGGTTGGTGGTAGTTGGACACCTCACCCTCCCTAGGAATCAACATGGGGCATTCCTGGTCTTGCACTGCTTTCTCCTAGGAAGTAGCTTCCTTGTTACTGAACTCACTTTGGGAAAACTCTGTCTCTTCCCTGTTGCCTAGGCTACGCCCGTTCCCCCTGCCTGAAGGCTTTGGAGTGTGAACTGGAGAGGGTTGCAGCATTGTGTAAATCCCATTGATTTCAACTGCATTTATATCCTATTCATACTAAAATCCAGTGCATGCTTACCTTTGAATAAACCCCATTGAACAGAGACAGACTTATTAAAATGGGGTTTACTCAAACGTAAGCATGCATGGGATTTTAGTATGAACTGGATGTAAATGCAGTTGAAATCAATGGGATTTACTCTTGAGTGAGGGAACCAGCAGATCGCTATTTTATAAACTTGGAAACGCAGAGCTTAGTATGATCAAAGGATCGAGCCTTCGCACTTGCAGTCTATCAGGAAAAGGGTTTAAGGGGGGAAATTTTAAAAATCCTTAAAAATCAAGGGATGGACCAATCTCATTCAAACTTGGCATGCTGAAAACACTACTTAAGAGCTATCACTGGGCCAATTTTGATCTCTTTATCTTTAAAAATGAGGGAGCTGTGGGCAAGGAGGGTGCATTTTCCACATTTAAGGTGAAAATGTACCCCTGGTCATGCCTACTCAGGAGTAAGGACATAGAGTTAAATGGAACCTCTCTCCCTCGGCCTTCATGGTTGAGTGGAGAATCACACCACCCTCCTCTTTTGTTAGCAAGACCGCCCTTAGACACACACGCCCCCAACAAAGAACGGGATGGTCGATGGAACGCAACCACAAAAATACACAGGAGGGAGGAAAGCATTTATTTCGCAGAGAGGGAAAATAATCCAGATTTTCTGTGCTTGAAAAAGAAATGAAACATGGAGGATAAGAGCTGAAATGAGTGCAGGACATGGACGATGTCATGTGGGTATCGCGCTGCAAAACTGCATACCAGGCATGGGGAGTGTGCAATAAATCATTGGTGTGATGGAGCCCTACGAACTGCATAATTAAATTCAGGTAAACATACAGTAAGCAGTAGTATAGCTGCTGAATGTCCAAATTGTGGTAAATATTGCCATATACTGATGAATGATATTTAGGGGACTGTCAACATTTGGTTAGATCCAAACTTACACTGAATCAACTGCACTAGTAGAAGTGGACTTCCCCACCCCCTCCTCCAACCCCCTGAAAATGCTACACTGACCCTACTGAATGGTGTGTGTATGTAGTTCCAAAAGTCGGGTAGCATGAGCATCTATGAGTGGAGCTCTTCATTTCATGGAATGTCACTTCCTCTTCAGGATGGCAGATCCTGGATCCAGTGTCATAGATCTGCAACAAAAAGTCCTCAATATGGATAGAAAATGATTACTGAAGAAAGTGACTATTTCTCACCCACAAGCAAGCAAATGCTGTTTAGAGCTGTAAGCCCCAAGAAATTAAGCATGTTGCTTAGAAAATAATTTGAAATGCAGAGAATTAAATAAATAAGGTAAGTGGTAACAATAGAGAAGACACAAATAAGTGCACAATGAATTCTGGGTAACTGGCATAGAAATAATGGTCGAGATGACCTGGATAGTATCCAAAGAGAAAATGCTGATTTGAAGTCCTATCATTTGGGCCAAAAAGTTATTTGAACAGGTGTAATGAACAGGTCAAAGTGTACTTAAAGTTTTTGTTTATCAATTAATGAGCAAAACTATTGTGTAAGAGATTTCCAATTCCATTTTTTTAGTAATGTTTAATGAGATAATTAAGACTGTGAGCCCTAATTTATGTGACAGTTGATAATATTAGTTATGAAGTAATTTCTACACAAAACAGAAGAAATATGTGCTGATTTTAGAATGCTTGTGTATTTGTTGAATAGCCTATTCAGTATTGAATAGGAAACTTGGTACTTAGCATGAGATCTTTCCTTTTTAAGATATTAAGACTAGAAGTCTTGGAACAAGAAATGGTTAAGTAATGTTTAAGTTATGAAGATTTAAGAAACTTTAGCTAGGCTGACCATATGGAAAGGAGGACAGGGCTCAAGTATCTTTAATAGTTGTGTAGAAAAGAGAATTTCTGCAGGTGTCATTTGTATGCATGCAGCACCTGGTGAAATTTCCTCTTCATCACAGCAGTTAAAGTTGTAGGAGCCCTGCCCTCTTGATACAAAAGAGGGCAAGTGTCCTGCAGCTCTAACTGTTGTGATGAAGAGGGAATTTCGCCAGGTGCTGCATGCATGCAAATGAGAATGGCTGAAATTCCCTTTTCTACACAATTGTTAAAGATACTTGAGCCCTGTCCTCCTTTCCATATGGTCACCCTGCTTCAGCAATGTTCTGATTAATAACAGAAGTGTTTTATGTACACAATATATGTGTGATGTTATAAGCATCTTCGTAATAAAATAAAAATAAAGCATGGATCAAGAAAGATTTTCCTGTACTACAGCACCATGTACATTGATGGTGCTATATAAATAAATAATAATAATAATAATAATTCTTACTAGTACAAAACTTGGACTGCAACCCACGAAACAATCCTTTGTTTAGATAAATTTAATCTATTAGATGGTAAACGAGGAGCTAAATGCTTCCAAATTACTGTGCTATAGACAGCTCAAACAAAGTCCCTGTTCTGTAGCACCAGCCCATTCAGTTCCAGGTCCCACTTCCACCTGAAGATTACCCTTACTGAAGATTATTTTTACCTTTACTGAAGGTGTTTATTGTATCTATGAGCTGTATAATTAACCATTGTTGTCTGGTAATTCTCCTCTGTTGTGGTTAGAATTAGTGATTGAGTTACCGTTCAATAAACATTTCTGTTCCTGATTTCACTGTCTGTTGAATCCTTAAGCAAACATGACTACAGTAAGGCAGTACTTTGGCTGCAGCCATGGAAAGAAGGCACTGTTCCTTCCAAGTGGCATTGACCCGCTTTGCACAATCAAACCCCGCCAACATGGCTTCTTTAAGCCACAACAACTTATTTAAATTGGTAACACATGCCAGCCATAGCCTGTTGTTCTTCTCTCTTAAACAAGCCATGATGACCAAGTATGGATGACACAAAAGGCTATGACTTGTTGGGTAATTAATCTAGTGTCACCCAGCACATGACGCTGTGGCTTATTTAAAGCATGGTGGCTTGTTTGATCATTTGAAGTGGCCCATTGTCTCACACATGAATTTTAATTTCAGGAACCACAGAAGATAAAGGAAAGGCAGGTATCTGGATTCTATAAGGAAGCTAAGAAGTGACAGGCAAAACAAACAAATGGGAAAGTAGAGTTCAGATGGGGCTGCATCCAGGCGGGAAGAGGAAAGTAGAAACTGGCAGCTCTTCTTTCATATTGGTTGTGTTTGCAGGAAAAAGATTCTGTTGGGATTTGACAAGCCACACAGAAGGTTTACATGGGATTGGGGAGGAGTGACCACCAGGATCCGGTGTGAATAGAAGAGGGACACCATTTTAGTATTTTACCTGGGACACTCAAGTATATACCAAGTTGGTCCAGAGGGGAATCCACTAACTTCCTCCATTTTTCCCCTTCTAAAACCAATAACAGATTCATTGCTACCTACATCACTACCATTGAGTCTCAAGCTTGAACCTGCTGGGTTATTTCAGAAAGGATTTAATACTAAATGGACGATGTATCTGCACATCATATTTCAGGAGATTTCTATAGTCCCCAGCAGGAAGAAGGAAATAGCAAGGGAGTGGACTGTAGCTCAAATTAGCAAATTCCCCATAATAAAATTGATGGAACTTATAACTAATCTAGAACAAATATACAGAGCAAATGTAACTGATGTTACTATTCCTTTTAAACCAGCGGGCTATCTTATTTTTTCTACATAACATTGTCAGGGAATAGCTGAAGTCACTCTAGATCAGAGTAGACAACCTGGTGGTCCCAGATATTTTGGACAAAGTCCCATCATCCCTGACCATTGGAAATACTAGCTATGGCTTATGGGAGTTGTAGTCTGAAAGGTCTGGAGTGCACCACGCTGCTTACCCCTGGCTAGACACAGGGAGCAAGAAAGCCATGGTGCATGTGCAGTTTAGAAAGTTTCTTCCATATTACCCAATGTAAGAGCAACCTTTCCTGTCCAATTTGCAACTTGGATTTTGACTTGATTATTGCTGTATTTGCAGTGTTATACCTTAAGAGGATGGGGTCCTGGGCTGGTATGTTAGTTAGGACTTTTCCATTAATAACCCTTAATTTTTGGAATGTATAGAAAGCGCTGAAAAAGAGGTTTCAGGTCTTGATGTGTTACTCACAGTATTGGTCCAAGTTTAAAACTAAATCTTAAAATGTAACTAAGTTTGAAACAGCTGATTGTACATGTTTTCTATTGCATACCTGATAGTAAAAATACTCAACCCAGCCACGATGCAGGCATGAATGTTCTGTTTGTAACAGTGCTGTGTGTTGAAAACCTGACTTCCTTTGTATTTTTTAAATGCAAGCTTCTTTCTGGTCTAACCTAAAATGTTTTTCTAATGCATGAAAATAATTGATACAGCCAAAAAGGGGTGTGCAGGCATGGTGTTATCACTGTATTTACTTGAAAATGTGCACACTGCTGCTCCAGTAGGAAAAGCTGGCTAATGGTGAGATTTGTGTGGGATTTATATGTTTATTGGGTTTCTCAAGGCCGAGACAAGTTCCTTTATTATTCTCCTTTGGCAAGCTGTTAGGCATTTGTTCCCAGCCTGGCTTTTTAGACAAAACTTTGGCTCAGTTCTGAAACTAGACACTGTCAGGCCATGGGAGATATTTTCACCAAAACAAACCGTCTACCCCAAAATACAAGCGAGATGCTGGACAACAGTTTGATTGTTCTGTGGGCTTGTGGGCAGCCCTTAAAAATGTAGTACGACAGCCATATCACTCCTCCTCTGGCGATAATGTGCTAGAACATGAGATGAGTGCCAAGACTGTGGGGCTCCATACCGAGAAGGTCAAGCTGACTTAGAGACGTTGCCTTCATCCTCCACAGATTCCAACTCAAATGCTGCCCTTGGGGGGCGGGGTGTGAGCGGAGCATCTTTTGCAACTAAGCATGAAATAAATACTGCTGAACGTTGGATCAGTAGGGCCAGATCTACTCCAAGCAGGATATAACACTTTGAAAACAGTTTGAAAACTTTATATGAAGTGTGTCCTAGGCCCCAGCAGTTGTCAATACCGTTATAAACTGTTTTAAAGCAGTAGTGTAGATTCTGCCTAGGTGTAGCAGAAACAGCAGCTCAGTAAAGTGAAGTATTTCCTTTTTGGTGGCCCTGAGAATGCACATCTACTTATATTCAACCCAGCATGGTGGGCCCCAGTGTGAACCAAAGCAGAATGGTTGCACAACTGGATCCTACACTTTCAAAGAAAAATGTTGCTGTGTCTGCCAGGGGCTTCTTATTAATAATTTTTACTCACTGAACTATTTGATTTGTACTCTGCTTTTTTACCAAGAAAAACAGTGCTCAAGGCACTCTACATAGTTAGCAGATTCTAATCCTGAAATAGAAAGCCCACGCGTGAAGCACAATGGTGCTGGAAGGGAGGCATCTGCAGCAATCAATAACAGGCTTCTCAACACTAGAATAGTAGCAGGGGATGTGATGCTGGGAGAGAGAATGCCTTCAATGTTAACTAGGTACCGCCACTTTTGTCCAAGTTTTTTATACCATACACAAGAACATCTGAATGGATTTTCTGCTTGGGCTGTGGTACACCAATTCAGTCCATCTCATTCCTGCAGACTGTACAGTAAGAATGCAGATCCCTGCTAGTCAACCCAGATGTCCAAGAATGGTTGCATCCTGCATGTGCAAGGTAATTCGGTACAGTCCCTAAACATGGGATAAGGAATAAGATATCTGGTGTCTGCAGCATCAGATTTCCCCCTTTGGCTGAGAAAAAAACCCAGAACTTTCTGTGCAGGAAAGTTAAAGTAGATTCCCGCTAATCAACCAAGATTACAGCCAAGTAATGCACATGAAGTCCTTGAGAGCATTATTAAAATGTTAAGGACTATTAATATTAAGGGATTAGAAAAAATCATGGAGGAGAAAGCTATCAATGGCTACTAGTCCAGATGGCTACATGCTACCCCTAGTCTCAGAGGCAGTATGCTTATATACATCAGTTGCTGAGGAACATAGGCGGGGGGGGGGGGGGGGAGCTGTTGCATTCATGTCCTGCTTGTGCAGCTGATTAGCCGCTGTGTGAACAGAATGCTGGACTAGATGGACCCTTGGTCTGATCCAACATGACTCTTCTTAGGGTCTTATAGTTTGGAAACTACTAGCATATCCCTTGCTTCTACTCCCCCTCCTTTTCCTCTTGGTTGTTATTTCAATTGCAGCTCACAGAGAGGGCTTGAATCCCTGATCTGATGGCCCTGACAGGGGCCCTCAGCAAGATGTCAGCTGACTGCTGAACTCAGTGAGCAGCTACATCTGCAGGGAAAAGCTCAGCAAGTCTCACAAGGTCAAATGTTTGCTTCCAGGGACAACTACTGGGCCAAGGCTTTCAGACTTGCATTGGTAGATGTTACCCTGTATCAGCTCGAAGACAGAGGATAAAGGAACCTCACTTCCTTGACAGGCATTGGCAACAGAGCAATTCAGCGTCTGTCCTGGTTATTTGCTGGTTGGCATCCCTGCTCCAGACAACAGAGGCAAATCTTCCAATGGTCTTTTCATGATGGGACTGCAATTTTAAAAAAGAAAGGCCAACTCTTTCATTTCATTGAAGCAAGATTGCAGGCACTTTTCAGTTAGTTATCTACTCCATCCTGACTATCTGGGGTCTCCCCCCCCCCCATCTCCTACCCCAGTGACCACTTGGGTATACAGAGCTATGCTGCAGCGTAGATTGTGGTTGGGGTGGGAAGGGGAAAGATAGAAGCAAGTTATCCAAAAGATTCATGGAGAATCCCTTGGTATAAAAAGTGCCAATCTGGGCTAGAAATCCCCCTTCTCTTTTTTTGGCACAGGCTGGATGGCACTTATGCTCTTGCTAGAGGTTGTTTCACTTTCGTGTTTGCCTGCAGGTGGAAATTCCAGAGTTCAATGGCAAAACATGCAAACAAATGGCAGGGCGAAAGTGTGTGAGAGGCTGTGTCGGTAGCAGAAGGGATTTTTTTTCCCAAGGATAGGTTTCTGTTCCCCATTTGCTTGGCGGTGGTTGCGTGAAGTCAGATGACCTGTGACTCATCTCAGAGTCCCTGAGGCAGGGGCACACCCAGCAGGGGTTTTACCTCCAACAATGGGATTGGAGAATCAAAGTTCCTCTTTTCTACCCCCCCCCTTTCATTTGGTCCTCTGTTAAAAAGCAACAACAGTGACTTCCTGTGGCAAAGACAAACTCCGAAAACTAGCTGAGTGTGCATTTGAGAAAGAAAGCGGTGGTGGAAGGAAGCAGAGGAGCTGGAAACGCACTCAGGTAAAGAATACATTTTCGGGGGGAGAAGTAGCCCTGTTAGGGCCAAATCACAGGGCAGGTTCTTCAAGTTTCTGTACAAACGTGAGCAACCCGGCCAGTTTTACATTAGGGAAAAAGCCATTGTAGGGAGCTGACCGAGAATGTGTCTCCTATCCAGATTAAGCACCTCTTGGTTTTCTACAAAGTGCATTTCCAGGGAGCAAATAGCATCCAGGGACAGGGCGATTTTCAGCAGAAAATCATCCCAAGGCCAATCTGGAATGGCCCATGCAGCTTCTATTTCTTTAAAATACGTTCAGCCTGGTTAAGCACACTTTCTTAAATGTGCAAATAAGATTACGTATATACTTTGCCCCTTAGTCTGTGGCAGCAAAAACAATGCTTTGTGGGGGTGGAGGTCCCTGTCCCACTAAGTGTAAACTTAGGGTGCTTCAAGATAGCACTTACAGTCAAAAAGCACTATGCAAGCTGTTCCATCTCTTCTTCCTTAAGTGATATTTTTTCTATGAAAAAGGATGGGAGAAGTTGTGGGGAAACATGGGAGGGCTACAAATGGAAGGTGCTGTTGTCTGGACCTCCCATAAAAGTCTGTGAATGAGGCAGGGCGATTGCACAGTAAAAGCCTCGTCTGGAAGCACTTTCCTCAGCAATGCTAAGATGGTTGTGTATCCCCAGTTACTGCTGTTGTGGATGGTCACTGCGTTTATTCTGCATACAAGTTTTAATTTGGATTGTCCAAGCTTTAACTGTATTGTCACAGACTGTTGTTTTTGCATCTTGTTGCTATTTTACACCCATCCACCCCCCACCCCCGGTGTCCTTTCCCACCCGTATCCCTTTCTTCTTCACCCATGTGTATTTATTTATTTATTTTATTACATTTATATACTGCCCCATAGCCGAAGCTCTCTGGGTGGTTTACAAAAGTTAAAAACAATGAACATTAAAACAGATATACAAAATTTTAAACCACTAAAAGTATAAAAACAACAGGTATATATATACCCTACCAACTGAGCCTCTGAGGATTAGCACTTCCATGCATTTAAGGAAGCTGATTCTAATCCCCCAAAATATATGCCACAATAAGATATTTGTGGGCCTTTTAACTGACAAGACTCTTCATTGTTTTGCAGATCTCTGCCATTTAAGCAGCCTTTCCCTCCCCCCACCCCCATCATGGCTCTTTGGCTTTGGCTTCTTCTGGCTTTCCTGAGGGCAAAAGATGCAGGAGCCCAAGATTTAGGCTTCAAGGCCTGCACGCCGCAAAGCCTCAATGGAAAAGTGCTGGAAGTGCTGCCTGGGGGTGGCTGGGACAACCTGCGCAACATCGAGATGGGAATGGTGATGAGCCTCAACTACTCCCAGTGCCGGACAACGGAAGATGGTGAATATCTCATCCCCAATGATGTCTTTGTGGTGCCGCTCAAGAAGAGCACGGTGGAAGTGCACTCAGAGCTTATTGAGGACTGGCTGACCTATACCGATGCCTTTGCCTCCTCCATCAACGCTGAGGCTTCATTCCTTTCTGTGCTCAATGGCAAGTTCTCAGTTAGCTCCCAGGAGACCAAGATGCACAATGTCTATGATGAGACGGTCACCACGCGGGTGCAGGCACGGTACCACATCTACTCTGTGAAGGCTCAGCCATCGTTCACCTTCCACCGAGACTTCCGCTATCAGCTGGTGAACATAGGCAACCACCTGGAGAACAACCAAAGCCGGACCGCTGAGTACCTAGCAGAGATGCTCATTCTCGGCTATGGCACGCATGTTCTCACCACTTTGGAAGCTGGAGCCAGCCTAATACAGGAGGATCAGGTGAAGCGCAGTTTTTTGTTGGACAAAGAGTCAGAGAAAGTAGGAATCACGGCTGCTGCATCGGCCACTTTTTTCAGCAAGATCAATGTGGGAATTAACCTCTCTGTGCAGGTCTGGGATGATCTGACCAAGGGCTACTTGGAGAACACTGTGGATTCCAAGGTTCAGAGCTGGGGTAGCGTGCCCTTCTACCCTGGCATCACCCTCCAGAAGTGGCAGGAGGGCATCGCCAATGGCTTAGTGGCTATAGGCAAGTCTGGGCTGCCTCTGCCATTTTTCATCACTCCCGAGGCCTTGCCAGAACTGCCCGAGCCTACCGTTCGGCGTGTGGCCGCTACAGTGGGAAATGCCATCCGTCTCTATTATGCCGTCAACACCCACCCAGGCTGCGTCAAGCCTGATTCGAGCAACTTCAACTTCCAGGCCAACGTAGATGATGAGTCGTGCCACAATTCCAACACTAACTTCACCTTTGGTGGCGTCTTCCAGGAGTGCTACGGCATATCTGGGCAGGACACAGAGGAGCTTTGCCAAGCCTACCGCATCCAGAACCCACTGACGGGTAACTACTCTTGCCCAGCTAACTTTTCTGCTGTCCTGCTGCATGGAGAGCAACGTACAGTCACCAAACCCAAGCCAGAATGCCATGATGAGTGCCATTCCTGCTGGCTGCTGTTTAGCTGCTGCAGTCAAGTGTGCGGCATCCGCTACTACCCCAGCACAGTGAGGCTCAATGGCTACTGGTGTGCTGCGACAGGCCCAGTGCCTCAGAGCTCAGGTTTCCTCTTTGGAGGACTGTATAGTACTGGGAACGAGAACCCAGTTACAAACACTTACACCTGCCCAGCCTACTTCTTCCCCCTGGTACTGTTTGAACATCTAAAGGTGTGTGTCAGCAATGACTATGAGATGGGATTCCGTTATGGGGTGCCCTTTGGCGGCTTCTTTAGCTGTGAGGCTGGCAACCCCCTGGCTGGGGTCCTGAAAGAGCAGCGGCCTGGGATCCTCCAGGATTTTTTCTACCAGGACTCCCCAACCAAATTCCCCATGAAATGCCCAGCTGGACACAGCCAACACAAGGCCTACATGAGCGATGGCTGTGAAATCCTCTATTGCTTGCAAGCTGGGACGCTTTTTGCCCAGCAGCTAGCTGCCATCAAGCTCCCACCCTTCTTGCGTGCACCGTCCTCTAATGACAACCTGCCCGAAACCATCCTGGTGCGCTCCGATGGAAACCAAGCCTGGGTGAAGATGCGTCACAGTGGGATCTGGAAGCTGGCCAATGCCAAAGACGAGAAGGAAATGGCTCTTCTTTTGCAAGATAGTTCGAGGCTGTCAGGGGGCTCCATCGCTGGAATTTCAGTGGCCATGATTGCTGTCTTGGCAATTGCCACAGCTCTCATAATTTACCGAATCCGGCGCTACAAGAACAGAGGGTACCAGGAGGTGTCTAATGAGCATTTAGTAGAGGACCAAGGAAGCTATGGAGCTACAGCAGCTGCCCCAGAACTCAGTGCTGCCTGACACTGTTTTTATCTGTATCCTGGAACTAAGATGCATACTTTCTGTGAGTGGGTATGAATCCAGGAAGTGGGGGTAGTAATTGATGGGTTTGTGGGTGGAGGGGAGCAAGCATTAACTAGTATTGACTAGTTAATTGACTAGTATTGAAATCCAGGTTTATGCATTGACTTTGGTCCAGAATGGTGGTAACCATCATTAAGAGAAATAATTTAGCGTACAATTTAGTTCCCATAGGTAAAATTAGGAATTAGTGGGGAAATGAATGTAATGACCTGGTACTGTTACATTAAGGCTAGACTTCTGCAGGGGTGAAGGGAAAAGAATTCCACCTCATAGCAGTAAGGTTTGCTTTGTTTGTTTTTAGCAATTATTAGATTGTAAGCCTATGCGGCAGGGTCTTGCTATTTACTGTGTAATCTGTACAGCACCATGTACATTGATGGTGCTATATAAATAAATAAATAATAATAATAATAATAATAATAATAATAATAATAATAATAATAATAATAGCAATTACATTTCTGCATTGAAAGGGAATAAATCACATTGATATGGGTGGGAGAGGTGGGTGTGAAGAGACGTAGGTAAAAAGCAACGGCTGTAGGTGACGTGTAATTTAAAAGCAGAGCAGTTCATTTTGCAACATATTAAAGTTAATGTTTGATATCCGTAGGGTGTTTTTGTATGTGTACTTTTATTGTACCTTGACAGATATAAACCTTTACTTTATACTGTAACAAATGAGCAAGCCAACGCGCTGAGCAGAAACAAGGTTCCTCTGGCAGCTTCCTCGGTGCTTCTTTTTCTAATTAATACATTCTGAGGTGTATTTATTTTAAAACATTTACCCCTTGTGTATCACTGCAGTACTTTATTTGTGCTAATTAGTAGTGGCAGCATGGCTTGAAGTATTAAATTAGAACAGGCAATTGAACTGGGGTAGCATCCCTATTTATTCCAGAGGAGAAGGCATGTTAAATGGTCACAACAAAAACAGCAGCCTTGTGGCATGTTCAAGACTATCAGATTTATTATGGCATGAGCCCTTAGTGGATTGGAGCCCATTTCAACAGATACACCTAGACTGTAGTACCTGAAAGCTCATACCATAATAAATCTGTTAGTCTTTAATTTGTTGTGTGCATGCCTGTTCCCTCTGGCATTCACATGTGATGGCAAGCTGACACGAGACACTCACATCAGTGAGACTTCTTTTATTGAGGAAATCACACGGTAGACAAGCTTAATGGTTACAAAGTCTCCAAAACACACTTAAAGCTGAAATGATCCTTAAGGCAAACACTCAGAGAGGGGGGTGAATAGGGTACACCAGTAACTGCTTTGAGCTTCTCCAGATGCCGCATATGCTGGCACCTCAAAGGTACATGGCCAAAGTCCCAGAAAGGTTGCTCTGAGCCACCAGAGCCGGGCAGAGAGATCTGTCATGCACTTGTCAATCTCAGCCTACCACTACTGAGCTGACCCTGTTACCATGACTTCAGGAAAGGTTAAGCCTCAGGCTAAGGACTGGGAACTCCCTGCCACCTAAATCTGGGCACGAACACAGAATCCACAGCATAGGCAAGTCCAAGTCTATGAAAAGCCTCACTACTTTTCATGGCATAGTTCTTAGAAATCCAAAATCCAAATAGCAAAGCGTCCATGTGCAAAGTGCTTTTAAAGTCCCAAGCGGAGATGGAATCCAAAGCAGGAGGGAGGTCAGGCATTGCGTTGAGAAATGAAACCTAGCAAAGCTTTTTCAGCTTTGCACCAAAATTTAAGGCCTATTCAAAGCTACTTGACGGACAGGTCCTCTGACCTGTAAACCATGCCCATGTGCCAAGAGGGCAGGATGTTACAACCCACTTCGAAGAGCAGCCCCCACCTTTTCCAAAATGCTTTGAAGTTCCCAGAGAGCCAGCCGCTTCAAGGCCGAGGCAAAGGAGTGAGCAAGGTACTCCCATGGGAACTTCTTACAGAGATAAGCTTGCAAGAGAACATCTGGCATTGTCAAATCATTTCCTAATAAATCTAACCACTAGATACGAGGCCAGACTCGTACCTACACCTGACATAAAGTGCCCCTTTAGTCTTTAAAGTTTTAGGGATGTACACATTGATTTAGCTTTGAGAGGTTCAAGTCAAATATGCTAACATTTTATTATGTGTCATTGCTGAACACCTTTAATTGCCAAACCACCCCTGAGTAATTAAGGGCCTTCATTATGTATGTATGTATGTATTTATTTATTTATTTATTTATTTATTTATTTATTACATTTTTATATCGCCCAATAACCAAAGCTCTCTGGGCGGTTCACAAAAATTAAAACCATGAAAAGCATAAAAACAACCAACAATTTTAAAACTACTCTTTTTCCATCTCAGGTGGGCAAACCTGGCATTACCCCACATTATTCTCATAATGCCACCAGGTAGATTAGGCTGAGAGAGACCTGCCACTATGTTTCATTGCCTAACAGAGATTCGAACTCGGGTATCTTTGGTTGAAGTCCAGCATCCTGTCCACTGCTTCACTTCTGCTCTTCTAATAGAATATATTTTCTAATATACACACACAAGAAAGATTACAATCCTATGCACAATTATCTTGGAATAAATTCCATTGGACACAGTGGGACTTATTTCTGAATAAACACGCATAAGACCCTGGGAAGCTGCCTTGTATCATGTCAGACCATTGGTCCACCTAGTTCAGAATTGTCCATTCTGGTAGTGGCTTTCTGTGGTTTTAGAGGTGGTCTTTTCGTGCCCTACCTGGAGATGCTAAGGACTGATTCTAGAACCTTCTGCATGCAAATCATGTGCTTAACCACTGAATTACAGCCTAGGATTGTGCTTTGAATCTCATCTGTACAGACTCTAACTTACAAGTTCACTTACCATTGCTTTTCGTTCTTAGGATCAAAACAGTCATTACATTAAAGATGTAGCAAGCATTATATCTTTTGTTCTTTTTTTTTATGCAGGGCCCCCAATCTGGATTGGGGCCTTAGCATGGAGGGTAGAGGACATTAGCCATCCCACCCACCCACACAATGGTCCTTATCTGGATCAGGGCCCTCACGGCTACATTTTATATTGCAAAATAGTGATCTAAGCCCATAGCAGGGGGAAGGGGTGAAGCCTCCCTACTCCCACATGAATCCCGATCTGGATTGGGACCCCTGCACTCACACTAAAGTAAAAAAACCCATACCTATAAGGTAACAGTGTATGAGCTGTTGTCGTATTTTATCAATAAGGCAGCAGGGAAATTGCACAACAGTTTAGCAGACAATGTACAGACACATCACCCTTTTGGCATGTCAGCACAGGAGTGAGTCAGTTCTTGCTGCAGCTGCTTTTGGTCACGATGCAGCTGTTCACATGCTTCACTGGGAACCAAAGTCATGGGTGGGCAAGTCTTGAGATGGAAACGGTTCAGAATATGGTTTGAAACACTTTTGTATGCAATTGGAGCTTACTGTGAAGTGCTGGCAACCACTTCCTCATAGACAGAGTTATGATTCCCTCCTCTGTTAATTTTATTTATTTATTACATTTATATACCGCCCCGTAGCCAAAGCTCTCTGGGCGGTTTACACAAGTTAAAAACAGTGAACATTAAAAAGCATACAAAATTTTAAACCATCAAAAACATAAAAACAACAGTATAAAAACAACGGTATCCATTTAAAAACAACAGTTTCTTGACCCCCCCCCCCCCATCTACAGTACATTTAGATTGTAAACTCTTTGGGGCAGAGAGTTGACCTTTGCTTGTATAACGATGTTAAATGCCATATAAATGGTGTTTGTTTCATATGAAAAAATATGCCTATTTCCAAAGGAATTTACATTCCCTTACAACCCACAATGTTTATGGCATGTCTTGTAGGTGAATTCTTATTAGATGTACAATGAAGAGAGACTGCAGAGTTTTAACCAGTGGAGACTGGTGGCTCCTATTTCAGTGGGCAATGAATCTGGTCTGGGTTTCAGTCAGAACTCTAAAGGAGCTCTCCAAGGTGCCGAACCCTAGCGCCAAAAGAGCTAACTGAAACCTAGAGAGGATTCGCCAGTCCACTGAAATAGGAGCCACCATCCTCCACTGGATTTAATCCATCCCCACTTTTGACATATAACCATTACTGCTAACTGCTTTAGGATGAATAGGAGATGAAAACTCACAGTTATGAGGAATGAAGTTGACTGATCTTTTGCTTCTCATTTCTTCTTCTTATTATTATTATTATTGAGACAAAGCCTAGACTGGCTTAAAATCGCCTCAGGCTTAAAATCGCCCCTAAGCTAGCCTATGGCTTTGATGTGTGGTGGAGGATGCTGCCCTATAACCAGTGTTGTAGTAAAATTCAACTGCCAGTCTAGTTGGCTTTTGTACATGGAGTGGGAGATGGGCACCATCTTTTCCTCACCTCAGGAAGCTCAAGATCTTAGGCTGACCCAACCTACACTGTTATCTCAGAAGACAACACGCTTATTTACTAATTCATTTTATCACACATATAGTGCCAATGAGGTAATCAGGCCTTCTCATTTATCTAGACTACGTGAGAAAAGTCAATATTATTGCCATTTTAAAGACCTTCCAAAGGGGTAGCCAATAGTCATTTTAGTCTGTTACAGCAAAACCAGCAAAGGAGTCTTGTGGCATCTTAAAGATCCTCAAATTTATTCTGGCACAAACTTTCTTGGACAATTGTGGGGTGACCCTTTTATAGTTCACCAATGTGGCAAATTTTAAAAGGCAAAATAATTAGTAGATAAGATTCAGAATCCATTGTTTCCTACTTTTGCTTCTGTTAAAAATTACCCTGAAGGAAAAACGTTACCATGACCTGACAGAAAAAGGAGAACTTATCTTAAGCATCCACCACAGAAAATGTTTGACAGGCATTTACCAAAGTTGTAACAGTCAGTCCAAAACGGTCAAATCTGATTAGCATATGAAATTATGCTGTGCTCAGCAGCTAAATTAATAATGGAAATCCCTTTTCTCTCAAACATTCACACATTTGGTCAACACATCAGCTTGTTAGGGATTACATAGGATGCTTTGGTTGCTAGGCTCAAAGGTATTGCAACACTAATCCCTCAACTGCACTGACCAAGCAAGCAATAAAAAGGATGAACTTGCAAACAGGAAACTTTCAATTCCAAGGCTAAATAACCCTCTAAAACCCATTATGACAGTTTGTCTGTCCGCAATGAGCAGGCCGTTGCTGCAATTGTGTTTTATGGCCAAAAATTAAAAATCTCCACAAATCCAGTCTGAAGTAATGCAGGACAACGCAGAAAACATTAGAATGCAACAATTTGACAATGGTGTGAGAATTTCCCATTAAAACAAATGATAGCAATGTCAGAAAAAAGGAAAATGTATAATGTTCAGAGCCTAGTACAAAAGCTCATTATATATTAAAAAAGAATAAAATTAAATCCTGATGACCAGAAGCAAAATTATGCTGATCATGGAACTGCCCATCCTGACAGGGATTTCAGTGTCTGAAACTGCCC
Source organism: Elgaria multicarinata webbii (assembly GCF_023053635.1). Taxonomy (NCBI): domain Eukaryota; kingdom Metazoa; phylum Chordata; class Lepidosauria; order Squamata; family Anguidae; genus Elgaria; species Elgaria multicarinata. The sequence continues at coordinate 80,092,611 of NC_086172.1, read as the reverse complement.
TGGTTTTGATAAACTATGTTGGCACCTAATTTTGCCTATTCATAACTTAGGGAATTAACTACTAGAATATTTGAATTTTGTAATAAATTTAGACCCACTTTATGCATATTAGATGGATCTGTGTGTTTCACTTTTCGGTTATGTGGATTGAAAAAGGCACCAGCTCCTACTGAGGGAACATGAAGGGGCTGTCTAAAACAGCCACCCCGGATCTTTCCGGCAAAGCTGCAGAGAAAAGAAGTCAGGGGACTTACCCCAACTTTTTTCTCTGGAGCAAGGCAAGTGTGGCATATCTGTCATCTATCCTCGCCCTGGAGGCGTGGCTAGGCAGCTATGGTGACCCCTGATTGGTCGCCATCCAAGAGGGCAGGGGGCAGGCCCAGTGAGCCTGATGGCCACCAGAACGCCTGCACTGCCTCTATTCATGAAGATCACTTGCTGCCGCCCTGCCCCAGTGATATTGCGGGGTTTGGCAGCAGAGCAGTGCCAACTCAGTGCCGTGAAGACAGCCCTGAAAAGAGAAGCAGCGGAGGAAAGAGTAACTTTTTGAAGGTCATCCTGCAAGGTCACTACTGAGCAAGATTCAAGCACAAAGATGGATAGGAAGCAGTCTCTTTAATTCCGACTCCTACCATGGGAACATTTTCGAAGCTAATCAGGCATGAGCTAAATGATATGTTATTCTCCCAAATTGCCAACTACACTGATAGAAATTCATCCATTGTTTTAATACAGTACTTCTCAGTAAAGTTGACCACATACTTGGCTAGGGGGAACAGTTCATTTCAGCTCAGTATATCAGTTAATGGTTTCATGCTCTCGTATTACTATATGGAGATGGATGGGAGTGGAAGAGAAGTGACATATAAGGCAGACTTCCCCAAGGTGGCAACCCCTAGATCTGTTAGACTACAACTCCCATCAGCCCCCAGCCATGCTAGCTAGAGTGATGGGAGTTGTAGTCCAACACATCTGGAGGGCCCCCACTTTGGGGGAGTTATATATGAAAAGTGAGCAGTGGCTAATCAGTCTCCATTTCACTGCATTTTCTACACCACCTTAACAGGCTGGTTCAAAAAATATTTCTACACAGAAAGGTGCTACTATAACACATATGATTTTTTCATAAAGTCACATAAATGCATACACGTGTGATTGATAGCACATGATGATCTATGTGCGAGTTTTGCATATTTACCTATACAGAGGAATTTTGGTATGAGAAGCAGCCCAAATTCATTTTTGTTCTGCAAATCACCAGACTGATTTTATATTGTTTTAACACCATCCTCCCACAAGGAACATGAACTGACTCATTAAGCACCAATTAAGAGGCAAGTCATCAATAACAGAGTGGCAGAAACTAAAAGATAGGAAGTTAACTGTTCAGCGTAAGTTGTTTTTCCCTGTACTTTCACTGAACTCCTGAAGAACAATGACAGGATGCAGTTTTATTATATTTCTTCCTTCTCCTGTCGTCATTCTGCTAGCAAACAGACGCAGTTGGATTTCATCCATTGTTTTAAAACAATCCAATTGTGGGACTTTTTTCTTTTTTCTTTAGTAAATCAAAATGGGTTTAACCAATTAATCTGATCAATTATTTATTGAAAACATATTAGTTTGCAACATGTAATTGGATAGATTAATTGGATAAAAAAATCTATATAAGAATACAGTAGTGTAAAGTTTATTACTCAAGATCTACCAGACCAATTTTGCACATTTTTGTTTTAAACTGATGCTTGAGCAATATAGCTGTGCAGAATTTTTTGAACGTTCAAATTAGTTCAGAGCTTGAGCTTTAATAGCGATTAATTTCCGCTGCACCAAACATGCAGGGCAGCCCCTCCAACAGCAGGATGACAGACAGCCCTGTTCAGCCAATCAGTGTGATGTGAAGGTGGGCCCTGGGAACAGCTGTGTGGTTAGGCTGTCGCCACCAATGGGAAGGGGGAAAGGAACAGAGGTAGCTAATCAGAGCGCATGACAGAGACGCTGGGGCCACACTATATGCAAATTTTGGAGGGGGGTATTCACTATGCATGAGCCATATTTTTATTATTATTATTATTATTATTATTATTATTATTATTATTTATTTATTTATATAGCACCATCAATGTACGTGGTGCTGTACAGAGTAAAACAGTAAATAGCAAGACCCTGCCGCATAGGCTTACAATCTAATAAAATCATAGTAAAACAATAAGGAGGGGAAGAGAATGCAAACAGGTACATGAGCCCCTCTGTGGTTAGAGGACTAAGGGGCAAAACGTGGGAAAGGAGCAGGACTGCACTAGCCTCCATAAGAATATGGTAGTGTCTTATTATTAGGGATCTTCCAGACCGATTTTGCTCATCTTTTTTTAAAAAAAATGGAGTTTGAGCAGTGTAGATGTGCAGAAAATTTTTGGAACTTCAAAAAAGTTCAAAGCTTGAGCTGTAGTCAGCTCAGGAACAGAGTGTTAAATACGAGGTTAATGTAATGTAACATGTGGCAAAGTGAGTGCATGTAATAATGTTTACTCCTCTGAGCTCTTAACAGTGCTGGAACAATGAAAAGGACGGGCACAGAACGTTGGGAAAGGGGCTGAAGAAATGTTAGTTGGTGACACATGAGAAGAAAGACCTGAAAGAACCCTAGATTGAAAAGAGAGAGAAATCTTACACGGCACTTGTTTTTGACCTCAAACTTTTATAAACCGCCCAGAGAGCTTCGGCTATGAGGTGGTATATAAATTTAATAAATTAATTAATTAAAAAATGATAAATGATCTTTTTAGAAAAGAACAAGGGAACTGGGCAAACATATTTTTATCCAATCAATCTCAAAACTACTAGTGCCCTGTGCTGACATGGGATTTGCAGAAATAATGATGATAATCTTCTTTTTCAGACACTAAGATATTATTTAGGGTAATTTCTCTGATCTCTACTTAACTCACAATATAAAATCAAGGGAGTATCAATAACCATTAATAGCGCTTTATAAATATTATTATTATTATTAATAATAATAATTTTATACGCTTCTAAAGGTCTGAAAACTTGCAAGCAGGCTGAGCAGGGTTAGGATGGTGAAGACGAGGCCCTCTGTTGGCAGAGATGAGCTATCCCGCCAGGGCAGCATGTCTGTCCCGGAGCCCCTGGTAGTGATTCCACCAGTGGAGGCTGGTGGCTCCAACGTAAGTGGGGCAGTGAATCTGCTCCGGGTTTCAATCAGAACTCTATAGGAGTTATTCAAGGTCATTTGCACCTTAGATAGCTCCTATAGAGTTCTGACTGAAACCCTGAGCAGAGCCACCAGCCTCCGTTGGTTTCCCCCAGTCCAATCCAGGGCATTGTGGGATGTGTTGGAAGCGACCTTGGATTGGTGAGCTCCAAATCCCCCTTGCTTCCCTGACACCCTCCCCCCCCCCCGCCCCGCTCAGGTCAGGTCCCCAACCTACTCCAGTTCTGCCTCCTGCCCTGACCAAAGCGAGCTATCAGGACTAGTGGATTGTCTGCCATGAAACTCAACCCCCACTCCAAGATTCTCTGTAAGTTGCTTCTACTTCAATTGTCCATAAGCAAAGACAGACAGAACTCCTGTATCTATTTATTTATTTATTTATTTAGAGTATTTTTAACCTGCACCTCAGCCAAAAAGGCTCCCGGAGTGACTTACAATTGATCAGTGAAGAAGACAGCCCCTGCCCTCAGGCTTACATTCTAAAAAAGACATGACACACAAGGAAAATGGGGTGGGGAGGGGAAAAGGAGTTAAGGAGACTGTTTAGCAGGACTGGTAGGAAGGCCCTGATCCCAGCTCTCATCTCCCAATGGAGGGGCAGACCAACAGCTCCTTCTTCTTCCCCACAGGGTCAAGATGACAGTTAACCCTGTGGGGGTGTGCAACTGAAGCAGGCGCTAATTAAAAGTTGTGTAGAAGAGGGAATTCCATAGAGGGAGCTGAGTGACAAAATGTGCTCTCCTACACCATCAGTTAAAGGTCTCGCCCTCTCCTTCCATTGTTACTTAAAGAGTACTGTACTGTACATGCTCTGTCAAGTGCATATCCTTTTTGAAGGAGTTTGTGCAGATGTGGGAGTTAGAGCTCACACACTACTAATGTGTGAGAGCTTCGGCTATTGGGTGGTATAGAAATGTAATTAATAAATAAATAAATAAATAAATAAATAAATAAATAAATAAATAAAATGTTATTGGCTAAGTGACTGGATCACAGTTTAGTCCCACCGAAAGGCAATTTATACCCTCTCACCCCTCAAATCCCACGTAAATGGCCGTTTATTATAAGATTTCTGGGCCACCTTTCCAGTTGGCATACTGAGTGCTCAAGATGTGGGCTAACATCAGAAGGATTAAAACAATCCATAAACAAATTATAACACACGCGCACGCGCACACACAGAGAGAGAGAGAGAAAATAGAAGCTGGTTAAAGGGAAAAAGACTATTCAGGGGGCAAGGGACATATTCCAGAGGAAGAAACAACAGGCTGAAGGCTTGCGGAGCAAAAAGATCTTCAGTCACTGATGGAAGCCCAGCAAAGAGGGGGCCAAATGGATGTCCCAGGGCACAGCCTTCCATTTTCTGAGTGGTGCAAATCTGAAAGTTTTCAAATCACTGCTCTCCGCTGGTGACAAGGTTTACACTCCTCCATCCTTATCCAAACACCCACAGAAGATTCAGCCTGAGGTATTCCACATATTAAATTTATTTTGTCATTGGAATCATCACTACAAATGCATTGCCATTAAAAAAATAAGTAAACAAAATATGCTGTTGTGAAAAATAACATGTATTTAATAAAATCACTTTTAATACACTTTGGTGTAATCTGATCAATAATTATGGCACTCACCCGAATAATGAAAGCTTAGTTGATCACATGAGTTTGCAGGTTAATCAATTAATTAGTTGATTCAATTTGTACATGAACAAAACAACCATTCTGATGCAAAAAAAACCATTTTGTTTTTAGATAATTCACACAAGTGCTGTATTAGCAGGCTTAATTCCCCACCACCAATGCATGAGAGAGGGGAGAATGCTTCTTCTAAGATCTGCATTTTTTATATTAAAAGCAATGCACTGGGCAATATCCAATACCATACAACTAGCTTGTGCTCATTCAATGGAACTTTCTCATTCTCTCCTCCCCACTGCATCAGTTGCTTGGGAACATGGGTGGGAGGGCGCTGTTGCACCGTGTCCTGCTTTGTTGTTCCCTGGCTGATGGCTGGTTGGCCACAGAGTGCTGGACTAGATGGAGCCTTGGTCTAATCCAGCATGGGACTGCTTATGTTCTTACTTCTGGCAGTGAGAGAAGTCACGATTCTTTAACAACTTTTCCAAGTTAGAAAACTCAAAAGTTATTAGGGGTAATTTCTCTGATCAGTACTTAACTCACAATATAAAAATGAGGAAGCACCCATGATCATTAAATTTCATACATTTCTAAAGGCATAAAAGTTATTAGAATAAAAACATAACTTTTTAAAAATAGAATATTAACATTCAAGTTAGAAAGAGCACAGCAGATAAGGTGGCTTCTCTAAAGGGAAATGAATTGAACTTGTTATTTTTTATTATTTTATATGGATTGGATTCAGATTTGCCCAGAGCAGTACTCTGCTAGGGGCTGTCTATATGCGGAGAAAGCCCCTTGGTGGCTGTGGATCTGTACTGTGTCAGTTATACAACACAGGCACAGCTTCACAGCCACTGTGGGGCTTTCCCATGAAGCTGCAGATTGAAAAAGTTGGGGACTTACCCCAACTTTTTCAACTGGAATGCCATCAGTACAGCTCTTCTGCTGCTTGTCGTCACTCCGAGGCCAATTCAGGGGTGGGGTCCTAGGTGGAAGGTGACTGGCAATTGGTCGCCTTCTACCAGGAAGAGGAGGCGCTGGTACCTGGATGGCCACAGGAAACCCTGCGCTCCCTCCTCGGTGTCGGGATTATCCAACGCCACCCTGGGAGAAGGGAACCATGGGGTTTTGTAGGGAGGCAGCGCTAACCCAGCGTCATGAAGACAGCTCTTCCAGTGGAACCCTGTGCTAGGTCTGAGTTGAGAAACCCTTCCAATCACAGAACAGTCAAGTCTGGATCTAACCCTAGGAAAGAACATATTTTTATGAAATATAGTAGGACGATAATAGCCTTTTGAGGAACTCCTTGCAAATGTGTATTCAGATCTATTCTCATGATCCAATTCTACCATAAGACTGATTTGGTTTTACTGCTTTCCCATAGTTTTTCAGAACTTGCTGGGAGTCCCAGAACTGAATTTTTGATAGCCTAACCTCCCCATGGGTGCTCCCAGATGAGACTTTTATCATACCATTGCCCACAGAATTTTATGAGAGGTGGTTGGGTGTCCAGATAACATCTTCCACTCGTAAACCCCTCATGTTTTCCCACCATTTCCTCCACCCACCTACGGAAAATGTATTGAGGATGAAAAGATGGAATAGTTGCACAATCAAAGCCTATGATTGTTCGCGCTAGGACCCTTCTGTCTGGAAGCACCCCAGGAATCACACTTGCTTGGATGTTGATAGCCTTTGTATGAAAACAGACTGAAGCAAAACCACCTTCCTTTCTCTCCCAAAAGGGTGAGATGGGTCATTTTCCATATGCGCAGTTTTGCACAAAATATGCTATCTGAAATCAGAACTTGGCGATTTCATCTTCATGACTATGGAGTGAGTATATATACTCAGCAGAAACAGTATTTGCAACAGAGTCCAATGTTGAGAGGGTAGGCTTCTGTGCAACATGGCTCTCCTTTATAATCTTTACAGCCCAATCCAAGTATGTTTACTCAGAGGTAAGTCCCACTAAGTTCAATAGGAATTCTCCCCTCCCACCCCAAGCAAGTGTACAAAATACTCCTGTAGCCCGCATCTCATACATCTTCCTTCATGGACACTTTCTATTGCTTCCCCCTTCATTTTCTGTCTTTCCTTCTGTCACCAGAATATTCCAAATTTACAAAAAAGACTCATCAATTTACTAGGTTGAGAATTATTTATGCAAAAAGAACTTCACAGCAAAATTCGTGGGCATGCTTTTTACTGATTCCCATATATTTTTAGTCTGGGAGCAAAATCTGGGTAGTTTGGTGCAGAAATCTAAGAAATCATTACAAGCTCTTCCATACTCTCTCCACTACTTTCACAAGTCCATCTCCACAAAGAAACCTGTCTTTCTACTTAGAGAGGAGGATTGGAAAATTGTTTTCTCCCCTTCCCGTCCCTTCTGTGTGCTATGTAAAGCCTCTATTCTTTTATATTTGCCCAAGGTCATTCCAAAGAAATTCCTCTCTCTAACTAAAATAATAACCCTTGAACCAGACAATGACTCATTCCAGCCTGGACTACCGACTTTCATTTTTGTTCTTCTGGCTTATGCACATTAGACTATAAACATTTCAAAATCCCAGTCAGGTTTTGATGCTCAGTTATTGTCTGAACCGGATCCTGAATGTTCAGAGGAGTGAGTTTTATGGGTTTCATTTATACTAAAGTCTTCAAAGCATAGAACCAGTGCATATTTTAAAAAACGAACAAAATCATTTCCCCTTTACGGTTCATTTTAAAAAGTAGTTGGCATAGATTGAAGAAGGACCCACATGAATAATTAGTCATTTTGAACACATTTGGGTAGTAAATTTACACTTTGGATTAAGATTTGCACCTGTTCCAAAGAAATGATCCCTTACCCCCAACAGCAACTCATTTAAGTCACTAACTCCACAATCCTATCCATATTTGGTTATCAGGTTTAGAGATATGAAGGACTGGGAATCCCCCCACCCTGGGGGAAAAAACAGGGTTGGGGTAGGACTGACTGTTTATTTACCCCCAAGGACAAAAAGTCCCTGGAGGAAAAATATTCTGATTGTTTTTCATATTTCCCCCTCAGGGCCTTCACATCTCTAATCAAGTTCAGTAGGATTTACTCCCAAGTAAGCGTGCATTGATTTGTAGCCTAAGTATTTTAAAATACTCATTGTCCTGCAGCAATCCTATGCAAATTTACTCAGAAGTAAAGCCTACTATGTTCAATGGGGCTTACTCCTTTTCCTAGTTACAGTTGGATCTATATTTATGCTGGATCAACCATGCCGACGGACGTGGACTTCCTGCTCTCTCTTTCCCAGGGTAGCCCTCCAGGCACCTTTAAATGCTACACAGAGAGTCAGGAGACCCCACTAAATGTGGCATGTGTGCAGGTGGGGGATCCCCCCAGATTGGGCATGGGGACTTTCAGTGAGCAGAACCCTTCTCTTGCAGAAGGTCCTTTCCTTTCACAGAAGGCAGGTCCAACCCTAATTGAATTGCAGCCCTAATCAAATACATATAACTAGTCAGGTTTCCAAAAGCAAAAAGCAAACCTAACCAGCTCTGCTACAAAGCAGCCAAGGTGTCAAGTCCCATTTCCAGATAGTACTACCATTCTTCTGTACACAACTTTGTATGAGATTGCATTCAGTTTCAGTTTGTTAGCCCAGATCTCTTAACAGTTAGGGGACCCTTTTCCTACAGAAATAAACACTGTGAAAAGTGTAAGCAAAGCAGCTTTAGTACAGGGGTTTTCTGGGCTACAAAAGCCAGCCAACGGGAAGCAACCTTCCCTTCCCCAGCCTGCTGTTACTGCTCTAAGAGAACGCATTAGGGAGACACAGGGATGTTTAACACTCAATTCTGAAGAAGAAACATCATTTCCATAATATGCTGCAATTGAAGTGAACATTTAGCAATGAACTTTTGAGCATGAACTCATTTTCACTAATCTACCTGGCACATCTTTTAAACTTGCACACTTGGTCTTTCATTATGTTCAAGCTCAGAACTAAGAATCCATGGTATGCGGATTTATATCGCTTGAAACTGGTCATGGTAAAATGGAGAACCTGAAAGGGGTAGGGCTGATTCCTCGCATATCCTGGACAATGTGATATTATCATGATTTACTCCAAGTGGTGGAGCTCCTCCGTCAGACCTCCAGGCCGACTTGGCCTTTTCCCAATTGAAAGTGGTGAACATTCATCAGGGCCCAGACATAATGGACTGGAAAAAGGAGAGTCAGGCTGAAATTTCTGGTCAGTCATGAAATATGCTGGCTGGCCTACCTCCCCCAGTTTAAACGTTGAGAAGGTTGCTATAAGGCTATACTCATGCTGAGTTCATGGGAAGAAAGAGAGAATATGAGAGGAGGAGAGAGACTGAATAATTAACAATGACCAGGTGATCACTGAAATCACCATATCAGGGGGACGCCATGGCTGTGTGAATCCATCTAAAGCTGATTAAAAGGGTTTGAGTGTTTGGATTTCTGAAAGCAAAATAAATACCAACATCTGGAAAGTACTATTCACTGCAACGCTCTTGGAGGGCTCACTCTGACCATACCATATCAATCTAACACCATAGATGAGAATGAAGAATAGCCTTTGGGAAGGTAAGAATCCAACAGAGAAGGGCAGCTTCAGTTTTTCTGGGCCTGAGCCAGGCAGTGACTCACACGTGGGATGGCACCTTCCTCAATAGACCTGGAGACTTTTTTAAGGTCCCGGATAGACCTGACAATCCATCGATCAAGTTCCAGCAGCACCTTCATGCCCCTCACTTTCTTCTCAAACAAGCCCTTTTCACCAGTATTTCTGGTATTTTTCACTTCTCTGGCCGGCAGACTGTGCTTCATTGTTAACATCAGTTGCTCCAGTTGGTAAGCCAAAGCAGTGACTTGAGCCACAACCGAATTGATTGACTCATGAAAAGCGGCATCACCTGGTGTCAAGGTGGACCTCTGCTCTTCCAGGATTTCAGTCAGTAAAATCTGAAATGCCCAGTAGGCCTTCAGGTTATCTCCCAGGCGTTCAGCCTCTGAAATTTCACTCCAGTGTTCAGTGTCAGCTGTAGGCACACCATCGACAGAGTCAAAGTTGAAGTTTTTGTCCAACGTTTGTTTCTCAACCTAAAAAGATGAAGATTGGAAAAGGTGTTTGGGGGAGGTTGGAAACTGTTTCCAGACAGATTTTATATTTCCTTCTTTAATGCCATCACTACCTCACAGCATTCATTCTCTCAACAGGAACTCTTTGCGCATCTCTGGGAACTAAGAAGTCACCAGAAATACCAATTCCATAATTTTCAAAAAGAATGACATCATTAAACCAACTACTGGCTTAAGCTTAACCATAAATCAATCAACTGACATAACTCTCTCACACTAAGAAGGGAAGAGGAGCCTTGGCCTCTAGAAGAGGACAAAGAATGGATAATTACAGCTAAAGCACAAGGATCTGGCTACGCACTTATCACAGAGATAAAGAGATACTTTCCCAAAGATCACTTCATACGAAGCTGCCTGATACCAAATCAGATCCTCGATCTATCTGGTTCCATATTGTCTAAAACTTGGGTGCCAAATCCGGCCCTCCTGACATTCCAGTCTGGCCCTCTGGGGTTCCCCAGACACCCAAGCCACCTTCCCTGACCATACATCTCATTCCTCCACTTACCCATCATTCAGCTATTTCTTGGCTTTTGCATGTCCCCCCCCCCCCCCATTCTAAAAGATTGAAATGCCTCTCCTATCGCTTAATTGTAAGCAGTGTAAAAGCTTTAAGCTAAAATATGCAGGGATTTGGGGCATCTTGGCCCCACCCCTTTTGCCTTCAGCCACGCCCACTAGAGGAATGCATCCCCTGAGAGCTTCTGTGACATTGAATTTGGCCCATGGGCTGAAAGGGGTTCAACACCATGGGTCCACTGGCAGCGGCTCTCCAAGCTGTCAGACATTTCCCAGTCTTGGATGTGCCAGCAATTATTATGAGAATACATTATGAGAAGCTATTGTTCAATCAGTCTAGGTAAATTATTTCATTTCTATAAACATGCAGGCATTGTACCCCTAACTCCATTTCAAAATTCTGCAATGCAGATTCTGAATTTAAAGATGGTATTGACCTTTGGACTCAGGTCACTTGAAAGTCCACCTAAATTCATATTAACCTACTTGCCCTTAGAATTGGCACAAAGGCCCCACTTGCAGAACTGGCAGTAGGTACGATCAGGTTGGTGGCAAGACCTTTTCAGGGGTGGCCCCATGTCTCTGGAATTCCCTTCCTCAGGAAGTACACTTGTTTTTCCCCCCCTATTTTCTTTTAGCAGACCCTAAAGATTTTTTATTTTAAACTAATCCACCTTTGGGTAGAGAAGATGGCTGGTTTTAAATTATTATTATTATTATTATTATTATTATTATTATTAGCATTTTTATACCACCTTTTTATGAGTTACTATGACATGGAAGCACAAGCCTAAAATGTTGAGACAGTTGGTTAATTTCCTGACATCCCAATATTGAAATCAGGCAGGCTGTGATGTAGCTACTTATTCCCTCTGGGGAACAAATAAATATTTGGAGTAACAACTTTGATAAAAATGGAATTCTTGCATGACAATTTAGAAAAGTTTTTCTCTCTCCAGGAGATGGGCCTTTGAGGATGGGCACATGAGCAGGGAGAGGAGGAGCAGGAGCAAGACCCATTGAGTTCAATGGGGCTTACGTCCAGGTATTGTAGGATTGCAATCTCAGGAAAGATAGTAACCTAGTGAGTGTAGCAGAGGCAGGTATTTGACCATGAAATCTGATGGTTGAGAGAAGATCAGGGAGGTATGTGAAGTGGATGTTTTGGGTCGAGATATTATTTTATCAGCAATCAAAGTTATATGAGACTGTCCCTACAATAAGTGGGTGAGATGAGAATAAGAGGATCATGGAGCAGAGGTGGCCAACTTCTGTAGGTGAAACACCTAGTTATAACAGTTATCTTTTATACAAGCTTCTGCACAAGGACATCTTGGCTATTGGGGCCCTCTGACAGTATTTTCAGCATTCCAAAGACAGGCCTGTTAAGAATTTGGGAAATGGCCAACACTGTAAAGTTTTTCCTGGTATTCTACTTGTTTGCAATCCTCAGGAGAAGCAGACCCACCCCGCTCTGTAACTGGGAAATGATCAGGATTGAACCCTGTTGTTAGATAATGACTGAGAGCCTTGAGTTCAGGAGGCACTCTTTTATATGTGCCAGATATAGAATTCTCTCTCTCTCCCTCATTTTAATCTCTTTGTGCATTGACCTGACTGAAATTTGATGGAGAGGTGATCAGAATACGGGAGGGTAGTACAATTCAGTGAGCAATGTACCAAACTAAAATTCTAAGGAGGCATAACACATGAACCCCATCTGGATATGGATCCAAATCCAAGAAGTTAAATGTGCAATCTCCACAAGATGGCACAATATTATAGGGACTGAATGTTTCCACTTGTCCTGTTGTTTCTGCACCCATCATACCCCCACCCTTCCAGCCAGGACTACCACAAAATACTATTCAGACTCCCAATAGAGATGGAGAATCTATTTCGTACCATTATAGGCTGCTCCAAAATATTCCTTCTGGGGGAATCAATGAATGGATTTTCTCACACAAAAACTTTGATGCATCATAATCAAGTGTGGGGCTGGAAATGATTTGGTTCTCCAGGGCAAATATTGTTTGTTCTCCTGATTCTTCCTTGCCCCACAATATGTGACTCTACATTATTATTATTATTTATTTATATAGCACCATCAATGTACATGAGTTACCAATAGCTGCACGGCACCTTTCTGCACCAAAGCACCAGCCAGGCTGTGAGTAGGTGGTTCTGTCTTTGGGCAGGGAGCGTACACACACACACACACACACACACACACACACACACGCACACACACACACCATTTTGTCTATTCCAATTATATACTTATACACACCTGTGATTCACCTCCCTTATTGCGAACGATAGAAAAAATATAAGGAAATTTTCAAAAGGGAGCAGAATGAGGTGACTGCAGCCTTCAGATCAAAATTAGATGCCCTTCCAAAGGATTGGATTTAGCTAAACACAAACTAGGGTAGGCAGCTTAATAGTTTCAACTGGAATATATTAAGTAACCAATGATACATAGAAGGCTCTAACACATCCCTTATCAGGAATCACCCCACTTATAGATCTAACAAGAGCTCAAAATCAAAGTCATCTCACACTGGTCATATTAACAAGCCTCAACTGGGAAGATTCTCATTTGTGAGACGAAATAGCCCATAGCCCATTATTCTTTCTCTAGGGAAATGCTCATTTCTCACTTTTCTAAGTAAGGCTTCACATCTGGGCAGGTGCACCAACACTAGTATATCCTCTCTCTTACAGAATAAGGTTTTGCTCCCTCAGAAAGTTTACATCAAAGACTTCTTTTCCTCCAAGAGGCAGCAAGTGAATTACTGTTTTGGTTTGTTTTTAAATAAATAATCAACATTTAAATAGAGTGGGGTACTTAGACGCTGTAAGCAAACAGACACTGAAGCAACAGAGTGTTTTCAAAGATGACTTACATAGGACTTCAGGAGCCTATTGATATCCGGGCGCATCTTCCTCAGGAGATGAATGGTGCGGCAGCAGGGGTCATGGTGCTGGGAGGTCACAGGGGAGCGCTCGGATGAAGCCATAATCACACAGTTCAGCTCTCCCAATGGTGACCGCAGGAGCTGAGGTCTGCTCACACAACGCAGTGTGTCCACAAAAATCCCTTGCTCAGCTCATACATTCCAGACCAATAGAAAATTCTCCACTTCTGCTCCTAGCTCTCCCTCCACCACCACCACTCCAGCCCGGGGAGAAGCTGCAAATTCCTGGCAGAGCAGCTTAACCCTGTGAGATCAGCACAAGCATTTCCTTCAACTCACACTCTCCCCAACCCACTCTTACAAGCTCCGTAGACCAGAAGTTGTCTGCTCCCACACACTCCCTTTTCTTTTTCCTGTGGCTCACTTACGTCTTCTTCCCCGTATTATTTTCCACCGTGTTTCTTTTGATTTGCCAATAGCCAGGCCATTGACCTGCTAATCCTTGTAAATTTAGTGCTGCAAAGATGAACTATTCATGGTGAAGGCACAAAAGGAATCTGGTCCTACCAGTGGTTCACCTTTTACTGGATAGTTTTAATTGTAAAATCATTCTGCTTCATCGATCTAATGTTAATAAACCATTCACCATTATTTGGAAGAGCAATCGTAATACAAATCCTTTTAGCAGGGCCTAATCTAATTGTTATTGCAGTATTATCTAAATATCTGCTCCTGCTCCTTTCCTTAGAAAAGCTAACGCTGACTGGCTCAGCTAGGTACATATTAGCCTGGAAAGACAACACTCCTACCCCACTTTTAACTCTGAACAGCTGAAGTTGAAGAGTTCTACAAAGAACTCTAAAGCAGGCTTCTAATCTTTTGAAAATGAGACATTGGTTCATGTTCCTCTGGGAAGCCACTATGGTTGGCTTCATTTGGGTGATTTGTTTGAGATTGTTTCTGTGTGGTGCTCCCTACTTTATATAAGAGCACATACAAACATTTTTAGCATGACACCCAGTTCACAACACCAGTGAAAAGCAGCTCTGTGGGGGGCAGAGTGGGTTTGCAGTGCAACGGGACGGATGACAAGAGGCACATGACAAAACAGATGCTACATCATTTCCCTCTGATTAGCAAAGGGGACCCAGTCAGTTTCTTTCTGTACTAATTATGTTTCCCTGTTCACAATTTCAGGAGGAGGTTAGAAAGTTTTCTATTCCTGCTTTTTATTATTTTATTTTTTAAAACTGTGTAGCAGCCATGACCTCAGAGTTGACTGATGGTGTAACGTTCTTCAGTCGATTGTAGTTATCTATTCTACTAGCAATGATTCTAGCAATGATTCTAGAACTAGCGTGAAGAACATTTCCTCCGTTAGTGTAATGTTGCCATATGTACAAGGCCTCGGGGATATGGCTTTAAATGAGTACGTCTCTCTGGAATGGCATTTCGTTCTAGCCACTTTCCAATGGTGTTGACTCACTCCTATATGGTGCAATTGTCACAAACTTTCCTAAAAGACATGCTGCCAGGTATGCAAATGAGGCAGATCATTTCCTTCATCAGTTTGGTACACTGGAATCCCACACAACCCTCCAAATTTGTTTTAGAAAATTTTGTTCTGCCTGAACTTTTTTCATCCCTGAATATGGGTGCTAATTCAATGGTTCTTCACTTTTGTTACCAAAGGTGATCGAACCATGGACCTTTATAAGTATCACTCCTCCCCTTAATTTCCTGTTCTGACTTCTCTGCCAACTTGTGATGGGACCAAAGAAGTTGCTAGCCAAAGACATTTGAGAATCACAATAGCGGCTAGCTTTTCCAGTCTAAAGAAATCCCAATTTTATTGGAGCAAGAGACAATCTACAGAAGCTCAACCTGTTGTAACAGAATCCAGTAGCACTTTAAATAAACCCAGGGCGATTCTTCTGGTATCTCTCCAATGTGGTGATGCAATCTCTTAGGAATTATATGAGTGAATCAATCCTTTAGGTAGGACCATCCATGTGCCCTCCCTGGCAAACATGTTTAGCACATTTCCTTCTGGCAGTGGGTAATGGGTAGGGTGTTTAATTATCCCCACACATGGTTGCTTTATTCACAGACCCCTCTGGTGGCATGAAAATGCTCCACATAGGCTCCTGCACTAGTCTGGGGTTATGGGAAGCAACCTCCTTCATGCTTGCACATTCTCCATATAGTTAGCATGCAACAAGACACAAAAGATATTTTCCCCTTTAAGTATTTATTTTGGTTATGGCTTACCCAGCTTAAAGACAAGAGATGAAAAACAAGAGTATCCCTTTTTATTGTTTTATTTACTTTTGTATACACAACCCTTTATCAACATGGATCACTGCCCTTCCCCCTGGCATCCCGCCCCAAATCTCCACCATCACTTTGGGGAAAATTTTGTATGCAACAAGGCTTTTAAGCAATCAAAGACTTGTCAACTCAACCATCCCTTCACTTAACACTAAAAAATAGGGGTGTGCCACAATGCAACACAGCTCTGTTGCCACCCAGTGGCTACTACGTCCGGTAGTTCTGCTAAGTATTGCAAATCCTGTCCCCTCTCCGGTAGGATTCACAATGCTAGTGCAGTTTCCCCCCAGCTCTTCACTATCACTTTGGAAAGCTTCTCCAGAGATCGAACAGTTCTTTCCCCCACCCCTTGCAAAGGCTTCAGCATTGTACTGTTGTTCAGAAACTATTCGAAGCAGATGGACCATTTCACACACATTAAGTACACTAGTCCTTGATAAACTCCCGAGCTTCCTATTCTGATCAGTTCTACTCTCTCGCTGTTCCGATAAAATGCTGAAAAGAGAATCCATACACATCTGACTAGGAAATAAGTTTGCTTCACCTCCTGAAAGGGGGATATATGCCATCCCTCGCATTATCAGGAAGGAGATCCAAAGCTTACAGAGCCAGAGTGAGTTTACAGATAGGACAAGACTATGGAACTGCATCTGGAGTGGGTCAATGTCTAATTAGTTACTGTAAACTATCCCGTATTACATAGGGAAGGATATTATATAGCTTTAGCTCCCAGCACCATGCTTCCTTCCCATGGGAAAAAAGCTTACTAGAAGAAAATAGTTTATTGCAACTACTATAATAATTGATTGAAGCAAAACTGCATGCTTATGGTGGGAGAGACATTAAAGGGAAGCAGCAGGAACACTGTGTCAAGACAAACAGTTTCAGTTCATAAATCTAAACCAGAAATTATCCACCCTAGATTGCAAGGGACTGTCCTGGTTTAACAGAAAACAATGTTACTTTAATAAAACCATATACACACATCCCAATGGGGGAAAAAAAGAGATCAACAGAGCTGTCTAGGAAAAGGCAGGCAAGAGGCTGATGGGTAATTCAAGCTGGGAAGGAACTTCAAGTAGATTGCCAACTACCTACTTATAGCCTCTCTTTCCTAGAAAATTAAACAAGTCCCTTCAATGATGAAAAATAATTCATATTTTTGTTCTTAGTGGTAGAGTGAAATCCAATATATTGTAGTCAAGATAAGAGGGCAGCCTCATCAGCAGTACACATAACAAGCTTTCAATTGCAAACACTTTTCTAGCGCCAACCTTAATCACAAAGTAGTGTCAGGCCTGTACAGTATACAGCCCCTAGGTTGTATGCAACACACTAGTTGTGTATTGCAGTGTGATATGGGTTAAAACTTCTGGAAGGCTAAAATAGATTGCTTCATCTTATACTCTGTTGATTCTTACCTTTCAGCCAAGTAAAGGAATTGCATTTAGACTTCTCCAGATAATCAAAACTGTAAAAAGATGAGGCTGGGAATAAGTACAGTTAATGCTAGTGAGTGCTACACAGCAGGGCTTAGAACTATGCGAAATACAGCTCTAGACTAAAATATGTCTGTCCTTGAGTATATGCACTGTTCCAACACAAGTTAGCAACATGAAACTGTTTAATTATGATCATGCCCAACAGAATTCCTCAACTCAGTCCTTGGTCATATGAATATACTAGGTCACTAAAAGAAAAGGCTATGATCACCAAGATATTGTGCCACCATAAGCTCTCAAGAGCTCATGCAAATTATGTCCTAAGTAAATATTTGAACAATCACAGTTGCTTTTTATGTTCTTCAGAAAATATAGACATGCTTTACCCTCAGTGATACCCAAACCACCAAATTTCATGTAAAGAAGAAGATACATGTCTGTGAGAATATGGAATTTATGGCTGAGAACTGGAGTTGCCACTACCCAATGTCAGTTTTGCCTCTTAATGTTTTTTAAGGACCAGATCAAAATGCCTAAGAGGCAGAGTGTATTAGAGGATGAGCTGTCAAGCTATTTAGCAGTTAATATAACTTCCATAAGACAAGACTTGCTGCTCTTAATGGCATTAGCCCATCAAAGCTAGAGAGAAAGGCAAAGGTAACAATGCAACATAATTGAGTAAAATGTGAGGAAAGGATCAATGACCGCAGCAGCTAAAATATTTGAAGTGGCCATCACTCCTCCACAAAGAAACCCTTCCCCCTCCAAACAACAACAAATGCTGAAGCAAACAGGAGCTTCACTGTTCACTAGAAAGGATGCTAAAACCTACTCTTTTTCACTAGCCATTTCCTTCACGTAGGATGAGGGTCAGTTCCTAAACATAGTTTGTTGAAGAGGCTGCTTCTGCTTTATATCTTTTACAAAGGATTTTCAGTTTTGAAAGAAAATCCTTCCTAGACAGCAACTAAAACAGATCTTTAAAAAAAAACCTCAAATAAATAAGGAATTTGTTATCACAACTTAAAACAAGACAAGTTCAAAGTGCAAGTTTTCTTTTACAAGCCTAGCACCCATTCTCACTGCCTCTCCCACACAGGACTTTTGCAGCCAGAGCAACTATATAAAAGGATGGCACCCCTCTTTTAAAAAGTGAGCACCAGAGCGCCAGTACCCTCTCTTTCTTACAGAGGCAGAGGGGAAGGATGAGAAAAATGAGAAATATATGCTGTTTTACAGCTCATCCTGATGAGAGGTTCTAAAGTGCCAAGCTATATTCCCAAGCCCTAGAAGAAAAAATAAGAGCCTGCAAGGGTCAGAATTTAATAATGCATAGAACAGGATGATGCAACTGGAGGAACAAAGGAGGTTCCAAGAATGAGATACTGGTCCAGAGTACAAACAACTTCAGTCTTGCAAAATGGTCAAGAAGCAGGAGGTTTGCTTACTTTGGGAGGGCAGGGAGGGGGGATAGGCTCTGGCTGCTTCCCTTCACTGCATTGCAAGAATTCTTTTGCTTTGTCAATCTCAGGGTAAAGGCAACATTCCTCTCCAAGAAGGGAACTGTGAAAGAATGTGTAGTGATCCATTCGGGGGTGGGGGGGTGAGGTGGGGCAGAGAAGGAGCAGGCCCTTTAGTTATTTGACTAGTAATTTAAATGTTTTAGTTTCTCAGCACTGAGTAAGTTTCTTCCCCCCATTTATTCTTTTAAATACAAGTTCAAGTTGTCCCAACACACATGTGCTCCTCTCCCACTAAGGTCCGGTAGAATCAGAATCTTCAATTAGAACTTCAGTGGTAGCTCCAAGGATCTCCGTGTTCATGACCAACCCTTCTGTACTCTCACCACTAGCACTGCCAACAAAGATCTTCCCGTCGGCCATCAGATTGACCCGGTCACTCCCACTGCAATATGCCTTAGGCATCCCATCAGGGTTCAGCAATAGGCACTCTTCTGGAGTGGTGTTCCCAAGGGGATCTGGAAGAAGGGGAAGGCCCTGGCCATCAGTGGGCTGGACAATGGACTCTGGATTAGAACCCAGGATGTCAGTGCTGGTGATGAGGGCGCCTGCATTGGCTGCCAGTGCTTCAGCAATAAGCACCTCTGGGTGACTCTTGGCCTTATGTGCTACAACGCTGTCCTTCTTCTCAAACTTCTTTCCACAGATATTGCATGAAAACTGGTAAAAGGTATCTGCATCATGCTTTTTCATGTGCCAGTTCAATGAGGCCTTTTGCCGGCAGGTAAATCCGCAGATCTCACATCTAAAGAAAAGTGGGGTGGGATGAGAGGAGGGGGGGAGGGAAATAACACGCTGATCAGAATAAAGTTTGTGTTTTACAGAAGAAACAAGAGTAGAACACAGAAGAGGCAGTCTAAGAAAAAGGAGCCAAAGCTACAGCTAACCTAATCTTCAAGACAAGAGTAAGCAAGACAAGAACAAAATGCTACTCACTGTAATGGCTTTTCGCCTGTGTGGATCATTCGGTGAACTGCCAGATTGTGGGAACTCTTGAAAGCACGGGCACAGTATTCACAGATATAATCCCTTTGATCTGTAAAACAGCACACAGAATCTTATAATCAAGACTTGTTCATAACTTAGACCCATATCTGTACAACTGGAATCTGCTATGCCCCCACTCACAATACTAAGAAGGAAATGAATCAGTGCATTTGAAATGCTAATACTTCCATTCTCACCCCCAAGTCATTCCCTGGAAAATGAAGGTATACATTCTAACTTTTCTTCTTTCATAAAGACATCCAGCTCTAATCACAGACAAAGAAATGTTTTCTCTCTGAAGGGGAAGAGTGCTGCACATTGCCCATTTTAAGATGCTAGTAGGGCCATCATGCTCCTTAACATATACATTTAGAGGAATGGGCATATTTGAACTTTTTTTTTTTTTAAGAAACATCCCCCTTAGTACCTATGGAAGTGGGCATTAAGATTAAATAAAAATAAGGGCAAGAAAAACACAGTACAAACCATGCTGAAGTAGTCAGAAAGGACCAAAGATCAAGTCTCTCTGAAAGGAACCAAGTTTGTTCACCATGGGCATAGTTGAAGTAAGTTATGTATATCAATGGTCGTAATAGGCACTAACAGCAACTGTTACTCAGATTAACATACCATGCTGTTTTTCATTTTATTCACATCAATTGTAAAGCTTTAACTGTTCACACATGCTTGCTCTGAAATGTGATCCAGCCAAGTATGATCTATAACACACAATAGAATGTGCACTTTTACTGTTATATTTTATTGTTGTTTTGATCGCATTATACTTTATGTTCACCACACTGATACTTCTGTAGGACGTGCATCTGGATGTATATATGCACGTGGATGCATACATTCGCTACACCTGCTACTGCGTATGGTTCTCAGAGAAAAAAGCCTCCAAACCCCTGCTCTAAGTCACTGAAATTACAATGAGATCAGGAAGTTTTCATTCACTGTTCATTTCACACCTGGAAAATGAAAAAGAAATTATTCACTTTTCTCCTCTAAGGAGTATGGGGATTATGGCTGATACTACCTGTGTGGTGTTTGGCATGCCGCAAAAGTTGCTTCTGGAGCCGGAAGAGTCGCCCACAAGATGGATGAGGACATACATATTTCTTTTTCAGCAGATGCTGATACTTGATGTGATGCTGTTGGGTGGGGGAAGGAGACAAGTTTACAGATAAAAATTCTAAAATAAAAAGGTTTTACTGATCAAACCAAGCACTGTGCTTCAGTGTACGTGTACAAAGAGAAACAACAGAGCATTTAAAATATCATTTACTAACATGTATTAAATAGTAAAGCAACATGCTTTAGAAAAGCAGCACTAATTACACAGGCCTTGGTCTTTCAGGTGTCTAAGTGAAAAAGGCTAGACAGAAGGACCTAACTGAAGTTTCTCAATATTTACACTTTCCCACAGATTGCTATCTTTTGCAAGATACATATTTTATCCTTTCAAATAAAAATAATTCCAAGCAAGGTCAACTAAACTCTTGGCATTGTTAAGCAATAAACACCTGTGGGAAGGGACTGCAAAGACATCAACTTTACACTAACATATGTAAGAGTTCCCCAATGTCTTTTAAAAACAAACCCAATTTAGTAAGCCAGTGGTAGTTAGAGCAGAAAAGCAACAGAAAAGAGGCAATTTATATAGCCTCCATTCCAATCACACATCCTCCAGGTAAGTCCAGTTGTAAAGCCATTTAGAGGATGTGCTATTTGGAAGTGGGAATTGGCAGGGTTTAATTGCCTTCTCGCTCTCCTCTCTTCCCAAAGTGGCTGTGTTTTTAAAACACTCAGGCCCTATTCAGAAGACACCTTAAACCACAGCTTTAGCCATGGTGAATAAGGCAAAAAGCTTTATTCACCATGGTTAAAGCCGTGGTTTAAGGTGTCTTCTGAACAGGGCCACATTGGGCTGCTGTTACATGATTTGCTTCAAAATGTGCAGTTTTCCCCACTGCAGGGACTGGAAGTCAGAGTGGATGGAGTCCATTTTAGCACTGAAAGAGGCAAAAATCTCGAACAGAGAGTGAGGTGGGAGGGAGGCTTCAGCAGAGCATCAAAAGTTCTGAAGAGGCCTTTGAGATTCCTAAAGTTGCTGTGGATCAGAGAGGTGAAGCACTTTTGATTAGCCAAGCTGATATCAGACGAAACAGAAGATGAAGTTATAGCATTCAAAGCTGGCCATCTCCTCTTTTCTCTCCCAGAGGCAATACAAATGGATACAAACTGACTGTAACAATTATTCCCACCTGCAGATAGCGAGGGTGTGCAAGAACTGTGCCGCATCCTTCCATCTCACAACGTACATATTGTATTGGGGGTTTCTTCCTAAGAAAAACCATAGGAGAAGAAGGAACAGTATGCTACTGATCAATGTACTACATTTGAATCATTATTTTCTAATTGACACATTAGCGAGCAATAGTTTTCTCTACTACGTGAGGTGAACAGTGTAAGAAGCTGCCTTAGTAGTCGACACCAATTACCATTACTAAAATAAAACACAAATGCATGATTAGAAGTCGGTGTAGTTTCTAAAATCCATTGCTGAAAAAGCTTTATAGTCTTTGCACTGTTTTGTTCAACACAAATTATACACCCCTCCCTTTGGGGGCATGACCTTCATAGACGCTATTTATCATTTAAATAGTCAGCCAGTCTCAGAGCAGCTCTTTGGGATATGAAGCATCTGGAAATCAGAACTATATACAAGATATGTCATTATCCCTTTTAAAGGGATGGTTTACAGTAGTGTCTGCATTGTTTACTTTGTCTTTTATCCAACAGAACTAATCAGTTGTTTTTAAACTATGGATGTTATAAGTAGTGTAAACTCTGTATGGCTTCTTAACTAAAGTATTGTAATTAAATATTTCAAAATAAAAATACAGTGATCCAACATCACACCTTTACACAGTCTCAATTTTGAGGAACTTAGAGACAAATGAAATATTGGAAAAATAGCACAGAAGGGATGTGAACCAGTGCTGGAACATAATCACTCCTGCAATTCAAAAGGACAATTTAAGTCACTTGAAGTGATATGAAAGTGTAAACTCTGCAGTTTAATCTACTCGGAGAGCAAGAGAGCACTCTACTAATTGTTTTTGGCAGACAGTACAGCAGAGGAACTACTCCCATAGACTTGTTACATGCTGCTGCCTGCTGTCCAAAGCTCACTAGAAAAAAGAGTGTCCTTCTATATCTTATATACAAGGCTAAAACATGGGGAAAATCTGTCTAAGCAGTAAAGTCAGATAACCAGTGTTCAGTTAGCTAGTTCATAATGACCTAGTTCACACATAAAGGCAATTCATGAGATGTTTAACCCATGAATTATCATGTTCCAGCAGTTCAGAGCACGCTACCTCCCATGCATGTGCTCACTCTAGTATGGCCACAACTAACTATGGCTTGTTTAGCCCATAGTTAGTCATGACGTCTGAACCAGACAATTGTGTCACTATATTAAGGACAGAGAACAAAAGCAAGTCACCTCCTTTTCGGAAGCCGTGGGCTCTTGTCATCTTTTCTCCTTCTTCCCCTCCTAGAACAAGAACATTAAGACAAAACAAGATGATTATTTTTATTATTATCTAATAGATTTCTATACTGATTACCATATATAAAATATATTCTGACAAAGACACAACAGTAAAGTGCAATTGCAGATGTGCAAGCAAAGAGATCTATACTCCAGGTAATATATCAGTTAATGACAAAAATATAACCACATAATTAAAGGAAGTCCCAGCATAGGAATACATATTTCCTGCACAATGCACTCTTAACTCAGTAAATGCATTTCTACTAAACAGAACTAGACAACCATGCACATATCTGCACAACTAAGCAAACAGAAGTACAGCTCTTAGATATCAATTCTAGCTGCACAAGGAATTATTTTTCTAAGGTGGAGTGGGGGTGGAGATTCTATTTATTATTAAGGAGTATCTCAAGATTCCCAAAAAATGTGGCTTGGCTAATTAGCCAGACCCATTATTTGTGATCACACTAACCTCACCCTTTTTGTGTGTACAGAGAACTCAGAAAAGAGGAGGGGAAAAATAGGAAAAGCCCCTTGTGTACTAGGATTTTGCAGAAGGCACGCTGCTGCCTCCTACTGCAAAAGCCTAGTAGGAAAGGAGGCAAACATCACTTTTCCTCCTCCTCCCAAGTTTTCCATGGAAGAAAGGGATGGGTTCTCTCCCATGAAATGGGATTTCAGTAAAGGCGCAAGCAATGTCTTGCTGCTGCTGTCATATCTTACAATAGTTTTGTGGGAAGGGAGATAAACCATGAATCATCTCCTCCATGGTGGACTTGGAGAAAGAGGGAGGAATCGTTTCTCTCCTTGTATGCAAAATCCTAGCATATAAAAGAAACTACATCCCTCTGCCTTGCCAAGTTCTGTGTGTGATGCAGGGGGGACAGGTCTCTCAAGCTGGGGGAGGGTTTGGCTTATTAGTCAGACCCATTTATTTGTGATTACATTGACCTCACTAATAACGAACAAGCAAGTGAATGTATGGAGACTGGATGTCTCTAAAAAAAAAAAAACACTACGGAAATTGGATGTTCAAGAGGTAGGTGGTATTATATTATTATTATATTTATTTGTATCCCGCCTTTTGCCCAATACTGGGCCTCAAGGTAGCCTTACAAAATTTAAAACGTATACATTTTAAATCTAGGAAAAGAAATGTACAAAAAATATTTTTTGTTTCAATATTAAAACAAAGGTTTAAAACACATGACAATTTTACAAGATGCTAATGTCTTATAATTTTGTTGTGTATTTTTTTAAATTAATTATGGTTTTGTTTCCCTCCCCCTGCCCCATGTATATTTTAAACTTTGTAAGGCCGCCTTGAGGCCCAGCATTGGGCAAAAGGCGGGATAATAATAATAATAATAATAATAATAATAATATAATTCTCCAAAGGCCTGTCGGAACAAAAGATGATCAGTGTCTGGTTCCAAAAGTGCATCAAGGAGGGAGCCAGCCTAGCTTCCCCAGGAAGAGGGTTCCAAAACACTGGAGCAGCCACCGAGAAGGCCCTCTCCCATGTTCCACCAAGTGCACCTGTGAAGACAGCGGGACTGAAAGAAGGGCTTCTCCAGAAGATCTCAAAGCATGGGCAGGCTCATAAGGGAGAATACGGTCTTTCAGATAACCTGGACCCGAGCCATATAAGGCTTTATAGGTCATAACCAGCACTTTGAATTCTGCCGGGAAACAGAGTGGAAGCCAGTGGAGCTGTTTTAACAGGGGAGTTGTATGCTCCCTGTAACCAGCCCTGGTGAAAAATCTGTATTAGACATTATTGGAAGAATACAGCTTTTTTACCCCATAGGGTGGCTACATCCAGTGACAAAAATGTTTTAGCAGTTTATGTTAAGTATGATCCAGAACATCATTTTAAGAGTGAGAAGAAACCAAAGCCTAGTTTCCTCTTCATTCTCAGTCCCTCATAAAAGGTGATCAGTGCCAAAGCAAACAATGTTGTATATCTGTTTAATATTAAACATACACTTCCCTAAATGTGTATGTTTCGAAGAGCCAACACCTGCTTCAGTACATACATATTTCCTCATTGGGTCATGGCAATAGTTTTATCACGAGTGTGGAGTACTCCCATTCAGGGTTCCGAGCAGAGATGTCTTTTTTCAGGATACTTCATTATATCCCACACATCACAGCTTTGTATCATCAACCCCCACAACTTCACTCCAACCATCCACCAGTATTATGTTGTCACTTACCATACAGAGTTATCACTGGGATATTTTATGGGGGGTTCCCACCTTATGGTATTTTTGCTTTTAAAACTTCTGCAAATCTTGGGGCTCCCCCAATCTTGCTAATACCTTCTCTCTTGTGTGGAGATGGTGCCATTTTGATTATATTTGGATCTACACTTGGAAAATTGAGTTCTCTATTAATAAATGATGATGGAAATGAGATCTTTGAATTATGGAAAGGTAGAGAAGTTCATTCGTTTTTTGTAAAGTTGCAAAGACATTGGTCTGGTTTGCACATCATAACAGACATTTTAAAAAAATTGTGGACTACCGTGAACAAGTCCGATTAGTTCCACTGCAAGCAGAAGCAGCTAAACACCCACAGACTTTCCATTTGTGGTTTGGTAAACATTATGTACAAGACAGGAGCTCTGGCTTCTGTTCCCTGACATATCAGAGAAACCCATCAACAAACCACAGGTTCTTTCTATGATGTGTCAGGGAACAGACAAGCCAGAAATCCTAGTACACATATAATACTAACCAAAAGATGGACAGAAGCTCCATGGTTGTTTAGTCACTCACACTTGCAGCAGGAGTGACTGGGCTCATTCACAATAACATAAAAATGAATTTCAAATGCAGTTAATTCACTTGTTTCTTGCTATCTTAAGCGATTACAACATGGGGAAATGATACAGGAGTTTTCCATATTTTTTCTAAACCTGGAAATTGTGTTAAGCTTAGTTTGTGTATAGCACATGACCAAAGGATCTAATTACATATCCAATTACGTACTCCAGTACTGCAGTAACTGGGCCAATGTTTAAGGTTCTGTTCTTAACATGCACTGGTTTTAAACGTTTGAATTAGTTTTCTGTATTTTATGATGTTTTTATTTGTGTTGTACCCTGCCTCAATCCAGAGGGAGAGGCAGGTAACAAATAAATAAAATTATTATTATTATTATTATTATTATTATTAATAATAATAATAATAATATAATAAAGCCCTAAACAACTTGGAATCAGATTACCTTAGGGATTACCAAGTTTACATCCCCTTATGTCCTTTCAGTTCTCAGAAGGAGCATTTCTGATGGTGCAGCCTTTGCCTCAGGAAACAGAGTGATTAGTATTGCAGCACCCACCCTCTGGAACATGCTCCCCATTGACATTAGACAGGCACCATCTATTTTGATCTTTAGACATCTGTTTAAGTCACAACTTTTCATGCAGGCTTTCCCTGAAGTGACCCAGCCTGTTGAATTACGAGTTTTGTTGCTTACCAGTAATTACTTTATTGCATTATTATTATTATTGTTGCTATATCTTTATGGTTATATTATTGCTAACTGCTATGCTAGTTCAGTGAAAAGCACTATATAAATCTATGTAAATAAAAGAAAAAATGTCTCTGTCAGCAAAATAAGGGAGAAATTTCCCCTTCTGTCTGCCTGCCCTAAAACCTGCTCTGTAGGGCTGGAGCACTGTCCATAGGTAATGGGGGAGGGGGGAGAAGCACAGGAAGCTGCAGGAGGAGAGAAGGAACTTGCAATGTTATTTGTGTTCCCCCTTCCCCCAAATACCTGTGGTGTGAGCAAACTTCCACTCATGCTACAATGGACTGCACCCCCAATATCCAAATTAAAAAATATTGCAAGTTTCTAGGTCTCATCTATATAAGCCAAGACCTCACAACATGACTGTGGGTAATTTCTTATAAATGCTTAGAAGCCAATCTTCAAAAGCAATAAATTAATACAAAAAGTGTGTACAGGGCTTAGAAGGTTTGATAACCACAAAGTGGCCTTTAGTATTTGCACATAGTAATTTCTCTAGCCATCAGATGGCCTTGCTATTATTTTTTTAAACATAAGGTTCTTAACTCCAAATATGGCAGAAGCTGAGCACATAAAAGTTACTTCTACCTGGAAATATAGGGCAGAATCCAAAGGGGCACTTATGCTCCTGCAGATTCCTTTCTGCCCCGTCAATTCCCTTCTGCACACATTAGGTCCCGCCAATTCTGTTCTGCAAGCTGGACCCACTGCTTACACAAGGGAGATTTAGCACTTCCTAGGGGAAGTCCCAAAAGGAACAGAAAGGAGGCCTGTGCCTGAAAGGAGGCAGGTCGGTGTTGCTCCTTTATGTGAGCTCCGCCAACCTGCCTTGTTCCTTCATAGCACTGGTGATATAGGAAGAATTCCTCTTGACATCCAGATTCAGTCTAAAGCGCTTGCATGGTCTTTAGTTTTGTTTGAAGTATTAATCACTCAGGATAAAAGGCTTGTACACAAAGCCATAGAAGCCTACTTACTTTCTAGGTGGCTCCTCATCTTCCCGAAACTCACTTTCTTCTTTGACTTCCACCTCCACTTTTATCTCTTTCTGTTTCTCTTTTTCTTCTTTTCCCTTTCCAGCTTTTTTTCTTTGCTTTGGAGCTTCTCTGTAAAAACAGACATCATATATTTATATACTTAAGGAAACCTTTCCTCTCTAGTTGAGTTTTCTAGTTTATCTCTTCTTGAAGCTTTTAGGCAGTACTTCAATATGAACTTTTGAGGCATAGATAGAATCCTAGAGTTGGAAGGAGACATTTAGGCCATCTAGTCCAACCCCCTTGATTTAAACATTTCAGCCCTTCATGCTTCTCATCCGTGTAGTTACTAAGCATGCATATGCACAGCCTTTTATTTATTTATTTTAAACAGCCCAGTTCCTCATGATAGTGGAAACGTAATATACTGAAAATCTGGTTTGAGTCCTCAAAGGGGGACATTCTATTAATTCTCAATAAATCAGACCAATAACATTCTCAATAAATCAGACCAATAACATTCTCAATAAATCAGACCAATAACATTCAAGTATTCTCTGTCTGGAAAATAGAAGACAGCACCTGTCTAAATGGGGTTTATAGGTTTCATCTCTGGGATCATCTTTGAAGGGAACCTCTTCTTCACTGATGAACATTTCTTCTTCATCACTGTTGATAGGAGGAAAAAGTATTGAACAGAACTTATTCATAAATCCACATATCCCTGAACAGAATATATATATATTCAAATTCTTCTTCTGTGTCTTACACTGATTATACAGTGTGCACACTGGACAATAGGCAGCATTGTAGGGGGAGTCAGACTTGCTATGAAGGACAGAGCAAGCTCTTCAAGAACATCTGACAGAGATAGCATACTATCTGTTCACTATCTAAGGACCTGCACCAGCAAATCCAGTAACAGAAAATGGATTTTCACGCTGGCGCGACATAAACAAAATTGACATAATCAAAATCCTTTTCTGTTTTCCTAATAATAGCTTTAGCTGAAATGATAAATTTTCTATCTGCCTATCAATTTAGAAGAATTCAAAGAGATAGCAACTTAAGCCCAGAAAAAAAACAAGAATGAGCTTGTCTCCAACGCAAAGAAGTGGAGGAATCTTAATTTATATGAAAGAGACAGACAACAACAGTTAAAGCCACAATGCTTCAAACCACCATGGTCAGTTACCATTGCTAGTGGCATCAGATCAAAGAGAACCTGGGATGATAACCCCAAATTTCCCCTCCCCTGTGGAGACAGATTAATGTAATGGAGTTTCAGCTTAGGATCATAAGACCTGCCAGAGATACTACATAAAAATAACAATTCTGTTGGTCCCAACAGAGCCATTTCTGACACGAGAAGGCCCACCACCACAGCTTCTATGAAACTACCCTATAACTCCACTTAATGTCTTTCACAAGTAGACCTCAGTGTAGCCATGTGTTCATCCCCATAGGACTCCATTTTCAGGGGACTAAGCAGCAGTCAGACACCTGAGGTGAATGATCACAGCCATATATTGGAGTAGAAAATGCCACTATAGTACAGTAAATTCCCAAACTGGAAAACAGTTTAAAGACATATGTTGTGACTGGACAAGCCCTTCCCTTCAGCAAATTCAAAGTCCTTTACACTGAAGACTTAGCCTCTTCAATCATTCAATACAATGTATCAACTTATTGTCTTACCAGGCATTTGTTATAGTTATATTCTCCAACTACAATGAAATAATACTGCAGCCCTAAGAGCTAATTTTTCAGAACAAGGGTTGTGTCCAAATCAGCCTTCTAGCCACCACTACATTTGATAGGGAAGAATAAAGCTAACCTGATTCCAGCTGGAGACGAATGCTCTTCTGTAACCTCTAAAAAACAAACAAAGACATCTTTAGGCATGCATAAAAGTCTGGGCAGTGATTAATCTGCATCTCAGAATTTGCAGTTTCCATCAGTACAGCCCTACATGAAAACAACATGACATGACTGGGAAATTCTATTTACACAATGGAAACAAAATACATGGAAATGACTTGTCCAAGACACAGACATCTATGACAATCAAATGAGGTTTGCGCCACCCTAATGATTAGTTTGGATTTTAACGGTTAAACTATACTTGCATCCTATCTCTTTGTACGTGTTTATCAGAGGTAAAACTATTTAACAGTAATCAACAGCTTTACATCATGATACTGACTGTATACAAACATATAGCTTTAAAATATTCCTCTTATAAATAAGGATTACAACGATCCACTGAATGTACTCTTGTTTTCATTTTCCAGTGACTAAATGGAGCCATACCAAATTCTAGCTGATCTGTGTTTGGTTCTGATTTGCAGATGAGTTGCAGGGACCCAGTCCTGGATCTAGAGCTCCGTGAATTCTCTGCATCACACTGATGAATGGCAGCAGTTGCCCTGTTGCTACGCCAACCTCGACTGGGCCTGGCTGTACTGACTGGGGTTGCAGTAGCAATAATATTGGAGACTTCTTCCTCTTCTGTCTCTTCTTTGGGATCTGTTGATATAAATATATACAATGGAATACCTGATCAAGAAGTGAAACCGGTGTTTTTAGAATCATGCAGTTGGAATAGACCAAAACCTATTTCACTCTCCTCCTGGGAAGGCAGAACCACTCATCCACATATATATCAGCCTATGCTTCACAAAGAGCAACAAGTTGGGAGTTGACACACCATAAAAAGATACAGAGCAAATCGCTTAGGATTCTGCCAATTATTTGCAGCAGTTTTACTAGGCTACCAATACTTCTGTATTGTCTCTCCCCACAAACTAAACTAAAAGCCTGTGTATGAGAAAGGGGAGAAATCAACAAATGTTGATCTGAAGCACACTAGCAATATCATTTAGCTAATATACTCTGACCTGGTTGGCATGATCACTGCAGCCCAATGTGGCTTATTAGGTAAGGTGGGTTTTGGCACCTATGAGCACCAAGTTGGCAATCCGAGCCCTCCTGCCATCACAGTTTTTCATTACATGCAAACCTAGTGAGGGTGGATTGTAGGGGCTGTTTTACGGTTACAGGTGGCTTGTCAGCCACCCCAATAATCCACCCTCACTGGGCTTGCACCTAACAAGAAACTACAGTGTGCTCCTACCATGCACCAATATTCAAAATGACAGCCGCCACCACAATAAAGCCCTCAAGGAAATTCATCCATGCCGGCTTCTCATTACATGAAAACCAGGCCAATAGCTTTTCTGCCACCATAGAAAAACTTGAGCCACTGCACAGCCAAAAAAGAAAGAAAAAGAGGAAAAAAAGAAGACATTTACACAAAACCTCTTATAAATTTCCCCCAAATATTTTACTTTCTGCAGCAACTTTACATGATTTTGTATGTTTAAAGATGGAACAATACTGAGCATTTGGGAGAAGCAACAGGACTGCAGATTTAGTAGTCACATGTCCCTTATTGATACAAACAGTAGCAAATGTGTCCTTCCTTATACAAAAATGAAAATCTTCTAAAAGAAAAAAAAACTGCTTCAGTGACACTCAGTCTTGATTATCAGCCCTCTACAACTCGTAAAAAATAATAAGCTTTCAAGTGCAGCTAAGTTTTTAAAAAGAGACAAATAATGTAGCTACCAAAACTTTTTTAAGGTCCAAGGAGAAGCTGATCAAACCCCAGCCTCCACGCAAGAGGATACAAGTTGCAGTCAACGTTAATCACAACAGGATGGAGTTACCAGACTCTGTTTTAGATATCACAGTTTCAAATACAAATTTGGCTATCCTGGCTAGAAATATTAATTATAGTATCAGTCAGAAAAATATACTAAAGCTATTAAACATAGAGAAATTGTCTTTAAATACATCAGAAGCAAAAAACCATCCAGAAAAGCAGTAAACTGTTGTCAAAAGGATGTCAAAATAGGTAAAAATATATATATAAAAATACTAATGAAATGAAAGTTGTAATGCTACAAATTGAATTGTTCGCATTAATTTTAAAATGAAGGCACTGGAGAGGTATCCAAACTTGAACTACTATCTTCTAGAAGAGTAAATGAACAACATGTGTAAAATAAAGGTGGCAATTATTTGAAGTTTTCAAATATAATTGGCAATTAAATGCATGCAGATGGCACTCATCTATCTCATGAAGTTAGCAGTAGTTTCAGGACTGACAGAAGGAAGTACTTCACACAGTGCCACATTAACTCATAGAACTCATTGCCATGAGATGTTTTGAGCCATTAGAGTTTATGCAACTTTACAAACAATTACACAAGATCATATCAACTAACTGTTATTACCAATGATAGTTAAAAATGAAATGTCTATAAGAAATACACCTCAATTACCAAATCACTATCATTCCTGTGATCTTCTCTCAGGGGCATCTGACTGGTCACCACCTGGATAGAGATCGCTGAGCTAAATAGGACTGTAATCTTGTCTAGCAAATTATGATTTTATGAAGGGCATTAAAATCTTACCTTTCACTGTAGATTTATCGAGGTATCTGAAATAAAAATTAAAAACAAGTGATAAATTTCTGCTGTAGCCATGAACACAACAGAATCAAAGGTAAAACTCATTCCAAGAACTAGAACTGCTTCAGCAAGATGCAGATTTCTTCTTGAATAGTTTCATCGTAAGAAAGGAGAGCCAGTCTGGTGCAGAGTGTCAGACCAGGACTGGGGAGACCCAGGTCCAAATCCCTACTCAGTCTCACAGGGTGGTTGTGAGGATAAAATTGGGAGGAGGAGTACCACATACAACTGCTTGACTTCCTCAGAGAAAGGACAGTATACTACTAATAAAAATGGTACACAGCCTGATTACAAGTGCTAATACTACAGGTTTAGGAAAAATGCAAGCGCCTCCAACAGAGGAATTGTGGCCATAAATGTTTCTGAAGTATCCTTGATTTCAATAAAGTTTTTCAGCATATTCTCTCTGCCTTCCACCTGTTATCTCTCAATCACTGTCTCATTTACACACTCAACAAGCTATAAGAAAAGTTGTCTCAATACAGAAACTGGGCTTGCAGGGGTCAGGGACTTGTGTCCACATTTCCATTCTAGTAGGAATCCCTTAAGTTCTAATTGGCAATATTGTCCATTGAGCATGCAAATTTGTTTGCATCCTACACAGTTGCTGGCATCCCATACACCTCCTAAGGCCTACCATGTGCCCAATTTGAAATAATTATAAGGATATTTATTCAGATGTAAGCCTTGGTAAACACTGCAGGCCTGACTTCCAAGAAAGCATGCATAGGATTGCACTGTACACTCAGCATCACACTAAATACTCAATTATCAATACATAACTGATATATAACTGATGCTGCCTAACTCTGAGCAGTTTTGCATGCCAGCTTAACGCAGTGGCATGTAAAACAAGAAAGCTAAAACAACTTCCATTAGAGCACTGGAGTCCAAATGAAAAGACTGTGGCAGGGAGGGTGGGAGGAGGAGAGGCAAATGACAACTATGACACAATATGAAGTTCAACTTAAGAGGCAGGCTCCTTTGGGGGCGGGTCCTGTCCCCCTGTTTGTTTGTTTTCTCCCCCTACTGACTTATAATTTTGTTGTGAATTTTAAACTTTTTTTTTTTACATTCCACCCCCCCCCCATGTTTTAAAATGTATGTTTTAAACTTTGTAATACCACCTTGAGGCCCAGGATTGGGCAAAAGGCGGGATACAAATAAATATAATAATAACAACAATAATAATAACTTGATGGCATTTAGTAAAAATATGCTTCCAAATACCAGAATTTGGAGCAAACGGGGGATGAGGGCTGCCTTCTCGTCCTGCTGCCACCTGACTGGCCAGGGTGGGAAATGAAATGTGGGGCTCAATGGGCCTTTGCTCTTATCCAAGAAAGAGAGCAGTGCCCTTACGAAGCCACTGGCCCTTCCTCGGGGACGGCGTAGCGTCAGAACTGTGCGTGACGGAGTGGAGCCCCCATCCTCCCTCCCCGCGCGAGAACTCCTGGAAGCGAGCCATGCACGGATACTCACGCGCCGCGTGGGGTTCCCTTCCTGCAGGGAGCGGCGGGCGGGGCGACGGTTGGTGGCGGTTCGGCCTCCGCGCCCGGAAGTTCCTCCGGCTCCTGGCTCTGCCGGGCGCCGGGGCTGCTGCGACGGCGGCGCGGGTATTCGGCTTTCCTTCGGCGTGAGGCGGCAGCAGCTGCGGCGGCGGCGGCGGCGGCGGCGGCTGCAGCAGCCCGTCCGCGCTCCCGGCCTCCCCGGAGTACGCGACTGCCGCTGGACTCCTCCCCCTGCTCGACAGTGACTGTGAGAGGAGGCGGGGGACGCCGGCGGCCGCTGGGAGGCGGAGTCGGCTCCTCTTCTGTCGCTTGCTGCTGCTGCTGCTGCTCCGACGGCGGCTGCGGCGGCTCTTCCTGCTGGGTCTCCGCCTGCTCGGACGCCCCCGGCATCAGAGCAGCTGGCGGAGGGGGCCCCAGCAGCGGCTCCCCCTCCTGCTCCTGACAGCAGCGCTCGCCGCTCACCCCGCCTCTGGACGACAGACCCCCTCCCTCGCGTGGGCCCGAGGCCAATCAAGAACGGGTTCGGAGTTCGAGCAGGACGCAAGATCCCCCCACGTCAGCCAATCAGGAGAAAAGATGCAAGACACACCCCACCCACCCCTGTCCTAAGCCAGCCAACCCGAGTAGTAAGCCGGGCTGACTTGCTACAAGCCAATCAACGAGCGAGGGTCACCGAGAGCGCGCTCGCGCGCGGTCGGAATTCTGGCCGTGGCGCGCGCGCTTCGTAGAACTGAGCCGTTTAACAGTTTACGTCTCGCGCGCCAAGTTAAATTGATCTTCGTTCGCCTGCGGAGGAGACCCCGTTATAGAGGCTTCCGCACGCTCTGCCTCGAGCTGCGGAGCGCTTAGTGCTGCGCAGTGATACTGTTCTCAAAAAACCGTTCTTCCTATTCTTGTCGTAGTCGCCCACCCCTCGCAGGGTAGGCCGGTGTGGTAGCCTCGAGCCTCTGCTTTCAAGAGTGAAACGAAAAGAGAGCCGGTACCTGCCGAAAGTCTGTTCCCTCGTTTTCCCGACGTCCGCGGTTTCTGGAGATTCATGCCCGGAGGCGGGATTTAAAAAAAAACATTGTAGCTTCTCCTTTAAGAAAAAAAAAGCACCGTCGTGCGGCGGGTGAAAGTCGGTGACAAAATGGCGTCCGAAAGGGGGGAGGCGGGACTTGCGAAGGACGCACGCATTTCCGTTCTCGCTGTTGGAACTGCGCAGGTGCCTATCGTGCTAGCATTATGGGATCAGTAGTTTTAAAAGTATTCAGACTGGTAAAACGAGACAGCCTCACTCGTTCTCCGAGACTTGCGGTTCCCAAAATCTGTTGTTGTTATTATTATTATTATTTGTATCCCGCCTTTTCCCAATGCTGGGCCTTTGACGGAGAAGAGCAGTAGGACGATGAAGTAAACGTTCAAATAAAACCGGCAGGGATTGATGCGCTTTCCATTACAATGCTTTGAAATGATCATACGTGACATAAAAAACAGGTCAAAAGAAGCTAAAGATGGGTGATACTTTTTTTTTAATAAAAGGATAGGGGTTTAGTGGAAAATTGGAATCTGCCTTATGCTGAGTCAGACCATTGGTTCATTTAGTGCAGGAAGGGGACAACTTGTAGTCCTCCATATGTTTTGGTTTATAACTTTAATCTGCTGTAGCCAGCAGATGAGAGATCGTGGGCGCTATAGGCCAAAACAGCCAGAGGGCCACAAATCGCTGATCCCTTATCTAGCTCAATATTGCCTATGTGAGGGATGGGAAACATCCAGGCTGTGGATGGAATTCAGCCCACCAGACACAAATGTGAGTTAGGATTGCTCTGTCCATAGTGGTGGCAGTGAGATTTACTTATGATCAAATGATGCAGGGATCAAATCCAAAATTCTCTAGGAGGTATGATCCAGTAACTCAGAATCAGCTTGTGGAGTGAGCACCACATCCATTGCCCTACTGTTTTGTTGTGGTCAGGGCAAGAGATAGGGAGACATGTTTTTGTTCCCATTGACTACGATGGGAGGAAATTAACTGAATTACATCACCCCCAGGGCTAACATAGAGTTGCACCATTTCTATGGGTATGATGGGAAAATGAAGAAGCTTTGGATTTAGGGTATACACACATGCCTCTGACACATGCTGTTTTCCCCTGTTCTATCGGGGAGCGTCTGTGCCAGTAGAGCTTTCCACCAGTGTGCCAGAGGAGTCAAGCTCTGTCATCCCACTAATGTCTCCTTCACTGGTAGAACAGCACATATGCCACTTTGGGAGGCTTTACAATGGGGTTAGAATTTCTCCCTTATTCTCCAGCCTTAGGCTACAATCTACCTGAAGGAGCATCTTCTCCCATATGTTCTTACCCAATGGCTAAGACCACCTGCAGTGGCTTCTATGGGTGCCACCTCCCACAATGGTGCAGCAAGTAATTATTAGGGAAACAGCCTGCTCTGTAGTGGCCGCTGTCTATGGAATGCATTTTCCAGGGGGATCTGCCCAGCATCTTCACAGTATATGTTTAGATGCCAGGTTAAGACCTTCCCCTTCAACAGGCATTTAATCTGTTATCTGTTGCTTTAAATATTTATTTATTTACAGCATTATATACCACTCCATATCTTAGCAGATTCCAGGGTGGTGGTTATTAACTTTACTTCTATCTATGTAATATTTTTAATGTTTTGATAATTTTATTCTTGCAGTTATTGTTTTGGTTTTTATGACTGCAAACCACCTCAATGGCATCTGCCATATACATTTGACAGAAAAATAAATAAATCCCATTGAACTCAGAGGCACTTACTTTTAAATAGTCTGGGCGGTTTTTGTGAACCGCCCAGAGAGCTTCGGCTATTGGGCTGTATAAAAATGTAGTAAATAAATAAATAAATATGCACGGGATTGTACTGTTAGCCTCTTTTCATTTTCTTTTTTAAGGTTCTGCTAACTGCTTAATTACAATCACTCTTCTGTGTCTCAGGCAAATCATATAATCTAATTAAGAAGTGAACATCACTTTAGATTCTGCCAGTATGAATGGCATTAGGAGGAAGTTTTCAAAATGTTTATTTTTTGTAACTTATTTATAAATAAAGCAAATTAAACTCTTAACTCTGAATGCCTGCTTATGAATTTGCTATTGTTTGCCTCTCATAATTACCAATCACCTTTAAAACAACAATAAAAAACACACAACCTTTGAGGATAAGAACTTTTGTGAGAGTTATGGGCATGGTTATTGCAAAGCATTAAGAAAAAGGAGCCTCTAACTGTGCCCTGTTTTAGACTTAGTCAAGACTAACTTAATTCCCATTGATTGGATTCAGTGTGGATCCAATCCAAGATATTTCCATTACTTTTGTTCCGCATATAGATGATTGCTATATAGTGCTTCAAGACGTGGAACTTGACAGCAGGTCTAGATGACATAATCTTTCATTTGTAACCGTCCAGAGAGCTTCGGCTATTGGGCGGTATAGAAATGTAATAAATAAATAAATAAATTGTAACCCTCTTGTGTTTTTACACCACTACTTCTGTCTTTTCCTACCATAGAAAATCTGTTAAGGGGAATAGCAGCACAATGTCTTTTGATTGGTAATGCTAGTAGCGTCCATCTAGAAATACCCATAATCAAAACTAGAAGCGAGGGCTGTCTGAGTTCAGTGTGTGTTAGGAAGTAGAGCTTAATTCATGACCTGGCTTTCATTCTGATGCGGGTTGATTTATTCTGTTTCTTAGAAGATTAATCCAATAAATTGTTAAAATAAAATTCTTAACGTAGAGAGTGTCATAGTTGGGGGAAACAAATGCTTGAGTTGTTGTACATGCTATGGATCAAATCTACAAGTGATTGGGAATTTTTTAAAAAGGTCTTTTGACTGTTTCTGTTTGTTAATTTACATGCATGCAACTTTAAAATATTTTCTAGTTATTAAGAGAGAGAGAGAGGGAGAACACTATTAAGCAAACGAGCTAAAGAGCATTTGAAAATGGTGCGGAGGGAGAAAACACAGACTAGTTTAAGTGAGATTAGTAAGAACTCTGTCTTTGGGCTATGGACTTTGCACATACACCTTGAGCTGTTACAGTTTCTGTATAATACTAAATATGGCACGCTGACCATGATCAACTAATTAATAAAAAGTTACATATTAACAATGATAACAGACTTTATACCAGAAGTAATCATATAAAAACTGCAGAGGAGTAGCTGTGTTAATCCGTTGCAGCAAAAATAAATATGCTAGTTTTTAAGGTGTCAGAAGGCTGGTTATGCTTGTTGAATAATGTGTATGTTGATAGATGACAATGCTATTCAGAATGTTACACAATTTGAAAAGACATTCACAAGGTGATATGTAAATGAGCATACAAATAGTGCGCTCCGTGCAAGCATTTATGCAGGAACATTTTATGTGTGTTCATCTCTCTTGTAGTGCAGCTCTGACACCCAGTGGCCATTATTAAATAATGCAAGTGGTTTTAATCACTCAAAGCTCAAAAGATCATGGTTATGATGATTATGATTGGTGTCAGCTAGTAAATGTGTCACACTGGAGAAGTTTTTTGAGAAGAAATAATAATAACATCAATAAATAAAATATTTCGTACCGGCCCCTCCTTTTGGATCAAGGCAGGGAACAACATAAATACAAAAATACAGTAAAATACAGTAAAATACATAAAACTGATTAAAAACATATAAAAACTAAGACATTATTAAAATAACAGCCAGGCATCTTAAAATTCGGTTGGGTAGGCCTGCCGGAAGAGATCAGAAGTAGATGAGGCCCTTCACTACCCCACCAATCCTAATGTGGCTGTCTAGTAGTGGGGTTGCCAGTTGTTAATGCATCCTCTAGGTAAGCATAAGAAGAGCCCTGCTGATTTGTCTAATCCAGAATCCTGATCAGTCCACAAACGTTTATGCTTGAGATGCCACAAGACTCTTTGATGGTTTGCTGCAGCAGGCTAACATGGCTATCCCATTAGAAGTAGATTCCCACAGTAACGACCAGCCAGCTGCTTTCTGGACACCCACAACCAGGACATGAAGGCAAGATGCATCCCTCACTGTTTTGATCTCTAGCAACTGGCGTTCAGTGGCAAATAGCTGTTGCTAGACTAAAGGTGCAATCCTGTGCATGTTAAGACAGAAAAAAGGCCTACAACTCTCAGCATGCCCCAGCTAACCACCTAAGCCATAGGGCACCAGCACCACGTGATGAAATCCATACAATTGTGTTTTGTGAAGAAGTACTTTCTTAATCTACTGCCAATTTCACTGGGTGAAACCAAGTTCTAACATTATGGGGTAGGAGGAGAAAAATACCCTCTATTCTCTTTCTCTACATCATGTATAATTTAAAAACTTATATTATATTTCCCCACTGTCATCTGTTTTTCTAAGCTAAAAGCCCCAAGTGCTTTAGCCTTGATTTATAGGAAAGATGCTCTAATATTTTGATCATTTTGGTGACCTTTTCTGCATCTTTTCTAGATCAATTATACTTTTTTTGACATGGGGTGACCAGGAATGTACACAGTATTTCTGTTTTTTTATATTAGTAATCTCTGTTTTTGTGGATGTTTATTGAATATGGACTTTATTGTCTCCACTTTGTATGGTTTTTATCTTAAGAGGGTTCAACCTTAAAGAAAATCTTAAAATAATGAAATAAATATTCCATGGGCAGATCTACACCTTGTGTCAGATCTTTACAATGTGGAATAAAAAGCAGGAAATACCATTATGAAAGTGGTATATGAAATGTGGATTGTGACCCAACAGTTATCAGTGCACAATACCGCCATAAAGCAGTAGTGTAGATCTAGCCCAAGTGTGGTTGCACCATTGATATGCCTAAGGCAGGGATGTTGAACATCTTTCAGAATAGCTCTTGGCGGCCTCATTCCAGTGGGTGGGTGGGTGGAGCCAAAGGCAAAAGGGGGCATGGCCAAAAATAACAGTATATCTTAACTTAAAGCTCTTAATGAGTGTAACTAAGCCTCTGCAATGCAGAATTATGCATGGTATGAAGAATGTGGATAGGGAGACATTTTTCTCCCTCTCTCAAAATACTAGAACCTGGGGTCATCGCATGAAGCTGATTGGTGGGAGATTCAAG
Organism: Elgaria multicarinata webbii; assembly: GCF_023053635.1. Lineage (NCBI taxonomy): Eukaryota > Metazoa > Chordata > Lepidosauria > Squamata > Anguidae > Elgaria > Elgaria multicarinata. Next base: position 80,052,613 of record NC_086172.1, on the reverse strand, counting down.
ACAAATAAAAGGAAGGACTTCTTCACACAGCACATAGTTAAACTATCACAAGATGGCTTTAAAAGGAAATTGGATAAATTCCTGGAGGAGAAGGCTATCAATGGCTACTAGTCTTGATGACTATGTGTTACTTCTAGTATCAGAGGCAGTAAGCCTATACGCACCAGTTCCTGGGGAACCTGGGTTGGAGGGTGCTGTTGCACTGTGTCCGGCTTTCTTGGTCCCTGGTCGACAGTTGGTTGGCCACTGTGAACAGATTGCTGGATTAGATAGATCCTTGGTCTGATCCAGCAGGGCTCTCCTTATGTTCTTAATATACACTTCAAAATCACTTCCTGCTGGCCCCGCCTTGAATTACTGTCAACACATTTATTTTATCAGAGTATGTTCCTTTTTGTTCTCATTTGAGCTTGCCTTCAAATTTTAATGGAAGGCTCTTGCCTTTCTTTGCCTCCTTGACTTTTTCATTCACTGTACTGGCATCTTCCTGGACTTGTTTGTTCCTTTCCTAATCTGAGCTGCTGTTATTGTGGTTTTAAATAAGTTCCAAGCACCCTGAAAAGATTTGACTCTCTCGAGTCTTTCAACTTCCTTCGAACTAAATCTCTTTGGTTTTGCAACGTTTCCTCTTAGAAATGAAACATGACCTTTCGTAGGACTCCTGGGCAACTTTCCACTTGCTTACATGTTAAATTTGATAGCCCCTCTAGTGATTAGAGGTTAGTCAGTTCCTTGACCATTCCAAGGCATAGTCATTTATAGTACCTGTTGGCAATGCATGGTTCAGGCAAGCTAATATATTTGACGGCAGCCTCCAATTGCTAGTCCCTAGCTCAGCTTTCCACAACCTGTTGCCCACCAGATGGGGATGATGGAACATAGTCCAATGCATCTGGTGGGTGCCTGGTTAGGGAAGATTGACCTAGCTTATATAACAGGGTGGGAAGCCTCTGGACATCCAGGGGTAACTTTCTACACACAACCCCAGAACCCACTGTGGGCTGTTCCCACACACACACACACCGCTGCAATTGCCAATGTGGCCTAATTGCCAAAGAAATTTGGCAACAGCAGAAAAAATAAAGTACACACACCACCTTTTAATACATCATTGCACTCCGGGAAGTCCTGAGGAAGTGCAAATTTGCATTAAAATATTTCCCTTAGAAGGCACATGGTCCTCTTGTGCCTGGTTTTAAAGTGAAAATGCAGTTTTTTCCTACCACCTCATCGCCAAAATTCAGTGGCAATTCAGCAGTGCATTGGGAATGGACCACATCTTTCCCACTCCTGTTGTACAGTATATCATTTGGAGACAAGTAAATGTGTTTCCAGACCAGCAGTATTTTCACATTAGGTCTGATTTGGGCCTTAGCTAGACCTAAGGTTTATCCTGGGATCGTCCCTGCCTGCTCCTGGGATATCCTGTGTGTCATTTACATGAACAGGGGTGACCCCAGGACGATCCCGGGATAAACCTTAGGTCTAGCTAAGGCCTTGGTCTCTTGGTATCTCCATACCAATGTTTTTGTGTTTGCTTACCTTCTCACATATGCAGGTTCAGGCTTTTATACTCCAGCACCAGCCTGAAAACAACATTCCATTCACAAAATTACACTCATGTACTTGTGCATAAATATTGCAATGCTTGATGTAGTGCGCTGAAAAGGGGAGCATCTCACTTTGAGATGGGGTTGTGAAGTGATCAGATTCTGAGATGATGAGACCGCTGGGTTTAGCATCTGCTACAAGACATGCGCAGAGTGTCCACAGGGCCGAGTGCAGCATGGCTGTAATGGCACACATTCAGCACCGCTTTTTAAAGGCTTTGATCATGAAGGAGGAGGCCAGGAAGAGGGCAGCAGGAATCTTCTGCCTTTCAAATACCGTGGGGGCATTAAATACAAGTTGGATGCATTTCTGTCATACAAAATCTTGGGGAAATCATTCTTTTCAGAGCAATCCTGAGCAAGGCTAGATCTACATTACTGCTTTATAGCAGATTGAAATGCACTGATAACTGTTGGGGCACATTACACATTCCATATACTGCTTTCGTAGTGTTATTTCCTGCTTTTTATTCCACATTATCCAAAATACCACAACAAATGGCATTGTGTGTCCCACGAGGTATAAATGCACAAGAGGGATATAGTGTTACCATAATTGGATTGTAATGATTGGACACTAGGTGTAGATCTGACCCAGATTTGCCATTCCATTCTCAACAGTGCTGGCTTGTGCCAGGCAGGACAAAAGATAAGGGACTGTTCACCCTGGCAGATCCGTGTATTTAATTCCCCCTCCTAATAACAGCAATGGGGCGGGGAGAATTAGCAACAGCAACTCCAGGGCCCAAACAGGGACCATTTAGGGGAACAGAGAAGCTTTGGATCTAGCAGATTTCAAACCAGCTCATCCTGGCCTTGTCAATGGCATTGCCCCATTCAGGGCTTTCTGTCTGCTGCCACAGGTGGAAAACACAGCAGTAGCAGCTTTCTGCCCACCCAGGCACAGTAGGGGAGAAGACACTCCCCACCAGGAGTGGTCCTCCTTTCTACATGAGGAGCCAGTGGAAAGGCACCAAAGACACCATCCTGATCCCCTTCACACTGTGGGGTTAGGATTGCACTCTTCACTTCCTTTCTCAAATATTACTGTTCCATGGCCCTCACCAGAGATAGCCTGGCTCTGTTACAAAGACATTTTGCTGCTTGAGGCAAAGGACATGATGGTGCCCCATCCCCCCCCCCCACATATACATGCCAACCGGACTGGCAGCTGAAACGTACTTCAACATTGGTAACAGAACAGCTTCCTCCACTGCTGCAGGCTAATGTGGTGGGTGCAGAGCAGGCCACATGGTACAATTAGCGCCACCCTCCAACACTTTGCTGCCACCACTCCTCACCACTCCCACCTGGAAACTCCTTGCTGCTCGCACAAACAGATGCAGTGCAGAAATGGTGGCACCAGTGTGTGTCATGTGAGCAGAGCAATACATGTGCCCAGGGAAAACACTTGGTGCCCAGGGAATGCCTGCTTGAGTGCACGGCTTAGACTGGCCACCGCTCTGCTGGCTCACTTGGTCAGGGGCCTCGGTCAGGGGCTGCTGCTGCCCTCCAATATCTGCTGCCTGAGGCAGCCGCTTCACTCTGCCTAATGGTAGGGCCAGCCCTGCTGAGGACTTTCCAGAAACCAAGTATTCTCACCATAGATATAACAAGAGGAATTCAGAATGATGTTTTCAGTTGTTCAGCATTTATTTAGTGATAACCTTATTCACGTCTTCCCGGGTGGGTCATCATCACAGACAGAAGAGAATCAAAGAGTGTTTTACCGTCTGTCAGTAAAATTTCAGTGCTGGATACAACAGGACAGCTGCCCTATCTGCAAGGAAGATGTCACAATTGTCAGGTCTACACAAATCTGAAAAGATCAGACGGCCAACTCTTCCTGTTCAATCATTTGAATGTGCACTTTTTAGTTGCTCAAAATGTGACTCGTAAGGGGAAAGAAACCTTCAGCTTCTAAGAAGAGGAAGTGCAGCTAGAGGGAGGAACTGCAGAAGTCTGCCTCAACCGCTGTCCCGCTCGCCTGCTCGCTCACTCACCCACCCACCATCTTGCTCATTTCCCCTTTGGTTCCACCGCCCAACAAACCCATCTGTCATTTGGGAATCCTTGAGCCAGTGTGAGAGAAGACCCTATGCAAATAAGGGATGGATGATTTAGGTAAGTAGGTCTTTCTCACTAGTCAGGACTAAAGAAATAGGTTTTAAATCTCAGTGCTATGGGGGCATGACAGGTGCAGAGAACACAAGGATATAGCGTGCATTTTGTTTAATCTACTTAGTGGTGAAAAGATCAAGCATCCATAGTGGATTTGACACAATGTTTTCTTTACAGATTGAGTGAAGGATGATTGGGGGGAGTGTGTGTGTGTGTGTTGCATGCATATGCAGTTCCGCTCTCCTGGATGCAGCCCTCAGGACCAAAAAGGTTGTTCACCTCAGCTTTAACAGCTGCATGGCAGGCAAGGACTCATCAGGTACAACTTTTGCCATTACAAGAAAAAAGCTGCCAGTGTTGAATTTCTGCCTCTTGGACAGCTATTAAAAGCACAATTACTTCATTGAGGGAAATGAAGTGACTTTATTTGGGTCACTGGTGTTCAAGAAGTGAAGTTCAAGCTAGAACTGAGAACATTTGGTGGACTGGAGACTGTACCTTACGGACAGAAATTGAAGAAGCTTGTCCTCATTTGTTTCCGAAAGAGGAAGTTTCCAAAAGATTATAGGCAATAATGGTGGACAATTTAGATAAGGCTATGGCTGCAAAAGTAATGACCACAAAGAAGATATGAACTAATTTAGACAGGAAAACTGGGGGGGGGGGGAGAGGCAACACATTATTTTACTTACAGGCATAAAATTCAAGAATATTCTAGATGGATAAATGTAGAAAGATATCTTGCCTTCTTTGAATGGGTCCACATTCTGTTCTGGAGCCCTGCCCTGCTATTTCCTCTGGAGCATCAGCTATTGCATAAATGCTTAACCAGATGCAACAGAGCTGAGGGCTCCTGTACCACTTAATTTATCAAAGAGAAAATTTAACCAAGTACAGTTTTTCTTATCACCTCAGCACTATGACAGGGCAGGCTGATTCTGCCAAAATTCCTCTTGTATACTTCTGGGACCTATTTCCATCCTGGTCCTGTCCTGCACATGGACAGCCCTGTTCAGTGAGACTCTCTAGGGACCAATCTGGAACATACCCACACCCACCGCACTGCAACTTCATCACTACCTCCATCATGTCATAGCTAGATGGAATACAGAGCAGAACCAGAGAAGCTCCTAGGATTGTCCCTGCATCCAGGCCAAGTGCCTAAAACGAAATAAAGGGGCAACTTGAAGATAAAGTTAGTCTGCCACTCACCCACCTCTGATCCCCAACTCTTTGGGGAGTAGTGATCAGCTACATGTTGCACTTGTTGAACAATAATGTCTTAAGTTGGGAGGAAACAGGTTCCACAGGGTGCTGGGAGGAAAAAATGGTTTTCTGCTGAAATTTGGTGGCAAACCATGACAGAAAGCTAAAAAGATCAAATTTAGCTTGAGAATTAGATAATTTGTATTAGTGCTCTGTGGTGCTAAAATGGGTGATTCAGGAGTATTTTTTTCTTGTCACCAACAAAGATGGCAGAGGCCATGCTGGGGGGCAGCAGAGGCTGCATGCTGCTGATAGACCGTGTGTTACCCACCTCTGATGTAGATAATGAAAAGCTTGAGGGATAAAACTGAATCATATGGTGCCACATTGGATAATTTCCACAGGGAGGTGCAATGAACCCCTGTACGGATTTTGTTAAATCTTTTCTGTCTGCATTTTGCAAATTGTAAGGTGTGTTTCGTCTGCTCTTTGAGAGAATTGGGTTTCCCCCCTCAATTTCTCAAAATTGCATTTGTGAGCACTTGCTCAAAGGAAGGCTAAGGGGAGACATGATAGAGGTGTACAAAATTATACATGGTGGGGAGAATGTGGATAGGGAGACATTTTTCTCCCTCTCTCAAAATACTAAAATCTGGGGTCATCCCATGAAGCTGATTGGTGGGAGATTCAAGACAAAAGAAAGGAAGGACTTCTTCACACAGCACATAGTTAAATTATGAAACTCACTACCACAAGATGTGGTGATGGCCACCAATTTGGATGACTTTAAAAGGGAGTTGGATAAATTCCTGGAAGAGAAGACTATCAAGGGCTACTGGCCCTGATGGTTATGTGCTACCTCCACTATCTGAGGCAGTAAGCCTGTGTGCGCCAGTGGCTGGGGAACATGGTTTGGAGGGGGCTGTTGCATCATGTCCTGCTTTCTTGGTCCCTCGTCAACAGCTTGTTGGCCACTGTGTGAACAGAGTGCTGGACTAGATGGACCCTCGGTCTGATCTGGCCTAACTCATACGTTCTTAAATGTGCACTTGTGCAAATCTGCATTTCCAAAAATGCACACACCCCATGTGAAATTTTACACTTATCATATGGGGGAAATGCACATTTTCAGTCTGTGGTTTTTTTTAAAAAAAAGTTCTTATTTTTCTACAACTAAATTTGTGTAAAATTCCAGAATTTTTTTTTTAAAACTAGTTCACAAGTCCAAATCACACAGATTTCCCAAATCTGTGTGATTTGGGAAAAGCTGTTCTGCTGGGAATCTGCAGATCAGATTCACAGAAATCTGCACTCGTTTGAATCCATTGAAGATTTCTCTGACATCCCTACCCCTGGGTACCACTTTCTGGAAATTGCCCTCCGAGAAGGAGCATAGTCATTACGAGTTGGTGCCCCAAATTACCTGGAAAAGTGATCCGGATGGATACCAAAGCTGACAGTATCAAAAGCTATCAGGAAGTCCAGGAGAATTAACAAAATTGAAACAGACAAGCCAAGCTCACTGATGAAAGAGTTTGGGATTATGCACAAGCAGCATGGATACAGAAAACTTGAGAAATGAGGTAGACTTACTAGGCCACCCAAATACTTCCCATGTCTAAATATGCATAGGTTTGCATCCTAAAGAGGCTCTGACTTTGAGGATGTTAGAGACCTGTAAATAAACCTGGAGCTTTGACCCAAATCCGGTCTATAAAAAGGTCCAAAAATAAGCAAATTGCTTTTTATACTCTAGATGTTGAGGGCCTTCAGGATCTGTGTTATTATCTTTTCTATGGTTGTAACAGGCTGGGATTTCCCTCCTCCCCTGCCTGTCCCAACAAATAGATGGATAAGATGCTAGTTATTAAAACAAAATGCAATGGAACACTGTTGTTGCCAAAGCGCTGTCAGACGGGAGATACCAAAAGGGCGGGGGGGAATGCAACCTAATTCCTGAATGGCACAATTCTGACTATGATGGTTTTGCTCAGATGCTTTGTTGGCGGAACTGGAACAAACCTCAGCAAGTTTGGATGTGAGTGATCCAGGACCCCCAAAGGTTTGCTTTCTTTTGGAACGAGACAACAAGGAGAAACCAGTGGCACCAACAGCGAAGACCAGTGCCACCCAGGACAAAAAGGTATTTCCTTAAGTTAGAAGCCAAAAAGGTATTTCCAGAAGCCAAAAAAGGTGTTTCCTTAAGTGACCTAACTCCTTAGTAAGGTGGAGGTTATGGAAAGCTGAGGTTCTTCAAGGTGAATTACACCAAAGCTTGTCTCCAATATGACCTTTGTTCTGGGCCTTGGCTCATTCACTCTGATGTATAATGACGACTGCTATTTTTTGTTGAATGCATAGTTTGGATGAAAGAGGTTTGTGATACTTACATTCGAAAGTCACAAAACACAAAACGCGTCTCAGATATGAAATAGCCAATTGTAAAATCAAGTTGAAAAGCCTGCCAAAGGACCTCAAAAAACAGAACGATTCTGATACATTTGTAAAGCCATAGCTCTGTGGCAGTAGTGCACATCCTTTGCTCTGGTGGCAAGTTAAAGGATTAGAGGTAGCGGATTGGGACAGACCTCTGACTGGGGTCCTGGAGGGCTGGACAGCAATACACAGCTAAATGAGCCATTGGTTTGATTCACTTTAAGGTAACTCTTTATGCTGCAAATGTTCTTTCACCCATCAGGCTACTCAACTTGGAGACCGTTGCAGAGCAATTCATGGTTGCCTTGATTCTGTGTTGCAGCAGCCCATTTGCTTGCATTTGAACTTTTCTACACAAGGCTGCTAATAGGCTGTTAATCTCCTGTATCTACTTTTGGTTTCATCGCAGAATTGAGATCTGAGCACTATGCAAAGAGCATTTCCTTTCCTGCTTTTCCACTACATAACCTCTAGGTGGCACTGTGGATAGCAGAACAGAGGAAATACACAAGTAGAAACAGTGCTTTCTTTCACTTTCACAATTTAATGCCTTGCTCTAAAGAAACTCACCCAAAGTGCTGGTTAGATACAGAAGTGAAACTGGAGGGTCACAAAGTCAACTAAAGAACCTGTAAACAACCACGTGTGGGGAATTAGGCGCACACAATAAATGCCTCATGTAGAAAAGCCCTTTCTTTCCGCTACATTCTGGAATATATCTGAATACATCTGCTCCAAAGTCTTATTTTTTAAAAGGCAGCTGACTCTACACTGAGGGACAGCAACCCAACTGAATTCAGCAAGCCTATGGCCCCTAGACAACATTGGGGGGAGGCATTGGATAGTTTGGATTCCTGGCTCCATGGTCGGATTCAGTGCTCCAACTTTGGACCCAGGAGTCTGAGTTCCCTGTTCCCTCCCCCTCACAGCGCTGGCTGCCTCTCAGCGGTTGCAAAGGCAGTCTCAGAACAGAACAGGGGCATTCCCATGGGCAGGGAGGGTAGGAGACTGGGGAGGCTGGCTTATGAGAAATCCTCCAGCCTCTCCAGCCTCCCCCTTCCTCAACAGCTCAGCTAGATGGGCAAAAATGCCCATCTAACAAAAATGCAGAGCCAGGGGAGCGCAGAGGCGAAGATTGCCTTCACCACTCCTCTTGCTCGGCATTTGATGGCCATAAGCCTCCAAACCCAGAGGCTTATGGCCACCTCCATTGGATTGTGTACTTAATAGATTTTCCGTTGTAAGAAAAAAATGGAGGAGGTGCTGGGAAGACATGAGAGGGTCATAAGAAGACAGCATCATCTGGAACCCCCCCCCCAAGTAAAATGCCATGAATGAGATGGGGCAGTGGTCCAATAAAAGCCTCATCCTGAAGCATCCAGTATCGGAGAGTGATATATGCTTGAGTCGCTTTGCAAGGAGGCAGCGTTCTCTTGGTATCTCTACTTTGTGTATATTCCCAGGTACAACCAGTACGCAGGATTCAACATCATGAGGAAGATCCAGAAAATATTTACAGGTAAGTGCTACTGCAGGAATGCAAAGCAGCCCTCAGAGCACACTGCTCCCTTCAGCTTCCTGTTTTCTGAGGGAAGCCCTCCGCAGATGCCTGTTGTTTGGGAGCTTTGGCTATTGGGCAGTATAAAAATGCAATAAATAAACAAATACATTTCACAAGGCCGACTGTGTAGCCACACAAGTCACTGTCTATTTGCCCGCCATGTGGAATTGAGGCATCAGGACAGGTGGTGGGATAGGCTAGGCATAGTTGTTATATGGCTTACCTGATGCAAATACACTTGAAACTATGCAGCTATCAGAGAATGGGAAAGTAGGGGAGATTATAAAAAGAAGAAGATTTCAGGCAGATTCTGAAGTATGAGGCTGATAACAGTTAGTGAGTAGTGGAGACTGAGGGCTGAATTTGAACCAGCACCATGCATGATGGGAGATGTGAATAGAGTTCATGTTAATATTTAAGGATTTCCTTCAGTCATAAATGTATCTTCGTGTCCTCTGCAGCAAGGTGCCATCTTCACAGCCATTGCACTCTTCTTCGTCTTCTTCCACCCCAGCTGCCCAACAGCTGGATGACCTTCTGGCTTGCTTGGGAACAATCCAGTCCAAGGTGAGTCATGGACCCTAATAACCTCTGTGGAAGCAGGGCTGGCTCTCCTATGAGGCAGGGTGAATCCCCCCTCAGGCAGTAGAGCAGGCGGAGTGGCAAATGCCACACTCCTCCCCACCAGGAGCACCTGCCGCCACGTGCTGCCTGCCTACCCTTTGCCACTGCATCTCCCAACCCCTCCCAACCCCACTGCTGGCTGCTCTGTGGGTCCTCTCAGAGTGAGCCATGGGCTGGTGAGCTCTCTGAAAAGCCACATCAGCTGGAAAAGCAGCACTGAACGTGATGGCTGTTATTGAATAATACAGCACATTTGGGGTAGAAGCAGTATGCCCTTGCTAGGGAGCTTGCATGATACCAAGTAACATGGGCAGAAGAAAAATGAATGCAGTGGGCAGGCCTTAGTTAAAAAGATAGGCTGAAGTGGTGATAGGGGAACAGGAGAGGATAATATCTAGGCCCATCAATCTAGGAAATAAGTTTTGGCAGGCTGGCAGGCAAGGAAGAGATATGATGTAGCAGGCAGTTCTCTCGAAGCTCGACATTAAAAAAAAGTTAGGCACTTATCCCAACTTTTCCCTTTGAAGCAAGGTCACCACAGCCCTTCTGCCATGTGACCTCACTCCAGCATTGAGCTGGGGGCATTCCAAAGTGGATGGTGAGCACTGATTGGTTGCCAGAATTTTGACAGAGGGCAGGAGGCGGGTCCGACATGCCAAATGGCCATTTGAAAGCCTGCACTGCCTCTGTAATGAGGGTTACCTGCTGCCACCCCACAGCAGCGAAACTGCGGGGTTTAGTGGCAAAGTGGTGGTGAAGTGTTGCCATGAAGGCAAGCTCCCAAAGGGAAGATGAGGTATTAAACAGGGGGGAAAGGGGTATATGGTCTATTTATACCTAACAACCAGGAGCTTGACGATGAAGAATATGGGCCATGTATTTTAGGAAGGAAAAGGCAAGGTGCATTCTTGGTCACTGTGCTTCCTCCCTCCTGGGTATAAAAAGCTGGATTTCTACTGGAAAAATGAGAATCGGGGTGGTGGGGGGGAGAGGGGGGGAGAGAGAGAGCGCGCATGGCAGGTACAGGATGCTGAAAGTCTTTATGCTGAAATCATTTGCTTTCCTGCAGATCTCAGATGGAAAGGAAGGTCCTGGAAAGCCGACATCAGTGGAACAGCACACCATTGACAACCTAGACAGCATGTTGGAGGGTCTGACTCATGAGATGCAAGACCTTGGTGTTGCCACTGTGCCCAAGGGCACCTGTGCTTCCTGTCATAAGCCCATTGCTGGAAAGGTGAGAGATCGTGGACCTTGAAGCCATCAATCTGCCTTTCTGGTGGTTCCATGGACTAGGGCTTTGCCGGCCTCGGATTTGGAAATCCAAATAACGGAGGCCATTTTATGGTGGATATGCCATAAAATGGCCTCTGTGATTTGGATTTCCAAATCCGAGGCCCGAGGCTTGCACAGCTCTAGTATGGACTTTGTCACGGATTAAAACAAATGCCTTCTGGGTGGAGTGTTCAGTTTGCCCCAGGCAGAAGCGAGGGATTTCATCTCCTGCAAACTACCCTCATAATGTCTGTACTACTGAAAGTCTCACCTTCTCAACCCAGACAGGCCCTGTTGCTTCCTGAGCAACCCAGGGGCCCTTATTCGAAGCGCGAGCCCCTTGGAAATGTCTGGCTTCTGTGGCAGGCATTCCACAGAATAGGAAAGTGGGCCTCCGTCTGAACGATGTCTTCTGCAAGGCCCTTACCACTGGCTTGTTGGTTTCCAGGTAATCACCGCGTTGGGAAACACATGGCACCCCGAGCACTTCATCTGTGCCCACTGTGGAAAGGAAATTGGCTCCCGCCCCTTCTATGAGCGAGACAGCAAGGCGTACTGCGAGGAAGACTACCACCAGCTCTTCTCCCCCCGTTGTGCTTACTGTACTGCACCCATCCAAGGGGTACGTAGTGTTGACCTTGCTCCCTTTGAGAAGATTCCAACTCAGAGCAGGGGCATGCAGGGAGTTTATTGGCTCTCTCTGATTCGCTCTTCCTGCCCCCCACCCCACCTTTGCCCTTTTAACCATCAGGACTTGCCAGTGTTGGAATCCAATGATCACTCCTTTTTTTCTTTCTTTGCAGAAAATCCTGACAGCCATGGATCAGACCTGGCACCCAGAGCATTTCTTCTGTGCTCACTGTGGGAAGGTGTTCAGCAATGATGGTGCGTCTTTCTCTCCCCAAATTCCTGACCTCTCCCTTGGCTTTTGCATGCTTGCTTACACAGTATATATCAATGCAATTTTCGCACAACTTGCCCTTTCAGTCTCGACTTGCCATTACCTACCATTTGAAACCTCTAGCCCTACTTGAACTGATGAAATGGTTGTTTCTGCAGTGCCCTACAGAACTCTGGTTGCAATCCTAAACAGTCTTACTAGGGAATTATCCCCACTGAGCGTGGTGGGATTTTACATCTGAATGAACAGGATCTGGATTGCACTCTGCAGTATTCTGAAATAAGGGAGACCATGGAACACAGTGCTGCCAAGGCCATTTCATCCCATCCTATATCTGCCTATCATTCCAGTCCTCGCTCTTCTCTTTTATGTGAATATCTGCATAGAATGCAATACAGTCAGTGCAAACTTCCTGGATATGTTGCACATGACAGGTAGTCTAAAAATATAAACAAACCAATCAAATGGGCGAGAATTCTAGAAATGAAAAAGCCATAGTGATTCAGATGATGAGTAGATACAATTATCCAAAGCTGGTTCTGACATAATCCTTGGCTTTATCTCACATGTGCATTCATAATATTCTGGAATGTACTATATATGAACTGTAAGTGGAGACGTGTATACCCTTCAACAGGGTCTTGACTCAACAGAGGAAAATACACTACTGGGCACACTCCAACCAAAATTACAATGCCAGCCATGTAGGTCCAGCTTACTCCCTATAAGTCTGAAAATAAGTTTAGGATTGTAACCTTGAGCTGTTTTAAATCATACTGATTTCAGTCGGTGAGTAATGCTTAACTGTCCCATTGGAACCAGTGAGACATAGAAGTGGTTAACTTTCATTGAATCATGCTCCTGGTTTTCAGCATGGGCACCCAAATCTGCTGATATCACCCCAAGGACATGACTGAAAGCAGAAGCAACTCAATCACCTGTAAGCAAGTACGTTGAAGGGGCCATAACAGTAGAGAGTGGTGACATCACACCTATTTCAACAAGATCTGAAGCTATAAAGCACTGGGTTATATCCAGACTTAATCATGCTTTGAGTAGACTCATGGAAATCCATGGGACTTTAGTTAGTTATGACTAACTTGTCTCATTGATTTCAATGAGTGTACTCCAAGCACAACTAAGTCTGGAACTAGGCCATTACGTAGAAAGCATCTCTAACTTGCTCACATTGACCTATCATAAAAATCAATCATGCTTCATAGATTACTGTCTGCTTAAGGCACACAGGGCTATTTATTCTTTATCTATAAGGGACTGTTTTAACATTGCTGGAAATGATATAATGGAACTCCTTGGAACTTTTCTGTTTGTACTTGGAGTCATTAGGTACCAGCAGAGGCTCTTTTCTATCAATGGACTTCAACAACATTGTTCTCATTGAATGTTTTGGGACTCTCTCTTAGGAGTAAGCCCCTGCAGAGTGGATGGATGTGTTTTAATTTCTTTGCTTGTGAGATGACATGTCTTGGGCACTTATTATTTTCCATCTGTGGGACTAACCATCAGAACAGTGTAAACACAATCATACCTGCTATGGGACTAGCATTGATTCCAGAATGGCACTAATATGCTCCCAGAAGCTCAGCTCCAGTAATTGGCCCCCAGTGGATCACTGAGCACTTAGCATGAAGCTCAAGTCCCCAAACTGCTAATTATAACGGGAGTGCAGTAAGTTTTTTGTGGGTGAATTTAGAGTTTTAGTGGGCTGTTTCTTTTTCCGAGCTCATGGCAAACACATTTTGTTGTCAGGGCTGGTTTCTCGTGAGGACTACTTCCCACTCTTATTGCTTCATGCTGTTAGAAGCAACTTTCAAAAATATGTATTCATTGGCAGTAGTTTCACAATCCTTGGTGTGATGGCTCAGGTTCCAGGGCAACCACTGCTTTGTGCAATCATGGATTGTTCCTCTTGGGCTCTAAACGTTTAAGAAGAACTGTCATCACAAGAGTTTAGCAAAGCACCGTGTGACCGTGCCGTGACTGGCCCATGGTTGCACCAGATTGTTCTTTATATCAGTGTGAATTAATGGCGCTAGCTGTGAACAGTCTGATTTGTCTCAAGTAGTTAAATTTTGCTTTTTGAGTGGTAGTAGTAGGGAAATGAGGCTAATCTTGCAATGATGGACTTAGATAAGAAAAATATATTTAAGCCCAAGCCAGCCAGATCAGTTGGAGGACTGACCACAAGGCAGCCACTAAGTTTTACATTTCAAAAAAGGGCACCCAGGAAAGCGAAAGGTAAAATAGAACATCGCTCACTGGGCAACCCCAGAAGAGTCATTCAAAACATGTTGATCACACTCGGCCATGTTGATTTCACTGGAAGCACCCTGGGTCAAAAATCTGCCTCCTGACTAAGGCAAGAAAAGCTCCCAGCAGCAATAATCCCATCTCTGGCTGTATCAAGGGGAGACTTCAGAATTCTCATGTCAAGCCTGGTCAGTCTAGACAAGCAACAGACTGAGGCAGTGATGGGAATTATTTGGCATTGCTGCCTCCTGTTAAAAAGGCAGTTAGCAGAGGAAAAACAAAAGGCAGAACAGAAGGAGCCTTTACTAATCCCACTTGCAAAGCAGGCTGGGGGGAAAACACCACACCCTTCTTCAGTGAAGAAAAGGTGAACAGCTTTATTCACAGTTTCTTGCATGACAATGCAATTACAGTGTAGTGTTTCAGTAAAGTTTGTTCAGTCCATTTATTTGTGTTTTGTATGCACTGACAGGAGAGAGCAAACACATGTGCTCCCAGTAATGGAGGAAGGTCAGAGAGGGGCTGGGGGGAGAAAGGGAAGGAGCAAAATTGCAGGAAACCACACTATAGATTATAGAGTTCTTAAGGCTAGCTATGCCCCAAATTCCCATTAATTAACTGACTGCCACACTGTCCGCTTCCAGCAACTTGCAGACAAGCTTGCAATATTTCCAACAGGGAGTAGAATGGATTGAGCGACTTCTGACTGCAGGTGGGGAACCACATTTTTAAAAGTTTTTTTATGTGAAAACTCCCTGTAAGTTTATAATACATGCCATGTTGGCTGTGGATGATGGGAGTTGTAGTCAGACCCAGCTGGATTGGGGGAGGCTGCTGTAGGATCTTTCCTTTGGGTCTCATGGAGGATTACAAAATAGCAGGGTAGTTTGAGACAGGGATGGAGGAGACAGCTTTGGGCGTGGTAGATCTTGCTCTTGTGCCAAGGGCTTGAGAGAGAGAGAGAGAGAGAGAGAGAGAGAGAGAGAGAGAGAGAGAATATGTCCCTTTCCCCCCATCTTCTCTAAACAAAGGGGTGGGATGCTTTGGGTTTTGCAGGATGAATCCCTTACTCTAAAAAGACCTATGTTTATCTTCCCATACTTTACCTGCACAGGTTTCCATGAGAAGGATGGGAAGCCATACTGCCAGAAGGACTTCCAGGCCCTTTTCTCTCCCAAGTGCCGAGGCTGTGACCGGCCTGTGATGAGCCAGTATTTGTCAGCAATGAATGCTGTCTGGCATCCAGAATGCTTTGTGTGTGGAGTAAGTATCTAAAATAGCCCATTGCAGTTAGAGGCCATTCTTGGGGAGCTGGGCAGAAAACTAATATGGGCCATGAAAACTGGATTGAGGAGGTTGCTAAAGGGAGCAAGAATTATGAACTCCAGATAGAGTTTGGCCACTGGAGGCTGGCGGCTCCGATTTCCATGGTGCTATGCAAGGTACTGAAACCAATTTGGGGGTAGAGTACAGCACCTTGGACAGCTCCTTTAGAGATCTGGCTGGTTCTGACCGCAACCCAAATTGGATTCATAGCCCCACTGAAATCAA
Source organism: Elgaria multicarinata webbii (assembly GCF_023053635.1). Classification (NCBI taxonomy): domain Eukaryota; kingdom Metazoa; phylum Chordata; class Lepidosauria; order Squamata; family Anguidae; genus Elgaria; species Elgaria multicarinata. The sequence continues at coordinate 80,037,057 of NC_086172.1, read as the reverse complement.
AGCCACCAGGCTCCACTGAATTTTGCTACCATTCTGTTCCCAATTAGGCTGCTTACATCCCAATGATGTTATCTGTCTATCTAAAATATTTGTAAACTGTCCTTCATTAAATTTGGTTCCAGGGGCCCTTCGAAAATTAAACTATCAAGAAACAACAATAAAAACAACCAGCAATGCACCATGTACATTGATGGTGCTATATAAATAAATAAATAAATAAATAAATAAATAAATAATAATAATAACAACAATGGTTTCAATGGATTTATGTTAGTCTGACTGTGTGCAGGACTCCAGCCTTTGACATACAATTTTTCTTCAACTGAAAGCTGTTGAAGTTGACATTTAACAAAATTTGAGTTGCCAAGTTCAGAATTTTAAAACCAGGTTATGAAATCAAAAGCTTGAATGTCAAAATCCAAATCCTGCTTGGGATGTTTTAGCGTTGCTAAAACAGTTGCATATCTTGCAACCTCCCCTGAACTGCCAAATTCCTAAGTCCCCTCCTCCACATGATTATCAGGGAAGCGGGGGGGGAGGCGGGAGGAGCATGCTGCTGGCACCATCCACGGACATCCTTGGGATGTTAGCCCTGAAGAAACCTATGCATGAACAGATAAGCCTCCATGCAATTGAATAGAAGAGTGAACTGCTCACGCGTAGGCTGCTTCAGTGCAAGCAGACACAACAACGCATGGCCATCCAGGGGTGGGGCCAGCAGCTGGACAGTGCCATCTGCCAGGGGTGCTTTAAGGTGGATTCCTGCATTGAGCAGGGGGTTAGATTTAATGGCCTTACAGGACCCTTCCAACTCTACTATTCTATGACTCTCACTCCCCAATGGTCATGTGTCCCCCTTCTTGCAATTCACACATGAAAGGGGCTCCATTTTAAAATGCAAGGTTTCTATTTTAAAAAAAATATTAATCAAGAGCTGAATTATTTTTGTAACTGGAATTGCAAATTCAGATTTGAAATCCTTTTTCTTTTCTCTTTCCTTCTTTTGAATTTTTTAAAATATACATACATAAATTGATATATATCCATAGCAATCAATGCATATGAAATGCATATGTATAAAAATATAACTTCCTATCAAATTCAGATTTTAAATCTTGATGAAATTGGATTCCAAAGCTCTGCAACTGAATTCCAGAAAATGAAAATTTGATTTAAAAGAACAACAAACTAAGAGTTTTTCTACACTAGTCATTTATTGTACACTCATCATTCCCAACTCATGGTTGTTTATGAATTCTTTAGACAATGTCATGACCCTCTAGTTTCACTTCTGTATATAAAGAGCACTTTCAGCAAGTATTTTTAGAGCAGGAAAAATGCAATATTATTTAAAGAATGGGAAAGAAAATACAATTTCCACTTGTGTATTTGTGCTATTCTGCTATAGTATAGTGCCATCTAGAGGTTATATAGCAGAAAAGCAGGGAAAGAAACACTTTATGTAGCTCGGATCTCAATAAATTACAAAACTACAAGTAGATACAGCAGTTTAACAGCCAATTAACAGCCTTATGTAGAAAAGCTCTAAAACTCTAAAGTGATGTCCTGAGACAATGCAGCATGGTGAATAATGTTTTCATATGCAAGACCCAGGAATATTTTTGATGCCCTGACCCAGGTTTCCTCTGCTTTCAGGACTGTTTTTGCAGCTTTGACGGTGGATCCTTTTTCGAATTAAATGGCCGTCCATACTGTGAGCTTCACTTTCACCGTCACCAAGGAACGGTGTGCCAGGGTTGTGGGAAGCCCATTGTTGGGCGCTGTGTCAGTGCCATGGGGCACAAGTTCCATCCTGAGCACTTTGTCTGTGCCTTTTGCCTTACCCAGTTGCATAATGGCATCTTCCAGGAGCAAAATGGCAAAACCTACTGTCACTCCTGTTTTAACAGACTTTTTGTTTGTTAATCCTGTACTCACCAACTTGAAAGTAAGTCCCGCTGTACTTAGTGGAGCTTACTCGTGAGGCATAGGACTGGGCTGCAACACAGAAAATATTGTAGATGTCTCCATTACCGTGAACGCACCAATCTGCTTCAGTGCCCCCAGATCATCAGGGAGTCAATCTACCCTGCTGCATTTCAAACAACTTTTCCAGCTTTCACTACCTGAGGATCTGATCCAATATTTCACTAGAGCTCATAATAACTTCTTGTTCATATGTATAATCTCTAAGGTCAACTCAGTAATGCCTGTTCTTCACTGACGTCCGTTTTCTAGGATCCCTTCCAACTGGTTACAGCAAGCAGATTTTTATTCATTGAAAAATATCCCTATACAGAAAAATATTCCACTAATATTTGGGGAAAGGGAGGGGGGACCTATAGCACAATCCTATGCATGTCTACTCAGAAATAAATCCCGCCAAGTTCACCAGGGCTTACTCCCAGGTTAAGGTGAATAGAATTGTAACCAGGCAAAGCACTCCTATGCTCCAGGGAAAAGGGATGTGTGACTCTCCAAGGCTGTGTCTTGATGATGACTCCTTTGCCACTTGTTCCCTTGAAACCCCACAGCATCGCACACAAAAATAAATGTCACTTTCTTATTGACCATGCAGTTTTGTGTGTTGCTTTGGGGCGGGGGGTGTTCTTATTTATTCATTTATTTCATTTCTATACCACCCAATAGCCGAAGCTCTCTGGGCAGTTCACAAAAATTAAAACCATGAAGAGCATAATAAAACAACCAACAATTTAAAAACACAAATGCAAAATACAATATAAAAAGCACGAGGACCGATTTGGCACACTTTTCTTCTTATGGGTATCACTAGGGCTATTGTGGTTGCTTTGGCCAGCATCAGTGTTAGAGAGCACATCTGAGTGACATATCTAGAATTGCCCCTTGGCAAGCTCCCCATAGGGCTGACTCAGACGACACAGAAATGACCTGAAGAGAAGGCTAGCCTGTGCAGAAGCCAGGCCTCGAGGAAGGGAAGACATGAAAATAGATATAACACCTGGTATAGTGACAGAATAAATTTAAGAAATAAATATTAAAGAAGAATCAGCATTGTACAGTGACAATACTGAAAACAGTTCGAACACAAGATACATAGTGGAGTTCCTCAAGAATGAGTCTGTGAAATACTGAAGAAACGATGCAGCAGGAGAGAGCGGCAACTTCCATCTTTAAAAATAACGCAGACTTACAGGGGTGTCTTTTTGTCGTGCAACGAAGGGATGGGAGGCACGTGGGAGGCAGATGATTTCATGAGAGGGACCTGCGAAAATCCATGATTGCCCAGTAATGTAAACCGCCCAGAGAGCTTTGGCTATGGGGATGGTATAAACATGTAATAAATAATGAGTGTGCAATAAAACGCTTATCTGATGGAGCTCATAGCAAGCAGGGGTGGTGGCGTTTACGCTTTACATGAAAAGGAGCGTGTGGGTGAGGGAAGCAAAATCCTCCCCCAACATACCTCACTGTGACCTGCTACTTTCTGAGCAAAGGAACGGTAAAGTGGGAGGCTACGGACACACTTCCTTCTTCCACAAGCTCCTTTTCATGTACAGAATCGAAAGTTCACACCAACTTACATGTGACCTGGACAGATGTATGCATAAAATTAATGTGGCTGCTCTGTCACATCTAATTTGGCCCTGAAATGCATACAACCGCTGCATAATAATCAAGAGAAAACAGCAAGTGAAAAATACTTCACATAAAGAGTAAGTAGCACATTCTACATTTTCCCCTTTGAAAATTGTGTCCAGTAGAATTGCAAAAGATCAGACTGAAGAGAGGAAAATACTTGTCTGTGGTGGACTTAGAGATGCTATTAATTAAGAACTCATTTGTGCCCCCTATCCCTCTACCCTCCCAGCCTAGGACAGTTATGGGGCTCTCCTAGACTTCTGAGGGGATCTACACTACTGCTTTAAAGCGCTTTATAACAGTTTTGACAACTGTTGGGGCCCAGGACACACTGCATATACAGGTTTCAAAACGTTTTCAAAGTGCTTTAAAGCGCTTTAAAAACAGTAGTGTAGATCCCCCCCCCCAAGTTGCCTAAAGGGCCTCAAAAAGCTGGAACCAGCTTGGGTGCTAGCATAGTGCAGTAGAACCACTGTCATTGGTGAACTCCAGGCACGAACACAAACAAGCACCTGACTATGGGTAAGAGGCTGCTTGTGGCTTGAGATGACTCATCTGGCGATGCTTCCTCTGAAAAATGCAATCAGCAATTCAGTCTGAACTCCGAGGGCTGAAGCAGATGTCTTACATTGGTTTCCTGACAACCAACTTTTACGTTTTGCTTAGGGCTAGAAGGCATGAACAATTGTAAATATGAATTTGTCCCAATAAATATAACGGGCATTAGGTGGACAACGTTTAGCCCCGTTGGCTTTCATGAAAAGAATTTGATGCATTGCAGATAAAAGCTTGCAGATAAAAGCAGTTCAGACAAGGGGTCCTCTGCCTTGCTCTTTCTCTGACCCGATGGTGTTGTAATGTGTTAGGGTGACCATATTTGGGAAACCAAAAAAGAGGACACCTAGCGTGTGTGTGGGGAAGCAGCTTTCTGAGTCCTGCAGAAAGTACGTTATTCCCCCGCCACCTTAAAGAACCCGATTGGAGTGGAGGAGGGGAAAGGATTTCATTCTGCACCACCACCATCCACTCCAATTGGGGCCTTTTCTATAATGTCCACGAATGACCCACTTTCCCCTTTAAGACCTCAATTGGAGCTCGGGGTGAGGGGAATGATGTGCCTCAAGAAAGCATGTCACTCCCTCCTGCCATGCTAATGGCAGCCTTAAAGAGGAAGGTGTGTCATTCCAGGACATTATTGAAAATTATAGAAAATCCCCCCTGACACCATGGAAAGAACAAAAACCAGGACAAATCCGGGGAAATCCTGACAGTTGGTCACCCTATAATGTGTGCACCCTTCCCTTGGCAGTTCTGTTGCAGATAAGGAAACTGCATTCAATTTCTCACAACCACTGCAGCACTTGCTGCCAGGAAATGCATTCTCTCCTCAATGGGCAATGTTGGACAATTCCTACCAACTAGTAGTACTTCCATCTTGTCTGGATTAAGCTTTAGCTTGTTCACACTCATCCATCCCAACCCAAACTGCCTCTGGGCACTTATTCAGGGTTTTCTGAATAGGCCTACTGACAGAAAATCTTAATGGCTGCCTAGTTACAGAGACAATTCCAAGTTTATGGAGAGAAGCTTTAATCATGATAATTCCAATAGAAAGCAAATATTTCCAGCCTCATATAGGCCCATATTATGATTCAATCAAGGCTTTAAATGTTTTCCCACAATTAGGCCAGTTGTTGTGGGTGGGGATGGAGGGCATATGTGTAGAAATATTAATGCAGGTATGGAAGGAAGGAAGGAAGGAAGATTTGTTTGTTTGTTTATTTATTTAATAGATTTGTATCCTGATTTTCAACTAAAGCCAAAGCAGCGTACAATATTTCTAAAATATAATAGAAGAGCCACACACAAAACAAAACAACCAGCCCAACTGGAGTAGAATCTGGCATCTATTGTTCTTTCCCACCAGGAAATTGGGGATAAATGGCCCTATGAGCGAGGGTGACAGGGCTGAAAGTTTGATAACACTATGAAAAAAATTTGAACTTTAGAACTGGGTTTTTTTAAAAAAATTGGATTACGTTCCAGAAGAGGGAATATGTGCTGATGGTCAGATATCATGGAGGTATATTCTGAAAAGTGGCACAATGCAAGAACGTCCCTATTGCCATTTCTGTTCACAGTGGACACTGAATCTTTGACCATTGCAATAAGGGAATCTAATAACATACATAGCTGTACTGGCATGATCAGATACAAAAGAGGGCAGGGCTCCTGCAACTTAACTGTTGTGATGAAGAGGGAATTTCACCAGGTGCTGCATGCTGAAATCCTCTTCTCTATACAACTGTTAAAGATACAGGAGCCCTGTCCTCCTTTCCATATGGTCACCAAAGCTTAAATCTGTTGTGCTGAATCTATCACTTTCTCATACAGTCATTATGATATGACTGTATGAGAAAGTGTAGAGATAATGTAGATTTTAGCATCCCATTTTTCCTGCTATCAAAATATTGTTGGAACGCAACATGTTGGGAAATGGTAGGGTGACCATATTTGGGAAACCAAAAAAGAGGACACCTAGTGTGTGTGTGGGGAAGCGGCTTTCTGAGTCCTGCAGAAAGTACATTATTCCCCCGCCACCTTAAAGAACCCGATTGGAGTGGAGGAGGGGAAAGGATTTCATTCTGTACCACCACCATCCACTCCAATTGGGGCCTTTTCTATAATGTCCACGAATGACCCACTTTCCCCTTTAAGACCTCAATTGGAGCTCGGGGTGGGGGAATGATGTGCCTCAAGAAAGCATGTCACTCCCTCCTGCCATGCTAATGACAGTCTTAAAGGGGAAGGTGTGTCATTCCAGGACATTATTGAAAATTATAGAAAATCCCCCCTGACACCATGGAAAGAACAAAAACCAGGACAAATCCGGGGAAATCCTGACAGTTGGTCACCCTAGGAAATGGTCAAAACAATTCAAAATGGTGTCATAGGGTGGTCCGGATGAGCCTTGTATCCTCCAGTTGCCCTGCCTCAAACCTTACAAACAACATTACAAACAACCTTACTACTACAAACAAATGGCTCATTCTGTTGTGTTTCATAGTTCTTTAACACCTGGGCTGAGAACTGACCAAGTTTTGTGAAAATTATATATTGCCTTCAGTAGAAGTTAATACTACCACAAGTCACTGAGTTTTTATTTGTTTTTGTTTTTAATGTTAATTTAGTTTTCAAATCATACAACTTTAATATACATTTTTCCTAAACACAGCATGAAAAATAAATCACAAGTATTCACAACAAAGAAAAACAAGTCACTTGGGTTTAATTTGCTCATAATACCTTGGCAAAACTGGTATTCTGAAGTTCTGAAGAGGATGATACTCTCTTTTAAAAAAATATCTGGCAACTCTTCTGGGGATAATTCACTTCTCTTTCAGAGAAGCTAAATACTACCCTAATTGGCTGGAAGTAGAAATGGTGGCAATGAATGGGTGACTTCTGTTGCTTTGATTCCATTGCAGTTTCAGTGGGGAGAGAGGATATCTCTTCCCAGTCTCTGAATCTCTTCCCAAGACTCATTCCTACTCTCCATGGAAAGGTGTGATGAAACTGAGTTGGGGGGCGGGGAAATGCTAGATTTCCCACTGTCTTATTAGTTCACTGATGTCTGATGGGGTTCTGCTCACTCTATCCTTCTTGGAGCCAGGATTCTTAGCCATAGGACATTTCAAGCAGAAACTGTGGATCCCTGTTCTGACTGTAACTACATGAGACTGAAAGATCTTAGAAGGTAAGAAGATCCAATTGCTGCATGTTACAGGCCTGGCCATGTAATGATCAGTTAATGCATGTTTCAATCAATTAATGCATGTCTCAGGCCCTTTTTATCCGTTGCAGGATCCTCCTGAATAATCAACTCCTATGCAAATAGGATAGGGTGAACATATGGAAAGGAGGACAGGGCTCCTGTATTTTTAACAGTTGTATAGAGAAGGGAATTTCAGCAGGTGTCATTTGTATGCATACAACACTTGGTGGAATTCCCTCTTCATCACAACAGTTAAAGCTGCAGGAGCCCTGCCCTCTTTTATACCTGGTCAATCTATATGGTGACCAGATGACCTAGTAAACCCTGGAGACCTTCAGAAAAACAGGGGATCTCCAGGGCAACCAGGGCTGGGCCCCAATTTACCAAGGAAAAAGCCTGGACGATGTGTTCCTAAACTTCCAGGAACACGTCCTCCCCACCCCCAGCACCGATCTGGCCTTCTCCTTGGCTGGCCCGATCGCACCAGCCAAGTAGAAGGCCAGATCGGTGCTGTGGGAGGGGGCATCCCTCCAGGGCAGATCCAAGCCTTCTCCTTGACCCACCACTGTGTGCTGGCTGTGTGTGTGTGCAGGGGGAGGGCTGTAGTTTTCTGTGTGTGAGTTGGGGGGATGATTTCGGGGTGATATTCTTATTAAATAATGCATTTTGACCCATAGACCTTCCTCTCCAATATGATATAATTGGCATGACGATGCATGTCCTTCTTTAAAAAAATTGTTTTAAATTAACAGGGTTGCCATTCTTATTATTACTAATTATTATCCATAGCCAGTGGTGCATATTTTTCTCTCTTGTCCTCTTGCTTTTCTGCAACATTTTTGTCATTAGGTATTGCTATGTCAATGAGGTATGTGTGGTTTTCTTTGTTGTTTTTGACTGTTATGTCTGGTTGAAGTTGAAACAAGCTAAGAGGTGCTAGCCTTTAGTGCATTTTGTTCCATGGATAATGTTTGCAGGGCAATAGTATTTTATTTTATTCTCTTTCTGAATGCTTGTTTGCTTGTTTGTTGTACTAGATTTTTCTGTACTTGTCAACTGCTTCATTTGTTCAGTGGGCGGAATCTGTGAGTATGAGTATGAGAAAGGTGATGGGGAAAGAGTGTTAAAGGTTAGGAAAGGTGAGACTATGGTCTTCCAGTGAAGGATTTGCAGTCAGAAAAGATATTTGAGGGAAGAGAAGACTGTATCACACAAAGTATAGCAAAGGCTTCAAAGTGCAGCAAAAGCTACAAAAGTAGGATTGAGTGCAGTTAATTTCAGATACATTGAATGTCTCACTTGTTCTTTATTCCAGTGATTTTAACATTAAGATGTTATGTAGAACAGGTTTGTCTTAATTGTGTGCTGTGAAATCAGACCTGTGACCAAGACCATGTTTGGGTGGGCACACCCTTTGGGGGCTGGACATGTTGGTGAGCCCACCCCCTTGGGGGTGGCCATGTTGTCCTCCTTTTTGGTTTCCAAAATATGATTTACATCTGATTTCAAAAGCACTCTTTTGAAGGTCCATCTACTAAATTAAGAAGGTTTTTGCTTCTAAGGATTAATCGCCCACCTGTAGAAAGCTCTTTGCCCCAGTTCGAAGAACACATTTTGCACTTAAAGATAGCTTATAGCATATATAGCTAATCACACTATATTTACAGTTAGCACACACAGAATATAATGATTAACACTCTTATGAAGTAAAATCAATTCTAATCAACAATACACATTACATTCTTACTTTCTGCCAAGAGGGCGTGATTGGCGTTGGGGGTCAATTAAAGGGTAAGCAGCCTGCTTAAGGAGCCCCGAAAGGTGAATCTAAGTCTGATCATATGTGTGGGAACCATCAAAAATTAGTATCAAGACAAAATGCTGGGAGAGTGAAGTGAACTGAAATGAACTGAAATGCAACATGACTGCAAGTAGGGCTGGCCCTAGTACTTGGGAGAGCGAAGCAGATGCCCCAGGCAGCTAATTTGGGATCTCAAGGAAGGACAGCAAATGGTTGGCTACTTCATATCTTTTTAATGTATTTTTACTCTCAAGAAGAGGTGCTTGTGGGATTTTCTGTTTTAACTGCCAAAATAACTTGGCCAGCCTTGGGAATTATGTACCTTGACTGGGCAGCAGAATGTCTTAGGCTACCCCTGAGTAAAGGCCTGGAAGTATCTTTAATTTCTAATTTCCTCAATTCCCTGCTTATAAAGTGTAAGGGGTGATTGCACTGGTTTATGCTTTTTAAGTATGCCGAGAGGCTTAAACACAGATTAGGTGATTATTAAAGGTGTTTTATAAATACAAGTATTTATTCAGTGCCACTTGTGTTGTAGGTACTGAACAGAACCTAGCAATGATATGGTCTGTATTGTTACATTTACAGTCTAAATTAGATGTGTGAGATGAGGAGTGAAAAGGCTAAGTCTGACAATGATGATTCCAAGTATCTCAAGTTGTGTGGCACACAGGCCATAGAACTTAACACAGAGAAACAATAATGAATAACAAATCAGTGTTTATTGCTTTGTTTCCTTCATAGAGTGACAGCTGAGATGTCCCTGGCATTCACAAACCAGACCAACCAACCCAGTGCCTATGAGTTCACCTTCTGGCCATTCTCCACCATTCCCGAGATACAGCATCTCCTCTTCACGTTCTTCCTTCTGCTCTATCTCACAATCCTCTTTGGCAATGTCTCCATCATTTGGATTGCCTGCACTGACAGTTCCCTGCACATCCCCATGTACTTATTCCTCAGTAACCTCTCTCTTCTGGAGATCTGTTTCACCAGTGTAGTCGTGCCTCAAATGTTGGCTAGCATTTTAGACAGCCGCAGAACAATCCCATTTGCAAACTGTGGCATCCACATGTTCTTCTTTGGGGCACTATGCAGCACTGACTGTTTCCTGTTGGCTGTCATGGCGTATGACCGTTACGTAGCCATCTGTCACCCACTTCGCTACACCCTCATCATGACTTGGCAGATATGCACATGACTGGTTGTTGGAGCGCTTACTATTGGCCTCATGATGTCACTGGAGCTGACTGTCCTGATCTTCACCTTGCCTTTCTGTGGTCACCAGCCCCAAATCAACCATTTCCTATGTGATGTGCCTCCTGTGTTGCAGCTGGCTTGTGCTGACACCCATCTCCATCAGACCGTGCTCTTCAGCGTTGGGGTCATAGTGCTGACTATCCCCTTCCTTCTAATATGCATCTCTTACGTCTATATTGTTGCTGCCATCCTGCGGATCCGCTCCGCGTCCGGGCAGCACCAGGCCTTCTCCACCTGCTCCTCTCACTTGACAGTGGTGATCCTACAGTACGACTGCTGCAGCCTGGTCTACCTGCGTCCCAAGTCAAGTTCTTCAGAAGATGAGGACTGGCAACTTGCTCTCATATACATATTTGTGTCTTCACTGCTGAACCCACTCATCTACAGCCTGATTAACAAGGATGTCAAGCAGGCTGTAAGGAAGGCCATGAGGAGGCCTGCTAAATCTCAGACTTGACTCTCAGATTCACTAATGGCATGGTCTTATTAAAACCTCTAATATCACCCCCCATGCAAGTAGGGTGTGGGGCTATGTCATGTAGCCCTGCCCCCAATGCCACTCAGATAGTGATGTCCATCACTGAGAAATCCAGTTCTTTTTTAGCTCGACAGAGTTCCTCAGGGCATATAACTCACTTTCTGTTTGCGAGCTGAGTTGTGGGCTGTTCCCCATATTCTGGAGCTTCTCTGTGCAGATTGCAGGGGAAGGTTCTCCAATTTGCCTAAATGTCTAAGAAATCTGGCAAAGTACAGCTGAATTTATTCAAATTATGACATCCCTGCACTCAGGTGAAATCACTCCTCCAGGCATTTGCACATGGAGTGCAAGTGTCTGGAAGGAGGAGGTCTATGTGTGCAAAGTTGTATGCATGTAGGCCTCCACATGAGCTGGAACCTCACGCTGTTGGATTGTGGATTATGTGGACGTGTGTAAATGTACAGGGCTGTCTACATTTAGGCCTCCCCCCTCCAGGTATTTGCACTCTATGCACAAATGCTTGGGAGTGGCCGATGTGCAATGTGTGACATTGGGGATGTGGCTACGCAGAACACTCACACTCTTGACTCACAGGTGGAGGTAAAGGGTTTTAATAACACCCAAATAGGACTGTACTGGGCATACTTGACACATGTGATAATTGACTTGAATGGGTTGTGCCACTTAAAACATATTATGGTGCGACCACACTTAGAATACAGTGTACAGTTCTGGTCACCACATTTAAAAAAGGATATTATAGAGCTGGAAAAAGTGCAGAAAAGGGCAACTAAAATGATTAAGGGGCTGGAGCATCTCCCCTACGAGGGAAGGTTACAACAGATGTGATTGTTTAGCTTCGGAAAAAGGAGGCTAAGGGGAGACATGATAGAAGTATACAGAATTATACATGGTGTGGAGAATGTGGACAGGGAGACATTTTTCTCCCTCTCTCAAAATATTAGAACCCGAGGTCATCCCTTGAAGCTGATTGGTGGGAGATTCAGGACAAATGAAAGGAAGTACTTCTTCACACAGCACATAGTAAAATTATGGAACTCACTACCACAAGATGTAGTGATGGCCACCAATTTGGATGGCTTTAAAAGGGGGTTGGATGAATTCCTGGAGGCGAAGGCTATCAATGACTACTAGCCCTGATGGTTGTGTGCTACCTCCACTATCCGAGGCAGTAAGCCTGTGTGCACCAGTTGCTGGGGAACATGGTTTGGAGGGGTCTGTTGCACCATGTCCAGCTGTGTTGGTCCCTGGTCGACGGCTGGTTGGCCACTGTGTGAACAGAGCGCTGGACGAGATGGACCCTCGGTCTGATCCAGCATCAGGGCTCTTCTTATGTTCTTATTATATAAAAAAAACCACTGAGCTAAACTCAATGAAATCTATTTATTTGTTTTTTTAATCCACACAGTAACAGACGTTCTCTGTGTGGATTACAAACAGTTAAAAGAATAAAAAACAATATAAATGTTTAAAAGAATAAAGTACAATACAAATTTCCTTTATTTACTGTGTATTCAAAAAACCCAATTTATTCAACTATTCCCAGCTCTCTAAGTCCTCTCTCCTAACATCTAGACCATGGCAAACAAACAAACACCAAATATTTACAATGGGAAAATAGCAGCATAAATATAATGGTGTTTTGTTTAAAATACCAAAAATGAAAGTTAGCAAGTCAACAGGTAGTTTGCTGCCTTTCTTGCTATGTACACATATTCTGATTTTCCCAGCTTCTATGTCAGAACACTGGGGATCTCTACTGAGTAAGCTCAACTTAGGGCATCATCAGGTGGGGTGGGGGTGGAAATCACATTTCCTTCACACTAGGCTCCATCACACCAGGCTGATAGTGTGCTTCCCCGGTGAATTTCATGCAAAAGACTCCCATGACATTCACCTTTTAGTCTGCTATCACGGTGAAGGACTCGGATGACGTTGACTATGTCCTGCTGTGATTGCGGTTCTTCCCACCCTCTTGGCGATGTATTTTGCCCCTTGGAAAGTGTGATTCTTCTTGAACTCCGAGCAGCCACTGGGGGCGCAGAAGGATGACAAGGAGCAGGGCCTCCCTCGGCAGCTCCCAAGCAAGTCAGAGCAGGGTGCACGTCAGAGCAGGGCGGAAGCACGGAGGCTGGTGTGATGGAGCTCAACAACAACAACAACAACAACAACGGCTTTCATACGCTATGGGATAATTCGAAGGAAAACCAGGACAAATGGGTAGGTGTGATGGAGCTTCCATGTTCTCTTCCATGTTCAAATAAAGCACTTTTCACTGAGAAGAGACCAGCGAGTGGCCAGTAACAAGCATCTTATAAGACGCTTGTCTGTTGATGCTCTTAGAGTAATAATTATGAATAAGTAATTATTTCTGCTTGGTTTTATTCAGGTTGTACTTTTAAATTGTGGGTTTAAGCTTCCATATTTTATATTTTACCCTGTACCTTATGTTTCTAATTTTTGTGAACTTTTGAGAGCTTCAGCTATGAAATAAATAAATAAAATAAATAAATAAATAAACTATAAGCAGAAGATAAAAACAAATGTGCCAAGTATGCACAGTTTAAACAACTTCTGAAAATTATATTTTAATCCCACTTTTCTGCTTGTAAGTGGGTTTCATAATTCCCATCTTCCTCCAGTTTAACTTTACAACAACTCAGTGGTATAAAAAAGTCTGAGAGAACACATTACATGTCACACTTGTACATTTTGTGCACATGTGTACATAAACTGTTGATCTATACACATGTACAGTTATTCACATGTAATGGACTGTACATGTGTTTATACAGAAGTTTCTGAATGATAGCCCAGTATCCTTTTGCCCATTGAAGGACATCCCTTCACCAGGAAGAGCAAGTAACAGAATACTGTCTCCACTGTATTGCTGCTGTCTTCAAGCGTCTTGATTAACAATAAGTAGAAATAATTATTCTTTTGGACCCTGAGTAAATGGGTTTCTGTTTTAAAGTTCAAGCAGTTGCTCATAAAAGTGCTGCTAATTTCCCTGCCCGCTGACAGCACCTCCATCCCTCTGCAAATGCTACACAGAAAGTCAGGAGACCCAACTGAATGGTGTGAACTGTGTTTGGCAGGGGAGAGTCCCCAAAATCAGGTAGAGGAACCTTCCACGTGCGGAATCCTTCCTCTCATGGAAAGAAGATCCTGGATCCAACCCCAGTGTGTTTCATGGGGCTTGCGTAGGATTGTACACTTTGTGACATTTACTATTCCTGCAAAATCATTATAAATATAAGTAGTCTATTTGTGTAGTGTTTACAAAAATTTCTGCCCACCTTGAACTTTGAAAATTCAATGAAAACATGACATTTAACAATATTTGTGGACATTACCCCCCAAAAAAAGGAAGGAAAGGGGGAGCAAAGCAATGTGAACCATTCAGATAGCTATGGTTCCCCCTGTAATCCAATTCTTCCATCTTTTTCTTTATGAGAAAACAAATCTGTTAGGGAGAAAAAGTGGAAATAGCTGCACCCCGCCTTCTAGGAGCCCTCTGTCTGGACATGCTGGGAATGTTGGCAGAATCTATTGAGGGAGTGGGGTTCGCCAAGCTTTCATCCCCTCACTCCACAAGACTTCTGCATCAAGTTGGGCCAGTTTACGGATTTTCCATTTGTTTAACTGTTATTTGTGTAAAAGGAAATTTGTGCAAATTGCAGCTGCAATTTGTGTAATGTATGAAAATTGCAGTCATAAATTGTGTAAATTATGTGACTTGTGATTGAAATTTGCACACATTGTGCAAATTGCAGTTGCAATTTGTGCAAATTTCTTTTGATTCAGAAACAACAACAGACACAAACAGGACAGTAACAAGATTTGAGTGAAAGCTGCATGGCTTGGCCCCCAAATGCAAGCCAAGTTGGATGCTCAAAGGGTTGGATTTCACAGTGACAGGACATCTCCAGGAAGCACCCTTGAACAACCTGAGGGCTTAGAAACATCATGTCTACTACAAACCAATTCAATAAAAACATCAAGTCTTACTACAAACAAATGGTTCATCCTGCTGTGTTTCATAGTTCTTTAGCACCAGGGCTGAGATCTGCACAAGACTGGTAAGAATGATATATTGCCTTCAGTGGATTTACTACAGGTCTTTGGGGTTTAATTTATTTATTATCTTGGCAAAACAGGAATTCTGAAGTTCTGAAAGGGTGGCATTCTCTCTCTCTCTCAAACTAACTTTCTGGCACCCCTTCTGGGAATAATTCACTTCTTCTTGAAGAAAGCTAAATGCCGCCCCAATTAGCTGGAGGTAGAGAGGGTTGGGTGCCTTGTGTTGCATTGATTCCAGGGTAGTTTCAACGGAAGGAGAAGAGTTCTGGATCTCTTCCCAGTCAAGAAAGCAAACCGGACCTACCCCAGGACTCCGTGCTTTCGATGGAAAGGTGGGGCAGGGTTGAGTGGGGGAAGAATAATTCTAGGCTTCCCACTGTCTCCCTCATTTGCTCATATATAATGGACTTCCACTGACTCTTTCCTCCTTGGAGCCAGAATCCTAGCCAGAGGACACTGCAAGCAGGAGCAGGGGACCCCTGCTTTTGCATGTGACTCAGAAGGATCTTAAAGGTAAGAAGAGCCTATTGCTGAATGTTACAGGCAGCGATTTCCCCTATTTTTCAAGTGGTAGCCACTTTGGCAAAACAACAATATAAAGCATAACTTGCATAAAATGACATAAAGCATTTAAAAACTTTATTTTATTCACTTATTGTGCATAGTACAACGAGCTTATAGTCAACAAATACAATAACAGTCAAGTATTCAAACAAAAATTATAAAAAGAAACTGTTTCCATTCCTATTTTAATTACGCGAATGGTAGAATGTGCTTACAGCACTGCTCATTTAATTAGATCTCTCCAGAATAATGTTTGGGATATCACAGGCTTATAGGCCACCATCCCCTCGTTGAGAAACACAATGAAGGGAAACCAGATTTCCATGAAGTGGTCATGCTAGGCCACCCCTCTCAGAACTTTGCTATTGTGGGTTAGGCCTTAGCTAGACCTACTGTAAAGTCCGGGGGAGAGGAGGGGAGATCTCACATTATGAATAACGTGAGATCTCGCCCTGTTTACACGTAAGGCGCGACGACTTCAAGAAGAGAGGTGTCACGCCCGTCATTTTTTTAATTTTTAAAGGGCTGGCAGCACACGAGCGACTCAAGGTAAGGTGTGTTTTTTTAAAAAAAATGATTTTCCCGCTCCCCCATCCTAGCCCTGATGGGTGCAGCTCCCAGCTCCACGGGAGTAATCGCACAGAGCAGGGTCAAGCCACAGAAACGGGCCACACGGTCTGCGGTCTCGGGCTAAGCCCGAGACCGCAGAAAAAGCAGGGCCAAAGGGTAAGGCTATAACCCGGGGCAAGGGAGGGATGACCCCTCCCTGAGCCCAGGATCCCCTGTGCGTCATCTGGATGCACAGGGATGATCCTGGGTATCACCCTGGGATATAGCCTGGTCTAGCTAAGACCTCTTCGTGACTTCAAGGACCAGCCCTCGCCAGAGCTTTCTGTCGGCCGTTGCCACCCCTAGCTCCCCCAAGGTTAAGTCTGTCACCTCCAGAATATCATCCATCCATCTTGCCCTTGGTCGGCCCCTCTTCCTTTTGCCTTCCACTTTCCCTAGCATCAGCCTCTGCTCCAGGGTATCCTGTCTTCTCATTATGTGGCCAAAGTACTTGAGTTTTGCCTTTAATACCATTCCCTCAAGTGAGCAGTCTGGCTTTATTTCCTGGAGTATGGACTGGTTTGATCTTCTTGCAGTCCAAGGCACTCTCAGAATTTTCCTCTAACACCACAGTTCAAAAGCATCTATCTTCCTTCACTCAGCCTTCCTTATGGTCCAGCTCTTGCAGCCATAGGTTACTACGGGGAATACCATTGCTTTAACTATGCGGACCTTTGTTGTCAGTGTGGTGTCTCTGCTCTTAACTATTTTATCAAGATTTGTCATTGCTCTCCTCCCAAGAAGTAAACGTCTTCTGATTTCCTGGCTGCAGTCAGCGCCTGCAGTAATCTTTGCGCCCAGAAATACAAAGTCTGTCACTACCTCCACGTTTTCTCCCTCTATTTGCCAGTTATCAATCAAGCTGGTTGCCATAATCTTGGTTTTTTTGAGGTTTAACTGCAACCCGGCTTTTGCACTTTCTTCTTTCACCTTTGTCATAAGGCTCCTCAGCTCCTCCTCGCTTTCAGCCATCAAAGTGGTGTCATCTGCATATCGGAGGTTGTTAATGTTTCTTCCTGCAATTTTAACTCCAGCCTTGGATTCATCAAGCCCAGCACGTCGCATGATGTGTTCTGCATACAAGTTGAATAGGTAAGGTGAGAGTATACAACTCTGCCGTACTCCTTTCCCAATCTTAAACCAGTCCGTTGTTCCGTGGTCTGTTCTTACCGTTGCTACTTGTTCGTTATACAGATTCCTCAGGAGGCAGACAAGATGACTTGGTATCCCCATACCACCAAGAACTTGCCACAGTTTGTTATGATCCACACAGTCAAAGGCTTTAGAATAGTCGATAAAACAGAAATAGATGTTTTCCTGGAACTCCCTGGCTTTCTTCATTATCCAGCGGATATTGGCAATTTGGTCTCTAGTTCTTCTGCCTTTTCTAAACCCAGCTTGTACATCGGAAGCGACTGAACGAATAACAACAAAAAGCTAAGGCCTATGTCTCTCTGAAAGGGCAATTTTCCAGACATTGGTGAACCACCCCTGTTCTTAAATATCTGGTCTTATAGAGCTCAGAGAGACAGCCAGCAGGTGAGGGATCTCAGACTCCTGGGTCTGAGGTCGGAGTGCTGTTTATGACCTCAGATCCAGGAATCCAAACTATCCTAGGGCCGACCAGACACAGTCTAGAGGTGATAGGTTTGCTCTCTTAATAGCTTAAAAAGGAGAGATCTTTTTTAAAGTACCGAATTTCCCATTCAATACTGAACTAGCTATTCAACTGAATGGTACACAGGCCTGGTGAGCTTCTAAGAAGAAGCTCTCACATTCCAAAACAAGCACATATTTATCCTTTTTGTATAGTTAACATAATAATCCACTGTCCCATAAATTAGGGATTACAGTCTTAATTATCTCATTGTTATTAAACATTCCAAAAAATTAGAAAACACACACACACACATAAAATAAAACTTACACATGCACTTTTCAGGCTAGATACAACCAACTTTGAATTATTCCTTTGAGAAGATAACTGTTTACTCAACATTTCTCAATTAAAGTTAAGTGTATAGGTTTTTTCTAGAAATCTGTACATCGAGCTTTTTGATGTGTATACCTTACACAATATCTTTGCTTATTAATTGATAAGCAAAAAGTTTAAGTACGATTTTGATGCGGAATAATACAGTCTCACAGCTGTTAATGAAGATGTTTTGATGGTGCTTCATGGTCAGCAGATTCACATACTTCCTTGGTTGCTTTAAAAGTATTGTTGAAAACAATATCATTTCACAGTTCTTGCAACTGCCTCTCAACACGGTCAATTAGTTTCAATGCTTCCCTGATATCTAGTTTCTTCTCCTGTAGCAGTGATAGGTTTAATGAGTGCGTGTGTGTGTGTGTGTGTGTGTGTGTTGGCAGTGGGTGAGTGTATTGATGTCTGAATGGGATGCCTGGTTGTTTGAGGGAATGGATGTGTATGTGTGTGTGTTTTGGAGTGGGTGATCCTCTCTCTCTCTCTCTCTCTCTCTCTCTCTCTCTCTCTCTCTCTCTCTCCCCTCTCTCTCTGTGTTTGCTGGCAGTAGGTGAGTGGATTGATGTGATGATGTCTGAATGGGATGCCTGATTGTTTGACTATGAATAGATCCATGCACATGTTTGCAGTGTGTTGGGGGAGGGCTGTAGTTTTCTGGAGGGTCTTTTGACCCATAGACCTTCCTCTCCAATTTGTTTGATATAATTGGCTTGACGTATATTTTGTAAAAATTGCTGATAATTGTTCATCCTTCTTAAAAAATATTTTTAAAAGTTAACAGGGTTGCCGTTATCATTGGTAGAAAGGTGGGGCACAAATCAATTTAATTCATACATGCAATTGAGGCTATACCTGAGATGAAGGAATATTTTGACATGTTGCTCAGTTTCGTCTGCAAGTTCAGTGATGGATTGGACACTTGGATTCAGTTACGGTTATACAGTCAGACAAAAAAATTATTCTTTCCACACTCAAATGAATTTGTGCATCTTCCCCATGTGAAGAATTTAGTCATCCAAAAGCTGAAGTTATTGGATTGCTCAATGCGATCAGGTGTTTTCATTTCTCACTGAAATGAAGCTTCAGTGAGAAAGGACTGATTAAACCTTTCTACCAAGAAACATGACACTTCAGGCAGCTACTGTTACCAAAATTGAGTTAGTGATTAAAGCAATGAAGGAACAAAATGTTTCAGTCAAATTCTTTGAAAAACCAAAGCTTGAACACCACCAGATGTGCTTTTCAGGACAGATGCTTCATCACACAAGCAAGCAATTAGTTTGTCAAACATTTAACTAAGCCAGACAGTGTTCCCAATATTCAGATGTTATACTTTGAGCACTTTGTGAATGAGAGCTTTTCTACACGAGTGGTTTAGTTCACATTCATGATTGGCCACTCACACAAGTTTGAGGGTCAACATGACAGTCTCCACAATGTCTCCCATGCTTTTCCCTGGCACTTTCACTTTAAATGCCCCTTCAGACATAATGCAGTATTTAAAATAATTGCAGGATTAATTCCACCACAAGATGGCACAGGGATTCCTGAGGGCAGGGGTGGGTGGGCACGGGTTTTCCCAGGGATAAAGAAACCCTGGGAAAACCTGGTTCTTCCAGCGGTCCTGGGACGATCCTGAGAACCGCAGGTAGTGTGGACGCCTGTCCTTGCTTCTTCCCTGCTTCTTCCCTCCTTCCCGTGAGTAGCGGGGGTCAGCAGTGGGCAGGAGCCAGGCTGGGAGCAGTCCAGGGACATTGGGGTTGGGGTGGGGAGCAGGGTCATGGCTTTTTCAAAAAAATAATAATCTTATTTTTGCTGGAGTGCAACTGCGATCCAAATCTGTTGCTTAAAAAAAATGGTGGCCGTGACAGGCATGATGTCCCTCTTCACTTCTGGGACATTGCATGGCCATCTGGACACAGAGCGATGATCCCGGAAGCCAGAAATCCCAGAATCGTCTCCCTTACGTCCCCCTACACCCTTAGGTGTAGAAAGAGCCAAGTCTGACAATGATTATTCTAAGTATATCAAGTTGCATGGCACACAGGTCATAGAACTTAACACAGAGAAACAATCATGAATAACAGATCCGTGTTTATCACTTTGTTTCTCACATACGTGTTTCTCTCATACAGTGACAGCTGAGATGTCCCTGGCATTCACAAACCAGACCAACCAATCTATTGCCTATGAGTTCATCTTCCAGCCGTTCTCCACCATTCCCGAGATACAACACCTACTCTTCACGTTCTTCCTTCTGCTCTATCTCACAATCCTCTTTGGCAATTTCTCCATCATTTGGGTTGTCTGCACTGACCGTTCCCTGCACATCCCCATGTATTTCTTCCTGGGCAACCTCTCCTTTTTGGAGATCTGTTACACCACCGTAGTAGTGCCTCAACTGTTGGCTAGTGTTTTAGACATCAGCAGAACAATCCCATTTGCAAACTGTGGCATGCAAATGTTCTTCTTTCTGGCATTAGGTGGCACTGACTGTTTCCTGTTGGCTGTCATGGCGTATGACCGTTACGTAGCCATCTGTCACCCACTTCGCTACACCCTCATCATGACTTGGCAGATATGCACATGGCTGGTTGTTGGAGCGCTTAGTATCGGTATTGTACTGTCACTGGAGCTGACTGTCCTGATCTTCACCTTGCCTTTCTGTGGTCACCAGCCCCAAATCAACCATTTCCTATGTGATGTGCCTCCTGTGTTGCGGTTGGCTTGTGCTGACACTCATCTCCACCAGACCGCAGTCTTTGGCGTTGGGGTCATGGTGCTGACTATCCCCTTCCTTCTAATATGCATCTCCTATGTCTACATTGTGGCTGCCATCCTGCGGATCCGCTCCACATCTGGACGGCACCAGGCCTTCTCCACCTGCTCCTCCCACTTGACAGTGGTGATCCTACAGTACGGCTGCTGCAGCCTGGTCTACCTGCGTCCCAAGTCAAGTTCTTCAGAGGATGAGGACCGACAACTTGCTCTCATATACACGTTTGTCACTCCGCTGCTGAACCCCCTCATCTACAGCCTGAGGAACAAGGATGTCAAGCAGGCTCTAAAGAAGGCCATGAGGAGGACTACTGAGCCTCAGCCCTGATTCCCAGATTCACTAGTTGAATGATAAATCTCTAGGCCTTTTCAGGTATTATTGAAACCACTTATCTCCCTGTGAGCTGGGAGTGGGGCTGCACCATGTAGCCCTACCCTTAGGTGTTTGTATGTAGGGTGTGAATGTATGGAGGGAGGAGGCCTTCATATGAGCCAGACCCCTGCCTTATTGGGGTTATGGCTTGTATGGAAAACCATATGTGCTCTGTTGCATGCGCTTAGGCCTCCCTCATATCAGACATTTGCAATGTGTGCAAACTCCTGGGGTGTAGGTGAAGCATGTGTGTGATACCGGTGATCTGGCTTTGCAGAACGGTCCCACTCTCAAGATAAATGGTTTTAATATTACAACGGAACCAGTTACCTAGGTTCCCACTCTCCCACACTAGAGGCCTTCAAGAGGCAGCTGGACAGCCATTTGTCAGGGATGCTTTAAGGTGGATTCCTGCATTGAGCAGGGGGTTGGACTCGATGGCCTTGTAGGCCCCTTCCAACTCTACTATTCTATTGTTCTATGATTCCAATAAAACCTGAATAGTTTTTCTCTCTGTGTTCAATTATCCAAAATGCTGCCAGTTTAAGACCAGAGTTAAGTTTGTGTCGTTAGCTCAAGCTGCACAAATCCAAGAAATTGAAAGCTAAGGCCTTAACGGCCATGCCTTGTTGTTGTTGTTGTTGTTGTTGTTATTCCGCCTTTTGCCCAATGATGGGCCTCAAGGCGGCATTACAAAATTTAAAACATATACATTAAAAACCTATAAATACAGATATACAAAAGTTTAAAGTATATTAAACATATCCCAATATTAAAATATTTAAACATTTTAAAAGACAATTTTAAAAGTCCTTGGCACAGATAGAGGTCCAGATCATTCACCAAAGGCCTTGTGGAACAAATAAATCTTTGCCTGCCTCCTAAAGCACATTAGGGAGGGAGCCAGTCTAGTTCCCTAGGAAGAGAGTTCCAGAGTACTGGAGCAGCCACCGAGAAGGCCCTCTCCGTGGCTAGCATTGATGCTTTGCAATGTTACTTTGCAATGTCACATTGCTTACAACTCACCGTCCTTTCACCGACATGTTTCCTTGGGCTTTCAGGACCAAATCCAGATGGGGAGAATGGAGCATCTAGGACCAGCAGAGGTTTACTCTGGCCCAAGTCTCCACGCCTTGCTGTATTGCTAGAGAGCTCTTCCAGTGAGGTGACCCATGCCTGTTTGTTGTTTACAACAGTAGCAGGCAGGATAGGTTAAGCAGTGGCAGATGGGGGTCTCCTCTGATGATGCAGGAACGAAAGGGGTACTGCTGCGAATGACTTGTGGTTTGGTGCTTGTAGCCATGCTTCCCAGTACCATTGTGACTGATAACGTTGCCAGTAATGAGAAATATCAAAACAAGTTTTTGAAAACAATCTGTTTCATCGGTTTTTAAGAAGCACCAAGAAATAAGATAGTGCGGGCTTAGGGAATGTACTGATCTTGAGCATGACTGGGTTTCTTAATTTTTTAATATAATTTGTAGACCAGTGCCTCTTCTCCTATAAAAGGTGCTCACAGGGATGATAGAATATCTACTGAGACAATTGAAATCACAAACCTTAGCCCACACATCCTTTCTGTTGTGAAGTGGCATTAGTGCTTCATCTCTCCACTTACGCATGTAACACCATGCCACCCAGCCCATTTTATACCCACCAAACATCTATGGTTCCAAAGCAAAATGCCTTGCAGCATGGGTGCTGGTGGAAATCTCAACATGAATGTTGTTCTATTAGTCATCATGTTGGAACCCAGATCCAGAATAAGAAACTTGAACTCTTGTGTCGTTCAATGTCACTGTAGTACCATGCAAAAACGTCCACTGTGTTGAGGCAGTATAAGGACAGTGTTAGATAAGAGTCTTTTTTCACAGTTTAGCTCATGCTGCCAGCTGTTGAGGTATGCAATGAACAAGCAGGCAAGGGTCAACTCCGAGGAGAATTCCTCTAGTAATACAAAAAGACAGCAGTCCTTTCCTGTTAAGTATATGAAAAGAAATACTTGTTTAGTCATTAAAATTGTGTGTATATGGCTATCTCAGGGTTAAACAGAGAAAGTCTATCTGTGGGCAATTACCTTGAGATAGAGGCTATTCTGGGAACCTTGCCAAGATTCTGAGTTAGCCTCATCACAGCTGTATGTAATGTAGATAAGAATTGTGTAGGTCTGTATATAGTTTCTCACTTGTGTAAAATAGAACTGATCACTGCTTACTGATCACTGCTCTAAGATCACTGCTCTCTGTGTATGCCTCAGTGTGCTGATCTGAACTGATCTGAATTGGACTGCACAGAAGCCTGAAGGAAATAAACCAGCTCTGCTGTATAAGACCTGCGTGATGTGTGTTTGTTTCTGAGCACAAACAGAGTTCCAGAAAGAGAAAAGTTCTGGCACAATAACCCAACAAAGGTTATGGGCCCAGTCCAGTCCAGGCAGCCTAGAGCCAGTCTAGCCTAGACCAGCCTACGCCAGCCTAATCCAGGCAGAAGAACCAGAACTTGATGAGAACGGTGCAGTATCAGAACCAGGAGTCTGCTAAAACAGAAAACTGTTGATGGAAGAAGACATCAAGCTAAAGCCAGTGCTGCAAAGTGAGGAAAAATCTCAGTCGGCTGACTCTGAGGAGGACTCTGAGCAGGAGGACGGTGAGATACCAATTCCTAAAGCAGAGGGAATGGCAGGAGCTAATATGTCTGGTTTGCATCAATTGTTAGAAAAGCTGAATGACTCTAACTATGCATTATGGTCTTACAAAATGCAAATGTATCTGATTCAGGCTGAACTGTGGTATGTAGTCACAGAGGATCCACCAGATAGAGCAGATCCACAGAATGCTAAATGGTTTAAGGACGATGCAAAAGCAATGGCAGTTATTGCATTAGCTGTAGAAGACTCTCAAATTTCCTTCATTCAGTTTTTGAATACATCAAAAGAGTGCTGGAATGCGCTACAAGCTGTATATCAAAGAGAAACAGCAGGCAGTAAAATAATTCTAACCCGGAAGCTGTATAGAATGAAGCTGAAACCAGGGGAGTCTATGTCAAACCATTTGAAAAGCATGAGAGAAATCTTCAATCAACTCAGGGCACGAGAGATGGAGTTTACAACTATACACCAAGTCTATGTGATTTTGTCAAGTCTTGATTCATCGTACGACGCGGTTGTCACCATGATGGAAAGTCAAGAAGAGAAAAATTTAACCCTCGAGTATGTAGCTAGAAAACTACTGGAAACCTATGAAAGAAGACAAGCTTCAAAACAACAGAGCTTTAAACTTCCTGTGGCTGAATTTCAACAAAGCCATAAATCTTCTGATGTGGTGGCTGCATTAAAGGCAAGGAAATGCTTTAACTGTGGTTCCACAGGACACTTAAGGCGGGATTGCAACAACAAGAAGAAAAAGCAGTCAACAGCAAAGTGGAGAGAAGAAAACAACATGAATGAAGCTGAATCAACAAAGAAGTGTCTTCTAGCAAGAGTCAAAGAAACAATGAATCCTTGGTTTTTGGACTCTGGGGCTTCAATAAGTATGGCAAAAGACAAACTTTCATTTGTAACCTTGGAAACTTCTACTTCAAAGCAAAAGTGTGTTACCCTTGCAAATAGAACAAAAATCCAGATTTGTGGTGTGAGTAATGTATATTTTGATTGTCTGGGAGTTGAACTACAAAGTGTTTTATATGTACCAGAATTGGAAACAAACCTTCTAAGTGTGTTTCAGTTAACAGAAATGGGGTATGAGGTTTGTTTTACTGAAGAAAATTATACTATAAAACAGGGAAACAAGGTGTGTGTGCAGGGAATAATGAAAGATTCTTTGTATGTGATTAATACTTGTACAGAAAATGAAGTTGTAGCCAGCAAAGTCACAACAAAAACAATAGCCAATTGCAAACCACACCAAGAATGTATCCATTTAACTCATAAAAGGTTTGGTCATGCTAACTATAAAACAATTTCTAAGATTCCAGAATTGTGTGAAGGGGTGAAAATCAAACCATGTTCTAACTATGTAGAATGTAATGTATGCAGTGAAACCAAGTGTCATAAGTCAAACATTCCAAAACATAGTGAGAGAACAACAAAAAGAATTTTTGAATTAATACATGCAGATCTTGCAAGTCCTTTTGAGACAAGTCAAGGAGGAAACAGATTTTTCTTGTCTATTGTTGATGATTACAGTAGATTTGGATTTGTGTATGTGTTAAAACAGAAGAGTGAAACTTTTGGAAAGTTTAAAGCCTTTGTTAAGTGGAATAAAAATAGATTTAAAGAACCTATAGCTAATCTAAGAACGGACCGGGGAGGTGAATTTCTTAGCAACCAATTTAAAAAATTCCTCAGTGATGAGGGTATACAACATGACCTTACTGCTCCATATTCACCATTTCAAAATGGAGTTGCAGAAAGGAAAAACAGAACCTTGCAGAACATGTTAAGAGCTCTATTGAAAGAGTCAGGATTGTCTAATCTGTTCTGGGCAGAAGCTTTGTCCACCTCAAATTATTTGTTAAACAGGCTTTACCACTCTGTACATGAAAAAACCCCATATGAAATGTTTTACAAAAGAAAACCTAGAGTGTCACATATAAGGGTTTTTAGAAGTAAATGTTTTGCTCATGTTCAGAAAGAAAACAGACCAGGAAAGCTAGCTCAAAGAGGTTTGGAATGTAAACTGTTGGGATATGATACACAAACAAAAGGCTATCGTTTGTGGTCTCCATATCACAAAAGTGTAATTGTGAACAGAGATGTAGTTTTTCATGAACAAATGCAAGAAACAAAACAGTATGTAAGTTTGCCTGTAGAACAGAAAGCTGTAGAAACAGAAGAAATTCCTGAACAATCTCAGCAAGAGAGGGAGGGGGAAGAAACTGTAAAAGAGGAAACTATGCCTGTAACTATGCCAAAGCGACCAGAAAGAGAACGCAAAGCTCCAATTCGTTACTCAGATGAATACCAAAGCAAACAGGTTTCTCATAGAGCTTTACTAATAGCCTATGAACCTACTTCATTTGAAGAAATTCAGGAAATGGAACCTACAGAAGCTCAGGGCTGGCATGAAGCAATGTCAGAAAAAATCAGAGCAATAGAAAAAGATGAAACGTGAGAGCTAGTACCTTTACCTGAAGGTCGTAAAGCCATTACCAGTAAATGGGTATTCAAAATAAAACAAAATGAAAAAGGACAGGTGGAATGTTCAATGGTAAAACACAAAGAGATGCTTTAAAGCTAAGTCTCAGATTGTAACACAATTTAAACAACATGCGCAAGAGGAGGACTGTTAAGTATATGAAAAGAAATACTTGCTTAGTCATTAAAATTGTGTGTATATGGCTATCTCAGGGTTAAACAGAGAAAGTCTATCTGTGGGCAATTACCTTGAGATAGAGGCTATTCTGGGAACCTTGCCAAGATTCTGAGTTAGCCTCATCACAGCTGTATGTAATGTAGATAAGAATTGTGTAGGTCTGTATATAGTTTCTCACTTGTGTAAAATAGAACTGATCACTGCTTACTGATCACTGCTCTAAGATCACTGCTCTCTGTGTATGCCTCAGTGTGCTGATCTGAACTGATCTGAATTGGACTGCACAGAAGCCTGAAAGAAATAAACCAGCTCTGCTGTATAAGACCTGCGTGATGTGTGTTTGTTTCTGAGCACAAACAGAGTTCCAGAAAGAGAAAAGTTCTAACACAATAACCCAACATTTCCCCACCAGGCAGCGTCTGAGGTGGGGGAGGCATGGGATAGTTCAGTTTCCTGGCTCCAAGCTCAGAGACAGTGGTGGAGCCAGGGAATGGGGGAGCGGGGCTTACCTGGCTCTGTCATGTGCCGCCACCGCGGTCCGTGTGGCAGCTTCGACTGCCGCCGATGCCTAAGGCCGGAAGTAGGCCGCAGCCTATTTCCAGCCTTAGGCGTTGGTAGCAGTTGAAGCCGTCGCATGGACTGGGCAGCAATGGTGGTGGAGTCAGGTAAGCCACCCTCCCCATCCCCTCCCCCACTTACCTGGCTCCACCGTCCACCACCACCACCACGGTCCGTGCGACGGTGGTGGAGCCAGGTGGGGGAGAGGGGGCTTACCTGGCCTCTCTGTCCACCGGCGCTGCGATCCGTGCAGTGGTGGATGGTGGAGCCAGGTAAGGGGGGCAGGGGGCTTATTTGGACCCCATTTTGTCCCCCTTCCCCCCTTCCCTGTCTCTGCCATCTGCTGCAGAGGCAGGTAAGTGGGGAAGGGGGGCAAAATGGTGTCTAAATATCGATCCGGACCTCCGGTTCTCGCTCAGGTTCCGGAGCAGGTGGGGTGGGGTCCGGATCGACCCGAACCAGTTCATGCCCGATCCGGAAGGTCCGGATCAGGATCTGAAGTGGTTCGGGGGGGGGGGCATGCACAGCCCTACTTAAAATCCTGGGACTTTCCTACCTAAAGCAGCAACTCTTCTCATATGTTCTCCGTTGGAATATATGGTCTGCATTTGATGCCCTGCTCTGTGTTACACCTTCCATTTAAAGCCTTCTTTCATTGCCTTAAATACTTTTTCTATCAACCAACTGAATAAGGTTTCATTCCCATGAGAAGACTAAAATAAACTCCCTAGGTAGATTCCGATCCATCGGAAGAGATCTCAGTTCTGAATTGCTGGCCATGGGGTAAACTACCTGCTGCTCCAGAAAATGTGTGTCTTACTCCAATTTGAAATTGACTTAACAAAGGTCTTCCTTGAAAAGCATGCAAGACTTTTGAAAACCTTTCTACCCATAACATTTATAGCTACACAGTGTAAAAAGGAAATGTTAATATTTTCTCATTTCTTTTGAACATTTTAGAAGTTGTCATCTACATTTGACTTTTAAATAGTCTTTAAAGCCTATGCTTAAAGTTTAGTTTCAACCAAACATATATTTTTGAATTTTCAACTTGAAGCTATTGATTATTGAATATCCACATGTATGCTTCCTCTTTTTGACATGATGACAATATGAAAATAAGTCCATCTTTCCACTTAATAGTAAGTAGTTCCTACCAATGACCGGGCATCCGATAGGAGCATTGGAAAATGTTGTTTATATCCATAGCTTCAGAGTCTTCGTTTAATGCCTGTATGTTTACTATGATGCTGTGACTTCTTTCCCCATCCTGTGAGGTTCATCAGACAAGTGTTTTATTGCATGCTCACTACTGCCTACTTATGGATGTGCAGAGGTCCTTTAGACAGTATCATCCACCTCCCACATGCCTTCTGCTCCTCCTGCTCATTTTTCCATCACAAAATAGACCTTAATCCAACTTTTTTAAAAAACACACCAATGTGCCGTTATTTCCTGCTGTGTGCAGGAAAAGCAGCATGATAGAAACAGCTCCTAAACAGGCCACGTGGTCTTTGTTTACTTCCTCTTTCCCCTCAGGGCAGAATGAGGAAGTAATGAGGGACAAACGTGGGGCGGAGAAGCAACAGCAAGGAAACGTGATCTCCCCCCCTCCCCGTGATGATGCTCAATATCCCATTTCAACTTCTTGTTTCCTTATATCTATAGTGCTGAAACTATCAGATGCTCCTTACCGTAGGATGACTATAGAATATAACACAAAGATGATGTAGGTTTTAGCTTCCTAAATTTCCTGCTATCAGAATATTGTTTGGGCTCAACACTATGGAAAACAGAGAGATTCAGTATGATGTCAACAGTGAGCTTGCGAGCATTATATCTAGTATAAACAAATGGTTGTGTTGTATTTCATAACTGCTGAGCACCTTGGTGGAGTCTTTCCAAGGATTGTGAGAATTATATATTGCCTTCACTGGAAAGACCTTCACTTTGGGTCTTGTTGTTGTTTGTTTCATATATTTTCAACCCTGGAATCCTGAAGTTCTGAAAAGGATAATATTCTTTAAAAAAGAAGAAGAAGAAAGTCAAAACAAATGCCTAGCAACCCTACTGGGGATAAATCACTTCTCTTTGAAGGGAGCTAAATACTACCCTGATTGGCTAGAGGAAGAGGTGGTGGGAGTGAATGTGTAGCTGCTTTTACATCGACTCCACTTCAGTTTTAGTGGAAGGAGGACATCTCTGTATCGCTTCTCCGTCTACAAAGCAAACCAGACCTGCCCCAGGATTGATTGCTACTCTTGATGGAAAGGTGTGTCAGAGCTGATTGGGGGAGGAATAATACTAGACTTCCTACTGTCTCACTCATTCACTGATATCTGATGGGATTCTTTCCTTCTTGGATCCAGAATCCTAGCCAGAGGACATTGCAAGTAAGAGCAGGGGACCCCCCTTTTGATTGTCAATCTGAAGGTTCTTAAAAGGTAAGAGGAGCCCATTGATAAATGTTACAGGCTGTTGTTTTCCAGTTAGTCCCAAGGAATTAGGATTTTTAAATGCAGTCGATCAATGCATGCCTCAGGCCCTTTTTATCCTTTACAGGATCCTCCTGAAAGATCAGTTCTATGCAAATAGGAGAATAGCTCATCAGGAGGCAATAGATGGGGGAGGATGATGGCCTTAAGCAACAGAGGACAACTTCACCCTCCTCCTCCTCCTCCTCCTCCTCCTCCTTGTGAGCTGCCTGTTGGACTCCAACTCTTATCAGCCCCAGCCAACATGGCCAATTGTCAGGGTTAATAGGAATTGTAGTCCAACAACATCTGGGGGCCATAAATTCCGATCCCAGACCTGCTGGACAATTGTTTGGGTATTTCACACAACACCTAAATCATTTTAGATCCTTTCCTCCACTATATTACTGCCTAACCATTTCTTCTCTGTAAAGCAATTTATTTGTAATGAAAATGAGCATTCTGGCCAATGCAGCTTTGGCTTTTGAATTACAGATTGAATTACAATGACATATGATTATGAAATATCTATTATATTTATTATCATATCACCCTTCCACCAGAAGGGTCAGTGCAGAAGGGTCTTTCCTCACCCCGCACCCAACAACCCTGTGAAACATCCTCATCTTTTATTGGGGAATAGTATTGCTGTGAGCGAAAAAGGATGAAATTAGAAAAACAACACCCTAGACCTACACAACTGCTTTACAATGGTATTGAAGTGCACTGATAACTGCTGGGGTATAATCCACATTCGATATACAGCTTTCATTGCATTGTTTCCTGCTTTTTATTCCACATTCATAATGATTTGACACAATGTGTAGATCTAGCCAGGTCAGATTCTCTTCCTAAAAAAAGGAAAATAGACAAGGGGTTTCCCCAGGTGTGTCTCTCACAAACACTGCCTCCCATCTATGTTTTATCCATTTTGCCCAGACTTTGGAAACTGTGTCATCTTCCTCTTATGTCTAACCAGTTTATTGAACGAAGAAGAAAAAAAGATGAAAATCACAGCCTAGCAATTTCCTCGCTCCACACATTCCCAGCAAGTCTATATGCTCCTCTGCTGTGTCAGAGTCAGTGAAAATGTGAAGCTGCAGAGAGAACACTGTTCCTAAGAGTCCTTTGAGAGAGGATTTTCACTTCCCATAGTGTACAACACACTGATTTTACCAGAATTCAGGACATTTTCACACATGAGGACTGAAATCAGCTGGTTTTGCATTCACATTGTAGAAAAAATCCTACATGCGGGTAAAATAGTCTTTTTCCAGTCACAGAGGCAACATTTGAAGGAATGATACCTTTATTCGTTGTAGTTGCGATTTGCGGACATGTAAAATTTGTTCATCTGCGTTCCACAGATTTTTCAGGCATATTTCGTTCCTACATCTGCTCATTGGCAGAATCAGATTTCTGGGGGGGGGATGTACAAGAATTTCCTTTCCACTTGCATTAATGTGTATTGGTGCAAGTGCAAATTTGCAAACACACACACACACACAAGTACACGTAAAAAAAAAAAAGATACTCAAGTTTGCAGAATCTGCAAGACTTGGAAAAAGACAGCCCACTGGAGAATCTGTAGGTCAGATTTATAGAAATATGAACTCATTTGAATCTGTTGTGGGTTTCTCTGTCATCCCTACATGTAGCCAAAGATTTATAGAGGCACCAGCACAGTGATTCACTAAGAAAGTCAGGGTGATGTTGCTCCTTCCCCACAGGTCTTTTTTTTTTGCTCCAAAACATCCCTTCCAACTACTTCCCACTCCCTTCCCCTTCCCCATGCTACCAATATTTTACATGTTTGACTTTTTAAAATCTAAGTCTTGAGGCCTAGAAATGCGCATTGAAGTGCAAATATTGAGGCTCTCATGTTTTTTAGCAGGAGCTACCAAAATTTCAGTTCTCTCATACCTTGTAAAATGAAAGAATTGTGTCCAAAACACCAATACATGTAGAGCATGACAGATACCAACTTGGACTACTTTTGAATGTGTGGACACCTTGGTATACACACAGGGGCAAGACACACACAGTAGGCTTCTTTTCACATCAGACACTCTTTTTTACAGTGTAATCTGAAACATCTTATATAGAATCATAGAATAGTAGTTGAAAGGGCTGGGCTATAAGGCCGTCGAGTCCAACCCCTTGCTCAATGCAGGAATCCATGCATTAAATCATCTCTGACAGATGGCTGTCCAGCTGTCTCTTGAACGCCTCGAGTGTGGGAGAGCCCATGACCTCCCTATGTACGTGGTTCCATTGTCATACTGCTCTAACAGCCAGGAATTTTTCCTGATGTCTGGCCAGAATCTGGCTTCCTGTAACTTGAGGCCATTATTCTGTGTCCTGGAGGGGATCTACATTAGTACATGAAATGTTGTTTTTACAGTCACTGAACGTTTTGTTTTTGAACGATTTAAAATGTAGCAGTTTTTAAAACGTTTACTTACTTTTCTCTTTCCATGGGAATGCATTCCTTTTGGCCACACTAAGAAAACAAATCTGTTTGTTCTTTTTCCCAGTGTGCCAATTTCCCCTCCCACTTCCTCTTCTCTCCACCGGCAAACAAACCAGGAAGCAGCCTCTCAAAACTGAAAGTAAAAAAAGACTGCAAAAAAGAGGCTTGGGAAAAAAACTGGCTCCAACTTTGGGCACGGAAATTACATAAACGTGCCCCCAGGAATGCGATGGGCTAATTAAGAATTACAGGAAACCCATTTAATTTGATGAAATCGGTCACATCATACCAAATAGAACGACTTATTTCAGAGGAGTTCAAAATAAAAAACGAAGAACAGACAACAATAAAATGTCTCAAATTGAATGTCATGTGGCGAAACACTACCAAATCCACACTTAAAAACGGTAAGACACATTCTAACTTGACTAGTGTAGATCCCTTCCTGCACTCTGAGATGATTGAGAAGAGATCCTGGCCCTCCTCTGTGTGACAACCTTTCAAGTATTTGAAGAATGCTGTCATGTCTCCTCTCAGTCTTCTCTTCTCCAGGCTAAACATGCCCAGTACTTTCAGTCTCTCCTCATCGGGCTTTGTTTCCAGACCCCTCATCATCATCCTCATTACCCTCCTCTGAACCCCCTCCAGCTTGTCTGTGTCCTTCTTGAAGTGTTGTGCGCAGAACTGGACACAATACTCAAGATGAGACCAAACCAGTGCCGAATAGAGGGGAACTAGTACCTCACACGATTTGGAAGCTATACTTCTATTAATGCAGCCCAAAATAGCATTTGCTTTTTTTGCAGCCACATCACACTGTTGGCTCATATTCACCTTGTGATCTACAACAATTTCAAGATCCTTCTGACTTGCAGTATTGCTGAGCCAAGTATCCCCCATCTTGTAACTGTGCCTTTGGTTTCTTTTTCCTGGGTGTAGAACTTGGCATTTATCCCTATTAAATTTCATTCTGTTGTTTCCAGCCCAGTGCTTTAGCTTATCAAGATCATTTTGAAGTTTGTTTCTGTCTTCCATGGTATTAGCAATCCCACCCAATTTTGTGTCTTCTGCAAATTTGCACATTTATATATGAATAGGGTAGTGTAAGTCTTATTACTCAAGATCTCCCAAACCGATTTAGCTCATTTTTATTTTAAACTGAAGTTTGAGCTCTGTAGACGTGCAGAAACTTAGAAACTTTGAATAAGTTTATTTATTTGTTTATTTATTATTTCATTTATATCCCGCCTTTTTTCCTCCAAGGAACCCAAGGTGTACATAATCTTCCTCCTCTCCATTTTATCCTCAAAACAACCCTGTGAGGTAGGTTGGGCTGAGAGTCTGTGACTGGCCCAAAGTCACCCATGGGTTTTCATGGCTGAGGGGGACTGGAACCCGGATCTCCCAACTCCCAGTCCGACACTTTTAGCCACTACACCACACTGACTCTCACACCACACTGACTCAAATCTCAAGCTCAAAAGTTCAAATCTGAGGCCCAGTACTGGGAAAAAGACAGGGATAATCATCATCATCATCATCATCATCATCATCATCATCATCATCATCTTCTTTAATAGCAACCAACCAATCTCCTCTGTGCCAAGCAGGCAGGGCAGCCACTCTGCCAGCAGGATGACGGACAACCCTGCTCAGCCAGTCAGTGTGCTGTGAAGGCAGCCCCAGGCGCAATCGCGCTGTTAGGGGAAAGGGGACGGAGATGGTAAGTTGGGGCACGCAGGGAAGGGGCAGGGCTGTGCCCCATGCACATTCCAGAGGGCGGGGGGGGGGGGGAGATTCACTATGCATGAGTTACATTTGCTTTTTTCATGAGCCCCTATGTGGGTGAGGGGACTGAGGGGCAAAAAGGTGGCAAAGGAACAGGGCTACTACTGCCCATGGTGACACTGGCTTTACACTAGTGTTAAATTAGAAGCAAGCTCTCTCTGTTCAGTGAAAGAATGCATAGGACTGAGTTGCAGAAAAATGTCCTGTATGGGCTCATCCTGCTGCTTCAAACTCAGCTTTTTCTATGAAGCAAGCTGCAGTTACAGTGGCAGCCTAGTAGCTGGAGATTTCTGCCATTGGGTAAGACTAATTGCTCATGAGAGCGAGACGGGGGCGGGGTGCAGTCGTGCCTCTGCATGACTCAAAGAGTGATGGGCCACGGAGGAGGGGATCCAGTTGGCACGGGTTGTCAACTGAAGGGAAGGCAGCCTGCTTTGGGACACCCAAAAGCTGGAGCCAAGTCTGAACTTACGTGTGGGGAAAGTGCAAAAATTAATATCAAGACAAAGTATCTGGGAAGAGTGAAACGTTCGTTTCGGCAGGCCTTTGGAGGGCAGTTTGGATCTCGGTTGATGTGTTGTTTATATATTAGATTTTAAAAAAATATTCCTATTTTAAATGCTTATAAAGGTTTTAAATATTTTAATATTGTAGCATGTTTAATTGTATTTTTAATTTTTGTATATCTCTATCTGTTTTTGACTGTAAATGTTTTAATTTGCAAAGCCGCCTTGATTCCCAGTATTGCAGAAAAGGAGGGATATAAATAAATATAATAATAATAATAATAATAATAATAATAATAATAATAATAGTAACAACAACAACAAGTGAGCTCTCAGTGTTTCGTAGAACTTATTCCAAGGAAAGACTGCATAGGTCTGCATGGGTTCTTTCAGTTCTTTCAAACTCAGCTCTTATTATGAAACAAATGAATAAACTAAATCTAGTAATTCCAGAAGGATGATGATCCTATGCCAGCCTGGCATCAACACCTGGAATATTGGGGCATTTTCCAGCCTCCCCCCCCCCTGCACCCCAGCAGGACCTGCTGGGGTTGACACCTGAGGTCCTTCCTCAGCGCCTGCTGCCATTTGGAGTCTGAGTGGCTTTGCTCTTGCAGCTGCTGGCTCCCCGCTGCTGAGCTTAATGGCAGAAGTGACCCGTTGCATTGCTTGTGCACAATGGAAGGTTGGCAGTTGCCCCACCAACTCCCTGTCATGCTTGCTTGCAGACCAACCCGGTGGGAGCGCTGCAGTGGACTGCCACTCGGTAAGCCTGCTTGATCTCAAGGCATAGGCTGGTGGCTGCAAGGATGCCACCAGGAATCCCAAGTGTGGATTGGTGCTGGAAGTCCTGGTCAGCACTGGGGATGGGGCAATTGGGGGTCGCCTGTCCAGACCCTGTCCCAAATAGCTTGAGCTGGGTTTTATCATAAGTGTGAGCACTGTGCAAAATCACTATCAAGGAAGGTAGGGGGCATGAAACAAAACCAAATGCAATATGATGACTACAGCAAGTCCGGATGCATCTTCACTGCATAATGAAGGGCTCCTGCACATTGATCAAAAATCCCGTAGCCTTACTGGGGCTTTTTCCTCCAAAGTCTTTACGAATTTAACGATCGGCACAACACACATGCTCCCCCCATTGTTTTTGCAAGTTCCTTCCCATATGTTTCATTCATACTGTCAGCTGATGGCACTGCTTTATTGCATGATTTTGATTTATTACATAATTTTCAGGGTTTTATAAAATGTCTTGAAAATGGTGGGGGAGGCACCAGCAGATGACAACATCATGAAAAAGACCCCAAAACTTCTGTAAGTGAACAATCATGAGCGTGCAACAAATCAATCATGTAGAGAAGCTCTTAGACAAAGCTTTAGTTTTTCATCTCCTGCTTATAAACTATAAGGGGTGATTTGCACTGGCATATGTTTTTAAAGTATGCTGGAGTGCAAAACACAGATTAGATGCTTATAATTGATGTTTTAAAAATACAAGAACTATTTTATATTTATTCAGTGCCACTTATGTGATAGATCTTAAACAGAATTGAAAAATGTTACAGTCTGTGTCCCAAGGGATTCCTACATTTACAATCCAAATTACAGATACTTTTGGATATAGATAGCAGTAAAAAAAAGTATTAAATAAATAAATGTATGGGATGGGAAATGAAAAGACTAGGGCTCACACTCAAGATTCCAAATATCTCAGTTTGATTATCACACAGTCCATTGAACTTACCACATATATACAAACATGAATAATATATCAGTGTTTATTGCTTTGTTTATTTCATAGAGTGACAGATGAGATGTCCCTGGCATTCACAAACCAGTCCAACCAACCCAGTGCCTATGAGTTCATCTTCCGGCCGTTCTCCACCATTCCCGAGATACAGCACCTACTCTTCACGTTCTTCCTTCTGCTCTATCTCACAATCCTCTTTGGCAATTTCTCCATCATTTGGGTTGTCTGCACTGACCGTTCCCTGCGTACCCCCATGTATTTTTTCCTGGGCAACCTCTCCTTTTTGGAGATCTGTTACACCACCGCAGTAGTGCCTCAAATGCTGGCTGGTGTTCTAGACATCCACAGAACAATCCCATTTGCAAACTGTGGCATCCAGATGTTCTTCTTTGTGGCACTAGGCAGCACTGATTGTTTCCTGTTGGCTGTCATGGCATATGACCGTTACGTAGCCATCTGTCACCCACTTCGCTACACCGTCATCATGACTTGGCAGATATGCACATGGCTGGTGGTGGGCTCATTAATCCTTGCCCTTGTGCTGTCACTGGAGCTGACTGTCCTGATCTTCACCTTGCCTTTCTGTGGTCACCAGCCCCAAATCAACCATTTCCTATGTGATGTGCCTCCTGTGTTGCGGCTGGCTTGTGCTGACACCCATCTCCATCAGACCGTGCTCTTCAGCGTTGGGGTCATAGTGCTGACTATCCCCTTCCTTCTAATATGCATCTCCTACGTCTACATTGTGGCTGCCATCCTAAAGATCCACTCCACGTCTGGACGGCACCAGGCCTTCTCCACCTGCTCCTCCCACTTGACAGTGGTGATCCTACAGTATGGCTGCTGCAGCCTGGTCTACCTGCGTCCCAAGTCAAGTTCTTCAGAGGATGAGGACCGACAACTTGCTCTCATATACACGTTTGTCACTCCGCTGTTGAACCCCCTCATCTACAGCCTGAGGAACAAGGATGTCAAGCAGGCTCTAAAGAAGGCCATGGGGAGGACTACTGAGTCTCAGCCATGATTCCCTGATAAATTTATGGCATGGTCAAGATTACTTAGTCTTGTTTTTACATGGTGATATTCCACTTCACTTTCTCCCATGACTAATAAAAAGGACTTGATGTGGGGGGCCATGTAGGGACTATGTCAGTTCTCAGTAGCTCCCCAACAGCAGTGGCTAGTGCTCATGTATCTACCCTACTCAGGTTGGTGGTTGATAGTTCCCAGTCATTCATACTGCTCACCCACTCCAGCAGACCCTGTGGGATTTCTTATGTCTTTATGCTAAGTCATTGTTTGGAAGCAAGCAGTGGTGAAATGGAGGATGTTTAATTCAGATAAGACGGAGATAACGTTGGTGAGTGTGATTTTAGGAAGTGTGATTTTACCTGTGGCCAATGGGGTTGTTTTTAGCTTATTGTACATTTGGGCAACCCTCAGCCATCGGGGGTCTCTCCTGCACCTCTCGGATGCCCTTCCCCCTATTCCTCTCCTCACATATCTCTTTATGTACCTCTGGGGCTTTAAATGAACCCCTTTCCCACTTTAACTCACCAAACTCTTTCATTTCTCTCTTTGAAAGATGGGCTAGAGCAGCTAGCTGGTTCTTTTCTGTTTTATTTTGTTTTTCTCAAGAATGACATTCTTGAGAGAGAAAAACATGAAATACAGCTGGCTAGAGTGGTGAAGGATGCTCTAGCTGTCTGTACTCTGTGGTTTCTCCCTCCAAAAAAGTTATTCTTGAGAGAAGGTGTAGTTTGGGCTAAACAGCCAACTCTTGTCTGGGAGGCAGAGTTGGGGTGACAGTGACTGTCAAGGAGGGAAGGAGAGGCTGTATCTGAGGAAGTAAGTTGTTGGAAGGCTATCTGTGTGTTTGTGTGTATGTGTGTGTGTGTGTGTGTGTGCGTGCAGGAGTGGGAGAGGCCCAGGCCTAACTATCCATTGGCTCTTATCCACATATGGCACTCAAGGGTGTGAAGGTTACCCACCCCTGGTGTTGGAACACTCTGTTGGGAGTGCCTACAGATCAATGCTGGGCCTGGAGGGTCAGGTGATGGCTGTGAACTGGGACATCTTCTATCAATTAAATCTGTTGCATGAGCTGTGGACATCTCTTGGAGAAGAAGGGTGGAGAAGGGTGTTGACACCATCATCCATGCATTTGTAACTTCTAGGGTGACCATATGAAAAGGAGGATTCTGTATGTTTAACAGATGTGCAGAAAAGGGAATTTCAGCAGGTGCCATTGGTATACATGCAGCACCTGGTGAAATTCCCTCTTCATCACAACAGTTAAAGCTGCAGGAGCCTTGCCCTCTTTTTTACCTGGTCAAGAGGATTAGTTTAGCCTTTAACCTCTATCGCTCTCAGTTTCAGCCTTCCCTAACCTGGCACCCTCCAGATATATTGGACAGCAACCTCCAACATCCCCCCCAACCAACATGGCCATTGGCTATGCTAGCCAGGGATGATGGGAATTTTAGCCCATTTGGAGTTGTAGTTCAAAACATCTGAAGGGCCCCAGCTGTGGTGGGTGGGTGGGTGGAAGGCTGCTTTATTTAGTACATTTATATCTTACCTTTCCTCATCATAGAACTGAAGGTGGCAACAGGGGAGAGTTCTCAGCCGATCTCCCATTCAGGCCCCGACTAGATCCAAAATACTTAGCTTCAGCAAGGTTGGTGCATCATGTGCCCTCAGACTGATCCTTAGAATTGCCTTCTCCAACCTGATATCCTCCAGAAGTTTTAGATTACAACTCCCAGCATTCCTGACTATTGGCCATGCTAGCTGGGGTTGATGGGAGATGAAGTCCAACACATCTAGAGGGCATCTGATTGTGGAAGCCCTCATTAGGACTTAATCCACACACACACACACACACACACACACACGCAAAGAGCCACTGGTTCATGTGACGAAATGAATGATCCATAAAGGATGCCTAACTCCAAATTCTAGCGTCCTGCCTCTGTCACTGATCGATGCCTGCGGAGGCGGCGGCACTATGCCTGAATGGCTGATTGGCTCCCCTTCTCCTGTCTTTCCCTGTGTTCTCCACTTGGCAATGGCAAGGGGTGAGAACGTGGGCCCCTCTCTGGTTCAAAAGGTGGCAGCACTAGGCCTGAATTGCATACTGACAGATGTGCTATGTATTCAGTGCAGCCAGGGGACAGCCGAGGCAAAGCATGAGAGATACAGGCCATGTCTTGACAGCATCACGTCTGCACCCCGAGGCCTCGAACTCCCGCATTGGCGCTCCTTCCCATTATCTGCATGGGAAGAAGCGCAAGTGCGGGTTTTGTGTGAAAGGCCTGCTGCTGCCCCCTGTAGCCGTGCACCCAAGCCCATGCCCGCCACTGGACATTGCACAGGCGCTCGGTGGGGGGCAACCTTTTTTGGGTTGTTGTTTTTTTAATCTCTAGATGCGTAGCTTCGCATTTACAGATAAACAGGGGACGATGACAATGCGGGGAGGTCGATATAATTGATAACAGTAGACAGATGCACATCCTTTCCTGTACTACAAAAATAGTATAATCAAGACAAACTTTTTCAAAGTGGCTTGGTGAATTAGGGGTGTGTGTGTGTGTGTGTGTGTGTGTGTGTGTGTGTCCAGCACTATGGTGGTGGAGGTACTGCTGCTTATATTGCTGAGCCCTGTCATCTCTCTCAACATTGCCATTCTGAGGGTTTCCTAAATGACATGTTTTGGGATCGCCTTGTGTGCATGGAGTTCATGATGAAGGACTCCAATGGTGCCTCTTGACTAAACCTAATTTGACATTTATATTGCCCCCCCTCAAAACGCCCTAACCAGTGAGACTCTATCACTATATGTCACAAAAATTAAGGGAGCGGTTTCTAATATAAATGCTGTCCCTAGCA
Source organism: Elgaria multicarinata webbii (assembly GCF_023053635.1). NCBI lineage: Eukaryota > Metazoa > Chordata > Lepidosauria > Squamata > Anguidae > Elgaria > Elgaria multicarinata. Next base: position 79,996,952 of record NC_086172.1, on the reverse strand, counting down.
AGCAGGAGGAGAGCTTTCGGAAACAGGTCCAACAGAACACAAGAGAATCTAACCCCCACAATTGCTTCAGATATGTCCAAGCACACCAATCCCTGCACAGGCGGCAGAGGGTTACATTAACACCCTCTTTCCAGAGTCAAAGATGGTAAGTACAGGTTTTGCTAGGAGAAAGGTCATCTTGAGCAATTATGCAGGGCTGGGGAACTTGCAGCCCTCCATATATTGTTGGATTCCTGGTCCCATCAGCCCCAGCCAACATGACAGTGGTCAGGGATGATGAATATTGGAATTCAGCACCATCTAGAAGGCCATACGTTTCCCAGCCCTGAAGAATGCTTTTCAAAATCCATTTTGCCACTCCATATTGGTTCACCTTTGGGAGACCATAACATTTGGGAGACCACCTTCTCACCCTTCCACCATTCAAAGAGCAGTTATTAAATAGCATATCACATTCCACGTGAAATGGAAAGTGTCCGTGATCTTAGACACAGTTGTATATAGAGGTTATAATTAGCAAGCTTTGGTGGCTCACTTGGTGGCACACACAACCGTGTTTTGTGTGTGTGTGTGTGTGTGTGTAATTAAAATATTAGAACAGCTCTCTGGACTGAGAAGGAAACCTTCTGGGTAGTCCCCGAAGGTAAGTGGGCTAGATCTCATGTGTCACAAACTACATATATTAAACAGGTTCCCTCTGGGGGTTTCATGAAGGACATGATAGGAAAGCTATGCTTGTATCTTCCGGAGATCTACAGCAATCAAAGGCAGAAGGTTACATCTATTCTGAAGCAAATAAATACACTTTGTCCAACAAGGGATTATGATGCTGGCTATTCTAGTCTTCTGTACAGCACCTTTCACAAGAAAACTTCCTTCCATCTCTCATCCTGATATAGTGCACAGCATAGCAAGCTTCTCATCTTAGCAATTCAAATAAATAATAATAATTTTAAAAAACCAGAAACCAGTACGAAAACACCAGGACCTCCAGTTTGTCATTTTGCGGTGAGTTGTGAATTTTGCAGTAATTCCACATTCTTCCGACTTTACAGAAATGCATAATCTGCATGGGATACTGGCTGCCTGGCTTCTATGACATTTCACATGCAAATGTTATGATACTAACTCTCATTCCCTAAACCTACAGAGAAGGTCATGTAAGCTAGTTTTGAGCAGCATCTTGTCTTTTACGGGTAGAAGGGAGATTGGAAGCTACTGGTAGATATTTGGGTGATTTGCAATAGTTCAGCAAGGATTTCTGTCTCCCATTTGTTTAACAGTTGAACAATTGTTAAACAATTGGGAGTCAGAAATCAACAACTGTTAAACAATAGCAAAAAATGACAAAGGCTCCTCCACCTTAACTCACACTGTTACAATGAAGAATGTTCCGGACAATCAGGAGTGCTTCCAGATGAGGCTTTTACTGTACAATCACACCACCTCGTCCATAAAATAGTTTGTGAAATCATTTGTGTGGTACCCTTGTGCAAGAGCTTGCATAATGCCCTGTCCAACTGCTTGGCTAATGGCTTGTGGAAGTGAAATCAAAGTATTAGATTTGACATTTGTAGAAGAGTAAAAATGGGGTTTCCACAAGCACTAGAAGCTTTGTGCTGGCAAAATGGCACTACTGAATAGTATGGATTCAACCCTAGGAGCTCTCTGTCTGGAAGCACCCCAGGAAAGTGTTTATGGGTAAAAGAACGTTGAGCTTAGTTCTGTTACTGAAAACAAATTCCTGGGCTCAGCATGTGCTCAGAGATACACTGTTCTTTAATTCTAAATTTACATCTGGCCCCTAAGCCATTATTTTTCACTAGGGTTCAGTTAGTGGACCACGCAGTTATAGCAAACCAACAACAACGAAGTAGATCCTGTAAACCTGAAGTCTGCCCACCGTTCCCCCCTCTATTTTTTCAAATTGCTGCTTAGGGAGCCTCTTTTCAGATCACCCTAGGAATGTATAGCGCTGTTTTGAAATGTATCTTAGTCTAGGTTTTGTCATTAATGATATTCTGAGCACTTTGGCTATGAGCCATTTTGGTGCATTCTGGCTCTAAAGCCAAGATATTTAACAAATGCTTCTTATTGCATACATCACAGCAGTCTAGTAAGGTTTGTAAGTTTTTATATCTGGTTAGCTCTCGGTTGGTTTGCAAGCAAATCCTAACTCAACATCCATCACCCAAATCTTCTCTCTGAAGCTTGTTTTTGTTGTTTTATATCCTTCTATCACATTAATAAATCAGGGCTAGGAATGGATTTTGCTCCATAACACCCTATTTCTACATTTTGTCAGAGAATGCCTTCTCTGTGTCTCAGGCCTTTTACATCCAGAAATGAAAAAATAAAAAGGGCAGTAAGACCACGAATAAGCAAATGCCTATACGTATAGACATTCCACTTACGTAGAGTAAAATCATGGTTTGGTCCATCAGATTCTTTTCAGCAAGGAAAAATAATGTGGATGCACTTTGATCTTATGAAGTATTTGATACTGCATTTCTGCTGAAACTGTGAATTATTTGGAAAACTGGGCATCTAGATCTCTACCATAAGAAGAATGGAAATGTAATTTATAATTAAAAATCACTTGGTTAGCGTCTATTCTGATTGATCGGTGTTTTCAAAATCTCAAATGCCAGCTCTTCAAAAATTCATGAAATGACATTGAACTGGAAATAATAAGATGAAATAATATGTACTTGGAATTCTCATGACTTGATTTCTAGATTATGAATATTTAGGACATGGATTGCAGGCATGCAATCAGGTTTTTCTCTTAAATGAGAGCTAGAAACCGAGTACTCAAAATGGGGGGGGGGATCCCATTAAACTCCTAAACTTGAAGGATGTGTTATCAAATCACCAAAAAAGGATGATGTGAGGATATGAATGATATCATTTTAGCTTGGCATGAATTTCTGAACCTTTTGACATTTCCCACTCCCATACACACATCATCCCTTCATACAGTGTGTTTCTATTCAAATCAGAACTTTGTAAAATGTCATATATTCAATGCCATGTAGATTCTGGTTTTATCATCGATATCCTCTTATTTCTCATCCCGATGACCCCGTAAGGTGGGGGCTAGTTGGATGCTCCAGGAGAACTGCACCGCAATGCTGGACTTCATGTTGTTGGCTTTTCCTACCCAACCAGAGCATCAGGTCTTACTTTTCCTGGGTGTCAGCATGACCTATGCAACCATCATCACAGGTAACTTGCTCATTGTAGTAGCTATCTGGGGAGACCCTCACCTGCACACTCCCATGTACTTCTTCCTGGTGACCCTCTCTGTGGTTGAGCTCTGCTATACAGCAGTTGTAGTCCCGCAGATCCTGGTAACCAGTCTACAGGAAAGGAAGGTCATCACTTTTAGGAGCTGCTGTGCTCAGATGTTCTTTTTTATCGGACTGGGTAGCACCGATTGCTTCTTGCTGGCTATCATGGCATATGACCGCTATGTGGCCATTTGCAAGCCCTTGCGCTACACCGTCATCATGACACAGCAGCTGTGTGTTCAGCTAGTGGCTGCCGCATTGCTGAGTGGTTTCCTGATTTCCTTCTTGCTGGTGTGGCTGGTCTTCCACCTCCCCTTCTGTGACGGGCATGGAATCGAACACTTCTTCTGCGATGTGCCACCCGTAGCACAGCTCGCCAGTAACAATACCACGCTCAGTGATGTTGGGGTGTTCCTTACAGGGATAACGGCCATTGCTGTGCCCTTGGTATTGATCTGCATCTCTTACCTTTTCATCGCTGTTGCAGTGCTGCAGATCCATTCAACCGCCGGCCGCCGAAAAACCATCTCCACTTGCTCCTCCCACTTAGCGGTGGTGGCCCTGCAGTATGGTTGCTGCAGCTTCATGTACTTACGCCCGAGCAGCAGCTTTTCCCCAAAGCAGGACCAGATGCTATCAATGGTGTACACCCTGGGCACACCACTGCTCAACCCCATCATCTATAGTCTGAGGAACAGAGAGGTGAAAGCAGCCCTGAGGAAAGTCATCAGCAACCGCATCTTCCAAAGGCAACCTGAATGCCACTGATCATCATACCTGGCAGGGTGTAGGTTACAAACACAGCTGACCTCTTGCACAGGGAAATGGCTCCTAGGAATTAGTCAGGAACCAATGTGTGTTGTCTCAACTGGACTAAACACTTTTATTTCTGCAGTTCAGGTAGGTAAATTGGAGCAATATCTTAAGGTGGAACTGTATATTATGAGGAAACTACTGGGGCGGAATCCAGTGCTGTTCGTCTGGTCATGGAGCTGGCCACTATGTGGCCAGCCACACTAATTCCATTCCACAAATGCCCCCTACTGCTTATAGAACAACAATTTAGCACTTCCAGGACAATCCCCCAAAGAGGCGGAAATGCTCATTTCTGGAATGGGGCAGTTATCCTTCAAAATTCGCACTACTTTGAATTTTGCAATAGTGCTCTTCCACCAAAAGCCTTTACATAAAGAACCATATATTAGGGAAAGTAACTTTAAAAAATGCATTGTTTTAAGAAAATTGCTTGGAAAATTGTGAATCAGGCAAAAATTGAATGCAAAGAAATGTATGATTGTATTAGGAGAAATGCACATAAAACCTCTTATGAATTTTCATTTATCCTATTATTGCTTCTGGCAGACAGGGTTTTGTCCACTAGAAAAACCTGTTTGACCATTGGGGATGGCAATGGAACAAAATAAGTGTATGTGTACTCCAAAAGTAACAACTATAATCTATCTCCAGCCAAATATGTTTTTCCTCTTAGCAATGCTTTATTTTCTTTAAATGTAATTATTAAGGGAAAACAAGTACATCCCACGGGTTTAAAGTCAGCTCCTTTAACATGTCCACATTGGGTATCCCCCTGGCACTTGAAGGTGGAGATTTGTTAACATGTTTCTATCACTACATGCCTTTCTTCTATAAGAGGAAAGACTTAACATGCCTTGTTTTGGAGCAAAGCTCTTGCTTTAATCAAGCAAGATGCACAAGGTGAGATCCTTTCCATTGCAGAAGAAGACCTTAGTCTTGTCATAACACCTCTAGCCAAATAGAAGACAAATAAAAAAGGCCATCCTGTGTCCATTTGAACGTTGACAAGATCTTGTCTCTAGGTAAGGTTGGAATCATTTCCTCTATTAGCAAATGTGGGTGATTGAGTACCAATCAGGAAGTGAAACAGAGCCACCTAAAAACATGCTTAACTGTCTGTCTCCCTAGGTTTGGGAAAGCAGAGACGTTTGTAAATTAAAAGTAAACAGTTTTTTCAAACCTCCGAAACTGCCTGAGGAGAACATGAGAGCTTATAGTGCACTGATGGCAATTGAGCTTCTAGAAGGGGAGGTGCGGGATCTAAGAAAAACCCCAGGCCCTTGTCTTGACAGCACTGCTTCGGCACCATGAGGCCTCAGGCTCCTGCATTGGCGCTCCTTCCCAGCATCTGCATGGGAAGGAGCACCAATGCAGAGTTGCTGCCACCAGTGGGCCAAGCACCAGGGAGGGGGAAGGAGGGGGGCAGCTGGCTTTGCTCCCCCTGACCTCCCTCTGGCTGCCCCTTTCCTTTCCCCATTTTTATTTTTATTTTAAATCTGTAGATGCAAACCTTTGCAACTACAGATTAATTTTTTTAAAAAAATGGGAGTGGGGAGAGGAACAGGGAAGCCAGAGGGAGGTCAGAGGGAAGAGAGCTGGTTCGGGCACCACACATTCCTCTCTTTCTCCCCCTCCGGCTGCCCCATTCCTCCCCCCCTCTATTTCTTTTAATCTGCAGATGCGAAGGTTTGAATCTACAGATTTAAAAAATAATGAAAAAGGTGGGGGGAAGCAATAGGGCAGCCAGAGGGGGAGGAAGAGAGGGACGCGCAGTGCCCAAACCGGCCCTCCTCCAGCCGATGGCGACCAATCAGGGGGCACCAATGGCTGTGGCACGCCTCCACTTAAAAAAAGTTGGGGTAAGTGCCCTATTTTTTTTTAAGTGGGGTTTCTGGGGCTTGTCCCTGGATGGCTTCAGGATGACGGATGCGTCATGTAGATGACCTGTGGGCACTCCAAATCCACCCTGGGGCAAACCCTTCGTCAAGACAAGCCTCAGAAGCCTGGCAGAGGGGGTGAGAGTTTGTGGTTGGAACTACTGAGACACAGGCTGCTGCACTGACACACAGGGTGGCAGCCGAAAACAAAACACAACAAAAAAGGAAAGCAGGGTTTAGAGTAAAATGATATCAAGTCCCTGATACCTTATAGTAATAAGTATACCGGAGTGGGGATGCATGCCGTGAGGTTAACAAAACTCCTTACAAGGCTCCAGGCTAGGGTGCAGAACACAGAAGCACTCCTCTTAGGGAGCAACATTGATTGCAAGTCCCACTTGTAGGTACAGATTGCGTTGGATCCGGATTTAACCATTTCTAGAGTAAACCTATTGACATAAATGGGACTTGAGTTACTCATGACTAACTCAAGCACTATTAATTTCAATTGGTCTGTCCTAGGAATTACTAGATCTGGATCCAACCCCGAGTGTCTAGAGTTTTATTCCATCTAATAGCAGTAAATTATTTGTACTTTGCTGTAGTGATCTGTCAGGTGTGCCTTAGGATGGATTCCTGCATTGAGCAGGGGGTTGGACTCCATGGCCTTATAGGCCCCTTCCAAATCTACTCTTCTATGATTCTATGAGCTCACGCCCTATCAGAAACATGAAGGCCCAAACCAGCATTTTCATCTCCCATATCCCCATAATGCTCAGTGGGGATTTTCATTTAGTGTCAGCCGTATACCAGAAATTGATTAGTGTATTTGAACTGCTTAGAGATGTTTTTAAATATGTTCAGCAGTGTATAAATCTATAAAACAAATAAACTTCTCTCTGCTGTGTGAGCCATGTGTAAATGTTAATACAGGACAGAATAGGGAAGAAAAAGTGCACCGATACATTGCAGCCAAAGTAGGCTTCTCGTTTACATTCATTCAGAAAACGCAGATTTGGGGCGCAATCCTATGCATGTTCAGACCAGGGGAAAAAGTCCGTATTTAACTATCTATCTAAACACGTATATGATTGTGCCCTGAATCCTCATATGTGGGCATGCCCATAGACATTTCAAACATAAAGCCCCCAAAAGTCCAAAGCCCCCCACACACACCTTATGAAAGTGGAGCTAATGTTGTTTTTAAGTAGCACACAAATGGAAATTAGAAGCGAAAATACAAAGCACACATTGACCTCTGCAGCCTGGATGGGGTACTGATTCATCCGTGGTAAAACTGACCGTGTCTCCCAATTGAGACAGGTTTGAGTCGTTTGTCATATCCAATTTCATTTTAAATTTCTCAAGAGGGAAACTTGCTAACACGCCCTCTAAGAATAAATCGTGCCAGCCACAACATTTTTCTTCTAGGAAGATTTGCTTTCCCACAGGCATTCTCTATGAATGTCCTGTAGAATCGGCAAGACATTTGTGATTGAAATTTTTTTTTTTTAAAAAAAGTGTTTTTACCCAATAATTACTTTAAAAAATATATATTAAGATACCAGATTGTCAGCAGATGTATGATTTCTGTAAAAAATAACTATTTTGATGACTGAGAAAATGAAAGTTGATTCTGAAAGATGGCGGGGTGGGTGGGGTGGAGGGTACTGAGCTGGAAAGTCAGAATAGTGAGTGCAGTGAATATTCCACCAAGATTATAATTGCTTTTTGTTTCTTACATTTTCTAATTACACTTCCTAATTACATTCCGCATGGAACTGTAAAACAATCTTGTTAGATACTATATTATAGAAAAAGAGTTGGCATGAATATACACAATATCTAAATATATACAGTCGTGTGAAAAAGAAAGTACACCCTCTTGGAATTGTATGATTTTACATATCAGGACATAATAACAATAATCTGTTCCTTAGCAGGTCTAAAAATTAGGTAAATACAACCTCAGATTAACAACAACACATGAGGTATTACACACCATGTCATGATTTATTTAACAGAAATAAAGCCAAAATGGAGAAACCATGTGTGAAAAAGTAAGTACGCCTTATGAATCAATAGTTTGTAGAACCATCTTTAGCAACAATAACTTGAAGTAATCGTTTTCTGTATGACTTTATCAGTCTCTCACATCGTTGTGGGGGAATTTTGGCCCACTCTTCTTTACAACGTTGCTTCAGTTCATTGAGGCTTGAGGGCATTTGTTTATGCACAGCTCTCTTAAGGTCTGGACTTTGACTGGGCCATTGCAACACCTTGATTCTTTTCTTTTTCAGCCATTCTGTTTTTGCTGGTGTGCTTGGGATAATTGTCCTGTTGCATGACCCAATTTCGGCCAAGCTTTAGCTGTCAGACAGATGGCCTCACATTTGACTCTAGAATACTTTGGTATACAGTAGGGTGACCATATTTTGGAAACCAAAAAAGGAGGACAACATGGTTGCCCCCAAGGGGGCGTGTCCAGTACCAAGGGGGCGTGTCCACCCAAACATAGCCTTGGTCACATGTCTGATTTTACAGCACACATTTAAGACAAATCTGTTCTACATAACATCTTAATGTTAAAATCACTGAAATAAAGAACAAGTGAAAGATTCAATGTATCTGAAATTAACTTCACTCACTCCTACTTTTGTAGGTTTTGCTGTACTTTGATGCTTTTGCTATACTCTGTGTGTTACATTCTCCCCTTCCCTCAAATATCTTTTCTGACTGTATCTTCACTCATTGCAAGCTGCTGTTGTTGTTAACAGGGTTTGCTACTGGCCCCAGATCTGTTTCAAATTTGGTATGGCTAAAGCTCTACCTAAAAGCTATCATGGTGCCAACTTTCAGCTTTTTATCTTTAAAAATGACAGTTTAAAAATAATAATTTTAAAACCTCAATTTTTTTAAAAAAAAACCTAAAAAATCAATGGATGAACAGATCTGTTTCAAATTTGGTGTGGCTAAAGCTCTACCTAAATCCTTTCATGGTGCAAAGTTTCATCTTTTTATCTTTAAAAATGACGATTTAAAAACTTCTCCACTTTGGTCTTGTCTGTCCAAAGGACATCGTTCCAGAAGTCTTGTGGTTTGTTCAGATGCAACTTTGGAAAACTAAGCCGTGCTGCCACGTTCTTTTTATTTATTTATTTATTTATTTATTTATTTATTACATTTTTATACCGCACAATAGCCGAAGCTCTCTGGGCGGTTCACAAAAATTAAAACCACAGTAAAACACCCAACAGTTTAAAACACAATTACAAAATACAGTATAAAAAGCGCATATTCTCTCTTTTTAGAGAGAAGAGGCTTTCTCCTGGCAACTCTTCCAAACAAACCATACTTGTTCAGTCTTTTTCTAATTGTACTGTCATGAACTTTAACATTTAACATGCTCACTGAGGCCTGTAGAGTCTGAGATGTAACTCTTGGGCTTTTTGCAGTTTCTCTGAGCATTGCACGGTCTGACCTTGGGGTGATTTTGCTGGGACGTCCTCTCCTGGGAAGATTGGCAACTGTCTTGAATGTTTTCCACTTTTGATTCATCTTTCTCACTGTAGAATGATGGACTTTAAATTGTTTGGAAATGGCCTTATAACCCTTCCCAGATTGATGGGCAGCAGCAATTGCTTCTCTAAGATCATTGCTGATGTCTTTCCTCCTTGGCATTGTGTTAACACACACCTAAATGCTCTAGACCAGCAAACTGAAAAAACTTTGGCTTTTATAGAGGTGGTCATACTTGCTGATGATCAATTAATCACGGGCATTTGATTAGCAGCACCTGTCTGCTACTTAGCATCTTAATTCCTATGGAAGCAGTAAGGGTGTACTTACTTTTTCACACATGGCTTCTCCATTTTGGCTTTATTTCTGTTAAAAAATCATGACACGGTGTAATATGTCATGTGTTGTTGTTCATCTGAGGTTGTATTTACCTAATTTTTAGACCTGCTAAGGAACATATGATTGTTATTATGTCCTGATATGTAAAATCATACAAATCCAAGAGGGTGTACTTTCTTTTTCACACGACTGTATATTAGGCACGCAGTTAATAACTAGCATTATCACTATTGTTTGGGTATCAATGTGTGTGGTGCAGCACTTAGAGTCTTGGACTGGGATTGGCTGAGAAGAATTGGGTTCGGAGTGGGGAATTCAGCCAGGAAGCCAATTGGCTGACTCTGGACCAATCACTGATTTGCAGCCTAACCAACCTCAGAGGGTTGTCGTGAGTATAAAATGGAGAGGAAGAAGACTATGTAAGCCACCTTGGGTTCCTTGCAAGAGGAAAACAGGTGAGATATAAATGTAATAAAGTAATGTAATAATAAATTAATAAATAAAACTTAGCTACATCTCAAATAGGATGGATTAAAATCTGAAGTCTCTTCTCATCTATTCCTGCCCAAGCCCTGAGATTATCATAGGGCCTTCTCTGAATTCCCTCACATTCCCTCAAGGGTATACCTGGGAGCGGGTCTTTTCAATTGTAGCCCACTCATCCAGCTGTGCCTATGTTATTGTTTTCAGCACCTGGCAAAATGTTTTTATTCTCTCAGAAGTTTTAATCTTATGCACATTTCTGCTGCTAGGTTAAGTTTTTGAGTAGTTTTATCACTGTTGTATGTTTAGATGTTCATATGTATTAGCTTCTGCTGTTATTATCGATGTTTTTTTTTATGATTTTGGATTTTATTTCTGTCTTTATTGAACTTCACCTTGAGAGCTATTAGCTATAGGGTGACTAATGAATTTTAGAATTAAATAAAATATCTTTGAGCATTGGAGAAAAAATGATCTGGTATAATAAAGGAGGATCTTAAAAATATAAACTATTCACTGCATATGACTCAGGAAATGTATTGATGTGAGCAGAATGCAGAAAGTTGTCTCAGCTTTAAATTTTCATATTGGTAGATTCAGTGGAGAGTACAAAGAGATATGGTGTCGGATTAAAAAAACCATTGGTGGGTGGGTGTTTTTAAAGTAATGGGGAAAGTAACATCAGAATATGATGTGAACTGTACAAAAATGCAATAAAGGTCACCACTCCTTTTTCCATTATTGTTTTTTAAAAATTAGACATAGGATTGGATTCAACTTGGGGCACAATTCTATGCATGTTTAGACAGGGGGGGGGACTCTTTTTAAACATAGTTTTTTCCTGTCTAAACATGAATAGGATTGTGCCCTTAGTCAAACTTAGAGACTTTAAAATCAGTGAGCTGTAAATCAGTCATGACTACCTTAAGCCCTATTCATTTCAATGGGTTTACTTTAAGTATGACTTGGTCTGGAATTAACCCATGAACTCTTGGTGTGCATTAGAAGATTTTATGAAAGAAATTTGACTAAAAATTAAAATTTATTTGAAGGGAACAAAAGGATTGCACCTGATAGCATGTCTTTCATTTTAGAAAATGGGGAAGAGGCATATAAATGGAAACTGATATCAACACAAACATCAGAATAAAAATGGGAATATATCTTTATTAACTAATTAAATTACTCAGTATCAACATACTTGAAAGAAGATTCCTTGTAAGTAATATTTAAGCCCACTGCATATGGGAAATTCCCCTAAGGCAAAAACAAATAAGTGATGGAAACAGCCAATGCATAACATAGGGTGACCATATGAAAAGGAGGACAGGGCTCCTGTATCTAACAGTTGCATAGAAAAGGGAATTTCAGCAGGTCTCCTTTGTATATATAGAGAACCTGGTGAAATTCCCTCTTCATCACAACAGTTAAGGCTGCAGGAGCTATACTAGAGTGACCAGATTTAAAAGAGGGCAGGGCACCTGCAGCTTTAACTGTTGTGATGAAGAGGGAATTTTAACAGGTTCCCCATATATACAAATGACACCTGCTGAAATTTCCTTTTCAATACAACTATTAAAGATACAGGAGCCCTGTCCTCCTTTCTATATGGCCACCCTACATAACACACCTATCTAGAATAGGTGATCAATACATACAGTCAAATGACTGCAAAATATTGAAATGCTGGGACAGTACAATTAAACTTACAAATGGAATTACACATTACTTAACCACTTTGCCTGTTATCTTTTGGTGGCTTTGTGAGACAGCACATAAAGAGACTGGCTATTTGTGAATTACTAGAAGAAGAAGAAAAAGAGCAGAAACAGGCACACTGCCAGATGAAACCATTGGTTAAGGAAGGACTAAGGTGAAACTTCATACTGCCCTGATAGTGCAGCCAAACTAATCTGAAAAGGCATTCTTTCCAAAGTCAAACATGGGGATAAAATAAATGGAGTGAAAATAAGGCTGTAAGCCTAAACATATTTTCCTGGGAGTAAGCCCATTGAACACAGTAGGACTTCCTTCTGAATAAATGTTCCAATAATTGTGCTATATGGCTGTATCTCTAGGAACACTTACCTAGGAGTAAGCCCCACTGTGTTCAATGAAGCTTACTGTGGTCTGTAGCCTTAGTTTCATTCGCAGTGTTGATTTCAATTGATGCCCAAGTTTGAAGGATTTCTGCTGAGAAGCAAATTTGTTTGCTCATGACATTCTGGGAGTAGTTAACACTTCTTTGACTTTATCAGAATAGAGAAAACAAGATGATCCCAGGAAACCACAGTGCCGTGACTGAATTTGTGTTCCTAGCTTTCCCCAACAGCAGACAGGTCCAGGCCCTGGTCTTCATAGCCATGCTTCTGGTCTACATAGCCAACTTTTTAGGGAATCTTCTCATCATAGTGGCTATCTGGGAAGATCCCCACTTGCACACCCCCATGTACTTCTTCCTGTGGTCCCTTTCCATAACTGAGTTCTGCTTCACAACATCCGTGGTACCCCAGATGCTGGTGAACGTTTTACAAGAGAAGAAGAGCATCACTGTTGCAGGATGCGGCGCCCAGATGTTTTTCTTCATAGCCCTGGGCAGCACTGACAGCTTCCTTCTAGTGGCAATGGCTTATGATCGTTACGTTGCTATCTGCCACCCTCTGCATTACACTCATATCATGACTTGGCAAAGATGTATATGGCTAGTGGCTGCCTCGCTGGCCCTTGGGGGGCTGCTGTCGATGGAAATTGCAGTCCTGATATTTCACCTTCCTTTCAATGGGGCCAACCAAATTGAACATTTTTTCTGTGACGTCAATCAGCTGCTGACGCTGGCGAGTGCTAACACCGACTTTGAGGAGATTGCCCAGTTTGTCGGCAGCATCCTTATACTTTCGCTCCCCTTCCTGTTCATTGCTGCTTCGTACATTTGCATCATCAGGACAATCCTGCAGATCCCTTCCACCAAGGGACGGCTCCAGACTTTCAACACGTGCTCCTCTCACCTCATGGTGGTATTGCTGCAGTACGGCTGTGGCTCTTTGGTGTACCTGCACCCCAAATCCAGGCAGTTTGATAAGATGGATCGGTTGCTGTCATTGGTGTACACCTTTGGCAGCCCTATTCTGAACCCCATTATATACAGCCTAAGAAACAAGGAGCTCAAGGATGCCATAAGGAAACTCTCTCTGAAGGCCAAGCTAGAAGTTAGAGACTCATAGTAGCTGCCCCCTGCTCTGCATCTCTTCATTTCCTCTTCTGTGTAACATCGAGTACAAACTATGCATCATGCGATTTTTTACAATGTGCAGCTCCCCCAACTGACATCCTTGGCTGATGGAAGGGGTGGGCGTACAGAGTTGTGATGGTATTATGCCATGTAATCTGTGCATTCAATGTCACAAGGATGCGAGAATAAAGAGGCATGGAGTGGTAGGAGCTGCATAGTTTAGCCCCAAGGCAATTCCTGGCAACTTTGCCATAGTTCAAGAAATGGTTGGTGTATGCGCTTAAAATAATGTTATCTACTTGGTGTGTCTGGTATAGGAAGGGGTGGAGAACTTTCGGCCGTGGGCCAAATCCAGCCCTATGTGTTTTCCCAGATGGGCACGCCCCCTTTGCCTGGGCCTGCCTCCTTTCCCCCAACCACTGAACACTTGGTGCTTGCCCAGCTTTTGTGCAGTTTTCCCTCCATTGATAAAGGCTGGAATGCCTTAGCTCAGCTACTGGCAGGAAGAGCGTTGGCTTGTGTGTGTTTTGTTTTCTATCTTTGGCCCTTTGCCTTCAGCACCATCCTGCACTGGAATGCAGCCCCTGAGAGCTTCTCCAAAATTTAATTTGGCCCTTGGGCTGAAAGAGGTTCTTTTAAGACGAGAAAAAGAATAGAGAATAATTTGAAATTGTTGCTGGATCAGCAATGGCTTCCTGCTGCCAAAGGAGTTCTCTCAAACTATGTCAAAAAAAGCCACCTTAACGGCCAGCACTAGGTGTGGCTTTAAATGCATCTTGCCGTTTCACATGCAGGTCTCTTAATATGCAAATAGCATCAGCTGAGGGAGATGGGGTTGATAATTTTTGGGGTTGGAGCAGGTGGCAGGCCTAAAGGGGGGATTTAACCCTATTCTCCCCTCCCAAGGACCTGAGGAATACTCCTCCTCTGAAGCCACCAATTGCACTGTGAGGAAATCCCCTATTGACCCAAATTCAAAGATACATGGTCCTTTTCCACGAGCCCCTGCCAAAGGAAGTGAGGCAGGTGGCTACTAGGAGGAGAGCTTTCTCTGCTGTGGCACCCCGGCTGTGGAACAAGCTCCCCAGAGAAGTTCGCTGGCGCCTACACTGTACTCCTTCTGTCGCCAGCTGAAGACCTTTTTATTTTCTCAGTATTTTAACACCTAATTTAACTTAAATTTAAACTTTGCTGTTTTAATTCCATATTTTAACCCATATCAATTTTTGCTGTGTGGTTTTATCCTGGTTGTGCTTTTTATGTTGTATTTTGTATTTGTGTTTTTAGATTGTTGGTTGTTTTTATGCTCTTCATGGTTTTAATTTTTGTGAACCGCCCAGAGATCTGACTCTTCTGAGGTTGTGCTATAAAATGTCCACTAGAGGGTGATGTCCCCATTGAAATCTATAGACCACATGGTCGTTTGTCTCTTCTCCATGAAAAGTGCTCACTTCAAACATGGAAGAGAACCAGAAAGAGAGCCCATGGTAAGGAAACGCGATCCCCCCACCCCATCTGATGAGACACATGTCTAGTTTTGCTCTCAAGAAAATAATGTGAAAGAATTTCCAAGAAGATTTAAGATTAAAAATAAATAAATGGATATGCTGGTTGACAGATTACTGGACAGATGTGGTCTAGGACCACTGGTCATAGGGGTGTGCCCAGGCACACCCTAATATCTTCAAGGGTGGTGGCCTCCACTTCCCTCCCGCTCCCATGATCGGCAATGGCATGCGCAGCTTTCCAAAAAATAAAGCAGGCATTTACCTTTAAAAAAATAATAAATAAAATTCCCTGGGGGCACACCCTAATGAAATGTGCTGGGCATACCTATGCCACTGGTGGAAGGATCAATGTACTGGCAACACAGATCAACCACATTTATCGCTAAGCTTAGTGAACTGACAAAGCATTATGGGAGTTCTTACAAAACATGTAATCCATCACCGCCAAAGGCTTTAGAGAATGCCCTCTTGATCAGTGGTAGGTGTCCCTATTTCCACTTCAGATATTTTGGACTACAACTCCCGTAATCCCCAATCATTGCCCATGCTGGCTGGGCCTTAGAAGAGTTGTAATCCAAAATATCTGGAGGGCTCCAGATTGCCTACCACTGCTCTTGATTACATGTCATCTACACATCAGCTCTACACACAGACATGGAAATTGCTTCCTCCAGACTCCTTTTGGAAGACTATAGCTTTTGATCACCATTCTGTGCAGCCTAGAGATCACAAATACACCAACCCTCTCAACTGGAGAAATTGCTTCTAGACTCTAGAGCAGGCTCAAAGCCTGCTGTTTCACCTGGGCAAAACAGCTTGATTTGGGATGTCACACTGGGTTGCTTGGAACAATGTCTTAATTATACTGTTGTAAACGCCTTACTTCCTCAAGTGGTAAAAAGTTCCAAGAACAGCATGATCCAGATTTGGCTTCCTTTGGATGAGCGCATATTGGATTTATGACATATTTATTTGCTTTTACACATATAGAGCACAAGTGGAAGCACACAGTAGTGCGCACACCTTTCACCAAGCTCTGATGGTTATCACTCAAAGAAGATATCTAGGTCTTCCAACCATGAAGGGCTTTTCTATATAAGTGATTTATTGTAAAATCATCATTCCCTACTCGCGGTTATTTACAGGTTCTTTAGATGATGTCATTACCCTCCAAGTTTCGCTAAAGAGCACTTTTGATGAGCTTTTTTTTTTTAGAGTAGGGGAAATGCAGTATTAAATTGTAAAAGCAAAAGACAATGCTTTTTTCCTTTGTGTATTTGTGCTATTCTGCAATACCACCTAGAGATTATGTGGTGTGAAAGCAGGAAAGGAAACAGCCCTCCTGTAGTGCTCAGATCTGAATTCTATGATGAAACCAAAAGTAGTTACAGCCAATTAAGAGCTGATTAACAGCCTCATGTAGAAATGTTCTAAATCTCCCAACCTTTTACTCAAGCTGAAGACACATCAAGCAGCCATTAGTAAACAATCTCCTTAAAAAAGGAGGTTAAGCCAGTCCTAACAATATGTTATGATAGGGTGACCATATGGAAAAGAGGACAAGGCTCCTGTATCTTTAACAGTTGCATAGAAAAGGGAATTTCAGCAGATGCTATTTGTTTGCATGTAGCACCTGATGATCCCTCTTCATCGCAACTGTTAAAGCTGCAGGAGCCCTGCCCTCTTTTGTATCTGGTCACTCCAGTATAGCTCCTGTAGTGATGAAAAGGGAATTTCACCAGGTGCTGTGTGCATACACATGACACCTGCTGAAATTTGTGGTAAATGAAACACACAACACTACTGCCATTTGCAAGAGAGAGAGAAATACAGAGATCTGAATTTAGGCTCTAGTTTAGGCTCATGTCTTACACTGTGCATTGAGCGGGAGGTTGGACTCGATGGCCTTATAAGCCCCTTCCAACTCTACTATTCTATGAGTCTATTAATGAAGGCCAATTCAGCTATCAAAAAGACACAGACAATGGCAAAGCTCTTACTTCTCAGTAGGCATGTTTAAATGTCTGGATTCAAAACCAGTTTTGCCCTAATAAGTGAGATGCAGGGAAGAAAAAGCTGCGTCATCACTGTCCTTGCTGACACATGTCTTTTTCTGGAATGTATTTAGCTAGATTTCTAGACCACCATATCATTGCTCAGAGCAAACCTCAATGGACCTGTATTGGCCACTATTGATCATGGTTCTTCACTTTTATGTCTAGCTTAGTCCTAAGCAGGGCAAACTAGGTTTTGCACGAACACCCTATCTATGATGCCACACGTCCATTACGGCCATGGGTGCAGTTGGGTAATTTTATACATTTCTTCATCATCTTCCTATTTGTACTTGTATACCACTTTTCCACAAAATTTTGCCCACAGCAGCTTGCAACATAACAAATGAACAACAATAAATATAATTTATAGGATATCAATCAGCAATAAATGCAACATCATTAAAATACAATATAAACCATTACAAATAACCATAACATTGGCAGGTAAATGCATAGTAGATATATCAACATATATAATATGTAATAAAACAGTACAAATAAATAAATGAATCCATCAACTGAGCACTAAAAAGGAAGAGAATAAAGCACAATACAAAAATATTAACTAATATATATACATCTTCGTTTCACAAGAGGGTTCTCCACAATTAGCCTACTAGCACAGGTTGGCAGTTGCACATCTGACTTGTGGCAGCTTTCCTCTCTCCCATCTCCTCTCATTGTTCTTTCCCTCTCACACACCTAAGATGGTGGAGATTGACAGTCCTTCTTCAAGCTCTGGATACCCACAAAGGTTTGACATTAACTCAGCCTCTCTCCACCAAGCACCCCTTCCAGCAGTGGTCTTCAGGGAGCAGTCTTCTTCAGGCTCCAAGGTGATGGAAGGTGGAAATTCTCAAGCCCTTGATGTTAGACCCTCATCAGCAAATTATTATTATTATTATTTATTTATACAGCACCATCTATGTACATGGTGCTGTACAGAGTAAAACAGTAAATAGCAAGACCCTGCCGCATAGGCTTACATTCTAATAAAATCATAGTAAAGCGATAAGGAGGGGAAGAGAATGCAAGCAGGCACTGGGTAGGGTAAACAGGCACAAGGTAGGGTAAAACTAACAGTATAAAGTCCAAACAGCATCAGGTTTTAAAAGCTTTAGGAAAAAGAAAAGTTTTTAGCTGAGCTTTAAAAGCTGCGATTGAACTTGTGGATCTCAGATGTTCTGGAAGAGCGTTCCAGGCGTAAGGGGCAGCAGAAGAAAATGGACGAAGCCGAGCAAGGGAAGTAGAGACCCTTGGGCAGGCGAGAAACATGGCATCAGAGGAGCGAAGAGCACGAGCGGGGCAATAGTGTGAGATGAGAGAGGAGAGATAGGAAGGAGCTAGACCGTGAAAAGCTTTGATGACTCTGGACTTAATGAGCTTATGGGAGTGGTGGGTCTTCCCTCTTTAGATGGTACTGTATATTACTTCACTTACTTTAAAATGTGGTGAGCCTGCCCTGCTGCATTTGCCTGGCCCTCTCTTGCTTATTCTGCTGTGTGGTTGTTGCTGCAGAACATGGGTGGGACGGTGCTGTTGCACCATGACCTGCTTGTCGGTCCCTGGCCGATGGCTGGTTGGCCACTGTGTGAACAGAGTGCTGGACTAGATGGACCCTTGGTTTGATCCAGCAGGGCCCTTCTTATGTGGGGCCTTGGAGTTCTGCCCCAAGGTCCTACCTTGTTGGCACCACTGACTACAATATTCTAATGATGGAGAAACATGTGAGATAGCTTTGGTATTAATTTGATATCATATGACTGTTTCTTTATTGTTTGATATATTATTGCCTATTATTTTGACACTGATGATCATATATGGACTGGGGGTGTTCTTGCTATTCCGTTTGGATTTCCTTCAGGAAAGAAAAACATGTTATAAATATGAAATGAAATGTCTCCTTGGCACAACCCTTTGATAGGTTCCCATTTGGATCAGCTACTGAGCTGACAACAATCTTGGGCTGACAGCAATTCAGTGAGATTGTTTTCCATCTACAAAAATGGCAGCCAAAGGAAAAATGGTAACAATGTGCCTTATAGTTCCTCGGCTAGACTGGGATTAGCAACAAGACCCATACCCTATTTATAAACCCAAGGGAAAGGATAAGTAAGGGGGCTATTGTGGGTGGTTATGAACTAGGTGGGAGCTTCTCCTGAAAGGATGCTTTATTTTGCAATTCCCACCCCGACGCCGCTCCAAGTCAGTGTGAATGTTTGACCCATGGCTAGTGTCAGATTATAATCTGCTTTCTCTTGGAAATGAACCTATATAAGGCTCTCTTCACTTCTGTATTCCTTAGGCTGTAGATTAAGGGGTTGAGCATGGGGGTGACTATTGCATAAAAAACGGACACCACCTTATTGAGGTTGATTGAAGAAGCAACTTTAGTACGGACATACATGAAGAAAAGTGTGCCATAGAAGACAGACACCACTGTGAGGTGGGCAGTACAGGTTGAAAAGGCTCGGTGGCGTCCTACTAAGGAGTCAATCTTCAGGACTGTGGAGATAATGCGGACATACGATACTATGATGACAAAAGAGGAAGCCAGGAGCACGACCAAGGAGATCAGGAAGTCAACCACCTCCTTCAGGGAAACGTCAGTACATGAGAGAACAAGGAGCGGAGAGGCATCACAGAAGAAATGGTCTATCTCATTGGGGCCACAAAAAGTCAACTGTGACATGAAGTAGACAGGCAGCACTGGGGTGAGAAAACCAGCTAGCCAGGAGCCAGCTGCCAGGAGCAGACAAGTGTCTCTACCTACCATCTCTTGGTAGCGCAGTGGCACACAGATTGCTACGTAGCGGTCGTAGGCCATAGCTGCTAGGAGGAAGCATTCAGTGCTGCCCAGGAAGGTGAAGAGGTAAAGCTGTGCCAAGCAGGCGGGGTAGGAGATAATCCTACCACTAGGGGACCCAAAGCCAGACAGCATCTTCGGCACAGTGAGGGAGGTGTACCAAATGTCCAAGCATGAAAGGTGGATGAGAAAGAAGTACATGGGTGTGTGCAAGCGCCTTTCTGTTGCCACAACTAGGACCAGGATGCCATTCTCAGCCAGGGTCAGCAAGTACATGACCAAGAAGCAGCTAAAGAGAGGCAAGTGCTCCCCACGGGTGCTGGTGAAACCTCCCAGGACAAATTCTGTCACAAGAGTCCAGTTCTCATGTGGAGGTTGCATCTGGAAGGACCAGTACAGAACTGTTAGAACATGGTGCTCATGGACAACAGCAGAAGGCTCATTCTAAACATTGAAAGACTTGAATTCATTTATTTTAAAATAAATTTAAAGTATATGTTTTTAAAAAATAACTTATTTTTCCCCCTTTTCCAGGTTTTCTACATTGACAGTCCAAGACAATGCACTGAAAGAGTGTGTGTGTGTGTGTGTATAGAGCAATTAGCTCAGTACAGGAATACTTAGATACTAATCTCCACTCAACCATGAAGCACACTGAGTAAGCTTGTGCCAGTTAATATCCGTCATCTAAACTATCTCACGGGTTGTTGTAAGGATAAAATGGCGATAATCGCATAGATACTTCCCTAAAAGATTTTCTGCATATCTACAGGGTTGTTTTTAAAAGGACATCGAAGCTCCAGCTCTCACAACACATTACTGGTCTGGCTTCCATACAATAGGTAGGACTCTCTACAGGGCTGCTTTTTTTTTTTTAATGGATTGTCAAGTGTGATGGTGAAGCTTTCTTGACTTGGTGATAGAAAGTTATAAGAGGGAGCCAGGCATGTTTTATTTAAAGACTGGGTTCACACAACATGATAACCCACACTCAGTGGTTGAGTATGGACTGAGTGTGAATTGTCGTTGAACCGTGAGTTGTTGTTGAACCATGGATTATCATGTTGTCTGATCCCAGCTGTGCTAACAAACCATGGTTTGTTAACTGTGAACAAACCATAGTTCACAACCTAACAATAAATCATGGGTTTGCAAGGTGTCTTGTGTGAGAAAAATAAGCCACCCTGCGGAAAACATACTGGGTTCACACAACACAATAACCCACAATTCAACAACAACCAATGTTTTTAATTTTTGTAAACCGCCCAGAGAGCTTCCGGCTATTGGGCAGTATAGAAATGTAATAAATAAATAAATAAATAAATAAATAAATAAATAAAGTTATCATGTGAACCCAGTCAAAATCTTTGAATGGATTGGCCACCTAAATCCAGAAAAACTGTTGCACATTGGTGAAATCCAGCAGTATCTGTCCACCAGTGGAATGGACATATGTGGGGGATGGATATCCCCTTCCCCCTGCATTTGTTGTGTGTGCCCCAAAAATCTGCTCCGGAGGGACAGGGACCCTCCAGAGCTCATTTTTTTTGTGGGGGGGGGGAGTGATGTGTAATGGAACAAGAAGTCCCATTGCACGAGCAGAAATCTGATCACATGACAATTGATGTCACACTATGCCTGATTTTCACGGTTCTAGGCACAAAACTCTACAAAACTAGGGATGAATTATGGTTTGATTATTGGAGTCAATGTAGCATGGAACAACATATTACTCCCTACTAGTTAATGTGATGCAACATATGAAAATGTTTAACTATGACCATGATTAAACTGCAAATGTTACTGCAAATCCATCAACTCTTTAAACCTGGAGGCAGGAGTCTAATGGGAAGTTATCCGACTTGAAATTAAAGTTACCCATGGCTTTTCCCATTAGAGTTTTTCAGTATCTCTTGAGGAAAGCATCTTTCTGATAACATTACACCAACTGTTTCCCCAATTCAACAGTGTGAGGCTGATGCAGATGTAGATGTACATCTGCCCCACAATGCTCATCTGGACCCCACTGAACTTGATGCCCACATCTGTTGAGAAAGGGGGCTTCTAATCACACAATGCTCATGAGTAGAGCAAGCCACATCTATCCAAGCCACACTACTATCCCTGCCTTTTCACACCAAAGGAAATAAGATACAGAGCATTTCTGCACCAGGGAAAATCCCACAACTTACTGCAGCTTTCTGCTTATGTTTTTGTCCCACAATCACCATGTGGTCTCTTTACACACTTCCTTTCCCCTCCCCCTCCTTTAACCAGGAGTTCTATACATTACATTTATACAGCCCCGTCTCTTCTTATGGTGTGATTTCCTCTTTGCATGCTGAAACGGAAAGGAGATCTTTTTGTCACTAGCTTTTTTCCATTTCAAATTAAAGTGAGGAAATCCTTCTAAAGAATGAGAGAGGCACTAGATGATTACATCATGTAATCGACCCAGAAACTTTGGTGAGTGGCCAGTCACGAGCGTGCTACGTATAGCACATTTAGAGAAGCCCACAGACACCTAGAACATTTTCTGGCCAGTTCTGTTTATTTGTCAAATCAACAAAACATTATTTTCCATTAGCCATCAGCACTGGATATATAAACCAAAGAGGTCACATTTTGATGCCTTTCCAGAGGAGCATTTGTGCCCATTGTTATTCTCCCCGCCCTGGCCATTGTTGTTTCAATGATCAATGACTGTACAGATTTTGACCTCCTGCTGATCAAACCATGGTTTTTGTCAAGACCTCTGATTTGAACGAATCTATATATGATGTACCTATGCAAGTATTGTTCTTGAAATTTATTTTATTTGTGTTTTGATACTATTGTTATGGCTTATTTATTTACAAAGGGATTTCTCAGCTGCCTTTTGGCCCAAAAGGCCGCAAAGGTGACTTGCAATTTAAAACTTTAAAACAATTTACAAACATTAAAACTTCATGCACAGAAAAATTAAAAGCAGGAGGAAAAACAACCTTAAAACCTTAAGTTCAAAACAAATAATATTTACTTTCTTACTAAGAATATATCACGCCAGCAAGCCCTACATTGATTCATGCAAAATATAACATATACTTTCTGTAGCTCTCTTAAGCCAGAGGACAAATGTCAGAAGCTTTACTTATAATAATACCACTAGAGCAAAGTGAGATAAGTTAAGATTCACTAATTCACAGTGAAATCCTATGTCCCATGGATTTCAATGGGGCTTCCACCCAGAACACGGGGAATAAGATTGTAGCCCTAGACTTACATTTTGGTTCATGGGCTCACTTTTAAGCTGTTCTGTGGTGGAGAACCTGCATCCCTTCAGATGTGGCTGGATTCCAACTCCCATTAACCCCAGCCAGCATGACCAAATATCACATAGGATAGAAGTTATAGTCCATGACCTCTGGAGGCCCTCTATTCCCTACCCACAGCAAGTGCTCATGGGTATATTTTTCCCAATGACAACCGAGGACAGTAGAAAAGTCTAAAACTGAAGGCTGAGTTTTAGAGTGTGTTGGACAAAAGATGTATGGTCCTCATCAAAAGGGATCCAGCTGCAAAATGGAATAAAGAGACGTCTGTTTGACTGCATAGCCAACTATAATGCATTTTGAATTTAAAAGATGCTCAAAGTTGTGTACTTTTTTCTTTTTCTTTTTCATTCATATAAATCAGCTTTAAAATGGCTGGATGAAGTCAGGGACTTATGCAGTCCACTGTTCTTCCCTTTGAGCATACTTTAATTTCCAGCATAGACAATACAGCCTGGCTAAAGCTGGAACAGGAGACGGGCACTACACAGTGTGTCGGGGCTTGGCAGCAGCTGACCTGTAGTCATTTGAGAAAGCAACACCTTTCCATCAAGTCAGCTTGAGGAAAACGGAGCAGCTATGGAAAACGGAACACAGCATGAGCATGACAGTCTCAATGCTTTGAAGCAGGAGTAGGCACGTTGTGGTGGCCCTCCAGTCTCCAGATGTGTGTGTCTACAACTCCCAGCAGCCTTCACCAGCATAGCCCTATAGTGGGGGATGATAGGAGTTGTTGGCCAAACAACTGAAGGGCCACAACTTGCCCACCCCTACTGGAAAAAGTGCAACTACGTACAAGGTGGATGTGTAGCATTATTTATGGTTCCTTAGTTTTTGACCATGTTGGGTTTCTGCAAGTGTATTGCTGCTTTGTATATTTCATGGCCTCTTTGTTTCACTGTGATATAGATTACCTCTCTGCCCACGCACATGCATATTATCTGGCAAGTTTTAAACTGACCCCAGAAAAGTTGTTTTAAATGGATATTGTTTTTTTATGCTTTTGATGGTTTTACATTTTTATATTTGTTTTTAATGTTCACTGTTTTTAACCTTTGTAAACCACCCAGAGAGCTTCGGCAATGGGGCAGTATATAAACGAAATAAATAAATAAATAACCAAACAAATAAATAAAATAGGCATTTAACAAAGTGGGGTCTAGTCTAATTTATGTCCATCCATCAATGGAAGTAAGATGGTCAGGGACCGATTCCCTCTTCTCTTGCAGCCCCCTCCCATATCCCCAATCTACTACAGAGGGTTCAGGGACCCACCAGAACAAATGCTTCAGTGAGGAGGGGGGAGAAAGTTTCATTGCACGAGCAGAAGTCTATTTCTGCAACATCGAATATATCTCGTCTTTATGGTGATACCAGATTTATTGTTGTTTTGCTGCAAGCAACAGACTAACACAGCTGCCCTCTGTAATGTGACAAATAACATACAGGATGCTGGTGAATCCTTCCTTAAGGCTGGTAGGCTGGTTAGATGACTTTTGAGATCCTTCCACCTCTATGGCTGTATGGGATTATCTTCTTTTCTAGTTTTAGACATGCCTGCCCTACAGAAATGGAGGCTAGCCCTCCGTCAACATCATGACGGACAATTTTCCTACGTCATAGAAGACCATTAACCTCTCGATTGTCAATGTGATCTCACTAAGGTCATGCACATAACAATGCTTAAAGGTTAGTTTGAGTTTACACCTGAACTCTGGGGTTTACTACCAACAAAGGACTATTTTAAAAAGAAGTATATATGAAATGGCAATGGGATCAGATGTTCCATTATTTTTAAGAACTAACTTTGGTGACCAGAAGGAACTGGCACAGATTATTTCATTATTTGCTACCATTTCATCGCTTCAGGCACCTTCCTTTGAGTCACTGAATGTACCCATTCTTGGGACCAATGTCCACATTATAGCCATCATGTATAGGATATTAATTTAAAGGATCCCAAATGGCAGGTATCACCATTTGATGAGTAATTTGCATACAGCAGCTCATACAATGATGAAAAAAACTCCAAACAAAACAAACTATGATGGCATGATGAAAATGGTCCAGTCTACATGGTGAAACAAAGTGATTTAAATTGGCTTCCACTTGGTGGCCATAACATTTGCACCAGGCCTTAGGAACAAGAAGCTAAAGCAAAATGGATCACTAACTTTATCCAATCTGGCTATTTCATAGAATTGATTATCCTTCTAGGCTAAATAATACTCACCATCTGCACCTCCAAGACACAATTTCCCAGCTCTGTTCATCTAGCTGTTCTCCTGGTATAGCAGTGGGTGTTGATTGAGATGGTCTCTCGATCTTCCATCACATCATTGTCCCTCAAGTCATGAATGCTGAATGACTCTGGACCGCTGAGAGCAGACACATGACAAGAGTTGCCCTAGAAAAGGTTGTTGTAGAAGCTTCCCAGTTACCCTGACTCCAGGGAATGGAGTCTCTAGACAGTAAACACTGTCTAATGAATAGCAGGGGAACACCAAGGTGCAGAGGGGAGCTATAGTGTGTGTGTGCGTGTGTTTGCTGGGTTCTGGTAACTGATGGAATTCATCTGCAGATGGAGCTCAAAATACAAAATCAGCAGATGTATAGAGCTCACATCTCTTATGTTCAGTCATTAGCACCATCAGTACACTTCACCCTCTTCCCCTGGCCAGGGCCGGCGCCAGACTATTTTGCACCCTAGGCAGGCGTGCCGTTCTGAAGCCAAACCCCACCCCACCCACGCCTGGCTTTGAAGCCAGGACGCTGGGGTTGGGGGGCGGGGCGGTGGCTTCAGAATGGCGCGCTTGGGCACGCCGTACTGAAGCCGCCCCCCCTGCGCCCGCTCCTGGCTTCGAAGCCAAGTCACTTGGATTGGGGCGCAGGGCGGAGGCTTCGAAGCGGCGCACCCAGAAGTGGCTTCCGGGCGCGCCGTTCTGAAGCCGCTGCCCCCCCAACCCCAGCGTCCTGGCTTCGAAGCCAGGAGCAGCTTCCGGCCGGGCGCTGGCTTCGAAGCCAGGACGCTGGGGTTGGGGGGCAGCTGGGGGGGGGAGCTTTGGAACAGCGCGCCCAGAAGCCGCTCTAGGAGAGCAGCTTTCAGGTGTGCCGTTCGGTGCCCTCCTTTGCTTGGTGCTCTAGGCCGCCGCCTGAGCTGCCTTTATGGCAGCACCAGCCCTGCCCCTGGCCCCATTGCCTCCCCCGGCATTTACACCAGTTTTTCACGACTCTAAAAGGTTGAAATGCCTCTTTCTAAGGCTTCATTACTGCCTTTTGTGATCCAAACCAAAGCATGCTCCCAACATCATTTTGACCTTTCTCAGTGGCAAAATTGGAAACCGGGAGAGAGAGAAAGAGAGAGATTTCAACCACATTCATCATTGCATTTAGAGCTCCAGAAGCACCTGATTGATGGTGTTCAATGGAAAGACATGTCCTCCACTTTTATCATTAGTTTATTGGCAGTAGTTTTGTATGTTCCTTACCCACCCCTGGCTGTCCACCCCACAGTTAACAGTTAAGTCCCTTTTTGAAAGCTGTGGATTTAAGCACAGGAAGAGGGGAGCACACAGCTACCATGGACATTTGCAAGCCGAAAGGATTACAAAATGGGGAGGCAAAACGATTGGAGGAGGGAAGCCTTATGGCTGTTTGGCACCAAATATTTATTATTTATTACTTCAGAAAATTTTACTATGCTTTTCTCCTAAGAGAGAGAGCGAGAGAGAGAGATTTGCTCAAAGCATCTTACAGAACAAAAATAAACATGAACATAATCATTAAAATGCTTTTTTTCAACAAATTAGAAGCAGCAGCCAAACCCCAACAATAAAATTAATAAACAGTTAATAAAATGAAACAACAGCAGAGTCAAATGCTTGTTTGTAGAGAAGTGTATTCACTTGGCTGCAGGACACAGCTAAAATGGAAGGTGACCTAATGTCTTAGGGCAGAGAGTTCCACATACAAGGTGCCATAACCAAGCAGGCCTCTCCAGCTGGAATGGTACAGTGGAACCACTGAAGAATTTTGGTTAATTGTTTGGAGAAAAAAGAAAAAGAAGTAATCCCAAATTCCCATGTTTGCACAAAATAGTGCAAACATGGGAAGGGTAGAGTCGCTAGTTACTACATCAAATCATAGGGAATATCCAATAGGTACCACTTACACTCACATAACCACATGGTGCTCATAAAAGCAACGAATGTGCCGTAGATATGGATGTCCATAGATGTGGAGGAGTACAGTATCCCAAGTACAAAATGTTACAGTCAAAGTGCTGAGAAAGATGTGATATCTTCTGAGCAGAAGTGCAACCTTGAGGGAGAAGATGTCAATTGCATGCTACAGGAAGGAAATAGATAGGAATTTAAAACACCCGCTAGGAGCCAATCTAAAACCCAAATGGGTTTTGAAGAGGTTCCATTTAAATACAGATTTTCATAAATTCAGGTTAAATCCTCCCAGGGCAAAAAAAAAAACTTTTCGTGGGGCAAACAGCACATGAAAGGGGTTCATTTGGGGGTTGGGGGGTGGAATCCAGGGGGAACTGAACATCATTAAATGGGTAGGTGAGGGAGCTCAGATCCCAAACAGCAAGCACATTTTGAGAATTGTTTATTAAGCAACAGCTCCAAGTGACTCATACAAGTAAGTCAAGCCATGTTCTTCTGAAGCAGGGAAAACACTTTGGGTCAATAGGCAATTTGATGGGAGGAAAATGCTTTCCAACCCCAAATATAGTAACAGGTAAGATCCTGAGCACAACCAACCACACACGAGACCCCCAGATGATGACGACGATGATGATGATTTTCAGCCCTATATACCACCCATGTACAGTTTTTAAAGGCAACATTTCCAATCTGTTGCATCCTATCACTAGCATTATCTGCTGGGAATACTAGACAATATGCCACTTATTTTATTTATTATTTATTTATTTATTGCATTTTTATACCGCCCAATAGCCAAAGCACTTAAGATGCTATAACCCTCCTCCATTGACACAATAAGCCAGGGTTCATTAATAGCTGTAAGAGTAGTTGCCATATTTTCTCAAAAAGACGCAGGATGAAAGAAAACTGCTTGAAGCAATACTTTTCTCAATCATATTTGTAGGGCAGCATAGCAAACTTTCAGGTAGAAGGAGTTGTTTAACTCAAAAGGTTGTTAGCCTGATCTACGGGTTTTTTTTTTATCATGGCGTGGGGGGAATGGCATGCTTTCCAGAACACCCCCTCCCCGGATGTCCCCTTTTTTGGTTTCCCAAATATGGTCAACCCAGGCAGTAATTCATAGGGAAAAAGATTTACAACATTGCAATTCTTTATGGGCTGGACTGGGAATGCGGCGTTATCTCTAGCAGGCTTTGTCATGGGATAAAGAATGTTGGGTTGAACCTATTATCTGTTACCTATGTGCAAATGTCTTCTCATTCTTTGAAGGCATCCATTAACCCGGCTGCAATAGAAACAAATAAGAACATCAATGTTAAAAAGTGAGATAATGTGGCACCTTCAGAGCCAGTTCAACGCTAGCCACGGAAACTAAAATGTTTTCCCTCATACCTTTCTTGGTGGAGGGGCTGTAGTAGAACACATACTTCACCTGCGGAAGGTCCCAGGAACAATTCCTGTTCAACTCCTCCAGTTAAAAGTATCAGGTAGAAAGCTATGGAAAAGACCTTGCTTTGGCAACCTTTAAGTAACTCTTTGACATGAATTAGAAGAGCGTAACTGTCAGTTCCACTATAGGGATTTAACAAGGGAAGACAACTACCTGCCTTACAAAATTCCTCAGTACAAATTCACATAAATGCACACTTTCAACAAACAGCCTTTATCAAGCCTCTGTGAGTGAAAGATGTTCATGGCAATGCAGTAAAAAGCACCTTCCCCAGTCTTGTGCCCTCCAGATATGTTGGACTGAAACTCCCACAATTCCCAGCCTGCATGGCCAATGACCATACAGGCTGGGAATTATGGGAGTTTCAGTCCAACACATTTGGGGGACACCAGGTTGGGGAAGGCTACAGTAAGGACAGCTTTCCCTCTCTGCCTCAGACACTTGTTCTTTACTTGGTTGAGGACTTTCTGTAAGGCTCTTTTCACATCTTTGTTCCTCAGGGTATAGATGATAGGATTCAACACTGGGGTGATGATAACATAAAACACAGATACAACTTTGTCCATCTCAGAAGCTCGGCCAAAATGTGGACAGAGGTACATGAAGATGACTGTGCCATAGAAGATAGTAACCACCATGAGGTGGCTGAAACACGTGGAAAAGGCCTTGAGCTTTCCAGAAGCAGATGGGATACGGCAGACAGTTGAAACAATCAGAGTGTAAGAAGTCAAAGTCAGAAGGAAAGACATGAGCACAACCACCGCAGAGACCAGGAAGACCATTGCATTGGCCATGAAGGTGTTACCAGTCGACAGCTTAATGAAGGGGGCCGTGTCACAGAAGAAGTGGTCGAGTTGGTTGCTGCTGTTGAAGGGAAGCTGGGAGATGTAGGTGATAGGCAAGAAGGGTGTCAGGAAGCCACTCAACCAGGAACCCAAGGCTAGGCAGGCACAGGTATGGTTGTCCATGAGCATTGGATACTGCAAGGGGTGGCAAATGGCTAAATACCTGTCATATGCCATGGTAGCCAGGAGGAAGAATTCTGTGGTTCCAAAGAAGAAGAAGAAATACATCTGAGTAAGGCACACCTGGAAGGAGATGGCATGGGAGCCTGTGAGCAAGTCCCGCAGCAGCCGAGGAATTGTGACTGAGGTGTAGCACATCTCTAGGAATGAGAAGTTGCTCAGGAAGAAGTACATGGGGATGCGCAGACCTGCATCTATATTTGAGATGAGAATGATCAAGGCATTGCCAAGCAATTCAAAGAGGTAGATCATCAAGAAAGTGAGGAACAAGAGGACCCGGAACTTCTGGAGTCCAGGGAATCCCAACAAGATGAATTCAGGGGCAGAAGTGTCATTCAGCATATTCTTGGTGTTGCCTGTCCAGCAAGTATCAGAAGACAGAGGGATGAGCTGGGGCAAGGAGGAAAAAGGAAACAAAGACAAATGTGTGGTCAATAAAAGAGACATCAGACACAAAAACCAGCATTCATTGTTCCTAATCAACACATCATGGATATCTGAGTACACTTTCATTTTCTTCTATTCAGACAAAGCTTCCTGGGTTCACCAGCCAGAATTCTTATACAAGTAAATGTGCAGGTTTCATTCACAATATTTTTGTGTGTATAATGAAGTCAACCAAATTAGGCTTCCCAGCCACTTAGTAATGCTAATTGGTCTTGTATGTATGTCCAAATCACAATTCACCACATTCTGGATTTTTTTCCAGAGATGAGTTAAGTGGCAGGTTGTAGTGACTCATGAACTGGACATTCTGAAGAGATGTCCAGCAGCACTCCAAAACCAATAGGGGTTGGTTGTGTGACTCAGCTCGAAATCAAGATAGATTCAACAACCCAAAACCTGCCTGTGATCTAACCTAAGAGCCTTGCAGGTAGCCAGAACTCACTCAAACCTCCATGTTCACCTCCTCAGTCAGAGCTTTGAAGCAAAGGATTTCCCATTGCTCACTGTAATCATTCCTTCTCCAGTTTTGATATTTGATTTCAAGTAACACATTTCTCCCAGATACTTGAAACACATAGATAGGATTGGAAGGTGGGGAGAAGTTCTAGGAAGAATCAAATGCAATATTCTAAGACTGAAGAAACTCAGACATGGCAGTAGGTTAACATAATTAAGTGAACTGAAAGAAAGAACCTGGCTAGGATGGCATGCTATAAAAATCTTGAAGAACTCTTATCTTCAAACAAATACAAATACATACAAAATGGGATAACCCTGATAAGCTGCAGGTAGCATTGATGCCTTTTGCTTATGCCTCACAATATGTGACATTTTATGTTCTGATGCAATCTGTACGCTATGAATGTA
Source organism: Elgaria multicarinata webbii (assembly GCF_023053635.1). NCBI lineage: Eukaryota > Metazoa > Chordata > Lepidosauria > Squamata > Anguidae > Elgaria > Elgaria multicarinata. The sequence goes on along the minus strand of NC_086172.1, from coordinate 79,965,744 downwards.
AATTCATAAAATGCAAATATTTAAAAATTGGGGTTAACATGAATTTTGTTAAAGTCTTCATTTGGGGTGGGAGGAGCCATAGCTCAGTGCACCAGTCTTCCCGAATTGCGTGCTCTCCAAAGGTTTTGGACTACAACTCCCAGAATTGTTGTTGCCACAATCCAAAACATTAAAACATCACATAGAAAAAAATAGAACAGAGAAAAATGACCTTTAAATCTTACACCCCAAACAAGTAATATTTACTTTCTAATTAAGAAAGTATCACACCAGCAAGCTCTACACTGATTCACATAAAATGCAACATATACATTCTGCAGCTGTCTTATACCGGATGCCAAATATTGGAGGCTTTACTTATAACAGCACCTTCAGAGCAAAATGAGGTAAATTAAGACTCATCAGTTCACAGTGTAATCCTATAAATCCCATGTAGTTCAATGGGGCTTTCTCCCAGAAAACTGAGGATAAGATAGCAATGGGATCGGATATTCCCTTATTTGGCCTGATCTGCATGATGAGATGGAGTGATTTAAATTGGCTTCTACTTGGTGGCCATAACATTTGCACCAGGCCTTAGAAACAAGAAGCTAGAACAAAATAGACTATTCATCCAATCTGGCAATTCCATAGAATGGATTATCCTTCTAAGCTAATAGTACTCACCACCCACACCTCCAAGTTCTCCTAGTTCAATGAGATGTGGCTTGAGAAGGTCTCTCCTCCTTCCTCACATCATGGTCTCCCAGTCATGAGTGCTGCTGGATGACTTTGGACTACTGAGACCACACTGATAAGAGCTACCCTAAAAGTGTGTCACAAGATTGTTGCACAAGCCTCCCTGTTACCCTGACTCCAGGGAATGGACTCTCAATAATATGGAAAAAGCCACTGTTTAATGAGTAGCTGGAGAACACCAAGGCACCCAGGGGAGATACAGGTGTGTGTGCTGGGATCTGCTAATTGCTGGGGGAAATGGATGAAAGGGTGCTGTTACACTCATGTCCTGCTTTGTTGGTCCCTGGCCAATGGCTGGTTGGCCACTGTGTGAACAGAATGCTGGACTACATGGATCCTTGGTTTGATCCAGCAAGGCTCTTATTTTCTTAATTGATAGAATTCATCAGCAGATGAGCTCAAAATACAAAATCAACAGATGTGTAGAGGACACATCTATTAGGTTCAGTCATTAGCACCATCAGTACACTTCATTGATGTGTAGCAGGTGTGTGGAACCCCAGGCCTGTGAGCCCAATCCAGCCCAACTGGGTTCCTCAAATGACTGTGCCAACTTCCCCAAAATGGGTTCATCACCTTGGAGAGCACCTTTAGAGTTCTGACTGAAACCCAGAGCAGATTCACAGCCTCACTGAAATTGGGGCCACCAGCCTCCAGTGCAGCAGACACTTCACTCTGCTTCATGAAAGGACTGGCATTCAGGTGGATACAGGCTTTGGTGTCCATGGATAAGGGCAGGAAACTTTGTGGGATGAAGACCTCCCCACTTCCCTAACTTCTAAAATCCTTACCTAGAACCCTGCCAATTTGCCACACCTTTACAGAGTGTCCAGATTTCACAAGGTTTTCCTGTGCAACCATAAGAAAATTATGCCATTGTCATGATCTCATAGCAAGCTGGGGTCAGGGACAAGAGGATACATTCACCACATACCTTAAATCACATGGGCTATTTTCCATCCACTGTGATGCAGCCATTGCAGAAATGAAGCAGGGATCCTTTGGACACCAACAGAGCGCAGTCCAGTTCACAAAGGAAGGAATCACTCAAAAGACATATTTTCCAGCAGGCGATCTTTGCATGCAGGGAAGGATTTTGCTTCCAGCCTGAACTAGCCCTCACCTTACCAGAATCAGCATCCATCTTGTGCTGCATGCTGACCCATTCAGTGCTGCCTTTCCAAACTGCCCAGAACAGCAGCTGCACAACATATAGCCACAAGCAAGATATGAATGTGGTCAGTCGTGTCCCTGGCAGCCGCAGTAGGCAAACTGAACAGGGTGGTTGGAGAGGCGCTAAGGCCTCTAGTGAGAGCGGCTGTGCTGATAGAACTTCAGTTGATGACCCTACAGACTTGCAATTTGCTGCCCGTGGGTGATGGGTCACATTCCAGTTAAAACTGGGGGTAAGATGATGCACACAGCACATCTACTTATTAATACACATTTCTTTATTTATTTTATTACATTCATCCCCCTCCTTTCTTCCATCATGGAACTCAAGACGGCTTCATGTGGTTCCCAGTGGTCTCCCCTCTAAGCACTGACCAGACCCCAAACTGCTTAGCTCCAGCAACGTAGCTGCCCCATGTGCCTTCAGACCATGCCCTGGGACTGGACATAAAGGGTCGGAGTGTGTGTATCTCAAGTCCCAGGTCTCATTTCAATCACAGGCATCTGTTGATGGGCTAGGTCTCACCCTTGCTGACAGTACCAAGGTGTTGTATGCATCGGTTCTCAGCCTATGGAACATGAACATTGCACATGTGTAATGAGCTAACTGACCGGTTAGCTCATTACACATGTTGTTCAGACCTGTGTCACAATGACAAAGAAGAGATGAAATTGCTTACTTTACTGTTCAGTTTGTTATTTCTAAAAAAAAACATAGTTGACCATTGAGATGCATGGGTTCTTCATCACACAAAACTGCTCAGAAGAAAAGTTAAAATAGATTGCTGAAAAAAGTCACAGTCTAGTTTCCAGGAAGTTCTGCTCTTAAAGAACAGGGAAATGAGTGGGAAGGTGATAGGGTCTCCTTTCTGTTTTTTGTCTCCATGCCAGTGGTTTAGTGATACATTTTGAAGTAAAGGAGCTCATCATGGTGTGTGTACACATACTACATTAGGATCCACATGAGTGCAATCCTATGCATAGCTACCTAAGAGTAATCCCCAATGATCCCAGTGATCCATACTGTTGGAAAGTCTAGTGCGACAGCAGAGTTGCCTTATACAAAGAAAGTGTGGTAACACAGCATTTAGTATTAGAAGGAACACACACAGGGTAGAACTAGTTTAGAAGAACTTCAAATCAGCTTACCTTTTTAGTGCTTTTATACACATTGTCAAAGAAGCCTATTAAACACTGTTTAACTCCAAGCACCCCTAAAGCTGGGCACATGAGTGTAAGACAAGAGATGAGATATGGTTACTTGCTTCCCTCTTTGAAATAGGAAATCTGTGAAATAGGAGAAAAAATCTGATTCTGTCAATGAGTGGATGATGGAATGAAAGGTATTTAGAATGTAAGCCATATGGCAAGGTGTTTTGTATTCTGTTTTATTTTGTTCTGTACAGCACCATGAAAATTGATGGCGCTATATAAATAAATATTATTAATAATAATATTTGACAATCTACAAAATGCAGATGGAATGGATTTTTCAAAATCCATACATCCCTAGATATAACATTTTAAGAGCTTTAATAAAGGATCTTCTTCAGCCAGCTGAAACACAACTGCTAGCCTTTAATGAGAAACATAAACATTCAAACTGCTAGTGAAGCAGAAGTAGGAACTCCATCAAGGAAAAGGAAAGTATCCAACCTCTGCTTGATTATGTCTCTCATTATGTAAGCAGTGGTCTTCAATCAGTGTGTCAGGACCCAAAAGTGGGTCATGAGATCTGTCAAGATGGGTCATGACAAAGCTGTTGCTGCCATTTTGAGCAATTGTGAAAGTGGGTTGCAGGTTGGGAATCCAAAGTGGGTATTAAGTCTGGACCAGTTGAAGACCACTGAACTATTTTCTTTTGAGCTAACCTGACATGAACAAAAGTAGAACTTGGAAGTCCTTATCAGCATCTTTAATTTGCTAGATCAAGGAGGGTTCAAAGATTAACCTGGTGCAATGGCAGATGGGGTCACAGCTCATGTTCTTTAAAAAAAAAGCCATGGAGCTTTCTTCCCCAATATTCCCCCTCCACTACTTCACTGCTTTCTACTTTAGGTCATGATCACAATGATAAAATACAGGACTACATTTATTGAAAAACAACAAAACTTCTTAACAAGTCCCTTTGGGGTTCTAAGTCATGCACAAAGTCTCAAGAAAACTGGAGGTTGACTCTGGAGAAATGCAGACATATCCCCACCCACCCCGCCCCTTCATTTGCAAACCTGGGGGGAGCAGGATTCCAAATTTCTCCCCTTTCTACAAACAGCAGCTTCAAATCACCAAAACAAAGATTAAATGGGACAAAGGATGGGGCCACCCAGATAAATTATGGACAGCTCTCTGAAGAATTGCATCAAACAGATTTTCCTGATAGTAATTGTAACAGCTCTGAGGGCTGAAAAAGTGTATAGATTATTATTTTATTTTTTATTTACATAGTATCATGAGTGTGCAGGGCTCTTCACAGAGGACAAGAGGACAGGTCCCCAGCCCCAAAAGCTTACAATTTAAGCATACAAAACTAATTTGACCAGAGACGATGATATGACAGGAAGGGGAAACACCTGAATATATGTATGCGACAGTGACAGTCCTGCCAAGACTAGGATTATCTACTCACAACCACAGGAACAGTAATATGAGCAACATGTGAGGAAGGGACTCATACTAAGCCAATTTATGGCTCATGCAAAACCCAGCAAGTCTCTCTCATGAAGGAGAAATAATTAGTCAAAGTAATCAGAATTATCATTAATGTACACACTTGTCCATTAGGGACCAGTTTAGACAATTAACTCAAAGCACTGTTCTGTTCCAAATATGATGGCAGATCAAAAACTCTCTCTCTATTCCCAAGAGTGTAAGGATTCCACAGAAGTTATTGTGAGATGGAACTGCATGAGGTAACTCTCATGCCTCCTTTGGCCTTAAGTGTGGTGGAACCCTTTGAGAGTGGGAGGTGCTGTATAAACCATGAAAGGATGCCTGTTAAAGGGAATTGATTAAGCAGCCTTGCCTTGAATTTCACATTCAAGCTACTCTCAGCAACTCTTCATTCTCCAATAGATTCCACAAGCAGCTGTAGTGGAACAGGCCACATAAGGAATACCAAGACTGTTCTTGTATGAACCAAATCATGAAGGCCAATCAGAGTCTCTAAGAATGTCCAAATGATGGTAAACAGCTTGCTTTGAAGTTGGTTGAAAAAGGTACTGGAAAGCTGCTGAAGTTGGGAGGTAGGTTTGAATTCAGAAATATTTTCTAGACTCAGAGAAAAGAAGACCCCAGGGAATGCCTCAAAGGCAGACTGGCCCTACCATTAGGCAGTTTGAAACAGTTGCCTCAGGCAGCAGATGTTGGGAGGTGGCAGGAAGTTCCTGGAGGAGAGACCGGCATGACATTCAGTCTGTCCTGTTCCCCCTAGGTGAGCCTGCTGCCATCAAGTACAGTGGAAGATGCTGTCCCATTTAAGTGCTGAAGTAAGATTCAACTTCCAGTCCAGTAGGCTTTTGTACATGGAATGGGAGGGGGCACCATCTTGTCCTTTACCTCAGGTAGCAAAATGACTTGGGCCACTGCTGCTCAAAGGTATTGATTCCCTTCTAGTCATTTTTCTAGTGCTGCCACTCAGAGGTCCACAGAAATACTTCTGAGGTACTCTGACTAGGTCAGCCCTCAAGTTATACCTGTTCAAGAAAAAGAATTAGTCCTTGCTTTCATAGGCAGAAGAATTCAAGGTTAGCATCAGTTATGGTAAGTCTTCCCTCAATGAAGCCCTACACAGAGACACATACACTAAATAGGCTTGCTTGCTACCCTTTTTCTTGACAGAGGTTCTGTACCTCTAATAGCTGTATAAAATGAGTAGGAGTCCAAACAGTAGCAGCTTTTGTCAAAATGTGCCCACAGGCCCAAAACTATTGCCTACTCCCATTCTAGATGATTCCAGAGACAATTCTAGATGGTATGATTTCAGCAGCCCAAACCAAGCTGGAGAAAGATAAGTGTGTTCCATCTTTTAAAAATAAACATAATAATCCAGTCTTATTTTTAATTTTAACACAATTTATTTAATGTTTGAGATTCATGTCCTGCCATCTCACCAAAGTCTCTAAGTGGCCAACAAATGCAAACCTCCATTACCTACTGGGGTGCAGAGGTGAGGGGGAACTGGAACATGAAATTTAAAAGACAGAGATTTCAGAGAAAGGTAAATGAGTTATGTACCATGGAAAAGTTACACTTACAGGCTTGATCCAGCATTCGTCTAATGTAAGTCCCATTCATTTCAATGGGCCTACTTTAAGTAGAACTAGCACTGCCTACAACCCACAATAAACAAGCACAATTTTCTGTTCCAGATCATGCATTCTGCCTTTCCTGTATTAGGATGGAAACATCGTATTTGGCTTAAGGTGTTTTGAGTAGTTTGGGGAGAGGGACCATAGTCTGGTAATAGAGAACATGGCTTCAAGGGAGGAGTTCAGGTTCAGTCTCTGGAATCTCAGGGTAAATGGAGTTTGGGTGGCAGCAGAGCTGAGAAAGGCTTCTGTTGGGGACCTTGCAGACCTATAGAGTGAATTATGCTAGGCTAGACAGACAATTGGCCAGACTCTATATAAAGCGGCTTCATATGTCCAATCAGAACTTCTCAGTGGAGGCGGGTGGCTCCGATTTCAGTGAGGCTGTGAATCTGTTCTGGTTTCAGACAAAACCAGCCAGAGTTCTAAAAGTATGATCCAAGATGCTGAGCCCTATCCCCAAAATAGGTCTAGCACCTTGGATAGCTCCTTTAGAGTTCTGGTTGGGTCTGACTGAAACCCAAAATGGATTTACAGCCCCATCAAAATCGGAGCCCCCAGCCCCCACTGGATCTTCTGTTTCAGCAAGTTAGAGCATAGCTTAATAGTACAAAACAAAAGCTCCAAATCATCCCATTAATCTTTGAAACCTTCAGATTATTAAAATAGACACTTGTAACCTTTCAGTGATTGCCCGACTCCTAATATGCCTTATACACAGGCATGTTAAACTTGCTAGAATCCATGCTTCTGTTTCTTTCATTCCATCACAGAGCCCATCCAATACAGCTTAGGGCGGGAAGGCAAACTGAAATGCCTGAGGAAGCAAAGAGGAAAAGATTTCAGGTATTAGTCTATTACACACAGAGAGTTATCATGAGGGCCTAAAACTCAGTGATAGATTCTGTTTTGCATGCAGGTCCCAGGTTCAATCCCTGGCATCTCCAGGAAGGCTAGGAAAGAATCCTGCCTGAAACCCAGGTGGGCTGCTGCTGGCAGTCCGTGTTGACAATACTGGGCTAGATAGACAAAGGTCTGATTCCGTAGAAGTACCTATGAGACAAACACACATCTTTAAATTATTTGTGTTTGTTTGCTTATTTGGTGCTATTATTGTGCTATTATTTTGTACTTCCCGGCACAATAGGAAGTTAACGCTTCCCCAGAAAGGGCAGCATCAAACGCTGGCCCTGCATTGCCTCTGATTGCATTGCACCAACAGGAACCACTGCCAACAAAACAGGAAGGTCATGCTTCCTAGAGGAACCCTGAAAATGAGCCAAAACTCTTGTTTCCAAAATGGGACAGATCAGTGGCGGTCCCTTCTGCGCACTCCACTGACTTTTTCCACTGACCTTTTCCAATTTGGAAATTGGTGTTTTGATTAATTTCCAGTTGTTTAAGGAAGGGCTAGCTTTCTGTTGTGCCAGCAGTGGGGCCTGCTGGCATACGGGCAGCATTGGATACTGCCCAAAGAGCCCAAATGGAACCAACTTCTGTTGTTTACAAGGTAAGCAAAATTTCACAGTAGACACCGGTTTAGTCAGGTATTGCCAAAATAATAACAATGCAAATTCCATACCACATGCAGTGCAAACACACCCAAAGTCTCAATTGAAGTAGCAATGAATCTATTTCAGACATTGGTAACCCAGTTCCATTTCTGTTTGCTGCTGGTAAAGCCATACAAGTATGAGCAGGAGGACCCCAAACATAGCAGGACTGGCTTACCACATTTTGAAGAAAGTGAAATAATACACTTTTCCATCTATCCCCATAAGGCTGTTAACTCCAGATTAAATTACCTATTTGCACAACTGGATCTGGACAATCGATAAGGAGCAGAATGCCTGAGTCCTGAAAGCCTCAATGACTGCTAAACACTTGGCATTAAAAACACAGAGGCCCCTGTATATCTGCTCTCTACAGAGTCACCACGTGAGCCACTTTACAGAGGACAGTCCTCTATTTTCAAGAGCTGGCAGAGGACAGTCCTCTACCTGAAGGTGTCCCCTATTTGATGGGATGTCCAGCCCAGGTTTGGTTTCAAGTCAAGGAACCAGAGAGAGAGAGAGAGAGAGAGAGAGAGAGAGAGAGAGAGAGAGAGAGAGAGAGAGAGAGAGAGAGAGAGCCTTGAAGTTGCCTGTCAATAGTTGGATTTGAAGGTAGGGTGGTACCTGGACAGTCAACTGAACACACAGGTCACCTGGTCAGTCTTCATTATGGTGATTGATGTGTTGAATTTCTATTTCAGGTGTGGGTGGGTGCAAATGTTATGAAAACTGGTGCCCTCTCTGGGTCTCTTCTTTGGGGCTATAATTCCTCTTTTTCTGGGCAACGTGTAAGTGGCCACTCTACCTCCAAACCCAAAACAGAGCAATGAATTGGGGTTGGGAAGGAAACCCTTCCTCCCTCTGTCAGCTGGGCTTGGCATTGAAGTACTGCTTTCCTTCACAAAGGATGACTTGGTTCATTTATTTTGTTGACCCAACCAAACTGTTATGTTAGAAAGTTCCTTAAATCATGCTGGTACATCTAGCCAGATGCAATGTCTTTTCCCTCACTTTCTTCTGTTGTACTATATTGCCTGGATCAAGGGGAGAGGATGTAGCTCAGTGGTAGAGCACATGTTTTGCACGCGGAAGGCCTAGGTTCAATTCCCTCTCACCCACCCCTACCCCCAGCATCCTGAAACCCTGGAGAACCACTGGCAGTCATTTTCAACACTACTATGCTCGATGAACCCATGGTCTGACTCAGTAGAAGGCAGCTTCCTATGTGGGCTACCATGAAGGGAGTTCACAACTTAGCAAAATGGTGGTCAGACATTCATGTTATAGGAAAGCAAATTAGATTAAGAGCATCGTCCAGCTTTACTATTCCCTCAGCCAAGTCACCTCTGCTCCTCTCTCATTACGAAGGTACCACATCCAGAGATATGCCTGCCAAGAAGAACGGCACCTCAGTGACCCATTTCATCCTGCTTGGCCTCACACCTGACCAACCACACCTGCAACCACTGCTTTTTGGGATCTTTGTATTGATCTACAATGTTACTGTAATGGGTAACCTGGGCATGATCAGCCTGATCAGTACTGACCCGAACCTTCACACACCCATGTATTTCTTCCTTGGTGTTCTTTCTTTCATTGATACCTGCTACTCCTCCGTGGTCACCCCCAGGCTGCTGGCTGATCTCCTTGCCACAGACAGGTCCATTTCATACACAAGCTGCGTGGCCCAGATGGCCTTCCTGGTCCTCCATGGGACACTGGAGTGCCTGATGCTGGCTACTATGGCCTATGACCGGTATGTGGCCATCTGTCATCCCCTCTCTTACCACCAACTCATGTCCAAGAGTGTGTGTGTAAAATTGGTGGCAATCGCTTATACCTTGGCCATTGCCAACACAGCAGTGCAGACCCACAACGTGTTCCAGCTGCCCTACTGTGGCCCCAACCTTGTCAATCACTATTTCTGTGACATCCCTCCAGTGCTGCATCTTGCCTGTGCTGACACTAGCCAAGCTAGGAAAGTCCTCTACATCTTCTCTGCTTTGGCCACAGTCACTACATTTTCCGGCATTGTGATCTCCTACGCCTACATCCTGGTCACTGTTAGCAGGATGAGCTCTGCAGCAGGCCAGCAGAAAGCCCTCTCCACTTGTGCCTCCCACTTTGCAGCCATCACCCTCTTCTATGGCACAGTCTTCTTCATGTACATCAAGCCCAGCACAAACAATTCCATGGACAAAGTAGCATCTGTGTTCTATTCCATCATCATCCCCATGTTGAACCCACTGATCTACAGCCTGAGGAACAAGGAAGTCAAGGAGGCATTGAAAAGAAAGATCTATAGGAAGACATTTTAATAATAAGAATAAGAATAAGAATAAGAATAAGAATAAGAATAAGAATAAGAATAAGAATAAGAAGAAGAGGAAGAAGAGGAAGAAGAAGAAGAAGAAGAAGAAGAAGAAGAAGAAGAAGAAGAAGAAGAAGAAGAAGAAGAAGAAGAAGAAGAAGAAGAAATTGCTCTTTCCAAATTAAAGTTCAGTGTCATGCTGAGAGTTGAGAACTTAACCCACTGGGAATTTTTAAGAAGATGTGCCTAGGTAAGGCTCAACAAATGGAGAGCTAATTTTTCTTCATGGAGTTCTGTGCCACCAGCAACAGAATAAAAAGAGGCAGACAAGACAACGTGGCAGGTCTCATAGCAACGACATACTTCACTTTTTATGAATACACAGGGAAGGAACCTGAGGCAATGCCCCAGAACTGTTTTTCAAAGTTGGTGAAGAGTGAAGTCTCCACAAGGAAGCTGTTACAATCTGACCCTTTGCCCTGCCTTGACCACAGGTAAATAGCATTAATTCATTCACACTGTAGATTATAGCCTTGGAGAGGTCCTTTTTATATCACACCAAGCCAGTGGCAGGCATTCTCTCATGAAACTCACACATACAGGATTGTGACATATGTGCTGGTATAGTGACCTGGGACACCCTCTGATCTTATTTCTGCACTGGTAAGGGAGAAAACTCATGAGAAGCTAGATAATTCAAGTCAGGTTGCCAGGGGGCATAGCTCAGTGGTAGAGCACCTCCTTTGTTTGCATTAAAGTTCTAGGCTAGCATCTCCAACTAACAGTCCTAGGTATCAGAGCCGATAGAGTAGACAACACAGGGATCAATGGATCAACTCAGTACACACCAGCTACAGATGTTCATATTATCATAAAATGGTTGAATTCTCTTCATGTCTTCCTTTATGGTACAGCCACTAAGGAGTAGGCCTATTTAAACTTCACCATAATCATTTTAATAATAGTTCTTAAAATTAGTTATAACTATTAACTTATTTATCCTATTGCATTCAAGTCTTCTGTAGCACCCTTTCCAATACAGCTTCCATTCTTCACAGCCACCTACACATGAGCAAAATTCTTTTTGGGGCTTTATTTCAGTCACTCTCATCAGTACATAGTGATGGTTTCTTTCCAGATATTTTGCGCACCTCTCTTTACTGGGCCCCTTTTCCTTGAAAATCGCTTTTCAACAGACACCATAATTACCGTATTTCTTCGATTCTAAGACACACTTTTTCCCCCATATAAACATCTCTAAAAACGGGGTGCGTCTTAGAATCGCAGGTGCGTTTATTATTTCTTAGAATCAAAACTTTTTTTCTGTTGGTGGTACTGAAATTAGTGTGCGTCTTACAATCGATGGAGTCTTAGAATCGAAGAAATACGGTAGAAACTGGTGCTCAAAATACCAGTGGTCGTATCATTGGATAACACACTTTAAATGTTGCAATACTGAAGTGTTTAGGTGCCATGAAGACAGCAGCAGAGTCCCCCTCCACCACCACTTTGAATGCTTCACTCCATTTCTATTGCTATGTCAGATTTAGTATTTCTTGTAAACCTCAACTACATGCCTTGAGTCACCATAGCACACATCCTTTCCGGTTTCTTCTTCCAGAAGTTAGCTAGGTGACCCTAAAGAGGTAGTGCAAGTTGTTTGTAGACCAGGGACAAAATTGGCCAAAGTGCAAATCGCATTTCCATTTCCAGCTCATCAACATCAAGGAAATTTTTTTCAGTCACCTCTTTTTTGATACTGTAGCAATCCAAACTTTTACTATTCCAGACTCTACTCAAAACCAGGATCATCTCCTGTTTCAGCTCATCACCTACCAACGAAACCCAGAAGCACAGGTGTCCCTATAAAAAGGAGGGGATCTCTTGGAAGCTGCGGACCACACAAGGGAACAATGCATCCCAGCCCACCCACCCAGGCAGACACTTAACTTTCCCAGCTTATTATTATTATTATTATTATTATTATTATTATTATTATTATTAATTTATATAGCACCATCAATGTACATGGTGCTGTACAGAGTAAAACAGTAAATAGCAAGACCCTGCCACATAGGCTTACATTCTAATAAAATCATAATAAGACAATAAGGAGGGGAAGAGAATGCAAACAGGCACAGGGTAGGGTAAACAGGCACTGGGTAGGGTAAAACTAACAGTATAAAGTCAGAACAAAATCAAGTTTTAAAAGCTTTAGGAAAAAGAAAAGTTTTTAGCTGAGCTTTAAAAGCTGCGATTGAACTTGTAGTTCTCAAATGTTCTGGAAGAGCATTCTAGGCATAAGGAGCAGCAGAAGAAAATGGACGAAGCCGAGCAAGGGAAGTAGAGTCCCTCGGGCAGGCGAGAAACATGACATCAGAGGAGCGAAGAGCACGAGCGGGGCAATAGTGTGAGATGAGAGAGGAGAGATAGGAAGGAGCTAGACAGTGAAAAGCTTTGTAGGTCAACAGGAGAAGTTTATATTGGATTCTGAAGTGAATTGGAAGCCAATGAAGAGATTTCAGCAGTGGAGTAACATGGTCAGAGCGGTGAGCCAAGAAGATGATCTTAGCAGCAGAGTGGTGAACAGAAACCAACGGACTGATGTGAGAAGAAGGAAGGCCAGAGAGAAGAAGGTTGCAGTAGTCCAACCGAGAAATAACCAAGGCATGAACAAGAGTCTTGGCAGAAGAGACAGACAAAAATGATCGAATCCTGGCAATATTATACAGGAAAAAACGACAGGATTTAGCTACTGCCTCAATATGAGGAATAAAGGAGAGCGAGGAATCAAATATAAAGCCAAGACTATGAGCTTCCTTGACTGGAGTAAGTGTAACATCACTGACAGTAAGAGAGAATGAGAGATGAGGAGAAGGTTTAGGAGGAAAAACAAGCAATTCAGTCTTTGCCATATTAAGTTTCAAATGACGATGAAGCAACCAAGCTGAGATATCTGAAAGACATGCCGAGATACGATCGTGAACATCAGGAGAAAGATCCGGAGAAGATAGATATAATTGTGTATCATCGGCATACAGATGATATTGGAGGCCATGAGATTGAATAAGATTACCCAAGGGCAACATGTATAAAGAAAACAACAGCGGACCAAGCACCGAGCCTTGCGGAACCCCTACAGAAAGGGGAAAAGAAGAAGACGAGCTGCCATTAGCCAACACGCTGAAAGAGCGACCCGCTAGATAGGAGGCAAACCAGCTTAATTTCAGTATTGCTAAACTCATTACAATACACTGACACACAAATCAATTTTCTTCCCTAGGAAAGGATGTTCACGTTTTGTCCAAATCAAAGCAAGAAAGCTGGTCTATTATACCCAGCAAGCCTCAGCACCTCACAAGGGATGGTTCAGATATACTACTCTCCTCACTGTCATAATCTGCTTTATTTTTAATTTTACCACAAGCAGTAGAAATTGCAGGGTGGTCCTTTTCCTATTGCCTGTGCAGGACGTTGGGCATGCCAATTGCCACCCCACCCCACCCCACCCCCAGTTTTGCCAAACCATCAACTCTGCAAAAGCTTTTTCAATGCCAAAAAGCATCCTTGTTCATGCATTGGTTATTTCTCGGTTGGACTACTGCAACCTTCTTCTCACTGGCCTTCCTTCTTCTCACATCAGTCCGTTGGTTTCTGTTCACCACTCTGCTGCTAAGATCATCTTCTTGGCTCGCCGCTCTGACCATGTAACTCCACTTCTGAAATCTCTTCATTGGCTTCCAATTCACTTCAGAATCCACTATAAACTTCCCCTGTTGACCTACAAAGCTTTTCACTGTCTAGCTCCTTCCTATCTCTCCTCTCTCATCTCACACTATTGCCCCGCTCCTGCTCTTCGCTCCTCTGATGTCATGTTTCTCACCTGCCCAAGGGACTCCACTTCCCTTGCTCGGCTTCGTCCATTTTCTTCGGCTGCCCCTTACGCCTGGAACGCTCTTCCAGAACATTTGAGAACTACAAGTTCAATCGCAGCTTTTAAAGCTCAGCTAAAAACTTTTCTTTTTCCTAAAGCTTTTAAAATTTGATTTTGTTCTGACTTTTATACTGCCTGTTTGGTGCATTCTCTTACCCTCCTTATTGCTTTATTATGATTTTATTAGAATGTAAGCCTATGCGGCAGGGTCTTGCTATTTATTGTTTTACTCTGTACAGCACCATGTACATTAATGGTGCTATATTAATAATAATAATAATAATAATAATAATACCATGATTGAACTTGGAAACATGGTTCTAGACCTGGTACAGCGCCTGCTTTGCTGGAATCCACCACCTGCAACTTATCTGCAAGGACACATGCCAATCCACACTGTGTGCTCCTGAGCCAGCTTGTATTCTTTGTAAAAATAATAATAATAGGAACTTCTAGGAGCCAAGAGCTGTTTTGCTAAAGTTGGCATGTGGAAAAAAGCTGCTCCTGGAATGAAAAGAATCCAACTCCATTCCAGAGAAGATTGCATTTCAAGCTAGCACTTGATGCCGGAATTGGGTTACTACATTGTTACACTCCCAGGATCCTTAAGAAAGTGCCCAGAAATGTGCATAAGCAAAAGACAGCAAACTTAAATGAACTATTTGCTTTTCGTATTACTTCTCTTTTGTTCAACTGTTCTCTCATATGGCTAACATTTTTGGTAGTCGTCTCAAGTTTGATTATTCAAGTAGGAGGAAACATTTCAACTTTGAAAATCACCAGAATCTTGACTTTATAGCTTCAGTTCCAACAGTGAGCAATAGGTAGAATGAATATATTAGGTGTTCAGGTTTGGGACAAACACACAGCTCCTTTTACATTGAGCTTTCTACATGAGGCATTTAGTGTGTGCTCATGATTCCTCACTTACGGTAGTTTGCAGGTCCTTTACACAACGTTGTCATCCTCCAGGGCCTCACCTGTGCTTTGCAACCATTCTTGGTAGTTGTTTTGTGTTACTACTGAGGAAAGACTGTTATTATTTATGAATGTTGGGATAAAGTCTAGTGTAAGTGTGCAATTCTGCCAAACAACAGTGCCATCTAGTGCTTGTATAATGGAACATAAGGAAAGGAAGAGAAAGAACCCGGGGGGTGGGGACTTGTGTAAAGGAGCTGATCTTAATCCTGCAAAGAATCCAGAAACAGGAGCCTTGGTAAAGTGGTGGGTTAAAAGCCTCGTGTAGAAAATCCCATTGTGTTCTAGAATGGATACCAAAGTACAAAACACAACAGCCCCTAGCTCAACTGGCACAAGCACATTTAAGCTGCCCATCCCCAAATTTCAACAGGTGCCTGGGAAAAACTCAAAATAAATGTTCATGTGCCATTTTATTAGTTGATTTGAGCCATATACATTTTGTACTCCGGCTTATTTGTACCTAGTGTAAAAATGTGGCAACCAGGTGAACTCCACATGCCTACTGGATCTTTCAACTAAGATTTTTCTGAACAGCAAAAAGCTATTTGAATTGGGGCATATAGATCCTGAAGGTAGAAGGAAAGTTTTACTACATAAAGTCCTGAGCAAAGCCTAAAGTGGCTCTTTGGTTTGTGGCCAGCAGAAGAGGGGAAGGAGATTGTAAGGGTGAGCAACCTCTGGCCCTCCAGATGTTGTTGGACCACAACTCCCATCACCCCAGCCAGCATGACCAATAACAGGCACAACAGAGCCCAACATCTGGAGAACCACAGCTCCCACACCCCTGGTGTAGAATATCCAACCATATTCTTATCCGCCCATATGGTTGAAGACAATTATGAACCACACGCTAGCAACTAGCAAGTCCAGTTTTCGTTTGTCCAAATCAAGTTGTCTCCAATGGATCGTTTTGTTCTTACGCTACCACCAAGTCACTCTATGGTAGCCTGCAGGCCTCCTTTCCCTAATCCTCACACCAATAATATAACTCTTTGGCCCAAACTAGATGTTAAATGTGTAAAAGAATCTTTTTTATATATATATACAGCAGCCAGGACCAGGTGGAGAGAAAGTCAAGATCCTCCCCATGCCGCAGTCCCCCCAAAAGACAAGCAGGATACCACGAGTATAAATTCTTCTTCTGGTTGTTGACAAGCCTATGCTGGAATTTTGGAATTGTTCCAACTGGGCTAGCAACAGCATTTTGGGAGTTAATACAAGCCCTCTTCACCTCCCCCCAGGATTTACTCCAATTTCAATCTTCCCCAACCGGATGTGTGGGACTGCAACTCCCATCATTCCCCAGGCAGGGCAGCAGGTTAGGGAAGGGCTCTACCTCCAGTCAAAAAACCTTCATTTGAAATCCAACGTGTAACCAGACTCCATAACTCAGTTCTGTAACTCATTTGAGAAACCACAACAGAATGTGCTGAGGCTTGGGGGAGCATTCACCAATTTAGTGTAGCTTGCCAGGCTGTTCAAGCTTTATCAGCAAAAGTCAGAGCAAGATCAGATGTTGCTTCCCTGTGATTATTTTGCCACAGGAAGTCCTAAGGGGAGGAGCAGCTCAGCGCTTACAGAACTCGAGCTCTGCATTTCACCGGCCCAAGGTCCATTCCTGGCATTCCTCACTAAATCGCTTCCATCTCATGACCTTCCACTGTTCAGGGAAAACAGGAATAGATGAAACAGACCCAGCTCTTACGTTGATCAAGCACTGGTGTTGGCTTCCTCAAAGAAATTATTGGGAAGGGGATGGGCAGCCCCAACGAACAGGTTTGGCTCAGTTAATGCTTTGCAGATCTGCTCCCCTTGTTGTGAAGTTAAGATTCCATGTTTTGATGGCACACTGTGCACACGGAGCATTCTAGGATGTGGAGCGGGCAGAGCTGGGAAGCCAGCAAGCAGCCAATGATCAGAGTAGGCTGAGGCACTGCGGACAACTACAGAAAGCCCACTGGCCAGCTGGGACAGTGGGTAAAACACAGCAGGGACTTTGAGCTTCTATGACACCTAACTCCCTTTCACCCTTCCCCTCCTGCCATGTTCTGCAAACAGACTTCATTGTGGTAGCTGCTGCAACATGGATGGATGGATGGATGCAAAAAGGCGTAAGACAGTTGAAGAGAGGAAGCAATGTTGGACATCATCGACCTGCAGGGAAACGTTAAGAGTTCAGAAAAGGGAATGCTAGGGCAAAAAGTCTGTTGCCAGAACTGCAAAGAAGTGGGGACTCTGTGTAAATATTGTTCCAAGTTCTAGTCCCCACATGGCCATTGAAACCCACTGGGTGACATTGGGCCAGTCACAGGGCCTCCGCCCAACCTACCTCACAGGGTTGTTATCGTGAGGATAAAATGGAGAGGATTATGTGTGCCGCCTTGGGTTCCTTGGAGGAAAAAAGGTGGGATATAAATGCAGTAATAAAATAAGTAATAGTTCTGTTCTCTGCTAGCATCAGGTCAGGTTTAAAAAGTGATGAACCCAAGATGACACTCAACCTGGGAGAGAGGTAGCAGACGTAGTCCTATCTCTTCTTCCTGCTTGTGTCTGGAGCGGAGGAGTTGGGGAGGGGAAGGAAACAACTTTGACAGCAGGAGAGTTAGTTGTGTTGCCCACTCAGCCATATTCCAACTTACACTCCACATTAGGATGGCCTGCCTCTGGAGAGCGCGTTTTCCTCCTCTGCTCAGAGCCAAGTTTACTGGCAGGTTACGAATGTAATTTGTTGCAAGAGGAACAGAAATCAGAAGGGAACGCTAGGCTTATATCCTTCTGCTTAGCACAAACCCAGTCACAGATGGAAGGGGCAAAATAAAGACTAACACGTTCAGATGCTTTAAACAAGAAGAATTGGGAAGCTGTTGAACTGAAAACGGATAGTCACTGCAAGCTTTGTAAAATCTGGACTGGCAGCCACAAGTCCATCTCTCTCCCCGAGTGAGTCTAGTCTGGCACGGAGAAAATAAATCGGGGGCATTAATCTGCAGCGAGTGAGACCCGTTGTTTAGACGGTGGGCGTTCTCAGTGAAAAGATGGCAAAAGACAAGACTCAACAAGATTTGGATAAGGCCATTCCATCTTAACAAATACACACTTTAAAACTTTATTTATATAAAAATCATTTCATTTTAAAAGCATTACAGAGTGAGCGCAGGACTCAAAGAACAGCAGGATTTCCCCGTCCCCCAGGGGGTGCGAAGGAAAAGCAACAAAACGAAATAAACGTCAGTGAGTTATTAGTCCCTCCTACAGCAGCCTCTCCGCAACTTGTTGCCCTCCGGATGTGGACTACAGTTCCCAGCACCCCCCAGCCAGCCATGCTGGGGGGTGCTGGGAACTGTAGTCCAACTCATCCGGAGGGCGCCAGGTTGAGGGAAGGCTGTCCTACAGCATTGAATTGGTCAGCAGGGAAGGGTTGTTGTTTTTTTTGTTTGGTTCATCTGGAATTTTTAAAAAAAGAAATAGTGTTTTACATTAGAAAAAGTTGAGTGACTCCTCCCCTCAGAAAGCTGATTTACATCTTTAGTCCCTCCCACTCCCCCTAAAGGAAAGAAAAAACTGGGATTGGAGCATATTACAGAGGCACCGAGAATCTTCCACCTTAGGCCTTCCCTCTTGTACAATGTGAACGATTGTTTGGATGTGGAGAGAATCACAGGAGTCAAGGGCAACAGAGCTCCTTCCAGTTACTGGGCCAAGGCATAACTTTGAGGCCGGGAGGAAGGGAGGCGGGAAAGGTGGCGGTCCTCTTCAGTAGAAAAGGGTGGACTCACCAATATGGTGCCCAGAGCTACTCACTATGGTCCCCTTTACTGCTGCTGTGGAGATTAGGACTCAGGTCTGTAAGCAGGCCCTAAATTCCTCTTGTTCCCTGAAGAGGGGAGCCATTAAGGTGCACATCATGATCCTCGCCGAACAGTGCTCTCACCTCGCCCTCCCCAGCCCCATGAGCCTTTAGGTGAGTTCCTGGTCTTTCCCCCTCAGCCTCCTGAGTACAGCAAGGTCACACGGCGACATCAGGATTCCGGTTCCCAGGCAAGGAGTCAAGAGAGAGCGGGAGCATAACTCTATGCCAAAAAAGAAAAGAAAACACCCTCTCTCCAGTCGAGGCACTCCAGCGTCCTGTCTCAAAACCCAGCAAAAGCACCAAGCTATTTCACAGTGGCAAAGAAAGGCACGTGTAAATAGGGACAGATAACTGTTTTGTTCCCCTGCCTGCATGGGAGGATTTGGGCAATATTTACAGATAGTCTGCCTGCCGCCTTCCCTCCCTCACACACTTTCTGCGACCCCAAACTTCTCCCTTCATCAGTCCCCCGGCCCCTGCTCTGCACTCCAATTTAGGCACCCACCACTGAAGTGATCCATCAGCGACCCAAAACCAGATGCCTCATGGTGTCCTCCCCAAGGGAAAGCCAAAATTGCCCCTTTGGGGTATGAAGACGTGCGCCCTTTCCACCAAACGTTCACTTAACATACTCAGCCTTCTTCTGCGACCCTCAAACCCCTGCACCCCATAAGCTGCTCTTCTCCCACAAATAAATAGCTTCCTAAACTCTGAGTTAACCCAGTTCAGACTAAACCATCGAGAAGCGACTAAGAAACGGGAGGCAGCAGATGAAAACGCACACATTCTTCCTCAGCCTATGAGGATACAGAGGGCTGTCCCCTCACAGAGGCACTCTTGAAGGCCATCCAGCATCCAGAGGACCCAGATGCAGCCACTCAGAAGCTGGTCCCTCCTTGGCCATTTCCCACCCTCCCTCAACACCACCACCACCACCCACCACTAGGAATGTTCAAGTATTCCCAGCATCCTTTGTTGCAAAAAATGAAATCACACACAAAAATATATTCTATAGGCTAAGAGAAGGAGGAGGAGGCCCTTGTGCCACTTTGCAACGAAGAGAGCCAGCACATCTCCTTTAAGAAAAACTAGTTCCAGTATGGTCGAGAGTCCAGTTGAGAGCCGTCTGCACCAGTGGTTTCCATCAGCTGCTATGGATACGGCAGGAGCTTGTAACTTAGGTGACTGCCTTAGTCGCTTTAGTGAGATCCATCAGGAGTATTTGGTCTTCAAGAATTGCTGCGTTTTTGAAAAATATTATAGACAAAAAAAAGTGTCCAGAGGATTGGATGTGCAGTCGTCTATAGGGAGGTGTGAGGCCCTCTGGGCTCGGGGGGGGGGGCAGTCATTTTGGCTGGGTGGCTGGACTTGTGTGCCAAGAGATTAAAAAAAAGTGTCAGTCCATTTCACCACGAAGAGTTATACATAGTATGTTATAAACCCAAAACGGAGAAGGCAGATGGTGGCAACTCTTAGATTTTCTGCTGTGGAGAGAGACAGAAAGGGGGGGGGGGAGTTAAAGTCAGCCACAGTACAACAGCAGCAAGCAGCAGCTTTCCACATGACAAGCAAATTAGACATAGAATCATCCAGCGGTCAAAACCTCATGTAGTCTTGGTGTTGCATGTAGTCCCTGAAAGAAGACTGGTTGAGCAAGACCCCAGATTAGACCCTACAAAGATCTGATTGGAGAAGCAGACAATTCTCTCTCTCTCTCTCTCTCACTCTCTCTCTCTCTCTCTCACTCTCACACACACACTTAAACACAGAGGCAGAAGATCACTGTCAGAAAGCAGTAACATACCATAGGGGGATAAGACAAGTGGTCATTCTCCTCAAGGGATTCCAGCCCTTCCTCCTCCTGCTGTAGACATATGTACTGTTAGTAAGGGTGGCATGTTATGTGGGGAGGGGAGGGGGGGCGCTCAGAGGGACAAGGAATCAAACTGAAAAGTCACTGGGGAAAGAGAAGGAGGGGCTGAGCTGAAAGCAGAAAAGTCAATACAGTCATGGGGTTAGTTACTAGGCAAACACCTTAGCAAGCTTCCGAAACACAGGTGGGGATAAGAGGAGAGATGGTATATCCAGCCCATTCTCTAGTCCTAGAAATTCTTGGCCTTTCAAGCTCCGAGTGGCCGTTTCCGCTGCTTCCCCTTCACCGTTTCCAGCCACTCAGACCTTCCCTGCCCATCCTACCCCACCTCTCCTTGCTACCTCAATGCCTAGAACCAATGTGTGCTTGGTAAGAGCCCAGAGGCCTCCAATCAATGGGTATCCCAGGTCTTTACCATCAGTGGTGCTCCCTTCATAGATTCCATTTCTTCTCCAGATCGGTCCAATGTCCTATTATGTTCCCGCTCATTCAGTGTAGAGTAGTTGTCTGAAAGGAAGAGGGACACCTGACATGAGAAAAAGTCACACAGGCCCAAGGTAGGCAGGCTACCAGGGGACACAAACTTCTCTTCCTACACCCCACAGTCCCCCTTGCATCGCACTGGTCAAGCCAGGGAACAAACGTCACCTTCTCCTTCCCTGCCAAGCATACATAGCAAGAAATCAGGAGACAGGTGTTCACACTGAGCATTGCTCTGGGGGCAAAACATATAGTGGGGAGGAAAAAGTGGACACTGTGTGGCCACACAGCACCAACAACACATTACCATCTTAACCATTGGAATGAGGTGAATTATAAATGGAATGAACACAAACAAGAATGGTTCGGTGATTGCATGGTAACCTGGTTTGCACATAATGCTAACCCATGGTTTATTTAACCCATGGTTTGCTGCCCTACCCAGGAATTAGCTGGTAGACAATCGAACAAATTTATTTTCTCAATCCTTAAGTTGTTTTCTTCCCTCCTCCTTCACCCACTCCCTCCCTGTATCTCAAATGTCTTTGCAGCACTGTAATACCAGCATTTAAAGACACTCTTGCTTACCGCCTTTATAACCTGGCGAAACAACCCATGAACAACTCATGGTTTTGGATTCACACATAATGGCAGCCCATGGATTAAAAAATCCAGAGTTCTCAGTACAACAACAAGCCACGGGTTCTCTTTTGGGGTTGTTTGTGGTTAGCAAACCACGGTTTATTAACATGGCTGGGTTCGCACATCGCAAAAACCCAGAATTCAACAACTCATACCATGGGTTAGCGTTGTGTACGAACCCAGCAGGTGAGTGCGAGGGATGGGATAGAGGATCACTTCCTTTGCAATCTTCTCCCCGCCTTCCCACCCAGTAATTCCACCTGCTAGCTAACTCTATGGAACTGACAAGCAGATAGACCTATAATGGTGCTGTCCTGCCCTGGGATACCCTAGGGTAGTGGTGGGGAACCTCTTTTCATCCAGCAAATTCAAGCTTGGAGAAGTTCTCGAGGGATGCATTCCAGTGGTGGGTGTGGCCAAAAACACAGCTCCCCACCCCCATATCGTAGTTTAAAGCTCTTACTGCCAGTAACTCAGCTATTTCAACCTTTTTGAATGGGAGGAAAAGCGGCACAGAAACCAGGAAACCACCAAAATGATTGGCGGTTGGGGAAAAGGGGGTGTGGCCATCCGAGGAACCCTGATTTGGCCCCGGGCCTGAGGTTCTCCACCCCTGCCCTAGGAGGTAACCAGGCCTCTAACATGCCCTGCCTCCTCATTTCAGGGAGGAAGGTATGCCAGCTCTAGTTCCTGTAACTGCCCTGTCGACCCCATAGTAGTGTACGTGCATTAGCTGCCAGGCATTTGGGAGACAGAGATCAGCCTCGCCAAAATGAGGCAGAACCGGCAGGGTAGAAACTTTTGGCTTGCCTGGGAAAGCTCCCTACTGTAGCAGGAGGCATTTGCTAGCAGTAGAGAGAGGCAGGCAATCTGGAGCCAGAGAATGCAGCAGCCCCAGTAGCAGAAGGGAACTTACCTTTCCCCAGGCTCTAGCAACAAGAGCACTGGGATGCTTATGCTAGGCAAAGCTAGAATCCCAGGGACTTAAGTGGCAAGGGGGGGGGGAGGGTCCTGCTGGCTGGAGGAATAGCTACCTGGGTGGGGTGAGGGCCAGCATTGGCAAGGACCTAAACACAGCATCTACATAAACTATGGTGGGATGCGACGGGTGACATGCAGGCCCAGGATGGTAAAGCATTTTTGCCTGAGCAGGTTACGGAGCCAGGCATAACACAATTTTGGAGCTATACAGAAGCAAGGAAGGTTTTATCCAGCAGCACCTCTCCTGGATACATTAAAAAACCCCAATGAACATCCTCTTTCCCACTGAAGCTCCCATACCTGGTCCCATGTTGCCCATTTGGATCTCTTCTCGAGAGGATTTCTTGTCTAGGCAGAAAATAAAAATCAGAACAGAAAGATGCAGAAACCTGATGCCAAAACGAGTTCCACATGGTTGAAATGATCTAGGCTTGTGTTCAGCTGCGGAATGAGCTCCTTAGAGAGGTTCGCCTGGCATAGACTCTTTTCATCGCCAGGTGAAGATCTTTTTATTTTCACAGTATTTTAACATTTTACCATCTTAGTCTTTTAACTTTCCTGTTTGAAATCTGTATCTTAGATCTCTGTATTGCTTCTCAGTTTTATTCTGGTTGTACTTTTATATTGTGTTTTTACATCGTAGTTTAAGTTTTGTACTTTTATAGTTTTGATTGTTGCGAAGCACCCAAAGCGCTTCGACTATTGGGCAGTACAGAACCAACCAATCAGACCACACCATTCACACTGCTCGCCATTCTAACTCCCCCCACCCACCCACCCATCTTACCATCTCCTGAAAAGAAAAGATTTGTCCACGGCAAATCCAAACCTCAAACCACACACTCCAATGCACACATATAAACAATAACATATAAAGTAGCATTTGGTCAGTCAGCCATCTCAGGATAACCTCCACCAAGGCAAGGTGGAAAAGCACACAAACTGAACTTGTACAAAAAGCATCACTTGCAGAACTGTTCCAAGAGCGAAGTGATGCTGTAACTGTACGTCAGTGCAGTGAGAGGAAGTTGCCTGTGTTGCTGCTGCTACTCCTCCTCTGTTAAAATAGTGTTCTTAACCAAGAGCCACATGCTGCTCCAAAAACACAGACGAAGTACATCCATCCGTATGCATGCACAACTGAGCATAATTTAACCTTCTTTGCAGGTCGATTTTAAATGATCTGAGTCTTCCTGTGAAAAAGGAACCAAGTGCCCATTCCTCCAAGCCTGTCTAAACCACACTGAGCCAGGACAGCCCTGCAAGTGTGCGACAGTATGGAGGCCTCATCCACACCACTGAACACTTCTGAGGCAGCCCCAGCTAAATGAAAAGTCTCTTCTCTGGAACCCCAGAGAGCTGCTGGCAGTCAGTGCAAACAATACAGAGCGAAACATTGACCAATCTCTGCGTAAGGCGGCTTCCTGCGTCACGTTCTCCTCTGCCACACAAAAGCCCCAGGGAACAAAGGGGCCTTTTGTTCCTGGCACCAGAACTGGGACTTCTGAAGCGGATTGCAGCCAATTCTCTACCTACCTCCTTTTTGGTTCTTATCAATGAGGGGCAAGGTGCTGTCATCAAAGGAGTTGCCACCCTGACTTCTAGAGGCGTTATTCTGCTGCACCTGAGAAGAAGGAATTGCTCAGTTCATTGATGTTATCATGAGACAGGGCTTATATGCCTGATTTCCTAGCTACCTCCTCAGTACTTGGCAGCATATGCTGCCATCTAGTGTCTGGAGGCACTAGGAGCACCCGCCACCTACACCCAGCACCTTTAGGAGAAGGCAAGTCTACAGAAATTCACCTCTGTGGATGTTGTATGAACAACAGGCAACAGTCACATGTCAAGACTGTGCACAGTAAAACTCTGATGGAAAGCCCAGGTCCATAGGCTTTTCTTTTGAGTTGGTGTGGTGTAGTGGTTGGGATATTGGACTAGGAATAGGAGTGGGAAGAGACTCAGGCACAAATCCCTACTCAACCATGATGTTCAACGAGTGACTTTGGGCCAATCACGGTCTCTCAGCCTAACCTAAATCACAGGGATGTTGCAACGATAAAAAGTAGGGAATGTACTATGCACACCATCTTGGGGAAAGGTAGAATATAATCAATCAATCATCATCATCATCATCATCATCAATAATTCCTGAATCTGTAAAAGACAGCATGACTTGGCAATGCCCGTCATGTTTGTCTAGAAAAACCGCCATGAGCGAGAAAGAGATAAATAATAATTTATATTATTATTATTATTATTATTATTATTATTATTATTATTATTATTTTACAGAAAACCTTCAGAAACTGGACCTACCAAAATACATCCACACCAACATTCAGAAAGCAGTCATACCTAAAATATATTCAATTGTCAAGAAATTCCTGAATCGGTAAAAGACCGCATGACTTGACAAAGCCCGTCATGTGCACCTAGGAAAACCACCACAAGTGAGAAAAGAGAGATGATAATAATAATAGACGTGACCTCTGCTGTGCACTCAAGCACACATGTTCACAAGGCAAGCCCCAGTGACATGCAAGGGCTGATGTGATCCTCTGCTTCCATGAAGTAGCCACTGAGCATTTTCTGTGAGTTGGCTTAACCTGATTTCTAGGCCAGGTATTCTAATTGCGTTTATTGGTTTTTAAAGGGACAATGTCGGCCACAGAAATGGCTCATCCACTAATAAAAGACCTGTCATCAAGTCCAACTCTAGCTCACATTTATTGGACGAAGCACCACTTCCTCCCCCCTGACCCTCAAGTCCTTCCACAACGCATGTTCAGGCTCCAGATACCTGGAAGTCAGCCTTCTTCCAGCCTTCTTTCTCCAGCGGCTTCCGCAACTCTTTATATCCCCAGATGGTCTGCAATACAAGAGCAGCTGCTCTAACTTCTCTCTCTGAGCGGTTCCTAGAAGGAGAGAACAGAAAGATATTACAAAAGAGATAACACACACACACACACACACAGATTGAGATTGAGATTGCAGGGAAGTTGGGGGGGGGGGAATTGTAGAAATGTGTTTCAGGCACCCTCTACCTGCACTCACCCAGATTTGTTGATCAGCACCAGCTTCTCAATGCCTTGTGTCTCCCGCAGTTTCTTTGCTGCTTCCAAGTTGTCCACAATAACCTCGTTTATAGTATTTAGCACAGAGACCACGGTGTCTTCAGAGAGGTTCTTGGCCGGCATCTGCTGTCCCCCTGGCAAATTCTTCACTAAACTGGGGATGGCATGTTTACCTGGGAGTGGGAGTAGATCAGAGTCGGTTAGGAGAAAGAACAGTTATGAAGAGAGGCGGGCAGAAGTGAAAGAGAGGCCTTCACATCCTGCAGTCCTTGCTGAGCTCTTCAAGTGCCCTTGGAGGCTTTTCCTATCATACCAAAAGGGATGCACAGAGCCACAGAGATGGTGCTCTCATACAATCAGGGAATTACAATTCAAAGCTCCTTATTCTCTTGTCCAGAAGACAAAGCTGCCAGCCAAGCCTTACTTAGCAAAGGAAAGGGGGGAAATAACAACATGCCAACCAGGTGTCCTCCAGATGTGTTAGAATACAACTCCCAGCATCCCTCAGCCAGCATAGAGACTGACGTCTTATTTTAATCTACAACTGCACAAGGTAAGTTGATAGTCAACCTTAAAATTGGGGTTCAATTTTGTGAACTGCCCAGGGAGTTTCAGCTATTGGGCAGTATAAAAATGCAATAAATAAATTAAATAAATTAAAGGGATGGAAGGGACTGGAAAAGGACAGGTTGCTTACCTGTAACTGTGGTTCTTCGAGTGGTCATCTGTGCAGTCACACATATGGGCTCTGCGCCTGCGCGAAGCCCCGCTTCGGGAATCTTCTATAGCTAAAAGGCATTTTGGGCGGGAACCCCTCCCCCTCTACTGCGCATATGCAGAGGGGTTCCCGCCCAGATTCCCTCAGTTCTTCTGAGACCCTGAGGCCTCGTCTGAGGAATTTCGACACCTTCAGGTGTACCTAAAAGACACTACTTGATAAATGATTAGTAATAATTGTTGGACACCAAGAGGGGAGCCAGGTGGGTGGGTTGTGTGACTGCACAGATGACCACTCGAAGAACCACAGTTACAGGTAAGCAACCTGTCCTTCTTCTTCGTGGTCTCTGTGCATCACACATATGGGCGACTAGCAAGCTTTTACTCACCGGAGGAGGGTTGGTGTCCTTAGGCAAATAGTGATGACAAAACTGCTCTGCCAAAAGAGCAGTCAGCTCTTGACCTGACGTCCAGCTTGTAATGTGACACGAACGTCATAGGTCGGGCCCATGTCGCTGCCTTGCATATTTCTGGGATGGTAATACCACGATGAAAGGCAGATGACGTAGAAATAGCTCTGGTGGAATGCCCCTTGATCGATTTTGGGGGTTCCAGCTTTTGTAGCTGATATGACAGGGTTATACACTGAACTAGCCAAGCAGAGAGTCTTTGCGATGATACAGCCTGTCCTTTTTTAACCCCTGCATGACAAATAAATAAACGTTGTGTTTTCCGGAATGAGGAGGTACGATCCCTGTAAAAAGCAAGAGCTCTTCTCACATCTAGTGAGTGGAGAGTTTTTTCCAATGTAGTGGTTGGAGATTGGAAGAACGCTGGTAGGATAATGTCTTGATTAACATGAAAAGGTGACACAACCTTTGGTAGGAACTGGATGTCAGGACGGAGCACCACCTTGTCAAGGTGGAAAACAAGGTATGGCTCATCAATTCTTAGGGCACAGAGTTCGCTCGCTCTTCTTGCCGAAGTTATTGCTACTAGGAAAATGACTTTTAATGTAAGAAGGCGTAGATCAGTGGTTGCCAAAGGCTCAAACGGTGGTCTCGATAGTGCATGCAGTACCACTGATAGGCTCCAGGAAGGAGAAAATGTCCTTACAGGTGGGTTTAAGTTTAATACACCCTTCAAAAACTGTTTGAGTGTCGGGTGTGAAAATACTTTAAAGCCTTCAACGCAATCGTGAAAAAAAGAGATTGCTGCTATGTAAACCTTTAATGAAGTAACCTTCAGACCCCTGTCAACTAACTGTAACAAAAAAGACAGGACCTGATGAATGGAACAAGATTTGGGGGGAAACTTATTTTCTAGTGCGAAGGAACTGAATGCAGCCCACTTCCTGTTGTAATTTAGTCTCGTGGATGGTTTTAATGCTGCATCTAACACCCCCTGAATCCTGGCCATGTCAGCATTCAGTATTGGGGAAGTAACCTCCACGCTGTCATGTGGAGTGTATGTATGTCCGGATGGAGGATTTGGCCCCTGTGTTGAGAGAGTAGATCCTTCCTCGTTGGCAGGTTCCAGTAAAGGCCTTGAGATCGGTTCAGTAGCGTTGCGAACCAATTCTGCCTGGGCCACCAAGGCGTCAGAATTATGCAATTCGCATTGTCCTGCACAATCTTGGCCAATATTCTCGTTATGAGAGGAAAAGGTGGGAACATATAGAGGAGAGAATGGTTCCATTTGTAGAGGAATGCATCCCCTAATGACTTCTTCCCTATCCCTGCCCTGCTGCAGAAGAGTTTGCAGATTGCATTGTGTTGCGTGGCAAATAGGTCTATTTGTGGTCTCCCCCAGGTTCGAAAGATTTGTTCGATGATCGTGGGATGAATACTCCACTCGTGAACAAGCGACGCATGTCTGCTGAGGTCGTCCGCTAACTGATTGTCTATCCCTGCGATGTGAACTGCAGTTAAGGATACTTGACGTCGGGTGCACCATTCCCAGATGTGCATGGTGAGTTTTATTAGAGGGGGTGATTTGGTTCCCCCTTGTTTGTTGAGATAGAATACTGTTGTTGTATTGTCGGATATTACTTGTATATGTTTGTGGATTATGTGACTTTCGAATGCTATGAGGGCTTTCTGTACTGCCAAGAGTTCGAGGTAGTTTATATGTCTTTTCTTTTCCTTCGATGTCCATGAGCCCTGTACTTGCAGAGAATCGAGATGTGCTCCCCAACCGTTCGGTGAAGCGTCTGTTGTGATCGCTACAGTCGGAGAGGGGAGCTGGAAGGGTACTCCCTCTGTCAGGTTGTGAAGGGTTTCCCACCACTTCAAAGACTTGATGACATTTGGTGGTATAGATAGTATAGTCTTCCTTGCGTTTCTTAAGGGATTGAAGTTTTTGATGAACCACATTTGCAAGGTTCTCATCTTTAGTTTTGCGAGGGAAAGCACCATGGTGGTTGACGCCATTAGCCCCAGCAATCTCTGCACTGTGTGAGCTGTTACGATTCGTTGTTTCCTTACCCGATTTGTTAGGGTTGCTATGGAAGTCGCTCTTTCTATGGGTAAGTATGCTCTGGTGGTGGTGGAGTCTAGGATCGCTCCTATATATTTTATTCTTTTGGTTGGGGAGAGAACTGATTTTTCTGTATTTATTAGTAGGCCTAGTTGGCTTAATAGGTCCTGAATGAAGGAGATGTGGTATTGGAGGGTACGTTTCGATTCCGCTACTACCAGCCAGTCGTCTATATAGGGGTGAACTTGAATCCCCCACTTTCTGAGGTGGGCGCACACCACGGCAATGCACTTCGTGAATACTCTCGGTGCTGTCGATAAGCCGAAGGGCAGCACGCGATATTGGAAGGCTCGGTCTCCGATGATGAAGCGGAGGAACCGTTGACTGTCTGGGTGGATTGCTATGTGGAAGTACGCATCCTTTAAGTCGATGGATGCGAACCATGAATGTTTCGTTAGGAGTGGTAGTATATTTGGGAGGGAGACCATCCGAAATTTTCTCGGTGTGATGTAATAATTTACGTCCCTTAGGTCCAAAATGGGGCGAATTCCTCCATCGCTCTTCGGTACTGTGAAGTACCGGGAGTAGAAACCCTGGTGCAGTTGTTCCCTTGGCACCGGTTGTATGGCTCCCTTTTGTATCAACGATTGAACTTCCTTTCGTAAGGGGATCGATGGTATAGTTCTTCGTAGATGACCTGTTGGTGGTACGGAATCGAATTCTATATTGTAACCTTTCTCGACTATCGAGAGAACCCAGTTGTCTGTTGTTATTTTCAACCAGGTGTCGAACGCTATCGATAGACGGTTGCCGAAGGGGGCGATAGTGTTGTGTACAAACATCAAGTCAAAGGCGCCGGTTTCGTTGGTAGTCCTGCTTACGGCGTTGGAACTTGGACTTAGATGCAGGGAGTTGTCTCCGTCCCTGTTGTGTAGGTGGGAATTGTCTCTGTTGTGGCCTGTCGGCCTGATATCGTGGTGCTCTGTTGTCAGGTCTAAACCATTTTCTTGGTTTAAAGAATTGGTTTTGTTGTCCTACCCCAATTCCCATTTTTCTGGCAGTCGTTCTTGCTTTCTGCACAGTGTCCATTGCCTCATCAGTAGTAGAATTAAAGAGGCCTGATCCGTCGAATGGGAGACTTTCAATGCGTGTTCTGGCCTCTTGGGATAGACCCGCCGATCTCAACCAGGCATGTCTACGCAATGCCACTGCTCCCACCATTGCTTTTGCTCCGCAATCAGATTGATGTTTGGCTGTCGCTATCTGCTGATGAGCCATCCGAGTTGCCTCAGCATGGAATATACGTGCTAATTCCCTCTGATCATCTCCCAGATTTTCACAGAGGGACATCATCTTTTCCCACAAGAAAAGCTGGTACCTTGACATCGTCGCCTGATAGTTAGCTATCTTAAGGCTTAGGGCTGCTGTGGAGTAAGCTCTACGACCCATTAGGTCAAGCCGCCTTCCTTCCTTATCAACTGGCGCTGTATGAGTCCTCTGCGAATGTCCTTGCGCCGACTCAACGATAATCGAATTAGGTTGAGGATGCGTGAACAAAAATTGTGCATCTTTTTCCAACACTCTATACATGTTGTCAAGCCTTTTTGAAGAAGGTTGAAGTGCCGCGGGGTCTTTCCAATGCTCTTTCACTGACTTTGCTAATGTAGAGAGAAAAGGAATGGCTATTGGTGTAGTGGCCTCAGTATAGATGGCCTCAAACACCATGTCGGTAGGTTTTTCGAATGCTTGTCTTGTGTCAATGCCCAAGGATTGAGCCATCCTTTGGATTACGTCGGCAAAATGTCCTAGGCCGTCCGAAGGAGAGACCGCACCTTGTGCCTCAACTATGGAGTCAGGCGAGGGTATTGAAGGGGCCGGAGATGGAGCCGGTGTTGAATCTGAGCAATAGTCCTCTACAGAGTGGTCCGACGATTGAACTTGAATAGTTTGAATATCGAACTGTTGATTATCGAGGGTTACCGTTTCAGTAGGACGAAGCGGACTTCGTATGGTTCTGTTTTTCGTTGGTAATCGGTTTGAGCCTAAATTTGCTGCAGGCTCAGGTGCAGATACCGTAGTCGATGGTCGATGTCGAGGGGATGATCGACGGTATCGATCCTCTAACTCCCCCAGGTCTGCGTAACTGTAGGTATGGCTAGGAGGCAAGGACCATTGAGACTCCCTTTCCCAGTCCCTCAAGGGGGATCTGGAACGGCGTCTATCTTTGTAGTAGCGGGTGTGTTCACGATATCGAGAATCAAATGACTGTACAGATTCTGGTGACCGATATCGACTCGATGGTCGATTGCGATCCTGTGATCTACGATGTTCGGAAGCCGGCAGATCAATAGGCAACTGTGTTGGTTGATGAGGGTGGTCTCTACTGCGCACAGAGGACGCATCCCTTATTTCCCCTTCCGACAGCGAGGCTACGGTTACGGGGTCGATTGTCGAAGGCGGCTGCCTTGGTGTAAGTACGGTTACAGGGTCGGCTGTCGAGGGCGGTTGTCTAGGTATAGTTTGCGTCATCGATGCTGATGATGGTAGAGGAAGATCTGTTGAAGTCAATGGTCTTTTTTCGATATCGTGTCTTCTTTCGACATCGTGTCGGTGAAGTTTAGACTTCTTCTTAGTCTTTGATTTGTCGGACGATTTCGGCGTTCTGACCTTCTTTGCCAGTTTTTTCGCTACATGGGCGGCAAGTGAGCGTCCTGGCGTGGCAGGCGCGTCTTGTCGGGGCCAGTCAGCTCAACTTACAGTCGGCTGGACGGGAGCTGGAGGCACGGATGGCTGTTCTTGTGCCATGGCTGGTTTATCTACCGCCCTGAGTGCCCTTTCCCACAGCTCAGCCCGTAGTTTGTCCGCTCTGTGACGTCTTGTGAGCTTTGAAAATGCCTGGCAGTAGGGACAACTATCCACCTTGTGCCCTTCTCCAAGGCAAATTACACAAAAATTGTGCCCATCGGACGGGGGCAGCTTCGTGCCGCAACGGCCACACTTTTTAAACGGGGCCTTGGGGCCCATGCGGGCGAATGAGAGAAAAAACAAAGGTGAAGAGAAAAGTTTTTCTAACTACAATATTTTTTTTTTTTTTTTTTTTTTTTATAGGAAAGGATATATAGGAAGAAGGAGAGAGTTGAGAGAAAAATAAAGGTAAGCCTTAGCTATTTGTTTGTTTGTTTGTTTAAGAGAGTTCCCGACGAGGCTGTCGCTGAGACGGTCGAAGAAGAACTGAGGGAATCTGGGCGGGAACCCCTCTGCATATGCGCAGTAGAGGGGGAGGGGTTCCCGCCCAAAATGCCTTTTAGCTATAGAAGATTCCCGAAGCGGGGCTTCGCGCAGGCGCAGAGCCCATATGTGTGATGCACAGAGACCACGAAGAAGAAACAAAAGTGACCCTCTTCAGACAACACACTTGAGCCATGGTGGTTTAGCATTTTGAGCTAAACATGATGGTTTAGCCTGTCAAGTGAACCCTGACTTAGCATGTTGCGTGAAGCTTTCCTAACCATGGTGGCTACAATAACCACAATATAATCATGCTCACTAACCATTTTCTGCAAAAGGGTTAGCAGCCTAACCATGGCTTAGCACATTGTCTGAACAGGCCCAGTATCAGACATCAAATCCCAAACAGTTCTCCAGCTAAGGCTAATTTAGAAAGCCTTAAATGGCTTGAACTCTGCTTTACTTTAGCTGTTTGGCCGGACCATGGTTCGTGATCAGAATTGGTCCCTTACCTTTTTATTGTTTTAAACTGCCCACACACCACGAACATACTGTATCCCTTCTCTGGCATAGAGCATCTTTCAGGACCTTTGACTTGGCCTAACTGAGAAAGCATGCATTGCAAGAGGGGGTGCAATTTTTAAACTTTTCTCAAATGCACGTTACCCAGACTCGACTTCTGAGCACAGGATAAGCAATCTGCCAAACGGAAAGCCCCTCCCCTTGTCTGCTCTCACCTATCAGCTCTTTGTTACGGGAATCCACTGCCAGGTTGCGCAGAGCGCCAGAGGCAGCTTTCACCACGCGCTCGCTGTCGTGAGTCAGAAGGTCAGCAATGGCAGAGAGACCTTTTTCCTGGCGCAACGCAGAGCGAATGTACCGCCCGTACTGTAAGAGATAACACAGGCAATCAGCTTGAAGTAAGAGCTACAGAAGATGTAACTAGGACTGGGTGGGTGGGTGTTGTCTTACATACCAGACTGCACTTTCTGCTCATGCTCTGAGAACAAGGCACCCCTGAACTTAACTCTGGGTTCCCTCACCCACAACCTTCCTACAGGCAGGCTCAGTTTCCCTTCAGTAACCTTGCAGCCAAAGCCCACAGTCAGCCCAATCCTACAGCAATATACACTGCCTGAGACCAGCTGTTTATTTTTACAGTTAACACCAAGCCGGCCACATGCCTTTTTACCACAATGTTGACTTGACTATTCCATTCCGGAAATTCCCCATTGCCCCGAGGCGACATACGAAACCTTCAGTCTCGGTTTGAAATCTTATCCAAGGGAGACTTGGATGCAACGTTCGTGCAGCCAGGAAAGTGCCATTGGTTCATTCCTGACTTCTTCCACGGCTGCGGCCTTCAAAATTGGACCTGCTAACCATGTAAGAGACCAGAACTTGGGTGCATGCTAGGACTGCTCAAACAAGGGAGGGAGAAGCGAAGGTGAGAGGGCCGATCCTTGCTTTCTCTCTCCCACCTGAGCAATGTGCCCTCGCTAAAGAGCAATATCTGGTGCTCCCTCTTCAAGCAACCTCCTACTAGATCTGCAGAGAGGGACAGCAGGAAATCCCCCAAGGCTGGGATGCCCTCCATGGTTCCTTTATCAGCAATTTCTGGCAGTTGTGAATAAGCCAACCTGGGCAGCTTTATAAAGTTAAAGGAAGGGTGGGTGGGAGAGGAATGAAGATGGGCAAAGTGGGGGGGGGGAGAGGAGAGCAAGGGAAAATCAGCCAGAGAAAAATCGGGACTGAGTACCAAAGGGCCGAAAAGAGGGAGGGGAGGGCAGAAAAGAGGGAGACAGATCTGCACACAGCTCTATCTCTTGCATGGAGGCGTTATGTGCCAGAAATCCTCCTTCCATGGCCTATCAGAAGACCACTGATATAGCAAAAACAGGCATTTTACTTTGGAGGTCCCACTCCAGCCATCCGGGGTTTCACAGATGGCCCCTCCCCTGGCCCTGGCCCCCCTCGACCACCAATCATTTGTTGGTTCCCAGACGTTTGTGCAGCTTCTCCCCACATTCAATAAGGTTGAAATGCCCCTTCTAAGGCTGATCTACTTGCAGTAAGTGCTCTTAAGCTATAATATGCGCATTATTTTTTGCCATTTCAGCCCCACCCTTTTGGCTTTGACCCCATCCAACACTGGAACGCGGCCTCTGAGAGCCTCTCCAGATTCCGAAAGATCCTCAAGACGCTTTAGGGCAGCGGCCTTCAACTGTGGCTCGTGACCCAAACGTGTGTCATGCAATCAGGCCGGAAGGGTTGTGACGAAGCTGTGGCTGCCATGTTGGGCACGGAGAAATATTGGGCATGGGTCCCACGTTGCAGGTTGGGAGTCCGAGGTGGGTCTTGGGTCTGGACCAGTTGAAGGCCACTGCTGTAGAGCATATATGTAAACATGCAAAGGCTGAGCTAGACTTGTCTGCATTCTGCTCCAGCCAGGCAGCTCTTCTGAGTGAACGGCCACGTATATGAACCATCTCGGAGGGCGGAAGGGTGTGGCGAGGTGAAGCCTCTCCACTGCCGCTACTTGTACTTGCCCTGCGACAGCCACAAGCGGCAGCCGGCGAGCATCCCACAAGCCCGCTCTCGGCAATTCTTTACATTGGCTGGGAGCGGGGGCAGGAACTCTTCTAGCTTTTAAAAAATTAAAAAAAAACATTGAAAAACCTCCTGTCATTTTTGGAATTCACTTTAAGAGGAATTGCTGGGACAGGGGGATTTTTTTAAAAAAATTGGGTACAGCAAGAAGGGGCAGCCTATCCCTGGCTCTGAGGAAACCTAATCAGCTCTGACATCGTTGCAAATATCAACTTGGCTCCCATCCGTGGAAATAAAACCAACCTTAAGTGGTCAATACTTGTTCAACGCAGTCTGTCCAACATGCTTCAGGATATAAGGGTGGATCACATAAGCTTCCACCTCTGCGTGCACAAAGAGTCCCTTCTTCTGCTTTACCCACTTCCTTAATTCCACCCCCTTTCTTGGATTTTGTTTAAACACACACACACACACACACACACACACACACACACACACACAGGATCCAATTTGCAGCCACTGCCTCTCTTGTGCAGTACTCACCGTCCAACGCCCAGCACACAGATTCTGGATGGCTCCCGCTGAGGCTTCTAAGATCGCTTGGGTTTTGCTCTCTTTCAACAGCGAGATATAGATACGGACAATTTCTGGCTGGAAGAGGAGTTCATAACCTAGGGAGAAATAAATACCCAAGTTAGACAGAAACAAACAAACTGCCAAGCTCTCCCCTAGACACCCTGACCATCCAAGATACGGTGGGTGGCCAGAACGAGAAGGCACTCCACAGCGGCACCCTGTTTGTGGACTTCCCTCCCCTGGGACGCCTGCCTCACTCTTTCAGTGCCAGGCAAAGACACTGTTTATTCTCCCAGACCTTCTAATCCATCCCCTCCCTTTTAAAGTGTTATAAAATGTATTATATCTTGCTTTGGATAAATGTATTTGGATATCTTGCTTTGGATAAATGTATTATATCTTGCTTTGGATAAACCACTCTGGAACTTTTGATAATAGAAATCTTGAAAATAAATACACATTGGGGGTGGGGGGGGGGAAGAATGTGCATAAAAGACAGGCTGAAGCTGTTCAGTCCTCTTCCCCATCTTAAGCAGAACCCTAAGCCACTATCTAAGACCACTTGACAAGGGTGGGATGGGGGTGGGGGTTTGGACCCAGGGCATATTTACTTGTGGCTTTTGGAACAGCCAGACTCCAGTTGCTCAACCCAGGAACAGACATCTCATATCAACACAACCCACTTTCCATTCTCAGAACTGGCAGGTCATCAGCCATGTGCATCCAGCCTTCTACTTGGCTTATGCTGTGCTGTGTACAAAGGAGGCTCCCTTCCACGTGCTTAGGAGCAATGACAGTCACTAGACCGCTACCGCTGGGGTTGCACTCTTTAGGCCAGGTGACTGAGGCCACAGAGCAAGGCAGGCTCTTTTCCTAGCGCACCTGCGTGCCACACCTTTGTTAGACTTGGGATCGGTTCAGAAGTTGAAAAAAACTCCATCTCCACCCCAACCCCCAATGAAAACATGTCTCAACAGCGCATGACTCACACCCCTGTGGGAGAACACAGCACAAAAGGCCGCGCTGGAGATGATGTAGTTGAAGAACGAGTTAACTCCCCCCCACACTTAGAGGTATCTTTTAGGAACATAAAAAGCTGACTTATGCAATGTCAGTTTTTATCCACCTAACCTAGTTCTGCCTACACTGACCGGCAACAGACTCTAAGGCAGGGGTGCAGAATCTCAGGCCTGGGATCCCAATATGGCCCTCTGGTGTTCCCCAGAGAGCCACAACCCCTTTTCTTGGCCACCCCCCTCCCCCCCCACTGCCAACCATTTGGTGATTTCCCAGCATCTGTGTGAGTCCCCTTCCCCGCCCCCCAGGCTGAAATGCCCCTTCTAAGAGTTAATTGCTGGCTGTAAGAGCTTTAAGTTAAAATACCCTGGTAGTTTGGAATTCTGGCTCCACCCCATTTGTCCTTGGCCCCACCCACTACTGGAACACAGCCCCTGAGAGCTTCTCTGAAATGTAATCTGGCCCTCGGGCTGAAAGAGGTTCCCCAACCCACCCACCCAACCCAGCAACCGTGCACTTCCACTGAGCTCTAAAAAGAATGGGACGAATACCTTTTGCAGGGGTTGGTCTTTTGGGGAAGTCGACGATATCGGCCGAGGGATCCTCGGTCGGTTTTTTACCTTGAAAGAGACCGAACAACATTAGGAGATCAATAACACCCTCTGTAGCGCCTGTATTCTGTAAGACAGGGAAATGCAACCTCCCCGCTCAAGCTACAGAGTCTTCTGCTTAAAGATGGGTGCAAGGCTAGAAAGGGAGACGCGGGTCTGTCTGCCCACTTGTAGTGAGGACATGAAGAGAGCTACGTTATTATGAGCCAGGCTAATGGCCCATCGATCTTAGTAGCACCCTCTGCCATTACAGTGGCTCTCCAAAGATGTCAGAGACCTCTGCTGCCAGAGGTCCTTCAACTCAGCCTTCCCCAAGCACAGCCCACCAGATGTGTTGGACTGCAACTCCCATAATCCCTGGTCATGCTGACTGGGGACGATGACAGTTGCAGTCCAACACATCTGGAAGGCATCAGCTTGGGGAAGGTGGCTTCAGCTAGAGATGCCAGAGATGAATCGGGGGCTTCCCTTGTATGCAAAGCCTGAGGGTGCAACTTGTGGCCCGCCAGAAGTCACGGCCTGGAATTCCCATGATCCCTCACCTCTGGATATGCTGGCTTAGGTTGATGGGAGTTGCAGGCCAAAACTCCTGGAGAGCCACAATTTGCCCCCCTCCAGGTGCAAAGCGTGTGGACTAGTGCTGAACTAGGGTCCCTTCTCCATTGAATTCAAAGCCTCCAAGGCCAGCGAATTTCTTAGACCAGCTGCCCTTCTCCACGGCCAGGCAATACAAGGTGGCCATCTTGCCATTTCAAACCAGCCACCCCGCCCTAGCATCAAGGTTAGAGCAAACGCCCCCTTTCCCTCAAGCTGCTGTCGTTGCCATGCTCAGTTCGGAGGAAGGGCTCCCCACTCCTTAACTTTCCCCACCCAGATACACACACACACACACACACACACCATGCAGCATGCATGGAGAAAATCCCAGCGGGAGCAGGTTCAATACCCAAAAGAACCCCCCACACACACACACATAAATCAACCAGAGTAATGCAGTTGGCATTCCTCCAGATTGCAGAATTCACCCTGTTCAAGGACATTGTTTTTCTACTTTAACTTTGGGGGGGGGGGGATGTTGTTGTTACAAGGACTGAAGGGGCAAGTAGCAGGAGTGGCAATAAGGATGGCAAGGAATAAGTCAAGAGTGATGAGGGTGTGTGTGGGGGGGAATGGAACCTCTCCCCCAGCCCCCCCCCCCCCAGTTGATGCCCACCCCTGGAAAAGGTGAATTGGGAAGGGTGTTGGAATTCTTTTAGTTAGCAAAAGACTAAAAAAAAAAAAAAAAAAGAGCTACCCTGCAGAAGTCAGGCGAGGCTACAGGAAGGTTGTGCAGTTGTTTTGATGGGCAGGATTCCCCTCTTCATGTATGGACCATTTCTCACATTATTCAGAGGCAACCCTGTGCTTGTCACAGAGTGTACCCACAGAGAAGTGCGCCACACACGGCTCCCTGACAAGCATTTGCATCTGAGACATGCATTTCCAAACAGGCTTGTTGCATTCACGCTTCCAAGACCTTCACCTTCACACCGACGAAAACGTCGTGCTACGCGCGCTGGCTTCAAAGCTAGTCCTCGCTACAGCCATCGCTCAGTGGTCGTTCTGATCCTCTGCCCAAGCAGAGCGCAAACACCAGAACGGAGAGCTCATCCTCTCCCAGAAAGGACAAAGCAGTAGGAACAGGCCACTTCACGCACACATTCACACGCACGCATGCGCAAACATGCACGCACATGCGCACCCAGAGGAGTTCAGCAGTTGCGGTGGCAAGAGCAAAGTCTGGGCAGAAGCAAGCCACGTCCCACGTTTCACCCCAAAAACATGCATGCCAAAAAAAAAGAAGAAGAAGAAAAGCTCAACTCACCTCTCGCAAACCACTCGTCTGTGGGCGGAGAGAAGGACAGGGAAGAAGGGAGGCAAGAGAGAGGAGATGCCAGCACGGTCACAGGCCATTTGGAAGGGGGGGGGAAGCAAAGAGGAGGGGAGACAGGCCACAGATTAGTTGAAGGGCCCGTCCGTCACCTTGAATGACACACAAAACAAAAAGCCCACCGGACAAGTCATGGAGGCTTCGAGAGATAAAGAGCAGGAGAGCCAGGAAGCGGCCACGCGCATTGACAGGAGGCTTCTGCAGAAAGCAGCCACTCACTTAAGGAAGCCGAGGGGTGTGTGAAAACGCACTCAAAAGCCGACTCCGCCTCCTCCTCCTCCCTGCCCCTTCCATCATCCCTCTCTCGCAAGGCTGGCCGGGCGCTGGGAAGCGAGCACCCTACCTTTGCCCTTTTTGGCACCAAAGCAGCTGGCTGCGTGGGGGCCGGTGCTGTTGGCCGCAGCAAGGGGGGCCTCCTGGAAGCGCTCGGCATGGGGGATCTCGCGGTGCACCTGGTAGGAGAGGTTCCTCAGCAGGCAGACACAGTTCTCCACGAGCTGGCAGGAAATGGACAGTTCCTCAAGTTAGACATCGAAGGTTACTGAAGTTCAGAAGGTCCACAGAGAGGTCACACGAAGGAGTGAGTGTGAGGAAGAGGAAGAGGCAGCGGCAGCCTCGGAAGGGTTCTGCGTCGTCGCAGAGCAAGGGGAGCCCACCTGCCAATGAGCCAAGCTACCGCTCCCTCCCGATCCAGTTGGGTTAGGAGATACGAAGGCTGCAAACGGCTGGCGTGTGTGTTGCAAGGGGGGTGGGGGAAGGAATTATGTCCAAACGTCACATTGTCAGGGTCAAAGGAGGCACAGGTCCTAGCAATGGCTGACTGAGGAAGAGCACGAAGGCAGAGGGAAGGAAGGAGGGAGGTGGCATCTTCCAGCACCAGGCAGACTTTCCTAAAGGCCAGGGATAGTCCCATCTTGCTCTGCTATGCTGTTCCCACTTTGCATTAATTTGCAGGCTAAGGAGGGTAAACATAGCATTCCCCAGAGCAGGGGTGTGGAACCACAGGCCCGCGGGCCAAATCCGAGTACCCCAGAGAGCCACGCCCCCTTCTCCTGGCCCTCCCCCAACCACTGATTGTCTGGTGTCTCCTGGCTTTTGCACACTTTCCCCCCTATTCTAAAAGGCTGGAATGCCTCTAAGGCTTAGTTATGGGCAGTTAAGAGGCTGGTATCTTTTGGGGCCCACCCCACTTTCATTTGGGCAGTGCAGCCCCCAATTTCTTCTGAATTTGACACCCCTGCCCTGGAGCATCTACACAATGACCTTTGTGACGTCATACTGAGCATAGATTTCCTTGAGTGACCCTTCCCCAAAGGAGCCCTATGAAAGGGCAGGAGGGGCAGATATTATGCATGGAGGACCAGGGGAGGGGGGTTGGGGAAGAGAAAAATTCACCCATATTGTACTGAGAAACCCCATTTGACGGAGATGGGGGAAATGATCTTCTGGCTTCTCCTAGTAGGAGATCATTCTTCTAAGGGTAAAGATCAAGCCCCCAATAAAGCCTCAGGTTTGCACCCATAATGTGCAGGAATCCTCCTTTGCCCGGAAAAAGAGCAATCACAGAGGAGAGATAAGAGAGCACTCCCCCAACCAGGAGGGGTCAGGTGCAGCAAGAATTGCGTTGCCTCTTCCACCCGCTCTTTACCTTGCTGTCTAAATCTTTCTGGCCAATCTCTGCTTGGACAATGCAGATAAGGGCATCCACCAGCCCATCACACTCCCGCAGCTTCCGGCGGGCTTCGCTCCTCTCCGAGCTGACATTTCTACAGAAAGGCGCGAGAGAGAAAACATTAGAAGGACGGAGACAGCAGCAGGTACTGACTTTCAGAACGTGCCAGTCTTCCTCTCTTATTCAGGCCAAATTTCCACTTTCACTCTGTACTGGGGTGGAGGTGGGGAGGGGGTGCGTGGGGTATCTAGTCGCTACTGTTAATCTTTGCATCCCATGGCAGAAGCCTTCCGCGGACTCTTCAACATGCACCCTGCTAAATCTTGAGATTTCAGCCAAAAGAACACACCACCCTCCTTGCCACGGTGACCTTTGCTCACATGCTATCTATTCGGGCTTTTTTAACTGCCTGTCTCACCATCATACGCCTCACAAGTTTCTGTTGCTGGAAGAAAGTTACAACAGCCAGCATTCATTCGGCCTGTTCATTCTCTTTGTGCCACATTCTCTTACCCCAGCTGGAAATTAGGAGGGACAGAAAACAGCTTATAGGGCACTACTAGACTCTAGTTTGGAATTCAATGTAAAGACAAACAGGAGTTCTTCTCTTGGCTTTTCGAAAGGGTCTGAAGACACCTCTTTTTAATCTAGCTTTTTAAATGTGTTTTAGCATTCTAATGTTTTGTGGATTTTAATGTCCTTACTTTTATTATTTAAAGATTTTATTGTTTGAAATTGCTCTGCACCACCTTGATGGCTTTGTAGCAAATAAGGCACTATAAAATGTTTGTTTATTTAGTTATTTACAATATTTATATACCGGTCCATATCCAAAATAGATTCCAGAGTGATGAACATAGGAATAAAACAGTAAGTTTTTTAAAAAAGATTAAAACAGCCAATTAAAATTGTTCAATTTAAAACAAAATACCAATAAAAATGGTAGAGGGTCAGTT
Source organism: Elgaria multicarinata webbii (assembly GCF_023053635.1). Lineage (NCBI taxonomy): Eukaryota > Metazoa > Chordata > Lepidosauria > Squamata > Anguidae > Elgaria > Elgaria multicarinata. The sequence continues at coordinate 79,924,109 of NC_086172.1, read as the reverse complement.
GAGGAATGCTTCCTGGGAAAGAGCAGTTTTCAGGCAACAGCACAGTGCTGGTGCCTGCCCGACCTCCAAGGGCAGGGAGTTTCAAAGAAAAGGGGCCACCACACTGAAGGCTCTTATGTTAATAATAAAGTAACCACTGCGCCTCCAGTTTTTTAGAAGGCACCAACCCCACCCGAGATTCCCCCTCCAGTCTAGCAATGCACCTCCCTCCTAGCAAAGCAGCTCCAAAGTGCCTCAAATTTGTTCACCAAAGTGCCTCTCCTCAAGAAGCAGGCCATTCTCTGTGCTCCAACAGCCTGCAGGAACACTGCGCACGCACACGCACCCTCAGCCGCAACGTGACAGAACCCGCTTACCTAAGGCATCCAATGGTGTTGGTAAGCACCGACTCCCACTCTATGTGGCGGGGTTTCGAGTCCTCGCTGGGCTCCCTCTCCCACCCCGAGCGTGGAATGATAACCTCGTCCGTGAGGGTATGTAAGGCGTTATCCACAATGGCCATCTTTATCGCGTCGTGAGAGGAGAGGTTCCACAGTGTCCCTGTGAGGGAGAGCATCAATGTTAGCTTTCGTCGCCAGCTGAAGACCTTTTTATTCACTCAGTATTTTAACACTTAATTTTAACTTAAATTTAAATTATACTGTTTTAACTCTGTATTTTAATCTTATAATCAACTTTGCTGTGTGGTTTTATCCTGGTTGCGCTTTTTATACTGTATTTCGTAATTGTGTTTTTAACCTGTTGGGATGTTTTTTGTGGTTTTAATTTTTGTGAACCGCCCAGAGAGCTTCGGCTATTGGGCGGTATAAAAATGTAATAAATAAATAAATAAATAAATAAATAAAATAGCAAGGCTTCTGCACACCCATCCGAAAGCCCTGAAGCTCATGCCTCCACAGCCAGCCAACTCCCCGCCCCCCTCCGTGATGGGCCAGCGCTTACCCGTAATGACTTCCGTAAGGTCCATGTCACGCGCCTTCCGCAGCAGCCGCACCAGAGCAGGGACGCCGTCGCAGTTCTTGATGGCGATTTTGTTGTCCTGGTCCCGGCCATAGGAGATGTTCTTGAGGGCCCCACACGCCCCGTAGTGCACCTCCTTCTTGGGGTGGTCCAGCAGCCCCACGAGCACAGGAATGCCCTTCAGCTTGCGCACCTCCGTCTTCACCTTGTCGTTGCGGAAGCACAAGTGCTGCAGGTAGGCTGCTGCGTTGGACTTCACGGCATCCAGGCGGAAGCCCAGCATGGCTATCACCTCGGGAAGCTCCGGTTGACGCCAGTTGCCTGAGGGCGGGCCTCCTTTCCGCAGGCTGTCCAGGCTCGCTAAACTGCCCCTCTCGTGCTGGGCCAGCGGGGCCCAGTAATACTGGTCTCTGGCCATGTCATCCAACAACATGTTCTCATGACTCCTGCGCAAAGGGGAGAAGGAAAAGCAGCTCGTTAATAGATCAGACGCCACAACCAGCTTACACGGTCACAGAGAGGGATCTGGGCCAGTTTTCATCCAGGGACAGAAGAGGTTTTATTTATTTATTTATTTATTAAAACATTTGTATCCTGCCCTATTATCATTGGGATCACAGGGCAGCGTACAGATAAAATTCAAAACAATGTAAATGTAAATAATTTACACAGCTAAACATGTCTTAAATCGTTAACAAATTAAAACCGGAAGAACTTTTTTAAAAACAGTAAAACAATTCAAAACTATTCAAACTAGGTGCGAGCATGGAGAATATTTAGCCCTCGAAGGCTTGATAAAAAGCCATGTTTTAACTTGGCGCCGAAATGGAGCCAGTGTCGGCGCCAGTCGGGCCTCCAAGGGGAGGGTATTCCACAAGCGGGGTGCCACCACAGAGAAAGCCCCTGGCATCAATAGAAATTCCTAAGTGTGCCAGTGATGGCGGGACCACACTGGCATATCCCCACCACCGCTGCCACCACCTGCACTGCTGCTCTAACAGGGGTGGAGAACCTCTTTTAGCCCAAGAACTAAATTCCATTTCAGGGAAGCTTTTTTGGGGGGTGCGCATTCCACTGGTGGCTGTGCCCGAAGGCGAAAGGAGTGGTGCTAAAAAATACTAGCCGAAGTGCTTACTGCAAGTAACTAAGCCTTAGCAGCAGGATTGCGGCCATTTAGGATGGAGGGAAACGGCACAAAAGCTAGGAAAGCACTAAATGATGTGGGGGGGGGGGAAGTGGGCGAGCCCAAGAGGGCCGGATTGGGACCGCAGGCTTGAGGCTCTGCACCTCTGTGCTACATCCAAAGGACACGCGATGTTTTAAGGGCTATGCTCTAATGGCAGCACCATCGGTGAAGGTGCCAACGTCAGCACCTCCTGCACACGGCCAGCGTCAATTAGCAAGAAGTGACCAAGCCAGCCCCCCCCCCCCCCCCGCGTCACCTTGGTGCGTTCCTTCTTGGTTCTGGCAGCATGCAAGAGAGGAGACACTTGCTCTTTGTTCTCTCTTACTGCTTCAGCACTCAGAGCCACAGAAAGATCAGAGCTCCTTGGTGAGCAGCTGACTTCAGAGTTGGGCTTGAATAAGTAGCGGCCAGTAAGAATGACAGCCAGCTAAGCTGGGCTCAGGAAGGAGGATGCTGGATGAACAAGCTCCCAGGAGTTAAAAATCACATTTTGTCTCTGCAGTCGCTTGGGATTTCTCCAAGCAACATTTGGAAACAAACCAGTTGTTTCCCCCTTTTAAGATAAATGCCTCTCAATTGCCATTCTACACTGGCCACTAGAGGGCAAGTTGGTGCCATCCATGCCTCACCAGAGTAGATCCTGGGTCATCAGATCTATTCCCACTGCCCTAAACGTACCAAGATTTCTAAGTTTACTCCCAATGTCTTATTCAGCCAGGACTTCTACTCTGCAATACTCCCCTGCCTGCACCAGCTAATCCAGACCCCCGTTAGGTGAGATTTCAAGGACACCAGATTCTTACATGGCATAATTGTGCTGTAACACTAATAGCTGCATCAGCCTTCTCATAAATGAGTACTGTTTTGCTGCTATTGCCCTTGTTGCTCTTGTATTATTAGCTTTTATAGTTTTTATTGTGAGCTTTTGTTTTTAACTGACATTTTACTGTGTATGTTTTTATTGCTTTTAATGTTTATACTGTTTTTATGTATTGTTGTGAGCCATCTTGGGATGGTTTCTGCCCTGAAAGGCGGCCAAGAAATGTTTTAAATAAATAAGTAAGTAAAATCAGGGCATTTTAGGCACACGCACGCACACACACACACACACACACACACTCTTAAAAGCAAACGTTTTTAAATGCTCGAGCTTCATTACATCTGGTTTAAGATGCTTCCCTCTGGATGTCTTACATTTAACACCAGATCAGCTTCCTCCCCACCCTCCCTGCTGCCTCGGCACAATCCCGCCTAGCTCCCTTGTAGATGCAAAAGAAAGCCCGTGCTAGAAATCCTGAATTCCAACCTGGGTGGGTGCACAAAGCAAGATTTGCCAAGACACACAGAACCCTAGAAAGTGCAACTGAAGTTTACGCAGGAGCAGGGCAGGGAGAAGGAAGTTCTTCACTTTCTCTCGGCACCATGTTGCAATAACGGAAAGTTCCTGGGCGACAGTCAGCCAATGCATCCACTCTCATATAGGGACAGGACCTCTTGCTCCTCATGGAATATAGTCACCCTCACCCTGATATTCAAAACGCTGAACATGTCTGTTCATGTATATATTCTGGGTTTATACAGGTTAGCGTGAAAGCAAAGGAGCTGGAACAAGCCCGAACACACACACACACGCAGCTTGTAGATGCCATGGTCGTGGAAGATGTCTGATGAGGGTCTTTAGAGAAAGATGAGGCTATGGAAAGCTTTCCAGAAGTCAGGTGCACACATGAAACTATCTTGACAGCTCCGCATTTCTTTAGATATCTTAGAGTTGGAAACAGCAGGAAGGGGGGGGGGAGCTTACGTTTGCACCAGAAACAGATTTTGCCCTAGTGGAGCAGAACTGGGTGCAGGGTCAGCTGTGTTCCTTTCCAGTGTGTAAGCATGGAAAGTTAGTCCCCACCCCCGCTCTTTCCCTTCCTCTCATTTCAATGCAGTAACTTGATCAGTGTGCACAGCACCCAGTCCCTGCCTGGGTCATTCTCCATACTTGTTTATAATGCATGCTTTTAAGGCTAGCTAGCAAAGCTATTACTACACAGTCAGTCAAGAGCGTGTGGAGAAAGCAATGGAACCAAGAACAGCCAACTTGATTTTGACTTCTTACAAATCTTACCTTCAACGCGCACACAAACACACACACACACACCTTTGACTGCCCTTTACTTAGAGTGACCATAGGGAAAGGAGGACAGGGCTCCTGTATCTTTAACAGTTGTCTAGAAAAGGGAATTTCAGCAGGTGTCGTTTGTATGTATGCAGCACCTGGGGAAATTCCCTCTTCATCACAACAGTTAAAGCTGCAGGACCCCTGCCCTATTTTGTATCTGGTCAAGAGGGCAGGGCTCCTGCAGTGCTGCATGCGTACAAATGACATCTGCTGAAATTCCCTTTTCTGGACAAATGTTACTCTACTTTACTGCAACTGAGTCACGTCACTTTTGCCCAAGTAATTTATGCCTCTACTTTATGAGTCAAACACACACACACGCACACACTGGATGTACATCTTTGCAGACTGTTTCAGAAAGAGTCCAGCAGCTCCTCCCCACCCTGATCTGCTATCAGGAAAGCATACTCTGCAACTGCTCCACCTGTAATTTGTGCCCACACAGATGCAGTGCCAAAGATGTACCGCTAAAGCCTCCTCCGCTCACCATCTGGAGCTGTTCTGTACACATTAAGTATTGGGCTGAAGAGACCTGACAGAAGGAGTCCATTCTTTCTAGCCCATTCTGTTTGGGAGAAACCACAGCTCAGTAGTAGAGCACATGCTTTGTACTGTATACCTCTGGTTCAGGATTGAGAAGCTTCTTATTGAACAAGGAAGCTTCCCTTGAGGGGAGAACCTTGATGCTATAAGGCAACCAGAAGGAATTCAGGCCCTGGTATCTCTGGTTAGAAAGTTGGTATAAGCAGCACTGGGAAACACATTTGCCCAAGACTACTGGTAGACTCTGATAGGCTGGGGAGGGGGGGGGCTCCAAGTGTGTGTAAGGCAGCTCCCAATCACCTCATAATACTGCCTTGTTCTCCCCAATCTCCCTTTTCATCTTCAAATACTCAAGCAGACTTTTGGAGTACTTCCATGCTTTAAAGAGCAGTTACCATAGTCAAAGTTAGTTTGGCTTTAGGTGCCAGAATGAGAGAGAGCTTAGATTTCCAAAAACCCACTCCAGTCTATATAAAAAAAAAATAGCAGAGATATCAATAGTCCAGGAACCCATCTGGTTCTGAACAGTCACAACCCTGGAAGAGTGGGGTTCTTATTTTCATTAGGAACCTCCACATAAGACACCAAATTTTCAACTTGCAGGTCACCCATATCTGCAGATAAGCATTGTGGTTTCATGCCATAAAGGGCTCTTGCTTTTCTTTGCTGCCCCCCCACCCAATCCCACTCCAGAAGACAATGGGTCTTCCTGACATAATTCACTGCTTTTCCACTGTAATATACAAGCAGAATTACAATAGACTTTCTACACTATTTGTGTGGGGGGGGGGGGGGGAATACTGTGTGTGTTTTGTGTATGTTCCATCTACACAAATGCCCTTAGCATTCAGCTTCTACCTTATTTAAGGGGTGTGGTTTTCACAAAGGTAGTGACTTATCGGACAGCAGAATTAATTACAGCTTAACACACATTTACAATACAGGTTTTATTCTGTTTTAAACCAGAATTTTATATTATGTTTAAAATGCCATACTGTACACTGGGAAAACAAGGGAGGATTACAAATGGATGATGAGGCCACGTGGATCTCTTGCAAAATGTGAGTAAACAAGACGTGGCAATTCCACAATAAATCCTCATGTGGAAGCAGCCTAGCAGTGAAAAAGAGCCCAAGAACAACTCTATTTATTGAAGCAGGAACCTTGTCCTGAACCCAAGGGCTGTCCCAGACATTAGACAAGTTAAAGACCATATCTACTTTGCTGTTTATTGTACCTCATACGCTTCCCAAACATTTAAAACAATTTAAGTCATATTTTCAGCTGCACTTCTGCTGTAGTACTCCTTTTTGAGAATAACTTTAATTTACCAGCAAGACAAATTTGAGTTAGCCCATGAAATCAGCATCATGTGAACGGGAAGGATGTCTTTTGGCTCCTTAATGTCTCATTTCCAATTCTCAACAGCATTTTACAATCTACATTCAATGAGGAAGCTGCTTTTTTTTGTTGAAGTATATCAAACTTTTGGTTTCATGCACTCTAACAAGCTGTGGTTCCAACCTACAGATTCAGCCTTGTGGTTTTCAAACTAAGTTCCTAGGAAGCTCATCAGGAATATCTGCTGGCTAAGAAGCTTCCCTTGAAGGCACTGTCTATCACTATCTCTCTTCTCTGTAATGTACCACTGCAAAAGGGCATTGGGGTCTATTCTAGGGAAGAGGTGGGCAGAATTAACTGGCAGATGGCTGGGGTGGTAGACAGTACATCCCAATGGTTTAACAGTAGCAGCAACAAAATTACTTCCCACACACACAAATCCTAAATTATACTGTTGAAATGAATAACGATTTGGGTAATCTGGAGTGCGTGTGTGTGAGTGAGAAAGAGAGAGAGAGAGAGACAGAGACAGAGACAGACAGACAGAGAGGTAGGTGTGTGTGAGTGTGTGAGTGTGTGTGTGTGTGTGTGAGAGAGAGAGAGAGAGAGTGAGAAAGAGACAGACAGACAGAGAGGTAGGTGTGAGTGTGTGTGTGTGTGTGTGTGTGTGTGTGTGTGTGAGAGAGAGAGAGAGAGAGAGAGAGAGAGAGAGAGAGAGAGAGAAAGAGACAGACAGACAGACAGAGAGGTAGGTGTGTGTGAGTGTGTGTGTGTGTGAGAGAGAGAGAGAGAGAGAGAGTGAGAAAGAGAGACAGAGACAGACAGACAGAGAGGTAGGTGTGTGTGAGTGTGTGTATGTGTGTGTGTGTTCAGTTCTGGTACAAAAAACGAATGCCCGAGTTCAGAATTCTTTAACTCTGCATGTACACATGTCTTCTGCACCAGACTCCAGTTGGTAGAAAAGTAGATCCCGCAAGCCTGGCATCTGCCCACTCCTGTTCTGGGGTGTATGTTCAATTCATTTGGGACAATGACAGAGAAGGTCCAGCTATCAGCCTGCATAAACAGAGAACGCACTCCAATATCCTCTGAAACACAAAGGGCAAGTACTTTTGGATTCTGTCCTTATCAAACAAGCCAGGATAGAAAGTGGTTCCTGACGGAAGGTAGTTTTGAAGACCACTGATCAAGATGGCAAGTCTCAAAAATGTCTTCCAGAGGCAGACAAGGTTGGTTAACAGTTGCTTTTTCCTTCTTGGAAACTTGTTCTTGCAATACCCTAGTTCTGGGAATTTTTGAAGCGACACACACACTGCTCCTCACATGTCCTTATTTCTTAGATCACAGAGCACAAAAGAAACACTTGTCGAAAGTTACACCACCCACTTCTCCTCTATTGAAACGAATTCAAACAGAGGTTATGTTCTTAAACCTTGGTGTAAAGCAGAACACCCGTATTTGGCAGCTGATCTGGGAAACTGCATCGAAGTGATCATATCCCCCGGCTTCTCTAGGTAGGGCTGGAAAAACTCCTACCTCAAACCCTGGAGAGCTGCTGCCAGTTAGTGTCAACAATACTGGGCTAGATGGACCAAGGGTCTGACTCAGTAGAAGGCAGCTTCTTATGCTCTTTTATCACATAAACAAGCAACAAAATGGCCCAAGCCTGTGTAACAACATGAGAAGAAGAGGGAATCAATCCTCTACAGTGGCTTACTGTCAGACCATATCATCTCCTGATGTTCTATGCATACTTTTTAGCAGAACCCTCACAAGTGGTTTCTGCGACCTTCACAGCACATTAGAGCTAGAGGACGTTGAACTTACTGGAGATACTTAAGGCCTTCCTCCACAAGGGAAAACTACCAAGTCACCATGGTTAAAAAACTTTTATTACTCCAGAACAAGCACGCCAAAATATGATCTAGCTGGGTACCTTCCATAGGAACAGAAGAGAAACACACACACACACACACACACACACACACACACACGGAGCTCAAGTCAGGGCAGTAATTGAGGAGACAGAAATGAGGAGCCAACTGCAACAAATACATGGATTCCACAGATTTCTGCGATCTTTATCAGTCCGCTCGGAGCACAGCAGTTTCACAATTAGCCAGCTAGAGGTCAAAATCCACACATGCAGATGCTATTGGAGCAGTTTTTATAACAGTGTTAATTAGGGGGTCACAAATCAGACCAATGTAGCATAGGAAGCAATGCCGCTTTTATATTACAATATAAGACCAGCAAGTTGTTTAATCATTCACTCCTCTTGCCAAACAAAAGAAGCAATTTTCACTGGCAGGTTTCTTACAAACAGCCACATACAGCAGCAGTGAGCTCAACCAGCCACAGGAAGTTTATTTTGCTTCGGAAAGGATTTGACTAGAGTTTTTCAGGCATTGTAATCTGCCTAAAGATTTCAGGCATTGGTTATTTATTGAATTTGTATCCTGCCTTTCCACCACATGGTGTTCAAGGCAGCTAGCAAGAACTCACAAAGTAAAATACAAAAATATCAAAGCATAAAAGCGGGCAGATAAAAAAATACTAATTAAAATCCAATTTAAAAAGTCAGTTGAACAAGTGCAGTATTTACATAATAAAGTCAGCTAATGAAGCCAGAGGCCTGTCTGAATAAAAATATATATTTGCCTGCCAGTGAAAAGTCATCAGATGGGCCTTCCTTGGCAAGGAATTCCAGACTTTGGGAGCATCCACCTAGGTTGACTCTCAAACAATCACCAAACACTCTTCAGATATTGGCAGGACAGAAAAGAGGGCTTCTCCTGAAGATCATAAAAACCCAGGTAGGCTTGTAGGGTCAACATAGTCTTTCAAATAACCTGGATCTATGTCCTGTAGGGCTTTTTATAACCAACACTTTGACTTCTGCCCAGAAATGGACCAGTAGCAAGTGAAACCGTTGGAACATGCAAGACACATACTTCCTATAATTGGGCCCAAGGCAATAGTTTTTGGCTGCAAGTTTCTGAAACATTTCTGAGCCCGCTTCAAAGGCAGCCCGAAGTAGAGCACTTTTCAGTAATCCAAACAAAATGTAATCAAGACATATATTACTGTGGACAGTTGAAACATCTCAAGGAACCAGTGCAATCTGTCCAGTAGTCATAGCTGGAGAGGACAGAACTTGCCTCAGTTATCCACGCACTAGTCACGTCTAGGCTGGACTACTGTAATACATTGTACGTGAGGTTGCCTTTGAAGATGGTTCAGAGACTTCAACTGGTGTAGAATGCCCAAGAACTGGTAGGGGCAAGGCAATTTGATCATATAATGCTTAGATTGCACCAGCTGCACTGGTTTGGTGTGTTTCCGAGCCCAATTCAAAGAGTTGGTTTTGACCTTCAAAGATCTAAACCGTTTGGGACCTAGTTACTTGAAGGACTGCCTTCACCCATATCAGCCTGCCACACTTTTAAGATCAGAAAGAGAGGCCCTTCTCATTTGCCCACCTGTGAGAGCAATTAGGTGGGTGTCTACACGGGAGAGGGCCTTCTCTGCAGTGGCTCCAAACCTCTGGAACAAACTTCCATCAGAGGTGTGCCATGCACCATCTTTGCAGGCTTCCATGAAGGCCTTAAAACATTTTATTTTACCATGGCCTTCCCATGATGTATACTGTTATTACTATTGTTTTTCCTGCTGGTTTTATTGTTTTAATTGCTATTTTATTGTGAACATGTTTTCATTGCTTTAAATATTTTATTGCTTTTAATATTTTATTGCTTTTAATATTTTATTGCTTTTAATATTTTATGTATTTTATTGTTATAAGCCGCCTTGTGAGGGCCTCTGCCCTGAAAGCAGCCAAGAAATGTCATGGCCACCACAGAAGCATGGGAATCCAGGCTCAGGTCTGAAACCAGGAATACAGCCAAACTCAAAACCTAAATTTTCAAAGGGAGTATAACCCCATCCAAGGAAGGTTGAATTCCTGTTCCCTGATCTGGCTTTCTATCAAACAGAAGCACCTCTGTCTTGTCTGGATTAAGCTTCAATTTACTCACCCTCATCCAGTCTATTACTGACTAGAGACACTGATTCAGACCTTCCTTGAATTTAGATGGAAAAGGAGAAAGATAATTAACACTGTTATGAAAACTGTGCCAATAGAATTTGCATGTGTGGATTTTGACCTCTAGCTGACTAATTGTTAAACTCCTGTGGTCTGAGCAGACTGATAAGAAAATAAGATGTGCCGTGCAGGGTCCATCTAGTCCAGCACTCTGTCGACTAGGAATCCACAAGCAGGACATGGGTACAACAGCACCATCCCGTCCATATTCCCCACCAACTGATCTATATAAGCTTACTGCCCCTGATACTGGAGGTAACCCATAGCCATTAAGACTAGTAGCCATTGATAAACTTCTCCCTCAAGAATTTATCCAACCCCCTTTTAAAGCCACCCTAATTGGTGGCCATCACTACATCTTGTGGTAGTGAATTCCATAATTTAACTATATGCTGTGTGAAGAAGTCCTTCCTTTTATTTGTCCTGAACCTCCCACCAATCAGCTTCATGGGATGACCCCGGGTTCTAGTATTTTGAGAGAGGGAGAAAAATGTCTCCCTATCCACATCCTCCACACCATGCATAATTTTGTACACCTCTAACATGTCTCCCCTTAGCCTTTTTTTCCAAGTTAAACAATCCCAGCTGTTGTAACCTTCCCTCATAGGGGAGATGCTCCAGCCCCTTAATCGTTTTAGTTGCCCTTTTCTGCACTTTTTCCAGCTCTATAAATCAGTGGAATCCATCTATTTGTTGCAGTTGGCTCCTCAATTACCAGCCTGACTTGAGCTCTGTGTGCCTGTGTGGGTGTCATCAGAATATTGATAAGACTGAACTCTATACCCCCAGGTGACCTCACCCAAAGGTTTCATGTAGATGAAACCCTGAGGGAAACCACAGAGCAATAGCTAAGATGCTGAACCATCTGCACCACCCTCTTGAACGGCCCTTCAAAAAGCCACCATGCAATAATGCCTCCCAAGTTCCATTCCAGCCAAGCAGTCCATAAGGATACCATGGTTGATTGTATTGTAAGCTGCAGAGAGATTCATTACAACCAGACTTCATGACCCAATGATGGGCCCTTTATGAGTTCATCTGCTATCATTTCCCCACAGGACTAGACACTTTACATGGATTATGCCACCCAAAATTGGGTGTAGCAACTTATTGACCTAATTAATAGTCTCAGAAGTTTTGCAGGCTTTCAATCCCACCTCACCCTAGCTATTATCAGTCAACAGACTTTACCAGTTCTGAATGATTGTACAGCTAATCAGTAAAGAGTACTCAGTACTCTGTTCAATGAAGAATCTATGGAGTACAGAAGCAGGGCAAGCCAAGATATGAGCAATCAAGCTGACAACGACAACACTTCACCTATTCTAGACCTCAACACAGGCAGCAGGAGCTTGCGTTCTATTGTGCAAGATGCCTATTTCATGGGTTAATCAAGGGGGACTGGAATTTGTCTTCTCCAACAGCAACAAGCAGTGGGGGATTATTACACAAGCTGGTCAATGTGCATGCCTTTAATTCAGGTGTTTCATTGCAGCTGCAGAACATAAAGTGGAAGGGGTGGGGCAGAACTGGAATGCTGTAGTGTTATCATGGATGAGTGATGGAGGGTGAGGGGCAGACAGGCAGAGGGCACACGTCGGCCTGAAGAAGCAGAAGACAGACTGAGACCACAGAAGAGGAATGGTGCCAGATTAGCTGCTACCCAGCCCCATTTCATGAGAAGCCACACCACATCCTCTTTTATTTGGATGCTTAGGAGAAGAGGGTGTGATTGCATCTCCTCAATGCATCAGGCTTAGTAAGTCAGGGTAGTGTACAATTTGCATTTTTAAATGCAAGTTCATGTCCTGATGGAGGAATTAACACATCAAGTTAGGCTATAGAGGCCTGAAAACTCTAAGGATAACTTCTACAGGAACTGGGCAGCTTTCACACATTTTACAAATAATTCAAACACTACAGAACCTCCATACTTGCATGGATCCTGTTGGAAAGATGTCTTGGCATAAACGAATGGACATAATTGTTAAATATTTACAAATGGAGGCAAGAGGTTGTTTAATTTTTGCATAAACTTGGAATCCTGAAATTAAATTGAAAAATAATTCAATTCTAGGAATGTAACATACCCAGTGATTGTTTGTTGTTATGTTTATGGGTTTATATATTTATAATGAAACCATATGTGTTGTATCCATTTTTTATATGGAACTCAAGAAATATTTGGAAAATAAATTAACAAATAAATGCAAATTCATATTCCCATGATCCTGCAGCAGCCACCAGATTGTGGCATGATTACAAACCACTTGTTTACCAGCTAGGTTAGGCAACTTAGGGGGAAAATATCCAGTAATTTAAGAAGTAAGCTTTACCATTTGACACGGAACACAGGTGATCGATGGCTCAGGGCATCCCATACCTCAAAGGAAAAGCACAATCACCCCAAAACAAGCCACTGCAATCCGCATGCAGCAGACCATGCTGTTCCTACAAGCCATCACGGCCCCACTGGCACAATCAAACCAGTAACCCATTGCCAAGGCACAGCAGCGCATCCTTCCGTGGCTGCAGCCAACCCCGTCGCTCAGGTTTGTTGAACCTCTTTCAACCTGAGAGCTGACCTGAATTTCAGAGCAGCTCTCAGGGCTTGCATTTCACTGGTGGGTGGGGCAAAGGCGATGCTGGTGGGCCATACAAAAAGACACCAGCATATTTTAACTCAGAGCTCGTAATGCCAGTAACTAAGCCTTTGGAGAGGCATTTCAAGCTTTTAGAATGGGGTAGAACTGCACAAAAGCTGGGAAACCCCATATAAAGTAGCAGACGGGGGGGGGGGGTCATGTGGGGAAGCCCCTACAGCCAGATTAGAACCCCAAGTGGGCCAGATTTGGTCTGCAGGCCTAAGGTTCTGCACTCCTGCTATATCTCAGAGTATTTTTAAGAATACGAGTGGGGGAAAGAGTACCGCAACTAAATATACTGCTGCCATATTATTAATACTATATATAGTAGCTTGGGGTACTTCTCACATGCATTCTTAGTCATCTTCACAATAATCATCAAAGCGGGCTAGTATTATCCCCACATTACAGATGGGTGACTGAAGAGAGTTTCTTGCTTAAGAGCACTGGGAAAGGTACAGCCGAGGCCCTGCAGCGGGGACTTTCCGTCCAGGATGGAGCCATTATGCCAGCCTCAAGCAAAAATGGTACAAGCTCTAGGTGATACAGTATCACCCAATATATGCAACTGCACATGTCCGGACACCTTAGGCAGGGCTGTGTAATCCCTTTATGGAAAATTTGCTAGAAACAGAAGGCAAGTCATAGGACCAAAATAATTATGGTAAACCCAAGTCTGGGCCTGTCCACTTCAGACTGTGGCCGTTTCTACACCAGCCCGAAAACCCAGACTGGTCACAGCCAAGTCCCTAAGTCCGTAGTTTGGGGGTGCTCTTCGATCCAGAACTGTCACTTGAGGCACAGGTGAACTCAGTGGCAAAGAGCACCTTTTATCAGCTTAGGCTGATATACCAACTGCGCCCTTATCTGGACAGTGATAGCCTAGCTACAGTTATCCATGCTCTGATAACCTCTCGTTTGGATTACTGCAATGCGTTATACGTGGGGCTGCCTTTGAAAACGGTCCGGAAGCTTCAGCTGGTACAAAACAGGGCAGCCCGTTTACTAACAGGGACTGGCTGGCGAGATCACATTACGCCAGTCCTTTTACAACTTCATTGGCTGCCAGTCCAGGTCCGGGCCCGATTCAAAGTGCTGGTATTGACATTTAAAGCCCTAAACGGTTTGGGGCCAGGTTATCTGAAGGAACGCCTCCTCCCATATGTACCTACCCGGACCTTAAGATCATCTACAGGGGCCCTGCTCCGTGAGCCCCTGCCAAAGGAAGTGAGGCAGGTGGCTACTAGGAGGAGGGCTTTCTCCGCTGTGGCACCCCGGTTGTAGAATGAGCTCCCCAGAGAGGTCTGCCTGGCGCCTACACTGTACTCCTTTTGTTGCCAGCTGAAGACCTTTTTATTCACTCAGTATTTTAACACTTAATTTTAACTTAAATTTAAATTATACTGTTTTAACTCTGTATTTTAACCTTATATCAATTTTGCTGCGTGGTTTTATCCTGGTTGTGCTTTTTATATTGTATTTTGTATTTGTATTTTTAACTTGTTGGTTGTTTTATGATGGTTTTAATTTTTGTGAACCGCCCAGAGAGCTTCGGCTATTGGGCGGTATAAAAATGTAATAAATAAAATAAATAAATAAATAAATATGTGTCCAAATGACACACAGGGACTCCTGGGGGTAGGGCAGACAAGCACAGGTTTTCCCAGGGATAAATAATTCCTGGGAAATCTCAATTCCTCCCACGGTCTCGGGATCATCCCAAGACCGTGGGAGGTGTGTAGACGCCTGTCCTGGTTTCTTCCCAGGGAAGGAGCCGGGCCGGGAGCAATCGGGGGTGGGGGGGAGCGGTTTTGTTGTTGTTGTTGCACTTATCTTTTGCTGGAGCGCGAGCACACTCCAGCCCCCATACCTTTAAAAATAAATGGCCGCCTCGACTCACATGATGTCCCTCCTCCCATCCTGGACGTCATGCTGGCCATTTGGACACGTGGGACGATCCCTGAAAAATGTAAGTCCGGGATTACCCCCCTCCCTCCCTTTACACCCGTATGATGTAGAAAGGGCCTGCAAGTGGAGGGTAGAATGCTTCAGGGATCCATTAACGTCTCTGTGACAGCAGCAGTCATTAATTATTTGTTTAAAATATATATACATTGCCTAAATAGCTTGCTAATGGATCCATGGATGAAAGTAGGGATGGGCAAGTTATTTGTTGGGTACATATTTTGATGCAGAAACACCCATTTCACAGAAGGCATTTTGAAGCCAAGATGCCCAATGCGTTTTATTAATTATTAATTTATTAATTAATTTCTACACCGCCCAATAGCCGTAATAACTCTTTTTAGAGTTAAGAACCTAAAAAGAGCCATGCTGGCTGAGACTAAGGGACCATCTAGTCCAGCATTCTGTTCATATAGTGGCCCACCAACTCTCGACCAGGAACTCACATGCTGGACACAACTGCAGCAGCATCCTCCTGCTCATATTCCCCAGTTGGCCTTGACATTGTCAGCAATTTCCTCTTCAAAATGCTTGCTTGCATCTCTCATTGTCTACTTCCATTGCCTTTGCGCAAGCTTGTCTGTCTTTCATTTTCCTCACTTGGGCTAGACTTCCATTTTCTGAAGGAAGCCCTCCTTCCGTTAATAGCTCTTTTAATACGGCTCATTAACCATGCTGGTGACCTCTTGGGACTTGGTTCTCCCTTTCTTAACCACGTTATATGTTTTAACTGATCTTCTATTATTGTAGTTTTAAGTAACCTGCATTTTGAAAGGATTTAACCCTCCTGACTCCCTCTTTCAACTTTCTTTTCACCGGTTCCCTTGTTTTAGAGAAGTTTCCTCTTTTGGTGTCAAATGTCAATGTGCTGGATTACCTGGATTATTTTAAATATACATCAAATCTGACAGCATTGTGATCAATTGATAGCACAACTGGCTCAACAACATTTCCATCTCGTACTAGGTCCTGAGCGACACCATTTGGGATTAAATCCATGGTCACCTCCCCTCAGGTCGGTTCCATGACCAACTGTTCTAGGGCACAGTCGTTTAGGGCACCAAGAAATTTAACCTCTTTGTCGTGAGTGGAATATGCATTTATCCAGTCAATGCGAGGGTAACTGAAGTCAACTATTATTACACTTCCTCGTCTGGAGGCCTCCTTGATTTTGTTTTTCTTCTCAAGGTCACTCTGAGCATTCTGGTTGGAGGGTGATAGCATGTTCATAGCACTACATTAGTTTTGGAGCCTGGTATTGTCACTCACAGCATGTCTGTGGAAGAGTCTACTCCTTTTAGGTGTTCTAGCCTGTTTGGCACTCTACCTTCTTTGACATTCAGAGCAACACCTCCCCCAGAATGCCCTTCCCTGTTCTTCCTGTGGAGTTTATATCCAGAGATGACCGTATCCCACTGGTTCTCTTCCTTCCGCCAGGTTTCTGTAATGCTCACTATATCTAGGTTCTCCTCATTCTGGGCAGCTGCAAGAATTTTGTCAGCTCAACATAGCTGTGAATTAGCCCCTCCCACACAGCACATAAATTAACAGTAGGAGGAATATGCTTATCTCCTCAAAAGAGAGACTTCCATGTATAAATATGCTCCAGTTAATCATCCTCTATACACCAATGTCTCCAGTGTGAGAAATGAAGAAAAAAGAAAGTTCCAGGGGGAGACAGGGTGGCGAGAAAGAATTATTGCTAAAAATACAAAGGTCTATTTGACCCCCCAAAATCTAGGGGAAATATGAAACAGAATTTTGTTCTAGTGG
This sequence comes from Elgaria multicarinata webbii, assembly GCF_023053635.1. Taxonomy (NCBI): domain Eukaryota; kingdom Metazoa; phylum Chordata; class Lepidosauria; order Squamata; family Anguidae; genus Elgaria; species Elgaria multicarinata. Next base: position 79,907,421 of record NC_086172.1, on the reverse strand, counting down.
AGAAAACAGATCAAGATGGAAGACAGGTTTGGGAAAACTTTTCAGTTGAAGGTCACCTTCCCTCAGGGGAAAGTGGTGAGGAGGCCATATACTGGTGGTGGGTACATCTGGAGGTAGGCGAGAACACCTTCTCTTTCACCTTATTCAACACATACACTCGTCCAGATTGCAGGACAGGTTTAAACCCACCTCCCTAGAGATGGGAGGAATGGCAGAGAAGATGACTACAGAACAGAGCAGACTCATGATAGCAGAGATCTGAAGGCTGAATGCAGAGACAGAATGAATCACAAAATTCCTCTGCTGGTGTCAGTGCCCATCTTTTATCAAGGGGATAAACATCACTATTATAAGAATCCTCCAGAAAGATTCTGCTCATCTCTAAATTCCAAGAGCAAAAATTATAGCAGAGCTCTAAAACTTGCTTTATAGATTACATTATTATTCAAAAGTGCAATAGCGCCTCAAGGAATAAGATAAAGACTCTTCCCATTAAATATTTACAAAAAATGGGCATAAGTGCTGTCCTCCAGCATTGCTTTAACACAGTTTCTATAATATGGCAGAAACATCAGAACATGGTCCAAGGACAGAACGTGGTCCAAGGGATACTTGGCTCAGCAATACTACAAACGAGAAGGATCTTGGAATTGTTGTAGATTGCAAACTGAATATGAGCCAACAGTGCGATATGGCTGCAAGAAAGGCAAATGCTATTTGGGGCTGCATTAATAGAAGTATAGCTTCCAAATCATGGGAGGCACTGGTTCCTCTCTATTTGGCCCTGGTTAGGCCTCATCTAGAGTATTGCGTCCAGTTCTGGGCTCCTCAATTCAAGAAGGACGCAGACAAGCTGGAGCGTGTTCAGAGGAGGGCAACCAGGATGATCAGGGGTCTGGAAACAAAGCCCTATGAAGAGAGACTGAAAGAACTGGGCATGTTTAGCCTGGAGAAGAGAAGATTGAGGGGAGACATGATAGCACTCTTCAAATACTTAAAAGGTTGTCACACAGAGGAGGGCCAGGATCTCTTCTTGATCCTCCCAGAGTGCAGGACACGGAATAACGGGCTCAAGTTAAAGGAAACCAGATTCCAGCTGGACATCAGGAAAAACTTCCTGACTGTTAGAGCAGTGCAACAGTGGAATCAGTTGCCGGGGTGTGTGTGTGGTGGTTGTGGGCTCTCCCACACTAGAGGCCTTCAAGAGGCAGCTGGACAAGCATCTGTCAGGGATGCTTCAGGGTGGATTCCTGCATTGAGCAGCGGGTTGGACTCGATGGCCTTGTAGGCCCCTTCCAACTCTGCTATTCTATGAGTCTATGACAGCTGCAACATGCCAAGCCGTACATGCTCTTACCTGAGTCTCTGGCGAGGATCAGAGGGAGTCCCAGTCCGCCTGGCTGTACCATAGTCGGGCATTGTGCCGTAATCCAAGTCGTCATATCCCATGCTGCACTGGTCATCCTCCAGCCCATAAGGCTCAGGATGGAAGCGGTTCAAGTCCATGTTGCTTCCCCCTACCCGCACCTGTGGCTGAGGCCCATAAACATCCTGCCGGCTGGGGGCTCGGTAGCCATCCATGGTAGGACGGTAGCGCTCGTCAATGCGGGTCACACGGGACAGGCTGCCGTAGTTATGTTCGCTGCCATGGTAGCCATCCTCATACGGGCGGCCATAACCATCTGGATAGTGATAATTTCGTGGGAGGGTGGCTGTGCCTGGCTGGCTCATGTAGCCCCCAGGGCCACCATTGGTGTTTTTCCTGAAGTTCCTATCTATGGTCTGGATGTAGTTGTTGGTAACTGGAGAGCCATCCACTGGTAGCCCATCTGGACCAACGGGAACTTGCTGCACGGTGCGTGTGGTCATGGTCTTCACTACTTTCTTCACCTACAGAACAGTGACACAAAAGCAATTAGGCCTCTAGCAGTTCCTCTCAGTCCACCGTAGCTTTGAGTGCTGAACAAGTTGGATCAGTGCTCACTTCCTGCAGGGTACATTTCCCCATTAGTTCCACTGGACATCGCAGCAGACTCAGTTTCAAAAATCCTCGTGTCTTGGGTGACCTTTCGATACAGCTCTGCCTGATGCCTGCAAACCCTGAGCACTGCAGGAGAGTTATGCCCAACTGTTGTTCTCTCCCAGTGACAAGACAGCAACTGAGAGAACACCCCTTCTCACTGACGAGACAGCAACTGAGATTCTTAAAAACCCACCCCCGACACACATTACTTCAGCATGATGCAACACTGCCAAATTGCAGAAGCAATCAGCAGCTGGTGGAAGAGCCACGTGATCTCTGCCTCCTGCCCGGCCATCCCCCACCCCCATGGTTTCAGATCCTCTGCTAAACAGTTACCTTGGTTAACTCTAACTGCTGTCAACATCACTGCCAGTGCAACTATGATTGACTGTTTGGGTGGGCAGGTGTAAGTTTATGCTCTGGGAGGGGGCAGGTATTTTGACCCTGAAAGCCCTCTCCCATGACCTAGATGACTGCATTATGTCTGCCTTGACCTTTTTTTTGGGGGGGGGGGGGGAGAAAGCTACTTTAGGTAGGCAAAACTTAAAAGCAGCACTTGCTTGTATTGTCAGCCTTTATTTTGTTAATAGAGGTTCTTGACTGCCAACTGTCTCTCTCTTTCTCTCTCTCTCTATATATACATACACACACACAGAGCTTTATCCCTTCCCTATCCAGTTCCCAAGGAAAAGACACATTCCACAGAGGTAGGCAACTTGGTACCTTGCAGGTGCTTGGGAATACAACTCCCATAAGTCTCAACCAGCATGGCCAACAGATGAGGGACTTTGGGAACTGTAGTCCAAAATATCTGCAAGGCACCACGATGCCGCCCCTAACATCTTTTCTCTTGTGCATGTAAACAGTACATTAGGTGGGCCTTAGGCAAAAGTAATTCCTCTCTAGCTCCTCACCGTGGTCTCTGTACGGCGAGTTGTCCCATCATCTGAGGTCTCTACTGAAACCACTGACATGGCACCTTCTGGGTCCTCCTCCATGGTGTAAGTCTCTTCCACAATCTGGCCTGGGTCCTGCATCCTAGGAATGGTGCTGTATATGAGGTGACTGTGGTCCTGGGAAAATGGGGGTACAAAATGGGGGCTCAGTTTTGCACAGACAATACTTGGAAGAGCTCATTGCCTATAAGCCAAGCAAAGTTCCCTAAAATGCCAAACAGCCTCTACCTGGAAACAAAACAAAACGTTGCTGAAGTTGTTGGGTTTTTTTTAGCCACAGTTATTTAAAAACTCAACACTCACATTGAGTGCCCAGCCTTTTTCAACCCAGAACTTCGTTGATTAAGGCTTTTGTGGCCTAACCATGGCTTAGCACGTTGTGTGAACAGGCCCAGTCAAGGAGGCAAAATATGATGTGGCCTTCAACCTAATACAGAGTGGATGTGCAAGCGACTCAGGCTTCTTCTCTGCACATCCATAGACACCCAAAATGTCTTCCCTTGTATCCTTATTAGGGCTTCTAGGCATTTTATGGAAAAATATAGGCCGCCATTTCAGAAGGATCTTGAAGAATCCAATCTCGTTAGATCACCCTTCCCCAACCTGATGCCTCCAGTTGTGTTGGACTACAGCTCCCATAAACCTCCAGCCAGCTTCAACAAACTAATCAAGGAGAAGCCCTCAGTTCCTTTCTTTACCTGTGGTCCGTTGAGTTTCAATTCTGAGAATTTCTGCCTCTCCAGGTCAGCATTGCCCAAAAAACGGCCGTTCTGCAAGAGACAACGGTCATGAATATATAACCAGGGTTAGGAAGCAAGAGAAGGGGTGGGAGGAGAATCACCGGCAGCAATTGAGCACTTTCAACCACACCACATTCATGCAAGACCAGAATGACTTCTATTTTGGCTCACTGTAAATTAAGAGGCTAGAAGGCTGGGCTGGTACAATTTGAAAGTGACATGGTAATATTAGCAGCATTGTATATATCTTTCCTTAGGGGGTTTTATGCTTCTCCAGAAGGGTAGAGAAATGTGCACAAGTTCTTCTGTTCATCTATGAAAACCAATATAGGCTGCAAATGGCACATTCCAGAAATAACTTAAATAGGCAGTCAGACCCCATGCTGCCCCAACCCTACAGACGCCAAAAGTTCTTACTATAGTAGCTGACTAAAGCACACAGAAGGACACCTTGAGAAGCAGTTCAGAGATTGGGAAGAGTAAAGCAACGGTGTAACAGCTCACACCATCTTTTGTCTCCACCCTACACATCTTTAGGGGTATATACTAAAATGACTTGCCTGTCACCAGTGCCGGCTCCAACCTTTGGAGGGCCCTTGTGCAAGACATCCTCAGTAGGCCCCCTCCCTTAGTGAGTCTACCTTTTCACCATCAGTAAGCTCGCTTGCACGTCGTAGTGACAAATCCTGGGTTGTTTACGTTTTTTTCTTGGGATAACTCTGGGTTTTTTAACTCATAAACAACCCAGAGTTCCCGGGATCTCATGTCACAAAACACTCTAGAAACTGCCTATTCTTAGATTGTTAATTGAAAGCAGAAATGACTAGCATGCCACTCCCACTTTCCATGTTCCTGCAATTGTAGGGTTAAACAACCCAGGAATTGCTGCCATGACATGCGAACCAGGTCATTGTCAACAAATGCTATTGCTCCTCATCCTCTTTCTCATCACTGCTGCTGCTTGCTTGCTTGACAGACAGAGAGGCGGTGAGCAAGTAGGCAGTGACATCTACTGCTTCTCACCACCACCACTGTTGTCTGGGTCGGAGTGGGAGGCAGCAGAACAAACAAGTTGCAATGGTGAGGAGGAACAGCAGCTCCAGGGGGCTCTTGTCACTGGGCCCCTGTTGGAACGCAGGCCTCAGCTGGTGCTCAACTATGCCTACCCTTGACCCCGGCCTGCCCATCACCATGAAGGTTCTCTGCAGTGGAACAATCCAGTTCAATACTTGTAAACTTGCAACTCCATTCTTCCTGTATGCCTCCAGAAGTTTCTGTCCCTATTGGGGCAGGAATTCTGAATTCCTGGTCTAAATAGAACCCATAAAGTAGCATGTCTATCCCAAGCATAAGCTTAACCCAGGTATTCTTACTGTTACTCACTGTCTATTTCCTCATCTGTTCCCTTTAAGTTAAAATGGCACGATGCACATAGCCAGCAGAAACCAAACAGAAAGAGAAAAGTAAGATGAGCTTGGTCTAAAAGACTAAGAGAAGGGATTTGTAGTTTCCCCCCACAGCTCACTGGGATATTGCCTTTGCCCTACTTCATCATTGCATACCTGCCATTTTAAAAGCCAACAGCTGCATTTGAGGACATTTTACTATCAAAATCTAAGACAAGTAGTGTATACAACTTAAGAGATTTTATTATATTAAGCGGTATACAAGTACTGCTAACAAATAAAATATTGTCAAGATGAGCAAGGAGAGCTTCATTTTATTGTTTGACTTTCAATAATCGAGTAATAGTTCAATCTATGAGTTCTTTTGTCCACCCCCTCTGTTTAAAAACCTCTTCTTGCAAATTATATAACCAGCAGCTAGGGCAAGGAGACTTCAATTGCTATTTGAGTTGACACACCAGCTTGTCCAAGACACTGGCAAGCAGCAGCTAAGGAACTATTTATTTGTTTTACCCGGGATATTTTCCAGAGAGCGAAGCACTCTAGTGTAAAGGCTTGCTAGGGCCAACTCCGCTTTCTGGCTATGCAACCATCACACAAATAGTAGCTCTGCGCTCCCAGCTGTCACTTGCCCACATTCTGTAAGGACCATGACTGCAAAACGTAGCCCGGAATGCTGAAAACAGTCGGAAGTTTAGCCTCGAAACCGCTGGTCTTTGACCTCTCCGTTGTGCCACTCCTAAACAAAGCAGCTTTCTGGGGCCAGCCGCTGAACGGGCCTTGGCCCACCGTACACTAGTCCAAGTACTCGGCGATTCAGAACACAGGAACGTGAGGCCCCTGGACCAAGCTGCTCCAGAAAGTGTTTCCAAGAGAAGCCACGCAACCAAGGCGGCAACCCAGCAGGCACCACTTACTCCGAGGCAGACAAGCATCCCGCTTGCCCACCTCACCTGAGGCCCTTTTACCTGGTGCCGGCGAGTGAGGGTGCCGTTGGCCATGGTCTGGCTGGCATCCTGTGGGGAGACACGGACGCGCTCCAGCTGCGCAGAGACATGGCGCCGTTCTTCCTCCAGAGCCCGTGTCAGCTTCTCAAACTGTGCCTCCTGCTCTTTGACGGAGGCAAGTATACTGGCCGTCGACTCCACTTCCGAGTCATCCATGGTTGTGAAGGCCCCGCGTGGGGGGAGAGTGGGTGCAAGGCAGGGAGATGCCACGGGGTTTGTGGGAAGTGACGTCACACAGAAAGGGGGGTTGGGGGGGAGGGAAGACGGAGCCCCTCACTTCACGCACAAAGTTGGGGAGAAAGTAAGGAGAGAGAGAAAGATCTTAGATCAGGGAAGAGATGATTTTGTAAAAATAATAATTAAAAAAAAAAATTGGAAGGCCAGACTCCACCTAATCCCCCACCCCTCCCCCCAAATCAGCATAGGAAGAAGAGTCAAGAGTACCGGCCTTCCCTTGCAACATGTTGTTCTGTGCTTAGGCCAGTTAACGTATGAAAGGAAATCCATTTCCCCTTAAACCAGCATTCCCCAACCTGATACCCCCCAGTTGTGTTGGACTACAACTCCTAGCATCCCCCAGCCAGCAGATACAGGGAATTGTAGAGCACCAGGTTGGATGAAGGCTAGGCTCAGACTACGGATTTCTCTGCTTCCCCTGTGGTTTGGCTCACTTGCTTCTAGCCACTTTACAAACAATTCCTTCAAATTATGCAGGGACCCTTCTAGACCCTCAATGAAACCCACTATCCATGTGTAGAAGACAAGCAGCAGAAGGCAGATTAAGGTGTGGTCTATTACACAAATGGATATGCTGCTTTATAAGCTTGGCTCTCAATGCCCTTTAATGCATGGAACAAGGAAGTCTGCCTTGAAAACAGCCGTTTGTGCTATCTTCCCACCTCAAGGATTCTTCCTGTAAACAGGGCCGGTCAAAGTGGCCTTTGTTTCAAAACACAGGACTACTCTTTGCTAATCCCTCTTATTACATTATTTATATGACAGAGGTCTTTACTGGAGAGCCACCTCATCTCTAACATACGGCCTTTATGAGCCTAGTAGAATCTGGCAGCAATTTCCAGCTTCTACTGTATCAGCAGTTCCAGATCTGACGGGTCTGTCTAGGCCTGGGTTCCTTGTATCCTGAACAGGAAGCTGCATTTCAGCGTAGTTCTTATGTGTTCCTAAAAGTGTGCAATAGCCTCTACCACTTTAAAGATGTGGCATTTGGGAATGAGAAGTTGGCTGAACCGTGGTTAATACTGGGCACCGAGATGAGATGCCTATGCCAGAAAGGGAAGGAGGAGAGTGCAACTCTTGAGAAAGAAGCTCCAGTGTCTTATTTCAAACACATGTACATGTGGTAGGAAGCTGTGACATTCCACCATTCGTAAGATGTTTGCTACATGAAATTATATGCATGCTTTTCAGCAATACCCATGCAGAACAAGTCACCACTATGGAAACAGTGGTCCTTGGCCTTAGCCAGTCAAATCTGCCCAGAGTACTTTGAGGATAGCATGTCCATGTCCTGGGCTGCTGTACACATATGTCTTGTGTATGGCATTTATTTTGGAATCGTTTTGATTTTATATTTGTAAGTGCATTTATCAGTTTACTGTATATGCCCAGAGAACCCCAGTTAAGGGAGACCCAGAAAGATAAGTTAATAAATTAATCTAAGGAGCAAAAAAGCAGCACAACTTCTAAAAATCCTCAGACTTATTTTGCAGGGAAAGCTATTCCTCAGGTCAGTTCCTTGTAAGAGACCTTTCTGTCCCCACCTTTTATCAGCTGAAAACTGCAGGTGTGAAGCCATAAGCCTTAATGTAATTGTCAGCAATCATAACAAGGCCGACAAGATGGGCAAGGAGAGCAAGTAGTTTTGCAAATCATATCCCTAAACCTTAGGGCTGATGCTAGTGTGCTGAAGAACAGGGCACTGGCAGACGTCCAACGAGAATGTCTTCAACACGCAGCTGATCTACTTCATGAATTCATAAAGCTGATTCTTTTAAATGCAACCCCTCCACACACACACACGAGTGGTGAATGTGAGGGGGTGGGAGGGAGATGGCACCCATATTTGTACCCCACCCCCTGGGACTTCTGCTCCCCTTACCACAGGAGGAACTCCCAACATTTTTATAGTGTTAGTCTAGAGGAAACTGAACCCACCACCCATAACGGCACAGAACATCATGACATTAAGATTGATTTTCCATACTATACACACCTGTGAAGGAAGGCCGGTCTGATTTGATTGGCTAAGGCACAGCCTGGTCTAAGTGCAGAAAATCATGGGAGAAGCAGCCCAGCCACCAACAGCAAGGAAGCAGGAGGGAAAAGGCTGCAGAGACAGCAGGAAGGGGATAAAAAATATACAAGTATGAATTTAAAAAGGAAGGAAGCAAAGGAGGCAGGTAAGGAAGATTCTATGATCAAATCAATATTTATTTATTCATAAAAAACACACCGCACTATATCATCCCACTATTTATTGTCAAGGAGATTCAAAACGGCTCAAAATAAACTTAAAATGAAATGAACTCAATAGCCAGGGTAGTACAAAACCAGCAGAGTGGATCATTAGCAGGGGTCCTGAAGCACAACACATGCCTTCCCAGTAGCAGCAATGCTGTGATGAAGTTGAATGAAGCTCTACAGAAGTACACGTTCTCTCTTCTGCAGTTCGGAAGGACAGGACTCTTAACACCAGGCCCATTCTGAATCTGCATAACTATACTGCTAGTTATATTATTGCTGAATTTGTATTTCTTGGCAGGACAATCCTATGAGGGAGGGAGAAACCAAGGGGTAGGAACCACCTTTTCCTAGACCCAGTTGGCTCACACGAGCAGGGCAAAAACAGGCCAAGGTGGGGTGGGTGGGGGCACACTTTGGCCTTTTACTGCTTTAAAAAACAAACATCTTTTACCTCATATTTTTCTCAATGGAAAGGAAATAAACTACGCCAGCTCCAAGGTGGGCATCATTTCGGCCCCTCTCTGATAGAGAAGCACTGGCTGCATTTTTCCATGTTTTATCAGATTTTAGTGGATAATTGTCATTAAGAATTTTTATTCAGTTCTTTGGCTCACTAGGGAGCTTATAGAAGGAGGCTAACAAAGCAGGTTAGAAGTGGGGGAAATATGAAAAGAAAACTGTTCCGCACTCTTGAAGTTGCCAGCTCAGTGGGCCAAGCAGGATCTATTACACTGGTTGATGGGAGGTAAGATACAGGAGGGCTGGTTCCCTCCAGCACTTACATCCTATCTCAGGAAAGCCATGTCCAAGCATGCCAGAGTTCTTAAAAATTCAGCAAAAACAAAAAAACAAAAATCAAGGCAGAGATGGCGTGCTTGGACTAGCCTTGCCTCTGAGACAGAGCGTGCCTCAACTTACTTTCCCACGGTGCCTAGTGACACATCAGCCCCTAGAACCGATTTAACTATAAGGCCATGGGCATAACCATTTCTGTTAAGGGAAAATCTCTTTGAAGAACGTTCCAAATAAAAAAGAAGAAGAAAATTTAGCAGAATCTTGTGACCAGGATCTGGAACACAGAAGCCCATTTTTCCCGATCTGACAGCTTCGCCTATTTCCTCAGGAGTCTTTCATTCAGTAATCCCACCTGAAACACACCCACACACAAGACCCATCCTAAAATTAAAGAGGCGGTTTTAGGATGATGAAAGTCTTTAAGTAGCAACCTCAGGAAAGGCCTCCTGTATGTTACTGCAAGCTGATCTTATGTCTACAGTTCCCAATATGATACAAATCCTAGAGACACTTTTGTTCCATTCATAGGGTGCTGCAATTAAGGAGGCCGGATAAAAGCACACACCCACCCCACGTTAGCCATTTATAGTAGCCACTAGAATTATAGTGACATTTCTATAGAAGAGAAACAACTACAGAAGTAGGGTTTACCAGAATATGAAACACATGGATATGGTGTGAATCACCAAGAGCTTAATACACTCTTAACTTATTATGCTATATGGCTTCCATTCCTTGAATATGCAGAAGTTATGCTTCAGGGAGAAAAAGTTAGAGGCAAATACATTCAAGAGATGTGTCACAACTCCGGACTATAATAGTAAGACATCCCAGTGTCATTTTTAGTCACATGTTAAAAGAATTGCTTATTTGACAACCAAATTTTTTCACTTCAGTTCAGACACCTTGGCACCAGAAGGACTTTGACCCAGAAGAGATTGTTAGTTTGCTTTAAACAGTTTTATGCTTTTCCATCCAATAGCCTCCACCCTGTAATCTTCCTCTGCAAAAAGTAGCGTAGGTCTGCAACAAGAATGCACCCATGACACATTCCATGTGCCATGACACATTCCCTGTTCTTTCCTTTATAGGGTTGCTGAAGAAGATCTGGGCAGTTCCGCAGCATCACTGAATTGTGTAACCCATGGTGATGCCATCATACTTTGATGACACTGCATGTCCCAATAATACAGTCATAACTCTCTCACGCCTTAGGGTACATTTGTGGCTACAAGCCCAAGGTCTAACAAAAGGCAAAGCTACAGACATTTACATTGAAGACTGGCAGTTCTGGATTCATTGAACAGCATCTTCCCCTTCCAGCAGAAGAAGCCACATCACAGAGAAAAGCACTTCTGCACACATCCAAAGGTGGAGAAGACTTCTTCGGATAACCGAACCTGCCTTGTTCTTTTCTCAACACAGTTAGCTTCAATTCGACTCTATGTCCTGCTATACACTACTTTGCCATAAGAGCTGGATGCCTAAAGCATCATCTCAGCTTGCCATTTTTAAAACCATCTTTGAAGCCTTAAACATAGTGTGTAGAAAAACCTGTTCTCTCAGCTAGACTATTACCTACTGCTCCAAGGGGGACAGTTTTAGAATATGAACCGAGTCTCTTCCTGATGTTGTGCTGTTCCTTTTAACGATAACAACATCACCATTAACAACTGGACCAGGAGGGGGGGGGGAGAATACTTGCTGCAATAACATACATCCTGCAGTCTAATGCTCCCCAATGCTCACTTCACAACCAAAACACTGACATCCAATACTACTGAAGGAAGGGTAGGAGACGATCTTCCTCTTTGCTCAATCATCCTCTTCAAGTCCTTTCTGTCTGACTGACAGAAAGGACTTAAATCAAGCTTGCCCTTTAAAAAAGTAACATAACCTTTATATAATAGAACATAAGAAGAGCCATACTGGAGTAGACCAAGGGCCCATCTAGTCCAGCACTCTGTTCACACAGTGGCCAATCAGCTGTCGACTAGGAACCCACAAGCAGGACGTGGGCGCAACAGCACCTTCTCGTCCATATTCCCCACTGTTGTATATAAGGTTACTGCCCCGATACTGGAGGTAACCCATAGCCATTAAGACTAGTAGCCAATGATAGACTTCTCCCTCAAGAATTTATCCAACCCTTTTAAAACCATCCAAATTGGTGGCTATCACCATGCCTTGCAGTAGTGAATTCCATAGTTTAACTATGCGCTGTGTGAAGAAGTAACACCTTTTATCTGTCATGAATCCCCCACCAATCAGCTTCATCGGATGACCCCAGGTTACAGTATTATGAGAGGAAAAGAAAAATGTCTCTATCCACATTCTCCACACCATGCATCATTTTATACACCTCTGTCATTTCTCCCCCTAGCCTCCTTTTTTCCAGGCTAGACTCTTCGGTGTACTTATTATGCAACAGTGAGAAAAGCAAAATAAATAAATAGAAGTCTTACTTTGCCTCCATTATCTCATCCTCAAAATGTCGCCCAGCAGAATTATTCCGAGTGGTTAAGAGCCTCTTGGAACCAGGCTCGGGTTTAGAGAAACCAGAATTGAAACTCTCAGTCATCTGCTGTAATAAATTTGCAAGGCACTTCGAGGAGAAAGTTGCTTATATTTGCTCAGAACTTGATTCCACAGTTATCGCAAAGCCTGGGGAGGTGTCCAGTGCCCCCATCTGGTCATGTTTCCTGGGATCAGTTCCAGTTGTTGCAGCCCAATGATGTGGACAAGATGCTTGAATCAGTCCATCCCACCATATGTAAGCTTGACCCTTGCCCATCTTCCTAATACGATCTAGCAGAGGTGGATTGATTGGGTGGGTCCAGGGGGTGGTAAATGCCTCACTGTCTCAGAGTAAGGTGCCTGCTGCCTTGAAAGAGGCTGTAGTGCACCCTCACCTGAAGAGGACCACCCTGGACCCAGAGGTATGCGAGACCACCCTATCACTAATATCTCCTTTTTGGACAAGGTGCTTGAGTGTGTGGTGGCTTGGCAGCTTCAGACATTCTTGGAGGAAACTGATTATCTGGACCCATTTGAGTCTGGTTTCAGACCAGGGCATGGCACTGAAACAGCCTTGGTTGCTCTGACCGATGACCTAATCTGGGTGAAAGACAGGGACAGTGCTACCTTGTTGATCTTCCTGGATCTCTCAGCAGCTTTTGATACCATTGATCATAGTATCTTACTGGACTGACTTCAAGATGGGAGTAGGAGGCACTGTGTTACAGTGGTTCCGCTTCTATTTGAAGGGCCAATTCCAGAGAGTTGTATTGGGGGATTCCTGTTCCACTCTATGGCTACTAAGCTGTGGAATGCCACAGGGCTCTATTCTTTCCCCCATGCTGCCGCTGGGAGAGGTCATTAGGGGTTTGGTTGCCATCAGTATGCTGGTGATACTCAGCTCTATTTCTCCTTGTTGTCAGAGTCGGCTGGGGCGGTGAAGATGCTGGACCAGTGCCTGGAGGCTGTAATGGGCTGGATGAGGGCCAATAAACTGAAGCTGAATCCTGATAAGACAGAAGCTCTGTGGATTGGTGGTTCCCAAGTCTGGGAATTGGATAAGCAACCTGTTCTAGATGGGGTTGCACTCCCTCTGAAGGAGCAGGTGTGTAGCTTGGGAGTATTCCTAGATCCATCCTTATCACTGGAGGCCCAGGTGGACTCCATGGCCTGGAGTACTGGGGGTCAGCTTCGGCTGCTCCACTAGCTATGGCCTTTCCTGGACAGGGATATCCTAGCCACAGTAGTCCACGCTCTGTTAACTTCCCAATTAGACTACTGCAATGCACTCTACATGGGGCTGCACCTGAAGACAACTCAGAAGTTGCAGCTGGTTCAAATGCAGCAGCTAGACTGCTCACCAAAGCATCTTATAAAGATCATATAACACCGGTCTTAAAAGAATTGCATTGACTGCTTATACACTTCCGGTTAGAATTCAAGGTGTTGGCAATGACTTTCAAAGCCCTAAACGGCTTGGGACCTTGGTACTTGAGGGAGCGCCTCTCCCTATATATGCCTGCCCGAGATTTGAGATCTGTTGTTGGAGGAGCCCTCCTCTGCGTCCCACCTTCGTGAGACATATATTATGGTTAGACGTGGGAAAGGGCTTTCTCTATTGGGGCACCCCGCTTGTGGAATACCCTCCCCTTGGAGGCTCGATTGGCACCGACACTGGCTTCATTTTGGTGCCAAGTTAAAACATGACTTTTTATCAAAGCTTTCAAGGGCTAAATTCTCTATGGTTACACATAGTTTTAATTGTTTTATTGCTTTTTAAAAACGTCTACCGGTTTTAATTTGTTAACGATTTAATACATTTTAGCTGTGTAAATTATGTATGTTTATAGTGTTCTGATTTTATTTGTACACTGCCCTGAAATCCCAGTGACAATAGGGCGGGATACGAATGTTTTAATAAATAAATAAATAATCCCAGCTTCGTAACCTTCCTTCATAGGGAAGATGCTCCAGCTCCTTGATCATTTTAGTTGCCCTTTTGTGCACTTTTTCCAGCTCTACAATGTATTTTTTTAGTTGTGGTGACCAGAACCAAGTGTGGTCTCACCACAGATTTGTATAAAGGTAGTATGATACTGGCAGTTTTATTCTCAATTCCTTTTCTAATAAAGCCTAACATGGAGTTTGCCTTATTTACAGCCGTCGCACACCGGGTTGACATTTTCATCGAGCTGTCCACCACAACCCCAAGATCTCTCTCCAGATCAGCTAACTGCCTGAATCCAACTAAGTTCCGTCAACTCCAGCATTCCATTTCCTAGGGCAGGTAGCTAGACATGCTGATTCCCAGCATCTGAAGAACATCCACTTCCACTCTCACTTAAATGGAGTTCGCATTTGGTAAATAGCCATTAACGGAATACACTGTTAATAGCCATCGCATGCAATTGTGGCTAAAGCCATACATACATATACAACAACCCCCAAACAGACTTCCTTGAATCTCGCTTGCATATTCAGGAACTCTCCCCCACTCAAGGAATTCCAAAAACAGTTTGCAAGGCTGCCATGGCCCAGTTGTAACACACCTGGGTAAATCATGTTCTAACTTGTACCTAAGACGCCACCACTGGACTCTTTATTTATTTATTTGTTTGTTTGTTTCATTTATATACTGCCCCATAGCCGAAGCTCTCTGGGCGGTTTACAAAAGTTAAAAACAGTAAACATTAAAAGTATACAAAATTTAAAATGTAAGAACAACTTTGGGACCAAAAGCAGAGAACAAGCCAAGTTACCGCTAGGTAAATTATCAGAGCTGGGGCTGGCCAAAGAGATAACGCTAGCAGCACCCCGAAGGCCAGACTGCAGTTTAAAGATGGCCAGAAAACGCCTGCTTCCAAGAGGCAGGCCCTATTCACACAATTCTGTCAAGGGTCACAAACGATTTCAACCAGGCATCCAGTTGACTGGAGCTTGTGTAAATAGTGCCAGAAAGAGCAAGTGTTCCCTGCAGTTAGTAATTTCAGATTAGACACACCATACACATTAGAGAAACTGCAAGCTCTCAAGGTATCCTCACATCGCAGCCTGAAGGATTAATCCTTCAAAAGCTTCTGGGCTGGATCCAGCTATAGTGATGCTTAAGCATAGACCCACTGAAATCAACAGGCCATGCCAGTCATGATTAACTCAAGTCTTATTGATTTCAATGGGCCTACGTTAACCATGACTAAATTGGGTTCCAACCCTTTGGTTTTGTTTTCATATTTCTGCACGTGTCACCAACTCAGATTTCATGTCCATGTTCCAAATTCCGCAATGACAGGTTTCTGCTAGAATATTCACCCTACATCATCTGAGAAGCATGTGAAATTCCACGTACCTTCAAGAACTGAACTTAGACCTTGCAGGTCCAAAATCAGACTGCTACAGCCCAATCTCTAAATAGTTTAAACCGCGCTGGGAACTATGGCCAATTGCAGACCCTATGTTAAAGAGATGCAAGCAAGAGCATATTCCGTTAAGTAGGCAGTGATCCCTTCTATCGAGAGCTACACCCATTTTTCCTGCCTTCCTAGTTTCCCAGGCCAGCTCTTTCAGAATATGACAGCGGCTACGGATTTTAGGTTTGATTCTGTAATCATCCAGACCCCTTGCCAAACACACAGCTCTAGGGAAACAGAAGGATTTCACCGAAATCGTTACTGCTAAGGGTGTACTTGAATTCCACATAGGTCAATGCACGAATCAACAAACATTTGTATGGGTGAAATTTGCAAGGAGACATAGAATATCACCCTCAAAACGCTCCCTCCAGAAAAGGCTAATGAACAGAGCATCTGCAAGCCAACATGGGGTCAGAACAATCTCAAAAGCCTTCTCTAAACATCCGTCCCAAATGGAACCAAATGGTCTTGATATTTCCCAGGATAGCCACCATGGAGCCCATGCTCTTATTATGGCCCCCATGTCATAAAATATAAACAACTGCTTAAAGTCTCAACCTCATTACTAGAGCTTAATTGTAAATATCTGGCAGTAGTGGACATTATATGGCAATTTAAAAGAGTTCAAGAATTCACCATTCCCTATAAGCCTTTTGAGAGTACTTTGCTATGGTACTTGCCTGTGGGAGTACTGGAAGACCTGGTTGTTGTGGTTTCTGTATGGATGTAGGAACCACAACTACTATGTTAGAGAAGAAATTTGATTTGGGAAATGAGGACTCTTTCCCCCATGCAAGTACCTTTCAAAGCAAGCCACATCTAAAAGCTACAAGAGCAACTCCCCAAGCATGTAAACCACTCTTAAAAAAAACAACCAAAAAACAACCAGACTAGTTTTCCCCTAAACTCTTTGCTTCCTCTTTCCAAAGCCAGTGTCTGAGACCCAAACACCACAAAACATTAGACCCGTATTTGAACAAATATACTTAACGTGGCAGTTTTTATTTTGGAGAAAAAGCAGCTTGCCTGGGCCCAATCTGGAAAATTGCCCTTTCAGGAGCAAAAAGCAGGCAGGAGGGATTAATTTTCAGTTGTAAACCAGTGTAGGGACCAGCCTGGACTGGGAACATATCCTGGTGCAGAGTCCTCTGGCTACTTTTTCTCCAGAATGAAAACAGCCATCTTAGACACACATTTAAACAAACATGCTTAATGTTGCATGTAGTTGGCGCCAAGTGTACTATGCAATTGGAATGATCCAGTACAGGGCACACGGGACACTTACATAGTCTAGAATCTATTCAAAATGAAAGGACATTCTGCCCCACTTAAAAAGAATGCATAGCACTCACGGATACTGATACAGCTATGAACACACAATGGTTGAGTCCCCTAAATTCTCACTAATCAGAAAGCCAAATATTAACCAATATTTACTTACTCCAGCCCTAAGAACAAGACCATTGTATTTGTCAGCATAAGTCTGTTTCCCAAGAAATGACTGGCTGGCCGGAAAATCTAGGGAACAGTTTTTCCTCCATATCTGACCTTAAGGGTGCCTTTCTCCACCATTCTTCAACTGTTCTTCAGAGAAGCAGCAAAATCACTTTTTATTCAAACAAGTATATACAAACTACTCAATACACACTCCAGTATACCTTATAACAACAACAATTCAGGAATCTAATCTGTCACTTTTACTCCATTACAGATTAGGGACCGAGGCTAAGAGGTAGTGATCCACCTAAAGCTTCTCATTTAAACCAGGACTTCCTAGTTCATGCTATCTTCTGCTCACCCCTACACAAAACTATTGGATAAGTCTGGATCACCGACTGATGTGCAGTAGATCGTCAAGAATTCCCAACACCCAATTTTATTTTATTTTTAGAAGAAACAAAATGACACCTTATTACCCTAACAAATACTGCTGAAATGAAGAGACCTGGGGTAACCAGAAGTGGATTTATGGGTGGAAGGCGGAGACCATAAGCTCTGTTCAGTCGTGGTACATTAAACAAGCTCTCGTGCTCAGGATTCTTCAATTCTAAGTGCATGACTTTCACACCAGGCTCCAGTTGGTGGATCTTGGGGTTCTAGATCCCACAAGCCTGAAGTCTGCCCGCCTTGTGTATGATGTACCTCAGGAGAAAGCACAGACTGTGGCAGACACATGAGAAGTGTTGTGCCATACTCTAAGTACATGGATGAACCAGCACATTAACGACCCTTATTACAGAAGTAGGCAAACAGACATTCAAGACAAGACCAAAATCCAGTTCACCTGTCAAAACCCCATCTGAAGGCCAGATGAGGTTTTCTTACTGATAGTAGCTATATGAAGCATGCTGTTTCTTATCAACCATAATGCTTTTCTGAATTACATAGACTCTTCATATCAATGATACCCCCTGTCCAGTATTGTGTTCTATCGGTCTAGACACCTCCACAGACCTGAGAGATCCTTGTGACAAGTCCATTATAGCCCACAAACCACACCTCCATGTCAAGGTACATCCACTACACACCTCCATGTCTACTCCATGTAGAGGTACTACCACAAGACACCTGCATGTCTAAATACCTCCACAGACCTTGGAGAACTTTGTAACATTTCCGTTACAGCCCACAAGCCATTTTCACGTAGAGGGACTACCACAAGATTACTTAAGTAGCCTTTACGTCTAGGTTTTAACAGGAAAAACCACGCTAAAGTATTAATCCGTGAGAAGTATAGTCCAGGTTATCAACTGCTCATTTCAAAATCTTTGGCCAAATGAAAGCCTCTGGAGGGAGACGGGATAGTGGCAATTTTCCCCACATGCAAACACAAATGACCTGGTCCCAAGAACGTTGCCTCCAACAGAAACTACTCTGGCACTAAAGAATGAAGCCATATGCACGTACGCTAACCCCTGCATTTTCAATTGCCAAAGGTTGTTAAAACATAGCATTTCTTGCAGTTTTCTACTTCATGGCACATTCCTGAGTTTATCTCCCCTAATAGCCAAGCATGACACAATCACCAACAATCTCTGCAAGCCCTCCTGCCCCACATTAAGGTATGGCTTCAAAGCTGATATTCAAAGCACCCACATGCACTAGCTCCTATACATACTTTTGCCAAAGATCAGTGCTTGTGGGCTAGCCCCCCTCTACTAGCTGAAACAGGCATGGGGAACGTGTGACCCTCCAGGTGGGAGCTGCAGTCCAACAACATCTGGAGGGCCACATGTTTCCCACCCTAATCTAAAATGTCTTTTGGAAGTTTTCACTCTTCTCCATGTCCTAAAAGACAGGAACATATAGAAAGAGCTACCTCACACCTCCCAAAGAAATAAAGTAATTTTGGCTCACTAGCACCTGATTGTACTACTTCCTCATCGTTCACTTCATTGAGGACAAATGTTGAATTAAAGAGGTGGATAAAAGTCCACTTTTATGTCACCACCACAAATTATGGGTAGGGGGGTCTGTTCTTATGTCCAGAGATCCCATGTTCTGCAACAAGGGCCAATGATCATGCACAAATGCATGTCCTCTTTTGCACTTTTGGGACTTTTCTCCAAGTTCCTGGGCACACAAGACAGAGTTGAGGGAGCTGCCGTATAACTAAATCAGACCATTGGTGTCCAATCCAGAGATGCCATGGATTAAACTTGGGCCTTTCTGCATAGAGAGCGTGCACTCAGCCAGCAAGCTACAGCCCTTTCCCATACAAGATTAATCCAAGAAAGGGGAAATACACCTGCATCAACCAGCCTGGCAAGCCTTCTTAAACACCCCACTACCATTTGCTCCTCTCTTTATGCTCTCGATCATGTACTCTGCAAGGCATGCATCGTACAGGTACACTCATTGGGGAGCTGCAATTGGGGGCGCTCCCCATAGCAAGCTTGGGTTTGCTGCCACATGGGCCTTTACTCTTCCAAGAGCCTTTCCATTTTCAGTTCACTGAACCACTTTGCCCCACCTCATGCCTCACCTCAAGACTCACTTCTTTGTTAAAGCATTTCCTAGTTAGTATTTTTCCTCCTCCTCCCCTGCTGCTCCTCCTCTCCTTCTTAACCCATTCCAATGATTCTTTTTAAAGAAAAAATAACAATTTTTCAAAAAAAATATTTTAAGGCCACTGTTTATTCTTCCTCTATCCTTGACCTGCAGCTTCTTGTCACTGTGTAGCACAAATTTGGCACAACAGGACAGCCCATCTGGCACATGGAAGAGACCCTTGCCCCAGAAGAGAGAAGAATCCCTCTGGTTATCTCTGATCGGTGACTGGAGATAACAGCAAAGGATTGGGGTAACTGTGCTGTGCTTGGGTTTTCTCTGGCTGGGGAAACTCCAAGCACAACGAAGCTGGTCCCTGGCCAAGCCTCCTCCAGCCAGCACTTTGGCCGGATTATGTTAGGCACTGTGGCCACGCCCCTGATGTCATCCGACCTACAGAGTCTTGGTGGGGTGAGAGGGCATCTAGGCCCCCACCTAGGTAAAGCCCTCCATCCCTGTTGTTCACCCTCAAGGGCAGGGGCAAAGAACAGAGATATCTGCCAAGTCATTAGCCTCTCCTACTGACTGTTGGATGTCCTCAGCCATGTTTCTGAAGCTAAAGGGCTACAAGCAGCTTTGAGGATTTGGTCCGAAACCATAGGGCTAGGAATATATTCTGTCAGGGCCGCCAAGATCTATACCTTGAATATGAGTTAGTCTGTGTGCATTGCGTAACCACAAACCTAAACTTCCAATTAAAAAGCAGCCAGACATTTAACCCTTAACGGCTGCAAAGATGGCATTAAGGGGGGGGGGGAATTCAGCAAGCCTGGTGAAGTCCACAAAGGCACAGTGTGCACATATGGAATAAACAACATGCCTAGTGGGCTGAGCTTCAGCACCCTGTGAAGCTCCACCCCCTTTTAATTAGCAGAAGTAGAAGATATGTGTTGTGCACATGCCCTTAAATTTACATGCTTTGCAGAGCCTGCAGAATCCACCTTTCCTTGGTGCAGACAAAGCGAAGAAGCGTGTTTTACCGCAGCATAACTTAGGGTATTGATAGCATTTTCGGTAACAACAGCATCTGTTCTGTTTGGCAAACAGTCTGGTGGCCAGCAACACACTCACAGACTTTCCTGTAACACAGCATTCAAAATGAGAGGCCGGGAAAAGACCGTAAGAGATCTGAGTCTTTAAAACGCTGGTTGAAATTTTTCAGAACAGCCATGAAGTGGACGGTACAAGGTTTGAGTTTCATTCACCTGTTTCTCATTCTGAGATTCACTTTCCACACTCCTACACGAGTTCTTGCCTTTACTGGAAAGGTACCATCCTTTGCCAAGCGTAAGGGCGGGGGGAGCCCTGTGCGATAGCTTTGTTCGTGAAGTTGCATGGACTTTGAACCGTTTGCCACTCCCTGTGCATGCAAGAATATTACGGACGCTAACGACCCATGTAAGCAAGCAGGCAGGGAGGCAGAGTCCTTTCCAAAGACTGCCTTCCTTTTTTTTTTTTCCTTTCCTTTTCTTTTTTTGGTAGCCAGCCAGACTTCAGCAACAAAGCCTGGGCTGCATGCAGGGCGTGTCCTACAGCGATTAGAACTGGCCCAAAGCAGAAAAGGTAAAGCTTTGCCCCAACATGTGTCACATACGCAAGACTGGTCTAACTAGTTGATCTGATCCCTTCAAGAGACCCGTCTGGCTCTCTATCCTACTCACAGCCAGCCCTGCACCCTCCAGCGATGAAGATTCCACACCTAACCAGGAAGAACTCTTGCAAGTTACAAGTGTCCTAACGTATACCCACAAATGCCTCACCTGGCCATATAAGGGTAAAGCTAAGCAGCCAAGAGAGCCAGATAAGGCAGCAGTGATACGGGTGGGGGTGGGGAAAGGAAGGCTGAACATTTAGACTGCTGGAGAGAATGAACGGAAGACATGAGATCAGCGGGGAGTGAAGCACCAAGATCAATGCAATCAAGACCCCAGCAAGTCTCAAGGACAGTTCAATACAATTCTGTAGTGAATTGTAGTACATTGTAGTACATATTCTGTAGTACACTGAATACATGGGAAAGTCAGTGGCTAGAGGAGGAGTGAAAACTAGCCTTAGGAGTCATTTGGGGTGGGGTGATGGGGAGGAGGAAAGACATTGAATAAGAGATGTAAACTTTATAAAGTTCACTGTAGCTTCGATATAGACTTCCTCCCCAGCCCCCGCCCCTGCCAAAGTATATACTCAGGAAGCTGACTGTGCAGTAACAGGAACTTTCCAGCTGCTGGAAATTCTGTTATCCAGGTATGCTTTATTGGGGAAATGTACAAAAACCAGCCACAAAACAGTTTTGGAGATGGGACACAGGGTCGGAATAATTGCACTCCGTGAAGCAATAGCAAGGTACACACCAGAAGCGACTGAAACATGAGCCCTGGCCTGCTCAGACCAAGGGCTACACCCCATGCCTCTCAGGAAGGGAGTAGCTGTTCCGAGGTGGAGGGGGAAGGGAGAATGTGGAGCGTATACACAACAGGAATGGAAATGGTGCCCAGCCGGCAGCAGAACAGAGGGAAAGGATTGTTCCAATGGTATGTCAGCAATCTGGCTTCAGGGCAGCTGTCCTTCTGGGCAGTCAAAAGAGGGTTTGTGAGCGCATGTTTTGAGAGCTGCCTCGGTGGGGGACATGAGCTTAGCTACGTAAGCCAGACATACAGCCACCCCCACTGCCGTTCGAGTCCCCTCTTGCGGTCCCAAAGAACCAGAAAGATGCAGAAAAAGTGAGATTAGCTCCGTTTCTAAGTAGGGAGAGGAAAGAGTCAGATGGTCAAGACCACCACCATCCATATTCCATAAGTGCACCACAGGTTAACTTCAGAGTACCACCTTCAACATGTGCCAACGTGGCTTGAGCAGTCTCAGCACCAGCAAGGGAACCAGAAAGACTGTGGTCTTGAAAGGCAGCTAAGAAATGCATTCGACAAATAAGATGTTGTGGTGGGGAAGCACGGAGAGTGCAACCAAAACAAGACAAGGGCCCTGCACAGGATGCCCAACACCACACACATCTCTGGGGGCTTCCAGATGAGGCTTTTATTGCACCATCACCCTGCTTCATTCATGGAATTTGATGGGGGGGGTAGTTCCAGAGGACACTGTCTTCTATTTATAACCTTTCCATGTTTTCCAAGCACTTCTTTTGTCTTCACGCAGGAAGAAAAGACGGAACAGCTGCACAATGCCTTCCAATTGTTAGCACTACGAACTCTTTCCTGGAGGCCAGCAAGTACCTCTTCACCAGCACCACTGTAGCCATTTCCGGGTGATTTTAGTAGTAAAGATATGTTTACACACCAGCCTTATGTCACACCCACTAGGAGTACCTACACAACCAAGCACCACCCTAGTCATCAAGGCAACTGTGGTTAATGGGGGAGGACGTTTCAAAGAAACAGGAATAACTACACGAATCAGCCTTCCCCAACCTGGTGTCCTCCAGATGTTTTTGACTACAATTCCCAGCACTCCTGACCATTGACCATGCTGGCTGGGAGTTGAAGTCCAAAACATCTGGAAGCTGACATATATCCAAGGGTGGTTGACAATCACTTAGGTTATATTCTTGGTTATATTCTTGCTAGTATATGTGCTTGCAGTGGGAAGCTGCATATCAACAACACAAGCCCAACGCGCAATAAGAGCTCCCCTAATTTACTTTGTTTATACACAGCCATAGAAAAGTATGCCACTGATGTAATTTGATCTCATGCAAGCTCTCAGTCTTCTGAGCCCTGAAAAGAGACACAAGTCTGTCATGAGGTGGTGGGCAGGAATGCCTGGACTGACACTCCCAGCCTCTAAGCGCAGGAGCTGCACAAGTTGGAAATCCTTCTGCAACACAAAGGCCACTCTTTTCTCTGTGGGAATTTGCAGCTGAGCTCTGGGGACAAAGGCATTTCACAGGCGCGCACACAGACGTCTCCCTTCTCCCCCCCCCCAACACCCCTCCCCTCCAGCTTCCCCATTTCCTGTCACAGTAGCACCAGACCTCGGGCTCAGAAACAAACAAACACAGAGTACTGGATTCTGGGAAACGGGCCAGAGCATTCCAGGGCAGCCTGGCCACCAATCAGCAGCAAGAGCTCCCACTTTACCCAGCACAGCTCCTTATCACATTAGAGGAAAAACAACCCTTCCTGACTCCTTCAACCCCCCACCCCACCCCAAGACAGGATTTGACTAAAGAGGAGACGAGGATGCTTGGCTTGTGGCTGAAGTGTCAAGGATGTGGGGTGGAAGGGAGTGAGGGTGGGGGAGCGAAAGAGGAAAAGGAGAGGCTGACCATTTTGCTAAAAGAGCACTGCAACCGGACGTACGGCAACTTCATGCTCAACAAGCTACAAAAAAACCCCACCACCACTCCCAAAATAACTACCAATGCTATACTGCCAAAAACCTGCCAAAATAACTACCGAAGTTGACAAACCAGCCAGTATTCCCTATACAATCATTTCAAGGATGACGTGGGAGCTCCCTGGTGGCATTAGGACTTCGCAAATATCCCTTCACTCCTTTGTAGGTGTTCCATTTCAGCACTACTCCCACCCCACCCCACCCCACCAAAATGCCAGCTAGCTTTCAATTACAGCCTTACAGCCAATAGTATCTTGGTGTTCTCTGAGATAAGGCCCTGCTTATCAGCTACACAGGAGCAAAGTCCTTTACAGCACTTGGCCAGGAGAATCATAGCCTGCCCTGGATACCGCTCACAGGAAACAGCCACTAAGGATCAGTCCTATGGCCAACACCCAGCTGACTCAATTTTGTGTGCCTTTTTTCATGCTGAGAGGGAATGCGTACAAGACAAAGCAGCTAGCCCTCCACTTCACTCACAGCTACCTCCAGATCATGTTGCGTTAAGGCCCAGTTGGGGAATTGAGGTCCTCCTCCCCATCCTTGAACTTCAGTTCTACCTTCACCTCCCTAGCATCTAGTTTGATCTTTACACACCAGTAGATCTGGCCGAACAACTCAGGACCCCTGAGGGTGGGTAGGCGAGGATACAGCAGCTGCCGGTTGCCTTCCTGCACCCCAAACTCAGCTTCTCAGTCCCTGCATTGCAGCACCCATTCAGAAACATATCCAAAGGTTGCAGAAGTGGTATTCTTCTTCTCACACCTGGCCCAACACCAGATAACCAAGCCACTGGGAACATGCTGGCTGAAGTGAATAAAGGACCTCAAAACAAACTTAGGACACAATCCTATGCATGTTTAGACAGAAAAAAAAGTCCTACAACTGCCAGCATTCCTCAACCAGGCATGGCTGGCAGGGGAATGCTGGGAGTTCTAGGACTTTTTTTCTGTCTAAACACACATAGGATTGGTCTCTTAGTTACTCAGGCTCGCTGCCATGCCTCAAACTTTGCTTTACAAGCATGTTTTCCCCCATAGGGCAAAAGCCCAAGCTCTTATCTCATCTGACATTCAATCCTAAAGAAGTAGCTAGCCAATGCTTAAAGCAAACAAGCAAGACCCAACTGAAGGAAATACAAAGTCTAAGGTGCTAAAATGGCCATGTGTGTGTTGGCACTGAGAAGCTGCCTATGTGATACCGGTCCACTTTCATAGTGCAGCCCCACAATTTCCTGCAACAGCTTTTACTTCACACTCTCTACATTATAATCAGCATGCCATTTTTGTGAACCGCCCAGAGAGCTTCGGCTATTGGGCGGTATAAAAATGTAATAAATAAATAAATAAATAATCTGTCTTGGTCACAGAAATATGACCTCATCAGCCATCTTAATTGTTGTGTACATTTTCAGGTTACCATTCAAGTACGGAGTTCAAGTACTATCACTTTTGTCTACTTCACCTTTTCTAACCTTTTCTAGTCCTCAACTCCAAGGCATGACAGAAATGCCTCCTTCAAAGTCCTGCAAAGGATTGCACTAGGAACCAACCATGACATCAGCTGGCGACTCTGCACCTCAGGAATGCAAGACAATAATGAATGCTGATTGCACAAATGCATCCGTTGGCAACTGACCTCAAGATTAAAGCTATGGAAGCTTTGGCTATTGGGATATCCGCCATGACTCTCCATGACTGCAAGATCTTACACCTGGCATCCTCAGAATCTCAAAAGAGCTAGAAGTTTCCTAGATCCCGCTACCTTCAGAAAAGTCTTGAGAACTGACAGCAATGCCAGGAAAAGCTCAGAAGTCAGAAAGGCCCCCCATCTCTTCCCCAAATTTCAAAGGTCTTGTAGGATTAGAACTCTAAAAAGTTAGATTGTCAAGAGCCCATTCTAAATGCAGAATGTGGGTTTTCCTTGAATCAGAACAATTACCCCCTAAACATAGCTACAGGAGTATGTGTATGCACAACTGAGTACAGAATTTGGCTTCCTGAATATCTCGGCTTTCATTTAAAGGAAAGAAAAACAATATAGAAACAAGTTCCAGCCCTTAGAGTTGTAGAGGTATGGTAAAAAGGATATGGGCAATGCTTTGAAATTTCATGAAGCAGAGTTGCTGACCAGGATTTCCAATGACTTGAGCAGGGGTCGGTTCCTGCACAGGCACTCCATTACATATGCAGTGTACAGAATTCACCTTTCTGGTACAGAACTGAAACTGCCTATGCACAGAATTCATTTTTAGCATGGAGTACACAGCTATGATCATAATGACTGCACTTTTGTGTGTGTGTGTCACAACAACCGCCCCAGCCCCCGCCCCCACCCGTGCCATAGGATCACTGTGCGAAACAGCAATATAGGAACCTGCCTTATGTCAGGTCTAACTATCTATTCTAGCCCAATCTTGTGTACTCTGGTTGGAAGCAATTCTCTAGGGTCTCGGGCAGGGATCTTTCGCATCACCAGCTACCTGACTCTCTGAACTAAACTGGAGATGCCAGGGATTGAACCTGGGACCTTCTATATGCAAAGCAGGTGCGCTGCCATTGAGCTACACCCTCCTCCCCACTACTAAGCATGTCAGAACAGGACAGACTCCTGCCATGAAGGTGCTGCATTTTCTCCAAGAGAAAGTCAAAGCACCATGGTGTTCCACCTCACCCCTGATGCCAGACCTAAAAGCCTCCATGTCTCTTCTGTGGTCCAGGCCACTTTCTCTTTATTTAATCTGCATGCAAGATCCAAGAAAGGCACAAACAACCTGCAGATAACTTGATAATCTCAGCTAGCAAGCAGGAATAGCACAGCACAGCCCTCTGGAACAAGTGCTGCAGGTCTATTGTGTGGTGCTAACCAGCAGACTGCACAAGAACAAGTCTCGCATGACACTCATCTACTGAGGGCGTGGGCTCCAGGTTATTTCATCTTCAGGCAACCAGAACGATTAGGTTAACTAGAATTCAAACCATCAACAGGACTTGCAACACTGCATCTGTTTCTTCCACCATCCTGGTGTGGGTGTGTGGGGTGGGTGTTTGGGGAGAGAAGAGAGGGAGTGAATGAGTTCTCACAACTGAGGCTCTCAAAGTGACAGGCTGGCCTGTCCAAGACCATGATTACTCTGGAGGCAGACTCTGGACAGACTCTTTGTGACTTTGAAGGGCAGGACATGGAAGGCTCCTTCTCTTCCATCTGGCTGGCATGGACTATTTCCAGTGTTTCAAAAACACTAGTTAGTCCAATAAACATCTCCTCACTTCCTTACTCCCATTTTACTTTTAAGCTCTTCAAGTCAGAAATGCCCTGCTATTACACTCAATCGGGTTTAAGTCAGAAGTCATGTTCCCCTCTCAAAAATGCACACTTCACAATCCTCTCCCTGCCTAGCTGTTTAAAGGTGCAATCCTATCATGTTTAGAAAGAAAAAAGTCCTACAACTCCCAGCATCCTTCTAGCCAGCCAAGAACTGCAGGGCTCCCCTCGCCAATCTAAACATGCATAGGATCGCACCCTAAGTCATTCAAATCTTATTTCACATCAGAAAGACTTAAGATGCTGAAGAGGTGTTGAGTATGGGAGAAGTGATTTTGATGTTTGGGGAGTCAGATAATGCAGCATTTTGAGCAGAAGGTGGAACTGATGCATCTCTTCCATTCACATATGTGATGTTTTCCACATAGATAAGGTAGTCTCCATCCTTGCAGCACGCGTAAAACCCAGGTATAAAATATGTGCTACATTCCAACCCCTTTCCATTCACTATAAGCATCTTGGAATCCTCTTGGACCACTTGAGACACACAAAGCCTAAAGATAACGAGGCAACTGGGTGGAAAAATATATGTAAGTCAAGATTTCATTGACTATTAAGATAATGTAGTTCAACTACTGTAAATTGCTCTGGCATTGCTACAATGGACAAGGTGGGTGCTCCCCTCTAATGTGTTATCCAGAGAACACATTTAAGGATCCAAGTATGCATGCATGCATAAAGACTGCACATGAATAGATAGATCAGAACATTTTGTGTTTTTACTGTAGTTAATCAACTCAATATAAGACATGAACTAGATGCAATTGCAACTGTACAGCTTAAGCTAAATAATCTTGTAGAATCTCTTTCATTTAGTTGGGAGGAGGAAACAACGTCATCCAAACATCTTCTTAAGCCCTTTGTTGTTCAGGCAGAATAGGAAGGAAGCTAGCATTTCCTGTTCAGACAGGAAATGACATTGTGCTTAGAAACTTGTAGGAAAGAGAAGGCAAAATTGTCTACTGAGGACTAAATTTTGCCTTGCCTGAATGGAGTAAGGGTGCAGGATGAAGAGAATAATTACAGCAGGAGAATCTTGTGGCACCTTAACGATGAACTAATTTTGTGGACACTATCCACTTCAATCTGCCAACTTGAGCTTAACACTTCATGCATCTGATGAAGTGGGCAGTGTCCACGAAAGCTTATACCAAAAAATAATAATGTGTTAAGTCTTTAAGGTACCACAAGACTTTATTAATGTGACTACTTCTCTGGAAGTATGATAGATTACAGGAGTGAGCAAATTATGGACCTCCCGAAATTTTGGCTTACAACTCCCATCAGCTCTAGCCACCATAGCCAACAGTGAGGGATTGTGGGAGTTGCAGGCCAAAACATTGGGAGAGCCACAGGTTGGCTGCCCCGGTATCAGTAATCCACATGTCCTTTTACAGCTGAGAGCATTACATCCCTACCCTGGTCCCCCTCTGTCCACCCACTTAAAACACAGTACTTGACATCCTTCCAACATTCCCTCTTTTTTTAAAAAAATCCTCATTTCCCCACCCCTACTGCCATTTAAATGTAAGAATGCTGTCACACCCAGACTACAGCCACATCCTTTAAAAGTTACTCTTCTACTTACACAGATCAAAACTCTGCCCTACCACCAGAGACAGAAGGAGGCAAGTGAAAGTCAGGTCGCAGTGGGGCACTGATTTGCCCATCTCCACGCCTTCATTAGTATAGAACATCAAACCCTTTCCCCACCTACTCCTGTAGGTGAATCACATGTGAAACCTAATGCTGCTGTCTTATGACAATCCCCACATTATGACCAATTCGCTATGTTATTTTCAGTTACTACAGATAAGAGTTGCGAATTAGCCAGGAAAAAAAAACTCCACCCTTTCGCCTAGACTTATTGCTCAACACAGAAGAAAAGATCTGAGAGAATTGGAGTGATATCTTCTGTGTGTCACCGACTCAACCAGCCACTCAAGGAGGGCACCATCATGTAACAGGATGATGAAAGCCCGAGGGTGGGGGGGAATAAAATGAGGAGGATGGGAAACAGATGGATTACCAAAGTCATTCATTTCCACTCTCCAGGGAGGAGGGAGTGGCTCAAGCAAGATATTTAAGTGAACAAGCAGCAAGTATCACAGGCTTCTTCCTCACCTAGACAAAACCAGCTTGCTTGATTCATAAGAAAGGCAGTGGCAACAGCAATGCATGCAACAACTTGTTTAGAAGAATGTCTGTGCTACTCTAGAGGGCAGGCAAAGGGGCGTGCCAGTAACATGCAAAGAGGACGGTGTGCTGTGTTGCCCTTTTACTAAGGGAGTCTGGTTTTAGAAGTCTAAAAGGATGGGGAGGGGAGATCCAGGGCCAACATGTTGCAATAGGGCTGGTCTCTGGTTGTGTTCAGCAAAGCCTTCTCACGCCCACTCCCATCCCCACCTCCCAGAGAGAGCTGGAAAGGGGCAGTCGGGAATGAGGCAGAAGAGAAGAGCAAAGAAAAAGCAGGAGTTCCTGTTCAGCTCACTGGCAATGATATAAAAAAAAGTTAAAAAACCTACAGACCCCTAAAAAGGTAACATCTTTTGCCTTCTTCCTGGCAGAGTCAGAAAAATGGGATGAACCTCCTGCTTTTTCTGCCACCTTGACCCTTGGGCTATTTGTTCTGCACAAATTACGTGCTAGCAAACCCAGCTTTGCCACCAAGCATACCCCTGACAGGGAGCTGCTGCCCCTGCCACTCCAGTGAGTATTCGTGTATCCAAATGCAGGTGTCACTCACACATTACCTTCTTTTGCGTGAATCTACCCTCAACCAATACCCAACAGAACTAAACCCCCGAGGCCTTAACAGCCTTGGAACTCAGCCAATCGTGCAGATCTAGTCTTCAGCCAATTGCATATAGCATTTAATTGAAGAGAAGAGTAACACGGGGCATATTCTATAGACGACTTCAACAAGAATGTTGTTGTTTTACGGTTAGAGACTGCAGAAGCCACATTAAGTAGAATGGTCTGGCGAGCGTCACTCAACATTTGGCTTTGTTTGAAGACTGTGGGCGCTGGCAGTAGCTGCTAGCTAAAGAACCGCACAAGGGCGTGTCACAGGACTTGCTCTTATTTAGCCACAAAAGCAGCCAAGGCTGCTGCTAGGAGAAAGACAAGGAGACTGCTTGCCTAATGGCAAAGAATACCATCTTCATCCCATTATTACAAAGTCTGTCTGAGCAAGTCGGCTTCCAGAACACTACATTCCCTTTGCTTACACTGACCCTGAAGCTAGAGGCCTATTCGGGCATCATTATAACTGGCTAAAAACTCACCATGTGAGCTGGGACGAGGCCGCAACAAGTAGCCCCACCCCGAAGTTGCATCACAACGTAGCTCCACCCAAAGGCGCCCACAGATACCAAGTGAATGCCCGCAGCAGGGGGCCGTCACGAGCTGTACAAGCGGCGACTTCCACACCACTCAGAACCTTGTACATGTGGATGCCTTTGGGCATAGCAACGTTGTAATACAGTACTGAGGACGGGCCTATTTGGCACAGTCCCAACACATATGGCAAGTTCTACTAGTTTAAATAACACCTGAACAGGGCTTAGGTTTTAGGGCCTGAATAGAACTCAGGAGAACAAGTGGTAACGCAGTTTATAACGGGTTTTTCTTCCTAGGCCTCCCTCCTCAAGCCATGACAATTGCTGCCAGGGAAGGGGGGAGGATTTCAGTGGCCTAAAGAGACAAAGCCAACTTCTGGCCTAGCAGAGCTAGTCTCAGAATGGCTGGGTGTTCCAGGCAAATCGCAAAACTAGACAATCACGAACTAAGGCTAATCTCACAAGGGACAGGGACCTGGCCCTATCACGGGACTTCGTACCAGGAACTGGGGTGAGGCTAAAAAAAGCCTTGTTCCACATTGCCTGACATCATTAGGGGCTAGCAGGCTGTGAAACCCACCCTCTCTCGGTTTACAATTGTTCTACCCCAAGCATTCGCTGGTGACTCTTTATAAAGTCTGGGAAAAGAATGTTTTTCATGCCATCCAGATTGGCCAGGCATAGGTATGTTTTTCACCTTCCTTTTGAGTAACCTTGACAGGCTAGCAGTATTACAGGTTTCTGTTCTTGTTCTTCGATTAGCTTACTTAATAAAATATTTCATGGTTATTCATTTTTTGCAACCCCAAGAAGTGGGGATATACACAGGGGGCACAGGGAGGAGAGAGAACTAAGGCCCATAATTTTGACAGATATTCCTGTCGCAGTACCAAGGGACAGGAGGGACTCCCTCAGGTGGGTGGATTCACCTATACTGGGCTAGTGGGCAGAGCAAGGACTGGTCAGCAGGAGACAGCAGCTGCTTGCAGCCTAGTCTGTCTCATGATGCTCAAGAATTTACTGCAGGCTTTTAGGCACAAGTGTGAGCAAAGCACCTGAGGGTCACATGTGGTATGAACTGCGAAGCCAGTTCCTCAGGTCGAGAAAGTAGGGATCATGGGCCTTTTTCCTTGACCCCACCCACCCACTTTATTTACCAGTCTCACCTAACCTCATGCTGTTGTAAAGTTTGCAACACCATTTCAACCAATATTTGTGCCTGCAACCACAATCATCATTATTCCAGCCGTCTTCCCTTCCCAGCCCTCTAGCAACTAGAGAAGTGAAGGCAAAAGGCATACATTAGTCCATTCTGGGAGTACAAAATTCTATAGACCAAGACTCTCCTTACTTCCCCACCCCATAGTGTCCAGGGTCCAAGTAAATTATATGGAGTAGCTATAGATTCATTTCAGAAAGTGTGCCCGTAGTAGATTTGCAATTGGACCATCTGCCACCAATCCATGGCAATTTGAGAAAATGTCCCGGGCACCACAACAAAGTAGCTCCCAATGGGAAAGTGGCTACCCACAAAGACTAGTCATCATGTAAGATTCATGGGAGAAAAGATGGCAGCTGCTGGAGGCTCTCACTTTTGCTTTGACACAATCCCAACTGTTGGTAAGAAAATGAGTTAAATTGTTTTAAAGAGGGACGGGGGGATACTTTGGCAGGCATATTGGTGGCAACGGTTGCCATTGCTGTCTACCCCTGTGCCACCCTGTCAAGATGTCACAGAATATAAACAGGTAAAATGAACAAACTCCAGATCTACACTTTTACAAACAACTATGTATAAAACTCTCAAGAGATTTCGCTAATAAAAGATATTTCCTATGTATTTTATGGAAGGATGGCAAACAGCCACCCATATTTTTTCATAAAAGGAAACAGCCAAAGTATAATGCAAGTCTTGGGTGGGGAGGGCGCCCCAAGGAGCTTACAATCTAAATTTTTAATAGGGGACAGGTAAGGTTAATAAGGGATGAATGCAAGCACGGTCTCTCTTCCATCATTTAAAAGATGCTTGGCCAACTTTATCACTGCTTTCTGAACACTCCTACCCACGTTCTCCTTTTTTTCAGTTCTTGTGGTTTCATAAAGGCCACAAAATAGGAAACTCTGCTAGAGAGGAAAGCCATCATGGTTTATACTTCCTTAAGGTATTAGCTGGGGCCCACACTTCGATGATTCAGGTAATGTCAACTAATACGTTTATTCCCATCTACGCATCCAATTCCACCATTTCCTGTCCCTATACTCCAAACAGCTCTGCCAACAGCTCAAAAGTTCCTTGATTAGCCAATCCCTCGGCACGTCCGACATCATCCTATTTCTAGGATGAATGCGCTAAGTCTGTTATCACTGATGACATCACCACCCCTTGTAGCCTCAATGACATTAAGGGGCGTTCTGCTCTAGATTGCCAGTTCTACCACACCAATGTCCAGACAGGACTAACTGAATTCCCATTTAGAAGACTCTGAGGCTCATTCGCTTCTGATAATGACACATCCATTAGCCCCCATGACCTATCAGGTAGAACACCCAAGAATTAAACCACCATCCTATATTACTATTACCATCTCATTTCACCTAAGGTAGAATCTACAAGTATGATTTCCCAACACTTTACAAACCAATAAGGTTTAAATGTAGACACAGTGAGTGTCATACTTCAAGCAGACCCATTGAAATCAAAGGGACCTAAATCATGTCATAACTAATTTAAGACCCACCGATTTCAATGGTTCTACACTAAGCATGACTCAATCTTTAGTTATGTGGAAGTCACTGCTTCAATTGCAAAGTCCTATGTTAAGAATAGAGGCAACTAAGTTCACCCAGTTCACATTACAGGATTATGATCCATTCCTTCAGTTTTGCCTGTGTGCCAATCCAAGCCACGCTGTTTGCCCAATGTTCCTGCTAGCAATGGTGGGATTGTAACTCATTAAACCTATCTGACCTTCCAACTGCCAATACCAGCGTCTGTCCTGATAACACCGCCTAACTCATGTGGGAAACCAAGTGGTTTTAACTTGGAGACCTAAAATGTACTCTGCTTTTCCACTTAAAATAAAACTTGCTGAAGTTTAAGGGATGAGCTTGCAGGCCCTTTTATCAAAGGGCCCAAAAGCAGACTTCTTAAAAGTTTCAACATTTTCAACCACTTGATTCCCACATGAGTTACAAACATTTGGATTTATAGACCAATTTCAAATATAAGAGAGTGCAGAAGCCTCTTTAGCTCATCCAACTTCAATC
Organism: Elgaria multicarinata webbii; assembly: GCF_023053635.1. Taxonomy (NCBI): domain Eukaryota; kingdom Metazoa; phylum Chordata; class Lepidosauria; order Squamata; family Anguidae; genus Elgaria; species Elgaria multicarinata. Next base: position 79,873,751 of record NC_086172.1, on the reverse strand, counting down.
ACAGATTTTCAGAGCAGCAACACACACACACACACACACACACATCTAAACCAGGCAATGTCTGCATGGTTGAGATTTTTTCTACTATGTGACCAGCCACAAAACAAAAAAACAAACCAACAAAAATCCAGGAGTCAGCAGCTAAAGATCTCTGAACTTTTCACTTCCTTTCTTAAACCCACTTCAAGGTTTTAAGAAAATGCAAAACTGAAACTGAGAAGCCATCCTAACCAGGTTTGCTAGTTCTAAAAAAAGGGGAGGAGAAGGAGGAGAAGGAGAAGGACTTTAGCTATGGGGCGGTATATAAATATAACGAATAAATAACTTACAAGTGGGGGAAAAGAAGATCCCAGTCTAGAGCCAATGTGATGGCAGGAACTGAGTAGTATGGCAAGTTCTACCACTACTGCCTATTCCAGCTCAGCCCCCTCTCCCTTTGCCACAGAGCTGTCAAGGCACATTTGTTCTGCCTTGCATCACACTGCCCTATCTCAAAGGTTCAACCTTGCTAGCTAAATGCAGAAGCCGGCCCCTACTTCAGTCCAGATCTCTACAGTAGCCTAGTGACACACGCACTGTGTAAGATTCTGCAGCAACAGGAAAAGTTGGCTTTCTCTTCGTTTAGGATGCTTTTTTGGTAATTGCTCTGTAGTCTGGCAATCATGCCCATCATATCTCCCACCCTTTCCCCAAAGAGTTCAGGGTAGCATACATAGGTTTATTCCATGTTATAATCACAACAACCTTGCAATGTTGTTTTCCAGGACTTGCAATACAATCCTATACAAGTTCATTCAGCAATAAGTTCCATTGTTTTCAATGGGGCTTATTCCCAGGTAAGTGTGTATAGGGTTAGAGCCTAAGTGTGGAATTCTTGGCTATGGATTTGGCTAAGTTGCAATGCTTCTTATGGATGTGAAGGTAGACGTATATGAACTGAGAGCTTCTTGGTGAAGAGGGAATTTGAAACCTGGCCTCCCTATTATTCAAGTCCAATACTCTATCCACTGCAGCACACCAGCTCTAGTAGTTCCAAAGTACAGGAAGGTAAGTTCATTAAGAGCTGGGAAGCCATGGCTTTCTTTAAAATGGAGGTAAGGGAAAGTCCCCTCAGCATGTGTTCAGGCTGGTGCTCTGCCCCACCCCAAAGTGCAAGCAAGCAAGCTATTACTCAGGTACTCAAGTGCTGAACTTTGCTTCTTCAAAACACAGCCATACATTTTATAAAGTATTCATATGCGCCTAATTGCTACTTTCCTTGAGCTCTCAGAGGCAAAAGGCTGACCAGAAATGCTTTTGGATGCAGCCCATTGAGACGGGGAACTAAGTCACCCAGTTACCTATGATTTTAGTGCATTTGCTCTGCTTAGATGGAGCTACATGTCAGCCAGACTCCCTTAAGCTATCCCATTTTTGCACAAAACCCAACTACTGCTAATAGAAGCAAAAGAGTCAGACTGTTTAGAATTAGTCCCCCTTGCTAGTGGAAACACTTTAGCCTTCAGTTCAAGTGCTTCTCCTTTCCAAAGCTTGACGTTCTGGACTAAAAGGATCAGAGGCTCCTCGCCATTCTCCACCTCTCCAGGGAACACACAGACTAAGTGGCGTAACTATATAACAGAGAGATGAGAAGTTGGCAATGCAGGCTAGAAGTCCTAAGCTATTTGCCCTCTAAACATTAAGGCTTTTTTTGTAGGTCTCAAGGGAGGCAGAGGAGGAGATTGTATGCACACGGCCAATCTCATGCTTCTTTTGTGTTGGGGAGACGAAGATTATTTCTTCTTCTTCTGCAGGCATTTATTCACATTGGCAGAAATCCGGGATTTCCAGCATTCTAGTGAAATTGCAGTGCTGTATGGCGACTGCTAAACCCACAAACCACACTGTGTTGTTGCTAGACCCAAAGATAGAAAGCCCCTCCCCTGCTCCTTTTTGAAGTGCCTTTGTGTTCTGCCTCCACAGAGAGCAGGCTCTTTCTTAGGGGCTTGGTGGCCAAGCAAGGTTACTACTGTAATTCCACAGAATTATCTACCTCAGGGGACCTAGACAAGAACAGCGGAACAGACAAAATGGCACGGAACAGACAGTACAAGAACTCAACCTCCCCTTCCAACAGCTGCATTTTAAATCTCTCCTTTTGCTATTCTGTCCATTCAGCGCAATACGCTAGGTACAGGGGGCTGTGAAAACTGGTTTGGGGTATCAGCATCTTCATCCAGTAGCCTCACCTTCCACAAGATCCATAATCTAAAGCAGGGGCAGGCAACCTAGTGCCGTCCAGATGCTTTGGACTACAAATCCAATCAGCCCCTAGCCAGCATACCCAATGGTCAGGGATATGGGAGTTGCAGTTTGGAATGTCTGGAAGGCACCAGGTTGCCTACCCCTGATCAAATCTGCTTGCCCTACCAGGAATTCCTGTTTTAATAATAAGAATTCCAACAAGAAATCACAAGCTCTATCCAATGAAAAGGATATACTCAGAGGTGAAGGCATCACTGTATTTAACCCTTAACAGTGTTAATTAAGACAGGTCTCTGCCCCAAAGAACTTATGGCCTAAAATTCAAAAATAAGAGCAGGGGTAAGTGAGAAGACAAGAGAATGAGAGGAAAGGACAATTATGGGATGGATGTGAGCAAATGTAGTTAAACTTTAAGACTGCAGCTAGCTAAGCCCCTTGATGCCATCAGTACTTCCAACATCTGAATGGAATGCAAGACTAAAAACAGAAGTCAACCTCTGCACTAGAAGCCAACATCTTGAGTTGGTTTCAAGCACATTCCGGCTTTTTAGGAAGCTCCACGAATTATTACGCCCAACAAACAAGAGCAAGAGATAAGGGAAAAAAAGTTTGCGAGATTCACAAGTGAAGCAAGCTAGCCCACTAGAGTTCTTCAACTTTTTTTTTAAAACAAAACAAAACATCTCAATACTTTACTTCCCATCATCCCTGTGGTTCCTGGGGATGTTGGGAGTTGTAGTCATAACCCATCGGGAGGGCACCAGGTTGAGAGGACGCTGCTTTAAGCCAACAACCAGAAGCAGATCAGAGTCCACTGTTACCTCTCAATACCTGAAGGTAGAAGACCCACCCCACCACGACCACCACTTTTGAAAGAGGAATGTTACATTCTTCCACCCGTAGAGGAAAGTTCTGCCCGCCTCACTATGGAGTCTACTTCGAAGTAGCAGCTCAGAAACAAGGAAAGGAGGCGGCCTCCACCCAAACGCACCTGGGGAGAACGCAAAATGGGATCCACCCAGCACTTGTGCCCCGTCGAGCGTGCTTGACAAGGGAGCTCCGCGGTAGCCCGACCTGCACAGTCAAATCAAATATTTTCTCTCTTTCCTGGTTTATTTTTTAAATAGTACTTTTCAGAACAGCGAGATCAAGCCCACTTTCCCAGCAACTCCTTCACATTCGTCTCCTTCAATCTCCACAAAAAAAGGAAGGGGGAGGGGTCACCGAGAGCAGCTAAGAGAAGAGTCCCCAAATACAGATGACCTTCCATACAATACAAAAAGTTGGGAGAAAAAGAGGAAGATGCATATATTACAAGAGCGCCTTACCTTTGTCTTTTTTTGTTCCCTTCCGCCTCCTGGAACCGCGAAGCCCCTTTCGCAGATGCTAACTAAGCAAGTTTTACTTCTTCCCCTTGAAGGTTTACAACAAGGGAAGGAGAGGAAGAGAGAAAAAAGGGGGAAAAAGCAGGTTTTTTTTCTCCAGGCAGGGTTTTGTCGCCGACTCAACTGTTCCTCTATCTCTCCTTTTAATCATTCAGCTTGACAACTTCGCGCAGACACTGCATTGGACCAGACGTCTTTTTGTCCCTCTGCAAATGCAAGGGAAAGGGGGGGGGGGAATAAGCATGCAGTTTCCTAAGAAAAAACGCTAACGCATCTAAGAACAAAATCACTGTCAAGGGAAGCTTTTTTAAAAAATGCACACACATACAAAAGACGAAGAAAAGCAGAGCGGCGGTGTAGCGATCCTTTCCTCCACCTCCTTTTCCTGCGGGACCTTTCTCTCGCTTTCCCCCCCCCTCCCCGCTCAGCTCTAACACCTAAAATGGAAGTTGCACCCAGCCAAAGGCAAAGCAGGCTGGGTGGTGACAAACTCTACGCTCCAACCCAACCCCTCTTTCCCTAAGTGATGTCAGCTTCTGCACAGCTCCAATGGGAGGCAGGCATCAATCAGGGAGCCCATGCTATCCAATAGGAAACTGCATTGTAGAGATTTCTGTAATTAAAAAAAAAGACAAAAAAGGGAATAAAACCACATTAAGAGGGGAAATACAAGGAAAGATAACTTTTAGCACCTTCAACCGAAGCAGGATTCCACTAAAAGATACAGGCACAATCCATAGTCCTTTGCATTGCAAGATTCGTTCATATTCCAGTTCAAAGAGCAAAACTTCCACTGATTTCAATGGGGATTTGCTTCAGGGGGCAAAGTCGGGTTTTTATTTATGTTTTATTCCCATCCTCTGCCTCTCTAGGTTCTAGACATTTTTACATCACCTTTTTCACTTCGATTCTGTACGTGATTACTCAGAACTAAATCCTGCTAAATTCAGTAGCGCTTACTCTGTAATAAGTGCCCACGGAATTACATGCCATCCTAAACATTTTTTTCAGAAGTAAATCTCATTCAATTCAGTTCAATGGGAACTGCTTAGTTGAATCTCTGCGTTTGGGTTCTCAGCCTTGCGCTTTCATTTGTTCTACTGTGCTTCCCCCCCGCCTTTGCATTCAAGCGCTCCATCTCAGGAAGGGAGGAGAGAAGGCACTGCCCATAACAAAAGGAATGCGATTTTAGATCCTACCTTGATTATATTAGGGCTTATATTAGACAAGGTCAGACTATGCGATTTGCAATCAAGTCTTGACTAGAGGAATTTGCCATCAACTGACAGGACTTATTATTTTCAATGTAATTAACAAAATAAATATGTCTACAATGGGTAAGAAATTTACCTCCACTTCCTCCCCCCACATCTCTCTTCAATGGAAAACCAGATTCTTTTCTTTGTCTCTGATTACACGCCAGTTTGGAATTTGCACAGTATAATGATTGCTTTGATTTTTTATTGTGGCTCCAAGACTGTAATCCTAAATATGTATGCAGCTAATTGGAAAATAAATCCCAGGAAGTTCAATTTTAATGTTGTTTGTTGCCTGCCCAAAGCTGGGATATAAAGGTTGAAATAAATAATGGTGCTTATTCCCAAATAACTGCATCCATAATTGGAAATATTGTACTGAAAAAATGGGGCTTAATTTTCAGTAAAACTATTAGAACATTTGATCAATTGACTGATTGCATTTTTATACCACCTTCCTCAGGACAGCCAAGGTGGTGTGCAAAAAAAAAAAAAATCAACCATAAAGAACATCTTTACACAAAAACACAGCAAAACATTACAAACCATAACAATTTTAAAAGCCACATTAAAAAAGATGTGGCGGTACTCAATTCACTGTTAATGAATTGCTTACAGGAATATATATATATATATATATATATATATATATATATAATTTTATACCACCCAATAGCCGAAGCTTTCTGGACGGTTCATATATTGGACCTACATGACCCGAGGCCTTCTATAGCATAAGTGGTAACATTCCCATAGTTTGGGCCTTTTAATTCTATGTTTTATTTTGACATATGACATTCTACATATGCAGTAAAGCAATTTGTGATTTATAAATGGTTAATAAGCAAATATATTAAATACATTCTTGCTCCCCTCCCCATAAGAATTCCAGCTGTTTGATACTTTTGGGATAAAACTTGGGATTTTAAATCATGTACAACTGTTATAAACCAAATGACTTTAGAAAACCAAAGGAATTCTTTCAACATAACTTCCTTAGACTTCCCTGTACTTACCAACTATATAACAACACACCCTCTTTTGGTGCAGATTCACTATTACTTAACACAGATTTTGTCCCCATTATTATCAAGATGGTCACTTGGCCAGATGGCTATATTTTACCTCCAGATTCAGAGGCAATATGCCTATTCCTAAAATCATGAAGAGGAGAATTCTGTTGCACTTCAGTTCTGCTTTGATCAACCACTGTATGAACAAAATGCTGGACCAAATAGGCCTCTGAACCAGCATGGCTCTTCTGATGTTCTTACCTATATTAAAGACACAAAGTCAGGGGGGGAAATCCAGTGGAACTATTTTAATTATTAGTTTCAAAGCACACCAAGACATTTCATACAGGTGCTGGTTGTTTTTGCAGTACTGTTAATTTAAATGCATCTACACTGCATCCTCATGGACATCTGCCATTTAACAAGAGCAGGGCTGTACCTAGACCAAATGTTGCCCTCGCCTCTCATTGAATTTTATTTCATTTATCTTAAGAGAACGTTCTGAGTATCTTTTTATTGCATTTGTAGCCCATTACACAACTTTGATACACAATTTGTATCTTATATAAGACAATCAGTGTGCATGCATGGATCTGATCGCAATTGCTCACATGCACACCATTTGTTGAATGGGCAATGGTGTTGTGCATTTTCCTATGCAATTATCAATGTATACACACAAAGAACATTAACACAAGGCCAACCACACAGGTCACTATTGCCCAGTTTTACAAGTGAAGATGAACACGTGTTTGCCTGTTTAGGCTATTTGTTTCAGCTGTTAAGATGCTTCCTACTGTCCCACGTGTGTGTATCCCCCAAATCCAGTGCCCCTTAGCAGGTGACTGTTTAGACTCCCAGCCCCTAATTCCAGCTCAGAACGAGAGGGGAGTGGATGTGAGACGGATGCCATATTACTATACAGGATGCTTTCATTGAGGCTGCATATATGCATTGTTGGCTATGCACAGAGCTGGGGTCAAGGGTAGGCATGGTTGATCACCTGCCAAGGACCTGCACCCCAGCAGGGGCCCACTGACAAAAGCCCCCAGGAGCTGCTCCTCTTCCTCCTCCCCATTTCAACTTGCTTGTTCACCTGCCTCTGCCCAAAAAAACGGTGATGATGAGAAGGAGGAAGAGTAGCTGCCCCTGTCTGCTCACTGGCTCTCTATGGCTGAGTTCGAACAACACCCTAATCATCAACTGGGTGGGTGGGTTAATAGGAACAGAATAGGAAACAACCGTTGATTAGCGTGTCGTTGGAACTCAGCCTGTCTGTCATGCAAGTGGCAGCAGTTGCTGCAGGAACCCTGCCCTATTGACCAAATACAAAAGGGCCATTCACAAGAGCAGGATGGGGGAGTTGCAGATGCAGCGGAACCATGTTGCCTGCTACCAATTTAGGCTAATGGCTACCTAAGAAATTTGAAGATGGGCAATAAAGGTTAAAACAGCTAATATGTATGTGTTTGTTTTTATCTATTTTATACGTTTTAAAATTTTTGGTTGGGTCTTTTTAAGAGAAAGGTGACTAAGAAAGAAGATGATAATAATAATAATAATAATAATAATAATAATAATAATAATAATAATAATAATAGGTGTTAAGTGGATTTTACTTGATCAGTACTATCAGTACTGCAAAGCTAGGCTTTTATTGTTCAGTTGCCTCATTCACTGAATTTTTCAGGGGATTCAGATGACATCACCTTCCAATTGTAACTGTCCTGTGTTTTCCCACTGCTTCTTCCATCTTTTCTTACCCCCCCCCCAACCAAAAAAAAATTATGGAGGAAAAGACAGAATAGCTGGACAATGCCATTCATTCTTAACACTATGGGCCTTCCGTCTGGAAGCATCCTATGATATAGGTGTATATTTACCAAAGTTCTAAGGCAATATTTTAACATTTAAGTGGTTACCCAGGGCAAATGTAATGTTTCCTCAGGGCAAATTGCTTGATCAGATTCCCCAGTGATTGACAATTTGCATCTAGCAAGAACACTATTTGCATGAGAAATATAAATTACCATGTGGCAATTATCTCTCTTTACACAAAGGTCAGCACTTCTTTCATTCTCTAGAAGAATGTTAAGCATGTGTTGTCCATAGCATGTGTACTCTAGGATAATTTTCTTACCTATCAAAACATGTCCAAAGGTGCAGTTTACACCATGCAGTTACCCCAAGATAACTGCAGCAAACATTCAGCTTTTTATCATTTTCAGTCATCAACCAAGAGATTTCTTCAACGTTTCTGCCAACACTGCTTGAGCAGACTGTAGGTATGCATTCATCTAGCTTCAGCTTTTGACCAAAGTATAGTCCCGTATTGTTTTCATTGCAGTCTTACAGGCCACTTGAAAGCAAGCAGTTTAAGAACTGCTGAGTGAATATCTGCAAATGTTAAAAAGAAAATGCAGGTAGCTCTATTTCATCCCAAAGAAGAATTGATATTAGTGGTAATCTAAAACTCAGTAGAAGTTTGTAGTAGGATACAGATGCAAAAGAAGGCAAATGGGCCTTGGTGCTGATTATGCAGAAATTTAATATCACAGGACAAGGAAGTGACAACCTTAATCAAAGCTCTGGCTGGAGTCAGCCAGCCAATCATATTTATGTCTAATGAATGAGGCAGATACCACAATGCAGCCGCATACAAATAGAAAATATCATAATGTACAGCTTGTGCTCTTTCTTAAAAACTATTTGCATAGATTAAATGCCCTCATAAATTATAACCATTAAACATAAATGCTCTAGGCATATATTATAGGGAAACTTCACTTTGTGACACCTACAGCTAATAATAAAACATATTAATATAGTATTGGCATTATTACAGTGCACCCACTTTAGATTTTGCTGTGTACAGTCATTTGCCAAGCATGCAAACGTAGTCACAAATTTATTTTTACTATTGTCCTTGGCTTCCAATCAGCTAGTTTTCGAGAACGAACGGAAAAGTGTAAATCATTTACTATGGAGGAGAGTTACACTCAGGCAGATAATACTGTATGTTTACATGATCAGAAAAGAAACGTTCAGATGTAAGATCTTTTATCTGTATTCTTCATTGTTTGTAAGTATAGTTATTCAATAGAATCAATAAATAGAGCTCTTAAAGTAACTGACTGTAGTGTGCCTGCTGCTTTTTTTTTGAGGTCCCACTCCTGTGTCTTTGACACCATACTGACACACATGAAACCTAGTCAGTCAAAGTTTATCTTGGCAAGCATACAACCGCTGCAGTGGTGATGTCCCTAAAAACTTTGTTGTCTGGAACAACTACTTGTGTTGCTCATGCAGTCAGGTTGGTTGTGAATACAGGGGAAATCCAACCTCCTGGGCACCCCTCCAATCTCTCCATAATAAAAATGATGATGGATACCAGAAAATGATGGAAGGCTCTTTGCTCTTTTAGTTCGTGTGTTGTGCTCAACAGTGCTGGGAACCATATTTCAGCGATTATTAGGGTTTGTATGCATTAAACTTTCATTGCAGGTCTTACGAATACTGAAAGTAGCCCCATATAGCTCTTTAAATTATATATAATATGTGTTAGGCTTCAGTCCTTTTGGGGGATGGGGAGAGGAAGTCTCTCTTCTGTGCTGATGGAAAAAATGCACTCTGTACATGCATAGATATATTTTATGTATTGTTATTATTATTATTATTATTATTATTATTATTATTATTATTTTCCAGAAAACAATGGATAAATGTCTCAAACTATACTGATGTGCTTTTCCTTGTTTTGGATGTCCTTGTATGGTGGTATATCTGACGCACAATGGCTTTTTGCATTTGGGCATCTCCATCTTTTAAGTAGTATTGACTGATTTTGTGTATCATTTTAGTAACACAGATAAATAGAAACTAAATGTTGGCAAGTTTCTATACTTAGTATGATGTTTTTGATATTTGTATTACTTTTTAGTTTCTGAAGTAGAGGGAGAGTAAGAGGCATTGTTATATCTAATATTATTGCTTGCTTATAATCTATAGTTAGTATATCTGGCTGTTATCTTTTGTTTTGCTAGAATTTAAACTTTGCCTTGATAGCTTGTGATGCATATTTGTAATATGAAGTCTGCACAGTGGCTAGTAGTTTGTGCTTTACTGATATCTGTCTGTGTACATATTTTGCAACTTGATTTGCACTGACAGTGACAATCAGAATTTTCCAGGATATTGCACTCAGTGATCACATGGATCTATGACTGCAGCTTCTAGCTACATTTTGGACATAATCTCAGGTTGGGTAAACTTTTACCATGTAGTCACATAGGAACACTATCATCTCTATTGAGTTTGTCCATGTGCTGAGACAACTGTTTCTACATCTTTGCAACTAATCGGGTACACGGGGTTGTATGGGTTCGCTAAAATTCCCTTCACCACATGTCTACACACTACTTACCAGCAACTACCATTGGTAAACATTCCTGTCTCCTAATTCAGTCACACTGACTAGTTAATTTATCTATACTTCACATGCCACAGCTTTGTGATTATTTTCATCAAAGTTGCCCAGCATGGCTTCCCGTCTTTTACTGTATCAGTTTTTGCCCCATTTAACTGTTGTGAATCAGAACTCAGTCATGGCAGCGTACTTTGCATATCTACCTTCATGAAAACAATCAAACTGCTTAGTAACCACAAACGGCCATAAAGAATTTGATCCCACAGGAAAGACAACCATGCCGACAACAACTCCTTGCCTCTGGGGTGACCAGTACTGAGTAAGGAAGTGTGCCACCTGTTGGCGCATCTGGGCAGTTTCAGCGCATGATTTTCCCTTCTTCAATTGAGTGTCAATGTTGCCCAAACTTAACCTTTGGAATCATTGACTATCTTACCCAAAGCTTTAAGTATGATAAGAATGTGCATTGTAAACTGTCCTAGGACAGATATGTTTTAAATTTGTATTTAAAATTTGTATTTTTGCATTGCTGCTGTTTTTATCTTGGTTGTGCTTTTATATTGTATTTTATATTATGGTTTTATAATGTTTTATATTTTGAATTGTCTTAATTTTGTGAACCGCCCAGAGAGCTTCGGCTGTTGGGCAGTGTAGAAATGCAATAAATAAATAAACAAACAAACAAACAAACAAACAGGGGAGTGCTTAATACCCTTGGGAGTATTTTATTTACCTTAAATAAAATACTCCCAAGGGGAAGCTATAAAGGGCTTGCCTCTCTGTCTGGGGCTGCAATCTGGGAAAAATGACCTTTTTATCCATTGGATGAACTGTTCCAGAGTCAGACTTCCCAGTGCAATGTCAGTGCAAATTCCACAGCAATGAATGAGGTTTGTGTCATGCAGAGTTTTGAGGACTGAAGTCTTGCAATTATATTGTAAAATTAAATCTCCACAGCTTTCTTTCTTTCTCTAAATGTATTCATTGGCCTATACATGGGAGGTTTACAGTATTTAAAAAGATAATGAAATAATAATAATAATAATAATAATAATAATAATAATAATAATAATAATTGAGCCACAGGGTCTTATTAACTTTAAAAAATGTTGCCAGCCATGACCTAATGGTTTAAGACTACCATGACAGAGTGGAAGAATAATGTATGCTCTGTTACTTCTAATGGCAATGTTTCCCTATGTCATCTGTGGGAGGCCTTGATCCAAAGTCCTTCAGTGCGAGTGAAATGGCTTCTGTGGGCTCTTGCACAGGACCAAAAGAATCATCTCAAATTCACTTATATGCAGCCAGATGCAAAATACAATTAGAATCAGGGTCGGAAGGAACTAAAATGCCATATGAAGGCATTCAGTATTCTCTTAACATGGATAGAGTCATCCACGCTAAATATATGCTTAACTTGTATTACCTTAGCCAGCCTGATTCCATTTTGGCTAGAAAGTGTTTAGTATTTACCTGCTGTGTTCATTTAGGCCAGCGATGATGGACTACTGCAGATTTGTGAGCAACATCCGGTGCCTTTTTATCTGATTTCACCAAGAGAACAGGGAGTTCTGAACACACTGTGTCGGCCCCATATTAGGAAAGCCATTTCCTCCTCTTTCTTTAACAACCACTTTCTCAAGAGTCCAGCCCTCCCTGAGTCCTATGTTCTTATAGGTGGAATGTCTCTAGCTTTCCTGGCCACTATAGGAATCCTCTACTTTGCGGAGTCTATGAATGGATGGCCCTTGAACACTGACTGCTAAGACCCAGGAGTGCTAATGGATATGATCTCCCCAGCTTAAGAATGTGGCCATCTCATCTTTAGATCCATACTTCAGGTTAATCAGACTGCACACCCATTGTCCTCTTGTGGGAGTTTAGTTGTTTTTTTTTAACAAACCCTACTGCTGAACAAATTTACGATACATTAACTTCTCTACCTTTCTTCCTGGTCATATGACTATGCTGCAAAACCCTTTGTTCAGATTTGTCATGTTATGAGTCTCAGGATTTACATGAAATTCTGTTTATATTCAACAAAAATATATTATTTTAATAGGAACCATCATTTATTATTTTACACCCATACACATGTCCATATTGTGGCACAGAGCCTGTTCACTTCCCATGGGTAACAATACTTGTATCTACTTCAAAAGTAAATATTACATTAAATTTAAATGGAGTGAGACCTTCTGCAAACAAAACATGTGCTCTGCTTCTGAGCTGTAGACTCTCTTCAGGTAAATCAGCCTTTGGGGTATGATACCATATGTAGTCCAAGCCTATGCATATTTTCTGAAAAGTAATGTCTACTGAGTTCAATGGGGCTTACTCCCAAGTAAGTGTCTATAAGATCGCAGCTGTGATACAGGTTCACCCATCAGTCCTTCACAGACCAACAGATGCAATCTAGGCCATACTGTGCAACAAGCAGCAAGCAGGTACAATGCAGAAAGTGGTTAAAAAGAAAATAATGAAGTCACAGGCTACAGGGCAAGGGGGAAAACTTACTTCTGTACTACTGGAAAGGCTAGTTCAATTGATGGTGTATGAGTGTGTGAGGGACAGTTCCAAGATGATCTGCAATTTTTTAAAAATACAATTATTTGAAATTAAATATCTTCAGGTTTATAGTTTCATTTCAATATTCTCTTTTGTTTCTCTTTGCACTTTTGTAGTTTATGCCTGAGTGTGCAGAAGGAATATCTGGTTCTCCGGGTGATTTGCAGTAGATTGGCAAGGATTTCTGATTCCCAATTGTTTTACAAAATGCCCCAGTCCACCCCTAAATTAAACTGTTGAAAAAGAAAACAAAAACTTGAGGAAATCAGGAGTGGATTTTTGTGTTGAAGGACAGTAAGCTCCATTCGCTTCTGGTACTCAAAAACAAATTTCCTGGGCTCAGAAATATTTAATTCTGGGGTATATCTTTTGAATCTGACTGTTTGGTTTTGATAATGTCTGGCCACCTGTGGTTTATGGAAATAAACCAACATCTCTAATAATGTCTGAAATTTTCACTTTTTTCATGAATGAAAAGTGTTCCAGATATTTTTAGTAAGTTGCTAAAACCAATGTTTAGATGTAGAAGTGGAGAGGTTGCTTCATAATTGCCGTAATGCCTTGGTGCAAACTGTCACTTTCAGTTCCTTCTTTCTGCTTATTGTTTTACCTACAGTATTTTGTTGGTTGGTTAACTATGTAAGATCCAGTTTGTGTTCAAAAGATTCTAGCACATTTAAGACATACATGGAAACAGAGAGAGATTTATCACACCAGCGTTATACTGTGCAATCACTGCGAATTGCATGCAAAGGACTCAGATGTTTTCCACCTTATAATCTGCTTTGATTGTGAAGTACTGCCATGCATTCTGCCTTAATTGTGCAATAAAGCAAAAAGATTCGCCGTATTTAGCCCCTACATTTTGAGCGTATCTTCTGAGCTGCGGCTGGGGTGCAGGAGCAGGATTTTAAAGAAATGCTTACATCTGTGTAAGGTTTAAAGATAAAGACACCAAAATTGGCACACTAATAGATATTAGGGAGAGCTTTAAGCATACCAAATTTGAATTTAATTGGGTCATCCGTTGATTTTTTATGATTTTTTACATTTCCCTCCCTTAAACTCACTTCCCAGTATGCAAAGGATCGCTGTCACTCGGTAGCAAAAGCAACAACTGCGAAAGCTTAGCGCTACGGGGATAATCCGAGGGAAGCAGGTACTTGGGATGAAGCTTACAGAGGCCTTAGCTAGAACAGCCTATATCTCGGGGTGATACACGAGATCGTCCCTGTGCGTCCACCTGATGCACAGAGGATCCCAGGATCAGGGAGGGATCATCCCTCCCTTGCCCCGGGATACAGCCCTACTCTTTGGCCCCACTTTTTCCATGGTCTCAGGCTGAGCCCAAGTGTGTGGCCCGTTTCCATGGGTTTACCTGGCTCCGCACGATTACTTGCGCAGAGCCTGGAGCTGCACCCATCGGGGGTAGGGTGGGGGGAGCGGGGGAAATCATTTTTTTAAAACAACAACAACAACAACAACACTCACTGTTAGTCACTCAAGCGCTCCTGTCTCTTTAAAAATAAAATTAAAAATGGCGGGCGCAACGCCTCTCTTCCTGAGGTCGTCGCGCCTTACATGTAAACGGGGGCGAGATCTCGCATTATTCACAACGCGAGGTCTCCCCTCCTCTCCCCGGATTTTCAGGTAGGTCTAGCTAGGGCCAGAGAGAGAGAGAGAGAGAGAGAGAGAGAGAGAGAGAGAGAGATTGGCCCTTTCTACACCTAAGAATTATCCCAGGAAAATGGAGGGATCATCCCTGCCTGCCCCCAGGATCTCCTGTGTGGCATTTGGATGCACAGGGATGATCTTGCGACGATACCAGCAAGTGTGGGAGGAAGCAGGTGTAGAAATGGCCAGAGTCACAGTAGAAAGTAATGTTGGAGGGATGGCCCCAGATGTAGAGATCTTGGAAATTTCTCAGATAGCTTGTGAATTCACTTTTACGCTCCGAAGACTAAGTTGAAAGTCAGTACACCTGAAAATAGGGGATGAACCAGCTTGAATTTGATGGCCTTAAAGGCCCCTTCCAACTCTACTATTCTATGATTCTATGAAATAAAGGAATCTAAACTAGTTGTAAACAATGTTATGGATTTTTCTACTGCATTCCAAGGTGCCAAAACTTGGGAAACCTTGAATGGGGTAAATAATTAAATGAGGACTTTGTACTCAATAAATTATAGGTAGAGTGCAGACAACCATATTCTCCTCTCTCTGGCTTATATTCTCCACTGTACATACACAAACCTGTCTGTGTGTACACGAACCTGGCTGGGTTTTTTTACTGGAGAAAAGAGATTGTTAGTCACAACTTGATCTGCAACATCAGCAGCCTTCAGTGTCCAATGGGGATAAAATATATGTTATGAGTTTTAAGGGGGGGAGGCAATGACTCTGCCAGGTCTGAGCAACTCTTGAGAAAGTGCCATCCACATGCTGACCTGGCTGCTGAGCAGGTCCTCTCCACTTTCTCCTTCAGTGCTCTCCTGCCTTCTGGCAATCTGGTCACTCCTCTACCCACCCCCAGCTTACCAGGTGGCAAGGGGAAGTTGTCCCCTTTTCTTTGTTAACATTTGGGGGGGGGTGCTACACACTAAAATGTCTGTGCCAGGGCTCCAGTCGTTTCCACAATCTTAATTTCCCTAGAATGCCCCAGAGTGTCCACATGAGGCCCAAAGGCACTCAAGGAGAAATGAAGATGGTGAATGCTTCTGGAGCCCTGCCAGTGGTCACTTCATTTCACAACACCTGCCCAACAAATTATTGAAAAAGAAAAAAGGATGTTTTGTAGTTACAAGTGTGAGTCCTGGTATATGGCTGCCCATACTGGGTGCTGCTGCTGGCTCCTCTGGAAGCTGTTTTCAGAGACCCCTGGCTGCAGGGTGCTGGACATGCACCCCTAAGTCCAGCCCACTGGTGGTAGAAGTTGAAAGAGGATGTGGATCTAAAGAAAATCAGTGCAAACCAGAGTAACTAAAAACTAACCTAGGGCTGCCGTATTTTAAAGTGTTACCTGTTGTAACAGCATTGTCACATGTTGTGAGAAAGTAATTATAGAGTGAGAGTCCTTTGTAAGAGAATCTCATGCATCCATTTTCCACACATCCTGGTATTGTACAAGAGAGGAACTTGATTTTACCCATACATGGAGCACTTCCTTTCTACCGCTTCCCTTAGGGACTAATTTATGTCTTTGTTCTATGTGGTAACATCAACACATGTTGTTGACGCATTAAACTGCTCTTATGAATGTTTTAACACATGTCCAGATTGCAACCCACCACATCTTTCAAAATCTTCCAAAATCAGGGTTAAACCAGGATGTGATAATGAGCATACATGCGTTCACGCACACTTGCGTGATACCCAGAAGCATGGAAGAAAGATGTGTGAGTCACTTGCACATTCTCTAGCATCCTTCCTTATAATATGTGAAGTGGTACGGGGTCCAGCTGCAAAAGAGGACAGGACTCCTGCACCTTTAATAGTGGGGTAGAAGAGGGAAGTTGAGCAGATGCAGCTCAGACTAGCTCAGTGCAACAAGCATCTAGCAAGCAACTCATAAAGTCTAATTGTACTGGAAATATGCTGGATGTCAGTAAGGAAGTCATGAATATTTGTCACTATCTTCATGGGTGGAAAGGAGGATGACAGAGAGTAGGCCACTTGAATTTTATTACTTTTATTAATTTTATTATTGGATTTATATCCCACCTTATTTCTTCGAAGGAACCCAAGGCGGCATACATAATCCTCATCCTCTTCCATTTTATCCTCACAACAACAACAACAACAACCCTGTGAGGTAGCTTGGGCTGTGACTGGCCCAAAGTCACCCAATGGGTTTCCATGACCAAGTGGGGACTCGAACCCAGATCTCCTGACTCCCAGTCCAACACTTTAGCCACTCCTGGGCCTAATCTATTCTCATGAGAAGTAGACTTCAGATAACCAGTAACCAGTTCAACTCTTTAGTTTTTGGGGTTTTTTTTTTGGGGGGGGGTTGCCAAAAGCAAACCCTTTAGGCAATCATGAAGTGAAAAACCGAGCCAGCAATGCTGGCAGGTCCCTTAAGAAGCTGGCTAGAAGTGTTTGCCTTTTACCACTTTCTACTCCCCTCTCCCGAGGATAGTAGCTAATCAAAACTTTTAAACAGCCTTCCCCAACTTGGTCTTTTAGACTTCAGCTCCCATCAATCCCAGCCAGCATGGCTAATGGCCAGAAAATGCTGGCAGTTGCAGTCCAAAACATCGGGGGTGGGGGAGGGAAGTTGGGAAAGGCTGCTTTAAAAGCATCTGGGCTCTAATAAATAACCAATCCAACATGGCTTGGTACTGCCAGTTTCCTATGCCTATTTTTGTAAACCGCCCAGAGAATTTCGGCAATTGGGCGGTATAAAAATGCAATAAATAAATAATGCCCACGCATTGCCCCATTCCATCCCAGCCCGCTTTCTTTTTTAAACGTCATAATTCCTCCCGCCAAAAGCCAGCGCCCGTTGTTATTTGCTGCGGCCGCAACCAATAAAAGGGCTGTCTCTGAGACTCGGCGCGGGGAAAGGCGAGGAGGTGTGGCTGCCTGGCGCGTGCGGCTGCCTTCCCCACTTCTTTCCCTTTGTGGTGGCAGAACGTCGCGTGGGCCCTGTGGCGGCGCGTGCGGGTGGCGTCGGACTCGAACTGCGGCAGGTGCAGCGCCACCCCGGAGCAGAGAGACAGACGCCCTCACGACTGTGGGAGTGAGAGCTGAGGAGCTACTCCTTTAAGGGGTGGGGTGGGGGAGATGAATGAATGGGGAGGTAATAAAGAAGGACCCCCTGAACTCTTTAACTGTGAGAGCCTCTTTAAATAATGAGGGGAGGGGAGTACTGATAGAAAAAGTGGAGTATTGAAGGGGAGGGTGGAAGGCTCTGCCTTTCTGCCTGTTATTAGGCATTAACGGCAGCTCATATAGTTCTTAAGCCCCCCCTTTTTTTTTTGTTTATTTGTAGCCAGTTGCATTGAAAGCCTGATGTTTTGGAAAGGTGGGATAGAATTAAAAAAAAAAAACCCCACCACACACATGAAAAACAAAATGGTATTTGAAATGTTGGATTATAGTCAAACAAACCTGGGCGTTACCAACCTGGGAATAAAAATGATATATAAACCCAATGGTTGGCCTCTAGAGGATGAAGTTCCATACGTAGAACTTGAGCTGTATTGTTTCTTCTCTGATGGTAATTCATCTTGTATTTTTGGTGGTGAGAGAACACCCATTACTGGAGTTTCTGCCTTAATTTTGGCACAGTGATAGACAAAAATTCAACAGGGAACAGATGTAGCTGTTTAAAACACAGCTGTTTAAAACTACCCAGAACAACACTTTAGGCTGTGTACTCAAGATATCTTACAGGACCGTCCTATGCATGTCTACTACAAAGTAAACCCCATTGAGTTCAATGGGACTATGAGAGTGTGGCCTTGAAGTCGACCACTTGCTTATTAACACCCTTTATCAGCTTCCTTTATTTATTACATTTTATACCGCCCAATAGCTGAAGCTCTCTGGGCAGTTTACAAAAATTAAAACCATGAAGAATATAAAAACAACCAACAATTTAAAAACACAAGCTTCCTTGTGTCCTTAGAATCAGGATTGGGGCCAAGGTGGATTTTAGTTACATTTTTTATGCATATTTGTTAGGAGAGTGGGAGACAATGCTTCATATTCACGACAGTATAGACTCATTGAGGGAAGGCGTTGGTGTTCTGCATAGTATAGAATAAAAGGGTGTGGTCTTGTTGGGAGTGGTGGGTATCAAGCATGCTGATCCAGTGTATACTTCACACTTGACAGACTCTTCTATCTGGAGATGCTTGAAATGGGAGATGTGGTTATTCTGCCTGCCTTATGTGATTGTAGGATGCCAAAAACCAAAGATCTACAATACACCATAGTACAAGGAAAGGGGGATGGCAAAGTTTTGGTTTCTTTGTCTCTAAAAGGATATTTTAAAGCTGGAGTAGTTGCAGAAAAAGGGGCTGACCAAAATCTAACAGCTGATATACTCCTCTTGCTCCTCCTTTTGTTGGGATTTAATGGTGGATCAAGGCCATAAAGGCCCCATGACAGCTATCTACTGGGGGGGAAATGAGGGGGGAACCCTGCAACTAATTCTTAAAACCAGGCATAAATGCCTGTAACTCTTAACAAATCTCCATAGTGGGTACTTGAATATCTTTTCTCGTGTTATCAAAATACCTATTAGGATGCTTATTCAGATTGTTTCAGGAGGAGCAATGCTGATATGCAGCTGGCAATTTAATTAAAATAATCTCTGTCTATGACATGGTTTAAATAGCAAATTGTCATTCCATATGTACAATCTGTGGAGTTGCAGGGAGTAACCTAGTAAGGCATACTGAAAAAAAGAGCTCTGCTGGAGGTGTTCCATTTACTTTTGATGATTTAAAGAAAGGGAGAATTTCTGATGACTGAAGCTTCAGGTTAAGAATAGGTTCTTCATGCTACTCATCTGTTATATCAAGCTGAAAATTGCTTGGGCTTCTTGTATAATATGACTGCCAGAGGGAGACTATACCAAAACTTGATGTGTGTGTTTGTTGTTTGTAGAAACCTTTTCCTGATTTCTAGTTGAAATATATACCAGATGTGACAGAACAGCACATGGGTTATCCCAGCAGTCTTTCTGTCTTTTTAATTTACTTTGTGGCTTGGGAATTCTCTGCCACCATTTTTCATAAAGTTCCCAGTGAGACCTCACCACTATGGAATGCTGCTTCTAACTGCTGCTACTAGAATAAACCCTCTCTACATAAAAGAAACCCAGTAGCCTGATTCTTAGGGCATACATATGGGATTGACACCACCACTAAAGATAACCTTTCAAAATGAACTAAAAATAAGATATTTATTAACAGAAATTATTTACAACAAGATAAAATGTCACTGTTCAAATAATAGGTTGAGATTGCTTAAAGGCTCTTAAATAGGGTTGATTACCGTTCCTAATAGGTGAGAGCGTCTTTCCCAGCTAAATAAAATCTCAATAGCTTTTCCTTCAGATGAAATTTGCCTAAACTCTACCCCACAAACAGGTACAGGTTTGGGAATTTTCCTAAAGTTCCTTACAAACAGGAATAGATGGCTATACAACAGTTTTCCTCTGGCTCCAGTTCTTCCTGCTTCTTCTGGCTTCTAGAATGATTCAGATGTTTGAGGGATTACTTCGCTGAAGTTTCCTCTGATAAGATATAAAAGAGGAACTTGAAATACTTTATGTATAACTTGCTTTGATCATAAAATTAGCATGTTTGTATGATAAATGTACAGTACAGTTTACTCAGACAATATTCACAAATTCCCTGAGTTAACTTTTAAACCTTTTTAATTTTAATGATAATTTTAAGAGCAAAAGCAGGTTATACATAGTATATTTTATGTTTCTAAACCAGCATTCTCTGATGGCCTCCAGATGTTTTGGACTACAACTCCCAGCATTCCTGATCATTGGCCATGCTGCCTGGGGCTGATGAGAGCTGAACTCCAAATTATGTGGAGAACACCAGGTTGGGGAAGTCTGTCTAAAGTAACTTTAGATCTGTAAAGAGCACTAAAATGTAAGTCTTGCATATTTGTCTGTTTTCCCCAAAATTTCATGTTGTTTTTTTCCTGAACCCTCTCCCACTCCTGAAAAAAATGGGTATTTTCTATGGCTTCAAAATTTCTGGAAATTTTGCTTTTCTAATATAGACCTCAGGTAGTTTGTCCCCATCCCCCCAGTAAGGGATACACTACAACAACAGCATGTTTTTTTTTAAGAATGCTATGGAATTGTTGGGTTCTGAAATAAGGAACATAGATTATGTTCTATATTATTGTGAATCTTTGAAGGGAGTAGAAATATTTGGCAGACCTCATTGTGTTATACACAATAGGTTTGGGCTTTGTGACTTTTAATAGTTCCCTCTCAGCTGAAAATTAATGATTTTTACTTTGAGTTATTGTTTCCCAAGGTGTTATTTTTATTATTGGCTCTAATATCCAGAGACAGTTACTATAACCCATTCTCTGTGCCCCTGATTGAAATTGACAACTAATGTTTGAGGTCCTGTGCCTCAGAATGGATTACTAAAATATTTTGCAGTATCATTTGAGCCACTGTCATGATCTGTACTGCAAGTATGAAAAATACAGGTACTGCTAACCATTATTTCTGGTATTTCTTTCCAGCCTATTTGCATACTTTGCAAAACTCATCTAAAATGTATTTATTCATGGAGCTAAGACTAAAATAGCTGTCACTGAAAGTATGGTGCAGGGAGTACTGCAGGTTGAGTTTAGACCATACTTTTACAATGTAACCTGAAGGAAAATTTGCATAGATCTTTCTTGTGACTAAATGTGCTGGTCGGGGACTAAATTTAGCGCAGTAGTTCCCAATTGGGGTCCGTGTAACCCACCCAGGTCTGTGGCACCATTCACCTATTAGCGCTGCAAGGTCTGCATTTTAATAAAAGAAAATACGCCATCTCCCGTGCTCTGTTTGCTTCGACGGTGACGTCATGCGCAAAAGCACCTGCATGATTTAGCGACTAGCTTCAGAGATTACTTCCCTGCACCTAATCCTGAAAACTCATGGATAAGGAATCCTTTTGAATGTGGTGATGTACAACTAACAACTCTATCTGTGGAAGAGCAAGATGCACTTGTTGACGTGACTTGTGATGGTTCATTGAAATCATTTTTCAAAGGATATAGACTGGACCAATTCTGGGTGAAGGTTTTTCCTGATTATACGAAGTTAGGTGAAAACGCTTTGAAACATCTAGTTCCCTTTTGTTCCACATATCTTTGTGAACAAACATTTTCGACATTTTGTTATATGAAGAACAAGCATAGAAATCGGCTCCATGTTGATCCAGATTTGAGATTAAAAGTAGGAAATATTGAACCGGATGTGGAAGGGATTGGGTTCGGGACAAAAAGAGGCATGATTTCTCCCATCATATTTAGGTTTAGTAGCTGCTAGACATGTCATAATTTGTTCATTTGTAAACTAGACGTTAGTAAAATTAGATTTGTCTTTATATTCCTAACTAAATCATTGTCATTTTTGCATGATAATATCACAAATATCCCAAATTTTATTGTCTGTTTTTTAGTATCCCTAAAATCCTTTGCTCATTAGGGGCTACCCCTTATTTTCTCCAAAAAATTGCTTTGCACAGGTAACTACCATAGAGATAACAAAATTTTCAAAAGTAGGGGGTCCATGGCTTGGCATTTGAAAAACAAGGGGTCCGCAGTACTTAGCTAATTGGGAACCACTGATTTCGAGTATTGCACACTTAATTGGGAGTGAATCCCATTGAACACAGTGGCATTTACTTGAGTGAACTTGCATCAGCTCTAGCTGCACATAAGTGAAGAGCAGCTCTAATAGAAAATGGCAACTACATTCCCAGGACTGTGTTTACTTCACAGAATTCTGGCACCTGACGAAGGAAGGGAGGTTCTGCTGCCATGAGCCCTCCAGCTGCGGATCCCAAGATTCTGTATCGGAATTCCCGCCTGCTCCGCGTGGTGTTCCTGCAGCTCCATCGCCAACAGAGGGCTGATTTATTTTGTGATGTTGTCCTACAAGCAGAAGGTACTCATTTTGCGAACTACAAGTTCAATCGCAGTTTTTAAAACCCAGCTAAAAACTTTTATTTTTTCTAAAGCTTTTAAAACTTGATTTTGATCTTACTTTTACACTGTTAGTTTTACTCTACCCTGTGCCTGTTTGGTGCATTCTCTTCCCCTTCTTATTGTTTTGTTATGATTCTATTAGAATGTAAGCCTATGTGGCAGGGTTTTGCTATTTTATTGTTTTACCATGTACACTGATATTATTTATTTATTTATTTATTACATTCATAGACCGCTCCATAGCCAAAGCTCTCTGGGCAGT
This sequence comes from Elgaria multicarinata webbii, assembly GCF_023053635.1. Taxonomy (NCBI): domain Eukaryota; kingdom Metazoa; phylum Chordata; class Lepidosauria; order Squamata; family Anguidae; genus Elgaria; species Elgaria multicarinata. Next base: position 79,850,895 of record NC_086172.1, on the reverse strand, counting down.
TTACAAAGATTAAAAACAGTGAACATTAAAAACAAATATACAAAATTTTAAATCATAAAAAACATAAAACAGACAATATCCATTTAAAAACAAATATTCTGGGGTCAGTTAAGAAAGAAACTCAGCATATGCTGTTAAACGGCTGGGTGAAAAGTCTTGTCCTGGCGCCGAAAAGATAACGATGTTGGCACCAGGCGAGCCTCGTTGGGGAGATTGGTCCATTATTGAGGGGCCACCACTGAGAAGGCCCTCTCCCTTGTTGCCATCCTCCGAGCTTCCCTCGGAGCAGGCACCCAGAGGTGGACCTTAGATGTTGAGCATAGTGCTGCATGCATACAATGACTAGGTGCTGCCTGCGTACAAACGACACCTGCTGAACCCCCTCCCTTCCACGCAACTGTCAGAGACACGGGAGCCCCGTCCTCCTCCCCACATGGTCACCCTAAAGGCAGCAACAAGCCCCACCATTCTTACAGCAGCCATTTTGAAGGAGGTACCAAAACTAATAATTTGCAAAGTGCAAAAGATTATGCCTGCAGTTGGGGAGTCCAGGAATGAGCCTCCCAGGTCCGCCCCCTACCCTCACCGCTTTTGCAACAGTGGACCAATACAGACATTCAGTTGTACCCCTTAGTTCATAAGAGTGACGCGTTCCTGAGGGTGAGGCTTCATCAGGTGTCAAAAGCGACTGGGAATGAAGGCAGGATAAGCACTGATGGTGCTTTATAAATAAATAATAATAATTTTAAAACTGGGATGGATTGGGATAAGGGTGCTTTGAGTGATATCAGGGTTGGAAAAGCTCAGAAGCCTGATTGCTTAGAAATTCTATTCCACTGGTCATCATCTTGGGATATTTTTTTCAGCTCCAAAATGCTGGTACCTAGAATTCTGATGGTAGCTTCTAAAAATTCCAATTATTTTTCTAGTCCTGATTTCTACATTGGCTGCATAGTTATCCAAAAAAAGCCTCTAATTCATGTGGTTAGTGCAGTGTTGATAGTGTGGTTTTGCATAGAATGTGATGGATAAATGGCTTATCTCCTAGAACCTCTTCTTGGTGCAGTGACACAGCCTTGAAATGTGAAGTAATGTGCCTCTGAACAACTCTAGAGTACCTTTGCCTCGCTATTGAATTCCTACAAACCATTGGTTAGGTTTACACGATATGTTAACCCATGGTGTGTGGCGAACTACACTGTGTAGGTGATTATGCAAACAACCTGCTGTGCTCCTGTAAAACAGTCCAGGCAAACAAGCTACACAGAGTAGTTTATTTCACCCTCACCCTTCCTCGTCTAGTCCTCCCATCGAGCTGGGCAGGTATCCCAACTTCCTTTGTGGCAGGAATAAAGATCGCTTGAGAGGAGCAAACTGGCGGCAGTGTTTTTGGCTGGTTTTGCTGAATAGTTCTGGAGGTGGTCTCCATAACCCATCCTGCATGAGAGAGAGCATGCTAGCCCACCATAGGTAAAGTAACTCTTACCACAGACCATGGATTCTAAGGAACTTATTTGGGGAAAATAATGCACCATGGAAAGAAAAAGCATCTCCAAAACAACATACTAACCCATCATGAGTTGTTCCAGAAAATAAACTATCATGGGTTAGCATATTTGGCCTTGCCAGCTATGTCTTCTCAGTAGGAATGAGCTGTTGAAGGCTGATGTTTTCATAGAAGTTTTACAGATATATGTAATAGGTACAGGGAGCACAATTTAGCTGAAGTTAAGCATTCTAAAGTCCTGTTGATTTTTTTTTTTTGCATTTGAACAGATTTAAGCATGTGCTTAAGCCTCTCATTGTATTCAGTGGGCCTTTCCGGTGCTTAACTTTGGCTAGATCATGCCTAGGGCTCTTATAAATATAGCCCACCAGTCTTTTGTGTGTTAGGTAACTATTCTTAGTTTGTAAAATCCATTAAGAATTTTTTCCTTTGGAAAAAAAAAAGAGCATATTTGCATTGGGGAAAGTCTGTCTCTGTGCATGTGCTTATAAAAATGTATAGCCCATCCTATCCATTGCATTGCTTATGTTAGAATCAAACTATCCTCAAAACTGGGAGGACGATGAGCTAAAGTAACTCCCCATCCCACCCCACCCAGCCATTACATCGATCTTTTAATTTATAGCATCTCCAGAAGAATTTGTGGGAATAAGTATAATGATTTAAAGTAAGCTTAGAGACAGACTCAACACACACATAAGGCTTATAAAACTAAATTGTCTCAAGCTATAATATGTAGATATGGAAGACTAAACAATGCAGTTGTAAGATAAGATGAGCTATACTTGGGCAGTCCCAAGAAAATTGTTTAATTGGGTTTGGAGCATTTCAACCATGGATAGCATGTTCTGTCAAGGCTGGTTTTGAAGGTAGATACTTGAAATTCCCTATCGATACAGTGCCTGCTCATGATAAATGTTGTTTGCAGGGGAAGCTGTTCCCGCTCATTGCTGCATCCTGTCAGCCTGCAGCCCCTTCTTCACGGAGCGTTTGGAGCGAGAAATGCCTTCCAAAGGACACAAGACGGTGCTGGAGATCCGGGGGCTGAAGATTGGGACACTGCGTAAACTGGTGGATTTCCTCTACACTTCTGAGATGGAGGTGTCACGGGAGGAAGCCCAGGATATTCTTGCAGCTGCACGGCAGCTGCAAGTGTCAGAACTGGAGTCACTTCAGCTAGAGGGGGGAAAGCTAGTAAAGAAATCACTGGGCCGGCGATTAAACCGGGACTGCCTACAGCTGTCCAGTCCAACATCCCTTCGAGAGGCAAATTTGATGCAGTCTCCTCCTGCCTGTGGCCGTAGCTCTTTGACATCCTGGCTGGTTGCAGGCAGGCAACAGGCAGTGGCGAAACTTCCATGCACCAAGGGACAGGGCAATGAGAGCCACACCGGCCAGAGAGAGATTACGAAGCAAAAGCCTGCTGCAGCACTGCTTAGTGGTGACAAACAGATACCCAAAGGTCCAACAGTTACTGCTGAGCCACCGAGACCAAAAGCTAAAAAACATCCTGTCGGCATGGTAAGGCATATACCGAGTAGCAATGAGAGCGTCAATCTGCACACAGAGGAGATTGGGACTGGAGATAGCCAAGCTACAGCGAACTTGCAGAAGTCGAAAAAGATTAAGCTCAGCTGTCCAAAGCTCCCTTCTCCACCTTTGCCCATGCCTTTTGCCACCAAAGACCATAGCACTGTGGCATCTATCAAGGGATCCTCAAGGTCCATTAAGCGTCTCTGGAGGCAGAGGAGTCCTCCTGGCCAGGGTGAGGCAAAAGGAGCAGAAGATAGTCGCTCTTTGCATGGCTTCTGGAGCCCCCCTCTCCTTCGAAAGGCTAAAGGCAGAAAGCGCAACTCCAGTGAGCCAGCTCCCAGCTCAAACCCGGCTCAAGAGGCAGGGCAGATTGGCCGAGTAAAGCTCAGGAAAGTTATCAATGGCAGCTGCTGGGAGGTAGTGCAGGAATTGCCTGCTGCACAGCTCATGGGGGCAACAAACACCGCATGTGGTTTGAAAAAGGATGGCTCCCTGTTTCAGTCCCAAAATCCAGAGCCAGAGGTAGCAGATCCACAACAGACAGTTAGCTCAGCTAGGCTGCTGCCTGCAAAACTACAGGCTGCATCTTGTAGTGAGAAGAACCTGGTAGAACAAGCAGAGAACAAGATGGTCTTAGGTGAACAGGACAGTGCTGCTGGGAACCCTTCTGAGCTGAGCGTGTTTATGCTAGACCATCTGCTTGAGGGGGAGCAGTACAACAGCCTGGCTTCGGCCGGAGAGTTGGAACAAATGCTAGATCTGCTTCTGGCAGATGATGATGGCATTGGGGAATCTGTTCCAGGAGGCATGCATACTTCATGCCCTGTAGCAAGCATAAATAAGAGTCCACTGGGAAGCTCTGGGGCTGAAGAAAAATATAGGTGTCCTTCTGAAGTCTCAGTTTCTCCACAGTTTGTCAAGAGAGAAAGCAGTCCCCTACAAGGGGAACAGGAAGCGACTGACCTGAAAATTGGCTCAGTAAATGAGGGTTCTTTGCTGGACCCTGCTCTTGGCAACTTTCCACTTGTGACATCTGAACCCAGTAGTGACTGTCTTGCCTTGTGCAGGCCACCCTCTCCGCTGCTGGATGATTCAGGAGTGCCTCAGCACGACCTGTGTGTGTCAGAGAATGGGACCATAAGGCCTGCTGAGTCTTTGCCTGCCACTTTGATGGGTGATGTGGACCAAGGGCTTCTGTCTTATGGAGTGGGAATCTTGGGTGCAGAAACACAGCCCCATACTCAAGCAGTACTAAGGAGGTCTTTGCAGAACAGCTTGGACTGTAAGCTACCTCTTCTCTCAGCCAGCTTAGAAGAGGAAGAGATAGATGTCGGTGGGGTGGAGGAGCCCGTTGTTAGCATTGAATGGGTCCGGCCAGATTCCTCTCCAGAGTCTGAAACTGAAGTGGATGTTCTGAGCTAGTGAGTGCAGGCTGTGCAAGGAGTTGCCCTGATTACCCAATGATACTGGGTAGCCTGCAATACTGTACTTAAATTCCATGTGAATTAGTAATTGGCCTGTGTTAATAATATGGGGGTGGGATCTTACGGTGTTTTGAATAATATATTTGAGGTGCTGAGGGAAAGCTGCTCCTGAAATTCAAAGGGAGGCTGCTACTTCATCACCGCCACCCTTCAGCCTAAGCTAATCATGGCTGTTACGTTTATACCTCTACTGTGCCAGGCAGTCTGCTAAGATTCCTGGGAGCTGCTAGTCTACTTTATGGGGTAGGTAGGTATAGGTCTTTAAAAAGAATTAGAAAAAGAAACCTGCAGCAGGACATCTGTTAAGAGGAATGAAACTTTTTGTGTGTGTTGGGAGAGACTTGTCAGAGCAAGCAAAGATTGCACATGAGCACATTCTGTTTTTTTATAAACAGAAGAGAGTAAAGCTGCCCCATGGTGAATAAACAGGACTTTAAACACCAGCCAGGGCATGTGTTTGCCCTGCAATTCAGTGGACAAAGTCAGTTGTACTTTCTGGGATGCTGAGGCCTATCTGCTGTGCAACAGTGTTACCCTCAACTATTCAAGCTGCACTTCCCTTTGTAGGCTGCCTTTAAAAATGCTTTAATTGGTGGGTGGCTAATCAGCTTTTATGCATATTATTCTTTGCTGTTTGATTTTTCTTATAACCTAAGCTGGTGAACCATTACACTGAGTCAGCAGCTCAAATTTACGTAGGACGGAGTCACCTGGCAATAGTGGTGACATTGTACTGGCCTCCATCAGCTCTGTACACGTATTCAGTGCTTGCTATGAAGCTCATCATGGAGCTAGGAATAGCAGTACAACATTTACTGGTAAGGGAAACTACTCCAATTCCCAGAAATGGGTGCTTTGTGGGTTGCACTGTAACAGCTAAAAAAACATTTATTGGAGAATTCGCTTGACTGTAAATGTTGAAGCTTCCTCAAGGCAGCCACATTGTGCTGCCATAAGCAAAACTTCTTGCCCTACTGCTATGTTTGGCAGGATGGATCCTCTCCGAACTACGTCATCCTCAGACAGCAGGCCTACTGTGTTCAGAAGCTGATGCAGTAAACGGTTAGATGTCCTGCTGATTTTCTGTATTTTCTATAGAGGCTTAAAAGAGGCTCTCCAGAGGCTTAAAAACAAATGCTAAGTTGCTTGTTTTCACTGAAACCATCTCCCTTGTGTTTACAGCTTCTTCACAGAGAGGTGTATTCAAGTGCAGTGACCCATACCTCCATGAAGCTGTGCTTTCTTCTCACACCCAAAGCTCTCAGTGTATTTGAGAACATTCTGAAGAGTAGATGGCACAAAGACAGGAATAAAATGTTAAGTTGTAATTTGTTCATATAAAGTTTCTAAGTTTACTTGAGACTCTTGTTTTACTTTCTTTAAACTGATGTCAGTTTATGGATTTAGCTGTGGCAGGCAGAAGTCATCTGTCTGTACAAATAGTTTGTTAAGTACACTGGGTGGCAAGGGAGGAAGCAGAAGAGGATTTAGGCACTTAGCACAGATGTTAAGGCACAGAAAGGCTTACTGTAGTAAAGCACTTCATGAGAATTTTGTGTGGACTTCAATTCTCCCCATAGTGATCAAGATCAAAGTTTCCCTTCCGCGGTTGTGATCATCAATAGCATTGGGGAGGAATGATGTTACTACCACTGCCTTCCCGCAACTCTGATAACTACCAATGGTAGGAGGATAGGTAGCAGAAAGTGTGGGGAATGCCAAGGTTGCAGAAGAAATAGGTTTCAGGACTCAAGCCTGCAATCCCTGGACAGCATCCTAAGGACCATAGGATCAGATCTCTACCTTTTATAATGCCGCTGCCACATATTTCTGTGGTCCTTCTCCGAACACCAGCAGGAACCAAAAGGAGCATGCTGTAGCCATGTTGGGGAAGGCCTGGAGCTATAGGATCCTTTTCTTCACATTCCCCTGGCACATCCTTACTATGAGGGGAATGTATACCTGCCTTGGAGATGGTGTACATAATCACCCTCCCATTAGTTGCCTTGAGAAGGAAATCATAAAACACTGTTCCCTCCCTCTCATCCTGCCAGGCCCATAAGGTGTTTCCTCTGCCTTTGGATCTCCCCTTCCACTATTCAAATTGTTCTGCAGGAGAAGTGTATACAGGGACTGCTAGGGTAGAAATTAGTACAATAAGCAGTAAATCCCAATAAGTACAAAGCAGGCATTTTCAGAGTTATTGCAAAATAATGATTCTATAGAAGTGGAATTATTGAAGGGTTTGTACCAGGGGATTGTACTGCAAACAAAGAAATGGTGTACTACAATGCAAGTGAAATTTTAAGGTAGGGGTTTGTAAGAACAATGAAGATACTTTCCCACTCAACAGCTAAACTAGGACATGTCTGTTTCTTAAAAGGAAAAAGGGGCTTCACATTTCTGCCATTTATCTCAGAGGGCAACTTTAGTGAAGTTGCAGCATAAACTGTACTAAGACATACCTAGACCAATGTTCCAACACCTTTATTTCACTGAACAGAATTAAAGACAAAGGATAAAGCAAAAAAGAACAAGCTTTATTGGTAAACAAGGTGTTCCCCTACAAATTCCTAACAGTAATGATGCAAGAAACTTTAAAAGGTGAAGGGACAGGAAAAAGTAATATCTGGTCCATTTCAGCTTGTGGAGGAGGGGCTGCAGCTTCAAAGATATGACTGGGGTTTTGTTATGTACCCCACTTGATCATATCCCATCATGAATGCTCCAACTCACAGGGGATGAATGGTTCATCAGATGCACTGGGTAAAAAAAGAAAGAAAAAGCAAGTGTTAGCCACAGATCATGCTCAGTAGATTAAAAGCTAATGGACCTCCTCCTAGTGTGTATTGATGGTTTTCGTGAAAGACTTGAGATTTCCCACCAGGGTCAGGAAAAGGCCGAATTGTACTCAAGGCAAAAAACCCATGACCTTAGGATTTTTTTTCTTCCATTTCTCAAAGAAAGTTAGGACTGATACAATGATGGATATAGCACCATGTGCCCTAATAGATTTCCCCCCTTAAAGACTCAATGGATGTGTTTTGCTCTCACACAGGATCCAATTAGTTGCCACACTGGGGCCAGGAAAGAATTTAGCTCTGGCCAGACTAGTTACTAACCACTCCAAGCCTTCCTAGTATTACGCCCAACATCTTTTGCTTTGCTAATATCTATGTAACACCCCATCTCTTATCTTGGCCAAGTGATAGGTACAGGGCTGGTGGATGGATGAACCAACCTTACCTTCAAAGATCTGACTTCGGGCACAATCCTATTGATTGTGTTCTCCGTGAATGAAAACCCCCAAACTTGGAGGCATCCAATGCAGAGTGGGAGGAGCAGCAGAGGTGATTGTTGCCTCCCTGTCCTGCTCTACAGATTTTGCTAGGCAGGCTGTTTAGCCCACATACTTAGAGCACTTCAGAGGGAGAAGGAAGGAGACTGGAAGAGGCTCAGGATAATGTGTATCCTGGCCTCTCCAGTCTCCTGCCACCCCCACCCTCCCCGCTACCCAGACATCCTCTTTCCTCCTCCGAGTCACTTGTCTGACCTCTACTTCAAGCAGTGCGGTTCTTTCCGCACTAGCTGCAAGGGGGGCAAACCTCGAACTTCCCCTTCCGAGGTCAGATCCTTGTTTCCGACCTCAGAGGAGAAAATCCGAACAATCCTATTGTCTCTGGGATGCTCACCCAGGGACCATAGGATTGCTCTCTTCATGATGAGCTACTGGGGTAGTAAACACATGGAGCAGTTATTTTGCTCACACCCTGCTTCCTGCATATCCCAAGGATTATTTTTGATAAAAAGAGGAAAAGCAGAGAAAACAAAAGAATGCCTAGCTAATATTTAGCCCTGTTTCCTCCTCTAGCAAGTGAGCAAGCACTTAAAACAAGTGTTATAGTATTCTGAGCACCAGAGGGTCAGGCCTGCCAAGCAGTGTTCTGATTTCCAGTAGATCTTACTTATTTTTATTTTATTGCATTTATATCACACCGTTTTTCTTCCAAGGAACTCAGGGTGGCATACATAATCCTCCTCTCCATTTTATCCTCACAGCAACAACCCTGTGAGATAGGTTGGCCTGAGAGTCTGTGACTGGTCCAAAGTCACCCAGAGAGCTTCCATGGCCGAGTGGGGGCTAGAACCCGGATCTCCCAACTCCCAGTCCAACACTCTAGCCACTATGCCATATTGGCTCTTAGAGGAAACAGCCTCTTTTTTTGTACAAACTTACCATTGGCAAACCTGCCCAGGTGTGGTTGGATTTAGTTCAAGTTGCCCTTCAGGGTTTCAATCACCTTGCTTGGTTCTGGGAACTTCAGCTTGCGTGGTGGCCCTTTCTTAAGACCGCTCCATAGCTCCACCCCTAAAAGCAATAGAGGCAGAAGGTCGTCACCAGCAGCATTTGTATGATATTATCGCCCATAAAACTCAAGCATAAACCTCCCTCTGCTGCCTTGTAAGTGGGGCCTCCATGAAACAGCCAGCTGCCTTTACAAAGAAGTGAGGCTAGCAACTACATCTGAACTACTCCAGGCTACGACTGCTTTTCTCTCATGTTGAGCCAGTTCTACCACTGGCTCTGGGTCCATGTGGAGTGGTGGAAAGAGAAACCATAGGATAACTGGCCTGCTAACCAGTTGGGCCAAAGACTATTCTAACCCTGCATTCAGCCTCGGTTCAGGGAAGCCCTATGAACAAGGCACCATGTGATACAAAGACTAGCAGCTGGTAATCCCAACAGCTGCCAAAGCAACCTCTTGGGTGCTCCTAAGCTCTCTCGTCCACTCACCTCCCTCCTGTACCTAGCAGCAAATGGGAATGAGCAGGTAGGCAGGCAGCTCTGAGGCAAAATTGGGAGAAGGGAACCTCAGAACATGGCTTTGGCAACTGGTGGAACTGCTAGCTGCTAGCTGCTAAAGTCACCTGGAGGCTTCTCAACCTAGAAAACCTCATTCACTGGCCCATGCATAGACCAGGACTGTCTCTCCAAGTTAGGTAGCCAAAGAAATAGACTTAACAGGGCAAAATAGCAATATTAGCCATTAGCATTTCATAGTGAGGTATATCAGCTCTGAATATGGTGATTCTGTCTCTTGACTATTGTGACTAATAGCCAATGATGGGGTGATCCTCCTAAGGGTTTGTCCAGCACCCTCCTGGAACTTAAAAAACACCTGTGCCACTACTAGTAGCCAGTTGAATAGTCCATGGTAATTCATGTTAGGGATGTGCTACACTTCTCGGACTGGAGAAGCAGAAGCGGATCGGGGGGCTTCGCCTCCCCTTAAGGCGGAGGCAAAGAGGATCAGGGGAGCAGCGGAGCGGATCGAGGTGAAGACGGATCCTTCTCGATCCGGAGCTCCGCAAAAAAGGTAAGGGGGGTTTACTTGGCCCTGCCGCTGCCGCCCATGCAGCGACGGCGGCAGAGCCAGGTAAGGGGGAGGGGGGTCTTACCTGCATCCGTCTGTGGTCCCACAGCTGCTTCAACTGAGCCCGAAGACTCAAACAGGAAGACTAGGTGCGGCCTGGTCTTCCTGTTTGAGTCCTCGGGCTCAGTTGAAACAGCCACGGGTCTGTGGATGGACGCAGGTAAGGGGGAGGAGGGAGGGCGCGGTGACGGTGGCAGAGCCAGGTAAGGGGGAGGGGGTTCTTACCTGCATCCATTGCGGCCTGTCGCCACCTTCACTAGAGCCCACGGCTCAACCAGGAAGTGTAGGCCGCAATCGGGGCCTACAGTTCCTGGTTGAGCCATGGGCTCTAGTGAAGCTGGGATGGGCTGGGATGGACACAGGTAAGGGGGAGGAGGGAGGGGGGCCTTACCTGGCGCCACTCCCCGCCGCTGTGGAGCTCTGATTCGGAGCCGGAGCTCTGCAGCGGAGCGGACCCGAGGCGGGGCGGAGCGGACCTGATCTGCAATTTGCGGATCGGGCGCGAAGAGGATCGGGGGGTCCGTGCACATCCCTAATTCATGTGTCAAGGTTCAAACATGGTTCCAAGTCAGTTACAGAAAGTCAATGAAACTAATGCACAAGTAGCCATAACAGAAGAGTAGTTTTGGAATGCCTTCTTTCAATCACACTCAGATATCCTGGAACATAAGGAAAGTCCAGCATAACTGTCAATGGGGAGGCATCTTGGGGATCTCATTAGACTATGGAAATAAGAAACGGTGCATGTGATGCAGCAGTGAAAACTGCTTGGCACAAAGACAGTGGAAAAGACTCAAATAGCTGTTTGGGAAGGAAAGGTAGCAGGAACTGTGACCATAAAACAGCTGTCCCTCACCTGGTGCCCTCCAGATGTTCTGGACTTCTAGTCAGCATGAAATAGCTGGTAGTCCAAAACATCTGAAAGGGAACAGGTTTTGGAATGTTGTCTTAAGCGTGTGTTGGTCACACCAAGGGGGATAAGCAGCTCACCCCAAATACCTACCAATCATTTTGGAACCTCAACCAGTCCAGCTTTTTGCCACACTGGAAAGCATGACCTGAAAGTAGCTGCAGTCCTCCTTTCTGTGCAATCGCTCCTCGATAAGCCATTATTAACAGATCAGACCCTTCAGACATTATTAACAGAACATATTGAATCCAGCAACCCAATACATTACCTGTTACATTTAGCTCCCTACCACTTATCTGAATTACCCAGAAAGTGCCAGGCACTCCCTTAATGACAAAAACTGCATCTGTAGCATACATGTACATTGATGGTGCTATATAAATAAATAATAATAATAATAATACATGAAAACAAACAGGCCACTGGTGTCATAAATAAACTGCAAAGTGACTTGTTTTTCATATTAATAATTGGGAAGAGGTTGCATTCCTTATTTCAGAGCTTATCGACAGATCAGGAACACACACAAATGGATGCCCAACCCCTGCAGGCACAAACATGATGGGAAGCAAGCCCTATGCAATACTTTAACCTCTACCAACTTGGCACCCTCCAGATGTGCAGGACTACACCTATCATCCCCAGCCAGGATATCATTGTAATCCAACACATCTGAAAGGGAGGGTTGCAACAGATATTCTGCTGCTGCTGTTTCATCTTCAGGTTCCATGGCCAGACAATCTTCTGATGGATTGACACATTGTTGGCTTAGCTACTAGCTAACCATTATTTGTGGTTGCCACTGGCATCTCTGGACTGCACAGAGAACATGGAAGAGAAGGAATATCTCTGATTTATACTGGGGTAAGAAGAATCAGGAGACACAATCTTCCTTCTTGGAAGAGCTTTTGATTACACTACAAATAAGAGTTCTCTAGAGGATCTGGAGACTGGTTGATGTCCGGCTTTCCCAGCGACTGGGCATCTTGCGATGCACATTCTAGTATGGGTGGGCAAACTTGTGGCCCTCCAGATGTTTTGACCTCCCATCAGTCCTCACCATTAGCTATGCTGGGGACTGGTGGGTGGGAATTGTAGGCCAAAACGTCTTGAGGGCCACAAATGGCCCAACTCCTTGTCTAGCAGTTCAAAAACTACCAAGTTAGCTGCCTTCTGAAACTTCTCCAAAATAGGAAGGGCAACTGCAGGGAAGCTCCCCACAGTCTCTCACCCATCGGAAAGCCTCTTGTGACAGGGCCACTTACTGGTGCCATCCTCTTTCAGCAGAGCCACCTCAAAGCTATTCCTGCGCGGCTTCTCAGGGTTGATCTCCACCAGGACTTCAGGAAAGGCGTGCTGGAGTGCCTGGCTGACACCATCAGCATTGCGCCCAAAGACTCGTCAGCTTTTACTGTAGGTGGAAGAAAAGCACGAACAAACTTATTTCCCCCGAACCATTTCTTGAAAATCTGCATTGAACCCAAGCAATGGATATTTTGACTCCTCTCCCACCCAGTATTTAGAATTCCCCCCATGCTTTCCATTTCATTTCTTACTTCCTATGTGACATTTAGTATGGGGGAATGAGATCTCCAGTTCAAAAAACACCTGTTTTTTACTACAGCTACAACATGCATTTTTAGATAGAAAAAAGTCCTACAATTCCCGGCATTCCCCAGCCAACCATGCTAGGGAGCTGTAGGGCTTTTTCCTGTCTAAAGATGCATAGGATTGCACCCTTAATCAATTAAGCCTGACACAAATAAAAGACTGGAATTCCTTTCACCCTGTGCCTTAATTTATGGTCAGGAATCCCATCCAGAATACAAAGTTTCTTGGCATAAAGCAACTGGAACTGGAGAGCATAAGGCTGCTCTCCAGTTCCAACAGGCAGGAGATGCAAGTAGCAGACAGATGCTCACCAATGCTCAATGATCACATGTGGGCCCAAACCCTCGTTCTCCTTCAGCTTCTTGGGCAATTTCTCAGCATTATTTGCTTCCACTCCACTGGATGCGTCGGCTTTGGCCTGAGGGCCATTGGCCTTCCTCTTCCGCCCTTTAGGGGGCATCCTAGGCCAAGAGAAAAAGCAAGGACCAGAGGGTAGGGGCAGGGCCACCAATACTGCACTTACCCCTCTTGGGCTGCAGCGATTCATTCTCAATGTACCTGGTAGGCCTTCCTGGGAGGGACAGCCAGAGGAAGATGCAGCAAAAGCAAACGCTGGAAGTTGCCATATGCAAAGCCAGACCTGGTCCAACCAGCTCAGTATTGTGTACAGACCGCTTCTTTAACCTGGCATCCCCCAGATGTGTTGGACTACTACTACAAGTTCCATCATCCTCAACAGCATAACAAATAGCCTTGCTGGCTAGGGACTGTGAGATTTGTAGTCCAACACGTGGATGGCATCAGGTTGGGAAAAGCTGGTCTATGCTGACTGACAGCGTCTCTCTTGGGTTCTGACAGTGGTCTTTCCCAACCCTACTTAAGTGTTTAAAATATAGTATTTTCTATCCCACTCCTCAGCCAGGAAAGCTTGTGGAGCAGCTTACATGCATTCAGTAAAGTAAGACAGTCCCTGCCCACAGGCTTACAATCTAAAAAGACACAAGAAAAAGGGGATCAGAAGGGAAGAGGGAAAAATTAAGTAGCCTTTCATCTCCCTCTGTACAGCCTGCTTGAATGGTAGAGATTTATCTAGAGGGGGCAGCCATTGAACCACAGACCTTCTGTATGCAAAGCATGTGTTCCACCACAGAGCTACAGCCCTTCCTCTTCTGCAAAGAAGATCATAATACTGTCAGAAACAGAAGAACCCTGAAACCATAGGAAGCACACCAGAAAGGCTTCCTTTAGTGTTATGTATTTATAAATAGGTCCCCCAAACATTTTCAAAACACATACAACAGATATGTAGGCCGCAGTGCAGTGGCTTATGTTGTTGTGAACTATCCCTGCGGGAGTGCAAAGTATTTTGGAGTGGCTTGGTCTTGAATGAGCAATTAAAGAGTCACCAGCTTACAAAAGATGTGTTCCCGATGGAGATAAAAATGGTTAGAACTAGTTTGCTAACTACGAGATAAAATGTTTCTGCCTGACACTGAGAAAGGAAACTCCTGGAATATCTTGAGCTAGTAGTCTTATGCTGTTTAGGTACATGTTGGTCTGGTCACCCGAAACAAGCCATCAGTTTGAAAGCTTGAACTGTGCATAAGTGGGTGCACTGCCTGTAACACACCCATCACTGCAGCTTTTTATGCCCACGACCGCTTTTATGATCGGCTCCTTCCTAGGTTGTGGAATGTGATGTGCGAACCCAGACCATCAGGCTGTTTACTGACTAAACAACCAGGTGGTAAATTGAACAACACACCATGGGTTAACTGCTGGGTTGTTTAGCCCCTAAATAACCCAGTGGTCTGGGTTTGCACATCATGCTGCATAACCTATGAAGAAGCCAACTGTGGGTTGTGCAGTAAAAGCAGAAGAGGTAGGATCGCTGCAGGCTGCACACCTGCTTGTCCCCACTCATGCGCAATAACCCATCGATTTTCATGAAGTCGGAAACCACTTGTTGTGTCCCTCTCTTTCGCTTTTACATTCAGCCTCAGATCTCTCCAGCCCAAGTTTAACACGCTAACTGCTACACTGCCCTTTGCCAGCTCAGAATATTCCATGATTGTCAGCTCATGCTAATTAATTGGGTATTGTGTTATGCACTGCTGTTCTTTAAGAGGGGTGTGTGTGAGAGAGCAAGAGAGAGCATGTACATTCAGATGAACACAGCTGACTGCATTTGCAGACTCTCCTTGGGGGCGAGACTATGGGGAATGTCAGGATGAGCATCTGCACTTCAAAATTTACCACTACACCATTGTATTTAGGTTCATTTGTGTATTCACCGAGGGCCTTTCAAGCAAGGGAGGGCCTGGCAAGATCTACACAGCCGTAGGCTCACTACATTACACCACTGCATTTCTTTACGCCACTAAGCCACTGCATTTAGGTTCAATTGTTTATTCACCGAGGGCCTTTCAAACAAAGAGTGCGCAAGTTTTTTTTAAGATTCCCATCAACTGTTTCACCAATTTAAAGCCATTAATTACAGCCAAGGAATCCAATCTTTGCGCGGAGCCGCAGAAGGCAGACAATCAGATACAGCAGTAAAAGATCCCGGCGTGGGAGATTCCTGCCCCCCCCCCCATCAAGTTTAGAGAGACAGAGAAAAAAATACTGAGAATCTCGAAGAAAAGGCCAGTCCCGCTTTTCGTAGAACAAAACAACCTTACCTGGATTTTTGCTGACAATGGTCCGACCCACGTGCAGCCTGAGACCAAGAAAGGAACCCGACCGCGGCTTCAACCATCGGTGCTAGAGAAGTGGGGTGGAAAGAGAGCTGGAAAATTTAACAACAAAGCCGGAAAAGCCACAGAAAGCCGCACCCCTGTAGTGCCAAATTGAGCAGGTGGCCAGACTTTGGGACATCTTTGCCTCAGCTATCCAGACGGCTGGGCATGACAACGCCCTAACAGCAGCACCAAATGCCTTTTAATCCCCCCCTTTTTAAAAAGTTTTGCAAAATGGTTGCTGCCGCCCTCTCTGAATCGTAATAAACTCCAGCAGCAACCAATCCCATCCCACGTCGCATCCTGGCTTCCGGGAAGCGCCGCCTGGCCGTGATTCTACTGCAAACCAACAGATAATGAAAGACGCCGGAAGCTGCCTGTCTAGCCTAGCATGCACCGCCGGCCTGTTTTTACACGGCAGGCGCGGCTGCAAAGAAAAGCAACCCTTGGATCTGCGGTGCTTCCTGTCATAACTTTATGCTGGCACCCACTCAAGATCACTTCATACGGTAGTGATCTTAAAGACGGTGGTGCACGCCCTTCAGGGATCGGCTTCTGCAATGCGCTCTACATAGGGCTGCCCTTTGAACTAGTTCAAAATATGACAGCCAGGTTGGTCACCGTCACACCTGGGGGTGACACATTACACCAGTTTTAAAATCTCTTCACTGGCTGCCAATTAGTTTCCGGGCGAAGTATAAAGTGTTGGTTATCACCTTTAAAGCCCTACATGGTTGGGGTCCAGGTTACCTACAGGATCACCTCCTACAATCCACCCCACACACTCAGGTCCTCTGGGGAGAATTTTCTTCAGTCAGTGGTAACTAGGTTGACAAGTATTACCCAGAAGACCTTCCCTTCTGCTGCTCCAGGACTGTGGAATGGCCTGCCTGAAGAGATCTGCCAACTAAACAGTCTTTTTGAATTTAAAAAAGCTATAAAGACTGATCTTGTCCGGCAGGCCCACCCAGTCGAATTTTAAAATGTCTGGCTATTATTTTAATAGTGTAGTAGTTTTATGTTTTAATCAGTTTTATATATTTTATAGTAGTTTTATATTTGATGTTGTTCCCTGCCTCGATCCAGAGGGAGAGGCGAGTAAGTAATATTATTAATATGGATTTCGGTTAGCTGACAGTAAGCCTCACTGAAATCAATGGGGTTTACTTCTGAGTAGGCTTACATAGGTTTGTACTGTAGGGCTGCAATCCTGTGCATGTTTAGATAGAAATATGTCCTACAATTCTCAGCATTCCCCACCCAGCCCATAGGATTTATTAATTTTAGGATTTTTATCCCACCCTTTAGCCAAAAAGGCTGTCAAGGCAGCTTACAAAAATATTTCTTAAGACAGCAGGATTGCAGCCTTAGTCTTTGTAGCACCCCCTGCCCCGCCTTTATTCCTAGGTGTGGGGAGGTTAAAGATAGGTAGAAAGTTGGATTGTTATGTTGGATTCTTATGCAATCGGCTTAAGAGAGTTTCTGCTATTGGGCGGTATAGAAATGCAATAAATAAATATGTGGGACTGATACTATATTAAACGAGTGTGGCCCAGGATAGTGGTACTCCAGTTGAATCATAAAAGCAATTGTCATTTTGCAATTTAGAAGTAACATCGTTGATAGATTCTCTTATTGGGCTAAAGCAGGTTATAGGTGCAAGAAACTAAGTATGTATGTATTAATTGGTCATTAGAATAACTGAAGCTTTAAGAACTGATGCATGATTTTGCTTCCCCCCCCTACTTTTCCTTTTGTTTTCCTTTTAAGTTTTAGGCATTTTACAAAGTCTCAGTGTTACACACATCTCAGATCAAAGCCTCTAACCTCTCCTACCATTGTCCCATGCAGTATTTTTATTGCATTCATATTGCTCCATCTCTCCAGTGGTAAGGAAGGGGGTCTTCCTAGTCCACCACACTGGTACCGTGTGGAAACATGGAAACAGGAGAAGTACTGATCCACATATTCTTGACCATCCCTCACAGCAGATCATGCAGAGGACCTGCTGGGAAACAGCATCTGAAGCGATGCAAAAAGTTGTCTGTGGGAGGCATTGGATGATGGTTGATTCACACCGTCAAATCATTTGATAGCCATCACATGATTTCAGCAGTGGGCGAACAGCTTCTACCATTGTACCTTACTGAGGCATATCTATTTCCCAGTTTTGTGTCTATGACTTCTCTTAAGCAACTTGCTCCATTTTCTAAACAGGCAGCGCCTCCTGCAACCCAGCCTACATAAGTTCCATTTCAAGCTGAACTGACTACTTAGTCTTCCTTCAGTGAAGTCTTCTTGTGGAAACCGTTTCAAATCTGGTCAAGAGGGTCTTGCTCTGTAATTGCTCTACCCTACTGCTGTTTTCCATCTTTTCTATTATATAATGCCTTTCAATCTGTTCCTGTTTCTCAAATAAATCTATCCTTCTTTGTATCTATATTTAATAGGACACTAAAATGGCATATCACATATGAGCAAACCGATGCTGTTAAAAACAGAAGGAAGTTTTTTTCTTCTTCACTTTTGGCAATGGCATCATATCAAGTTGTGGACCACAAGCAGATTGGCCCTTACCCCATGCATTAAAAAAAGGAAAATGAAATCCTGCTTGGAGCTCTCCTGAAACACCAGCTGTAACCTTCAAACATACTTTCAGATTTATGTATTTATTATATTTCTATACCCTCCAATAACTGAAGCAGTTCACAACAAACAAATTTCTTCACAATAAGAGTAATCTGACTTCTGCATAGCTGTTATGATTGTAGCCTTCAGCCTCTCTGCCAGATAGAAGAGAGTAAATGGGTGCTCCCTCCCATGAAGTATGAGCCCTAAGCAGGGAGTGCAATTAGACACAGAAACCAGGAAAAAAAACTATTGGTTTTTACCAAGTGTCAAGCAAAAAGGCTGCACAATACACTAAAGACCCTACTCATACTACAACTCTGACAAAGAGGCTGCACAGGAACAAGGCATTCCCAGGTTTGTTTATTAGAGGCAATTGTACAAGACCATTAATAGAAGCATGAAGATGGACGAGTGTGGTAAAATGGAGCTTCTTTCTACCCATGAGCAAGCTCCCCGTATTAGAAGTGGAGTAATAGCAATGGCAAGTTACAATCCTACACTCTGTATCATATAAGATGGCTGATAGAAGCAGCTGCTCCTCCAGTTCAAGGGGAAAAGGCCCTGGCTGCTACACTGAGTGCGTCACATTAAAAGGTAGAACAGGAGGACCTTGGGGGCTGCATGGCAGCCACTTAAC
The DNA here is from genome assembly GCF_023053635.1 of Elgaria multicarinata webbii. NCBI lineage: Eukaryota > Metazoa > Chordata > Lepidosauria > Squamata > Anguidae > Elgaria > Elgaria multicarinata. Next base: position 79,832,409 of record NC_086172.1, on the reverse strand, counting down.
TCTCTGGCACAGTAGCAAGTTCAGGTTCAGCACACATTCTCGTTCTGCCCATCAGCTTCTAAACCCCAAAACAGATAGGAAGAAACACCATTCAAAGTCTAGCTGCCACTATGCGCGAGGGCAATGGGTAGGAAGTAGTAGAAACTGATCAATGATGCTTACGTCTTCTCAATCATAGATTATCACCTTACGTAAGATCAACTCAAATAAGAGGGAGGTGTCAGAGCTTTGATAAGAGTGAAGGGAGTTGATTTCACTGAAGCTGATGAGAGTTTGTTATGATTTTCCATTGAACCAACATGGATCTCCCCTTTCAGTGTCCATTAAATCCATGTTTTTCTCAGTAGTACCTATTCACCGCTAGTTGCAACCCCTGTTCTAGATGCCCCAGAGGTTTCACAGGTTCTAGCCTCAATAAGTGAGGGAAGAGAGCTCCTTTTACTGTTTCTAATCTACTGAAACTATCCCTAGTCAATCCTGGAAGGAGGACCAGGGACAAAAACGCAAAGTAACATACAGCTCAATTGGCCACCAGCAGACAGACACTGAGCCCAGGATAAACTGAAGCTCCCTGGCAGTTACACTCATCTCCTAGCATCAGCACTGTTGGGTGGAAGCAGATTTTGGCTGATGTCCCAGGAGAGAGATCAGGATGGGAATGAAGAGGTGGGGAGCTAGACGGGAAGAGACCAGGATCCAGTCCTATGGACTCTATTTGTCCTTCTTGGTCTCCCCATTGGGGAGCTCAGTAACAGCAGGCACTTCTGGAGAATCTTCAGGGATCTCATCGGATTGCTTGGACACTTTCTTGGCTCTTTGGTACAGCTCATTCAAGTTGAATTCCCGGATCACATTCTCCTGCGACAGAAAGACAGGTCAGCACTGCTTTGTGCCAATCTCATACACTCCCCTTTGCTTATTTAATGCAAATCTCACATCCCCATCTCTTCTTTTAAAATTTGGTGGGTAACAGAAATATCACCAGGAACCATGGTCAGCAGCCACCATGACTGGTGGATAGGGATAATAGAGAGGTAGACTCTAGTGTTGAAGAGTGGAAAAGTTTTTAATCTCTACACAAATGTCTGCATTGTTTAAATATATTTTTGTTGGTGTACCTCCCCTTGCCATTTCTGCTTTTTCCTTTTGTCTTTATGACTAACAAATATGTATCTTTTTGTCTTCAATCCTTAATTTTATACCTTACAAATACCATTTGTAAGGTATAAAATTAAGGATTAAAAACAAAAAGATACATATTGGTTAGACATAAAAAAGACAAAAGGAAAAAGCAGAAATGGCAAGGGGAGGTACATCAACACCCTAAAAACAAAGCCAGAATTGTTTCCTACATGGGCAAGGAGCATTTGGAAATTTAGTACCTTAGTTTTTTCATTTGTTTCATATGAGGAAAGTTAGTAAGCATGAAGTTAAAGTAGTTAATTCACATTTATATATTGCAGAGTCCTAGGGTGTAAATGAAAGCTAGAAATAATCTATTGGATAATATGTAATACAATGGTATCTAGTCATAAGCTAGTTACTACCAAGTACAAACAAAGTAAGGTGTTGTTCTATTCCTTGTTCTATTTCTTTTTCTTTTCCTTAAGCGTTTTTTTTCGTGTACAATGATATTCAGTATAATCAACGTATTTATTATTCTGTAATTTTACTTCATCTGTTTGTAGTTCCTGAGGAAGGATCGCCAGATCCGAAACGTCAAGCTCCTTTTGCAAACAGTTTTTTGCAAAAATATTTTTAAACAGTACAGACATTTGTGTAAAGAGATTAAAAACTTTTCCACTCTTCAACACTAGAGTCTACCTCTCTTTCTATTGGTTCTGCATACTGTTTTCCCCTCATCATTTTGATGGTGTTTAAAAACAACAATTGTTGTTTTTAAATGGATACTGTTGTTTTTATACTGTTTTTATGTGTGTGTGTGTGTGTGTGTTTTTAAATTGTATACTTTTAATGTTTACTATTTTTAAATGTTGTAAACCCCCCAGAGAGCTTCGGCTGTGGGGCGGTATATAAATGTAATTAAATAAATAAATAAATAAATAAATGGTAGATAGGGCTGCCTTTTTTGGTGGGTGGGGGACCCCATTCAATGACACTGCAAGTCAGGCATACCTCAGAGAAGTTCCATGAAACTGCTCGCCCCTTTTTATCAATCTGCGGCCGACGCATCACCTCCTTCCCGCCTTGGAAAAGGATTAGGGTGGGCAACTGCTTAGTGAGAGGAGAGGTGCTGACTTTGTACCTATGAAGAGACAGAGGGATTGAATCGAAAAAGAATGAAAAAGGGAGCGCCGAACCAGTAGCCCTTCTTCTCCCTCACACTGCCCTGCAATTGCCAAATGAAAGAAAGGCTTCAAAGGGCTCCATGTCACCAATCTGGCCTCTTGTCCTACCTCAATGTTCTAGTGAGGTCATTCCCAAGAACATACCTATAGTAAAGACTACAGAACAGCTCACCTGGTGCTTACATCAGGGTAGCGGCCTACATCCACTTTCCCAAAGTTCAATCCAGTGCAGTTATACCTGGCGAGACAACAGTGACTGATGATTAGTACATAGGGCAGAAATGCTGTGAAACAACAGAAGTTCATCATCATCTGTCATTCCTTCCGGCATGGAACGCAAGGCCATGTACCTATGTTTCCCATCCAGGCAGTAACCGACCAAGGCCACCTTAGCTTCAGCAATGTTGTGGCATCATGCACCTTCAGACTACACCATGGGAGTATTAATGCACAAGGAGAGAATAAATTGTGTCTACCAGAAGAGTGAGTTTCTCCTTTCTAGTTTTAAGCATTCCTCTGATTAAGCATCAGCCCACTGAGAGGCAACAGATTTTACTACGTTGAGTTATACAACCAGTCTTTCTTTTTATGCAAGTATCATCTTAATGTTACATCTCCAGGGAGCAGGGACTTTCCCTCCGCCTAAATATGAAGCTTTCTACACTGCGGTCACCTACTGGCCACCACTGGAAGCAACAAGCCATTTCAGAAACCACCAATTAGCTAGGAGCCATAGAAAGGATAACCCTCCCTTCAGGACCTCAGTGCAAAAATAAAAAGCCTGTGCCTCAGTTCAAGGGGAGAGTTACCAGGACTTATTGTGGAGTTCTAACCAGAAACAGCCAGCAGTGAATATGCTAACTGCCATATACTGCATCAGCTCACCTACTAGGCCTTAGTTCCCCTTGCCCATGTTGCTTCCTAGGATCACAAGAATAAGAATGATAACATCTCTTCAATTTGAAATTATCTATCTCTAGAAGAGGATGGATAGGGCTCCTGGGCTATCCTAAGGGCCCAGATTTGTAGGGATTTGCTAAATATTAGGTCTCCTTGCAAAGCTGGCTTTGGAGAGAACTCTGGATATTACAAGTTTGGCGTGTCCAGGGAGCTGATTTCGGCTCCCTGGAAACCATCCGAGCCTGCATTTCCCCCACCCCCAAAATTGCTGCCAAATTTCAGCAGCAAGAAGCCACATTTTTGTTTTAAAACAAAACGTGTGCGCTCCCTGCATGCCTTGTTTTAAAATGAAAGTGCAGCCCTTTTCTTGTGACCACAGCATGCAGCTAAAATTCAGGGGTGGCAGGGACCACAAAAAGAAATGAGGGGCACATGAGGCCCATGGGCCGTGCATTCCTCATTCTGCTTTTAAATTACAGCCTTCACTGTTCCATTCCTAAACCATCAATACATCAGGGAACACAGCCCCAGAAACCTGATGATTTTACCTTTGTTCATCAGAAAGTTGCAGTGTTGTGTCTTAGAAATCGTGTGCATTTATACACTCATTAGAATTGTCGTGATTCGTCTTTGTGCTTAAGTTTTAGATTTATTAAGAAACCACTATTTGTAGCTACTGACCAGCAGAAAAACAATGCTTTACTGAATGCAGCACAATCTCTGGCTTCAATAATGTGGTCTATTGAGTTCAAACATTCGAATATTTATCTGGCGGCTCTACATGGGCATATCAGCACTCTTTTTCTTTGAGAAGAAGTAGGGTTTGGTTTGATATTTTTTTAAAAAAAAGACTGCTAAGAGCTTGGGGAAGAATGTCTACTCTTAATGCAGTATTTCTCTTCACCACTCCTAACATATAAACACTGTTCCACTTCCTTCTCCTCGCTTGATTCAGGTACGCTGAGTTCACGCCATTACTACCCACAAGTTATAGCCACACTGGACAGTTTGAACTTTTATTTCCAAATGGCAGCTGTAGCTACTCAGAAAGTCTCAGCATCAGTTTTGTAATTATTTGCTGTAACAAGGGATAGAAGACTTAAGCCAATCAGCAATGCATGAAATAAATAGAATCATAAGAGTTGGACGGAACCTAAAAACTCTCTCATCTCAGGGGTAGCAAGCTAAAGGCTGCTGGTTCGGTTTTTAGATTTCCTTGCATCTACCTTCCCACTACCTTATATTAAAGCATTTTTATATATCATACAAAGGGAGAAGAGAGAGTAGGCAAAAACAAGTAGCTAATGTTATGTATTATTGCATTTATATCCCGCCTTTTTTTCCTCCAAGGAACCCAAGGCAGCGTACATAATCCTCCTCCTCTCTCTCCATTTTATCCTCACAACAACCCTGTGAGGTGGGTTGAGCTGAGAGTCTGTGACTAGCCCAAAGTCACTGAGTGGTTTTCCATGGCCAAGTGGGGACTAGAATCCAGATTGTCCGACTCCCAGTCTGACACTTCAGCCACTACAACACACTGGCTCTCAGTGTGATTAAATGATTAAATTGTATTTTCCTATCTTCAAGAGAAGATAGCCAGGGATGGTTCATAGGACACAGCATGAAATTGTGACTGGCATTTCTCCCTGAACAATCACTTTTATAACTAGCTCCAGTTGGTGGGTCCCAGGTTTCTAGTTAAACAAAGTAGATCACAGATGCCTAACGTCTGTCCACCCCTGCTCCAAGACACTGTTCTTTGATGAAGTGTAAGCCACTCACTTGAGAGACAAGTCAGCATAGATGGGAGCAAATGACTGACACTCATTGGACCAGTTAGCAAAGAATTCCACAATCCAGGTTACCCGCTTGTCCCGTTCTAGTTCCTCCTGCAAAAAGAGGGATCTGTTTCACACTATACACATCACTTAAATGTGTGCATGATACTCTTAACAAAGTTGAAAGTAACAAGAAGTTTAGCCAATTCACCCAAGAACAAATGGTGTGCAGAGAATAACATACTCACATCTATGGTTTTATCACTGAAATATTTGATGTATTCAGGACCCAGGTACAGAGGCGGCTTGCAGGTCATCAGGAACACTGAAAATGCACACACCAAGCACAGCTTAGCACTATGCCAGCATGGGATGAGGAAGCTGCTTTATACCAGGCCAGCCTATTTGTCCACCTAACCCAGTACTGCCTACTCAGACTGGCAATAACTCTCCAGGATCTCAGGCAGAGGCCTTGATCCTTTTAACTGGAGATGCTAAGGACTGACCCTTTGCACGCAAGCTATGTGGTCCATCAGAGCTGGAGCCCCTCCCCACTTTGAGACTGACACGATTCTCAAAAGGTTTCTCAGGTATCTTCTCCCTATTGGCACTAAGAAAGATTCGTTGGACCCACAGCCCTCCTCCCATAGCGCAAACAAAGGGGATTCAGGCAACAATAGAGCTGTGTTTCCTTCCACATAATGTAGGTTGACAATAACCTATAAGCAAGAAATCCCAAGGGAAAGGTTTGTTCTGTGATAACCTAGGACAGATGCATACAAGCAGAGGGATGTTTTGAAACATCATTCAGCCTTTGGGCTCTTGTCTAGAACTCAAAATGCTACATTACAAGTACACAAAGCCCAGACTGCCCCCACCCCCCCAAGATCCAAAGAGGCAAGGTGTATTTTGCATCTAAAGTCCTATTGCCTCTGGTGTCTAAGCCCTGTATAAATGGTGTAACTTCCAACCCCACACCCTAAAGGTCTCACCTATGCAGAGGGTGAGATAGAGCAGCCCCATCCGGATGTCAAGGCGGAAAAAAAGGATGACATTGGCTACCTTGCTGAACATGAAGATATTTCCCACATGCTGGTCCACGGTAACTTGAGGGAGATACAAACACACACAGAAAAAGATAGTTACTAGTGGTATCATCAGTATCACTGCCACTGCTAGGTCCAGTAGCTTCTACAGCGTATCGGTAATCCTCAAAAACATGAGTTTGGAGCCATTATCACTTTTACAATTTCTGGAAGTTCTCTATAAGGTGAACTGTATACCTTTTGCAGTTTGAGAATCTATTTATGTGAATATTTCAAGGTTTGCAGGCGCTTCCTCATCATACAAGTGCTATACGCAGTTAACATTTTACTGTTCTGTGTTTTACATCATTTGTGATGGCTTTTTACATTTAATGCACACAATACAAACATTAGGATGGACCTACTGAGTGTTATTTTCATGCCTACATACTATTTCCTTGTTTTGCAGAACCTTTCATCCTAACCAATTCTCCTCCCAGGCTCTCTACCCCCACCTTGTTCTTATCACCTCTAGGTTATCACCTCTATCACCTCCACTTATCACCTCTATCCTTCACTTGACCCTTCCCTCAAAACATCAAAGTGTGGCACACAAAAGCTTTCCCCACCCACCCCGGCCTCCATATCTTCATATTATGGATAAGCTGCAGGAAACAAAAGAAACAGCAAACACTTTTTGAAGCCACTCCTCCAATAAGAATGCACAGGGAATGTCATGGTGGTAACACAGCTATTGTAGCCGAGCTACAAATGCCCAGCAGCCAATTGTCTTTAAGCCTTTCAAAAATTTTAGGTGCCTTCCACTTCTGTGTGGATTTATTGTATGGAGACATCTTGCGCCAGCTATCTGCTGGAGTTGAAATGACTTGACTATCAAATCTTAAACGCTTTCAATACAAGCAAGAGATGGCTGTGAAGTTTCTTTCCTCTGAGTATTTCAGAATCTCTTTGTGAGCTTTACTACCTAGGGAGGTTGTGGGCTCTCCCACACTAGAGGCCTTCAAGAGGCAGCTGGACAACCATCTGTCAGGGATGCTTTAGGGTGGATTCCTGCATTGAGCAGGGGGTTGGACTCGATGGCCTTGTAGGCCCCTTCCAACTCTGCTATTCTATGATACTTCAGAAAAAAAATACCAATGAAGAGAACAGACATTACTCACTGGATCTGCGGTTCTTCATCATCACGATGGCACTGAGGAACATCAGGATCTCCACCTCCCGCTAAAAGGAAGACAGGGTACTGAGTGGCAGGACAAACAAGGGAATCAAAGGCCTGCCCACCCATAGAGCAGGAGTTACATTTATCCCAGTTTCCAAATACCTCCACTTCATCATCTAGCAGTTCATACTGTCAGTTCCAAGTGGAAAACTCTTTGTAGTTGACTGGAACTTCCACAGGCACAAATCAGGCAGGTGGATGATGAAGGCTTTCAATGTGACCAATGAGTAAACTCTTAAGTGACACCATGCGTTTGGATTCAGACTTACTCTGTTCATTTATTAAATTATGCAAGTGGACTATTTGCAATCTTGGCCTCGCATGGTTCATTATTTATGCAACAGCTACTTCCATGTGTGGGTGATTTGCAACAAAAAAATCTTTTCACTGAAGAAGCCAGCACCATCTTGTATAAACCCTGTGCTCAGATGTCCAGCTGCTTTCTGAGACAAATACCAGAAGAGTAGTCATAGTTTGTTGCAGCAAAAGCAGGTAAGTTTTGGGGCCGTTTAAACACCCAACAAATTTACAACATGCTTCTGAAAAAGTCTCTAGGACACAAAGCCTTATACCACACTCAATTAGTTTTTAGGGTATCACAAAAAAACTGTCTTTGCTTTTGAGAGTAAAGGCACAATCCTATGTATGTTTAGACAGGAAAAAGTCCTACAATTCCCAGCATCCACTCTAAACATGCATAGAATTGCGCTTTAAGCCACTTCCGTTAGCTGGCATATGCTCAAGTTAGGGTCAACTCTTTTCCATTATATATTCTTTAAATTTTGTTTCCCAATACAACAATTAAAAGTTACAATGCTTCAATATAACACATCTATAGTTGCTAAATCACCTGGCTGGAACTTTCCAATAATTGATAAATGGTATTCAAATTTTGGGGGAAATCTGGATGGAGTACCTTCTTCCTTCCCATAGCAATTCAAAATTATTTTATTCATCACCATGGCAGTCAAAAATTTATCTTACCATTGTAACAGAGACAGTAAGTATATTATCACCAAGCTTTTGTTAAGAGAATCCTTGCAGCTATTAACATATAATTCACTATCACCACCAAATCTCTAGGGATCTGATCTTTAATATCACCCAGGAGTATCGTTGTTGGGGTTAACTGCAACTCATAATCTGTATTTCTCTGATACTAAGTTAAGACCAACTCTTAATATATATCAGTCCCAAGTGCCACTGCAACACATGGATGTGTTAATCTTGCCATTGATATGGTAACCCCTGAACTAACTAGTTACAGACTGACATGGGGTTATACCAATATCATTACAGAATCAGAAAAGACCCAATTAATCCTTTGCTGCAGCCCACTGGATTGAAATACAACTTCTAAAGAATTCCCAAGAGATGTCTGTCTAGACGACTTCTGATGTTCACCTATGAACAAATTTCCACAACTAAGGGTGCAAGCCTATTGGGACAGCAGTAAGCCTCCGAACTCAGAGGTTTATGGTCATCCATTGCAGAGTGGGCATAATGGTGGAGGCAATCTTCACTTCCAAGTTTCTCCCACAGTGCATTTTAGCTAGTTTGGCTTTTTCACTCACCTAGCTGGGGCTCTGTGGAGTTGGGGGGGGGGGGGAGGAAGGCTGGGGCAGCCTGGGATATGGTGTAAGCTGGCCTCCCCAGTCCCCTCTTCTCCAAGGTTGCCTTTGCAAGGGTACTCTCTGCAACTGCTGTGAGGGGAAGGGGGTGGGGAGCTTAGATTCCTGGCTCCTCAGATTCAAGAATCTGAACTATCCTATAGCCCCCAGGCTCTGTCTAAGAGTCCTAGGATTGCTCCATAAATTGTAGTTGTGAGGAGAGAATTTTTCTACAAGTTTAACAGTGGCAGAGAACACCACAGGGTAGGAGAACAAGCTGCAGGTATGATCACAGCCAAACCACCATCCCATGGGGCCTGGAGATTTGATGGAAGACACAGAAGAGAAGGATTTTTACTCCCCTGATGTTGCTGGTAACTGAGGCTACACACAAGTCTTGCCTCAAACCAGGAAGTGAGTGAAAAAAGTAGAGAATCTCTAGCATGAGTACAAGAATGGGACTGGAGAGCTGTTCTCTTGTTTTACTTTTGGTGCCACAACCCCAGACTGGTTTACTAGAAAAAGGAAAGTTCAGATTGTACTACCAATCCCCATGGAAGCACAACAGCAGAATCTACAAACCGGGCTTCCTTCCTTCAGGATAGGTAACCTGGTGCCCTCCAAATGATTCTCGAACTACAATCCTGACAATCCATGACTATCAGCAATGCTGGCTGTGCTTGTGGGAGCTGTCATCCAAAACATATAGAGGGTGCCAGGTTGCATCACTGCTGGAGGAGTACAATGCAATAGGATGAGATTTGTGCAGAACGATTTAACACCAAACCGGCATATGGGAGAGCTGAGAAGTGAGGAAGACAACACCACTTGGCAGTGGTGAGAGAATACAGTTATGCTCCAGGGCAGCGGCCCCTATTCGGGGTGAAACCGTTGGGTGCCCCGTGGTGGAAGGCCGTATTAATATAGTCCACATTTAAGGTGCAATCCTATGCAAGTTTAGACGGGGGCGGGGAGCCCTACAACTCCTAGCATCCTTTCTTCCCCGTTAGATCTTGAATGAGGATTCCTCATGGAGGCTCCGGGCCCGCGGATCATAGAAGAGTACAGATGGAAGGGGTATATAAGGCCATCGAGTCCAACCCCCCTGCTCAATGCAGGAATCCACCCTAAAGCATACTTGACAGATGGTTGTCCAGTCGGATCTCTCCGACCAAAGGAGGGAAGGGGGCGGGACGGTGCATCTTAGCCCTCCCCCCCCCCCGACCTTCTCTGGCTCGTGGGTGAAGGTGCGAGGCTGGGGACCAGCCTGAAGACAGTCTCTCTCCCCCTCCCCGCCCCGTCACGCAAGCCCAGAAGAGAACGGCAGGTGCAATACCGCGGAGGCGAGAAGTAAAAGGGGCTACGGGTGCCGCGCCGGGTCTCACCCAGTCAAAGTCGCAGGGGTTCCCGTCCTCGCGTTGGCTGGGCAGCCCGTGGCATAACGGCGGCACTTTCCGCACCAGGAGGAAGGCAGCCGAGAGCAGAAGCGAGAGCGGGTAGTAGGGTTGGGCGAGCCATCGGCAGATTCCAGGCACGGAGTAGATCAGGGCCAGCAGGGGTGCCAGCACCGCCATTTTCACCTCACACTGACCGACGCCCGGCGCTGCACTACCACCGCCTTCCTGCAAAAGGAATCTTCGTCCGTTCCTTCGGACTCACTGGTCGCCAACGACGCCAATCGAAGAAGAGGCGGAGCCTACAGGAGCACTTCTTGCCTTTATTGGCCGACTCCAAAATCACTCATGGCTATCCAGAACACAAACAAGAGAACATTGTTGTCTCCGGACGCGTTCTATTGACGCAGAAGAGCTATCTAAAATTACGTCACTGACGTCCTAGACGCTAAACCAACCGGAATAGGGTCGAGTTTCCAGGGTAGCTAGCCAATAATAAGTAGAGGAGGGTTCTCTGTCCGCCAATGAAAGCAAGGCGAACGTCGGGGATCTCCAAGATACGGAGCCAATGGGAGGAGATTGCGCGGAGCACGCCGGGATGATGGAGAATTTTTCCGCTCTCTTCGGAGGGGCAGACCCTCCTCCGCCCACCACAGCCGCTGCGCTGGGCTTTGGCCCTGGAAAACCAGGAGGACCCGGGACTGGGCCGCCTCCCGTACCTGCGGTGACTCCTGTCGGAGAGGAGGCGGCGCGCAAAGCGGCGGCGGCGGCCAGCGGCCCTTTTTACCTAATGCGGGAGTTACCAGGTAGTGGCTGTTGGGGGCGGGCTTCGGGGATCTTTGGCCAACCGGAGTTCAGAGGCGGGCGTTCCGTCCGTGGCCAATGCCGTTTGGCAGCATTAGTGTCGTCACAGGGGGATGATCCAATGAGGCAGCCGAGCTGCGCCTGATGGGCACTTTCCCCATCTGCGTGAGAATTTAGTCCCAGCAACTGTCGAAGGTCGCGACTTGGCGGAAACGTAGGTCGGAGGTGACGAGAGCTGATGGGCAGCTGCTGGGACCAGTAAAGAACCAGGGAAGGTCAGGGAGGCGGGCTCAGGTCGCCTGCCTCTGCTTGGCTCTGCCAAACCGGAAGTCGCCCAACTTCATTGTTGACAATAATGTTTACTCCGAAGTAAGTCCCACTGAGTCAAATGGGCATACTCCAAAGTCGGTTCCAAAGCATCATGTTGGTGTGGGATTTAACCCACCTGCTCTCCTGCCGCCCCGATCCCTGCCCCTATTGAAGATCCTGAACGCGCAGCCTCCTTTTCCGTAATATCTCGTGGGGCGACGGTTCGGCTCCGTTCTGGCCCCGTCAGGGAGGGAGCCAGACTACGCGCTGCAGACAACCGCATCCCATTGCACGTGTGCTCGGAAGTAAAGCCCTACTGCTCTCAGTGAGTTTTACTCTCAGCCATGTATGGTTTTGCAACCTTGAAAACATAAGCTGCCTGCCTGCCAGTGTTCATGCAGAGATCGATGTTAATGGAGAAGGGTCCTGTGCTCACGTGCCTGGAAGTATTGTGGCCCTTGACTTATTCCCAAATCACCTCCCCTAAAGGCATCAGGAGGAGAAATGCTACTTATCTTCAGAAAGTAGAGCAGTGGTTTTACTGGAGTATCTTTATCCAGCTTCGCTAAAAGCATTTCAGGTTATATAGAGCAGAACATGCGTTCTTATGATCTAGAATTAGGAGATGGCTGCAGAAGCAGTTTGTACCAAGTTTGAAGGGTTTGCTTGCCAGACTTGTTCTACTGTTATTTCAGATGAGCGAATCATAGCCCACATTGCAATGTTCTTTGTTCCTTGTCAGGCACCACTGAACTAACAGGAAGCACAAACCTGATCACCCACTACAATCTGGAGCATGCTTACAACAAATTTTGCGGGAAAAAGGTGAAGGAGAAGCTCAGCAACTTCCTACCAGACCTGCCGGGGATGATTGACTTGCCAGGCTCTCATGACAACAGCAGCCTGCGTTCTCTAATTGAGAAGCCCCCCATCTGTGGGAGTTCATTCAATCCCATCACCGGGACCATGCTGACAGGTTTTCGTCTCCACGCAGGCCCGGTGAGTGAGAGTTGGGATGTAGGTGGACAAAAGGTGGGATGGAAGAGGGAAGCCTTGACTGTCAATGGGAGAAAAACTCAATAGTGTCATGAACGGAAAGAGGTTCCAGCAGAGCTGGAAAACCTGAGTGTTATACACACCTGAGTAATGCTGTCATGAAACATGGATCTGACAGATTTTGAGAGGGAATACGAATTCACACAGAGTATGTGGATCACAGTGGTAGTGGGATCAGCTTTTGAATTCAGCACCATAGGATCCGTCTTCCTTGTTGGACTAGGCAGTAGTAGGTGGGCTGAAGTTAGGGACAGATCCCAGGCAGAGGATAACAGAGGCTGCCTCCTGTCATGGAGAGAAGTACTGTAGGCTTCCCTGCCCCCTGTTGCAGAGCAGGTATTAAGGTAGGGGTTAATTCCTACCTGAACTCCAAATTAACCCCCTAGTTATGCTCTTTGGAGGGTAGCTTCTCTATTTTATATATGGCATGGAAGATGGCATTCGGATAGTGGCCTTTTCTCCTTCCCATAGCTGAATACCCCCTAGTCCAAGCATATCAAGGGAACTGATTTTGCCAGTCCTTTCATGACAGTAAATTCTGAGCAGGAACAGAGCAGCTCTTGCAGCATACTGAAACCATTTTCCCGCTGGTATGGCTGGCGCTCCTGTTGAAGCCCAGGTTGCTCTGTGGAATGCAGAGATGACTCGGGCGGTTGACATGAACACGCCCAAGCGCCCTCTCCCTCTGAGCAGAGCCCAGCCAGCTCCTTGGTATACACCTGAGCTGAGGGCAATGAAGCAAGAGGGGAGACAGCTAGAACGCAGGTGGAGGAAAACTCGTGCTGAGTCTGATCGAACAAGGGTTAGAGCTCGCTATTGAGCCTATTCTATGGCGGTGAGGGTGGCAAAGACAGTTCTTTCCCACCAGCAATTCATCTTCTCAGTGTCGTCTGGCGGAGCTTTTCTGTGTGGTTCGTGGCCTGTTACATTCTGGGCCAGGCCGAGAGATGGTGGAACCCTCAGTAGCACACTGTGACAAATTTGCACGGCACTTTGAAGATAAAGTCGCTCAGATTCGTCATGAATTGGACGCCACGCTTAATGCAGCTCCACTAGTAGAGGTGTTCAGAGCGCCGTCCGGTCCGGTTTTATTGGATGAGTTTCAGTTATTGAGGCCCGAGGATGTGGACAAGGTGCTTGGCCAAGTCCGGTCGACCACCAGTGTGCTTGATCCTTGCCCCTCATGGCTCATTACATCAAATAAGGAGGGGATCGCTGGCTGGGTCCAGGAGGTTGTAAATGCTTCCTTGAGAGAGGGAGTGGTGCCGGCCTCTTTAAAAGAGGCGGTAATTAGACCACTCCTGAAGAAGCCTAATCTGGACCCGGAGGACGTTAACAACTACAGGCCGGTGGCTAATATCCCTTTCCTGGGCAAGGTGCTTGAGCAGGTGGTTGCAGGACAACTCCAGGCACTCTTGAATGAAATGGATTATCTAGATCCATTTCAATCGGATTTCAGGTCTGGTTTTGGAACAGAAACGGCCTTGGTTGCCCTGTGGGATGATCTTTTGCTGGGAGATGGACAGGGGGAGTGCGACCCTGTTGGTTCTTCTGGACCTCTCAGCGGCTTTCGATACCATCGACCATGGTATCCTTCTGGATAGGTTGTCTAAGCTGGGAGTTGGAGGTACTGTGTTGCAGTGGTTCCGCTCCTACTTGGATGGCCGATTCCAGAAGGTGGTGCTGGGGGATTTTTGCTCTGTGCCGTGGCTCCTACGTCATGGGGTTCCACAGGGCTCTATTTTATCCCCTATGCTGGGGGAGGTTATCCGGAGATGTGGACTGAGGTGTCATCAATATGCGGATGATACCCAGCTCTACCTTTCCTTTTCATCAAACCCAGGTGAGGCAGTAGCTGTTCTGAACCAGTGCCTGGGCACGGTAATGGACTGGATGAGGGCTAACAAACTGAGACTCAATCCAGACAAGATGGAGGTACTGTTAGCAGGTGGTTCATCTGTCCGGCGAGGTGATGTTTGCCCTGTCCTGGACGGGGCTGCACTCTCCCTAAAGGATCGGGTCCGTAGTCTGGGGGTGCTCTTGGGGCACCCCAGACTATCACTTGAGGCACAGGTGAACTCAGTGGCAAAGAGCACCTTTTATCAGCTTAGGCTGATATACCAACTGTGCCCTTATCTGGACGGAGATAGCCTAGCTACCATTATCCATGCTCTGATAACCTCGTTTGGATTACTGCAATGCGTTATATGTGGGGCTGCCTTTGAAAATGGTCTGGAAACTTCAACTGGTACAAAACAGGGCAGCACAGTTACTAACAGGGACTGGCCGATGAGACCACATCACACCAGTCCTTTTCCAGCTTCATTGGCTGCCAATCCAGGTCCAGGCCTGATTCAAAGTAATACATTTTAAATGTATTAACATTTAAAGCCTTAAACGGCTTGGGGTCAGGCTATCTGAAGGAACACCTCCCATATGTACCTGCCCGGACCCTAAGGTCATCCTCAAGGGTCCTTCTCCGCAAGCCCCTGCCAAAGGAAGTGAGGCAGGTGGCTACCAGGAGGAGGGTCTTCTCTGCTGTGGCACCCCGGCTGTGGAATGAGCTCCCTAAGGAGGTTCGCTTGGCACCTACATTATATGCCTTTAGACGCCAGGTGAAGACCTTTTTATTCTCCCAGCATTTTAACAGTCTATAAATAAATTTTAACTGGTGTTTTAAATTTGTAATTTTGCATTGTTGCTGTTTTTATCTGGTTGAGCTTTTATATTGTGTTTTATATTATGGTTTTATACTGTTGTTTTATACTTTGAATGGTTTTAATTTTTGTGAACCGCCCAGAGAGCTTCGGCTATTGGGCGGTATAGAAATGCAATAAATAAATCATTTCCAATTAGGCAGAGAGCTTATTGGGTATGCTTTACCCTTCAGGCACTTCTGAACTAGCATTGCCCATCTCAGCCTTTTCCATTGGGGATGTCTGGTGGGAAAGTGGCCACTAAGGCAATGCTGCATGGGGAAACCCCTGGTCACTTCTAAGCATCAGCATCCCATTTTCCCTGACCAGCTTTCCTGCTCTGGAACAAGAAAGGATGGTGTTTCTTTTCACATTCGCCATAGGGTGGCACCAAACTCTGCATGGTGAGTGGATTTGTCAAAGCCTGCCTCGGGTTGTTCCCTGGCCCAGATGTTGCTGAAAAGGTATAAAGGGTGCTATGAGTGAACCTTTGTCCACAACAGTGTTGATCGGTTAAAACTCTGCAATGCTGAATTTGGAAAGTTGAGGCAGAGAATGAAACTCGGTGCATAAGACCTTAGCTAAATAAACCTAATAGGAACTGTTCCCATGCAAATGATGATGGAGGGCAGCAGTGGAACTAGGTCAGCAAAGATATAGGCTCCTAAGCCCCCCTCCCCTTGAGTGATTGTACCTGTGGTTATTCTCTGTCACAAGAGGATAAGAATGTGGATAGGGTGACATTTTTCTCCCTCTCTCAAAATACTAGAACCCGAGGTCATCGCATGAAGCTGATTGGTGGGAGATTCAGGACAAATTAAAAGAAGGACTTCACACAGCACATAGTTAAATTTTGGAACTCACTACCACAAGATGTAGTGATTGCCACTAATTTGGATGGCTTTAAAAGGGGGTTGGATAAATTCCTGGAGGCGAAGGCTATCAATGGCTACTAGCCCTGATGGTTGTGTGCTATCTCCAGTATTCGAGGCAATAAGCCTGTGTGCACCAGTTGCTGCGGAACATGGGTGGGAGGGTGCTGTTGCACCATGTCTTGCTTGTTCATCCACAGCTGATGGCTGGTTGGCCACTGTGTGAACAGAGTGCTGGGCTAGATGGACCCTTGGTCTAATCCAGCGTGGCACTTATCTTCTTAAGAGACGTGGTGTTCAGTGTACTAATGTGGCTCTTTGTTTCTTTTTTGTGCTGCCTCAGCTGCCGGAGCAGTGCCGCTTAATGCACATCCAGCCACCTAAGAAAAAAAACAAGCACAAACACAAGCAGAGCCGTACTCAGGATCCTGTCCCTCCAGGTAAGACGCTTGCTCTTTGGGCTTTGTGATGCATTGCCTACATAGCATGCCACAACTCCTGCCCCACCCAAGCTGAGTGCCTATTTCATTTGCTGTGTCTCTTCTTGGCAGAAACACCTTCAGATTCTGACCACAAGAAAAAGAAGAAGAAGAAAGAGGATGATCCTGAAAGAAAGAGAAAGAAGAAGGAGAAAAAGAAAAAGAAGGTAAATTGGGGAGACCACTTCCACCGCCAATCTCCGTATTTGTAACTTCAGGTATAGGAGAACTGAACAAAGCTAGGAACCCTGCTCAGAACGTGGTATGAAATCTGAGTTCTCCCCTCTTGGTCTAAAATGCCTTCATGGCCCTTTTTATTGATAGCATTTTTATTCCGCCCTTTAGCCAAAAAGGCTCT
Source organism: Elgaria multicarinata webbii (assembly GCF_023053635.1). Classification (NCBI taxonomy): domain Eukaryota; kingdom Metazoa; phylum Chordata; class Lepidosauria; order Squamata; family Anguidae; genus Elgaria; species Elgaria multicarinata. Next base: position 79,815,579 of record NC_086172.1, on the reverse strand, counting down.
TGAGGCAGGTTACTAAAATCTTCCTTTAGACAGTCCCTGCCCAGAATCTTACAATCTAAAAAACATGACATGAAAGGAAAGGGGATGGGGAGGGAGAAAAGAAGCAAATATAGGCACTAGATTCTTAGTTGCAAAGTTTAGCAGGTCATGGACACAGTGGAAGGCTTTTTCATTATCTTTACATTATCTCCACTTTCTTTCATGTGTGTGTTTTCCTTTTCTATAGAACCGGCATAGCCCTGAACACCCAGGTGTGGGCAGCTCTCAAGCCAGCAGCAGTAGCAGCCTCCGATAAAGCCCTACCAAGAAGTGTGATGGAGAGAGCTCTCCAGGAAGGTGCTACAGAGTTGTTGAGAAAAGGAGTAGCAGCAAGAATGGGGGAGCCACTGCTGACTTCCTCTCCACCTTATGGAGGGCCATGTAGACGATGACTACTGGATGGAACTTCTGAGACTCCATTGGGTTCCCTATAGGAGCACAGACTTTGCCTGGGACATAATGCAGGCTGGTCTCTTTATATGAGAGCCCTGGTTTGTTTGTTTTCGTCTTCTTTTCTTTTGTACAAAATGTTCCTGACCAAGTTGGGATGTGTCTGTCTCACATTTTAATTAAATCTCTGTTGGAGGAGATGCTAATGCTTTGAAGGAATCCTGGCTTGTGCAGCCTCTTTTCCCCATGTCATGGGCTTACAGGCAGCTCTGTATTCTTCTGCAATTAATAGATAATAGGAAGAGACTCCAGAGGGGTTTTCTGTTATAGGGCATAGCCTGAGGCCGGTAGATGAGTTAGTAGTCCGACTGGAAAGAGCTGGTCTGACTACATGCTTTTGAAATAGGAAAGGAGAAAAGCCAGGACTTTAAGACGGGAGAAGAGATATGACAGAGCTGGATTTCATTGTCCAGTTATTCTTGCCAGTAAATAAACTTGCTTTAATATCAGATGGACAGCTAAGTGAAAATTGTTGACCTTTTCCTTTAGCGATGGAAGCACGACAGGGCCAAGAAGGTGCGCTGTAAATCAAAGTACAAAATTGTTGCAGGATTATTTTCCTCAAGGGATCATTTATTAGGTAAAGGCTTCTCTATAGGTTGTTGCTTCTTTTTTTAAACTGATAAGTTTTGATCTTTGCTAGCAGGAGGGGAAAATGAGCAACAGATGTAAGCTGAAGATATGGAATTCTTCTCCAGAAACCTCAGCTGGACAATAGAAATAATTGATCTGCTTTATGCCTTCTGTAGTGTAGCTGTGTTCTTATATACGCTTGCTAAAATGGTGACGTACGTCTTCAGGTGGTGTTCTTATCTGCACCTCCCTGTCTTGCTTCTAAATAACAACAAATCAGTGACAAATCTGCTTGCATCTGCAGCAACAGCTGAAAAAAAGAACCCTGATGGGGTGATGAGAGGAACTTGTTTTAAAACAGCTGCTTCTTGCCTACTGGCAGGGGAATTCCATCACAGTTTACACCAGGATCAGAATGAGATTGGATCTGTGCTTTTATCAGAGTACCTCTTAGGTTCAAATTAGATGTGACATGGGAGATCTCTGGTCAGAACTCCTATGCCTTTCAGTGGGGTGGAAAGAATTAGGGCCCTGGCGGTGGTGGGAAGCAGTAAAAATTGCCTGTCCCAGGCAACAAAAAAAGGGCAGGCCCAATATGGGTGTTGGTCCCTCACTCCCCTGCACTTGCTCAGCAGCTAATCCCAGTTTGGGGTGGGTGTGTCAGTTTCTATCAGGAAAACTGCATGGGGTGCAGTTAACACCTGCCCAAAGTACTGTGGCCTCAGTGCAAATCTTCCCCGTTTTTAACCAAAGAAAAAGATGTTGGGAAATCTGCTCTGGGCCTGCCCCTGACCTTTTGATATAGCTGTAGATAGATGGGGCTTAGAAAGTAAAATGGAGAGGCTTTGGCTAATGCCTTGGTCTATTGTGTCAGCTTTTCATGTGCTGCCTTGCTTGCAAAGGAGGGTTTGCTTCATCCCAAAGGAATGTATTCCATGATGCAAAGGTGTTTGTAGACCAACTCTTGTGTGTATGCTTCATGTTGCTCCGTGACTAACTGGAGAAGGGGCAGGTTTGCACTTGACACTTCCTGTGGAAGAGCTCTGAGTATAGACTACTTCTCTATATAAACTAGAGGAATTTATGCAAATAATATGACCTTCATTAACTCTAGCTGGATACAATAATTCAGGTGGTGAGGTGGAAAGCAAAAATAATGAGGCTTGTTTATGCAGGATACCAAAGGGAGGCATAGGGTTGGGTTCTTTTCCCCCTTCGGTGGATGGAAAAATAGCTAAGCTCTTTGCAGTTGTATGCAAGTTTATCAGCACTTAAGGCTAAAAGGGTTAGAAACTTAGTAATGCACTCCTGCACTGTGAATTGCAGCTGTTTATGTCTGATTTGCATCAGAGCTCTGCAGATTTCCATTTTTAAACTTTCTGGCTGTCGTGTTTGCAAGGAAAAGCATATAAATAAAGTTAGCATTCTGATGAGTCATAAATAGGGCAGCTGGCAAGTAGCAAGACTGTCGAACCTCTGCACCCACGCCTCCAGGATTTGGCTCTAGCTGCCCTTTCATCCTCCAACCCAATGCATCCTGTAGTCCATTGCAGCTATTGAAAAGGGTGGTGTGTTGTAAGAAACAGCAACAATGGAAATAGAGGTTGGTCTGCAATTTCTTCTGTCTGCAAATTTCTACAGATGCACGGAGAGAAGTTCATTGCACAGGATCCTTTCAGGAGAATCTTTCATAATCACCCTCTAGGTTGTATTCCTCCTCGAGGAAATAGATGACATTATCCATAATGTTGGGCTGCCAGCTGTCAAAAGCAGATAAATTTGTGCACAAGTTCTTCTGCTACCTCTACAAAAGTGAATATGTGCCAATAGGCAGCTTGAGCATAGTTATCACCCACTTCAGACAGTGCCTGGCTGTTGGGCACCAGTTGTGAGTTTGATTACTTCCTCCCTTTGGCTGTATTGATTTCCTTCACTACTTCCAGGTATAATAAATGTAATTTATCTCTAACTCTGCATTGAAAACCTACTGCAAACCATAGTTTCTGATTCTAGGCTGGAGGCATAATATGACTACTACGAGCAGACACTTGGCAAATGGAACCAGTTTAGGGGCAGCAAGGTGAGGCTGAGGTGCAAGCTAATAGTGCGATCCCTCTGGTCAAACTGTTACTGTCTGCTTATTACAGCTGCCCTAGTTGATGTGTATATTTTTGGTGTAAAATGTGGATCCCAGTCCTAATACTACACCCATACATGTTTGTGTTGAGTGGCTGGTATTACCTAAATGTAGGGTATTCCTGTAAATACAAGCACCTTGCCCCTGCTTTGTTTATTCAGTTACTTGTGCATGGTCTTTGGTAGACCTAGGTGGCTGTTCTGTATGGCAGCCTTCCCCAACTGGCCGCCCTCCAGACTTTTTTTTACTCTTCTTGCCAACAATCCTGACCACTGGCCATGCTGGGTGGGGCCAATAGGAGTTGGAGTACATAACATTTGGAGGGTACCAGGTTGGGGAAGGCTGCTGTAGGGCAACAGGGGTTGGTTGCTGCAGTGCTAGAGCTCTAGGAGGCTGGTGGTGAACTGGCCTGCTGGATTCAGTACTGGTAACACAAAACACTACCTTGAAGCTCAGAAGGCCCCGTTTCAACCCCAGTGCTGCTTCTTACTTTCCCCAGCTGTGTAGCTAGACATCTGGCAGCCAGGCAGGACTCATATTTAGACTAACTCCCCTGAGGTGGGACAAAGCACTCCAGAAGGGGAACTTCTGGTGGGAGCGGAGGAGACTGGAGTGTCCAGTTATCCTAAGATGAGTCCTTCTTTCCTTCCTCCTCTGATTCGCCCTCACTGGACTGGCTGAAAAGTCCATTCAGCAAAAAATCTAAGAGGGCAGAGAGACAAACATCACCTTACTGGTCCTTCTTCCAGCTTCAGCCCAGGGTCTGAGTTCGGGGGCTTCCAAACAGTGAAGATGCAGTCCATAAGTTTGCTCCCTAAACCTATACTAAGTTCTAGATGTAAAATCTAGTATATTTTCAGTGTAACACAACTGTTGGCCTTCGAATAATTTGACTGCAGTTTCCTTAACTCTCAGTATATTCGTTGAATAGCTGAGCACTATGGATCCAAAAGAGCAATATTAGAGAGATTCCATCGCTATCTTCTTACCTTACCTCTTCTATGGAAAACAAAATAATTATGATAATAATAAAAGTTGACTTGCTCTTCTAACCCATATAGTCAACAAAATAAAATCTATGTAATACAATAAAGGAAAAGAATGAGCATTCTACTCCCCTTCCCATCATCTCTATCCCACTTCTCCCATGCATCTAAATTGAAGCCATTGCTACAAGATGGGGCCAACTGCCCCCTCTAGTAATAGATGGTCTCTGAACACCGAAGGGCAGCTAAGGAATACTCCCCTCCTCCCATCCCAGAAGTATCACAAGCTTTGTCCTACAGTGCTGGCACTACGTAAAGGGAAGGGAGGGAGGAACATTGCTTCATACACAAAACCTATTTGGGATTTGGCTGGGGTGGGGGACACGTGTGGCCCTTCAGATGCTGCTGGACTACAACACTCGTCAGCCCTAGGAAGCATAGCCAATAGTATGGGATGATGAGAGTTGCAGTCCGACACCCTCCGGAAAGCCACATGTTCCCATTCCTGGACTAAGCTATCCTGTGTCGGGGTGAGCAAATTGGCTTCCACTGCAACAGCTCCAACTGTATTAAGAAACCACATCCAAACCAGGTTGGAGAAGAGAGTCTTGTCGTCCAAATCAGCTCCCTGTGAGTAGCCACGCGTGTTGACAAAAAAAACACTCCAGTGGTGGTTTGAAAGAAACTTTACTTTAGGAATAAGCAACTTTCCATCCTAGGGTAAGATGGCTCAGTTCAGCCATGTGGTCAGCAGCCCATGAGGCAGGGAACAAGAAGAAGGAGGAAGTAGAAGGGAGGAGACAGGAAAGGGAAGAACAAACATCCCAGCAATCCCCTCCCACCTTGTTCAGGTACACATTAACCCTTTAGCTGCAGGTTCAGTGTCCTGTAACCCGAGTTCTGCTAACAGAGAGAAGCAGATAGTTTCACTTTGCTCCTATAAAATTCTCTTGGACATGGTAAATTGGGTGGAAGCCGCGCCTCACCCAGACACAGGTGAATGGAAGCATGGTTAGCTTCTACACGAAGCACTGCACTGAAACCAATTTTGAGCCGGAAGAAAAATGTGCTCGCCGTATCTGACAATGCAAGTAGGAGGACAGGCCTCTTATTAACTAGGCCTCTAGGGAGATGTGCAGTATTTCCTTAGAGAGATGCTTTACACCGGTGGTGCACAACTCAAACTACCTGAAGGCCACTTTATTGTTAAGCATTAAGGTGCCCCCACACACTTTTAACACAGTTGTGTCAGAAACTTTCGGAAGCCACAGCCCACTTTTAAGAGGCACAAAACCTTACCCTCAGTTGACGTGTCTGTGTGTGTGTTTCATAGATAAATGAATACGTACAACTCAGCCGCAAAGATGAAAGAAGGTGTGATTATAAATGCAAAAGACAGGTGTCCCACATTACTATGTGGCGCAGAAATGTCAACCGAGGCCCAGCCAAAAGAGTAAAACATTCCATCAGAGTGGGTGTGACTGCTCCCAAACAGTACTGCCAACAGAAGATGGTGTACAGAAACAACTGAAGAGGGACAATCGCTTTCACTAATGAGCTAGGTTTAGTAAAGTTAGGGTTAGCGTCAAACCTGCCAAAAAAATCCAACCCAGTAGCTTCGTACCAGAGCTTGGCTTTAAAACTTTTTTTGTTGGAAGTGCACTAATGTTCAAAGTCTCTTACAAAATGGCAAACCGACTCATAGTTGCCATACTTCATTAGCAGGCAGGAGTGGGTGACACCCAGTCTGATTAGATCTTTCAGTCTTTTGACTGGGTCTCATTTTCATGTGTGTTTTGCATGGCAAAAGGTCACACCCTTACTTGGCCTCCTGGCTGTTATGTGTCTGTGCATGTGTGTATCTGCCATTGTAGGCTAACACTCCATACTTCTCTCTCTCTCTATGCAACCCATGACACCTATCTTCTCTTTCTATATAATACCACAAGGCTTTTAAATATCTTTCAGCCTGAGGGCTGAATTTCATTTTGGAGAAGCTCTCAGGGGCCACCTTCCAGGGGTGGCTGGGGCCAACATACCAGCATATTTTTTGCTTTTAAAGCTCTTACTGTCTATAACCAAGCCTTAGGAGAGGCATTTCAACATTTTTGAATTGGGGGGGGGACTACAGAGAAGCTGGGACACTACCAAATGATCAGTGGCTGAGGGAATAATAATAATAAATTTATTTCTTACCCGCCTCTCCAATTTGATCGAGTCGGTGAACAACAATAAACAATAAAATACATAATACTCAATTAAAACATAATATACATTGTTAAAACATCAGAGAGAGATATCATTTTGGGAACCCTGGAGAGCCAGTTTTGGCCCCCAGGTCTAGGATCTGCACCCTCTGCAACCCATCCCCTTTATTCATTCCACAGGTTGATCTGCACCCTCATCTTGTAAGAATGCAAGAGGCCTGCTGGATCAGACCAACAATCTCTTCTTGGGCAAGGTGTTTAAGTGGGTGGTTGTTGGTCAACTCCAGGCACTCTTGAATGAAACTGATTATCTAGACCCGTTTCAACTGGGCTCCAGGTCTGGTTTTGGAATGGAAACTGCCTTGATTACCCCTTAGGATGACCTTTGCTGACAGAGGGACCGAGTGTTTGATCCTGTTGATTCTCTTGGCCCTCTCAGTGGCCTTCAATTCCATTAAGCATGGTATCTTTCTGGGCTGGGTGTTGCTGGCATTGTGTTGCAGTGATTCTGCTCCTACTTGGATGGCCAAATCCAGAAGGTGATGCTGGGGATTATTGCTCTGTGCCTGGGCAACTATGCTATCAGGTTCCACATGACTCGCTGTTCAATATCTACATGAAATCACTGGGGGTGGTTATCCAGAGGTGTGGGCTGAGGTGCCATCAATATGTGGCTGACACTCAGCTCTGCTTCTCCTTTTCATCAAATACTGGTGTGGCAGTGGCTTGTTCTGAACCAGTGCCTGGACACGGTAATGGGCCAATAAACCGAGACTCAATCCAGAAAAGATGGAAGTTCTGTTCATCTGCCCCGCTAATGTTCAACCTGTTCAAGAGGGGATTGCACTCCGCCTAATGGATCAGGTCCATAGTTTGGGGTGGGGGTGGGTGCTCTTGGAACCAACAGTGTCATTAGAGGCACTTGTGGATTCTGTGGCACGGAGCTCCTTTTATCAACTTAGGCTGATAAACCAACTACAACTTTGTTCAGATAAGAACAAAGATGGCCTACTCCGAGTTATCCATGCTCTGGTAAGCTCTCATTTGCATTACTGCAATGCTTTATACATAGGATTTCCTTTGAAAATGGTTCAGAAACTTCAGCTGGTCCAAAATAGGGCAGTGAGACTGTTAATGTTGCTCCAAATGACAGCCCAGATAGATGCGACGGCCAGGAGTGCCTACTATCAGCTTCGGCTGATGTGCCAGTTGCGCCTCTTCCTAGAGTTGGAAGACCTAAAGATGGTAGTGCACGCACTGGTAACTTTGAGGCTCAACTTCTGCAATGTGCTCTACATGGGGCTAACTTTGTGCCTAGTCCAGAAACTTCAACCAGTTCAAAATATGGCAGTCAGACTGGTCACCGGTTCACCTAGGGTGACCACATCACACCAGTTTTAAAATCTCTTCACTGGCTGCCAATTAGTTTCCAGGTGAAGTATAAAGTGTTGGTTATCACCATTAAAGCCATACATAGTTTGGGTCCAGGCTACCTGCGGAATCGCCTTCTCCCATACAATCTGCCCTGCACACTCAGGTCCTCTGGGAAGAATTTACTCCAACCAACAAAAACAAGGCTGACAACTATTACCCAGAGGATCTTTTCTTCTGCTGCTCCCAGTTTGTGGAATGGCTTGCCAGGAGAGAAGTCGTCAACTTAACAGACTTCTGGAATTTAAGAAAGCCATAAGGACTGATCTCTTCTGGCAGGGTGTTCTACCCAGCTGAATTTTAAGATGCCTTTTTAGTAATGTGCTGCTTTTAATAATGTATGTTTTAAATTTTAATTAGTTGTATGTATTTTACAGTGTTTGCATTTGTGTTGTGCCCTGCCTCCATCCAGAGGGAGAGGCGGGTAACAAATTATTATTATTATTATTATTATTATTATTATTATTATTATTGACTGGCCAATATGATCATATTATGCCAGTACTTCTCTATCTGCACTGCATTTCCAGGTACAATTCAAAGTGCTGGTATTAATATTCGAAGCCCTAAACGGCTCAGCCCCAAGTTACCTGAAGGATCATCCCCTTGCATTATCTGCCCAGACCCTAAGGTAGTTTTCAGCGGTCTTTCTCTGGGAACTCTCAGCAAGGGAAGTGAGGTGGGTAGCTACTAAGAAGAGGGCTTTTTCTGTTGTGGCACCCCAATTAAGGATAGGGCTGTGCACGGACCCCCGATCCGCTCTGGATCCTGAGATCAATGCGGTGATCACTAGAAGCCAACATGGATTTGTCAAGAACAAGTCCTGTCAGACTAATTTGATCTCATTTTTTGATATGGTAACCTCCCTTGCGGACTGTGGGAATGCTGTGGACGTCATATATCTTGACTTCAGCAAAGCTTTTGACAAAGTACCACATGAACAAACTAGCTAAAAGTGGGCTAGATGGAACAACTATTAGGTGGATTCACAGTAGGCTACAGAATCGGACTCAAAGAGTACTTATCAATGGAACCTTCTCAAACTGGGGAGAGGCAACGAGTGGGGTACCGCAGGGCTCAGTCCTGGGCCCAGCGCTCTTCAACATTTTTATTAATGATTTGGATGAGGAGGTGCAGGGAACACTTATCAAATTTGCAGATGACACCAAATTGGGTGGGATAGCTAATACCCTGGAAGACAGAAACAAACTTCAAAGTGATCTTGATAGGCTGGAGTGCTGGGCTGAAAACAACAGAATGAAATTTAATAGGGATAAATGCCAAGTTCTACATTTAGGAAATAGAAACCAAATGCACAGTTACAAGATGGGGGATACTTGGCTCAGCAATACTACAAACGAGAAGGATCTTGGAATTGTTGTAGATCACAAAGTGAATATGAGCCAACAGTGCGATATGGCTGCAAGAAAGGCAAATGCTATTTTGGGCTGCATTAATAGAAGTATAGCTTCCAAATCATGCAAGGTACTGATTCTCCTCTATTCAGCACTGGTTAGGCCTCACCTTGAGTACTGTGTCCAGTTCTGGGCACCACACTTCAAGAAAGATGCAGACAAGCTGGAGCGTGTTCAGAAGAGGGCAACCAGGATGATCAGGGGTCTGGAAACAAAGCCCTATGAAGAGAGACTGAAAGAACTGGGCATGTTTAGCCTGGAGAAGAGAAGATTGAGGGGAGACATGATAGCACTCTTCAAATACATAAAAGGTTGTCACACAGAAGAGGGCCAGGATCTCTTCTTGATCCTCCCAGAGTGCAGGACACGGAATAACAGGCTCAAGTTAAAGGAAGCCAGATTCCAGCTGGACATCAGGAAAAACTTCCTGACTGTTAGAGCAGTACGACAATGGAATCAGTTACCTAGGGAGGTTGTGGGCTCTCCCACACTAGAGGCCTTCAAGAGGCAGCTGGACAAGCATCTGTCGGGGATGCTTTAGGGTGGATTCCTGCATTGAGCAGTGGGTTGGACTTGATGGCCTTGTAGGCCCCTTCTAACTCTGCTATTCTGATTCTATGAATGAGCTTCCCAGAAATCATTGTGCTTTTTTTAGTGCCAAGCAAAGACCTTATTTTCCCAGGCATTCTATTTTAAATATATTACTGTATTTTAAATCTTTGCACTTCTGTTAGGTTTTATTTTATATTGTACTTTTAAACTTTTATATTGTATTTTATCATGTCATGTATTCTGGTTTTAGTTGGTTGTGAATCATCCAGCTTCAGCTATTGATCTGTACAGAAATGTATGTATTTATTTATTTCTATGCAAGTGAATTATTAACTAGGCACATTTTCATAGGTTTGGAAAGCAGTAGAAATCATGAACACTGCCAAACAGTTAACAGATGCTGAGAGATTAGGGTTTGTACTTACTTGCAGAAACCCCATGCAGCCCACATGTTATCCAAATAATTTAGCAGTCACCACTACTAATCATGTCTGCAGCACTTTTAATTAGAAAAGTGCTTGACAAACTTTGTTTGACCTCACAACAACCCTGTGAGGTAGGTCACTATTATACCCCCTTTTTAAAAAATGGGGAACTAAGGCCTAAAATTACTTGATAAATGAGGCTATGCCAGATGCAGGAGTTGGATTCACATCTCCTACCTAAACTCTAGCCATATGCTTTGCACACTGACCTTCAGGAAAGAATGCAGTTATACATCAGGAGTGTGGCTGTTTTGGAACACTTGCCATTTGTTTCTTGCAGCCCAAACCAGGAACTGTGGAATCATGTTCCACTAGTTGCCCACTATGCATAAGTTTCCCTCTGGAGCAGATTTAGGGAGCAAGCAGGGGGCTGCAGGGGAAGGGAAACTCACATAGCATTAGCAGAAGTCCATTTGCTTAACGTTGGACGTAGCCAAGAAGTACAAATAGTATTCTGTGCAAATGAGTGGTAAGAGATATTCAAAGCCGGGAACCCAAATTTGGTTTAATGGCAATGCAGAAGAACTAAGAGAGACATGAAGCCCAGAAGACAAGTCAGGTAAGGAGAATCTGAAAGAACTGTGCATATCCCACTCATAGAAAGAGGTTAAAGGATGTTGTTGGCAGGGTCAAAATATAGCATAGATACAGGAGGGGGCTACAAAAAAAGTATAGGGGGAACTGCCTAGACAATGCTTTTCATAACCTAATGCCCTCCAGATGTCTTGGACTACTACTCTCATCATCCCCACCCACTGGCTGTGCTAGCTGGGGATGATGGAAGTTATAGTCCAAGGTAACTGGAGGGCATCAAGTTGCAGAAGGCTGACCTAGAGGGAAAAGCTGCTCAGCAAAGTAATCAGCTTTTAGGGACATTGTAGATCCACCTCCCTTAATGATTGCAAAGGAAATGCTAGGCAGATCATAAGGCCAGGAAATGCTCAAAGGCCACCAGGTCAAAGTAAGGACTTTCCACACGATCACTCCTGGTATTGCACTGACTGACTGACTGACTGACTGACTGTCTGTCTGTCTATCTATCTATCTATCCTATCTATATATCACCAATTATGTGTATGGCATTTTACAAAGAACAGGTTTGACAGGTTCACATTCTAAGAGGTACAATCTAAAAAACATGGGGAAACAGAGGAGAGAATGGAGGCAAGAAAAAAAATGGGGGAAGGACATACAATTATTTTAATTACATATGGTTTGTTTTAGAGAGAGCAAGACCTAATAACATCCCCCAAATCAGATTGCCAGCAGAGTACATGGTTCCAAATGTTTTAAGGAAGACATGACATGCACAAGGGAAGTCAGCAACAGCACCTCCAAAGTCCTAGCTCACTGGCCACTTTAATTAGGAGGAAATACCACCTTTTTCATCTGATAGAGTCTAACTGCTATGCATTCAATAGAAATTCAACAGGTGAAGCACCCATCATAGAATTCCTGCACAATTAAAGGCAGGGATTAGACAGAGCCTGTCTCTTTCAATTTGCACTGTATGTGAATTTGCTGCATTGTGGTATGGAAGCATGTCATTGCAAGGCACACTGTCCAGAGAGGGCACATAGACAGCCTTGTCCTCTAGCAAACAGACAAAAGAACAGAAGCTAGATAATGAAAAGCCATTTACAGGGTTCCCATGATCCTCACTTGAATTAGATGTTATTATAAAGCAGCCTGATGATTCCCACCCACAGGCTATGGGACTTAAATCTTTCTACAATCCTGTTAGTCTGGATAGGGAACTCCCTTTTCTTGCAGATTAGTTACTATGGGATTATAGCCAGCTTTCATGAAAGTGCTGGTCAGATAGCCTCCATGACTATACCACTACAGCCTTAGTCAGCTCTTCCAGGTGATAAACTGGTATCTGGAGATCTAAGCTAGTTTCAAATGCTCCTCCTTCAGGCAAAGTAGAACATCAAGGCTCTGGTTCAGAACTGTAATTGGGACAATTAGCACTCTTGCTGCCTTCAACAGGAGGATTCCTTAGTCACCAAAGAGCTTAAGAACACATTCAAACACAAATATATGTAACTCACAAAGGCCACATACAACTATGGAAACTGAATCACTCAAGAAGACCTAAACCCATTACCACTGGCTACAGGCCCTGATGGCTACAAGCTTTCTCTTTCTCTTCTAAAGAGAAAATGTTGGTGTCTTTAATTATAGACTACCCTATAAATGTTTGATGTCTAATATTTTCATCAGTGTGCAATAAAAACGAGAGCTCGCAGACTTGTCAGTGTGAATGGATAATCCACTAATTACATGCACACAAAAACCCCACCCACAAACCTCAGTTGGAATGTTGTCTTTGTTTACACTCACTTTTGGTGGAAAATAGTTTAAAATATTTGATTGTGCTGTAGTTTTATTATTCTTACACAGTAAACCGCTTTGAGGGCCTAGCAGGATATAAGTTTAAAATTAGCATGATGAGCAAAGAATAAAGTTTATACCTTTGAGATGAAAATGAATGTGTGGCTTTTTAGCCCTGCAAAGAGATGGTTAAAAACAGCATTACAACTGCACTTTTACAAAAGTTATTTAATTGTGGAAGTTGAAACCATAATAAAGGATTGTTACATTTAAGAAAAGGGAGAATGTTAGCACAAAAAATGTTCATTAATAAATCCAGTTTTTATATTAGAACTTTTCTGATTAGGAATGAATTCCTGCAAGTTTCAGGAAGCATAGTAACATTATATAACTTGAAGCTTACTCTATAATGTAATTAGTAAACTGTAATCATGGTAGTGGTTTTAGGTTAACTCTGTACCACCACCACCACCACCTTTCTAGTATCAGAGAAATCAGAGAGTACATGCCAGAGATCTTAGACTAGGAAAACTGCTCAACATTAATCTCATAGAATAGCAGAGTTGGAAGGGGCCTACAAGGCCATCGAGTCCAACCCCCTGCTCAATGCAGGAATCCACCCTAAAGCATCCCTGACAGATGCTTGCCCAGCTGCCTCTTGAAGGCCTCTAGTGTGGGAGAGCCCACAACCTCCCTAGGTAACTGATTCCATTGTCGTACTGCTCTAACTGTCAGGAAGTTTTTCCTGATGTCCAGCTGGAATCTGGCTTCCTTTAACTTGAGCCCGTTCTTCCGTGTCCTGCACTCTGGGAGGATCGAGAAGAGATCCTGGCCCATCCTGGCCCTCCTCTGTGTGACAACCTTTTAAGTATTTGAAGAGTGCTATCATGTCTCCCCTCAATCTTCTCTTCTCCAGGCTAAACATGCCCAGTTCTTTCAGTCTCTCTTCATAGGGCTTTGTTTCCAGACCCCTGATCATCCTGGTTGCCTTCCTCTGAACACGCTCCAGCTTGTCTGCGTCCTTCTTGAATTGTGGAGCCCAGAACTGGACGCAATACTCTAGATGAGGCCTAACCAGGGCCGAATAGAGAGGAACCAGTACCTCACGTGATTTGGAAGCTATACTTCTATTAATGCAGCCCAAAATAGCATTTGCCTTTCTTGCAGCCATATCATGCTATTCTAAAAGCAGGGTTTAATTCTAACTGCCACGTTTGAGGGCAAGAATTCCCTGCTTTACTGTATTCGCTAATGATCTCAGGACTTCACATCTTTCATGATCTCAAAGGCCTCTGTCCTATTGCACTGTTTGCCTACCCTACACAAAATAATATGGCCCAATCTGTTAAGGATGTTGGGTGGAAATATTTGCCTTAGTTCAGGAGACAGTTGATCTTCAGCTTTCTTCTTCGCCAATTGCACTGTAAATGTATATTCAGAACAGAATTGAACTAAAAAAAGTATCCTCCCCAACATGACCTTTGAAACCATTCACCAGACTTTGGAAGCAAGGTTACACGTTCCATTGGTATTCTTTATCATTCTCCATCTTACAACAGCATTTTGCTAGCCAACTTTAAAGACATGTGATCTGTATTACAATACCAAGGTCCATGGTTATATAATAGGAGCAATTCTTGATAAGCCTCTATCTTTTGTACTGAGGTTGAATTTTTCTCTCATCAGAAATTGTACATCAAAAAATGAAGTTGATTTCCAATTTTTTCTGTATTAGGCGTAGTCACTTTAGAGCAACTGTGTGATTGAAGAACCTCCATCGCTTCAAGATTAAGAGCCGAACGACATGTGACATGAATTGCACGTAATCAATGGATGTTTTTCTAAAGGTAAACAGCTACACCAGGATCAGAAGTGTGTTGGGCAGAGAAGGGAAACATAAGCCTTTCTCCTCCTTGCCATGGTCCTCACAAACATCCCCCTGTCCAGAACTGTTATTTGAACTTCTCTCTCAATGCAAGTAAGTAGCTGAGATGAGACTTTTTGTCAGGAGCATCACAAGGCGGAAAAAGATGCCCCCTTCCTAGCCTACCACAGTCCCGATGCTGCCTCTCCTCCATCCTACTGGGATGAGAAACATTAAAGAGAAGTGTATGTTAATTCCTTCTACCTAATTGATGTCATGTCTGGGTTTGCCCTTAATTTGGTTGCAATTTTGAAGAACATCTTGCAGTTTGTATTCTGGCTCAGCACTTGTAATGTAGATGTCGGAATAAGCACTCCTCACTTACCTGAGAAAGCCCTTTACATCAGTAGAAGGCTTGTAGTGCCAATTCCCTTGGGTCAGAACCTTGCAATGCCCTACTGGATCAATGTGGGCGGTAGAGCAGGCGTTATGAAAAGACTATTACTAGATCCTCTACCCCTTTCCCTCCCACCCGTACAAAACAAAAACTACACAAGCATGGAGGGAGTGGCTCATTATATTTTTTTATTCCTCATTTTAAAATGGCTAGTCATAATAAAAATAAAAGTGTGGCTCAGTGAAGACCACAATTAAGATATTGCCATAGAGAAAGAGTCAGTAGTGACTAGAGATTGTTGGATTCCTGGGTTGCTCTGATTTTTTACTTTCATAGGCGTTTATGGGTGGA
Source organism: Elgaria multicarinata webbii (assembly GCF_023053635.1). NCBI lineage: Eukaryota > Metazoa > Chordata > Lepidosauria > Squamata > Anguidae > Elgaria > Elgaria multicarinata. The sequence goes on along the minus strand of NC_086172.1, from coordinate 79,800,355 downwards.
GAAACATTTTTGGCATATGGAAAAATATTGCTTTTTGGTTTGTTTTTTCCTCTTCTTTCTCTTGCCCAGTTTGTAAATAAAGAACCGTGACACCACAAGAAATCAATATGGAGCAATTCATAAAAGCAATGTAAAAAAGCAGGGGAAACCACCTGGGGGGAGGGGTTTACTAAATACAGTATTTCCACGTAAGGGACCCAAGCCCCAATGCCATTGCCACCCTCCTCCTGCCACTCAGAACCCCAAGCACCTTCCCAGGCCCTAGAACTCTGCATGCGGTTCTGCCTGAGTTGCAGGGGATTGTGTGCTTTTACTGGAAGTCATTTTCTTAAAAAGTCAACGTCAGCCTGGAAGCTGAAAACGCCCCTGGTTTTCTGAAACCTTCTAAGCACCCCAGGAAAGAGGCATTGACTCATGGGGAAAGTCTTCCAGCGCAATATAGCTCAAATGAGCAGGGATGCGGAAGGTGATGGCCTCTGTATGCTCCTTTCCGGAATGGACAATCCAGAACTGCATACAAGGCAAGCTCATGCCTGGGAACAGGCACTGGGATGACTAGGCCAGGTTAAATGCCACGCTGGCATTTCCTCAGCCCTACTTGTCCTGGCGTGGTGGCTTTACAGAGGTTTCGTTGGGGATTGGGGGGGGGCTGCCCGAACCATTCAAAGTAAACCAATTAGCTGATCTAATACATGCCTCTAGACTCCCCTGAACTTAAATGCCCCTGAACTTAACTTAACATGTGGTTTCCTCAGGCCCAGCTAATGGGGTCTGCCTGGGCCTCCCTCCCTCAATATGGGTAGATATATAATTTCTTTTTATAGTTATATTTATATATTTATAGATATTTATATATACACACACCCAGTAACTCAGAAGAGGAAAAAATAGAATCCGTAACAATAATAAAAAAAATAAAAAAATGATCCACTCCTACTGCGCTAGGTGAGCGATTGCACGAGGTCCACAATTGACTGTCCTGTTGGTAGTGGGGCAAGCTTCAGCCTGCACCTTCTCCCACAGAGAGGTGCTGATAGCATGCCCCTCCCCTTCTCTCTCGGCAGTGTGTGCTACAAATTGCAGTCTCTTGGTTGTTGAGAGGAAGAGTGCAGGCTGTGGAGGTGAGCAAGGCTGGATCCTGCTGTAGTGTTTAGGGACTCTCCCAATCCCAGATAGTTTAGTTTTAAAAGGTAATTGTCCCCTGTGCTCTCTCCCACCCTCCAAAAATTAGGTTTGTTAAAAAAAGAAAGGGGGAAAAAAGAAAATAAAGGTCCATGCATGCGATGGGGTAACCATCTGCTGAGCAAGTTCCTGTCTCCTGCTCATCAGGGACAGGACATTTTGGAATCAGCCAGGGAGGAGTAGACAGCGGAGAGATCACCTCCTCATACAGAAATTTCATACGTAGTCCCACCCACTCCAGAGACCTTCTTGACTCCTCCACGAGTAGGGCTGCTGAGAGGTGGCTGGCCAGGGGTGGGTGAGGTTGAGCCCAGGTTCTTGGGCTGTCCATTGGACTTGCTGTAGGAGGGTCTCGTCTGCACCTCGTCTCTGGGGAAAAGGAAGGATAAAAGGGTGTCAGGAAGTGACCACTCATTCAATGGCAATGGAAGTGGAGGATGTCTCACACTCAGGATAAGGAAAGGAAACCTTGGGATACAACTTGCACTGCCTGGGGTAGCAAAAAGGGAACAGAACAGTGGATTGTTAATATCCACAGAAGACTGGCATAGCACTCTAAACACTTTACAATACCAGCAAGTTGGAGCCAGTCATACACTTGTCTAGCAGAGGATGGGACCTTACACATCCAGAACTATTAGGAAAGGATGCCACACATACCCAATACAGCACTCTCTGGAAAGAATGAAAGGAAGGAGGTGCACTGCATAAGAAAAAAGACTTCCCAGGAAAGTGACAAGATTGGTCACACTTCCACCATTTTCAGAAGGGCAGATGTTTTCTTAGAGCCTGTGTCTTGTCTCACCCCACCCCACCCCACCCCACCCCCATGATGATGGACTTGAGTTTCTCTCACATGCACACAGACAAGGAAGGGAAGAGGAACATACTGAGGGCATATAGAAGGAAGGGCAGTCTCATTTAGAATATTTTTATATATGAAGTACAAAATCAGGCAGGCATCACACAGAAGATCTAGGGATCTTGTATAGAAGCCAATGACCATCACACACACCCAAGGAAAGTGAGGATGCTCAAATACACACATATTACAAAAAGGAGCGTGATTCTATGGGATTTGCACTGTGTTGTACACTGAAGGGTGAGATAATGGCTTGGTTCACACACTGGAGGGCAGGAAGGAAAATGGGAAGGAAGGAAGGGGAAGACGAGAGCAGACACTATTTGTAGATCACCCCCAGCCAATCCCTCCAGATGCTGCTGAAAGAAATAAAAATTATCTTGGGGTCCTTGGTCACAGCAGTGATGGGGCAGGGCTGAATGTGGCTCATCCTTTGCCAAGTCAAGGAACACTTAAAACACGAGGCAGGTGTCACTTGTACTTACTTTGGTGCCAGTAAAGGCTGCAAGGCCACCTCCTCAGTCTCTGGGACGATGGCCTGGGGCGACTGTTTTTGGCTGCTGTAAGACACAGATTTGCTCAAGTGGGAGGCTGCAGGCTGGTCTGGTGAGCCCAGTGAGCGCACTCTGAGTGCATGTGGTGGCTCTGGCTTGCCAAAGCGAGGTGCCACTGGGCGGGTGAGTGGGTTCTTGCCCAGGGGTGAGCGCTTTGAATCGTCCGAGGAGGAGCTGGTACGTGGGGCATTGCTGGAGCCTGGTGTGGATTGGATGCCTGAGTCCCCCAGCCCCGTGTCCTCCTCTTTGGCCAGGGGCGGTGGCGTAGGTGACTGCTGAAGCAGCTTCTCCCGCTCCTGCATGGAGGCCACAATGTGGCGTGAAAGATTGTCATAGCGGACAGGTGAAGAATCACGGGGTGGCTGGTGCTTGGGAGAACCAGAGCTTGGGAAACGACTGTGCAGGTCAGCCTCCCGCTGTTGGGCAATACGGGCAGAAAGGAAAGGTGACGTATAACCCATGGGGGGATCTGGCTCTGGGCCCGCCTGCACTGACTCAAAGTCAGGGCTATCAGAGGGTGTGAGAAGACTGTCATATGACAAACTCCCATTGCGTGTCTGGTTCACCAAGCTCTTGTAAGATGTGGAAGTGGTGCCCTCAGAGCGGATTGACTGCAGATGGCCCATTTCAAAGCCTGTGCCTTGGGCAGACTTGAGGCTGGAGGAGCGGGAGCCACTTGAAAGTGGATCAAAATGGAAACTCTTGCCAAAAGTGGGAGAACGAAAACTCTCTGGCTCCAGACTTGGCTCAGAGCGGTAACTGGGGTTTCGGCTGCTCTCAGCAATGGAGGTCGGCTCCTTCAGGCTATCTCCTCGGCTTAGCTGCAGTGGGAAGGGACAGATAAGACAGTAATTTGCAAGCCTGGTGGTTCATAATTACTCAAAAATATGGAGTACAGAGTTTTCTTCCTCAATATGCCCCATAGCCACAGACCTTTATTACTAGAAAAAACCCTCAGCTTTCTTAATGCAGAAACCCCAATTCTACAAGCACATTATAAACACAATCACTCAAACTAGACAATTTAGTTATTTACTTATTGAATGTCAGTGTGGTTTAATAGCTAAAGTATTGGGTCTGGACATGGGTTAAAATCCCTCTATCAAGCCCACTGGGTGACACTGGTCCAGTCGTACTGTCTCAAACTAACCTACCTCACAGAGTTATTTGAAGATAAAATAGAATAACTCCATGTATTTATTTATTTATTTATTGCATTTTTATACCGCCCAATAGCCGAAGCTCCCTGGGCGGTTCACATGTATGTCACCCTCTGAGAAAGGGAAAGATACAGATGTAAAAATATATAAAGTTTTAAATGTTATTTAGGGCACAAATATGATGAGGAATGGCAAACTTCTCTGTGTCCTGTTTGCATTCTGTCTGGTGGGCATGCGGGCACCTGGTGAAAGCTTGCAGCCGTTTTTTTATCCATGAGCTGCAATTCTGTAGATATTGTGGGTGGGAATATTTACAGAAATCACAATTTGCACAAATTCATGGCCATAAATAGAACAATTTGCTCCAAACTGCAGGTGTAAAGGACCATTTACAGCTGCAAATTTGTGCAAATAGCTATTTCTGTAAATGTTCCCACCTGTGATTTTGCACAAATCTGCATTTGTGCAAATCACAATTTCCACAAACAAGCACAAAAAATGCCTCAGCTTTCATACCTACAAAAAAGGGAGATCTACATCAGGGATCTAAAGCAGATTTGTTTCAGCCCGGCTAGGCTCTCTTACGGCTAAATGACATCAGTGGATGTGGCTAGAGCCACTGTCATCATCCCTTTGCCCATTTTGCCTTTCTCTGTGCTGGGAGAGGCATGGAGAAGGGGAATTGGCTTGTGTCAGAAGGAGCAGCTGCTTCTCTTGATGCTGACTGAATCCCTGGTTTGTGCAGTATGTGCCACAAAAAGCCACTCTGCTGGCAGTGGGAAGTGCACCCATCCCCCCGGCACCAACCAAGTCCCCGGCTTCAGGCTGTGCAAAAAAGACCTGGCCTGTGTGCTGGGAAGAGCAGGTAACATTATGTCACATACACAGAATACTGGTGCAGTGTATGTTTGAAATCACATCTTTCTTTTTTCTTTCTTTTTAAATAGAACTCTCAAGGTTTCTGAGTAGCTTTAAAAGGTGTCCACTTAAAAGCTTTGATCCTCAGATGAGAATAACAGTGGGGATTCCTCCAAGGGGGAGGAGCTTCCACCCCCACCCCACCCCACCCCGAGGAACTGTGGGTGGGTGTGGAATGTGTTGGGCTGGATTAGGCCCATGAGACAGAGGTTTCACATCACTGATCTCAATGGGCAGACTGGATGTGCCTACCAATCTAAGTCTATAGTTGAGAGTGACTGAGAATGGAATGTTAGATCTCATGAAAACTGTCCTTTTCTTTTCTCCTCTTCTTTAGTCTTCACCATCACTGAGGGCTGAGCAGCACTACAAGATTACTTTTCTAGGCTGTCTGGAAGCCTGAAGCACTCCTAGGAAGAAATGGATACATGGCAACATTTTGTTGCAGGTGTCCCTTGTGTGTCTGTAAACTAAGGCTAATACTTCATGTATCTGAGGAAGTGGGTTCTAGTCCATGGAAACATGTCACAATTAGGCTATAAACCTATACACACTTACCTGAAAGCCCCACTGAACTCAACAGGACTTGTTTTGAATAGACATGTATAGCATTGCACTGTAATTCAGTTAGCCTTTAAAGGTGCAACAATACTCTGATTTCCCCCCCTACTGAAGCAGACTAACACTGCTACCCCTCTGGAAGTTGTTTATTAGACATAGTGCAAGCAGTAAAGGAGGAGGAGGGAGGTTGTGGCAAGATTTATACAATCTTGAAAGACAACAAGGAACAAGGAAATTGAGACTGAAGTCTGTGGAAAGAGATAAGCATTCACAGCAGTTACTGCCACAGTTACTGCAAATGAGAGCTGCAAAAGGGGGGTGGGGGTGGACCTAGACCTCTCTTATAAGAACTTGCTGGAGACTTGGGGAAGTATGGAATGGAAGCAGGTAACCCACAAGTGTCAGTTCAACACTTAAAACCCTAGGGATCACCATGCAAAGTGGCCAATCTTGTCCCCTTTCCCAACCTGTCACTGTCAACTGCTGTCAAGTTAGCCTATATTGTCAATTTCTTTGTATGTTTCAATATGCACTTCCTTTCTTTTGCCCCTGAAACATACAAGGGCACTGACAAAGCAAGGCTAAATATATTTTACAGCCATAAGTGCACACTTGCACAACTGCAAAGGACCGAAAAGAATAATAATACTAAAAAAATTACCAACACATTTGGGCACATTCCTGGGGCTGATTTTTTTTAAATGGCCCCATTTGCACAAATGTTGGGAACCATGTTTTGTTTTTGTTTTTTGTTTTTTAAAGCCAAGGAATAAAAATGGAGCAAGGAGGAGGACAGGACAGGAAGACAAGACAGTTCTGCCATGCAGGACCTAGGGATACTGTGTGGAGGACTGAAAGAGTAGGAGGGGAAGAACAACCCATAGTAAGCTCAATCGGCTGTTCGAAGCACCGTGGATTGTTCCCAAAATAACCCACGCTGTGTAGCTTATTCACAGGGTGGGTTGTCATGTTATGTGAACCCATCATGTGAAATAGTCACTCTTGTCAATGGATGATCCTTCCCAGACCTACTCTAAGGTCAATGCTTTTAAGTGGACATTTTTTAAAGTTACTCAAAAATCATGAAAGCTCTATTTAAAAAACGGTGAAGGATATGATTCCCAACACATGCTACACTGGAATTCTGCATTCAAGGTATAATAGCAGTGATACAGCAAACCAAAATTCTTTCTTATAGAGTAAGAATGGACAGAAGGTAGACTGGAATCTATCAATAGACCTCTGGGTGATTTGCAGTAGACCAGTAAAGCTCTCCAACTCCCAACTGTTTAACAACAGTACATTTTAGGTCGAAATTAGATTGTTTAAATCCCTGTTCTCTAGTAACTCAGATATAGATTTGTATTTGTGAATGCAGTTCATCCCAGTGTATTGCTCATGGGATTCAGGAGGCAACTGACTCTACCCTCTTAACTGCCATTTTGCATCTGGTTTCAGTTGGTGGAACTTGGAATTCTAGTAAAAAAAATTAAGCATGTCCTCCTCTGTTATAGAGAATGCACGTCAATCAAATTAAGGAGCTAAACCACTGTACAGCCTCAAAGTGAATGCCCCTTCCAACTCCTTACCCTGTATGGTTGCCAACAACCCCCCACCCCCATTCTAAACAAGCTAGTTTTTCATTACCTTGGCGCTGGTGGAGTGAGGCATTGCAGCTGAAGTATTGCTGTTGCTATAGCCAGGTCGGTACTTGTACATGGTTGGAGTTGGAGGGCTGTCCTTGCCTAGCAAACTGCTGTCTGCAGAGAGAAAGAGAGAATACACACACACACTCACAAGCAATGTTATATGCAGTCACTTGCAGCTTTGCCCTGGAAGGTTCCAGGAACAACTCTCTGAACACTGTACAGAAGTTGCATGTATGGTGAACAATTGATCTGTGAGAGCCAGGTAAGAGCCTCGGGCAGGTGGACACACCATGGAGATCAAGGAATCAGTCAGGAACTAAGGGGTGGAGATGAAATGGAGCAAGAGGAACATTTCCCCAACAATGAAATCACACAAGTAGCTTCCAGACTGTGCATGCAAGCCTTGTCAGTCCTGACCCTGGGGGCTCTCAATTTTGAATCCTGCTAGATGGGAAGCGGCAGTACTGACCAGAGAACTCTAATGCACAAACGGAAAAAGAAAGTGATTGGAATTTCTCCACATATCACATTTCCTTTCAGGGTGCTGCTTCTCCTGGGAACACTGGAATAATAGCAAAAGCAGCAGGGGCATTACACCTGCACACAGGGAAGTAACACTAGCTTTTTGTTCTACACTAGTTCAATGATAGCAGAACAAGGCAGAGACCTTTCTCCCCTAATAACCTCACCTTTCACATACAAAAGAGGGGAGCAATATAGTCAGCCCATTCCCAAATCCTGACAGGTTTCAGAAGTCTTTAAAGACAAGAAAGTTAGAGATTTAACATCTGCAGAACTTCTAAAGGTCATTACCTGCTCCAGTACCGACTTAAACTCTTCTCTAAAAAGGCAATAGGCAGCTGCATGTTGAATGAGGCAATTCTGCCTTAGTATTATGCTAACAGTGCACAAAGCTGGCCTAACGGTTATTCCAAAATTAGCCACTGCGTTTTGCCAGTAGCAAAGTAGTGACCAGCATCGCTGCCTGTATTGCAAGTAGGAACTACTTCCCTGACAGAAGACTGTGGTACAAGTACAAAGCTGATTGTGTCCCTTGACTCCCTGGCATGCTCCTCTTACCCTCATTGGTGGTCAGGGTTAAATGCGTCCTCAGACCTGTGTAGCGGCTGAGGTCTGGCTTGGGTGGGGGTGGCGGCTCAGCATCGGCCGACTGGCTCTCCGTCACTTCAAGGCTTCCTTTGGACTGCAGAGAGAAAGCGCAGACGAGCAATCAGAAGAATGAGGCAGGACCCAAAGTCCTGAACATTGCCTCCAATTCGACAAAGGTGCAAGTGTGATAAGAAGGACCTGCGGCCAATTAGCATTTCTGCAAACATAGTTGTAGACTGTGCATGTCTCAGTTGCTGGATGAAAAGGGAAAGGGCAAGTCAGAATTATCTAGGATACAAAGGGAGCAACTCTCATGTAGCAGTGACCACATGGGAGGGAAACAGAACTTCACTTGCCAGGGAAAACTGAAAAAAAAAGAAATGGTAACATGGAGGAAGAATGTTCGAAAGGCTCACTTGGATCCTACTCACGTATACAGAGGCACCTTCAAGGTTTTGAGAAGGCCACTGCCTGGGCAGCACCGTCACAGCTTCCTCACCTTTGATCTCTTCAGCTCAGCCTGGATACCATTGTCCATTATCTTTACAGCAATCTGCCCATCTGATAGTTCTGGCCGCAGGAACGGTGGCCTCACTAACACAGTCTGCTCTGCCTTTGGCCGCCCAAGATACCTAGTGAACCATGGGAAGAAGATGAAACATTCTAGACTAAAATCAAGAAGGATGAGACAGTGCCTCCTGCAAGCATGCTCTGACCTAACTGATGAAGTTTGCATCCCCAGCAAGACAGTCTGAAGTTTGAGTAATGTTTGAGGCATGAACCTCCTTGGATCCAAAGAACTGCCAAGGTAATATTGCCACAAAATAAAAGGCCCAACTTGTAATGACTCCTTCTTCAAGAGGTGTTGTCCACATGACTCTCACTTGGTGTAATGGAATAATGCCTCTGAATTCATGGCAAATGCTCTTGTGCCCTTCCCTGCTACATAAAGACTATATGGCTACACTCTCATGTTAACAGGGAAATAATGAAGTAAGTAATTAAGTTACACTAGTGACATAATAACCTCTCAAGAACACTGAAGTTAGTAACCTGTGGGTTCTCCAAATGACATTAATACAATAACTTTTTATAAACAAAACACTAACCAAATTGATCTATATAACAGATTTATCACAAACTGAGAATAAAAACAGGCTTGCCTACTTTATTCCCCTTGTTTCTCTGAATATGAAGTTAGGATAAAAAACTGAAAGTAATATTGAACTGCACTTCAAGCCTGAGGGAAGAAATGGTGTTATTTTTATTTTATCCGTAAGTCACTCTGGGAGCCTTCACAGAGGAAGGGCAGGGGCATAAACAACAGCCACTACCCCCTATCTGCATGCCACTTTTTATATTGTATTTTGTATTTGTGTTTTAAATTTGTTGGTTGTTTTTATGCTCTTCTTGGTTTTAATTTTTGTGAACCGCCCAGAGAGCTTCGGCTATTGGGCGGTATAAAAATGCAATAAATAAATAAATAATAAGGATGTAGGCAAAAAGAAGAAAGGTACATCAAAATAGTAGAGGGAATCACAAAGTAATAACTTTGCATCACATCAGCCACTACAACTCCAAACACAGGAATAACCTACTAAAAGTAAAGTGCCATGTAACAGAATAGTAAGTGCATTCTATCCTTGTAGATTTCTCTTATATTCATTAATGTAATGAAAAGCAAATAGCTTTTTTTGACACCAGTTCACACTTACAGGCAGTTATGAAGAGTGCACAACAGAGAACACACTGAAATAGTTCATACACAGACTATCGGTAATGATGAACAGAGAATTGTAGTGCTACTAGATTCTGAGAACAGACATGAATGGGTACTAAACAGCAATCTACACAGTTAAGTGGCAGCAACACATAAAATATATATTCATTTCAACAGGCAAAGCAAAAACCTATTATTATAAGGAATGTTTTATCAACGTTTCAGACTGTGGCATGGCTTGAAAAGGGAAATTAGGTTCAACCTGTGCACAATCAGTCATACAGATCTCTGTCCTCTCTAATTACACACACACACAGGTGTGAGGAACACAAGAACATTTTGCAATTGGGTGTATCAATGAAAGCATTGACGTTAATATGTGGCTAATGCATTTTGCACATGACCTCAAGCAGGAGCACTGTGTGTAACACACAGGTGATTCTCCCTAAAAAGTTGGATGCTGGGAGAGTTACTGTCCTTGGGAAAGTTACGTTGACGTGAGCAAAGTTGGGAGAAGACAGCCAAATCCCTGATTATACCCATAACTATGTAAAGAAAATCAGGGGCAACTTGAAAGATATAGAAAAGGGCAACTAAAATTATCAAGGCCTGGAACAATTCCTTATGAGGAAACATTACAACATTTGGGTCTCATTAGCTTAGAAAAACGGTAAGAGAAGACATGATGCAGGTGTATAAAATTATACATGGTGTGGAGGAAGTGGATAATACTAGAATCTGAATCATCCCATGAAGTTGAATGGTGGGAGATTCAGGACAGATAAAAGGAAGTACTTCACACAGTATTGGATACTCTAGGACTGTAGCCAATGCAATACTACTGTTAACATAAATTACACTGCACTAGTTAGTGTAAATGACCTACAGTGCAATATTAATACTTTTTCCTATGACGTGATGAGTTTCCTGTTGTGTTAGCAAGCACTATTTGTGTTGAGCTAGAGGCTGTTTATGCTAGCGCAACATAATTTACATTGATGTAGCATTGTATTGGATATTGCTCATGGGATTTATTGGCTGTGTTCAGATAACCCAATATTTTATTTATTTATTTATTTATTGCACTTGTATACCGCTCCCATAGCCAGGGCTCTCTGGGCTGTTTACAGAAATTCTAAAATTAAGATTAAAACAAGTATACAAAATTTAAAATTTCTAAAACATAGAACATACACACATAAAGCATTAAAAACCGTTAAAAAACTAAAACATGTGGGTAATTAAGATGTGCTGCCATATGCCTGGGCAAAGAGGAAAGTCTTAACCTGGCACCGGAAAGATAGCAGCGTTGGTGCCAGGTGAGCCACGTCAGGGAGATCATTCCATAGTCTGGGGGCCACCACCGAAAAGGCCCTGTCCCTCATTGCCACACTCCGAGCCTCTCTCGGAGTAGGCACCAGGAGGAGGACATTAGATGTTGAACGTAGTGACCGGGTATATTCACGTCGGGAGAGGCATTCCATCAGGTATTGTGGTCCCAAGCCGTGTAAGGCTTTATAGGTCAAAACCAGCACCCTGAATTGGGCTCGGAAACATACAGGCAGCCAGTGCAAGCGGACCAGAGCAGGTGTTATATGGTCGAACCTTCTGGTTCCCGAAATCAATCTGGCCGCTGCATTTTGCACAAGCTGCAGCTTCCGAACCGTCTTCAAAGGCAGCCCTATGTAGAGTGCATTGCAGTAATCTAACTTGGAGGTTACCAGAGCATGGACAACTGAAGCCAGGTTATCCCTGTCTAGATAGGGGCGTAGCTGGGCCATCAACCGGAGTTTGTAGAAGGCACTCTGTGCCACTGAGGTCACGATGTCAACAATGGGGTAATAATCAACTTAACAATTGTTTATCTAGGGGTTACTCCCCACACAACATGATAATAATCAATCATGGTGTGGATTAGGATCAGCGTTGAGTTGATCCACACTGAGTTGATGCACTCATCCCCTGCCCTCTCTTTCCCCCTCAGTCCTCCTGCTAGTATCCCATCAGCCATTGCTGCTGAAAATGTATCCTGCCAATGGGACTAGAGCAGCAGCCACCACTTTGGCCACTCTTGCCTTGCGACTCTGTAGCTGACAAAATAACCAATGAGGGCGGAGGAAATATCCAACAGTGCTCTCCACACAACACGATAACCAAAGGTGGTTCAAATAGCTAACTCTGCACAGCGTTGTTTGTTTGTGTTGGTTATTCTGGCCAAATAATCAACCATGGGTTAAAAAAAACTCCCTCCACACAACATGATAACCTGTGGTGGGTTAAATAACCAACCACTGATTATTTAAACCACCACTGGTTATCGTGTTGTCTGAATCCAGTCACTATGCCCTGCTTGTGGGTTTCCCATGGGTATATTGGCTACTGTGTGAACAGAATTATGGACTAGATAGGCCTTCGGTCTGATCTAGCACATCTTCTATGATGTTATGAAAGAGTACAGACCCTAGGTCAAAGGCCTTTATATAGATACTATTCTTGCATCTCAAGATACCCAGTAGCCTCCCCTTTCTTTACTGCAATCTATGAGGGGGGAGGAAAAACTTACAACTGCTCCAAAGTCGATCTGGCTGTCAACAATTGGTTCCACACACACACACACACACACACACACACACACCATCTCCATGCTGAACTATCCACATGGCTGAGCCCACTTTTCTGCCCTCTTTCATTAACAATCAAGTAAATCAAGGTCTTACTTCTCCAAGAAGAGATAGGGCCTCTACAACTTCCTTGGATAGGGAAGAACTTACCTGGGGGCTGGGGAGCTGCAGAGAACACGACTGACATTCTTACAGCAACCATTGGTGAATGGATTTACTCCACCCCGGAATTTACCTGTAACCTGCAAAAACAGAAGATCAGCCAAGGGAACCAAGGTAAAATTAAGTGAAGTAGGACACCAACTGTGACATACATACCTGTTCATTGGTAGTGCGACCCCTGGCTACCAGTACCACATGGAACCCTGTAAGGCCAGCTACAGGAATGAAAAACAAGCCAGCCACACACATCACAGCCATACTGCCCATGAAGTCAAGGGAAATGCTCAAGAATCATGCAATTCTTATTTGGGGATTCCTTTCCCACCCACCCCTTGGCAGTGTCTCAGGTGGACACATCAATTCCTAGCCAGGGGTCCCATGTAAGGAACTGTTTGTAACCTGGAGGAATAAAAGAAGGATACGTAACAGCCATGCGGATCCCAGAGAGCTCTTCCACTTTATATAGGACATACAGCAAGCCAAAGCCAAATACACCCATGATATGTACTGTAAGTGAGAGTAGGAACAGGAAGAAATAGCGGTAATTGCGCCGCCCTATGCAGTTGTTCACCCAGGGACAGTGATGGTCAAACTCCTACCAATCAAAAGATAAAGAATGAAGTTAGAAAACCTTCACTTCTAGAAAACAATGCTACAGTACTATGTCTTCTGTTACTTACAGAATCACTCTAAACTCCAGCACATCTGGCTCCCTCCCAAATTTTTTACTCCCAGAGAGGGAAAGATGCAACTCCTGTAACAAGGGTAGGTAGAATGACTGTTGTCAACTTGTAGACTATGGATTACAGTAGACTGGTGACTTATGCCTTTTTGCCTCCACTTCCTTTTAAAAAAATGTGTTGTGTGTGTTGTGCAGGAAGAAGCTGAAAAAAATCCATGTATGCATCCAGATCTTGGTGTGCAATAGCCATCCAGCCACCCTCTATTGTTCTTGTCCAGATCTCCCAGCCCCACAAGCAGCAACAAGGAGGAGCTTGGCTGGCTCTATCATTCCCATCTTTCACTGTTGGATAGAGGGTTAAGTGGCTCAGCTTGTAGAGGCATGTACAGAAGATTTGGCACAGATCTGGCTTTATTGCTTTGGATATTTATTATTAATTCTATACTCCCCTTTTTTCCAAGAGGCCACCAGACACAACCCACTTTGTGTCAAGTCTGAAATGGAGCCTTAATTTGGAAAGCCAAAGCTTTGCATGTCTGCTATCTCCCCACTGACTATGATTGGAAAATGGGGGAGTGGGGAGAGCTCACCCTTCACAAAACACCTTTGGGACAACAGGGTCCTTGGCAGAGGGACAGGCTGTTTTCAGAGATGCATGCTTTCCCTCCACCCTATGCCAACCAATGGGGACTTCAGTGTCTCCACTGGTTTGCATATGGGACAAAAATCTGCACTCCCATAAATAGCTGGGGAGGCAGTCCACCCTTGGCACAACAGGGTCCTTGGCAGGGCTGGATCTATCCCAACCATTTTGTGGGTACACAGACTATTTTCCCTCTTTGATAGCTGCCATGATACAAGACTTTAAAGCAGTCTTTGCTAGCAGGGTCAACACAAGCATAGAGCACGGATCAGAGCAGCAGTCAAAGCTCCAGTGCCCCCTTCAGAGCAGTCCCTAGGATCTGCTCTGAAGGCACATACTGAGGCTTTGACAGCTGACCTGAGGATCTCCAAAGCAGGCCCAAAAGCTTTGAGAGCAGCCTTGTTCTCGTCAGGAAAGACCTGCTTCACTTCGGAGGTGGTCTGAATACCTTAAGGGCACAATCCTAGGCATGTTTAGACAAAAAAAAAATCCTACAACTAGTAGTATTCCCCAGCTAACGTGGCTAGCTGCGGAACACTGGGTGTTTTAGGATTTTTTCCTGTCTAAACATGCATGTGATTGTACCCTTAAAGAATCTCACTTCAGTTCAATATTCAGCAGCAGTGGTGAAGGGGAGAAGAAAGGTATGTGGCAAGGCAGAAATATCAGATTTGGGTCAGCTATGTCCAGTCAACTGGTGGCACTTGTGGTGCGTGCACACTATCTGTGTTCTCTCCCCTATATGTTTTAAGTTTTCTGCCATGACAACACATGTATGTTCTTGGGAATAGTGTAAGCCTGTTTTTCCGTATGTAAATGTGAACATTCTCCAGAATGTTAATCCCTTCTTGCACATGTGTGTTACATGTATCACCTAATGTAGCATCTACGCAGGGACTCATCTGCTAGAGTTCTCAGATCAACTTGCACTTTTATTTCTGGCTTTGTGCTTGTGACATAGCTGCAGGGTGAACTGTTGATCTACGGTGACCAGATATAATGTATTAGTAGGTATTAATTACTTGATGACATAGAACTTATATACTTATGTAATAGCTGTGCAATGTGTACTATACAGCCAGGGTATAGTCTGAACACACATGATGCAGCAACCATGCTGAAGCTAGGCAGGTCTGCCTCAGTTTCTGAATGAGAATTTATGTACACCACCTTGAATTCATAGAAGAAAGGTGGGATAAAAGTGTAAAAATAAAGAATACTAGATGAACAATTTTTTTCTGTGAGCTTCCTTACCCACTATAATGCAATTTACTCTGCCCCCCTCAAGTCACCATTTTGTGACTGGTTACAGTTGGTGGAATCTGGGGCTCTGGTTAAAAAAAAGATGGAATATGCTCAAAATGTAATGCTCAAAAATTCATCCTGCAGCCACTCCACCCAACAATGCAAGTTTCTGCACATGATTGTGAAAAGCATTGAATACCCTAAGTTCATAATCCCTTTTAGAACATTCAATTCCAGTCACTTGGACGTAGCTCTTTTCTTTCCCCCTTTTCTCACCTCTACACAGTTGTCGCAGACACTACAATGGGAGCAGCGTGGAGGCCGGTAGAATCTGCATGTTGCACACCATTTCATGCGCACCTGAATACCCTTTATCTCCACAGTCTTGTATAGTGGAGCTCGGAAATCATCCTCCTTGTCCTCATCTTCTTCAGCTGAAATAGAAGAAAGATATCAATGAAAGACAACAGAGCAAGCTCCCCGCTCCCAGTTCACAAAATACACTCTGTTTGCTATTGGCATTTGCTGTTGTTCTGGTGAGATCTTCTGCTCTTCTCCTGAGCTTGGAGAAAGGGATTATGTGCTGATTATGTGCTGAGCCTTGGGAAAGCTTTAAAAGCAGTGAGATGCCACAGTGGTTTCTGAGATTCTGGGAGACTCAGCAGGACAGAAATAACTTAGAAAAGCTGGGGAGGGAGGAAGGGTTTTGTCTCAAAGTTTGTGCTGGATGTACATTGGATGTACATTGCAACATATCAGCATCAATATACATCCCCTCCCACTCAGATTACGGTTGATGGAAAGCACACTTTAGGGAGACTACTAAAGCTAGCCAAAATTTATGGGTCCCAATCTCCCCACAAGAATCCATTCTGCTCTTACATCAAAGTCAGCAGCATCCAGGTTGCTGTTTCAAAATGCACTAGATTGGCCTTCATTTTGTATTGCCTCATATTGTTATTTAGTATAGCCTTTCCCAACCTGGGGCCCTCCACATGTTTGACTTCAACTCCCATCTGCTCAGACAGCATGGTGGGGATTGAAGTACAAAATATCTGGAGGATTGGGGAAGGCTGGTTTCTGAAGCCATCAGTATTCTCTAGACTCTCAGTTTTCAGTGGACTCTGACCAGCACCCTCAAATTCATAATACCAGTTCATGGTATTATGACCAATTCACTGGTCAAGAATAAATTTCTCATGCAGCAATGCTTTAAAGCAGTGGTAGGAAACCTGGTGCCCTCCAGATTTTTTGGACTACAACTCCCATAATCTCATAATGCTGGTTGGAATTTACAGGATTTATAGCTCAAAATATCTAGAGGGCATCATGCAACCTACTCCTGCTGGAAGATTCTTAATCACCAAGATAAAAATATATATTATGCATTTGATCTGGAGAACTGAAATAACCATTCTTAAATCAAAAACTTTTCAGATCATCAGTGCCTTACAAGATGCTTATTGAGAAGGAGCAGTTCTCACCTCGAGGAAATATGCCTGGATCCATGAAGGTGGCCATACTGAAGTTCGCCACCACAAAGAGGAAGACCACAGCATTGTAAATGGGAATGATTGGGGAGATATCAAAGCTGAGCCCTGGGCACCTGCACAAATAAAGGAAAGGTAATCTAAGACAGGCTAGTAGCCTTTAAATTAAATTAATTGTATTTGTTTCAACTTCAAATAAAAGCTGCAAGATCTTTCTCTCTAAATAAAGCTTGAGAACTAGCAAGTGTAAACGAAGAAGAGCAGCTAACTCCCACTACTCTTTGAATGAGAAATAAAGCTACCCTTCTTACACTCTCTACTGCATCTATTTTCATAGAAGCCCTGAAGTCTAAAGATGAGAGGAAAGGCATGGATGCACAGAGCATAGGACAGAATATCTGTTGCATTTCATTGTCTCACAGTAGAACAGAAGGAAGAGAGGGAAAGGGCTTCAGCCTACTCCTTCAATAAGCACTCCACTGGTAGTAGGAAGATTATATCCTTTAGAGTAACCATACGAAAAGGAAGACAGGGCTCCTGTATCTTTAACAGTTGTACAGAAAAAGGAATTTCAGCAGGTGTCATTTGTATGCATGAACCACCTTGTGAAATCCCCTCTTCATCAGGAGCCCTGCTCTCTTTTGTATCTCGTCACTCTAGTATAGTTCCTTCAGCTTTAGCTGTTGTGATGAAGTGGGAATTTCACCAGGAGCTGCATGCATACAAATAACATCTGCTGAAATTCCCTTTTCTATACAACTGTTAAAGATACAGGAGCCCTGTCCTCTTTTTCATAAGGTCACCCTAATATCCTTGCTACTTCTTTTCAATGCTTAGCTAGCTAGCTTTCCCATACATACTAATCTGGTAATCTGGGCAGGCTATACTTTCAAATTCTGAAAAACAATGGGAGCCTACCGGACAAGAGGAGCAAATTCAGGCTTCTTATGATAGACGATAAACACTGGAGCACAGTAGTCATGACCATCATTAGCAAATAGACGTCGCTTACAAAGAAGAGAATTTGTGCCTTTGTAGAAACACTATCCTTTCTAGCACGGGAAAATTGACACTGGAGCTAGGGATGTCAGAGGAATCCGTTTGGGAGGTAGAGCTCAGTGAGTTTTCACTGGCTTGGCCCCTTGGACTCTGGCTCATTCATCCACAAGCTGCCCCAATTCAGTATGTGACAAATCAGCTCAGCTCACAGATTTTTCAGGAGATGGGGTTATTAGCGCAAATCACAATTTGCATAAAATCATAGCTGTACATGGCACAATTTGCACAAAATGTGAGTTTAAATGGTCTAATTTGCAAAAATTAGACCATTTATAAACTGTAATTTTGCACAAATAGCATTATTTATGGCTGTGATTTTGCACAAAGAAAACCTCCGATAAATTTCTCAGGTTTCGGAAATTAACCCACAGCTTGGCTTCAGAGGTAAGCCAAATCATGGGGATCCATTTCGCCCCCCCCAAAAGCTCAATTCTCTTCAACAGACAAACCTAATTGGAGCATACACAATTCAGAAAGTGGTTTAAGCATTTACCCATTAACCTCCTTTATAGTCAGGGATCTACTAGAACAGTATACTGCCTACTTTATAGCAAATTATTACTGTTAAACACTCTCAGGAACCCATTAATTAACAGTGTGGAAATAATGTTTGCCAAATCATTCTTGTCTAATCACTTAATAAAACAACTTAAATAAACATCACCAGCCCACTAGCCCTCTCAAAGCTAAGGATGAACATTCAGTTTCACTGGACAATAGCTGCTGGATAGACTATCTCCCACCATAAACTTGCTCCAATTTAAGGTCAGACTATATAGAGTAGACAACTCCAAAGTCCAAACTCCTCCAAGTTGCATCACTGTTGGTACACTACTTTTGTCACATCATGGAGTATCATGATTGCCAAATTTAGTACAGAACTATGCATATGGTAATTTCCCACTTATAGGTGCAACTATTTCAATCATAATGCGATCAAGGCAGAAAGGTATTACTTGCCAAAATCTTCCCTTCTACACAGCATGTTCAATCTGGCAATCCTGGCATCCTTCAGAGGTAAGCAAACATATTTTTGGTAGTTTTCAGTCCTGATTGTATTAAAACAAACTGATCAAAAGCTCTCCCACAATGCCATTCACATCTCCAACTACAGAACAGGGTCAAAGAAAATTTTCAAGTTTCTAGTCACTCCAGTAATCAACAGAGCCTCTGATGAAGACTGCAAATTACCGACAGGCTGATTCCGGAGGTGGGAACCTTTCTGATACATAATATTAGTAAGGTAGTAGCTAGCTTTTATCATTGGTATCTTATTGTTTATCGCTTTAGATATATTACGTCTCTATTCAAGATACACCTTTTCAACCGTACTCTGTATGCAAATGAGAAAACACTACCTGGGCAAATAATATTTTCATGCCTAGGCACTACACTATCTGTATGAGTCCCATGAGGCTGGGAGTTTTAGACACATTAAAGCCAGATGTAATCCAGCTTGTCAAGAAACAGGATGCAGCAAGACACAGAAACAAGTCTAGCTTGTTTAACTAGAAGATCCACACGTAGAACATCCCACATGAAACCAGCAGTAAAAAAATATGCTAGCTATAGGAAGAAGGGAATGAAGAAAGGAACAGCAAACATCTGCTTAGAACCAAGTCAGACAATGCTAAAATGTCTGTTAAATTCTAAAAAGAGCTAGAAGTATATCAGAGCTAGATCATCTTTGCCTCTAATGGGAAAGATGGACACAAAAGCACTCTACACATAATTTTAAGATGAGAATAGCCTAAAGTCCAAGATTGCTATCTGAATTAGATGAAACCAGGCTATAAAGTTTGATCACACCAATTCAGATTTGTAACTGATGATTCAGTATAATAGTATTTCCAACCTAGTATGGAAGGGAAAGGGAGTGTCATGTCTAGCCCTGCTCCCCCTGGGTTGGAAGAAGGTATTTCAGGTGATCAATCAGAATCAGACTCTGAAGTAGAGGAGTTGGCACCAGAAACAGGCCAGCCTGTACCAGTGGGGGAGAGAAAGGTCTCACAGGCTCTTCACCAGCTGGTGGTGAGGTCTCTCCAGAGCTTATCTCATCAAAGGCAAATAATACACAGTCAGTGCCAACATTCTTCCGAAGGACAGAGCACGGACAGGTTAGCCGATCCTAGAGTACGCTGCAGACTAAAACGGGCAGAGCGAAATGAAAGCGAGAGAAAGTCGGCCTGGCTCGCATTGTGTCAGAAGCCACCTCAGAACTAGTCTCTCTGAAGTTAATGCATCTTGGGAAGAGGCTTTCCATTCTTCTTGAAAAGACAATTGTCTCGCTTAGTTTGTGTAGTTTTGCCTAGGGGAAAGTTCCAAGAGATTAGACTCTCTTCAGGTGGGAAGAGATGTTTATTGCTTAAATAAAGCTTTGTGGATTACTTAGCAGGCCTTGTTATTGTCTCCCAAGAAGGCAGGAAGTTTTAAGAAACACAACAGGGAGTACGCCTGCATTCGCATCTTTAGGTAAATACTCAAGGCAATTCAACATTAATCAGTTGTCTTGCCCCTTTTAAGATATATATTTCCATATACTCAGGCCTGTGGAAGGCTGTACTTTATCAACCTTTCAGTACTTGATTATATAAGAACTGAGATTCTAATTATATTAGTGAATACAACACAAAAGCCTATAAATTATTATTTTAGATTAATTACCCTGGAGTAAAAAGGATGAGAGCTTGCATATGTGATATCAGAACAAGGATATCCACACATCTTTGAAACATATTTAATGCATTTCACCATTGGGAAAATAATAATACTTATATTGCTGTTGGGCCACATCTTCCAAGTGCTTTATAACCAAACAGTATACATTTGATTTAGATTAAACCTTAGAGAACTAAAGCGTGTATAGGAAGATAAACGCACCCACCCACCCATACTGGAAAGTTGATTTTTGCAACTGGTTCCATAGCAGCCCCATTCCAAAGTCTACAAACTAGTGTAACAGTAATGTGTTTATTTATGGGTTAACTTTTTTTTTAAAAAAAGTAACTATGTAATTAAAATGGCCATTTACGATTGTCTCAACACTGATTATCTTTGGTTTGCAAAGATAGTCAAAGTAAGTTAATGAAATTTAGATGCTACTAGAATTAAGTGTGCCCTATTTCATCACAGTAACTGCACAGAATAATATGCTCAGGTGCTCTTGCATGGGTTTCTATGTAAAGGAAACTGTAGCTACTGCTGTATGTCAGTCCTATTACTGCGATAACTGTAGTATAATATACACTAGACATACTAACCCAGTTCGTATGATAACTGGGGCTTACACAATGGCCATGGCCAGTTGTTGGATTTTATGACAGTTGTTCCCCCTCCAATAAGCCATTTCGCCTGGGTTCAGACAAAACAACAAGCTGCATTCAGGCGGGTAATTAGGCAAATAGTACTCTGCACATGTCACAGCTTAAAGCTGCAATAATCACGTGAACTGGGTCTTTGGATGTCAGGATGGACAAAAATAAATGATTAAAAAAATAAGGAGTTCAAAAATTTAAATCAGATTTTTACATTAAAAAAATCAAAGTACTAGATTTCTCTCTTTAAAAAAACATAATTACAAATAAATATCATAAACATGCTAAAACTTTAATTACAGTCTCATAAAAAATATGTTAGCGTGCAATCCTATGCATGTTTAGACTGAAAACATTCCTAAAACTCCCAGAATTCCACACCCAGCACATTCCCCATTCTGAGATTCCTGTGCCTTGCTGAGCTGAAGCCAGTAGGGCAGGAGAAGTGGCGGAGGCGATCTTCACCTCCCTGTTTTCCAATTTTCGTGAGTCAGGCTTTTCAGCCTGTCTAGCAAGGGAAGAGATGGAGGCTGGAGGAGGTTCAGGATAACCCATCTCCTGTTCTCTCCCCGCCCACAGGACTGCCCCCTTTCCTCCTCCTCCTTGATCACTTTTGTGATCTCAGAGAAACTGGCACAGTTCTTTTTGCACTGGCTGTGAGGGGGAAGGTTTTGGGGTCAGATCTCTGACTCCCCCTTTTGAGGTTGTCTCCAACCTTGGAGTGCTCTCTCTCTCTGGCTCTGTCACGCTTTCACACAATGAATTACCACATCAAGCATGGACATTTATTTCAGGCTTTCATCTTATAAAAATGGCTCTGCATCTAGCCTAACTACCAGCTCTTGCTTCTTGAAAATTATGGACTTTCAGTTTCTTTTTCTCTGACTAAAGTCTGATGTGCAAATACTTGGGCCGGATAGGACTGCTCTGTGCCTATCTAGCGGTAGAGCTGGGCCAAGCAAGGCAAAGACATTAGTTCAGACAGCAAGACAATTTAGCCTGGCAAATAAAAAATATGTTGGATCACTGGAGAAGTAGCAGTGAGCATTCTGTTGCATACTCTATTGGATGTCGGAGGGCCAACAGGTTATAGGAACAGGGCAGCGAGGCTGGTAAGCATAAGCAACCTACAGTATGTCTTTGGCAGCACCAATTGCAACTACTGACCATACCAGAAGGGCTGGCAGCCATATCATATTGTAGAAGCCAAAATGCCCATGGCTGAGAGTAGTAGTAACCATGAGATGAGTCATACTAACATGTAAGGACAGGATGCTCTACATGTAGTATTATTTATTTAATTTCAATACTGCACAATAGCTGAAGCTCTCCAAGCAGCTCACAAAATAAGTAAAGTGTCCACGTTTGTCAATGACACCAAATTGTTTAGGGTGGTTAAATAAAAAAAAAAAAAGAATTGTTAAGCACTCCAAAAGTATTTCTCCAAATTGGGAGAATGGTTATTCAAATGGCAAATGCGATTCAACATAAGCAAGTGTAAAGTGCTTTTCTAAATTTTACCTGCTGCTATTGTCTATTTAAAGCGTCATCAGATGTGGGGGGATTATTATGTTTCCCTACTGTCACTTTGCCTCCTGCTTCTGTCCCACAATAGGCAAGAGCAGTTTCCTCTTTCTTCACATGGGGAAGAAAGAAAAGCAAACAACGTGGCCCATTTGGATTTTTTGTGACAGGAAAACAAGCTGAATGAGCGGGAGGCGTGTGAGCGGTGGATAGCATCATGAAAAGAACCCACGAAAATCCATGAGTGGCCAGTAACGAGCTTGTGTCAAA
This sequence comes from Elgaria multicarinata webbii, assembly GCF_023053635.1. Classification (NCBI taxonomy): domain Eukaryota; kingdom Metazoa; phylum Chordata; class Lepidosauria; order Squamata; family Anguidae; genus Elgaria; species Elgaria multicarinata. The sequence continues at coordinate 79,777,629 of NC_086172.1, read as the reverse complement.
CGCTTGTCTGATAGTTGTGGGATTAGTTTTTGTAGCTATTTTTAAACTGTTGTAATTTTCCTGAGCATTTTGACTGCATAGAAGGGCAGGGTATAAATTTTCTAAATAAAGTACTCAAACTTCATTGTAAATAAAATACAGCAACTCAAGTACACTACCATACACTTGCAAGTCTACATCCCATTAGCCATACTGTATAAGCACACAACTTTCCCCAAGTATTTATTTATTTTAAATTTATTTTATTTATTACATTTTTATACCGCCCAATAGCCGAAGCTCTCCGGGCAGTTCACAAAACTGAATCCACTGCTGCATCATCCCTGTGTTAATTTGGCCTTTTGCATTTTCGGTAGTAGAATGAATTGGTCCAGATGCTTCCACTGGGATGGAAAAATGGAGCAAAGAATGTCCAACCTGAGGCAGTACATGACCCTTGAGATAACAGGTTGGTTAATCACCAGTGCAGCACTGACTAGTCTTCTCTCAGTCTTCCTTAGTCAGCTCCAACCTGACAACAACACCCATAGTTAAGGGTGGGAGAGGAGGGGAGGAGCTGGGCTGAGCTGACTGGCTGGTGTGCATGGAGCCAGCTCTCTTCTCACCCTCAACTGTACATGATATTTCAATCTGGCAGGGCATTGGGGAGCACTGCTCTTCTGGATGTCCTAATTTGGTCCTGTTCAGCTCCTCAGAACCAGTCTCAGTACCTAGTTATTCATGTAAGGAAAATAGAGCACCAACTGTACGTACCTATGGCCAGTTGTGTGTTTATTCTTCTCCTGGCTGCAACTACTCAATGCAGTAAATTGAGAACAGACTTAGACAACAGAGGAAAGCAGCAGTGATGCAACAACGGAGAGTAGAGGTGATAAGGAACAGAGGGTGCAGACTTTGGCAGCCAGTGAATTAATTTAATTTTAAAAATAAAAAGTGTTTTCAAAAAATCTTTAACCTACTAGCTAGGGTGCAATGAAAAGCCAAAATCTGGATCCCAGCCAGCAATTTTATTTCTTAATGACTACATCCTGCTGCTCCTGCTGCTCAGTTACTTGTCCCTTCCTTCCTTCCATCTCCTGTTCCCCCTTCCCCTCCATGTTCCTGTCCTCCCAGTTGACCTCTACACTCCTCCGTCCTAGTCCCAAAGAACATGACTTTAAAGACACAGCTAGCAGAAGCTATGTGTTCCCCCATTTTTACTCTAGGGTAAGCATACAATCCAGATTAGAACCCTATTGTGCAAGGTTCAGGGGTGCTAGGGTCTCAATTCAGGTTAGGCTCCTGCAGCTGCAATTATTCTGCAAAATAGTGATTCATTTGCTTTAAGTGATCATTATTTTGAAATATAAATTGCAGGAAAAAGCTTCCTGATCCATATTGCAATCCTACAACAGGGGAGGATTAAAGCCACTCAACTCCCCATGTTATGTCCCAATCTGGATTTGACGCCTTGCACTTACTTTAGAGTAAGCATGCAGAACAAGATGTCATGTCTGCTTTGGGGCTTATTCAAGTGGTGATCTCCTTCCCAAATGAATAGAGTTGGGGATGGACGGACACCCTATCTCGTCAGTATTGCAACTGCTTGGCCAAGCACAAGGAAACGTTTTTTTAGTGTACAGAACTTCTTGTGAACAGCTGTCCTAATACACGAACAGCCAATTGAAGGGAGGTGAAAACTTTGTGCTAGCTCGGCAGGGGGCGAAAACGCTGTAGCAGTTGCAAGTGATTGTAAAAGGTAAGAAAGTAAAACAATAACCTGGTAGTAGGAATGGGGGGGGGGGGAGAGAGAATCAAATAGAACATTGAGAGGGAAATGCAAGAGAAAAGATGATGTCCAGCTCAGGCAATCTCAAGAAAATAAAAATGATACCTGGAAGCTGGGGCTTCACTTTTTGGTGCCTCCTGGCTGGTCGATAGGTTAAAGAAGAAAAATGCACCTGAGGGTACTGTGTGCCTGGTAAGCTGGAGGCAGGGGGCATTGCGCAACCATTGTGCAATGGGGAGCAGGAGGTCTTAAGCAGTGCAATCTTATACATGTCTACTAATATGTAAGTCCAACTGATTTCAATGAAGCCTTCTTGCAGATAAGTGGGTACAGGATTAAAGCCTGAGTGTGAGAAACATTTCCTTCCCTAGCTTTATTTCCCCGCAATGTTTTCTTCAGTGTAATGGAGATTGCTGCTGCTCCTGCAGCAGAAAAATGTGGGTCCAAAGGAATGCTTTTCTGTTATTGTATGGATCTCTCCACTGCTTGGCATTCATGGTGTTAAAATGTACTTGCCCCAGTATCCCCTTTCTGTTCAATGGCTCGCTGATGGAGCAGACAAATGTGGATTCAAAGGAGTTGTTTTGTGGTGTGGTTTGCATCAGTTTCTCTCCCTCTAAACTTCTGCATTGTACTTATGATCTTTAAGTTTACTTGCATGCCTCAGTTTTACCTTTCTGAGCAAGGGGTTTCTACTCTCGAGCAAGATACCTTGGCTCTGCCTACTGTTAGCTACTCTATCGTCTGCCCCTCCAGACTCAATGGGCACCAGCTGCCACTGGTGCCACAAGGAAATACGGGTAGAATCTAGGTCAGAGAGTATTAAGATAGCACCCACAGTAAGACCTGCTTGACAGTGGAATAGACTGCCTTGGGAGACGGTGGGCTCTCCTTCAATGGAGGTGTTTAAGAATAGGTTGGACAGCCAATTGACAGGGATGCTGCAGTTGCAAGAGCCCTGTACTGAATAGAGAGTTGGACTAGAAGACCTCCAAGGCTCCTCCCAACTTTGAAATTCTATCATAAGATTATATTGAAGAGTCCTTTCTATGGAAAATCCTGGGCTCAGAACCCAGCGGGCTTCCCCCTTGAAGACGCCAGTGTAATACCCTAATCTGCTTTGCTGCTGGGAGTTTAATCCCACAGATTTAGGGCAGCATCTGTCCCTCTTTCCCCAATCAGAGCAGTCTGTGATAAACAGATGGATTTAGGCAGCAGTAGCAAAGAGCTGGGAAGAGAAATACATTGCTACCTTAACAAAATGGCATATGGAGCAAACCACATAATTGACAGGACACTCAGAGCCTTCTAAGGGTTTCTGAGGGCCACACACTAAATTAGAAATGAGGGTGAGGCACTCACCCCAAATATTATATATTCTCCCCCATTACCAAAGTATTCACAAGACAAAGGCCATTTCAACTCCACCTTTCATTTGTGGGTCAGTGGGAGCACAGGTTTAATCTTTAATACAGGGCAAGGGGGAGGCAGCAGCAGCAGCTAAACACTGACTCAACAAACCCAACCTACTGGCACAAGGCCTGCTAATCATTAAAAAATAGTAGGGTGGTAGTTGGAGGCAGAGAGAAATACTCTTAAAGTTCAGTGTATTCTGAACAGCAGTATCAAACAATAAAAACAGATACAGTTATAGCAAACATAACTTGCTAGAATACAGCAAAGAAAAACTTTACACAGGTCAAGGAGAGAAACTGCCAGACTCTTTTAGGTGAATAAAAGAAAACTGATAAGGTGCCTTTTGTGCCACTAGACTAGAGTAACCCATTTCAATTTGGCACTCATTTTCATTCCTCTTCTGGTTGTCTAAGTATTGCAGTGATATGAAATTCAATAATGTGAATGTGTTTGTCCATTTATCAAACATGCAGACATCCTGGAGCAATTAACATGCAAGATGTTCAGCGAAAATATATTAAGGCCAAACAAGACGATGGGGAATTGAATGTTTCTTGGAAAGTGAGACAGAGGGCAAGATATGATAGGTGAGACTGATGACCATCCACAAGTACTTTTTTTTAAGGAGACCTGTTCTGCTTATACATTGCAGGCAAGACATCTAAAAATCTGAATTTAAAGCACAGAGGCAATGTGCAAGCAAGGAAAGATCCATGTCTTTTGCTCCCCATTCAGAAGGAACTACTCCATATAGCTGTATTTTAAAGATATAACCTTCTGCCATGGAAAAATGGAAAGAAGCAAGAGGAACAAAGAAGATGGTGACAAAATAAAAGGCAGCCAAAGCGTTCTAGGCAGATACAGGTACTGGAGGCTTCACCCTGTCGGACGACGCAATGTTCAAAGAGTGATTCAGGCAGGAACTCTCATGGCTTATCCCAGCAATTAAACTAATTTATTTTATAACTTTCTCCCTACAGAAGAGATCATCTAGGTCAAATTCCCTCCCAATCATCTTATTACACAGGCATGCCCCATCCACTTTTATATTTTACTTGCTGCAACTGATGGAACAGAAGGAGTGACTTGTTTACAGTTCCACATCTATTATTGAACCTTTCTAGCCCTGCAAATATACTAGTGGAGTTCTTGCAGAAAGCGCATAAAGTGAGAATGGGATATGTTTTTCTGTCATATTACTATCTCTTTGATTTCTCATATGCTAACCTTTAGCACTTAACCTCTTAAGAGTTTCTTATGTGTGCTGCAAAAGTCTATATTGTTCTCACTTTGCTTTGATAAGTTACCACCTAGAGATTTACAGCAACCCAATTACATGCAAAACAGAGTGAGAAATATACTTATCCATATGAGAACAGGTGTGGGCATGAAACTAAAGCTATCTAAGCAGGCACTAAGCAGTACACACATGCATATACACTTTTTGTTCACTGCCTGTAAAGAAATAGCATGTATATACAGTAACTGTTGTTCTGTAACTACTATGTGTGACTTCTGAGAGGCTATAATGTATCTGTGTAGGCCTGAAACCCAGTGTTTTTTAATGTGTTGTAGTAGCTTGTCACATTCTGGTTGGTGGTACCATTATAGAGGGTCTAGGAGAAAGCTGAGGAAAAACTAAATAGCTAAGGCCTGAATATTAAGCTATTCCTTTTCTGTAGGATAACCATACATGGCTGGTGAAGATCAGGACTGTTATGCCAAGAGACTGGCCTTAAATTTTGTCAGGAGGTTACAGAAGCAAGCATTAAAACTCAGATATTTCTGGGTATTTTCTGTTGTATTTCTTTCTAGTTGTCAGCTTATTTGGGTGGGGTGGAAGTTTAGGAATTTGGCTGGAAGTAAAAGAAGTTATCAAGGGGCTTATATCAGCAACAGTGTCTCTTGAGTCCTTAAGAAGTGACAACAAGCATTCACCTGAAAACCCAAATTAAATATTAGTATTCCCTTATGTACAAAATTCCCCTTTAATAAATTATCTTATTTAATAGTTAGTCTTATCTCTAGTACTGGTGCCCATCTCATGGCTAAGCCTCTTAGATTAATGTAAAACCTCGTGGTATCTTGGCCTAAGAAAATTGGTGGTAGTGAGAAAGGGTCAGCTTGCGGAACTCTTGAGTTATTGTGGCAGAGAGTTCCTTAGGCCCTGAAATATAAGCATTTGCTAAAAAAGTAAGAAACCCCATAAGTGGGATTACCCGGTGAAGGAGCGGTTTCCTCATAGGTGGTTGCAGTGCCAGACAGAAAATCCCCCAGTGCCCAAATCATCAACCACGTTAAAGTAGAATGTTACCACCTTGAAGCAGAATTTGATATGAATTGTGGTTTCCAATATGAATAAATATAATTTTTCATAGCATATGAGAATTTGGTTCCAACATTTTTATAGTACAGATTGGGGAGATGGGTCTTGGGCAATGACTGTTCAGTAGGTGACAAAAAACCCGGGCGGGAAAGTGTTTTTGCAGTTATTGTAAGCACAACCTACTCTTATTCTTTTAGAACACCTCTATGTGTCTGGAATTCTGCCCCAATCAGAAGCAATCCTGTCCCAAAATCAGGAACTACCACATTCTGTATTAGAGGTAACATTCTGTGGTTTGCAGTTCATGTAGTTTTCTAGATACCTATGAAAGATGTGATAACTATGCATAAAAATTTAGATACAATTAGATTGCTGTTCCACAGTCTTCATGCTTGCTCACACACTTGTCTCCTTCATTTTCTCTTTCCACCTCTGGTGCCAAACCTTTTAGCCCAAGGAAAGCATTCCCTCTCAGCCTAGGTTACCAGGATCCACACTGCTGCAGGGAAGCCCCACAACCGGCTCAGCCTTGGTCTTTTATCGGCTCGGTTGCACGTACACCAGGGGGATGTCGGCCAGGTGCAGAGTTGGATGACTCGACACAATAATTACTCAAGGTCGGTCCTTGACATCCCAGTCCCAGATCTGCCCAGAGATCAGCTTTGGCAGTAGTCTTAAAGGGACCGCACTCCCCAAGCCCCTCACAATCATTACACATGGATTAAGTTTTTTCACTTCAATTATAGTATTCTGTTAAAATTCACGTCCTGTTTCTCATTATTATTCCTCTTTTAAAATGAAATAATGATCATCACTAGGGTGGGGGAGAAGAGAAAAACACTAGTCTCTAGAAATGTAGTACCAAGGCATTTCCAATATTTTTCTAGCTCCTTACTCTTATACAGCTCACAAAGGAAAGCCAGCTATGTCATGTATACCAGACATAGCTTAACAACAAACTTTACCAAAAGTCCAATCACTGGTGTTTTGAAGATTAAAAATAAGGCAGATGTCCTCCACTACCATTTTGTAGATGGGACAGGGCAAATATGCCTATTAATCCAGACAATCTCTTTATTGTGAGGTCTAAGTGCCACCTTAAATGTCTTGAGATCATCTGAAAAGACCCCTCAGCAGGTTTCTGTGCATTGGATGCCAATTTCTTGATTAAAAAAATGGAAAAGTTCTCATCTATTTGAATCTTACTGCTGTATATGGCTTCTGTCCAGCAATTTAGCTATGAGACATACGTTTACTTTTTGTGGTTACTTTTAGCTAGACAATTCCCCTTACTCCCCTACATGATTGATAAAGTCTTGCTTCTTGTCACAACACTCCTACAACTAAGAAAAAGAAAAATAATATTTTCTCCTACAACTAAGTTCCAGACATAAGTAATCAGAACTTCTTATGGTTTCTACAATAAATACACTAGAAAATATTGTGATACTATAAGGCATGATGCTATCAATTGCAGGATCTGATGACTTTCATGCATTAAACAGAAACAAACCTGGGTTTCTGTCCAAATGTATACTCAACAGGGAGCCCTTGGTCACTCCCATATCTGATAAATTTATGATACATATTTTCAATCATGCGTCATATTCACACTTTACATTTAGATGTACACATTAAAAAGTAGATGTAAACCTAAAATAATTTGTGAAGAGTAGCTCAGATATACAAGGCTCTAGAAGACAATCAAAATCTGCAACTGAGTATGATTTAGAGGTGTAACCCTCCAGAAATACTGAAGCCATGAAAAAGATAGTACAGGGTATTTTCTTAGGGAGGGGAAAACTCAATTGAGGGTAGTGTGTATGTGATTAAGACAAACAATATTTTCTTATTAAATCTAAGCTTATTTCTTTAAGAACATGAAACATATTATGAGTAACAGTATAAATGGCAGTATTTTAATCAAAATAATTATAGACTCTAAAGTACTACAGCTGCAAGCTGCTGTAGTTGTCAGATATAGGTGCAAGACCAGAGGCCACATAGAATGTAAGTAGATTTATTAGGAATTGTTATAGAATGTCAAATGTCTCTGCAAGCTTATCTTCGTCAGAACTTCTCATGGGACTAGCTTGCTTACTCCCTGCTGCAGCCTTGAAGCTGCTGGTTCTCTGGGAACTTGCGAATGTTTTGGAAAGGTGGGGGCCATGGAAGCATCACCTTAGTGGGTTGTGCCGTCCCGCCCTGTTGGCACATGGGCATGGCTTACAGGTCAGAAGACCTGTCAAGTGGCTTTGATGCTAGTGCAAAGCTGAAAAGGCTTTGCTAGGTTTCATCTCTTGATACAAGGCCTGAAATCCCTCCTGCCTTGGATTCCATCTCAGCTTGGGACCTTGAAAGCACTCTGCATATGGATGCTTCGCTATTTAGCCTTTGGATATCTAAGAACTATGCCATGAAAAGTACTGTGAGGCTTTTCATAGACTTAGACTTGCATTTGCTGTAGACTCTGTGTGTGTGGGGGGGCTGTCTCAGGTGGCAAGAGATGCCGGTGGTGTCTGGCGAGGTGATGTTTGCCCTGTCCTGGACGGGGTTGCACTCTCCCTAAAGGATCGGGTCCATAGTTTCTGGGTGCTCTTGGATCCAGAACTGTCACTTGAGGCACAGGTGAACTCAGTGGCAAAGAGCGCCTTTTATCAGCTTAAGTTGATATACCACATACGCCCTTATCTGGACAGAGATAGCCTAGCTACAGTTATCCATGCTCTGATAACCTCTCGTTTGGATTACTGCAATGCGTTATACGTGGGGCTGCCTTTGAAAACGGTCCGGAACCTTCAGCTGGTACAAAACAGGGCAGCCTGTTTACTAACAGGGACTGGCCGGCGGGGTCACATTACGCCAGTCCTTTTACAACTTCATTGGCTGCCAGTCCAGGTCCGGGCCCGATTCAAAGTGCTGGTATTGACATTTAAAGCCCTAAATGGTTTGGGGCCAGGTTATTTGAAGGAACGCCTCCTCCCATATGTACCTGCCCGGACCTTAAGATCATCTACAGGGGCCCTTCTCCGTGAGCCCCTGCCAAAGGAAGTGAGGCAGTTGGCTACTAGGAGGAGGGCTTTCTCCGCTGTGGCACCCCGGTTGTGGAATGAGCTCCCCAGAGAGGTCCGCCTGGCGGCTAGACTGTACTCCTTTCGTCGCCAGCTGAAGACCTTTTTATTTTCTCAGTATTTTAACACTTAAATTTAACTTAAATTTAAATTTTACTGTTTTAACTCTGTATTTTAATTTTATATCAATTTTGCTGTGTGGTTTTTATCCTGGTTGTGCTTTTTATACTGTATTTTGTATTTGTGCTTTTAACCTGTTGGTTGTTTTATTATGGTTTTAATTTTTGTGAACCGCCCAGAGAGCTTCGGCTATTGGGCGGTATAAAAATGTAATAAATAAATAAATAAATAAATAAATAAAATAAGTAAATAAAGAGAGCTCCCCCGGAGCTAACATTATGTGCAGGGGAATTCCTGAGCTTGAGATATTCCTTTCCCTGTGATCACACTTACCAGGGTCAGCTCAGTGTTCAGCAGGCTAGGACTGACTGGTGCGTGATGTTTCTCTCTGACCGACTCAGGTGGCAAAGAATTGCCAGTGCTAAGCAGAAAGCATGAGACTCCTGTGCCCAGGTGCTTTACCCTACCCATGATCTTATTTTGGCTTTATTTATTACATTTTTATACAGCTCAATAGCCAAAGCTCTCTGGGTGGTTCACAAAAATGAAAATCATGAGGAACGTAATAAAACAATCAACAATCTAAAAACCCAAATACAAAAAACAATATAAAAAGCACAACCAGGATAAAACCACACTTTAGTCATATCCTCATGCGACATCTAGAGAAGCTCCCTTGGAATGGTTTGCTCAGCTTTTCAAGATTCCCCCCTCCACACACACACACACACCCTTTGTGATTTCCTGAAGCATGGAGCCTAAAGCGTTCTGACCATCATTTAGCTTTACGTAGGTTTTGGAGAATGTGTAACCATTTAGCCTGTTACTGTGAGATTTCCTCAATTAAAAAAAGTCTCACTTACGTGAGTGTCTCCTGTTAGTTTGCCAGTATATGTGAATGCCAGAGGGAATGGGCATGCACACAACAGTAGTGTAAAGTACCCAAGTATATCTGAGCAATCATTTGGGGAAATGGAGGAAAGAGGGGACTTAAAAATAGAAGCCATCAACGTTGCATTTGTTTAGCCATTTAGCCCTGCACCTTTCAAATAAAATTTTCCCAATGTAGCTTATGCTATTAAAAACACAATGTAAGAACTATAATGCAGAACAGGATAAAACACACTTTAACATAATTCATATAGGGGCAGCAAAAAGATCAATGAAAAGCTTTGCAAAATAAAAATGTTTTCATGGTATACTTTAAAAAACAACAACAGATCTGGTGGAGTGTACTTGAACTACCACCAAGACAGCCTTGTTTCTGATAACTACGATCTGACCTTTACTAATTATGGGTGACAGAATACGACTTCTGAAGGCTTGGGTTCAGATGGAGTAGGCCAATCTTCCTTAACTTGGTGCTCTCCAGATATTTTGGATAATAAAATTATCTGATCCTATACCATCAAGAACTTTAAAATGTTAAAACCAGCACTTTAAAACTGAGCCAGGAAACTAATTGGTAAGTAATGTAATTGGTAGAAATTAATGTAGTATAAACTGACTGTGCTGCCCCAAAGTCTCAAACAATTACAATTTTTGAACTGTCTTTAAAGGTGGTCCCACATAGACCACAGTACAGTAGTCCACCAGTGCATGAATAACTGAATCTAAGTCCACCTCCTCCAGACAAGAGAAATAGCTGTAGTTGGTAAACAGCACTCCTAGAACCCCCACACTTCAAGAAGCTTCAGAGGGGAGTAAAACCCCATCTAAAAATATTGCACAGTAGTAAACAAAGGAAGATTTGATTATCTAGGCTACAAACAGTATTTTAATCTCAGCATCATTAAGAAACAAATAGAACCATTTTTTAAACAAAAAATACTCAGAAAAACAAACATTCCCATAATGCCACCAAATATCAATGAATTTAGATATTCAGTTAAACACCACTACGGTCTTTTAAATAATATACTGTAAGGCTGAAATTGTAAGCAGACTTACTTGAAAGCAAACCCATTAAATTCAATGGCATTTTCTTCTGATTAAACAGGCATTGTATTAGGCTGCAAGTGTCATAGTACATAGAAAAAATTAACTATGCCGAACCCCCCAAGTATACCGTGATCCATCCCAGATGTTTTTGAAAAACTATTTCTAAAGAGAATCAATGCGGGGGGGGGGGGGGGGGGAATCAATAGCTTCCAATTCTGAATGTTCATTTTGAGCTTCATGGTCTTCAAAAAAAGAATATTTATATGAATTGAAAGAAGCTTCTCTACCTTTATATATTTCTTCCTTGACTCTGCATACTGTATATTCAAATATTTGTTTATTTTACCTGATACAGAGGGTAGAGAAATTTGTGGCCATGTTGGCAAGGCCTTGATATGGACAAGTTGCATTAACAAAATGCTTGGCAGATTCGCATACTGCACTTCTGCATCAAATACTTGGATATGTTCCATATTCTGAAACACCTGAAAGTACTGTTCCAGCAGTAAGTACTGAATGGTGTTTGTTTAATAATCTAGTCAGATAGTAGCTATAAATTCTATAATTGCTGGCATTACATTGGAATCTTAGCGATTTGTAACAGTATTGGTTAAAGATCAATGGTTTTTTAAAGATTTTTTAAAATCAGATTTTAAAAGTAAAAGCATTTTTAAAAGCATAAATATACTGCATTTCTCTTCTGAAAAATAACATAGTTACAAATACATCTCATCACAAACATGTTAAACCTTCACTTATAGTCTCATAAAAATGTATTAATGGCTCTATTACATTCACACATTGCCTATCAAGCAAACATGGGGATTCATTACAGCTTTTCATCTCATGAAAATGGCTTTGTCCAGCCTAACTACCAGGCCTTGCATCTGGAAAGTTCTGGGCTTTCAGTTTCTGTTTCTCTGACTGAAGGCCTATGTGCAAAGAAACAGGCTGATATGATAGTTATTGTTCTGTGCTTATGTGGAGGTGGAGCTGGGCCAAGCAAGGCAAAAAGAGCTAGTTCAGACAGTAAGACTGAAAGATAAATAAAAATTGATTAAAAGTGTCAGAAAAATTGATTTTAAAAAATGTAAATTAGATTCCCTGATTTTTTTTTTAAAAAAATGTAAATGCTATGTTTCTCTTTAATAATAATTAGGTTAACATTAAATAATCTGGAAATAAATGTGTCAGCCATGTACTCAGTCTTTTAACTGAAGCAACAGTTCTACAAGATACATTGAGTTAAAGGAGATATTTCTATGAAAATGAAGAACCAATCTGATCACTTCTCAAATATCAATATTTATACTCTACCTACAAAAGATAGGCATAACTGTTCTAGTCCACCCAGTAACAATCAAACCTTGCTTCAACCTACCAATCATAGGCATTTCATTTTTGTTTAGTACTTTGTTTTTGTGAGGATAAGAGTGAAGCACAAAGGAGTAGCACTGGAAAGAGAAGAAAAATTGTCTAGTGTGCATCATTCTGTATTCCCATTTTTCAATTAAAATCGTATAATCATTCACCTAGGAGTAAGCTCCATTTAACTCAATGGAACTTATTCCTGAGTAGACATGTATAACATTGCGCTATTTATCCCATACTTTCATGGGCACGGGCCAAAAGACACAGCTTATCTGGGTATATTTTAAATACATTCCTTCATAAAAAGAAGAAGAAAGCATACAAAGTATCTACAATGAGAAACTGTTTATAAGAATGAAACACTGCAAATAATACAGTGAAAATAATGGTTTAATGGTATGATTTGTACCATTTTACAAGGAAATACATGAAAAAGTTTTAATCGGAAACCTTTTTCCTTGATGATTTAAATAACTGATTTAAATTACTGTGATTTAAATCCATCCATCCTGCAGCAGTATGAATTACTGTAACATTTTAAAATGCCTCATGAAATTTCTCTTGCAGAAAGTGAAATATTTTCTATGTGATTTTCAGTTTTTCCATTTCAAGCCTTGGAAATCTTTCTCTCTTTAGCCTTTATATCTCTAGTACATCTTTTCACTCCTTACAATCCAATCTATCCTCACAGCTACTCGGAGAAACAGCTGAATAACAGCAAGAGGAAACTATTCCTTGAGATGGCAGTTCGAGAAGCCAACTTTGCTCTTCCTTCAGGGAGGGGGCAGAGCCTAACTATGGGAGACCTGGTGGACAGCATAGCTGTTCTACACAATGAGCTAGAGACGTAGCCTTCTATCTGCATGAATGCCAGTGTTTCCACAGTGACAAACTAGAACTCCAGATCACTACATTTTCACTCCTTGATACCCAGCCAGTAGAAAATTCCAGTAGTTGAACAGTGGAAGGATCCTCTATGAAGTGAAGTACTTGAAAAGCAAAAAGGTGTGCAAACTACAAAATTATAGAAACGGTGCAACTGAAACAAAAAGCTAGGAAACCCCTTCAGAGAAGCTCTCATTATTGGAGACTAGACATCACCTTTACATTAGAAATGGAGAATCCTGCACAAAGAATGCACATAAAAACAGGCAAGTGCTTGATATAAGAGAAAATGTGGAGTCATCTGTTAAAAAGGAATTAATCGTTTTTTTCTGGATCATAGGATACTGTACCTAACTTGAAAAACAGACTACTCTTGCAGGGGGATTGTTTTCAACTTCAGAAAACCCGTTCTTCAGAAAACTCTTTCTACCAAGAGCCCAGTTCCGCTATCATAGAACCACTGTGCATTGCAGATGCTTAGGGTTATAATGTAGGGTGCAGATATTTCATGGAGAGTGCTGACCATTTACACTGGTTCTCACTATTGCCCCTCACTACAGCTTATAACACTTACTGCAGCTGTGCATTTCAGGTGACGATATGTAAACCATTACATACCTGTCCACCATTCCAGAACAGTCGGAAAGCCACTGTTGTAGAAGAGCATGGTGTTGAATTAGAGACCTATATACATAGCTCCAAGTGCACAGTGGGGCTTTTAGTCCCTCCACAGTGGCTTCCTACACTATTTGATAAGCTTATGATGTAGAGGAAGCTCAGTTAGATAATGGAATTAAATACACTGCAAAGATATATTAACGTTAAGGGAGCTTTCAGGAATATAGCTCTCTGTATTAATTAAAAATAAGTTGAACATTGAAGGAACCAGAAGAATGTTTTTAGATTCCTATGGCACACAAACACATCTACTCTTAAATGAACTACAGTTTCAAAACAAAATTGTCATAGAACTGGATGGAACAAACCTGTTCCAAACACAGAAAAAGCCAAAGTTCCAGTTCCACTGGCTGATCTTGCCACCTCATTGGTTAGAACTTCAATTGACTGAACTCACTTCATGAAATATGTGTTAATTTAAAGAAAAAAAAACATGTTCTCTTACTCAAATTAGAGGACATGTCCACAATTGGACAGCACTGTTAAAGGAAATGCTATTTTATAAAAAATGCAATATAACTAAAGTTAAGTGCAGTACTAACAGTCTGAACACAGCACAATTCACACTCCAAAGTATGAATATATCAGTTTGCAGTCAGTTTTCATTTGTGGCATCTGAATGCCTCTTTAAAATCCAAACTACTAGTTTAAATTGTATTTATTTATTTAAAATGACTTTAGGACATCTTTAAGGATAGAACCCTCTCAAGGCAGCACACAAAATAAAAATACATTAATGTGCCAAAAACAAATAGAAAAGCAATAAATATTCAATAAAGTACTATAAAACACTATAGAACAGATAATGCCAATAAAACATACAGCCCACAGATTATGTGTGTAGGGGGTTGGGGGAGTGAGAAAGAGAAAAGCATTAATACACAATAGTCACAGTAGGGACCATTTCTTTGCAAAATACTTTCTCAGAATGAGGAAGAAGGTTTCGAGAGGCACACTATACTACCAGATGACTTACAAGAGAAGTTCTCAATACATAAAACAGATCCGTGACTTAGAAGGCAAGTTCTCAAAACGTAAAACAGATCCAAGACATTTACAAGTGTCAAGTTCATTCACTCTGGTGTGGTACAACATACCAATCAATGTATATTTAGAGGGAACATCTTGCTATCAAGGCCCACGACTAAACTCCATTATAAGACTGAGAGGGTGGGGGGGAGAGTACTTATAACTGCTTCCTGAGCTACCATGAAAAACCTTAAGAGCTCTTTCATGTAAACACCCCCAAGATCTGTTGTATCTTGCTTTTCCACTGTAGATAAGAGGCCTCTTCAAAACTGATCTCTTCCTAATTGCCATTTTTGGACCTAGAGGGCTTTCTTTTTATGAACAGCTGCAACTGGGCCTAGATATAACTCACTTCAGATTAGCCAAAAAGATCCTAAACATATGTTCCCAATCTAACATCTAACAGCACACATCAAAACAATGTATCACAATCCCCTGATGCGTTCCCCTGCCACCCTCTGAATTTAAATAAACATTTTAAAAAGGATGCCTGGCAGCTACGGAGCACTAAAATAGAGAATTTAGTTATTTCCAAGCTACATTTGGCCTTTTTGGTGCTCCATAGCTACTACAGAGTGCCAAAAGGGCAAAATTTAGCTTGGAAACAAGTTAAAGGTAATTATAATAATAATTTATTTCTTACCCGCCTCTCCTATTGGATGGAGGCGGGGAACAACAACAAGCATAAAATACTGATTATAGTGCTATGTAGTGGCTTATCGCTGAAATTTGGTGACAAATGGGCTTCTTTTTTTCCTTTTGGGGGCACCCACGGAGGCATGCAGGGGGGTGTCCAGGAGAAACAAAAATAGCACCCAGACCTCCTGAAGTTGCCCACCCCTGGTATAAGTGAACCAGAGAAGAACAGCCAAGGAAAGAAAACCTCTCACATATGGATTACCATAACAAGGGACAGGAAATAATACCTCATTCTGGTAGAGAGGAAGAGTTTTCAAAGATAGTCTGATCAATCCTATAAAGATCATAGGATAAGGTGTGCTCAGAATTGTCCTACCAGGAACACAGACATCTGAGATGATTTGCCAGTGTCTGAAATAATCAGAAACCAGACAGTAGTAACATGCCACTATATTAGCAGAGACGCTTTGGACCATTCAAACCAGTTTAACAGATTAAATTTAATTCAAGACAACTGAATATAGTATAGCTATGACATTTAGATTTCACAGATTGGAGGTAATGGTAAACAAAAGTTGAAAGATTTCCCCTTTGCAACCATAAAGCAGTTCAAGCAAGTTATGAGTGAAAGGAGAAACACTGCTACTTTCTATCAGTGAGCCTGGGATAAGACAGAGTACAGCAGTGGCACAGATATTGACCTGGTTCATATGACTCAACAGCCTGCCATAACTTAATTTCCCACGGGGATGTTGTTTTGTGCTACGCACCTACAGGCACCATTTTTACATGGCATCCATGGGCACCTGGCTTGGGGTGTCATGTAAACCCAGAAGGCAGGGAATTTTTGCGGGTTGGAAAACCTTCAGAGCAATGGATTATTTGAGGGTTGTCTAATCCTCAAACAACCCCTACAACTGGGTTTGTACAACATGACAAGCTTGGTGCCCAGCACAATGCAGCAACCCCCATAGAAAATTCAGCCACCATGGCTGTTGTGCCGTGTGAACCAGGTCATAGTTTTCTCATGCTGCCCCTCCACCAGCTCTGGCATTTAGGGGTTCTCCTATCTCCTTTCCTCATCAGTTGTGACTACTCAAATCCCTACTTTGAGGGCAAAGTACAAAGTGTTGGTCATCACCTTTAAAGCCCTAAATGGTTTGGGTCCAGGTTACCTGCGGGATCACCTTCTCCCATATAGTCCGCTCCGCAAACTCAGGTCCTCTGGGGTGAACTTACTTCAGTTAGCTAAAACTAGGCTGACATCAGTTTCCCAAAGGACCTTTTCTTCTGTCGCCCCCAGATTGTGGAATGGCCTACCGGAGGAGATTCGTAAAATTAACACTATGTGTGATTTTAAGGCAGCTTTAAAGACTAGCCTTTTCCGGCAGGCCTATCCAGATCAATGTTAAATCATGATTTTTTAAGATGTATTGATTCCTGTTCTAATGTTGTTCCCTGCCTCGATCCAAAGGGAGAGGCGGGTAAGAAATAAATTTATTATTATTATTATTATTATTATTATTATTATTATTATTATTACTTAGCTCAACACACTAGAAAGTAGCAATACCTACAAACTGTGTTCATTGAGTACAAATATTTTCCCAAATTGAAATTATTATTCAAATTATTTAAATATGAGGCCTTCAAGCATTATGCCAATATTTCAACATATTTTTCTTAGTAAAGAAATTGAATAGCTACAAATTACAACAGAACTGCACTGAAGGTATTTTACAGCTTATAACAATCAGAAATCTAACAGTACAAACCAGTTGTTCACAGAACTCTTCAACAATGATTAAAGTATCTTTGTGAAACTGGGAATATTCCTCACCTCAGTTTGCTTATGCTCTCCCCAAACAGAGCAATCAAGAAGAAAAATCACTACTAATTAGTTTAAGCTGAATCACACGACCTGATGCCTTTCCTAATTAAGTTCATAAATTAAAATGGACTTCTTGGCCCAGGAATGTAATTCCTAGGCCAGAAGTCTGATGAGCCAATAGGAAATACAGCTGGTAAAGTGTAAGGATGCTATACAAGATCAAGATGAGTCATGTAATTATGGAACTTCTGTAAAGATAAGCACATACACTCTAAACAGGAAAAATCTACAATCAGCTTCTCACACCTCAAAGCAGAAAAATATCGAAAGCTAAACAGTTGACGCTCATTCAAATAAATGTCTAGTTTTTCCTACACTGCTTTCATTTACTTTAGACCCTGTAACTATATTATTTGAATTTTCCAGGAACAAACATTTTGCAGTAGAATGCATACCAGTGCTCCAGGGCAGAATCCAATGTCGCACAAGAGGACATCTGCTCACACAATGAGATTTGCTCATGCAAGAAGACTTTTCTCTCCTCCTCCTGCAGACCCCTTTGCCCCTCTCCCAATTCTACTCCAGAGGGTCCCTCAACCCTCTGGTGCAAATTTTGAGGACACATGGGGAGACTGCAGGGGGAATTACCTCCCTCCATGTTTAGCTGACAGAAGCCATTTTATCAGCAGGATGGGTTAATTGGATTCTATCCACAATTCTTATAAGCAACTCTGCAATAAAAAAGCTTGCTTCTGAATAATCCTGCTGAAGGATATATGAAATAAGTACTGGTTTGCATTGCTCTCAGTTGCCTAAAAGTTGAAGCAACAAAATGAAAGAATGCTTATACAATGTTTAATTTGTCTGCAGTTTCTGCTGTCACACTCCTACTTCATAAAAAACAAGGTTGTTTATCAAGAAAACCAATTTCAATGTCAGAATTCCTCCCCTATCACAGGATAATGATAATGATGACTCAAGGGGGAAAAACCCCTTTAAAAGACCAGCTCACACATGTATGCTCATTACAGGATGACTATAAGCTCACTTAAATGACTTGAATATGTGAATGTATTGCCATAGATCAAAATTTCATATCACCTCAACCAGTGTTTCAATGCAATCACATCACATTCAGCTGCAATTAATCAAATGATGAGAAATCAAGTCATACACATGCATGAATGAACTGCCCCAAAGTTACCTCTACATATTTCGCTTTGTGTCACATCTTGCATCACTTCTGAAAGAAGTTCGTAAGCTCCCACCTCTACACCTATATCTAAAGATCTGTGAAAATGCTATATGCCC
Organism: Elgaria multicarinata webbii; assembly: GCF_023053635.1. Lineage (NCBI taxonomy): Eukaryota > Metazoa > Chordata > Lepidosauria > Squamata > Anguidae > Elgaria > Elgaria multicarinata. The sequence goes on along the minus strand of NC_086172.1, from coordinate 79,759,243 downwards.
ATCTTAGTCAGTTGCATATTGGGAAGGATTACAAAAGTACACTTCAGACTTTACAACAAGTCTTTATGTGGGTCACATCTCAGTGCACTTGTATTTTTAAAAAGTGATGATAGAAGCAGCACTCAGAAGTTACAATGTGCAGATTAGATACAGTGCAAGGAGAAAGTACAATTAAACCCACTCCAAATTGCTCCAAATAAAACTTTCAGTAGACATAACTGCAGTTCCCTGTGGAATACTACCATGGTACTCAGGGTGAAAATAGCTCAAACATAAGTTGTTGTGAGTACATTATATGATTCTGTAAATGTGTATCTGTTACAACTAGTGTGTGAAATAGCCGTAAGAATTCCTTGAAAATTGCTTTGCTACTATGTGATCCTGCAACTAAGCTCCTTTTTGCCTGTCAAATTATCACCAGTGGTATTTATGTCCTCTTCACAAACATTACTCACCATACTACATGTCAAGAAGCTAAACGTTGATGTGTTTACCCAGCAAGAGGTGACCTGCTAGCAAACCTAATTTTATACTTATGTGAAGTCACAACAACAAACTATAAATGTTAATATATTCTAGTTGTTGGGGAGCAGCTAGGCTTGTGAATTAAATCTTCAATGATCCTTCAGATTTAATTAACTTGGTACCAATTATAATGCAGGCCTTAAAAAAATCAATTTAATGCTGCACCACCTTAACAAAAGGTAAGTCTGCTTTCAATTTTATTGCAGAATGTCTGTTGGTCAAGGAGTATTCTAACTTTTGAGTTATACGGAAGAGTTTTCTTAATTTAAAGGCTTGTTCACAACATTACCAGAAGTTCCAGAACAAGGTATGAGTATCACAGCAGTGCTATTTCAGTAAGACATCCCTAGTAATGTTATTACATAAAATTCGGTTCAAACCAGATTTAGAAAACGGTATGGAATTCTCTGGAAATCTGAAACAGACCAATGGACCATACCAATTTATCTTACTTTCTGCAAGATACCAAGCAGACCAAATGGTATTCATGTAAAGTTCTGAAATTGTATGACTAGCTAAATCTCTGTTGCCCCACCATCCATTCAAGCAGTGGAGATGTGAAGGTCCAGAAAAAATGAAAAAAATTCAACAAACTCATTTCCCCCCCTAAGGTGTTGTATTTTTGCATATTTATTTATTTTTGCAATTTCTCCAATGGAAAAAATCAAAACTTGGGGAAACACTAAAAAAAACCTCCTATGAAATATTTTCTATTTTGGAATAAGTGAAATGCTTTTTAAGTCAAGGTCTTGCATACTCAAAATGTTTATGTAAGACAACCTACACAGCATTAGAAAATGGCAATGCACTATTGAAGAAGTCAACATTTTCAATGTTGTAACAAAGTTTAACTCCCTATCTAAATATGCTGCTAGTGCTTAACATCATGGCTATAGGAGACTATTTATGTCTAAGAAATCACAGAGATGATGATGAAGAATTTGTAGTTTTTACTTTCAACTCCCCACCCCTACTCCATAGGTCTCAGATGGCAAACTAAAATACATGAGCTTAGCTAGCATAGAGTGCAGCAGCTTGCAGCTCTTGCTTTCTCTATTATTGAATATATTCACAACTTTACTTGTACAAAACTAAGGAATTTATACTTTTGAGATGCACACACACTTATCTGGGGAAAAACTCCACTAAGGCAGCAGTCCTATGGATTTGCCATCTGTACAGAAAAAAGTACAGCATGGAGTTGTACTTTTAATATCTTAAACATCCATAGGATTGCAGCCTAAATAGAATGGATCACTTATGAGAAAACACGTATAGGATTCTTTTATGTAAGCTGCCTTGGGAGGCTTTTAAAAGGCAGCCTAAATATTAAAGAACAAAATTGTCTGGAATGCAAGGAAGAGGATCCTCACTGCAGCAGATCAGAATGGGTACCCAGGGCAGAAGAGAAGGGGAACTCTTGGTACATGACATAGAAGTTTATGGTGTCTAAAAACTAGAATTGCCCCATTTTGTATGACCAAAGAGTTGTGTGCACATATCAATCATCTTGCACTACACATTGGTGAGCTCATTACCTCACACAAATCCAAAGAAAACAATGTTACAATAAATTCACATATTAAAATGAATATACTTAAACCAGAAATTGAATAAAACTATCCCTTCAAGTCTGTGCACCACATACCCAATATTTTAATTTACATGACTACAATTATCCAATGAGGAAGAAGTTACAACCTTAATAATAAGTACGGGTATTAGAATGTAAGACCCCAACACTTGCGGTTTATATCCCTGCTTATTATCAAATCTATTTATATTTATATCCCACACTTCCTCACAAGGAACCCAGGGTGGCCTGCTCTCTATACAATCTATGCTCTCTAATCCCTGCCAATCAAGTGAAACATTATGTTCTATACTGAATATGCACTTCAATCAATATTCCTCTTACATGACATTTACACTTATTTCCAAGGGGCTCCTATCTTAAAAGCTGTAGAAATTAAAGCCTTCATCATAGAAAGATTGAAATGAACCTTCTCTATTGCAAGTAAGGAAAACATAATATCTTTTCCCTTTAATTTATATATGATTTGTCTGCAAACTTCAACAAGGCTAACCTGGGTTTTGAACAAGTGAATTTTATCTTGCTTCAATCATACTACGTCTGCAAAGTCAACTTATCTTGCTTCAATCACATTATCACGTCTGCAAAGTCAACTTAACAGAAAAAGAGTGCACAGTTGGTTTTTATATGCAGTGGCACCAGATTTTCACACAGCCACTAGCTTTACAGGCCATACTGCAAACCCACCCATGTCATCCACCCCATATACTAGATTTTCTTTACTCACGTAAAAGCGAAGAAGAGAGTGGTGGATCCTACTAGGAAGATTGCAGCAGCTGATACTGGGACATACTTGCTGGGTTTGAATCTCTTTCCAGATGCTGCTGGCATGTTGGAGCTCTGGTGGATGATCCGCCCTGCAGCATAGCCTAGGCCCAACTGGAGTCAGAATGGTCAAGAAAATGGGGAAAGGGACCTTCAAAAAGGAATGCAACTATGAGTGGAGAAGGTTTAAACAATTATCCAGGTTTTTGAACTTAGCTGTTCAAAGTCAGAGCAGATTTATAGTATGAAAAAGGTGGAACTGACATCAACGAAATAATGAATCAGGGTAATATTCAAAACTGAAATACGAATCAAAATGACAACCAAAGGAATTCAATACTATTCCCAAGACTCCTGGGGGGGGGGAGGAATTAAAAAATATAAAATAGAATCTTGTACTCCAATTTAAAATGCTAGTATTGAAGAGCTAGAAGAAATTATGCAGGTTCTTACACCAGGTAAGTTCTGGAAGAAAATACCCCCTTCAAGTAGCTTTTGGAGATGGTCTTCTTCTTAAGGTGGCACAAATAGTTGAGAAATGCAGCACTGAAGTAGCTGAACTGGAACTTTTAATGTAAGAGGGCAGGATGAACACGCCAAGGAAGATGAGCAATAAAAGACACAAGGTGTCCACTGGGTTTTGGTGTTTTATTTATTGTTTTATTTTCATAAAGCCCACAGTTATTTCCAAGGCAAACTCTGGGGCAAAGTTTCTCCTTTTCAATCTGCGCTTGGTATACAGCAGTGCATTCTGGTAGCTGCTCAGGGAAAGGTTATCCTGCTAGAAATCTGCCAGTCTTGCACATATCTCTTTCTTCCACCCCACAAAAGTCCTCTTCTACTGCAAGAGCACTCTCCCCTGATTTCATCAGGAATTGGGGCTGTATGTCTGGCAGTTGTTGTTTAATTTTGTTTGTTTCTCTCTTGACTGCTAAATCCGGGTAACAGCTGGTGTAAGGTTGAGCTGAAAATCCTTTTCTTTCAAGGGGGAGTTGGGGGCATGTTGGAGGGCTAGTCTTGTGCTTTAGTCTTATTTGTGTCCTTGTACACAATGCCCCAAATACTTCAACAAGTCCAGTTTTTATTTGCAAAAAGAGAAAATAAAGTTTCAAGTTGCTTCTTTATGATGCATCAGTTGTGTCTACAACAGATCCAGATAAGGAGACTCAATTTTCAAATAACATCTTCCTAAAATTCCAAAATGTTATCAACAATTAAAAAATGCTGTCTCAGCCCTTCACATCCATGTCCTAGAGAACTTTGTCTGCTCCAAGCTGCTCCATTGTCATTCTCCCATCATACAAGTAAAATTAATCCTTAATCATTCATGTTTGCTTTAATAGTCTTAACTTTATTAAAAAGCTTGTCATCTTCCTCTCCTCCCTTTACCTAAAAGAAATAAAGATAGTTATTTCCATCAGTAAGACATTTTTAAGAGTATTCAATAAGCATGGTTTGGTACTGGATCTTTAGCACAGATTTAAAAGTCAAGAGAGAGAGCTACTCCCAATTTAAAAAGCTATAAACATGCATAACAGTCTTCTGAGACTCAGTTTCTATACCCATAAGCTTATGTCTTTGTGAGTCATATATTTAGGACAAGCAGCAGGGCACATGTTGCACTCAAGGAACTTTAAACATTTAATAAACCCCTCTATAGTTCCAATTACCTCAGTATTAATGTTAATAAAACTGAATCTCAAACACCAGATTGCTTGTGTATATTTAAGGTACAATCGGAGCCAGGTAGATCAATGAAATTACTACTCTTTGAAAGAAAACACATATTGACTCAGCAAAATCACTGTTCTGCCAAAATTATGTAATTGTCCTTCAAAATGTCGAGGACCAAGCTAGCCATTCAAAGAAAAACCAGAAGGAAATAGGAAAATTGTTTTTTGGTCAAGTATTCCATAAGTTATACCTTGGGAAAGATGGTGTATGTACTGTTAAATCAACACACCTTTAAAACAGATTTTTTTGGATCTACCTCTCATATCTGTTTATCAGTCCATTTAAGCCCCTCCTCAACTCTCTCCCATCCCAGCCATAATTTCCATTATAGGATCTTTGCCTTTCTTCTACTGGTCATATTCTCTCTCCTTCCTTCCTTCCTTCCATACTTCCAAACAATCTATGTGCTGTTTGCAAGAATATTAGTAGCCTTTTCTTGACTTGCAGGTTTCACAAATAGAATCCTACAGTGGACCTTGCACAGTTTCCCAGCCCATAATGTTTCTATGTATCCCAAGTCCATAAAAGGAAATTGTCTGATCAGTGCTCAAGCCAACCATGAACAGCAAGGGCACAGGGAAGAAGAAGAAAGTATACTATAGTAGGGGTCCCCAATTTTTTTGACCCATGGGCACATTTGGGAATTTGAGAAATTGCTGTGTGCATCATCATAAAACGGCTCTCACAAAGAATGTGGCTAGTCACATAATGGCTGCCTTGAGGGTCTGGCTAGTCAAAAATGAACTAAAGAGGTATGTGTAGCAGTAGTGAGGGAGGGCAAGAACAAGGAGGCTAGAAGCTGGCAGGGAGGGGGAAATAGCAAGGCAAAGGGTAGCGGGCAGAGAAAAAGCAAGGCTAGAATCTTGAAAGGGAGAGAAAGAAGACTGCTCTAACATTTTACAGTTTTTTTCATTGAAATATGTATTTTTTGAAGGGGAAGGAATGGAGAGCTTCATGGGAGCTACTGGAAGTTCTGGCAGGCTGAGTTAGGGATCCTTGCCATATAGGATGGGGAAGATTGTTTAGTTATAACTTCATGACATTATTCTCACAGATCCTAATCTCCCCCTTCAGGATTCAAGCAGGCCAATTCCTGGTCTCCATTTTCATTATTTCTTCTTCTTCAAACCACACCCTCAACATTCCATTGCTCAACTACCCTTTAAATTCTATCAATCCTGAAAGTCACTGAGCACAAGTCGTTGGGAAGGTTCTTTAAAAATCCTTTTCTTAAGGCTTTCAACACACCTATAACTCAAAGGTAATCATCACTTCAGGGGAAGAGACCAAGGAAGATGAGAATCTAGTTCACTCAGGCTGTCTACTGGGCTGCCTTCATCATCCACTGAAGTGATGCCCTAGGCCAGGCCTGGGAAACTTGTGGCCATCCAAATGTTTTGGCCTAGAACTCCCATCAGCCCTAGTCAGTATAGCCAATGATTAGATAATGCATATTTGTAGACTAAAACATTTGGAGGACCACAAGTTACCCACCCATGCGCTAGACCATCACAGCCACATTTCTCTGTTCCTGAAAGCTGTAGCTTCTGGTCCCATCGGTCAAAGGCTGCCCGAAGACTCTCCTAAGTGTTTACAGAATATTGTTGTATGTTTTATAGTACTCTGAGAGGGTTTATTAAATATATGTTTGTTCCCAATTTACCATCAGGCCCAGTCTTAACTGAAATTACTCAGAGGACATTTGTGAAACAAAGGTTTAAGGCTTTAGCTTTACATTAAGCGAATGTGGATTTAGGGTGGTAGTGTCCTGCTTGAATTCAGTTACTTAAAATTGTTTGACTCTTGTACTTTTAACTGCTTCCAACATGGTATATAAACATAGTCTTTGGAAACCTCCTGTTCCTTTCCTATTATATATCTTAGTAGTATTTAAAAATAACTTGGAATAAGCTGACCCCTGCCTCATTTATTGTGTTGTCCTTGGATTCTGTGGATGAAGGACACAAGTGTTCCCTCTATTATTCCTAATCATTCCTAGCTTTTGCATACTATCTCCTTCATACAATTATATATCCATTTTCTGTGATTACAAAAACTATCTTATTTTCAGATGAGAAAGTTGTGGACTTATTCCCATACCAATACTTCATCATACAGGCAGACTATCTTCTTTAACTAGATCTTTATAACAATCTAATCTGTGAAATTTCTTCATTCCATTTAGGTTAACATTTATGAAGTTTTAAAAATCCACTATTTCTGACTGAAGTCATTGGTGATATAGCACTTAGAGGAAAAGAAAGAACCAGAGCTGAGATAGCAGAGTGCATATTTACACAATTAAATTGTATAGATTAAATGTCATGATTTAGGAGCTGGAAAGTACTCCCTTTTTTCAAGTGATTAAGCTATCCTGGGAATTTAAGTTTATCAGCATTAATGTTTACATCACATTCTTAAAGATCTGGGAAAATTTAGATACATAGTTTAAAAGGATTGTTGACAAATATCTACATCCCCAGCTACATTAACAGTTCATTGTTTAAAATAGGGGGTGGGACTTCAATTTACTGAGAGGTAATTTGAATAGCTACCTGATCACAACAAAACTGAAGGTCTCATAATCTTCATAACTAGTATTGGGCTTTACAAGCAGATTATGGGAAATTTATATTCCTCTAGCTTTGTACCCTAACATTTGGATCAGATATATGGAGGTTAATTTGAACAACTGGAAATAACACAAACAAAAAAGATCTCCGCTTGGTGCCTCACCTGGGAATACTACAGCTTGTATCAGAATTGTAATCAATGCCTGTTAAAGTATTAAGTTGCATATCTTTATAGCAGACTTTTTAGATTATTGTAAAGTACAACATGGATGAGAACAAGCTACCAAAAATGTTTTCTGAAACATACACAGACTAACAGGAGTTGGATGTTCAATTGTGAAAACAAAATGCAGGCATTTGGCATCTATTTTCAGAATGAAAAAAAAAATTAGGGTCAGGACAGGAGCAGAAAAATACTAAGAGCAGGTTGAGGTAGTTTGTACAGATTTAATCAATTACTATCTTTTTATATTAAACTAAACCACACTTTTGGAAGCTATTGTCATGACTTGACATCATGACCTCTTTGTGAAAAGTCTTCTTAGCACTAAGGTTTCAAACAGTACCTGGGTGGCTCTGCTGGGGTAAGAGCTCCCGCCGGAGAGCTCTCCGCTTCCGGTTCCGCCGAGCTCTCCGACCTGGGTGGCTCTTAGCCCGGCAGCAAGAGGCCTGTGGGGAGGCGGCGGCAGCAAGGACGCGGCCAGTTCCCCAGCCGCCTCCTCCTCCGCCTCTTCCTCCGTCTCTTCTTTCTCGGTCTACACAGTCGTTGTGGGGGCGCACTGGGGGCGCATGTAAGCACCCTCACAACGACGTGTAGATTCCCTCCTAGAGAAGGATTATATTGCTTATTTTAATAATTGCTTAATTTAAAATTTGTGATGATCCTACGAAATACATAAGACTTGAAAAATCAGTAACAGCCATTTTATTAAGTAAACACAAATTTTCATCAGCAGTACTAGGCTCTTGAATCCACAAGAAATAAACTGCTGGGTTAAATAAGGGAGGGGCTATAGTTCAGCGGTATCCTTTGCATGCAGAAGGTCCCAGTTCAAACCCTGGTATCTCCAGGTAGGGAAAAATAGGGTCAACAAAACTGGACTAAATGGGCTAATGGTCTGATTCCATATAAGGCAGCTTTCTATGTTCCTAAACTGTTAACAGTATTCCATTTCTAATAGTAGAATTCAGATGCCTCTGCAAGCTCACAACCAAGGAATTAAAGCAATTGTCTTCCTGTACAACCTCAGGATCTGGTACTACAGTAATACTGCTGCTGTACATGGAGATTGTTTTTGTGATGGCTAATAGCTGTTGATGGGTTTATGCGCCTTGAATTTTTCTAGATCATTTTAAAACCTCAAAAAGTACTGACCATTACTACATCTTCCTTATGCATTAACAGTAACTACTGCAGTACCAAAAACTAGGAAAACGACAACTCCCTTTCAGTTAGGGTAACATCTGCACAGTACTCTAGGGCAGGGCTCCCAAAAGTTCTTGCACCCACAGGCACATTTGGGAATTTGAGATATTGCTGTAGGTACATACCAGCACAAAATGGCTCAAGCTGAGGATATGGCTAGTCACATAACAGCTGCCAAGGTGGGCCAGGGTGGATAAAAAATCAATGATTTAAAAAAAAAAATCAAAAAAATTGTTTTATTTATATTGATTTTTTTTAATGAAATGCTTTTTGAGGAAAAATCTATCTAAAGATAGTTTTCTATTTAAGATACATTATAGTCCAAAAGTTATTCATCATGAAATAAGGATTAGTTTTTAATTATGTAGCATGAGGCTGTTTAAATTTTTTGGTAAATGAATTCCATTAATCTATTCACAATGTCATGCTCTTCCAGAGGTTTCTGTAAGATTATTTTTTCCTTCCAATAAAGTACAGCAGAAAAGTTGTCCAAATATGAATGATTAACCTCTTAAACTGGAGATAGTTCACCTCGTAATAATTTCATAATTATCTATGATGTGTTTCTAATAGTATAACCAAATCAGTATTGTTTTGATATAACTGTAAAACTAATCTGAAAAGTTGCTATTTTAAAAATGAAACCTTCATCTGGTTGTAAATATTAAGATTATACCAGTGAGAAAGAGTCTTTGGTAACTCTGAGTTGTGTAAAATATAGCGAGGAAGAGTGCACTTTTTTTGGGGGGGGGGGGGAGTCACATGATTAAATCAAGTCTTTCTGAGTAGTGATTTAAATCAAATTGATTTAAATCAAATCCACTTTGGGATGGGTACAGTGAGACTAGAGACTGGCAGGAGGGGGAAATAGCAAGGCAAAAGGGGAGAGGAGAGAGAAAGAGCAAGGCTAGAGGTTAGAAATGGAGAGAAAGACTACCCTAACATTTTACAAAGTTTTTATTAAAAAAAAAAAATTATTATTATTATTTATTTATTTATATAGCACCATCAATGTACATGGTGCTGTACAGAGTAAAACAGTAAATAGCAAGACCCTGCCGCATAGGCTTACATTCTAATAAAATCATAATAAAAGTTTCAACATCGTTAGAGACCCCTCAGGCACCGCCTTGGGGACCCCTGCTCTAGGGGTAGCTAAACAGATTGATATAAAGACCAGGATTCTATGTTAACTGAAAAGAAGAACGTTCATAGAAGCAAAGTTTTTATTTGCTGCTTCCCCTACCCCCACCTACTGCAGTCACCAGTACTCTGCCACAAAAGCTTCTCTAGAACAATATGAAATGGAGTATGAGAGGCTGCTGGGCAGTGGCCGGGAATATCGAAAATCTGAGGGTGACTGCCAGATTTGGGATGATACTCCCTTCTCCCACACCCTATCCCATGTTGGTTAGGAGGGGCCCTCAACCCGAAGGCGAGACTTTTTAGGAGCAAAGAATAGAGATGTAAAATTTCTGGAAATTTTGAAGCCATGGGGAAAAAATGTTTCTTTTCCAGGGAGTTTCCGGGGGAAATGGCAATTTTCAGAAAAATTGAAATAATGCAATATTAGCACTTTGTACAGACTAAAAGTCACTTTGTTACTTTAGGAACATAACATGTAATTATGTCCAAGTTGGTTTGGCATAAAGTTATTAAGTTTGGTATATTAAAAGTACAGTGTATTCAAAGAATTACTACAAATTGAATTTATTTTAAATTTTTACTTTTTTTGGTAACAAATGGAGCTACAAGCTCCTGAACTGTTAGGAACACTGTAAGGAACCTCTTTGGTTTTGCCAGTTTATGAGGAGCAGGCAAAAAACAAATTAAAAATAACAACAGAAGAAACCATCAACATTAGTAACAAAGAAAATTATTTATGTCTGCGCTAGTCCTCCACATTGTCAAGTAGACATAAAGCATTGTCAAGCAGACATAAAGAAAATCAATAATTTTCTTTGAGAAAAAGGTTCAATGAATATGCATGAAATTTAATCAGACTCATTTTCTGTGCTATAGCTTTCACTATCAGTTTCAGTCTCTGCTTCAATGGCAGTGGCCCCTAGAGGCAGAAATGCATCTTGTTCTTGCATTTATTTTATTTTATTTTATTTATTTTATTTATTACATTTTTATACCGCCCAATAGCCGAAGCTCTCTGGGCGGTTCACAAAAATTAAAACCATCATAAAACAACCAACAAGTTAAAAACACAAATACAAAATACAATATAAAAAGCACAACCAGGATAAAACCATGCAGCAAAATTGATATAAGGTTAAAATACAGAGTTAAAACATTATAATTTAAATTTAAGTTAAAATTAAGTGTTAAAATACTGAGTGAATAAAAAGGTCTTCAGCTTTTTATTTGAGAGTTGTAGTCTCAATTTGCAACCTAGGACTTGCTTGTCCTTGATGCACTGAAATTGTAGTAATGTGATACTGTACATCGTTTTTAGAAATTATTTGCAGAAGTAAATATCTGAACACCTTGTCTTAAACATTTTATTCATCATGCTAAAGTGAAACATTCCATAATCCATTTTTTCAGAAACGCGCCCCCCCCCCAAGGCTTCGGGGGGAAATTGGGGGGAAAACACTTTTTTTCTGAATTTTTCTGTTTTTTCCCCGGGCCTTCACAACTCTAGCAAAGAAAGCTACAGGGATGAGGAAGGGGCAGAATGCTCTCTGTGAATTTCCTTTCATTTACTTATTTTTTAATCCAATCCACTAATACCTACTATTTCATTTTTCTGATAATCCAATGAATACTTTCAGTGTCAGAACATACAGTCTTCATATTTTCAGTGACCTTCAGTGAGCACGACCCCAAGATCTCTATGCTGGATAGTTCAGCCAGTTTATACCCCATTTGTGGTAATTGCATAGTTCAGATTCTCCCCCACCCCCATGCTAGTATGCATCCCTTCACATCCCTTCACATCCACTATAGGAAACCTGGAAGTGCCTTTGGTGAGGAAATCTGTCAAACTTTTTTGAAAACCCAAGAATGTATTATGGGTTAGATCAAGACTTAGCCACACCAACATGGCTGGCTGGGGAAGGCTGGGAGTTGAAAGAACTTTTTCTGTCTAAACAGGCATAGGATCGCACCCTATGTTTTCTAAAATGCTAATAAGGCTTATTAATGTTTCTCTCCAGCTACTGATGGTTATAATTTAGGTTAATGGGCATGTGATTTCAGCAACCATCTTTTGATAAGGCTACTGATTGTTAGCACTACATTTTATCTTTTTTAAATCAATTTTAAATGAATAACTTCTGAGTTAATCTGACCCTAGTGATTGACTCATAAATTAGCTTGGAAATTCAGCCTTGGACATGCATCTAGTTGTTAAGATGCACTCTGAATAATGCTTCTATTTATTTACTTTCTCAAAGTATATCCTACTTCTTTTCTAACTAGAACTCAAAACAGTTCAGGTGAATACTCTCTACATTAGTCTTCACTGAAGAAGACACTGGCTTTGATTCTAAAATAAGGAAGCTCACAGAATGAAAGTTTCCTGTCACCTCATGCATGATGCAGTCACCTGCAACCCACGAAAATACTCTCTGGAAAGTTCGGGCCCCTCCTGAACAATGTGGGAGGGGGTGGGAAAATTCACCTCCATCAACTTCCTTACGATAATTTCTCTTTGGATACAAGCCATTGCAAATACCTTATTTTGTTTACCTGCAACTGTCCATCTTCCTTCAGTAATCTTACGCCTAAAATGAGACCAATGTATTTTTTTAAAAAAATACTTCAAATCATGAGCAACATGTTCCAGTTTCCCTCTTCTGCAATCCAGATGTAAAGTGATAAACCAGCCAGAGCTTATTTTCTTCCTTTGGGCAAAATTTCCCAAAGCAAATATTTATATGTTATAGAGCAATGACAAATCTTGATAAAATAGTTAAGCGCAGAGACACCACACTGACAACAAAGGTCCGCATAGTTAAAGCAATGGTATTCCCCGTAGTAACCTATGGCTGCGAGAGCTGGACCATAAGGAAAGCTGAGCGAAGGAAGATCGATGCTTTTGAACTGTGGTGTTGGAGGAAAATTCTGAGAGTGCCTTGGACTGCAAGAAGATCAAACCAGTCCATACTCCAGGAGATCAAGCCAGACTGCTCACTTGAGGGAATGTCATTAAAGGCAAAACTGAAGTACTTTGGCCACATAATGAGAAGACAGGACACCCTGGAGAAGATGCTGATGCTAGGGAAAGTGGAAGGCAAAAGGAAGAGGGGCCGACCAAGGGCGAGATGGATGGATGATATTCGGGAGGTGACAGACTTGACCTTGGGGGAGCTAGGGGTGGCAACGGCCGACAGAAAGTTCTGGCATGGGCTAGTCCATGAAGTCATGAAGAGTCAGAAGCGACTGAGTGAATAAACAACAAAAATCCTTGACAGTGCTATTTACCCATGTAGGCACAATTTTGTCTTATTTGTATGTTTTTCAATTGGTGGCATATATTTTATTTGATCTTTTGTAATGTTGTTTAATCCACAAATAACCCACACTTGCCAGGTTCACATGACATGACAACCCTAAGCAAGGGTTGCATATGCATTGGTTAAATAACCCATGACAAGCCGCAGCATGTTGTCTAAACCTGGTCTGTGTCACTATCAACTGTATCTCAACTGGATATGTGTGTATAAAAGCACCAAGTCAATTATTTGTTTGATTATCTTCACCATAGGTCTGTCTTAACAAGCACAAAGCAAATGAATTTATTAGTCTGTAGAAACTACCCTCTGAAAATTTCTATATTAAATTGCCCCCCTCCCAACCCACTCAATTTACAATTGCTATTCCAAGGAACTATGCTAAATTTCAACTATATATAAATATAATCACCAAATGAACATTTTATTATTTTCACGCTAATACATGCCTGGGCCAAATAAGCATCTCTTAAACTGAGCTACAGGGAGCTCCTGTTGAGGCATGAGCTTTCCAATAGAGTTTCATGCAGTAGCTTCAGCCTTCATTAATAACCTGCTTATTCTGAAACAAAGATATTTACTATAGCCCAGATGCAGATAAACCTCTTAGATGCTCAGGTCTCTTTGTTTCACAACAGCTATGTTAAGGATTTATGCCTGAACTGGAAATACAGACATGCACACTATTGTCCCACCCACAACACCCATATGCACACCAGCCACAACCTCAACATGGGACGGATACTACATGTGTTTGCTTGAACGCAAGCAGAAGCTTCTGTGTGATCAAGAACACTACTTTATTTTATAGAACCCCCTTTACATCTTCTTGCTCAACACTAGAAAGGCAGGGATTCATGTGCAACCCCATGCCCTCCCCATGTTGCTATTCCATGTTCTGGCTAATTTCTTCCTCCAATCTGAATCAGATACCTTGTTTCCAATCCACAAATGATGTTCTCTCTTATATTTTATATTTTATTTATTACATTTTTGTATTACCCAATAATGAAGTCTCTGGGCAGTTCACAATTAAAACCATAACATACAAAAAGATTTAAAACTTTAAAGTATCATATAAAACCCAAATTAGTTATAGTCCAGGGAAAGCTTGTCTAAAAATATGTTTTCAGGAGACGTTTAAAGGATGTTACCTTTTCTGCCTCCTGAACTGCATGAGGGAGGGTTTTCCAGAGGGTGGGTACTGCTACAGAGAAGGCCCATCCTCGAGGTTCTTCATGACAACATTCCGCTCATTTTTGTCATATTTATTTATTATATTACTCTACTGCCCAATAGCTGAAGCCCAAGAGTTCCAAGATGGCCAGCAGAAAGAGGCAAAAGGGCCCTCCTTTGAGATCTTAAATGTTGTCTGGCTGTATATTATTATTATTATTATTATTATTATTATTATTATTATTATTATTATATTTATTTGTATCCTGCCTTTTGCCCAATGCTGGGCCTCAAGGCAGCCTTACAAAGTTTAAAACATACGGGGGGGGGGGAACAAAACCATAAACATTTAAAATACACAACAAAATTATAAGACATTAACATAGATGGAGGGCCAGATTATTCTCCAAAAGCCTGCTGGAACAAAAAAGTTTTAGCCTGCTTCCGAAAGCCCGTCAAGGAGGGAGCCAGCCTAGCTTCCCTGGGAAGAGAATTCTAGAGCACTGGAGCAGCCACCGAGAAGGCCCTCTCCCATGTTCCCACCAAGCATGCCTGTGAAGATGGTGGAACTGAAAGAAGGGCTTCTCCAGAAGATCTTAAAGCACGGGCAGGCTCATAAGGGAGAATACGTTTTTTCAAATAACTTGGACCCGAGCCATATAGGGCTTTATAAATCATAACCAGCACTTTGAATTGTGCCCAGAAACAGACTGGAAGCCAGTGGAGCTGTTTTAACAGGGGAGTTGTGTGCTTCCTGTAACCAGCCCCGGTCAACAATCTGGCTGCAGCTCTTTGAACCAGCTGGAGTTTCCGAACACTCTTCAAAGGCAGCCCCACGTAGAGCGCGTTACAGTAATCCAATCGGGATGTAACTAAGGCATATGTCGCTGTGGCCAGGTCCGACATCTCTAGGAACGGGCGCAGCTGGCACACTAGCTTTAACTGTGCAAATGCACTCCTGGCCACCACCAAAACCTGGGCATCCAGGCTCAGGGCTGAATCATGAACATATAATGAACATATATTCCTGACTCCTAGGAATGGACAGTTTCACTTTCTCTCACATTCATTTTTTTTTAAAAAAAACCCTCACATTCTTTCTGTCCTATTTATTAAATCATTTGTGAATGTTGGTAATTTCTTATAAAAATCTAAGTTAAACAGAATTCTCACCAATTCCAATTTATAGCAACCTCAAAGCTCTTCTATTCAGCCACCATGCTTCCTGCTTTAGCAAAGCTACCAATTTAAGTCAAATGACCCTCTGCCCTTCATTCAGTCCTTTTCTCTAGTATATTTTTCTTCAAATGAAAGTGTTTCCATTGATTTTGCTCATCAACTTTTGTAGTTCTCCCTAATCACCCTTTTAAGCATCTGTTCCACAATTCTCCCCAACTTATCCCTGACAGAATTCTTCAGGCCCCACCCCTAGTATCCCTTCCAACTCAATGAATTCAATTCCAAGTCATTACTCAAGGCAAAGCCAATTATTAAAGCCATAGGTTGTAGCCAGTACTGACCATCTGCCAGCAGAACAGAAACTGCTGGCAAAATTATGGGGGGACTGTCTGGAGTAAATCGGGAGGGTGTGCAAGGGAGATGAGTAGAGGAGAGCAAAGCGAAGTACTATTGTACAAGTAGAAATTCACTCACATGACTTTTTTTCTTCCCAATTTCTTTCCCTAATTCCTTGACCTTTACATTCTCATAATAGCTCCACATTAAGCTAACCATTTCCAGAGGGCTAGCAATATTAGTCTGTTGCAGCAGAAACATGGTGGCTTGTGACAATGGAAAGGCTAACAAATTTAATATGGCATAAGTTTTTAATGGACCACAGTCCATTTCATGAGATACAGCTGATGAAGTACTCTAATCCATCAAAGCAGAAGTCATAATAATTTTTTAACTCTTTAAGGAAGGGGTCCCCAGGCTTTTAGGACCCTTGGGCATATTTTAGAATTGAGAAACTGCTGTGGCCACACTACAAAATGGTACCATGACACCTGTGAGCACTGCATCAGGGACCCCTGCATTAATGTGCCACATCTTTGTTTTTATTACTAAGCTAGCACCTTCAATCCAACTCCATATATACATACTGCCCTCACTACACTGTTTCTTCTTTTCATATCCCATCCTACAGCTATACAAATATTGTTGTGCTATGTTTTTATGTAATTACTGTATTAATGGTTACAAATTCCTCTCCTCCCTGCTCCCATTCATACCTTCCTCTAGGATATTATCAATAATAGTCACATTAATCATCCTGAGACAATGCTACATTCTCCTTTCAAAAACGTATCAGCTTTCCACTCACTGCCTCAAAGTCAAGCTCATAGTCAATCCTATTTGATAAGAAGACTAAGGATGTCATTCTGTGCAACATGCTCCAGTAAGTGTGGAAGAAACAATGATATATGTGCCATGTAGGCCCACCTTTCAAGATACCATGCAAAACCATGCTCTCTAAGCTGCTGCCATTTATCACAAACTACTCTGAACAATATAGATCTAACTACAAAGCTGCATAAACACAATCTCAATAGATCTACATTAAGTAGGGCTAACATTAGATACAAACAACCTGGGTGAGAGTTGATTGAAGGAAAGGACTGTGACCACCATCAGAGGCTTTTCCAACTGCTGAACTTTTCCACCTAATTTCCCATACCTCCTTACCAGGAAGCCTTATCAGAAGCAGATTCAACAAAGAAAGTGAAGTAGAATAAAGCAGCCAGACAACATGGAGCTGGAGTAAACTGGGGTTTTAATTAATAGTGAGGAGATGATAGGGAGGGAAAGAACACGATATTAGTAGCAATGGGCAAAGGGCATTATGGCAGTGAGGGACAGGTATGTCAGGTGTCACTAAGGCAATCTCAACGTCTATATGCTATTTCATCTTTCAGGCAATCCTCCAGCCTGGATAACAGCAGTGGCCTTTCTGTAGTCCTGTCAAGTGGTGCTGATAAATGACCATCTATGCTCTGGTCCAGAAAGAGAAAGCTGACCTGATGTGCATAACTGAGACCTGGTTAGATGAAGTGAGAAGTGTAAACCTCTCCCAAATGTATCCTCCAGAGTATGGGTTGCAGCACCAATCAAAGCTTGAGGGGAGGTGGGGTGTTATTATTATTAATAATATTTATTTATATAGGGCCATCAATGTTCATGGTGCTGTACAGAATAAAACAAACAAAACAGCCTGCCATATGGCTTACATTCTAAAAACACAGTAACAAACAGGACAGGGAGGGGAAAAGCCAGCGAGGGTGGGGGACCTTAAAATTAAAATATAAGCTAGTGTTGTCACGCTACGGTTGATAAGCTTTTGGAAAAAAGAAACATTTACTAGTGAGATTTAAATACTGAAATCGACATCGCAGTCCGCAGATGGGCCATAAAGATTCCATCTTAATGACCAGATACCCGATTCAGCAGTTGGCCATTTCTGAGTGGTTGTACCTGCTGTTGGATAACAGAGACAAGATGGATATCCTGTTGCTGTACCATCCACTCCACTGCCTAATGGTCTCCCTACCGTAGCTGACAGAAGCAGTCTTGGAGGTGATGTTGAAAACCACAAAACTTCTAGTCTTGGGAAACTTTAACATCTACACTGAGGTTGCTTTCTGTGGAGTGACTCAGGACTTTATGGCTGCCACAACAACCATGGGCCTGTCTCAAATAATATGTGGCCCAATACATATGACAAGACACACATTGGATTTGATCTTCTGTATTGAAATGGGGGGGGGGTGGTAATCTGTGGTTGGAGGAGCCTACGATGAATCTACTTTCATGGATTCACTGCTATCTAGTGAGGTTTGGGTTACAAGCTACCTCTTCCCTTTGCAGTGGCAGACATCTGTCCTCAGTAACATATGGATCTGGATGGTTGCCTGATGCAAGTGGGAGTGTTTCCTACAGAATTGGCTAGTAGTCCTGCCAAGGTCCTAGTCAACTTCTGGAATCAGTAAGTAAGTAGACTATCAGTACAATTGGTTCTAAATGTCCTCATTTACTACAGACTTATATTGGCTGAAAGTGATGAAACAGCAAGCTCGTTGACTAGAATACAGGTGGCATAAGACTCAAAGGCAAATATGACTAAACAGATTAGATCCCACTTTAGGGCCTACTATGTAGTTTTGATGGTGACCAAAAAGGTTTATTTCCAACTGCACAATGTTGGCCAATGGAGCTGTTTGGGTTGATCAGGAAGCCTGCTTGGTATAGGCCTAGTGAGCCAACAGTTCAAAGGCCTGCTGTGATCCAATTTGCATTACAATTTGTAAAAAAAAATTGGTATTTGCTCCAACTTAGATGCCACAGTTTTGACAGAATCACAGATGGATGTGCCATGGTACTGTTTAGTTCTGTTATGGATCATTTTCAGCTTGTGTATCTTGAGGATGTTGATAAGCTGCTTGGAGACCAGAGACCTGCCACTTGCTCTTTAGATCTTTGCCTCTCTTGGCTAGTGAAGTATGCTAAGGCTGAGCTCACAATATGGATATCAGAAATGGTCAGTGCCTTAAGGGGTGGGTAGTTCTGGCAGTTCTAAAGAAGGCAGTAAATGGGGTAATGGCACTCTTGAAGAGACCAGATGTAGATCCCTTGCCTACAGAGAACTATCTCCCAGTTTCAAGTCTACTATTTCTGAGCAAGGTCTTGGAGCAAGTAGTGTCATGTCAACTCCAGGCAGTTTTGGATGACAATGATTATTTACATTCCAGTCTGGGTTCCAAGCTGGGTTTGGAATAGCAATTGCCCTGGTGGCTGAATTATGCTGGGGAACCAATCCTATTGGTTCTCCTGAACCTCTCAGCTTTCCATACCACTGACCATGGTATCTTCTGGACCAACTATCTGGAAAAGGACTTGGGTATCCAGTCTTGCAGTGGTTCCAGTCCTTCCTGGGAGGACATATCCAGAAGTTGAAACTGGGGACTTTTGTTGCACTCCTTCACCACTGATATTTGGGGTACCTCAAGTTTCCATCTTGTCCCTCATGCTTTTCAACATCTGCTTTTAATGATGTATTAGTTTTGAATGCTTTAATTGTATTTATTTTGTGGCATTTGCATTTGTGTGGTACCCCGCCTTGATCCGGAGGGAGAGGGGGGTAACAAATAATTTATTATTATTATTATTACTATTACATGGATGTAGTGGGAGAAATCAATATACAAATTACATACAGCAATGCCTCTCTTTTCCACCACTAATCCCAGGGAGGCAGTTTAATCCTTGGACAGGTATATTGAAGCAGTATTGGAAGGGAGGGCTGATAAACTGAAACTTTTTCCAGATAAGATGGAAGTACTATGGTTTGGGAAATCTCGTAATCTGGTGAAAGTTTGCCTCTAATTATTGATGAGGTCACATTCCCTTTGAAGGGTCAGGTACGTAGTCTGGGACTAGTCCTGGACTCAGCGCTGTCTATGGATTTTCAGGTGGCATCAGCTGCCAGGAGTGCTTTTGACCAACTTAGACTGGTTTGAAAGCTGAACTAGCCACAGTGACACATGCCTCGGTTACATCTAGGTTAAATTATTATAATGAACTCTGTGTGGGGCTACTCTTTAAGACAATTCAGAAACTGCAATTAGTACAGAATGTGGCAGCTCAAACACTTGTGGGAACTAGGCTCTCAGATCAAATTGCTCCTATTCTGTAAAGTTTACATTAACTGCCTGTTAGTTTCCAGGCCCAGTTCAAGAAGCTTGATTTGGCCTCTAAAGCTGTAAATTGTCTGGTACTACTTTATCTGAATGACTACCTACACCTGTAAGAGCCTGCCCGATAATTAAGATTAGAGTGACAGGTCCTACTCTTTGGACCACCAGCAAGAGCCATCAGGCCAGCCTTCCACAACATGGTGCCCTCCAGATATTTTGATTTTAACTCCCTTCAGACCCATCCTGCATGGCTAATGATCAGGAATTCTGGAAATTGCAGTCTAAAACATCTGGAGGGCATTGGCCCCACATATTTGGAACTCCCTCCCCACAGAGGTATGTATGTAGAGCTTCGGACGGTATAGAAATACAATAAATAAATAAAATAAATAAAATAAATAAATTTCAGTCCGCATTTGGTGCTTAAAAAACATTAGCTGCTGCTGCTGTGTGTTTAACTGTAATATTGTAAGCAGTTTGTGAGCATAGTGCACCCTGAAAGGTGGACTAAAGTTTATTTAAAAAACAAATAAATTAACAGTGGGAGAAGCAAATTTCAATCTGATTAAATTAAAGCTTGGAGGCCTATTCCTTATCCCACAAGGGTACACATATTCTTTAAAGTCTCTCTTCTACTATTGTTTTCAAATTTCAGTTTCCTTCTATGTTTCCTTTTTCTACATTTGAAATGTTCTCTGAAATACTCCTCTGCTATGTATCCTTGCTTGAACAGTTGCTGTTACCTAGCTCTTCTCCTTTTCCTTATCTGCAGGGCAGGGCAAGGTTCTCCTCATACAATGTAGGCTTTCTGCTGCAAAAATCAGCTTATCACTAAATACCCTTATCTGTGTCTGCTCCCTCTGTTAAGTGAGCCAGATTCTCCTAACAACCGTTAGGTATGTGGGAAGGATATACAATGTGATTTATATTTTACCTGTAAAAACACATTTAAGATGTGGAGATATCTATGTCATTGTATTCACTGATAACCTAAACTTTGTCAATGTTATCAATATTTAGATGTGATTTAATATTTAGATGTGATTTATAGTAATGTTTATCTAATCAACGCCTCATTTCCATGTGACTTGCCCCACCTCTGGAAACATGTATTTAAAGTTGTTTAGAAGATTTATACAAAGCACCCTTCAGCAGAGCTTCTAGATTATCTAGCTTACAAAAACAAGATAAAATATACATGTTAAAGACAAATTCATGAAAAAGCCTAAAAGAATAAAAAACCCTCAGCCTAGTGCCAAAAGGATAAGAACATTGACATGAGGAAGGCCTCTGGGTAGGGAAAACCACAAATAGGGCACTACCACTGAGAAGACTCTCTCTTATCTCCACATTTTCCCTCAGATGGTGACGACACCTGGAAGAGAACCTCTTGAGTTAACCTGAATGCACAGACAGGTTGTTATAAGAGCAGGCATTCCTACAAGTACCTGGCTCCTAAGCCTTATAAAGCCTGAAAAGTTAGCCCTAATACTTTGAATTCTACTTGGAAACTGAGAAGAAGCCAGTAAAGTTCTTTTAGTATTGGTGAGATATGTTCCCACTTATTGGTCCCAGTCATAACAGTAGTCAATCCTAGATCTGATCAGAGGATGGATAACTGCGGCCAATTTACAACTGAATGGTTGGCCAGTATTTTCCAGTGTTGTAGTCCAGTGACACTGCATGGGCCACCTACATCAGAGTTTCCCTCAGTATGTTAATTGATGGGAAATTACCACAGAGTTCAACAGGAATGAATCGAGATAAAGCAGCAGGTGGAGGGAGGAGGGGGAGAAACAAAAAGGCTCACAGAAGAGAGGAGTAGTGATGAAAGTTGAGATCCCTGTGGCAAGGAGAAAGAGGGTGTGGCATACAGGGGTGCAGGGAGATGAGAAAGCATGCCATGGGATACAGAAAGTACAAGAGGTAACGAATACAGATTTCTAAGATCTCAGGTGCAGAAACAGAAAAGACCCAAAAATTGTGATACTGACCCAAAAAGCCTGTGTATGAATCATGGGTGCAGACAGAAGTATGAACATACACACTATGGAGTGGAGAGAGAAAAGGAAGGATGGTTAACAAAGAGAGGGGATTCAGAAAGTCTTGTAGTGATGCAAAGAGAGGAATGTGTGTACTGCTTAGATACAGAGATGAAGGTGTCTAACAGTGATTGAATTAGAGGGGGGAAACTGGAGTTAGAATTGTACCAAAAATATTTTCCCCAGTGTAATGTAACTATGCAGTCTGCAAGTTAAAATCTAAAATTTGGGCTCAAAATAACATGAGTTGTGCACATCTGCTCTATTCTTGTTGGAGAGTTAGGAAACTCAAATCAGCACATATACTGCAACTCTTAAAATGCTTGTTCAAGCAAACTTTACCAGACAGGGGCCTGCTCCATCCATCACCAAGGTGGCTTTGTGCACCACAGACAGAAAGGCTATTTACCTTCTGGAAAGTAAAGTGGAGAACTATGGGAAATCCTCACAACATCTTTCACTGAACATGATCTTGTTTGGGTAAAAATATGGGGTCTATCTTGCTGTGCAAGAAGAGTAAATACAGAAATAAGGCATGTTCTCCTGAAAAACTCCTAAAGAAGCAGTTCATGCTCTTTACCTTTCCTTCATATGGAAACAAACTGAGCAGGGGCCATTGGCAAAGTATAAAATATAGTGAAGAAGACTCAGTGTAAGAGTGCCAGCTAATTAATCCAAGTTTGCTGACCTACTACTACTTATATCTCTGCTTTCAGCCACATGTTTCCAAAGGCTTGGAAAAGTAATTATCATGAAGATAAGTAATGCTATAGTCACACACCCAATACAGACACATAGCCGGAAACCAAAACCCAATTTATTTCCAAACCTAGTATGTCCCCTACACCTCACCAACTACCACCACACGTCCAGGCCTGACCAACAACTATAATTGCAGACCTATTAGTAGGCACAAACTACCCATAAACAGTAGCCTTAAGTAGGCCAGCACCATATCAAGCCGCCACGTTTTTATGAAACAGCATGCGGGGTGTTGTTGTTAGCGACGAAGTTCGGGGAAAGTAACTTATCCACTCATGAGTATTACCGGTTGCACAAGCTGTTACTGACAGCCAAAGGTGGGGTGGGGGAAGAGTCTTTGTAAGCGAAAAAGAAATAGCAGTAGTAGCCGGGGTTAGAACCCATTGAAGTTGTCACCAAGGGACTGACAACCCCGGAGAGAGCAGAGGGAGGCGAGTGCCACATATATGGGAAGGGCCCTGAGGGGGTGGGTGGGCCAGGCAGAAGTTACCCTCGCGGCCCCTTCACGACAGGAAAAGATGGGAGTGGGAGGAATGGAGAGAAGACGGAGGAGGAGGAAAACGCGCAACGCAGCCACTTCCCTCCCTTCTACCTCGTTCTTTATTACCCCGAGGAAGCACAGGGAGCCGTTAGGCCCACGGAGCCTTCACCCCGTGGCCGGGGGCCCCCTCTCCACTCCCGCCTCGCCCTTAGGTGGAGATGAACTGCTCCCACCTTTCACCCCTGACCCGCCTCGCCCGGCACTCACCCGCCAACACCGTCCCTTGTGCCGCCGCGCCTAGCTCCCGCCCCGTGAGGCACGGAACTCGGTCGCTCGCACGGCCCAAGCAATAAGAAGAAGCACCAGCGAGGAAAGCTGGGCGCGCACGCGCGTTCTCAAAGCCGTTCGGGCTCGCGACGGGGCTTGCCGGTTGGTCAGGTCGCCGCCCGCCCGCCCGCCAGCGCGCGCGCGCGCTCACTCACCGCCCCCTCCTTTTCCTTTCCTCGCGCTCCCGCGGTCATGCACAGGAAGCGATAGGCTGAAAGGGGGAAACGATTCGTTGACGTAAAAGGGGGGGGAGCCGCACATCGACAAATCGTGATTGAGGGAAGAGGAGCGCAGAAGCAATAGCAACAGCAGCAGGCTTTGCCTGTGCGCATGCGTCTACACGGCATCGTGGTTCTGAGAGGACCAGGACCATTGACTTAAGAATTGGGCGGGGCAGAGGCGAAAGTCTAGAACGAGCATGCGTAAATCCTCTTCCCTTTTTGCGGATTATTTCTTTGCATTCCCATTTCCGGAGACTTTATTGGCACGGTCGGGCTCCCATTGACTAATCTGACATTTGTTATCTAGTCAGATATGCTATTGTACCTATCATTTGTAATTTCGTTTCTAGGTCTTTGAAGGGGTTTTTGTTTGTTAAAAATACACACAAGTATAGGTTAATTGAAAATACTAAAACCTTTAGTATTTTAAAGACTAAAAATGGACTGGCCACAGTCGTGTTCATAGATTCGCAACTTTAAAAGCTATTTCATAGATAGTACCATTACCAACCAGCATGTATGAAAAGGGATGTGCATGTGTTCTTACTCCCGTAAATTTCCGAGCTAGATCTTCAGAAGTAGAGTAGATATTGGTTATGAACACTTATATTGTATTAACATTGAAAAGGTGCTACTTGCTTTATACTTTAAATAAGCGTGTTCATATTCCTTCAACACTTTATGAAGCAAGCAGACAAGCTCTCCTTCCATGTGAGAAGTGGGAAGGTTAATTTTTATTTATTCCCAAATTCTTGTACCCTCACGCTCCCAGTGCTAAGGGTAAAATTCATTTGGAAGGTTGGAATGCAGGAGAGAGAAAGCAACCCAAATAGTCAGGAAAGTGATTGCCTGGATATAATGAAAGAATGCATTATTATATTTTATGTGTGTCGCTTCCCACCACAGAAAACAGTTTCAAAATGATTTACATGCACAAATACAGAAATCCATAAATTTAACAAAAAACACCAAAAACAATATAAGCCATAATCAGCACAAATAACACAATATGAAACATGTTCATCCACAATACACAAAATCTCACACACACAGCCTAGAATAAACACAACAGAAGCAACACACAATAATTTGGCCAAAACCAATGAACAAATGCCTGGGGAAATAAGTATGTCTTTGTCTGCCACCGAAAAGTCAACATTGGTCTGTTCAGACAGCATTAAAATCCGCTACAAAACATGGAGGAACAAAATGCCACATAAACATGCTCTATAGCATTTTTTATTTTTATTTTTTAGAGAAATTGTGCTGCAGTGAAATAACAGCATCACCAAAATAAACAAGTGATTCTGTTCCGGGATCATATGATATCTTACAAATGAAGCATGGTAAGACGCATATCATAGTTGTCACTTGATTTATTTATTTATTTATTTATTTATTTTATTACGTTTATATACCGCCCCACAGCCGAAGCTCTCTGGGCGGTTTACAACATTTAAAAATAGTAAACATTAAAAGTATACAATTTTTTTTTAAAAAAACATAAAAACAGTATAAAAACAACAGTATCCATTTAAAAACAACAATTGTGGGGTCCATTAAAAACAAACTTAACGTTGTTAAATGCTGTTAAAATGCCTGGGAGAAGAGAAAGGTCTTGACCTGGCGCTGAAAAGATAACAACGTTGGCGCCAGGCGAGCCTTATCGGGAAGATCATTCCACAGTCGGGGGGCAACCACTGAGAAGGCCCTCTCCCTTGTTGCCATCCTCCGAGCTTCCCTCAGAGTAGGCACTCGGAGGAGGACCTTAGATGTTGAGCGTAGTGTACGGGTAGGTTCATGTCAGGAGAGGCGTTCCATCAGGTATTGTGGTCCCAAGCCATGTAGGGCTTTATAGGTTAAGACCAGCACCTTGAATTGGGCTCGGAAACATATAGGCAGCCAATGCACGCGGGCCAGAATTGGTGTTATATGCTCAAATCTCCCTGTTCTAGCTATCAATCTGGCCGCCGCATTTTGCACAAGCTGCAGCTTCCGGACCGTCTTCAAAGGCTGCCCCATGTAGAGGGCATTGCAGTAATCTAATTTGGAAGTTACCAGAGTATGGACAACTGAAGCTAGTTTATCCCTGTCCAGATAGAGGCGTAGCTGGGCCACCAACCGAAGTTGGTAGAAAGCACTCCGTGCCACCGAGGCCACCTGAGCCTCAAGTGACAAAGATGGTTCTAGGAGAACCCCCAAGCTACGAACCTGCTCCTTCAGGGGGAGTGCAACCCCATCCAGAACCGGTTGAACACCCCCCCATCCGATCAGAGGAACCACCCACCAGCAGCATCTCAGTCTTGTCTGGATTGAGCTTCAGTTTATTAGCCCTCATCCAGTCCATTGTCGCAGCCAAGCACCGGTTCAGCACATCTACAGCCACACCTGATGAGGATGAAAAGGAGCAGTAGAGCTGCGTGTCGTCAGCGTACTGATGACAGCGCACTCCAAAACTCCGGATGACCGCACCCAACGGTTTCATGTACATGTTAAACAGCATGGGGGACAAGACCGATCCCTGCGGAACTCCTTACTGAAGAGTCCACGGGGCCGAGCAATGTTCCCCAAGCACCACCTTCTGGAGCCGTCCTGCTAAGTAGGAGCGGAACCACTGCAATGCAGTGCCCCCCACTCCCAACTCAGCCAGACGTTCCAGAAGGATACCATGGTCGATGGTATCGAAAGCCGCTGAGAGATCAAGGAGAATCAACAGAGTCACACTCCCCCTGTCCTTCTCCCGACATAGGTCATCATACAGGCGACCAAGGCAGTTTCCGTGCCAAAACCGGACCTGAAACCCGACTGAAATGGATCCAGATGATCACTTTTCCCTGTGGCACAATACTTCACAGGAACTAGGAAGTCCAGATGCAACCTTAGGCAGGCAACAATTTCAATAGCAATGATTGGCAGAGACTGCAGTTAGCTTCCCCGACACAAAATATGGAGCACACCATCTGAAAGCCATTGGTAAACACTTGGCAATTTCAATAAAATATGTAATAATTGCCAATGTGGGGGAGGTTCATCTCTCTAGCAAGTGTTTTTCATTAGCATTTCTGTAGCTATTACATGCTGACTGAAAGGGCAGGCCCATGACATTTTGCTACTTGAAGTGAAGGAAAAGAGCGAGCGAGCTCACACACACACCATTCTATGTACTAAAACTGACCAGACTTGAATCTTACTTCACACTGGTGATGGAACCACATCTGCCACCACACCTGAGAACAGCAAGCTCACTTAAGGTGTGCAAGGCAA
This sequence comes from Elgaria multicarinata webbii, assembly GCF_023053635.1. Lineage (NCBI taxonomy): Eukaryota > Metazoa > Chordata > Lepidosauria > Squamata > Anguidae > Elgaria > Elgaria multicarinata. The sequence continues at coordinate 79,732,197 of NC_086172.1, read as the reverse complement.
GATGCATGATATGCACAATTCTGTCCTTTGATACCTCACTGCCAGTCAACTGCTCCACCCACTGTTACTTGCTGCTCATTCAAACAAATGCTACAATGCACCAGTGGAAGCACCAGTGTCTTGTGAGCAGAACAATGCATGTGCAATTGCATAGATGACACCTGTTGGAGTGCCTAATTTGACCTAGATCCCTCTCTGTCTGCTTGGTCCATCAGGGGCCTTTACCAATGCCGCTGTCTGTGATATGCTGGGTGAAGGGGACTACACCAGACAGACAGACAGCCCAGGCCAGTATCACCACAGCCAGGGTGCCAATTTGGAAGGATGGAACAATGAAAAGATTCAGGAGAAATGGCATACAATGCCACTGTCGCAAGCATCTTCTGATAACTTAACTCTGCCTAATGTTAGAACCGGTTATTATCGTAGACTGCTGCTAGGCTGACACACCAGAGCTGATAGTGGTGCAGAGGGTATTTAGAAGGGCAGCACATTCTGGCCTCATCTCTCAGCCAGGAGACCAAGGTCCACATAGAGACTGAACCTCCGCTTCTCAAGAAGAACATAACAAGAGGAAAACCAACTTGATTCCACCCATTGGCCAGAGCATCATCTGGAAGAAGCTTGATTTGCACTTTCCTCCCAGAAAGAACACCATTTAGAACCGAGACAAGGGGTAAGCAACTTGCAAGCCTCTAGATGTTTTGTCCTACAACTCCCATCATCCCTCACCATTGGCTATTCTGGCTAGGGATGATGGGAGTTGTGGCCATCCAGATGTTTTGGCCTACAAGTTGCCCGCTCATGAACTGAGAACCATCCTTCAGCCAGAGAAGGAACTGCACTTAATAAAAGTTAGGCACTTTATAATTGTGAAATAATAATAAATAAACAGTAGCTCTCTGCTATTACAGTGCAATCCTATGCATCTTTATGCAGAAATAAGTCCTAAGGTATTCAGTGTGACTGATTGCCAGAAAATGTGCATAGAATTGCAGTCTTACAGCACAGTTCCATTGAGGTCTTCTCAAAATCAAGCCCCAGCAATTCAATGGTACTTACTCCCAGGTAAGTGCTTGTAGCAGCTTTTCCCAACCTGGTGTCCTGGGAATTTTAGTCCAAGACATCTGGAGGGCACCAGGTTGGAAAGGCTGGTCTACAGGTTTGCAGCAATTAAGGCTGTTTGTTTTCATCTTCATTGTTATCTTGGCTATATTGTTCCCTCCTTTGTTTTCTTACACTATCTGTAATCAAGCTGCCTATTAAGAAAGTTTAAAATAGGCCTCACTTCTGTCAAGAATGTCTGACAACTGCAATCCATGTGGAAAAAATATTTAAAAGAAGTGATTATTTGACCAACTGTGTCTACTGTTCAAATACTTAAAAGGTTGTCACACAGAGGAGGACCAGGATCTCTTCTCAATCCTCCCAAAGTGCAGGACATGGAATAACAGGCTCAAGTTAAAGGAACCCTGGTTCCGGCTGGACATCAGGAAAAACTTCCTGACTCTTAGAGCAGTACGACAATGGAACCAGTTACCTAGGGAGGTTGTGGGCTCTCCCACACTAGAGGCCTTCAAGAGGCACCTGGACAACCATCTGTCAGGGATGCTTTAGGGTGGATTCCTGCATTAAGCAGGGGGTTGGACTCAATGGCCTTGTAGGCCCCTTCCAACTCTGCTATTCTATGATTCTATAATACTTCAACACTTACAAAACAGATTTGAGGGAAACAATATTGAATAGTAATGAACACTACTGTAGCAGCTCGGTATTGAACCCTATGAAAATGGATGGGGATTTTTTTAGAAAAAGAAATCACATCTGCCACCTGAAATGTAACATCATTCACTTTCTACTTTTCCACTGGCAAATTCCAGCCCAATAGTAATAATACATATCCAGGAAACTTTCTCAACGCTAGGGCCAAATTCCAATCCAGAAAAGGTCTCTGGAACTACACCTCATTTGTGGGTTGAATGAAAATATGATTCTTACCTATTTTAAGCCTATTCAGAAGTAAGTAGGACAAGTCTCTGCATGTTTGCTCAGAAGTAAGCATGAGCAGCATGTCTACTCACAAGTAATCAGGGCAAGCCTCTACTAGGACTGTGCACGGACCCCCTGATTCGCTTCAGATCCCAATTCAGACTTTCTGAATGTCTGTCTATCTGTGCTTGGGAAACAGTCCGAATCAATTCAAATCTATTTGGATCATGCCAATTCGCTTTGGACTGATTCAGACCTGTTTTGATTCGCTTTGGATCTGTTTCAAAGCCCTCCAAAATCACTCTGATTTGCCTCAGATTCGGGATTTGGATCCAAAGTGATGTTACAGCCGTAGCCTCTACATCAGGGGTCCCCAATGTGGTGCCCACAAGCACCAGCAAAACCTAATTTTAATTTACTTATTTAAATATATGTACATAGGATTGTATATATCCATAGCAATAGATACATATGAAATGCATACAACATTCTTACAATTACAGCTAGGCTTCAACAGAAGTAGACCAAATATCCAAATAAGTATCCATTTGAAGGTGGCGTGTACATGCCACCAGTTCAAATGCTGAAAATGTTGTAAGGTCCTCAGTCCATTATATTATAGGAGGCAGGTGTTTATCTTTCCAGCGATGTAACATCAGCTGTCAAAAGTGCACAGAGAATACATTCATGCTGACTATTCATTAATTTCCATGAAGCAGGTAAATAATTTAAAAGAGCGTGCACATCTTTGAATATTAAAGACGGTAACACAATTTTTTTTCTGTGTAATAACCTCCTCCCAAAAAGAAGCAACTACTGGACATTGCCAAACATATGTATAAAAGAAGCATTAGCTCTTTTGCACCACCAGCAAATAGCTGAACTCGGCAATCCCTTATTAAAGAGATGTTGTGGTATCCAATAGACACAAAGCAAAGTTTTTTGCTGAATAAGCCTAAGATCCATAGACAGGACAGGTAGACATCAACATGGCAATCCACTGATTAGGCATTTTGCGGTGGTGGTGACCACAGCAGTTTCTCAAATTACTAAATGTGCAGACGGGTCCAAAAAGGTTGGGGACCCCTGGTCTACGCATCTACTCAGGAGAAAGCAGAACCAAAACAATCAGCAGGTTCCTCCTTAGACTCCCCCAGCCCCTGCTAGAAAAAGTGATGGAGCCTGAGGAAGAATTGGCAGGCCAAATGGGAAAACCCTTTGCCCATAGGTTCCCTGTGCCTGCTTTATAGGAAGTTAACCATTCACATATTGGGGACCTGGTTCCCATTTGTTCTAATTCAGGCCAATAAAAGTTCAGTCATTGTTTTGACAAACCTAAAGTAACCACTGCAGTTCCAGTTAAAGTGGGAAGTTTTAAATAAAATTCAGCAATTTATATATTCTCATGCTTAACCCTATATATAATCCTAAAATAACTTGTATAGGAAGTTGTAATGTGGGGGAAGAATATAGAGAAAACATATTCATTTATCATGGATTAATGGTTATTTATATATGATGGGATATATATCTGTTTCTCATATCGCATCTCTCCTTCTTGTAACTTGGAATGATCTACCCCAGACCCTGGAGGCTGCTGAACTCTGTACTGCCTGGCTCCTGCAGCCCTAATTACCACAGATGCAGACTGTCAGGGAACCTACCATTTAACAAACAATTATGTAAATGCTGACCCTTAGATCAAAAGTCAGCAGAAAAAAATAGGTTCCAGCCACAACTGACAACTACTGGCTGAGCACGACCGCATGGGGAAAAGAACCCTGCAGCGCACAGAAGAGTTGCCTTTCCCCCCTTCCTCTACCAGGATGTTTATCTTCACTCTCTGCTCTAGAATGAATTGCAGACTTTAAGCAGCAGGTCTTCATCCTGCCTGCTGTTTCCCCGGCCTTGGAAGGGGACACAGCAGCTTGGAGAAACTCAGTATGAAAATCCTCTCCCATATTGCTTTTTGTGTATTCATGTTTCATTTTAATTGGGGCCAGTCATGGGCCACTACATCCCTTCCTAAATTCTAACTCATATCCGGAGCCAGTAACCTGATTTTGTGGGACAGGAAGAGGATAAGAAGAGGACACTCAGCTCTACCTCTCCTTTTCATCAAACCCAGGTGAGGCAGTGGCTGTTCTGAATCAGTGCCTGTGCATGGTAATGGACTGGATGAGGGGCAATAAACTTAGACTCAATCCAGACAAGATGGAGGTACTGTTAGCGGGTGATTTGCCTGCCCGGCTAGGTGATGTTCACCCTTTTCTGAATGGGGTGGCACTCCCCCTAAAGGATCAGGTTCGTAGTTTGGGGGTGCTCTTGGATCCAGAGCTGTCACTTTAGGCACAAATGAACTCAGTGGCAAAGAGCACCTTTTATCAGCTTAGGCTGATATACCAACTGCACCCTTATCTGGACAGAGATAGCCTAGCTACAGTTATCCATGCTCTGATAACCTCTCATTTGGATTACTGTAATTGCATTATATGTGGGGCTGCCTTTGAAAATGGTCCGGAAACTTCAGCTGGTACAAAACAAGGCATCACGTTTATTGACAGGGACTGGCCAACAAGACCACATCATACCAGTCCTCTTCTAGCTTCATTGGCTGCCAGTCCAGGTCCGGGCTTGATTCAAAGTGCTGGTATTAACATTTAAAGCCCTAAACGGCTTGGGGCCAGGCTATCTGAAGGAATGCCTCCTCCCATATGTACCTCCCTGGACCCTAAGGTCATCCTCAGGGGTCCTTCTCCATGAGCCTCTGCCAAATGAAGTGAGGCAGGTGGCTACCAGGAGAAAGGCCTTCTCTGCTGTGGCACCCCGCTGTGGGATGAGCTCCCTAAGGAGGTTCGCCTGGCACACCTACACTATATTCTTTTAGATGCTAGGTGAAGACTTTTTTATTCTCTCAGTATTTTAACAGTTTATAAATTAATTTTAACTTCGCTGTTTTATGCAACATTGCTTCTTAGTTCCTGTATACTTCCCTTTTCAATTACAGGAGTGTGAGGATTAGGGCCCACCCTTAGGGTCAGGAGGCTTTCCCCAGATCTTGAATCTGGAGGAGCAGAGGTCAGATGACATCCTGCCTTGATCACAGGTAGGCAGATTTCTTTATGGCTCTGATGTTATGAAAGCCCAATGGGTTTTTTAAAAAAAGATAAAGTGCAAATTTAGTGGGAGTAATAGTATGCCTCAGTGGGTCTCCTGCAGGGCACAAAAGGATCACATTGGTCTCTCTGAACATTTCCATCTCAAGTCACCACAGGGAAAGAAGTCTAGATATGTAAGCGATCCCCTTCCCACTCTCTGAGATGTTTCCCCAAGTTGCTCAGGATCCAGAGCTTCTCCCAGGTAGGCTCAGACTCAAGGAAGTGGATGGCAAACTTTCAGAGGATGATAGCTCCAAGGAAAAACCAACTTAGGACAGGTTATTTTCCCATGATATTTTCCCAAGACTACTGGCAAAGGAAACAGTTCCTCTCTCCTAGCTCAAGCCACTGTAAGTGTAAGTGAGGATGAACCTAATGCTGTAACCAAGTCAACTAAGATTGTAGTGCCTGAATTTGCTTTGCTTTCCTTTCCCCCCTTTCCTCCTCCTCCTCCCTCCCAATCCCCTTTCCTTTTGTGTCATGTCTTTTAGATTGTAAGCCTGTGGGCAGGGACTGTCAAGAAATACTTTTGTAAGCCGCCGTGAGAGCCTTTTTTGGCTGAATGGTGGCATAAAAATCTTTAGATAAATAAAATAAATAAAACTAACCTTTCAGGAATCACCTTTGCCTTCCCCACAGCTCCCCTTCAGCACCAACAGTGCCTTTTCATTACATTTCTATACTGCCCAATAGCCAAAAATCTCTGGGGAGTTTACAAAGCTTAAAAATACAACATTGTCCAGAATATAAAAATAGTTTACATACAAACAAGTAAACAGACAGCACGTGCACGCACACACACACACACACTTCAACAATTTTAACAACCAACAATCAAAAACCTAGAATTAAAAAAACTTATCATATACTGCCAAGTGCCAGCAAAGAGAGGAAGGTCTTAACCTGGTGTTGAAAGGATAACAAAGCTGGGCATCTGGCAGGCTCACTGAGAGATCATTCCATAATCAGGGTGCCACCACTGAGAAGGCCCTCTTGTTGACACATTCAAAGCCTCTCTCAGAAGAGGCATGTGGAGGAGGGCCTGAGATGATGAGCATAGTGCACAGGTAGGTTTATGCTGGGAGAGGTACTCCATCAGATATTGTAAGGCTTTGTAGATCAATACCAGCATCTTGAATTGGGCTTGGAAACATATAGGCAGCCAGTGCAAGCAGGCCAGAAACAATGTTATACATTTAGACCTTCTTGTCCCTGTTACTAATCTGGCCCCTGCATTTTGCACAAGCTGCAGCTTCTAAACCATCTTCAATGGCAGCCCCATGTAGAATGCATTGCAGTAATCTAACTTGGAGGTTACCAGAGCATAGACTACTGAAGCCAGGTTATTTCTGTCCAGATAGGGGTATAGCTGGGCCACCAATCATAGTTGGTAGAAGACAATCCATGCCACTGAGGCCACCTGAACCCCAAGTGACAAAGATAGCTCCAGGAGGACCCCCCTACAAACCTTATCCTTCAGTGAGAGTGCAGCCCCCATCCAGAACAGCTTGGGACTTCCCATGCAGTCAAAAGAACCACACGTCTTGGCCTTATGTGGATTGAGCATCAGTTTATATACCTAATGCAGTCCAATGTTGCAGCCAAGCACTGATCTAGCATATCCATTCCACAGCATCACCTGATGAAGATGAAAAGGAGAAATAGAACTGTGTGTCATCAGCCTACTGGTGACAATGCAAAACTCCAGATGACTGCACTTAAGTTCCATGTAGCTGTTAAATAGCGGGGGGCGGGGGATGACAACAAATGCAGAACCCCATACTGGAGAATCGATGGGGCTGGGCAATATTCCCCAAGCATTACCTTCTGGAGCTGACCATCCAAGTAGCAGCAACACCAGTGAAAGACAGTACTTCCCAGCCTCAACTCAGACCACTATCCCAGGTCACACCTCCCTTGTCTCTCTCCTGAGATATCAGCCCTGTCAAGCAACCTGAACCTCATTAGGCAATCACGAACACATTCAAAGATTCCCAAAGATGGCTGCTCTCATTGTTTCTCCCTGCCCGGCCCCTGGTTTATCAAGTTCCCACCTGGAGGCTTAACGTGGTCTTGAGAGAGTTAACAAGATCTCCTTTCGAGACACTAGGAGCTACATCTCTTAAGATCCTGACCTTGAAAATGATTTTCTTAATAGCAGTGACATCAGTTAGAAGGGTGTCCAAACTTGGGAGCATGAGCTGTGGATTATTCATTTAAAGTCTTAAGGCCAGACTCCATGTTCACTCCAAAGGTCAGTTTGGTACTTCACAGGGCACAAGAGCTGATCTTCCTTTCCTTTTCCCCTCAATCAACCACAACTACCAAAACTGAATGGCATTCCTTCTATGCATGCAGGAATATATTTTATATTTATATTTTATGTAGATTTATACTTTTATTATTGTACATCACCTGGATATGTTACACACCTAAGTGGCAGTATAGACATTTCTTAAAAAATAAAATACAGTACATTGAGAAGACAAGGCTTCACCAGCAGCATAGTACACTGTTTGTGTCTTTCAAATGTTGGTACTGGATCAGAATGTAACCATGATCTCTCTTGCTCATTGGCCAAGTGAAAGTATTGGCCTCACCTATACTTCAAGTTCTCAAAGACACTGTAACACACTCAGTTACAGGGGCCACTGCCTCAGTCGTTTTCTGGGAAAGGGCTCCCTTGGAGATCTGCAAAGCAGCTAGTTTACTTTCACCAAAAAATATAAAATTAACATTTTCACCTTTTCCTCTGTGGTTGCCTTCAAGATGCATGTCCTTCAAAGGATTTTACATCTATAGAATGTTTTGCAGGGTTGTTGGCACTAGGGTCCCACCCTGGAATGTACTGTTTTTTGACATCCCTCTGCTAGCTGTCGTCCTCCATTTGGAAGAAAGAGAAATTCTGTATCAGCAACATTTCTGTTCTTCTCAGGGGGAGGTAGGCCTACTCTCCTTTGAATTGGGTCTTTGAGGATGTACTTTCAGTGGCTTGTTGTCCTGATAGGTGTAAGGCCCAGGGGAAGTGGACTGCAACATGATGCTCGCTGTCTGTCCTGGATCATGTCATGTCAGGCAAAGCAGGACCTTGGATAGCACACTGCAGAAAGTGCCTGCTGGAGTATTTTCCCATAAGGAACTGTTTTCTCAACAAAAGAGCTGTCAACTGAGACCTTAAGAAGGCTGGCAGAGCCTGGTCCGTCAGTGACTCCACCCCTGCTGGATGCTAACTGTAGTTCTTAATGAACCAGTGTCTGTTTCTGCAGTCTTACGCTCCTGGATGACTGAGGGACAGGAAAAGCTGCAGGGGAGTTATCCTGAGACTCAGATGATGGGGGAGCTACATCCTTAGGCTGGGAAGATATAGACAGGAGTGCTGCGGGCTCCCCTTCAAGTGGGTGACCTATGACCCACCTGTATCAGAGTGAGCTATTGTAGAATTACAATCTACAGTAATTCCAGTGACAAGAGGCTCTAGGTAAACTTTGCTTTTTCTATACCACTAGTACTACATTGCATCCATTCAAAGTCTGAGAGAATCACTCCAGTTTCTAGAAGAAGGGAATCTTATTCTCCCCCTTTTTGGTTAGCCACAATATTATCAGTTTACTGTTCATTATCTCTGGAGGTCCTGATAACTTTCTCCAAGGTTACCCGGTTGTATTCTTTATTAAAATCTACCCCTCTTTTGACATACACTCTCTTCTGGATTAAAGCTTTGGAGACTGTCTCTGAGCCCTGATGGAGAGGCCAAATCCCCTCCATGCTAGTTTCTTCATTCTTTGAAAAATAACAGAAATTAACTGGTAAGTTCAGAATTTCCATTTATTACACAAAACATTCCCCATTTGCCCTGCCTTACCTTCTATCTACCTATATGTCAACGTGTTTTTTTTTACATTCTAAAACCAGCCTTTACTTCCCTGTAGACAGAAGCACAATCATGAAAAGATACACATTTTAGAATTTATTAAAGTTTTAAAAAATACAAAGTAAAAAATCTGCCCTCTCTACAACATGGCCAGATGTAACAATGTAGGAAGGATTTCAGTTTCAAAGACTGAGAAGATAAAAGTGAACCCAAGGAGAAAGGCAAACCAACTAGCTTGCTAGCAGAGAGCCCTTTTGTCCGTTATGGCTGTTCATACATCAAAATCCACAAATCTTCTCAGCTTCATCCTCTGGCATTCTACTCAATGCTTATTTCTAATGGCTGAGGGAAAATTGAAAGGATTGTTTCAAATAACTGAAACTGTAATCCCTTCTTATGACTCCTTTCTCTCTTCCTCAGTCTGAGGGATAATGCTGTTTCATTCAGGACTGTAACGGTTTTGTTTATATGGAAACAAGACATGGCCTGAGGAAGTCTAAAAAATTCTTGCCAGCGCTGGTACTACTTGAGATCCATGAAACGAATGTCCATGATGAGCAGGAAGTTCTTGGGCAATGGGCGAGGTGCTGGTGAAAGTACAGTGAAAACCTGGCGTTCCAGATCCACTCCAGTGACAACAATAAAACCAGCCACACTAGTTTCAGAGATGTTCTCATCAGTGCCATCAGCCGTACTCACACTTAACAGGTGGTGCACCATGTCACGGCCGGGTGTAACTGGCACCAGCTTGAGTTGGTTGTCTTCCTGTGACATGCCCAGGGGCAGACATGAGTCAGGGATGGTGGGAGCTCCCACCTTATATATCTTGACATCAGCGAACTTGACATCAAAGGCATGTGGATAGAAGCACCCTCGGAAGCCATAGAAGTATTCACGTATGCGGTCATCACGAAACTCCCGGCGGAAGTCTTTGGAGCGTTCCACCACTCCACCTGACTTGGGGAGCAGCACTGTCCGAACAAAGTGAGGCAAGTCTCGCTTCAGTTCATTGTAGAGGCGCTCTTGGTCCAGGACTACTACAACATCAACTTCAAAGGCAGAGGCAGCATGTACAAGTGCCTGGTACCCAGATCCCTTCACCCAGCCACAGGTATTTATGACACAGCCACTGACTGAAGCCCGGCGGTTCACCTCACAACGTTGGTTAAATACATCAGCCAAGCGAGATGTGATCTGCCAATAGGAAGAAGCAGGACCAACATAACTAACAGGAAACTACACAAAACTCAGAGGTTAAAAGACTTATGACATAATGACAGCTGGCTTTTTTGGGAGATCCTAAGAGATCTGAAGATCTTTTACAAACACTGTTGTCTTACCTTAAATAGTAGCCTATGTATTTTTAAGAGTCTATCTGTATTGTCATTCTATGAACAGATGAATCTACCTTACACTGAGCCAAACCATTTGTCCACATAGCCCACTACAAACTATTCTGACTGGCAGTGCTTCTTCAAGGCCTCATGCAGGGCCTTTCCCAAGCCTGCTACTTGAAAGCCTTTTAAATGAAAACTGAACCTGGGACCTTATGAGTCAAACCACTAAGCTACAGCCTTCTCCCTCTTCTAAAGAGTGGACACAATAATCTGATATAAGGTTAGGCATACCCCTATGGGCCTGGCACCTGGACATGTCAAAACAGTTGCTGCTGATAAGAGTCTAAAATCACCTGTGTACAAGAATTTGAAATATTTGTCCATCCCTGTCCCCTGCAACTTTGTGCATACCTTGATCAAATCCTGACTCAAATAGAAAGTTCACTGGGTAGCCTTGGGCAGGTAACTAGCAAACAACCTGGACTATTATTCAGAGCTACTGAGCCTTCAATGTTAAACACGTTTACTAGGGAATAAGCTCCACTGAATACAGTGGCTGGGTTCACACATAACACTAAGCCATGATGGCTTGCTAACCACTATGTGTCAGATATTATGCCCGTTCTACAGAGCATGAGTTATCAGAGTGGGTAATTTGGGCAGATTAACCCATCATGGGTGGCAAAAACATCCCACAGATGACACGTGAACCCATCATGGGTTCTGCAAGAAAATAAACCATCATGGCTTAGTGTGATGTATGAACCCAGCTAGTGGGACTTATTTATACAAGTAAATATGTACTGTGAGAAGCTCAAATGCTGCTCTAAGCTCTTCAGAAAAAGGAGGTGAGGACATATGCATAACAAATTTAAATAAAATTGGTTACTCTTGATTAGTGTTGGTGAAAAAATTTCAAGGCAGAAAATTGGCATGTTACAGTAATCTCTGGTTGCAGAAAAGATTTCTGCAGTATTGATACATGGCAGTAGACAAGTAAACATCACTCATGAAACAGGGAGCCACTCAGACTTGAGCCTAAACTGAAATACAGTGAACAAATTTATAAAGACAGCATTCCCCAAACTGGTGCCCTACAGATGTTTTTGACTTCAACTCTCAGAATTCCTGACCATTGACCATGCTGTCTTGGGCTGGTAAGAGTTGGTCTAAAACATCTGGAAGGCACCAAGCTGTGAAAGGCTACCACTGAATTTGTCAAAGTAAGCTTGGTATGTTATTATTATTATTCAAGTTCACTAACAGTCCAATCCTATATATGTGGTTACACATGCCTACATTCGTTCAAATCAATGGACTCAAGCTGACCTAGGTCTAAATTAATCAGAGTTAGAATACAACTGGATGAAGAATCAGATTAACAGGACTAATGATTAAAAGAATATTAATTAGGAAACTATTGGAGTACCATTGCCTGGCTCAAGTCTTCTCTTTCAAATACAGTGCCCTGCTCTTTTTCAGATCAAACACGCAGTAGCCTGTTTAATCAGCATAGGTGTTTTCTTAAATAATGAACTAATCAGAGTAGTTGCTAAAGATTTGACTTCATGAGAGACAAATATGCTATCCAAGACAATATCTTTGACTTGGATAACATACCTACCTCTGATGAAGACATAGCTTTATTTACACTCCCTCTAAAATGACTTGCCTTCCACAATTTACTTCTTAGATAAATAAATCTCTAAGTCTACCGCAGCATATTTTAATTTATTGTTCTTCTATAAAAAATAAAGATCTGAAGAATTATTGGTGAAATTATCACAAATAGCCCACTGGCAGATTCTGGGAGAACAAGTTGCACATTCCTTGCAACCACAATTAATGGTTACCTATATGGTTTCTACTCATTAGCCTATCAAATTCAAAATCACCCTATCAAAATACAGTTGATACATTTTCACTCCCACATTATTTACGTTTGTATATGTAAACCAGATGTTCATGGTAATAATTATATCCTGTTTGTCCCCAGTATCTGGTAATCAGAGATGAAGAAGGAGATTCAGTTTCCAACTACCATCCCTATTCTCCTTCTGATGGAGACACAAATAGCTATGCCATCAAACCCAGTAGCTGGCGTTAGATAATTTATAGTCTTATGAGCAGGGTCTCTTTAAATGGCAATGTATATTATTTCACTTACTTTAAAATGTGATATGCCAGTCCTTCTATATTTGGGGACCCTCCTGTTCATTCTACAGAGTAGGGCCCTAGAATTCAGACTGAAAGTTCTGCCTGCCTGCACCACTGGGACCAGGATGTATGCAGAGAATCGCCATAATCACACACTACTCGAGATGTTACTGACCTTATTATAGAGTTTGATGTTAGTGCCAGGTGTAGTGGACCCAAAGTGATAGACCAGAGGGGCCTGCACAGAGAATCCTTCTTCAACATCTGCAGGTCGCTCAATATAGAGTGCTCCCATTGTGCCTGGGATAGAGATTGAGCCCTGGCCTACATCCAACTCCACAAAAGTGGGTCGGCGCCCTAGGCGCACAGCATAATTCAGTAGTAAGCGGCAGACAGTTGACTTGCCCACATCTGTGGGTCCCACCACCATGACCCGAGGACCCCGTTCATCTTCACGTTCAGCCTGCCACCGCATCTGCTCCAGGGCTGTATGGGTGTTGAGATACAGCAGCATGGGGGTGTCCTTAGAGACATAGGCTACTTCAGTCCGACCAGTCAGCTGCACTGAACAGCCATGCCAGGTGAAGACGGCCACTTTAGAACCAGCATCAAAGGTAAATTTCTTGTTGCGTGTCAGTTCCGTTCCAAAGATTTCAGCCATGCCTGTCATAAGCTCTAGCTGGACAGTTTGTGAGGCTTCAACCTCAAAGCGGAGCTCAGTCTCCCTCTCCAGCTCAAACTTGGCCACCAGTTTCTTATCATCCCCAGCTTCTTCTGCCATCTTGTTTTACTTGCAAGTTCTACAGACACAAAACATAATGGATTTAATTAAATAATGTTTTAAAAATAAAACATGAATTCTGGTTAGCTGACATGCAAAACTCTTTGAGGTTTCTTCCTTCTCCTGATGTCTATTCCCCCATAAAAATATACATTCTTCAAAGAGTGGACAGGTCTTGCTTTTATGTTTAGGGTCTAAATCAGGTTTCCCCATCTAGGTGTCACAGGATGTTTTGGTCTACAAATCCATCATTCCTGACCATGGATCAACTTGACTGGGGCTAACAGGAGTTATAGTCCAAAACATTTGGAGCGACCCAGATTGTGGAAGGTTAGTGTAACTGATGGTCTTTGGGGCTTGGTAGGAAGTTTTCCCAGATTACTTAAGAAGCCTAAAGGTTTGCCATGTTCTGTACATGTATGGATCATACCACTGGCCTAAGACATTTGGATTTATTAAGCTGTTCCTTGAATTTTAACTACCATGAAAGCAGAAATTGTATTCATTCCCTTTGCTTACAAGCATCTAAAAGGGGCTGTCTGTGAGCTTGTGCCTAAAGGATCCTGCTTTAAGGCTTCATTTTATTTCGATCCTTCGCCAGCAACAGTTTTATTGGAGGAACATTTTGAAGGGAGGGTTGATGCGAGTCAGCCCTTCCACGCCACAGTGAGCTGCCAGCAAGGTTCATGGCTGCATCCCACTACTCTCTCTCCTCACTTAAATTGGCATCATAATAGCTTCTACTTTGAATAACCAGATTTGGCTCTGGGGCGAAAGTTACTGATCTGTACATCGGCTCCATGGAGTCATGTGATTTTGTTTCTATGGCTGCGAAACTATTCCAGAGTTCATCAAGTACTCCCATGTGCATACAGTGTAAGAGCCCGCTATTTCATTGACAGTAGCTAACACACTCCCCACCCCCACCCCGCCCAATGAAGTTCCCATCCCCACCCCATCAAGGATTCTGGGTCCTGCTCTTGTCCTAGTTTTTCGGTGACTACAAAGAGTGTCCGGCCAGCAGTACGATGTTCCCCATGAAGACCCCACGAAAAGAGGCACTCTGCTTCCCGCTTCGCCGCGTGGACGGCGAGGCCTGAAGGCTGCGCGTCTCCGTGGGAACGGAGCCAGGGCCTTCGGAAGCTATGGAAAGTCACCCACTTACTGAATCTACAGAGATCCAACCGCACGAGACCCGGATCGGGCCAGGCACCAGAAGTGCCGGTTGCCCCGGAAGTGAAGGAGCATGGTGATTGTGTGATGTGCGCATGCCCCAGCAGCGCCTCCTCGTTCGTTGACTAGGAAATGTAGTTCCTCTGCGCATGCAAATAACGAGACTAGAGGAGGAAATGGTCGCTGTTCGCGCGGCCTCCTGGGAAATGTGGTTTCTGCCCGCAATTCTGACCTTCGTTTTATAGTCGTTCAGCCGCCTAAACGCTAGAGCAAGGAGGCGGAGGACGAACGTGTTGCTCTTTTTTTGTCCCTTAGTGTAGGATTGTTTCTGCTTCAGCCAAAGGTCCTTCAGGATGATTGTCGCTTAGATCCCTGAATCCATAGAACAAATACAAATAAATCTTCTTTCTGTCACGTACATAGATCAACAATGTATTTTTTAAAAAAATCTGCAGGGGATTGTCAAATGGGAATAGGCGTTACTGCTTACCGGAGATGCCCAGATCGACTGGGGTTTGAATGTATTGTGAGTTATTTTCAGGTTCCAATTCCTAAAAGTGGGGGTGGGGGCTGCCAAAAAAAGTAGAGAGTGTCAGTTCATCTGGTTTGCAGGCCTTTTAAAGACAACATTGTGAACTGATTTTAATTATGTTTGTAAAAAAAAAAAAAAAAATAGGGGGCAGAGAAAATTTAGGGGGCCAAGCCCCCACTAGCCTACCCTTGACTACAGGCCTGCCTGACAGAATAGTATAATGACAAATTTGGTGTATACGTGTTTAAATACTCAGACCCACAAGTACTTTATTTTTGTTACTTTTTGACAGCAAATGGCATTTCATGGTCTTTGATTATTTGATGACAAATTGAGAAAAGAGGTAGCTGCTACAGCAAACACACACACAGAGTCTTGAGGCATTTTAAAGTCTAACATATTTATTGTAGTATAACATAAGTGTTCAGGGGCTAGAGATCACAAAAGCTTGTGCCACACAAAAAGTCTAATGCTGGGAGTGGGAGGACCTTTTTCTATCTAAATATGCACAGGATTGTGCCATAAGCTACCTAGCAAGTTGTGTTCTGGCTTTTTCATCAGCAGATGTCAATTCCGAATGAAAAACAACATTGTAGAATTCATAATATTTTTAATTATTGCTACTGTGATATGTGACCTGTAAGACTTATTTTGCTCTGTGTGTCCAAATTAAGAACATAAAAACAACAGTTGCCTATGGGAAATCCACAAGCAAGGCATGTGCTCCTCAGCAACTGATATTTAGAGATCATATATAGCCATCATGACTAGTAGCCTTATACTCTCTGAATTTGTCTAATATCGTTTTAAAGTCACCAAGGTGAGTGACCATCACTAACCTGGGTGTCAATGTAGCAAATTCCACAGTCTGACTACGTGCTGTGTAAACAATTGCCTCTTTTTATCTGTCCTCAATCTCCCACCATTCAGCTTCATTGGGTGACTGTGTTGTAGAACTACAAGAGAAGACTTTTCCACACCATACATAATTTTGTACATCTATATCACATCCCCTCACTGTTTTCAAAGACAAAACCCCCCAAATATAATGTTTGAGAACATAAGAAGTGCCCTGCTGGATCAGACCGAGGGTCCATCTAGTCCAGCACTTTGTTCACACAGTGGCCAACCAGCCGTCGGCCAGGGACCAACGAAACAGGACATGGTGCAACAGCACTCTCCCACCCATGTTCCCCAGCAACTGGTGCACACAGTTTACTACCTCGGATTTATTATTATTATTATTATTATTATTATTATTATTATTATATTTATTTGTATCCCGCCTTTTGCCCAATACTGGGCCTCAAGGCGGTATTACAAAGTTTAAAACATACATATTAAAACATAGGAAAATAAATGTAAAAAAAGAAGTTTAAAATACACAACAAAATTATAAGTCATTAACATAGATGGAGGACCAAATTACTCTCCAAAGGCCTGCTGGAACTAACAAGTTTTAGCTTGCTTCCGAAAGCCCATCAAGGAAGGAGCCAGTCTAGCTTCCCTGGGAAGAGATACTAAAGGTAGCACATAGTAGCCATTGATAGCCTTCTCCTCCAGGAATTTATCCAATCCCCTTTTAAAGCCATCCAAATTGGTGGCTATCACTGCATCATGTGGTAGTGAATTTAACTATGGAGAGTTGGTCCACCCTAACAAAGCAATCAGTGCAGTCCTAAACATGTTTATTCAGAAGTAGCCCCCACTGTGTTCAATGGGACTTATTCTCAGGCAAGTATGTATATAATTGCAGCCTAAGACAAGGAAAAGGAAGGAACGGGTTGTTAGCTGGGGAGAGGTTATTAACTTAGGTTCAGCCACAATGTACACATAAATTTCCCTTGACTTTGATGTCCTCAACTTAAACAATTATAGTCACCAGCTAGAATGACTTACCGTATTTCTTTGATTGTAAGACACCGTCGATTGTAAGACGCACACTAATTTCAGTACCACCAACAGAAAAAAAGCTTTGATTCTAAGAAATAATAAATGCACCCGTGATTCTAAGATGCACCCCATTTTTAGAGCTGTTTACATGAGAAAAAAAGTGCATCTTAGAATCGAAGAAATACGGTACTTCTGCGTAAACATGCATAAGCTTGTGTTGCAAGAGACTTTAGGTAACTGGGGTTACTACTCTGTGGCTTTATGGTTGTTCCTATGGTCCTCCATCCTCAGCCATTTTGTGAAGTAGGGTGTGAAATATGCTTTATGGCTGCAGTGCTAAACTGAATGAGATTTACATCTGAGTACACGTGTATAGGATGGCATTGTAAGAATCTATACTCCATGGCTAGTATGGAGGTAGAGCAGGGAATCTGTACTCCATGGCTGGTATGGAGTTGGAGCAGGATATCCGTTTTCTAGAACCCATAAAGGTCCATGGGAAAGAGTGTACACTTTTGGACATACCCTCTTCCTAGCTGCTGTAACTTGACTCCCTGGAGCAGCCTCCAGCTCATGGTCAGAACAGCAAGGTGACAATATTGGGGGTGGGGGGATGGATTTACCTCAACAATCAGTTGAAGAGATTTCTGGCTTCTGTCTCTGGTTAACAGTGGCACCAACAGCTGGAATTGTGCCAATGGCGATTTTAGTCTACCACACTTTGCAAGGCCAGCTCTAACAATTGACAGAGTGAGCTGACTGACTGATGCACTTGCTTTTGCTTTCTACTAGAAGTTCTGCAATAACAGAATATATTGTTCAGCATGTTCACTGAAAGACAAGTTTTTAACCCTTTGCTTAGAATATTTATAGATGTACTGGTGACCCCTGGTTTTAAAATGGTAGCTTTTATCAACCTAATAAGAGAGGGGGGAAACACCACCTGCTGTGTGCTTATAAACCAATTGTCATTATATGTACATATGGAGCTGTAGAGTACAGAGAGGCAGGCCTATGATCCACATTGGCTCACTGATGCACCACTGATGGGCAACTTCCCTCCAGAATAGGTCAGCTAACACTGCATGATTTGGAAGTTCAACTGGTAAAACTATATTGTGGTTTGATAAGCCCGTAAATTTCATAGTTAATCCGACAAGCCTATATATTTAACCCATCCCTAAACCCACCAGCCTCTTTCCATAGCCCAGGCTCAACTCTGCCTCCACCTTGGATTTGAGGGGTTCAGTCTCTGGCAGGGATGTGTACTGTGTATAGTAGTACTGTCCTGAATCTCTTACAATTTAGCTTCATTGAATAATCCTGGGTTCTAATATTATTGGGGGGAAACAGCCAACATTTGTCCTCTGATAGAATGGAGTCTCTTCCAGACACTCTCCAGTGACAGAGATATTATCTCTTTTTTATATGAAGCACATAACAGCACACAGTTTCCAGATGCTTCCATGCCCAACGTGATTGACTGTGGCACACACAACGGTGTTCTGATTTAACTGCAATATTGATGTTCAGCCACAAAGAGCATATCCTCTGTATTTCTTGGTTTTCTAAATATGGATCACTGACTAAAGGTACCAACAATGCCAAATTGTAGAATGGAAACAAATTTAATATCAGCATGGTAAGGGTTCAAAATGTGCAACGGCTTTGGGCTTCAAAATGAAAAGGAGAAAACGGGGAATCTGCATTTAGGAAAACAATATAGTGGTGGAAAGTGAAGTATAAAGGATCAGAAAGTGCAGTAATTCTTGAATATTACCATTTAGAACTGCCGCTTATTTAGGGTTAGGACCTACTTGCATGAGTTTTAGCCTGTGGCAACTGAGGTTTCCAGTGCCATGGCTTTTAGCCCCAGAGGCAACTGCAGCTTCTCAAGACAAATATATATACAAGGGATGGTATAGCACAAGTGAATTATGTCTACAGAGAATGGACATTGGAACAAACATTAATGCAAAACCAACCCTTTTGGAGACAAAACTTGCTTGGTGAGGAATTCTGTGCAATTCAAAACGTTGCCTGCCTTTTCAAAACCACAAAAGCCGGTCTATTATATTGCTTACTTGAAAGAGCTGGATGTGCCTCCACCCTGTACTTAAGTCTTGGTTGTGTAGTTCATACTTTCGCCAAGTAAGGCAGGTGCTCATTATTCCCTATAGCAGCACCAACAGGATCTAATTTGACTCTCTGCTGCTTAGTAACAGACCAAATGGCTGCAACTCTATGCCTATAGAAACCAATGCCAAACTCCGGTTGGTTTTAATGGGGCAAGACTATAGTCGAAGAAGGCTGCTCTCCTGGTAATTGCCTCATTTTGATCCTAAGCTCACATTGGCTTGGGAAAGGCATTGGGGACACGGGGAGGCTATTCGTTGGGGGGTGGGGGTGCCATGCCAATTTGGAAGTGGGCGGGCGGGCGAAGGCCTGACTCGCAATGACGGGGCTTGTGGCCGCTCAAGGTTGAGGACCGTCAAACATTCTAGGGCCCCGGGCCTTTGTGTTTTGGGGTGTCCTGGTCTTGGGAGCACTTCGCCGAATGACTGGATGTTTGGGGAGCCGGATGGTGCGCCTCGGAGAGTGATATTGCAGATTTGCAGCCCGTGACCCTTAGCTGCGTCGCTCGCTTCTCTCCCTGCGTCAGAGTTTGCCACGGGCGCGCAACGTGGGATTTATCACCTGCGCGTCTCTCTCCCCTCAGCCCCCCGTCTCCATCCGTCCTCCTCGCCTCCCTGTCTGCGCGTCACTGCCTGCCCTCCGCGATCGTCAGCTACCCCTTCTTTCACCCCACCTTTCTACCCCGCCGGGGCCATTGCCCCGCCGTGCCTCCCTCTCCCCGCAGCATCCCTGCCCCGGTGGCCCCTGCTTGTCCCCTCCCTCTTTGATCCGTGTCTCCGGCCCCGCTCTGACGTAGCGGGAGACTGAAGGAGGGTGGAGGGGACGGGAGGAGGAGGAGGAGGAGAAGGGGAGGGATGGATGACTCACAATGTTATGATGCGGTTCCACAACACACAGCCACATTCGGCTACAGACGGAGCACAAAAGCTTGGCTGCCCTGAAGCTGAGCTCCCCTTGACGCGACCCCTCGCAGAGCGCGGGCAGGAGCAGGCAGAGGCGGAGGCAGCCCCCTGGGAGAGGGTTTCAAGGTGAGCAGCGCGGAGGGCAAAGCCGACGGCGCCGCTGAAACTTTCCCTCCGCCCCCCTCCCTCGGCGAGTCCATTCTCCTCGGCCGCGGGCCGCCTCTCACCCGGCGGAGCCCAGTCCCTTGCCCGCTGCCCGCCTGCCTTCCCCGCCATCCCCTCCATGGCCAAGTCCCAATGGGAACTTCGCGACGCCCAATCCTCCTTTATTTTCCTTCCTCGCACGCAGCCACGTGAGTCAGACCCTGCGGTAGTTAACGCGCCCGGGTCCCCAGCCGCTCCTCCCAATTCAGTTCTTTTCTCACCCCCCTAGTCTCTCTGTTTCACCTCCCGCACCTCCGATCCTTGCTCCTTTAGGGGGTGGTTGGGGAGGAGAGCGAAACCCGAGGTAATGCAGCGTGCAGGAGGGAATTGCTAAAACGATTCTCGCTGCATGGATCACAATCCGGGCTTTTGGAAGCCGGAGTTGCGCGGAGAGCGTCCCCACGCTTGATTCGCCGCAGGACGGATTTGGGGACGCGGATGCTCTCACCGCGGTGACAAACACACGAAGCCGCTGGGAGGGGGAGTTTTCCGAGCGTCAGTTCGGAAGGTGTAATACCTCTTTTCTACCGGCAGGGGGCGGGCTCGCAGGGGTTGGGCGTCATTGATACAACGGGGGGTGAGTGGAGCGGGAGACTTTGAATGAAGATGCGTGGTGGAAATAACCTCGAGGCTCCAGTAGAGGGCTCTCACGGGCGCAAGAATGGAGAAGAGGTTTGTGGTTTGTGTGTGTGTACGTGTATGGGGGAGAAAGGGTAGTATCAGACTACTCCCAGCGACTGCTCAGAAGACATTTAGGACTTCAACTATCATCAGCCGAGTCAACATGGCCAGTGACCAGGAATTCTGGGAAGGCACCAGGTTGGGGAAGGCTAGAAAGTTGGGATCCGGGCTGAGAAATTACTACTGAATGGTTTCTTGGTGACCCTTGGCAAGTCATGTTTACACACGTTGCATGAACCACTCAAGTCACTGTATAACAGCATGTGAGTGTTGTTAATGTGGGGAGGGGATCGAAAGCAGAACAGCAGCTCCTGTATCAAATGGGCATTTTAGATGAGGAGGGTATTACTTTTAATTCAGACACTAGAATTACAGAAACCAAGATGCAATAAAATCTGCATACTTACCTAGGAGTAATTCTACTGAACATAGTAAGATTTACCTCTAAGTATACATGCACAGGGTTGGGCAATTACAGGTGAAAATAGCCAACATCCTTAACATAAGATTAGTTTATCAGGTTATGAAAGCTGTAAGGACAGACTGAACATATAATGGAAGGAATCTGAGTTCTTTGGATTGGGGAGGAAAGACATCCAAATAAAGTTCCTCAGCTCCTCCAATCTCACAAGAATCACATGAAATAGGTCTGTTCTAAAACAATAGGCTGAGCTGGGGATTTGAATTCTGCAGACCCAAAATTGCTTGATACAGATTAGTCAGTGACCCTTTGGGTCTCTTTCCCTTTTGAATTTGGTTGAAACTGGCAGGTTCTGTATACACACGCACACACACACACCTCTTTTGCAGTGCTTGTTTTAGAGGTGGACTGAGGATTGTAATCACAGTACTGACTGTGAATATGGAACAAGGTAATTATTCGAGATTGATGAATCCATCCAGCTCTCTATCTCCTGGAATGACACATTCATATTGTACAGTGTATGGCAAGGCTTCCACCCCCAGAAATAGTCCAGATCACCTTCCCCAGGAGCTGATACAAAAAGGGAAGGGGAGGAATGTTTCTATGGGCTGCTCCACTTGCCTGATAATCACTTGCTCCTTTCTCTCTCTGTAGGTGACTCCCCTTTCGGTCTGGTTCTCATCTGGGGGGGCCCTGGCAGTGCAGCCCCCCCAAACTTCACTTTTCTGAAACACGGCTCTAGCCAACCTGCTTCGCTGCTTCACTTGCGACCGCCTGTGTGGGGGCTGCACAGCACCGGCTCCCCCACCCCGACAGGGCATTGCTCTCCAGCCTGTCATGCCCAGCTGTGAGCCGGTACCACCTGCTGCCTGTCTCCCCACCAAGACCTTCCGCAGTTACCTGCCCCGGTGCCACCGGACATACAGCTGTGTCCACTGTCGGGCACACCTGGCCAAGCATGATGAGCTCATCTCCAAGGTATGCATGTCTTGGGATCATGGCAAGCTTTAATGACAGCTATCATTTATCTGTGCCCTAACTGGATCTCTGGCATTATGTGCTTTCCCTTTAGCAGTGCCATCCCAGGGCCCCATGAGCACAGTATCTAACAACAACTGGGGCTTTTTACCAGCAGTAACTGTCTAGGAACAGTCTGATCTTTCTCACCTTTGGGAGTACTGCTTTTAAGCAAAATGTTTGGGTTTGGGGAGTGGGTCAAAGAACCTTTCAAGGGAGAGGGTCATAACTCCTATACTTTATCTCCACAGTCCTTCCAGGGAAGTCATGGTCGCGCCTATCTTTTCAATTCTGTGTGAGTGTCCTCTGCAATTGGTTTTATTTGGTGCGGGTGGGGTATCAGGCGGGAAGAATGCAAGAGCAGAGGCAAGCAAAGAGCTGGTTTTGTTTCAAACCTGAAGGAAGCAGAGAACTGCTGCTACATCCTTTCTGAAAAGGGAGGGAATGGTGGCCTGCCCCAAGAGCAAAATCCCTGGGGTGGGATGAAGGTAGCGTTACATCTGAATATTCCCCTGGAGAATATATATGATAGTTTGTATCCATCATGTCTCACTCAGCATCCCATAGTCCACAGGCATTTGTATAATCAAAGATCAGTATACTAAGCTCTCAAACATAAGAAGGAATGCTGAGAGATTCTATTATATTCAGTGGTATATAAATCTTACAAATAAATAAGGAATAAAACAAGAGAGTACCTCTGTACAGGTGCAGAGTGTTTCTCTCATACCACCACCACCGCCCCAGTACCCTCAGCCTAGGATTAGAGATAAGGGCATCAAAGTCAGTAGGCATGACTTCTAGCAGCTTTACCCCTGAGCAATTCTCTTCTCAGAAATTAAGTCTTTGTGCAGCCTTTGCTCCTGGAGTCTCACCAGTGCCATTCCCTAAGTCAGCACTGGTCTCCACTACATCATCCTGTTGAACTCAGTAGTAGCACTACCAGGCCTTGTAATGGAACTCCTGACATCTTGCTTTGTGTCATCGCATTTCTCTCTCTTGGGTGTTGGCTTAACCACCCAGAGGATTATATACTCTTTGACCTTCAAGCATGATTTACCCTTGATTCTAAATTGCTGGTGATGAAATCTCTTCTCCCTCTGACGTAATATTAATCATATTATCTATGAAATGTTCCCTTATTTACCATTTGTTTTTCTTCCAATTTAACTCCAAACCATTCATCCCTCTGCTCTTTTCAAGAGCCATTCAATACCAAATGCATCTGCAAAGATTGGTGTATGATTAATCCTGTCCCAATACACCGAGAAGGACCAGAGCATTCCTGATCATCTTTCAAGCTTACCATGGTGTGTTGTTGTTATTATAATATATGCAAATACAGCTTATGGCGCAGAAGGCTCTTCAAGTCCTGCACTGTGTGCCATGGTTCTGGCAGTGAAGAAAAACACAGCCCTTTCCTTCTCTTCATTTCTGATTGGCCTTTGGTAGGGAGAAGGCTGAGCTCCAAGTCAGTCAGACTGAGTCACGGAGATTTAGCGTTCCTCTGCCATGGCTGCCGAACCCAGCCAAGCAAACTGTTGTTTTGGAATGGTGAATTCTTTCCCCCTCAGAAATAGTTGCTCTTTTCTGTATGGTAGGAATGTATGGGGCTGGCCAAAGCAAGGATTTCCTTGACTAATTCTGTTGGAAACTATAAAACAGCTCATAATTCAGTTTGTTTGGACAATTTACATGGAGATTCCAGATTATGTCTGTCAGTGCATTTTGTAATTTTGATAATTACACTGCTCTGGTGTCAGTAGTGTTCTCTGTTGTGATCCTTCTCTGGCTTTGCCCTTACCTGGACAAATGTGAACAGTTTATCTAAACAGAGTATAGAACAGCTCTCATTCCTGCTGCTCTGTTTTTCAGAGGGGTGTGAAACTGGAGCATTATTATCATTGTATTACTCAACACAAGACAAGAGGCAAGAACTGCAATTATGGGACCTTCCACCTCAGTGGATGGTCAGTTTATTGGTAGAGCTAAAGTAATTGATGGAGACCAAACTGGAATGTAAGGATAAGATCTGTCTTCCTTTTCCTCTCCCTCAGGTTCTCCTAATTCTACATCTCAAGATAATTTAACTTCTCAATTTAAAATAATGAAGGAAGGCCACAAGTTGTTTAGTGTTTTGGAAACTCAGGTTTTGCTGCCTCCTACTCTTATTAGGGCCTGATCTGCTTTCTCATTCCAAGAGGGCATTGATTATGAATATCTATAGTAAGAGGCTGCTTTGGTGAGCAGAAGCATCATGCATCTGTACCTGTGAGGGAAATTGACAAGTCCTATTCTAGATCCATCATGGTTTCTAGGCCCCCAGCTACCAGGGGAGGTCTTTATTCCCACTCTACCCTCATCATCTACAGCTGACTTGGGAGACCGCAAACAGCTTATAGAAAGCTTCCCTGAAGTTCAAACATCTGGCACTTCCTATGGATCTCACATTATCATGCCCAGTGCGGGCATGACACACACCGCATTTCAGCTGACAGAACAGCGGGCTTTAAGATGAACTCTTCATACTGCTGCTTAGATAGGTGCTGTGGTTACCAAGTTACACTGGAATATGGAACACTAAACCAGAGATGAGGAAGGGATCTAGGGTTCTGAGTAACATTCAACATGGCTATCAGAGCTCTCTCTTTTCCTAGACACCAGTGTGGGAACTGGGATAGTTCTTCACTGCAGCGTGGATGTTCTTGTTCTGGGTGAGGTTTACTGTTCTGTAGGCCCTTCTCCTGGCCATTGGAGGTCGCTGTGGGACTGAAATGAGTCCTTCTGTTCTCAGACTTTGGTGGAACAGTCTTCTGTTCTCAGTGCTCCATCTTCAGGTTCCTAGCTGAACAGGCTGGGTTTTCTTTTCTTTTAAAGATCAATTGTGACACTTCTGCATCCTAAGAAAACAGCTGCTCCGTAGGTTTTGATATTCAAACAAATAATTGAGGTGTTCTGGTTTTCCTTAACCAAACATGTAAATGTTTCTGTTGCTGAGAACTTTTCATTAAGAAGTCACCTGAAAAAGCAGCAATGTGGCTTGTAAGACATTTCTTTTGTGCGATTACTTGGAAAGGTTTTAGGATTGGGACATCCCCACCCCCTTCCTTGCAAAGAGTTTGCAGTGATCCCCTTTGGAGGCAGAACAGAATAGGGGGGTAACTCTGATAAGGATAACATGAGAGATGGTGCCCTCCAATTTCTTTGACTGCAGGGTTAATGTGGGCTGTGGTCCAGCCGAGCAACGCCTCTTGCTCACTGGTCTCCATTCAGTCGCCGACATTTTCTGTGAAAGCTGCAAGACCACATTGGGCTGGAAATATGTGAGTATTGAATGCAGGTAGATTTCATGGGTAGACAATAAATCCCCCTTCAAAATAAGGATTCTTGCAAACTCCCATGCTGGACAGACTTGCCAGCTACAGAGAACCTCTGTAACACTGCTGAATTGGGGAGAATAGCCCAGGCATGCGACCGCTGCGTGATCAATAAGGCCCTTGTCAAAACCATGGTGCCAGACATTTAGATAGCACTGTCCGGCTGTCATTCTATTCCAATGGTAATTTCTTACCCCCCCAATTGTTGATGGTCTTGCTTCGCATATTGTTCCTCGCCTTTTGAGAACAATTGTCTGTGTGGGTGCTATACTCTATGGAGGGAGGCAAGGCAGATGTCTGAAGCAAGTGGGCTTATCTCTTCCAATTTCCTCATTTGCTAGGAACAAGCGTTCGAGACCAGCCAGAAGTACAAAGAAGGGAAGTACATTATTGAGATGTCACATATGGTGAAGGACAACGGCTGGGACTGAGGGGGGATGGGGACTCTGGGTGCACACCCTTCTGCGTAGCATGCCTTGCCCATTCCTAACCCCACTGCCACAGCTGGCATCCCGGCACAACCAACCCAGCCCTCTCACCCCCGTCTCCTGCACAGCATCACCCGTGGAAGTGGAGATACCAGGACCCTTCTCCCAAACCTCTTGGACTTTCTGAAATGCTGGATTCACAGCTTGGAGGATCCCACCCTGCCCGTACAGCAGAAGGGGAAGCTCACAGGGTTCAAGGGCCAGTTTGTGCGCACACACGGATTTTGGATTAGATTCTACTTGACCTGTATGGGTGGGGACGATGCCACTCCCATTGCTAGCGTCTGCTGGGTGGCATCCAGAACTATGAGCCTGGAAGTGGGTTTGGACTTTGCAGTCCCTTGTATAAGAAAGCCACATGACTTTCTGGAATGGGACAGAAAGGGCTGTGGGCACAGGGCAAGCTCTTGGGGAGGGGCCGTAGCTCAGAGGCAGAGCACATGCTTTGCATGCAGAAGGTCCCAGGTTCAGCCCCTGGCAGCTCCAGTTTACGAAGGAACCTCATGTAGCCGGGCAGCTACAGACCTCTACCCAAGGCCCTGTCATAATTGCTGCCAGTCAAAGCTGACAATGTTGATCTGGATGAAGCGGTGGTCTGGTTCAGTATAAGGCAGCTTCTTATGCTCCTCTCCTTTCTGGGGAGAAATAAAAATTGTGTGTCAGTCTACCGGTTGGACAGAGAAGGCCGGAGGGAGAGTAAACCCCTCCCAATATGAGACAAAAGGTATCCTGGAGGTAGGGGACAGAGGAGCCGTCCCTCTCCACATGGGGCCATGGTAGTTCACATCCCCCTTCACCCTAACCCTTTCCCAGACACTGCCGTGGTATTTCCCCCATGTTTATTCTATGGAGTCTGTTTCTTTTGTTTTGGGTCTCCATGTGCTTGTGATCCCTGGGCACTATGACTCCCCCACCACTCCCCCACACCCTACATGAAGAAAAGGTGGGGAGGTCAGGTGGGGGCAAAGCCTCAGTACTGTCACCAGCGCAGGAATTTTTTTGTATAATAAAGGTGTTTTATATTTAAAAAAAGGGCACTGTGCCAATGGCTTCTGTCATCCTATTTCCTACAAAGCTACCAATTCTGTTCCCATGAAATAAGCTTGCTGGTTAAACATTCCAAGATGACTTCTTTCAAACAAGAATAGAACACAAAACTATTGCTGCTTGCTTGAACTTTAAGGGTGCCATCTATGCCTGTTGAGACAGAAAAAAGTCCGACAATTGGGAGTTGTCGGACTTTTTTCTGTCTCTACAGGCATATGATTGTGCCCCAAGTCTACTTCAACACTTTAAAGCAAACACCAGCACTATTTGGATAAGAATTGGGAAACCCAAATATACAATAAAATACCAACCAACATGTTTCTTCCCATTTATAACTGGGGAAACCATATATGTGAAATTACCCATACCTGCTAACACAGATGCCCATATCTTCTTTCTGACATCTAGAAAGTCAGAGCTTCCTTTCCACAGGCTTTAGCATTTACCAACAGTCAGCCAAGTCTAGAAGAACAGAAGACGCACCCAAGGGTCAACATAGTAACATTTATTTGGTGGTAGATTGCTGCAATGGCCTCAGAAACAGAAGTGACAAAGGTAACTTGCAAGGATTGAACCAACCCTTCAAGTACCATACCCCATTGGCTTGTGAACTATCCAAATCCAGCAGTTGACATTGAACATGTAAGAGGTGCGGTGGATATACTGCTTGAGGTGTCACAGGAGCCCACTTTTTGCTACTGTTGTGTGTGTGTGTGTATAGGGAGGGGGGGAGAGGGAACTATCATTTTTCTCCATCACACATCCTTTTGCCTTATACAACAAGGCTCCATGCCTACCCCTTGAGCTTTACCAATGGAGGTACAGAGCTTTTGTGCTGCTGTGGCCATCCACCCAATGCCCTTTTAACATTGCACTGCTTGGGTCGGGCTTAGACAGTAGCACAATGTGAAAAGAGCCTCGGACAGGGGCCATGCCCAGTGCATCGCAGGGCCCTTCACTCTCTCTGCTGAAACAAGACAAGGATCCCACCGGAAGACTGGGATGTATCTAACTCTTTATCAGTGTGCTTTCTGTAGAAAGCCCTCTATGGGATGCGGGGCTGTGGTAGTGCCCAAATCAATTCAACCATCCTCTTTAGTCTTCGTCCAGCAGGAGCATCCAGTTTTGTGTTTCTAGAAGATTGCACAGGAATTCCCCCTAGGGAAAAAAAGAAAGAAAGGGGGAATAAAGGGAGATGAGATGACTTGTCTCTACCACTGAACTGTTCTCTGACACTGCACCCACGAATTCTACATCTACAATGCTGTAGGAGGCCATGCAGCTAAAGTTGCACTGGAATGACATAGATGACTTTTGAGATCCCTGTTCTGTTTTGAAGATTGCAAAAACAACAAAAACCACCAGATTTATGCCATGTACCAGTACCCAGATCAGAACAGCCTTGATTCTAATGTAAGTACAGTGTTTCAATTGTTCAACAACTGAACAATCTGCTGGATCCAAAAAACTGAGTTTAGCTCTTATCTCTCATCAGAAATTTCTGTATCTTTGTGTTCTTCTAATGCCAACCTGTCACAGGAGAATATTCTGCATCAAGATGGAATTAAGCCACAATTGTAGAACAACAACACCCATCAACATCAGATATTAGGGTAATAGGCTTAATATTTTCACTTTTCCCCCTGGATATTAAATTCATAGCTATATCCGTTATCTCTCACATAGCGCTTCTGGCTCTACATCCCATCTCTCAGATACAGAGGGATGATTCATTTCCCTCACACAGCTGAAAAAGTGGTTTTACACTCACAATCATTTAGCAGGCCAGGAGCAGAGCCAGGGATAGGCACTAGGTTTCCCCAATTCCATGTCTGCTCCTGTATCTGTCAACTACTGTGCAAGGGATAGGAGCCTTTTTCCATTTTCAGATCATTCCTAGGTCAACTATTATATTTCCTTGATTCTCTGTTCATTAATGCCCTTGCTAATGGCATGTCAGGGTTGATGTATGCATAGATCACCACAGATGTGGGGGCTGCAATATATGTAAGCTTAATCTGAATACTTCCTAGCAGTGGGGTGGGTGGATGGATGGGTGGGGTGCCCTCTGAGGGGATGGGTTTTGGAGTCTAAGCCCAGCCCCTTGGAGGAACCCCAAGTGACTGCATGGGCTGGATTGGGATACCATACAGGCTGGAAGCTTTGCATTCCTGTTCTGCAGATTGCCAGCATGCAGAAACAGGTATGTGAATAAATTAGCTTAATCTGGAGCATATGGCGGCCTCATTATAGCTCCCCTAAAATATATAAGCCAGGCCTCCAATAATATATACTGTAATTGTTATCAACTGCTGCACTAGCTATTTGGCTGTGGGTCTACATGCCTTGTGTGCCCTTGAGAATTTGTTCTCTTGATCCTCTGGAATTCACTAGGGATGCTATAAAGTAGCTGAAATTATTTTTACTTGATGTAACAACTAGAGGTTCTGTTGTAAACACTGGCTGTTGAAATATAGGGTAAAAGCCACTCTCCACCCAGAAAAAATCCAAAAGTAAATAGATAATAAAGGTCAGGATGGCAAACAGAGCTGCAGGCGTGGGAGGCTGATTTCCCAAAGAAGTGAGTGCAGTCAGTTGAGGCTGGGAGTCTTTCACCCCACTGCCTTAACCCAAAGCCCCATGGCTCTGTCACACAACAAGACCTTGGAGTTTGATTCATGTAAACACCAGGTAGAAAAGATGTAACTTCCTTTCCCAGAACCAAAGCCTTGCTAACTAATAGATTTGCTTAAGGAGACATCAAAAAGAGTACCAGTCAACAGTCTGCCAGTAAAAAAGAATGTTGGTGCATGAATTAACAAAAGAAAGCTATTCTAAGCCTGTCCATTGGCTTAGCTGGGAGAAACGCCATGACAATGGGGGGAGAGATTGATCCGTTTAGTCACAAGAATTTGAGGCATGGGTACAACAGGATGCTCTGATTGATAGGTCATTCACCTACCAATGGCACTGAACCCTGTGACCAGATACGAAGCCAATGGAATTGGGAAATGACAACACACTTCTGGAACAAAGGGAGGAAGAAACAGTTCTCGCTATGAGTCTGAAGTCAAAGCTAGACAAGAAGTGAGCTGCAATGGCATTTATAACTACTTATCTCTCCTCTTACACACAGCTCACACCACCTATATATAATGGCAGGAGGACCTATATGTAACAGTTGCTATATTCCACACAGTCTGATTGATTGCTAGAGCCAGACTTTCTATTACAGTAAATCTGCACCATTTCAGCAGTTGATAGGAATAGCTGCAAAGACCGAACAGATATCATATAGGCAAACCTATTTTACAATGAAACTCATTGGAGTGTTATTATGAGGTTAATCAAGGCCATTAAATATATATCTGGTCATGGCACTTTTTTGTTTTGTTTTGTGGAAAAGCTATATGTTAGATAGATCATGGAGAATCCACTTGCTCCCTTGACAGTCTCATTAATTTAACTGTTACACATAATAATCACAAATGGATAAAGAGCAACACAAGGCCGAAACAATCCATGAATCCTTGAAAGCCAAACATTCAAAATCCATTGTAAAGTAAGTGTAGACTTCATATAAAACCCACAAAAAATTGCAGAAGTATATATGTAAGTAACAAAATTGAGATGATCCATTCACATCTGTGAAAGTCAATATCCATATGCTATTGAGATCAGATATAGCAGTCCGCATTCAGAGGCAGAGCAGTCAATCCTCTCCTCCAATCTGTGAAGGATACTGCACGTTTCCTAACACACTCAATCGGTCCCATTGGATTTATGTATGTGAAATAGAGCTGTTCCATGCATGCAACTGCCCCATGGTGGGAAGTAAGAGATCACTTGATCAGGAGACGTGTTACTGGCTAAAAATGCCTGGGTTTCCAACTACTATAACTCCTTGTAATACTTTAAACACCCGATTAAGATTGTTATAGTGTTATACTTCAACCTAATTAAGCTTTAAGCTCCATTGAGGTGAATGGGTGGCAATTAGTTGTAAGTACTGAGAAAACTAAGACCAATACAGTACAAGATATTTAGAAACAACAACGAAGTGTCTTGTGGCACCTTAAGGACTAACAAATTTATTCTGGTACAGTCCACAAAAGCTTACGCCAGAATAAATTTGTTAAGTCTTTAAGGAGCCACAAGACTCTTCGTTGTTTTTGCTGCAATAGACTAACACGGTTTCCCTCTGGAAGATATTTAGAGTACCACTAACATTTCTAACCTTATTGTAATATTTCTGGACTTCCCTTGGATTCCATTTCAATCCCCTAAAATAAAGATTCTCCCTCCCGCAAAAAGAAATGGGCTTATGTGCAGGTGTTGCAGGAGAGGGTTTGCACTTGTGTACCAGATTTAAGTCTCTCAGTCTCTCTCTTTCTCTAACACACATACACACGCACACACACCTTCCAGCATTTGGTTTTATTCTTGAAAGAGTAATACAGCAAAGGACTTAGGAGTTCCTTCAAACTTTCATTGATAAGGTATACTTATAAAAACAACAACACCCTTTTCTTTCAGGAGTTCCTTCACTATCAGAGCATGGTGTCTAATGGAGAAGATTTTCAAATAAGCCAAGTAAAAATTGCTGCCCCCAGTCATAAGCAATTTTCAGTTTGGTGGCATATAAATACTTGACCTTGTAATGGCAACATAAATGTTGCAAGGGCAAGTATTTCCAGGCCTATATTTCTATACAGGGCTGTTTCAACCATTGAAACCAACATTCTAGTTCCTAGGGCAGCCTGGAGGTAAGCCCAGAGCATGTCCAAAACCCAACAATTTCTGGGTGGCTGTGTAGGATCTCGTTCAAAGGAATCATGGGAACTCTAGGCTTAATACACTTCCTAACAGTGGCAACATCATGCCAGAACCTTATACCTTGGTCTAATTCCAGTAAAAGCAAGGACAAGTTATTTAGGCCAGGCCTAATTCACACAAATATTTCTTAGGTTTCCGCCTTAATCTGTATAGACCGTTTTTCTACATAGATGGACCACATCCACATTAAACACCACGCCATATGAAACTGCATTTAGCAGGCACTGCCAGCTGCTTCCGCTCAGATTGAAAAATAAGCCTGCACAAGTTTTGTGCATTATTGACCCTTAAATTGGAATTTTTCCTCACCAGTGCAATGATGCTGCCATAATGTATGACAGCTTTCTCAGGTTTATGCAGATGCTAGGTTTGGTGCTCCAAAAACTGGAATTTTCAAAGGGGCGGAATCTAAACTTCAAAGGCTAATTGTTTTTGCAGGGGTGGAAAAGTCCTCCAAAACTTGGGAGCTTGAAGGTTTTAGAGGCACTCTTTAATAGGCATTCCAGCGAACCTTCCATCTCACAGTACTTAAAACTTAGTTGTTGCTCATCAAACTGAATTAGAAATCCTACAAAGCCTTTACACTCGGATGTGTTCCCGAAGGCTCAGTTTCTCCATATTGCATTCTGGCCAGGGGCAGATCTACACTGGAGCTTCCTATGACACTGGTTTGGTGCTTTACTGGTAAATCACAGAGCAGTACCTGAGCAAAAGAAAGCATAGCAGTTCTGAGTTTTGTGCACTGTTGACACTCTTTCCCCCATGTGGGACTGTGCCATACTGTGCATAGCTCATGAGTCCTTTGTTATTTTGATGAGAGAGGAAAGAACAAACTTGCTGGACACAGTTGAATGAGGGCATACTTGTTGAAGGAGGGCGTGCGAAATTCCCCCTCCACACACACATACAAAGTTGTGGACACATCCAAGCACCATTTGTATTTCCTGTATGTGGGGTGCAAGCAAACACACACACGTTGGCTAGAATGTACATCCAGTATTAAAACCTGTTCCGCTTTCAATCCTACTTTAACATTCACATATAAGCACAAGTACTGAGAGGAAGGGTGTTTAAGGGTGCTTTTGGTGTCATGTAGAACTGGGAAGATATTGCGGGGGTGGGGAGAGGCTGAACGGGTTCAGAGAGGGTCATTCTCAGGTCCCCACTAGCCACATTGCATCTTTCTCCAGACCCAGGCCACTGAGACAAGAGGCCCTGCAAAGGAAAAAAAGTGCCCAGCGGACTCTTCAAGACATTACTCCTGCTCTACAGCCAAGAGCAAGAAAGCGTCGGATATAGGACAAGGAAAAAAACCCCTTTCTTTTCTTTTCGGCCATTCTACAGACCGTTCCCGAAGAAGCATCGCCTGCGGGACTGAGGTGAACTGGCGGATGTAAGGGGTGGAGAGAGATTTAAAGAAGCTTCCAAGAGCCCTCCGCCTCGTGTCTCCAGCAGCGCTCTCGACGCCCTCCACCACCACCTCCCTTCTCCTCAGACCCAACGAAAACTTCAACCCTCCACACCCACCCCGCGCTTTCAACACGGCGCGTGTGAAAAGGAATTGGGGTGTGCGTGTGGGGTGCGTGGGTGGGTCACCCCCCTTGTGCCTACGAGCGAGCCGTTGGACATCTTTACCCTTTCATCTTTTGCTCCTCCTCGTGGGTCGCCTCTCCCAGTAGCAGAGGTTAAAACTTGCGGGGTGAAGGTTCCCCCTTTTCCCGGGCATGAAAGTGGCGGGCACTAGAAGCCGCTCTCGCTTCTCCTCTCCGCATTCCCTTCCGTCCATCTTGAATACTTGAGATTCTTGAATGGAGCGTGTGGGATCCGCTCTGCGCGGCTCCCATTGGCTGCCCATTAACCCTTTGGAGAGGGGCTTCGCCTTCTCATTGGACGCGGTCTCTCTGTCGTCGTCCCCCTCCTGCTTCCCTCGCCTCCCCGGCAAACCCCCTCGGTGTCCAGCTACAACCATTCTTCACGACCGTGCCTTGATCGCTTGCAGGCTGGGGATCACTGGAAAAGGTCGCGTGGAAATATATTTACTCCACCACACGCCAGACCAAAAGTCCTGAATGTAACTTCAGGCACAGCTAGACGAACTTTTGTGTTAGGCGCTGTACGGGATGAAGAGGCGAGCACCCACGATTCCCTTAGGGTCTCGGTAAAGGCTTATCAGGGAAGAGATCCGTAATGGGGGGGGGCGACCCCAAAAACCGCTGTGTAAGGCGCACTTTACATATTACATTTTAAAGTGTACGCCTAACAAGATTTTAGTTTGCAGATGGATACCTGTCTTAGGCTTTTGCACTAAAAACAACGAGTCTTGTGGCACCTTAAAGCCTTCAACACATTTACCAGAAATGCTCTTATTATGGCATAAGCTTTTGTGGACTAGGATGTATCCACTCCATCAGAAGCATTGGCCTGGTTCAGTCAACACGCTAAACCATGCTGCTTAACCACAAAATGGTTAACTGAATGCATGGATCTTAATGCATTTCATTAACCATTTTGTGGTTAAGCAGTGTTGTCTGAACCAGGCCATTAAGTGTTATCCTAAATTGGCAGGTATATATACACATAGGTGTAGAGAGAGGAAAATGTGAGCAGTGAGGTCAGAGGGAAATGAAATTAAAGATAAAAATACAGACTGTGATAATTATTTTAAAGCTTAAATGTATGTAAAATAATTACAGTGAGTGTTCACAAAGTGTTGTTGATGATACAAACTTCTAGGCACTGGTAAGTTAACACATACAGTGGGATACAACCTTATCTTAATTCAGGTCACAGATGATAGAACTGATTTTTTTTTAATGAGTTGTATTTCAATGGTTTCCCACTGGAATCTCTTTTGAAGTTACTTTGTTCAAGAATGGCCACTTTAAGGTCAGTACATAAAATGTGATATATGGGAATATGGCAAACTTGCATCTCAAACAGGAACAATAATCAAGGAGCTTGATTTGGAACATCCCATATTATGTACAGTTGGTGGCAAACTAGGGTTTGTCTCTCTGTAATGTGTGAAATGGCCCATGTGAGTCTATATGAAGACAAAATGTGTGTTGGTGCTTTAGATTTGTGTCTCAATCAAAGTTAAGCTAAAAAGTAAAGATAACAGGAGTACAGCATGAAAACTGGAATTCCAAACAAAATACAATCTGTAATCTAAATATTAACTGTAGTGATTTGGGCTAAACTCACCAAAGGAACCATTTGTACTAACAAGAAACATTCAATGGCAGGACTGGTTCAAGACATTTTGCTGCCTGAAGCAAAGAAGAAGATGGTAGGGCTGTGCACGCCCCCCCCCGAAGTGCTTCGGATCCCGATCTGGACCTTCTGGATCGGGCCCAAACTGGTTTGGGTCGATCCGGACCCCCCCCGACCCACTCTGGAACCAGATCCAGAGATCTGGATCTATATTCGGATGCCATTTTGCCCCCCTTCCTCACTTACCTGTCTCCGCGGCAGATGGCGGAGGCAGGTAAGTGGGGAAGGGGGGACAAAATGCGACCCAAATAAGCCCCCCTCCCTCCCTTACCTGGCTCCAACATCTGCCGCTGTATGGACCATCGCGGCAGCAGACGGCGGAGCCACATAAGCCCCCCTCCCCCACCTGGCTGCGCCACTATCGCTGCATGGACCGCAGCGGTGGCAGACTGCGGAGCCAGGTAAGCCCCCTCCCCCACTTACCTGGTGCTGTCGCTGTCGTAGTCTGTGCGGCGGCTCCGACTGCTGCCAATGCCTAAGAGCATCTGGATGGAGGCAATTTTTAGCATTGTAAAAGGTGTACAAGGGGGAAAGTTTAGAAGCCACTACACAAACACACCCACCCATGCTGGTCTTTTAAGAAAAAGTAAGATTTCTCAAAAAAGAAAACGAAATGTCTCTCAAAAGAATCAGGGAACTACTAGAGTGTAGTTCTGCCCTTAGGCACTCTGTCGTAGAATAATGTCCCCAAGTGACCACAGACTAAAGGAACATGGAGGAAACAAATTGCAGACAAAATACTAGCTAGACCCAAGTTGACATCTCATGCATCTCAAGAAGTAGGTCATTTCCTAAGAAAATTCAAGCTCCCAACAAGCCAGCTGGGGACACTTTGTATTTGTATTCATTTACACTACAGACACCTTGAATGCCCTTTGAATGATGCACATTTGTGCGTCCAAGTTTTCTGAATGAACATATATTTTGTACTTTTACTTGCACATATCCCAAAAACTCCTTCCCTTTGGTTGGCAAAGTATATTGGTTTATGAGGAGTTGTTGCTTATATATCAGTATAATAAAGTATTTTCTAATGGAGAATTACCCCCATTCAGTGCTAAACACAAGACTAGCAAGATGCAACCCAAGGGAGCATGTGGGAGAAATGAACACAGCTCAACTACTGGATCAGACAGAACAACACCCATACTCAGTTATTCTGGTTAAAATATTTTGGTAGCCTTAAAAAACAAACACAAAAAATCTGTAAAATCCATTACTCAATATGGGTGTTGTTTTATTGTTCTATTATTGTACATATTTTATCTTTTATAGCTCCTGAAGAAGGATTGTATAGATGCATCATTAAAGATACATGCTTTTCAAAGCACCAGAGTACATATCTCCCCTTTTGTTGCAATGGACCAGTATGGCTACCCTCTGGAAATGGTTTCCCACGGTGGCCAACCAGAAGCCAATGGGAAACACACAAGCTGAAGATGAATGTAATAATAATAATAATAATAATAATAATAATAATAATAATAATAATAATTTCTTACCCGCCTCTCCGTTCTGATCGAGGCGGGGAACAACAATAAACAATAAAATACATAAAACTGAATTAAAATAATATACATTGTAAAAAAAAATTCTAAAAATATCTTAAATTCCACTGGATAGGCCTGCTGGAAGAGATCAGTCTTTATAGCTTTCTTGAATGCTAGTAGACTGTTAAGTTGCCGAGTCTCCTCCGGCAGGCCATTCCAAAGACTGGGAGCAGCAGAAGAGAAGGTCCTCTGGGTAACAGTTGTTAATCTAGTTTTTGCTAGCTGAAGTAGATTTTTCCCAGAGGACCTGAGTGTGCGGGGCAGATTGTATGGGAGAAGGCGATCCCGCAGGTAGCCTGGACCCAAACTATGTAGGGCTTTAAAGTATAGTATTCTCCTTCATCTTCTCTAACCACTGGTAATAAAACTGGTAACAGCTGCCTCTGATACTAGGGGGTAATGCATAGCCATCATGACCAGTAGCCATCAATAGTCTTTGGGTATTTTTCTGTCAGAGCCAGGCCGAGAGTAAAGTGCCTAGGGTAGTGTAGTAGCGGGAGGTAAGACAAGGAAGGTGAGAGACTTCTGTTCCTTTGCACCTCTTGCGACATTAAAATTAGCCCCCACTTGCTTTATGTATGAACAGGGCAATCAAGTAAGGCCACAGCTAGACCTAAGGTTTATCCTGGGATCATCCAGGGTTCGCTCCTGCCTGAGCACTGGATCCCGTGTGTCACCTAGATGAACAGGTTTGACCCCTGGACGATCCAGGGATAAACCTTAGGTCTAGCTGTGGCCTAAGTAAACAAATGGAATAAGTTTGAGCCTGACAGTACTGAGCAAAGAAAACAAAATGTAGTTGGGGCCCACTTCGCTTGGCAAAGCTCTTCTATACAGAGGAACCTTTTGGGTAACAATCACTTTGAGATGACAAATGTTGAGATGAAGTTGTCAAAGTTGATCCCCCCACCCCTTCGAAGTGGCATGCTGTCATGGACTTGGTGGCTCACCATCTGCATTCTATTTTCACATTCCGGAAAACTTTGGCCATAATAATAAAATAAATATCCTTAGACAACAGTGCTAAGGATCTGTATGTTACTTCTCTGTGCTGGACATGGAGAAGATCTGGGTGATGATAGTTTAAGAAAGCATGAGGATATTTTCCATTTGGACCCCCAGTTGGATTGGAAGGGGCCGGAAGATGAAGACTAGCCAGAGCAATGATAAAACAAATTGGCATCAAAATATATTTCATTTCAACAAGGATAGGAGGACTTCCAGACAAACCCAAACATCGCTATGGTGCTTTTGAGGAAATAATTTCTTAATTGCATATGCTGGGAAAGACAGGTATTATGTTCAATCACGTTCCTGAAATCACGTCTTATAGGCATGTATGTACCTATGCAATGATTTCTCACATACGATCCTGGTGGATTACAGTAAGGAGCAGCCCCAAGCTATATTCTTTGCTTCATTTCCTATTAGGTAAGGAAGTGTGGGAGCTAGATAAGTCATTCTCTCCCCGCCCCCCCCCCCCATGAAACAGAATAGCAGGAGACTATGGGACTTCCAGCACTGCTCCTGAAGTGGAGGCTACCTACTTTACATGGCTTGCATAGAAGAGGTCTGCAGGTAGAACTTAAGAAATAAGTGCAGGGTGTGTTACATAAATAACTGTGATACTGAAAGAAAAACGAATTAAAAAGATTTTATCAGAGGGCTAGGAGTGATCTTCTGGACCCCATTTTACAATCTTTTCCTGGTTACCCAACTGAATTCCTAATGACCTTATTACTTCAGAACTCTGACAAGTCAATCACTGAGCAAGTGGCCAAATTTTTGAACTTGGCCATTTCTATTAGATCCTTCATGACTACTTGTCTTTTTAATAGCTAAATATATGCTCTGTCCTTTTGTATGTAACTTTTGGTGTGCTGGAATCATTGACTGAAATAAAATTTGCTGTTGTTGAATACAACTGTTAAGAACATGAGAAGAGCCATGCTGGAGCTGACCAAGGATCCATCTAGTTCAGCACTCTGTTCACACAGTGGCTAACCAGCTGTCGACGGGAGATCCACAAGCAAGGCATGAGTACAACAGTACCCTTCTGCCCATTTTCCCCAACAACTGGTGTACATAGGCTTACTGACTCAGATACTGGAGATAGTTTATTGTTGTCGATTATGAGAAATACAGTCCTACAAGAGCTGGAGGGCCACAGGCTTGACAACCCTGCAGTATAGCTACCCCTAGTGGTAGTACAATGGATATAACATTATATTCTCTCTCTCTCTCTCTCTCTCTCTCTGTGTGTGTGTGTGTGTGTGTGTTCAAACAATGTGCCAGTTTGAGAATGGGTCAAACTGTGGGTTGTCATTTAACTGTGGGTTGTTGTGGAATCATGCTTTTTTGTGTTGTGTGAACTCAGCCAACCTAACAGACCATGGTTTGTTAATCACAAACAACCCCCAAAAGAAACCCATGGGACCTGTTCAGACAACACGCTAAGCCATAGTTAGGCCACTAACCAGAGATGCCTCTAGACTCTTTGTTGGTTTTGGTGCAACAAGCTAAAATGTTGCACCATTTCCTTCTGAAAATGGCAGACATAGCCCCAAAACAGACATAGACTAAATGGGAAGTGCACACAGCACAGTGGCAACTGAAGGAGGGCATTTTTTAATTTCTAGGCAGATGTTGAAGACCAGTCTGTTTATGAAAACCTTTCATGTGTGATAGTGTAGCCTACCATCTTATGTAGATGCAATATATTTTATGTATTGGTCTTTTATTTTATATATCTAAAGATTTGTGTGCACCACTTTGAAATGTTTGGCTCAAGCAGTTTATAAATACCAGCAAATAAATAAATAAATAAATAAATCCCTGAAAATACCAGCAGCTTCTACCTGGAGGTGCATAAGATGCAGACCCCAGCTGTGAGGGGGCCCTACAGAGAAATAAACAATAATTGCAGCAAATCAAACTCCATTTTATATCTCTAGTCATGATGTTGCTATGATGAGTCTACAATGCAAAACTGTAGATGATTCAGAATGTATTTATTTCTATATCAGGGTTGGCAAACAGTTTTCTTATTGTTATTCTAGCATATGAGGAATGCAGAAGCAATGGTAAAGCATGGAGTTGTGGGGTTTGGGTGGGAAAGAACATTAGGGGGCTGTCTATATGCTCTATTTACCCCAAGGTGTTTGTGCAGTGGTGCTGCATTGGTTATACGATGCAGCAGCCAACTTGCAGCCACCATGGGTCTTTCCTCCAAAATGATGCCTTAAAAACGTTGCTGACTTACTATGACTTTTTTCTTTCCTCCAAGGCCACCACCTTATTTCCACCATCTGTTGATTGTGACCTTGCTTTGCATTGATGCCTGGGGGAGTTCCAGGGGGCAGATCAAGACCTGTGGTACATTGCGTGGAGCATGGGAAGGTGGAGCAGGGGGCTGCTCCATGAGCCCAATGTCTGCTGGAAAGCCTGCACTCCTTTCCTGCTGTGCGGATTGACTGTTCCCACCCAGAAGCTGCAATGCCGTGGGATTTCTAAGGAATGCATGGCCAAAGTGCTGCCATAAAGACACCCCTTGGGTGGATGGCATGGGGCTCAGCCTAGATTTTAGTGGTATGGCCAACATGAAATGATTTACAGTTTGCTAGAAGTTTCTGTGTAGATGATGCATGGACACATATGGATTGAATGAGCCTGGGCTCATGCTTCCCACTCCACCTTGCTCACTACCAGACAATGACAATTGGTAGGTGCTGGGATCCTCCCCCCTGCTCCCATCCCTTCAGCTGCACTGACTGTCCAAGAGCAGCAGAATGCACAGGCTCATGAACTGCAGCGGCTTGTAGTAATTAAGTCCTTTTGAAACAGCTGCTATGACTATTTACACGAGAGATGAGAAAATTAATGTCTCTTCGTGTGGGTCCAGGGCCCAAGGCAGCCAGTTTGTCATGCCCACCTATGGAAAGTCTTTACGTTCAAGTACTAAACCACTGATCACATTCCTGCATAAGGCACGCTGCTTTTTAAATTAACATCCAGTAACACTTTAAATGCAATCAGCAGCCCGCACTTTCTAGATGTTACAAAAGCAAAATAAAATGAACATAATGTTTAAAGAAATAGGGTCCTTTTGCTAATCTATTCATTGAGCAGGCCCCTTCCAACTCTACTATTCTATGATTCTAAGTCCTCTCAGGAACATAGGAGGCTGCCTTACACTGACTTTGATCATTTGCCTAAGTACATCAGTATTATCAACACCGACTGGCTGACTGGCTGTCGCTCTCCAGAGCTTCCAGGTGGAAGACTTTCCTAGCTCTGCACAGAAATTCCAGGGTTGAACCTGAAACCTGCTCCAGACAAAGCATATGCTCAACCACTGAGAAATGTCCCCTTAAGATAAATGTCACTTAGGTAGAGCGAGTTATTTGGAGTGTCAAGAAAAGGCAGAAAATTGTTAGTTATTTGATTTATTCTTGTTGTGTTTTTACTCCCAAGGAGAGACATTTTGGGGATTTACTACCCTGGGTACAAAATAATTTGGTCATGCATCTAATGAAATGGACAATATCCCCAAAAGGTTATGCCAGAATAAATGTATTAGTCTTTAAGGTGCTACAAGATTCTCTTGTTTTTGGTCAGCCTCGGGTACTATGCAACTGAACTGGGCGGGGGTGTATTTGGTGTCCTGCCTCAGGCAGCAAAATGTCTTGGGCCAGCCTTGCTTATTTCATCAGGACCAACACTCACCAGGGCCCAAGTTTTCCAACTTGATATATACTTCTCGATATATATGTCTATGAGGCAAATGGCAGGATCTGGCATGCCGGAAAATTACTACTTTTTGTTAAAGTGAGTTCAGGAACTGCCCTACCCTAAGTCTTTCATTCCACACTGAATGATTTGCATTTCACTTCTTCTTCTGTGGATGTGGTTGCTCCAAGCGAGACTAAGGGTTTGTACAGCCATAGCTGTAGAAGTTTCCCTTTGTGCAACTTCTGGTCTACATGTCATTGGGGGCATGGGTGTGTGTAGGGAGGCACAATTGTTGTGTGCTCTGACACAGGAGACACTGAAGAAAACAGAAGTGAAGACTCACCTCAAAGCAGTCCAAAATGGTAAGGCACACATTTTAAGGCCCCAATTTCATCCCTCAGTTGAATACTCCAGTTTAAAAATGGATGTGAGGCAGCAGGGCTAGGAAAGATCTTTACTGAAACTTTGAGGCAGGACTGCCAACATTTGAATTCAAAGACCAGGCAGCCTGGAGACAATGTCTGAATTCAAAGACTGGGGGCAGACCAGATAGCTTGGTCAGAGTCATGAGGTGGAGGCATTAAATGGCCTGGGACCTCGATATTGAGGGAGCAACTCTCCCTATATATGCCTGCCCGACATTTGAGATCTGTTGGAGATCCCTCCTTTGCCTCCCACCAATGTGAGACATACATTATGGTGGGACACGGGAGAGGGCTTTCTCAGTTGTGACATACCAGTTGTTGAATGCCCTCCTCTTGGAGGCCTGACTGGTGCTGATGCTGGCTTTGTTTTGGTACCAGGTTAAGACATGGCTTTTTAAAAATCAAAGCCTTTGAGGGCCAAATTTGCTTAAAGCTGCACATAGTTTTAATAGTTTGACTTTGAGCCTGTCACCAACTCTGAGACTAACCCACTTCACAGGGTTGTTATGAGAAGAAAATGGAGAGGATGAGGACCATGTAAGCTGTTTTGGGTTCCTTGTAAGAGGGGGGTGGGAAAGCAAGATACAAACGTGATAATACATTTGATGCACATTTATACACATTTTATATACATTTTATACACACTTGTAATGACAACCAGCTTATATAAGCACACAGTGGTGGTCTTGCTATTCTTTATTTATTATTACTTATTACATTTATATACTGCCCCATAGCCAAAGCTCTCTGAGCGGTTTACAAAGGTTAAAAACAGTGAACATTAAAAACAAATATACAAAAATTTTAAACCAACAAAAGCATAACCCTGATTCAAAAGCAAACAAACTCTCAGCATGTGAAAATTTGCATTTTAAGTCTTGAGTAAGGAACCAGTAAATCTTGATTTTATAAATTTGGAGATGCACAGCTTCGCTTGATCATAGGAAAGGAAAATCGATCCTCCACACTGATTAGAAGCTCTAATCTTCTTCAACGCAGTGGTGTAACTAGGGCTGGACCATGGGGTCAAAGTACCCCCAAAGGCCCTTGCAGTCCATGGAGGCCCAAGATGACCACAGACAGAGCAGCAGGTGCAGAAGCAAACTCCAATTTATTTCTATATGCATAATGGTACTAAGATTTAAGTGATTCAAATTTGCCATGGCTAAAGCCCTCCTGAAGAGCTATCACCTTGTCACATTTGATCTCTTTATCTTTAAAATTATGCAGATATAAGCATTTTTGTTAATTTCCATTTTAAAACTGATATGTTAGAACAACAAAACAGCTCAGCTCATCATCCACTAAGGCTGCAGTTCTATGGCCACAGACCTCTGATTAATTCTCACTGACATCAGAGGAACTCACTCATATTACACTTACACACACACACACACAATTTATGAAGCACCTCAAAGGAGGCTGGGCGCCTTACA
Organism: Elgaria multicarinata webbii; assembly: GCF_023053635.1. NCBI lineage: Eukaryota > Metazoa > Chordata > Lepidosauria > Squamata > Anguidae > Elgaria > Elgaria multicarinata. The sequence goes on along the minus strand of NC_086172.1, from coordinate 79,688,779 downwards.
TATGCCGTAGCTAGACCTAAGGTTTAGCCCAGGATTGTCCTGGGGTCAAACCTGTTCATCTAAGTGCCACACAGGGCATCCAGCGCTCAGGCAGGGACGGACCCAGGATGATCCTGGGATAAACCTTAGGTCTAGCTATGGCCATAGATTAAAAATGCCCAGTTCTGTCCCATAAATTTAGGAACATAAGAAAAGCCCTTCTAGATCAGACCAAAGTCCTGTTTGGTCCAGCAAAGTGTTCCTGCACAGGTCAATCAGATGCCCCAATGAGAAGCCCATAAGCTTATATATGTGTGGAGGAAGTCCTCTCTCATAACGCTACAACTGACAGTCACCCAATGAAGCTGAATGGTGGGAGATTGAGGACAGATAAAATGAAGTACTTCTTTAAACAGCACGTAGCCAGACTGTGGAACTTACTTCCACAAGATGTAGTGATGGCCACCAATTTGAATGACTTTAAAAGGGAATTGGCCAAATTCATGGAGGAGAACACTAACAATGGCTACTAGTCCTGATGACACTTTTCCTGATAGTCCACCAGTGCGAAGTATCGATTTTCCTTTCCTTTGATCATGTGAAGCTGTGCATCTCCAAGTTCATAAAATCAAGATCTGCTGGTTCCGACCCTTATTCAAGACTAAATCCCATCAATTTCAACTGCATTTACAACCAAGTCATACTAAAATCCCATGCAGTAAACCACATTTTAGTAAGTCTCTCTCTGTTCAGTGGGGTTTACTCAAAGGTAAGCATGCATCTGATGAGGAGAAGTGTTTAAGGGAGGAAATTAAAGTGGGATATAATGGAGCAACAAAAGGCCTGGCCTCTAATTGATATAACTCAAGAAACCGGTACAAACAACTCACTTAAGATGGTCTGGGAATGAGACTTAGGAATCCGTATTGAGGGAAAAGACTGGAATGCTTTGTGAGATAGATGTCCACTTAAAACAACATCAAGTAAAATATGGAATTAATGTTGAAACTAACCCATAGATGGTATTTGACACCTAGAAGATTATCAGTGATGAGCCCAGGGTCATCCCCAGAGTGTTGGAGGGGATGTTCCGGAGTAGGGATGTACATACATATGTGGTAGTTGTGGTGGAATTGCTCTGTTTGACTCAGCAATTCCCTGGCCGGAGAAGGGGGGCCTGACTCAGCCAGCCCAGGCACACACACCTTCACTGCCGCTTGTTAACCATTTATAGTCTAGGTTCTCAAGGAAACAACACCACACTCCAGAGATAGGGACCAAACACTTTTATTCTTCAAACTACACACTTCCGTAAGGGCCCACACATTAAGGTAAACACGTAAGAGGTTTTTTGGGGAAAACACGGACAAAGGAATGACACACTTAGGACAGCAGGAACTAATAACTTACCCTCCCACTTTACATGCTCAAGCCAATAGAATTCGCACTCACTCCCCACTTAACCACCCACCAACCGTAACTCTGGCAAGGTCCCTTGCCCACTTGTACCCAAACCTAGACTAAAACATAACAAACATTTGACTCTGTGACTCAACCTCTTGTTGCTCACTCCGACTTGGCTTTATGCCACTCAAACTCAGACTCTTTCCCTCAGCTACCGCATGGAGCTTCCGCCATCCAGCCGGCCCGGCCTGGATGCTCTAACTCACCACACACACGCTGGACTCCTGACACCCACAGGAGAGAGACCGGACCCTTAGGTGCCTAAGCCTTTTATCCCTTTCGGGGACCCCCTTGTCACCAGACCCACCCTGACCAATAGAAACCCCATAGCAACCCACACCTCTCCCGAAGGGAGGGGGGAATGCTCCCAGACATTGCACAACTGCAACTTGTTACTCTCCCGTGTACCAGCCCGGGGAGGCGTTATCAGATGCCAGGCACTTCTCGTCCAGTGTGGCCTTGGCATTTTGCTTGCTACTCCATTTTGAGACACAAAGAAACCCCTCTCCCTGGGATGAAGCAAAAAAGATGTTCTCTTAAAGGAACCATGGGCTCAGCCTATGACAGTAGTCATGCCCTAAGGAGAATATATATTGGAAAAATGCGTTCCAGGAAATCAGTCTGGTAACCGGACAATGGGTTCACCCATCCTCTTATTTAGCTTTGCTAAATTTATCTAGGGGATTAGATACCAAACTTTTAAATAAGGAATTAATAAACCATCTACTATTGGCGGCTAGGTGGTTGATAGCTAAACATTGGAAAGATGGCAAAGGGCTTCATATTGATAATTGGTACCAAAGGGTGTGGCAGATTGCCCTCCTAGAAAAGTTGATGCAAAAACTGAGGAAAGCACAAAGACAACTAAGTGAAGATAAATTTGAGGGGGTATGGAGGAAATTTATTGATAATGTGAACAAAGAAGAAGATGAGAGAACACCGCCTTTGGTGTATATAATGGAAAGTATAAGTGGATGGGTAAAGAGATTAATTTCTGGGATCCCCTAAATTAAATTAATTAATGTTAAACAACCTCAAACCCAGACAGGAACATGTATTTATATTTGTACGGACTCTGAATGTGTGTGTGTGTGTGTGTGTGTGTGTGTTTTATTACTTGACCTATGTAACCAGAACTATAAAAATAAAAACTATTAAAAAATAATAAAAAAATTAAATTAAAAAATTCCTTTAAAAATCAAGGGATGAACCGATCTGAATCAAACTTGGCATGCTGAAAGCTCTATAGCAGGTGCATTTTCCATGAAAATGTACTCCTGGTCATGCCTACTCAGGAGTAAGAACACAGAGTTAAATGGGACCTCTCTCCGTCCCCCTTCATGGTTGAGTGGAGAACCACACTGACCTCCACTTTTGCAAGCGAGACCACCCTTAGACACCCACCCATCCAACAAAGAATGGGATGGTCAGACAGAATGCAATGACAGCAATATATGGGAGGGAGGAGTGCATTTATTTCACATGGAGGAAAAATAATCAAGACTTTCCCCTCTCCAAAAAGAAACCAAACATGGAGGGGAAGAGACAAAATGAGTGCAGGACATGGATGACGTCATGTGAGTACCGGGCTGCAAAACTGCATACCAGGCTTGGCAAGTGTGTGATAAATCACTGGTGTGATGGAGCCCTTAGTTGTTTGCTTCACACATGGCCATCTAAAGGACCTCCTCATAAGGCCATTAGGTTCAGGGTCTAAAATTACTGAGCAGCAGCACTACTTTAACAACTCTTTGACAGAGTGTTTACATGCAAAAATCACGTTCACCAAGCATTACCTAACTATGCAAATGTGAAAGTTTGAAAGAACACATCAGTAGCCACAGGATGCTATCACGGAAGCCTCTGTTGCTGTCACAGCCCTCATGATTAATTCCAAATAATGGGGAATGTGTAAAAGATATCCTGCCTGGAAAATTTCCTTTCCCTGTTCCCATTTTGCCCAATAATAATACTACACCCTTTCACCATAAAACCACTAATAAAAAAGAGTTGCTCTCAGACATTGGGCGCTAGTCAACCACACCCTTTCTTTGAGCTTTCTTCCAAGAACTCTGTACTTTCTTAGGACTCCTGTGTTGCTCCATTCTTTTAACTATTCGGGTAAACTATTTGGGTAAATGATGCTGGAGCATCAGTTTAACCCCCAGTTCACATTTCCCCATCCACAACATTGATGTAATTCATCCACAATTTCCTCTCCCTCAGGGGCATCTCTCAGATTCCTTAATTTATTCATGTTGTCTGTAATTTCTTGTGCAACATCCCCACAGGCTTGTCTCTAGTACTCACGAGATCACTCTCACAGCTATTGCGTATTTAAAGAAATGTGGTTTGCATTCCGAAATTCTAAGGAACTCCTTTCTCTTAAAGATGCCTTCCTCTGTATTGGTGGTCTTTGTTCCAATAGCTACAGTCTCACTCATGAGGCATTTTTAACTTGGGCTTTATTGTTTGCTGCTTATTTGTCTTCGTGGAGTTTCAATTGCTAGAGCTTTTGTGTGCATAATTGCTATATATATGATAAACTAAACACTAATAGGTTCATCAGACGAGCATTTATCGCACGCTCACTGCTGCTCACTTACGGATGTGTGCATATCCTTTCAACAGCGGCGACGTCCTCCTCCTGCACATCTCCTGCTCCTTCCACTCATTTTTCTATAGCAAAGTAGACCCCTTTTATTCTGACTTTTTTTAAAAAACCAGAATGTGCTGTGATCTCCTGCTGTGTGCTGGAAAAGTGGGGCAATAAAAACAGCCTCTGAATGACCATGTGGCCTTTGTTTACTTTCTCTTTCCCCTCCAGGCCCCTGTCTTTACTGCGGCGCATTGACGCCACAAGGCGCCTTGCACTCACACTTGCCTTCCTTCCCGGCATTTGTACGGGAAGGAAGGCAAGTGTGATTTTTCCGGTCCTGGGCCTCTGGAAAAGTTAAAAAAAAAAAAAAAAAATGGGAGGGGGGGAGGAGGAGGAAAGGAATAGGGCTGTTCCTCCCCCCCTTTTTAAATTTTATAATCTCTAACTGTGGAGCTCCGCAGATACATATAATTAAAAATAAAAATGGGGGAAGGAACGAGGCAGCCAGAGGAGGATGTGAGAGGGACTGGGCGAATCACTCATGTCTCCTCCCTCTGGCTGCCCATTCCTCCCCACCCACCCCATTTATTTTTATTATATGTATCTGTGGAGCTCCGCAGATAGAGATTATAAAATTTAAAAAGGGGGGGGAGGAACGGCGTTCTTCTCCTCCCCCTCTTTTTTCTTTCTTTTTACTTTTCTAGAGGTGCGGGGATGCCCTTGGCGACCAATCAGGGCGTGCCATGGGCTCTGCTGCCAAAAAAAGTCAGGCTAAGTGCCTGACTTTTTTGGAGCGGAGTTTCCAGGGTTTGCCCCCGGATGACTTCACAATGGCAGCTGTGTCATGTAGATGATGTACCGCTACTGTGAAGCAACCTCGGGGCAAACCCTTCGTGTAGATGTGCCCCAGGAAGAATGAGGAAGTGCGGAGAAGCGATGGTAAGAAAATGCAATTTAACCTCATGCGATGATGCTTCTAAGGTGCACATCGACCCCTCTCTTTCAGCTCCATCAGACAAGCATTTTATTGCACTCATGGATTTTCATGGGTCCTTCTCATGATGTCGTCTACCTCTCGCCCCTTCTGGCCTTCTTTGTGAAATAAAAACATACCCCAGTAAGTCTGATTTATTTTAAAGGCGGAAGTTGCTGCTATCTCCTGCTGTGTGCAGGAGAAGCAGCGAGATCAAAACAGCCCACTGAATGGGCCACGTGCACATTGTTTACTTCTTCTTTCAAAAGAGGAAATAATCAGGGACAAGCACAGGGGCAGAGAAGCGATGGTAAGCAAATGCAATTTCCCCCTGTGTGATAACTCCCAGTCCAACACTCTAGCCACTACGCCGCATTGACTCTCAACTAACAATGCATGGATCCACCAAGTTCCCATCTTGGCCATCTGGGTCCAGAAGGATACCATGAGTGATGGTATCAAAGACCACCACGAGGTCAAGGACAATTGCCAGAATCACACTACCTTCTGTCCTCCCAACATAGTTCATTCATCAGGGGGACTAGTTGTCCAGCCACCATCTGCTTCAGAACACTACCCATGTGCAATTGCTAGTCAGTACTTTGAACACTCCTCTGGACCAGGCTGGCTTGTTTTTTTAAAGAAGTGGCTAAAAGCCAGACTACTCCATCTCTAAGGCTACAATACCATACACATTTACCTTGGAGTAAATCCCATTGATCTCAATGACACTTACTTCAAAATAGACATGAATAGAATTCCATTGTTAATGTGGCATTAAATACCTCTTGAACCCAACCAGTTACCTCTCCCTCCAACTAGGAGCTCCATCACACCAGTGTTTTATTGCACTTTTGTCCTGCCTTGTTTACTGTTTTGCCCTGTGACCGTCACAAGATGTTGTCTCTGTCCTGCAGTCATCTCGCCTCTTCCCCTCCATTTTCCATGTTTTTCTGGGGCAGGAAAAGTGTGCTATTTTTTTCTCCATGTGGGATAAACCCACCCTTCCATCCCTGTGTATTACTGTCTTTGTGCTATGTCGCAGAACGTCCCTTCTTAGGTGTATGTGCATTGAAGAGTGATGTTGCTGATGGAAGAGGAGGGCAGGGGCGGTTCTCCTCCAGCACGCCAAGTCGGTCGAACAGAGTTTCACTGCTCCAACTTCACTCTCATTGCTCTATGATCCACCTGTTTCATAGAATCATAGAATCATAGAATAGCAGAGTTGGAAGGGGCCTACAAGGCCATCGAGTCCAACCCCCTGCTCAATGCAGGAATCCACCCTAAAGCATCCCCGACAGATGCTTGTCCAGCTGCCTCTTGAAGGCGTCTAGTGTGGGAGAGCCCACAACCTCCCTAGGTAACTGATTCCATTGTCGCACTGCTCTAACAGTCAGGAAGTTTTTCCTGATGTCCAGCTGGAATCTGGCTTCCTTTAACTTGAGCACGTTATTCTGTGTCCTGCACTCTCGGAGGATCGAGAAGAGATCCTGGCCCTCCTCTGTGTGACAACCTTTTAAGTATTTGAGGAGTGCTATCATGTCTCCCCTCAATCTTCTCTTCTCCAGGCTAAACATGCCAAGTTCTTTCAGTCTCTCTTCATGGGGCTTTGTTTCCAGACCCCTGATCATCCTGGTTGCCCTCCTCAGAACACGCTCCAGCTTGTCTGCGTCCTTCTTGAATTGTGGAGCCCAGAACTGGACGCAATACTCTAGATGAGGCCTAACCAGGGCCGAATAGAGAGGAACCAGTACCTCACGTGATTTGGAAGCTATACTTCTATTAATGCATCCCAAAATAGCATTGGCCTTTCTTGCAGCCATATCACACTGTTGGCTCATATTAAGCTTGCAATCTACAACAATTCCAAGATCCTTCTCGTTTGTAGTATTGCTGAGCTTGCCTCTTATTTCAACTTAGGGTGACCAACTGTCAGGATTTCCCCGGATTTGTCCTGGTTTTTGTTCTTTCCATGGTGTCAGGGGGGATTTTCTATCATTTTCAATAATGCCCTGGAATGACACACCTTCCTCTTTAAGGCTGCCATTAGCATGGCAGAAGGGAATGACATGCTTTCTTGAGGCACATCATTCCCCCACCCCGAGCTCCAATTGAGGTCTTAAAGGGGAAAGTGGGTCATTCGTGGACATTATAGAAAAGGCCCCAATTGGAGTGGATGGTGGTGGTCCAGAATGAAATCCTTTCCCCTCCTCCACTCCAATTGGGTTCTTTAAGGTGGCGGGGGAATAACGTACTTTCTGCAGGACTCAAAAAGCTGCTTCCCCACACACACACTAGGCGTCCTCTTTTTTGGTTTCCCAAATATGGTCACCCTATTTCAACTTGCCTCTTATTTCTTTGCCCACTGTACGAGGTGCCCAGCCAGTGAAATGCTAAATCATTAAACTTTAGACAACAAAACCAGAGCGAGGGGGGGAAGGTGACCACATCCACCAGAATGTCCATCAACCACAAGAACCAATGAACTGAAGGGGAAGGAGTGGGGCAGCAATACCAGGAAGTGCAAGCTAGCACAGGTGAAAAGGTAAACAAGGCGAAATACTGCAACAACACACACACATGGAAGTGACAAGTGCTTGACGCTCTAATGAAACAGAGGTGGAAATCATGGATGCACACCAGGAAGAAAAAGTTGGTGTAGAACACAATTACACATTCGGTGAAAAAGTACTTTCTTTGGTTCTGAATCAACTTCAATGAGTCACCCTGTATTCTAGTGTTATGGGAAAGGGGGGGGGAAATCTTTGTCTATTTCCTTCATGCCATGTATAATTTTATGAAACTTAGCAATGATCCCCCTTAGTCAACCTCTTTTTAAACCAAACAGCCTCCAATGCTTCAGCCTGCCTAATAGAGAAAGTGCTCCAATATCTTGGTCATTTTGGTTGCTTTGCTTTTTTAGGCACCCTTTCCAACTTTGCAACATCCTTTTTTAAACATGGGGTAACCAGAAATATATACAGTATTCCAAATGCATCCACCACCACCCCTCACCCATGGATTTATGAAGACATTATATTGGTAGTTTTCTTTTAATTCACTTTCCTAATACTCCATACACAGTCTTGACATTTTCATTGAGCCATCTACCATGACCCCAATATATCTTTCCTAGTTCAGCACCACCAGTTCAGTACCCATATAGCCCTTCTGGACAACTTCTCCAGCTTCTCAACCTCCATTACAAGATGTGATCATTGGAACTGGATGTAGGTATCTCAGCAACATTCTCTGCCTAGCTGATCCCAACAGTTTCCTTAGTTTAGAAAGGCACTTTTTACTCTGAAGATTGACAAGTGCATTCCGATCCTTCAGAGAATGTTTCATCTCCATCATCATCAATCTCATGGGGGACCCTCCATAGAAGATTCTGCCCTACCCTGCCCCACCCAGAAGTATCCAATGACTTCATTCTTCTTTCTTAAGAGTTACATTTCCCACATCCTGTCCATTCACAGAACTCTCATGTTGCTCTTCTTGGAAAGCTATAGTGATGTCAGAGTAGGCGTGTGATCACAAGCAAACAGGTGAGATATAAGGACTCTGGAAGGCAGCAGGTAGAGGAACAATTAAGGAGTGGAAAAGCACCTAACCTGGAGCAAGATGAGACAGTGTAAGTAGAAGCTGCTGGAGGGCACTGCATTCTGTTGCACTGATGTTTCCCTAGCAGATAGTGTGGAGAGTTGGGCTGACTGGGTGAGAAATGTATCTGAGTTCAGGCCGTGGAGGGAATGGGTTTTGAACTAACCGTTCTTGAAGGGAGGAGCACACCAAACAGTGAAACTTCCTTCTGCAGAAGATTTGGAGGGTAATGCAAGTTCTGAATTTTTCATGGGGAAGAGTCAGCAAGGAAAAATGGCTTGGCAGTAACTCAGTGGCAGCTCTTTGAGTACTGAACTCCCGTCAATGACAGCAAAGGTGCCAGCAAACTTGTTAGGCTGAGCAGCACTGAAAATCTGGTTTCTTGTTTGGGTACTTGAACGAAAGCTGAACTGTTTGAAGGTTTGTTTTTTGTTTTTGTTTTTTTAAGTTTGGGTGAGAAGATATGTCATTGCTGGATTCTTCCATTGCTATTCAAGATTTTACTTGGGACCTTTGGGGCATTCTTGATCCACCTATAAGCAAGGAGCAAGTGTGTTGTAAAGCAAGAGAATGTCAGAGGGGTTCTAGGATGTCAACCAGATTGTGTCATGCTTAAGCATAGTAGCATAGGATTGTCACTGTCCACCTCCCCCTCCTCGCAGGGTTTTTGAGCTTTTAACCTGACAAGTAGAATTTAAATAGGTGATTCTCCCCAGCATGAAAATCTAAAAGTGCAGGAGCCCTGCCAGAAAAGAAAAAAGTTATCGCCTTGCACTAGCAGGAGCTGTGGGCTTGGGACAGAAATGAGCAGATGTTGGGAAGTTGGGCTTAGGAACTTGGTAAGTAATTTACAGTGCTGTTGCTGTTTTAGTCCCTCCACCCAGGAAATATATTACTGCTATTACATTTCTTGCATTTGCAGTTTTGCAAGATGATGTTCTGAGTGAATCCTGAGTGTTTTCTGGAATAATTGGAGTTGTAAGATTTTATATGTCTGGAGAGAGTTGACCTGGAATATCAAGGAAGGGGCACAAGCTGGTGTTGGAATGTGGGATGGGGTGGGGGTTCAATTGATGGAGGATGCAGAGAATTCAGCATGCAAACACCATGGAATATCACCAGTATTTCCAACTAGGCAGCCTCTCCCCTAACTTGACAACAGCAGCTATGACCTACCAAAGTATTCTACCTTATCTGCTCCTAGTTCAAATTGAAGCTGGAATCCCACTGTACCTTCTTGCTTGGTAGCGAGGGGGAGTCCCTAGATCCCTGTCTCTGCTCCAGGGCATTAATAAACAGAGTAGCTACACCTGTCTCTTGGCAGGTACTTCTCAGGAGAGGAAGTGGTTTCTCTGTTACTCTACTCAGAGAATAGATTTTATCTTATAGCCGTGCTGTGTGGCTCAAATTCCTAGGGCAGGTATGTGTGTGACCCACCCTTTCTTGCTGCTACCTGGATTCCATCCTTTTGGTTACTCATGTGAGAGATGCTGCAGAGTGTTAGGTGGTTAAGAGGTGCCTAGAAAAAAAAGACAACAATGGAAATAACCTAAACCTACAACCTGGCAACATGTTTATTTTTGCCTTCTACTCTCATTCAAAACAACTTTTTAAAAAGAGAGATGTTTTTATGTGTCTGAAAAGGCTATTCTGTTTTTAGCAGGCTGGTTATCCAACTTTTAAAAAAGAGAGATGTATTTATGTTCGATGATGATGATGATGAATAATATCAGTGTCTGAAAAGGCTATTCTGTTTTTAGCAGGCTGGTTATCCAAAATTGAAAAATATATGACTAAACCTAAAATCTCTCCCCTCTCCCCTCCAGTATTAAAATATGTGACGTATGGAAGTGTGTAAATGGCAGAAAACAAAAGAATTTTAACTTATGCTGTTTGCTACACACCCTGCAAAAAGTACAATCAAGGGCTGTCTATATGGCCTGTACACCCCGTGGTGGCTGCGCAGTGGCACGGTGTTGTTTATACGACGCAGCTGTCACCTAGCAGCAACTGGGCCTAGAGGGTAGGGCGAGATCCCGGGGCAAGGGAGAGATCATCCCTCCCTGATCCCAGGATCCCCTGTGCATCATGTCGACACACAGGGACGATCCAGGGGATCACCCCGGGATTTTGCCCCATCTAGCTATGGCCTTAGTCACTGGTAGGAGTTGCGGATATAGTACAAACTTGCTGATAATATTAATAACATAAGTTCAGGCAATGGTTACTTATAGTTAAAAGTTGCTGATTCTCCTGAGGTAATTGTAGCCACTTCACAGATTTCTCCTCCCTGCTGCCGAGGCGTTGCTAGGCCTGGACTCATCTGGGGCCTGGCCGCCAGTGTGTTTCCCAAGCCCTAGATCTATTCCCTGGAGTCCTGAGTATCCACCTGTGTCAATGGAAGTCCTCCCCACCAAGCTTAATTGCCATGCAGAGGGTGATTTTCAAGGGGAGATACAGCTGGGGAAGGGAGGGTTAACTCTTCCCTCCCCACATTCTGCACCCCTCCCAAATCTCTCCCTAATTGTGCTTAGGGGAAAAAAAACTTTTCCATTGATTTGGGAGACTATCTACACTACTGTTTTAAAATGGTTTATAATGGTATTGATAACCATTGGGGCCCAGGACACACCCCATATACCATTTTCAAAATGTTATATTCTGCTTGGTGTAGATCTGGCCTAAGATTATCTGAGGCAGGGTATAAATTAATTGAAGAATTTAGCTTATTTGAGATGATTTAGGGATGAAACTAATTGTCTGGCTTTGCCTCTTGTGGAATTTAAATAAATTCTGGTAATGATTTTTACATTTGCAGATGTGGATATAAATCAATATAGGCAAAATTTTATTCAGATGTGTTCTATAGGTCTGAAACCCAAATATTGTAAGTGCCTAGTAACGCCCCTGCCCCACTGCATTACACATTTATTTATTTATTTATTTATTACATTTATATACCGCCCCATAGCCGAAGCTCTCTGGGAGGTTTACAAAATGTATACCAGACCAATGGGACTAACTTGACACATTGATTTCACCTGGTCTACTCTAAGCCTGACTAAGGGCTTTGCTAGACCTACCGCCTAATCTGGGCGGGAGGAGCAGCGAGCCTATGCTACAAGTAGCACGGGCGGTCGTGCCTTGCAAGACGTGGACACGACAGGGGAAAGCAAAGCCCCGTCGTGTCCGCCATTTTTAAAATTTTTAAAGGGGCCAGATGCAGGAACGCTCCTGCGCTTACGTAAGGCCCTTTTAAAAAAAACTTTTCCCCGCTCCCCCCTCCCTAGCTATGAGTCCCGCCCCCCACTGGCTTCGTTTCCCTTCCCATCCCCGCCAGCTCCCTTCCCCCCTGCCTCCGATCTTCCCCCCACCTCCTCCAGGCTCTGATCTTCCCCCCTCCCCCGGTTTCCTCCGCTTGTCCCGGCTACCCGCGAGTAAGCGCAGTAGCCAGGAAAAGCTGTGGAACGAGCTAGATGCTCGCAGTCTCAGGCTCAGCCCAAGGCCACGGATAATACCGGGCCAAAAGAGGTTCTGGATCGCTCGGGCCGAAGGAGGCGTCAGCCCTGGCTGACCTCGGGATCCCCTGTGCATCATCTGGACGCCCAGAGGTGAGCCCGGGCTAAAACCTCCAACTAGCAAAGCCCTAAGTATGGATCCAATCTACTGTCTGCTGATGTCAGATCTCCCGGTCCCTTAGGCAAGCACACATTCTATCAAACTGACACGGGATACCCAAATCAGTGAGACTTCTTCATTGCAGGAAATCTCATGGCAAAAGTTTAATGGCTACACACTTCAGAAATCATATAACTGATGGTCAATAGCTACAGGATCTAAGAAATTCCAGAACAGTCAGAAGCTAATCACTATTACCATAACTTAGATCCCCACCAACATGGTCACCATCTCCATGATTCTGAACACAAGTGAAGGGTTAGTCCATACATGGGTTCCAAACTCAGACAAGGAAGAGAAATGATTCCTGGCATGATCCATCAGGCTATCAAAGGGGCAAATTCTTGAAAGGCCTAATAAACCACCCCAAAGAGAATTAGTCCATTATTATTATTATTATTATTATTATTATTTATTTATTTATTTATATAGCACCATCAATGTACATGGTGCTGTACAGATAACACAGTAAATAGCAGGACCCTGCCGCGTAGGCTTACAATCTAATAAGTTGTAGTAAACAATAAAGAGGGAAGGAGAATGCGAACAGGCACAGGGAAGTGTAAACAGGCACCGGGTAGGGTGAAGCTAAACAGTATAGAGTCTGAATCTTTTGTTGGTAACTCCAGGCTACATGGTCAAGGCCTAACAAAATCAAAGGAGGGATAAACTCACAGACACAAGGAGTCCAGTGCTAGCGGTTTTTTTCATTGAAATCTCCACTCCACATGAGTCCAGGCAGAGGAAATTCAAAAGTTGTAGATCAAACCCAGTCTGCCGGTACACCGATCTGATGACAAACGAAGGGCTAATTTACACCAAGCAGGATATTGCACTATGAAAGGGGTATGAAAGTGGTATATGGTATGTGTCAATGGGCCCCAACAGTTGTCAGTGTACTTCAATATTGCTATAAAACAGTAGTGTGACTCCTGCCTTTTATATACCACTTCCATACCGCTTCCATAGTGCTAGGGTGACCATATTTGGGAAACCAAAAAAGAGGACACCTAGTGTGTGTGTGGGGAAGCAGCTTTCTGAGTCCTGCAGAAAGTACGTTGTTCCCCCGCCACCTTAAAGAACCCGATTGGAGTGGAGGAGGGGAAAGGATTTCATTCTGCACCACCACCATCCACTCCAATTGGGGCCTTTTCTATAATGTCCATGAATGACCCACTTTCCCCTTTAAGACCTCAATTGGAGCTCGGGGTGGGGGAATGATGTGCCTCAAGAAAGCATGTCATTCCCTCCTGCCATGCTAATGGCAGCCTTAAAGGGGAAGGCGTGTCATTCCAGGACATTATTGAAAATGATAGAAAATCCCCCCTGACACCATGGAAAGAACAAAAACCAGGACAAATCCGGGGAAATCCTGACAGTTGGTCACCCTAATAGTGCAATATCTTGCTTGGTGTAGATTAGGCCAAAGACACACAATCCACAGCAAAGGAGAGTTTCAAGTCTATGAAAAGTCTCACAGTACTTTTTATACCAAGTTCTTAGCAATCCAACATTCCAAGTAGGGGATTCCATGTGCAGAGTGCCTCTAGAGGCCCAGCCGATGATGGATCCAAACAGAAGACAAGATGCAGACAAGATGTTCCTAGCAAAGGCTCCTCACCTTTGTATAAGCTTAAAAAGGGGAAGCATGACTGTTAGACACATTGTCCGGACCGCTTGACTGACGAGGGCTTTCAGCCTTCCAAACAGGGCATCACTGCTCAACCCTCCAGGATGAAGCTTCAATCTGGGTGAACTGTTTACAAACCCCCATCCCTCCTCTACCAGGTTCTCACCGAGAGCTACCAGTTGGCCTGCTTGTCAGGGTTGACTTTGCAGATTGGTGGGGGGAGTAGAGTGACTCCCCCCTGCTCTGTTCTGAGAACACTGACAGACACATGCTGGCACAGATTCTGACATTCCAGACTGAATAGGCCCAACGCTTCCAGACTACTTCTTAGCTAAAAACTACAAGGCCCACTGCAGTGCTGAAATGATTCCCTGACATTTGATGATTTTCCAAATTTATTTTTAGCTCATAGTTCCCATCCTGAATGATGATGGTTGTTCTGAGTACTGCCCTCCCTGGGTATTAATATCCATCCAAGAAGCTTTGGGTTATGCTTTCATGAGAGCAGTTCTCAGAAAAAGTATTTTGCAATGTCTGACAATGCAGAAAACCACGCATCCTCAGGATGTTAGAAAGCAATGTTTTCAACTCAAAAAACTCTAGTTGCACAGAAGGCTCATCTAAGTTAGAGTCTTCAGATTATCTGAACAGCTTTTCTTATTTCAGCTGTCGTTGGACATGCCATTAGGTTACATCAGCCACTTTTTGAAGGTTTGTTGATGGCAAATTCAGCCTGAAGGTGCTCTCATATGACCAACACATTACAGGCCATGTAATTCAGTCTGTAAAAATAAGTGGCCTGCCAAAGGCTATGAGAATTAATTGCCAATTTATCTGAAAATAAAATCTCTTCGAGTCGCTATAGATTTTTCAGGAAAATAACAGTGAACAATGGAAACCAAAAACCTGATTCTTAGATGAAGTTTGTAGCTCCTCTTTTCCTTCCTGAGAAACTGTGGTCTGTATAACATTAATATGCCTAAAATATAAAGTATATTTCCAGGACTTCACCAGATGGCAATCAAATTAAAGTGACTCACTTGTTCCAAAGAATTGGGAAGAGATGCCCCCACACATGCACCCTTTAAAACATGTCATTGTTAGTAAATTTTGCTGGGTATTTCTTTAGTGTAATGGTTCCTAGTCAGTAATGTGTAACATTTCATAGTATAATATTTTTTTTCCCTTTTCATTTTTGCCTGTCTTTTGTGGCGATGGAGGGGACAATCCTATGGCCCCTAGACAGTGTCCGTAGACATTTAAGCTATGGTGGGATGTTTGATTGTGTGAATCGGACCCATGCATTTTTTCTTAGAAGTTATTGTGTGAGGGTTATTTAAGCCATAGAGGGCTACGGTGTGTGTATGTAACCATTTTGAATATTCAAGATGCAACTATGGCTTGTCATGACATCCAAACCCAGTGGGGGTGAGTTGTGTGAGGATTAAACAACTCTTGCATAACAACTCTTACTTGTTTTAGGGCTGTTTAACCCTCACAAAACCCACCCCTGCTGGGCTCAGACAATACAATAAGCTGCAGTCGTGAATATTCAAAAGCCGCCTGGCATGTGCTAGCATGTGCTGCATCACACCATGGCTTAAATAAGCCATCATGGGTTGTGGAAATCATGTGAACCAAGTCCTAATGTGACACTGCACAGTTAGTCTTAATGGTAACCTGAATAACACAATCCTCGTTCTGTTTCAGTACCACACAAATTTGCATCCCTGATGTCAGTGATGACTGTGCTCTGGAGTTTATGTCAGGGGCGCCCCACTGACCCTGGACCCACATGTGCAGAAGAATTGCCCAACGCCCACTCAATTATCAGTTGGTTGCAGAAGAGCCTGAAGGAATTTAACAAGACGTTGGTGGTATGTAGGAGATCTGATAACCCCTTTGCATTTTAGTCTCTCTTTCTTGTCCCAGGAACTTTGCCCTCTGCTTCGCTAACACTAGAATTCAGTAGAGCAATGACAGTGTTTTAGACTTGTGCCAGCAAATAAGTGCTTTGGTGAACTCTGTGCATGCTCAGTGTCATTGTTAGCAGATGCCATACCACAACTATTGAAGGCAAAGGTATTAGTTAACACAAGTCCAACTACTTTGGCTCAGTGTGTGTATGAATCACTACTTTAAATTGCATCCAGCATTTAGTTGGTTTAAGGCTGGTCATGCACTCATGCCTTCTTCTGAGCTGTGACATCCCCATGCTGCAGCCCAACAGAGAAGGTAGTGCTCTGTGTGATGTAGACAGCTTCTAGACAGGTGTCAGCATTACTCTGTGTGGCATCCCATAATTCCTGGTTTGTAAGGTACAAAGTTCTGCTCATTCTCACATTCAACACTCATTAGACTTAGAGCATCAAGAGCGGAAGGTGCAAGAGCAATCCTAACCATGGGCTGGATCTACACTACTGCTTTAAAGCACTTTAAAGCGCTTTATAACAGTTTTGACAGCTGTATATGGTGTGTGTCCTGGGCCCCAACAGTTCTCAAAACTGTTATAAAGCGCTTTAAAGCACTTTAAAGCAGTAGTGTAGATCCAGATGTTTTACTCAGAAATCTACAGATTGCAATGGGACTTACTTCCATATGAACATGCTTAGGAATGGGCTAAAAGCCTTTTAGTGTACAGTGTATTTTATTACTATTTAATACAGGAGTGGGCAGTAGGAGGCCTGTAGCCCACATGTGATTCCCCCAATGTCCTCTTCTGCTGCCCCTGCTATTGTTGCACTACCTGCAAAAAAAAAAAAAAAAAAAAAAAAAAAAAAAAAAAAATCAGCACTAAATTTATTTTCAAATCGATATTGTCCTTTTGGGGGTTCCGTAGCAGTTTGCTGCAGAACCCCCCTTTTTTTGCTGCTGCTGCTGCATGGCAGCAAGCAGCAGGAGTGTGGCCTGTGGGGTGGGGTGACCCCCCCTCCAATTTAAGACATTATCCCTCCCACTACAAACTTGTGTGACAGTTCATTACTTTTCCAGTCATAAAATTAAAAGTCTTGGAATGAATAAAAAAGATATCAGATATGGCCCTCTGTCACAAATGTTCAATAACACCCGTTAACACCCACCCACATCCACACCCTCAATGTATATGATCTAGGCCAGCCTTCCTCAGCCCGGTGTCCTCCAGATGTTTTGGATTGCAATTCTCACCATACCTGACAATTGACTATGATAGCTGGGGCTGATAGGAGTTGAAGTCAAGAATTTCTGGAGGGCACCTGATCTAAACCAAGTTGCTTGTAGAACAAATACTGTCAGATGGTTCAGGTCAACAAACCATAACCTGCATAACCTAAGGTTGCTAATCTATTTGATGTGGGGGAGCATTTCTTCCTGACCCTGCTGAAGATGATATGTCAGATCCTGAACATAAGCAAAACAACATCCACCATAAAAGCACCTGCATCTGACAGCTGGCAACTCCTTTAAGACCCTTACTAAGTCCACAGCTAAATTGGATTTTAAATCTTGGCTTTATGCTGGCTCCCAACATTCTGCCAAAGTTAGTGATGTTTTCCTGTTTTGTTCATCAAATAACATTTAGCAACACCCCAGAGGTTTCAGTTTAGGTAAAATCTGGTTGCAATAAAATCTTCCAAATGTCTAGGATGGGGGGAAGTGGAGAGAGAAGTATAGAAAAATATAAAAGGAGAAATGTTTATGTTTCAACTTAGTAGAAAAATAATAATAGTGGGACCTGCAATAAAATGTTGCGGTGTGGAATGCTCCTATTCAGGACATCCCATTCCAGCCTCCCCATCAACTTGTTTTTTCTCCTCCCTGCCTGCAAGTATCAGCATTCCATGGCCAGTGAGCAAGTTCGATTTTCACTGGCCTGTTTTAAGGATATTTTTCCCCTAAAGTTTTGTGTGTGTGTGTGTGTGTATTTCTGTTAACCTTGGGGATACCTTGAGCCTGCTGACACCTTACTCTTGTGCATGTTTGGGCTCTATAAAGATCTACAATTCAATTAAAATTAGTTACTGGAATTCAGGTTTTATGTCCATTTGTTTGAATTTTCAGAATGAGGGTTTTGGAGGCAGAGAATTCACAGGACCTGTCTGTATCCTAAGCAATGCTGACATCGAGGACCAGAGCATGGACCTGGTAAGGAGGCATTTGGCAAGAAGGGAGCTGTTCCATTGGATGGAAAGTGGTTGCTGGCTAGGTCCAGGGCCCAATCTACATGGGCAATTTAATGCAGAGGAGATGTTCCTGACAGATGCTGCTGCAGCTTCCCTGTGGAAAAGACATATTTCTGCACAGTCATTTTAGTGCATTGATTTTTCTTAAACAGGCCCCTGAGCAGTTCTGCTGCAGTGTGACCCATCCCCCAGCATTAAATCCTGGGCGTTCCCAGGGGTGTTTCTGGGTCCTGGGTCAAAGGGTAGGACTGCCCACCATTCCCTCTTTTCCCCCAATTACAGCTGGATGCTTTTGGACACTGGCTTCCTTTCCTGTTTAGCACTACTCCCCATTCATAAGCATTCACAATAGCACAGTAGCCTGCTCTCCCATTCACAATTTCTAGCTTCTTTTTCCTATTCACAATAGTACAGTAGCACTCTTTTCACCTTTCATAGTATCCCAACGGTGAATGAGAGGGTAGAGGTGTGGGAGCTTAATTCAGTAATGCCATTAAACTTTCCTGAGCTGGGAAGCACAGACAGGAGTGGGGAACAAGCTTCTCTCATTCACTCAGCAGCATCTATGCAGTTCACAATGTTTAGTTCAACAGGTGGGACTCCACCCACCCAAACCAAAGTAAGGCAGATTAAAATGCAGTTTGACCTGTGAAAGCAGGTTTTTAGGTAGTGTGTACTCTGTTTTTCTTGCTTCTTGTGCCAGTGATGGACCAAAGCAGATTTCATGAAAATCCGGAGAACACCAGAAAAAGCTTCTGAATGCATTTCCGTGTAGATTGAGCCTGGGACTGCTTTTATAGGCCTCGGCAGCAAAGTTGGAATTAACTCTGAGAAAGCAGGAACCAAGAGTATGAACCCTCATTTATACCAGTGGTGTGGAGGACATTCTAAAACATTGGAAAGTCTCAAGTCTGGGTGAAAAAAAGGGAATGATGTTTTTGAAATTTATATGGAGAAAAAAGGCTATGTTGAGCCAGGTGTTGTTAAGCCTCTCATAGTATTTGTGAAATTTCTGGATGGTTTTCAAAGAACCATCTGGTGGAAGGCTAGTCATTACCATACACCACAGAATGCTTTGAAATGGAGCGAAGCAACAATGAGCTGGGTAATGCTTGTGCAACTAGTGGCTGGAGGCTATTGCTCTTCAAGCAATTGGAGAGTAGGAATTCAAGCAATAATATAGAGCTTGGATCTTGTTTTAAACTAGCACTCCATTTGTTAGGTAGCAAACTCTACCAGAGTGGGCAGATTTCTGGCATGTCAGATTTTTTTTTTTAACTTAATAACAGCAACCCCAGGTTCCAACAACTGGAGTCAGGTGCAAAAGACATACACTAAGAATTGAAGAATCAGGGGCCTCTGTCTGAACATATTCTAAGCCAGAAATTTGTTTCAGAACCAGGACTGAACTGAGTTCACTGTACTTCCAAAAAAAGTCCACTCCTGGGGCTTGTCTACACGGGTGCAGTGCCCCTGGATTGCTTCGGAGTGGCGGCAGGTGATCTACATGATGCAGCCTAACTTTTTTAGCTTGGAGCAAGGCTCCACGCCTCTGTGGAGCCTTTTTAAGAAAAACTATATTAAAGGGGTGGGTGGGTTTGGAAATCCTGTCAGGGAGGGAGCACCCTGTTCCTCCCCCCAATTAAATTTGTTCCTTTGCATTTACAGTTTTTTTAAAAAAAAATCAGTCCCATTTTTAAAACAACAACACTCTACTCTTAGAAGAGGGGACGCGGATGCTCCCAGGCGCCCCTGGACCGGCAGCATGAGTGCTTGTGTGGGCGGGCAGCAGAAAAGCCTGCAACTGCGCTCCTAACCAACCACTCACACTGCAGTTGGTATTTTAGAAAGTGATCTGATCCTCCTTACAATTTTTACTGATAAGTGTTTAAATCAGTAAAGTCTGATTTAAACATCTGCTTGGTGCCTTTTCTTTCTTGTGCTACAGCACACCATTGACAGAAGACTGTGCCAATACAACATGTGCTTTAAGCATTTTGAAGGTGTCATCAGAGAGTTCAACACATTGCAAAACAGCTTTGAATTATGCTGGAAGTTCCTCCACCAGCTGGACAACACTATCAAGAAGATGAAGGTAAAAGAGCTATTCATTCAGAGCTTGCTTATGCAATCACAGTCCAGCAGTTATTACCTCAGGGTTGTTCTACTGGGATAACAGCCCCCAAGCTAGATAAATACAACTTTCTGCCACACACAGATGCTGATGATTATGGATCAGGCATGGTTTATTGTTTCATTGTAGAACCGTAAATGCCACCCACCATTATGTTATTCTATAAGGTTGCAACTTTCCATCTTTTTCCCCTCTGACAAATTTGACAGATAGGATTGCATCATTTGTAGAATTTCCGCCTGACACATAGTTGTTAATGACATCAGATATCTGCCAGAAAAATGATTAGGGTATATGCAGACATACATAAAGGGTGCTCACACATTACACTGAGCATGCGTTCACACTGTAGGTGCACTCGTTCAGATGCTTGCAAGAATCTGTTTGCATGTCTTCATCCTGTATTTTTACCCATGTACTAGGATCATATTTAATCCAGGGTATAGATCAAGCATACAGCTATACTTGAGTTGAATGAACGCACATACGTGTGGGTGAATTGATGAATGCATGTTTATTTTAGGTAACCTTGTACCATAGCCCCCGCAGGATGCATGGGGCACAACCCTTTTTGGCCCTGAGGAGCTGCAATAGGAGATTCTGAGGAGGAGCTTTTTCTGAGGCAATTCTGAGGGAGAGTAGATGATATGAGAGAAGAAGGGGACTAGGGAGACCACAGGGGGGAGTGAGTGCATAAAAAGCACCAACGAGAGAAGACAGTGGGGCAAACGTCAGCCAAATACCCTCACACAGTATTTTTCTAGCCGTAGCTTTGAGGCGAGAAAGTAACAGGCTGAGGCCCACAGATGCATTCCAGCTCAGGGCTGCTGTGCAGCAGCAGAAAGGCCTGTGATGAGACCCTATTCCTAGTGCTGGATATCACCCTCCTCCTGATGTTCCCCAGCAACATAGTGCCTCAGATACTGGAGGTAGCATATAGCCATCAAGTCTAGTAGCCATTGACAGACTTATCCTCCATAAATGTGTCTAATTCCCTTTCAAAACCATCCAAACTGATGGCTATCAGTACATCTTGTGGTAATGAGTTCCATAGTTTAACTATGTGCTGTGTGAAGAAATATTCCCTTTTATTTGTCCTGAATCTCCCACCAATCAGCTTCATCAGATGATCCCATGTTCTAATATTATGAGGGGAAAGAAATGTCTCCCTATTCACTTCCTCCACGCCATGCATAATTTTGTACACCTCTATCATGTCTCCCCTCGTTTGTCTTTCCCTAGGCTACACAGTTCCCTAAGCTACACATCTTTCTTCATAGGATAGTTGCTCCAGCTCACTAATCATTTTAGTTGCCCTTTTCTGCACTTCCCCCAAATCTGCTATATCCCTTTTTAGAGGTGACCAGAACAACACCTAAAAAAGAGGTTCCTTCCTTCCCTCTTTGTTAAATAAATAAATAAATAGATTCTTGTCAACAAATATTTTTTGACTTTCATTAACATTTTTATTCAGTTTTCAAAATTGCATAGCAGTGTTTTTGGTGTGTAGGTAATTAAAAACAACAACTCTACACAACTGGACTACTTATGTTTAGAATGGCTTAGGCGGTACTAGTTACTTTTAGAGAAAGCACAATTCTCTGTAAGCCTCCCTGAATGTACTGGGATGTATTTCCATGTAGAAAAGCAGCGGTACTTTTTGGAGCAATTGCTTGAATTGAAAACAACAACATAACTCCTATCTGTATGTACGTCTGTACATATCTTTAGAGAGCAGAGCAGTTGCAAGCACAAGCTATGAACTAGAAGATGCTTGTTCAAATCTCAGTTGAACCATGATCATGTTGAATGCTCTTAGGCAAGATAGTATCCCTCAGCTCATTGCAACATGAATATAATGACAGTGATGTGTCTTACATGTTTGCTATATGGATTATTGAGATAATGTATGTAAAGTGCTAGTACAGGATGGGCAACCTGTGACACTAGGACTGCATGTGACTCTTGGCTTAATTTCGGTTGCCCTAAACCTAATTTCAAAAGCCCTTTGCATGTGATTGATTCAAACTGATCTGTCCTTTTCCTGGCAATCTGCTGGGGAGGAAGAAAAAAGGAAAGAGAGAAAAGGGGATGGCAGAAACAGAGAGAAAGTAAGGTGACAGAAAGAGAAAAAGAGTCACCTGCCTACTTTTGTGCTCACCCTGCCCATCTCTGACTTGGGCCCTAACCACTGGCCAAGAGATTACCTGTGAGGGAATGCGTCCCTCAACAGAAAAAAGTTTGCCCACACCTGTGTTATGGAAAAATAACTGATTTCCCACTACTCCCTTCGCCCATCTCTTCTCTCCCCTCCTTCTTCCAAGATCCCTCATTTCCCTTTCCCAAAATGCCATCCTTGTGTGATTTCTAAGTGATTTAGACGAGTAGAATAGACCCTCTACTCCCAGATAGGACAGAAAAGTCCCATTTACCTACTTGGGTTAGGTCGCTTACTCAGGTGTAAAGGACGAGCCCTAACCGCTGGTTAAATCGCCAGGTGCTTGCTTGCGCAGCTGGCATACACACACACACTTCTTATTTCCTTTCCCCACAACTCAGCAGGAAACCAGGGAGAGAAATAAGAGGTGGGAAGCTCACCCATTGAAAGGAATGTCAGGTGCCATCTTGAGGGCTGAGGGCTTCTTCTTCACCTTCCTTTCCACATGCTCCGGTGGGAATTTGGAAAGGGACAGTGAATACTGACTGGCTGGAAGGAAGGTGAAGCGGGAAAGTTTCTGCCACGTAGGCAAGGTGGGACAGGAATGTCCCAGGGGACATTGCGAAGGGGGGGGGAACCAGGGAGGGAGTGGTGGACAGGGATTAGTTAAAGACAATGGAATATGTGACAGGAATGTCCCAGGATTCATTACTAAGGGAATCATATGATAATGGAGTTTTGCAAGGTCAACGGGGTCTCTCGCCATCTGGGCATGTCAGAAAATCAGGGAGGAGGATCAGCTGTGACGATTTGAGCTAGCAACCAATTATTTGTGTACAATTTTCCCTCTCTATAAAATGAAACGTAAACTTCTGTTCCAGGCCCTTTTCCTTGGCAAGGGAAAGTAGGGTGACCAACTGTCAGGATTTCCCCGGATTTGTCCTGTTTTTTGTTCTTTCCATGGTGTCAGGGGGGATTTTCTATAATTTTCAATAATGTCCTGGAATGACACACCTTCCACTTTAAGGCTGCCATTAGCATGGCAGGAGGGAATGACATGCTTTCTTGAGGCACATCATTCCCCCACCCCGAGCTCCAATTGAGGTCTTAAAGGGGAAAGTGGGTCATTCGTGGACATTATAGAAAAGGCCCCAATTGGAGTGGATGGTGGTGGTGCAGAATGAAATCCTTTCCCCTCCTCCACTCCAATCGGGTTCTTTAAGGTGGAAACTGTAATTTCAATAACGTACTTTCTGCAGGACTCAGAAAGCTGCTTCCCCACACACACACTAGGTGTCCTCTTTTTTGGCTTCCCAAATATGGTCACCCTAGGGAAAGGGACCTTTGTGCAAAGAGATTTTTGGACCTGAGGTGGAAAATAAACTTTCTTTTTGAAACTGCATCCGGATGCCTTTTATTTGATTTTATTGGATTGTAAGCTACAATTTTTGTAACACCTGTGTTAAAAGCACATAGCAAAAGGGCGGCATCATCATCATCATCTTGCCATGAGGTGTTGACTTTGTTACAATTTGCATCACTGTCTTTTTAATGTCTTGAACATGTAAGAGAGTTTGAAGTGAATTTAGTTATTCGTATCCAAGGATAAGTATGTAAACAGGAACTAGTTATAGCTTTTTTTCAGCTTTCTCATGCTAGACGAATTTTCTTTTGGCACACAAAATATTCAGAGTTACATATTCCCACCCCATTCACAATAAAACACTTCAATTGACTTTTCCTCCCCTCGCCCTGCCCCCAGCTTCTGCACTGTAATTTCAGTAATTACAATAATCCTGAAAAGGGGGAAAAATCCCTAGATGTTACCTTAAATTGGGAAAATTTACCATCACAAAGGCATTTAGAAATGTCAGATTAAAAAGAAATAGTTCACACAGGAAGAAGCAAAAATAATTTATTTTCCCACTTCATTTGTTTGTGCATGCATATTGAACTTGCTCAATTTGTATGTTTGAGTTTGTATTTTTGACTCTTCATATCTTTGCTTTTTTCTAGCGACAGCCTCCAGCATCGTGTACGGCTCCCTGGTCCTACAATCATTCAAGATGGGATGAGATCACAAAAGTACCCCACTTAACCCAGGAGCTGCTTAAATATTTGGAGCAGCTAAAACTGTCTTGCCACTGATTTTTTTTATATGCACATATTCCTCACTATAAAGGGTGCTGTGGTTTCTGAGTTTGTACATAATGGCTGTCTCCAATGTATGATTGGTCTTTGTTTAAAAGATGGGATACATATATGCAGTAAGATTATTGCACTGTGTAGCTAGTATCTATGCGCCTGTTCAGATGACACGCTAAGCCATGGTTAGGCCACTAACCGTTTTGCAGCAAATGGTTAGGGAGTGCGTTTAAACCATGGTTATGTAGCCACCATGGTTAGGAATGGTTCACACAACATGCTAAGTCATGGTTGACATGACACACTAAGCCATAATGTTTAGCTCAAAATGTTTAACTGTGGCTAAGCATGTCATCTGAACAGGGTCTATATGTGAATAGGTGTTCTGAGCACATGAACTTCTGACTCAGAATAAGAATATATATAAATCTGTGGAAGAGGCAATTTATATAAGGGATGTGTGTATACATTTTCTGTGTGTGCGTGTGCAGAGGCCGAGTGGCTACAGAATGTAGCAAATGCTTTAGTGCAATGCATTCATGCTATAAGTGCACTTTAGAGATGGAGCCCAGCTTACAAGAAAATGGGGACCCTTTGATTTCTATTATGTGGATATCCTATTTATATATGGCTAATAATAATATTAATAATAAATAATATGTTTTCCCTACATGTTTGTTCACTCACTGTAATCTCCAGCAACTCTGCTTTGTTATGCTGGTGTATGAAACCTTTTTAAATAAAACCAAATTCTTTTTTATGAGCTCCATCTCACCTCCTTTTTTTATCCAGTTTTCTTCCACAGTTTCCCACTCCATTTCTTTAGCAAGTTGTGCGCTGGGCACTTTTACAACTGTGCGTTGTTGCGCTCTTTCAGCTCATGTATCTTTTCACCTGGAGCGCTAATATGCCGGCGAAATCTCTCCCCCCCCATGTTCTCCTTTCCCCTGCCAAATTTCTGCCAAATACAATAGTACAGCAACCTGAAACTGCACAATTATGGTAAAACAACACACTATACTTTCCCCTAAGATCATATTAAACAAACTCCAAGGAAGGGAAGCTGTTTGTAGGAAGCAGGAGGGAGCCAAGACTGTTGCTACCCCTTGGCTTGGGAAAGGTTTACACGGGGTGGGGGGGAGCAAAGGTTTGTTTTGCTCCTTTCAAAGGGTGGGCAGATGAAGAATAATTTTAACTATTTTCACATGGAGGGAAAATAACCCAGACATTCCCATTCCAAAAAGAAACCAAACATGGAGGGGAAGAGGCAAAATGAGTGCAGGACATGGACGACATCATGCAAAACCGCATACCAGGCATGGCAAACGTGTGATGAATCACTGGTGTGATGGAGCTCTATGTCTCTGACCACAGTATATTTCTGAAGATGTAAACATTTCCCAAGACTGGTCTTTGTACCTTGACAGCTGCAGGTGTGTCCAGTATGTCCATCTCTAGCCTAGTTGGTCACTCTCAATTAATTCCATATTCTACCTCTTAGGTGACTCTCCTCCCTTGGTGGCTTCACCATCAAGTTCCCTGGTATGATAGCTCCTTATTACATGGTGGTTTTTTAAAGCTTTCTCAGGATAAGACAGGAGTGAGTGAGTGGCTCATAGGGTGTCGCACTCCACTTCCCACTAGAAAATGGTGCGAGCTCCCTTTATTCAGGTCCCTGGCTGTGCTATGTTAATATCAAACACCACCCCAAGGGAAAACATATGCAGAAGTAATAGCTGGTGCCTTGTGTTGGTGTTGTCATAGCAGGATCACAAAGATGATGAATTTTTGAGAGGTTTGAGGCCTCCTGATCTAGAGAAAGATATCTGGACACGATGGGAATTGTTTCATTAGTTCCTTGGGTGTGCCAACCTAGGGAGTATCAGAGTCATTGGTAGGCAAACATTTAAATAAGTATTCTAATCTTTAGGGTTAAGAGGATAATATACTGACAATCTACTTCACAACCTCTGGGATGGAAAGACAAGTTAACCTCCTCCACACATACACATACTTTTAAAAAGTTATAGGAAATCTATAATAACGGCTAAGCTGTCAGGATTGCTGACTGTTTAAAAAAAGCAGATAGCTTGACGGTGCACCAGTTTGCCCACTACTAGCAAATTCCCAATTTCCCATGGATGTAGAGGGAGTTCTAATTTTTTGTCCAGAAGATGAATCCCCACTTGTAGTCTAAAGTGGTACTACCCAGACACAAGTCTTCCACCTCTGAAGGACATAAGAACAGTCTGGCTAGATCAGACCAATGGCCTTTTTAATCCAGCATTCTATGCCTACAGTGGCCAACAAGATGCCCCAATGGAAAGCCCAATGGAAGACAACATTCCACTCCTGCTTAGGTTTTCCAGCAGCTGGTATAAAGAGACCTACTTCCTCTGATACTACTGGAGGTAATATATACCCATCATGACTAGTACTCATTGTTAACTTTACCTGCCACCTCATCTACTGCATTTGAGAACTAGGCTTTTAGATTTCTGTTTAAAAATAATAACAGGGCAATGGTTCTTGTCGAATCTCTCTTATCCAAAATTTCTCCAGCAAACCGCTGCCTCAAACGTGGCAATGACAATCCAACGAGCCAATAAAAACACTTTATTTCTTATGAAGGCAGAAGGAAATGGATTGTACAGATTGCTATAGTGGTTACATGCAAAAAGGAGGAGGAGGCCCTGGACAGATGAGTCCCTATTTCTCTGCCTTCTTCATACATGGCGTAAATGAGAAAAGGTTGGTTTCTCTTAGGCTAAGACACGCAAAAGGAGAAATAAATCCCAGGAAAATGAAAAAGCAAGGGGAACCCAGATTTTTTAAAGAGAGAGAGAGAGAGGTGGAAATGAGAGGATAAAAGAATGATGTAATTGGATAAAGAAAAGAAGGAAAAACAAATTGCATGCACTCACACCTGTACCATGCTTCGTGCATAAACAGTGCAGGTGAGTCTAGGGCAATCACCCCATTCATAGAAGCTGACAGAAGTAAGGAGGAGAAAGTTATTATAACTGTGGATTGTTGATGCGCCCCATAAAGACTACGTTTCTCCCATCCTTCACAACTGAAAACATGAAGGGCTGCTGCACTTCAAAGTAATTGGCTGTGCGGGCCAAGGAGACTCCTGTGGCAGCAGCAGCCTCCACTCCTTCCTCACTGATTTCTATCACAGCCTTGTGCTGGGCACCAGACACTGCCATCTCTTCATCCTGGGAGATCCCACACAGATTGGCATCAAAGAAAATGCCGTAATCTGAAACAGAAGATTGGATTGAATGCATAAATATCAGCTCACTTGAAACCTGAACTGTCCCTTCTCTTAGGAAATTCACACGGCAGAAGCCAGGGGACAAACCGGAGCTATGTGAGAATATATCTAGGCACAGGCCTGCAAAAATTGTGACTGAGTTGCTTCCAAACTAGAGCTCTGTAGTGCTGCTGTGGCACTGCTTTTCCACAATTAAATGGAAGTAGAATTAACATGGAGATTTCACAAAAGCATTTCATATAGTGCTATATTAACCAGCAAGGCAAACATCCATCTATAATCTTTACTAACAACTAAATCCCATTCTGCAAAGGTCCCCAGTAACTTTAATTAAAAGCTTCCTCTTTGCATATTAATACTTCCTCTTTAGAACAGCTATCAAATTAGTGATGAATTAGCCAACATCTGTTTCCTGCTCTGTGTGATATTATTGGTTTCCTGTCACTATTTCCCAACTTATTTCTTTTCTTTTCTTTCTTTTATAGCAATATGACACTATTTCTCAAAACACATGTGCCACCCCAAGGGGAAGAGACATTGGTTAACCTGCAATCAAGTGCAGGAGCCCTTAAAAGCTTCAACACTGCCTTGCCTGTCCACATTGGACAGGCTGGCACTTCAATTGTTTTATTACAGTGAAATGGTCACAAATCAGGTTTGGGGGAAAAACCCAGAAGGACAACACAAAGAACACTGGGATGCAATAATGTGATCTGGATTCCCTGTAAAAAGCCAGTGCACAAAGAATGGCAATTCCAGAGAAAAGGGCCAGCATGGAAGAAACCCTGTTAAGCCAAACGTAGCAAATCAGAACCTCAATAGAAGTCCTGAATTTGCTGCTTGCCTTGGGACTGCTAAACAAGGATTGGTGAACACCTAGCAAGCCTCAGTTTGTGGCTGGTGGACCTTAGCACATCATAATGGGAGAGGCCATAGCTCAATGCTGGAACACATGCTTTGAATGCTGAAGGACCCAGGTCAAATCATTGCTATCTTAAGGATCATGGGACGCAGGGCTGAGAAATTCCAATTGTGTGGGCTTGACCTAGCACAGCCTTCCCCAAACCTGGTACCTACTAGATGTTTTGGACTTCAGCTCCCATCAGCCTCAGGTAACGTGACCAACAGTAAAAAATGCTGGAAGTTGTAGTCCCAAAAATCTGGAGAGCGCCAGGTTGGGAAAATTTGACATATCATGAGGGTAATGCATAAAATGTTCAGTAGTTTCCCACAGGCCTGGCAGATACAAATGAAATGGGCCATATATTGCAAGAGCATTTTTTTTTATCCAGGAGTCATGTCCTCGCCTGTCATGACTTCTCCTGATGCTCCAATTAGCTTTGCTTTAAAAAAAAACACCTGTTTGTTGAGTTATGTCACTTTTTCAGGCAAGTCTTTCCTGCAGACTTTGAGGATAAAAAAGTTTTAAGAAGTGCCATACCCAGGCTCCTTTATGACAAAGCGGGCAACCTTTGGCCCTCCAGTTGTTAAGCTGTATAACTACCATCAAGCCTAGCCAGCATAGCTAATGCTGTGAGGCCTGATGGGAGTTGCAGTTCAGCAACATCAGGAAGGCCACAAATTGCCCACTCCTGGTTCATGACAATCTCTTCCCCTATTCCCAAATGAAACCCTGGAATCCCTCCTTGAACAATGGTGTGAGAGCAGCTTCCTCAGAAAAACACAAATGGATTGGAGTGAATTAGATGCTCCAGGCATGGGGCTGAGTGGCAAATTGGCTCTCTTTCTATCTGCCATAGAACTCACCTGCCCTTTCTACTGAAAATGAGCATGTGCTTTCTTACCTCTAGCTATCCTGCCACCTCCATTTTTTACTTTTCTTACCCATTTCCCCAATGAGTGCCATGAGGTCCTGGGAGGACTCCACCTTGAACTTGGGTAGAGTCAGTATGGTGGGTTTGAACGAGACACGTTCCAGCTTGTCCACCACCGACTTGAAGACAGTTGGAGTGAGACGCTCCTCCACCTCGGAAAGATTCAGCGACAGGGCGTAAGGCACTATGATAATCAGACTCATGTTGTGGAACAGCTGGAGCCGGGCAACCTGACAAAGCAAAACACCCATTAGCCTCCTGTCCTTGTTCCATATTCGCACACACTCTGCTTTAGAAGAGCATTCCTTTCTCCTTTCCGCATGGCAAGAAACCTCCAGCTCAGCATTCAGAGACTTCTCCAACTCACTGTTTTCCATTGCTCCTCCCCGTCTCCTTGTGACAGTAGGAGAAGGACAAAGGTTGTGTGGGCACCAAGAAATCCATAAAATGGTTGTCTGTAGAAGCCTTTGCAGATGTGGCCCAGTTCAGTAGCAGGAGCCTGTTCTGTGCAAGGAGATGCTCAAGGTGGCACAACTTGTTCATGCAGGTGAGACTATAAAATAGGGATGTCTTGAGAAATTAGAGCAGCGGTGGGCTACTTGTGGTCCTCCAGATCAGCCCCAAACTTCCACCAGGACCCAAACTCCCAGCAGCATGGCTGATGATCAGGGATTATGAGAGATGTAGTCCCACAACATCTGGAAGGCCATCGGATCCCTACTCCTGGGTTACAGTCTAAAAGCACATCCACACTACAAAATTAATCTACTATGAAACCCATTTAACTTTTATGGCTTCTCTCTAAGAAACCTAGAAACGGGATTTTTGCGAGGATACCATTTTTGCGAGGGTGCCAAAGTGATTCTTCTGTCCATGTAGAATGACAACAGCTCTACCCATTAAATGAAGCTGATATTAATTTTTTGTTTATGTAGGCATGTTCCTTGTGCTTTTATATATTGTTTTCTTTGTTGCTGTAACCCACTTATTTGTAAAAAAACACAAGCAAAAAACCACACTTGTCCTTAACAAAAAACCTGGAATAACTGCAACAGAGTTAAGGAAAACAACATAAATGGCACTAGCATTTACAACTTGATTGCTATGTACACCTATTTGTCGACATAGCAATCAAGTTGTAACTGCTGGTGCCATTTATGTTGTTTTCCTTAACTCTGTTGCAGTCACCCACTTATTATTTTTAACCTACCTATTTTCTTATGCTGCTTCCAATAACGCATGAACCAGCTCTAAGAGATTGAAAAGGGAGCCCACTCCACCCCACGGGCATTACCTTAGCCTGCAAGTTGGTGTCAAAGAAGGAAGCCACTGGATATTTCTTGCTTGTCATCATGGGCACCAAGATGGGAGGAAGGCCTGGACGGTAGAATTCTTCCTCCTTTGTGTGTTTCAGTTTAAATACAGTCTTCCACTTGGCTGAAAAGATGAAGAACATGGATCAGAGGGAATGTATTTAGGTAGATATACCAACCATGTAAGAACATAAGAAGAGCCCTGCTGGTGGAGCTCACCGAGTGAGTGAACAGGGATTGCTAACAGGAGTTTGGCAGTGGAGTTTGGTGGAGAAGGTTCCTAATGGATTTCCCCCATAAGGTAAGTAGAGGGTGTGTGGTTAGAAGGGCCCACCAACTGAGAAGCTAAGGGGCCACTGCGCTGATAATGAAAAGATAAAAAATTACAGCAGATTGCTCAGGACAGGAGGCAAGATGCTGGAGCCCTATGGAACAGATGGGATGGAACTGCTCCCTGCAGCAAGAAGAGGAGAAGGATGGTCATGTTTATTGTGAGGAAGAGGCGGGGATGTATGCTGACCAGACCCATTGATTTGAAAAGTCTGTTGTCTCCCAGGAGCATGGATTGGAGATGTGATGGAACAGCTGCCAAAACTCATCAAGTCTGTTGATAATTACTTATACTTTACTGCTTATCCATGTGGGAATGAACAATACTGCCAAACACAGCTATGACCACATTGTGTCAGACTATGAAGTTCTAGGAAGGAAGCTTAAGGACTTTGGGGCTCAAGTGATCTTCTCATCCATCTTTCCAGTCCATGGAAGAAGACTAGAAAGGGAAAGAAGAATTCCACAGGCAAACAACTGGCTGCATGATGGTGTTACTGGAGAGATTTGTTTTTTGGGACCATGGTTTACACTTTTTGGACAAAGGACTGCTGGCAGGAGATGAACTGCATCTCACAAAGACTGAGAAGCATGTGTTTGCCCGAAGAGTGGCAAGTTTGATCAAGAGGGCTTTAAAGTGAATCCTGCAGGGGTTGGAGAAGAAAGCCCAGAGGTAAGGACTGCAAATAAGGGCTCACGCACTGTAGCAGGAGCTGGGAGAACAGCTGTACTGGGGGCTTTAAACCTCTTAATAAAAATGCAGGGAATGGCTTTCCTGCATTTCGATGCAAGATGGCTTTCGATGTCATTATACTAATGCTCAGAGTAAGGGAAATAAACAGCATGAGCTTGAACTCTTGATTCAAGAAGGGAATTATGACTTAACAGGTATAATGGAGACCTGGTGTGATGGCTCCCAGGAGCAGAACTTAGCAACTGAAGGATATAACTTGTTCAAAAAGAAAAGAAGACATAGAAAGCGGGGAGGAGTTGCACTAAATGTTAGAAATGGATATACCCACACAGAAATTTAAGAGACTGAACATGGTGGCCCTAGTGAAAGTACATGAGAAAATAAATGGAGGGAAGAATAAAAGCAATACTGTGGTCAGAGTCTATTACTGATCACCCAAGCAAAGAGAAGAGCCGGATGATGCTATCCAACTGCAAGTTGCAGATATTACAAGGAAGCATGATATCTGTTGGGAGATAAATTCTCCTGACTTGTATTGCTGACAGCTTTCTTTTTCAGAGGGAGGAGCAGGAGAATCAGCCATCCTTGACTTGATTCTGACCAACAGGGAAGAATTAGTTGATGAGGTGAAAGTAGTAGGAACTTTGTGGGAAAGTGACTATGGGTTCCATCACACCAGCATTATAGCTCACTGTCACCCTACATTGTATGTTGATGAATCACATGACATTGTCCCTGTCCTGCCCTGAACTCACCTCCCTCTCCTCTTAGCGCTGTTTTTTGGCACAGGGAAAGTCCAGTTCTTCCAGTAATGCAAAAGGACACCACTCTACCGTCAACGTGTATTTTTAGGGGGCGTGTGTGTCTAAGGGCGGTCTCGTTAACAAAAGAGGAGGGCGGTGCGATTCTCCACTCAACCATGAAGGGGGAGGGAGAGAGGTCCCATTTAATTCTATGTTCTTACTCCTGAGTAGGCATGACCAGGGGTACATTTTCACCTTAAAAGAAATGTGGAAAATGCACCCTCCTTGCCCACAGCTCCCTCATTTTTAAAGATAAAGAGATCAAAATTGGCACAGTGATAGCTCTTAACTAGAGTTTTCAGCATGCCAAGTTTGAATGAGATTGGTCCATCCCTTAACTTTTTAGGATTTTTTAAATTCCCCCCTTAAACCCTTTTCCTGGTAGTCCGCAAATGTGAAGGATCGATCCTTTGATCATGCTAAGCCATGCATTTCCAAGTTTATAAAATAGTGATCTGCTGGTTCCCTTACTCAAGAGTAAATCCTATTGATTTCAACTGCATTTATATCCAATTCATACTAAAATTCCATGCATGCTTACCTTTGAGTAAATCCCATTTTAGTAAGTCTGTCTCTGTTCAATGGGGTTTACTCAAAGGTAAAGAGGTGTAAAGATGCATGGGATTTTATTATGAATTGGATGTAAATGCAGTTGAAATAAATGGGATTTACACAACACTGCAACCCTCTCCAGTTCACGCTCCAAAGCCTCCAGGCAGGGGCAGGGGAACGGGCATAGCCTAGGCAACAGGGAATAACCACGAAAGTACATATGAGAGAGACAGATTTTCCCCGAAGTGAGTTCAGTAACAAGTGAAGCTACTTCCTAGGAAAAAGCAGTGCAAGACCTGGAATGCCCCATGTTGATTACTAGGGAGGGTGAGGTGTCCAACTACCACCAACCAATGAACTGTAGGGGGAGGTACAAAGGAGATCTGAGAGTGCATCTCAATGGAACAACAGCAGTACTCTGGTGTGCAGGAGAGGAGAGGTGTAAAGATGAATGAAACATAAAAGCACAAAGGTGTAAGTGCTCAGAGTTTCATATGCTATGGAAACGAAGGTGGATAATTTGAGGGCAAACCAGGGCAAACGTGTAGGTGTGATGGAGCTCTATGTAATGCCTGAGTTCTTGATTTTAAGAAACACTAAAGCTGAGTGTCATCAAACATGTATTTTGGGCACTGTCTCCACGGGGATGATTTGGCACCGTCTCTCTCCAAAACCCCGCAGTTTTACTCACCTGGGGTAGCATCTGGTATTCCTGATGCTGAAGAGGGAGTGCAGGGTTTCCAATGGTCAACTCGATATTGGAGCCGCCCCCACCCTCTTTCTGGTGAAAGGCCAGTCTCCTTCCACCAGAACCCGGGAATGAGGTCAGACGGTGGAAGAGCTGTACTGACCTCACTCCTGATGAAAATGTCAGGCTAAGTCACTGACTTTTTCAATGTGCAGCTTTGCAGGAAAGCACCGTGGTGGCTGTGAATCTTCAACTGCATCATATAACTGACACAGCGCCGATTCGCAACCACCGTAGGGCTTTCCCCACATATAGACAGCACCTTGGACTTCAGGAAAGCTGATTTTAATACACTCAGAGCAATGATAAGCAGGATTCCATGGCTTAAAAGGAAAAAAGCGTTCAGGAGGGATAGGGTTTTCTAAAAAAAGGTGATACTAAAGGCGCTTGCAGGAACCTATGATTTTATTTATTTCAGAAAATTATTATGCCGCTCTGCATTTTTTAAAGCAAACACCCCAAAGTAGTTCACAAGATGTAATCATGATTAAATACTATAGAATTGATCAATAAAAAGTAATAGAACAATAACATGTCTCATTCATGTTGATCTGGGGAAAATACTGGAATGGCATTATTAGTGTAACATTGAGCTTCATTAAGTGTAGGAAGCCCTTAAAGGCACCTCTGCTGCAGAAAATATATGTGGGGAGTGATGCAGCCCGGAGAGATGCCATGGCGAGGCAAAGGGAGCTATTTGGCATCTATTCAGAGGAAACTGTTTTAGGAGCCAGGTGCCCAAGAGTGAGTATCTTGAGCTACACTTTCTGGATAACCAGGTCAGATACTGGGTGCAGGAGGCTATAGAAACATCTTACTCACAGTGGAAGTAGACAGCATTGAGAAGCACCATCTGGACATCTGGATCCAGGTCATCCAAGAGCTTCTTGATTTTGTAGTTAGTATTTTTGTTCACCCACGCATTGATCTCAACCACATCCTGGTTGCTGTTTTTTGTAAGCGGTGCAAACTTGGTTTTATAGAACATCTCCGACTGGTTGAGGAAATCACTGCCCATTGTGAGTTCTGTGTATCAAAAAAACCAAGGATAGGGAAAGCTAAATGCCCTCTCAAGACAGTGATATTCCTGGTTCTTATGGATTTTCTTGACTAATCTCCCTAACCCTGATGTCTCTGAGGTGGTGCCCATGGGCACCTCTCTTTGAACCTGCCAGGCTCCCTTCCCCTCCTAATTTTTATTCTGTTTCTTAAGATTTAAAAAAATAAGTGGGAGTCTGGCATGCTTCAAAGCAAACAGTTACTCTCCAGCACCACCTTTATTTGGGTTTTAAACAGTGGCCTACTCCTTTAGACCCTACTTCTGCCTGGTACTTAGGGTTTTTTGGCAAGTAACTTTTCTTTTTGTCTCACCAGTTTGCCTTCTGGAAAATGAGTGTTTTGTGTCCAGCCATGCCCACCAGAACAGCCATTTTATGAATGGATAAGACCCCAGCTCGAGGTCAGCCATTTTATGAAAATGTACATAACACTCCCAAAATTCCAAATATGCCCACCACCCTTAAAGGTTGGAGATCCCTGCCCGAGCCAAACAAACAGCCAGCAGATCCGTGTCTGTCACTGCTGTGGAGCACATGATTATTTTTTTAATCAGGTTTTTACAGTTCATTTAAAAGATATAAATTGGTGGTCGGCAGCCACAGCTAATTCAGACATGACGTTCGGTGCTCATGGATTCCTTTTTCAAAGGATCCCATGGATGTCTATAACTATATGTGGAAATGTTACATGGAAATTGGTCTTCCATATAACTTCCTGTAGCCGAATTCTGGCAATGGCAACAGGTACTAAATAAGATCTTGTTCACAGATATATCTACACAAATTCTAGTTGCCTTGAAGCATCTTCATATATAGGGGCTCTCAAAAAACTTGTAGACATAAAACTGCTATCTCAGAATAACTCCAGTGATGTCACATGAAGAAGAGAAGAAACAAGGATCATTATGTAAATTAATAAGTTCTTCACTCTTGCCCTAGAGCCATCCTTCATATTTTTTTATTAAGTGATTTATTTAAATGTATTTATTTAGATATTTATATGTTGCCTTTCTTCACCAAGGCCAGATCTACACCTTATGTTAAATCATTATGAATGTGGAATGAAAAGCAGGAAATAACAGTATGGAAGTGTTATGTGGAATTGGAGCGTCATCAGACGAGTGTTTTATTGTAAGTTCGTTACTGCCTACTCAGTTTTTTCATGGGTTCTTTTGACACTGCTGTCTACCTCCCACTCGTCTCCCGCTCCTTTTGGTCTTCTTTCCGCCACAGAGAACACCCCGGTAAATCCGTGGGGTTTTTTGGAAGCAAAATGTGCTGCCATTTCCTGCTGTGTGCAGGAAAAGCAGCGCAATAAAAACACCCACTGAGTGGGCCCCATGGTCATTGTTTACTTCCTTTTTTCTCCCCGTGTGAAGAAAGAGGAAGTATTGTGGGACAGAAGCGGGGGGGGGGAAAGCAACGGTAAGGAAACGCGATTTCCCCCTGTCTGTTGACGCTCATGGATTGCTCCCCAACGGTTACCAGTGCACTTCAATACAACTATAAAGCAATAGGTCTAGCCCAAATCAACCCAAGGCAACAAACAAAATACAAGAATAAAAACAAAAATACAATAGTATAATATCATTTTAAAATAATTTTGCATTCAAAAATTCAAAAAACCCTCCAATACATTAAAATACCTCTTGGTCAGTATAAATGAAATTTACAGAACCACAGCAGTAACACATCAATGAAACAGCAGCATGACCAGTAAAACACGTCAGCTAAAAAGCCACTTGAAACAGATGGATTTTCAAAGCCTTTTTAAATACCACAACTGAAGACACAAATTGATAATCTCTTGGGAGGGAGTTTCATAAGGCAGGGGCCACAGAAGTCTGTGTCCCTAGATCCCAGTAGCCTAACTGGTCTGAAAGGAGGGCCAGCAAATAGGGCTTCATATTGTAGGTCTGGGGTGTTCTTCAGGGCAGACTGGACTGGAGTTTCTTTGTACATCAAGGGGACATTTGGTCCAGTGGTAATCACAGGAGACTGAACATCTGGTTGAACAGCTCATCCTACTTTCATTGAGTCCAATATTATGTCCTGGATTTCAGCTGCAATCCTCAGATAGTGCATGTGTCAAGTATAACCCACAGGTACGAACCACATTTCAACTATAATCGAAAGGTGCAGAATGTTTTCTGCTTTGAAATACATGTCATCCTGTGAATGAAACCTTACTTGAGAGATGCCGATGTGTGGGCATCTCACGGCTGTTTTCAAGTGCGAGGCCAAGTGGGCGACTGCCTACTGCACCAAGAAACCCAGGGTGCCAAGTGTGAGAGGCAGTGAGCTGAACCAATCAGTTTGCTAACTTTGGGAGGGCCATAGCCAATGACAGCATTGGAGTGGTTAGAGGCCTGCCCTCTCACTTCTCCAGGGCCTTAATGTATGTCCCTAAAGCGCCTTCTGATTGTTTCAGCTCACTGCCAGTCTTACACTAGGAAAAAGGACTTTGATTTCAAATGGCAGGCAGCTGCAGCCTGGACTCACCAATGCAGGCCATTCATTTGCTGTGAGCATCACTTTTCCTGGCCACTATTGCTGCCTGCCTCGGGATCATCCCCCGCCCCCAACAACCAGCAACACCTGCAGTTGCTGCTGCTATGCAGCCAAAGACTTGGTAGGGGGAGAGAACATACAGTTCCCTTTTCCTAACCTTTTCCCCAACTTCCCTGCTCCAAAAAAACTTTGTATAGAGCTTGTTATGTGCACTGGACCTTTGCTCCAATGGCATGTGAAGATGCCCAGCGAAAGACATGCATTTTGGATGCTTTTCTGTGGGGCTCTGATATCATCATCATCATCATCATCATCATCATCATCATCATCATCATCATCATATTTCAGTGTCTCCTTTTGCAGTGTGTTGCTGCTGTTCCAAAGATAGTTTCCTACGTTGTTGCTGTGGGATATCATTCTCAACATAATCATTTTTTGTGACTGTGTGGATTCCCATCTCCATGCTCCACTCCTGATCTGTAAGTCATTTGATTCTCTGTGCAATGGGAGTTGTTTGCGGAGCAGGAGAATGTGTGTCCAAAGAAGGTTTGTGTGTTCCTCTCTTTCGAGATATAAAAAAATGTGAAAGTGGGTCCTATGTTGAAGGTTGGGAATCAGAGGTGGGTCTCAGGTGTGGACAGGTTCAAGACCACTGGTTTAAAGGATGCATAATTTATATAATATATATATTAAAGCACCTTACAGAACTGTGTCACTTATAAATGTTGCCAAGCTAGAGAAAGAAACTAAAATGGAAGATATCAACATTTCAGGAAACTCATGCTCCCCCTCACCCCCCATGAACCTGCTATTCTGGAATAGCAGTAGTGTGTGTGTGTGTGTGTGTGTGTGTGTGTGTGTGTGTGTGTGCGTTGGGGTAGGGTGGGGTAGGGGAGAAATTGTACTTGGGCACCAAAATACCTTGAGTTCATCTTGAAACTGTAGGTTTACTCACCTGGTTGATAAAAAATTGCATTTGCTGAGATCAACGCTTCTGATTTGCTGAGGGATTTCAGCGCTTTATGGACACATGTGAAATCTTCAGGATAGGAGAGCAGCTTCTCAAGACGGACTTTGGTTTCATCACAGGCTCCTGTATGGCAAAGACATGGATGCATAGAGTATATCTATATCACTGTGCAGGATAAGGCTTCCCTTTAGCAAGGTATTTATTGAGAGATGGGTAGCTTCTGTTTCCTTAAGTCAAGAGACCTCACATTGTCCTTAAGAGTTTTAATCCACAGCCTGCTGATTATATCGTATAGCTGATTGTTTTAGCTGTAATATGTTGTTGTTGTTTTTATTGTACACTACCTGGATATGATGTACATGACAGGCAGTATAAAAATATTTAAAAATAAAAATAAATGAATGAATGAACGAGATATTTTTTTCTAACAGTGGCCTTTCACTGTGAGGCCTATTTTCCAAGCCTCTCCAAGAATGTCACAGGCCTAATTCTGAAGTCTAGTTCAAATGTTTGGTTGCTCCTCCCCTCTGGTTGACTTCTATGTTGCAAAGGTAACTTTGGATGTTCCACATCCATCCTATGGCCACCACCAGATCAGATGTCTCCCTTGCCAGTGGGGTGGTTAACCCAGTTGTGAGTTACCACATGGACTTGGCACCAGAGAGCTTCAAACTCATTTGACATGGGAACTAGCCATGGGAGTGGGGGTCAATCATGCCAATGTTTGAATCAGACCTCAAGGTGCATAGGATTGGTTACAGACTTAGAGTGAACTCATTCAAATCATCAGGAATTCAGTTGGCTGTGGCTAACTTGTCCCATTCATTTCAATGAGTCTACTTTCAGTATGACTAAGTATGGGTCCAATCCATGGTGTTCTCATTGATTCCCAAAATATCAACCAGCATAAAGGAAGACACTTAGCATCCTGGCGCAATACAGACCCATCCTGGAGAGAGGCAGGAGAAGGCCAAGCCTTTTCTTTAAGCTGTCTATGCGTCCCTAGGGAGGCCTGTTTCATTCTTGGAGAAGTACTTAAGCTTAAGTGAATCAAGATGGTAATACAGATCACAGTTTCTCCAAAACAGGTATGCAAGACTGTTATGGGTTAAAGAGATGGAAATGTGCATATAGGTAATCATATTTGAATAAGGGGCATCTGCAAGGGCTTTGAGAGATGCTTCATGACTTAATTTTTTCCTACACAGAGAGATAATATCTGCTTAGAAACACACACACTTGAAATGCAGCGTGAGAGATTTAATAATTACATGAATCAAACAACTGACAAATGCGGTGACATTTCCTAGCAGAAGGAACCCTCGTGCTGCATTTCATACATAATTTGAATACCTCCTTTCTCCATGTAGAAAAATATTAATAGATGCAGAGGCCCTAAGTTTGTAGCCATTACGTACCTAGTTGACAGTGTAGCCTTACCTAGCAAGAGGATGGAGAGTATTGTTGAAATGCTGCTAGGTGAAAAGACGAAATTAGAGTCACGGCTTTCTTGTCGGATTGCTGTTTTATAGAACTCTATTGCAAATTCAGTTAGAGCTTCAGACAACTCCATTTCATCCTTAGGAGTGGGATGAGTACATGCTGCCCATGGGTTACTGCGTGGTTGGCAGTTTTTGGACAGGCAAGTGCTTTCAGTAGTTGTCTCTGCTGTTGTGGGAACTGTGGTAGGCTTTGCAGTGGTCGATGCTCTAGCAGTCGGTTTACAAGCAGTTGTGATACCATTGTTCTCTTCTTCCCCTTGTATTCCATTGCATGTAACATTTAAGTTAGTAGTTTCTTCTTTTTCAGGACTAACTTCTTTTTGTTCTTCTGTCGCTGTCTTTATAGTCTCTTCTGCATTCTCTTTATCCTTGTCACCTGAAATCACCTGTCAAGTAGTATTGTTTTATTTTATTATTTACTACATTTCTATACTGCCCAATAGCCAAAGCTTTCTGGGTGACCCCCGTGTGGTTCAGCTACAGTGTGCCCCATCTTCCTGCATTGAATCCTGAGTGTGTTTTGTTTCTGTGACCTGGCTGTGACCTGATCAAGGGGTGGGCTGCCCTTCCCCCCATTATCTCCATTCACGGTAGGGCACTTTTGGACACAGGCTTCCTTTCGACTTAGCATTACTTCACAGTAGGGTGGTATTAACCATTCACAATAGCACAGTAGCCTGCTTTACCCCTTCACAATCTGTAGCCTGCTTTAACCATTCAGAGTAGCGCAATAGCACTGTTTCAGGCATTCAAAACACGCAATATTTATTTATTTATTTATTTATTACATTTTTATACCGCCCAATAGCCGAAGCTCTCTGGGCGGTTCCGAAGCTCTCTGGGCGGTTACAAGCAAACAATAGCTTGCTTTACCCATTCACAATATGTAGCCTGTTTTTCCCATTCATGCAGTAGTGCTATTTTAAAACATCAATGTCGCAGTAATAGTCTTTTAGGAAAGGAAAGGAACCTCTCGTGCAAGCACTTGAGTCATTACTGACTCCTAGAGGGACACCTGCTTTCGCTGACGTTTTCTTGGCAGACTTTGTAGCGGGGTGGTTTGCCATTGCCTTCCCCAGTCGCAGTTACCTTTCCCCCAGCTAGCTGGGTACTCATTTTACCGACCTCGGAAGGATGGAAGGCTGAGTCGACCTGAGCCGGCTGCCTGAGAACCAGTTTCCGCTGGGATCGAACTCAGGCTGTGGGGAGAGTTTTGGCTGCAGTAACTGCCACTTACCACTCTGCGCCACACGAGACTAATAGTTTTTTAACCTTTCACAATATTCCAGTGGTGGTTGAAAGGGGAGAGGTGTGGGCTAAACCACAGGGGCTTAATTCAACGCATCCACTAAACTTCCCTAAGGGCAGATACAGGCAGGGGAAAAACCTCCTTCATTCTCTGAGCAGCACCTACACAGTTGATGATGTTCAGTTCTACTCACTGGACTCTGTCCACCAATTCTCAAGTATGGTGGTTTCAAGTACCATGTGACCCATGAAAGCAGGTTCTTAGAAAGCAGGTTCTGCTTTTCCTGCAAAGTGATTTCATGACAATCCAGATATAACCAGAAAGCACGTCACATATTGTTTCCATGTAGACTGAGCCCAGGTTATCCAGCAACAGCATGCTCAGTAAAGGAAATCCAGAGTTAGACCATCCCCAGATGTTATAATTTTTGGAAGAATAATGCTAAAGAGACTGGAAAGCTAAAGGAGAGCCCAAAGCCTATGAGAACAGAACTGGCACATTCATTCATTCGTTTGCCCAATTCATATCTAAAACTTGGTGGGGGAGGGGGTCTATGTTTAACATTAAAAAAAGAATATACAGCTGAGGACAGCAAAGCCCTTCCTAGCCTTACTTCCCTGTGCTGGGTCATTACAAGCACTTTTCTTGCTATCCTGGATCATTTCTGGTATCAGAGCTTGCGGGAAGGGGGAAGCCTGCAGTGACTGAACACAGGGAGCTATGGCAAGGAATGGGATCCAGGTTCAGCTCCCCTCAGCATGTACTCCTTTGGTAAAGTGGCCATTTATCCTACTTTACAAAGGACAGTCTTCTATTGGAAGAGCTGCCAGAGCATAGTTCTCTATTTTACTGCATGTAGGCCTTGGTCACTCTGTATGCGGGCTGTGGAATGCTTGGGACAACCTGCCTGCCCACTTTCCCCCTCTGTCCAGCTACTGATGTTTCCCCACTTAGTGGCAGCAGGGAAACAGTGATCCTGATCAGCATTGTGTGGGGCATGGTGGGTGAGAACCTCCCTTCTCCCTGCAATCCTCATCACGATTGCTGCTAATAGCAGTGGAGAAACAGTGATCTTGAGTAGGATCGCTGAGAGGGCAAGCTTAAAGCTTCTTTCTTCCCAGCGATTCTCATCAAGATTGCTCTTTGTATCTTGATTGGGATCACTATGAGGAGGGAGAGACTCTAACCCAGACTGTGGAATGGCCTGCCGGAGGAGATTCGTCAACTTGACAGTCTTTTAGAATTAAAAAAAGCAATAAAGACTGATCTATTCCAGCAGGCCTATCCAGTGAAGTTTTAGAATGTTTTCAGGATGTTTTAATCATGTATGGTATGTTTTAATTCGTTTTAATGTGCATTTTATATCATGTTTTTATACTTTTTGTTTTACACTTTGAATTGTTTTAGTTTTTGTGAACCGCCCAGGGAGCTTTGGCTATTGGGTGGTATAAAAATGCAATAAATAATAATAATAATAATAATAATAATAATAATAATAATAACCCTGCCACTCCCCTCCCCCGGCCAGTGATCTTCACCAAGACTGCTGTTTCCTCACTCCTAGCAGCAGTGGGGAAACAGTGATCTTGGTGAGGATTGCTGAGGGGGTGGAAGACGAGGGGAGCTTCAAGTTGACTGTCAACTGAAAACACCTGGCCCCTGTCTTGATGGTGGCGCTTTGGCACCGCGAGGTGCCTGGCTCCTGCACTTGCATTCCTTCCCAGCATCTGCACGGGAAGGAATGCAAGTGCGAACTTTCCCAGCAGCGCTGAGGGAGAAAGGAACGAGGGAGCAGGAATGAGGCAGCCAGAGGAGGACGAGGCACCTGAACCACCTCTCCTCCCTCTGACCTCCCACTGGCTGCCTGTTCCTTCCCCCCTTTTTTATTTTTATTATCTGTATCTGTGCAGCTGATAACAATAAAAAAGGGGGAGGAATGGACCCTGTTTCTCCCCCCATTTTTATTTTTAAAGATGTGCGGGCCCCGTTCCTCTCCTCCCCTCCCCCCCTTTTTTAAAAAATATTTTCCAAAGGGCACAGGGCTCTCCTGAGCTCCTGAGCTCCTCCCCCTTCCCTGTCCAATCCATGGCGACCAATCAGGGGGCACCATGGGCTGTGACAAGCCACTGCTGCCAAAAAAGTTGGGGTAAGTGCCCAACTTTTTTCAGCGGAGTTTCTGGGGTTTACCCCTGGATGGCTTTGTAATGGTGGCTTCGTGTAGACATGCCCCTGGACAGCAGACTGAATAAACACAGAGATCACCTAGTCACAGTCTTCTCTGCTTTTTGGATTTAAATTATAGTATTTCCTCTCTAAGTTTGCATCTATATATATAAATTAACAAATACAAATTCCTTTTTTGTCCTTTTTTGGGTGGTTCAGTTCAGTTCTTCTTCTTCTTCTTCTTTTCTTTTTTTTTTTTGGTGTGTGGGGGGAGGCAATGTTTAAGTACTTTTAGATGTCAGTCCATCACAATACACTGTTTTAGATTTGAATGGGGCAGGCATACGAAGAACCAAGATGACTGTCATGATTACCTTCAGTTTCATGGTTACCTCCAGTTCAGCTGTTAGAACTCAATAACTTAAGCACAGTTCTGTAAACCAGAGTAATAATTGGTTGGACTCCTTTGGTTATCTAAGGTCAATAAAAATTTAAACATGTGTTGGCAGCTAAAATCTAAATATCTGTTCTGGTACCAGCAATAAAGGCAAAATAACTCATTCCCATTCTTATCAAGATTAACAATCATACCTTGAAGAAGTTCAAGACCCACGTCCAGTTTCCCTCAGATTCTTCATCTGTCCCAGCATTTTGAGTAGGGAAAGGAGTCTCTTCTTGTTGTACTTGGCCATCATCTGCCACCTCCTTCATGCAAAATGTCATGGAAAAATAAATCCCCATTAAATAAATGTATGTATTCTTGCCCCTGTCTTGACGGCACCACTTTGGTGCTGTGAGACCCCCGGCTCCTGGACTTGCGTTTGTTCCCAGTATCTGCATAGGAAGGAATGCAAGTGCGGACTTTCCGCCACCAGGAAAGTTCGCACTTGCTGGACTACAGCCCCCTGCTGGACTACAGCAGGAACAAGGCAGCCAGAAGAGGATGAGGAGAGGGACGCAGGGTGCCCGAAACACCTCTCCTCCCTCTGACCTCCCTCTGGCTGCTCGTTCCTTCCCCCCACCAGTTTTTTTAAAACAATTATTATCTGTATCTGCACAGCTTTGCAGATACAGATTTTTTTTAAAAAAAATCCAGAGGTGTGGGACCTGTTCCTCTCCTCCCCCCTCCTGTTTTTTTAAATTATTATTTACCAGGGGGTACCATCAGCTGTGATAGCCTCTGAAGACAAAAAAGTTGGGATAAGTGCCCGACTTCTTTTCAGTGGAGTTTCCGGGGTTTGCTGCTGGATGGCTTTGCTATGGCGGCTACATCATGTAGATGATATGCCGCTACTGCGAATCCACCCCGAGGCAAACCCTTAGTCAAGACAAGCCCCT
This sequence comes from Elgaria multicarinata webbii, assembly GCF_023053635.1. NCBI lineage: Eukaryota > Metazoa > Chordata > Lepidosauria > Squamata > Anguidae > Elgaria > Elgaria multicarinata. The sequence continues at coordinate 79,643,910 of NC_086172.1, read as the reverse complement.
TGTTTTTCAGAAATAGTTCAACTGTGCTACAATCCGGGTGGGTTCTAGCTCTAAGGTGAATAGCCAATTGAGCTGGCGCTGGCAGCTAAGATTCAAATATGGGTTTTTGTGTAGCAGTAGGTCCTGGGGCATGGTCTGAAGGCACATGAGGCAGCCACCTTGCTGAAGCGAAGCAGGTCTGGCTCTGGTCAGTGCATGGAGGGGAGACTATCTGGGAACCCCATGTAGCCACCTTGAGTTTCACAATGGAAGGAAGGTGGGATAGAAAATGTAATAATAATAGTAGTATGAAGTAATGGCTCCTTGCTTCTCAGGGTCTTTATTTCCATCTTCTTGAAACGCAAGAGGGATCCCTGCTTCTCTTCTTCTGCCATCCGTCACCTTCTTTATACAGGATATCATGGAGAAACAAATCTTTCCAACAGATGAATAACATCAATGTCTGCCACCTTGTTTCTGAGTCATAGTTGCAGAGATATTCATGGCCCCTTGCTGTTCCTATTCTTCACTTACATCATCGTGAAAGGGAAGAAAGGGGGTCCCAGCATCTTTTATGCTGCCATCTGCAATCTGATGCAAGTGGTGTAGTGGGGGGCGGGGGAAATCCTCCACTAGATAAATCAGCCTAGATCTTGTTGGAATTGTTGTAGATCACAAGCTAAATATGAGCCAACAGTGCAATATGGCTGCAAGAAAGGCAAATGCTATTTTGGGCTGCATTAATAGAAGCATCACTTCCAAATTGCGTGAGGTATCGGTTCCTCTCTATTCGGCCCTGGTTAGGCCTCATCTAGAGTATTGCGTCCAGTTCTGGGCACCACACTTCAAGAAGGACACAGACAAGCTGGAGCGTGTTCAGAGGAGGGCAACGAGGATGATCAGGGGTCTGGAAACAAAGCCCTATGAAGAGGGACTGAAAGAACTGGGCATGTTTAGCCTGGAGAAGAGAAGATTGAGGGGAGACATGATAGCACTCTTCAAATACTTAAAAGGTTGTCACACAGAGGAGGGCCTGGATCTCTTCTCAATCCTCCCAGAGTGCAGGACACGGAATAACGGGCTCAAGTTACAGGAAGTCAGATTCTGGCTGGACATCAGGAAAAACTTCCTGACTGTTAGAGCAGTACAATAATGGAACCAGTTACCTAGGGAGGTTGTGGGCTCTCCCACACTAGAGTCATTCAAGAGGCATCTGGACAGCCATCTGTCAAGTATGCTGTAGGGTATATTTCTGCATTGAGCAGGGGGTTGGACTCGATGGCCTTTTAGGCCCCTTCTAACTCTACTATTCTATGATTCTATGACTTCAACTCCCATCAGCCTTAGCCAACATGAATGGATAGGAATCCTGGGGTGCTGTAGTCCAAAACATTTGGAGGACACCAAGTTGGGGAAGACTGAGATAAAACTGCAGGGGTGGGCAACTTGAGGTCCTCCACATGTTTTGGCCTTCAACTCCCATTATCCTCATCACTGGCTATGCTGGCTAGGTCTGATGAAAAGAATTGCAGTCCAAATCATCTGGAGGGCCACAAGTTTCCAGGTCTGGTGTAATGTCTTACTGAAATCAATACATGTGCTTCTTATTTAAACTGAAACTACGTATGAGCCGTGTTCGAGTTTAGAATGAACAAATAATTCAACAAGTGCTAGCAGTTAAAATACTGTGATGTTTTTTGGAGTCATTCATAAAATGAAGTAACTAAATTCCATTCCAATCCAGATGAGAATTCACATCTTCTTGAAGAAGGCAATCTCCAGGGGGCTGTCTTCCCCTAAACCCCCACGGTTTCACTTACCCAGGGTGGTGTTGGGTAATCCCCACACCAAGGAGGGAGCATGAGGTTTCTGGTGATTGTCCAGGTACTGGAGGCCCCCCTGCCCCCTTCCTGGTTTCCGGTAACCAATTGCCAGTCACCTTCTGCCAGGACCGCCCCCCCACCCCGGTTCGGTCATGGAGCGAGGTCAGATGGTGGAAGAGCTGGAGTGACCTTGCTCCCACTAAAAAAGTCGGGGTAAGTCCCCAGCTTTTTTTCTGCACAGCTTTGCGGGAAAGCCCCATGGTGGCTGTGAATCTGCAGGTGCATTAGTTACATGATGCAGCTACAAATTTGCAGCCACTACGGGGCTTTGGGTGGATATAGACAGCCCCAGGTTTCCTGTGGTTGTGCATAGTCAAATTGGTTTATCATGCCCCCTGAAAGAATTAGGACATAACCACAAATGTACATCTGGATATAATGAAGGATAAAATCATGTCCTATGTTCCTTAGTAAGGGTATTTGGGTGAGTGGGGCGCTGGGGGCGGGGCTAGTGAGTGTAAACAACTCTTACTCACCTGTGAGAAACTTGATATCACAGTAGTAGCCAGGTAGATGAGGATCAGCCAGGTCTTCATGGTGGCAGGGAGCCTGCCAAACAAATACACGTGTGCTTAATCCCAGCAAAAGATTGCCCTATCTCCAACCTTCTTCCTTGCAAGGCACTGAAGCAGTTCCTCACTAGAGGAATTCTGAAGAATATCCCCTCCAGTAACGTTGTTTTCTCCCTGTCTCAACGAATTCCTGCCCCCGCTCCTCCTCTGGTTGTTTGTAGGCTCAATTCTCTTTCCCACTTTTCGCAATCTCTGATCACGTGTCTAAGGGAAAACATTCGTTTCGCTGTCTTCAGGGGAATTCCATTTCCACAGCTCCGCTTGCTGAAAAGAAATAGTTAGGAGAAGTGTTGAAATCAGAACATAATAAAAGGAAATTCTCAAACTGGAAGAGAAAGAAGAGGTCACAAAATTACCCTTTCTCTGCAGAGTTCTTCAGACAATAGGACTAAATTGTTGTGACATCTCTTATCTAAAGCTGCTTTCAGAGAGGGGAATATGGGGGAAGGAAAGGAGGGGGGGACTGCATATCTCATTGGTTGGCTGCAGGTAGTAGTCAGTTAAAAATTAAGGACGATTGATTCCCTGACAGATGAGAATTCCTGTAAATCATGGGGAAGGAGGAATGATCATAGGCCAGTTTGGGGAATACACTAAAACTGTTAAGAAATGGAATACTGGTTAAAAAAAAAAGAATTTAAGCAAGCTTTCAAATGAGGAGCTAGCATGGCACATCTTCATTTCCATGGAAAAGAATAGTCAACCCAGCATGCAGCTGCTATGCAAAACACAAATTTCATATTGTGGATCTCTAGGAAAGTAACTGAAAATAAAATTATCAGAGTATTTTTATAGAAATCTGTGGTACAATCACACTTGAAATACTGGGTACAGCTCTGGTCACCAGCGCACTTCAAAAAGAATATTGCAGAGATTAAAAAAATGCAGAAAAGCAACTGAAATCATCAAGGGGCTGGAGCACTTCCCCTATGAAGAAAGTTTACAATGTTTGGGGCTTTTTAGCTTAGAAAAGAGGTGAGTAATGGGAGCATAATGTAACAGAGGTGTATAAAATTATGCTTGGTGTGGAGGAAGTGGACAGGGAGACATTTTTCCTCCTACACTCTTAATATTAGAACTTCAAATCATTAGAACTTCAAATCATGAACTTAGAGTCATTCAAAGAAGCCAAATGGTGGGAGATTCAGGGCAGTAAAAGTAAGTACTTCTTCACACAGCATATAAACTATGGAATTTGTTACTGCAAGATATTGTGATGGTCACCAACAAGGACATCTTTAAAGGGGATTAGACAAATTCATGAAGAATAAAGCTATCAATAGCTATTAGTTATGATGGCTATCTATTACCTCCATTATTATCAGAGGCAGTATACCTCTGTCTACCAGTTGCTGGGAAAATGAGCAAGAAAGTGACATTGCACTTGTGTTCTAAGATTGTGAGCTTCCTATAGGCATCTGGTTGGCCACTGCAGGAACAGAATGCTGGACTAGGCGGGTCTTTGGTCTGATCCAGCACAGTTGTTCGCTTATCCGCACCTTTTTCCTCATTCACAGATATATGCTTTTTGTTAGTTGCAGTCCCCCTTTGGTTGCTACAGACTGTCCATCGGGATTTAGCTGGAGATGCCTCCTTTTCCTTGCAGTGTGTTCTTGGAGAATGATCAACTGATTGGTTGTGGGAGGCACGTTGTGCTATACAGCAACTAGTTGTCGTTACCATATGGTGATCTCGGAAATCAATGCTTTCTCATTGCACTACACTATTTCTCTCTCTTAATACCATTTTTGCTGGGCTTTGTCCAGGGTTTTGTTCTTTGATTTCACTATGCGCTAGGTGGTGGCAATCTCATTCTGGGTTTACTGAAAGTATTTCCACTGGTGATAGGTCATCTTGCATTGAACTAACCCTGTAGTTAAGCAGTGCAATATAAGGATCACAGTTAGAATCCATGGCATTGTTTAGAAGTGTTTTGAGAACATCATGCTCAACCAGTCAATTACACTGAGCATACCTTGGACTGGGCATTTAGTGAAGTTGATGAAATCATGGCAATCAAATTGATTGGGCACTATCTGTTCATAGGTATCCACCGTGTTTCAAAACTGAACTTTATATGAGTGACCACCTGAGCAGGTGTCATGTCATCCAAGTAAGCTTTTTCAGGAAAATGGGGGAAATAATCCCATAAAAGCAGTAGGTTTTTCTTGTGTATGCAAACAGATTAATGGCCACCTGTGACCAAAGAGTTAAGGACTCCTCCCATTTTACCATGAATGATAAAATTACCTCAATTTCGGATGCACCTAGCAGGCTTTTGGAATCCCCTCAATGCTGTTGTTCATATTAGACTAAATATGGAGCATCCCTTGCTCTCTGTTAGCATTTTTCTACCCTCATGTGTTGTGCTTCCTGTAACCTTTGTAACAGGCTTTCCTGTAACATTTTGAATAGAGTGATCTCCTTTGTTCCTTTGAACAACATGTCATCCATTACTGGCCTTTTGTCATGAGATTTCGTCCTTAAATTGAGAATCCAGACTTGGGATGTGGTGATTAGGCCAGTTAATAGAACTGGCTTTGACTAATTTTTGTAAGATATCAACTCAACTCAACTTGGGGCATCTGCATTTACAATCCACAGCTCATTTACACTGGAATCAGCTTATGAAGCAGATTTACACAACCTATGTCCATATGCAGAAGTGGTGGCAGTGTCTTATCATAAACTCTGGACAAAACTTCCTCAGTCAATAGTTATTTCCCAGTCTTATAGTTGACATGCAGAAAACAGAAGGTTTAGTCCAGCTTTCTCTAATACCTTACTGAGAACATGTTCATCCATGGTTTTGCCCCACACGAATATGTAGGCTATATACACTATGACTCCTTCAACTATCAGATGTGTGCGTGTTTGCAGTAAAGACACATTTGCTGGTTTGACTAATACAGTAGGTGTGGGTCTACTTTTATCACTTAATAGAACATGCAGGGGAAAGGTGTAAAATCATACTCCTGCCTTCCCTTCCCACAATCTTCCTGCCTCCCTCAGCCTGGTGCTGATACCAGATGTGAACCTAGTGTTTGAGGAAATATTATTCAAGCAGTGGAAGCCAGGGCCGGATCTACACTATTGCTTTAAAGCACTTTATAACCGTTTTATAGTGCTTTAAGGCAGTTAAAGCGCTTTATAACTGTTATAAAGCGCTTTAAAGCAGTAGTGTAGATCCGGCCCAGGAAGGTAAGATAGCAGCAGCTGGCAGGTTTTGCTGCTGTTCTCCCCACATTTGGTAAGGAAAGTAGTCCTCCATTCCTACTTTACTGCCAAAATCATGAACCTTGAGCACGTTCTTAGCAAATGCATGCATGAGAACCGCCCAGGGAGCTTCGGCTATTGGGTGGTATAAAAATGCAATAAATAAATAAATAAATAAATGTCCAGTTTGCCCCGAAATCAAATCCTTTTGTGAAAGTCTTCGACAGCTGAATGTCTCTTAAAGCAATATCTTCTGAAACAGGTGTTGAAAGTGCAGTATTTACTCCTCCTCCCCCACCAGAGTACCTGCAACAACCCTGAGGAATACATTCTGAGTGCGGGGGTGGGGAATTTGACAGCTGCCATTTCCTCAAATAATTCAACCCTCTTGGGAATGGGGAAATATTTGTTCCTGACATAACGATTGAATTGTTTTGGATCTGCTATTACTCAAGAATACACCCCAGGGAGTTGGCTCATCTGCTTTTTTTCAACAATGCCCAATTTTGTGAGCTTGTCCAGCTCTTCCTTTAGCTTTTTCTTAAAGCTATAGGAACATCCCCACCCATCCCACCCACCCTGGGCATGAATGATGGGGATATTGGGGTGGCTCTACCTGCTCTCTCCCTCTACTATCTTTACCTCCTACATTTTTTGTTCCCTGCTCTTTCTTCACATTGACTTTTATCAATGTGAAGAAAAACAAACAAACAAAAACAAACACTAGCCATCTGTACTTTTGTCCCACGGAGTGAAAGTTTGGGAGAGGAGGCTTGTATTCATCCCTTAAAATAAGCAGAGCAGGCCTTGTCAAGAATATTTTATTGAAATGAAATCTACTGGATTTATTTCTCAAAAGACAGAGCAATTAAGGAAGTATGCTTTAAACATAACTTAGTTTACTGACATCTGAACTGAGCTTCTCTTGATGTGCCAATTATATTTAGCGTTTGTACAAAAGATAAAGAAAGGAACCATATAGCTATAGGGCAGGTATAATTTTGATTAAACAATATAAATATAGTGCATTTGTTATTAAATAATGATTACAATTGTTGTAGCCATTGGAATAGTTATTATCTTTTGTTGATAGGATTTCTGGATTGTGAGCATCTTCAGATGGGGGAAAATTGTGTTTCCTTACTATCACGTAGGATCGCTCTTCCTGCTTTCTTCCGTGTTGGGAACGAGTTGAAATTACACAGTGAAAGAAAGCAGAGACCATGTGGCCCATACAAATCAATGGAATGGCATCCTCTAGTGGGCATTTTATAGTGCAACTTTCCTGAGCACTGCAGGAAATAAAGTGTTATTTTTTAAAAATGGGCTTTTATGTGGATTAATTTACAACGCTAAAACCAGGAAATAGAGCAGGAGACGTGCAGGAGGATCACTGCGTCAACAAAATAAGAGCCAGTGTGATGTAGTAGCTAAAGTGTTGGACTGGTAGTCGGGAGATCCGGGTTCTAGTCCCCACTCGGCCATGGAAACCCACTGGGTGACTTTGGGCCAGTCACAGACTCTCAGCCCAACCCACCTCACAGGGTTGTTGTTGTGAGAATAAATGGAGAGGAGGAGGATTATGTATGCCATCTTGGGTTCCTTGGAGGTAAAAAGGCGGGATATAAATGCAATAATAATAAATAAATAAATGTGACCCATGAAGATCCGTGAGTGGCCAGTCGTGAGCATGCGATAAAACGCTGTTCTGAAGAAGCTCAGTATTCCATTTCATTAGTTTATCAAAACTAATTTAAAGCAAAAAATTCCTTCATTGAAACAACATTTCTTACTCTAGTGTGTGGGTGGGTGTGATGGGGGTAGGGCAAAGGGTAAACAATCACCAAACAGTGAAGGTTTCCATTCAGAATCTTCTACAAGCACGACCTCACTGACTTGCCTTCTGGATTCTGCAACAACATCTAAAAAATGTAACACACCCTTTGTCCAGGAGTGTCTTAAAGAAGCAAGCACATGATTGCTACAACTTTCTGTGGCTTAGGATGGACAGTGTTGTGACATTTCAACCTGTCTGAGAACTCTGAGGTGATCCAAGGGATGGGCTTAGCTTGATTTGGGGGCATTCTGGTTGGTCTCCTAAAGTTGGTGGCTTGTGAGGGACATAGAAACTGATCCCTTAGTTTGCAAATAACTTGTTATTCAGACTGGATGGTTTTATTTCAGTATTGCTTTAAGAATGGAAATATCAAAATATAAACAAATGTTGTTGTAGACCTAATTATCTAGGGCTGGGGATGAAGTGTTTTCTAGCCTCTATTTTTATAATATCATTTCATGTCTCCTTGAACATTTTTTTCCACCCAGGAGAAATGTTGCCTGAGTTTTCTGGCAGAAAGTTACAGATATAAACTGAGGAACACCTTTTACGTGGACACAAACGATGTTCCCTGCCTGTGATATTGGCAGGAGGCAAATATTGCTCTCACTTGAGTTGTGTGCTTTTGCTACCCCCATTACTGCTTGCCATAGAAATGAATGGTAGCAATCTCTTTCTGCGGCAGAAATTATGGCTGTTGTTTTTAGTATTTTTATACTGCCTTTCTGTAAAAAGTATTAAGGCGATGTACAGCAGATTGCGATCAATAAAATTAGCAACAACTTCATGAAAATATTTTTTAAAAACCCAACAGTGTCATCACTAAGAAGATTAAGAACAACAATAAAAATAATTTTAAGGGCCAAGTAGAAAAGATGTGTCTTGACCCCTTTTCTACTTGTGGGAAGGGGAATCAATTGTTGCTCTGAGGGGAATGTTTTCCACAATTTGGGAGCAACACTGGAGGAAATCCTCACATGCATGCCCATCAAGAGGGCCTCTGCTGCAGGCCTTAGTAAGACAGATTCATAATGAGACAAGCAGTCCTAGGCCTAAAACGTTTAGGTGCATTTGCCTAGGCCAAAGCCTGCTTGGGCATCCCAGTCTCCGTTGATAGGTTCTCCATGGAGGTAGGCGGGAGGAGGTTGCATAATGCATAATGTAGTATAGTGTGTGCACAAAGACCCAATGTTAGGGTGACCATATTTCAGAAACCAAAAAAGAGGACACCTAGTGTGTGTGTGTGTGTGTGTGTGTGTGTGTGTGTGTGTGGGAAGCAGCTTTCTGAGTCCTGCAGAAAGTACGTTATTCCCCCGCCACCTTAAAGAACCCGATTGGAGTGGAGGAGGGGAAAGGATTTCATTCTGCACCACCACCATCCACTCCAATTGGGGACTTTTCTATAATGTCCACGAATGACCCACTTTCCCCTTTAAGACCTCAATTGGAGCTCGGGGTGGGGGAATGATGTGCCTCAAGAAAGCATGTCATTTCCTCCTGCCATGCTAATGGCAGCCTTAAAGGGGAAGGTGTGTCATTCCAGGACATTATTGAAAATTATAGAAAATCCCCCCTGACACCATGGAAAGAACAAAAACCAGGACAAATCCGGGGAAATCCTGACAGTTGGTCACCCTATCCACTGTGCCCTCACCAGGAGTCCCTGCACCATACAGGCTTTTCCTTCTGAAACACCCTTCCCTTCTTAATGACAAGCATTTTGCTAGACTTGTTTTAAATGGCTGTTAATTCTCTTCAGCATAATCAAGTGTTTGGTGGACTCTTTTCAAGAATATGACCCTGTTCAGACATTTAATCCATTGTATAACTCATAGTTTGTTGTCCTACTTAGGGTTTGTCTGGCAGATGATCAAACAAACAGTGTGTGTTTCCCTCCTTCTTTGCCCACTTTCTCCCTATATCCGAAATGCATTTGTGGGCCTGTAGAACAACTGGTTTTGTTTTGTTTTTACCATTCTTGCCTGCCGCCTTTGTAGCCTGGCAAAACAATTCACGAACAACCCACTGTTCTGGGTTCACACGTAACTACAACCCAAGGTTTAAATAATCCAAAGTTTACAACTCAACATTAATCCAAGGGTTCTTTGTGTGTGTGTGTGTGTGTGTGTGTGTGTGTGTGTGGTTAACATGGTTTATTAGTACGTTAGGGTTCACACATGACGACAACCTACAATTCAACAATATATGGGTAAAATAAACCATGGGTTAGTGTTATGTTCAAACCACATCTATATGTGATAAATTGACTGCATCCCCTAGAAATCCAGATTTGTGAACATGTTTCGGAGGTGCTTCTTTTGAGCGAATTATAGGTGTGTGTACTTATGGATGGAATAATCCAGAATCACGAATGTACAATGCTACCTACGTCAGTGTGTTATGTGTACATATTTGCATGTGTTTTGCTGCCTGGGGCAGCAATGGTATGTGAGACTGGGTTGCTGGATGATGCATGGCTATTTGCTTTCTACGGAAATACATAGTTATCTTTAGGGCAAATGACAATTGAAATGATATATGCCTTCCATAACACACTGCATAACAAAGAGCCAGCACCTGTGTAATTAACATTGGAGAAGTCCCATGACTCATGACGGTCTCATGACTGAGGACAGGTTGAGGAATCTCTTGCATAGCCAATGATGGGAGACAGTCTGGATTGCAAAGAGTCAGAATGTAAAGAGGCACCAGCCAAGAAAGAAATGGGGGCATAAAGGGTGGCGTTGGCTTGGGAAGAGATGTCATTGATTTGATCATATATAGGACCTGCTGTGAAACTAATTTTCTTGAGGTACCAGTTCCCCACCTTAGAGTAAAACATCCCTATGCACGAGCAGTACAGAAAGGCCCAAGATGATAGCAGTCTGTAATGCAGTGCTAGTATGTTTCGTGGTTTTATCATTGGGGTTTAAAAGAATAATAGTTTATGGATTATTTTAAACCAGTAATAGTGTAAGAATGAGCTTTTCAAATTTGTTTGTTTAAAATAAATTTCAGGCCACCTTTAAGAGTATTCATTCAGTTTATGAGTTGTCCTATAGCTGAAGCTCTCAAGGTGACATACATGATAAAACTAATAAAATAAGAGCAATAAATACAGTAACACATTAAAATATATATTTTTAAAAGCTTTAAATGAAGCAACCATGATCTGAAATAATGTAAATAACAATATTCAGGCAGCTAAAAACGGGAAGAACTTTGTTCAATGCAGCATTAAACATATTAAAACAACACAAGCAGCAGTTAAAATTCTTTTCAATGTCCTGGGAGAATAAGAAGGTCTTTGGTACTAAAAAGCCAACAAAGGAGGCAGCAGGCGTACGTGTTTAGGGAGGGCATTCCACAATTGGTGGGTCACCACAGGAAAGACCTGCTCATGAGTAGCCACCCACTGAATCTCAGCATGTGGAGGCACTTGGAGTAGAGTAGAATCCTCTCAAGGCAGTGTACGAGATAAAAAACAATGCAAAACAAATAGTATAAAAATATAATGAATAAATATTCAATAACAATTGAATAAAAACAGATACAACCAATATAACCTGCAGCCCATGGACTATGGAAAGGCCAGTGAAAACAGGTGGTTCATTGGAGCCTTCCTGAAAATCTGCCAAGAAGGGGCATGGGGGCTGTCTTCATGGCACCGGGTTGGTGTCGCCTCCCTCTCAAATCCCGCACTTTCCCTCTCTTGGGGCAATGTAGGGTAACCCCGATGCCAAGGAGGGAGTGTGGGGTTTCTGGGCAGCCATCTGGATACCAGAGCCACCCCTGCCCTCTTCCTGGTGGAAGGCAAGTGAGAAGGACCTCTACTGATGACATCAGAGTGTGGGCAGGGTGGTATAGATGAAGGTGGTCCTTCAAGTAACTCGGGCCCAAACTATTTCATAACCACATGATCTACATAATATTCCAGATAAAAGGCTCCTAGCACTAACAATCAAAAGGGAATGACTGGATTTGCATGACATGGTGAAACAAACTATAGTGGGTTGTTATTCCATCTGAATCTGGAATGCTTCCTGCAGGGTGGCTTTTTTTCTGCCAAGCCACCTTGACAACCTGTGGCTTGTTTTAGGCATTGTTTTACCCACAATGGGTTGGTGTGTAGTCCAAAGCTGGCAGAGCCAACCCATTGTGGATTGTAGTGATCGGGCAATGAACCACTTGGCAAAAGTGGTAACCCCCCACTACTGGTCTTCCTGAGCGATTTTGATAGCCCACCACCAATGTCCAAACTGCATTTTGGATGGTCTGCCACATGTGTGTGTGCGTGCATGTATTTGGCCCCAGGTATTTAAGCAAACTTCTTCTTCTTCTTCTTCTTCTTCTTCTTCTTCTTCTTCTTCTTCTTCTTCTTCTTCTTCTTCTTCTTCTTCTTCCTACTACTACTACTACTAGTAGTAGTAGTTGGTCTTTCACAGTTGCACAAGTGTGCACTTGTGGCTGTCAAATATGTACAGCCTTGCCTTGTCAACAGCCCTGTATGTTTCAGCAGTCAAAGGAAGTGCTGTATGAAACATACAAGGAAATTGACAAGACAGGACTGCTTAAAGGCTAATTTGACAGCCATTGACAGTGGCATATCGGAAAAGGGAGAAGTTTGGCTGCTTAACAAGGTGATCCCTGTGGTTTTAAGTGGTGGGCTGACACTTGTGAGTGTCCTGCTTCTATTCCACACTTCTCTGAGTCTCAGACAAATCCTTTTAAGGTAATGGAGCAGTAATGGGAGCTGCAAAAGTGTATGTCACTGGGAGAGCAGGTTAGATCTCTCTTAACAGCAGTGCAGAAATTCAAAATACAGATTTAAAACAGTGGAGCTAAAAGACTGGAATGCTAAAATGCCTGGGGAACTAAAAAGGACTTCACCCGATGCCAAAAAGAATGCAACATAGGCACCAGGCAAACGTCTTTAGGGAGCTCCTTCCACAGCCAGGGTGCCACAGCAGAAAAGGACCTATTCCTGGTAGCCACCCACCTCACTTCCTTTGGGAGGAGGTCCTGGAACATGTCTTGATGCAGTGGAAATGATCATCCTCAAAGCAACTGCAGGCTTTTCTACATGAGGCTTTTATTGTGTGCTCGTCATTCTTCAGGCACAGTATTTTATGGGTACTTTAGATGATGACTTCGTTCGGTGATTGTCCCATACCTTCTAACTGCTTTTCCAGTTTTTCCTCTGAAAGTGCAGTGTTTCTTGCAATTGGGAAGTGACACCGCCACTAATCATAGAATCATAGAATAGCAGAGTTGGAAGGGGCCTACAAGGCCATGGAGTCCAACCCCCTGTTCAATGCAGGAATCCACCCTAAAGCATCCCTGACAGATGGCTGTCCAGCTGCCTCTTGAATGCCTCTAGTGTGGGAGAGGCCACAACCTCCCTAGGTAACTGGTTCCATTGCCATTTTTTAAAAATTTATTACATTTATATACCGCCCCACAGCCGAAGCTCTCTGGGCGGTTTACAACAGACCATGCTGCTGTGTCAGGAAGTTTTTCCTGATGTCCAGCCGGAATCTGGCTTCCTGTAACTCCAGCCCATTATTCCGTGTCCTGCACTCTGGGAGGATCGAGAAGAGATCCTGGCCCTCCTCTGTGTGACAACCTTTTAAGTATTTGAAGAGTGCTATCATGTCTCCCCTCAATCTTCTCTTCTCCAGGCTAAACATGCCCAGTTCTTTCAGTCCCTCTTCATAGGGCTTTGTTTCCAGACCCCTGATCATCCTCGTTGTCCTCCTCTGAACACGCTCCAGCTTGTCTGTGTCCTTCTTGAAGTGTGGTGCCCAGAACTGGACCCAATACTCTAGATGAGGCTTAACCAGGGCCAGATAAAGAGAAATCAGTACCTCACACGATTTGGAAGCTATACTTCTGTTAATGCAGCCCAAAATAGCATTTGCCTTTCTTGCAGCCATATCGCACTGTTGGCTCATATTCAGCTTGTGATCTACAACAATTCCAAGATCCTTCTCGTTTGTAGTATTGCTGAGCCAAGTATCCCCCATCTTGTAACTGGGCATTTGGTGCCCTAGTGCAGTTGTGCCCTTGTGCTTTGATATATCACCTATGTTACCCCCCCTCCCCAAATCTGGTAGGGATGCACCTGGTCCCCTCTACTTGTACTTTCTGTATGTTTTCTCTGTGTTAAGAACTTGATTGTAAGCTTTGTTCTGGTCTTTGGCAGGGCTTTTGTGGTTGGAATTTTGTTAGGGGGGGAATTTTGTTTCATGTAGTGCTTCTGCCTTCCACTGCCCCTTCCCTCAAGGCAAAGCTGCCAGCCTGAACTCTCAGTAATGCTCTAGGCTTGCTAGGTGTCCCTCAAACTACATGTGCTGATAATCCTTGATGAACACATGTGGGTGCCCTTATGTTGCTCTTATTGATCCCTTCTCATATTCTCTCTCGGGGTACATTGAAGGGCTCATTCTGGCCAATGAGATAGCCATGGAGGAAGTGGTGGTGAGGGAGGAAGCTAACTTGCTCTGATTGATCAGATGGCTTGTGGTGGCTACAGTGCCCCAGTTCACAGCAGTGTACCATAAATGACCAGTTAACTAGGAAAGGGACTACAACAGGTGAAGCAAGGTCACAAGGAACAGAGTGCTAATCTCAGGCCAGGCAGGTACTGTCTAAAACATGGTGGACCAGTCCTTCCTGTCTTCAAACTTTTTTGCTGGTTGCAGCAGCCTGACTCACTGTCTGCCACTGTTCACAGCCACAGAATTGGTAATGATGAATTATGGAGCACTGCCTCTTTTGAAGAAAGCGATGCCACCTTGCTCAGAGAGGGGAAAAAACCCAGTCATGTTCTTTCACATTTGGAAGTCTTATTTGACATGTGCGGAAAAGTTCAAAATGTCTGTTGCCTAATATTGATGTTGAGTTAAAAAAAACAACTTGGTTGGCAAAGTACCCTGTTAGGCAGGTTTAAGACAGGCCAAGTGGCAACTCTTCTCCCCAAACTAAAGACGTTGAAGGTAGACAACTTGTTGATTTTCACAGGCAGTGCAATATTAGGGCAACCATTATCTTCCACTATTAATTCATAACCCTTGCATGACTTTTCAGACATTTCTTATATAATCCACACTCTGCATCTCCTACTACTATTAATGGTAGCTGTCAGTAGCTTTACCATATAATCCAGTGATTCTTCCAACTGTGAATGAACTTTTGATTGCTCACACAGTGAAAGTAATACGGGGAAATGGTTAGCCAATCACTTTTCTCAGCAAATAGGGACACATAATAAATCACATCGTTTTGCATTCCAGTACCAAATAGCCTTGCCAAATAGTCAAGGGAAAGGAAAACGGAATGTAGAAACTGTTGTAAAGCATGGAATGGATCATAGAACACCTTAAGATATTGTGAAAGACTTAATAGATAATTGGTTTTATATTACTTATATGGTGGTACTGTTTGCCACAGGGACTAGGATACGACGTGCAAGCTTTTAAATAATTTTTTGCTAATTATTTCAACTGGTTTTGGTTTCAGCTGGTTTGCCAGAAAGTGGACCTTGAATCATGCATACAGCAGTGATGCAGGCATTAGTTACATACAGGCTGCATTGCTATAATGTACTCTACTATGGGTCTGCCTTTAAAGATGGTTCACAAACTTCAGTTGGTACACAATGTGGCAACAAGAATACTTGTGTATGTGGGCTAGTAAAAAGAAGCTTTTGTTTTTAAAGTTGGCTTTGCTGCCTCATAGAATCAAAAAGAGGGAGGCACATTTCTTGCAACTGCAAAGTGAAAATATTTCCTATGTATGCTTGTCCTAATCGTGGAGGATATAAAGAACATTTGCCTGCCAGGAAGCTCATTCTATACTTCTGTGTCACTAACTGGTCTCCTAAATTTATTCGCTTTTCCAGATAACTCCATTTTTTACTGCTGCTCATGCAAAAACAAGGGCCTAGTTGAGTTCTGAATTCAATATATTAAATGACTGTAACTCAGAATGGATTCACAGCAACACCGAATTCGGAGCCACCAGCCTCCACTGTGGTTGAGAAGTTGTGGATATATAAAAATGTGAGCTTGTTTCTCAGCGCTGGAAGAGCTGGATATTTAAACAAGCATTTTTGCCCGAAATGCTAGCTGTGGGCAAACCTGCGCCCACCCTTCTCAGGATTGTAACTCTTCAGAGCAGCCTCCCCCAACCCGGTGTCCGCTAGAGCTGATGGATTACGGACTGAGAGTCCGAGCAGCCGCCAATTCACAGAGAGAGCGAGAGCGAGCGAGTAGCTTTTCCTCCTCCGTTACGCGAGGAGCGCCTCTCTTCTCGCGCCCTTCCTCGCCCGTCTCCGAAGCGGGCCGGGCCGGGCCGTGGCCAGCAGCACCCTTGGGAGGGGCCCCTGTGCTACCGCACTTTGCACAACGCCGCCGCCGCCGCCACTTCTGGAGCCGGTTAAAGCAAGATGACAGGGAACATCCAGAGAGTGGCCAAGGTAAGCGGGGTGGGGCGGTGGGTTCAAGGCGTTTTCAGTTCTGCGCATTTGCTTTTTGCAGCCTCTGATGGGGGGGTGGGGGCGCGGAATGGAGGAGGAGGAAGAATTGGAAATAATTGCAGTTGCCAGACGGTTGTCCCTTCTTCATTGTCAGGGATGCCTTCGGTTTGGTGGTTGACCCAGGGAATGTCCCCGAATTAGGATCGGGTAGCAGGGCTCTCGTGGCTTGAACAGGTAGATGACGGGAGAAGCATCTTTCACCGCCGCACCTCGGTCAACGCTTTGCCATCTACCTGTTTAGGGAATTGAAATCCTAACCGGGGGCTGGGGGCAGGGGAAGTGACAACCCTCAATCTTAGAATATATATATATATATATATGTGATTTTGAGTGTGTCCAGTGTGCTTTTCTCTCAGCATTACATAACCCGAAGCAAAGAAAAAAATCTTTTAAAAATCTTTGGTTGGTTTGTTTTAAATGCAAGGGTGGCCAATGAGCAGTGAATTTCTAGGCGCGTCTTCCCTGGATAACGTTTATGTGGCAGCGTCGTCCTTCAATTATTGTGGAATTCACAACATCGACATCTTACTTAATAACCGGCTTCTTCAGAAAACCGCATTTAAGTACATGAAATAGTGATTGTAATTCTGAATCTTTAGCTGGCCGTTGGCGTAAATAGCGAAGCTGAAAATGCCGTTTGTTTGTTTTTAAGAGAAATTGACTGAGAAGCAAAAGGCTGCGCAGGGGCAAACCAGCCCCAGTGGAAAGGAGCGCCTCTCGGTTGCTTTCAGTTTCTATTCCTGCTCACTTGCAGGTTTGTTGGGGAAAGAGGAAGGGAGGGAAACTGCACCGAAACCTAAGGCTTATTTGCAGAACGCCAAGTGGTTAGTGAGGGGGAAAAGTCGTAAAACATGAGAAAGTAGATCTGCCTGCTTTGTCATTTAAGTGGCTTGTGGAAGTTTCTGACTGTGTGATCCTATACATAGGGTGACCATATGGAAAGGAGGACAGGGCTCCTGTATCTTTAACAGCTGTATGGAAAAAGGGAATTTCAGCATGTGTCACTTGTCTGCATGCAGCACCTGGTGAAATTCCTCCTTCATCACAGCAGTTAAAGCTGCAGGAGCCCTGTCCTATTTTTGATATGGTCACCCTGTTTATCCAGAACTAAGCCCCATTGAGTTCAATAGGACTTACTCCTAGGTAAGCGTGTGTAGGATTATGGCCTCAGTGACTTGAACATTATGAGGCTGTGGTACAGACACAGTGTCTAGGTGGGACCAAATCAAGAAAGGTCTCGCTCCCTTTTGGAACAGTACTGATAACTGAAATTAACATTTTGCCATATTTTCTCAAAAGTCAGCTTGGTGCCTGGCTTGAGCAAGGGAGTGGCAAGAGAAATTGAGGAGGTGGATGTAACTGATGCACAAATTACACAAAAACATCCTGGGCAAAGTGTTTTGGGCAACTGAGCCCCCATCGCCTTGACCTGTGGAGGTGGAGATTCAGGGCTGACTTCCCTTTGCTTTCATTTCCTCTATAACAGGGCGGGGGACCTGTGGCCTTCCAGAAGTTGTTGGACTCCAGTTCCCATCAGCCTCAACCAGAATGGCTGATGGTGAGGAATGCTGGGAGCTGTAGTTTCCCCTTCCCTACTCTATGATATGGCATGGCTGCATGGAGAGAAGGAAAACATGAAGTTGCTCAGTAGCAGTTTTATGCAGGCATGAACTGGGTTCAAACTTCACAGTAAACCATAATTAAGAACATCAGAACAGCCATGCCGAGTCAGGGCAAGGGTCCATCTAGCCCAGCACTGTTCACACAGTGGTCACCCAGCTGTTGACCAGAAACCCACAAACTGGACATGGGTGCAACAGTACTCGCCTGCCCATATTCCTATAGTTTATCATGATGAGAACTCAAACTCTCCCTCTTCTTCCAAAGCAGCCATGAGGAGTTTAGAAGCTGCTTCTTCTGTTTTTTTTTAATAACTGTGGCTTGTTGTGTCATCCAGACCTGACAAACTGTGGTTAATCTTACCATGGATTATTTCAACAAACCATAGTTAAGATTAACCATGGTTTAGGGCTTGAATGTAATGCTAAACTGTAGTTAGTTGGAAGCGAATATTTCCAGTCATCTCCTTGCGACTATACTGGAGGGAGGGAGAGAGAGAGCCTGGCAGCGAGACACTTGCCCAGGCATGTTCCCAACACAATAAACCATAGTTTATCATAATACCTGAAGGCAGCCTCTCTTCCTGCTAAGGGGGGAGGCATCAAGAGCATAATAAAGATAATAAATCAAGTCTGCTCCCCTCCCAAGTATTCCTACGGCTGGGACCATTGTTTAATCCAGCTCAACCTTCCCCAACAGGGTGCTCTCCAATTGTGCTGGACTACAACTCCCATCACTCCCAGTCACCATGGCCACTGATGGTAGATGAGGGGAGTTGCAGCCCAACACATCTGGAGGGCTCCAAGTTGAGTAAGGCTGGTCTTGCTGGATGACCATGCCCTGGTTTGGAACTGGTTTTGCTGGGCCATTGTCACCATTGGGCTTAAAAGCTATGTCATGCCATTTGTGATTTTAGGAGCTCGATGAAATTAAGAGGTCAGGATTCCGCTGCTTCCAGAATATTGAGGTGGCTGTGAACAATGTCTTCCTCTGGAAGGGACTTTTGGTGCCGGTGAGTTCCGGGAAGCTGGGGAAATGGTAGGGCCTGAATGGGCTGAAATCATAGTGTGCTAAACAGGGTGTTAGGTAGAGTTGCTGCCTCAGGCGACATATCTGGTGCAGCATTAAAGTTCAGTGAGGTAAAAGAACATAAGAAGAGTCCTGCTGGATCAGTCCATCATTCTGTTCCCACAGTGGCTTGACAGCCACTTATGGGAAACCCACAAGTAGGACATGAGTGCAATTTCTGTGACACGTGGCGATGGCCACCAACTTGGATGGCTTTAAAAGGGGATTGGACAAATTCATGGTGTTGAAGGCTATCAATGGCTACTAGCCTTGATGGCTATATGCTACCTCCAGTATCAGGAGTCATATGCCTATGTACAGCAGTCACTGGAGAACATGGGTGGGGGGGGGGCATTATTGCACTTGTGTCCTGCTTGTAGGTTTCCAATAGGCAGCTGGTTGTTCTCTGTGTGAACAGAATGCTGGACTTGATGGATCCTTGATCTGATCCAGCATGACTCTTATGTTGACACTCCCCCTCATGTTCCCCAGCAACTGGAATACAGAGGCATACTGCCTCTGATCCTGGAATGTTATATAGCCAACCGGACTAGTAGCCACTGATAGCCTTCTCCTCCATGAATTTGTCCAATCCCCCTTTAAAGCCATCCAAATAGTGAATTGTACGCTTCCTTTTATCAGTTTTACTGTAGAGAGGATAGATTTTCCATCAGAGGCACTGGAATATCTTGAGTTAGTGCCAGAAATGGAACAGGAAGGGACTCTGTGGGGTTGGGCTCTTTATTTTTTTAGCTCAGTTCTTAGAGCGGCACCACTCTCTCGTAACTTAATATGAACTTGTGCCTCTTCCTGCTGTTGTGCCCAGGATGACCCTCCGTACAATAAAGGTGCCTTCTGGATTGAGATCAGCTTTCCGAATGAATATCCCTTCAAGCCCCCCAAGGTGACTTTCAAGACTAAAATCTACCACCCCAACGTGGATGAGATGGGTCGGGTGTGCCTGCCAATCATCAGCACTGTGAATTGGAAACCTTTCACAAAGATAGACCAAGGTATGACTAGGAGAGAGGTGCATCGTGGAGTGTGGGGAGAGTGTGTGTTGCACTTATGACAAGGATGAGCAACTTGTGGCCCTCCAGATGTTTTACCTTACATTCCCATCAGCCTAGCCAACTGAGCTAATGGGTTGGAGAATGTGAATTGTAGACCATCTGGAGTACATCAAGTTGCTCATGTGATGGCGTGATCAGGGCTGCTGAGTTTTCTCTCTGCTTTAGGGTGTTAAGTTACACCTGTTTCTGACCCTCCTGCCCTTTTCCTTAGTGATCCAGGCACTGATAGCATTGGTGAATAAGCCTGAACCAGAACATCCGCTGCGTGCCAGCCTGGCCAAGGAATTCACTGAGGATCACAAGCGTTTCCTGTCCAATGCAGAAGATTACACCTGCAAATTCAGTGAGAAGCGGCCACCGTGCGAGTGATCTGTCCACCTCAACCAGTGCCTCCCCAACTTCTCTGCCTTCCTGTTTCACTAGTTGGCAGGAGAGTTTTCCATTTATGCACAGTCCTGGTGGGACAGAAGGTGTGTGGCACTAAGACCGCCACTCCCACAATTGCCTGTCCACAAAGTAACAGATTTAATGGAATCCTGGATTGCTCTGGCTCTTGACATGCAACTCTGAGACTAGGGGAGCAGGTCTCAGGGGGACATGGCATTTGGTGTCTCTACTTGAGAACTGGTGCAGTTTCATTATCAGAGGCTTCTTCCTTGCATTGGGTAGCCTCTCTCTCCTGCTCCCCCACCAAGCATTCTGATCATTTTGCTTTGCACTTTAAACCCCTCTGCTGTTAACATTCCCAGGGAAAAGCAGAGACGGATCAAGACACAAATGACATTCTTTAGTTTGACTCAGACCTTCTCTCCGTTTTGAGCTTTTGAAATAGGAAATGAGGTGGTGACCTGCCAGGAAGTGTCTGTGACAGGAGCAGGCAGAGACATGGAGCCAGCACTGTTGCCAACAATACGTTGTTAAAAAATATTTTTTTCCTGTAAAATATGCCTTAACAGCTCAGTCCTAAGTGCCAGCATGTAAACATTAATAATAATTATAATAAACTCTTCATCCTACTACAGCTGAAGGTCTCCATGGCACCTCGTCTTTTTCATCCTAACTGCTGTACTCACTGTTAGGTTTACCTGACCCATATTGGTGAAATGAGATTCTGTTCTTTATCAACAAAGAGGTAAGTTTTATGAGGATACAGTTGCCCTTGTCTTGTAGGTATCAGGCTATAGAATTGTGATTTACTTGCCTAGGGTCATGCATGAAGTACAAGGTAATATCAATAATAGGTTCCAGGCTTTGTTAAAGGATATGTAGTCTAGGATTCACCAGGCCATAGTCCTACAGAATATGTATTCAGCACCAGGACGCTGCCCGGAATGTTTGAAGCGGCAGTGGAATGCCTTCCCTTCACTAATGAAAAAGCGCAGCTACTCACAAATACATCCGGGCTTAGAGGGAGCATGATTCCCATGCAGACATGGATCAGGTTGCATGTGCCCTATAGTTTTAAACAATTCTAAGAACATAAGAAGAGCCATGCTGGATCGGACCAAGAGTCCATCTAGTCCAGCACTCTGTTCACACAGTGGCCAACCAGCCGCTGACCAGGAACCTGCAAGCAGGACATGAATACAACAGCACCCTCCTTCCCATGTTCCCCAGCAACTAGTGTATATAGGCTTACTGCTTCTGATACTGGAGGTAGCATATAGCTATCAGGACTAGTAGCCATTGATGGCCTCCTCCATCAGGAATTTATCCAACCCCCATTTAAAGCCATCTAAATTGGTGGCCATCACTACATCTTGTGGTAGTGAATTCTATAATTCAACTGGTGCATATAGGCTTACTGCCTCTGGTGTGCCTGGCCTTTATTTTCAAGGACAGCTGTTTACACTGCCTCTCTGGGAGCTCGTCATTGTGAAAGGGTGTCAAACTGCAGTTGCCAAAACAAAATACGGCAGACTTGACATGACTTCTTATAGTTGTGTTTTAATGGATCTAGTGCTTTGCAGGGAGAAGTATGATTGAAGCATGGGCTGGAGGAGGTTTTGCTAAGAGAATGGGATGTGGAATTGGTGGTTGTAACTGCTAGAGTGACTTGCTTGTTCAAAGCTGCACCTGTTTGGGATAGATAGATGCTATCAGTTCTGCTTCCATGCAGGTAAGTTGGCTGAAGATGATGGTCGTGCTTGAATGAAAAGAGCTAATTCTTTTCCTGCCCATCTCAAAAGCACACTGGCACAAAGTCTTTGTGTAGCAGAGTTTAGTGTTAGAGAAGCTAAGCTACTGTGGTTGGATCCAGTGCAGTACTCAAGAAATTGCAGAACAGAGGCCCTCTTCTCAGGGTACATCCCATGCTGCTTTCTCCCTGAAAAGCAAACAAACAAAAAATTCTGAATTTGAACTCTCTTTATCCTTTCAAAACATACACAAGTGTGGCAAGATGATTCCGAGCACACCTTCCCAGGCGCTGCTGTGGTTTTTGGAGTAGGGGTGGCAAACTCAAATGGGTTGGAGGGCCAACTTCACTGGCCAATCAGATGCATGGGGGCCACACCCATAATTTTGCATCAACTCCGCACTCTGTCTCTCTCTCTCTCACACACACACACACACACACGTGCTAATGAGTGAGGGGTCCAGTTGTAGGACTAGTGCTTAGCCATGTGTCCTTTTCCCACATTTTGCCTGCCAATGTCCCTTCACCAGTACTTCCCACAGCATGGGCATTGTCCTTCAGCCCACAACCCACTATTTAAGCAGACTTCCCACAGGCCATTGCTAGTCCTCCAAAATCCCCTTGCATGCCAAAACAACAATGCCCTCATCCTGCACCCCAAAAGAACTGCCTCCCCAATCCAGTCAGCCTTAACATCCTTGTCACTGCAGTCTCCTTTTCCACTGACCGAAGACCAACAACCGCACACCTTTTCTCCTTAGCTGCAGATGACATTCTCCTTGATGCTTAGGTTGCTAACCTAAAACGAAGGGGTGTGTATGTGTGAGGGGACTGTGAGACACGCAGCAACAACTGGTGGCTCAGCCCTGTTCTATTCAGGGCCTCATTCTCAAGGGCTAAAGGTGGCTCGGCAAGTTGTGAGAGGTTTGATGGGGGTGCCGTGGGTTTCAGTGGGAACTCCAAAGGACCTTATCAGGATCCAGGCCTTATGACGGACAGCCTGGGATAAGCCATTGCTCTTTATAAGAACGCAAAGAAGAATCATGCTGGGTCAGATCAAAAGCTGATCAGTCTGGCCTTCTGTTTCCATGGCAGCCAACCAAGTTGCCCCAATGGGAAGCTCACAAGCAGGACATGAGGGCAAAACACTTTCCCACTGTTGTCCCTGAGCAACTGGTGGCTGTATGCTGTCCTGAAAGACGCACATAACCATCATGACTAATAGCCATTGATAGCCTGTCCCCCATGGACGTGTGTAATCCTGTTTCAAAGCTGTTTAGGTTGGTGGCCATTATGACTTTTTGCAGTAGTGAATTCTGCAATTTAACTATCGACCAAAAGCCAAAACTCTCTGGGTGGTTCATAAAAATTAAGACCTCAAAATGCAAGGTGGTAAAACAATATTAAAATTTTAAACCGAGTAAAACCGAAGTTATGTGCTAACTGAAGAAGTGCTTCCTTTTATCTGTCCTTAATCTCCCACCATTCAGCTTCACTGGATGATTCAACGTTCTACTATTATGAGAGAGGGAGAAAAATGTCTCCCTGTCTACATTCTCCACACTATCCGGGGCATCACACCTACTTTTTTTTCCTGCTTTGAGTCCGCGGTTTTCCTCCTTAGCGAGTCTCGCGCTGGGCACTTGCACGTCTGTGTGGTGTTGTGCTATTTCAGCTCACGTATCTTTTCACCTGTATCGCTACTATGCTGGCGAAATCTCCTGCCCTGCCCCCTACGTTCTCTTTCCCCCTGCAGTTAATTTTTTATATATATATTTTAATATATTTTTTATTTCTGTGCAAATACAATAGTATGGCAACCTGAAACTATGCAATTACGGTAAAACAACACACTGTGCTTTCCCCTAAGATCATATTAAACATATATTAAGTGAAGAGAAAGTATTACAATTAGCTTTTGGAGAAGTTTGTGGTCAATGTTGGCACATTGTTCAGGTCAGGAAACCTAGACGTGCCTACTCAGGAGTAAGAACCATAGAGTTGAATGGGACTGAGTCCTGGGCACTGGCGGCAGTGGCCTCGCTCGCCTTCTCCACGGGGTGTTCGGGTGCCCTTTCTCCCTCCCCCTTCATTATTATTATTATTATTATTATTATTATTTATTTATTTATATAGCACCATCAATGTACATGGTTAAGCAGTTGAGCGGAGAACCATCCCACCCTCCTCTTTTGTCAGCGAGACCGCCCTTCGACACACATGCCCCCAACAAAAAATGGGATGGTCCGATATAGCGCAAGGTCAGCAATACATGGGATGGAGGAGCGGCTTTATTGCACACTGAGGGGAAAAAGCGGACTTTCCCCACTCCAAAATAAGACAGAAAAGGGAGGGGAAGAGGAGAGATGAGCACAGGACAGGGACGACATCATGCGAGTACTGTACTGCAAAAACACATACTAGGCATGGCGAGAATGGGATAAATCGCTGGTGTGATGGAGCTCAAGGCATAGTTTTATACACCCCTATCCTACTCCTTGAACGATTTCAGCCACATAACCCCTTCAGATGTTTCAAATTGAAAATGATGGTATGGCACAAATGTTTAATACAAAAAATAGTGACTAAAATTGCACACTGAAGGCAGTATCATCTGTGTCAATCAGTTAGTGCAAATGACATGACACTAGTGAAAACTAGGTTCTGAACTATGTGCAAGAGGAGAAAACAGCTAAAGTTATGTTTGCGCAAACACAGTTGCGCATTATGCTTGTACAACCCGCCGTGCAACTGTTTGTGCAAGCATAATGGGCAACTGCTTGTGCAATTGAAAGATTCAGCGGAGCTCCACTAGCGCTATTCGAGTTTGTGGAATGCCACTTTTGGTCCCAGGGCATGGTCTGAAGGCACAGGAGGCAGCTACTTTGCTGAAGCTAAACAGGTTTGGGTTTGGTCAATGCTTGGAGGGGAGACCACCAGGGACATGCACGTAGACACCTTGAGTTTCACAATGGAAGAAAGGTGGGATATAAATGCATCATCATCATCATCATCATCATCATTATTATTATTAAACAAATCGCTCAGAGAGCTTTGGCTATGGGGCGGTATATAAATGTATTAAATGTAAGTTGTGTTGATTCCTGTACTAACGTTGTTCCCCACCTCAATCCAAAGGGAGAGGCGGATAAGAAATAAATTATTATTATTATTATTATTATTGTTATTATTATTATTTAAAATAACAATAAATACAGCCCTCAGATTGGTCAAAACTGAGTAATAGATATAGCTCTCACCTTGTCTCCCCTTCCTATCAGCTACTGTCCACTACCAGAGGACAGGTCTTCACAATTTCTAGGTAAAACCCTCTCTTGGTGTGGAAACCCACGGAGCCTCCCTCACCTGTCCCACCAGACTTCCCTCTAGTTTCCAGTTGGCCTTGAGCATAAGCCTGCCTTCCATTCTTATTTCTGCTTGGTCTTCACTAGCCCTTTCTCCACCAGGCTGCGATAAAGTTCCTGGATGTAGGTGTAGATGCATTTGTTGTCAGGAACCTTCATGCGCACCATGTCATCCACCTCCAGAAGCTGTGCACAGTCGGCGTGCTTCCTGGGGAGAGGTGATCAAAGTGCAGTCAGGTTAGCTGGATACCTTTTGCCTCAGCCTCACTGAGTCTGCAAGGCACCTCTTGAGCCAAGACCTTCATACCCCCCCCCCCCACACACACACATTAGTCAAGCTCAACTTTGGAGAATTGGTCCAGGATGGAAGGGAAATGCACTCTGACCCAGGGGAAGGCAACCTGGCCCCGGGCTTGATGGTAGTGCTTTGGCACCGCAAGGAGCCTGGCTCCCTCCCACACTTGCATTCCTTCCCAACATCCACATGGGAAGGAATGCAAGTGTGAACTTTCACTGTGGCACTGAGCACTGGGAGGGATGGGGCAGGAACAAGGCAGCCAGAGGAAGACGAGGAGAGGGACGCCGGGCGCCCGAACCACCTCTCCTCCCTCTGACCTCTGTCTGGCTGCCTGTTCCTCCTCCCCCCCCCCCCGTTTTTTAAAAAAATATTTTTACAGGCGTGGGGCCCGCTCCTCTCCTCCCCCTCTTTCCATTGTTGTTGTTATTATTTACTATGGGGCACAGGGCTCTCCTGGAGGTCCGCCCTCTTCCTTGTTCAGCCCATGGTGACCAATCAGGGGGCGCCATTGGCTGTGACACACCTCCACAAACAAAAATGTCAGGGTAAGTGACTGACTTTTTTTCAGCAGAGTTTTCAGGGTTTGCCCCCGGAAGGCTTCGAAATGGTGGCTTCATCATGTAGATGACCTGCCGCTACTGCGAAGCCACCCCGGGGCAAACTCTTTATGTAGACATGCCCAGTAGACATGTCGAGATGTTTTGGACAGTGATTGCTCACTGAAACAAACACTGGCCTACCTTGAAGGGCTGTATAAAGTATTAAGTACTTGTTTTATCCTTCAGGAGCTACATTAACCTGTGAAGGAGAGGGTTCAAACCATGTGGGAAACAAAGATGCCCTTTGTAGAGTAACCAGCATAAAGACTGATTCTGGGAACGGTAGGGGGCGTCACCAGACCAGTGGAGAAAGGAAAGGCAGCCAAATAAATCAAATATAGGTGCCACATCTCCGTTGATTATATCCCTCAGAACTCCAGGAGAACTAACCTCTGTGGTTTCTGGGATACAGAATAGTTCTCCTTACACCTTTTCCATCCTCTTGAGGTACATGGAAGAAACTAGATCAGCCTTCAGAGGTGGGATTCCCCTGTTAATGCACCCTTGTATTTAATTAATTAGATGACCCATGGCTTAGATTAAGGGTAGTCAACCTGGTGCCCTTTAGATATTTCGGACTACCATTCCCAGAATCCCTGACCATATTGGAACTGATGCGAGCCAAAGTGCCCTTTGCCAGTTGCTGTCCCCCTTGGACAGGAATAACCTGGCAACTGTTATGCTCTAATGACATCTAGGTTTGACTACTGCAATGTGTTATACATGGGGCTGCCTTGGAAAATTTTTCAGAAACTTCAAAATTGGTCCAAAATACTGCTGGTAGATGGATGACTAGGAGGGGCTGGATGGAGTATATTTTGCCAGTGTTTAAAAGATTTCACTGGCTGCCAAGCCATTTCCAAGCATAATACAAAGCCCTGCAGCTTGCTTTTAACGGAGCTGTACGTGCCTTGGATAGCTGGAGGACTTCCGATTATGAACTTATCTTTATCGCGTACCAAAATGTCCAACCTCTACTGCTCTGTTCATGTGTTTCACGTGGTTTTGAACTGTTATTAATGTTATTTTTTGTAAGCTGCCAAGGTGTGTGTGTGTGTGTGTGTGTGTGTGTGTGTGTAAAAATCCCTTCAATACATAACTTTACTCATTTACTGTAGTAAACGACAGTTTGTACTACCCAGGGCTGCTGTGGAAATGTGTGGCTCAGCTCTAAGACCCAACCCGCCCTATGGTGGTGGTGGTGCCCTGGGGGTCTTGGAATGGAGGAGACACTCACTCGGCAGTGGAGAAAGCCAGGTCAAAGTTCTCTCTGCGATTGGCTGGGTCCAGAGCTGCGTAATCAAACGCATCTGGGAAGAACTTGTGGATGAGGGCGCAAAAGGCCATGCCGCTGCTCCAGCTGGTGGAAAAGTTCTGGATGTCCACATGCTGGGAATGAGAAAAAGAAACATTAGCTGGGAGGGACTCACCTTTCCCCTCTCTTTCTGCTTTCTCTTACATACATGTACACACATACACACACACATTGCCGCTGCAATATAAGAGGCATATCTGCACTAGTTTGCGGCATTATTATGGATAATCACATTTCACACCATTCCTTTCCTCCTAGCGTCTCTGGGTCACATACATGGAATGAGCTCATCTTTATCTTTGCATCCATCCTGTGAGGTTCTTTGGGCTAAGGCAGGGGTGCAGAACCTCAGGCTCGGGGCCGAATTTGGCCCTCTGGGGTCTCCTAGATGGCCACGCCCCCTTCCATTGGGCCCACTCGCTTTCCCCAATCACTGATCATGTGTTGGGTTCTTCACTTTTGTGCTGTTTCTCCTCATTCTAAAGGGTTGGAAGGCCTCCCCTAAGGCCTAGCTGCTGGCAGGAAGAGCTTGAAACGGAGCTATGCTGGTCTTTTGGCCCTGGTCCATCTTGCTTTTAGCCCTGCTCACCAACAGAATGTGGCCCCCGAGAGCTTCTCCAAAATGGAATTTGGCCCTCAAGCTGAAAGAGGTTCAACACCCTTGGGCTAAGGGAAAGGGAATTGCATCCCAGGCCATCAAGTGAGCATCAAGGCTGAATTGGAATTTGAACATTCTAAACTTTATCAACCTCCAGATGTTTTAGACTACATCTCCCATCATCCCTAATTGGCCAGAAATGCTTGCTGGGAAAGATGGGAATTGTCAATTACATTTGTAGGGCCCCGGGTTAGTGAAGGTTGAGCTGAACCAATATTTTTGCCAGTGCTCTGATTTCAGACTTATAAACATGCACCTGTCTGCACAGTAGCTTTTTAATTTATATTTAGCTGATCTTCTAGCTGTTCTTGTACCGATACAATCTCATCCACCAAAAATAGGCTTAACAAAGGTTTCAATTCTACTCTACGCAGACGATGCGGTACTCATATCGCAAACCTGCCTGGATCTAAAGCGTCTAATGAATAGCTTTGCGGCCTTTTGCCAAAATAACAGCCTTTCAATTAATTATCAGAAGTCCAATGTTCTGGTTTTTTCTAGGAGGAGGGTTACCTTTCCCTGGTCAATAGGGGGGGGGGTAAAAATCAACCAGGCCAACTCGTACAAATATCTAGGCTTATGGTTTAATGAAACACTAAAATGGATTACTCATAATAAATATGCTAAAGCTAGGGCAGAGAACTTAATCGGGGCACTTTCTCGTTTTTTTCTCTCCAGGGGTGGGCAATACATTCCAGCCGCCACTCAGGTCTATAAAGCAAAGGTGGTGTCCCAATTTCTATTTGGTGCCCCGATATGGCTTCCTCTTTATAAGAACTCACTGGAAGGTGTCCAATCTTCCTTTCTAAGGCTAATATTTAGAGTCCCAAGATCTGTTGCTAGTGCAGTCTTAAATCTGGAAGTTGGGTTGAGTACCCTAAAATGTATAGGGTGGATACATACACTCTATTTCTGGCTGTGTTGCAATTTAAGTCCTGTCCCTAATTCGCTCACCTCCATGGTCTGGACGGACTCTTATAAATCTCCATGGGTGAAAGCAGTTCAGCTAAAACTTACCACCATAGGGCTCTCCCAAGACCACCTGTTATCCCTGGACCTGGGTAGCGCCAAAAGGATCATTAAGCAGAGACTCCTGGATATTGATACTCAGGAACTACAGCAAGCTGCACGGGGCCCATGTTCCCCGTATGCCTTGGGGCTATGGGATCACGACCAAAATAGTGTACCTCTGTATTTAGGCTGGTTATCTATACCCAAATATGGGCGGGCATTTTCCCTAGCAAGGCTCAATGCTATGCCTTCTAGGGTAATGGAGGGCAGATTTGGGAAAGTCCCACTATCAGATAGATGCTGCCCCTGTAACTACGAGGAGGTGGAATCTATCTCCCATGTATTATTCAACTGCAGCTTCTATCAGGAGGCAAGAAAAGCCCTTATCCATCCTTTCACACAACGATTACCTGGACGATCGTCCATGACCCTTATGTCGGTCCTTTTACAGGGTCAAGATAAGCATGCCACTGAACAAGTCGCTAAATTTCTTAATCACGCAATCCTTACCAGATCAGTTATGGTGGCAGGATTTTCCTTTGCTTCTAGCACAGAATTTTAAGGAGGCTCATGTAATCATACTCTGTTTTAATTTCATGTATTTTAAATATTTATTATGTGTTTTTATATGTGTTATTGGTCTGTTGACTGCAATAAAAGGAATTGAATTGAATTGAATTGAGTACCTGGCATCACCATGGGCACGACACTATGTAAAACTGTGCTGGTTGGGAAAGGTGGATTTCCTTCACTTGGTCACCTTGATAATGGGCTTCATCACAAGTAATTTCCCTCCCTACTTTGCCATCACATTTTTTTTACCTCCGATGTATAAGCGCGTCAAGCTTATGGTCCCTTTCACCTGAATACGCTGCTCTTTCACTTGTTTGCTCTTCCACTCCGCCTCTTCTCTTTCTCCCTCCAGTTCATTGGTTGTTCCTCCCCCCCATTTAACAAGACAGGTCCTGTCAGATGAGTGCTTCAACCAGACTGCCTTTCTGCCCAGCAAAAATGGAACAACCCTTTAGTCTGGCTCTTTGGAGGCATTAAGGGAGTACAATCCTGTCTCTGCAGCGATTCAGCCATTGTACGTTTTTTTTTTAAAAAAATGCTTTTGAGCCTGGGATGCAAAGTTTGGGTTTTCTACTGAGGTTTGGAGCTGGCTGCTGGGAGAGATCACTTTTCCCTGTCAGGACCTGATGCAATCCATTCAAGTGAACAGCCAGACTCCCGTCACAGCACACACACCCCAACAAAGGAAAATGTGGGATTACAGCACTACACAGAGGTTTAAGGGCGCATTAAACGCACTTAGGGAAAACAATCCAGACTTTAGGCGTTCTAGGAAAAGACGGAAAAGGCTGGGGAAGAGGAGGGGGTGTCAGCAGGACATGCACAGCGTCATGTGAGTACCATGCTGCAAATCTGCACACTGGGCATGGCAAGAGTGCACTAAAACACTGGTGTAATGGATCCCAATGAGTTGTAGGAATATTTTTAATTACTGCTTTGATACAGAAGCCCAGATGTCAACAATCTAATTGAACTTGAAAGAGGCATTAATGTTTGTTTGAAATTAGTGCTAAAGTATTGACTCCGATTAGCCTTCTCCAACCTGGGGCCCTACAGATGTGTTAGACTACAATCTCCATCAGCCACATTAGTTCTATCATTCCAGTAAAAACAGTTTTGCAATAGAACAAGATGTGTTGATCTAAAAGAACAAAAAGTGTGGCTAGAAATCCCATGAATCAGACATTGTGGCTGCCACCTTTGGGGAGGGAAGATCACAGGTTTGGTTTACATGTTTCTGTTGATTTGTGTTTCGTGAGATTGCAGTGTTCTCATACTGTGTGTGAGAGAGACAACACTGCTATTTTGACAAACTGCAAAATATATGTGAGGGTGCTAGACATGTGAATAGTATCAATATAGCCTGAGAGACATCCTATTTCCACTGAACTATAATCCAGCGTGTAGGTAGATGTAAAGAAACAATAACACTTAGCCTTTATATAGTGCTTTTAGAATGTGCAAAGTGCTTTGTGTTCATACATTCAGGGCATTAAATAACTGTGCAACGCGTCGCCTGCAGCATTGTGTGCCGCTTAAAGTTTTCTTTTTAGGAGTAAGTAGCAAAGGTATGTGTGTCCATTTTGACTCAGGACTGCAGTGTTCTGCGAGCAGAGGTTTACTCCTTTCTTGCTGTAATCCTGATGCCAACTGCCCCCCTGCGTTGCAATGGTTGCCATTCTGGTAACTAACGTTTCATATTTTAAATGTTGTATATTTTAATTTTATGTCTTTTACTGTACATAGTTTCTGAAAGGTGCCTTTAGTGACTCTTAAATAAAACAATATAATATCCAATATTGCACATGAGAAAGGGGAGAGTGAGGCTAGGGATACAGTGGCTAGGTAGGGTAAGCTTTGAATCAAGAACTTCCTGGCAACAGTACACAAAAAAAGTGGTCGATACTTATCTAATTCTCAGGAGCTGCTATTCTGCTGCAGCCTCCATCCAGGCCTTTGCTACTGTTAACAACTCACCTGTGTGTAGCGAGCTATCCACACTGGGGCCAGAGACATGGAAGACAACGGAGCCTAGAAGTGTCCCTGGTGATGCCTGCAACATTATATCAAACCAAAGAGGGTAAAGCCAATCTGGACAGGTTGGTAGCAGCACCAGTTTACTGGTGGGTGTTGGCCCAGGTCCGTGGTCTGAAGCTTGGATGGTGGAGCTCCTCCAGTTAGATATCCTGAAAGCTCACTCCTGGGCATGTTTAATTTGAAGTAAGGCCCACTGTGGTCAATGGGACTAACTCCCATGTTAAGTGTGCATCGGAGTGTGGTCTTAATGTCTCCAAAAGCTACTTATCTGCATAAACCTTTCTCCAGTGGCATTAACGGTGCCATTCCCTACCCCCTACGGAAGTAGATATGCCTACTTTATTCCAGGGCAATAGTGGTGTCATGAACCAAAAGAGCACGTGTTGAGCAAGTTCCCATTTTCACAGTTTATGTCAATGTCTTACTTCATAGCCGCGGGTCTTGGCTCGGCACCACTCTAGCAGCATAGTCTTCACAGTGTTTGCCCCTCCTGTCCTCTTGATGTTGGGGGCAGGGCCAGTTGCAGCACTTTTGGGGGAGGAGGATTGTGGTAGGGAGATGAGAGAGAGATAAGGAATAGGTGGAAAACAAACAAACAAGGCATGCTTCTTAAGAATGCACAGAGCACATGGGATTCAGCTGATTTAATTCACATCTTCTAATTCTTTTCTACTGTGTAGCAATTGGGAGAGAGATCTTCCTGGTTGGGATCAATGCCCAATATCTAGTCTGGTTGTGCAGATGTCAACCTACTCAGCAATTTTCCCAAGAGAAAACTCTTTGTCAGGGCCACTCTACGTCTGAGGGGGCCCTGGACAAAGTGTCCCATGGGGCTCCAACTCTGCTATCAGGGACCTGGTTCACACATCACGGTAAGCCATTGTGGTCCGAGATGTGTGCTGGCCACCATTTTGAATGTCATGCGTTCAAAACCCTTGGATAACCCTAGAACATTGGACTACATAACCCTAGAACAATTTCCAACAATGGGTGTGTTCAGAAGACACCTTAAACCCTGGTGGTTAAGCTTTTCGTTAAGCAGCAGGGTTTAAGGGGTCTTGTGTGATGCATTTTGCTAAACCCTGCTCACTCACTAACAGTCAGACCGTCTGCAGCAGGGTTAGCGGCTCTAACCATGGCTTAAAGTGTGTTGTGTGCAACAGCATGGCTTGTGGTTAGTGCTAACCCCAGAGAACCACAGTTTTGCTAACCACAGAGCCTGAAGTGTCATCTGAACAGGCCCAATGTTAGGTTGTGGCATTGTGGGAAATTAAAAGGGTGGCTAGATCTATCCACCTGGTGCTGCATGGAGTACCAGGCTAAAAAAAGAAGAAGAATTAAGATGGTCCAAGGGTCGGCATTGGCTGTGGGGCCTGCTAGAGCACTGGAAACCTGGCACTTGCCCAATGATGCCAGTCCTGCTCTATCTTACCTTTCTTTAACATGTAGCTATCTCTTCCATAATGCTTTGCCGAGCTTCTCCCCCACCATTTTAGGCTGTGCAATGACCAGAAAAAGTAGTAGGATCTCGGAGCAGTGCATATCTGGCTGTGTACAAATGCACCATTTCATGGAAACCTAAAACTACTAAAATTGGCATCCTAGTTTCCTTACCTGAAAATAAGTTCCATTGACTCCAGTGGCAGAGATTTCCAAGTAAATGTTTGTGAGATTAGGCTGTAAACCTGCTCCTGCTGTCGTCTAGTTATTTTGATGGTAGCATGCCTGCACTCTCTGCAAGGTGGGTGCAACACCTGTGGAGCATGTTTGCCATAGGGCAATGAAGAGAGAGAGATTCAGAGTTTCAACAGAGGGGCAGACACAGGCTTACCCTCCAAATTTCTCCATAATGGCCTTGCGGGACTGAGCTCTAGGCGGCACGCGGGGCCTTGTTATCTCCCTCCTGTCAAATGTAGGCCTCTTCTTTTTCTCCTTGGTAGCAGCTGCTTCCTCAGGTGCAGGTTGTTGCTCTCGGTTCCCTTTTGGGCCTGCTTCGATACTGAGAAACAAAAGCAAAGCAGAAACAGGTATGAGAGGCACAGGATGAGACATAGCAGTAAAAAATGGACATATGCGCCAACTCTTAATACAGTGATGGGGTTTGCACATAATGCTAAGCTATATTTGGGTTGTTGAATTATGTATTGTTATGATGTGTGAGCCCAACCATGGTTTGTTAACCACAAAAAACCCAGAGAAAGAACCCATGGTTTGTTGCTGGGTTGTGGACTCGGGTTGTTAAAACCGAGGGTTGTCGTTATGTGCGAACCCAGAACAATTGGCTGTTCATGGGTTGTTTTGTCAGACTACAGAGGCGGCAGGTAAGAATGGTAAAAAAACAAAGAAGCAGCTGTTCTACATGCCAGTATTACAGCGCTACAAAGGCATTTCAGATACAGGGAATGAGTGGGTAAAGGAAGGAAACAAATGACCCAGAGACTGAGAAAAGAAATTGTCTGCCAGACAAACCTTGGGTAGGGCAACAATCCATTAATTAAATAAGCCATGGGTTAGTGAACCAAGTCAGAGGCTCTCAAAATGTGAAAAAGAGAGGCAGGGATGGTAGCCAACCAAAGGTGTTCCTGACCACTCTGAGAAGTGTCCTATCAAACCTGTTGACTGCCAGTTCCGGGGACGTGTGTGTGTGTTAACATTGAAGTGATTCTCTATTGTTACAGTTTCTTTAACCTTTAGACCTCAAGCCTCTACGTGGCCATGTTTCCGTCCTTTTCCTGGGCCCAAAAGAAGAGTGAATTTGCCCATTTAGCAGTCTGCTGTCATTGTTTTCTACTCGTTATGCTGAAATATATTTTTATAACATTTTAAAGTATCTCATTATGACAGTTTAAGAAGCTGTGTTCCACTATTTTAACAAGGATTATTTGGGGACTAATAAACCAATAAACTTTTATTCTGGAACTTAGAAGAAACATCGTGAGAGCATCTGCTTATCAGCTCGTCTTTGTCACCACGCTCAATGTTGAACTTTGACTCCTGTGTGTTTCCCCCACAGTGGTCAGGGATGCTGCCGCCCACCTTGCCAGTGAGCCAGGGTTGCTCTTAGAGACTGTCTCACCTGGCGGTGTCCCCAGGGGCAGCTTCTGGAACTGTTGGGCTTGAAATGGTGCCACCTAGATGGAATTACAGAAAGTTGTACAGTTAAAAATCTCACCCATTTTGGAATTACATAGAAATGATGTATACAGAAGGGAATTAACTGTGACTGAACATATCCTAGGGTTCTCCATCACTCTCCTCAGAACTGGCAGGGGCCCTGTCCCCAAGCTGTGCTATGGTTAGAGAAATGTGAATGAAGGTTGGGAGGGAAATCACCTCAGAGGGGAGCATGCAGTCATACAGGAAGCTCCAGTATTCAGGAAATGGAGCTTCTTTGTGTTATCAGTTCTATCTACAGAAAGACGAGGGCTAGAAACATGCTTTTTGTTTGTGTAAAATGGAAGGTGAGTTTCTTGGGATTCCGTGCCAGTTGCCAGAGTCTGTGCCAGGTACTGTTTCAAGCAATAAATCAAGAATGCCACCACAAACAACAATCTGAAATGTATTTTGCATTACTACCCAATCCTCAATGTGCTGAATTGCGGTTTCCTCACCTGTTTCTGAGGTTTTCACGCTTGTGGGGCTTTGTGGACTTTCATCAGGGGAACTGGGAGAGAATTCCGGCCAAAATTCTTCTTCTTCCTCTGGTTCCAGTGAGAGGGGCTCATTTGAAGTACTGTCAGTTTGGCCCTTTACGCATAAGAGAGGAGGAGGGACAAATTGAAATTTGTTTTAAATGTAGTATTGTATGTTGCCTTGAGGCCAGGGGTGATAAGACAGAGGGAAAATCTTATAAATAAATCAAGGCATAGGAATTGTCTGTTTTGGGTTGTTGGATAGGGGTATTTCAGCAGGCTAAGGTAGGGGGATTAATTCTATTCCAGCAGGCTAACTTGAGGGAGAGCTGGGTTGTTCTACCGTCCCTGCTTAAAGAGTTAATTTCCTCCTCTTTCCACCCCATTCCTTTTTCCTTGTGTGCCCTGTCTTTTAGAATTTAAGACTCTGGGCAGGGGCTGTTTAACTGGTTATTTTATGTCACTCTGGGAGCCTTTTTGACTGAGGAGCAGCAGGAAGAGACCTCAAATAAATAAATAATTTGCCTCCTTGTTTACCCTTTTCTGAGTGTATTCTTATCTGAATGTTCAAAGTTTCCCAGAAACTGTTTGAATCTAGGGCATCTTTACAAATTGCATTGCTTACCTGGGGCATTTCTCCTTCCTCTTTTTTGGCACAATTGTTATGGGCTTAATTACATGGACAGAGAGGGGCGATCACATGGTTTGATTTGACTACTTACCCTCTGTTTAGTTCTATTGTGACAGTGCTATCTAGTGGTAGAATATCCTGCTTTTTTCTTTCTTTCCAGATGTTACCACTGTAAAGTGGTTCATTTCATGACAGAATTTCCATTGGATGCCATAGGAGATGTCCTGGTCCTTCACAATGTCCTTTAAAAGACTCACAGACTTTTGTGAGTG
Organism: Elgaria multicarinata webbii; assembly: GCF_023053635.1. Taxonomy (NCBI): domain Eukaryota; kingdom Metazoa; phylum Chordata; class Lepidosauria; order Squamata; family Anguidae; genus Elgaria; species Elgaria multicarinata. The sequence goes on along the minus strand of NC_086172.1, from coordinate 79,607,595 downwards.
GGCAATCATGAGTGTGCAATAAATTGCTCATTTAGAGGAACCACTAGCATCTGAACTCCTATTATGATATACGAGGACTGCTCATCTGTTTACAAAGGAGGCACTTCCATGAAAAGGTGACTGAAATCGGTGGCTTACATACACAAATTGTGTTGGGGTTTAAAATTGTTGCGCTCCACCTTGGTGGCTTTTTCAGCAGATAAGACAGTACATAAATGTTAAATAAATAAATAAGAAAACCCTTCCCTCTAAAATCAGTCTTGCAGTTCTTCCATTTGGCTTCATATCTCAAAGAGCTGCAGTTCTTCCTGCCCCATTAATACTAGGAGTGTGCACGGACCCCCTCCCAGATCCGCTTCTCTTCCAGATTCACAACTTCTGGATCAGGTCCGCTCCACCTACGGTCTGCTCCGCTTCGCTGTGAAGCTCCGGATCCGGATTGGAGCTCCGCTTTCCCCCCATAGACTTGCATTAAAATCCAAAAAAGCCTACAACTTTTTTTCTGTTAATGTTAGAAACCTCAAACTCAGCACCATAATAGCTTATCCATGTATACACATGCATGCCAAGCCTCAAGCAAATCCAAGCATCCCCTGATTTTCGGAGAATTTTTGAAAATCGGACACCCCATTTTCAGAAATGGGATTTACTCCGACATTTTGACAGATAAAAACTTTGAAGCAAGCACCCTCACAGATGACATCTAGATCCACATTCATGGCAAGTTTCAAGCAAATCCCATCATCCCCTGATTTTTGGCAGGGGTTTAACCACTAAAGCATCACCCCTAACCCCAATTCACACCCCTTTCGATATCTCCGTCAATTTTCATGTTAGAAATGTCAAATTAGGTACTATGACAGCTGATCCATGGATACACGTGCATGCCAAACCTCAAGCAAATCCAAGCCTCCCCTGATTTTTGGAGGATTTTTGAAAATCGGACACCCCATTTTCAGAAATGGGATTTACTCTGACATTTTGACAGATAAAAACTTTGAAGTGGGCACCCTCACAGATGACATCTAGATCCACATTCATGGCAAGTTTCAAGCAAATTCCATCATCCTCTGATTTTTGGCGGGGATTTAACCTTTTAACTTACCCCAATTCAAGTCCCATGCTAGAGCTCCATCAATTTTCACGTTAGAAATGTTAAATTAGGCACCATGACAGCTGATCCATGTATACACATGCATGCCAAGCCTCAAGCAAATCCAAGCCTCCCCTGATTTGGGGGGGATTTTTGAAAATCGGACACCCCCGTATCTCAGGAATTTTTAAAGCTGTAGACAGCTCAATGGGCTTTATTCATGGCCATTTCAAAGGAAATCCCAACATTCCATGAATTAGGGAGTAGATAAACCTAAATATGAATCTTCTTCCACACTTGAAAAATTTATTTGGAACTTCAAAAAGTCTAAGTCATAAGTCAGGAAGGACTTATCCCCTGAGTCAAAGCAAGACACACACAAACCATCCCTGCGAGGTGGGCACAGAGGAGGAGGACAGGCAGCACTGGGAGCAAGCATGCCGGAGACTTATGGGCATGAACCACAAAGCCCCATCATGTAGTACAGCTCCCAGGCACCAGACGGGCAGAGAGGCAGGCAGAGATATGCCATAGATCTATGGAGGAGTCAGTCCCTGCAGATGCTCCACCACAAAAGCACCCAGGCGGAGGCGGGAAGGCAGGCAGGCAGCAGACATTTCTGGGGGCACAAGAAAGTGAGCCAAGAATTGTTTCAAAGCCAGTACTGCAAACCATTCCTGTGAGGCGGGAGCAGCACAGAGAGATGCCTTTTCTTTTGCATCCCATAACTAGGAGGCTAGGAGGATAAGAGTAAAGCTTTGCTTTGCTTCAGAGTTGATTGACTGCATTGTGATCATAGCCATTATTAAACAACAACAAAATAATGTTAATAAGAGCAGTAATAATTAATATTAATAGCAATAATAATAATAATAACAACAACAATAAGGAGTTGAACCACAATGAAAGCCTGCCTGACTTCACTGAAGAGGAAAAGCCAGGAGAGCTTGGGCTATGAGGTGTATAAATATAAAATGTAATAAATAAATAAATAAATAAACAAAGGAGAAGTGGAATTAAAAGCAGCAGTGTTGCTGAATAAACAACAAGAAGAATTTTTTTTAAAAAGGCTATGTCTTTTACCAGTAAGAGGAAAGTGGACGTGCCCAGGGGGAGGGGGATATGCCAATTTGACTGGCCCTAAGTAAATACCAGTCTTTAAGAAGCTACCTGACACTTCAACTCATGACAGGCATAGCTTCTCCAGTCTCCACTGGTTAATCTTTGGAGGGCTCTGATGACCCTCCAAGGGCAGGAGTGTGTGCACTGGGCACATCCACATGCCCTAGGGGACCTCATCCCCTTGCACCACATCTATTCAGTTGTTCACCAAGGTTAGGGTGGGTAGCAGTGCTGTGTTTCCTATCTGTTATTTATTTGCTTAGTATCTGATTTCAGGTTGTGTTTGTGCGTTTGGTGGGACTACTGTTTAAAAAAACACTGGGAAAAGTCCGTTCAGAGACTAAAAAAGAAAAGTTTCCCAGTATCCCAAGTTATTAAGTATCCCGTTTTGCTTATCCCCCCTCCAACTTTGGGATTGGAGGATGCTTCATCAGGTGATCATGATTGGGAGTTGAATCTGCCTCTCAACACTTCAAAAAGGTACCTCTCCCGCTTTTTTTACCCTATTTTTTAAAAAAATTATAGCAAGCAAACCACAGCACACAAAGTGCTGAAAATAGGCTCAAAATGACCCCCACCCACAACTCTCTAAGCACAGCTAGTTTCAAATAGCTTGAAAAACAAAAAAGTTATCCACTAATCTTTTCTGCAATGCAATCCTATGGGCAAAAAAATCCAAAATGGCGGGCGGAGCGCTCCACGAAAAGAGAAGCAATCCGCTTATGGTTGCTTCTCTTTGCCATGCTACTCCAGCCCCCCGATCCACTTCTCCTCTGCCTGTAGCGGAGGCGGATCACCCCAATCCGCTTCTGCTTCTCCGATCCGAGGAGAAGCGGATCACACCCCTAATTAATACCATGTCTTAATTTAAAAACAAAGAGTCTTGTGGCTCTTTAAAGACAAACAGATGTAACAGACCAAGAACCGCATCTACCTTTCTAAATGATTTAACGTGTTGTGTGTACTTTGATGTTTTACTGTTTGTTGTCAATTTATATAATGTAAGTGTATTGATAGGGTGACCATATGAAAAGGAGGACAGGGCTCTTGTATCTTTAACAGTTGCATAGAAAAGGGAATTTCAGCAGGTGTCATTTGTATATATGGAGAACCTGGTGAAATTCCCTCTTTATCACAACAGTTAAAGTGCAGGAGCTATACTAGAGTGACCAGATTTAGAAGAGGGCAGGGCACCTGCAGCTTTAACTGTTGTGATGAAGAGGAAATTTCCCCAGGTCTCCCCTATATACAAATGACACCTGCTGAAATTCCCTTTTCAGTGCAACTGTTAAAGATACAGGAGCCCTGTCCTCCTTTTCATATGGTCACCCTTTGTATTGTGATGTTTAAATGATAGTTGCCCTTCAAGATGTAAGTGCTGTGTGGACTGCAAATACAAGGTTGGTAAGTAGTTAAATATAGTGAGAGAGAGTGGAGAGCATGTGAAGTGAATGCAGATTGGCTGGTGGGTCAAAGGTCTGGATTGGTTGTTAGTAGCGAGGGAGAGTCGTTAAGGGAAGCAGTAGAGATTGTATGTAGAGAGAGTGAGTAGGGTCCGCTGAAGGTGAAGTTAGTTGAGTCTGAGGTTTGTCTGTACAGGGTCTAGAGCAAGTGTAGGAACAATGTGTTTTATTATTTTGGGGGAAACAGTGAGAGGGAGGAGAGAATGTAGTCTAAGGGTTAGCGTAAGCAGGGATGCATTTGAAACTGTATTGAAACAAACAAGTATTGAACCTGATGAAACCATAAGCTTTGCACACTGCATAACCTTACTAATTGTTTAATAAAAGTTACTCTGTTTTATAAACTGGAACTGGCTTCTTGGGAGAACCTGAGGTAGGGTTCAGTGTTAAATGGTGGCACCAGAGAAGAATAATTTATTTATTTATTTATTACATTTCTATACCGCCCAATAGCTGGAGCTTTCTGGGCGGTTCACAAAATAAGGCTGTATAGACAGTGCTGGGCTGGTTGCTGTGGGGCCAAAGAGTTGGTGAGTCACAGAACCAGTGAGCAGCATTCAGAAGTGGCCCTCGTTGGTTGGGATTTATAGAGGAAATAAAGGAAGGATTAATAGGGGGTTGTCACATGAACAATGTGTGCAGATAGGAAGGAGACTGGCAGATATGCTAAATCTGTGCTAAATAAATCAACGTGGGGGGATGGGATGAGATGCACATGATGGGGTGTCAATGGAAATATTGTGCTTATCCACCCATAGATCCAAAAAAGGTTACTTAGACTGAAGTGAAGACATGGGGTGGAGAGGGTATGTTACTGTGAAAGGACACATTAAGAGGTATCACTCCAAAAAAAGAAGTGAAGGATCATGACTTGAAATACACTCTGTTCCCACCTCTCTACTGGAAGTGCTGGTATTTTCCTCCAAGCCATCCGCTTTTCCTCTTCCCCTTCTCTGCAGTTCCTCTGGTGTCTCAGAAACAACACCTTCTTCTTTGAGCTCCGTTCCAGATACACCCACAGCCACTCTATCTTTAGGCTCTGCCTGGTCGCCTTCTCCAACTACCTTCACTTTCTCTACGGTCTCAGATCCCTGCACTTCCTTAGACCCCAAAGCCTCTTCTGTATCCTCCTTAGCCTCATTCCCAGCAGCCCCTGTTTTCCCAGCTTCCCCCTCTCCATGAGCCTCATTCCCAGCAGCCTCTGTTTTCCCAGGTTCCCCCTCTCCATGAGCCTCATTCCCAGCAGCCTCAGTTTTCCCCTCTCCATGAGCCTCATTCCCAGCAGCCTCTGTTTTCCCAGCTTCCCCCTCTCCATGAGCCTCATTCCTAGCAGCCTCTGTTTTCCCAGCTTCCCCCTCTCCATGAGCCTCATTCCTAGCAGCCTCTGTTTTCCCAGCTTCCCCTTCTCCATGAGCCTCATTCCCAGCAGCCTCTGTTTTCCCAGCTTCCCCCTCTCCATGAGCCTCATTCCCAGCAGCCTCTGTTTTCCCAGCTTCCCCCTCTCCATGAGCCTCATTCCTAGCAGCCTCTGTTTTCCCAGCTTCCCCTTCTCCATGAGCCTCATTCCCATCAGCCTCTGTTTTCCCAGCTTCCCCCTCTCCATGAGCCTCATTCCTATCAGCCTCTGTTTTCCCAGCTTCCCCCTCTCCATGAGCCTCATTCCTAGCAGCCTCTGTTTTCCCAGCTTCCCCCTCTCCCTTAGGTGCAATCTGAGCATCTCTTGACTCTCCTTTCTGCTCTAGCCCCTTAATCTGCTGCGTCTCCTCTTGCTTCTTGGTGTTTTCAGCCTCCATGATGCCACGTTCCTGTTTTTTTCAGTGGAGTATGAAGCAGGTGGTCTTTTTTGGCTCCAGTTCTGGAAATGCACAGGGCAAGGAATAAAGTGTGAAAACCAGGGTGCTAAAAGCTTCCACTCTTTTATACCAACGGATAACAACTGTTAGTCCTTCCTAGCTGCATGGGCAACATGTGATCTCTCCAACTTGTTGCTGAAAGAGTGAACTGACTCCATTGAAAAGCAATGGGTGTTTGAGATGATACAAAAATCTATCTGGGGTGGTCTGATTTGTCTATGCAAGTCAACAATTGATGAGGATGCATGTGTGGACGGACCCATTGATCAATGGTGCAACATGTGTGGTCTTCCAGATGTTGTTGAACTGCAGCTCCCATCAGCTCTAAGCAACATAGCCAACGGTGAAGGATGATGGGTGCTGCAATCAAATAACATCTGGAGAGCCATACATTCCCCACAGACCTTTGAAATACAAAGATTTCTTCCTTGAGTTTCACCTGCTGGGTTTAAAGGCACACAAAGGTAACAAGAACGTTCTCTGTGCTGGGTGTGTATGATATAACTACTCTTAAAAACTATAGAAATACCAAGCTACGACAGTAGGATCTTAGCGAAACTGGGAGGCCGGCCATGACAATAATTACCTGGGAGGGTAAATCTCACCCAAGGCAGTGAAAAGAACTGGTTCCCTATTCTGGGCTGCTTTTAGTTCTTCCACCAGTCAGACGAATGGTGTGACTGTACGTTCACCACAAGATGGTAGGACAGCACCTAGGTTTTCCGCTGAAAGGAAATGTAAAATACGTGGCATTTTAGAATGGCAGCGGGATATTCTTTCTTTCAGAAATTCCAGTGGAGGCTGGGCTGCATGCGTGTGCCTCCCTCCACCTGTGCCTCTGGACACTCACAAAGGAAACGGCATAGCTTAAAGGTCAGGGATCTGTTGGGGCTCAGAATATGGCTCAGTGCAGAGCTTGTTCAACATGTGCTTTAATCCAGCCTTCTTTCTTTGGAGACAGGCAGAGCCTCACAGAAGGCTAAACTCATCAAGAGAACCCATGTCAAGTTCTGCATCAGGGCCTGTCTATTATGTTGGAGCAGCAAATATCTCCCCCCCCCCCCAGGAAAGGTACCCTAAGGCAATTCAAGTTATTTCAGCACCTGAGGGAGCGAAGCCCACGGGTGCCTTTCTCCCTTCCTGGCAGTAAAATTACAATCAATCAATCAATCAATCACCATTTGCTGTCCTTTCATGTCAGCTTGTCTCACTCTGCCTAATAGTAGGGCCAGGCTTGTCTCAGAACTACTTAAAGCAGTAACTTATTTGAAGCAGAAATTAAATCCTTTAAGGCTGTATGTGTGCATGTGCACACACATGTGCAAAGAAGTCCACTGCCCCTCCTTTCTTGTCACTTAGTAAATCATCTTTAAATAAAACCTGCTGACAAATGCCAGGAACAGCCAGTGACTCAGTCATGAAACGTGCAATTGGCAATTACGGGGAGAAGGGGCAGGTGAGCTGCCTGGTCACCTCCTAAAAATAAGCCCCTGACATTTGCACACCCAGTTGAGAGGTCAGGATGCTCAGGACATTTGTGCCAAGAGTGGCTCTGTTGGCTTGGTGCCCCCTCCATTCTTCCTAGGGCTGCAGCCCTATTCCCATTTAACTGGGAGTCAGTCCCATTGAACACAGGGGGATTTACTTCTGAGGGCTGAGCGGTAAATGAACTGGTTCTTGCAGTCATAACAGTGTATTATAGCCCTTGTTATTCGATCATGGTGTGTTACAGTCTTATATTTTAGGAAGCATCCTTCTGTCATGTTCAGAAAAGGACGCTCTCATACAGGAAATGGGAAATGGAAGGAAAAGGAATAGGGAGTTGCAAGCTAAGAGAGAGGACTGGGTACAATTTGTCCAATAAAGCTGCATTAGTAATTTGAAGTGGACATGAACAGTTATTTACAAGCAACAGCATACTTCTCTTAGCTTTTTCCGAATATCAACACTCCTCCGGTCCATTCCCCCTGGTCTCTTCCCTCTCCTGGCTCTCAGCCTTGATCTTACACCCCACACTTGCTGTTCCAACTCCTACAGCAGGAGTGGGAATCTGCAGCCCTCCAGATCTTTTTGGACTACAGTTCTCATCATCCTTGACCACTGGCTGTCCTGGCCAACAGGGTGGGTGATGGGGTCTAACAACATCTGGAGGGTTGCAAGCTGCCCATCTCTGCCCTACAGGCACACACATAATTCAATGGGATTCAAAGTCCTTGCACTGTAGCACCCTTTAAGGTCTTCCATGGAAGCACTTCTTCAAGTGCCCCCCTCATGCAGAGGCTTCGAGGGTGATAACAAGAGAAAGGGTTTTTTTTGTAGAGGCTCCCCAGCTCCCCCAAGGAAAGCTCACCTGCTCTTTCCTGTGCTCTCAGGCTTATAAACGTTTTTTTCAAAGTCTTTTAAAACATTAATATTTTTGTGTTTTATTTGGCTTTCCTACACCTTTTCACCTGCATCTTTACTGAGGTTTCTGCTTTTGGATTCTTTGCAGGATTACAATCGGCTCCTTTACATGTGTTTTCCCCCAGGTTTTTTCTTCTGCCTTTCTATATGTTTCATTACACAACCACTACACGGTACTGTGGTATAGCAGAATTGTGCAAATACATGCAAGCCTCATCCCACCATTTCTAAATAATACCAGATTTTCCTCAATCTAAAAAACAAACAAACCCTGAGGAAATGGTTGCAAAGAGCAGGAGAAGCCCTGGAGGATGACGATGTTGTGTAAAGGACCCACAAAATACCGTGTGTGAGTAATCTTGAGCACACAATAAAAGCTTCATGTAGAAAGGCTCATTAAGTCAGTTCCTGCAATGTTGTTGACTATCCTACTCCCTGCAATGCAATATTGTATTTTTAGGCTGTGTTGGCACATCTATTAGTTTGATATTGTTGATTTTATTTGTGTTTTTATAATTACTGCAAAACACCTAGAGAAATTGATTTTATGAGGCATTTGATAAATTAAATAAATACATAAGAAATAAATAATCCTTGCTCTGCCTGAAATTGCTCGGTGTTCTTCAGCTATGGAAATCCACTGAGGTGAGAAGGGTATTACTAGCATCTCTGCAAAGTAAACTCCAGCCCTTAAGTGCCAGACTAAGCCTGCTGTAATTACTGCACAAGCATCGCCTTTCCCTCAGAGCTGTAGCGCTTCAGTGGTAAGTGGTAAAATCCACGGAGTGCTGGGAGCAACTTGAGTGGATTAAAACAAACAAATAAGGGCCATTCACTAGAGGAAAGAAACCCTTCAGACCTGTGTGGCTGACCAGTCACAGTGAATATGAATGTTTTCCTAGAATCCAATGGGGCTGTTAGCCATTATGTGGACAGGTTTTAGACATTATTAGACCTGGATGCCGTGGCGAACTCTTCAGTTCATGAGGGCTAGGGTCTGCTTTAATTTTGCCTTGATTATCTCTGCTTCGGCTGGTTGCTGCTTTCCCATTTCACAACTCTGCAGACAGACAAATCTTTTACAGAAACCCCATAAAGCACCAGAGTTCCTTCTTTCAAATGAAACTGGTCCTTCAGAGGCTGCCTGGAACTTCTCACTGCTAAGGAAGTGGGAGAAGCTCTTTGATTTTGGCCTCTTCCTGCCAGAGACTGGGGAGGCTAGGTTCTTCTGCTCCCCTCTCCTCTGAGCATATATGGAGTGATGGGCGTGGTGGAATGTGTACAGAGGTTTTTATGGGGATTCTTGGAGTAGACTGCTCCACAGGCCAAAAAGGAACAGCATAGGATAAATGATGTATTCAAATTCAACACTCTGCTTCACCAGGTAGTCGGTTGCCTTAGGCTAGGGATGTTGAATCTCTTTCAGCCTGAGAGCCGAATTCCACTTGGAGAAGTGCTTGGGGAGGGCTGCATCCCAATGGTGGGCCAAGCCAGAGGTGGAGCCAAAAATGCCAGCATAGTATAGCTTAAAGCTCTTAGTGCAGCAACTAAGCCTTAGGAGAAGCATTTCAACCTTTTACAAGGAGGAAAGAACTGCACAAAACCAGAGAAAATACCAAAGAATTGGCGGCTGAGGGAAATGGGGCAGGGCCAGGGGAAGGAGGTGGGGCCATTTGGGGAAGTGCCAGACCGGAACCCCAGGAGGGCTGGATTTGCCCTCTGCAGTCTTTCCATCTTCACGACACACTCCTTTACAAGGGACCATGTGATTTTGAATTGAAAACTTCTCTCCTCGGAAAGGATCCATTGCATTTTATGAGAATGCACCATTTAGTGGTGGAATTATAGTGCAATGCCAACTTTACACACCGGGGAGGTCCTGCAATATTCTAGCAATAATTTTAAATACCGCATTATCTCTGATCGTTTTAAAAGTCAGATAATGGGATAGCGTGGGCGATGTCCTGGACATTGATGACATCATGTTATGAACCCACAAACTTCTGTGAGTGGCCAATTATGTGTGCAATAAATCACTCGTTTAGAGAAGATCTTAGGCAGATAATTCAGGCTACAATCCTATGCACACTTTCTTGGGAGTGAGCCCCCACTGAACACAGTTGAACTTACTTCTGAGTAAGCCTGCAAAGGCATGCACTGTCTTTGCATATCTTACTTCCCCACACATACAAATAGTAAGGAGAATAGAATTTCCTTGGCTTGCTGGTGTGTGTGTGTGTGTGTGTGTGTGTATTTTGAATCGAGCAATGGTTTAGGGCTCTATGGCCAATGTATTTAAAGTTAACCAAGAGCCACACACCAAAACATGCCACCTGAGAGCCACAAGGACAGCCCTTGCAACTCGTCCTTCTCTAGCTGCTCTGCTAGGGTTGCTGATAGTGGCTCAATGGACAGAGATTCTGTTCCTTTAACCATTACACCATTGCCACAAATTCAGCAGGTGCCGCTTTCCACATTACTACATCGCTTTGCCAGAAACTTCACCTACAGTATGTCTGCCTGTTGGTCATAGTTCAAAACAACAGCAACACAGAACCGTTGTCCACAAAACTTCTTGGGGGAAAGTGTTTGATTCCCCCACCCCCGGTTTCCCTTCTGTTTTTTTTTCCTGGTTCCCCCACCCTCGGCACTCACATTTCTAGCAACTCTAACATTTTACTTATTTACTTTATAATTATTTATTTTACATATGTATACCCTGTCCTTCAATGACTTTCCAGACCAGCTTATCCCCCCTCCAATAATAATAATATACAATAAAAGCAATTTCAAACAAAACATTGAAAGCAAAATAAAAAACAACCATAAAAGCAATTAGAATTAACATGATTAGCAGAGATAAAACCAGTTGGATTAAAAAGCCTGGAAGAATTAAAAGGTGCCAATTTCACATCAAAAGTAGGCACTAGGTGAGCCTATTTAGGGACAGTGTTCAGTCAGGGAGCCACCACTGAGAAGGCCCTTTCACAAGTGGCCACTTGTCACACCTCAGATGGCTGGGGGACCCTAAGAAGGGCCTTTCTAAGCAGACCCAGACAACTTCATTAGCCTCCTTTCTTTCAAGCCCTACATGGTCCTACTTCTTGCAACTCTTTCTACTCCTGGATTCCTTAGGACAGCACTGTATATTCCTAGTATATGTTCATAGTGAGGGCTTCCTCCCTCCTCTGTTTCTCTCTTCTGCGTGCAAGAGTCACACTTAGAACTACATGGGAGCTACCAGTTGGTTATTCCTTCTATCGGATGAAGAAGCACTTAACTAGATACATACCTACTAATTGCTCTTTCTTGAGCCCGCGCCCCACTGGGAGCTGCTGGTAGGGAAAGAAAGGGCATTGAAAGTGAGGCTGCACCTACCGGACGGCTGGGCTTTCCCTCAGTCTAGCTCACTGACTCGTCCTTGTGCTTCCTTCCCCTGGCCTCTTCTCAGCCTGCCTTCCTCTTCACTGTGCCTGCTGCATCACTTCTTTCATTGTTTACTACTCTGTTGATACACCCACCCTCCCTACTGTGATGGGTAACTAGATGCTCCTATTTTTATCAGGAGGCCAACAGGTGCCTCTTTCAATCACAGCCCCTACTTCTCAGAAGGGTCAGCGGGAGCCAGGGCGAGGTGGAGAGGGATCTCTTCCTTCCAGCAGAGATGCCGGCCGCCTCTGAGCAACTCTGAAGGGCTTAATAGAAATCAGCTTATTACCTAAAGGGAGAGCAATTTAATTTAATTTCTTTATTCCATTTCTGTACTGCTCAATAGCTGAAGCTCTCTGGGGCAGTTTAGAAGGATTACAGACTTTAAAAATACACTATGTCTAGTAAGTTGCCCAAAAGAGACTCAATGTTCTATGGATTGTTCTTTGGAAGGACTGACCCTCCTGGAGGAACGCTCGGGATCAGATGTGTTCAGTTTGTCAGCTCCAAATTTCCTGGAATTATGAGCAACAGGGATGTTTACCATGACCTTTTGTGGTTTCTGATAAAACATAGAATGTGGGGAAGAAATGTGAAAGGTTGGCTACAGAGATTCAGAGCTGGCAAAAAAACCTCGAAAGAAAAAAAGAACACTCTTAGTATAGGGGTGGGAAAACGTATTCCTCTAGATTATGTTGGACTACAAATCCCATCAGCTCCAGCCGGCATGGCCAATGGTCAGGGATGATAGGAGTTGCCATCCAACATCTGGAGGATCGCATGTTCCCCTATCACACACTAAGAGGATAGAGGGAACAACAGAAGAATATCACTGTGTATCTGTTTAAGGGAAGATTTACCATTTGCATCAATTCTCTTAATGTAAACCGTTTTGAATTCTGGAGGCATGAAAGCAGGTTGAAAATATCTAAATAAAAGCAAGAATCTGGCCTCTGGGATTCTATTTTCCACATCTGGGGCTGGAAACCCGGAATGTGGTGGTAGCAGGGAGGCTGGCTAACAGACAGGAGCCAGTCTTCTCTGTGCCCATTTTCCTATTACCTTGTTGACATTTCTTACTCCCACAGCAACGTCCTGGGATTCTCTCTGTGCTTGGAAGGTGAGAAATTCTATAGGAGTGGAGGGTGGCTGGAGAGGTGTTTATTTATTACATTTATATCCCGCCTTTTTTCCTCCAAGGAACCCAAGGTGGCATACATAATCCTCCTCCCCTCCATGTTATCCTCACAACAACCCTGTGAGGTAGGTTGGGCTGTGTGTCTGTGACTGGCCCAAAGTCACCCAGTGGGCTTCCATGGCCGAGTGGGGACAAGAACCCGGATCTCCCGACTCCCAGTCCACCACACTGGCATTGAGATATAGCAGCACCATCAGGACACTTTTGTATCTCGCAAAGGGGTGGCATCAACGGGCGGGATGACTGGGCACCTGTCAAGAGCCCACAGCCCAGCTGGGCCCAGTGGCAAGAGTCCCCTGAACTTTCTCCTCCTCCTCACCATTGCAACCTGCATGTTCACCTGCCTCTCGCTCTGGCTCAGGCAACAGTGAAGATGAGGAGCAGGAGACACCACTGCCCACTGGCTCTCTACCTGTCAAGCAAGCAAGTGGTAGCAATGATAATGATAAATAGAATGAAGAGCCGGAGCAGCCAGTGGCAATGGCATGAGAAGGTAGACTCATTAAGGGTCCATTGAGGGGGTCTTGCCCAAGGGCCTGCAAAACCTGGTCTTGCCCCACCTAGATCCAGGCAATAGGGGGCTTTCTCCATCCTCAGGGTGCAGCTGAGGATGCTAAACTATCTTAGCATAAGAAAATAGTGTTTAGATGTAACAGGAGCGCAAAGGAACCTTCTGCTTAAGTGGCTGGCCTTGGACAGAAGGGAGGCTGGGACAACATTCTCCAGGTCAGGAATTGGAGTCGGGAGAGAACAAAGCAGTTGTGTGGCCTGAGCCTGACCTTCCAACCCCAAATGCCACAAACTGCTCAGATGAGTTCAATGGAACAATGCCTGGTAACTATGTTTAGGGTTACAATCTGATTCCTAGAAAGCAGCCTTCCCCAATTTGATGCCCTTCAGATGTTTTGAACAACAACTCCCAGCATCCCGTCAACATGACATTGGCTGTACAGGCTGGGGATAGTAGTGGAGTCTAACATATCTGGAGGGAACCAGGTTAAGGGGGGGGGGGCTGCCATGAATTACACAGGCAGTAATTAGCATCCCGATGGGAACCACCCACATGGGCCAGTAGCCACAGAACATGTTGAGATCCTGATGGAGACAAGTGCTAGGGATCCAGTCCCAGCATTTCTCTGCTAGTCATGTTTCCTTGGGAAAAGGTTTTCCTCCACAACAGAGATGCAAAACATGTCTCATTGGCAACCAAAGTTACAAATATTGTCCACACCACTTTTTTTGCATCTTTCACAGCCTAGCAGGGCATGTTTCCTGTAAACATTGCTATGGGAACTAGACTCAGATAGTTCTCTGCTGGGAGAAACCCACGGCTTGAACGATTGCTTGCCAAGGCCTCTGTCCCATGGAGGCCTATTTTAAAATGTCTTCCTGGAGTGACAGTGAAAACCTGATGAAAACTATGGGATTAACCTCTTCAGCATCACACCTACTAAATCCACCCCACCCCCACCAACCTGCTTTTCATTTCTGAAGCAGCTCTGACACCTTGTGGCCAAACTAGGAACTGACTGGTCCCCTAAACTGAGGCAATGACAGGGGCAGGAAGGGAGGAGTAGAGAGCAGGAAGAATTGGCTTGTGCCCCAAAGACCGCCATAAATTTATATCACATGACCTTTCTTCATCTGCAGTAGGATTGGCAGATCTTGCAACATACTATGAAGCATCACATTTTCTCCTGCTCTATTTGCACAAGCTACTTTGTTTGGGCAATCTGTCACAGCAGGGGACAGCTCACTTGCGACTGGTGCTGTATCTCCCATAGCTGGCACAGGCACAGAAGAATCATACTGGAGAGACTAGAGAATAAAAACATACAGGTTGTCCTATCACCTCCCCAGCCATGGGAGTATTTTATTTTTGCCCACCCTACCGATCTTCCTGAAGGCCTGTGGCTGTCCTCTACCGATTTCTTTTATGCTTTTCAGATTTCTCTGAGTGATCACTCTAACAGCAAACAGTTTATTTATTAAATTTTTATACGGCCCAATAGCTGAAGCTCTCTGGGCGGTTCCATTGATTGGAGAAGTTGTTTATATTCCTAGCTGTTTGTCTGACTTCTTGTATGGTTGAAGGGGAGGCTTCCTTCTTTTTCCATGTCTGACTGTTGTCCTAAGTAAATGGAGAGTGACCAGAATGATCAAGGGTGAGTTTTCCTCCAAGGCAGACAGCAAACATTTGTTGAGTCATGAACAGCAGAGAAATGGCAGGTGTTACTTTATTTGCTCCTTACATAACAAGACAGCACAAGGGCAGGCTCAAATTACTTACCAAACATAAAAGCACAGAAGGCCATTAAAAGCGTCTGCATGACAATTATGGTTCCTCAGCCTCTAAATATAAGTATCCAGGTTGGCTCCAGCCAAATAGTTGCAAACTGCCTCAAGGAACATCACCCATTCTTTTTGCTTCAGATCTCTGAAATAGACAGATGCCAAGTAGCTGGAGAGAAAACTGAGCCAATTTGTCACTTGGGTGTCAAAATTCAGCCTTGATGAAAATGGCTCTGATGACATGCTTCATACAATTCACCTGAATTGCAGCTGTCTATGTCCAAGAGCCATTGGCAAGCCACTTGGCTTCATGAACTGAGCTAACCTCTAACGCAAAAGGAAATGACTGCGTCTTGCCAACGCTGACTTTCCCTGCTCAGTAGATCAGATTTCCATTTTACAACAGTGTAGTCTGAATGGGTCTACTCGAAGTAGGACATGTTGGATTTTACCATCTGTGAACCCAGCCCCCTCTGCCTTCCAATCTCCAAGAAGTATAGTTCCCAAGTTTCCCTGGGGAGACAGAATTACTGTTAAGCTAATTAAAACTTGTAATGTAAATATATTCTCAGGAGAACCACCAACTACTGATTTTTCCCCAAGTGCTCAGCATTCTGGTCTTTAGCAGTGGCTAATGGGTAAGACCCTTCGAGCCAGGCCTCGGTGAATTCCAGAAAAAAATGTATTATTTCCCATGAAGAGGAGACCCCATAAAGAGGACACTTGCCAGGCCTGCCTGAAACCCAGATATAAGGTTATTATCCAATAAAGGGGAGACTCCATAAAGAGGACGCTTGTCTGGGATGCCAGAATCAAGCCTAGTTAACTCGATGAAGGGGAGACTTGCCAGGTACAAGGGAAGGCCAGCAATAAGCTACAGATTCTAATTGGGCAGGCGTGTTAGTCTGTAGTATGACAACCAAAAAGTGTATGCAGCAATTTAAACACTAACCGTGTTTTATGACTTAGGCATGAGCTTTTGTGGGCCAAACCCACTTTCCTATGTAGGAAAGCATAGGAAAAAGATGGAAAAATCAGTTCCAAGTAGGTAGAAAGTAAACATTCCATTCCAATTTTAAGAGTCATCTACAATATGCACAAACACCGACACACCTGTGGGAGAGCATCTCCGCCTTCCAGGTCATTCGGTAACAGGTGCAGAAAAAGAAGGAAAACCCCGTAAGGGAGTGAAAAACAAGCCAAAGGCGGGGGTGGAACCAAGGATATCTTCTGCAAAATATTATTTGTAAAAAGTTTAATGAAAATGGCACTTTCATTATACTTTTTTACAAATAATATTTTGCAGAAGATATCTTGGTTCCGCCTCCGCATTCGGTAACAGACCTCAAAGTGGCTGGCTTGCAACAGAGAGAATAGAGAGACAGAATTCAGCGTGAGAGCTTCATGAGGATAGTACTGCCCTAAACTGGGGTTAACAAACGCCTGTACTGTCTCCCTTCATGGGGAAATTTTAGCTTCCTCCTAAAAGAGTCTGGTACCTTAAAGGCAGTCTGTGTTTATTTCTAAGGCATGAGCTTTCGTGGGCCAAACCCACCTTGTCTGATGCAGGAATGGATAGGAACAAGATGGAAGAGTCAGTGACACATAGGTCGTAGAAACAAAAAGTCGAAAATAGAAACCTTTATAGTAAATGGGAAAAGTGCATTGTTTGGATACAAACTGCCTCATACAGTTACAGTAATAAGGTCTTGTAGCACATTGGGATATTGAATTAAATTTTAACAACACTGATCTCTTAAGTATTGTGATACCATCATGCACACATTTTAATTGTGGACATAATTCATCACACGTAAGCAATAAATATATCCTTGAAATATCTCACACCACAAATCTGTAGATTCCCAGTCAACATCCTTTCTTGTTTGGAAGGAGAATTGTGCTCACACACATGCCTTGTTTTCTTGAGAATTGGTGCCTTTTTTGCCACCATCATGGCAAATTTGTCAATGTCAATTTGGCCAATGTAGGAGTGCAGCCCCAGTTGGGCGGGCCACTTTGGCCCACATCTGTCACCAGCACACAACAGGAGCAATCAGAGCCTATATTATACACCCACAGTGAAGAACTGCAACTTGATTTGCAAGGAAAAGACTTAGACGTCTTTTTTTTTTGCTATCAGAACATGCAACTGAGTCCCGATCACCTTTTTCTACCTGCATTCGAGTTTATTCCCAGACAGAATATGATGATTATATTTCTTTTGGCTCATTTTTGGTCAATAACAAGTTTCTCAAAAGTAAACCGAGGTGCCTCTCTGTGTTCCAGGTCTTATGAATGTCTTTCTGTGGTCTGCAATTTAGAAACAGCGGAGATAGGAATTTGAAAAAATTCGAATGCTTCAGGACAGAAAGAGAGAAATGTGCAAGAAGCTACAACTGGGACAATTCCTTCATAGGGTTTATTTGGCGCAGGGGCATATACTGAATATTTCTCTCAAGCAGCATGGGCTGGTTTGCTGCAGATCCAACATTGACTGCTGTAGCACCATGTGGAGTTGACCACTCTTTGAGTCACGTAGGAGCAAAGGCCGTCGCCTCGGATCCGGAACCTGCAATGAGATCAAACCAGAGGGAGAGAGTGTTTTTGTTATGCTCTGTACCAAAGTAGACAAATGGTCTTTGAGAAGCAAAGTTTGGCAAATGCTGCTCCCTTTTCCTCTTGAGCAAGCCTCTTAAGTTGTCTCTGCCTTTAAATTGAGCAAAAATGACCACCAGAAACAAAGACAAAATTTCACATAGAATTTCATTCACCAATGACTTGTTAAAAAAAATTCAGAATAAAGTGACCATGCTCACGAGTTGCTGAAGAGGGAACCATCCGGCTGTTTCCAGGGCTGTCCTACTTCCTCCCTTTGGAGGCCAATCCAAGAGTCAGAACTGCCTTTCAAGCACATTACGAAATCCTTAAAAAGAAAAACAATCAGATATTTTATAAACCATACTTAATGCCAACCCTGTTTTGTCTTTGTCTGGGATCAACCTTCAATTGGTTTGCCCAACTGCAGAAGCTGCACAGAGGGCAGCGATCCCAGGATCGTCAGCGTACAAATGTCACTTTGCTCCTACCCATTTCAAGTCTCAACTAGCAGACTTCACAACTGCACGCTTGCATCAGATCTACTGGACAAAGGGATTTAAAAGTCTTTCTTTCGTATGGACTGACCAAGTATGGATGGACAAGAGTGGGAAAGTCCACTCACCTTTTTCTCTTGAGTGTCCAGTATAACTAGGGACCCCCTCGTAGGAAAAGCAAAAGTTCTGACTGGCAGTCCAGTTCGCTTCAGTTTCAGAGAAAAAGTACTTCTTTTTGCCATACCTCATCCAGACTTGTGGGCTGGGAGTGACACCTGATGGGTACAGAGGAGTTGGCCATTCCTCATGGTGTCCTGATGAAACTAATGAAAAAAAGAGAGGGGAAATGCATGTTATCCACCAACTCTTCTAAAACTTGCAGGTCTGGGGAAATATATATATATATATATATATATATCATTGTTTTCTTGAGAATTGGTGCCTTTTTTGCCACCATCATGGCAAATTTGTCAGAGAATTGGTGCCTTTTTTGCCACCATCATGGCAAATTTGTCAGTGTCAATTTGGCCAATGTAGGAGTGCAGCCCCAGTTGGGTGGGCCACTTTGGCCCACATCTGTCACCAGCACACAACAGGAGCAATCAGAGCCTATATTATACACCCTCAGTGAAGAACTGCAACTTGATTTATTTCATTTGTATATCCTGCCTTTTTTCCTCCAAGGAACCCAAAGTGGCAAACATAATCCTCCTCCCCTCCATGTTATCCTCACAACAACAACCCTGTGAGGTAGGTTGAGCTGAGAGTCTGTGACTGGCCCCAAGTTACCCAGTGGGTTTCCAGGGCCAAGAGGGGACTAGAACCCGGACCTCTCAACTCCCAGTGCAACACCTTAGCCACTACACCACACTAGATGTTCCAAGACTCGGCTAGAGAAGCAGGAGGGGATAAGTAATAGTGTTAGGTTTGCCGTGCCATCTTTCTGGAAAGAAAAGTCCCACCAGTTTTGCTCCTTCTGCTCTGCTCCAGAGGAGACAGTTCAAAGAATGTAATCAGCAAGGCAAGAAAAGGGCCCATTGATATCGTTCAAGATTAAGAACTCTTTGCTTTTCCCACCCACCCCTTAACAACTGAAGCTGGAAAACAGAAGAAGCTGTGGGAAATAAGACAAAAAGAACCACAGACTCATGAATCAACAAAGCAGAGTTTAGTGCAGACCAAAGAAATGTTGTGTGAACACATTGAGGTCCAGAGAGGAGGCCAAGGGAGAAGGGAGAACATTGTGGCAATTAAATAGGAATTAAGAACTCACCAGCTATATGAATCCCGACATAGATCAAGGCTAAAAGAAAAGCCGCCAGTACGACTATGACAGCACCTTTCATGTTGAAGTTTATTCCTGCTGAATTCCATTCTTGTTCCCAATGTGCCGAAGCAAAGTTCCCTTGTCCATTTGGTAGCATTTTAATTATGATCTTCTTTCATTTCTGAACCAACTTTGACGGAATTCTCAAATTCCATCATTCCCATTTTCTCAGACTCCTCTTCTCAGACATTCTATAAAAGTATATTTTTTATTAGATACATGCTTAAAGTGTACAATATGAGCTTCACTTCTATGTCATTAGGAAGGTCATCTCGATGTTATTTGGAGGATGGCAACAAGGGACAGGGCCTTTTCAGTGGTGGCCCCCAATTTTGGAACATGCTCCCCAGTAAGGTCCACTTATACCAACACTGTCAACCTTTCAATGCTAGGTTAAGACTTTCCTTTACTCCAAGGCATTTGATGGCATGTTATGCCTCCTTAACTGGTCCTAAGAATTCTATTGTTGAGTGTCCTTAATTGTTTTGTATGTAAATAGTTTTTGTTTTATATTGAATTTTTCAGATTTTAATCTTTTTTATGTTGCCCAAAGAGATTTGGCTATTGGGCACTATAGAAATGTATGATGATACTGGAACAGAACAATTCACATGGACAAGACAATACTTTGCAATTGACCAGACATAACAACTATAGACAAAAAAGAAAAATACACTTACTTCATTGATATAACAATACCTTATGACAAAAATATTGTAGAAAAGGAAGCGGAAAAGAGAGGGGGAGGGAAATACACCACAAGCTATGGAAGTTAAATAACTATGGCAACAGGAAGAGGTCACAATTATGCCATTAGTTACATGAGTCACCAGCATCACATAAAAAAAAAAACCTTCAGAAATTGGGTGTACCAAAATACATCCACAGCGACATCCAGAAAGCAGTCATACTTAAAACATGTTAAATAGACAGGAAATTCCTGAATCAGTAAAAGACAGCATGACTTGGCAAAGCCCATCATGTTCATATAGAAATAATGCCACAAATGTGAAAAGAAAGAGAATCATAATAATTATCTGCTTATGCCCCAAAGAGCACCACCTTACACTTTTTAGACTCAATTCAGGTAGTAAAGTCATGAGGCTTTGCTTGGACATGAGGAGGAGGCAGGGACATCATGGTGCCAGGACTCACAAGGTTACAGCCAGCACTTTTTTTTAATTAGACATCATCTAATAAAAACTACTGTTCTCTCAGAAGTTAGCTGCAATCTTCAAAGTAGCTGGGGGGAACATGGATTTCCCAAACAGCAAAATATTGCACCCTCTTGTAAAGCAAAGTATTTTTGGATTACTTAGTCTTGCACGGGCAACCCATTCACTTTACCCAAAAAGTCCTGCTCCTGATGGAAATGAAAACTGGTTGTTGTTATGGAGCGATAAGTTGCCTGTAATTCTGGACTCTCCTTGGGTGTGTGGCTCTCATCCTCTACACTTCAACATTTACCATGAGATCACTGGACAGAGCAGAACTCCCTCCACCCTCAGTCAAGATGCTTAGTACTATGATAGGCCAAATTATTTTGACCCCCGAGACAGAAAAATCCTACAAGTGCTTTAAAACTTGGAAATCCTTTCCATGCTTTAAAACTGCTTCTCCATTCCGGACATATTAGAACGACGACACAACTGTTGGCCAATCCTGATTAAAAAGAAAGAAAGGGAAACAGCAACAGCACTCTGAGCATGTGTAATTTGGCATGTTCAACTCACTTAAAATGACTATAGGAATAACATGGAGTTTGATTCGGAACCTGCCACTCTCTGGCTGGTCATTTGGGCCCCCCCAGGCTGCAGGTCTGGGCCCCAAAGTCCAACCTTAGTGGTGCAAGTTTCTCTTTAGCACCCCCCCTTTCTTCCTACCTACCTAAAATGAGAAATTTACCAACTTCTTGGATCTTCTTGCACTCCTTGGCATCCACGGAGGAAAGGGCAGATTTGCACTTCCAGCTGGCAAGTCGCCTTTTTGAAGAGAATGTCATTTGAACTGCGATGCCCCCCTGTTCCTGAGTGTATCCCCCCTTGCATTCCTCTCTTGCCTTTTGAAGCATTCTTCGGCCCTGACTGGCAACTGATATCGCCTACCCTCACCTACTGCTGCTGCTCCTCCTCCCTTGCTATTTTCTTTCGCAAAGAGAGGCCATGGTGACTGTCAATCACACATCAGAATGCATAAAAGTATTCACTGCTTTGCATAGCTGCAGCTGGAGAAATCTCGCTTCTCGCAGCTTATCTGGAGACGAAGGAAAAAGACAGGAGAGGGGACATGGTTTGGGAAATAAATCTTTAAGATATGAGATACGGCTTCTCAGTTTTGAACAGGATCTTACAAGGCTTAGAATGCAAACACCTGGATGTCAGCATTGTTACTTTTCTTAACAATCTATAGGAATAACTTTATTCTGGTGAATAAACATTAAGGGGGCAAGAATGTAAGGGCTATAGACTATTAGCTCTGTGTTGCATGGTGTGGTCTGTAGTACTTACATTGTTTATGCATCTGGTTCATGTAACTGCTCCTTAATTAGCAGTGAATTGTGCATTTGCCTGTACTAATAATGCAATGCTATCACATTGCATTATCAGTGAGGGTTATTTCTTTACCTTATCAATAAGGTTTTTGCTAGACTTATGTGCTCATGGGAGGTCCTGTACAAAAATGTTTTCAATCTTTAAGACAAGGGCAAAAAACAAAGTGTCTGGTAGAATTTTGAGACTAACACATTTATTATGGCATGGGCTTTCATGGACTAGAGTCCACCTTGTTAGATTCATGAAATTTTATCCTAAGTTAGCTGGTGTATTTTACGTATAAATACATGCATGAGTACAAAGAAAAAAAATTACATGAATTGAGTCAAATGTCATGAAACGCAAATAGTACAATCTGTGACAACTCAAATGATGTTTAAGTGCATGTAAATGATGCATGTAAACAGCACTCTTTGGTGATCTAAATATTGCTGAGCTAATTAATATACATAGTAGAACAGGAAACCATTGTCCATAACTGCATGCTCACCACACTGAAGCACAAACTCATTGTAGATTTATTCAGTTGTGTATGAAACAACAAAACTAGTATCTAGCTGTAACTTCCAGGGACATAAAATGCTGCCTTATAATAGGCCAAGTTATTTGTGCATCCAGCCTACTTGGGTAGCAGCACCTCTGCCAAAGAGCCACTTCCCATCACCTGCTACTAGCAATTCTTTTGATTGGAGATTTCAGGAATTGAACCTAGGACCTTCTGCATGTACTCCACCACTGAACAACAGCTCCATCCCAAATGCCCATGCCTGATATAGCATCATTTTTTGTGCCTGCCAGAATACACAAAGACAGGAAGACCCAAGAGTAGTCCAGCTCAGTTCAGACATAGACCTTAATGACCAAGTATGTGATCAGCCCACAATTACTGTCCCCTAGCTTCTTGTACCATGCTAACCTGAACCATACAAACAGAGCTTTTTTCTGTGCCCAAACACCACTTCCTACTGAGAAGCTAATCAGACATAATAAACCAAATCAAATTTCACTCAGCAAGGATCGACAGTAAACTCAGAATGCAGAAAAACATCTAGCCTCATAAAGTCATTATGCAGGCAAGCTGTCCTATCTAGGCTGCATCACTGCAGGTTCAGGGAAAACACACACCCAGAATCCCATCTCATTTAAACAGCAGTGCAGAAGTTACAGAAAAAACAATTCAGGGAACAGTTCTGAACATTAATGGATATTTCCCAAGCATTATGCGCTGTGATTTTAGATTTAAAAACCTGTGCTCCTTTTTCATTCCTGGGAGCCATTAATTAGGCCTAAGGAAACATTGTCCAAACAGAGCTTTAGAATAGGATAGCAGATGGTGCATTAGAGCAGCAGGAATACGGCTTCCCCCACTTGTCTTTCAAAGGCATCAATACAGGGTACATAAAGTGTTGACAAAGAAGCTATGCTGTCTCTGTTAGGTCTTACTCTTTTCGGCCCCAAGTCACCAAGTATTTGGGTGTCTTCCAGTTGTGCATCTACTGACTAATATCTACCACTCCCTCTCTCTCAGTCTCTTATAAGGGGACTATCACATATAAGCAGCATGGGGTTTTTATTAGGCTGTCTCTGAAAGTTGGGCAGGCTACCAAAAGTCTGTAGGAGAGCAAAACACCTACTTTGCACTTGAAGAGACAGATGGAACGGTTTTAGATAGCTCCAAAGGTGTCAGCTTATGAATTTCATTTTTTCTCTTGAAACCCACAAATAAGACACACTTAACTGTAATACTTTGTTTATATTTAAATGTCCAGTTAGCTGTGGATGAAAAACTTGCACCTTGCCTTTAGAGTTGAAAACACAGAAAGCAAACAAAAATACATTGAATAGAGGCTTGCAACCTGCTGTTATAAATGTTTGCTTTCCAAGTAGTTCTGCTGTTCAATGAAGCATGCAGCATAATCCTGTGCATGTTTACTCAGAACTAAGTCCCACTAAATTGGATGAGACTTATTATCAAGTGAGTATTCCTGCAATTGCAGCCTTTAAGGCCCATGGAATATGAAAACCATACTGCATTCCCATATTTTCGCTAGAAATTAACATGCAATTCCATTTCAAAAAGTAATCACTGTTGAAAATCCATTTGCACTCACAACAACCATCTAAGTCAAATTGCTGTGATTCTCCACAACACCAAGTCTTGATTATGTTAGGATTTAAATCCTGCTCTCTACAGCCCAGATATTTATGGAGTCAAAATTCTGAGAGCAGAATCATCCTGAAATATGATTTGCCCTCAGCTGCATAGAACCTAGACAAAAAACAATCCAGCTCTGAATTGCTGCAATTCTATGGACACTTATTTATTCATTCATGCATTCACAACATTTATATACTGCTCCACATCTAAACAGTTTGTAGAGCAATAAAAGATAACTTACTTACTTAGGAATAAGCACTACTGAACATAGTGGCACTTACTTTGGATTAAATAACGGAATGGAGGAAAAGCAAATCTTTCTGTGAGTTGCTGCTCTTTCCTGTTGCCTGGCAATAGTCAATATATTGTTATTTATAAATCCCACCTCCTCAGATTTATATCTTTAGAACAGACTTCCTCAATTTCATGTCCTCCAGATGCGTTAGACTACAACTCCCAACATCCCCTAGCCAATTGGGAGTTGTAGTCCAACACACCTAGAGGACACCAGGTTGAGTAAGGCTGCTTTAGAGCAAAGTGGGCAAGAAATATACCAAATACTACATGAAGTAAATAATACATGCAGGCTCCAACAAGCCCTCCCGTGGTGGGCAAACAGCCTCAGAACGGCGACAAGATGGCCCTATTTCAGTTTTCTGCTTCCCACGTTGTATTATTTATTTATTTATTACACTTATATACCGCTCCCATAGCCAGGGCTCTCTGGACGGTTTCCTGGTCTGAGGAAAATTATCCCAGCGCTGCGGGATAATTCATTGATAAATCCGTGCTAAACACAACTGACAGAACTCCCAGTAAATTAAGCTCCCACTCTTTCCCAGGGCCACTTTCTTCTCTATGGTCACTTCCTCTTAAACTCTATGGCAACACAGGCTGTGGTACAGCCAAGCCTCCGGCTCGCAGCGTCCTCCTCTCTATGGTTTAAGTCCTCCAAAGAGGCGGGAATGCCCTCTGGCTCCGCAGAGGCCTCTACGCCTTTCATGCAGTATCGGCGGCCTCACCCAGGCTACGTAATTCGAGCGTTTCTCTCCCTCCGGAGAATTAACAGCGGCCTAAAAGCCGTTATCATTCCTTCCCGGAAGTCTCTATGGCATCCTAGAAGGGAGTGGAACGAAAGGCACGTTGGCGGAAGTGCCTTTACCTCAAGTTTCCGGTTAATACCTGACGCTGAAGGTGAGTATTGCTAGTGGTAAAGAAGAAGTGCTGTCCAGGTGAGAGGAGTTTACGGCTGGAACAGCTTACAGAGAGGGCGTGGGTGGAAAGAAAAGGGAATTGTTTTCTCTGCCTTTGTGTGCATGTGGGGGATTTAGCACTGGCTGAGAAGCTTTGAACAGAGGTGTTCGACAGAGTGACCACTTTTAGTTTTGCAAACAAACACAACTCAGCTCCCTCCGCAATTTTTTGTCATATTCCCGCCATTCCCAGAGCCGCAGCAACACAGTGCTGATGATCTTGGGGAAAATCTCTCAATCAGCTCCTTCTGTCCTTCACTTCATTACAATAGCATCTCCCCCTGTTGTCATAACACTGATCTGCTAGGCAGGGTGGGAGGTGGGGTGTGGACTGACACGTGCTTATTTGCCTTTTACGACATCCTGGACCACAACTAGGCCTGGGCAATGAGAAACTGAGCAGTATTCTAAAATACTGACCAAGTAGCTACTTGACTCACAGTGCGTGCATGTGTGTATATGTAGGTGGAATCACTGGGTTCCTATGTTTTGCATTTTCCAGCAGCATCAAGGACTTGAAACCATGATGGATCCTCTACGAGCACAGCAGCTGGCAGCTGAGTTGGAAGTGGAGATGATGGCTGATATGTACAACAGGTATTGACTAATCACAAACATAAGGGCTGTCTTTAACAGTACTCATATTTGAAATGTCCAACAGGAGGGAAATGTGTTATTAGAGGGGTGTATAATATAAGGAGTTGTGTGCTGTCATTTGTGCTTTCTTTGACCCAAGTGCCCCAGGTATTTTCTTAGGATCTTGTTTTCCACCAAACGTTGTACTACTTTAATGCTACTAGGCATTGTGTAGGAAACCCTTCCCCAATCTGGTGCCCTCCAAATGGGTTGGACTACAATATCCAACATCTTCCACCCAAATAAGACAAAAGAGCCAGGCAGGCACTCTGGCTACCGCAATCTTCACTAGGGCGGAAATAGTTATTGATACCCTGCTAACCTTGGAAGACATGCAGTCCGGTCTTATGCATATTAATTCAAAGGAATTATATGCATATTAATCCCACTGAGTTCAGCGGGGTTTACACCCAAGTAAATATGCACGGGATTGCAGCTATGTAGACTGATTCTATGCATGTTTATTTGGATGTAGCAACTCAGATGTGCCTGGAAATGATTGAGAAGCAAGAAAACCAATTTGAAAGTACTTCTTGTCTGTCTTAATAAATATCTTAATGATTTCACTGTAAATTGGACTGTGTGTCTGTCACAAAATGAACAGGGGTAGGTTTTACCTGTGGGTTACATAGCTGAGTATAATCATATAATTTGTATTTTAAGCTGATGCATTATTGTTTGGGAAATAACTTAGAATCTTGCACTTGATTGACATGAGAAATAGCCTTACATCCAGTTAAGGAAACCTTTCTTCTTAGGAGGAAAAGCAAATGTTAACAGTTAGGTGACAGTTGATGAGAGTTATGACGGGGAGTAGAACGGTGATGAATCTGTGGCCTGCCAAATTGTGTACAACATCTCCCATCATTCCTGACCACAGGCCATGCTAGCTATGGGTGTTGGGAATTGGAATCTAATAACATCTGGAGGTCCACTGTTTTCCCTCCACAGGTTATAGGCATTAGTAGATCTGTAGCTATAAAGGTTTTGAGTAAGAACTGTGGTGTGTTCTGTTTTAGATAAATGTAAAGCAGAGTTGGAACAACCCAAGATGGCTGTTTCCTCATGCTCTTTTCTTTTCCTATTCTACCCCAGAATGACCAATGCCTGCCATCGCAAGTGTGTGCCCCCACACTACAAGGAGGCTGAGCTGTCAAAGGGGGAGTCTGTGTGCCTGGATCGTTGCGTCTCCAAGTATTTGGACATCCATGAGCGCATGGGCAAGAAATTGACAGAGCTCTCAATGCAGGATGAGGAGCTGATGAAGAGGATGCAGCAAGGGTCTGGGCCAGCATAAAACACTATCATTTTGTAATGGACTGTGTGCCCACTTGATCCTCCTGTTCCCCCTTCCCCCACAATGCCTGGACTCAGTGTTGAACCTTCCTTTTGCCAATAAAACATTAATGTTATATTATCTCTGTGTAAGTATGCCGGAGCTTTGCCTTCTTGGATTAGGCCCAGTGGAGGCTGGGAGCAGGTTATGATTACCTTGTAAGGGCCAACAGGCTGAGCTGGAGGATCCATTTGACTCAAGGGAGCGATGTCTCGCACATGAAGTAGCAGGCTGAAGAATAAATGCCCTTGGGCATGCTTGACTCTTTCATGTGGATTTTATTGGTCAAATCCAATTCTGCAGGAATTTTGCATTGTTGCTGCTTTCATTCCTTTGGTGCACCAACAGAGCAGTCATAGAAACAAGGTTTATCATCTTTCAGATATTAGCTAGATTTCAATTACAAATATGCTGTTTAGCCTCATCAGAGTTGAAATGCTTCTGCTGCCATGCAGAACCATCTACCCATTATAGTGGGAGGGTAGATGCACCACATAATGATGCCAGTACAGCAAATGGCTCTCAATTTCTTGATCAAATAATCCAAGCTACAGGGTCAGATTTTTCTTTTAAGTCCCTTGTTTCTAGCCAATCTAGCAGGGCAGAAATCTTTCCTAGCTCCAAACAACAAATATAATATGATGAACTGATTGAGTTTTCCTCAGAGGAATGCTTTATTATAGTGCAATACCTGCGTTAAATTGCCATTAACGAGCATTTGTGATCACTTTCATCTTGGCTGGGCTCAAGAATGGAGCTGGCTGCAGTTGCAGCAGCCAGCCAGTAGGGGGAACTAAAGCCTGCAACATGGACACTTATTTTGCGGCATCGGGTGTAGTACAGCCACAGCTGGAGTGTCCACTTGGGCATCACCAAAAAAAGAGGGTAGAGATTTGCATTAAATTTGCATGTGCCAGTTTAAAGGTAGAGATGCAAATTCAGAAGTAATTGCTAGGATTTACATAGAAA
Source organism: Elgaria multicarinata webbii (assembly GCF_023053635.1). NCBI lineage: Eukaryota > Metazoa > Chordata > Lepidosauria > Squamata > Anguidae > Elgaria > Elgaria multicarinata. Next base: position 79,579,416 of record NC_086172.1, on the reverse strand, counting down.
ATACAATATATCTCCTCATAGTGGGGAAGACTGACCAAGTGACCCCTATGTCTGCTCAGCCTGCAGTCACGGTGCTCACTGTAGATGGCCAATTTCAAGGCCCCTGATCTGCCTTATGGTCTTTTGGCTTTAAGCCAGACTTGGACTGGATAGAATCATAGAATCATAGAATAGCAGAGTTGGAAGGGGCGTACAAGGCCATCGAGTCCAACCCCCTGCTCAATGCAGGAATCCACCCTAAAGCATCCCTGACAGATGCTTGTCCAGCTGCCTCTTGAAGGCCTCTAGTGTGGGAGAGCCCACAACCTCCCTAGGTAACTGATAGCCTTTCAAACAGAGCACCGTCCTCTGTAAAGTGAGAGATATGGCCACCCTCCCCACAGGGTTTTGCAGAAATTCAAGAAAGAAGGGTGAGATGATGATGGAGAGGTAAGGATGAATAACAGCTATGTCTCTCCCCATAGTTGACAATGAGACCATTCAGAAGACCACAAAAATGGGTTGGAGGGAGAAGCACCAAAAGTGTGTGCAAAAGGAGAGAGACATTGGCTCTGGTGCTGGTGAAAATATATTTTTTTTTTTTTTGTTAAAAAGGTTATTTTAAAAAAACTTTTTAAATTTTTTAAAAAGTTTTAATTTTTGTGAACCGCCCAGAGAGCTTCAGCTATTGGGCGGTATAGAAATGTAATAAATAAAACTTCACGAATAGCCCAACGTTTCAGATGTTGTCAATCCTTCTTCAGGGGCTGTTTAGAAAAGTTGGCTGATAAGCGTCCACTGTGCTGGTGCTTTCTTTCGAGGGAGTTGCCTCTCTAAGCTGCAATGTAGAAATGAAATGCAGCTAATTGTCAGCAAAAAGCCTTATTCACTGTGGTTAAAGCCATGGTTTAAGGTGCCTTCTGAACATGGCCTGGCTTTCTAGCTTAACCACCATGGTTAAAGCCGTGGTTTAAGGTGTCTTCTGAATGGGCCCTGTATGTAACTCTTAATAGGTGCACCCTGAGAAGAAAGGGTTCTAACACTATAATATTTGATGTATGACTACTGACAACAAGGTAAAATACCGACTGGTTAGCTGGCCTTCACCTTGTCTGCTGAAATATACCGTATTTCTTCGATTCTAAGACGCCATTGATTGTAAGACGCACACTAATTTCAGTACCACCAACAGAAAAAAAGCTTTGATTCTAAGAAATAATAAATGACCCGTGATTCTAAGACGCACCCCATTTTTAGAGATGTTTATATGGGCAAAAAAGTGTGTCTTAGAATCGAAGAAATACGGTAGTGCTGTTTTAATAGGCTTGTTAAACCAGCTTTCACCACAACTAATTTGAATTGGAACTCAAATTTCTTTCCACTTTACTGCTGCAAGGGAGGTATGGCACATTGATGTTTTCCCTTAAAATCCTTTTGCTTTTAGTCCATCTTCCTCTTGCATGGCTGAAATTCAAGGATGCTTGAAGAATTGTCTATGTATGTGTTTTCCTAGTTTAAAACATTTGCTATATTTTATTGCAGCCAGCAGGGGGTGTAGAAAAGCACGTGCTTTTCAACCACACAGTATGAATAACAACTTTCAGGCACTTTATTTTTTATTTTTTTATGAGCTTGACTTATAATTGCCTCCTTTTGATTTCTTTTAGCCTCATTCTGTATCTTCTAATTAAATAGCAGCTGCATTTAGCCAAAGGGTGACTTATTCAATTAGAGCTGCTTAAAGCAATTAGAAGTTATTTAAAACCACATGCTGGAAGTTATTTGGCAACTCTTACTTGTGGTTTTATTCCTGTTTAGGGCAGGATGCTGTGCTGCGGTTACTTTCGCTCAGCTCCAACTGCCCCCTGTTGTGGCTGGAAAGGGCAGCAGGAGTTTCAGGCACAGTGACAATAGTAATTAAGAGGACTTGTAAAATTTGAGAATTGCTGTCCCTGGTTGGAGAAGTTCATGGCCTCAGCGAGGTCAGGTATATTTATATGCTAATCTATTGCTGCTGATTTTCTGTGGCCATGAATTTCAAGCTTCTGTCAATACTTTTGGCATCGACTTGAATGTGGAGGAATTTCTATGTGTTTCCTGCAAAATACAGAAGATTTTGAGGCATGTTCTAGATCACAGGAACATAGGAAGTTGCCTTATACTAAGCCAGACCAATGGTCTGTTAGCCCAGTACTGTTGACACCAACTGGCAGGGGCTCTCCAGGGTTTCAGGCAGGAATTTTTTCAGTCCTACTTGGAAATGCCAGGGATTGAACCTGGGGACTTCAGAATACAAAGCAAGTGCTCTACCATGAGCTTCAACCCCACTCTTAGACATCAGGCTTGTGGCGTCTACATTCCCGTCAACTGGAGCCAGGAGCAAAATAGTAACTAAAAGGTTGTAACAATCCTATACAGTAGGGGTGGGCAACCTTTGGGGGTCTTGGAGCTAATTCCCCACATTAAGGGCTTCCCTCCTGCCACTGCTGAATTCGCTTCTGAAATTCGGCAGTACGACTGCAAAAAAATGACCTTTCTGTTTTGCTGCTATGTTGCCAAATTTTGGCAGCAACCCATAGCTTGCTTTTCCTTACTTACAAAGGCAAATCAGACCTTTGGGTCTGTCATACTATTAAATTCCTGCAGCAAATTCAGTGTGTGTGTGCACGCATGTGTGCAACCCCCCCCCAAAAAAAAAAACAAACAAACAAACCAAGGGGTGCCACATGCTGCCTATCCTTGCTATATAGCATGCAAATGTGCCTTAGAGTAAGTCCCTATGGGCTCAATAAGACTTCCTTTTAAGTAGACATTCAAAGGATTGTGCTGTAAGAAGGTGGTAGACTTACACTTAGAAATAAGGAACAGAGTGCCTCTGAGCATATGCTGAACCCAGGGATTTATTTTCAGAACCAGAATTGAGTTCACAGTTCTTAAACATGCATCCTTTCCTGGTTTTCTCCTCAAACTTTCTTCATGCAAGTGGGGGGCAGAGAGGAGAAATGTTTTAGTTATTTGCTATTGGTAAACTGGAGTTGGAAATCCTTGCTGATCTCCTTCAGTTCACTCAGAGATGTACCACTAGGCTAGGAATGTACGGATTTTGTAAAATTCCATTCCATCTGTGTTTTGCAGATTGTGCCTTTTGTTCTATCCATTAATGAATGGAATCAGTTTCCCCCCCAATATTCCAAATTTGTGCAAATGCGGAAATCTCCCCCTTCACAAATCTCCCCAAATGTGCATTTTCATGTTTTAGCCTATGGGGAAAAGATGCATTTTTACTGGTGTTTTTTTTTAATTTCACATAATTTTCTATGACTAAATTTGCATAAAATTCCAGAAAGTTAAAACAACAACATCCAGTCCGCAAGTCCACGGAATCCATGTGGCTCGAGAATCCGTGTGACTTGAGAAATCCATAGGTCGGATTCATAGAAATCCAAACCTATTCGATTCCTTTTCAGATTTTTTTTGGTATCCCTACCCTTTAATTTAAAGAATTTTAGATGTTAGCCTTTGCTAAAATAAATAAATAAATTCTGGGGGGCTTACAAATAAAAACAGTAAAATGCACACACTCTACCTTCTGTCCACCTATGTTTCAGGGCACACATTCTGTTCACGCAGGTACTGGCCAGATCTGTTGTGGTTTACGGGGGAACAGTGGTGGTGGGGGGCAAGCTCTCTTCCTTGCAGCTTCACGAGTGTCTTAAGGAACGCTGTCCTCTGGGCTATTCTTGGAACATGCTGTCACATGTGTTTCCACCAAAGTGGCAAAGAAAAAGGAAGAGGCTTTGCAAAGTTCATCTGGCAGGCCCCCAGTGACCAATATCTGGAATTGCTTCTAATTGTCTGAGTTGGTTTTTGCCTCCTGTATGCTGGTTTTTCTTAATTAATTTCCTCCCTCCATTCCTCCCCACCCACACCCTGCCACAGCTTGTCTTACAGTCCCAATTTTAAAGAGCCACATGGGATCACAGCTAAATTGCTGTCTCAACCGATCCTCTTATGCTGGTGCTGGGATTCAAGACTTGCACCGCTGTTGCCTCCTGCCTTGATGCTGTGGATGCCGTCAGCTTGTTGTACACTCCGTCTTTCTGGCTGCCGGACTTGCATCTGGCTGTGCTTATGAGGGCAAGCCTGTGCTCCAGTTGTAGGGGGTTCAGTAACGAATGGGGCAGAGCAGGTTGTCTCTGCTGCAGTTTCTAAATGTAGAATGCCGCTTTAGCGGCAGGGAAAGTCAACCTGCGTTTCTTCCACTGAAGCAAAAGCTGTCCCTTAAGGTTCAGGCAGGCTTGCCTGATGCTTACACATCCAATTAGGCCTGGAGCCACTGCCCTCAGGCTCCTTCGCCTTGCTTGGCATTCACATTGCGCATAATATATGCACTGTTGATTAATAACCGTTGAAACTCTTGACTGCATTCGGGGGCACAGAGTTCCCTAGTCCAGCTCACCTCGCTAATGAACCACCTCCTTTCTCTTCTCCAAACCTGTGCTATTCAAAATGGGAAACCTTAGTTGTATTTCTGGTTCCATGGGCCCCTTCCACTTAAATTAGACAGGCCTAACTCGTAATCACATGTTCCAAAGTTATTCTGAATAGCTGTTCTGTGTATCATATCCTCATTACTGAGCAGCACTGCATCCACCAGCGTTTACTCCTCTCGGCTGAAGGCATTTAACATCCTGCATATCTAGGAACCTCTGGAGAGGGATTAGGTGGAAGTGTTTCAGGCTGAAATGGGTGATGTTTCTTAACTAGAAACTGTGGTCACGGGTAGGGGGAGGTATGGTGCTAGGGGAGGAACAGGCCAGATGAGGAGAAGAGGGGATAGATTCCTTACAGCTATTCCCTCTTCTGGTTCCTACCCCAACCGGATAGTTCCTGGTGGCCATATCAGCTTGCTCTCGGGTCTGGTGGTGCTGCTGCTGAACGCCAGGTCAGTCCAGAATAAAATCTCCCTCATCCATGATTTGATTGTGGATGAGGGGGCTGACCTGGTATGCATCACTGAGACCTGGGTGGGTGAACTGGGTGGGGTTGCTCTCACCCAGCTCTGCCCTCCTGGGTACTCGGTGCAGCACCAGCACAGACTCGAGGGCCGGGGAGGGGGGGTTGCCGTGGTCTATAGGAATACAATCTCCCTCTCTAGGCTTCCTGTTCAGTCGAGTGCTGGTCTGGAGTGTTTGTACTGTGTGTTGGGTACTCGAGACAGATTAGGGATTCTGCTGGTGTACCGTCCACCCCGCTGCCCAACAGTCTCCCTGCCTGAGCTGACGGAGGTTGTCTCGGACCTGGTGTTGAGGACCCCCAGGATGGTGGTTCTGGGGGATCTCAACTTCCATGCCGAGGCTGCTGTATCCGGAGCGGCTCAGGACTTCATGGCTGCCATGACAACCATGGGGCTGTCTCAACATGTCATCGGCCCAACACATGCAAAGGGACACACACTTGATCTGGTTTTCTCGACTGGACAGGAGGATGGTGATCTGGAAGTGGGGGAACTAACATCTACCCCCTTGTCATGGTCGGATCACTTCCTACTGAGGTTTAGACTCTCGGCGGCCTTTCCCCTCTGCAAGGGTGGGGGGCCTATTAAAATGGTCCGCCCCCGGAGGCTAATGGACTCCGATGGATTCCAGAGGGCTCTGGGGGATTTTCCTGCTGATATGGCCGGTGCTCCTGTCGAAGCCCAGGTCGCTCTGTGGAATGCAGAGATGACTCGGGCGGTTGACACGATCGCGCCCAAGCGTCCTCTCCCTCTGAGCAGAGCCCGGTCAGCTCCTTGGTATACATCTGAGCTGAGGGCGATGAAGCAAGAGGGGAGACGGCTAGAACGCAGGTGGAGGAAAACTCGTGCTGGGTCTGATCGAACACGGGCTAGAGCTCACTATCGAGCCTACTCTGTGGCGGTGAGGGTGGCAAAGAGGCAGTTCTTTTCCACCAGCATTGCGTCTTCTCGGTGTCGTCCGGCGGAGCTTTTCCGAGTGGTTCGTGGCCTGTTACACTCTGGGCCAGGGCGTGAGATAGTTGAACCCTCGGTAGCACGCTGTGACGAGTTTGCACGGCACTTTGAAGATAAAGTCGCTCAGATTCGTCATGAATTGGACACCACACTTAATGCAGCACCACTAGTAGAGGCGTTCAGAGCGCCGTCCGGCTCAGTTTTATTGGATGAGTTTCAGTTATTGAAGCCCGAGGATGTGGACAAGGTGCTTGGCCAAGTCCGGTCGACCACCTGTGTGCTTGACCCTTGCCCCTCGTGGCTCATTACATCAAATAAGGAGGGGATCGCCGGCTGGGTCCAGGAGGTTGTAAATGCCTCCTTGAGAGAGGGAGTGGTGCCGGCCTCTTTAAAAGAGGCGGTAATTAGACCACTCCTGAAGAAGCCTAATCTGGACCCGGAAGATGTTAACAACTACAGGCCGGTGGCTAATATCCCTTTCCTGGGCAAGGTGCTTGAGCGGGTGGTTGCAGGACAACTCCAGGCACTCTTGAATGAAACGGATTATCTAGATCCATTTCAATCGGGTTTCAGGCCTGGTTTTGGAACAGAAACTGCCTTGGTCGCCCTGTGGGATGACCTCTGTCGGGAGAGAGACAGGGGGAGTGCGACCCTGTTGGTTCTCCTGGACCTCTCAGCGGCCTTCGATACCATCGACCATGGTATCCTTCTGGATAGGTTATCTGAACTGGGAGTTGGAGGTACTGCGTTGCAGTGGTTCCGCTCCTACTTGGATGGCCGATTCCAGAAGGTGGTGCTGGGGGATTATTGCTCTGTGCCGTGGCTCCTAAGCCATGGGGTTCCGCAGGGCTCTATTTTATCCCCTATGCTGTTTAACATATACATGAAGCCGCTGGGGGAGGTTATCCGGAGATGTGGACTGAGGTGTCATCAATATGCGGATGACACCCAGCTCTACCTTTCCTTTTCATCAAACCCAGGTGAGGCAGTGACTGTTCTGAACCAGTGCCTGGGCACGGTAATGGACTGGATGAGGGCTAACAAACTGAGACTCAATCCAGACAAGACGGAGGTACTGTTAGCGGGTGGTTCATTTGTCCGGCGAGGTGATGTTTGCCCTGTCCTGGACGGGGTTGCACTCTCTCTAAAGGATCGGGTCCGTAGTTTGGGGGTGCTCTTCGATCCAGAACTGTCACTTGAGGCACAGGTGAACTCAGTGGCAAAGAGCACCTTTTATCAGCTTAGGCTGATATACCAACTGCGCCCTTATCTGGACAGTGATAGCCTAGCTACAGTTATCCATGCTCTGATAACCTCTCGTTTGGATTACTGCAATGCGTTATACGTGGGGCTGCCTCTGAAAACGGTCCGGAAGCTTCAGCTGGTACAAAACAGGGCAGCCCGTTTACTAACAGGGACTGGCTGGCGAGATCACATTACGCCAGTCCTTTTACAACTTCATTGGCTGCCAGTCCAGGTCCGGGCCCGATTCAAAGTGCTGGTATTGACATTTAAAGCCCTAAACGGTTTGGGGCCAGGTTATTTGAAGGAACGCCTCCTCCCATATGTACCTACCCGGACCTTAAGATCATCTACAGGGGCCCTTCTCCGTGAGCCCCTGCCAAAGGAAGTGAGGCAGGTGGCTACTAGGAGGAGGGCTTTCTCCGCTGTGGCACCCCGGTTGTGGAATGAGCTCCCCAGAGAGGTCCGCCTGGCGCCTACACTGTACTGCTTTCGTCGCCAGCTGAAGACCTTTTTATTCACTCAGTATTTTAACACTTAATTTTAACTTAAATTTAAATTATACTGTTTTAACTCTGTATTTTAACCTTATATCAATTTTGCTGCGTGGTTTTATCCTGGTTGTGCTTTTTATATTGTATTTTGTATTTGTATTTTTAACTTGTTGGTTGTTTTATGATGATTTTAATTTTTGTGAACCGCCCAGAGAGCCTCGGCTATTGGGCGGTATAAAAATGTAATAAATAAATAATAAATAAATAAATAAATAAATAAATAAATAAATAAACTAGCTCTGGTGCTATGAAATGTCAAAAAGGTTTCTTTATTTTTCTATATGAAATATAAAAAGAATTTTCTAAAAACTTTAAACCAAACTTGTACAACACTCAGCGTTTCAGATCTTGTGGATCCTTCATCAGGGGCTGTACAACGAAATGAATTACTTTTCTAAGAAATTATACTTTCGAAACCTTATAGATTTTTTTTTACAAGATCGTAGTCGTGTTCATTCTGTCTCCGTCAGCAGTCAAACTGCTGTTGAGAAACGAGGTTCTGTAGGATTGCAGCCCCAAACTTTGCAGCGTGCTGTCATTACAAGTGTTGTTATGGGCACGATTCCATCTAAGTGAAGCTCTTGTGTAGCCTGGCCATATGTACATTTACACACATGAAAACGTCATTATTCCAGGAAGCCTTTCCTTAATGACCAGCCGTTCACTGTACATTTTGCTTCTTTTAAAATCTATTTTAAAGTGTTTTATTCTGTTTTTATTATATTTTATCTTGTACATCGCTCTGAAATTTTGAATGGGGAGTGGTATATAAATATTGTAAGTAAATAAATATGTAAGTCCCAGGGAGCTCAATGCGACTTGCTTTTGAGCAAACATATAGAGCAGTTGTGGGCAAGCCCTAGGCCTAATTTCCAGTGGCGCTCAGCCTAATTTGCAAAGCTAATAGTTAAAACCTCTGTTAAAACTTCTGGCAAGAGCATGTTGCCCCTTTGTTGACTGAAAGAACTGGGCATGTTTAGCCTGGAGAAGAGAAGACTGAGGGGAGACATGATAGCACTCTTCAAATACTTAAAAGGCTGTCACACAGAGGAGGGCCCAGAGTGCAGGACATGGAATAACGGGCTCAAGTTAAAGGAAGCCAGATTCCAGCTGGACATCAGGAAAAACTTCCTGACTGTTAGAGCAGTAAGACAATGGAATCATTTGCCTGGTGAGGTTGTGGCCTCTCCCACACTAGAGGCCTTCAAGAGGCAGCTGGACAACCATCTGTCGGGGATGCTCTGAGGTGGATTTGAGCAGGGGGTTGGACTCAATGGCCTTGTAGGCCCTTTCCAACTCTGCTATTCTATGATTGTAGCCTTACGTCTCATTTATCTCAGGGGGATTTCTAAAAACAACTCTCTCCCATTGAAATCCCTGTGCCATACAAACAGAGGCTGAAGACACCCAGTTTGTTTCAAACAAGGAAAAGGAAGTTAAAGGGATAGCGGTAGAGCTCCTACAACTTGGGTGGCAGGAAAATCAAGCGATGAGAACAGTCTAAGGCTGATGGTGGTTCCTAGTTCCATGTTTCTTAGTTGACAATTGAGCTGCATGAGCAGCTGACTAAGAAACTGAAGTGTATATGTTCCTGCAGTCCCCAGCTTGGTGCCCTCCAGATGTGTTGGACTACAACTCCCATCATTCCCAGCTAGATAAACATTGTCCACTCTGGCTGAGGGTGGTGGAAGCTGTAATCCAACACATCTAGAGGTTGGGGGAAGGTGTAGTCCATATCATACATCTCTATGGCTGGGAGATGGACCCTTTCGAGATATACCAGCACTGTCTCTGGTCAAAAGAGTTATTTTTGCACTGCTTTAAGGCATGATGCTCCCTGTGGCACCCCGGCTGTGGAATGAGCTCCCCAGAGAGGTTTGCTTGGCACCTACAGTGTACTCCTTTTGTCGCCAGCTGAAGACCTTTTTATTTTCTCAGTATTTTAACACTGAATTTAACTTAAATTTAAACTTTTCTGTTTTAATTCCATATTTTAACCTATATCAATTTTTGCTGTGTGGTTTTAATCCTGGTTGTGCTTTTTATATTGTATTTTGTATTCGTGTTTTTAAATTGTTGGTTGTTTTTATGTCCTTCATGGTTTTAACTTTTGTGAACCGCCCAGAGAACTTCGGCTATTGGGCGGTATAAAAATGTAATAAATAAATAAATAAATAAATGCACCATTAAGGAGCTGGAGGCTTTACACCCCAAAGTAAGTCTTGGGCCACCCCAAATAACATATCCACACCATTGGGCGACTGTCCTCTACAAGTCGACCTCTATGCTTCATTTTAGCACAAGATACTCTTAACCATGCTGCTTTTATGCTGATTACTGAAAAACGACATCTACATTGTGGCAAACCCTTCTAATAAAGATCCACAGTGTCCCTTAGAGCATCCAGTCAGTTGACACCCTGCTAGGCAACCTGAATAGTTTTATCTAGCTTTATCTAACTTCTTTGTCTCCCAAGATGGGAACAAAACTATAATCTGTTTCCTTGAATAGTCTGAGTGGTTCCAAACACCTTGGGCTTTTGGAGATGTAAGTGATAATTGTTGGGCCTGTTCAGAAGACATGCTAACCCATGTAAAGAGAGGGGTGCACCAGGAAGAAAGCTTATTCTCTTCCCAGTCATATAATGTAAATAAGGAAGTGGCGGTATACACCCCAAAACTGCCCTCTACAAGATTCTCTAGTATCCAACCCTTTTTGTGGAAAACGCTATCAAGCAGGCTGGGCACGCACCAAAATAAAGCATTGGGTCGGACGTGATGCGAGGGCATTTTGTCAGGAACAATCTCCATGTGGTGGTTATGTCATTTCAGAACCAGCCCTCCCATGGAGCAAATTGAAGTGCCTGATTGGTGGGAGATTTAGGACAAATAAAAGGAAGTACTTCTTCACAAAGCGCATAGTTAAATTATGTAATTCACTACCAATTTGGATGGCTTTAAAAGGAGGTTGGATAAATTCCTGGAAGAGAAGGCTATCAATGGCTACTAGCCCTGATGATTATGTGCTACCACCAGTATCCGAGGCAGTAAGCCTGTGTGCACCAGTGGCTGGGGAACATGGTTTGGAGGGGGTTGTTGCACCATGTCCTGCTTTGTTGGTCCCTGGCCGACAGCTGGTTGGCCACTGTGTGAACAGAGTGCTGGACTAGATGGACCCTCAGTCTGATCCAGCATGGCATTTCTAATGTTCTTATGCCTGTGGCAGAGTGGGAGGGGTGGCGAATTCTGCCCCTGCCAGGAAGGCCCTATGCCATTGGCCCCACCACCTCCAGCAAGTTCTCTGGAGAGCCCCACCAGTGACTTTTCCACCGTGGCATTTGCCACTCTTGAGAGAGCAGCTGGCGGGGCTCTCTGGAGCAGCCGCCCAGCCTTTGTTTCCCTCATTGCATGCCTCCCCCATACCTTTGCTGCTGTGCTGACTCCATGGAGGGCCATGCAGCCAGACATGGCAACAGCAAGGGCAGGGGGAAGGGGGGCACAATGCGGAAGTGATGCCGGTGTGTATTCTTTCCCACCTCATGTGGTGAGAGAGCTTGTGTCATTTGGGGTGTCCAAAGCTTATTTGTGGGTGATGGGAGATATTGCTGGTGCCTTTTCAAAGGGGACAGACTCGCGGCTATGGAGATGTATAATAGCCTAAAACTTCCTTTGGGGTGCAAAGACATATTCATTGGAGGTCCTTATTCGGGGTGCTCGTGCAAATGTGTTTCAAATAAGGAACTGGGAAAACTAGTAACCAGCTTCAGCCCCATGAGCAGACAAGAAAGGCCAGGATACGAGCTATCCTGACGCCTCTTCAGCCTCCTTTCCCCCACTCCAAAATGCTTTCCCTAGATGGGCAAACAGACCCATCTAGTGAAAATGCAGGGCAGGAGGACTGGGAGGCAAAGAATGAGAGCCCGGGTTCTAGTCCCCACACAGCCATGGAGCTCACTGGGTGACTTTGGGCCAGTCACAGAGTCTCAGCCTAACCTACCTCACAGGGTTGTTGTTGTGAGAATAAAATGGAGAGGAGGAGGATTATAAATGCTGCCTTCGGTTTCTTGGGAGGAAAAAAGGTGGGAAATAAATGCAATAAATCATCATCATTGCCATCATCGCCACGGCTACTCCTCCTACCCTGCAATGGATGATTAGAAGCCTCTGAGTTCAGTGGCTTCCCGTCATCGAAGGCGTAACCCATAGGACTGCGCTCCAAAGAAGCACGCTCTCTTGAAACCCATTGTGACAAGGGCCGGATCTTTCTCCCAATTCTGAGAGTGCTATAATGTGTCCTTGCAAATGCAAAGATTGGCTAACAGTTGCCAGAAAATACTTTCCCCAGTGCTGGCTAAAGGCCCTTGGGCAAGACACCCTTAATGGACCCCTTCCCTCAGTGAATCTACCCTCTCACTGCCATTGTGATGGGCTCCATGTGAGCAAAGGTGGGATATAAAAGAATTTAAAAAACAGTCACCAGCTGCTATTGCTCTTCATCCTCTTTCTCATCACTGCTACCTCTTGCTTATTTGACAGGCAGAGAGCCAGTGAGTATGTAGGCAGTGGCATCTATTCAATATTTTATTAAAACATTTATATCCGGCCCTTTATCACGAGCATCTCAGGGCAGCATACAGATAAAATTAAACAAACAATATAAAACAATAAATATACACAGCTAAAAACATATGAAACCATTAATTGAGCTAAAACCAGTATAGAATTTAAAAGCTGTAAAAACCAATTAAAACAGTTAAAACAATGTGCAAACTTGGTGAATTTAACCATCAAAGGCTTTGCAAAAAAGCTGTCTTTACTTGGCGCTGAAATGAAGCCGGTGCCAGCGCCAGTCGGGCCTCCAAGGGGAGGGCATTCCACAGCCGGGGTGCCACCACAGAGAAAGCCCTCTCCCATGCCCCACCATTGTGTATGTCTTGCGTTGGTGGGATACGGAGGAGGGCTCCTTTGATGGATCTCAGGTCTTGGGCAGGCATATATAGGGAGAGGTGCTCCCTCAATATCGAGGTCTCAAGCCATTTAGGACTTTAAATATCATTGCCAGCATCTGCTGCTGCTCCGCTTTGCTGCCTCTGTTGTGTGGGACAGAGCGATGGGCAGGTGAACAAGCAGGTTGCAATGGTGAAAGTAGGAACAACTCCAATGAGCTCTTGTCAGTGGGCCCCAGCTAGGGTGTAGCTCTTGGCAGGTGACTGACCACATCTACCCTTGACGCTGGCCCTGACTTGCCACTGTGGCTGTTTGTCCCGAGTCCAGCCCTCCCATACATCTTCCCCATTCTTTCTTAAAGCATGGTCGGTGTACATTCTGCCTCACATGTACACAGTGATGGTATGTGCGTGCGTGCGTGCACAGCTTGCTGTACATTAGAACAGCAAGCCCAGGAGTCATGAAGTTTGGAGGGCAGGACTGAGGGCTGAGGGATGCACCAGGCACTCTACATCTGAGGATACAGAATCTGTGAGAACGTGTTGTTGTTTTTAAGTTTGTTTTACAAAGGAGAATGTCAGCAGACATATCTCCCTTGACCTGTCTCAAGGAAAACTCCATCTGGTCTCTTCTTATCAAGGGCCTGTGCTGCAAAAGAGTTGGTAGGATGAGAAATAGTGAATACTTGTGGATAGCATGCCACTGTACTGGGTTGAGAAAAACAGTCGCTACCACGCAAGTATGCGGAACTGTCTATGCAAATACACCCTAGGGAGAACACAACTATTTCACCCTAAGCTTAATAGCGAGGACTCATAGGCTTGGTATTGCGCTAACTGGATCTATGGCTGGATGAGGACCAGTGCGTAGCGGGCCTGGAACACAAAATGGTATTCTCAGGAATGGCAAATTCCGCATCCTTATCTCACTTTCTTGGAAAGCATCTTTTTAATTATTTGAATCTGGGAAGGGGGAATTTGGAGATATAACAGGGAAAAATACCCTAAGGCGGAGTTCCTTTGTTGCATTGTGGACTGTGTTTAGGCTTATGGGTTGTCACATTTTCTTAGGTTACAGCTGCTGCATGGAAAGTGCTTGAAAAAGATAAGCTCAGCTTCTTCTTCACTCCAGTGCAGCTGGATTGAATATGGGCAGAGAAATTTTTATTTATTTATTTATTGCATTTACATACCGCCCCATAGCAGAAGCTCTCTATCCAGCTGCACCAAACTTGCTATTGGAACAGCCCATTCTGTGGTAGGTGAGTTTTATTTTACCAGTGTGGATCTGAAAAGGAGGAAGAAACAGCTGCTCAAGGCCGCCCAGTGCAAGTTTATGACGGAAGAGCAGAATTCGAACTCCGGACTCCCAGCTACCAGATTGGCCCCCTTGCTATACATTTACATCACATTGGCTCAAAAGCGTGACAGCAGCATGTGAAGAGGCTAGACACCCACCCACTCACCCACACACGAAGAGAGGGAAGTGGGAGCGAGCAAGCAGTATGAAGCCGTCCCCTCCATGTGAACATTTGCCGTTTTCTTCCATTGCTCTCCTCGTGGGCATTTGGCCCCCGATGTTCTTTTCCTTTGTATACAGACACGCGCCGTGATGCCCTTATAAAGCAATACACGGGCATGTATCTATCCAGCAGCCACCCCGCCCCAAATCGTACACACGAACAAGGCAAACACTTCCCGCCGGAGGCGCTGCTCGCACACGCCGCCGTCAACAACACGCAGCGCGCTCTTTTCTCCGGGGCTCGCCGAACTTCTGCCGCGGCCGAGTGGCAGCCCCTGGCAGCTCTTCCAAATTCCTCGAGCGAGGCTGGAGTGAGCTTAGCCCGTCGCTGCTAGAGTAGAGCCGTCCTAGGCGGGCCAGCGCTTTGCAGGCAAACACCTCGAGGGGAAGGAGCCGCGACTCCATTTCAGCCCGCCAAAGGCTGGGAGCCGTAAGTGAGTTGGCTAACTTGGGGTGGGGGCTGCGGGGGGCGGAATTCAACGAGTGGCGGTAGTGGATCGGGGCTGGCGAGTGTTTGTCCCGAGCAGAGCTGGGCTAGCCCTGAAAGCCCCCATTGTATAGTTTGAGCCCTCGGCTAAGGCAGGGCGCTTGCTTTCCACGTGGCAATAGCAGCGGCTTCCTCTAGTCTGGGCTGTGGGGGAATTAAAAGAAAAAAAAAACTTCGGCCATGCGTTGACTGTGCCAGCCGCGTATATTTTAGGTGTTGCTTGAGTTAGGGAAAGAAAGGCCGCCCTGGCCTGCCCGAAAGCGGGAAAAAAGAGACTGTGGGGAGGGTCGGACTCCCACCCAAACGATGAGTTGCTTGAACTTGACGAGGGGAGGAGGAGACGTTCGGAAACGAAAGCGCACCCCCCCCCCCGAATGGCGATTGGAATGCACGGGGGTCTCTTCGGCGGGGCGAGAGGAGATACACGGGATTTCCGAATGCGCCTCCACCCTTCCAAGTACAGCGACATCCTGGGAAGGAGTGAAGTCGGGTCACAGGAGGGGCAGAACGTGAAGTGGCTGCATCCTGGGAATCGGGCCATGGGGTTCAGAAAAGGGGTGGGGGGCACGGGGGAAATAGGTTTAGGAGTTCTGTTTAGTGCTTGAATTACAGTGGGCTCTCTGCCCCCGCAAATCTTTGGTGAAGGTCTCCTTTGCTGTTGTTTTTGGAAGACTAGGAAAGACACGATTGGGCTAATACCGGGCAGGGGGAATCCGGGAGAAAGTTTTGGGTTCTATTAAAGGCCCTTCTATTATACAGAGTGAGGCAGCTGCCTGAAGCAGCAGATGTTGGATAGCACATTGTGAGTTACTTAATTTGTTATGATTGTATTTTTATTGCCAGGGAGGGAAGGCAGGCAGGCGCTGGTTGGAGTTTCTGCCTCGTGTGCCAAAATAACTTGACTGCCTTTGGGTACTCGGCACCTTGGCTTGGGTAGGCGGGTGCAGCTGCTGTTCACGGCTCCACCTCAGGCAGCAAAATGTCATGGGCCAGCCCTGAAGGGTACCTCCACTTCTTGCTTGCCCCCCCCCCCCACTTAATTCCAACACTGCCTTTTCAACAGCTGGAATTCCCTCAACTTAAATTCAAACAGATGTTCACTTCCCTGGCAGCATTGCTTGGTATTCTTTGACAAAAACCTTCTCGAATTTTAACCTGTTGCTTTTTGTTCTCCTGTCTCAAGTGGCAACTTATCACACCCACACCTTATCACAACCACACACTTATCACACCCACACCTTTCCAGGATGACCCCAATAGGTTAGGATCGCAGCTATCTGGACTCCTGACGGGGTGCTTTGTCAGGGATCGCCCATATTTTGTTTTATGAGACATGATTTCCTGTTGAAACCCCTCCCCTCAGCTGTAATAGAAATAGATTAACAGTGAAATCCTAGGCATGTCTACTCAGAAGTAAGTTCCATTGCGTTCAACGGGACTTGCTTTCAGGTAAGGATGAATAGGATTGCAGCCTAAATAATAGACCGTCTGCTGGTCTGCAATCTTGCGCTCACTCTGCCTATTAGGCTTTCTCTACAAAGGCTATTATGTCTTTATGATGTCTTGGTGAGATAATTTCCTATCCAAAGCCATTGCTGAGATAGCAGTGCCCAGCTGGAAACTTCCCCAATCAAAAAGCAAAGTGTTTCCCCAGCCAATTCCCTGTCACATCTATGACCCTGGTGAGACGGGTAATGTGGCTTAGTGGATTGCTTTCCGTCTCTTACCTGCTGCTTTTCTTTCTAAAGGAGTTTTCTCAAGGCCAGTTCACAGGACAGCTCTGTCTGAGTGCAATGCTCTCCCTCCCTCTCCCATTGCAATGGAAGCATAGTGAAAAGGTTGTTTGAACCTACGTTTGGAAGGTTTGTTTATCTATCCAGAATGGTCATTTTTGTTTGTGGCAAATCTGTTCATGACATGCCACGTTGCCATCCAGCTGGTGCAAGGGGTGGGAGTGGAGGGATGTAGAAGTACCTAGTTATAAGCAGAGTGATTGTGTATGTTGTGTTCACACATGCTTAGGTTTAATACACCTGGAACCAGGCAGGTTGGCCCTGCAAGCATAGAGAAGCGGGAAGGAATGAAAGAACCTGTCTCCAGTTGTAACCCTTCTCTCTCCTTCCCTTTCCTTTCCTGTCTTTTCCTTTGTTGCTATAGTTTACATTGTAACTTCCTTGGGGGAAAGGACTTGTCTCTTTTTATTGTTGTCGCTTACGTTAAAAGTGTCCTGTACATGCTTACATAAATAACAAACTGTCCTGCGACATCGTTCACATACCTTCAGACATATAAACGTTTGGAAGTGACCTTTGGAGGAAAAGACCCACCAAAAAAGACCCGCCAAATTCTGTGAAAATCATATGGCTGCAATAAAAAAAATACACAGTGAAAACTAAAGGAAAGTTGATTAATTTATTCCAAGCCTTGGAAGTGACTTTTGGAGAAGGTCACTTCCAAGGCTTGGAATAAATTAAGCAACTTTTTGCTAGATTCAAAGAGGGTGGGGGATATGACTAGAACCATCTGGCATGGCCCACAGAACTTTTGCCCTTTGAAATACCTCTTCTATGCAATGATTAAACATATAGATGCTGTGCCCTGCTTTGTGTCTTATCATCCTACCTTGGTGGAGCAAAGGAAGAAGGGACACATTGATGGGCAGCAGGAATTACCCAGATGTTACAGACCAACAAGAAGAACAGGAGTGCTATGCAGACTGCAGCAGGCCCTCTCTCTTTGATGTTTATCTCGGCTCCCTGCTTAATTGTTAACAAACTCTGCCCACAGGTGCTTTCCTGACTTTTCAATGCCTCCATGAGGAGCAGAAGCTTGCTTTCAGTGAAAACAAAATGTCTGGTTTTGGGCTTATGCATCACCATAGCATGCTAGGGTCTTTCAGAATGAATTCATATAACTCCGTGGGTGAGCTAGAGAGAAAACATTTATTCATTTATTTCTGTAATGCATATCCCTTCATTCTATATCTGGAGCGGCTGTGAAATAAGAGAAGATCTTCAGACAAGATGATAACCCACGGTTCAACAAACAACCCACACTTAACTGCTGTGTGGGTTAGCGTGATGTGTGAATAGCCTCACTGAGTGCTGCCAGACTCAGTACTGAGTGAAGTATGAGCCAATGTACTGTACTGAGTCATTGTCAAATGGTTCTTCCATCCCACCTGTCCTTTTAAGGTGACAATTACCTTTGGGGCAGCAATAGAACATCTCACCCTTGGCATTCATTTCCCTTTAGAATTTGCTTACTGGGAAGCTCACAGTACCCCTTGGAGGCTGGCCATTCTCATCTCCTGGCCACCCCTAATTTCTTTTGAATGGAACAGCTCCTTTCTCTTAATGGCTACAATGCTCCCTGTGTTTGACAAAATGTTCCTATAATATGGTTCCCTAATAAGTGTTTCAGGCAACAGCTGCTTTCTGGCATTGGATCCCTCTGGCAACATCTGTGTTTAAGGCTCCTTTTTTAAGCTTCTGTGCTAAATCATTTGGTGTTTTCTTATACTTTGTCTTGTTCTTCTTTCCGCTTGCATCCCTTTCTCCCAGATTATGCTTGTTTACAAATGCTGCTGATTTTAGTGTCATAGCCGAATTTCATTACCAAGCTGTTTACTTCCCATTCTGCCTCATTACAGAAATCATTAAATCAGTCGAGACCCACCCTGTTCTATCTGTGGAACTCCAGACGTGCCAGCCCCAGATGTTCAAAATCAAAAGACTGCCTTCAGAACTTGTGAGGTCGGCATAACCCTTGGAGCCTTTACGAGTAAGGATAAGGTTCCATGGTTGGGCAATTTAGCTTCTGCGCTTTTAGGCACAAGATAGCATCCTGTTTTCAAGCTTTCCTTGGCAACTAATAATACTTCAGCTTTTACATAGCACTTTCTGCTCGTGCAAAACAGTTCATGTACATTGTTTCAGGCAACCTTACAATTTCCTTCTTAGGGTCGGACAGTACTTAGATCATCTTTTTGTTATAGCCGGAGACTGAGACTGAGGTATAGTGAGGCTACTTGGGGTGCAATGCTATGAGTGTGTAGTCAGAAAAAGTGTCCTACAACTCCCAGCATTCCCCAGCCAACTGGCTGGGGAACGCTGGGAGTTGTGGGACATTTTTCCCTCTCAACATGCATAGGATTGCATCTTTAGTAAACCTCCCCTACAGGATCCCCCAATCCACAGCTAAAGCCTCATGGAGATAATTAAGCTGTGCAAAGTGAATGTGTCTACTTGGAATGCAGCCTCAAGCCCCATCCGTGACCTGCATGTTTTCAGCTGAATGTCTCTATGGGGCTTATGCATAGTCTTGTATGCACTTAGGCATCATGCTTATATTCAACTGAATGCATGTAGCTTCCCCGCCTCCCGCCATGGGTGTTCATTGTACAGAGTCTGAATGTCTGCATAGGGCTTAGGTTTCTTTGATGCTGTGCTACAATACGTGTGTTGATTACATTCCTATCCAGCCTTTCTCCCAAGGAGCTTGAGGCAGTATACATGGTTCCCAAACCTCATTTTATCCTCACAACTGCCCTAGAGCCAGTGATCTTCACTGATTTTAACCACTCTGGCTCTAGGTACCACCACCAGGGCCGTTTGGGGGCTTGTGCAGTGCATCTCTGCAGTGAGCCAATCACATTGTTCTTTGCCTTTCAGGCTCCTCCACCAACATAGCCAATGGGCTGATTGTTCCTTTGTTCTCCTCCCTCCCCCACTCCACCCACCTTACAGCTGATGAGCTGTAGGTCTCCTGACTCCCCACTCCCAAAGCCTCCTCCAGTAGCCCAGATCACCATAGTTGGCCCACCATTAAACCTAGCAACAAGGCAAACTGCAGAGCCCCTGCCGAGAGGGAGGCAGAGAGCTGCACTTGAGCTGATTGGGAGCTGCTGGTGGCTCTCGAGCCTTCCAGTGAAGAACACTGGGCTAGGCTAAGAGAAGGAGAGTAACTGGCTTAGAGCCATCCAAAGAGCTTGATGGCTAAATGGGGATTTGGTCCCAAGTCTCTCTTACGCAGCTTTCCCCAAATCTGGTGCCCTCTGGATGTGTTGGACTACGTTCCCTTTATCCCCAGCCAGTAATGCCTCTCTCTCACACACAAAATGGAAGTTGTAGTCTAAAACATTTGGAGGGTGCTACAGGTTGGGGAAGGCTGCAACCACTACTCTACGCGGAGTCCCAATTGCAGATACTTGAGTATGATCCAGCCAAGTTACAAGCTCTAAGTCCCATTGAGTTCACATTTTCCTAGTACGCAGACGTGTCACTTTTTAAAAAAGTTGTTGATGTAGTTGTCATTTTGTTTGATGTATAATCCACTCCATCCTTAGAGCTTTACATAAATATTAAAATTTTCACATTTATTTAAATAAATAGAAAAAAATGGGGGAGAGTGGGGGACAAACAGTGTAGTGACCTCAGAGAGCAGCTGGTAGTTTTGAGGCCTGTTCCTTCTGGGAGGGAGGGGTTGCAACCTTCCTGCTGCTCTTGGCCCTGTGACTGGTGTCCACTGCCAGGACTGGTGTCCTTCCCTCACTTCAGTAGCCACAATGCAAATGACAAAGCAGCTGAGTTCTCTGTGGGAGGGCAGGGTGCAAAATCCCAGCAGCTGTTTGTCCTCTGGCTGACAGCTGGGCCAGGAAATGTGTGTATGTGTGTGGCTTCAGAGGTCGCATCCTCTCCCGTCCAGTGTCTGACCCTTTTCTTTCCTTAGTCCTGATAGCTCTCTTTCACTTTTTAAAAAAATAAATAACAAAGACTCCTTCCCCCATTGCATTTCATGAAGGCAGGGTGCTGAATCAGAACTAGCACCAGCACGCTACGGAGAATAGAATGTTTTGTTTTCCTGATGTTTGGATTTTCAATAACTTCTTTATTATTTCTTAAATCTCAAGCAGCATCTGGCATTTTGCTCTGCATCCAGTTAGTTTCCTGCTCCTATCTATAATTCACTGGCCATTGTTGTCCTTGGGACGGCGAATAATACTCCACCATTTTCTCTCTCTGCTTTACACCAGCTTGCAGAAAGCATGTGCTCTGGTTCGCCTATGTGCTTCAAGTCCCCGGGGTTCAGGAAGACTGCAGAATGGGGAGGAGATGGCCTTAATCTCCCTTTGTTTTTTCAGCCTGGTCTCCAAGCCAGTGAGAAGATGGCGCCCACTCTGCAGCAGGCATACCGCCGGCGCTGGTGGATGGCCTGCACCGCAGTGATAGAAAATCTCTTCTTCTCAGCGGTCCTGCTGGGCTGGGGCTCCTTGCTTATCATGCTCAAACATGAAGGATTCTACTCTCACGTGTGCATAGGTGAGAGGGGAGAGGCCAGGGGTGAGGCCAAATAAGAAGGTGGCAGGAGACGGTCATAGAGGTGTGAGTTTCAGAGTGTATCTGGAGCTGAGCCAAAAGAACATAAGTAGAGCCCTGCTGGATCAGGCCAAGGGACCACGTAGTCCAGCATTCTGTTCACGCAGTGGCCAACAGACTGCCACTGTCGGGAAGCCCACAAGTAGAACATGAGTGCAAAAGCGCCCTCCTGCTCGTGTTCCCTAGCAACTAGTAGACATCCTGCCTCTGATACTGGTGGTAGTATATAGCCATCGTGATTGGTAGCCATGGATTTATTTGTCCTCCATGAATTTGTCTTTTGAAGCCATTCAGATTGCTGGCCCCTCACCAACTCTTCCCCAAAAGCTCTGCAGAGCCCCCTCCTCACTCTCCTCTCTGTTGAGGGACACAGTAATCCTGGGATTTTCAGAACGTCTCTGACATTTTCCAAACCGGTCAAGCTCGTTCTGACAACAGGACTGGGTGGGACTGAGGAGCAGAGTTACACATGAGTCTGATAGGGAACGCAGCGCCGGCATGATTAGCCCTGCGCAGCAGAAGCTATCTGGCTGATAACAGAGGGAGTGAAGGACTTTCTTGAAACGGGCACATCAGCTTCAGCCTTGGTGGGGCTGACATTCAACGTTACTACAAGGACACTTAATCTGTTTAGGGTTTCCCCAAGGATGTGGCATTGTTGAGGTTTGCATGGCTGACTGTATGTGCTGGAATAGCCACCCTAGTGCAAGGTGGGCACTTTAAGGCTGACCACGTGGAGATGGCGTGCGACGGCTTCCACGACGTGGCTTACCACCATTGCCACCATAATGCGTAGAGTAAGTCACCGCATTATAATTCCATGCCATGTGGAGTTTCTCCATGTCGGCTCCTCATGTGCTAGCAGTAGTTAGTGCTCGTGAGAAGACCATCCCACATGTTCTGGAAGAAGAACATGGTAGCCGGCGCTACTCTATATGGCGGCAACAGGGGTAAGCAATTCCACACAGGCTGTTTCAAGCAATTTGCCCCATGATAAACAACAGATGGATGAGCCCCAAGAGAGTACCCTACCTTCCTTGTGGGCCTCTTCCGAGGAGTGCCCTTTTTCATGGCACACCCAACACACTCTTGACCTCTGGAGTCAATTCATCCACTGATCCTATTTGCCTTGATCGCTTCAGGCGGGAATAGCACCAACGGCTCCGGTGTAGCCAACACATCTCACCCGTGGCCCAGCTGTGTGAAACAGGAGGAGATGCTCAACCTGGGCTTCACCATTGGCTCCTTCTTGCTGAGCGCTGCTACTTTGCCCCTTGGGATATCCATGGACCGACTCGGCCCCAGGCCGCTCCGCCTGATTGGCAGGTAGGGGAGGGAGCAGAGTTGGGGGCAATGGCAGATTGGTTCTGGGTAAAAGAATTGTGGCCTTGATGGTATTGGGAAGCAGAGCCTTGTTTCTGAAAGGCGTTTGAGAGCATGTTCCTGGAACAGGGCATCTATTGAGTGGGAAGGGATGGTGGTGGAAGGGGGGAACAGATTATGGCTTGGGAGGTGTGGGGGGAAGATGAGTGGGGAATGATTTCTCAGAATGGTTGCGAGTTGTCATCTTGAGGGGGTGGCGTGATTTTAACCCCCATGTTGTGCTGACGTGTCCGTTGCTTTTCTCTGCAGTGCCAGCTTCACACTCTCCTGTGTTCTCATGGCCCTGGCTGCCTACAACCCACCAGGTGAGCAGGATACCTTTGACAAGCTTTGGTCTGTTTTGGGCTGCCAGGTGAGCTCTCCTCCTCCTCCTCCTCTTAACAATCCTGCAGCTGCAAAGGAAGATGCCCCTGGAGCTTTGCCCATCCTGACGCTCTCCTGCTCCTATTGCCCCGTTGCCCTCCCAGGTGCAAGCAGCCCTCTCGCTTTACCCCACTGCAGGCAGTAGTGGGGTGTGAGTGATGGGACTCGTAAAGGAGAAGCTGTGGCTGTATCCTCCTTCATGAGTGCAGGGGTGGATCCCCAGGCTGCAGACCTTTCATCCATTCCATTCCTTCTGTTAGCAAACCGATGTGAGGCTCTCAAGCCTTGCTGCTGCTGCTGCTATTATTATTATTATTATTATTATTATTATTATTATTATTATTATTATTAATATACCGCCCCATAGCTGAAGCTGTCTGGGCAGTTTACAAAGATTAAAAACATTATAAAATCAATATACAAAATTTAAAACCATTTTAAAAAGTGAAATACACACACACACATACACTCACACACACATTTTAAACAACTATAAACTCTCAGCAGATCCGGGGTCAATTACAAACTCAGCATATGCTGTTAAATACCTGGGAGGAGAGAAAAGTCTTGACCTGGCATCGAAAAGATAACAATGTTGGCGCCGGGCGGGCCTCATCGGGGAGATCATTTCATAATTGTTTTCCCCGCCCAGCCCTCTATGCTTTTCCTTTGAGTTACCGTATCCTAAGCCCGTCTCGTCTCTTTGCAGCTCCCTCCCATCTATTCACCCCTCATTTCTGTTCTCTCTTCCCAGTTCTTTCTCCGCTGATCTTTCTCGGCCTTTCCCTGAATGGCTTTGGTGGGATTTGCCTGACCTTCACCTCCCTAACTGTAAGTATGGGGAAGGCACCAGGGTGGGCTGTTCACTGCATAAAGCAGCAGGGCCAAATCTGGTCTTCCTGGACTCCTGGTCCAGGCCTCCGGGGTCCCTGGATGGTGCCCCCCTTTCCCCCAGCCACTGTGCATTTGGTGGCATCCTGGCGCTTGCAGAGTTTTTCCCCATTGGGAAAACTTGGGCTGAAAGAGGTCCTGCACCCTTGGCATAAAGCAATGGGGAAGGTGTCTCTTCAAATGGCCCAGGGGCAAAAGCAGGGGGTGCCTGAACAAATTCCTTCGCCTGTTTGTCCTGAGAGTAGCTGAGTGTCTTCCACAAGGCTCTCGTTCTGGCTGAGCCTTTAGGGCAGGAGTGGGGGAGTGTGTGGCCCTCCAGGAAATCCTTTCTTGACCCAGAGGCTGTTCCCTTCCTCAGGAAGTGGAGAGATCCTGCTGAAGGCATGCGTTAGAGCTTGCCGTGTAGCAGCGCTGCTTCTTGCGCCCTAGCTGCTCATCCTGCACATGGGCTACATTGCTCCGCACCTTGCCTCCTTCAGTTACATCGCCAGAAGGACCGGGGCTCCCAAAACCTCCAGCAAAAAACAAACTCTGCAAAGTGAAATATGTAAATGCCTGTGGGTATTGAGTGATCGATGTAGTTTGAGTGATGGATTTGGTTTTCCCTATGGAAGAGTATGGATTTCTTTAAAGCACCATTCTTGTTGAACCTTCATTCCCCTTGCAGGATGGCAAAAGAGGGCAGGGCGTCTGTATCTCTAATGGTTGCGCAGAACTATTTAATAGTTTTGGATGCAGGGGGTAAGAGAAGCTGAACCTCTCCTCCTTTGCATCTGGTCACCCTTTGGCCCTACAGATGTTTTGAACCACCAGATGTTTTGAACCACAACTCCCACCAGCACGGCAAGTGCTCAGGAGGTATGGGAGTTTGCAGTTCAAAACATCTGGAGGGGGCTACCAGGTTGCTACCTCTGGCCTAGACAGCCTGTAGTAGCTACTACTAACTTGCTAAGGCGCAGGATAACCAGCCATGAGAACTGGGGAGATGCGTGATGACGGGCTGATGGGCAAAGTGTGGCCGGGGCATTCCATGCAGCTGCTGGGCTGTTTATCTGTCCTGTGTACTGAGGAGTGTTCCAGCACATTGCCAAGGTTGCATGTGGCCGGCTGCAGGTGTTTAAGATAGAGCAGTATTCAATGCCTGCCGTTCAGTGCCTGCTTCCTTGTCACTGGCCTTTTCACTGAGCTTATGTGCTGGGTTTTGCTGAGATTTCTTCCATGATTTCTGATCCCTTGAAGCACTAGCTTCAGATTTAGGCCACTGGAGCATTGGGGGGTCTCTGTCTCATTTCAGTCACACCGACTGCATCCATGCTGTTCTTTGAGCTTAGGTACGATATTTTGTTCAGGGCTGGCTGCATTCTGTATATGTGTGCACACACATTGCAAGACTGAAATACCTCTCCTAAGACTTGGTTACTGTCAGTGAGAGCTTTAAGGCACAATCCTATGTATGTGGGGGGGAGGGGGGAAGTCCTACAACTGGCTGGAAAATGCTGGGAGTTGTAGGACTTTTTTTCTGTCTAAACATGCATGTGATTGCACCCTTAAGTTAAGATGTGCTGGGATGAGTGTGTGTGTGTGTGTGTGTTTGGGCCCCATCCACCACTGAAATGCATCTCTCAAGAACATCTGTAAAATGGAATTATGCCCTCGGACTGAACAAGGTTCCTCATCCCTACCCTAAATCCACTGTCTAGTACCTGCTCACATCTGTATTCATGGATTGTTCTGTAATAATCCTAGATCTGGCACTTCGTGGTACTAAACTCTGGATCTTGAGGCATGACTCCTCATGCTATTTATGTGGGGATGCCTCAAATCCACTGCCTAATCAAATCTCACACATGTGCTCAGCATTTGCGCCTTGCCATACAAATCCATTCCTTTGCTTCACAGCCATGGTGTAAAAATCTGCATTTGTTATGTTTATGGTGCAGCCTGTGTATAGATCTGTGAGCTGTGATTAGACAGGGTGTTTCTTTAGCCTTCCTATGAAAACCATGAATACCTATCCCTCAAGTTTGCATTTTTATTCACCAGCACCCAATATCATAAATACAGTGTAAATGATAAGAGCCAGTGTGGCATAGGGATTAGAGTGGTGGACTGGGACTCCGGAAACCCAGGTTCAAGCCTCCACTCAGCTATGAAGCTCACTTGGTGATTTTGGGCCAGTCACTGACGCTCAGTCTAACCTGGCAGAGTTGTTGTGATGATAAAAATCAAGAGGAGGAGGATTAAATAAGCTGCCTTGGTTCCTTGCAGAAAAAAAAAGGCAGGATATAAATATAATACAGTAAATAGACAGTTTTGAAGAAATGCATATGGCTCTGATCAGATGTGAAAATCATGAGGATCCATGCTTTGGATCAAGGATTTTGTGCCGCAGTGGTATCACAGAGCTCTGGATCCATGACTTTCACACTGCAATCCATGAGCTTGGATATGAGATACAATTAGTTGATGGGTTATTGTGAATTGCATGTAAAAATCATTCTTCAGGGACACTGGAGGGATGGCTGTAATTCTGAATTCTGCAAACCCAGCATCCTAGGTTTGTAGCAAATACCGTTTGCCAAAGACAATAATTCAAAGCAGTCTCTCAGCATGCTTTTGGAAAAGATCCTTCCGTTATTGTTTCTGGCTTGTACAAATAAAAAAAGAAGAAGAAATATTTCATGACAGTCTGTGCCTCAGATCTGCTTTTGAACTGTGAAGCACTGCATTCATGGTTTTTTTTAAAAAATGTTTTATTATTGCAATTGCATCCCACTGTTTCCCCCCTCTTGCAAGGAACCCCAGGGGATTTACCTCCTCCTCCTCTCCCTTTTATTCTCACAACAACCTTGTGAGGTAGGTTAGGTTGAGAGTTAGCCACTGGCTTAAAGTCACCCAGTGAGCTTCATGGCTGAGAAGGGGCTAGAACCCAGATCTCCCAAGTCCCAGACCAGCACTCTTATGGCTAACATCGCACTGCAGTCTGTGCATGTGGACAGGAACTGTGATTAGGCAGTGGGTGGAATCCAATGTTGCTATTCCAATTGTGGAATAGCTTTTATTCCAGTGGGCATCCCACTAATGGAAGAGGAATGGAGGTGATTTTGGCAATTTCCACTTCTCACAGCAACCTCTTGTGCCCCTGAACATTTCAGAAGATCGGGAGGAACCCTGTGTTGCAGTGTAGAAGGGAGCAGGAAGGGCTGCAGGGAGAACCGGAGAAAATCACCTTCTGTTGGTGGAGACACCTGCTGGATCAGAGCCATTCCATGAGTGGAATGCTGTCAGCATTGGATTCCATCCAGTAGATTTCTGTAGCCTGTCTGTAATAGTCAAAATGATTCTTTAGGATCTGTGCCTTAGATCTATGTTTTTGCACAATGGCACTACTCACTCTGCACCTGTGATTTTAATGGTAGTTTACTTGATAGATGTGGTATAAATAAAAGCTGTTGAGGATGCAAATAGATACTTGTATTCTGCCTGTGAAAATCATGGGGGTTCTAGATTTTTGTATCACAGTGGCTCCATGATCTGTGGTTTTCATGGGACAGTCCATGCACATAGGTGTGTCATAGTAGATTTGGGGTATATTCTTGTAAAACTCAGGAGGATCTACGAGAATCTGTGTCTTCTGCCACCATGAAGTCCTGGATCCATGAGTATTATGTTCAGTCTTAGACGGATTTGTCTGAATACACATTCAGGAGGATCAGGCCCCAATACTAGCATGTTGTATGTGGTTGGTGTTGTGGAAATTGTCTGAACGGAGGCATTGCTCCCAAAGCAGGGCTTTGATCCATCTCTGAGAAAGCCTCTGGATTTTCTCTACAGGCTTCCTGCCCACAGCACTAGGAATGGACAAATCTATCTACCTTGATGCTGTCAGTTTTACATTTTTCCAGTCTTTAGTTTGTTCTACACTAGCATTGCATCAGTGCGTGTGTGTGTGTGTGTGTGTGTGTGTTTGAATTCCATGACAATTTCTCCTAATACATACATTTCCCTGCAATTTTATGAAAAGATATGCATTTTTCCTAAGCATGCTTCCCTAATATAATGTATTATGTTAATTATTTTCACTATTATGCACATTTTTGTTCATTTTCCCTAATACATGCATTTTTAGACATGTTTTTTAATTGGAGAGCTGTGTTGCAAAAATTGGAGGATAACTGTGTTTTGCTTCTTGTATTGGTTTGGAAGTGGGAACTAAATGAATTCCTCCTTCATCCCTCCATAGCAGCTTGTGCTGTCTTCCTTTGAGACCACAATGAAAATCCCAGGTCCCCCATTCCCCCGCTGCATCTCCCAGCTTTGCTGTATGCTTTTGGAGTTCTCTGTGCTCATTTAATTTGTGCGATTTACTGTGGACACATTGATAGCAAGTTAATTTGAATGCAATCTGGTCTCGTAAACTTAAGCAATTAAATTGGTGCAAAACAGTGTAGTCAAATTCAACCGTACAGGCTCAGACATTTCACCCCTTTCTGTGTCATCTTAGTACGTTTAAGGTGTGTGTTTGTTTAATATGTCAGTTTGTTTAAAACTGACGCAGGAATACCTGTGTTTGTGTGCGTATGTACACACCTTCCCCATTTAGATCTAGGTGGTGTGTATTGTTTTGAATTGCATTATATTGATGTGTGTTCTCTGCAGGTGTTGGGAGACACATGCATGCCTTCTCTTTCCTATTGCATGATGTTCCTGTGAGTGCTGTGCGTTGTGTGGCTGACCTGACCTAGTCAGTGTGACCAAAGTCATTCTGTACCTTTAGTAGCTGTGCAGAGGAGAGAATTTTGGCAGTCCTGTGCACCTCATTGTCTGAGGTTGAGCAGAGCTACATCTGCTGGAATTCCCTCTTCTGTGCAACTTTGATAGGGAATGGAGCCCTGTCCTTCTTTGCTCTGGGTGCTGGCAAAGCCTATGCTGCAAGGTGTGCTTCGTGGCTGGGACCTTGGCAGGAAGGACAGCTTTTCCTGTTTTGTGGTTAGCTTGTGCCAGTCATAGCAACCCATGCTGGCAGAAAGAAAAGGGAGGAAAGGGTTATTATCTTGTGAGAGATCCGACCTGGAGCTTACCTTGCTCCTTTGCCATGGGGCTTTGTGCCCCATTAATGCTGCATTCCTGCACTATTGGGTCACAATGCTTTTTTGGAATAAGCAGGCAAAGCACCAGCCGGGTATATATAGATGGGAGAGGTGGGTAGCAGCCAGCCAGTGAGAAGGCCAAGCTGAGTACCACGCCCCTCTTTCCCCTTGCCTTAGGCAAGGGCACATGTCAAAGGAACTGAAGCGTGGTAGAGCACCAGTCTGTCCTCCACTGTTTGCCTGAGCAAAGGACACGGTCAGCACAGTGCCACGTCTTAGGGCTGTTCCAAAGGAAAAACAGGTAGGGGATTAGAATGTCCAGTCCAAACCTAAGCAGGTTTCGGTGGAAACGGAGGGCTCATAGCTCCGTGGCAGGGCACATGCTTTGCATTCAGAAGGTCCCAAGCTCAGTCACTGGTGCCTCCAGTTCCAAAAGGTCTCCGGGGCTCAGAAAAGGATTTAGACAAAACTGGGCTTGATAGACCAATGGCTTGGCTCTGTATGAGGCAATGGCATATGTTCAATTATCTCTTTTATTCTGATGCAGTTTACAGTTGTTCTGTCCCCACCTTGTATATTTGAGACCCTGAAATCAATCCACAAATTGGAAAATTTTCCATCCTAGAAGAGGGGGGAAAATCAGCTCAGTTATTCCTCCTCCACCACCCATCTAAGGATCCTAATTCTTCACAACACCGGAACTCCTCTCCTGATAAGCGGGTGGCTTGTTGGTGTCTCTGAGGCTGCCAACATCTCTACCAGCTTCTGCTCTTGTGCCTTTGATGAATGAAATCTTTATTGCTAAAAGCGATAAGCCATCACAATTTGATATAATTAGAAAGATAGAATACAAGTAAGAAGATGAGCTAATATAAACACAATAACAGTAGTGAGTTTAAAATAAAATAAAAATAGTAAACAAAAATACAAGAATATAAAAATGGAGAATCACATTAGCATAAGTTAAGAGCTCCCCTATGGGGTACTAGACCAATATATATAAAGAAGGACAACATTTTATCTCCAGCTCCCCATTACAATACTTATAAATGGTTTTGATGCCTATACTAGCTGTTAACTTACTTGTGGCCAAGGCAAATTTTGCAACCAAAGCAGTGATAAATACATTATTGCCAGCCAATAAGATACATATTTGCTCAAAGGGAGGTCGTTTAGAAAGGGAACGAAGAGTGTAATCGAGAAATGTTTGTCTAGGGGATGTATATAAAGGGCATCGCAACAAATAATGTTGAATGTCCTCCACTTCCCCTGACTCACAGATGCAGAGTCTTTGGTGCACAGGGATATTATTAAATCTTCCTTTTAGGTAGGCAGAGGACATACACTGAAAACGCAAAGCTGTGAATGCTTTTCTAAGTGGCGCCAGGGTAAGATTGATAAAGTATTGCTCCAGCCCAAAAGACGTTTTATATATTGGGTACCAGAAGGAGTATGCCATTTGGCTCCTTTGCCTTTAACAGCACCTTGATCTGCAGATGTTAGAACGTGATTGGGAAAGGGTTACTTGTGGCCCTCCAGATGTTGTTGGACTACAGCTTCCATCATCTGATCATTGGCCATGTTGGCTAGGGCTGATGGGAGTTGAAGTCCAACAGGATCTAGGGCCAAAGGTTCCCCACCAAGGATTAATAAATCTGGAATAACTACCACTCCATTTACATGTATCCAAATCTTCTTGTCACACACATCAATTGAAAGAGAGAAACAAAATTACTTGAAGGACCACCTTCACCCATATCAGCCTGCCCACACTTTAAGATCAGAATGAGATCTTTTCATTTGCCCACCTGTGAGAGCAGTTAGGTGGGCATCCACATGAGATAGGGCTTTTTCTGCCATGGCCCCACACCTCTGGAATAAGTTTCATCAGGGGTCCGCCAGGCCCCATCATTGCAGGCTTTTAAGATGGTCCTGAAAACAGTATTTTACTTGATATGTTTGCTGGTTTAATTGCAGCTTTTATTGCTGCTTTTATGGTTTGTTTGTTTTTAATATCACATTGGTTTTTATTATATGTTTTATTATGGTGCACTGCATTGGGAGGGCGCCTGCCCTGAAAGGCAACCAGAAATATTTTAAATTAAAATACCTGGGTGAAAGCTCCATTGAGCTCAGTGTGACTTGTTTTTGAGTAGACGTGTATTGGATTCCACTACAAAACAGGTTGGATAATTCAGCGGTGATAAACTTTTCTTGAATATGTGTCTTCAGTGGCAAATGAAAATGTAGAATGGGAGATGAGAAAGAACTTCCAGTGAGAATCTGGAAAATAAGAGGGACTCCAGACTTCTGGGGCCTGTCTACACACAGTCGTCGGGGTGCCCTAAAGGCACTTCAGGGTGCCCCGAAACTCCTAGTGTAGACACCTGTTCAGAAGAGACGGAGGAAGAGGCGGCGGCAGCGGCGAAAAGTTCCCAGGGCTCGGCGGCTTCGCTGGTGAGTCCTTGCCGCCGAGCCCAACTCCCCGCCGGCCTCCTGCTGCCGGCGAAAGAGCCACCCGGGTTGGAGAGCTCGGCGGAAGCGGAAGCCGAGCTCTCCGACCCGGGTCGCTCTTACCCCGGCAGCAGGAGGCCGGCGAGGAGGCGGCGGCGGCAAGGACGAGGCCGGTTCCCTAGCTGTCTCCTCCTCCGTCTCTTCAGCTGCCGTCTACACCATTGTTTTGGGGTCGTACTGGGGGCGCATGCATGCGCCTCCAGTACAGCGTGTGGAAGGGGCCCTGGTTTCTGAAGCGTGATAGTCCTTATGGCCTATGATAAGGAGCTACATAAGAAGAGCCCTGCTGGATACGACCAAAGGCCTATCTTGTCCAGCATTCTGGTCCCACACTGGTCATCCAGATTCACCAGTGGGAAACTCATAAGCAGGACATGAGCGCCATGTTCTGTGAAGTTCTCAAATTAAAATGAACTCTAGTCGCGCTAATGAAGAGCCCCTTGAAAGGAATGGGGGCAGGTCATTCCTCCTGACTGCTTCTTCTTTTTATATCTCTCCAGCTGCCCAATATGTTTGGGAACCTGCGATCTACCTTTATGGCGCTCATGATTGGCTCATATGCTTCCTCCGCTGTTACCTTTCCTGGGGTCAAGGTATGTAGCTAAACTGGATGGTGCAGCAACAGCAAATCATCCCAACTTTCTAGTCGGGAGGATCCCCTGGGTTGGGCACGCGAGGTCGCCCCTGTCTGTCTGCATGCTTCTCTGCTGGCTGAGGGAGACTTATAGTTGACACAAAGGGGACAGGAAGTTTTCTCCATTTAATTTGGCAAAGGGAGGCGCAGTGTGGGAGAAAGAAGAATCCAGAAGGCATCATCTTTGTGGTTTTGGACACCCTGACACAGTGAGGGGAGGGGAAGCATGAACGACTCATGTGTCATCTGTCGCTGCTTCCAGGTCTTGTGCAACGCATATTTCTCCCTGTGATGAGTGGCAGGTTGTCCAGTGTGCGAACAGAATGCACATCTGGGCATGCGGGATATGTGCATAACCCTTCCTCTTCACAGAAATCCCCCTTTGCTGCTTGGGTAGAGTGTCCAAAGCCACCCAAGACCTCTCCCGTCCCATCCCTTCATTTCTGCCTCCTGTCCCATTGCTGTTAGCTGATCTATGACGCTGGAGTTTCCTTCATCACCATCATGCTTGTCTGGTCCAGCCTGGCTTGCCTCATCTTCCTCAATTGCTTGATCAACTGGCCCCAAGAGTCCTTCCCAGCTCCCGAGGAAGCCAGCTACACGTAAGTAGGAGCCACGTGGCCATGTAGTCCTGACTGAGGAAAGTTGCTCCTGTCCCCATCACTTTGGGCAGCTTGTCCAGTTGGCAGCGAGGCCAAGAGGGCTGATTCTTGTGGGTGGGAATGTGGCTATTCCGGCTACAGTGCCTCTGTGAGACGCATTGTATTATACCACCTCGGTGCCTTACGTAAATATTAAAATGGCACAGACACACGTTGAGCACTGCAGAGACTTCTTCACATGCACCACAACTGCTCTGACTAGTTGCTGGTTGTGTGCATTGAGTATCGTGTGTGGGCTTCATCTGTTGGTGCACACTGGAAAACTTTGAAGTGAGGAACTTGTGGTTCTCCAGATATTGTTGGGCTCCAGTTCCCATCAGACCTTGTCAGCATGCCCAGTGGTCAGGGATAATGGGAACTGTAGTCCAGCAACATCTGGAGGGCCACACATTCCTCACACCTGTTCTACTCCTTGCTGGCATGCACTGAAAGCCACATCCTGCATGCAGGGGCAGAGAACGGTCTTACTGCAGGTCGGCTGCAGTATTCCCATTGGTTGTGGGAATGAAGATGCAACAGACATTCTAAAGTGTGATGGAAGGGAGTGGAACACACACACACACACACACACACACACACACACACACACACACACAGCACTCTGAGCAGGGCTGGTTCCAGATTTGAGGGGGGTCCTGGGGAAAGCGTCTTCTGGTGGCCCCTGTCCTTGGTCTCTTGTCTCTTACAGAGGGGCAGCTCTCCAAGCAGTGTTGGGTATGGCCATTCTTTTTAAATTTCCTACAATGGGCCAGAGGCATTGTGGGGAATGAAACAGATGGCTCAGCCCAGCTGCCTGGTACTGCTTGGGGTGCCTGGCCAGATCTTTATTTCTTTTTTAAAAAAGAGTGGGCCAAGGTGGGCATCAGCAGTGGGCTCTGGTTACTGCCCAAGGATGCCAGTGCAGACGCTGGCCAAGACTTGGAGGCCTTTGTTTTCAGGGCCAGGGTGCTTCTATTACCTGTAAAATATATGCCTGTTTCACTCTGAATAGTCCGCAGGTTTTGAGGCTCAAAACACCTCCCCCACGCAGCTCTTGCCCGGCCCTGGGGCCCTTGGGGCTCTTCCTCTACTCCTCCCATCTCCCTTCGGGCTCTCTCGTCCTTCCTTCACCTCTTCTGCCTGACAAGCATCAGAAACACCTGCACCAACATGGCTGGGAGGGAGGGAGGGCGAGTCCCATTTTATCTGCTGCTGGAGCAGAAGTCCCGCCACGGTCAGACCTTTTGCTTTACCCAACGTGGGGTGGCAACGCCAAGTGTGATGTCTCCCTGTGACAGGAAGAAGATCAAACTGAGCAGCCTAGCCCTTGACCACAAGGTGACGGGTGACCGATTCTACGTCCATGTGACCGCTGTGGGGCAGCGGCTGAGTCAGAGAGCCCCGCATCCGGAGGGGGGCAAGGAGGAGCTCTTCCCATCTGCGCAGGACCTTTGCCAAAGGCCCCCAGAATCCTCCCAGCGTGAGTCGCGTCACCACCCCCACGGCTCAGCAAGTGAGGGTGGTAGCAGTGGGGAACGCTTCCTGTGGCACCAAGCCTGCTGTTAGATTTGTCACCCCCCTCCCCCAGTGTTTCAAGGCTCCTTCCAGGTGGTTTGCAGGGCTGGTGGCTTTCTGGAGGGTTCAAGGCTTCCCGAGGGATGGGGGCTGCTATTGCTCGTGCATCTGGCACTGATTTGTGTCCCTGACAGGTGCTTCCTCGCAAGGCCTTGGGCCTGTTGCATCAGGTGCTGGCAAGTGGGCTGCCACAGCTGAGCGCAGGCCCAGGCATCTGGCTCCACCTATTGGTAGGAGAGAGCACTTGCGCGTTTCGCTTTGGCCTCAGTCCTATGCTTAGGAGGAAAACAACAGGCCCCTTTGTCCGTTCTCTAGGGCGTGGCTGGGCTTTCTCTGGCCGGACGTCTGGAAGGAGGCTTAGAGTGACACAAAGGGGCAGGAGTCGTGGCAGGAAGAGGAAAGAAGCCCATTCCCAATTCAAGCCACTGTTCTACCTACAAAAGCCCTGTGTTGCATTCAGGCACAGTGCATTAACTGTGCACCATCCCATTAGAGGATCCAAAAGCTTTTATAGAGAACTCAAGCCACTTGTTCCCCTCTTCAAGCCATAATATATTATTTATTTATTACATTTATATACTGCCCCATAGCCGAAGCTCTCTGGGCGGTTTACAAAGGTTAAAAACTGTGAACATTAAAAACAAATAGACAAAAATTTAAAACCGTCAGAAGCATAAAAACGATAATATCCATTTAAAACAGTTATTCTGGGGTCCTTCTCTGCGAGCCCCTGCCAAAGGAAGTGAGGCAGGTGGCTACCAGGAGGAGGGCCTTCTCTGCTGTGGCACCACGGCTGTGGAATGAGCTCCCTAAGGAGGTTCGCTTGGCACCTACATTATATGCTTTTAGACGCCAGGTGAAGACCTTTTTATTCTCTCAGTATTTTAACAGTCTATAAATTAATTTTAACTTTGCTGTTTTGAATGTGTATTTTAAATTTGTATTTTTGTATTGCTGCTGTTTTTATCTTGGTTGTGCTTTTATATTGTATTTTATATTACGGTTTTATACTGTTGTTTTGTTTTGAATTGTCTTAATTTCGTAAACCGCCCAGAGAGCTTCAGCTATTGGGCTGTATAGAAATGCAATAAATAAATAAATAGTGTATGCATGAGGTCCTCCTCCCGAATAGCCCTATTGGGTCCTTCTGGTCCCTGTGTCGCAGCAGCCATCTACACCTCACTCCCTTTGGCTTGCAGGCCCTGTCCCCTTCTGCCGCAGCGTCTGCTCGCCCATCTTTCTGTGGAGCCTCTTCACCATGGGCATGACCCAGCTGCGTATCATCTTCTACATGGCAGCCATGAACAAGATGCTGGAGTTCCAAGTGATGGCCACCAAGAAGACTGGTGAGGACAAGGTGGTGGGGGCAGAATCTCCGGCAGCTGAGGGACGATGAGTAGCCCAGGAGAAAGAGAAAAGTGGCGGCGGGTGGGGAAGAGAAGGGGAGCCAAGAGGATGCATGAGACCATGTGACATGGTTAGAGGGATGTGCGCAGGCTGGACCATAGCATTTTCCCGTGGGGAATGCTAAATTACCTTCATACTGAAAGCACCACAAAGTGCAGGGGGGAGGCCTGAGGAAAGGAGAGGAGTTCTTGTTTTTATTATGCATATGTATGTAGGGAGAAATTATTATTATTATTATTATTATTATTATTATTATTATTATTATTATTATTATTATTTGTCCATAGCTGAGGCTTTCTGGGCAGTTCACAACAATTCATAAAAGCAAAAACTACAACATTATAAACATAATGCAATGTTTTAATAAAACATGGACTTTTTTTTTTTTTTTTTTAAAAAAAGATTACTATGATGCAGTCTTAATCTTCTTTTTCTTTCTTTTACTGGGTATTTCAATGCCAGAAGACCTGGAGGAAAATGCTGAGGAAATAGGTAGGAAGCCTTGCAGGGCTCTCCAAATGTAGGTGTGATACCCTGTGTGTATGTACCTTGGTTAAAAAAAAAGATCCTATAGTGAGCTCTGTCTGTTCAGTCTTGGGGTTGGGGACTTAAGAAACAAAGCCGAGAAATTGGAATTCTCTGTCTCCTCTTAAAAGCTCAGTGCCCTGCTCTGCGATCAAGGCCTCCTATCTGCACACATAAGATGATTCTCAGGCTGTCTAAAAAAAGTACTGTGTGAGTCAAGCAGGTTATTTTTCGCAGTGGTGCGATCTGAGTGCTGAAGGACTGGAATCCTATCACCACCAGCGGCACAATTGACCAAGAACAGGAGCATCCACAAAGTGGAAAGGCTGGAAATGGAAACATGAGTTTTCCCCCGTGGGAGGAATATCTGCTTCTGTGTGCTTTGTCAAATATAGCCGGCAGTGTTGAGCGCTGGGAATATGTATCTGGGTCAGCCGGGGAAAGTGAGGGCAGCCCAGCCCAGCCGAGTCAGAATAGAATGGGAAGAAGAGATGAGGGTGCAAGGATGAAATGGAGAGGAGCCAAATGATGAACAAGCGGGATCAAAGCGTTTCCCTGTGGCAATTGGCAAATTCTCTCCACACAGCACAAGCTACGTAGGAGAGGTCTGAGCATGGGGTGTCTTTGTTTGTTTGTTAGGTATTTATCGCCCCCTGCCTCCAAAGAGTTCAGAGTGGCACACGTGGTGGGGGGAACTCACTCTCAGGTGGCTGCCTGTCCTGTCCCACTTAGCTTCAGTGATGGGACACTTCTCAGGGGCCTCCACGTTCTGCTCTCATTCCCTCCCCCCTTTCTCTTTGCTGGACAGTCAACTTCTACTCCTCCATCTTTGGTGTCATGCAGCTACTGTGCCTTCTCACCTGCCCCCTCATTGGCTACGTGATGGACTGGCGCATGAAGGACTGCGTGGATGGGCCAGGAAACACAGGCGGCGCTGCGTTGGCTAGGTGAGAGTTTCTCGGTTTCCGATGTTCCAAAGCAGCATGTGTAGACTTGGCTAGCATGGGGTGCTGCTCACGCTGTGGCGTGGGGATGGAGACGCACCCGCCTGGGGCTGATTGTTTCCTCATCTCTTCCTAGGACCACGGAGAAAGGAAGGCCACCCAGAGGTCGCTACCGCAAGATCCAGAAGCTCACCAATGCTATCCGTGCCTTCATCATCACCAATTTGCTGTTGGTGTTGTTTGGTATCACTTGCCTGATCAACGTCCTCCCTCTACAGGTAACTTCTGCCCTGCCGTACATTCACCCTCGATGCTCCTTGACATGATGCCTCCCTCTGGCGATGCATGGTTGCTGCCTTAGTGCTGTTTTCACACCCTTGCCATTTCCTGACCTTGCCTCTCACATAATGGACCGTCTTTGCTTCTCTCTTCATTTTGTTTGTTTGTTTGTTTGTTTCCCCACAGTATGTGACCTTCATCCTTCACACCATGGTGCGCGGCTTCTTCCATTCTGCCTGCGGAGGCCTCTATGCTGCTGTGTGAGTTTTGCCACGGTGTGGAACCTCTTTGCATCTTGCTTCGGAATGGGGAGCAGGGGTTACGGCCCGGCTGCGCTGTGCTCCTTACCCCCACACCAGGAATGGGAGAAACTCAGACCCTCAGAGCTGAATAAAGCCTCCTTTCCCCTACTCCAGCACCTTCGCATTTGGATACACTGGTTTTGATACAGTTCCAGTTCCCCCTCCCAGGGCTCTGTGGATAATGTGCAAGGCATGGGGTAGGAGAGTTCCCAGGGTGGTGGAAGGAGCAGGAGAAATAAAGGGAAGAGCACACTCTTTTTAACTCCTAATGGCAGCTGCCTTTCTGGAGTTGCAGCGCAAGGAAATGCGGATGGGGGACTAGGGAAAACATTATGTGCAATCCTATGTATGTATGTATGTATGTATGTATGTAAGTGACTGAGCAGCTCAGCCATCTTGTTCCAAAAATGAAAGGTTTTCTTCTGACAAGCCAAAGAAAGCTAGAGGGTATTGAAGGAAGAAGCATTGGTCAGCTCTCTCCTCTTGTGTATCGCTAGATATTTTTCTTTTTTCATGGCTGCTTATCTTCCGTGGCCATTGGGAGGGTGAAGAACAGGGGAAACTAGTGACGGAGTCATTTTAAATTTCTCTTCTTATTACAAGCAGCTCCTGGTTTTCAATAAGAGCTGTTGCTGATCTCGGTACTGACATTTTTCCATTTGCACATTCTTTCCGTCCAACGACCTCCTTATAGGTTTCATTAATTGAGGTTTTGAAGTCTTCAGAATATTGACAATTTGATACCTTTAGGACTACGGATTCATTTCCGTTTCTCCCAATATAATGCAGAATCTTAGCAAGGTCACTTTTTCTATCTGGAGGCCGTGTCTATGTGTGACTGGGTGGGAGAGTATTAACGGGCTTCTTTAGCATTGTGAATCTCACCTTTCTGTATGCAATTTCTGATTTGTCAGGTACCCGTCCAACCACTTTGGCACGTTGACCGGTCTACAGTCATTGATCAGTGCTGTATTTGCTCTCCTCCAACAGCCGCTCTTCATGGCTATGGTGGGGCCGTTGAATGGCGATCCCTTTTGGGTGAGTTACGGGTTCTCTGGATGAAGACAAAGGCTGATTTTGAAGAGAGAGCTCATGGCATGTTTTATTTGCAGTGTGAATCCAGCTTCCTGCTTATGTTTATAGACATATGTGGCAACAAGTGGAATGCTAGATTGGCAAACTGCTCTCCCATTACTTACAATGCACATGTGTCAGACCTCAGTTTTCCTGCCCCCTCCCTTCTGCATCAGGCAGGCTGTCCATCTTTAAACAGAAAAGACATTAATGTGGCACGTGTGCATTTGTACATCTGTACATTCACCCTTCACCTTGCCAAAAAGAAATGTACAAACATTTTAAAAACAGTTGCTAACCTGCCGGGCAGATTTAGGGGTCAGAGCGAAAAATTGTTGGCGATGTTGTATGTCTGGGCTGGGGAACCTCATTCAGCCTGATGGCCAAATTCAGTTTCAAAGAAGCTTGTGTGTGTGTGTGTGTGTGTGTGTGAGAGAGAGAGAGAGAGAGAGAGACATTCCAGTAGTGGGTGGAGTTTAATGCAAAGAGGGTGGAGCTAAAGTACAAAAAAAGATAAAGCTATCATATTTTAGTTTAATTCTCTTACTGCCAGTAACTAGGCTTTAGGAGACACATTTCTACCTTTTAGAATGGGGGAAAACTGCACAAAAGCTGGGAATTCAACATAAGAACATAAGAGGACCCCTGAGGCTGGATCAAACTGAGGGTCCATCTAGTCCAGCACTCCGTTCACACAGTGGCCAGCCAGCCATTGGCCAGGAACCGACAAGCAGGACACAGTGCAACAGCACCCTCCCACCCATGTTCCCTAGCAACTGGTGCACATAGGCTTACTGCCTTGGATACTAGAGGTAGCACATAACCATCAGGGCTAGTAGCCATTGATGGCCTTCTCCATGAATTTATCCAACCCCCTTTTAAAGCCATCCAAATTGGTGGCCATCACCAAGCAATCTGTGGTTGGTGGTTTGGGAAGGGAACCTCAGAAAGCTGGATTTAGACTCCAGGAGGGCCAGATTCAGCCCCTGGGTTTGAGGTTTTCCACTCCTGTCCTATGTGCTAATAGTAGGTCCAGGGGTGGGCCACTTCTAACCCTCTAGATATTTTACCCAACAGCTCCCATGATTCCCTCACCATTGACTATGCTGGCTATGGCAGATGGCAGTTGTGGGCCAAAACATCTGGAGGGCCCCAAGTTCCCCACCCCCTGGAGCAGGGGCCTTCCACAGCTGGCTCTGTGGTCTCATCCTTTCTTTAGTATGTTGGGACAGTGCAGGGAGAAGGAGAAATCGCACGGTGGGTATGCACCTGCATATAAATACACCTGGAAACATCCTTCTGGTTTATTAAATGGGTGATAGCAATAGATTCATTCCCCTCTCCTGCCTTCCTGTTCATGTTCGTGGCTGGCACAGAGTTAAAGTGAAGTCAGTTTTCCACTGCTGTGAACCAGTCTGGAACTAGAGTCAGCAATTTTCACCATTCCTCCCCATCATTTAGGATAAACGTATATCACTGGACATGCGCTCAGGTTACTGATCCTCCTTGCCTTTTCCCCAGGTGAACTTTGCCCTCCTCATCTTCTCTTTTGTGGGCTTCCTGCTCCCCTGCTATCTCTTCTACTACCGCCACAGACTTCTGCAGAGGCAAAAAGCAAAAGAAAGGACAGATCAGGCTTACGCCGCCAGTGTGAAACTCCAGGACAACGCAGCCATCAATGGCTTGTTGAGCAATGATGCAACCACTGTATAAGTCGGGTGGGGAAGGTGGGGATCCTGTAGGTGACATTGAGCAGAATGTGGAATTGGAGTGCCTAGCAGATGGAACGAGAAACTATTAGGAAAGGGAGGGGAGAAATACTGTGAGAATTTTATATTTGGAAACTATGAAAATAACAGAGGTGCTTTTAATGCTCAACAAATGCATATCTATATTTATATCTATGTTTTTTATATATATATAGAATGAAAGAGAACTCTATTTTTTTGCAGAGTATTTTAAACAGCCCAATGACTTTTAAATAGATGATTAGGACGTCAGTCAATGAGCATCAGAGACCTAGAATAGTTTGTATAATCATCTGTCCTCCTCTCTTGTAAAGTGTTGCCTGATCAGGGTGGCTGTGCCTAGTTCACAGCATTTAGCCAGCACTTTCCAATCATAGATTCAGTGTTGCGAGGGGATGGTGAGCAAATTTACCCTTATTAGTTCCCCATACTCTGTATGATAATGAATGGTGAAAAAAATCAAGGGGGGATTGAAACACACCAAGGGAATGTTGTCTGTCAAAATTTCCTTTGCTTACTTGCATTCTGGCACCTGATGCTGGGGTGTCGAAAAATGGGATGTGATATTGGGACATCACTAAACAGTTGCAAATCCTGCCTTCCCTCCCCCAATTCCTTTTCTTAGCTTTGTAAAAAAACAAGCTATATCTTAATTGTCTCTCAGAAACAAAGCTCTGATGGCTTCCTCATTGCTGTATATATTTTCAGGTGCTTAGACCTGTCTTGACAGCAGGTATGACAGGATGACCCGGTTCGCATCTAATAACAAACCGTGGTTTAATTAACCATGGATAGTTGAATCATGGGTTATTGTTATATCTGAACCCAGAACTATGGGTTGTTAGCCACTAACAACCCATGATGAAAACCCATGGTTTGTTGTTGGGTTGTGAGATGTGGGTTGCTTAGACATGGGTTGTTGTTATGTATGAACCCAGAACTGGTTTGTTCATGGCTTGATTGCCAGGTTACAGAGGTGGCAGACAAAAGTAGTAACCAAAAATAACCCAACCACTCTACATGCCAGTACTCAGTGCTGCAAAGACATGTGGGATAGAGGGAGGGAGTGGGCAGAAGGGGCAGGAACCAAACAACCCAGGAATTGAAAAAAACAACCTGCAGCTTGCTCAGTTGTCTGGCAGCCAAATCATGGATTAACTCTTCAGCTATTGGGCAGTATAAAAATGCAATAAATAAACTCTGGGTAAGGGAGCAACCTATGGCCTAATTGAACCATGTGTTGTCATAACATGTCAACAAGGTAGCTATGTAAATTTTAGAGCACTGAGGGGGACAGTCACTTAACAGGATTTGTGAAGGGCAGAAAAATTGGCAGTTTTAATGATCTTCTTTTGGGTTGTTTTCTTTCACGAGGGACTCCAACATTACCTCCTAGAAGCTCTTATGCTGCCAGACCCCAGCCATCCGACTTACTTAGTTATTTGTAAATTCATATTGTTGCCTTTCCATAAAAAATGGTCCTCAGTGTTGCTAGCAATAAAATCAACTTCTGTGCAACTTTAAACCCAAGACAATCTAAAAACTAACAGCAGTACTCGGAGATAAAATACAGCAAGGTTAAAAATGATAAAACCTGCAAAAGCCTTGTACGAGAGAAGTTTTTGCCAACCATGCAAAACAGCAATTAATTGGGTTTAGTGGATCTTTCTGTGGATAAGTTCCACAGTAACAGAGCCACCACTAAAAAGGATCTGTTCCTGCTCCGGTATAATTTCATGGTGACAGCAGTTGCAGCTGCAGTAGTTATTCTCC
This sequence comes from Elgaria multicarinata webbii, assembly GCF_023053635.1. Lineage (NCBI taxonomy): Eukaryota > Metazoa > Chordata > Lepidosauria > Squamata > Anguidae > Elgaria > Elgaria multicarinata. Next base: position 79,537,196 of record NC_086172.1, on the reverse strand, counting down.
AGCAGCTCTTAATTCATTGGAGGACAGGTGGAGTGCATAGGTGCCTTGGACTCAGACCATTTAAGGCTTTAAAAGTAAAAAACAATACCTTAAACTTGGCTCAGCCAGTGCAATTTTTTTAAAAAAGTATTGGTGTTACATGCTCCTGTAGCCTACTCCAGCTAAAAGCCAGGCTGTCCTTTTTCCAAGAACAGTCTGCATATAGGACATTGCAGTAATCAAGTAGGGAAGTCTCTAGAGTATGCAAAACAGTGGCCAAGCCTTTAGCCTTCAGAAAAGCATGCAACTGGCATGAAAAAGTCCTGGCTGTGCCCATCACCCTAGGTGTTAAAAAGTAATACCATATCCAGAATCACTTCCAAATGATGGACCTTTCTATTTAATGAAGCAAGTACAGGCAATTCCCCCATATCTAGTTCAGCACAACCTCCCACTACCAACAGCTCCATCTTGCCTGAATTAAGTTTCACTTTGTTCTCATCCGTCCAATCTACTACCAATTTAGGCAGCTGTTCATGGAGGACCCTCCCACAGCTGATGCAGAAGGGAAAGGGGAGATAGAGCTGTATCATCAGCATGCTGGCGACACCACACTCCAATCCCCAGAATGACTCCTCCCAGCAATTTCATGCACGGGTAGAAGAGCAAATGAGAAAAGATGGAAACCTGCAGTACAATTCCCGTAGGAAAGATCAGTAGACGTCCAGGATCACTTCCTGGAACTTCCCTGCCAGGTTGAAGTGAAACTATTGCAAAGCCAGGCCTCCTGCTCCCGACCTATGCAAGCAGTCAAGAAGCATTCCGTAGTCAATACCTGTTCAGGATCTAGGAGTCCTCTTGTCTCCAGGTGCAGGCTACCTGGCAGGGGCATCCCAGACAGTTTCCATCCAGAACCCCAGCTAGAAACCACACTGAAATGGATGAGCTGGATCCAAGAGTACCTGGACCTGATCATCTTGGTTAAGAGTGGTAGATGGGAAACAGGGCTATGATTTGCCATAGGCCAGGGATTGAGAGATGGTTTCTTTAAAAGCACTCCTGGAAGCCATGTAACTATGACAAGAGTGGGCAGCTTGTGTGTCCCTCCCCCCTGAGATGTTGACCATTCTGGCTGGGGCTGATGGGATTGCAACCCAACATTTGGAGGACTGCACATTGACCACTTCTTTCAGCATTCAAATGGGAATGCCATAGAAAACAATGCAATGTATATATATGGCATCCACACACTGATCACATTTGGACTGAATCTGGTTTGTGCCTGAATATGTGTATGGATTTCTGTGGCTGGACTGGGAAGCTGGAGTTAGTGAGCAAAACACCTGGGATGGGGGTTGGGGGGTTTCTTTCAAGGAAGTTTTTGAACTTTGGCACTTCCCATCCTCGAAATCAAGGGCGGAACGAGACTAGAGATAAGAAAGTGGCAAACCGTTGCAGCGAGAATAAAAATTGGCCGTGTGTCACGAGACTTGGGTATGAAAAGATGGTGACCGGAAATAGTGGGGGCTCCATAGAGAGGCAAAAGTTTTAGCAGCAGTCTGGATGAGGCATCAAGCCCTGAAAGGATGAAATGTTTGAGACTGAAGTATTAACAGATTTTATGTAAGGGACGGGGGTGCTCCCAAGGAATACTCTTCCAATTATCAGTCTCTCCAGCATTTTAGCTGTTATGACTTGGGGTATAAACATTGGCCTTATACTGCCTCCACCGAAGTAGACCATTCTCTGCCAAAGCTCACGCCACAATAAATGGCTCAAAAGTGTCACAGCACTTCGTTGTCGTTGTCATTGTCTTGGTCTTATTGGACTGGGGAGACTTATATCTCTCTGGAATAAAATGTGGTTTAATGGTTGGAAGACATCCACATGTGGTTACTTGAGAAAGGTTGTGTTGCCTGTAACAGGTGCAGATTTCTCCCCGACGTGGAGGTATAGCAATGCAGGAAAGCTGTTCTTGTTGACCTCCCTGCCTTGCTGGATTAATAATTTCCACACTGAGATCAGGAGATCAGAAAATGTATTTTTTATTGTTCAGCTAAAACCGCAAGACCACTTTTGGCAGCAACTTGAGTGTACGGGCGATTCCGACAACCTGGGGAGCCATGGGGCAGCAGTAACCGAACTGGAGTGACAGGATGGGGCACTTGCTGCAGACCCAGCCTGGACAAGGGAGCACAATCGGCTTCAGTGGCGATGTGATACACTTGCTGCTACCAGAGTGTTAAATTATACCATGTTTTCTGTCCAGTTGGAATAAACAAACATGTTTTCAAGGTGGTCGATGAAAAGCCAGATACCGCCAGGCACAGTGGCTGCCTCGCAGCTTCTCACTAGCTTTGTGCCTGCAGCCCTACACAGGAAACCTCATTCAGCTGTTGAGAAGAGAGATGATACCGTCTGGATCTGGCCGGCTACAGCTGATTGGACAATAGCAGCAAGCGGCTTTCTGTTTTGCTGTTTTTGCACTGTGACTCACTATAAAGCAGCCAGCAGCAGGAGCAGTGAGAATAGTGAGGATATCGCATGTTTTGTTCTCAGGGTGGTGGCAATATGCAGCCTTTTCTCCAGACAGTGCATCTGTTGCTACCATGACTGTAGGATGGGAAGGAGAGAGGCTATAGCTTGGGGCAGAGATCGCGGCTTTGCATATATAACGCCCCGGATTCTATCCCTGGCACATCCAGTTAAAAGGTTTTCTGGTGGCAAGTCTGGGAAAGAGCTCTGGCTGAGCCCCCAGAGACATGCTGCCAGTCAGCATAGACAGATCTGGGTTATATGAATAATTGCTCTGACTCTGTATAAGACAGCTCCTTCTGCTTAGTTTAATTAATATCCTATCTTTTGGATCCAACGATCCCCCAAGGCAGCTCACAAAAATCCGTGTAGCTGTAACTAACGAGGGTTCTACAAGTGTCTCAGGCACCTATGGGATATTCCCTGTGACACCGTTGCTAGAAGGATGAAGCAGCTTTCTCTGACCAATACCTTTTTTGGGGGGGGGGAAGGGTCTTTCTATTTAAAAATAGTATACCATATTTCTTCGATTGTAAGATGCCATCGATTGTAAGACACACTAATTTCAATACCACCAACAGAAAAAAACCCTAAGACACACCCACAATTCTAAGACGCACCCCATTTTTAGAGATGTTGATATGGGAAAAAAGTGCATCTTAGAATCGAAGAAATAGGGTATTTAATATTGATTCTTAGTGCCCTCCCTTCTTCCTCCTCTTCCACTGTCCAACCTATTTGTGAACTCTCTTGGAGCACAAACACAGCCAGCTAGCTCATTTTCTTCTAAAGTGGGAAGCAACCACATCTGACTAAACCCAGGCCCATTCAGTATGCAGAGCACACATAACTTTTCATTTGGGGACTGAGGTTTGTGAGATTGTCGCTCAGATATTTATTTTTGAAAAAAAGTCAGGAGGTGCTTCATGTACATAGGTCACTAAACAAAAATATGTGATTGAGGAAGGGGATGTATTTTATTATTAAAAGTTTGGTGCATGGTACTTGCCACCTTTTCTTTTCTGACAGCCTCTGTGCCTTTTATAGCTGTGTGGCAGGCAGATATTCAAATGGTACAGTTTTCCTCACATGGAGATGCAGTGATAGGAAACACTACTACTGAATTCCTATCTCATGCAGCAGTTTATTTAATAGAATGTCATGCCCCACCCTTTAGTGTGCCTACTCTCACGGGCTGGCTTACAATAACCCATACTAATTTAAGCACCCAGACTCTCAAATATAGAATATATATAAGACTAGAAATATCATTAGATAAAATAGTTATTATTATTATTATTATTTATTTATTTATTACATTTTTATACCGCCCAATAGCCGAAGCTCTCTGGGCGGTTCACAAAAATTAGTTACAAAATGAACCCCACACAGCATTAGTATTCCCAGCCTTTTGTTTAATAATATATTTTTTTTAATTGCATAGGACTAGGAAAGCACAATCAAGCTAAGATCAAACGTCATGGCATTTATGAAGAGAGAATAAAATGGAATATCATAGAAGAGTAGAGCTGGAAGGGGCCTATAAAGCCATTGTGTGGGGGGGGGGGAGGGGACGGGACGGGGGAGGCTGAAGTTTAGAAGACAGTGATGAGAGAAAAAAGGGCCACTTCATTTATTCCTTTAATTTATTCCCAGAATCTTCAGTGCCACAATGACATTTACAGGTGGCGCTATGGTGTTGGCAGTGCTGTCTTCCACCCATTTATGGAAACTCCATCCCGCCGGGTTAGTCAGTACAGAGCCATGATTAACCCCCCTCCGACAAACTCATATTTAGGGATCCCTTCAGGCCAGTAGCCAACCTAAAAGTTCTGGGGGGTGGGGAGTGGGGGGCAGTTCATCTGGTTTGCAGACTTTACAAAATAGTAAAGTCTTCTTTAATTATTTGTTTGTGAAAAAAATTGGAGGCGGGGAGGCAAGCCCCCCAGCCTCCCCTGGCTACGGGCCCAGATCCTTTTAAGCCAGCATTCAGCTCTACTAACTGTGAGATCACTTTCCCCAAGTTCTCAGTATTACCAGTTAATACAGTCCATCTGTACTTGGCAAGTGATTAAAAGAGGAAACAGATTACTAACCTCTGAAGCATGTGCGTAGTCTTTGAAAAAGAGAAAACAGATATTTGTGCTCCAAGGTGCTTGAAAGAGACATGCTATGTTGTTTTTTTGTAGATTTCCTCTCATGATTAATCATCGTCATCATCTTGGTCAGAACATTTGACAGTATGTTTGAGAAACTATTCTCTCTCTCTCTCTCTCTCTCTCTCTCTCTCTCTCACACACACACACACACACACACACACACACACACACACACACACACAGAGAGAGAGAGAGAGAGAGAGAGAGAGAGAGAGAGAGAGAGATATTTCTGTAAGAAGCCATGCTTAGAAAATGTCAAAGCAGCCTTGCTCTGATTTCCCTTATTCATAATGTAAGAGTTAGGGAACAACTCAATTAAACCAAAAGGCAAAGTGATGAAGGAAATTCCTTTCAACAGAGGGCATGGTTAATTTAGGAAACTCATGCCCACAAAACACAGGAGAGCTAGAACAGAAGGATTTAAAAGAGAGCGGGGATTAGATTTTTATTGGAGCAGGAAGCTTTGTCTAGCAATAGCAATGAATATTCAGTGTTAATTATAGATCTAAGAGGGACTGTATTTTAAAATAGAGAGCACTTCTGTCCACTGAAGGAGTCTGAAGCAAGGTGATTCTCTGCAGTTGTGGCTTTCCCCATAATCTCCAGGCTGTGGTTGGAGAAGCTATACCTGTAGAAATTGTACCTTTCTCAGAACTACTAAAGGAACTGAAATCCCATCCATTTTGGAACATGGTTACTTTGCAGGGAGGATAAAACAATTTCACTTATTATATACCCAGTTCTTGTACCTTTGCTTAAAAGAGAGAATAAGAATATGTACAAAAAGCACAGTAGAAGTGGACAATGCTGTGTTTTGGTCAGAATCTTCTTTCCAGGATTAAGTTTAGGGGAAATCAGGAGTGCTTCCAAATGGAGGTCTTCTAATACTACACCCTGTAACTATTCTGTCTTTTCTTTCTTAATGTTTTTTTGTGGAAAGAAAAAAAGATGGAAGAAGCAGTGAGAAACACAGGAGGCTTAAATGTTGAAGTCAACATTGTATGGATCCTTGTAAAATCCTGTGAAAAAGGCAAAGTAGTTGCATGATAAAAAGCCTCATTTTGAAGCACCCCAGTTCTTCAGTTTCCAGTAGAAGGGGGCTGGGCTCAGCAGTGATTGGCTGGTGCCTGTGGTATCATGAAGCCACCTCACTCTGCTCCCGCCTCAAGCAGCTTTGCCCAGCTTAAAAAAAAATCTGTGTATGGTTAAAAGAAAGTGCTGAAATGCAAAACATACAAGGGGAGCATTAAACAAAAGAGCCAGTGTGGTGTAGTGGCTAAAGTGTGGGACTGGAAGTTGGGAGATTTGGGCTCTAGTCCCCACTTGGCCATGGAAACCCACTGGGTGACTTTGGGTCTGTCACAGACTCTCAGCCCCACCTACCTCATAGGGTTGTTGTGAGGATAAAATGGAGAGGAGAAGGATTATGTATGTTGCCTTGGGTTCCTTGGAGGAAAAAAGGTGTGATATAAATGTAATAATAAATAATAAAATAAAATAAAATAGGCAGAAAGCTGATGTGGTGCAGGGTGAAGGTAGGTACTGCATGCTAGATCAGCATTCAAAATGGAGACAAATACCGTTGTTCTTTGAAGCTTGAAAGTGGAAGATCAGGACACAGGAGAAAACAAATGCATTGCTCCCCGCTTTTTAATAGATCTGCACACTATTGTAAGTTGTGTGAAGCCACTGCGCTAAGGGACAGGAAGTGTGAATAAAGTTGTGATTCAGGGAATAATTCTAATTATACTTTCTACTGAATCCATGCTGTACCTGGGCAGGAAGATGTGTTCCTCAATCTACCCCAAGGTCCCCTTTGAATTCTAGAACATGATGTTTAAGGGGGAATATTGTGGGTACTGAAGCCAAAGTAGACTCCTCTGAGTCAAAGTAGACACCCAAACTTATTGAAGAAAGAGTTGGTAGATGGGTTGGAAACCACAACACTGATAGTGATGGCTGTAAGAGAACCTGTCCATGGAGAAGCAGAATTAGTCTCCAAGACAATCAGAGAAAAGGCATGGAGCCCTACAAGGTGTCCTGCTTTCTCTGGGTTAATTTTAGCATTCTGAATAAATTTTTAGCATTCCCTCAGCAAAGTATGGTCACTTTGCTGAGGGAACCAAAATTTTACTGAGGAAAGCATCCAGGCCTCAACTGTGTCAGATGACGATAGCTTAGTCTGTTAATGGTGCCAGAAAAATGGCTTGGGGCATGAGGTAAGGGAGCACCACAGACTTTGATAAGGATGCTACAGGTGAAATCTCACTGATGTCAACAAGGCTAACACAGTTCTCTTTTCTTTTTGTCTCTGTTAGAGTTGCAACTGAACAGCAGCCTTGACCTAGCAGGTGTCATCAAAGTATAGAAGGATTGTTGAGATGAGGGTTGAAGATACGCTGCTCTCAGAAAAAACAAAAACAGGTTCTTCTTTGAAGGGAAGCAGTTCCTGCAGCTGTAGATCAGCCAGATATAGAAGCTAGAAACTGTTAAGAGTTTTACTTTGAGAAGAAAGAGAGAAAGAAAGGGGAAGGCAGACAATTTCCTGCCACTAAGTCATAAACAAAGCCAGATTAAAGTTAGTGGGAGCCCCTAGGCTATTTACTTTTGCATGCAACAGTACACAGTGAAAAACTGATCCAGATTAAAAGACCCCTATTTTGGCTTGTCTGTCCAACTGGAAACCATCTAAATGTGTTGTACTACAACTCCTAGCATGTCTGGTTGGGGGATGCTGGGGACAGTATCCAACGCTGCTGCTCAGCTTACACTATTGATGTGCCACTAGCGTAAGTGACCTTTAGCAGTACATTAATGTGTAAGCTGGTGTTACTAGTTTTCCGGGAACCCCTTGTGCCAATTAATACTACTGGTGTACAGCTAGAGGTCACTTATACTAGCAGTATGTCAATAGCCTAAGTGGAGTGGCAGCATTGGATAATGCCATGGGAATCGTATTCCAACACATCTGGAAGGCACTGAGATCACCCTATGCATTTTTAACATCTGCTTAAATCACCACCTGGTAGTCTTCCACATTTCAAGGCACATTACAGTTAACCAAAAGACTTCTAAAGCATAGTGGTGTCTGGTTATTGTCTAATTATTTCATTAAACTGTCATTAACATTTCATTAACATAGGCCACAACTAGACCTAAGGTTTATCCTGGGATCATCCAGGGTTCGCCCCTGCCTGAGCACTGGATCCCCTGTGTGTCACCTAGATGAACAGGTTTGACCCCTGGATGATCCAGGGATAAACCTTAGGTCGAGCTATGGCCATAGTCTAGTTATTTCATGAAACTGTCAGACACCAGGCAGAACTTTATCTGCAATTATCGAAACCACAAGGAACATTCTGGAACACTAATACAACACAGGGTCTAAGAGTGTGAGGCAGGAACTGCCTAGTTCAGACATCATCCCAGCCACAAACTCACTAGGCAGGGGTGGGCAGATGTGAGGTTTGTGGGATCAATTTAGTCTCCTCCCACCCCCAGCTTTGAGGTCCACTGGCCAGAATCAGATGCAAAATAATGTCTTGGGGTTGGAGCCAAATGCAAAACAGATCTAGTTACCTACTACTACACCCCACTAAGTTAACTTGCGTACACAAGTAAAACATCTATCCAAGTTACTGCAGCTTAGGAGTTTTAACTAATGCTGTGCTGAAATTTTCTTCCACTTTTTTAAAAAACACTATTCTCATTCGATTTGATAGAAAAGGAATAGCTTTTGAGAAGAAGCTGAAATAAGAAAATGTCAGAGAAATTTTCATGAGTTGGGACTTAGGGTTTTTGCATTTACCTTACTTATGAGGTGGGTGAAGAGTGGGCATGAGTGCCCTTTCTTTCATTGTACAATCATCTTTCCAGCAGCCTGTAGCCTCCTTGGGTTCCTCAACTTCAATTAAAGCTCAGGAGAAGACATCACGAGGTAATTCCTCCCATAGGTCTTTTCCAAATCAGGAAGTGCAGACAGTTTGGGACTGTCAATAGAGAGATGCAAATAGAGGGAGAAAACGTGGAGGCAGTGACAGACTTTGTATTTCTGGGCGCAAAGATTACTGCAGACGCTGACTGCAGCCAGGAAATCAGAAGACGTTTACTTCTTCGGAGGAGAGCAATGACAAATCTTGATAAAATAGTTAAGAGCAGAGACACCACACTGACAACAAAGGTCCGCATAGTTAAAGCAATGGTATTCCCCGTAGTAACCTATGGCTGCGAGAGCTGGACCAAAAGGAAGGCTGAGCGAAGGAAGATAGATGCTTTTGAACTGTGGTGTTGGAGGAAAATGCTGAGAGTGCCGTGGACTGCAAGAAGATCAAACCAGTCCATACGCCAGGAAATAAAGCCAGACTGCTCACTTGAGGGAATGGTATTAAAGGCAAAACTGAAGTACTTTGGCCACATAATGAGAAGACAGGATACCCTGGAGAAGAGGTTGATGCTAGGGAAAGTGGAAGGCAAAAGGAAGAGGGGCCGACCAAGGGCAAGATGGATGGATGATATTCTGGAGGTGACAGACTTGACCTTGGGGAAGCTGGGGGTGGCGACAGCCGACAGAAAGCTCTGGCGTGGGCTGGTCCATGAAGTCACGAAGAGTCGGAAGCGACTGAATGAATAAACAACAACAACAACAATCAAAAGATAAAACACACAAAGCACCCTTTGGCACCCCTCAATGGTTATGTGAGGTAATATAAGCCCTGAGGATGAGGCAGCAAAAGGGAAGCCTCTTTAATGCGGGAAGAAAACTTTCAGGAAATTGGAGGACAGATTTTGCCACAGCACTCGCTCCACCTCTTCCCCAGAGCTGGATATAGCATTGGACCCATCACACCTGCATTGTGGAGGATGCAAAATGGCGGCTAGGATGCCAACACACTTGATGCAGTTACAACGGCACTGCAGAAGCCCTTCAGGAAAAAGAAAGGGGCTGTGCAAAATTCCACCCCTCCTTTGTTTATTTATTTATTTATTCCATTTTTCCTTATGCCCCCAGAAATGTCTGCTGTCTTCCTGCCTTCCCTCCCTCCTCCCCTGCCCGCCTCGCAGGGATGTTGTGTGTGTCTGGCTTTGACTCAGGGGAGAAGTCCTTCCTGCGCTCAATTAGACTTTTGGAAGTTCCAAATCCATTTTTCAAGTGTGGAAGAAGATTCATAGGTTTATCTCTACTCCCCAATTCATGGCATCTTGGGATTTCCTTTGAAATGGCCCCATTGAGATGACTGCAGGTTTAAGCCCCGCCAAAAAACAGGGGATGATGGGATTGCCTTGTACCTTGGCATGATTGTGGGTCTAGATGGCATCTGTGAGTGTGCTCACTTCCCTTTTTTTTATCTGTCCAAATATCAGAGAACAGTCCACATCTGCAAATGGGGTGCCCGATTTTCATATATTCCCCAAAAATCAGGGGATGATGGGATTGCCTTGAGTCTCAGCGTGCATGTGTATCCCTGGATAAGCTATCATGGTGGTGAGTTTGAGGTTTTTAACGTGCACATTGACGGAGCTATCGAAAGGGGTGTGAATGGGGTGCCCGATTTTCATAAATTCCCCAAAAATCAGGGGATGATGGGACTGCCTTGAGTCTCAGTGTGCATGTGTATCCCTGGATAAGCTTTCATGGTGGTGAGTTTGAGGTTTCTAACATGCAAATTGACGGAGCTATCGAAAGGGGTGTGAATGGGGTGCCCGATTTTCATAAATTCCCCAAAAATCAGGAGATGATGGGATTGCCTTGAGTCTTGGCGTGCATGTGTATACCTCCATGAGGTGTCATGGTGCCAAACTTGAGGTTTCTAACTTTAACAGAAAAAAAGTTGTATACTTTTTTAGCTTAATGTAAGCCTATGGGGGGGGAACGGAGCTCCGATCCGGAGCTCATGGGCGGAGCAGGGGCAGAGCGAAGTGGCCCGATCCGCAAATCGCGGATCTGGAAGCGAAGCGGAGCGGGGGGGTCCGTGCACACCCCTAATAATGGCAGCACAGCATGATGCTACCATGGCATATATCCCAGCATGTTTTATCAAGGCCAGCCCTACCGTTAAGTAGGGTGAGCCAGCTGCCTCAGACAACAGATGCTGGAGGGCAGAGAGCAGTGGCTGCATGACAGACGACAGAGCTCTGTGTCCTACACTGGCCTGCTGCCCTTGAATGTGGTGGAGGAGTGGCAGCTGAATCTTACTTCAATACCACCAGTATTGAAGTAAGATTCAGTTGCCAGTCTAGTCAGCTTCTGTAATGTAGAACGGTGTGTTTTGTGTGTGTGTGTGTGTGTGTGTGTGTGCGCGTGCATGCATGCATGCATGCCAAACTCAGGCAGTAAAATGTCTTCGGCTGGCGTTAAGTTTCATGAAAGCTTCCCATCCAGCACGCGCGCACACACACACACACACACACTTGTTCCTTCTCCTGTCAGTTCTCATTGAATGCAATGCAACATGCTGCAGGCCCAAGGTGGTATGAAGTTCATCTAACATGTGTGACGTGCAGGGAGCCCTAGATTTAGCATGGTGGTGTGGTTTAATGGTTGGAAGACATCCACATGTGGTTACTTGAGAAAGGTTGTGTGCCTGTAACAGGTGCAGATTTCTCCCCAGCGTGGGGGTACAGCAATGCAGGAAAGCTGTTCCTGTTGAGCTTCCTGCCTTGCTGGATTAATAATTTCCACACTGAGATCAGGAGATCAGAAAATTTATTTATTTTTTATTGTTACTCGGGAAATTAGGGTTGGCATTTGCTCTAAGGCAAAGAGCAATTCAGCGCAAAGTCTGTCGCGTAACCAATCCAGATTGGCCAAGAAGGGATGATATGAAAACTTCAGGGCACCATGTATGGATCCTCAATGGGAATGGCCTCCAGCTATAAGCAAATACATTTTATAGCTGCAGAGGGAGCTAATGCTGCTCTGGGGATCATGCCAGCAAGGGGAAGTACAGCCTTTCAGCAGCCTCATTAGAAACCTAGAAGGGAAAGAAATTCAGAATTAATACCACATCAAAGTGATGATCATAAACACAACATAGAATCATAGAATAGTAGAGTTGGAAGGGGCCTATAAGGCCATCGAGTCCAACCCCCTGCTCAATGCGGGGCTCTAACATGTAACATTTAAGTGTATATCTTATGGATTCCCACTGTATACTCTAGAAGTCAGTTTGGATACATGGAAAAGTGTTTCCTGTTGTGAAGGAAGTTGTACCCTAGGTTGTATCTGCAGCAAACAAGACTTACCTGTTTTCTTATGTGCTGTGTAGATCCCCAGAATGGTGCCATAGGCCAAGCTCTTGGCAGCCAGGAGCAGGAAAATGAGCTGCCCTGCACGAAGACTAAGCTGAATCTTAAAGGACCCCAAAGATTCTGTTGGAGGAAACAGAGAGATTGGTTTCAGCGGTAATAACAATAGGAGCCAGAGACCCACCCATTCCACCAGCATGGGGCATCATGGGCTGACGATTTTAGAGGACACCCTCTCTTCCCTCAATGTGCAAAACGTAAACGCCCCAACAGCCCTGAGCACACTTTCTTTGTTTTTATATACCACCCTGGAAGCACTGAACTGATTAAATCAATACTTAGGAAGTCCTAGGCTGGCTCTACCTTTAGGCGGAGTAAGGCAAGCTGCCTCTGGCCATCTGTTGTGGCTATCATGAAAGATTAGGAAGTGAAGTTCTTTGGTTATTGTTAGATTTCTGCTCCCAGAGAGAGAGAGAGGCGTGTAGTATATTCTGACTTGTGTACTAAAACATCTTGGTCAGTAGGGTGGCAACTAGCAAATCGACAAAAAAAGAGGGAAGACAAAAAGATGACACTAATTTGTATATGCTGATGCATATATAAAACTTGTAGAAATAATTATTATAATTTAAATGGAAATGCAGTATGGCTCACCGTAGTGTGGACGCCTGTGACCTGTGTGCCTGCCTGTTCAGTCTATTGTCCAGGGGTGAGCTACTGATGGGCAACAGTTCTTAAGGGCCTTTACTTTTAAACTGGAATCAGACAGGACAACACTTCAAATAGAGGACTCCTTCAAAGAGATGATGGTCTTTTGGCAGCCCTTCAAACAGAGGACTATCCTCTTTAAAATAGCACATCTAGCTTCCCTGTGCCAGCCTTGGATATTGCCTCAGGTGGCAGAATGTCAGGGCCAGTGCAGCCTTCTTCCTTTAACACCCAGCACACACAGAAGAATGAACAGCTATTTAGAATAATCAGAGCTGCTCAACCACGGAGAAGCTGAGGTCTAGCCCTGAGCCAATGTGGCCTTCTCAGAGAGGGAGAAGAAGGCACTCTTTGACCACGTACCCCACCTTGTGGGACCCTGGCCTGCCCCTTGCCCTGCCCTAGTCCTCACTTACTTGACTGCACAATCCGTTCACTTGTCACTGAGTCATTTGCCTGTGAGCCGATGCCTTGCATCACGTGGCATGCATATTTGTGGCCCTCCCTCCATTCTGAAGCTGCAACACGCAGGCGACTGGTGATGCTGAAGCTGCATGTGCCCTGGTCCTGGGGCTGCTGCGTGGCAAAGGCTAAGCCCTCCACCTTTTTGTCATCGCGTGTCCAGGTCACATCGATTGGCCACTTGTAGAAGAAGCCCTGAGCCAGGCACACGAGTATGATGTTGTCCTTATGGCACGTGGGGCCCATGAGAAGGGTGCTCGGTGCTTGCTGCTTCTTGTTGCATTTTGGATCTGTGAGGAGGGAGAAGAAGATTGCTTAGACCAGCCAAGGGGTGGATGGGGTCTTCTAAAAGGCAGGAGGCAAAGCAAACCAGCCCCATTTTAGGAGCGTGTGTCTGCCATAAAGTTTGTTTGTTTATTTATTACATTTATATACCTCCCCCTAGCAGAAGCTCTCTGGGTGGTTTACAAAGTTCACCTCATGGTGTCTTAAAATACTTCAGTATAAGCAGGTCACCCAACACCATACGGACCAGTGCTTCACTGCGTGCAGATCAATAAATGCCAATTCATTCCACCCTTTATTTAATCATTTTGGGGGCACTCCTTAATGGGGTGGTGTTTTGACAATGACATAAGAACGTAAGTGCCATGCTGGATCAGACCGAAGTTCCATCTAGTCCAGCACTCTGTTCACAGTGGCCAAACAGCTGTCGACCAGGAACCACAAGCAGGACATGAGTACAACAGCACCCTCCTGCCCATGTTCCCCAGCAACTGGTGCACACAGGCTTACTGCCTTGAATACTGGAGATAGCACATAACCATCAGGGCTAGTAGCCATTAACAGCCTTCACCTCCAGGAATTTATCCAACCCCCTTTTAAAGCCATCCAAATTGGTGGCCATCACTACATCTTGTGGTAGTGAGTTCCATAGTTTAACTATGTGCTGTGTGAAGAAGTCCTTCCTTTTACCTGTCCTGAAACTCCCACCAATCAACTTCATGGGATAACCCCAGGTTCTAGTATTTTGAGAGAGGGAGAAAAATGTCTCCCTGTCCACATTCTCTACACCTTGCATAATTCTGTACACCTTTATCAGATCTCCTCTTAGCCTCCTTTTTTCCAAGCTAAACAATCCCAGCTGTTGTAACCTTCCCTCATGGGGGAGATATTCTAGTCCCTTGATCATTTTAGTTGCTCTTTTCTGCATTTTTTCCAGCTCTACAATATCTTTTTTTAGTTGTGCTGACTAGAATGGTACACATTATTATAAGCATGGTCACACCACAGATTTGTGCAACAAACGAAAAGTAGATTAAAAGGTGCAATGCTGATTTTCTTAATTTAAGTATATTAGGGTGCAATCCTATGCATGTTTGGACTGGAAAAATGTCCTACAATTCCTACCATGCCTCAGCCAGCCATGCATAGGATTTTGACCTTAAGGTGCCATCTTTGGCATGTTTGCAGGGAAGTAAGTCCTATATGAAGATCTCAATCCTACATGTTTAGACAGAAAGAAGTCTCACAACTCCCAGCATTCCTGAGAGTGTTAGAGCTTTTTCCCTGTCTAAACATGCATAGGATTGTGCCTTAAGTACATTACGATTTACTCTGAATTGATAGGATTGCAACCCAGATTAGTTCACCCAGAATACAAAACCATGGTTTTCAATAGGTGGTGTCTATTTTTCCACTTTCAGTCTGTAATCAAATTTGGGTGTGTTCACATTTCATTGGAAAACTCACCTCTCTAATTTAAATAGCTGTTTGTCTCAGACTTTTTCTTCAACATTTTAATGTGAAAGTTTACCAGGAAAGGGGTGTGTGCATGCTAATGAGTACAGATCCAATACTTGGAGCATTGCCTGTCCTTGTTGCTCACACTCAATTAAGAAGGTTTTATTTTAATTGAGGAACATGTTGCTGAGTTCATCATTACCACAAGATGTGGTGATGGCCACCAATTTGGATGGCTTTAATGGGGGTGGATAAATTTCTGGAGGAGAAGGCTATCAATGGCTACTAGCCCTGATGGTTATGTGCTATCTCCAGAATCCAAGGCAGTAAGCCTGTGTGCACAAGTTGCTGGGGAACATGGGCAGGAGGGTGCTGTTGTACTCATGTCCTGCTTGTGGGTCCCTGACTGGCAGCTGGCTGGCCACTGTGTGAACAGAGTGCTGGGCTAGATGGACCCTTGGTCTGATCCAGCAGGGCTCTTCTTCTGTTCTTATGAAGCTCTGAGTTAGACCCTTGGTCCATCTAGCCCACTGAAGAGTTTCAGGTAGAAGTTTTCCCAGCCATATCTGCTTAGAAGCTGGTTGTTGTTGTTGTTGTTGTTGTTTTAAACAGCATCTGTGCAACTAAATCAATTTGAAACAATAAGAGTGACACCAATTAAGGGGTAGGCAACCTGGTACCCTCCAGATGTTTTGAACTAAAACTTCCACAAGCCCCAGATAGCCAGGCCAATGGTCAGGGATCAGGGGAGCTGTAGCCCAAAACATCTGGAGGGCACCAAGTTACTTATCTCTAGCTTCCTTATGCCAGAGCAACTTCGGAGCAGAGCTGACAAAAATCGAGACATCTTCAACCCCCACTTCTTTTCTCAGCTCCTGCTACTGAAGAATCTTTCTGAAATGAGGTTCTAGCACTCACGGGGGCTGAGAAAAAGTTTCCTTAAGTGGAGGCTGGTGGGTCTTATTTTGGTTGGGCTGTAAATCAATCCTGGTTTTCAGGCAGAACCAGGCAGAACTCTAAAGGAGCTACCCAAGGGGTGAACCTAAAGCTCAGCGCCTCAGACAGCAACTTTAGAGTTCTGGCTGGATCTGACTGAAAACCAGATTCCCAGACCCACCGAAATTGGAGCCAGCAGCCCCCACGGGGCTCCTTTTCTATCCCCCGGCCTTTCATTGGTCCTACGAAGGTGGAAATTCTGGATTTGGCTTGTTTCAGTTTTCCATCGCTACCGGTCTCCGATAGTTTTCTGGTTCGAAGGCAGTTTCTTCGTCTACCGGATGCGCATTTCTCTACGCCCAAGTGGCATTTCCCTGCTGTTGGTCTCCAGCCGGGTTAGATACTCCGTTGTCGACTACAGCGGCAATCCTCTACTCACTTGCCTGGGAGGAAGTCCCACTGATTCCAATGGGGCTTACTTCTGAGTAGACATAAGATTGTACAGTAAACACGATTCTGGTTTCGGCGTCCCCGATCACCCCACCCCACCCCCGATCCCCTGCCCGGGTTCCCCTTTTCGCACGGGCGAAAAAGGCCAGCAACCAGTCCGCCTGGAGCCAGCCTGAAGTGTCGCTCCGGCTACTGGGGGCTGCTCATTTTGTTTCTCAAGACTTCTTGAGAAGTCTGCTGCGATTTGACGGGGCCCTGCAGCCGCAACGGATTTGAACCCTGCCCCTGGTGATCTCGACTTTATTCGGGGCTAGTGAGAAGGGAGGTGGCCACGGCGTGGCTCGTGGGGACAGAGGGTTTGTGTGTGTGGAATTTGTGCCTGGGGGGAAGAAATCGATTTCGCAAGAAGGGGCGGTCACGACCCGTCACTCAGATGGACTGGACCAGCCCGGTGCTGCGGCGAGTACTGAGGAAGGGGCAAGCGGTTTGGGGAGCACGGGGAGATGAAAAACACCCCCCCCTCGAGAGAAGACCCGCAGCCCTTCGGACTCACCCTCCACGATGACCTGCGTGGCTTGCTCGGCGAAGAAGGCTTGGGCTCACGGCGGTGCCACCCCACGGAGGGCCCTTGCAAAATCTCCCCGGCTGCTCCCGGCCCGTTAGAGAGGCTCCTGCGTCGCCCCTCGAGCGCCCTACCGTCCCATGGCCGGGGGCGCCTAGCGTGCAGGGGCTTCCGTCCAAAGGCAGCCGAGAACCCGTCGCTGGAGGGCTCCAGGGCCGCTGAGGTCTGTCCAGGGACCGGGACCGGGCGGCGCCTCGCCCTGGTGTGGGGGCTGCCAAGTCCCTCTCCCACCCTCCGACAGCGTCGTCCCGCACCGGGGGCTCCTCCCAGGGCTCGCCCCTCCGGTCCGCGGGCCCCTCCGCTGCCCCCTCCGCGCCTTCTCCGCCCGTCGAGTATTGGAGGCGCCTTAAACCACCGTGCGCTGTACTGACACAGCCGGAGGGGACGCGACAAAAACTCCCTGCGCGCTTCCTCCTCGCTCTCGCTGCTGCCAATCCGAAAGCGAGCCGCGGAGGCGGGGAGCGAACCACAGCCCCCTCCCCAGTGGATGCTGGTGGTTCCGAGGTCAGTGGGGCTGCCAATCCGCTCTGGGTTTCAATTAAAACCAGTCGGAACTCTAAAGGAGCTCTCCAAGCAGCTGAACCCACCACAAATAGGTCCGGCACCTTGGGTAGCTCCTTTAGAGTTCCAACTCGCTCTGAATGAAACCCAGAGCGGATTCGCAGCTCCACTGACCTCGGAGTCACCAGCCTCCAGTGCCCTTCCCCTGTCCCCAGCGATATCCGAAGGCAGCGGGCCGGGGGTGGTTTTCTCCTCTTTTCTCCATGGTCCATCCATCTTTGGAGGAACTCCGGATCAAACAGCCGCCTCGCTCCCGCCCGCCCGCCCGAACGGGACTGAGCAACCTTCTGCTTCAGCCGTGGGGGCAGCGAAGACCCGCTCCTTCCTCTCCGGCAGGTGTTGGTGACGATCAAAAGACACGGCTTGCTGCAGCACCTGCCGCTTCGCTTTCATGTCTCGCTTTGGGGGCTTTCCGACACCTTTGGCTCGGCAAAACGTGGTTGGGAGGGGGAACAGGGGGGTTCTGCTTCCCTTCAGGCCTCCAGCAAGAGTCTGTTCCCTGCTCAAACCTTCCTACCGCTGATTTTAAAGAGCTCTCCATTGAATTTACACGGAACCACTTATAGACACATCGGATCACGCTATTCTTTATTTCTCTCTCTCTCTCTCTGCAAATACCTAAGGACAAAGTAGGCTTATCGTTTTCTTACTAACCGTGTTCTTACTTTAGCAGCAACCTGAGGCGTGGAGATTAAGAACATGGAGGTTTTTTTTATCCGAGCCTGCTATGCCTTTTACTCAGAAGTAAATCCCGCTCGCGCCAAAGTTCAGTAGGACTCACTCCCGCATAAGGAGTAATATAAGTCTTATTGAAGTTGTAGTCTGAGCCTATGCAGCAGTGCAGGTTGGTGGTTCTGATGTCAGTGGGGCTATGAGCCTGCTCTGGATTTCAGCCAGAACGTAAAGGAGCTATTCAAGTTGCTGTTTGGGGGATTGGGTTGTGCACCTTGGGAAGCTCCTTTAAAGGTCTGGTTGGTTGTGACTGAAACCCAGAGCGGATTCACAGCTCCCCTGACACCAGAGCCACCAGCCTGCGCTGCTACGCCGTTAGGCATGTCTGAGCCTACTGCTTAATTTGCTTCCTCGGGGGCGGGGGGAAGCTGTGTGTCTGGCGCTGGGTGTTGTGTAGGCAATAAGCCGGCAGGGAAAGCGTGAAGGGCTCTAACCCGCCTTCTCCAGACCGCAGCCTCGGTTTCGTCAAATAACTACAAAGGCTCTCTTCTCCCCTGCTACCCAGATCATTCCAGGGAGGGAAGGGTTAACCATCTGCTTCCTTGTAGGTTTCGAGTCAGCCCCGTCAAGGAAGGAAAGGAACCGACGAGTTTTCATTTTTCCCACGGCAGGAGGTTACTGTAAAGACGTCGCCAGCTATTGTACCACAGTGGTCCCTGTATTGCCACACTGATGGATTGCTTTGTAGAAATTCTAGCACAGCCTAATCAGGTTTTCTCCGGTCCTTGCTCCCATAAGTAAGTACAGACAGTCTTGACGGAGGCTTTCCCTCCCCCTCCTTTTTTTGTCCCCGGAAGGGCTGCTGTGCCTTGAAGAGCTGCCTAGCAGACAGGGGTTCAACAGGTGCAACTGAAAGACTGTGAGGTTTGATGGAGTCCGATGGCTGCGAGTGTCCGGTTTTGGGGTGTTGTTGGGGATGGCTGATTATTATTATTATTATTATTATTATTATTATTATTATTTATTTATATAGCACCATCAATGTACATGGTGCTGTACAGAGTAAAACAGTAAATAGCAAGACCCTGCCGCATAGGCTTACAATCTGATACCGGAGTCAGAGACAGATCATACTGCTTTGGTGTTAAAATGGTATGAATGTGGCTGCTGCTGGTGCTGCTGGGGCGCAACATGCCAGCGCCAACCCTGTGGGTGGCCAGCCGCCCTCTTTTACCAGAGAAGGAGCTAGTCGTGTCGTGATGCCCTAAAACCTAGCAAACGGACGTTTCAGCTTTCCTCAGAGTGCCTGGACTAGCAGCCTGCACTGGCGGCCCTCCTTTCAGCCACATCCCCTTCTGCAGCGCCTTTCGACGCACGAAGCCGGCGGTCTGGCAGCCCCTGCGACTTCTCAAGTGGAGGCTGGTGGCTCCGAAGTCAGTGGGGCTTTGAGTTGGTTTCAATCAGAACATACTAGGGGAACTATCCAAGGTGCTGAACCAGTTTGGGGATTAGTGTTCAGCACTTTGGACAACCCCTTTAGAGTTCCAATTGGTTCTGACTAAAACCCAAAGCAGATTCACAGCCCCACTGACATCGGAGCCACAAGCCTCCACTGGACTTCACCTTCCCAAGGTAAACCCTGCTGGCCCTCTTCCTTGGGCATCTCCTGCCTATGTAACCTGATGCCCGTTGGCCAACTCAATTGTTGCTGTCAATCTAAGTCTTCTCAAGCCAAACATCATAAATAGCCCTTTTGAGTTGTGCCTTTCTTGGCTCTCTGCAACTGTCTGGACTGGCGTGAGAGACTCCAGCCAATGCCTAAGGGATCCTGTAAATTCATAGCTAAGGTAGATTAGTTCTGGCATAAGATTGTGAACCGCCCAGAGAGCTTCGGCTATTGGGCGGTATAGAAATGTAATAAACAAATAAATAAATAAAGATTTTACGTTTCTTTTATTATTTGAGCACACTCAATGCTTTCCTTTACAGTCCCGCTTTTATCTTTACTGTAATAAATAGGGGTGTGCACGGACCCCCCGCTTCACTTGCAGATCCGCCATTTTCCGGATCGGGCAGCTCCGCCCCGCCCCCGCTCCGCCCACTTCCGCTCCGCTCCGCCCGGAGCTCCGGATCCGGATCAGGAGCTCCGTTTCCCCCCCCCATAGGCTTGCATTGAAAGCTAAAAAATTATACAACTTTTTTTCTGTTCAAGTTAGAAACCTCATGTTTGGCACCATGACACCTCATGGGGATATACACACGCACGCCAAGTTTCAAAGCAATCCCATCATCCCCTGATTTTTGGCGAATTTTTGAAAATTGGGCACCCCACACACAACATCCCTGCGAGGTGGGCAGGGGAGGAGGGAGGGAAGGCAGGCAGGCATGCAGCTGGCATTTCTGGGGGCATAAAGAAGTGAGCCAAGGATAAGCCAGTAATGCATATAAAATGGAATAAATCAATAAATAAACAAAGGAGGGGTGGAATTAAAAGCAGCAGTGTTGCTGAATAAACAGCAAGAAGAATTTTTTTAAAAAGGCTATATCTGTCTTTTACCAGCAATAGGGGGACGTGCCCGGGGGAGGGGGAAGTAGCTGCCAGTTCAAGACACTGACAGCCACCAACAGCTCTGAGAAGAAGTAAAACGCTCACTTCGACTCATAACAGGCATTGCTCCACCACTGAAAAGTGACCATTCACTTCAACTCATGATAGGCATTGCTCCACCGTTTTACTCTCTTTGGAAGGCTCTAATGGCCTTCCAGTGCAGGAGAGAGTGGGGGCACGTCCACGATGAGATGCCCTAGGGGAG
The DNA here is from genome assembly GCF_023053635.1 of Elgaria multicarinata webbii. Classification (NCBI taxonomy): domain Eukaryota; kingdom Metazoa; phylum Chordata; class Lepidosauria; order Squamata; family Anguidae; genus Elgaria; species Elgaria multicarinata. The sequence goes on along the minus strand of NC_086172.1, from coordinate 79,516,311 downwards.
CTCATCCCCTTGCACCACATCGATTCAGTTGTTCACCAAGGTTAGGGTGGGGAGCAGTGCTGTGTTTCTATCTCTTATTCTTGGCTTAGTATATGATTTCAGGTTGTGTTTGTGCATTTGGTGGGGCTACTGTGTTAAAAAACACGGGGGAAAGCCCGTTCAGATGAAGAAAGAGAAGTTTCCCAGAATCCCAAGTTACCTGTTTTGCCTATGCCCTCCTCCAACTTTGGGATCATCATGACCGGGAGCTGACTCTGCCCCTCAGCCCTTTGAAAAAGGTATTTTTCCCGCCGATTTTTTAAAAACTTCTAGCCCGCGACCCGTACGATGCAGAAAGTTGAGAGTGGTCTCAAAATGACCTCCATCCACGATTCTCTGTGCACAAGAATTTTCAGAATGATAGCTTAAACCCCCCCCCAGTTATCCCCGATTCTTTCCCTCAATGCAATCCTATGGGCGAAAAGCCGAAAACGCCGTTTGAGCCACGCGGTTGACCCGATTTTCACAAAAATATAGCACGCGACCCAGACAACGCAGAGAGGTGAGAGTGGTCTCAAAATGACCCCCATCCACGACTCTCTGTGCACAAGAATTTTCAGAATGATAGCTTCAAAAACAACGTAGTTATGCGCGATTATTTGCCGCAATGCAATCCTATGGCGAAATGTTTTCAAGATGGCGACCGGAGCGCTCCGCCTGAACTAGGAGCTCCGAAAAATGGGCGCTTCTCTTCGCCTTGCTTCTAGGGGGTCCGCGGTCCGCTCCTACTCCGCCTCTGGGTAAGGCGGAGCAGGCCAATCCGCTACTGCTTCTACGCTCCTAATCGGAGCGGAGCACATCCCTAGTAATAAACTTTACTTAGTGGGACTATTTTGACTTAGTTGCCCTTTGTTTGATTCCTCTTTATGTCTTCAAGGGTGGGTTTGTTCCCCTCACAAGTTGCCTAGGCCATATGGATACACTTTACTGAGTAATAATTAATGGAGCAAGGGCATGGAAGCTGGGCTAATCGCTTGGCCAGAGGGGACTGGGAAGTTGGCTGTCTGCCTTCCTACTTCTGGGTAAACACCCTGAGATTGGAGGAGGCCCGCTGTCTTTTGCTTGGATTAATTAGGAGCGGTGGTGTCAAAAGAGAGAGCGAGACAGACAGAAGTGGGTGCTGCATGCCCAGTGAGCTACTCTGCAGGGCTGACATGGATGTCTGCTATCTGCAGTAGGGTTGCCAACTTCTCAAGTGGCTTTGGTTGTTGTGCAGTTTGATATGCAGGAACTAGCAGGAGAAGCTTTTCATTGCAATGGAGATAGGGAGGGTCACTTTTAGATGGCTGGGTATGGATCTCCTGTTAAGGGAATAGAAGCAGGCTGGGCCAGTTTTCTCCTGTTCAGTTGGCAACCATTCATTGCAGCAAACAGTGTTGTTCTAATCTGGAGTTGCCTGATCCATGTTTGAGAGCGAAATAGACACATGGAATTGACTTCAACATAACAACCTTCCTTTCCCACCATGCCTGCAGTCACCCTAACTGTTACCAGTTACCGTAACTTAAAGATCTCCAACATGGTGCCAGTGGGTCACCTGTCCAGGTGACTACAGGCTCCCTGCCCCACCTGAGTTATTTTACTATGTTAAAATTTTAATTTTTAAAAAAAATTGAACTGGGAGGCTGGTCTGCTGCAATGTCAAATACGGTTCTCCAGAGACATCTTTATTTCCCAAATTGCCTCTGGAACCCATGTGGACCATGGAGGCTTTCTTAGAATAAAGGTGGTGGGTGGCTGTAGCCCAGCACTTCAGTTCTTCAGATGACAAAACAAACGGCCACTAGTAGCATATCCAGTTTTTAATTTTTTATACAATTTTTTATAGGGCAGCGGGGGGTGGGGGAAAATCTTGCTGAGATGAGGCACCAATACAAGACGGGCACCCCCCGAAGTGCCCTCACTTGAATCAGGGCCGTTTCAGAGGCTCTGATACAGCCTGTAAGGCCAATTGGGGGGGGGGGCTGTGCACAGCCCTAGTATTTTTGGCTCTAGATGAAGACCTTTTTATTCTCCCATGCTTTTTAATCCTTCAGAATTAAAATAAAATGTGTTATTATGTTTTTAATATCTCTGTGTAGTACATAGTGAATCCTGCCTATGAAATTTGCTTGTGGTTTGGTCTCTCCTTCCCCTGCATGTCCTGACTGGCTGCCTCTGTCCCCTTCCCCCTCTCCACCGGGGGCAACAGTCTAACCGCATAACCTGCGTGTAGGGCTGGCCTTTGCGCCACACTGATTGGCCAAGTAGGGCTGTCTGTCATCCCACTGGCAGAGTGGCTGCCCAGCCTGTTTGGCAGGGAGAAAATTAATTGCTATTAAAGCTCAAGCTTTGAACTTTTTTTCAAAATTTTCTGCATGCCTACACTGCCCATGCTTCAGTTTAAAACAAAAATGAACAAAATCAGTTTGGTAGATCTCAAGTAATAAACCGTACATTACCATGTTCCTATATAAGATTCTGTTTTAAATGTTTCATGTTTTTATCCTGCGTTTTATTATGTTAGTGTATTTTATGGGTTTCACTCTTGTTTAGTGAACCACCTAGAGAGCTTTGGCGACTGGGCCATGTAGAAATGTAATAAATCAACAAATCAATTTAAAAAGGGAATTTCTCTCTCAACCCTCCCCTGTGGGAAGTACTTCATGATGAGAAAGCTATCATTTGTATTATTTTCAAAAGGTTCTGTGTTGCTTGACTTTGGCAGAGAAAATCCAAAGGGCTTTTCTTTCTGATTTTTGTTCTAGAGCTGGGCTGAGCCCTTTTTCTGAAGGAAGCCTTTGACAGTAGGGCTCAGAAACTCTCCAAGCAGCTGGACAGATGAGGGTGTATCAGGAAATTCATTCAACCTAACCGGTGGTAGCTTATCAGTAATCCTTTTTTGGGCAGGGAACTCTCATAAAGAAGGGAGGCACTAGTAGGGAAAGACATCCTCCTTCCCAGAAGGAGAAAGGTTAGCAGAAAGCAGAAAGGTTAGCGGTCACTTCATTTCCCATGCTACAGAAGGCATCACCTCTCCACCGTGCCTGGGTCCAGCTCCAGCTGAGAGCCCCCTCCCTCCTGCTGTCAACTGTAACTGTTGAACTTTGCAACTAAGATTGTAGTGCCTGAATTTGCTTTCCTTTCCCCCCTCCTCCTCCTCCCTCCCAATCCCCTTTCCTTTTGTGTCATGTCTTTTAGATTGTAAGCCTGTGGGCAGGGACTGTCAAGAAATACTTTTGTAAGCCGCCATGAGAGCTTTTTTTGGCTGAATGGCGGCATAAAAATCCTTAAATAAATAAATAAATAAATCATTTGTTTTGGGAGTTTTCGGCCTTTAACATGCCTGTTATAAAGACATGGACATCCATACAGAGAAAAGGTGGTAAATCCAGGAGGGAGGGAAACGCAGGAGCATAGAAGGAGAGAAACAGGGACTGAGTTAGAAACAGGATAAATAAGGATTGCTTGAGGTGAGAGTTAGTTTGGAAGGCAGGAATAAACTTCTGTGGTTCTCACTCCTCTGAAGTCAGATAACTAGGATGTGAGTCTCATGGTGTTAGCACGTCGTCGTCCCCCGCCCCCGAGCTGTAGATGCTGAAGGAGGATCTGCATTCTGCTGGCATGGTGTGTGGCGGGTGGGGGTGGAGTTTGAACAGAGCTGGCTAATGTGTCCCTAATGTTGCCTGCCAGTGCAGAGTGATGCTGCTTGCGTGCTATGCTGAGAGCAGGTGTAAACATGGGGAGGCATATTATTGTCTGGCAGACAGTTTTGTACCGCCTCCTGTTCCTGCTAGAATCACTGTGTCCTTTGCAGCACACAGATACAGTCCTGTCTCATTGGGTTCGAGCTTCTTCAGGGCCAAAGACGTTGTTCTGCCACTCCGCGTGCCACTCAGTCTGGGGTCCTTCACCTTGCCCTCTGGTGGCTTCAAGTCATTTTCATAGGTATTGAAAAACCCTAGGGGCTGGAGCTCCATTTGTCCAGGGAGCTGGCGGTACCAATAGAAATAATAGTTTTCTTGGTCAACATCACAGGTCAGCTCCAGGTCCTCATTCTGCCTTTTGCTTGCAAAGGGTGGTTTCTGTTTCACCTCCGCTGCTAGTCCTAAGAGGAGAAAAATGGTGATGTCAGCTGGAAAGAGAAGATCTCCGGTGACTGTGGATAAATTGAATCCAGGGGAGACAATAAGAGAGGGTACCAGCTGGCCCTATACCAGAAAGGGCATCTAAACCATGGGTGGGATCCAATTCTGCCTCTGCCCTCATGTACCACTTACCACACTGTAGGGCCAGGAGGGAGAAGAGCAGGTGTCTGAAGAAACCATGGTGGTTCAGAGCCAGCAGCGTGGCAGCCATCTCGGCCTTGAACTGACTGCAAGTGCAAGGGAAATGGATGCTGCTTGTTCCCCCCCTCCCTCCCCCCCCCCCTCTCTCTCTCTCTCTCTCTCTCTCTCTCTCTCTCTCTCTCTCTCTCTCTCTCGTGTGTGTGTGTGTGTGTGTGTGTGTGTGTGTGTGTGTGTGCGTGTGCGTGCATAGCAATGGCAGGGTGTTTCCTGTGAACATTTAGTTTCTAGTTTCTACTCTAAGGCAGCTGGGCATTAATCATGAGTGGAAAGTCAGCTCTTAAAATAAACAATGCTCTGCAATTAATAAAAGCCAAAACTATTTGATACATTTAAGAAATTTGGTAAGTAATTTTATTTATTTATTGTAGAAGTTATAAAGTGCTCCAAACTGAGAGATATCAGAGCAGTGCTTAACAAATTAAATACGTATAATAAAATATATACAGTAAGTGCAGAAATATCAATAGAGGTGGCTGAAAGATAGTTGTTAGTCGTGAAACGCTTGTCTGAAAAGAATAGTCACATAAATGCCCATTTATAACTCACCACTTTGTTCTGTCCTTGATGAACTGATCTCTCTCCAGTACCCTTTCCCTTGACTCTGATTTCCTTGGGGTTCTTGCCTTTTTAAGTGTGTTAGCCTGGTGACAGCCCCCCCCTTTTAACGTATGTGAGCCAGTTTCTTTGGAAGGCAGAAATTGTCTGACAAGCGAGATGAAAATATTGTAAATAAACCATCAACGTCTGGCATAGGCCTGACAGGAAAGGGAAGCAAATAGCAGGGGAGTGGGGGGTAGTTATTGGGGTGGGGGGAGCTTAAGGCACACCCGTGCTTCTTGGGTTTCAGAGCTTTGAAAAATAATTTTGTAGAACTGCAGTGTGTGGCATACCTTGACTGAAGCTGTACCGCTACTTACCACTCTTTTTGTAGCAAACAATGGATCATTTCAACAGGAACCTTTTGAGAGCCGGTGTGGCGTAGTGGCTAAAATGTTGGCCTGGGAGTCGGGAGATCCGGGTTCTAATCCACACTCAGCCATGGAAACCCACTGGGTGACTTTGGGCCAGTCACAGACTCTCAGCCCAACCTACCTCACAGGGTTGCTGAGGATAACATGGTGAGGAGGAAAATTATGTAGGCCACCTTGGGTTCCTTGGAGGAAAAAAGGCGGGATATAAATGAAATAAATAAATAAACCTTAAAGCTAGAAAGCTAGAATTTGCCTCTGTGAGGCCCTTTGCCATTCCTTCCATTTATAGAAGCTGGATCTGTGATGAGTCTGAAACTTTTTTGTGGCTAAATAAAACACAAAACACAACAAACAAACACCTTGGGGCTTGTTTCTGCTATCCTGCTATGCCATCCCCTGCTTCTTCTACACAGGATGGTTTCACAAGATTTCTTCCACAGATCCATTATAAGTGTTCTCGAATGGCACAGGCTGGCCTCTGATAAGCATGTCCTGCCTCTATCTCCAGTGGAAGAGTTTTGCATTGGAAAGAGGGACAGCTGAAAGAAGATACTAAAACAAGATAGGATGAAACTATGCTGATTATTTAGTTCCCAGCATTCCTGACCATTGGCTGTGCTGTCTGGGGCTGATGGGAGCTGAACTCCAAAACATCTGAACAGACCAGGTTGGGAAAAGCTGAGTCGTGGAATCCTGACACATTTCTATGTAGCCATTGTGTTTCTTTCTAAATGTTCATCCTGCCTCCTCCTCCTGCCCCTGCCCCAAACACTAAGAGGATTTATCTTGGTTTTTCTTCTTCTAATTTGACCACTGCTATCAAGTATCGCCTATTTATAACCTTTCAGCAAAATGATATCTCTATTAAGTAGGGTTGCCAGTTGATCAGGAAAGAAAACCTGGCTTGCTCCTCTGCTTTTTAGCTGCAGAGTTGTCTGCAAAAATAAGCAAATGGTGCTTGTCACATCATGGAGAGAAGCATTTGCTGCTAATGTTTGAAGACACATCAAGATGCGACTAATGTCATGGGCAAGACAAAAATTTGGGAACTTACATTGGAATCAGAAGTGTGAAAGACCTTCTTAACTTCATGACTTTAAAAACAAAACAAAACAAAACAAAAAAGACCAGGAAGATTAAGTTACTGGTTGAAGGACATAAATTCAATTAGGTAGGATAGACTCTGGCATCAGATGCTTTTGTCCAAAGTAGGTATCACTCAACATTTTAGTGTGACTTTAACCCTGTGCAGGGGATGTTTATCTTTACCAGCTAGATGATAGGTACAAATTCAGGAGGTGAAGCATTTCTTAGCATGGAGTGATGGGGAAAAGGCTTCCTCTGCTGAATTTTTGCTTGGAATGCAGCCAGAATGCAGCCCATGGGCTGAATATGTATTCATTTCAATCCCTTCTCTTCTCCACCAGAGTGGACAAGTCTTCAATGTAGGTGGGAGGCCATAGAAGGAAATTGCCCCCGTCCCCCAAAGCAGTCTGCATGCAGTTGTTGCTGTTATTCTCCAGGCTTCCTTATATGTGTTACAGGGAAATTGTTATCCCACAACCTTTAGCCCACACTGCTCCCAGGGCAGCTATCAATAAACAGTAGAAATGTTACAATCAATCAAATCAGTAAAAGCCTACAACGATCAGCAGAGAGAGGAAGAAAAGTTGTTCCTAAAATAGGACAATTCTACACATGAAACTCTATAGCTTGGGGGAATATCCTCTGTGCTCATACATAAAGACTTATCCTATCCAATCATGTGAAAAGCTTGAGAACATGGGGGGAAACAAAAACAGGGTAAAAGAGAATGACACCTTGTGTTACACTGGTTGTTTGAACTGGTTCATTGTTGACATCCTACCATGTGTAATTTTTATTAATATGCCTATCCTCCCTGATACACTAGCCTGTCAACAGAGCCAAGTAACTTTGCTTTCTTTCTTTCTTTCTTTCTTTCTTTCTTTCTTTCTTTCTTTCTTTCTTTCTTTCTTTCTTTCTTTCTTCCTTCCTTCCTTCCTTCCTTCCTTCCTTCCTTCCTTCCTTCCTTCCTTCTTAGCTAGCTCTGGGAAGTTATTTAACAGTATGGTTGCCATATTTTCCCTCTCTGTCTGCTGAAATTGAGGATCAAATACTATGAAAGTGGTATGAAAGCAGTATATGGCATGTGTCAATGGCTCCCAACAGTTGTCAGTGCACTTCAATACCACTATAAAGCAGTAGTGTGGCTCCTGCCTCTTATATACTGCTTTCAAACCACTTTCATAGAGCTATATCCTGCTGGCCATAGTCCTCAATGGATGTGTGTGTGTGTGTTCCACCTTAGAATTGTTTCCCTTCCCCCCTCCCATTTTTTTTCCACTTCTGCAAACTTTGGGGCTCACCAGAGCATGCAAATATCTCCCTCTTGTTCCTCAGTGTTTGCTGCAATCCAGCTGAATACACCATCAGAGGGAGTGATGGTGGTGGTGGTGGTGGTGGGAATGATTGCCTGAGATGGGTGTGTGCCTAAAGTGCTCAGCTTTTCCTGACAGGACCCCTGTGCGATTGCTATTGAACAGGCAGAAATTCAACAAGGGAAACTTTCCCCTTCACTGAATTTTCAGTCTAGAAAAGGCCCCAGTTAATTATCTGCTGATCAAGCAGTTGTTAAAAGCACAGAAGCCCCACCAGGAAGAAGGTGGCAAATCATGGAAGCAAGAGGAAGCAGCATTATTATGATGACTCCAAGATTCAGACAGAAAGAGAAAAGAAGGAACCAAAGAGGTCAGAGAGAGAGAGAGAGAGAGAGAGAGATGCTATTTGAGCAGAGCTGACTGATGGGTCCTGAGTGAACATGGTGCTGCTGCTCATGGACAGGGAGCATGTGTTTTCCGCAGCACTTGGAGAGGCATATTCTTGTCTGACAGTTTTGCACCAGCTCCTGTTCCTGCTGTAATTGCTGTGCCTGGGCTTGCTATTGGCATGCTGTGTGTATGTGTGGAGTAGTGCTGTTGGCATGCTATATGTGTGTGTTGTAGTGTTTGAAAAGAGCTAATTAATATGCCCGGAGTTTAGACCAATCCAAAACAAAGATCAATTGTACATACACAATGTATTAACTTAATATATAACAAAGAGTGACTACACACACACACACACACTTTCATCAACACAAAAGTAGGAATGCACTACAGAGTATAATATCTCAAACTCCAATCACAACTATGGTGTACCAGTAAAATGCTGTTTTGACCATGTTGAGTCTTTATCAAGTCACTATGAAAAAGAACATCCATTCCTAACCTAGTGCCCTCCAGGTGTGTTGGACTACAACTCCTATCGCCTCTGCCAGCTGGCTGGGGGAGGGCAGGGGCTGATTGGAAGTATAGTCTAATAGATCTGCAAGTCAGCAGCTTGGGCAAGGCTGGTGTATACAATGGCTGGTTTGCAAGTGCAGAGTGAAACTACTTGCATACAAAGCTGAGACCAGGCTGAGAGCAAGGTATGCTTGATAGCAGGCACACGATTATTTGGCAGCCAGTTCTCTGCCAGCTGCTGTTCCTGCTAGAATCACTGTGTCTTTTGCAGCACACAGATACAGTCCAGTGTCATTGAGTTCGAGCTTCTTCAGGGCTAAAGATGTTGTTTTGCCACTCCGTGTGCCACTCAGACGGTCCCTTGGCTTGTCTCCTGGCTTCTCAAAGTCTTCTCCAAAGGCTTTATAAGTCCCAATGGACTGGAGCTCCGTCTGTCCAGGGAGCTGGCGGTACCAATAGAAATCATAATTCTCTTCGTCAACATCACAGGTCAGCTCCAGGTCCTCATTCTGCCTTTTGCTTGCAAAGGGTGGTTCCTGTTTCACCTCCACTGCTAGTCCTAAGAGGAGAAAAATGGTGTTGTCAACTGGAAAGAGAAGATCTCTGGTGGTTGTGGATAAACTGAATCCAGGGGAGACAATAAGAGAGGGTACCAGCTGGCTCTATACCAGAAGGGGCATCTAAACCATGGGTGAGATCCAATTCTGCCTCTGCCCTCATGTAAGCAGACACTTACCACACTGTAGGGCCAGGAGGGAGAAGAGCAGGTGTCCGAAGAAACCATGGTGGGACGGAGCCAGCAGTGCGGCAGCCATCTTGGCCTTGTGCTGACTGCGAGTATGAGGGAAGTAGATGCTGCTTGTCCCCCCCGCCCCGTTTCTTTCACACACTCTCTCGTGTGTGTGTGTGTGTACCAGTGGCAGGGTGTTTCCTGTATACGTTTAGTTTCTAGTTTCCATTCTAAAGCAATTTTGAACAAAATATGATCAAAAAGTCATTTGTTAGAAAATGCAATGCACAGCAGTTAATAAATGCTAAAACTACCTTTATATATTTCAAGAATTATACATGGTCAACATGTTACTTTCCTAGCTCCCTCTCTCTCTCCCTTCCTCTCTTTATCTCTGACTGTCTCATTCTAAATCAGCTTGTTTTAACATTTTTAATAAGCAATCTTTTCTTCAGAAAATATATGAAGTACACAAGTTGATTTAAATCCATGGCATATTTCTGAATTTCTATCAACGCATCATGACTGAGGGAGGGATGCAATGCAGACAAAGTTGAAAGGCAGACAAATGCTCTGGTAGGTCATACTGATATCCAAGATACATCCAGGAGTCTCTTCATTCATGGGATATCTGAACCAGCATAAGAGAGGCTTTCCTGATGGTCTGAGTGATTGTCACGCCAGAGCTTAGGCTCACAGCTGAACCTGTTTCTCTCTGAAGTGTCCACCTTGCATTCTCACAGGGTGTGTAGGGTAGAGAGTCTTGCCCTGGGACTGGGGAGCTGAAGGGAAGCAGCCAGGCAACCTGGGGACACTGGGACTGGCTGCACTTCCCAGGAATAGCATCGAGGCAACGGGGGAAACCAACCTGGTCCATCCATTTGCTGGAGAAGGAGCAGCTGCAAGGAACTTGCTTCTTTCTCCCTGCCAGAAAGAAGACTTGACTCTACCTGTTGCCCTGGGACTGCTGAAGAAAGTGGGGGTGGAAGCCTTCTTCCCCATCCAATGGTTAAAGGAACAAGATCCGCCACTATTTAAGCAAGAAGACCAGCAAGGGAAGATCAGCCTGGCCCAAGCTGCACATTAATGCCCACTTGTAACTCATCACTTTGTTCTGACCTTGAAGAACTGATGTCCCTCCACTACCTTTTCCCTTGACTCAGGCCTTAGCTAGACCTAAGGTTTATCCCGGGATCGTCCCTGCCTGCTCCTGGGATATCCTGTGTGTTGTTTACATGAACAGGGATGACCCTGGGACGATCCCGGGATAAACCTTACTGTAGGTCTAGCTAAGGCCTCAGATTCCCTTGGGTTTCTTGCCTTTTAAGCACGTTAGCCTGGTGGCAATCCTCTACCCCCTATTATAACAGATGTGAAGCCCTGTCTTTGGAAGGCAGAAATTGTCTGAAAAGTGAGATGAAAACACTGTAAATAAACCATCAACATTTGGTCTGTCTTTACTTAAGTTTATGTGCAATTTACTCCTTTTTTAATGTTGTAATATTTGAAACAGAGGCCTTTAAAGTATGTGGTTACACTTGCATTTGTATTTTTATTTCTTTATTGTTTTCTTGTCTTGTTGAAACTTACAATAAAAGTTGATAAAAATAATAAAAAAGGAAGTAGAAAATCAAAGAGGTATGTTGGGAGACTTCTCTCATCGTCTTTCCAAACCATGTTACCCTCCAGATGTGTTGGAGTGGCAGTAATCCTATCTATGTACACCAGTTGCTGGGGAACACGGGCAGGGTGTGTGTGCTCTTACACTCATGTCATAAGAAGAGCCCTGCTAGATCAGACCAGGGGTCCCTCTAGTCCAGCATTCTGTTCACACAATGGCCAAATGACATGTTGACCAGGGAACCACAAGCAGAACATGGGTGCAACAGCACCTTCCCACCCGTGTTCCCCAGCAGCTGCCTTGGGTTCCCAGTCAGCAGCTGGTTGGCCACTGTGTGAACAGAATGCTGGACTAGATGGACTCTTGGTCTGTTCCAGCAGGGCTCTTCTTATGTTCTAAGTGCAACAGTCCAGTAAAAATTCAACAGGGGAAGATTTCTCCTTCACTTTGTCTCTAGACTAGAAAAGGCACAGAAGCCCTGTCAGGAAAAAAGTGGCAAGCAGCATTATTATGACTTTTATGGCACTCAGACAGAGGGGTTAAGAAGGGACTGAAGAAGTCTCTTGCAACAACATGAGAGAGAGAGAGAGGGGTGGGTGGGGGGAAAGGCTATTTGAACAGAGCTGGCGGGTGGACATTGAAGGCTTGCTTCCAAATGATGGGAGATGCTGCTGCTGTGCATGTGTTTATCAGCAGCACACAGAGAAGCATCTTTTTGTCTGGCAGTCAGTTTTGCACCATCTCCTGTTCCTGCTAGGATCACTGTGTCCTTTGCAGCGCAGAGATACAGCCCTGTGTCACTGGGCTGTAGGCTTGTAAGGTTCAAGTATGTAGTCTTGTCATCCCGTTTGCCACTCAGACGCTTCCCCAGCTCACTTCCCTCATCCTTGTCCAAGGTCTTTTCATAGAGTTGGAAAGTCCCGAAGTGCTGTAGCTCTGTCTGCCCATGGAGTTGGCGGTACCAGTGGATATAACAGTCATCTTTGTCCACAGAGCAGTACAGTTCCAAGTTCTCATTCTGCTGTTTGCCAGCAAATGGTGGTTGCTGAGTCACAGTTACCCCAGACTCACTGCTTGCTTCAGCTGAGGAAAAGGAAATGGCATTCTGTCAGCCAGGAATGTCAGGGAGGATCTCCAGTGACAATCGTTGAGACACAGGGTGGTGAGGAAGGGGGTACCACTTGACCCTGCCTGTCCTGGAAGGGGCATTTCAGTTTTGAATGAGACCCAAATCCTCCCTTTCCCTCATCTACATGGACACTTACCACACTGCAAGGCCAAGAAGAAGAACAGGTGTGGGAAGAACCCATGGTGGGACTGAGGCAGCGCGGCAGCCATCTTGGCCTCGAACCAAGTGCAAATGAGAGGGGAACGGATGCTGCTCATTTCCTTCTCTCTCTCTCTCTCTCTCCCTCTCCCATGTGTGTGTGTGTGTGTCTGCATGATTAAGGAAAGAATAGCAAGGTGCTTTGCGTGCATACTTAGTCTTTAGTTTTCATCATAAAGCAGTCTGGGGCAAACAATGAATTAACAATATTTTTTTCTAAAATAGTAAGATGCCTTTTTAATATATGTGGTAGAAGTGTATAGTGTACCTTCAGTGTATGTTCCAAGAGCAGCTACTATAGTAGTAAGAAACAATAGTAGTATAATAAAATGTTGGGTGGGGTGGGGAGCCCAGTAATATAAAACATATAAACTAAAGCAGCAGCAGTCCATTGAAACAGACAGTAAAATCAAAACATCTCTGCAAAAAATGTTAACAATAGAGATGGTGAGAAGCCTGAGGAAACAGGGCTGGTTTTGTCCGCACCTAAATGATAGGAGGATCCCAGGTGGGCCTCCCTTGGAAACTATTTCAAAGGCAAGGAACCCCCAAATGCTTTCTCTTTGGTGACCACTAGGGTGACCATATTTGGGAAACCAAAAAAGAGGACACCTAGTGTGTGTGGGGGGAAGCAGCTTTCTGAGCCCTGCAGAAAGTACGTTATTCCCCCTCCACCTTAAAGAACCCGATTGGAGTGCAGGAGGGGAAAGGATTTCATTCTGCACCACCACCATCCACTCCAATTGGGGCCTTTTCTATAATGTCCACGAATGACCCACTTTCCCCTTTAAGACCTCAATTGGAGCTCGGGGTGGGGGAATGATGTGCATCAAGAAAGCATGTCATTCCCTCCTGCCATGCTAATGGCAGCCTTAAAGAGGAAGGTGTGTCATTCCAGGACATTATTGAAAATTATAGAAAATCCCCCCTGACACCATGGAAAGAACAAAATCCAGGACAAATCCGGGGAAATCCTGACAGTTGGTCACCCTAGTGACCACCCACTGCACTTCAGATGTTGGGAGCACCCAGAAAAAGGCCTCGGATGACAACCTTAGTAAGCCCCATGTCTTTTCTTGGATCAGTGCTCTCTGGTCTATGCCCAGAGATCCTTGCCCCACCATTCTGGTCAAAGGTGGAGATGCACCTGCCACTGATGCCTGGCCAATGGGCAGCTCACATCAATTGGAGAATGATGGCTGGGCAACAGAGGAACTACAAAGCATTGTAGATAAGGCTCTAGTTTACCTTTGCTGTAGGGGTGGTAGGGAAGTGGAATTTGCACTTCTTTGGGAAGAGACAAGACTGCCTCATGTGTGTGTGTATGCATGCATGTGTCAGCTATGATTGCATACTGGATTTTTGGTATGGATCAACACAGCTGCCTGTATTTTTGGACTCACCAAAAGTGAGTGGAGAAAGTGTAATGCGCCCCCCCCCAAAAAAACACCACATAAGACCTTCCACCCTGTTTTATTCCATCTGAGGGCAGGCACCTGATTTTAGGGCGGTGTGTCCCTGTTGGGAACCTCTCTCCATTGCAGAGAATTTGCCCCTGCAAGGCTCAGCCCCCTGCTTCCATGGACAGAAGCTGAATCGGTAATGTTTCCAAAATGTCTTTGCAGTTAAATCACACAACGTGCCGCTGTGCTAATTTCTGCTGCTCTGACATCTCAGCCCCCACTTCCTGTGCCCTGTGGTTTCACATATTTCCACAGTACAAATGAAGGAGATGAAGGTTTCCTCCAAGGTGCAATTACAATCCCCCGGGGACATGACCCTTGGTAAGCACTACGCCTCTACCACCTGCATGATGAGCAAGATTTCATCAGGTGAATAATTTCCTAGCATGGGATAGTGAAGGAAAGGCTGCACCTGTTGGATTTTTTTGCCTGTAACTCCACCATTAGGCACAGGAACCCTGCCCTTAACTGTGATGAAAGGCATCCTGTGTCTAATGGAAGACCCAATGCATGGCTGCCTGTGAGGCTTTAGAGTGGTAAAAATAAGGTGGCTGAAGTATGCTTTCACTTGTCCCTGACCAGGGGTATGCCAAGGTGTTCATTCTTCCCCACCTTCAGTCCTTTGTATTTTCAGTGCAGAACAGAGTCCCCAGATCTTGCCCCATGTTTCCCCAGAATGAGATTGATGTGTTTAGCATGATTAAATCATAGACAACCATTCAGATGTATTAATTTTAACATGCGGTGGTGAGAGAGGAGAATTTGCATCATTTTATTATACCAGAAGATTCACTGTTACAACATATGGTGCAATCCTAAATTTACAGGAGAATCACTCCCATTTAAACCAGTGGGACTCTACTTCTGGGTAAGTGTGTTTGATTTCTTAAAGCAGGGGTGCAGTGTAGGGTAACCATATGGAAAGGAGGGCAGGGCTCTGTATCTTTAACAGTTGCATAGAAAAAGGAATTTCAGCAGGTGTCATTGGTATGCATGCAGCCCTGTCCTCTTTTGTATCTGGTCACTCTGGGCAAGCGCCTGCAGCTTTAACTGTTGTGATGAAGAGAGAATTTCACCAGGTGCTGCATGCATATAAAACACCTGCTGAAATTCCCTTTTCTGTCCAACTGATAAAGTTACAGGAGCCCTGTTCTCCTTTTCATATGGTCATCCTAGCAGAACCTCTTCCAGCTCGAGGGCTGAATTCAATTTTGGAGAAGCTTTCAGGGGCTACTTTCCAGTGCTGGGTTCTGCCAAAGGCAAGAAAAAGCAGGACAAAAGGGTGAGGCGATAATACAAAAAGTACCAGGATATTTAAAGCTCTTACTGCCAGTAACTATGGCCTTTTCTACATGAGGCTGTTAATCTGTGGCATCTACTTTTGGATTCATTGCAGAACTAAGATTCAAGCACTACACGAGTATTTCCTTCCCTGTTTTTCTGCTACATAATCTCTAGGTGGTGCTTTGTTATAGTGGAATAGTACAAATACACAGGTTGAAGCAATTTTTCTTTTCGCCATCAGAAATAATACCTTATTTTCTCTGCTCTAAAAAGGCTCACTGAAAGTACTCCTTTCAAACAGAAGTGAACTGGCATGTTGTTTAAAGAACCCATAAACAACTGTGGTTGAGAATGATGAGCACACAATGAATGCCTTATGTAGAAAAGCTCTTAGCCGTAGGAGGCATTTCAACCTTTTAGAATGGGAGGGGTGAATTGCACAAAAGCTAGGAATCCACCAAATGATTAATGGATGGGGAGAAGGGAAGAAGGGGGCATGGCCATCTGGGGAATCTCAGAGGGCTAGCCTGGGACTACAAGAGGGCTGGATTTGGCTTCCAGGCCTGAGGTTTTTCACCCCTTGTTTAATGGCTCTTATAGCCCAAAGGCAAGGCTATGAACTTTGCACAAATTAACACTGGCCCTGGTCAAGCTAGTTCGCTATATGGCTGCCTGATTCTCTCCATCTTTAGTTGCAAGTAGTTTGCATTCATTTGACAGGTCAGTCAAAGGGAAGCAAGTCCCCCTGAACCTATGGTACCTTAGAAAGGATTGGACATCCCAATCAATGGAACAAATGGTTTGTCTTGACCATCTTCAGCAAGATCATGGCTAATGTGATTAATCTATCAAATCTTTAATTGCCAATTAAAACTCTCTCTGACTACAAGCAGGAAGATTCCTGAGAGACCTGCTGCTTTACAGGATCCACAGATGTGCTGGCTGCCTCCTCTGCACCAGCTGATGAAGAGGAAACTTCAAGATGGCTTTCCTGACAGTTTGCATCTTACTCTAGCAGATACATTGCATCTCAGGAGTGAGGCTGCTGGTATGTTTGTGTTACTTCTGTCAATATGAACTGCAGGGAGCTGAAATTGACAGTGCTGGAGTCTGTCTGTTTTAGTGCTAGGTTGAAGTCAATGCCAACACATATTTTAAAGCAGGGCAGGCTATTCCAGAATTGTGATGGAAGTTGAAAATGTGTTCCATGTTTGAAGCCATTTTGGCATGTTACTAGAACAGGAAAGTTCTGTTTTCCCAAGTTTGGGGAAGACAATATTTTTAAATGACCTTTCCTTCTGGCAATGAGCAATACGCTTATTCAATTTCTTATTCGTTGTTTTATTGTTTGCATGTTTATACTTTTAATGTGTTGTTCACTGCCCAGAGAACTTGGGTTAGAATGAATGAATGATCTATGCACATCTGGATAGCAAATAACATTTTCTTAAAAGCTGGTTGACAACCTTAAGAGGAAGTTTTCCCAATAAGAAAGTCAGATTCTGAAAAATATTGCTGATTTGATTTTTTTTTTAAAAAAAAATGTGGATGAGAAAATAGCTATGGAAGATTCAAGCAGAGTGTAAGGATTTCCAACTGGAACAAAGTAAGTATGCCCAGGGTGCCCCACTTTGCAAGGTGATGTAGCTCTGTTGTAGTTGATGTTGACAGGCAAAGCCATAGACCATCCAACTCACAACCCTTTATGGACCTGTAATTGAAAGAGAGAGAGAGAAGGAAACAGTAAGTATAAGGACATCATTCACATTAAAGCATTTATCCTGCCAAATCACTCCAATATGGGCTCCCACCATATGCTGGAGAAGTGATCTGTGGATACATGATTGAACATTGTTCTCTGTTGTTAAGGAAGCTGAATCTTCCAAGTGGGGGCCCTTACCTGTTTCCTTACATGCTGCGTAGATCTACAGAGCAGTGCCCTAGGCCAGGGATGGGGAACATCGTGTGGCCCTCCAGATGTTGGACTACAGCTCCCAGCACTCCTTGCCATTCGTTATGCTGGCCAGGGCTAATGGGAATTCCAGTTCACCAACATCTTGAGGGCCTCATGCCAAGCTCTTGGGAGCCAGGAGCAAGAAAATGAAATATACTGCCTGAAGACCAAGCTGAATCTCAGAAGAGGTCAAAGCTGATATGGAAGAAAATAAAGAGACGTAGAGAGTGCCTGACCCCTCCTCTATCTGCACAAAGGAATCACCTTTGAGCTGCAGCTGCATTCTCCGAGGTGGGCTTGCGTGCACAATCTTCCCGGCTGACCTTCCAGAGCGGCTTCCACGTTCACCCTCCTGATATTTGCCCAGTGCCGCAGGCGTGGAGCCCAGCCTCCACCCGGCTCCTTACAAGAGCATGAGTAGTGGAGGCTGGTGGCTCCGATGTCAATGGGGTTGAAAATTCGCTCCGGGTTTCAGTCACGGCTCCAGAGGAGTTATCCAAGCGGCTGAACTTATTTTAGGTGATTAGGTTCAGCAACTTGGATAGCCTCTTTCGCGCTCTGATTGGCTCTGGCCGAAATCCTGAGCGGATTCAGGGCCCCATTGTCATCGGAGCCACCAGCCTCCACTGCTGGGAAGGGCTCCAGGCGCTGCGTCTCTCCTCTCCGCCTCGTCCTCGTTCCTTCAGCTCCAGGGATCTTTCGCGGCGGAGTCCTTAAAGGAGTGCTGCTGCCGGCGCCAGCCTCGCGCGTTCCGCTGGGCGCTTGGGCGAGCCACGCTTTCAGGCAGCATCGGGGGTGGGGGCTCATTTCCCCGCCGTTCCTCCGACAGAGAGCGAAAAGGGAGCGGCGGGTTTCTGCAAAAGCGCCAGCTTCGGCTGCACCACGGTGCCCCCCCCCCCCCCCCGCCGGGCCCCGCTCCGCTCCGACGGTGGCGTGCGGCTTTGCTGAAACTCCCGCTAGGCTCCCCGGCGCCGTTCGTGGCGCTGGTGGCATCGGCGCGCGGGCGGCTTTGCCTTGGAGCCACCGCAGGACTGCCGCGTTTCCTCAGCATCGCTCCTCGGAAATCAGTCCCGCTCAATTCATTGGGAACGTACTCTCCAAGTTGTCGGTGAAGATCAGATTGGGGCCGTGTGGAGCACCCCGCCCCCATCAGTCGCTCTGCTGACGTGTTGGACGGCAGCTCCCATCATTCTGAGCTAGTGTGGCCCGTGGGAGTTGTGGTCCAACACATCTGTAGGGCACCAGTCTGGGAAATTGGTAGGAGGCACGGCCATGCTGGCTGGGAACACCAGCTTGGGGAACCTGGTGTCGTGCGATGCAGCTCTGTTGCTTCACAGCAAGCTGTGGAGGCTGGTGGCTCCGATGTCAGTGAGCTGGTGGATCCATTCTGGGTTTCACTCAGAACCCTGAGTGAAACCCAGAACCCTTCTACACCTTGGATATCTCTTTTTCTGACTGAAACCCGGAGCTGATTTACCACCCCGCTGTTATTGGTGCCACCGGCCTCCACTGACAGCAAGTGGTATTCCATGGAGGTTCCATATAAATATCATAACAAATCCCCCCATGCATTTCTCTAATCTCCTTTTAAAGGTACCTAAGCTAGGAGCCAGCACTGCAATTTGCTGCATTATTGACGTGTTGGCTGAAGACTTCCTTCTTTTTCTTGGTCCGCCTGAATCTATGCCCAATCAATTTGATTGTGTGCTCCTGAAGAACGTTGGCCCTGTTCAGAAGACACATTAAATTACGGCTTTATCCACAGTGAATAAGGTAAAAGACGGGAGTGGGGGAAAGGGGGGAGCCCTATTTAGCATGGTTAAAGCCATGGTTTAAGATGTCTTCTGAACAGGGCCATTATCATAGTGGCGGCAGCCTCTGTGTAGTGCACATGAGGATGTTTGTGCTGCCTAGTGTGTCCTGCCTAGATTGTCTACTTCAATGTGTTCACAGGTGTCAAACCTCTTTCAGCTCAAGGGTTGAATACAGTTTTGGAGAAGCTCTCAGGGGCTGCATTACAGTGAATGGTGGGACTGAAGGCAAAAGAAGATGAGCCCCCAAATACCAGCATACTTTATGTTAAAGTTCTTACTGCCAATGACTAATCTTTAGGAGAAGGGGGGCAGTGGGAACTGTGCAAAAGCATGAAATCAAATGATCAGACAGTGGCTGATGGAAAGGGGCGGGGCCAGAAGAAGGAGGTGTGGCCAATTGCAAAACACCAAAGGGCAGGATGTGGCTCACAGGCCAGAGGCTCTCTGGTAGGGAGCAATGGCTGGGGGCGGGGGGGGGGGAAGTCTATACTTTGAGGGTTCATTTCTATACTGTCAAACTAGAGAGGTGCAATCAAAAGTGATTGGATGAGCAAACCATAAGGAGTCAAATTGTTCTCTTCTGAGCAGGAAGTGAGTGAGAAATGCTACATTTAAGCAGCTGCTGTTTACTGTGGATGACCTTTCTGCTTTCCTTTTTTAAGGCAGTTGGAGAGGGAGAACACAGACTGAGTAGGGAGTGAGATGACATGCAGGGCCGGCCCTACCATTAGGCAATGTGAGGTGGTTGCCTCAGGCAGCAAATGCTGGGAGGGCAGTAGCAAGGTGATGGAGGAGAGAACTGTGTGCCATGTGGCCTTTCCTAACCCTCCTAAGTGAGCTTTCTGCCTGCAGGTGGGGCAGAGAATGCTGTCCCATCCATCAGTGTTGAATAAAAATGTTCAGTATTGAAGAAGGCCTTTGAACATGGAATGGGAGGGGGCACCATCTTGTTCTTCACCTCAGGCAGAAAAATATCTTGAGCCAGCCCTGACGAAATGGAGATGGCATTGGAGGAGATGTCAGAAGAGACTGGGAAAGGCTGGGGATGTTAACTCCTGGCAGTTGGTTTTGCACTGGCCCCAATTCTGGCCAGTCCCACTGTGTGCCCCTTGCAACGCAGAGATGCAGCCCCATGTCACTAGGCTGTGGACCTTCAAGATACAGGTCCATTTTCTTTCCCCTTTCCAACCATTCCCATCTCAGATGATCAATCAGATTATTATAGAATAGTAGAGCTGGAAGGGACCTATAAGGCCATCAAATCCAACCCCCTGCTCAATGCAGGAATCCACCTTAAGCATCCCTGTCAAATGGCTGTCCAGCTGCCTCTTGAAGGCCTCTGGAGTTGGAGAGCCCACAACCTCCTTGTTGGAACAGTATTGTGATAATGTTCCAACAGTCAGGAAGTATTTCCTGATGTCCAGCCAGAATCTGGCTTCCTGTAATTTGAGCCAATTGTTCTGTGTCCTGCACTCTGGGATGATCAAGGCAACCTTTCAAGTATTTGAAGACTACTATCATGTCCCTCAATCTTATCTTCTCCAAGATAAACATGCCCAGTTCTTCCAGTCTCTTCTCATAGGGCTTTGTTTCCAGACCCCTGATCATCCTGGTTGCCCTCCTCTGAACACGCTCTAGCTTGTCTGCATCCTTCTTGAAGTGTGGAGCCCAGAACTGGATGAAGTACTCAAGATGAGGCCTATCCAGTGCCGAAAAGAGGGGAACCAGTACCTTGTGCGATTTGGAAGCTATACTTCTATTGTTTGTTGTTTATTCGTTCAGTCGCTTCCGACTCTTCGTGACTTCATGGACCAGCCCACGCCAGAGCTTTCTGTCGGCCGTTGCCACCCCTAGCTCCCCCGAGGTCAAGTCTGTCACCTCCAGAATATCATTCATCCATCTTGCCCTTGGTCGGCCCCTCTTCCTTTTGCCTTCCACTTTCCCTAGCATCAGCCTCTGCTCCAGGGTATCCTGTCTTCTCATTATGTGGCCAAAGTACTTCAGTTTTGCCTTTAATACCATTCCCTCAAGTGAGCAGTCTGGCTTTATTTCCTGGCGTATGGACTGGTTTGATCTTCTTGCAGTCCACGGCACTCTCAGCATTTTCCTCCAACACCACAGTTCAAAAGCATCTATCTTCCTTCGCTCAGCTTTCCTTATGGTCCAGCTCTCGCAGCCATAGGTTATTACGGGGAATACCATTGCTTTAACTATGCGGACCTTTGTTGTCAGTGTGGTGTCTCTGCTCTTAACTATTTTATCAAGATTTGTCATTGCTCTCCTCCCAAGAAGTAAACGTCTTCTGATTTCCTGGCTGCAGTCAGTGTCTGCAGTAATCTTTGCACCCAGAAATACAAAGTCTGTCAGTGCCTCCACGTTTTCTCCCTCTATTTGCCAGTTATCAATCAAGCTGGTTGCCATAATCTTGGTTTTTTTGAGGTTTAACTGCAACCCAGCTTTTGCACTTTCTTCTTTCACCTTTGTCATAAGGCTCCTCAGCTCCTCCTCGCTTTCAGCCATCAAAGTGGTATCATCTGCATATCTGAGGTTGTTAATGTTTCTTCCTGCGATTTTAACTCCAGCCTTGGATTCGTCATGCCCAGCACGTCGCATGATGTGTTCTGCATACAAGTTGAATAGATAAGGTGAGAGTATACAGCCCTGCCGTACTCCTTTCCCAATCTTAAACCAGTCCGTTGTTCCGTGGTCTGTTCTTACCATTGCTACTTGTTCGTTATACAGATTCCTCAGGAGGCGGACAAGATGACTTGGTATCCCCATACCACCAAGAACTTGCCACAGTTTGTTATGATCCACACAGTCAAAGGCTTTAGAATAGTCAATAAAACATAAATAGATGTTTTTCTGGAACTCCGTGGCTTTCTCCATTATCCAGCAGATCTATTAATGCAGCCCAAAATAACATTTGCTTTTTAATAATAATATAAAATAATAATAATAATAACAAAAATAATAATAATATATTTCTTACCCGCCTCTCCACTTGGATCGAGGCAGGGAACAACAATGAATATAAAACACATTAAAAACTGATTAAAAACATAACATGCATAATTAAAACATCCTTAAAACATCCTAAAATTTCACTGGGTAGGCCTGCCGGAATAGATAAGTCTTTATTGCTTTTTTAAATTCTAAAAGACTGTTAAGCTGCCAAATCTCTTCCGGCAGGCCACACTGATGAGTTCATGGTTGAGTTTATCCACGCTCTGCTTCTCAGAGTAATAGTATAAGGTCCCAAGATGTTGCAGCTCTACCTTCTTGGGCAGCTGGTGATGCCAGAAGAAATTGTAGTCTAAGTGCAGCTGAATGTCAGATTCTGTTCTCGCTGGAAGTTGGCAAACGATGGCTTGCTGTCTGACTGTCATTGTGGAGCCACAGGCCAGTAAGGCTGAAGGGAGAAAAGAAGCCAATTCAGCTGGAAATGCCAGAGGAAATCCCTGGAGACTGTGGATTAGTAGGGAGATCAACAAGAGGGGGAACCAGCCTGGGACACACAGGGGGAAATGCGTGTCTAAGGAGGACAGCAGACCATGTCCTCACCACCAACTTCTTGAGAATTGTGCCCTGTTCATATCAAATCTCTCATCACACCAGAGGGCAATGAAGAGGAGGAGGTTGGACAGCTCAGAGACCCCATAGTTGGGCCAAATGGATGTTGAAGCCATGTCTGTCTGTTATTGAGACTAGGGGTGTGCACGGACCCCCCGCTCCGCTTCACTTCCAGATCCGCGATTTTTCGATCAGCCCGCCTCGCTCCGCCCCTGCTCCACCCATGTCCGCTCTGCTCTGCTGCGGAGCTCCGGATCCGGATCAGAGCTCCGTTCCCCCCCCCCCATAGGCTTGCATTAAGCTAAAAAAGTATTCAACTTTTTTTCTGTGAAAGTTAGAAACCTCAAGTTTGGCACCATGACACCTCATGGAGGTATACACACACATGCCAAGTTTCAAGCCAATCCCATCATCCCCTGATTTTTGGGGAATTTGTGAAAATCGGGCACCCCATTCACACCCCTTTCGATAGCTCCGTCAATTTGCACGTTAGAAACCTCAAACTCGCCACCATGATAGCTTATCCAGGGATACAGATGCATGCCCAGACTCAAGGCAGTCCCATCATCCCCTGTTTTTTGGCGGGGCTTAAACCTGCAGACATCTCAATGGGGCCATTTCAAAGGAAATCCCAACATGCCATGAATTGGGGAGTAGAGATCATCAACCTAATATGAATCTTCTTCCACACTTGAAAAATGGATTTGGAACTTCCAAAACTCTAAGTGAGCGCAGGAAGGACTTCTCCCCTGAGTCAAAGCCAGACACAAACCATCCCTGCGAGGCGGGCAGGGGAGGAGAGAGGGAAGGTAGGCTGGCAGCAGACATTTCTGGGGGCATAAGGAAGTGAGCCAAGTATAAGCCAGTAATGCATATAAAATGGAATAAATAAATAAATAAATAAATAAATAAATAAATGAAGGAGGGGTGGAATTAAAAGCAGCAGTGTTGCTGAATAAACAACAAGAAGAACTTTTTTAAAAAAGGCTATATCTGTCTTTTACCAGCAATAGGGGGACGTGCCCAGGGGAGGGGGAAGCAGCTGCCATTTGACTGGTCCTAGTAACTAGTCTTTTAAGAAGCAACGCTGTCAGTTCAACTCATGAAAGCCATTGCTCCACCACGAGAGCTCTGAGAAATAGAACTCTCACTTCAACTCATGATAGGCATTGCTCCACCGGGTTACTCTCTTTGGAAGGCTCTGATGGCCCTCCAAGTACAGGAGAGAGTGAGGGCACGTCCACATGGGATGCCCTAGGAGAGCTCATCCCCTTGCACCACATCTTTTCAGTTGTTCCCCAAAGTTAGGGTGGGTAGCAGTGCTGTGTTTCTATCTCTTATTATTGGCTTAGTATATGATTTCACAGGTTGTGTTTGTGCATTTGGTGGGGCTACTGTTTTAAAAAACACTGGGAAAAGTCCATTCAGAGTAGAAAGAGAAGTTCCCAGAATCCCAAGTTACCCGTTTTGCCTATCCCCTCCTCCAGCTTTGGGATCATGTGATCATGACTGGGAGTTGACTCTGCCCCTCAGCCCTTCGAAAAAGGTATTTCCCGCTGGTTTTTAAAAAAATTCTAGCGCACGACCTGCACCACGCAGAGAGGTGAGAGTAGTCTCAAAATGACCCCCATCCACGACTCTCCAAGCACAAGAATTTTCAGAAAGATAGCTTCAAAAACAACACAGTTATCCCCCTTTCTTTTCTGCAATGCAATCCTATGGGCGAAATGTTTCAAGATGGCGATAGAAGCGGACTGCGGAAACCGGAGCGCTCCGAAAATGGGCGCTTCTCTTCGCCTTGCTTCTAGGGGTCTGCGGTCCACTTCTACTCCACCTCTGGGCAAGGTGGAGCAGGCCAATTCGCTCCTGCTTCTGCGCTTCTAATCGGAGCGGAGCACATGCCTAATTGAGACAGCAACTGGAAAGAAACCAGAATCTGCTAGATTTTCTGTAACATCTATGCAAGAAGGGCACAGGTGTTGCTGGTGGATGGAGGAGGGGACAGGAAGTGATACTGACACTGAGGCAAGTACCAGACTTGATGGGCCTGAGCAAGAAGACTCAAGCAGAGCCTGCACAGAGATGGGAGTCCAGTGATCAGTCCCTCCACATTTCTTTGACTCTCTTTCTTATGTTGGGTTTCTGGTTCTTCCAAGAGACTGTTTGAAAATGGTTGGTTGCCTGCACCTGCTTCCTTTGATGCTCACAGGCCTGATTGTTATGGATTGAGTGTGAGTTGTTATTGAACTGTGGGTTGTTGTATTGTACAAACCCAGCTGTGCTAACAAACCATGGTTTGTTAATCATTAAACAGCCATGAAGACAACCCATGGTTTGTTGTTTGGTTGTGAACTATGGGTTATTTAACTTGTGTTGTCTGAACCCAGCCTCTGACAACTCATACTCAACCCATACCCTGGGTTGTTGTTACATGCAAACAGGTCATAGTTTCAAAGAAGATATTATTCTCTGTGATTCTCTAAAGTCTTGGACCCCAGAGTAAGGGCTGCATTTATTTTGTGCTTTCATCACATACAGTAGTTATTTTTTGCAAATATATTTCTGGTCCTTGGGATTGCAAAGATAGAATTGAAAATGTGTGGGCAATTCCTATGGGATCTCAGAAGCTCCTGAGGAAGAAGACATGAATGAGACTTTCAGTAGTTGTAGCTTTACAAACCCCTCCATGGCTAGCAAAAGAAGAATGAATTATGCAAAATCAGAAAATACATGAAAATATTCTTGATTTCAATAATCTATACAGATTGCACCTTGGGTTCCATGGAGGAAAAAAGGGGGGATATAAATGCAACAACAACAACATTTCTTGGCACAACATTTTGGTTTATTTATTTTTTTAAGTGGAGGGATTGCAGAGCTCCCAAACACAGCCAGACAAACAATAGGTTGTTCAGGTTTAGGAGACCCACATTCCAATCCTGGCTAAGCTGTAAAATTTAGTCCCTGGTTTCCTGAATCTTTTCCTCTTGCTTCCTGATTTGGAGCTCAGGCTCTTCTCCACTCTACTACACCACCTCCTCACCATTAAGCTCTCTACCAGTAAATTAATTGACTAATAAAGGGAGGTATATACCCATGTTTTATCCAACCATTCTTGGTTGTTTTCATTTGTTTCTAATACTGAGCATATGTGATCCTCACAGTGATGAGATTTCTATCATTTGTGGCTGAAATGTATATGGGCCAAAAAGACGGGGTGGGTGGGAAGGGGAATGACAAATAGTAGTTAGCTTCTATTTAAATCCAACTGCTATTTCTCATAACATATATTAATGATAAAATCCCTACTACTGATAGAGGTCTACAATTCTCTTTAATTTCCATATTCAGGAAGAATGTGCTGGACAACCTCAAGGCATTCCTGAACCTTAAACCTTTCATTTCCCTCCATCTTTCATAGGAAGCCTGATGGGTTTGGAACTCTTGGAAAGACATGTGGCGTAGCCACTGTGTTTTGGGCTGCATGCTCATCAATTCTCCTGTCAAACATTAGTTAGCCCTTAACTTAACCAACCAGCCCACACTTCCTATTCACAATCATATCACTCAACAAATAGCGTAGATAATGAAGATTCTAATCTAAGCTCATGAACTGCCCTTTATGCATATATTCAGTCAGTGGTAGGCCCCGTGGAAATCTGTGAGGCATTTGCACCAACAAGATGCATAACGTTGCAATCTTAACTTTAAAAAAGAAAGAAAGAAAAGAAAGAAACAAGAGAGTGCTAGGGGGGGACACCATGGCTGTAATAACAGAAAAGAGCAACTAAAATCATCAAGGGGCTGGAGCATCTCCTTTATGAGGGAAGGTTACAACAGATGGGATTGTTTAGCTTGGGGAAAAGGAGGCTAAGGGGAGACATGAAAGAAGAGTACAAAAGTAGGCATGATGTGGAGAATGTGGACAGTGGGACATTTTTCTTCCTCTCTCACAATACTAGAACTCAGGGACATCCCATGAAGCTGGTTAGTGGGAGATTCAGGAAAGATAAAAGGAAGTACTTCTTCACATAGTGCATCATCGAACTATGGAACTCACTATCACAAGATGTAGTGATGGCCACCAATTTGGATGGCTTGGAAAGAGGATTAGATAAATTCCTGGAGAAGAAGGCTATCAACGGCTACTAATCCTGATAGCTATGTGCTACCACCAGTAGCAGAGGTGGTAAGGCTATGTACACTGATTGCTGGGGAACATGGGTGGGAGGGTGCTATTGCACACATGTCCTGCTTGTGGGTTCCAGGTTGACAGCTGGTTGGCCACTGTGTGAACAGAATGCTGGATGAGATGGACCCTTAGTCTGATCTAGCATAGCTCTTAAGTTCTTAATTACACTTTAGCAAACAATCTTCATTTACATTGTGGCAGTTCCAAGTTACCCTTAGTTGTTAGTGGTTGGATCAGGGAGAAGAACTCTGTAGAGAAAGAGTGTAAACATCTTCTGCTACTTAGCTTCTACAGGTAATTATCATCTTCACACTCTTTACTGTCTTCCTTTTTTACTGCATTAAAAATTAAAATAAATAACAATAATAAATAAAAAAAATCATCTAAAAAATTAAAATGAATAAATAAATAGATGACAATACCCAGCAGTTTTAACTTTCAGTACATTTGCAAATAAAAAGATTTGGAAAGGCTGCAGGGTTTTTTTTTTAACCAGCATGGAGATGCAGTGATGGGAAAAGCTAAACCTGCTGAGTTTCTTCCTGATATACCGGTGATAAAGGCAAAAGGGCATTTTAGGGTGGGTTGGGCTGAGGGGGAGAAGAGCAATCCTATATCTTCACTGCAAAGGAGTAAAACAACTCTTTTACTTGTTGCTAAGTCATGATCTGCTTATCGGGGGTGGAAGTATGGCTGATTAGACTGATTTGCACATGCATGATCCTTGCTTGCTGACTGCAATACAAGAGGATGGACTTCATTTGAGAATGGGTGTTTGGAGCTTAAACTTCACAGAAAGCACTTCCATACTCTCTTTGCATTACCTCAGCACAATGAGTCTGAGGGGCTGTCTTCAAGGTGCTGGGTTGGCGCCGCCTCCCTCTGAAACCCTGCGGTTTCACTCTTTTGTGGTGGCATTGGTTAGTCCCAATGCCAAGGAGGGAGTGCAGGGTTTCCTGTGAAGATCTGGGTACCAGGGTTGCCCCTGCCCCCTCCCTGGTGGAAGGCGACCAATTGCCAGTTGCCTTCCACCAGGGACCACCCCCAGATTGGCGTCACTCTGATTGAAAAAGTTTTTCAATCCACAGCTTTGTGAGAAAGCCCCACGGTGCCTGCATCGTATAACTGATGCAGTGCAAATCTGCAGCCACTGTGGGGCTTTCTCTGCATATAGACAGAGTTCACAGTTCATTCAGCTGTGAGTGATCAAATGATGCAACATCAAGTGATATGTGTGGCCTGTCTTGATGTGTAAAAAACATTCGACACCCTGAAAGACATGATGCCAGTGGCGACAGCATTGGCATTGTGCTGGCACTGTGGGAGTGAAGCCATTTGCGTTGAGCTGGCTACTGTGTCCTTGGTGCACATAATGCATTGGATATGATGCACGGTATAAGATTATGGCTTCAACATGCCCAGAGATTCTGCAGAATGATACTGCACGCATATGGCATTGGGTGGGTTTCTTTTCAGCTGCACAGGGGGAAAGCTGGGGATGTTTCTTCCTGGCACTCAGTTTTGCACCAGTGCCAAATCCTGTCTCTCTCACTGTGTCTCTTGCAGCACACAGATACAGCCCTGTGTCATCAGGCTGAAGATTGGTGAGATGCAGGTTTATTCCCTTCTTCCCACCAGTCGTATCATTCCTTTCTGCTGTCAGACGGTTGTCCCGGGTGGAGTCCATTTCTTCCAGTTGGGTACTATAAGTGAAGAAGATCCCAACAACTTGTAGTTCTGTCTTCTGGGGCAGCTGGTGATACCAGAAGAAGTTGAAGTTTGAACCTTCAACAAAGCAGTGGAATGTAAGATTGTCCCCTTGCCGCAAGCTAGCAATTAATGGTTGCTGTGTCACTGTCTCGGTGGAGACACTGACCACTAAACCTGAAAGGAGAGAAAGGGAAGAGTCAGCTGTGAATGCTGGAAGGAAGCCCTGGAGACTGTGGATTCATTAAACCAGTGGAGATCAATGAGAAAGGGATACACATTCTTAGGTCATGAGGGGAAATAGAGATATGTAAGACTGGTAACAGCCCAAACCACCTCTCTCTGTCCTGAGAGTTGTGCCCCTGTTCATATCAAAGCACTTACCACACCAGAAGGCAATGAGGGTGGGGAGGGAGCAGAGTTGAAAGATGCCATAGCAGGGTCGAATAGGGGTTGAAGCCATGTCAGTCTGTCGCTGATACAGCAACTGGAAAGAACACAGAAGCTGCCTGACTTCCTGTAAAGTTCCATGCAAAGAGCATGCAGGTGGTGGTGCTGGATGAAGGAGGAGACAGGATGTGGTTTCCACACTGAGGCAGTAGTAGATTCATTCTGATTGGCTGAGCCCAGCAAGTAGACTAAAGGAAAGCCTGATGCTCATCCAATGGTCTCTCTCTGTATTTCCTTTGCTCGCCTTCTTTTGATGGGTGTCTGGCTACTCCAAAAGAGGCCATTGGTTGGTGGTTGGTTGGCTGCACCTGCTTCAATGTTTATAAATAGTTTCAACGAAGGTGTTATCTTCTGATCCAGGTGTGTCTCCAAAATCTTTGACCCTGGAGTCAGGGTTACATGTATTCTATGCTTCTACAATCACATTGTTCTTTTCAACAAAACACGTTTCTAGGCCTTAGGATTGCAAAGGTAAGGTTGAAAATGGCAATTTGGGCCATTCCTGTGGGAACTCAGACTCTGCTGGGAAAGGGGGCATGAATAGGACTTCCTGTGGTTAGGGCTTCAGTGTCCTGCATAGCTCTTCACTCCATTCCATGGATAGCAAAAGCTGGGTAAATTATGCAATATCAGTAAAGCATGCAAACATGCTTGATTTCCATACGTTATAGCTTGCAAAATCCAGTATTTCTGGTTGGGAGGGTCTAGGAGACCCAGATTCCTATCCCTGCTCAGCTGTGGAGCTTCCTGGCTTGCATTGTGAGTCTTCTCTCCCTCCCCTGCATGCATTCAATCAACACTAGGAGGGGGGAAATGGGACTGAGGCCACTAGCCCTGCCCTCTCCCAATCTTGACTGAATGTGGGAGGGGAGCACCAGAAGAGGGCTATGATGTTCAAACCCACCATTGTGTGGACTTGGTTGTTGTGGGTTGTTGTGCTCTGGGTAGAGCAGCCACCTCTCCAAGAGGCAGGAGAGGCTTGCAAGGAGGAGGTTTAACCCTTTCCTCTCCTCCCCAGATCTTGATGATGATCCTTTACGGTGGTGGGGAGCAGCTGGACAAAGGCCTTTTTCACCTCAGCATCCAAGGCAAGGAAATCATGGTTAAAAACATCATACCATTATTAGTAGCCCTCCATGACCAGAACTGGGATGCAGTGGAGCTTCAGTTGTATCTGGTGAAAGTGGTAGACGTCCTACAGACCACCCACACCTATGTAAAGAATCCCGAGGCATTGAGGGGAAAGCAGGTCTTATTTTGAAAGATCTGGAGAGTGAGCCAGAAGCTGAGCAGCTCTCAATCCCTATCAGGGCAGCCATTGTGGCTGATGAGTGCATGAAAAGGTGCTGAGACAGGTAGAATCTCCAAGAATCATGGAAGTTCTTCAGCCTTTCTGTTGCTGAAGTGAAACTGGAGCGGATGGAGGGTAGTCAGTTTCCTGCCTTCTGGACTGATTCTCTTGTATTGCAAGAGAAAGAGAGTGGCAGTTGTTCCATCTCTTTTCATGTATGCATTAGTGTACATAGACCAACTGTCAGGTTTTCTTTTTTAAATAAATGATTGAATACATATCATTGCTATGGATGCTGTGGAAGTGGTTCCTCTCTCTCCCCCAACTGCCACCAGAAGGGCACCTTAGGAAATATCTCACCTTGAAAGGATGGGAGAAGAAACAGGTCAGGCATGAACTCAAAAGAAGAGAAACTGCAGAAGAGAAAAAAGAAAAGAGGAACAGACCAGCAAGAACAAACTCTCGAAGGACAATGGATGGAGTACAAACCTGAGTTCAATTTGTTAGAAAGTATGAATATAATGTGTATTGTTGTTAAAAATTCATTGTCTTTCATTTGAGTGCTATTCATAATGATCTTTATGATCATAAATGATGATTTATTTATCATAATGATTATAATGATAAACAAATGGTCAAAGAACACCTAATTTCCTTGAATGAGTTCAAATCACCAGGGCCCGATGAACTGCATCCTAGAGTAATGAAGGAGCTAGCGGAAGAACTCTCAGAACCTTTGTCTATTATCTTTGCAAAATCATGGAAGACGGGTGAGGTGCCGGACGACTGGAGGAGGGCTAACGTTGTCCCTATCTTCAAAAAGGGCAAAAAGGAGGAACCTGGGAACTACAGACCAGTCAGTCTGACATCCATCCCTGGGAAAATTCTGGAGCAGATTATAAAGAAGTCAATCTGTAAACACCTTGAAATCAATGCGGTGATCACTAGAAGCCAACATGGATCTGTCAAGGAAGTCCTGTCAGACAAATTTGATCTCATTTTTTGATAAGGTAACCTCCCTTGTGGACCGTGGGAACGCTGTGGACGTCATATATCTTGACTCCAGCAAAGCTTTTGACAAAATGCCCCATGATATTCTGATTAACTAGCTAAAAGTGGGCTAGATGGAATAACTATTAGCTGGATTCACAGTTGGCTACAGAATCAGACTCAAAGAGTACTTATCAATGGAACCTTCTCAAACTGGGGAGAGGCAATGAGTGGGGTACCACAGGGCTCAGGCCTGGGCCCAGTGCTCTTCAACATTTTTATTAATGATTTGGACGAGGAGGTGCAGGGAACGCTGATCAAATTTGCAGATGACACAAAATTGGGTGGGATAGCTAATACCCTGGAAGACAGAAACAAACTTCAAAGTGATCTTGATAGGCTGGAGTGCTGGGCTGAAAACAACAGGATGAAATTTAATAGGGATAAATGCCAAGTTCTACATTTAGGAAATAGAAACCAAATGCACAGTTACAAGATGGGGGATACTTGGCTCAGCAATACTACAAACAAGAAGGATCTTGGATTTGTTGTAGACTGCAAGCTGAATATGAGCCAACAGTGCGATATGGCTGCAAGAAAGGCAAATGCTATTTTGGGCTGCATTAATAGAAGTATAGCTTCCAAATCACGTGAGGTACTGGTTCCTCTCTATTCGGCCCTGGTTAGGCCTCATCTAGAGTATTGTGTCCAGTTCTGGGCTCCACAATTCAAGAAGGATGTGACAAGCTGGAGCGTGTTCAGAGGAGGGCGACCAGGATGATCAGGGGTCTGGAAACAAAGCCCTATGAAGAGAGACTGAAAGAACTGGGGATGTTTAGCCTGGAGAAGAGAAGATTGAGGGGAGACATGATAGCACTCTTCAAATACTTAAAAGGTTGTCACACAGAGGAGGGCCAGGATCTCTTCTCGATCCTCCCAGAGTGCAGGACATGGAATAACAGGCTCAAGTTAAAGGAAGCCAGATTCCAGCTGGACATCAGGAAAAACTACCTGACTGTTAGAGCAGTGCGACAATGGAATCAGTTACCTAGGGAGGTTGTGGGTTCTCCCACACTAGAGGCCTTCAAGAGGCAGCTGGACAAGCATCTGTCAGGGATGCTTTAGGGTGGATTCCTGCATTGAGCAGGGGGTTGGACTCGATGGCCTTGTAGGCCCCTTCCAACTCTGCTATTCTATAATTCTATGATCTGTGTATTCCAAGTGTAAGTATAGAGTGATTAGCTATGTGTGATATAAACTAGCTTTAAGTGCAAAAATGTGCTCTTAGGAGTGGAGCAAAGAAGCTGGATTGATTAATTCTTGGAAATAAAAAGATCGTTATCTTATGAGGAGATGGATCTTTGCAAGAGGGCTTCTGAAGCAGCTTGGCAAGAGGCTCTCTTGAGGTCATGAGTAAGAGCTATGAGTAGGTCCCAGAAGTCAAGGTGCATAGATGTGTGTTAAGGTAAAAGGACGTGAGTGATTGCTACATAGAATGTTAAAAGTCGTAAGATTTTCACATGGTTGACCAGAGAAATCCTGGGAGAATCAGAAGCCAACAAAACACGATTACCTAAGCTCTGCCAACCATGCCTGCCAGATAGGTAACTATAAGAGCTTAATGATGACTACTTTGTTAGTTGAGAGGAATAGAACTTTAATTTTGCTATGCTAGCCATGATTTCCCATTATGCCTCTTATCATCCTAATTCCATTGTATGTAGCAAAGTGTTTTGCTTGTTTTATCATTGCAAAGTTTTGCTAATCCCAAATACTGTTTGAGCAATAAATAAATATGCCTTTTGTGGTACCACTTTGTGTTATTTGGCTTGAGGGGTGTTTCAGGGACCACAAGACGTATCAATTAATTCTTCAAGCCCAGAACACTCAGCTGGGATTTACACATCTGTTGCTGAGTGGGATATACAGCCACTGTTTTCTCTCTTGGTCAGGTGAGTCACAGACGCACCTGTTCATGGAAGAGAAACAAACTAGTGAATGGAGCAGAAATGGGTCCCTCTTCTGAAACTGAGATATTCCCATCCATCTGGGCCATGGCGTGTTTTTAGATGGTGAGCCTGCGGGCAGTGGCTGATGGATGGCTGATTCTTGTAAGCCACTCTTGACTGCAGAGCACAATAGACATGCTTTGAATGAATAAATAAATTGCACACACGAATAGAAGTCGTCTTGTTTCTGATTAATCCATTCAGTTTCTGTCTTTAAGAAAAACCACAGAAATATAATTGGGTGTTTTTGCCATCTCTCCCTCATTTTTCACTTGCACGTGCCCACCTGGCTGAATAGGAGGAAGTGGAGAAATGACAAAGCCACCTTCATCTTCTCGGTAGGGACAAACTGTCATTTGGCACCTCCTGCTATGGTCTCACTCAGGGGCCACGGGAACTGGAAGTGAACAGAAAAACCTAAGAGCCACACTGGATCAGACCAAGGGTCTATCTAGTCCACCACTCTGTTCACACAGTGGCCAACCAGCTGTTGACCAGGGACCCGCAAGCAGGACATGGGTGCAACAGCATCCTCCTGCCAATGTTCCCCAGCCACTGGTATATATAGGCTTACTGCCTCTGATACTGGAAGTAGCATTTGTGCTTATTTCCCTCTTTCCTGCTTGCCCGCCTTCGTCATTTTTACAATCCCTATTAAATTGTAAACCCTTATTTTAAACTGTGAACCTCTGGGTACATGGGCTGAAAGCTGGTATATAACACTAGAAAATAATAGCACTTAACATTCCTGCAGCGTTTTCATGTGCTAAAAGCACACCACATGTGGATTATCTACTTGTAACCTTTACAAAACCACTGTAATGCAAGTTTGCATTATTGTCTTCCATATTATGGGGGGTGGAATGGGGTGCAGTGGGGTGGGCACTGAGGCTGGGAGATATCGGCTTGCTGAAGTCCATCAGATGAGATCATGGCAGAGGCAATATTTCAACCAAGGACTTCCTGGCTGGGAGTTCAGTGTCTTCACCACTACTCTACGCCAGCTTTCTGCATTAATCTCTCTACCGAGGGGTACATTAATTATGTAATAAACAGAGGCATATTCTCACATTTTATCTAGCCAATGTTTAGTTGCTGGGTTCTTTCATTTGCCTCCAATATGGAGTATATACAATTCTAACAGCAATGAAATTTGTATCATTTGTTGCAGAAATATGTTGACCAAAAATGCCAGGGGGAAAAAATGAAACAATCATCATGGGAAAAGTTGTAGTAGATAGGATAGTTATAGGAGATAGTCCTAATTGATTTGGATGGAACCCAAGTTAAATTAACTGGATACTATTTCTTCTGACATAAATTCATGATAAAATCCAGATTACTGACAGAGGTCTGCAATTCTCTCTCACTTGCATACTCAGGAAGAAGGTGCTGGACAACCTCAGAGTATGTCTGAACCTTAAACCTCCCATCTTCCTCCTTGTAGGAAGCCTGATGGGTTTGGAGATGCACATGGACATGCATAAAACCTTTTCAGTGGGGTGGGGAGGGGGCAAGGGAGCCATGAAAACAGAGATTTCTTACCACTGGCCCTAAGACCTGATCTGACCATTTGAGGTGGGGGCAATTCACACATGCATGCTTGGTGACATCAGCAGATGGATTGTATCTGAGAATAGGCGATTGGAGATTAAACTTCACAGAACGCACTTTCAAACCCCTTTGTGTTATCTTGACACAATGCATCTGAGAAAGAGCTGTGAGTGATCTCAAATGATGCAAAAATCAAGTGATATGGGTGGCCTGGCCTGATGTGTAAAGACCTTTAGACACCCTGAAAGACATGACGTCAGTGGCGACATGTTTGGCATTGTGCGGGCACTGTGGGAGTGAAGCTGGTTGTGTTGAGCTGGTTACTGTACTGTGTCCTTGGGGCATATGATGCACCGTATGTGATTATGGCTTTGATGTGCTGTTTGTGTTAACCTAGCTAGTGTGTCTTTGGTGCACATGATGCGTTGGATATTTTGCGCTGTATAAGATTATGGCTTCAACGTGCCCAGAGATTGTGCAGAATTATACTGCATGGCATTGGGAAGCTCTCTTATCAGCCGCTCAGGGGAGAGGCTGGGGACGTGTCTTCCTGGCACTCAGTTTTGCACCAGTGCCAATTCCTGTCCTTCTCACTGTGTCCCTTGCAGCACACAGATACAGCCCTATGTCATTTGGCTGAAGATTGGTGAGATACAAGTTCATTCCCCGCTTGTTATTGTCCAGCCATTTCCCTCTCAGCCATTCCTTTGGTTTGTGTTCAAACACTTCGGTTAGCTTTTCATCATAATAGGAAAAGGTCCCAAGGTGTTGCAGCTCTATCTGCCCAGGCAGCTGGCGATACCAGAAGAAACTGTACTGTGTGTCAGTGCTATCATGCGAGCAGCTGAATGTCAACTCCTGCTCTTCTTGGAACCTGGCAAATGATGGCTGCTGTGTCACGGTCAGCATGGAGCCCCTGCCCAGGAAAACTGAGGAGAAAGAAACGAAAAAGTCAGTTAGGATGCTGAAAGGAAGCTCCGGAGATGGCAGATTAAGCAAAGGCAATGGGGGGGGGGGGGGAGGTACCAGCCCAGTTCAGGACAGACCAGAGGAAATAGGGGTATCTAAGGATGGAAAGGGTCCTCTCCAGTTCCTTTCAAATCACTTACCGCACCAGAGGACAATGAGGGAAAGAAAGAAGTGGAGTTCAAGGGAACGATAACTGGACTGAATGGATGTTGAAGCCATGCCAGCCTGTTGATGATACAGCAACTGGAAAGAAATCAGAAGCTGCTAGATTTCCTGTGATGTGCATGCAAGAAGGATGCAGGTGGTGGTGGTGGAGGAGGAGACAGGATGTGGTGTGCACACTGACGCAAATGGAAGACCTTTTCTGGTTGGATGAGCCCAGCAAGAAGACTCGAGCAGAGCCTGTGCAGAGATGGGAGTCCAGTGGCCTGCCTCTCCATCTCTCTTTTGCTCTCCTTCTTGTGGTGGGTTTCTTTCTGGCTCATCCAAAATGAGGCTGATGGATGGTGGTTGGTTGGTTGCACCTGCTTCCTTGGCTATAAATAATTTAAGAAGGTAATATTCTCCTCTCCAGGTGTTTCTCCAAAACCTTTATCCCCAGAGTAAGGGCTGCCCATTTTCTCTGCTTCTACCATCACATTACACAAGCAGTGGATTTGGCATAAGGCATAGATTTCCCTACCTGAGAATCTCCGCCTTTCTGTCATTTTCAACAACAACAAATTTTAGTTGTTAAGTTTGAAAAGGTGGGCTTGGAGACCTACACACAGTGTCTGTGAGACCTCAGAAGCCCCAGTGCTCAAGAGGGGGCAGAAACCATGTTCCCAGTGGTCAGGAGTCCCACAGCTCTTCAGCCCTCTCCATGACTAGCAAAACCAGAATAAATTATGCAAAATCAGAAAACACATGCAAATGTGCTTGATTTCCATAATTTACACAGGGTTCAAAACCTAATTTTTTTTGGAGCAAAATACATAGCAGAGGGATTGCAGACCCCCAACCCACAGACATTGTTTTAATCTGGATGGCACAATAGATAAGATGTATTTAAAAATAGTGGGGTGGGGGGAACCAGGTTCAAATCCCAGCTCAATCATGACATGCACCAGCTGCTCCCATGGATTCCAAGACCAATATTGAAATTAATTTTGAAGATTAAAGAAGTGTGATAGAGATCATAAAGCCAGCTCCAGACTATTGTCTGACTGGAGTGTCGTCGTCTTCACTTTGGGGACACTGTACCCTAGAATGATCAATGGGTGGCAAAGTGTGTGTGTGTATACATGTGTGTGTGTTGGACTACAACCCTCATCACTCCTAGCCAGCATGGCTGTGCTGTCTGTAGATAATGGGAACTGTAGTCCAATGCATTTGCAGGGCGCAAGGTTGGGGAAGGTGGGGGGGGGAGAGAGAATGAGAATTATTATGCTCAACTAGCTTTTGGTGTAGGGCCAGCTGCAGCCACCATTGGGAGCAATTTAAAGGTGCCGCCTTATAGAGATTATTTATGTGTGTCGGGCCTTTCTTTCTCCTAGGCAGGATCTACACTACTGCTTTAAAATGGTTCATAACAGTAGTGACAAGTGCTGGGGCTTGGGACACACGTCATATGCAGTTTTCAAACCTTTTTCAAAGTGTCATATCCTGTCTCGCTTCTCTCACTCCACAGTATTCTGAGCTGTCAGAGGCTTTCTGATAACAATGACAGGTGCCTCTTGTCCATCATCATCATCACCATCATCATCATCATCATCACCATCACCATCATCTAACAAAATCCCCATTGGGATCATTGGCAGCAATGATTAGGGTGACAATATGAAAAGGAGGACAGGGCTCCTGTATCTTTAACAGTTGCATAGAAAAGGGAAATTTCAGCAGGTGTCATTTGTATATATGGGGAACCTGGTGAAATTCCCTCTTCATCACCACAGTTACAGCTGCAGGTGCCCTGCCCTCATTTAAATCTGGTCACTCTAGTATAGCTCTCGCAGCTTTAACTGTTGTGATGAAGAGGGATTTTCACCAGGTTCTCCATATATACAAATGACACCTGCTGAAATTCCCTTTTCTATGCAACTGTTAAACATACAGGAGCCCTGTCCTCCTTTTCATATGGTCACCCTAGCAATGATGCCAGGGAGCGTCAGCTCTGCCACTCCACATCCTGCCACCCAGGCCATTGCCGGGCAGCCCTGCCAGGCCTGGCCACATTCTGCCATCGCCCAGTGGTGGGCGGCTTGGATGATGGAATGCAGAATCTAGTGGTGGTTGGAGTTTTCTTGCCACCAAAACGCCTTCCCTGTAATGCCTTTCTTTTTATATACTGATCTGCATAGGATATCACATGGATAGCACAATTCTGTGCATGTCTACTCAGGTGTAAGTCCCACTGAACTCAATGGGACTTACTCCCAAGTACATTTGTATAGGATTGCATCTTCTTGGAAGTAAGTCCCATTGAACTCACTGGGGCTTCCTTTGAGTAAGCATGTGTAAGATTGCACTGTAAAGCTCCTATTTTCTTATTTTTATTTATAAGGTCTGCCGCTTCTTTCTTTCCTTCCTTTCACAGCTCTGTCTGCACCCGGGGCAATCGATAGAGATCAGAAGGCTCTCAGTGCTGACCCCTGAACACAGGCAGTAGCTCCTTCTTCAAGATATTTTTAAAACCAGAGGTGGTTCTCCAGTAGTTGCTTAATTTGCTGTTTTGCAGTGGTGCCATCAGGGTAGTGATGAAAAGAATTTCAGCAGGTGTCATTTGTATGCATGCAGAACCTGGTGAAATTTCTTCTTCATCGCAATAGTTAAAGCTGCAGGAGCTATACTAGCATGATTAGATACAAAAGAGTGCAGGGTGCCTGCAGCTTTAACTGTTGTGGTGAAGAGGGAATTTCACCAGGTGCTGCATGTGTACAAATGAAACCTGCTGAAATTCCCTTTTCTACACAACTATTAAAGATACAGGAGCTCTGTCCTCCTTTCCATGTGGTCAGCCTATAAGCAAAAGGAAAAGTAGATGCAAGAGTAGCTTGCATGGCAGGTGATTATCTGGCCTACCTGTAAAAAACAAAAGGGTTATCATCTGTGCAAAACACGTGACTAAATGCAGCAGGCAATGTGAAAGCTTCAATCAAACCACTTTGACTGAGGAAATGCGATACATGATGCGGCAACGGAGGTTATTTTGTCACTCACTTGTGCTGCCTTCCTGCACAGCACCTATTTTTCTGATGATTCTTGTGGTTTTGCGGTCAATTCACAACGCCTTCCGGCACTTATGTTTGCTATACATCTCAGCCTTCTCTGCTCTGTGGTTTTGCTTGTTCTACAAGTATGTGAAAAGAAAGTCTGATTCTATGCCAGGTTACTCAGAAGGAAGTCCCCGCTGTATGCAAGGAGTGGGGAGGAGGGGGGGGCACAATCTGTATGGTTCCAAGGTACAGAAAAGAGGGGGCTTTGCGTCAAGGCCTCAAAGATGTTGGTCAGAAGTCCAGCCTCCTGTTTTCCTCTTTGATTTCCTGGCAGCAACTTCAAGACCTCTACTCAAAAGAGTACAACGAAAGATCCAAAAGGATTATTTTCTGTTGGTGGCTCATTTGTGAATTTGTTCTGTAATCCTTGAAACCTAAGGTGCTTCCCGGTAGAGGGCTGCTAGTGCTAATATTCATTAGACATTGTTTTAGCTAGTCCATCTTTCCTTTCCTTTCCTCTTTTTCATAAGCTTTTTTTTCTGGTAAGAAAAAAAGTTGGAAGAAGCAGTAGAAAAACACGAGAGGGGCCTGCCACGACACAGTCTCTGAACACCAAGCCTGGCTGCCGCTACTCCCTGCTCAAGCCAAGCACCACCGCTTGATACGCCTGAGGCAAGGGATAAAAACCACCTTCCTCCAAACTATGTGGAGAAAGGGGTTAAATGGAGAAGGATTTCAATATATAAAATAAAACACTGTGAGTTATATGTGCTGAGGTGAATTATTGTCAGAGTGGGTGCTAAATGTGTAAACTTCAGATGATAAATACCAAACAGACACGTGGGATTTTTGTGGTAGTTATAAACAAAATAATTAAAATTTCTTTTTAAAAGTTCACAAGCTTTGTTTCAAATAAAACATTTAAAAACCTTCTTTTAACTTTTCATCCAATCCTTTCACTTATTCACATACGTGCTTCCCTTTTTCTCACACAATCACTCTTGAGCTTTCTTTATTATCTGTATTGATTAATATACATCAACTATGTGCACACCACACTCCAAAGACACCACTCTCTACACTGAACCTCAAATTTCCCAGAACTTAAGTACTCTAAACACAGAGAGCACTAAAGACTCTAAGAGTACCTAAAAAGTTCCTTCCAATCCCCTCAGCCATTCCCTTATATATCACTCATCCCCCTCCCAAGACATTCTAACTCCGCCCACTCAGGCCAACATTCTACAAACCACAGACTTACAAACTGCAGACATACATTTGGGAACTGACTTGTGGGGTGTAACGCCACATGGACCTTGTCTGGACCCTGTGTAAAATTCCATGAATGAGGCAGAGCAATTGCACAATGAAAACCTCATCTGGAAGCACCCATGTTTCTTCTGTTTCTTGCACCCTTCCATTTACAGCTATAGAAGAGAAACAAATCGAGCACCTCTTTTCTTGGACAAATGAATGGAAAGTCCTTCTGGATGAGACAGAAATCCATCTTCAGCTCTCTCCTTACATGATAGTACACACTCCACCTAGTATACACTCCTCTTCTTAGGGCACAATGCTATGCATGTTTAAACTAGGGTGACCATGTGCAAAGGAGGACAGGGCTCCTGCGTCTTTAACAGTTGTATAGAAAAGGGAATTTCAGCAGGTGTCATTTGTATGCATGCAGCACCTCATGAAATCCCCTCTTTGTCACAACAGTTAAAGCTGCAGAAGCCCTGCCCTCTTTTGTATCTGGTCAAGAGGGCAGGGCGCCTGCAGTTTTAACGGTTGTGATGAAGAGGGAATTTCATGAGGTGCTGCATGCATACAAATGACACCTTCTGAAATTCCCTTTTCTATACAACTTTAAAGATGCAAGAGCCCTGTTCTCCTTTGCAGAAGGTCACCCTATTTAAACAGAAAAATATCCTACACCTCCTAACATTCCCCAGGCAGCCTGACTGCCTTGGGAATGTTGGGAGCTGTAGGATGTTTCATGTGTAAACATGCATCGGATCGCAGCCTTGATGCTTCTCTCACCTATTGACTGCCCTCGGCTTTGAATACAGAGCTGGATATGGAACAGGGGTGCAGTGAATGGTGTGGAAAGGCTTGATGCTGCAGTATGGCTAAAGCTACGCAGTGCTGGGCCTGCTCAGTCCTTTGGATGGGAGAACCATTTCATGCCCAATGTAAGAGAAAGCTATTCATTTTATAAATAAATAGCTCAAGAGCCAGTGCTGTGTAGTAATTTGAACCCGGGTCCTGAGAGACCCGGGTTCAAATTCCTGCTGGGCACAAAGCTCATAGGGTGACCTTGGGCAGGTCATTCTCTCTCACACTAACCTACCTCACAGGGTGGTTGTAAAGAATGAAGGGGTGTGTGTTCACACTGCCCGAAGCAACTTGGATCAAGCCTGGGATAAAAATGTAATGAGTCAAAATGGGGAAAGTGTATATTCTCTATCTTTCTCTCCACCTCCTGCTCTGCATTTGGTGTATTCGGCTTATGTGTCTGCTTCTCCACCCGTTTCCCTGCCAACTGTCCCCTCCCCAGCCCCCAACATCAACAGAGAGTTGAGGGAGTCTTACAGATGCTCTCAAAACATTTTAGTGGTGAGTATATATTATTGCTCCTTAGGCTAATCAATGCCCTGACTACTAGAGCGAGCAATCAAGATTTAAAGACGTTCAAGTGGAGGGCCCAGCCATTAAGACAGATGAGTCACGATGAAGTGCATATTGAAACTGGTGCTAAGCTGGGCTGCTGCAAATCCCACTGCAGGAATGTTGAATGAGCAGATATTTTACCAAGGTGAATTATGTAGAACCGAGGGAGGGCTTTATTGAATTCATAACCGGAGTGCAAGAGCCTCCAGTCTAGAGTCTGAAATCAGGGCAAGTTACAGAAGCAGGATCTCAATGCAGCAGAGAGCAGCTATGGATTGCACCCGAGGGAAGAAGAGACAACAAGGTGGGAAGTTGTTTTATGTACCACCTCCACAATATCAGGAGGTGGGGAGGGGGCTGTGATAAAAGAAATGGAATTAAAACACAGGCAGGAAATTTGAAGCATGTTTTTTAGCGATGGCAGAGGTGGCATCGCCCTAAGAAGCAACTGGGCAGGGGTCAGGTAACCAGGTGGAAGGGAGTGAGCCCCAAGCATATTGTTCAGGGATGGCCCAAGAGAATTTGCCACCTGACGAGAAGGTAAGAGGGTGCTACCCCGGCCGCCCCGCCCCCAGTTCCATGTACAGAAGCCGAGTGGCCTGAGAGTTGAATTGTACTTGGACGCTTGTGATGCTACAGCACCCTCCTCCACACCAAAAGGCAGTGGGTTAGCTTAGTGGGTGCAGGGAAGGCCATGTGGCACCCACAGCCCTGTCTTCCAACCCCTAGCTGTCACTGCCCACCCTCCCTCCAGCTACTGCTGCTTGGTAGGTGGCTGCCTCACGCTGCCTCAGGATAGGGCCAGCCCCAAGTCCACTGCCTTGAGTGGGTCACACTTGATGTGGGCAGGTCTGTACTTTTCTATCCCTCAGCACTGGACTAATTCTCTCCCACAGAGGGGCCAGTTCACACATACGCATATAGCACTTCATTTTTCTGCATGTGAACTAGCTCCTCTTGAAAGCAGTGTGGCTGAGGAGCTATGGAAGTTTCACCCAGGAAGGTATATCTACCTCCAGTATCAGAGGCAGTAAGGCTATATACACCAGTTGCTGGGGAACATCGGTGGGAGGGTGCTGTTGCACCATGCCCTGCTTGTGAGTCCCTGGTCAACAGCTGGTCGGCCACTGTGTGAACAGAGTGCTGGACTAGATGGACCCTTGGTCTGATCCAGCCTGACTCTTCTTATGTGTGATGATGACCCATTCATGGATTCAAGCCTCCATTGATGCTGCAGTGATCCAAGGGATGAGCTGGCAGGAGTGAACCAGCCCCAGGCCAGTGGCTCTCAACAGCGAGTGATGGGCCTCCCTCGGGAGGCCTGGGCAGTTGCCAAGGAGGCCCACACTTCCTCCTGACTTCTCTCCATCAGTATCTTGACTAGACTATGAGGCAGAGGGCCAATGCATTAGCGCTAAAAGGGAGATGGCATACCTCATCCCTGCTTCTGTTTATTATTAGTGCAAGGGTATCCCTGAGTCCATCATCTATTTCACAGAGGCCTTTTCATCCCCTAGGGTTCCTCCTGTAGGAATGTTAACAAACAGTGATCTCATGCAGCAGCCCCAGCTTGCTTGGCTTCATTTGATCTGCTTGCTTCCGGATTGAGGAGAAAAGCATTCACTGTCAAGCTACACTGCCTGCCGTTGTTGTTTTTGTTCAGGCCCAGCGTCGAGAGTAGGCACGGTCAGGCACCTGCTGAGGTCCCAAATCCCAGCAGGGGGACACTGGCAAGAGCCCCCTAGACGTGCTCCTCCCTTTCACCATTGCAAGCTGCTTGTTCACCTGCCTATTGTGCTGGCCCAGACAACAGTGGTGATGGGATGGAAGAGCAGTAGATACCACTACCCTCTTGCTCACTGGCTGTCTGCCTGTCAGTCAAGCAAGTGATAGCAATGATGAGAATGAGGAGGAGGAGCCATCACAGCTGGTGACAACGGAGGTGAGAAGGCAGACTCACTGAGGGAGGGGACCCATGGAGGGTGTCTTACCCACGGGTCCACAAAATCCTGGAGCCAGCGCTGTTTGTGTCACTTGCCCTAAGCTAGGGATAAACTTGAGGTTCACAGTGGCAGGGCTTTGGTATCCTTTGAAAAAACTGCAAGCCTAGGTGGTTGTCTAGGACAGCCTTTTATGAGAGGCAGAACTTTCGGCAGCAGTAGCTTATAAAAGTGTTGCAGTGCATGTCTCTCTGTTGCAGAGGTGCAGCAGGGCACGTGGAAGGAAGTACTTATGTAAGGGATCAAGGAAGAACCAGAAAACAACAGGCAGGAGATCCTACTAAGAACACAGGGCCGGCCCTACCATAAGGCAGGGCGAGGTGGTTGCCTCAGGAGGCAGATGCTGGGAGGTGGCAGCAAGGTGTTGAAGGAGAGAGCTGTGTTCCAAGCATCCTGCCCTGTGCCACCTATACTAGCCTGATGCCTTCAGATGTGGTGGAGGATGCTGCACCATGGTGAAGAAGGATTCTGCTGCTAGTCCAGTCAGCTTTTGTACATGGGGTGGGAAGGGGCACCATCTTGTCCTCCCTTCTCCCTCTGGCAGCCAAATGTCTTGGGCCTGTAAGAAAAGGAAGGAAGAGAAAAGAATATGGGTGAGGCCTGAGTGGGCTGAACAGCCACAGCCCATAGGGAGTAAAGCTTATGGAGATGCATGGTAGTAAGGAAACCTAGTCAGCAAGTATTGCTGCTCTTGTGAAGGAGGCCTTCTTGTGGTAGCACAACAAGATGGTAGAGAAGAGACTGTCAGGCCAAGATTCTCCAGGATATTGTGCCAGAGCAAGGAAAGGGACATTAGGGTGACCATATTGAAAGGAGGACAGGGCTCCTGTATTTTTAACAGTTGAATAGAAAAGGGAACTTCAGCAGATGCCATTTGTATGCATGCAGCACCTGGTGAAATTCCCTCTTCATCACAACAGTTAAAGCTGCAGGAGCCCTGCCCTCTTTTGTATCTGGTCACTCTAGTATAGTTCCCACAGCTTTAACTGTTGTGATGAAGAGGGAATTTCACCTGCTGAAATTCTCTTTTCTGTACGACTGTTAAAGATACAGAATCCCTGTCCTCCTTTCCATACGGTCAGCCTAAGGGACATCATTTCGTACTTTATAGTTTAATTTTTTTTTTGTGAGCCATCCAGAGTGCTTCAGCTATTCGGCAAGATAGAAATGCAATAAATAAATAAATTTTAATCCTAGCGTACCAAAATTCTTAATGACTGCTCTCTGGTAGGGTGGTGCTTGCTTGCAGGAGGAAACTTGTAAGACAATAGTGTGGTGGAAAGGTATGTCCAGCAGGTGGCACTGTAGAACTATGTCAGTCTGCTCTGGAGCCAGAATGCAAGGGGTGTAGAGCCACATCAAGGTTCCCTCCCTCCCACCCCCCTGGGGGTGGGGGTCGCTGGAGAAAGCAGTAAAACGGACCCCACCCTTTATAAAGCAAACC
Organism: Elgaria multicarinata webbii; assembly: GCF_023053635.1. Lineage (NCBI taxonomy): Eukaryota > Metazoa > Chordata > Lepidosauria > Squamata > Anguidae > Elgaria > Elgaria multicarinata. Next base: position 79,471,435 of record NC_086172.1, on the reverse strand, counting down.
ACATTGAAGCCAACGTCACTCATTTCCAATGATTATTCATTTATTAACGTGTTTGAGACTTTTACGAGCTGGAATGCATGATCTACTTAGCATCAGCAATGACAACATGGACAGAAATAAAGTGTTAGTAATTTAACATTTAAATGTTAGATGTAGTACAAAAACAAAACATACCACAGGTAATTTCTTCCCCAGTATTTAGCCTTTATTTAGGTGCATTCTCTCTCTCTCTCGGCATAGATAGATAGTTATAAATAGGGTGACCACCTGAAAACGAGGACAGAGCACCTGTATCTTTAACAGTTGCATAGAAAAGGGAATTTCAGCAGGTGTCATTTGTATGCATGCAGCACCTGGTGAAATCCCCTCTTCATCACAACAGTTAAAGCTGCAGGAGCCCTGCCCTCTTTTGTATCTGGTCACTCTAGTATAGCTCCTGCAGCTTTAACTGTTGTGATGAAAAGGGAATTTCACCAGATGCTGCATGCATACAAATAACACCTGCTGAAATTCCCTTTTCTATTATTTTGTGATGCGTTGTCATCAATTATTTTAAATACATGTAAAAGCACTGCACCTTTCACAAAAATGATTTCTTCCCAACTTTCTATAAGTTCTGCGCCCTGTGAGGCATGAGCTAAAGGATAGATTTGTGTTGTTGGGTGTCAGTTGGATTTTTGTTTAGCTGAATTGAGTGGAGCAGCCCCATTCTCTGACTTCCAGGGCTCTGGCACCTGCCCCACTTGTCTGTTGCTCATGGTGGTGGCTAATGGCACCCCTGTTCCCAACTACCATGTCTCGTTGTGGTTTCTAAGGGAACATGCCATCTAGAACTGGGATCTCAAGAGCTCCTATTGAGGAACAGGGTTAGGTTAGAGGCTGCACCTTGGATAGCTCCTTTAGAGTTCTGGCAGAAACCCAGAGTGGATTCACAACCCTACTGACATTGGAGCCACTAGCTTCCACTGGGCTGTCATCTTCTAGAAGAGCTCCTGTGCCTGTAACAGCAGCTTGACAAGCAGAAACGAAGCAGGTGAATGTCAGGCTAGGCTGGTAACCTTTCTTCCTGCCAGGCTTTTGTGAAAAGTACAGGAGAAAGATCATTAAAAAAAAGTGGCAACCTAATTGATCAAGAATTGGCAAAAGGGTAGATTTCCCCCTACTCTTAGTATGTGCATTTATAAGTGGTGGTTCTAATCCATTTGGGCTGCAATCCTGTACAGACTTACTGGGGAGTAAACCCATTACACTCAGTGAGGCTTCTCCTTGAGTAGACATGTATAGGATTGCACTGTTCGTGGCTATAGGGAAGGGGCAAGAGGAAGGTACAGCTGGATCTACTGGTACGGCTCTGGGTGATTGGCAGCAGATCTCTGGTAGTTCTCTGAGTGATTTGCAGTAGGGATTTCTGACTCCCAACTGTTTGACAATAGCAGTAACAAAAATATCCCTTCCAACGCTAAATTATACTGCTGAAATGAAAAATGCTTGGGGTAACCCAGGAATGGATTTGTGTCTGGAAGAAGGATTGTGAGCTCCGTTCAGTTCTGGGAGTCAAAAACAAATTCCTGAGCTCAGAATTCTTTAATTCCAAGTGTATCTCTTTTTCACTGTGCTTTGGTTCATGTCTCTTGGGGTTCTAGTAAAAAGAAAGAAAGAAAAAGCGGTAGATCCCATGGGCTTTAAGTCTGCCCACCCCTGCTGTAGGGAACCTGGAGAGCTCGATATTTGGGGATTAATTAATCTGGAATAAAAGGCTGTAATGTTGTAGGTGTACACATACAAAACGCCACATCTTTAGTTCTTTAGTATTTGTTAATCCAAATAGCTACCACCTGCAGCTTGTTTTACATTCACAATTGATTAGAATGTGGGCTTCAGCTATAAGGATGGACTGAAAAGGTGGTGGAAGCCCCAATCCATGTTGAGGGTGGCCTTTGAAGATCAAGAGAATAATTCTTAGTCCCATGACTAGCCCAACACAATGACTGAGTTTCACACAACAGCTGATCCTCAAGGTTGAGTATGGGTTCAGTGGGGGTTCTTGCTGAATCATGGGTTGTTGAAACATGGGTTGTTGTGTTGTGCAAACCCAGGCCCGATCTACACCAAGCAGGATATAACACTTTAAAAACGTTATGAAAATGGTATATGTAATATGTCCTGGGCCTGAACAGTTGTCAGAACCATTATAAACCATTATAAGCAGTAGTGTAGATCCTGCCCCAGCTGTACTAACAAATCATGGTTTATTAACCCAAACAACCTATGAAGAGAACCCAATTGTTTGTTGATGGTTTGTGAACTGTGGGTCGAATGTGGGTTGTTGAGTTGTGTGAACACGGCCTACAAGTCTGCTATACAAGTGCCCGCAGGATGTATGTGTGTAATTCCAAGAGTTGCAGGCTAATGTAGTAGGGATGTGTTCCACTTCTCCTCGAACTGGAGAAGCAGGAGTGGAGCGGGGGGCTTCGCCTACCCTTAAGGCAGAGGCGAAGTGGATTGGGGGGCCGGCGGAGCATGGCGAAGAGGATTGAGGTGAAGGCGGATCCTTCGCCTCGATCCGGAGCTCCGCCAGAAAGGTAAGTGGGGTTTACCGGGCCCTGCCGCTGTCGCCCATGCGGTGACAGCGGCAGGGCCCGGTAACCCCCCCTCCCTCCTCTCCCTTACCTGCGTCTGTCCGCGGTCCCTCAGCTTCTTCAATTGAGCCCGCGGCTCAACCAGGAAGTCTAGGCCGCACTTGCGGCCCAGACTTCCTGGTTGAGCCGCGGGCTCAATTGAAGAAGCCGAGGGACCGCAGACGGATGCAAGTAAGGCGCCCCTCCCCCTTGGTCTCTGCAGGTAAGGGAGAGGAGGGAGGGGGCCTTTACCTGGCATCACTCCCCTCCACTGCGGAGCTCCGATTCAGAGCCAGAGCTCCGCGGCGAAGAGGAGCGGACTATGGGCGGAGCTGCGCGGAGCGGAGCGGGCCGATCCATGCACACCCCTATAATGTAGCACCTTCCCTGCCTGCCCCCATTATTTGAATGTGAATGGAACAAAAGCCTTCCTTTGAGCCATTCAATTGTATGGATCAGGGAAAAGGGTCTGCAAACATCCCTGTGGTTCTTCTTCGGTTTAATTCAGTTTAAGATAATATATGCAAACTGAGACCAATGCTATCAAAGCCCCCTCAAAAAGAAAAGAACAACAAAAAAGAACAAAAAAGAGGAAGGTCCTTGACCCTCTTCAGACAACACGCTAAGCCACGGTGGTTGCGCATTTTGAGCTAAACATTATGGCTCAGTGTGTTGTGTGGACCATTCCTAACCATGGTGGCTACATAACCACAGTTTAAACATGTTCACTAACTATTTGCTGCAAAATGGTTAGTGGCCTAACCATGGCTTAGCGTATCGTCTGAACAGGCCCCTTGTCAGAGGAAATACAACTGCCCCTTCCCACTTTCCAATAAGCTGTCTTATTCTCCAACCCATTTCCCATTCAGTCGTGGACTACAACTCCCATAATCTCAGGCCAGCATGGCTGGGGATGATGGGGGCTGTAGTCCAAGACCTCTGGAAGGTGCCAGGTTGGGGAAGGTGCACACTGGCTGGCAGCTCTCCAACTGCTCTTCCATAGCTCTACCTGGAGAGCCTGATCCTGGGAACATCTGTATCCAAAGCATGTATGTTGCCACTGATCACCAGCCCTATAGCTATGGGGAAAGAATGGGGTGGGCGGAAGCAAAACTAATTCCCATTTGAAGGCAGCAGACAAGCTTGTGGTGGCCGTGCCGTTGGCGTTTCTTCTGAGGCTGAAGTCAGTTCAAAGCTCCTTCCGTGCAAACTGAGCCCAATGTGATCAAAGCAAAAAGAAGAAGAAGAAGAAAAGAAAGCCGGAAAGTAAAAATTGGGAGGCCCTCCGGGTATTATTTATTTTATTTATTCATTGATTTCATTCTTAAATCACAAACCCACCATTCATTTCAAATGAGCCCTCCTCCCTGGCTTGAAACGGTTTCATGGGGGGCAGACGTCCAACAGGTATGGTTTCCTTTCCAGTCACAGCTCCTTCTGCTCCATTTCTTGAATTGCTGCCTGTGGTGCAGTTGTTAAAGGCACAGAAGCCCTTTAAGGTGGTGATGGGGCTAGGAACGGAGCGCGGAAGGAGGCAACCCGAATTGAAAAGCCCAGGGCACGGAAGGACATGCGATGGTCCTTCATTGCTGGCCTCCAACCCACCCCCCGCCCCCATTGCCAAATATGCTTCAAGGGATAATAAGGGGGCGCGGGGGAAGGCGGCAGCGATGAGCAAACGGAGGGACGGAGGGAGGGAGAGAACTAGGAACGGGAAAACAACGTGTTTTTTGCTGCTTAACAGAGAACAGATGGCGCGAAAGGGCTGCATCTCCTGCGGGGGACGGGATTAGGGAGGGGCCCCCAGCAGCAGAGACAGCACCGCGAAGGATTAAACCCTTCGTTTCCCAGCCGGGGGGTGGGAGAGTACAGGGAAGGCAGAAGAGCTCTCCCTTAGGCCACGCCCTCTGGCCCTTTCATTCATAGAGGGAGCTGGCAAGGGGAGCCGAGCGAATAGGGAGCAAAAGCAGGTCTGAGAGCGTGGATTTAGTGATTTTCTTTCCAGCACAGCCAAAGGATGAGGTCCCATCCGGGGATGGGCTGAGCAACAGCAGCTCTTTTCACCCCGAGATCCAGTTCTGGGTGACCCGCAGAGCCCAAGCTGTTTCCAACTCCAAGGACTGGGACATGAATGAAGTTCTGGGAGAAGGCTTCTCTTGGGCACGTGCAGAGTACGTTTTGATCCACATCAGGAACCAACCGCAGCCCATCCCGGGATAGCTGAGGCCAGACTGGGAAGGGCTTCCAGATCAGAGGGTGTGGGTTCCAGGAAGGCGAGCAAACGTGGCACCTGGTTCTGAAACAGCGAGGAGAACAACAGCCATGATAAAGTACAGATGTCAGTGGGGAGCGCTGCCCTGAGTAGAACAACACATGCCGATCTTGGCTTACCCAACATCTCCTCTCCTTGCATTCTGCTGGGGCTGGTGCAGCATTAGCCAGGGCATTGGGCCAGTAGCCCCTGGGAATCACACAGTCACCATAATACGTGTCTCCAGTGGAGGTTGGTGGCTTGATTTCGGCGGGGCTGTGAATTCCATTCTGGGTTCCAATCAGGACAAGCCAGAGCTCTAAAGGAGCTCTGCAAGGTACTGAACCATGGCTCCAAAAGATGTTCAGCACCTTGGATAACTCCTTTTGTGTTATAGTGATGGGTACAAGGTCATAAAGTGAGCAGCAGGGATTTTCACAATGGTCTTCCCAGTTTTCAGTTTTCATCTGACATGTTGTTTATGGCCAAGCCACCAATGTCAGGATCAGAGGGCAGATTTTTGTTCCCATCACAACAGTGTTCTCAATTGCAGTACTTTATATATTATAGGAGTAAGGCTGCAATCCTAATACACACTTATCTGGGAGTAAGTCCCATTGAACTAAATGGAGTTTACTTCTGAATAGACATTTATAGAATTTCACTGTAATTGGCAACAATTCACTAATGTGGGGAAAAGTGGAGAGGTGTGCTAAGGAAGACCACTGGGACAGGGGCTAAATTTGCCTTTGCCCTAGTGACCCCATTATGTGGGGTAATAGGTAAATGTCTCCATTCAACTGTGTATCCCTGTTGGACACAATGTAGTGTGACTGATTGATGGAAATAGGTTTTTATATTGATTTGGGAGGGTAAATGGGAAAACCCCTAACAAATTATCAAGTGAATATTATTAGCTTGAGGGCTAAAATGACATTCCCCTTTCAAACCTTATTTCCAAATCCAAACACAACTTAAAACAAAACACTGAGTGTTCATTTTGAAACAAGAGGAAAACATTTTAGTGTTTTGCACCTACTGGAGACAAAAGTAACAGTGCAGTGTGAAATCTGTTCTCCAAACAACCCATCAGAAATGAGGAGGAGCCATTAAAATTTCAAAATAGATCAGGTTTCAGTTAAAAATGAAATACAAAGGGGGGGGGGAAAGGTGGTGGAGGACAGACAAGTGTTTAGGTTTCGAATAAGGCAACAAAATGTCAGTTACACTTTCAAAAGTGTCCTATGAGAAAGCAAATTATATCTGAGAGGGGATGTTGCCTAGTGACAGAATACAAAACACACACAATTATTTTGGAAAACTGGGTGCGCTGACTTTAGTCTGTTGAATGAGACCAAGTGAAATCATGCATCCTCTCCACATACTTCTGTTTTTCTAGCTGTTTGACTGAGATAAAAGGTGCAATATCAAATTATTAAAATGATTGACGCTGTTGCCATTGAATTCAATGAAATGAGGGTTATACCCTTTCAATTCCTTACTGTAAATGGTTCAGCGCATATGGATGCATAAAGGCTGGGGGGGGGGAAAACACAACTTGATCTCCGGAATGTTTTAAAAGATGACATTCTAGCCTCTCTGTTTAGGCATAATAGCCTATAACAGGGATAATAGACAAACAGCCATGAATATGGTATTCACGTAGATGCCACTTTGCTTATCAAAGCAAGGATATTTAAGAAACAATGCTATACCAAAGCAAGCAAGAAGACTGCTCTGGACTCCTCAACCTTTCTATACCACCTTCCTCCCTTCAAAGTAATTTGCGTGCATGTCTACTTAAGTAAGTGGGTATCAGATTGCAGCCTTAGCACAAGCATTTTATAGCAGGCTTGTTACTGGGCACTTGCAGATTTTTGTAGGTCCTTTTTATGGCGCCATCCACCTCCTGCAAATCTCCTGCTCCTTCTGCTCTTTTTCCCATTGCAAAGAAAGATCTGTAAAATCCGACTTTTGGGGCTGTAGTGAAACGTGCCGCCTTTTCTTGCTGTGAATGGGCCACCTGGTCACTCGTTTCCACTTTCTTTCCAATGTGAAGAAAGAGGAAACTGTTTGTCCCTATTGTGGGACAGAAAAGCGACGGTAGGGGAATGTGATTTCCCCTGTCTAATGATGCTTTTACAAATGTGTATCTTGTCTGTTCTCGCAACAACCCTGTGAGGAAGGTTGCTATTGGCATTTTGCCGACACAAAATGATGGGTGTAAGAAAGTGACTTGTCCCAGGCTAACAGGGGAATCCAAGCCTCAACAAGGCTATGAATCCATTCATCCCAGGACAGAAGAGTATACCAGTCCACATAGCTGGATCTTGTGTAGCTCAGTATTATAGTGAATATTAAACAGCAGGGAAGGGTTAATCCTCAGCACTAGAGCAGTCGGGAGTGGGAGGGAAGGAGCTGGTTGCCACTTACTCATGACTGCAAATTCCAGGAACGTGTTTCATGTTCGGGGGATCACAAATAGAAAGGGGAAAATGTGTTAATTAAGATAGAATACAGATGAGGGGGGAGGGAGAGAGGAAAAAGAATAGGAGGAGATAGGAAAGGTGAGGCAGAAGAAGTGTGGAGCCGTGGGGCAGGGATGCCAGGTCCAAGGCTTTTGTGGGCTTTGTCTGGGTAATGCTTATGAGTTCATCTGTGGCAAGAGCCGGACCAAGATTTGCTGGATCCTCAAGCGTAAAATCCGGATAGTCTCCTTCATTCATGTTAAAAAATATATTTAAAAATTGCTGGCAATTTACAGCCTTTTAATGGGACCTTTTATATGTCACCTGAAGCGGCAGTCTCACGCTGCCTAATGGCAGGACCAGCGCTTCTGTGCTGTGTATAAAGGTTATGTGGCAGAAAAGGAATTTGCTATCATTAAGCTTTCTCTCTCCCTTTCCCTTGCCAGAGTCGGAGGTCTCTAAGTCATGTGAAAAATTCTGATGATACCTCCAGTGAAGTGACTGGCATGATACAACAGAGCGACCTCCTATTTATGAAGCTGCCTTTCTTAAAAATGAATTGAAGGTGACCCCAAGTTTCTTTTCAGTCTGTTTCTGACATAGGATGAACAATCCCAGATGGGTCGAAAGAGATATTTTAGTGCTACTGTATGTGTAATAATTCCACTTCTTCCTCCCAGCATTGCTGCTGTGAAGTAACACTACAACAAAGCCCTCACAGCCCTTCAACAAGTAATTCCCACGAATTCACGCCAGAGCACAACAGCCCCCTGGGGAGGACACACCTTCTAGTTTTAGTCCCAATTAATAGTTTTTGCTTTTGCCAGGGGGGAAAAATATTAATACCAGTGGAGGCTGGTGGCTCTGATGTGTGTGGGTTGGTAAATCCGCTCTGGGTTTGAGTCAGAACTGGTCAGAACTCTAAAGGAGCTGTCCAAGCTGTCTGACTGGTTCTGATTGAAACCTAAATTGGATTCACTGCCCCACTGACTTCGGAGCCACCAGCCTCCATGGATTGCTGCTGTCTCCCTCCCGCCACCCCCCCTGTCTCTCCCTAGGAGTCCTCAACTAGTTGTCTTGCTCCTCTCTGTGTCTCTTTCCCCTTTTTATCACAGGACAAGGGCTGAAGGACAGCGTGGGAAAGTGAGCAGGAAAAGTCTGTATTAAGCTGCCCAGCTTGCAACAGAAATGACAGATAAGCTGTCCTGTAGTAAAGCATCCAGGCAAACAAGGCTAACAACATGAGAAACATCCTTCCAAGAGATTCCCCCTTTGTTGTTTAGACTCAGGGTGGACAGACTTCAGGTTTGTGGGATCATCTACTACTACTACTGCTACTAGAACCACCAACCACTTTGGAAAGGCAGGGATATAAATTGAATAAACAAACAAACAAAGTGAAGCTCGGTGCAAAAGACATACCTTTAGCATTAAAGAATCTTGAGCTTAGGAATTTGTTTTGAGTGCCAGGACTGAATGGAACTCATAGTCTTCTTCCTTGCACAAATCCATTCCTGTGTTTACCCCAAGCTTTCTTTCATTTCAGCAGTATAACTTGGTGTGTGTGGGGGGGGGTGTCATTTTTTTGCTGCTATTATTAAACCGTTGGGCATCAGAAATCTGTAAATTATCCAGAGGTCTGCCAGTAGATCTAGATCTACCTTTTGCCCACCTGTGTTTTCACAAAGGCATCTGCTCTTCCTCTGCTCGACCCAACCCCAACCAGCATCCTGTTCCCTGCCTTCCTTTCGCTGCCCAGCCTTTTTCAGCACAGGCCTGAGCAGAGAGACAGGTGCATGGATGAGGACACAGAGAGGACATCGGCTGGGCCGCTGGCTGAGCAGATCTAGGCAGGATGATAAAAGAGGGAGTGTCTCTGGGGGACAAGGGTAAAAATGCTGATTCAGAAGGTCACAAACTGGCAGAAAGAACGTGGAGATTGGAGACAGCAGGAGGGAATGAGTGCAAATGTTAAAAACTTCTCTTAGCACACATTCTCAAGATCATGAGTTGGTGAATGAGTTAATCCCTGAACATTTTTGTAACTACTCAGGTTAAAAGGGGTAAAAATGTGTGCATATGGAATTGGGGGGAGCTCTTTCCTCATTCAATCCATGTTCCTATGAATGCTCTCAGGCACAATCCTGTGCTAATCTGAAGGTTTTGGACTGGATTAATTAACCTGGAGTGGCTAATTAATCCACCATAACGTGGATTAAGCTCCCCACTCTTTCGATGCTCTGTTTAGAGGAGGAAATGGGAGAGGACAAACTCTGCCTCAATGCCACACAAAAGGAAAAGGCAGGTTCATTCTGGAGGAGAGGGTCCAGGGGAACAAGCAGAGGGTGGAGTTGAAGAGTTGGAATAGTACAATGGAAGAACAGGCAGCCCTGTAAACACAAGGGAACAACTGGAGAGTCATGTGGTGAGGAGATGTGAGCACGGTGGATGAGGATGCTGGAGAAACCCCCTCTTCCCTCCTCCTTATCAGGGCTGGCCCAAGAGATTTTGCTGCCATCCCCCCCCCCCCCGGTCCCATGTACCTCAAAGTCAATTTGCCTAGTACCCAAGGCTAGTCAAGTTATTTTGGCACCTGATACAGAAAATCCCACAAGTACCTCTCCCCCTCGGTGGCAGTAAAAACACAGCAATAATACATTGATGAGCTATTGAACTGAAGGTTACAACATCTGGGAATCTTTAGCTTAGAGAAAAGGTAAGTGAGGGGAGACATGACAGAGGTGTACAAAACTATGCTTGGTGTGGAGAAGGTGGATAGGGAGACATTTTTCTCTGTCTCTCAAAAGTCTACAACCTGGGGTCATCCCATGAAGCTGATTGGTAGGAGATTCAGGACAGATAAAAGGAGGTACTTCTTCGCACGTTACTGAGTTAAACTATGGAATTCTCTACCACAAGATGTAATGCTAGCCACTAATTTGGATAGCTTTAAAAGGAGATTGGATAAATTCCTGGAGGAGAAGGCTATGAATGGCTACTAGTCCTGATGGCTATGTATGTGCTACCTCCGGTATCAGAGGGAGTAAGCCTGTATACACCAGTTGCTGGGGAATGGGGGCTGCAGGGTGCTTTTGGATTCACACCCTTCTTGTGGGTTTCCTGTGGGTAGCCAATTGGTCACCGTGCGAACAGAATGCTGGACTAGAGAGAGCCAGTATGACTCTTATGTTCTTAACAATTGGCTGCCCTTTCTGGACACTAAAAATCAGCTACCTGAGGTGGTTGCCACACTTTGCCTAATGGTAACTCATGAACCTCTTGGGTTGGGATCATTTGGGGAGATGGGGCAGGGGAGATGGTGGGTGAGGGGGCAGGAGAGGATGGGAAGATGGCCTTGGTCTCAGGTTTCAGCAGGTCTGATGGGACAGGAGACATTAAACATACATGGAGGTAATTGGAGTGCCCACTCCTAAATGCCACCCCACCCTCCACCCGCCGCTCCCCAGGCGCATTTCCACTGGCCCGCATTGTCTGCATGCTAACTGTGCTCCTCTCACATTACATGGTTCTGCAGCAAAGAATGGGCACTGCCAGTCATGGTGCAGACACAGAAAGCTTCCTTCTGACAGTGTCCTGCCAATGCCCAATCAAAGCACCAAAGGCAGGAGTCACAAAATAGTGCTCTCTCAATGCCCAGCTAGGGTTGCAGTATCAAAATTCATGCAATGGTACTGTGGCGGCTTTTAGGAGAGAGAGAGAGTGACCTGAACTCTCATCCACCTCACAGTGCCTTTGCTTTGTAACTTGTGTACATAGGAAAGGAGGATGTGTGCATCACAGAAGGCACAACTACACTGCACTTATTTTATGCCTCTTTTCATTGTCATAGCTTCTCCCCACCCCACTCCTAAGAATCCTGGGAATTATAGTTTAGTGGAGATGTTAGAAATTGTGAGGCCTGTCTCACAGGACTGCAGTTCCCAAGGCTCCCTGCAAGAAGTAATGGCAACTAAGGATGCAATCCTATGTATGTTTAGACAGAAAAAAATCCCACAGCTCCCAGCATGCCCCAGCTAGCCATAAATAGGAAACATGCATAGGATTGCGCCATAAACTAGCTTGTCTGCTAGTCTTGTGCTCCTAGAGTTGGAAAGTACCAAGTGCCATCAACACTGTGAAGTAGTTGTAGCTATGTGGTAGAGCAGTTGCTTTGCATGGCAAAAGTCCCAGGTTCAATCCCCAGTATCTCCAAGTAGGGCAGGTAAAATTCCTACCTGAAACCCTGAGGAGCTGCTGCCAGTCAGTGCAGACAATACTGGGCTAGATGGGCCAATGGTCTGACTTAGTATTAGACAACTTCCTGTGTTCCTGTTGCCTGAAAGCAGGGCTATCTCCCCACTTTGATCTTTCAGGGGTGTATGAAGAGCCTACATGAGTACAGCAGATTCTGCCATGTAGGTGGGGTGACAAAGATGCAACCAGGGATGGGGTGGGGGCAGCAAGTACAGCCCTGCTCTCCCTCCTCACGCCATTTGAACTGTGCATACTTGAATGCTTGAATAAGAGTTTTTCTTGATTACCCAGGATTCTTGATTACATCAGCATTCATTGCTAGTGGCCAAGCCCCTAAGCAGGCACATGACAATGGGCCTATACAGACGACATGCTAAGCCATGGCTAGGCCGTTAACCCTTTTGCAGCAAATGGTTGGTGAGCCTGTTTAAACTGTGGTTATGTAGCCACTATGGTTAGGAATGGTTCACATGAAACACTAAGCCATAATATTTAGCTCAAAATGTTTAACCAACATGGTTTAGCATGATGTCTGAACAGGATCTTTATTGACATTGAGTATGGGGCAATACTTTGTGTCCAGAACTATAGAACTGGAAAGAACCAAAAAGGTCAAAAAGGTCAAAGGTTGCATTATCAAAGCCCTGGTGGTGGGTCACGGTGGACTGTGTTTGACTTGGCCAGTCCAATGCTGTGCCCTCTTCCCAACATAGCTGTAAAAGATGCCTGCTGCCTAGCCTTTCTATTTTATTATTTTTAATTAGATTTCTTACACCCCTCATAGACAAAAGTCTCTCTCGGTTTTGTGCAGATTAAAACACAATAAAATATAATAAAATACACAAACAATTAAAAACCAGCACAGATGAAAAGTCCAACAGAGACATACCAGCATAGGACCATAAAATACATGACGGATTACAAAAGCTAAAAGAGAAATAAAGAAAGAAACTAAGAGACTAAAATGCAGATCTTAAAAGCCTGTTGTTGTTTTTAATATCCTCTAAGGAAGCCAATTATGCACTCTTCCTAGATACCTTCCTGTTGACAATAGTGTCCCCTTATTACCGGTATCCTATGGCATGGCATCCATAGGATGTGCTCTTCACGCAGATCCTTTCCACAGTAGGGCCTTTTACCACCATTGAGACATGGCTCTTCTGCGTTCTGCTGGAAACAGAATGAAAACTGTGGTTCCACACAGCACTTAAAGGACCACTATATACTACTTTAAATAGTGTACTTAACATTTTCACAATGCTCATTCCTATGAGGTTGAGATGTCAGAGAAATTCACAACTGATTCCAATGAGTTCAGATTTCTATGACTCTGACTGGCAGATTCCACAGCAGACTGGCATTCCCTGAGTCCATAGATTCTGTGGAGTTGCAACTGTTTTTTGCTTCTTCTTTTTTACTTTCACTTTCTGGGATTTCATGCATATTTAGTCACAGAATAACATGAAAACAAACAAATCACTTATCAAAAATGTGCATTCCCCCTCCCCATAGGCTAAAACTTGAAAATGCTCATTATCGGTTAATTTGCACATTTTCGGAAGTGCACATTTGTGCAAGTGTACATATGCACAAGCGTGCACAAATACAAGTTTGGGAAATTGAGAAAAATCCAATTCTGTCAATGAGCGGACTACAGAATGAAAGGTGCCTGGAAATCCACATAATACAGATAGAATGGATTTAACAAAATCTATACATCCGTAATATGAGCTAGATCATTTTTAATCAGAAGCAAACCCCATTCAGTTCTAAAAAAAATGCATAGTTCAGCTTTCAGTCGGCAAAACTCTCTTTTAGTATGGTTTAAAGCAGCTCCAGTTTCTACTGAAAACAGCCCTCTAATTAGTCATTTCCTGTTCCCTCCTGGCAACCAGCCTTACTGAAATTGACTGTTTAATTACCTCTTTTCCTCTTTGCAGTCAGAACAATCCCACCATTTGCTCATTTATCCAAAATGAATAAATAAAAATAAAAATTATTGATCAGCACAGCTGGACTGTAGTGAAAAAATGAAATAAAATAATTTTAATTCCTGCACTTCGACTTTGATGCAGTTTCCAATACTGCCAGAGCAGTAGTGGAACCTACCATGAACAAAATGGGAACCTGGTGGCTCCAGAAATGAGTGGAAATGCTTGTTTCTGGAACAGCACAGGTGAGCAGAGCTTGCAGAAGGAGTTTTGTTGACCTTTCCCATTCTGGAAAGGAGCATTTACTGGGATTCCTTTAGGAAGATTTAGTTCCTGTTGCACTCATGGTGGGTCCGGTGAGCACAATGGAACCAGCTCAGGTGCACTGGTGGTGTTGGATACTGCCCATTGCACTGAATGTCAGAAAAATGGCCACAAACAGGGTATTAAAATGACAATGAGGAAGACAACATGGAAATCACTGCATTGCAAGTGTTTGGCAGCACCATCATTTGGATCCTCTGTAATAACGGTGTAAACACAATGATGTCAATCAACCAGAGAAAACGGCTCATGTAGAAGCAGCCAATGTCACACAGACACAAGTGTTTGCGTGTGCATATTTTGTGTGCTTAAAAGCTCAACAAGGCATGTTGTGATTACAAAGGTATGTAACAGCAGGAGCCTTCTGCAGGCCTCTGTGACTGTGTCCTGTTCTGTACGATTGTGCTGTGCAAGGTGTATATGTGTGTTGATCTTGGTGAGTCTACTACATGCAAGTGAAGGTGTATGAAAGTATGTGTAGCGTGCGAGAGAAACTGGGAGTGGACGTACAGGGCATGTGTGAAAGGTTCTCTTGGATCCCAGGGACACCCGGTGTTGTCTTGCCTCTTGCTGACTGGCTGGAAATTGGGTCACTGAAATGCTGTGATGTCACACTTCAGTGCTCTGCTAGAATTACAGTGAAGGGGGCCCCTCGGGAGGAGAAACGGAGTCACTGTTAAACAATAAGAGGAAAACCACTTAAAATTGCCTGTCTTCTGTGAAGTGCACCCGCTGCTGCTGGCCCAGTGAGACATCCTTCACACCATGTGGGAAGCTTAGAAACACTTTGTGTGCCCTGCCCTAAACTCAGAAGGTGCCTGCTTTGGGATTGAGAGACAACTCCATGCTCCTGGATTGGCAGTTTGTGCACCATAGCAGAAATAATCGTGAATACTTTCACACCTGCATGGTACTGCTTCTCTCAAAATCCCCATTCATCTCTGCTCAGGCACAGGCTTTGAAACCTGCCAAAATGTTTCCTTCTTACAAATCAAAGCTAGTTATTTAACCTGGGCTCATCTGTTCTACACTGGAAGTACAAGAACACTCTCCTTACCCCCACTGAGACACTGAAAAAAATAAAAATAAAAATAAAAGTGAATATGTGAGTAAACAACAATTAATGTATTGTTTTTATATACTCTCAAATTAACATGTTTGTATTTGAACAACTACGAACGGAAGCAGCTTTTTTTTTAAAAAAACCACACCATTAGCTCACAAGACCATCTTGAATTTTTTGACAACATTCGATATTCCAAAGCAATGATGGACATTGCCATTTCAGAATTGATGATTTTGGTTGCTATTGTGTATACATTTGCCTGGAAGAAAATCCACTGAATACAATGGTACTAATTTATATTTGTTACATTTATATCCTGCCTTTCCTCTGAGGAGCCCAAGACTGTGTACATGATCCTCCTCTATCCTCCTAACAACCCTGTAAGGTAGACTCATTTCCAAGGAAACATGCAAAGGATTGCACTGTCTGTGTAGAAAGTGACCACTAGGAGTTCAAAGAGCAATGAAAGCTAGACGTTCTCTGTGACACAAGTAAATATCACCCCCTCTCAACTTAATTTCACCAGACATTTTTCCAGTGAGGCAGGAATGTTGTCAACAAACCTGCCTTGGCCATGTCCAATTATGGGCTTGAAAAACTGTACACCTTTAAACACTCCAGAGATATGGCTGGCCTTTTTTCTGAATGGCACCAGAGACACTGTGATTTTGTGGGTAGAGGTATTGCTAAGGGAATAATAACAATCACAATAACAACCCCCACTACCCCCACCACCACCTAGTTCAGGATACAAATTTGTCCCACTCGGAATGCCCGGCTGGAGATCAAGAGGTTCTTCGCTGGATGCAAACATAAAAGGAGATTCTGCACTCATTGTTTAGGCTGGACAGGCTACTTCATCAGCACATGCACGTAAGTGTTTTTAATGTTATTCTCACCCTTACTCTCAATGAAACTTTTGTTGAAACTCATTGATCACTAAGAAACAATGTGAATGACAAAGCCAGCTGTTTTGTAGGCTCAAGTGCAGGAGTCCAATGGAACTCTCATTGATTGCTGTGAACTACATGACCAAATTGCCCAACCAAGCAGCATTTTGTTTAAGGAGCATCTCTCTAGTTGAGTCACTTCTTTCTCTCTGCCGTTACTTGCCAATGCTTTATGTGGTGGTGTAGTGGTAAATTTTTAAGTGCAGGTGCTCGTTATGACAGCCCCTGTACACCCCCACCCCTAGGAGAGGCCAAAAAAGTTATGTTGATCCATCTATATGTGTGTATTACATATATGTGTTTTGTAGGTCTTTTGACCCATCCAGGAGCAAGCTCCCCCCGCCCCCAAATACTTTATATTACAACAGAGATAGTGCCCAACAATATATGGTTGCTGGGAAAATCCATTTCCCTCCAGCTATTGTGAGGACTGCAGCAAAGCTCAGAAGGAACAGGAAAGTCTGAAGTGGGGTGGCAGATGACATCCATGTCCCTGCTAATCAAAAAGTCCTGGTGCTCTGACCCCATGAGCCCTGGCTCCACAATGCCACTAGTTTTATGTGGTGGTTGTTCCCCACTCACATCTAAAACATTGTCTTGTAACTGGGTGTGTTTATTTTGGCCATGTGTGTGTGTTTCAATTTCCAAGTGGCTCTCAACCATAACTGATGCTGAGTGGGAACTGCAATTCCTAGAAGCCAATATGATCAGGCGTATGTGCGTGGCACCATCATCATGCATGCCCCAACATTACTTATGAGCCAGGAGAAAACTCAGAAACAGACATATTTCCAGCTTACCTCCCAAAACAACCACCAAGAAAGCTTGTACAATCTCAGCCAATTCCAAATGGAGCCAAGGAGAGTTTGCCCAGCACTGATTTGGTGGGTGGACTGGAACAGGTTGCTCCATCCAGTTTTAAGAATGTAAAGGATGCTCTCTCTCTCTCTCTCTCTCTCTCTCTCTCTGAAACCATCAGCTCTTAAAAAAAAGACAATAAGAAATTAATTTGGCATTCTATCAGCAAGTGTTGGGTATGAATCATTCAGGGTTGTGAAAGGGGACTTGTGTACAAAATCATTATTTCTGGCTGCATCACCAGCTACTAAGTAAGTAATGCATCCTACCCCAGAAGCAGCAGCCTTTTTAATAAAAAAGTGATCAGATGTCCATGATCCAGAAAGCCTGGTGTTTTCCCTTTCAGAGTGGTCAATTCCAGAGGCCTTGTAAGAAACGTAAACCGCCACAGGACATTAATATCAGGCAGCAGTCCTCAGCACCATTGCCCTGTTTCCAGCTTTGCAGCGCTTACCTTCCACAAGCGGGAGTGGAATGACCAGAACACCATTGCTGATACACCCTCATATCCCCATTTTCCACGCATGTGTCTTGGCCTTCTCGGAACACAGTGTACTCTTACCCAACCCTATCGCAAATATCCATTGCCCTGTGGCTGCAATCCAGGACAGAGAAAAGCATAAAAAGGCCATCGATTTCAGTGACACAGTCGGTCATACCATTAGGCAAATTGAGGTGGCAGTCTCTCTCAGGCAGCTGATTTGTCTATCTGGAAAGGGCAGCAAACCATCAGTTATTTACTACTACAACTACATCATCATCATGTTTGTCGTGGTGGTTATTTTACAGCCAAAGAGGAGGGGAGGGACGCTTAGGTGCCAAAATAACTTGGCTGGCCTTGGGTACCATGCACCTAGACTTGGGGGGAGGGCTGCCATTTATTTGTCAGTGCAGTTCAGGCAGCAGACTTTCTTGGCCCAGCCCTGTGCAGTGGGCTTTTTGTGCCCAACTAGATATGACGTGGATGGGAGAGCCATGATAGGACCTCTTGGTGCCATCTTCTGGGCTTAAAAGCAGTCTTGAGGAGAGGTTGTGCTCTGTAGTTGCCGTGCTAAGGGAAGAGAGAGGTATGATCTTCCTCCTTCACCATTTCCCTGATTTAATGATAATCCCCCTCTCCTCTACCCAGAAATTGCAGTTAGCCATGGAGGGAACAAAGATAGAGGTAGCTATTTCTCTCTGTGGTGAATGTCAGCGTGTGGGTGTCGCTCTTAATGCAGGAGAAAATGTAGTTAACCCCACCTCCTGTAGCACTGCATCTCTGATCCAAATTTCCCCCACTCCCCTGCATGGCTGCTTTTAGGCAAAGAAGCAGAGCACAGGAGATCCAACCATGGGTCTCCCACTTCATGCCTTCTTTAGTCTTTAAGGCTGTGCACCTATCTGGGAATAAACCCCATTGCTCATTGAGGATTACGTCTGAGTAGACACATTGTGCTGTAGGCACATTTAATTCCATGCTGGATGGTCACCCTTGTATTAAAAATAGTTTTGTTCTTAAACTTGGGAAGAGTTCATCTCATTTGGTGACTTCTGTATTCAATTAATATAGTAATAGTCCTGATTTTAAGTACCTTTTTTATGTAACACTTCATCGTATCAGGACTCTTGTCTATACATGCCCAAAGCCCCGAGGTGGCTGCGAATCTGTGCTCTGTCAGTTATATGATGCAGCTGCAGATTTGCAGCCACTGTGGCACTTTCACTTGAAACTCCAAAGAAAAAATGGTCAGAGATTTACGCCAGCTTTTCTCTCTGTAGCAAGGCAAATACGGCATATATTATTATTATTATTATTATTTATTTATATAGCACCATCAATGTACATCTGCCATCTAGCCTCGCTCCAGAGTCACAGCAGAGGTGTGCCCCAATGGAAGGTAACCCCCGAGTGGTCGCCATCTGCCTAGGCATATGGCAGAGGATGGGCTCGGCTCTGGAAACCCTGTGCTTTTGCTGCGGTAGCAGGATAGCTGTTGCCACCCTGCAACAGCAAAACTGTGGGGCTTTAGCAACCTGCTGCTGTATAGACTGTCCCTTAATTGCCTGTGGTGTAGTGCTTAAGCCAAAGAATCTTGAGAAAAAACAGCAACCCAAGGAATAGAACTCTAAAGTGGAAGGTATCCCGTACTAGTGGCCTTGTGTAAGTCCTGTGATACCTCTTTGTAGGTGCTGTGATTGAAATGCCCCAGGGCTGTTAGCAGTGTGAGGTTTATAAAGAAGCCATTATTCAATGGTCGCTTATCCTCTGTTAAGCACATCAGAACATCAGAAGAGCCCCTGCTGAATCAGACCAACAGTCTATCAAATGCAGTGTTATGTTCACACAGTGGTCAACTAGCCGTTGACATGAAGCCCACAAGCAGGACATAACTGCAACAGTACCCTCCTGCCCATGTTCCTCAGCAACTGGTATGCATAGGCTTACTGCCTCTGATAATGGAAGTGGCATAGATAGAGGCATCAGGAGAGACACATTGAATCAGGCTAAAGGCCCATCTAGTCCAGCATTTAGTTCACACAGTGGCCAACCAGATGTGTACAGGAAGCTCACAAGATGCAGAACTACCTTTTGTGAGGGAAACACAGGGGCCTCAACCGCATATTTCTCTTGTAACACTAATGCTTGGATGGGAGCATTTTCCAGGGGATAACTGTCAGGTGAAAGAAGGATGCTTAAAACTTTCCCCACCTGAGGATTCTCCCTTTCAAATGCCCCTAGTTCTGCTAAGGAAGATGGTTTCTGAAACCAGGAGTAATCCCAGCTAGGGGAAATTGTCTCAATAGAGCCTACGTATGTGTGTGCATGATTCAGGAGGCATGAGATTGGTGCAGCACCCCTCATTTCCACCCACTGGTTCTCCCCAGATCCTGATGAACATGGCTTTGGGGACATGAATTTGCCAAGATAATAGAATGGACCTAGTGTTAGAGCAGACCCATTGAAACAAGTGGGGTTGGATCCAGATTTAGGTATGTGCAACTGGATTGGCAGAAGCAGATTTCTCCATCCCCTCCTCCCCATGGCACCACGTCCAGCCCCCTGAAAATGCTGCACAGAGGGCCTAGGGACCCTGTTGAATGGGGTAAACTGTGATGCTCAGAGGGGGGATCCCCTGAAATCTGGCAGAGACATCTTCTGTGACTGCAGCCATTCCATCAACAAAAGGCAGATCCTGGCCCCTACTCATGGGACTTAAGTTAGTCATGCCTAAGTTAAGTCCCATTGGTGTCAATGGGTCACCTCTAAGCATGTCTAAGGCCTCATGTGCACTTGAACCCTCAAGAGAGTTCAGTGGGAGTTGTGCAGATGTTTACAAGCCCAGGGAATGGAAATAGTTTTCCTTCCCCAGATGCATGTGTTTGATTCACTTCCAGTGCCTCATGTTCCTTTAATATCCTCCATATGGATGTGCCAGGAAAGCTCAAAGTTATAGCTAGCTGTCACTTCAGGGCTCAGTGGAAATCACTGGCCGGTACAGGATTCACTTCTGTTCCATATCATTCCAACTACATCTTTTAATAGATCATTCCATCAGTTCCTGTTTTTTTGTTTTGGAAAGCTCCTCACTCCCTTGAATGGATCCCTGGCATCCCCCCACATCTGCCTGCCAGTCGACTTTCCTCCGCCCCAGCCTGCTTGCTCATTCTGGCTACCTTCACCGTTCAACGGATCCCATTTTCCACAGCCTGGATGAGGCCTGCTTCTCCTGCCAAAGTGACCTCCCCAGCACCACATGCACATGCTGCTGGGAGGGGTGTGTGTCTTCCTGGTTTGATGCTTACCTCCATTGTAGTGTGGATCTCACAGACAGAAGCTGCACTATTCCCTTGCGGTGGCAGCTGCAGTGGACGGAGACTGAATGTGACCTGCAGGCCTTCAGCGAGTCAAGGCTCCCAGCAGCGATTTGGCCACAGTGGCCCTGCTGCTGGGTTCATTGAGATGTATTTGTGTTTAAAGAGTCCTGTTGAGCCCAGCGGAGTTGACAGGAGTTTCGAGTTTCTGCCCTGAGCGCTAAACTCTGTCCTGCTGTCAGCAGCTGAAGCATTCTTATATTCAGCCTTCTCATAGCACTGCGACTGACAGTGGGGGAAATGGCTAAATCCCAGACAAGTGAATGCAGCCGGACAGGCCTTGAGGCACCCTGAACTATAGTTCCGCAAGTGTGCTGCTCTTCCTACCCAGACCCACTCTGCTTCAGTTCCTTGTGTCTCTTTGAGTGAGGGACAGTCCAACACCGAATGGCAGCATTCTGTCTCTTTTCCACACATGGAGAGCTTGAGGGAGCGAGGTGCCATTTCCTTGTCTTCACTTTCTTTCTTTGCGTGTGTCATCAGGAGAAAAGCCATGCCCTCTTGCCTAGAGCAGGGATGGGGTGATTTTGAATGTTTGCTTCTAGGGTGAAAACAAATCTAACTGCTGCTGGTGGGGACGCGAGGGCAGCCCATGTGGATGGAGGTAGCCCTCTTCCTGAGGCTGGCTTACTCTCTGTGCTGCAGGAGGTCTTAAGATCAGGAGAAGATCACATGAATGGTGTGGAAAACGTGACATAACTGAAGCACAGGGCAACCCAGAATATGGTTCACTGGAGGACACCAAAATCAAAGAATCCTCAGAGGCCTCCCTGCTATATGTGTTTGGGGCTCACGTAGAGCTTGGTTTACTCCTGACACATTTGTTGAAGGCTTGCATCAGGCTGGAATTGCAGAGTATACATGTGTGAAAACTTGATACTGTATGAAGAATGATATGACACTGGGACTGGTCCTGGATCAGGCCAAAATGAGGACCTCCTTTTGGGAGGTTATTGCAGGAAAACAACCTCCCTGTTCCAAGAAGGCAGAACTAAGCTTCCCAGTTCCTCATCCTCTCTTCTAGGGTGACTGGATTCCCTGGTGCCCAGTGGAGGCTGGTGGCTTTGATGTCAGTGGGGCAGGGAATCCACTCACACCTTGGATAGCGTCTTCAGAGTTTTAACTGGTTCTGACTGAAACCTGGAGTGGATTCACTGCCCCACTGACAACAGAGCCTCCAGCCTCCACTGCTGATGCTGCTGTTTTATGGCCTGGGCTCTTGAAATATCTTCCCTTTCCACGTTACTATCTAATAGCCTTATGTCTTTAAGATACAAAACCATTTAAGGCGTTTATCTTTTGCTTTCCTGCTGCCTAATCCGCCTGATCCCCTTCTGAACAGCTGTTTCTTCCATCAAATTGGAATGCAACTAACTTTAGATTGAGTGACCACCCAATGAGTTGTGGCAAGATGGCCAAATTCCCTGTTGACCCTTGAACAGGGGCGAGATGGGTGTAGCTGAGTTATTACCAGTTGTAATCCACTCACCACCAATGGAAATCACAGAGCATCCTTTCGCTTGAAGAGATGGGGAGGGAGCGCCTGTCTAGAAAGTGGGAGGCAGGCAAAGTGGGGCGGGGGGGAGGAAGGTGCCCAGGCACATACAACAGGTCAATGATAGAGCTAAAACAATAACCTAGTGCAACCTTTTCCAAACTGGTGCCCTCCAGATGTTTTGGACTTCAACTCCCATCAGTCCCAGTCAGCATGGCCAATGGTCATGAGAGCTGGGAGTTGTAGTCCAAAACATCTGGCGGGCACCTGGCTGGGGAAGGTGTTTGTTTCAAGAGAGGTGATTCATTACTTTCTAAAACAAGATGCATGGAGGAGAAGGTTAACTAACCTTGGAAGTGTTTCAGAGAGCAGAGTAGGAACCCATAATCCTAATACACAGCCAGTCATAAATTCAGCACACATTTCTTTTCTGTGAGCAATGTTGCAACTGCTCTCCTAATACAAGGGCCAAAGTAGATGAGATGCCATTAGTAATGGCATGAATGGCCCTTTAAAAAGTAAGTGGCAGGCTCAAGAGCCCCAGTCTAGTGTGGAAGCTGGGCAGAGTGTAAAAGGGTCTTTAAGGCTCTGAACACTCCCCCCAATGCAGACCCAATTTGGATTGGGGGTCGGTGGGCGAGGTGCTTGCTATCTGCTTTGAAAAAGTAAGATGACAGTACAGCCAGGACATACATGTGTGTGTGTGTGTGTGTGTGTGTGAGAGAGAGAGAGAGAGAGAGAGAGAGAGAGAGAGAGAGAGAGAGAGAGAGAAAGCCATATTGGGAGAGAAGCCTTCACAGAAGCCAGCCTCTGATCTGGAAGCCAAGCCCCTTAATCCCAGATGTGTAAATGATCAGAAGTATGAAAATGATGTTCTGGTCTGCATTCACGTAGAGGCCAGTGCTCAGATTTTACAAAACAACATCATGCATCCATCATGTGAGAGATGCCGGCCCAAGGACACACATGACTTCAGCTACCCCAGTAGCCGGGCTGGGGGGGGCTGGGGTGGTGGTTGAAAGTCCAAACAGGCGAGCTCAGAGTCCTTTTGGCATAGGTATGTATGGCTCAAGGCAGGCATAAGCCATATTTGTCATCTGACACAAAGGGAGTCCAAGCCAAACCTTTGTTGGGGAAATGCTATTTGAACCTCCTGGCTGAATCCAAATGAAAACAGGGAGAGGGGGATGGGATAAAGAAAAGAAAAAAAGGGGGAAATGCAGGCTACTGATTCAGTAGAAACAATTGACTTAAAACAATAGTACCAACCAGAAATAATCCCAAAGATATAAAATCAGAGCCTGGGAAGATGAGAAAAGAAAAGAAAAGAAAGAGATTTTGTTCAGAGATATCCCTCTTCAAGAACTAGGAAAATGCAAGCATGACAGAGGCCCTGCTGCTTCAAGACAATAGACATCCATAGCAGACTGAAGATGAATGAGATTATGGCAGGGGTACCATTTGGGGGCTGGGAAGCCAATCATTTAGTCTCTCGACTCCCACATGCACGGTTGGAGTCAGGGGTTAGCATCACTGGGCTCCTGCCCAGGACTACTTCCTGAACAGGGGTTGGGAGGGGGGATACTTCTGACTCCTGACACTGCCAGGATCTCTTCTCTATCATCCCAGAGTGCAGGACACGGAATAATGTTTGTTTTATTATGGTTTTAATTTTTGTGAACTGCCCAGAAAGCTTCGGCTATTGGGTGGTATAAAAATGCAATAAATAAATAAATAAATAAATAAAGGGCTCAAGTTACAGGAAGCCAAATTCTGACTGGACATCAGAAAAAACTTCCTGACTGTTAGAGCAGTACAACAATGGAACCAATTGCTTAGGGAGGTTGTGGGCTCTCCCACACCAGAGGCCTTCAAGAGGCAGCTGGACAGCCATCTGTCAGGTATGCCTTAAGGTGGATTCCTGCATTGAGCAGGGGGTTGGACTCGAAAGCCTTATAGGCCCCTTCCAACCCAACTATTCTATGATTCCTCCTTGCTCTCCTTTCCAGTTCACCATCCTTCTTTGCACATGCAAGCAGGGAGGAGTTGGGGCAGCATCCTTCACTTGCCTCAGGCGCTCTGTGACGTCACACGTATGCATATTATGAGTTTGTAGTTATAGATATGTATTCCTGTTCTGTGAAAGTGGGATGAGTGACAGGAGAAATGGTGGATTAGCCTATGGGAGATGACTGGCTGAGCGAGTGCAGGGGGTGGTGGAGTAGATCAGAGAGGGAGGTTGGGAGAGATGGGATTTGTGTGGGGCCAGAAGAGTTGGATTGTGAAGAATGAAGCAGAAGAGAGAAGAGTGACTGGAATTTATGTGTATATAGGGGATATACACAGCTAGAAGCTTCACCAGTTACTGATTTACTGTTGAACAACTTAATGTTACAATTAATAAAGATTTGTTTGTGGTATAAAATCTACACCTTCTGCTCTTGGCTATGTAAGGGTTACAGTAATAAAGGAAATTATATAGGTTATAATAAAGCTAGTGTGTCCTCACAACTTGAAGACAAAGTAAAAAAGAGTTGTACCTGAGCCTAAAGGTTCTGGTGGCAGAGTTACTTGGGGGGTAGCAGATGATGTTGCCTGCTGTGGGAAAGGCCTTGGTGAAGAGATATTCTCACTGGGAACAGGCAGGGACACCTCCCTCTCCTTCTGGGTAGTTGTGTGGCTTGGGACTAGGAGGGGTGGACAAGCAACTGGGTAGAGGTGACAGTGGCAGTCGCTTGGGGAAGGGTGCTAACTGAGGCCATTTTGCCCAAGGGCCCCCTAGAACCTGGAGCCAGTGCTGACTACATGGTATTTTTCTTACTGCTCCTACACACTAAATAACAATTGTTAGAAACAACTAAATAGGTCTACAAACAAGGTGTGCATGCCAAAGTGCAAATCCCTTTGCTCATCTTATTTGTTTTTAACTGTTTGGCCTGTAATGATGACACTGTTATAGTTTCCCTGAAATATAAATATGTCACCACAACACATATCCTTAGAATGCAATGCTTTTTAGGGCGACTGAATCTTGAACACATCCCAGTGTGGAACTTCGAATCTTGCCGAAAATTTTGTCTTCCCTATCCAAATCCCTCACCCCTCTCCAAACCTAAAACGGGTCCCCTGCTTGGTAGAGGAAGGGGAAAAAAGGGTACAGAATAATCTCTGCTTTACCTCATGTTGTGCTCAGCCATAACCATTACCTTTTCTTTTTAATCCTTGAAGTAAGAGGAACATATGCATTGTTTCCAGAGGGTAGCCATGTTAGTTTGTTGCAGCAAAAACGAAAAAGCAACTTGTGGCACCTTAAAGACTTACAAACTTATTTTAGCATAAGTTTTTATGCACAACAGCCCACTTCATCAGAAGCTTGGAATATTGTGGAGAGTTTCAGATTTATAATTTATTTTTGTATTTATATGCCACCTGTTTTCTGCTCTTTTGTACATGTGTACTTTGGACCTGAAACACTCCATAATACTCCATGCAACCCATGAAGTGGTCTGTAGTCCACAAAAGCTTTTGCCAAAATAGATTTGTTAGTTTTTCAAGTGCCACAAGACACCTATACAAATGTGTTGTTGTTTATATGCATAGTTGTAAATTCAAGCGTGAGTTCCAAGCCAGAAAGGCTGTATTTATGGTGGCTAAGCCCATGGGGTCCCATGGAGCAACTTTCCAACAGCCACGCTCTGTGAGACAAGACAAACTCAATCCATGAATTTGCTTTTTCCCTATTGAACTCCAGAACCAAATCAGAAGAGGCTTCAATGACAGTTGAAGCAAAGCCCTAACCACACCGAAGTTCCGTAATTTAACATGGCAGTAGCGTTGCCAACTTTCCCTCCTCTAAGGGCTCCTGTGCTTTTAGAAGCTATGTTACAAACAGAAGTTCAATAGATAATGCTCGCCACCCACCTCGCCACCCAGTACACAGATACCATGATGTGAAAAGTTTTGCCTGCTTGTTGCAAAGCAATTTAAGGCAGAAGAGTTTGTAACACAAATCTCCACTGTGTTATCCAATGGGACAACAGAGTGGCCATTCACACAAAGATCAGTTTTCTGGAGTCTCAAATGTTCCTTGTACACACCAGTCTTTGAAATGCATCGTTGACCTTTCACCTAATTGCTGATTTGCATGTCTGACAAAACACTACTGTGCTCTGTAACTGAATGTCATTTCCATGCTGAAAGAGGAATTTGCTTTGTTTATCATGTGAATGATGCACATAAATTGCTTGAACACAAATGTGAACCAGCCATACAGTTGGTCTGTTGTAATCTGCATCATTAGATGCCAAATAAAACCATTGCTGGTCTTTGCCTGACATAGAGAGTGCGTTTTCCTTAACATTGAACTCAGATCTGCTTTTCCTATACAAAATGCATTCACAGGTTCCAGAGCAAGCACAGGTTTAAATTAAAATCCTAACCCCTAGCCCTAAGGAGACCTGTGCTTAAACCAAGATTAACTTTCCCTCAAGGCATCACGCAATGAACTGTATTGCAGCGAATAAGTGAAAAAAGCTTTCACATTCTAGTTTACTGGTTCAAACCCAGATATGGCAGCAGAACGGCTACATCAATATATGTTCACAAATTAATTGACACCCTTGGTGCAGCGGCATCTTGCAATTCAGGAGGTTTCTTTGCAGGCTGATCCCCTGCATGTTCAATCAGAAGCAAGCTTCACCAATCTCAGTGGAGCTTCCCCAACGTGGCGCCCTCCAGATGTGTTCAACTCCCATCCATCCTTGCCAGAAGAGCCTGTGGTCAGAGATGATGGGAGTTGTAGTCCAAAAACACTTGGAGGGCACCAAGTTGGGAAAGGCTGCTGTGGCATGATCCCAAATAATTTCTGAATGTGGCTGGAGGTTTTCCACGCTGCCCACGCCTACCTTTACCGGGACCCCTGGGCAGAGGGCTGTGCAAGCCACTTGCATTGATCTCTCTCAATCGAGCTTGGAAAAGAAAATTCATCTTTATGACTCGAACACCTGGCTGCATTTAATTTCTTACCATGCCAGGGTTTGCTTAAGCAAGCTCTTCATGATGGCACTTCTCCATCTGTAACACAGAGGTCCTTTATATGCAGCTCTTGATTGATCCAAGAAATTTAGTGAGCCTTTAAACCCCCCTTCCCCATCCGTGCACAGAAATAACTCACTCCAGGGATATTGACATTGCAGATTCCTCCTCCTCCTCATCCCCCAGAAGGGCAGAGTTAAGGTTATGAATGCATAAGATGGCACATTACTACTGGCTAGCTCAAACTATTCTTGTGGGAAAGGGACACAACAACAGTCTCTTCGCTCCTTGAACCACGGGAAGGAGGAGTTAGGGTTCAGAGCAGCAATCTGCATTTCATCAAGCTTCATTTCGAAAATGAGAAATGTCAATAGTTTTAACTCCTTCATTTATTTACATACGGCTTGGGGGTGGGGGGAGAGAAAGGTCACATTGCCCTCTGCAAAGCCTTATAACTGGATTGTCATTAGTAAACAATGGATTAAAAAAAGAGAGAGCAAGGGACTAGTTAATTCAGTGCTCGTTAAGCTGGCCACACAGAAAAACGCAACCCCAGACTCCAAATGGTTTTCTATTTTACCTCCGGCAACTGAAAGTGAACAACATGGAAATGGACAGATCACTCCCTAATTACCCTCTCCACAAGCTCCCTCTGAAGCATTTGGGAATTGGTCCCTATTACAGAAGGGCCATGGCTCAGCCAGCACTGTGTATACTTTGTATAGCCGCAGAAATTAAATTCCACACCAAGGTAATACAATTTGCAGCTTGAATAAGTGGTTTGAAGTAAAGCAGATTTTGCACCGTTTGTTCTGTTTCAAAGAGCCGCAGCAGTGGGGCAGAGCATTCCAGCTCTGTGCCCACCCCACCCACACCCAGTCTTGCTGAGTCTCCTTATAACAGGAGTGAGCCACTTGCAGTCCTCAAGGTGTGTTGGCCTACAACCCCCATCAGCCCTAGCCAACAAAGCCAGTGGTGAAGTTTCATGGAAGTTATAGGCCAAAACTTCAGGAGGGTCACAAGTTGTCCATGCCTGCCATAGATGGTTTCAAAGATTGCACCAGCACTAGGCAAGATTTGCATGGCAAGAAAGCTGAGAAGCCCAGGAAACTGAAGCCCATGCCCTATAAATGCTATCCTCAGGGAAGGAGGCCTCGCTGCATGGATGCTTCTCATGTTTATGAGGTAGATAAGTTTTGGGACCATCTCTCTAAACAGAAGCATTGGTTAGGGGGGGATGCTGACTATTTTAGGAGCAGATGTAGCATAGCGGACGAAGAACATGAGCTGCAAGACCCTAGATCAAATCCCAACAGCCACAGGCAAGCCAGACTCTTTCATCAACAATTTGGGCACAATCCTAGGAACATCAGAACGTGCCCTGGCCTGAATCAGACCATTGGTCCATCTAGCCCAGTATTGTCAGATCTTTTGTAGCCCTACTTGGAGATGCTGATGGAACTTGGGACCTTCTACATGCAAAGCATGCACTCCACCTCTGAGCTACTGCCCTCCTGGTTTAATTACAGGGCTCTAGTACAGATGACTGAGCAAGTATAAAGCCGTTACAAAACACACCAAAGCATTTCAGAGCCAATCCTTCCTTGAACAAGTGCACTGCACATGGAGAAGGGTGGGGGACACAGATCTTCCCCTCTCCCTATATATGTACCAGCATTCCAACTTCTCAGGGCATCGGAGGGATGTGCTTATCTCTCTTATCGCCATGTAGCCCTGATTCCTCATCCCTTGACCAAGCGGAACTTAGGGGGAGGACTGGATGAAGAAATGGAGATATGCATGGGGTTCCTGTGCTCCCAATGATGCTGGTATGGTACTTGCACACATGCCACTTTGAGGGGAGGAAGGGGGAGGAGAGAAGAATGGAGCTCAACTATGCCTTATAGCAGGGGAAGGCAAACTTTTGGGCTCATGGGCACATTTGGAAACGTGAGATACTGTCCTGAGCATAAAATGGCAGCCATGGGTGGGCATGGTTAGTCAACCAGAACAAGTAACCTGTCCAGAGGCAATCATGGGAAATCAAGATGGCCTCAATTAGACACTTCCACTTCACTCTGAATGACATTAAGAGTGTATTAAAATGTTTTTAAAATAAAAATTGGCAGTAGTAGGGTGTCTTGGGGGGAGCCAAGGGAGGTGTCATGGGGCACATTGTTGCCTATGAACACCCCACTGTCTACCCTTAAAAAGGGCCTCTGGAAATTATTATTTAACAACACCCTGCTTGTGACTTGCCCCAGCTCAACAGATTTGCCATTCTTGCTTAAGGCTGAAAATATCTAGCTCCGGGGCAAATTATTCTGAAACGTTTAGCACCCTGAACAAATGGGCTACACAGAAGCTAAGTTGGCATCTGTGGTTACTTGCCAGAGAAACCTCAGCCTGTCTTATTGCAGGAAGAGGTCACTGTTGACTTAAGTTTTTTTTAAGGTTGATTATTATTATTATTATTATTATTATTATTATTATTATTATTATTATTGCTGGGTTCTACAGGAGGGCCAAGCCCCATAGAGTCTGAATGTGCATTCCAGCGCAGCAAGTAGATTTGGTGGGAGGGAGGCTAGGCAGGGTGCACTAGGGCCTCACTGGCGCTACAGCAAACAGGTCACTCCCATCTTGTATGTGGCCGGCAAGCCACATGTGCACAAGCTGCAGAGTTGTTTGCCTGCGTTTCAGAGAAGGGTGGGCAGGAGGTACCAGGACGTGTGTAATTTGTAAAGATTCATGCTGCGACGTATCCGTGTGTGAGAGAGTGCGTGTATCTTCCTGAACTTTCATTCTCACATCCCCCCTCCACCCCCCCGCTGCTCTGAAATAGCATCTGGGATAAGGGGTCATGAATATTTCACAAGGATAATTACCTGACCTGGAAAGACTGAGCCCGCTGGAGTCTTGCTGGCAGATTTAATGGCACTTTCCTCCCATTTCACGGCTCAGCATGGCCTGCTCTGCAGCTCTGGCCTTAGCCTGCCCCCCTGCCAATTAACCCTAACCTCAGACCCATTCAACTCTCAGCCTAGCCCCCCCTTGACGTTACAGCCATATAGCTGCTTCTGTTGATCTGCTCTCTCCCGGCACACACACACACACACCCAACACCCCATCTTCTGTTCTTATCGTCCTCCTGCTCCTAAACCCCTTGGTGATATTCTGCCGGTCTATTTAACCCTTACTCCCTCTGCCAACAAGCACACGCACAGACATCGGCAGGCATATACTGCACCTGTGCTCTTCACATTTAACTCTGGCTACTAACAGGCTTCCGAATGCTAAAAATAACCCACTCTTCCAGCTCTAACTTCTTCTCTCTCTCTCTCTCCCTTATGTGAAGTTAAATTAAGAAAGCTGCCCTTCGACTAGAATGTGCATCCTCTCCTTGCCTTTTCACTCCTAAGAGATGCCCCTCTTTCCACATATTAAAATGATGCCCCCCCCCAGCACCCTCTGTTAGCATTTACCGTCCCTAGGGCAATATTAAAACAGGACAAACCTCAGAATTCGGGTGCCAGCCATCAAATCCACACCCTCCCTGAAGCCCAGAGATCTATCGAATTTTATTTTTGAAAGCATGGGATCTTTCCTATCTCTACAAAACATACTTGGGGCCCTTTTTGAAAACTAAACAACAAAACCACAAATCCAATGGTTGCAGAAAATAGAACATTTTCAGCTTTGGGATATTCTCCTATTGCCAAACACGATGGGGAGAAAGGGAAGAGACAAGCAGAGACATTGTATTTTTTAGCATATTGTGTTGCCAAAAGATGTCATGTTTTGGCAAATAATAAAAGGAATTAAGCAGAACAAGTCCTAAAAAATATATCTGTGTGAGTAATGCCAATGCAGAACATTTTCATTTAACATGCCATTTAAAGACCAAGTTTTTATCCACTGGAATTATCACTGACAAGCTTCTCTCTTTAGAATGGGGAGAATAAACCTGTATAAATGTGTGTATGACAAGGATCTTGCACAACAAGAAAATAAGAGCTCAGGAGGAGTATGTGAATACTGGTATTCTGTGCATCATATGCCCAGTGCTGGACTGGCAGGGGTCCTCCTTCAGTCCCGGGTAAGGCCATCTTCTGGGTGGTTGGAAAGAACTCTTGGACAGATCTGAAAATGAAACGTGTTCTCATTTAATGCTCTGACCCTTCCATATACCTATAGGAAGTCTTACAAGGACCTTCCCTCTTTACCTGCTTTTTCTTATGGTCCATACTGCCCATCCCAACCTTTCCCAACCTGAAGCCCTCCAGATATTTCAGACTACAACTCCCACCATTTCCAGCCATTGACCATGGTGGCAGGGTCTGATGGGAATTGAAGTCCAAAACATCTGGAGGGCACCAGGTTGCAGAAGGCTGGTTTATAAACTTTCAGAGGGGTACCATGTTTATTCTCTATGTTGCTAAACAACCAAGAAGCAAATGTATTATTACATAAGTTCTTATGGACTAGAGTCCACTTCATCAGATGCAACATCGGAATGCCATAATAAATGAGTTGGCTTTAAGTGGCTACAAGTCTTTAAATGCTTTTCCTGCCCTTAGTGTGTTTCTTCCAAACTGCCCTCCAACCAAACCTTACATAGCCCCTGATTTCTTTGTAGTGTAACCTCTTGTGCCACCCAGGCCCAATGCTTGGCAATCTACTTCCACTACAGCACTATTACCCCTATGGCTACTGTGGGTCTAGCCAGGCTACAACGAGAACAAGGAAAACAAGAGGTTTTAGGCAGCTGTTCCCCCCGCCCCTCCAGTAGCCTCCATCACCAGGTGCCAAGAGCTGCTGACACCATGTGTCCAATGAGGCCTTCAAGGAACATCATGTCCATGGAAGAGGGCAAATTAAAGTGCAGTGAAAGCTTTAGAACAGGGGTGGACCACCCTTTCCCCTTCCCCTGTCGATGGCCACATTCCCTCATGGGTCATCTGCCAAGAGCCACATGTTATAGGTGGGTGAGGCCAGAGGCAGAAGTGTGTGGGACAGTCCTCTTCTCTTTCTGCCACCCTTTTGCGCTCTCTCTCTCTCTCTCTTCATTCCATACAATGGGCTGCCAGGGAAGGGACAGAGGTCTGAACTTGACTGCATGGAGACAGCTTTTGAGATTTAGGCCAAGGGTTCGCAGGCAGCCCTAGGGCTGCGGGTTGCCCACCTCAGCTTTAGGAGAAAGGTGTTTCGATTGTTGTCCAATTTTACCACGGCAAACACTTTGGAGAACTTTTCCTTGAAAGGCAGTAAATAAACATTGCAAAAGAAACTATGTTACAGGCTGACAGGATGGAAATAGAGGCCATTCAGACCGAAGGTTGTAAAAAAACCAAAACAAAAAGCCTTTGTATATTTAGAACTGGCCTGGTTCCCAAACTACCACAGCCCATTCACTTGAGGTCACCTTCATCACATTACATCATTTAAGGATACACCTTTACAAAGAAGACATGTGAATGTGAGAAACACTTGTATCATAACGGTACACGTCAGGGAGCAAGGCTCAGCTAAGTTATTCCGCCGAGCGTACACTCTTCTGTGATAAACTCAGGTTACAGAACAGCATAAATGTGCCACGGCCGCAAACCCAGGAAGACCAGCTGCGATAATGGTATTTTGAGTAAGCCAAATAGCACGGATGATTGAAACCTTGATCTCTTTCAATGGCCAAATTGGTGGATGATGGGGTGAAGAGCTTCTCCAACAGGTATCAATAGAAGAATGTGTGTTGGGGGACAAGAAACCTCCGGCTGAGGAAGCAGCTAGCCTTCCCCAGTTGTCTTCCTGCCAGCTGGACACTGTGGGATTCTTTAAGCAGCTTTTCCCTCAAAATGGTTCTCTCTGCATATTCCAGTACTCATTTCCTTGAGTGACCGAGTCTACCAAGCCATACTAAAATAGTTTAATAGTTCTCCAACCAGCCACATTTTTTTTTAAAAAAGGGGGAGACATGGAGGCACCAGGGGAAAGACACTCCTGCAAAAATGAAGACCAGATGTTACAACCAAGGGCCAATTCACATGATTGTGTTTCATTGTGTGCTAACTGCGACCGCTGCCTAAAGATGTAAATCACAGAGCCGGAAGAGATCCATCTCCCTTCACCCCCTGCTGATGCAAGAAATCCACTGTTGCAGCATCCCTGATCAGTGACCATCCAGCCTCTGCCTAAAAACCTCTAGCGAAGAAGAGTCCGCCACCTTCCGACTTAGGTGCGTGAAATAACCAAGAGAGCAGCCTTTACCATCACGGAGGATCATCCTTGCCATGAAGAATAACTTAACCAGTAAAACCTTGTGCTTGGTTAACTATCACCTCAAGCAATTATGTGAATTGGTCCCCTGGTGTTACCACAAAAAACCAAAAATAAAATAAAAATAGATCAGATAATGGGGATAAGGGCCCAAGATTCCTGTTGTCTTCTCCAGCCCTGGAAGTGGACCACACTTCCCTTTTTAGATGAAGAATCCTGTCCTACTGGACAGAGCAGGGACTTGTGTGCATGGCAGGACACTGTCGAAAGAACAGAGGCTCTGAAATACAGTTTCTTGTCCATTCCATCTTTCCTTATCAGGCACAGAAGAGTTCCTTGCTCTCTCCAGGATATGGCAAACAGAGAAGGCCTCAGGAAGCAATAGTATTTTGGGAACATCTCTAACAGAAGAGTTATGCAACTCCCCAGAAAAAAAGGGGCAACATTGCCAAAGGTTCACAAAATAGGACAGATACCACCCAGAAAGTGGCTCTATTGATAAGTCTCACAATTGGCCAGGAAAGCAGCAGCAGCAACGGATCTAGTCTCCCTTTACCCCTGGGGTGAAGGTTAATCACTTTGGCCTCAGCTAAGTGCTGGGTGGGGATCCGTCCTGGCTTGGATCCCCCCAGTCTCAGTTCCCAAAGCCAATGAGCATCCAACAGAGCAGCCACCCCCACCCGCCGTGGTCAAAACCAGGAAGGTCCCAACAGCATCAATAGGTAAGGAAGGGGAAGCAGCAAGAAGCCGATTCTGATAGCTCCAGAGTCCAGGGTTGAACAGCCAGGTCCGGGGCACCCCTTTTTCAGCTGTCCTCCTTCATTGCCATAGCCCCCCCAATAGTCATCCTCTGTGGGTGGGTCATACTTGGGGCTGCGGATGTCATTGGCTGGTACGTCCCTATAGAAGGAGGAGGGATCAGCAGGAGGTGACCCTCCTAGGCCATAGAGGTGATTGGATGAGCCATTGGGGTGGGGGTGGGGGCGGGGAGGAGATGCTCCATTCTCCCACTCAGGGCGGCAGCCCCAGTCAAACCCAACTGGGTGGTGTTGGACCAGAGGGCAGCCCTGAAAAGCAGTTTCCCTTAAGTAACGCATGTCGCGGCCCTTGCGCTCAGCAGGGGATGCACACAGGACATCCGAGACGGAGACGCGCGTGCGCTGGAACCAGCCCCAGAGGGAGCGGGCGCGGCAGTCGCAGGCCCACGGGTTGTTGTTGAGGCGCAGGAACTCCAGGGAAGGCAATTCTGAGAGTGTTTCCCCAGAGAGGGTGGTCAGGCTGTTATTGAACAAGTATAGGATGGTGAGCTTGCCCAGGTCGCGGAAAGCCCACGTCGGGACGGTCTGCAGGCGATTCCGGTGCAGCAACAGGCGGTCTAATCCAGACAGGCCCCGGAAGACATTCTCGGAGAGCTGCCAAATCTTGTTGCCATGCAGGAAAAGGTGGCTCAGGTTAGCCAAGTCCACGAAAAGGTCATCCTGGGAGATTGAGGGAGAAGGACAAGCTATGAAGACCACCCCAAGAGGCCTCTGCTTCACAAGGAGCATTTTAACCTGGCTACAGAGACCTTAATTCGAGGGTAGGCAATGTAGTGCCTATGGGCCCCAATGCAGCCCCCACCTCCCGGAGTCCTTTCTTGGTGACTGCCAAGGTGCCCTCACCCTCGCAATTTTATAAAAAAGTTAACCCATTTTAACTTGCTGTTGAACTAGGTTTCTGTCGGTGCTGAAAACACTGGGTTCAAAGAAGTTGCTTAGACCCCATTCTTGCCTTCTCCTCAGTCTTTTGCCTTGCCTCCCATGGCAGCCATTTTGTGGGGATGCTCACAGTTTCTCAAATCGCCAAATGTGTCCATGGCCCAAAAAGCTTAGCTACCCCTGCCTCAACTCATTACTCCCCACATCCCTGGCATTTCCACCTCTCTCTCTCTCTCTCTCTCTCTCTCTCTCTCTCTCTCTCACACACACACACACACACACACACACACACACACACCCCTGCTCTTTCTGCAGGAATGTACCCCTGGGTGTAAACCCAGAGGTTATTGTTCAGCTGACTCCTGCTTTGGACGTCTCGCACTGCAAGAGCGTAGCTCACTCCTTTCCTACTCATTGAACGTTGTCCTTCCCCCACCCCCCTCCACTAAGGATGTGGCTTGAAGCACTGAGGCATGATCTGCAAATGCATTTTTACTGCTGCAGGCCAGGCTGCAGTTTCCCTACTCTTAAGCCACAGGGCCCAGGGGCGGATAGGCATGTGGTTTTTAAGTGAGTCGCTGGCAGGGCACTGAGCATCTGCCTTTAGGGGAGAACCAGCATGCGGGGGAGGGCTGAGTGCCACACTGGTTCTTTGCCAGTCTCCAGATATAGGGTGGAGGGGCCTCAATTTGCCCCCTCAAGAGTCCACTCACATGCTAAACCATCTATTTTGAGGCCCATTGTCAACACTCACTCCGCCGCCCCCTTCATCTGCCAAGTGAGGTGACCACCCACCCATCCTCAGCATTCACTCAAAATTTGGAGCCATATTTCTTCCTCCACCCTCACTGGCCATTTTTTCCTCCTTCCCAGGCTCTGCAACCCCCACCATGTAACAGCCACATAAACTTTTCTTGGTTTATGATGAGAGCACATTTTCAAAAGGGCCAAAGGTCCACAAATGGAAAGAATTCTACCCAGAGGATGACCCAAAGAGAAAGGGAACCCTACACTCGAGGTCTTCAAAATGCAGCTGGACAGCCATCTGTCAGGGATGCTTTAAGATGGATTCCTGCATTGAGCAGGGGGTTGGACTCGATGGCCTTATAGTATTAGGGTGACCATATGAAAAGGAGGACAGGGCTCCTGCATCTTTAACAGTTGTATTGAAAAGGGAATTTCAGCAGGTGTCATTTGTATATATGGAGAACCTGGTGAAATTCCCTCTTCATCACAACAGTTAAAGCTGCAGGTGCCCTGCCTTCTTTTGAATATGGTCACTCTAGTATAGCTCCTGCGTTTTAACTATTGCGATGAAGAAGGAATTTCACCGGTTCTCCATATATACAAATGACACCTGCTGAAATTTCCTTTTCTATGCAACTGTTAAAGATACAGGAGCCCTGTCCTCCTTTTCATATGGTCACCCTAGGCCCCTTCCAACTCTACTCTTCTATGATTCTATTTCACCACCCTCCTACAAAGCAGCTCTCTCTATAGCAGGGATGAGAAATCTTTCAGCCTGAAGTCCGAATTCAGGTTCGGAGAAGCTCTTGAGAGGCCCATTCCAGTGGGAGGCAGGGCCAATGGCAAAAGGGAGCGAGGCCCAAACACCAAAAAACACCAGCAGACTGAAGCTTAATGCTCTTACTACAAGCCATTAAGCCTTAAGATGCATTTCAGCCTTTTAGGACTGGGGCGGGGGAACTGTGCAAAAGATGGGAAAACTCCAAGCAAACTGGTGGGGTGAAAGAGGGTCGGGCAAGAGGAAAGGGGGCGTGGCCATCTGGAGAACCCTGAAGGGCTGGATTAGGACCCCAGGAGGGCCAGATGGGGCCCGCGGGCCTGAGGTTCCCCACCCTGCTCTAGAGGCCAGCGGAAATGGCCCATGCCCTAGGCTGAACCAGAACTGGTGGTTTGCTCACCTGCAGGCAAAGCAGGTTGTTCTCCTGAAGATAGAGGTATTGGAGGCTGAAGAGGTTGCGGAAGATGGTGTTTGGGAGGCTGCTAAGCTGGCAGCGGTAAAGGTGCAGAGACTGCAGCCGTTCCAGCCCCCGGAACGTCTCTGGGTCAAGAGTGCGCAGGTTGTGGTTGTCTCCAAGGTCCAGCTCCTCGAGAGCTTGGAGGTGGCGGAAGGTGCCCGGGTGGATGGAGGAGATGTTGTTGGAGTAGAGGCAGAGGGTGGTGAGGCTGGGCCCAAACATCCCAGCGCGCAGGGTCCCAATCAGATTGTTTTGCAGGAAGAGGCGCTGTGCATTGGGCGGCAGGATCCGTGGCACCGAGGAGAAGTTGTTGGCCTGGCAGCTGACGGTGGGTGGAGAAAAGTAGCAGGTGCAAAGCATGGGGCACATGGGCGCACCCAGAGGCACAGCTAGCAGGAGGAGGAACGTGGGAGCCAAGCCTGGAAGGGAAGAAGAGGGAATGAGCCCCTTCACTCACTGAGCTCCTGCTTACGTGGCATACTCCAGCACAGGCTGCTCTAGCACTACACTCCTAAAACACACACACACTCACCAGTACGTGGGCTACTTCAAAACAGCTATATTATTATTACCCGGCCATTACTCTTACCACTGCATCAAGGAGAAGAATTCCATCTTGCAGGATCTACCTTTTCTTTTTCTTTTTTAAAACCCTGAGATTCACCAACTGGAGACTGCTACAAAAGACAGAATCTAAGTCCATGCATTGGTTTTGATTGAATTCTACATTGAAATGCAGTTCACAGCCCTTCCACACAAAAATCCATTCCTGGTTACCCCAAGCTTTCTTCATTTCAACAGTAAACTTTAGGGCAAAGAGAGGGGGTATTTTGTTGTTTCTATTGTCAAACAATCAAAAGTCAGAAATCTTTGCCAATCCCGAGATCTATTAGTAGATCCCATTCTGCCTTTTGCCGCCCCCCACTGCACCACACTCTCTTTAGTACTGCCCACTGAGCACAAACCACCTGCTATTAAAAAGGCTTAAATAAACAAATGCCAGAAGATTTAAGACCCACAGCATTATATCCTTGATTGGTTACCTGTTGTTGTTGTTGTTATTATTATTATTATTATTAACCTATCATCATCATCTTTGATAGGTATATTTACCAGCTCTTGTTCTTTCCTTGAGAACTGACTATTTACTCTGATGTAAATTTTAGAAAGCCCAAAGCCTCCCACTTTGCAAGAGCTGAGATGCGAACAGAAAAATCCTGTATCGTGTGACTTCCAAAGTCACCCAAGTTGGCAACTCTGCCAAGGCATAATCCCACATGAGAAGGCCAGCATACGTGTGTGTGTTTGTGTGTGTGCTTCCCTAGGCAAGCGAGCGTTGATTTTCACCATGTGCGGAGGGGCACAGATGGTTTCACGTGAGCACTCCGCTGCGCACGTGCACGGCTCCCAACCTCTGTCTGTATGTGTGTAGGTGGCGTGACGTGGTAAACGAGTAACACAAGCTGCTGATGCCGTTTCAGGAGTTCACACTACCTCCACTCGGGCCCTACGCTCCCTTCCCACTCCCTCCATCCTCCATCCTGCTGGTGACAAGTGCCACGCAGAAGCAGAAGTCCTTCAAGCCGCCTCTACCATACCTCTCACAGAGTGGGACAAATACAGCCTCCTCCCATTTTCCTTCAGCAAGGCGCACATCACATTCCCCTTACCAGGGGAGGCTGATGGCTCTGACGTCAGTGGGGCTGTAAATCTGCTCTGGGTTTCAGTCAGAACTCGAAAGGAGCGATTCAAAGTGCTCAACCCAATCCCTCCACATAGGTTCAGCACCTGGGACAACTCCTTTAGAGTTCTGGCTGCTTCTGACTAAAACCCAGAGAGGATTCACAGCCCCACGGACATCAGAGCCACCAGCCTCCACTGCCCCTTGGTACAGCCACTGTCTGGGGTCTCACACGAAGTTCAGTTTTGGCTGGAATGCAACAGGGTTGTGGCTGCTCAGAACAGCATTTGATCTTTTAAAAAAGCATTCTGGGCTTCTCATCGGGACGTTTCCCCTGGAACCGGAGGCCTCGGCCCTCCCCTTTCTGCGGACTGCATGCGATTTGAAATGGGAAACAGGCAGAGGGAAGCTGGAGCGAGTTTCACTCCACAGGTCAGCAGCCTCAATCTGCGTCTCCTTCCAGGCACGTCCCTGCCCTCCTCTGTCCCCTTCCTTTGCCATAAGATTACCAGCCGAAGTCTTGCACTGACCCAGTTAGACAGAGCAAGTCTTCCTCCGCGCCGTCTGCAAGGGGGTGGGCGAGGTGGCCCAGCCGTCACCGGGGCAGGGGGAATCAGGCCAGCTGATCACAGCCGCCAAGGGGAGAGCGGAGGGCTCGCTGCCTTGCAGCCACCACGGGATCCCATTTCCAACACCGTGAAACAGGGAAGGAAATCCAGCTCTACCTGTCTCTCCTCACCGCCCTGCTATAATAAACCCCCCTTCCTCCCCAAGCCTTGGGTGGGGCGAAAGGAAGCCGGTGTTCCTGGCCATCAGCAATGACCATTTCCTCCCGTAATGGTAGGCCGATTGTCCCCTCAAGGGAAAACGGGGGGGGGGGGGAAGAGAAAAGCCTCTATCTTGAGCTGGGAGGGCGGAGGGAGCTGCAGCTTGCTCATGTTGACTGCTTCTGTCTCTGGACTCTTCGCTGGTGCGGTGGAACGGCTGTAACCCAAGGAGTCTCATCCATAATTCAGGCCTGTGGCTTTCGCTGGAGCTTGGGCAGAGAAAGAGGAGAGGGGAGGGGACTGGAAGCTGCTCCTCTCTCCCCATAAAAGCCCTCTGGCCTCTCTGCATCATCTTGGGGGAAGGGAGCTTGCAGGCAAGTTGGAGATACTGCTGACTCCCCCCACCCCCCACCCACCGCGCAACACTTTCGTACCAAATTACTTCTCAAGCCCACCACCCTGTCCATTCCCCAATAAATCCAGGGGCCGTGCTCAGCCACCTGCATCTTCCCACTATCCCCCCCCCCCCCAAAAAAAATTCTCAGTGTCCTGCAGGAAAAGCTTTACTGGGTTTTTCTCAGTGAAAGTCAAGAAATGGCTCACTCATAATTTTCAAGCTGAAAATGTCAAAGTAGACCGAGCACATTGTACTATGCTGAAAAAACTACTTTCCTGCCCCCTTCCTAATACACGACGCAAAGGACGCCCCCGGTTCCCCCGCTGGGGCACTGATCATTTGTACCCTGTAATCCCCACCCAAACCTATATGAGTTAAGGCATTTCCCCTCTAAACTGCTTCTTCAGAGATTAAAACCTTTGA
The DNA here is from genome assembly GCF_023053635.1 of Elgaria multicarinata webbii. Classification (NCBI taxonomy): domain Eukaryota; kingdom Metazoa; phylum Chordata; class Lepidosauria; order Squamata; family Anguidae; genus Elgaria; species Elgaria multicarinata. Next base: position 79,431,111 of record NC_086172.1, on the reverse strand, counting down.
TCTTTCCCTCAGAAGCAAACTTCCCTGGACGTTCATTAACCTTGCCAGATCATTCAAGTTTGTATGCCTATTAGCACAAGCCCCTCAGCGTCCTCCAGCTTTTCACCAGAGCTATGATGAATTACCACTCCCTTGGGAAGGCAGCAGTAACAACTCAACCCATGATGGGGAGGGAGGGAGGGAGAGAGCAGCAGCAGCAGGCCAAGGCAGAGGTGCTGCCTTTGGGAGTGGAAGAGGTGTTGCCCCCCTTCCAGGTGTTCATCATCCAAGGAATGCGTATATGAGTGCCTCTTCTTTGATTATATGGGAGGCAAAAAGGAAGTCAGTGGGTGGGACATCCTGGCAGATAGACCCAACCCTCAAGAAGTGAGGGAGTTATGGGGGAAATCTGCTAGGGGTGAGTGGGTGGGTTGGCTGGTGTGCTTGTGTGTGTGTGTGGGGGGGGGATAGGGCACATGGGCTTCTCTCAACAAGGCATCTTAGGGGCAGCACAACCCCAGACTTGTCTGCCATCAGATCCAGGGCTGTGGCCTTGGCATACCAGGGAAAGTTGGGAAGTGAGTAAAGCTGCTATCCACCCCCCATCCCCGAAGACCATGACTAGGGACCTATCCAACAGATCAATAGCTAGATAGGCTCCTTTCATAAACTAAGAGGTAGGAGCAAAAATCAACCCCACAAGATGGGCTTCCACAACCAAGAGGAAGAAATACGTATGTTTTGAGTCCCTACAAAAAAGATTTTTCTTGGCTTTTTAAGGGCACCCATCACCTCCTAGTTCCGCCCCACCTCGGACACTTCCAAGTAGAAATGCATGCATCAGATTCCTCTGCTCTTGACAGAGCATTTTGCCAAACATCAGGGCATGGTATTGACTTGGACTACTGCAAGGGAGAAAGACTTGCCTCCTCTCCCCTTGGGCTAATTAACCTGGCTTTAAAGGCTTCTTTCACTGCCAGCTGTTGGCTTTGCCTTCGTCCGCCAGGAAAAAAAGAAGTATTTTTGGTGTCATAAGCTTTCATCCTGAAAAAGCTGACTGTATTTAAAGGGCTTCAATATGTTTTGATCACTTTGTTAGCATTTCTAACCTCCAACCTGTGAACTCGTCATTCCTGCAGCTCTGCCCAGCTATTTCCCCAGAGTTCTTTTAAATCTGTTGATGCCAGATCAGGGTGCAATATATGCCACTGGCAGTATTGTTGGTGATTCATTAATAAGGCTCCCTCCCTACCCCAACTCAGTCTTAACACTAGAACGTTCTTCTACAACGGAGGAATAACATTCTTGCTACTGCACTCGTAACTCTTACTTGATTCTGACCCTACAGCCTTTCCATAGACTCCACAATGACAGGTTGCTGAGCCAGGGCCTGCTCACTCCCCCCACAGCAAGGGGAACTATCTGACCCTCCTGTTGCCACATGCAAAAAAAGTGGTGCAAATGGAGTGGTAACAGGGTCCCTTGGGAGGTGCAAGTCAGAGCTTTGGCCCTCCACCACGATTCCATCATCAGAGACACACCTCACCATAGGAATCTATCTAATTGCGATCCAAAGGTGTACAGACCTGTGTTCTGGCTTTGAAGAGTGCCTGGAACACTCCAGGTTTCTCAGCATCCTGGTCAGGGATAGAACCTGCCTAGCAGGTACAGAGGGTGAACTCCCACCATGCCAGCTGGGGATAGTGGGAACTGTAGTCCAACACATGGAGGGCCTGTGTGTGTGTGTGTGCGCGCGCACGCATCTTTCAACACAAACAATGGCAGAAAGCATTACTTTGCTACTAAGGCAGACCACACACAACTCCTACTCTTAAATCTGGGGAGCCCTGACGGGCATTGAAACAAAAGTGGCAACTCCGTGGTGGGTAGTGTGTATGTGTGTGTGTGTGTGTGTGTGTGTGTGTGTGTAGGCAGCATCCTTGGGAGGGGGCCTGAAGTAGCAGGTCTGACGTGGCTGGTGACGCGGATTAAGCCCAACACAACACAATTCCTCTTTCGTCCATAATTCAACACCCCTCAAACAAGCAGCTGCCTGTTGTTGCGTAACCCATTGGGGGCCAGGCTATAAATGGCAACAGGCAGCGTGGAGCAGAAAGCCATCGGCTTGCCTCCAATCCAGCGAGGCACGGCCCCAGCAGCAGCCTGGCTTGCCACATCTGAACTCCGGCCTGGGCTCCTGATCCTGAACCCCACAGGCCCTGCATCTGTCCAGCAGGAGGCTGCCAAGGAAACTGCCCCCACTTGCCATGCCTTGGATCTGGCCTCCATCGCCGACAGCACAGCACACAGCCGCTGTCCTTTATGCATTCAGAGCTGCTGAGCATCCCCAATCAAGAGACAGAAACACATCCCAGTCCCCCCTCCCCTCCCGTGGCACGATCCATCACCTTGGATAGTCAATCTTGCACAGTTCTGCCAATAAGTGGCGCTTCCTTCCAACTTCGGGTATAGGCATTTAGTGGAGAGAATGGGCTTGGCTGACCTGGAGGGGAAAGAGCTTGAACCCTTTCTACGCCTACACACAGGTCAACCTCTGCCTCTCTGCAATCAGTTCTCTGGTGCCCCTAGAAGTTACACGTGCTCTTTTCTTTTCTCCCTCCACGGAGAGAGGAAACAATATCTGGGTGGCTTTTGGAACCATCTGAAGCAGGCGAGTTGTCAAACAAAACCTTGGGCTGAGCATCCCAGGTGTTGTTGTTGTTGTTGGTGTGTGTGTGTGTGTGTGTGTGTGTGAAGGATCGTCCTCCTCGCTCTGCCCTGCCTTCCGCCTCGTCTTGCTCCAGAGAGGCGATCCAGCGCTCCTGCCACGGCCGTGAAGAAACCTAGGATCGGGGAGCAGCAGTTATTTCTGAACCATTAGATCCAGAACGGCTCCAAGCAGACGCCCATCCGCTGGAGTCCACGTGAACCTCATAGCGCCTTTGGGAGATCTATCCGCCTCAAGGTCGCTATGGGGCGAGGATGGGAAGGCACCGGCATGGGCATGTATGGTGTGTGTGGGGGGGGGGGGGCGGGGAGCGAGGATATTCCCCCGAGAGGCGTCCCGTGATCTCAAAGGGGGCATCTCCGAGGGACAAGGAAGGGATTGACTTCTTTCGCTTTCCAAACTCGCATCACCAGCCTGTCCAGGCATCTGCCCGCCGCTGCTTCTCTCCTTTGACCCGCTCACAAGCGAGGTCCCGCCGACCTCTCCCCCTCCCGCGCTCTCTCCCCCGTCCCCAATCTTCGCCCCCCCCAAACCAGCAGCACACGCCAATCTAGACACCCCGAAAAAGGATCAGAGGTGTGGGGCGGAGGATCCTCGCTTACCGTACAGGGTGGGTCCCAGACGGAGCAGCATGGTGCCAGGCAGACTTGGTGGAGGGGCGGTAGAAAAGACGAAAGGAAGGGAGGACAAATTTCAGGAGAAGGGGGGAAGAGGAGGAGGGGGAGGAGGAGAGGGCACGAAGGGGAGCGATGACTCGCAAAGTCCTCCTCGCTGAGCAGCTAAACCACTCCGATGCCAGGACTCCCTAGCGAGGCTCCTGCCGGACAGGGCGCAGCGCAGCCAGGCGGCGCAGGACGAGTCCTTGCGAGTGCGGGTGCCGCCCGCGGGGGCTCATGGCCGGCCGTGGACTCGCCCGCCCGCCTCCTTCGCCCCGCACTACCCTCCGCTCCGCCGGCGAGAGCGGCCGGACGGAGGCTTCATCTTCCCGGGGGAGTCGCCAGGACGCATCTGGTCCGCTCCGCTCCGCTCCGCGCGCGCCGCCACGGCACAGCCAGCGCCACTCCGAGAAAGGGAGCGAAGGCGGCCGGGCGGCGGCGCCTTATTCCCAGGGCCAGCCTGGGCTCCGCCCCCCCGCTGCCGCTTTAACCCTTTCCGGGACGGGAGGGTCCGCCCTGGCCACTCCCGAGCCGGCCGCCCTCGCCCGGCCGCCCGCTCCGCAGCCCCGGCGCGCTCCCACGCCCTCCCCCGGCCACGCCCACGTGCCTCGCCCCACCCTGGAGGCGTCATCGCGTCTGGACCCGGGGTGTGTGTGCGTGTGCGTGTGTGTGTGGAGGCGGAACCCAGCGCCCTCGCCCAGAAAAGAGGTGGGTCGCTTGCGAACGCCGCCGCCTGCGAAGACTTCGCAGTCCCCATTTATTATTCATCCGGATTAATTCCCCATTTCACACTGACAGTCGCATGCCTCTGCTCGATTCTCCGCGTATTCGTCTGAAGTAAGGCCCATCGAGACCTAAAGCCGCAAGCCGATGCACACTTAGGGCCAGGACCCATTCAACTCAATGGGACGGACTTGCGAAGTGAATGCATGGCTGATTAAAGAAAGTTAAGTGCTCACCAACACGCGTTAGGAAATCAGAGCATAGCCCCTCCCCAAGACACCTGTTTCGCTGCACACCTTTCCCCAAACTCCAGACTCCTGCATGGGGCGGGGCCAGCTTTGCCTGACAGCAACTGGGGTAGCAAGCTCCTTGTTGGGGGGGGCGGGGCGGGCTTGCCACCCCCGTCCCCTCCCACCCCCGGCGCCGCCACGGAGGAGCAGAAGTTTAAAATAGGCAAGACCTTCAAATGGACTTGTATGTAGCTAGTGCCTTTTGGGAAGGGGTTCAGGGAGGAAGTGAGTATAGGAGGCGTGCTCAGTGGAGACTGGTGGCTGTGAATCCATTCTGGGTTTCAGTCAGAACCAGCCAAAACTTTAAAGGAGCTTTCCAAACTACTAAATATATTTGGGGGGGGGGCGTTCAGCACCCTAGATAGCTCCTTTAAAGCTCTGACTTTAAAGCAACCCAAGATGGATTCACAACCCCACCGAAATTGGAGCAGCCACCAGCTTCCACTGGTAGTGCCTGGCGAATAATAATAACATCTCTGGGATGCTCGAGAGCAGAGGACCGGGCTTTCAAGAAAGCACGAGGACCCGAGTTCCTCCGCGGGGAGAAGTTTCCCGCTTCTTCCCTCCTCTTGCGATCCTTGTGATTGGCTCTTGTTGGTCCCGCAGTACAGCAAAAAGTATTTTTAGGGATGGAATCTGGTTTCGTAATCAGTGGAAGATGATTCCGAAGTGTTTTGAGCAGCTCGACAGCGGTGTGATTAGAGGGGAGGGGGAAGAACTGGAGTAGCAACATCTGCTCTCCCAAATCGAAATAGCTGATGAGCAGCGACCCTTTTCAAAGGCACTAGTCACCAATCCTCCCCGCAGTGTGCGCACATTAGCGGGAGAGAATCGGGGCAGAGGGAAACCGAAGTGGCTCAAACCCAGGGCACTGAATGCGCAAAAGCTTTCGATGAATGTAGTGCTTTACACCGAAGGGGCCACCAGTGTTGCACCCAAAACCGATTCCTCCTGACCATTCGCGTGGTTTGGAGGGCGCAGCAACACACCGGGCGATACATTCTTTGACCCTCTCACCCACCTACTTGCTTTCCAGCTCAGGGCGAGCTTTCGCAGCGAAGGCCTACCTCCAACCACCGGCGTCTGCCGCGCAGGCCTACCAAGTCTACTCGCAAGTAAGCATAGGTGCGTTTAGGATTGCATTCTTATTCATTCTTTTATTTATAGAAACGTCTATCCCGCTATGTCTATAGAAACTCCCAAAGCGGTTTATCTGCACAGGCAGGTGAAAGAACACACGCACGCGCGCGCCTCTCCTGGGATCTACTCAAGAAGGTCTTGCCTCTCCAAAATGAGAAAAGCCTCATCAAGATGAAGGAACGGGGTGCTTGTCGTTATGACGGGCTGCAGCTTGAACTTGGATCTGGCCAGGATCTCTTGGGTGGGCGGCGGCTTCTTCTTCTTCTTCTTCTTCTTCTTCTTCTTCTTCTTCTTCTTCTTCTTCTTCTTCTTCTTCTTCTTCTTCTTCTTCGAGGCAGGTGCAGGGCGCCTCAGAGCCGTGCCAGCCCTTCCTCCACCGGGATTTTGAGATGCATTGGCTGGAGTGGTATCAGGGCTACCCAGGATTAGTCAAAGCCCACAGCCACGTCTTGCCTCCACCTCAAGGCTGTCTCCAAATCATACGAAAGCCAAAGCCAGCCATGTTGGTCCTGAGAAAAATCCCAAGGTCCATAGAGTGCAGCCTTCCCCAGCCTGGTGCCCTCCAGATATTTTGGACTGCAACGTGGCCATGCTGGCTAGGAATTATGGGCGTTGCTGTCCAAGACATCTGGAGGGCACCAAGTTGGGGAAGGCTGATATGGTGGATCCTATTCATTTCCCACACCTGCTTTTTGTAACTTCTTGCCTGATGATGTGATCTGGAGGCCTCGAATGCCTGCACGTTTTTGGTGGGTTTTGAGTTGGCCTAATAAAGGTGCTACACCAGTGGAGGCTGCTGGCTCTGATTTCAGTGGGGCTGTGAATCCTCTCTGGGTTTCAGTCAGAACCAGCCAGAAGTCTAAAGGAGCTAACCAAAGTGCTGACCCCCTACCCCCCAAATGGGTTCAGTACTTGGGATAATTCCTTTAAAATTCAGAGTGACACCCAGGGTGGATTCACAACCTCACTGAAATCGATGCTACCAGCCTCCACTGTGTTCCACTTCTATGGGTTTGGGAATTGTCTGGTCGACACTCCAGAATGTGGCAGAACCTGGAGAACAACTAGGAACCTACGTGTGATGCAGAACCTACAATTATTTACAAACACACATCTCTGCCAGGGTGGTTCTGTTTCCCACTATAAGAATCTTCATTGAGTCTCCTCTGCTTCTGACCCAAGCAAGCTGGGTTAGTCTTCATTAGGAATGTTTCCCATGGAATTTATTCGGACATGTCAGAAGATGGAGGAAGCAAAGTCCAGGATAAAGACATTGAGCTGAGTGGAGGGACTGAGCCCAGTCTACTTGCCCCCTCACCCCCCAAAACCAGCTAGGTTTCTTCCTCAACCCCCCTCCACATCCATGAATGATGGCTAGTGAAAGAGGACAACCTGGAAGAAAGCTGGGCCTCAGCAAGCAACCCAGTGGAGGCTGATTGCTCCGATTTCGTTGGGGCTGTGAATCCATTCAAGGTTTCAATCAGAATCAGCCAGAACTCTAAATGTGCTATCCAAAGTGCTTAACCCCAATCCAAACTGGGGTCATCACCTCGGATAGCTCCTTTAGAGTTCTGGCTGGTTCTGATTGAAACCCGAAATGGATTCACAGCTCCAACGAAACCGACCAGCCTCCAGTGAAGCAAACTCAAGACAAGCCGCAGGGAGGGAAGGTAGAAAAGCAACAGCAGCAGCAGCAGCAGCCCGTGTAAATGACAACCTGGAATAGGCGCCAGCTGGTCGAAGCACTGCCAGAGACTCCCCTGCCAATAATCGCTGCTCTCCCAAGGAAAGGAAGCAGCAGCTACTGGCAGAGCGCTCGCTGCCGCCTCTCTCTCCATTATTAATCGCTCGCTCCTTCTCTCTCTCTCCGGGCCACTTCATCCTTCAGTACCCACGCGAGGAGTGGGGGAGGGGGAAGGGCAAACGGGGTGCGTTTAGGATTCTACCTTCACAGGTCTTGGTCCATTCCTAGCCAAGCCAGATCACTGCCTACCACAATGGAAGCTGGGGGGTTCGATTTGGGGACGGGCTGTGAGTCCATTCTGGGTTTCAGTCAGAACAGGCCAGACGGCTAAAGGAGCTATCCAAGGTGCTGAATCAAGAAAATGAAACAAATGGAAGAACCTTCTGGGATCAGCACCTTGGATAGCTCCTTTAGAGTTCCGGCTGGCTCTCACTGAAACCCAAAATAGATTCACACACACACACCAAATCGAAGCCACTACCCTTCACTGGCCTGTCTCAAAGCTGAAACGGGCTTTAGTGGGTCCTGGGGGGATGCGTGTGGCCTCTTAGGAGGGCTGGGGGTGGGATCCGTGTGCCCTGAACCTAGGCGAGCTGAGCTGGGGAAAAATCCTATTATGAATGCAGCGAGGTTTACTTCCACTGGAGGCTGGTGGCTCCAATGTCGGTGGGGTTGTGAATACTGGCTGGGTTTCAATCAGAACTTTAAAGGAGCTATCCAAGGTGCTGAACTCACACACCCCACAGGACCAACACCTTGGATAGCTCTTTTAGAGTTCTGAATGAAACCCAGAGCAGTTTCACAGCCCCATTGACATCAGACCTCTCAGCCTCCACTCTTACTTCCAGAGAACGTACGGAAGGATCGGGCTGAAAGCACGACTGCTTGGAAGCCCCTGGTGGCTGGTTCAAATATCCAAGCAGCCAAGCCCCCTCTAGCTCAGCCTTCCTCAATCTGGTGCCCTCAGATGTTTTGGACTACAAGTCCCAGCATTCCTGGCCGTCAGTCATGATGGCTGGGGCTGATGGGACTTTAAGGCCAAAACACCTGGAAGCCACCTACTTAAGGAAGCTGGTTTCACATCTGCTGCAGCTACAATAGCGATGTGTGTGTGTATGTGACTAATAATTCTGAACAAACTCGCATGGTTGATGTAGGTAGAAGATGTTCGTGAAGTGCTCTGAACGCCCTAAGGCCCCCCTTTTAAGGCTAATAAGGAGCTAGGCCTCCTCGAGAAAGCAGCTACTCCGAGGTAATACAAGAAGCAGGTGTAAAATGGGATGTAAATCCCCCCCCCCAATCTTTACATTTCTGGAAAGACAACAACCCGACCAGAAGTCAATCTGGGTCCCTCGGGGTAAAGTAGATGTGTTTAGGCCCACCCTTTGACAGTAATGCAGTCCATTCCCATGCATATTTACTCAGAAGTCAGTCTCATTAAATTAATTGGGTCTTACTCCCATGTAAAGCATGCATTGGATCACACCCTCCTGATCAAGGTTATATCGCACAATTACAACATCTGGAACCGTTGCACTCCAAGTGTAGCCATCCGTCACCCGTCATTGACGGCTCAGTTGTGTGATGCGTACACCACACGGATTTAAAAATGGAATATATATTTATGGGGTGGATTTTTTTTTTTATTTGGTTCTGAAGACTGAAGATTTGCGGGTTCGATCAATTTTGGTTACCAAAGCCTGGGCAAGCAAAACAAACAAACTAAAAACACACACACCACAGTCAAAATTTTCATAGACTTGAAATACTGGCAAAAGCTGGAACATTTTAGGATTTACAAAAATGCTATCTTATGACCAAAAATCAACCCACGTTGAACAGCTTTAGTTATTATAACTTGGAACATGCCAATTTTTATTTTATTTTTTAAAAATCGAGTGACAGAATGTACACGCAGGATCTTCTTAATCTGCATTAAGTAATGCGAGCCAGAGCCGTCGGTGTAAATGACCTCATCTTGCAATGTCGTGGGAGTGGGCCGCGACGGTCGTTTAGAGGGAGGTGCGCCTCTGATTGGCATGGCTACGGAGGAGGGGGCCCGTCTGGGGCCCCGTGGAGGGCGTGTGCGCGCGAGGGAAAGTGGGTGACGGGAAAGGCGACCGCTTCCAAGACCCAGTCGAGCAGTGTCGGCGAGGAGCTCTCGAGAGCTGGGAGGGGGGGGGGCTCTTCGGAACAATCTGGCACCGAGTTTGTTTGCCTCGCTGCCTCCGGAGTGAAATATCACAAGATGGAGAGACAGACGGTGAGGGTGCAGGTGGGCGGTGGCGGGCGGTAGCTCAGGCTGACTCAGGGGGGGTGGGGCGTCATCCGCTTGGCTGGCCATGTGCGGCTCGCTTCGGGAGGGGAGGATCGCTCCCAGGATGCACTGGGGCCAAGCAAGCATTGGCTCTTGCCACCATGAGCCAGGCTTCCTTCCCCTCCTCTTCCATGCTCTCTCTCCCTCCCCCCACCCGCTTTTTACTCCAGATCTCTAGTTCCTCATCGACTTTCTCTCAAGTCATCTGCCCGTGTAACCGCTCCACAAGCCTCTCCCCGTTTCCATTGGGTTAATGGCCTCCTCCTTTTCTGCGCTCCTCTCCCGCCCCACAGATGAGGTTGGCTTCTTGTTTCTGACCTGTCCATCACAATGGATGGATTCAGTTCCCTTTGAAGGCCACAATCCACAAGAAAGAAGGGTTGCTTTGCTGGATCAGGCCATTCCGCACCCTTCCTCCAAGGCTGGCCTGTCAGATGCTTCCTGGAGGCTGGAAAGGAAGACATGATCCCAGTGGAGGCTCGTAGCTCCGATTTCAGTGGTGTGTATATCCATTCCGGGATACGGTCAGAACCAGCCAGAGTTCCAAAGGAGCTGTCCAAGATATCGTCAAAATAGCTTCAGCACTTTGGATAGCATCTTTAAAGTTCTGGCTAGTTCTGACTGAAATCCAGAAGGGATTCACAGTTCCACCAAAATCGGAGCCCCCCTCCTTCACTGGATATACCTTTTTCCTGTTGTTTGTCCCTAGCATTTGACAAACAGGGACATGCGGTTTTTGTGTACAGGGAGGCAATAAAAAAAGAAAAAGAAAAGAGCCGTCCTGGCAAGTAGCCATCACATCTTGTGGCAATCAATTGCATAAGTTCATTGCATTAATATGTCCTTCCCTTTGTTTGTCAGGGAACCTAGGGCCAATCAAATGTCATTGGGTGATCTGAGTTCTAATGGTGTGTGTTTTTAATCAGAGAGAGAGAATGGTAACTAGCCTTCCCCAACTTGGTGTCCTCTGACTGTGTTGGGCTACAACTCCCATTATCCACAGCCAGCATAGGTGTTGTAATCCAATACATCTGGAGGGAACCGGGTTGGGGAAGGCTAAAATAGTTCTTTATTCATTCTCTCTGCAAAGTTGACAAACCTCAGCACCACCCCTCCTTTAGCCCTCTTTCTTTTTAAACAACCCCCCTTCCATTTGTCCTGGAGGGAAGATGCTCCAGTTATCAAACAACTTTTTTGGCCTTTCTCCAGCTCTCTGCCCTCTCCAAGATGGGGGCAACAAGAACTACTTACAGTATTTGAAATGTGGACACATTAGATGATTATACTCACATTATGTTACTTGCTGTCTAAGTTTCAATCACTTTCCCAACCATTCCTAACACTACACTTGCCTTTTTAAAAACAGCAACAACAAACTAGCATAGCGCAATGAACAGTCGTTTTTGGTGAACTTTTTGCTATTGCCATAATCCCAAGGTCCATTTCATGGGTGGTTATGGTCAATTTGAATTCCATCAGAGTATGTGTGAAAGTAGGATTCCTTTTTTTTCTTTTAAGCCAATGTGTGTTGTTACTTTGCACTTATTATTTATGTTGAATCTCCTCTGCCATCTGTTGCCCAGTTACCCAGTTTCGAAAGACCCTTTTGGAGCACATCACAATCTGTTTGATGTTATCATCTATAATAATTGGTGCCATCTGCAAACTTGATTACCTTACTATTCATCTCCTGACATTGGAGCATTTATGAATAATATAAATAGCACTATTCATCCTAAAACCGATCCTTAAAGTACCCAGCTGCTGTGGTCTAGGGGGATTTGTCTTTGGCTATACTAACCCATTCTCTTATGGCAATGCTTACCTAAACCTGCTCAAAAGCCACATCCCCTGGTCTGGAGGCCCTGCGCCTCATCACAGATGTTTGATGACTTGCTATGGTTACTCAGTGGTGCAGAAAATGTACTTTATGTATGCTTTGAAGAGTTCTCAGCTTATTCCACATATTCTAGGATTATTTACTTGCTACATTTATATCCTGGCTTTCCTCCAAGGAGTCCAAGATGGTTACCTCCTCCTCCTCATTCTATTCTCACAACAACCCTGTGAGTAGGTTGGGCTGAGAGTCAGTGACTGGCCCAAAGTCACCTGGTGAGCTTCATGGCTGAGCAGGGGTCTAGAACCTGGTTGTTCTGAGACCCATTCCAAACACTTTCTCTACTAAAGACACTGAGGCTTGTCTCAAATTCAGTCTTCTGTACCCACAATTTATGCATTCCTTCAGTATGCCCTGAATCTCTGCCATTTCTTATTCCTTTATTTTGAACACGTTCAGTACAATTTTCTAAGCATATTCATTCAAAAGGAAGTCCAATTGAATTCAACAGGACTTACTTCCATTAAATAGACAGGGATTAGGATTTCTGATACTGGAGGTGAAAAGGTGAAAAGGTTTGCACATCTGGAGGAATTTGCACCGCACAAGTCTTCCTTTGGGAAGCACAACCTGCATCCAATGAACAACCCATTCATCTCAGTATTTGTCCCATTGCCACTGGTTAAGGTGCTTACTGCAAGGAGCTGCCATGCGCAGATTACTGTTGCAGAACTGCAATGTGAAACCTCTCAGACTTACATTGTTTCAGACCTTTAAAGTCCCAGATATATGCTTGTACCCTTCAGCTGCTTTCCTAATGATGGATAAACAAGAAGACAGACCCGGTAAGGAACTTGTCAAAAGAACGAACCTCGCTAAGGCTCCCTCTGTGGTGCTAAGGCTCCCTCTGCTGGCTGCTGGAAAAATGTCAGAGTTTGGTAACAGCTTCCAGAAGAGTAGCCAAGTCTGTTGCAGCAAAACCAACAAAGGGTGCTTCTTGATGAGCTTTTACTATGCAATCGCCCTGCCTCATCCACTGAATTTCACGGGAGGTCCAGATGATGTCATTTTCCATTTGTAGCCCTCCTGTGTTTTCTCACCACTTCTTCCATCTTTTTTTTACTGGGGAAAAATCCTTTAAGAAAGACAGTACAGCTGTACAATGCCTTTTTATTGTTACCCTCTACCTAGAAACACCCAAAGAGCCTTGCAGTACCTTAAAGATGAACAGATTTATTATGGCATAACCTTTCTGTGGCCATAAAACTTAGGCCATAATAAACCTGCTAGCCTTTAAGATGTCCCAAGACTATTTGTTGTTTTCAATACCTGGAGTTTATCCCTGGGAAATCCTTCTTAGTGAAGTAACATTTCACACATACATTTTTCCAATGTGGAGAAAATCTTGCATCTACCATGACCATGATTTAGTACTTCTTTTGCTTCCGTTCTATGTTTTTGCAAGCCACAAGGCTGTTTCACACATTTCACAAATATTTTCATGTAGGAAATAGCATGTGTAAGCCACACATCTGCTATTGTGTAAAAAGAAGACACATGTGCTTTTTCAATGCAACCATACCACAGTCAAGGATGGGCTTCTAAAGTGCGTACATAAAGTAAAATCAACCCATGTGTATTCTTCACCCTTAATTGTGTGCATGTGTTTTCCCTCATGGAAGTTACATGTGTGTAACTTCCATATATGTGCTATGGCTGAAAAACAGGTGCTTATATTTTTCACTCATTGAGATCTATGTATTCTCCTTCTAGCTGCCACCCAAAAAAGCTGGCCCAAGATAGTTTGCTGGCTGTGGTGAAGGATAAGAAGGTGCCTTTGCCATACCATGTACAAAATTCGATGGGACTGACAGCTGAATCTTACTTCAACATTGCTTTTTAATACACATACTGATTTCAAACTTATAAAAACATATAAACAATAACAAATCAGTCTGTGATAAAATTAGTGAATTCCTTATTATTTGAAAACCTTTGTTTCTCCATGTTGCTATATTTCTTTCAGTCCAACATGTCTTTCCAGAAATTGTCAGGTGCTGTCTGTGGTTTCAGTTTGTCCTAATCTTCATTTGCATATTGCATCTCCAAATTCCAGAGCAGACGTCATCATTGCTGTGTTATCTTTCTATTTTTGTTTTGTTTTTCCATTAGAGCAATTGCCCATAGCCTCTGCCACCATGGATCTATTGATATTTCGGATTTTTCCTTCCAGAATCTTCCTTCTAGTCATGTAGCCATTTTAAAAAGGTTAAGAATTCTTTATGCAGAAAGTTTTTATTTTCTTTTGCATATACTGACAACAGTCCCAATGCCGGACACATATTAAGTTGATCTTTAGTTATTTTCGTACATAGCAGGAAACAATAATGGGGTGGCAATTAATTTTTTCTGCCATTTCAAAATTGTTATTATTAAATGATGGAACAGACTACCTATTTCAGTCACCATTTTTTATTATTTGGGGTAAGAAATTGAATGGCCCTTATTTTATTGATTTGTTTAGGGTCTATTCACAATTGCACCCTGGGTTTTTCTTTATCATTTTGCATAATTGATATGAATTGCTTAATCTGGTATGTTTAATAAAAACTTTATAAATGTGGCATTTCTATTCTCCTTGTTCACTGTTATGATATAGAGTGGTTTTAGATAATCGTGGTGGGTTTTTTTATTTTGGTGCATAAAATTGTTTAATAATTTTTGCCATATTTTAAATGTTTTGTCACTGTTAAAGTAGCACTTGGAACAAAAAAGAGAAATTTGGCAATATTGTCATTTTACTGCCAATATACTACTGCACCATGACATCATCATCATCATCATTTTATTTTATTTCTAAACTGCCATTAATGTGTTTAATATGTGTTTTAGTAATTGTCTGTAGTTCAATTTCCAATAATAATTTCAGCTTTCCTGAAATATAACCCCCTAAATATTTTGTCATTTTAGTTGTAAGCATGATCTTGAAGCTTAATCCTATTTCTTTGATAGTTTGCTCACTTATAATTAATCCCAAAGTATTAGATTTCACTATGTTAATATTTAGTCCTGCTACTTCACTATATTCCATTATCAGTGTTATTGCCCTGGGAAATTCAGCTTTTATATCTGATAAAATTAATGCCATATCACCTACAAATAAGTTAATCACTATTAATTTGGATGCCTTTTAATGAATTGTAATTTCTAATTCCATTTGCCAAAGGTTCTATTGAAAAGCCAAAAAAGAAACAAGAAAAAATATATTAATTTTTAATAATTTAGGGAGTAGAGAGAGAAATCTTACATCATGTGTTTTCAACCTCAAACTTCAAGAAATTGTAAACAATCTTTAAAAGAATGTTCTCGGACTACTAGCCCCTGTGGCAACATGGGATTTGCACTAGTTTTAAAATATTGTTCTATTTCTTCCCTTATTTTTTACTTGTGGTTTGATTATTGTAATATTGAATTTTAATCACCATATTTCCCCCCTCCAAATGAATAATAATATTTGAAGGTGCATGAACTGAGACCTGAATTTGTTCTGTAGTTGATATTTTAATTTTTGATTCTTAGGATTGTGAGATTAATATATAGTAGGCCTGTTCAGACATCACACTAAGCCATGGTTAGGCCACTAACCATTTTGCAGTAAGTGAGTGTGTTTAAACCGTGGTTATGTAGCCACCATGGTTAGAAATGGTTCACATGACACACTAAGGGCCTTGCTAGCCCAGGGTTTAGCCCGGTGCGAGCTCCAGGCCAGCCCCTGTGCGTCCAGATGACGCATAGGAGATCCTGGGCTCAGACAGGAGTAGCCCTCCCTTGGCCCGGGAAAACCAGCACCGGTTGTGGCCCGGTATTTCCTGCGGTCTCAGGCTGAGCCCGAGACTGCGGTGTGTAGCCCATTCCACCGCTTTTCCCAGCTATCACATTTACTTGTGAGTAGCCGGGAAAAGTGGAGAGCGGTGTGTAGCAGAGCGCTGCAGCCATCAGGGCAGGGTGGGGAGATGCGGGGAAACTGGAGCCAGGGGGGATGGGGGGAGCTGGGAACCCTTTATTTATTTATTTTTTAAAAAACCTACCTTTCCCGGTCCTTTAAGGAATAAACAAAATGGAGGATGCGATAGGGCTTTCCTGCAGCCTGTCGCATTTGACGTCTGGACTGGAGCAACGGCCCGCACTACTTGTAGCGTGGGCTTGCCGCTCCTCCAGCACGGATTCCCAGGTAGGTTTAGCAAGGCCCTAAGTCATGGTTCACACGACATGCTAAGCCATAATGTTTAGCTCAAAATGCTTAACCATCATGGCTTAGCATGTCATCTGAACAGAGTCAGTCTGTTCTTGTATGGACATTATGTCATTTAGAAGAGTAGGAATAGTCTTTTTCATTTGGATTGTTCTATTACCATGAGTCTATGAACTTGAGTTCTTTAAAGATTTGAGTGAGCCCTGAATCCAGAGGTATATCTTTCCCCCTCCACATGATACCCTCTTTTATCAAATTTGGAATTTGTTACTAGAGTTAAATCTCCTCCTAAGCTAGGGTGACCATATGAAAAGGAGGACAGGGCTCCTGTATCTTTAACAGTTGCATAGAAAAGGAAATTTGTCATTTGTATATATGGGGAACCTGGTGAAATTTCCTCTTCGTCACAACAGTTAAAGCTGCAGGTGCCCTGCCCTCTTTTAAAGCTGGTCTCTGTAGTATAGCTCCTGCAGCTTTAACTGTTGTGATGAAGAAGAAATTTCACCAGGTTCTCCATATATACAAATGACACCTGCAGAAATTCCCTTTTCTATGCAACTGTTAAAGATACAGGAGCCCTGTCCTCCTTTTCATATGGTCACCCTACCTAAGCTTATACCTCCATCCTTGAATTGTTCTAAGGTTCGTAGTGTCTGTTTTTAAATTTTAGTTCTTGATTAGGACTATACACTGCACCTGTATTGATTTTTCCTCCTCTTTGATGTCCTTTAATAAAAGTATACCTTACCTTCCTTTGTTGTCTCACTTCTATTACATCTTCTACTACAAAATCAAACTCCTTTGCCAGGATTATTAAAGCCCCACATAATTTAGAAGTACCCGTGGTTCAGTTCCTGTGTAATACATAAATTTATCTTGTTTCTCATGGTGGGTTTCTTGTAACAGTAGGACAGCATCATTTTCTTTTCTTTTTGTAAATGTGTTTTGTATTCTATACCATTTAATTGGATTACCCAACCTATGAAAGAATTTTGAGTTCAACCATTTTCTCATATTGACATATTTTGAACTGAATCCACCCTATTTCTGCTTAACCACAGATTATTAGTAATTTTGCTTATATTTATTTGCTGTATGTTTGCTACCATCTGATCTAAGCTGATTTGAACAATGAAAATGAACATGATTTCACCTGAGATCTCCCTCAATATTGATCTCTACATCAATATTGGTCTAACAGGTCTTTTACTGCAGTGGGTACCTATCTAAATTTATAACAACTATGCTTTACTTTTCACTGAAAGTTTATAAGCTTTCCCCCTTTACTGTCAGAGTATATTTAAACTGTATTAAAAAACACATCTTGCCATTTTATGGAAAATAATTTTTTTTAACACCTTGAAATTTCTTGGTTTTCTTGTCCATTCATATCTGCTCCCTTGAATGTATTCTTCCTGTCTTATTTTCACCTTCTTGGTCAGAGGTAATTTCTCCCAAGTCAAAGTTCATAAGTGCTAGAAATGTCTTTACTTCATAGTGTGTGGCCATAGCTAGACCTAAGGTTTATCCCTGGATCGTCCAGGGGTCAAACCTGTTCGTGTAGGTGACACACAGGGGATCCAGTGCTCAGGCAGGAGCAAACCCTGGATGATCCCAGGATAAACCTTAGGTCTAGCTGTGGCCTGTATTTATAACTGAACTTGTGTCATCTTGGTAAACTATGATTTTAAATGGGTAGCCCCATCTATATCTTATTTCTGCAGTTTGTCTGTCAGATATTTGAATGGCCATTTTTGGAGTGTCTCCAGGCTCAGGTCTTGGTACAGCTGAATTATATCTTCTTTGTGCCTTATTTGTCCCGTTTTTCTAGCCTGGGCTAGGATTTCTTCTTTAATATGTGTAGAATGAAAGTGCACAATGAAGTTCTCAGGGTTGAGAGCCCTTTGCTGTGTTAGCAAACAAGGCACGGATGTGCTCTTTCTATGTCCCCAATTTTCAGATTCAAGTCATGAAACAGATCTTGAAACCAAATAAGGATACTAGAAATGCTTTCATATTATGGCCTTCTGCTGATTCTCCCAAGCCTCTGATATGAAGGTTGGGGTCTCCCTTGACTGTAAATCTCCGTTTGTTTTTAAGTGAATGTTAATTACTTTTTGATGTTTTTTGTTTGCCAGCCTGAACACCTCTGATGCAGTCTTGGCTATAGTGGTGAATTTATCTGACATTTTGGTGATCTTTTCTTCAAGTGGTTTCATTGCATCTGATCATTCTTGTCCTAACTGTTTGAGTTGCTTTGCTGTCTCCTGTAAGGGCTCCAGGCTGCCCTTGTTGTTTAGGTCCAGTCACCATTCACCCTCCAGGCTTGTAATCACAGGGACTTTGCTGGCTCCAAAGTAGGATTTCATGTTCCTTCCTTTGGCTCCACTTGTGCCTTGGTGCACACCATTTCACCTTTCCGTGTTTATCTTTGCTAAGCTTTGCTTTTTGCTCCTTATGGTCTTTGTACCGTGCTGAGGGACACTCAAACTGCCACGTCATTCTGTTGATGTTGCCACCATCCCTCCTTTGTGAATGGGACACTCTTCTCCACCATACCTGAGTCCAGCAGGGTAGTTCGGGGCAGGTCACAGAGCTCTGTTCTCCATTACTTTGCTGCCACTTGTTCATTGCTCCACCAGCTGCATCCTGATTGCCCACTCCAATGAATGCTGCAATGCAGAAAGGGTGGTGCCAGCATGCATCAAGTGAACAGAGCAGGGTATGCACATGCACAATGCTCACTGGATGCATGGACTTGTGACGCTGCCTCTCGACCTGCTGGCATGGTCAGGAGCCTTTCCCTATCATGCTGTGATGCATTGAGAGAAGATGTGTCATGTTTCCCATTTCCTCTGGCATTCACACATGCTGGCAAACTGACACAGGACACCCAGTCAGTGAGACTTCTTTTGTTGGAGGAAATCCCATGGTAAAGAGCTTAATGGTTATAAACTTCAGAAATATGTAAAGCTGATGGTCAAAAGGCTTTAGGCTCCAAAAACCAAACCAAACAAAAACAAAACAAAACCCATACAGTCCAAAATGCTACTCACTACAATAACAACCTGGTTTCCCAGTTGCCATCTCAAGGTTCCAAAAATGGGTTCCAAACCCAACCAAGGGAGGGAAAGATTCCTGATATGATCCTTCAGGCAATCACAATGGGACATTCTTGAAAGGCTTAACAAACCATCCCAAGTGAGCTAGACCATATGCAGCCACATATTGGTAGCTCAGGGGAACATGGCCAAAGCCTAAACACGGGTTGGGTAAAAATCTCAGGCACAAGAACTCATGTGCACTGGGAACTCCCTGCCACCTGAGTCTGCAGAGAAAAAGTCTAGCAATAAAAATCAACCCCAGTCTATCCTTACACTGAACGGTTGATGAACAAACACACACAATCCACAACAAACGAGAGTTCAAGTCCAGGAAAACCCTCACAGTACTTTTCATGGCACAGTCCTTAGAAATCCAAATAGGAGAGAGTCCATGTGCAGAGTGCTTTCAAAGTCCCAAATGGTGATGGCTCTAAACAGGGAGGGATCTCAGGCCATGAGTAGAAAGATGATCCTAGCAATGGTGAGGGGCCTTTGCTCCAGCTTATAAAGGGAGGTGTGGGCCTGTTCAAAACCACAGGGGCTCTGGGCAATAAATCATGCCTGTGTCAGCCCACCAAGACGATACCACAATCTGAGTGACTCCTTAAACAAGCCCCCCCCTTTCTAAACA
Source organism: Elgaria multicarinata webbii (assembly GCF_023053635.1). Lineage (NCBI taxonomy): Eukaryota > Metazoa > Chordata > Lepidosauria > Squamata > Anguidae > Elgaria > Elgaria multicarinata. Next base: position 79,411,710 of record NC_086172.1, on the reverse strand, counting down.
CTCTGTCAGTTTCCCACAGAAGTCTTACAGCCCTAAGGCCAAGGGGGACACACACACGAAACTACTCCCTTCTATTCTTCCCCTGAGCCCACTCAGATTCTGACATACCAACCTAGTTTTAAATAAAACTAACTTCAACTTGCAAGCCCGCAATGGCCTTGCTGAGACTTATACGTGACAAGATGGCTAAGTGAGACAGCCAGTCAGCCTAAACAAAGAACTGGACAATTCTAGCAAGACTGTGATAGACCGCACCCACCCTATATACATTATGGAATCCCTATATACATTCCAAGCTGACTCTCTGGTTTCAGCTCCCCTTCCCCCTTGACTCAGCTTATGTTAAAGAACCATTGTAGACATCACCTGGAGGGATGCATGACAAGGTCCTCCCAGACAGCTATTCATTGGTCATTTTGAATTATTGCCCTCTCTGGGAGTTGCCCAGCTCACACAAAAATGCCTGTATAGTTGTGAAATCTCTTCTTTTCCTTGTTTGGCAAAGAAGCAAAATTCTTCCACACTCCGGAGGACTAGTAGAACCTGACACGACTCCCCACATATTTGGTGAGTTACTCTTAGGATCGTTAAGTAACATTTAGTAAGCCAGTTGGATGTTTTGTTTTAAAAATCATCAGACAATTTTTCAGCTTCTCTCTGTTTGGTGAGTTAATAAATATATTGGATTGGAAACTGGAGTTGATTTGATTGTCTTGCTTAGCCTGGAGTCTGCCTTATTGATCCTCTGGACTCCTTGGCAAATGGGCTAACCAGGTTGTTAAGGAGTTTAACAAAGGCTCTCAAACAGGGGTCTGTCCTTTTCCATATATAAAAGTCATGAGCCTGGATTCCCATGCATCAAGCTTATGAGTTGTTAAAAATTAATATCCAATAAGAGCTTATGAATTATTAAAGATTAATATTCAATAAGAGCTACTAATATGTGGGTAGTGGCAGCTTACCTCTGAGAAAAATGGATAAAGGGTGTCTTCCAGTCTGTCCTACCTCACAGGGTAGAGGTGCAGACATATTGGTTTGTCATTACTACTGTGGTGAAATGGAGGACTGTTGTGTATTATTAAAGTTCAATAGATTATTAAAGGGGTGCAGGAATGCCTATTGGGTTAAGGTAATTTGCTGCTGCAGCAGCAGCAGCAGCAACAACAAATGGTTCTGCCATTATAAGCCTCAAAATGCTATTGCTTTTTAAAATGATGTCTATTGAGCTAATAACTTGAAACTTGGTGACCATGACCTACCTACTGTGCTCTACAATTGTGCAAAATTTAAAACCAACCCAAACAAAACTGCCACAAGTATAGCATGTTAAAAACTGCTCAAAATGCATAAATTGGCCTTTTTTACTCCAATTTGCAGCATGACTTATCCTATATTTCTTTCAGATTTTGGTGGAACTATTGATGTACTTTATTCAGGCTTGTCAAGGAGATATATCTTGCATTGGTTTGGTGAGATTCTCAGAAACAGTTAAAAAAATATTAAGATTTTACCTCCCCATTAAAACCAATGGCAACAACTGCTGGCAAAGGTATGTCGTGCATGCTTCATTTCATTCTGAAGCTAGAATGCTGCCAATACGCCACTTTTTTCAAGGTCTATGTTGCGGAAGAAATCTACTGTATTCCATGAGCAATCTGTATTCCTTATGGAATGTGATCTCACAAGCTCAGGCTACACATTACTATGCAGATCAGGATCCTAATGTTAGGGGCAGAGGGACTTTAAAGCTTTGCCCCCCCACCCCGCTGTGGTCCCAATCTGGATCAGGACCACCATGTCTCTAATTTACAAAGGCATCCTCTCATAATGTAAATTGCAGGCTGAAGGCAAAGATTTAAAGCCCTCTACCCCCCACTCTAAGATTCTGATCTATATTAGGTCTCATGCATACATTTGAATAAAACGGTGTGTGTGTGTGGGGACTATATAGCTTTAAAATATCATGTAGTTGGATTATCAGGGAATTTGGGGCAGGGGGGTGGAATGCACCGGTGGAGGAAGCAGAAAGATTAGGGCATCATGGCACTCTTCTGAAAGCAAAAATGGAGCACAAAGGCCCTAATCCCTTATCTTCCTTTTCACATAGAAGGTAAACGTAGGGTGGCCATATGAAAAGGAGGACAGAGCTCCTGTATCTTTAACAGTTGAATAGAGAAGGGAATTTCAGCAGGTTGTCACTTGTAAGCATGCAGCACCTGGTGAAATTCCTTCTTCATCACAACAGTTAAAGCTGCAGGAGCCCTGCCCTCTTTTGTAACTCGTCACTCTAGTATAGCTCCTGCAGCTTTAACTGTTGTGATGAAGAGGGAATTTCATCAGGTGCTGATATTGCCTGTTTTTGTTTGTATTTTATGCTTTTTATGGCTTTAAATTCTGTATATTTGTTTTTAATGTTCACTGTCTTTAACTTTTGTAAACCACCTAGAAAGCTTCAGGTATGGGGCAGTATATAAATGATGATGATGATGATGATGATGATGATGATGATGATGATAATAATAATAATAATAATAATAATAATAATAATAATAATAATAATAACATATACAAATGACACCTGATGAAATTCCCTCTTCTATTCAATTGTTAAAGATACAGGAGCCCTGTCCTCCTTTTCATATGGCCACCCTAGTAAATGAAACATGAGGATTGAGTTCCATGTGATGACTTCCTGAAGGCAAAAAAGATAGTATCTTGAACTGCATAATTTATGGGAGTCTGATTGATCTGGTTCCCACCTAAAACCAAGTTCAAGCGTGATGGAAATGATATGTATTACAAATGGATCTGTTTACCAGTTTACTGAATACACAAAAGATGAAATATGTAGGTAGAAACAATAATCAAAGAAAGCTCACATTCCTTAAGGGTACAAGGCAGTTGTCCACCTGGTTGTATGTTGGTGTCCCCACAACATATGGAACCCCTCTCCTCCAAGCCAAAGCAGATTCTCTAGGCTGGTTTGCGACTCCTTCTGAAGCAAGACCAGCTAAATCCCTTTGTTCCCAAGTTTATATAGATCTCTGAGATATTTTTTCCCTACCCTGGGAACTTGATAAGCTGTTGTCTTTAGAAAGCCAAACTTTCCCAAACAAAAGGAAGAAGGGGACCAGGTTAAGGGATGAGATAAATCACAATACCCTTGTCACTGAGAGAGTAGAGGCAAAAGATATGGAGCTACAGATGCCTGGCAGGATGAGGGAAAGGTCAGAAAGCTTTGCTACTGAAAAGGCCTACTTTGGCTAGCTGAAGCTTTTTAAAAACTGTTTCCTACATTTGACTATATTAGCTTCTATCCATGAATAATATGAACATATAGGATATTAATATATATTTGTACATGGGACAGACCTATGAGAACTCAGTCTCCTTGCCATTTCTTCTGGTCAAAACTACTACAGATAGTATGCAGGCCCCAGTGTTTGCTATTCTTTACTGTGTGGCAGGAAAAAGATGTGCAAGGATTGTGTCTCACACTAGGGGGATTCACACATCACACTGATCCTACGTTCTCATTCTAGGTGCATTCATTAAGATGGTTGTGGGAATCTAACCCTATTCAGTTGTTCTGCTCACGTGAAAACTCTACACAGAAGGAGCAGGAGAGGGAATGAATCCCCTGGTTCTGCTCCCCATCCCCACTGTTCTTGTTGTCCTCTATATATGGAAGCTGACTGCCTACAGAGGGTAAGTTTCTCTATCTGTGGAAGCTCTCCGGGATTTTAGAATCCTTATGCTTGATATAAATCAAGCACACCCAGTCCAGTTCTCCCATCAGCATTCTGATAGTGGAGGAAGGGTAGCAAGAAACTGTCAACCGAGACAAGAGTGAGGTAATTTTGAGGACTAGGGGTGTCATTCTGCCTGACAGATAGATTTCTGATGAAAAGGGGTGGGTAGGTGGGTGTGAAAAAGAAAAGGCTATACTGGAATTGTAGAATCTGAACATATAGGGACAGATCTATTTATTTGTACACATCTACCCAGTTAATGATTTGTTTGAGGTTGAGCCGACATGAGATACCCTTAACTATTTTTAAAAAACACATTGGGAGAAAATATAAACTGTTACGTGGTTATTATAAAAGAACAAAGGAGGCAAAGATATTGTTTGGATTAACTGTACCAATGATAGAACCTCATTGTGATTGGGCTTCCTTCTTGAGATGGGATGGGTCAGTGGGGTTCTGGGAGAACAGGCAGTTGAAGGCAGAGAGCAGCTATGATAGTCAGAAGTCTGAGGAGAGGCGGAGTGAGATGTCTTTGTGTATTTTGGTTTACTATTTGCTTGGCTTTGGGGGGGAATGTGAAATATTGTTACTGTTATTTAACAAGGAAATTAAACACATTGTTACTTATCCAGTGTGGCTTTGATGAAGCTTCAACGGCAGCAAAACGTACCCTGATATATTTGAAGGTACAGGGTAAGAGAAGAAAATTCTTCAAGTGGTGGTAGCAAGCTGGCAATACGAGCAATACGCCTCTTACCCCCACATGGTGAAGTGTCATACCAACTCCACTGCGTGAGAGAGGGAGACTGTCAAATATACCCTTTGCATGCCAGCTTCTGGATCACTTGAAAGTTGCACCTTTTCTTGCCCCTGTTACATGTCCAAACAGTCCTCTAGATATTTTTTTAATTGACCAGACTATTTTTAAAATTCTGTTTTTTCTCTCTCCATTTCCATCATTTGCCCCCTTGTTTTTTCTCTTCCTGGGTCCAGTTATGTATTTTGTGTTATGTCTACTAATTCAACAGTTGTAAAATTGCAAATTTTATTTAGGCTTCTTGAGTATAAAACAGGAGTGCAGGATGCCAGTCCCAGGGTTGCAGGATGCCAAAACACCTCCTGGGCCCCCATCTGGGGTTCCCCCGATGACCACAGCCCTTTCTCACAACCATCAATTGGTGGATTACCCCTTTAGTGCAGTTTCCTCTTTCAGTGCACTTTCCCCACTCTCTAAAAGATTGAAACACTTCCCCTAATGTTTAATTACTGGCAATAAGAGTTATAAGCTTAAATATGCTCACATTTCTTGCATTTCAGCCTTTGGCCCTACCCACTGCTGGAATGCAGCCTTGAGAACTTCTCCAAAATAGAACTCAACCTTTAGGCTGAAAGAGGTTCATCATCCCTGATATAAACAAAACAAAACAAAACAAAACAGGGCACTTCACATTCAAATAGTTCAGACTTCTCTCACTTTTGCAGTGAGATGTGGTCCTCTAGGACAGTGGTCTTCAACTGGTGGGTCACGAACCAAAAGTGGGTCATGAGATCAGTCCAGATCAGTCCTGGCAAAGCTGTTGCTGTCATGTTGGGCAAATGTGAGATTGCAAAATCAGGTCCCGTGTTGCAGGTTGGGAGTCTGAGGTGGGTCTTGGGTCTGGACCAGTTGAAGACCATTGCTGTAGAAGGAGGGGAAGCACATGTAAGCACCTGCCCACATTAGGGCCAGCCCAAAGGACAAGCAGGGTTTGAGCCTCCAGCTCCTGTATAAGCTCTCAGTCCAAACTCAAGCAATAACTCCATGCTCCAGTGCAAAGCCTTTCTGAACAGGGGACAGGGACAAGTGGGTTGACAATTGCCATTCTGGAGTGCCCCCAGAGGAAGAACTCCCATTTGAAATGCCCTTGGGCTCCATAAAAACTCCCTCCCCCTCTTGTGCACCTTTCTTTCTTTGTGATTGGTTTGCAAACCAATCTTCCCATTTGTCTTCACCAGTGGCGGCACCAGAAAAAAATGGGGAGGGGGCCACAGAAAAGGCAAAGTACATTTCTAGGTGGGTGGGCTGTATCCCACATGTTAAGATCTCTGAAAGAAAAATAATGGTATATATCTCACACTAAAACTGCCATCTTATCCATATATTCTGAAATAAGTCGTATATTGATAAATTTAGAGTGGGTTTTTTGTTTTGTTTTTGTAAATATAGCATGTATTAGCCAAATTCAAATTACTGTAGGGAAAAAGACTTTAAAAAAAGGTACAGTCGCTGCACAAGCATTTCCTTGGCATACAGATTAGACAGACAGAGCACTTTCTTTAGAAAACAGTTACTTTTGAACCAGTGCAGGCAGAACCGGGAAGGGAAACTCTTAGGCCTAATCTACAGCAAGGAGGATATTGCACTATGAAAGCAGTATGAAAGCGGTATATAAAAGGCAGGAGCCACACCAAGCAGGATATAGCAGGATATGGTGGTGTGTCAATGGACCCCAACAGTTGCCACTGCACTTCGATACCGCTATAAAGCAGTAGTGTGGCTCCTGCCTTTTAGATGCCACTTTCATACTGCTTTCATAGTGCAATATCCTGCTTGGTGTGGATTAGGTCCTAGTACAAAGAAAGAGCAAACTGTATCCCATTTTAAGAAACCTGGGTATCCAGGCTCAGGGCTGAATCCAGAACCCAAGCTGCGGACCTGTGTCTTCAGGGGGAATGTAACCCCATCCAGAATCCCTATTCTGCCTTTCGACTGACCAGGAGTACCTCTGTCTTGTCTGGATTAAACTCCAATTTGTTTGCCCTCATCTAGTCTAATACTGCCTACAGACACCGGTTTAGCACTGATACAGCTTCCTTGGAGTTGAGTGTCATCCTGTACTAGGGTTGCATGTACTGGGGCCCACACACGCAGCAGGTTACGACCCCCACCCCCCAGTTCAGTAGGATTGGGGGAGCATCCAAAACTGAACTCCTCCTCTCACAGTCCGGAGCTGTAATATTTTGGACAGCAGGGGAAAGACTCGGTTTTGGATGCTGCCTCAACCCCAGGGAGGGTGGGGCACTGCAAATAGAAAGCCAGCACATCCGGAAGGCCAGTTCTAGCCCAACACTTGGCCTCCTGTGCTGACTTTCTCTTTGCACGGACTTTAACAAAATGCAGGGGAGCCTGCAAAATACGCGTCCTTCCATTTGCACTTCGAAGGAGCGGCAGTGCAAATCCATTCTATGCCTTAGGTGCGGCAACGCCTCATTCTGACACCGCGACTTGGCTTACAGCTGGCTATTTCGGAGGGGCTGGCCGAATGTCCCCAGGACAGCCTTAACTTGGGCACAAGTTCCTCCGAAGCAGCGAGCCCCACCGTGTGCCACGGCGCTTGCTCCCCGCGGGGAGATCTGCGCAGCAGGGCCAGAGCGCGGCTGCCTGACCAGGCGGCCAATCCCTCTCTTTGTAATCCGGGCGAAGGAAAAACGCGGCGCCTCCGGGGAAGCCGCGCTCTTTCTCCGAGAGGGAGGGGTCGGCGAGGGGGAAGCGTGCCTGTGTCGACGTCAGAGCGGGGCCCCTTCCCCGCCGAACGTGGCGCTGATGCGCGGGTGACAATAGTCGCGAGGCTGACGCGAGCGGGTCGGAGGGGGGGGGGAGAGTCTCCTGGGAGCGAATGCTCGCGTGCCTCCGCGCGTCCGGCTCCACCCCCCCCCCCGTCGTCCCTCGGGCCTGTAGCTGCCTGACAACGCGCGCTCGGGGGGAGCTCCGTGCCCCCGCCGGCATCATCCCCAGACTGCTCCAAGCGGGCGTGGTCGGGGAGGTGGATCCGAGGCGGGCAGGCAGAGGCCGAGGCCCAATCGGAGAGGGATGTTGAGGGGGCAGAGCGCGGGTGGGGCTGGTGACTGACACCCGGCTGGAGGCGCGACGGAGGGAAAATAAACCTGCAGGGAGAGACAGCGGGCGAGGACAAGTGTGCGCTGCCGCCGGGGGTGGCATGTCAGTCCCCTTCCTCCTCTTCCAGAGAAACCTCCTCTGCTCTTTCCCTCCCCTTGGACTGGTCTCGTTCTCCTCGCGCCGAGGACGACCCCACCGACGCCCCCCGAACTGGACTGCATGAAAGCGGGCCCGTAAGGAGGTACGTCTCTGGCGCACGGCGGAGCCCCCGAGAGGGTGGGCGGGAAGAGTCATTTGATCCAGGGTTACCAGCAGCTAGGAAGGAAGTCCCTCTGAGCTCAATGGCATTGAAGGCACAGTCCTGAAGCGGGCGGGCGGACGGACGAGCCCCATTGAACGCAGTGGGGACACCCTTTTCAATAAACGTGCCCAGGCTGGGCTTGAGCTGCCATTAAAGTATGCGTAGGGTTGCAGGAGCTATGGTTTCTAACCTCATAGGCGAACTTTGGAAAGTTTGGGGAGGGAGGTTGCACGTGCCAGACGGAGAGGTGGGGAGAGACGGTACTTGTTGTACCAAAAACCTAGCTAAAATCATCGGGATCGGAGAAGTAATGGAGCATCAAAATGACAGCCAGGGTCCCAGAGTCATTCCTGGCCAGATGGGTGACTGTGATGGCTACTGCTGTATCCCTTGTCTGTATTTTAATTAGAGTCTAACCACCCCTATCCTGGGGGTTCACTTAGAACAGACCAGTAAATCCAGTATAAACTAATGCCTCCGACATATATATCACATTCTGAATAGAATTTAAATGGCCCTGTATCTGTTCTGTTCTTTGAAAGGCAAGCCAAGGAAACAAATAGCATCGTGCAGCCCACCAGGGGAATGCTCAGAGTTTGATTTCGGGGAAGCTAGAGGTTCAGAGCAGCCAACTATAGCAGAGACTAAAATACGTGAATGTGGAAATTCAGGGGAAGCCTGAATACCTGAGGAAGGGTTGTCAAGGCTAGTCTATAGCTGTTACTACCAGGAAGGATTTGGTGGTTTTCGAGGCTCCAGGACAGGTAGGAGTTTTGTTTTCTGAAGTATAGATATGGGAGGTTTCTGGGAAAAGACATTTCTGGCTTGGAAACTCCCTGAAGTAACCCAAGAAGAGTTCATTAGCTGGAGACAAAAGCAGTTGTTTATTTCCAGAGAATTGCGGGTGATTCCAGGGAGCATCAGGGCTTGTGGTGTGCACACTCATCCTGTTGCCAGGTTTTGTATTGTTTCAGAAATTGTGTGGCCAGAGGTAACAGTGGGGAGGGGTTGCAGCTCAGGGGCAAGCACCTGCTTTGCATGCAGAAGGTCTGATGTTCAGCCTCTGAGCATTTCCAGGCAGGAGTGGGGAAAACTCTGGTCTGAAACCCTGGAGAGCTGCTGCCAGTCAGTGTCAACAATACTGGGCTAAATGGCAGATTCCTATGGTCTGCATATACACCAAGGAAAGGAAAACCCTCACAAGTCACCAACAGTGTAACTCTAGGGCATGTTTGCTCAGAAGTTATTCCCTCTTGGGTTCAATGGGACCCGCTTGCTTGTAAGTGTGCACAATGAACAGTATTTTTCAGGGTGACTGGATGGGAGAGAGGAAATGGTTGGGAGGACAGCATGTTCATGTGCAAGGGATGAGGAATATTTTGGAGGATGGACTGTTGGGTAGGAGGAGTGGGAGTTGGGCAGTTAAGGAAAATCAGTTTAAACTGTATGTGGTTCTGGTGGGAGAGAGAGAGATGTGGAGTCTCAGACAGGGTGGAGATGTTTAGGAGTAGAATGTTCTGTTAAAGGTTTCTGTATAAAAAGAAGTTTGTACACAAATGGCAGTGCATGTGCTAACAGTCTAGTTTTGTGTTTGTTTCCCTTACTATCTTGTGAATAAATCAGTTAAGGGGTTAATCTTAGTCCCATAAAATCCACACTTTAAGGGATTGTACAACCCACCCACCCCACCCCTAAAGTATGGTTTTCACAGTGTGACTGTGACAGTGTTTAGCATCATCACAGCCTTTCTGTAAAAGAACACTGCCTATCTCCAACCTTTATCTCCCAGGTCCTGTCCATTCTTTTGTGGTCCTGAAATTGCAATCAGAAACAATGAAAGGATGTTTGAGATCTACATACTGGTTGTTGTTGTTTCTTGCTCTCATGAGCAAGAACATGTGCTTCTGCCCAGCCACAGTTCTGGGGTTGACTCTAGGGTATGTTTTGCACAGTCCTCCTTTCATCTCCCACTAGCTCAATTATTACCTAAGAGTTTATACAGACTGCTGTTTACTCAGGTCAGGAAATAGCTCCCCTGGACATGGTGTTCATTTCCATGCTAAGGGTGTTCACAGACTTTGGGCACTGAGCCAGATTGGGGTTTTATTCGTACAACCAAATACCAAGTTTGTGTAAATAAGTATTTCCTGTTTCTATGAGTGGGAGATGAGTTTGTATAAATTGTTTTCTTTCTAATGCTTCAGGACCTGAGCCAACTTCCATTTCTGAAAAGGAAAGGAGGGAGCTCTGTGTTAAGAGCTGACAACTTGAGTGAACTACAGGTTTCATTCTATTAACCTATGTTTGTGTCCTTAAATCATAGTATCAATCACATTTGACAGATACTTCTAATTTCTTGCTTCAGTAGGTCAGAATGCTGAAAAATGTACTTGCTTCAACTTCTTCTATCTCTTCTTTACAGAAACAAAATGGGCATGAGCGTGCAGAGATATATACACAGGAGTGTAGCGTATATTATTTAGATGCATAACATACTGTTTATGTGTGTATGTCTAGCTCCTGGTGGCGCAAGTGCAGAGATGGATAGAAGTGTATATGATGGCAACTCATTTTCCATTTGGAAAATAGTGATCAGCAAGTAAGACATGCAAGAAAATGTTGCAGCATGGAATGCTCCTGTTCAGGATTCTAACCAGCCAGTACGCTTTTCAGGACTCTCCATTCTATTTCCTCCCACCAACAGTCAGCCATAATTCCATGCCCACTCAGCATGCTCAGCCTTCATTGAGCTGTTTCGGTGTGTGTGTGTGTGTGTGTGTGTCCCCAATTTGTGTGTGTGTGTGTGGGGGGGGGTTTCTGCTGTAAAATTTGGGGTTCCCCCAAACTTGTCAGTGCTTCCCTCCTGTGCATGCATAGTAGTGTTTTGGCTACATACAGATCCACACTTGGATTATGAATTTGCTATTAATCTATACTTAGGATACACAATAAAGAAAAATGAGCACAGAATAGAGATACTGAATTGCAACAAACTCTCTTCATTTTAATTTTGACCACCATTCAGCCCCCAATTTAACTCACTTCTGTGCTAGACAAACAATAATAATAATAATAATAATAATAATAATATATTTATTATCTCCCTTTGGATCAAGGTGGGGAACAACATTAGTACAACAATACAGTATAAATCAGATACATAAAATTAATTAAAAGCGCATATGAAACAATACAACCTCAAAATAACAATCAACACATCTTTTTTTAAAAAAATCTTGGTTTAACTACACTGCTGTATGTAGGGGGAGTAGGTGCGAAAGAGGAAAGGGTTTCTGTAGGAGAGGGAATTTCAACAGGTGTAACTTTACATATAGGGGTGAGAAAATTTGTGCATGTTTATTTCCCTCTTCTGTGAAACAAAGGTTCAGAAACCCATTTGGTCACCATAGCTTTACTTTTTCTGGATTTTGTTCTCATTGGGTAATATAAAATGTTAGCCTTATGTAGAGTAGACCCATTGAAATAAATGAAACTTAAGTTAGTCATGACTAATTTAAGTCCATTTCAGTGGGTCTACTCTACATAGGAATAGCATTGGATACTACCCACTGTATAAAAACACACACCCAGGAATCCCAAAGTTAGAAAATTTACTTTTTCATTTTTTGGAAGCAACAAAGCAGGCAGAACTAGAAACTAGAATAAATAAACTTAGTCTTGAGCTAGTCAAGAAGTAAATCTCCTTTGGATTAGCCTTTGCTTAACATCAAGGGTAAGAGCTATAAGTAAGTTTGATTTTCTTCTTAACTGTATGGATTTGATTTCACACCCAAGTCCCTGATGAATAGCAGCAAGTGTATTCTTGCCCCTTTCTCTATTAATTTTGGGTAGATATTGCCATAAAAAGGGGATTTGCAAGAGGATTACACAACAGCTACAATGTGATTGGGATTGACTATAATCCTCAGAAGCAAATCCCACTAAATTCAATGGGGCTTAATCCCAGGTAAGTGGGTATTCGTTTGCAGCCTTAGTTTGAAATTAGGGTGCAATTCTATGCATGCTTAGGCAGAAAGAAGTCCTACAATTCTCAGCATTCCCTAGCCAGCCAGCTATAGGATTGCAGCCTTAGTCTCACTGAGCTCAAGAGAACATATTTCCAAGTAGACATGCATAGGACCTGGCTGCACATCTATCTACTTTAGTGCTGGAATGGCTGTCTATAATGGAAAAACAATAGATAGCTAAAAGAAATATTTTGATCAGGTTTGTACAAAACTTTCAGCATGAGTCCCATCAAACTTCAGGGCTCCAATGAAAGTAGGGGAAAATAAACCTTCCAGCGAGTCACTTTATTTTCAGCTCCGTAAACAGGTTGATGCAATGGCTCCACTATGGCAGCAGCCACTTCACCAAAGCTAACCCCAGCATAATAGAGCCGTGAGTCTGTGCTCAATCAGCAGCTGAGTCAATAACACAAAACCCATAGAAGCAAAAGCTGACAGGCCCTCCCACAGCCCTCCACCATCAATCACAATGTTGTTTGCTGATGATGCCCCATGGCTACCTTCAGAAGGCATTGACTAACATACAGTGTTGCACACACCAGTCACATGTAATACACAACCTGGGAACTAGGAAGATGCCATTATATACATTACTGTTAGTGCAGCCTTCCTGAAACTGGTGCCCTTCAGATAGGTTAGACTGCAACTCCCACAGCTGGCTGGGGGATTCTGAAATTTGCAGTCTAAAAAAATTGGAGGGCACTGGATTGTGGGAGGCTACCATAATGCTTCTAGTGGGAGGCCTGCGTAGAGAACGCATGCAGCAGGAATGCTTTCATGAAGATAGTTTTGCATTGATGCCTCTGTGAAGGGAGTTGCCTTTTTGGAGGGGAAAGGGATGGGATCCATATGCACACAAAAAAGACCAGGCTACAGTAGCTCAGAGCTGGCAGTACTATGAGCTGTCTGGTACCTCAGTGGGAATAAGCAATGCCAGGGAAAACAGAAGATATCTCCCTCACCCCCTTGTAAATATGGCAGTATTCATTTTTTGCAGCTCCTTATAGCAACAGTAATTTTGGGTGGAAAGGGGGGAAGCTGTGGGAGTTGAAGCAGTTCTTCCCATTCCATTGAGCAAAGGTCTAACCATACAGGTACAGGAGAAAACAAAAGAGAGTTGTATGTTGGGTCACTTGTAGTCTCCATGATACCTTTGGTGTTGCCAGTAAAGAAACCCATTTCTTTTCTATTGCTGCTCAGTCTTTGCCCCCACAAAGAGGTTATCCTTAACAGTTGTTCTGTCTCCTTGAATTGTAGTTATGTAAGTGAACCATCCAGAGAGCTTTGGCTATTTGGCGGTATAGAAATGCAATAAATGTATAAATTAAGTGGGAGGCAGGGATTTCTGAAAGAACTTATTTTCAGCACCCTTGCCAAGCTGCAACTCCCAGGTTTCTTTTGAGGAAGGCAGGATAGCCAGGCCAATTAAACTGGTATGAATCCCACATACATTTGTAGTGTAGGTGTCACCCTTGTCTAAGGTGGAGAGTTAAAAGAGGATAGGGCTCCTGTATCTTAAATTGTTGAGTAGAAGAAGGAATTTTCGGTGTCGCTTGACACCTGCTGAAATTTCCTTTTCTTCACAACTATTAAAGATGCAGGAAAACTGTCTTCTTTTGCCTCTAGCCACCCTCCTGCATGTGATTCAAGGTGACACATAATAGGAACATTGGAAGTTTGATTATACTATATCTAGCTCAGTATTGTCAACACTGACTGGCAGCAGCTCTCCAGGGTTTCAGGCAGGAGTTTTGCCAACCCTACCTGGAGATGCCAGGGATTGAACCCGGGACCTCCTGCATGAAAATATGTTTTCTTACCACTAAGCTGTGGCCTGACCCAATGGTCTTGGATGCATTCCTACCTTTTGGAATCAATGGTAGTATGGCATTTTTTCATAATGATGTTTTTTTTTTTTTTTTTTTTTTAGCTTCCATTGAGTTTGCTGGTCTTGACTTAAATGTTTTATTGAATCAAAGTCTATAGTCACTGCTTAACAGTCGAACTACTGACCAAGGTCATTCTGTTGAATGCATTTTGCTCATGACCTCTGTGTCCTACTATTCTCACTGTTTCATGTAGTTAATCATTCACAAATTCAAACTGAATTCTTCAAAAAGCAAATAAATTCACTATATCTTCTTTAATGTTTATTCTTCACATATCTTGTTCCTTATATAAGAGCATGTTAAGGCACCACTTTCTTTTATTAAGCTAGTATGGTTGTCAACTATTCTTTTAGAGTCCTCTTTCTGTGCCTGACAAGTAGGAAATTAGCAGGTGTAGCTATTTGTTTATTTATTTACTTATTTAATGCAAGAGGATAAAGTGACAGGGAATACTTCAACTACTGACTTTCAGCATATCTGGCTATTGTTAAAGGCAGAGGGGTAGGGTCAGTTAAAAGCAGAAGAAAAGTTGGCAAACCTATTTTGGAAAGCCAACCCCCTTGATGTTTTGCCATCAACAACATTTTTTGTGCATCTCACAATTAGGGATGCTTGAGAATTTTGTTTTCTTTGCATTTTGAAGTGATCCAAACCAATTCACACACCCCAAACTAATGTGTAGATTGGTATGCAAAATTCTCAATCAAATTTTGCAGTTCTCTGATTTTTACAATACAGTTCTTGTTGTAAAAATTTACCAAAATACACATAAAATGTGTATTTATGCTAAAATATGTACTTTAAGCAGAAGTACATATAAAATGCATATGACTTTTCATGTGGATCCTACCCCCTGACATGCAAAACCGTGATGGAACACAGAGCAAAAATAAACATCCCTATTCAGAAGTGTCTTATAGGTAATATCCCAGAATTCATTGCAAGTGCTCCTTATATTACAAAATAGCCCTGGAACTCTAGGAGCTCCATCACACCCACACATTTCCCCTCGAATTATCCCACTTCGTTTCTGTAGCATATGAAAGCTTACAAACTTACACCTGTGCGCTTGTACATCCAAACATCTTTACACCTCTCCTGTAGCGCTTGCTGTTATCCTGCTGAGGTTTGCTCTCACATGTTGTTTTTGCCATCGCCTCCACCCATTGATCTCCTTTGTACCTCCCCCTACAGTTTATTGGTTGTTGGAAGTTGGACAACTGGGTGTTGCACTGGGAGTAACTTCTCTTGTTACTGAACACTTTTGGAAAAGAACTCCTTCTCCCCTAAGTACTGTCATGAGTGCACTTATTCACCATTGCCTCCTGTTTATTTTACTTCTCCTCTCCTTTCTTTCCCCCCCACTCCTGAGTTGGGTATCATTCTGCACCATCACCCCCCCCATTTTTTTTAACCTTCTTGCCCATTTCCCTCTTCTCTCCCCCCCCCATTGTGTTTCATTCTGCAATATTCACTGGGTTTTGCTCTCCTCTCTTTTCCCTAACCCTGAGTTGGGTACCGTTTGTCCCACCACCTGTATCATTATGCCCCAGTTCTATTACTTTCCTCCCCTGATTCCCCCAGTTTGTGTATCACCTCTCCTGCCATCCCCCACTCCCCAGTTTCTGAACAACCTTCATGAACTTGAAGATGCACAGCTTTGCATGATCAAAGGAATGGAAGAGCACCGCTACGATCCTTTGCATTAGTGAACTGCCAGGACAAGCATTTAAGGGAGGATTTAAAAAATCATTAAAAAATCAATGCATGACCCAATTGGATTCACATTTGGAATGCTGAAAGCCCTCCTTAATAGCTATTACTGTGCCAATTTTGATCTCGTTATCTTTAAAACTTACACAGATGTAAGCATTTTTAATTTATATTTTAAAACTCCCATAGATTTCAATTGATTAATCAACTAAAACTCCTATCACCTGCTATTGTGTTCCCCTTGTCATGCATGTCTAAGCAAGAGGGAAAGGGGTGGGGAGAGAAGCTACACAACACCCCCTCTATGAGAAGCTACCCAACACCCCCCCTCCCCGCCCAAAGCAAGTCATGAAACAAAGGTGGAGGATCAAGAGTACAATAGACCCAGCAGCCAGGAAGCATCAGGAGGAAAGGATTTGAATTTGAATTTTAAAATACCCACTAGAGAAAAGGAATGCCCCTCTCTTTTGTCATCAATACCGCACCTTGAATACACTTTCATCACCAATACCGCCCCTTGAAAACATGCCAACAGAACATCAGATTGAGAACGATGGATGAAAATACTCTTTGAAGTTTGAGTGGGGTGCTTTTGCATTACCAGAAGAACCAGACTTTCCACGTGCCAAAATATGTCACTAAGAGTGTGTATATGTCGGGGGGGGGGGGGGAGAATCACAACCACAGCAGGACATGGTCAGCATCCTCTGAGTCCTTTGCATGCAATTCAACTTGACAGCAGCCTATAACACTGGTGTGATGGAGTTCTAGGAGAGGGAGGAGGCCTGATTCTGGGGGACTTGTCAGTCACTGGGACACAGTGGGGATCTCTGTATCAAAGAGGAAAGTATGAAAAGCCTTTGAGAAGGGGAGATGTGCATTGTAGAGTCATGAATAGGCTGCTTATAATCCAGGGAAATCAGCAAGAAGCTCACCCCCCGGCATCACATGCTGGACAATATTAGTCTGTTCTTGTAGTGTCATATTTGGGATTTAATAGGACAGACCCTCATTTCAAAAGGAAATAGTTATTTACATCTGCCGAGATGCTGACAGAATTGTGTGTCTCATCCATCCTTCCAGTTGTACTATACACTGTACCTCATTTTCAGTAGTCTTGGGCATGTGTGTAGTTGTTTTAATTATTGTGCAGACCCAAGCGTCTTTTATCAGGTTAATTTGGGACCTCTTTATTTTTTTTTATTTTATTTATTTATTTAAGGATTTTTATGCCGCCATTTAGCCAAAAAAGGCTCTCATGGCGGCTTACAAAAGTATTTCTTTACTCCTCAAACACAAGTATTTTGGTGTTCTTATATAAATGCCTATTCAAATTATCCCCTCAAGACCAAGTGAAAGTTCTGTTATGTATATGATAGCAATAGCGAAAGGTTTCTATTAGGTTGCCAAATTTTTAATGGGCCTCTTCCTGCCCTTTTAGCAGTCCTACAAGCAGAAATTGAACAGCTTTTCTTGGCAATGAGATAAAAAAGGTGAGCAAAGTCTCCTCACTTCCTCATTTTTCCCATGTTAGGCTGTTGTTAAAGTCAAAAAGCAGGGCCAGTAAAAAGTTGGCAACCCTAATCATATGGTTCAAATGTCTTGTTTGAAATGTAGAGTTAGATCATCATTCTGTCTCACAAGCTTTATTGCTATCCATCAACTTGACACAGTACAGATTGAATCCTAAACAAACTGAGCATGGGGAAAAACCAGAACATTTTGAACGTAAGACTTTGGAACTTCACCCAGGAGAATATATAATTTTTATCCTGGAGGTGCCTAAGGAGATTTGGCTACCCTCCATTGGCACCTCTTCAAGGAACTGCTCCTGAATTTGCATTCCTGTAAGGCTTGACCACACCCATAACCGTGGCCTTAAAGCAGAGGTAGGCAACCCTCAATGTAATTTCATGCCATTCTCAGTCCCATTTTCAAAAGCTCTCTGCATGCCATCAGTTCACATTTGTGGCAAGAGTGATGTGTCTCTTTCCTGGCAGCCCATTGTAGGAGAAGGAGAGGGAAGAAGAGGGGAAGTGGGAGCAGAAAGAGGGAAAGAAAAGAGCCACTTCTGGCCCTGCCATCCCTATCACTGGCTTTGGCCCTACACACCTCTCTGAATTATGGCCTCTGACACATTGCCTGCAGGTGGATAAGGCTCTTGCTAGAAAAAAAGGTCACCTGATCCTGCTTTAGGGGTCTTGACAATTTAGATTTGACTCTCTCTCTCTCTCTCTTGTTCTCTCTCTCTCTCTCTCTGTGTGTGTGTTTAAATAGAACTATTCAGTCCATATAATGATGAATCTCTGTAGGTTTTCTGAATAATTTCAGATACATCTTGAAAGACATAGCTGTTTATATTTTCACAAATGATACACAATACTGTCAATTTCCATTGCTTCTTTGTGTCATAGTTATTTGCTACTGCCCCCATACCTTGCACATAGAACTCTGTTTTACTGTATGATTAGATTCCTTTCCATCTGCTTTTCCAACTAGGCAGCCTCATTTTCTCTCTCAATCTCCCTTCCTCTCTCTTTCTCTGCAGGTAGAACAATTTGAGTGATTGCAATGAATGTGCTTCTTGTCTTCCTCGCTCCTCTTGCCTCTCAGAACTAATGGGTGAATCCGGCTAGTTTTTCTTCCCCACTTTACATTTGTGGACCTTTTACAGCTCCAGCCACAACTAGGTGTTTACACACATGGAGTGTTCAGATAAGCAACAGATTTAATAGAAGAACTGCTAAGGAGATGTGTATCTGCTGTAGGGTGGCCAAGGCTCCTGCACCTTTAATAGTTGGCCAAAGAGGAAATTTTAGCTGATGTAGTTTGCATGACAAGGTACACCTGCTGAAATTCTCTCTTTGATAAACTATTCAAAGTGCAGCAGCCCTGCATTTTTTGGATCTGGCCATCCCAATTTGCTGTTGGGGAGGATACATGTCCTCTTTGAGGTAAGCCAACAAGAAATTAGTGCTACAAATTATTTTGCTAACTGCTGGAGGACCCATAAGTGGTTCTAAACGTCCTAGGGGAAGCCACTGTGAATGATTCCATGATAAGGCATAATACCTCTCCTCTTAAACAGAAAGTTGGGTTAGAATGTTCTTTTCCTTGTGATGTACGAACATTACCTGATGAGAATCCACACTACATAATAGCCTGATCATCTATCTGTTAACCTGAAAATCTATACACTACAATTAAGATTCCATGCCTTTTGCCCTCTAAACACAGAACATACACACCGCAGAGATATTTTTGAGATATTTTTAAAATATGGTAGCCTGTATATAATTTTTAAGCAATAAAATAATAACTATATATGGGAGTGTAATTATCTGAATAGAACAGGAAAGAAGTCATGTGGTGTGAATAAAGAACTCTGAAAAACCAGTGGAACAGACTGTAGTTAATTTCTAAAATGAGAGATAACGACCCAGTTCAGATGAGATGCTGAGGCTCAGGGGGTCGTGTCATGCAAACCTGGTGAGCATAATTATGTGAGGGTTAAAGAAAGACAGACCATGATTAACTCTCGCATAACCCACACTTGCTGGGTTTTTGCACAATACAACAATTCAGAGTGGTGGCTGTATGTGTGCTGCAGCCTCACTGTGGGTTAAATAATGGTGGTGGGCTGTTGTGTCATGTGAACAGCTTCATTGGGTCTCAATCATACCTGGAAGTCATATTCTGTGCTTTGGTGGCACTCCCCCGAAACACTGAAACCTGGGGCGTTAGGAATGCAAGCTTGACCAAAGCAGGTTTCCTTTGAATGTAACAACTGCAAGACAAGCAGAAATTCAGCAAGTGAAAATTTCCCTGTTAATATATCTGCATGACAGGATTTATGGTAGCTGTGATAGGCACAGGAGCCCTGCATGGGGGAAAGGTGCAACTCTGGTTAGGGGTGGTTGAAGGAGCAGATTTTCCCAATGCCACTTTCTTCTTTGTAACTGCTCCACAAGTTTCATGTTGGACTCAAACCTTGATAAGAGGATATAAGGGTGAAGATAAGCACTTTTGAGAGAATGAAAAGGGTTATGACTAATCTTTTTGTTTGCTTATTTTGAATTCCACTGCTGTGATATCTTATATAATAACATTGTAAAAATATAACAATGAAACGATCCATATATGCAGTGTACCTGTAGTGTACACTACAGGTTTACTCTCTGTAGTCAGAGAGTAAATAAAGCATTCTACCATTATAAAGGGGTAATTGGGGGGTCATTCTAACATTCATAAAATCAAAAATATTTCACCAATCTTATTGAAATTTACATGTGCCAGAAAGAAATGTTGGTTTTACATACCATGAAAATTTCAAGAAGATCGGTGAAAGATTGAGAGAAGGAGGGCAGTTTAAAGTACAAAAGAAAAAAACCCTCTCCGAATCAAAATGGTTCTGATACCTTTCATTGACAATTTTTTATCCATGAAATTTAGCCTTGAGAAGAGAAGGCTGAGGGGAGACATGATAGTACAGTTAAAGTACTTGAAAGGTTGTCACACAGAGGAGGGCCAGGATCTCTTCTTAATCATCCCAGAATGAAGGACATGTAATAATGGGCTCAAGTTACAGGAAGCCAAATTCTGGCTGGACATCAGGAAAAGCTTCCTGACTGTTAAGAGCAATATGACAATGGAACCAATTACCTAGGGAAGTAGTGGGCTCTCCCACACTAGGGGCATTCAAGAGGTAGCTGGCCATCTGTCAGGTATGCTTTAAGGTAGATTCCTGCATTGAGCAGGGGGTTGGACTCAAAAGCCTTATAGGCCCCTTCCAGCTCAACTATTCAATGATTATATTATAATCCTGGTCCCAGGTTGTTTATTATTTATTTATTTATTTATTTATTTATTTATTATTAGTTATTTAGAATATATACCACTCCCCATTGAAAAATTTCAGAGCAGCGTAGAAGATAAAATGAAAATAAAAACAGAATAAAACAGTTAAAACAAAATTTAAAAGAAGCAAAAACAGATTCAAGGCTGCATATCTTGAATTCTGCATGGAAGCTAACTGGCAGCCAATGCAATTATTTTAGCACTGGTCTAATATGGATTCTGCAAATAGATCCTAGCCAATAACAGAACAGCTGTGGGTTGAACCAGTTGCTGTTTCTAGTTTTAAAGGGTAGCTCTGTAAAAAGTGCAAGGTCAACCATGGATTAAATTTGCTCTGTTATCACAGAAATGCACAGGTGGTTGTGACCTACCAGACTCACTAGTGGTGCTTTATGGACTAACAGGTGCTTGTCAAATTCACTGTTTTTGCAGTTAAGAACATAAGAAGAGCCATGCTGGATCAAGCCAAGGGTCCATCTAGACCAGCATTTGTTTCCATGGTGCCCATAGGAAGTTCATAAGCAGGACATGAATGCAATAGCACCTTCTCACCCATGCTTCCCAGCAACTGGTATACATAGGCATACTGCCTCTGATTTTGCATGTAGCGTATAGCCATCAGTACTAAGAGCCATTGATAACCTTATCCTTTATGAATTTACCTAATCTCCTTTAAAAGACACCCAAGTTCTAGGCAAGCAGTAAAACCTGAAGGCTTGCCGAATCCTTCATAGAATCATAGAATAGTAGAGTTGGAAGGGGCCTAAAGGCCATCGAGTCCAACCTCTTGCTCAATGCAGGAATCCACTCTAAAGCATACCTGACAGATGGTTGTCCAGCTGCCTCTTGAAGGCCTCTAGTGTGGGAGAGCCCACAGCCTCCCTAGGTAACTGGTTCCATTGTTGTACTGCTCTAACAGTCAGTTTTTCCTGATGTCCAGCCGGAATCTGGCTTCCTGTAACTTGAGCCCGTTATTCCGTGTCCTGCACTCTGGGATGATGGAGAAGAGATCCTGGCCCTCCTCTGTGTGAGTTGCTCCACAGCAACTCACACAGGTTACAAGTGATGTTGCTCCAGAGCCAGTGTGGTGCAGTAGATAGAGTAGTGGACAAGGCATGAAAGACTCTGGTTGAAATCCCCACTCATCACAAAGCAAGGGGCAACAGCTGTAATAATTGGATATGTGTGTTCAGGAAAAATAAAATCTGAAATGAAGAAGGTGAACACAGAAATTACTGAAGGGATAGTTAGTGTAAATAATGGCAGTCAATAAAACAAAGAAAAGAAATCCAGGCCTATTTTTAAAAGTGACAGTTGAGGGCCAAAGTTAATCTTTAGTAGTGGAAAGCAAGTTACTTGGCATAATTAAGTGGACTTTTCACACACCCTTTCAATAATGTACTTCCATTAAGTGTCCATTAAGGATGTTAAATAAACAAGTGGAAGGTGCAAAGTCTTGTTAGGGATTAAAAGGCTTCCTAATAGTCGGTAGCAGCAACAGCAGCAGGAAGAGATACAGCTGCTTCTCTTTGCAGGTTAAGGCAGCAAAAAAGGAGTGGTGTTAATGGCTCAGAAGATGTGGACATTTGGCTGGTACATTCGCCTAATGACACCCAGGCAGGACTTCAGCAGACATCTGGATGGGTAACTGAGCAGCATAATTAATGACAGACACAAAGCAAGGTAGATAAATCTCCAGGTTTATAGAGGTTCTGGTGGTCTTTCAGGTGAAATGTGCAGAGATGCATGGAAGTTTCCCTTGCTTTTAGACCACTAGCCATGTTACAACTGCAATTCACATTGTATATGAGAAAAATGCTGTGGGTAGTACAGAAAAGCACTACCTGTAAGAAGGATCAGGCTATTTTCTCTCCCCTGCCTCCCCTCACAGACTTTTCTGTGTCATAGCAGTGTGCATGAAGTTGAAACAGACGTTTTGTGGACTGATACCTTCATACCATTCTCTGTAGGACTAACATAGAATGGGGTGTACCACCTCTTCGAATGCCCTGGAATTGTTGGCAGAGAGATGTGGCAGACAAAGTAGTGTGGCTGGGCTGCTGTAGATTTATTTATTAAATGAAATATGCATTAGGTTCTAAGTCAGTCTCCCCAACACCTTTGCTGTCCCATTTACTCATTTGTGAGACTTGAGTTCTGGTTGGCATTCTGGGTGAACCCCGAGTGAATTTGTTGTTTACTCAGAAAATAAAAGTCAAATTTTGACCAACAAACTGGAGAGAATGTTTAAAGAATTTTCATGATCTGGTTAAAAGAAAGTGGCCTTGCCAGTAAGAGGCTTTCCCTTTTCTTTTCTTTCTTTCTTTTTTTTTAAATGTTCAGTAGCAGATCTTGAAAAATGAATGTTATTCTGGATCCATTCTTAAAGACATGAAAGTTTCAGCACCGGAGTTCTCCCTCTCGAGTGAAAGGCTGTGCTGTCCCACTTCTCCACTGTGAGTCCTTATGCAGTCTCTCTTCTTTAAGTTGCTTCATAGTAAAATCAGTCCTAGCAGTATGGCTTGTGTGTGTGTGTGTGTGTGTGTGTGTGTGTATATATATATATATATATATATATATATATATATATATATGAATTCCATATTTGTGAATTTGTAGTTTATTTCCTTGATGGAATAATTTAAATCTTTACTTGGTCTCTACTATATCTCCAAAATTTCAGTTTCAGCACATGGACAGGATATCATTTGTACCTTAGAGAGAAACACTGTTCTTGGGAGAGTTAAAATTTCCACTGTTCCTCTGTTAAGATACAACCATACTTCCTGTACTCCAAAGGAGTGAATAACTGAGAGTGTGTGAGAGTGTCTTTTTAAAAGGGATGTATGGTGAGTATTTAGTAGGGAAACATACTTTGCACGTGCACAGAGGCACCCCATTACCATCATACGATCTTTTGTATTGAAAGCTTTGCTAGTACACAATATTTGGCAGAAGAGTGTCTGACAGGATCTTATTCAGTGGTGAGAGTAATGCACTCAGGTACCTGTTTGTCAGCTGTCTTTTCAGGAGGGATACTTTCGCTTGGGATCTCCTATTATTCTCTTACTCATTGCATGAAATTAATATGAGTTGGATGAAATTTAACTGGGTGTGTGGTGCTTTGTATGTGGATGCTCATTCTTTGATGGTATCCTCTGTGAGGGTGGTCGCATTCCTATTTGGCTGATTTGGGGAGTGTGAATAGGTGCTACTGTGGACTCCAGGATGCAGGGAAAATGTGTGCAAAATTCTACTTTGGGTATCATAGTCATGCTGGAAATGTTTAGAAATTAGGTCATTTGCCATAACAATGGAGTGGGGGAACCCTATATTATCTTCCAAATTTTAGTTCCTAATGGAGATGATTTTGATGGTTTGCTTTAAAATTCAAGTAGAGCTGACATTTGTCTACGGGGGAATTATGCCGTGTAGAAAGTTTAGCTCTTCAAGCCATTTGAGTTGTAAGTTGAGTGAAGAGGGACATCCAGCAGCAATTCACCAGTAAACATACAGACCATACTCTGTAAATGAAACTGGAGCAACCCCTGGGAAAGGTTTTCATCTGCCTGTGGGATGATCTCTTGTGGCTGCCCATGATTAGATAATGGGTTGCCAGACTCCTCTTCTCATTTGCTAGTCTGGTGCCTGAGATAAGGGGTAGGGACATTACAGGCCCCAGGGTCTGAATTGATAGGGGTGGGGAGAATAAGCTGGAATCACTCGTGTACATTGCAAAATGCAAGAATAAGGGATGTGTTGGTGGTGATTTAAAACAAATGGGCCTGGAAATTATATTTTCTGATCTGTAACCCAATTTCCTAATCCTAGATTTGTGTGGGGTTAGCTGTATTGAATTAAAGGTACTTTGCACCTGCTCAGAGAACCTGGGCATATACTCCAAGTGTCCCTATTTACCAGGGATGTTTCTTATTTTCTAGCCCCTCTCCCTGCTGGTAACTTCCCATATTTGTCTTTTGGGAATGCCTTATGACAATTTTTGTAAGTGTGAGTTCCTAGGTTTGCCATTCTTCAAATTTCAGCTTCCTCCCCCAGATCTGTATAAGGTAAAACTGTGAGTTGAGGGAGGAGGTAGGATGCCTCTTGTGCACATACCTGCAAATGCCTGTGCATTAGCACTAAGGCCCCATGCAGTGCACAGACTGTTGTTTCACACACTCATTGCAGCTGCTGAAGTATATTTTGAACTGTTTATACCATACAGCAGGATGTGTTTCACCAAAAAAACAAGCCTCCTCCTAACTTTTAAATCAATGAAAAAGAAGCTGTCATGGAGTAAACCAATATAACAAATGTGGAGTAGAGTCTTCAGTATTGTGTAAATAGTATGTGTGTGTGATCTTTGATCTGAGAATTGGGGGTGTTATAATCATGCCCCTATTTTCATCTGTAAAATGTTAGAAGGGATGCCTCTGTTCCTTATGAGCACTTCTAGAGTTCTTTGGTGAGCGGTGATTCACACACGTTTTTCTTCCACAGAGGTAAAATCCTACGTTCATCAAAATGTGTATGTCAGTATCACTTGTGAAGTGCATCACATGTATTTAATTTATAAGAAGCTGCTATGGGCCTCATTTCCAGGGCATGATCTTGTAGCAAAATAAGCATTTGCCTCATGCTTAAGTATTGGTTACTCACAAGAAAAGAAATGGCCTAGCAGAAACTGGGTAGGGGACAGAACTAGAACAGTTGGATATGCATGAACGTGAACATGTGTCGGTACACCCATGGCATTTGCCATAAATTTGCTTGACATCAGAACTACATAAGTTTCCACACTAGAATTTCTGGCCTTGCAACATCTGTTTCCTTCCTATTGAGAGGGAGGGGGAGGCTTAAGGGAGGAGAAGCTTTGTAGGCGTTCTCTGCTTTGTTTGGCTAGACGGGATCCAGAGACAGTTTCTGTTTCCTGTTGTTGATGGCTCTGCCAAGTTGCACTTTCTTTGCCTGGAAGAGCTCTTCTTCTTGAGAGGATCCCTTCTGCTTTCCAGACCCTCTCCAACAGTGGCTTGGAGAGAACCACATTGATCCTGACACTGAGTGGCACAGGTAGGTCAGCAACCTATTTGCCCCTCTCTTCCTGCTAACTGGTATCCGGTCCACAAGAGCCCAGCCATGAGTGTGATATTCATGTGGAACAAATGAGGCAAAGTGAAAGCTGATGCAGCTATGAGGAGCGAGGGATCTGTGGAAAATTGGGAGTGACTCAGAAGTGAGGGACCTCAGGGAGGGCTTGGAGGATAGAGTGGGATAGTATAACCCAGAGACAGCACAGGAGGATGGTGGTGCCATGGTGTTGAGAAGAAGGGGATTAGGTAAGAATCTGGAGGAAGAAAATTGGAAGAAGTAGGGGGGAGACAATAAACCTACAGAATCTCAAGCTACTATATAGACCACAAGTAGCTGTGCTGGTCGGTTAGAAAAAATCTAAAAGAACTCAAAAGCTTGCTTGCTATTTTGTGACATTTGAGTGTATCCTAATAAAGGCATTGCTGTGCTGTGGCTTTTGGATTCTAACTACTATGGGGCCAGAGAAAGAGAGGAGAGAAATAAGGGATGGGCATGTGTAAGAAATTTTCATTTAAATGGATGGGACAGGGAAGGCTATGCTTATTAGCTCCCTCCTACTCTGTTTACTCCATATTTCCAGTAAAAGATTCCTTCCCTGAGTTATCACCTAGATTAGATGGTACCACTCTGATTTTAGAAAACTTGTAGTAAGGTCAGCTTCCCAGAGGGAGTATGTATTGCTCTGGTACTCTTGTTCTCTCCCCCACATTCCTAACATCTCTCTGTACTCAGCATAGTCCCAGTACTCACTCAAAATGTTTCACTTGTAAGTGATTGAGAGCTGATGGTATTTATTTACCAGCCATTGAGGCTGAGCTTGGGTAGTTAATTTAAATGGAACATGTTGATAGGGCTTTGGATTGAACGGGCCCCAGAAATGCAGAACATTATTTTTAACATTTACCACCACCCACAGCTGAGAGGGAGCAGGCTTTTATTAAAAGAATGTGTGATTAATGATTCACAGACAAAGCTGCAGCTATGAAGGTTATACAATGCAACATACCCCTACACATAACATACACACACACACACACACCACTGACTATCCATAACCAACCCACCACAATAACTAAAGACAAAACCTTTCTCTGTGCATATTATATAGTGCTGAAGAAATACCATGGTGACAAGCTTGCCAGCAAGATAGGATAATGGTAAAGACATAGATAGCGAGGGGGCAACTGGTGGCATAGGCACATGTCAAGCAGGAGGATAGGTGATTGACAGAAAGTTGGGTGTCTTAAATTGAGCAGATGGCTGGATGTGAATCTGTGAATGCTGGAGGAATTTGAGAGGGTACATTCCTATTTAGCAATGATCATTTGTGTAATGAATTATGTGTAACTGCACTGGCTCATATTCATAGCTTCTTACCCTTGCCACTCTCTCCTTCTCTGCTTGAATCTTCCCCCCTCTCCACAGTCTAAATGTAAATTGGAAGCGCCTCAGGGCAGAGAATCAAACATTTTTTTTATTTTTTTGCCTGTGTTGCTCTGCAAAATGCAACGTACAGTAATAGTGGTATATAGACACATTGTTAGTGTTATGTCTTTGGTTGCTTGAAGCATACAGAGTGGGGGTTTGAAACCCACCCCCCCCCAATTCAGTGGCTGATGCCACCAAACAGAGCAGTCTGGTTGAGCTGCTGCCCAGTATTCTATTTATTGTTTCATAGAAAGTACTTTTACCAGGTAGAAAAACTTGTGAACGTTATTTGGGCAGTAATCACATATGTGCAGATTTCACTACATGTATATGTGCTGGAAAGCTGCACGTGGACAGGTGACGATGTGTGTGTGTGTGTGTGTGTGTGTGTGTGTGTGTGTGTGTGTGTGACCACTACATTACATCTGACATGTAGGTTTCATGTTCTTTCTAAGTAGGAGAAAAGCATGAAGTGCCTTATTAGAGTTAAGTTTGTATTGCTGTTTTCCCATGACATTTAACAAGGATGTAATATGAGGTCAGTAGTAGCATCATCATCATCATTGTAAACAAATACATTTCAAAGGTTTAAAGCCTTTCATATGCATCTTTTTATGACCACTGGGTAAGGTGGGCTAGTATGATTATCCAGAGTTTTCTGATGCAGGATTGAGGATTGCTTGCCTTAGACAACTTAGTAAATTCATGGCTGAGGTGAAATTTAATCAAAGGGCCTTCCAGTTCTCAGTGTTAAGCACTATACATTTTTGTTTATCATGGAAAGCATTTTTAAAAAATATGGGGGAAACTATGGTAGAGAAAAATGCAGTGCAGATGTTCTAGAAACAGAGCCAGTGGTTTCGTTGAGCCAGGAGCATTTGATTTAGCAGTGATGCTGGCCTCATCTGACACCCCCTCAGAGTTTCCTGTGTGTGACAGGCTACAGGGGCCTTTGGGGATTTGGGAGAACTTGGCAGCACTGCCTTGGCTCATGTGGAAGAACCTTTCCACTCATTCAAGATATCTCTCGATCAAAGCCAAAGTTTATTAAAACATGTTTGTTATTATTACAATACAAACCAATTGTACAATATAATGGCAGCAGCATAACATGACGAAAGAAAACCTTTGGTACAAATCCCCCCCCCACACACTTGAAGGCCATTTGGGCAGGTCATATTTTTCACCCTGATTTGTCTCACAGCAGGGCTAAGAAGGTCAAAATTAGGTAAGGATATGTATTGTGATACATCTTGAGCCCTTCTTATATGGCATGAAAATAATAATCCCTAAAATCAAGCACTCGACTGGGCAGTCTGTGGGCCTCGGCCTAATTTCAATTTTCAGACAGCCTCTGCAGATGATCAGTTCATACCTCTGTCAAGAAATATCTGTCCCTTCTTCAGGCAGTCTGGCAAGCAGGCAAGAAGAGGGAGAGAAGCGGGTAACAGAGAGAGAGAGAGACAGACAGACAGAAAGCAAGCAAGTGGTTTATCCACTGCCATCATGTGGCCCTCAGCAGAATACCCCAAGGGAGTGTAAAGAATGTTCCCCAGCCTGCTCTAGAGAGATTAGACCACCAGGCCCTGTGCAGTGAAATTCAAAAAGTCGCAGCCGTGAGCTCAAGGGGAGGAGTCCCAGGGGACAGCGGACATCATTTCCTAGATCACCAGATAACCTTGAATTCTTCTGAGTTCAGCACTGAAATCCTACCAACCTTCATCTCAGGGGAGGGCTGATTGAGGATGATGGGAGGTCCGAGGCCACATACTGGTGATGGACATGGTCAAACACAGCACTTGGCATGGGTCAGAGTCCCCCTCAACCCTCTCCCCCCACTCTCTTCACACACCCCTCCTCCTGCCTTGCCTTGTTGCAAAAAGAAGGCTTTTTGCTAAGGTTATTGCCATGCATGGGAAGATTTTCAGGGTGGGTTACAGCCAGGGAAGGAAAGATTCACCCTTCCCAGCTGCAACCCCCCCCCCCACAAATTCACCCCATATGGTATTTAGGTTTAGAAGAAAGAAAGAAAAAACTCCCATCGGCAGCAATTGGAGCTTCTCTCCCTAAGTCTAAGTGCTGCGCAGGAGTGGGGAGCGAAGGTGTAGCAAAACCTTGTGAGACTTGGTGAAATATCATTATGAGACTTCATACAAGACTTAGGAAGGCCTGTTTAAAGCTTCTCTCCAGCCCATGTGTCCCAGTGTCAGTCAGCGGGCAGCTGTCGTCCAGTCGGGTTTTGGTGACGGAGTGCCTGGCCAAGCAGCAGTCACTGCCGTCTCTCTCTTTTGACTGAAGCCCAGGCAGCTACCGTCATTGGAGAAATTGGAGGGAGGGGAGAATGCATTGCTGGTAGTCAAGTGATGGTAGTCAACCCAAAGGGACATTCGGGTTCTGGAAAATCGATTCAGGTTGTGAGTCATGCCCCTGATCCAGCCACTGCACCAGGGCGTAGGCAACCTGGTGTCCTCCAGATGTTTCGGACTATTATTTACCCAGAGAGGTCTGCCTGGCGCCTACACTGTACTCTTTTCGTCGCCAGCTGAAGACCTTTTTATTCTCCCAGTATTTTAACACTTAATTTTAACTTAAATTTAAATTATACTGTTTTAATTCTGTATTTTAATTTTATATCAATTTTGCTGCGTGGTTTTTATTCTGGTTGTGCTTTTTATATTGTATTGTGCTTTTAACCTGTTGATTGTCTTACTATGATTTTAATTTTTGTGAACCGCCCAGAGAGCTTTGGCTATTGGGCGGTATAGAAATGTAATAAATCAAATAAATAAATAAAAATAAAATAATAAGTTCTGACCATTGTCCATGTTGGCTGGGGCTGATGGGAGTTGTAGTTTAAAACATCTGGAGGATACCATGTTGCCTGCTCTTGTACTACACATTCCAGGCCAAAGACAACGGTGTCATGTTTGTGCTGGATGAAGGTTTCCTCTGTTTAAAATGACCACCACGTTCCAACCAAATATGTATGATGAATTACAGAGTTGTAGAGTGACATTGTTACACATTGCTTGAATTTCCAAGAGGATATATAGCTGCATTGATTCCACATTTTCTCTTTGATTGCAGGATCAGAAAAGGAATTGCCTCAGGATCAGCAGGGAAGTGCCCCAGAGGCCATGGAGAAACAGAGCTCAGGGATAGCCAAGCGTTTGGCCACGCTCATCTCAGG
The DNA here is from genome assembly GCF_023053635.1 of Elgaria multicarinata webbii. Classification (NCBI taxonomy): domain Eukaryota; kingdom Metazoa; phylum Chordata; class Lepidosauria; order Squamata; family Anguidae; genus Elgaria; species Elgaria multicarinata. The sequence continues at coordinate 79,381,584 of NC_086172.1, read as the reverse complement.
TCTGGTGGAGTGCATGTGCTTTGCGGGTGTCATTTTTGGATGGGCATCCCTGGTCTTTGTCCTCAAGGATCTGAACTACTTTAAAGACCTGTGTGTGCCAGCTGCCAATCAAACAGCCAATCAAACAGGTATGATCATGGAAGAGTGGAAGGGGGTTGGGGTTGGTTTTACTTCTAAATTGGGTTTTAGACACTCCGGGTTTATGTGCTGTACATATACACATTACACTACCTGCAGGTCAGGAATGGCCTTACAGCAAAACTGCATAGTTTGTAATCCCATCAAAGGAAATGCAATGTACCAGTCATGAATTATTGCCTGCCAAGTACTTGACAATACTGCAGGGTTTTGCATCCCAAGGCAAGTAATAAAAAACAGAGAGATTATCTCAAGCCCCAAGTGGATCACCATGTATGGCAGGTGGTGGGTCACAAGTTGTGCAGACCTGGCACAAAGGATTAGTTAAGGGCTGCACAGAGAATGGGGTGGGTGGGTTTGAGGGTATCTATGAACTATTGCAACAGTGGGCAGAAAGTAACTCTCCAGATGCTTCGGACTTCAACTCCCAGAAGCACCTGCCAGCATGTCCGATGGTCAGGAATGCTTGGAGTTCAAGTCCAAAACATCTGGAGATCTACATACTTTCTGCCCACCCCTGAACTATTGGACATGAAGAGCCCTCTGCTGCTTCAGTATTATCGGTGGAGTGTCTGCACAGCTGTTCTTCGCAGGATATTTTCTAGGAACAGCTGAAGGGTGACATCCCAGATTAGGGCCTCTCTCTAGTGTGAGTGCACATCATTAAAGAAACACCAACATCCCCATAGTGTTCCTCTCCTGCAAGCATGCATCTTGAAAATGCAGGATAGGTTTCTCCTCACAGTGAGTCAGCTTGAAGAAAGGAATCCAGACTGACCAACTCAATGGCAGGCTAGAGCCCATTCCCTCCAGCCAATCTTCTCCCTAGTCTCCAGCATGCCTCTTTCCATGACAGAGTCGGTCACTCATTCATAAATAATGCTAGTGCTGCTTTGATGTGTGGACTGCAGAAGTTCAAGGAAAAGCATTGGAATGTCTTGGGAAGTGGAGAGAAAGTTAAACTTAAATCCATTTTATCCCCATTTCCACGTCACTTTGTTTTTTTTAAAAAAATCCACACACAAAAACTGTACACATTTTCATATGCATTTCTCCTAATATGCATATTTCTTTTGCATATTTGCCACAATATACACATTTTTGTAAGCAATTTTCCCTAGTATAGTTTTTTTTTTATTTTCACAAATATATGCATTTTTGTGTGCACAAATGCTCAAATGTATACATTTTTGGTAAGCATTTTTTTAATTGAAGAACTGCATCACCAAATTTGGAAATATGTAACTATCGAAGTATAATTGCATTTCAGTTTGCATATTTGTTTGAGAAGTGCAAATTAGGAAGGTCTGCACTAAAATGAATTTCTCTCCCATTCCTATTGTGGAATCAGTGTAACAGCGTATAATCAAGCCAACCACCCTGCCCCCACCCAGGTTCTAGTGCCAAGGCTCATCCCTGGAATATCTAGCGATGAGTTCTTCTGAGCATGTGCAGAATGCACTTTCATCATGATTAAGGAACTGCAGCTAGCCTGCTGGAACTGCTGGAATTAAAGGTGAAGGGCTTTCAGTTGGGAGTCTGTGAAACTTCCAGGAACTTTTGAACTCTTGCTCCTCTCACTTAAAGTGAGTACTGATTATTGGTGAAAGGGCTTGTTGGGGTTTGGCTTAGGTTGAATAATATAGAGAATAAAAGGCCAAATATATTGAGATTGAGGGCTATACACAGTATGTGCTTGAGGACTTATGCACAGGACCCGATATGGCATAAAAGACTGCTTCTGAATTCCCTCTCTCTTTGCAGACTGCAGTGCCCAGGATGAGCAATTCTCCCTCATCTTCACCATTGGCTCCTTCATGAACAACTTTATGACCTTCCCCACGGGCTACATCTTTGACCGCTTTGGCACCACAGCAGCCCGTCTGCTTGCCATGTAAGTGGTGGATGCTCAACCCATTCCCTCTTTCACCTTCTCTGAGCCGTGGAATCAAAATAGTGTTGCCAACACCTGGTCTTATAGGACTCTGGTGCCTTTAACATTTGTGCTGCAGGAAGAAATTTGGCAGTGGCAAATACTCCCAATACTGCAGCACCAGGAGGCAAGCCGTTGAACCTGTTGAACTCTGTCCTGCCATGCAGCTCTTAATCAGTTAAAGGGCTTTAGAATGAGAGTGGGCAATCCTAGGCCAACATATGTTCGTTCTCTGCAGCCCGATTTAGGTGCTGAAATGGACGGGAGAGTGACTCTTGGGTTGCATCTACATGGGCAGCAGAAGGGAGGTAGTTGAATGTTGAAGTGGTTGAACGGACTGCACCACTTCAGACTGCATATCACTTTTGACTGAATTGTTAACATAGGGAGACGTTCAAAGCTGTGATCACCTACCTGCAGATTGAAATGGTTAGTCCATTCTTGCTGTATGTGTAGGGTGACCATATGAAAAGGAGGACAGGGCTCCTGTATCTTTAACAGTTGCATAGAAAAGGGAATTTCAGCAGGTGTCATTTGTATGCATGTCACACCTGGTGAAATTTCCTCTTCATCGCAACAGTTAAAACTGCAGGAGCTATACTGTAGCTATACTGTGACCAGATTTAAAAGAGGGCAGGGAACCTGCAGCTTTAACTGTTGTGATGAAGAGGGAATTTCCACAGGTTCTCCATATATACAAATGACACCTGCTGAAATTCCCTTTTCAATACAACTGTTAGGAGCCCTGTCCTCCTTTTCATACAGTCACCCTATGTATGTGTAAAGCAGGCTCCATCGTCCTTTAGGAAGGGATGGGTGAAATCCTATACATAGCGTACACAGAAGTGAACTGTGATGGTCAGAATTTATTTTCCCTATTCTCTCTCTGAGCTCCATCACACCAACGATTTAGTGCACTCTTACCATGCCTGGTGTGCGGATTTGCAGCATGGTACTCACATGGCGCCATGCCTGTCCTGCTGACACCCCACCTCTTCCCCAGCCTTTCCTAGAATGACTAAAGTCTGGACTGTTTTCCCTAAGTGTGTTTAATGCACCCTTAAGCCCCCGTTTAGTGCTATACTCTCACATTTTCCTTTGCTGGGGGGCGTGTGCTGTGAAAGGAGTCTGGCTGTTGGCTTGAGTAAACTGCATCAGGTCCTGGCAAGGAAAAGTGATCTCTCCCAGTAACCCGCTCCAAGCCTCAATAGAAAACCCGAACCTTGCATCCCAGGCTCAAAAGCATTTTTAAAAAATCATACAATGCCTAAATCTCTGCAGAGAGAGGACTGTACTCCCTCAATGCCCCCAAAGAGCCAGACTAAAGGGTTGTTCCATTTTTGCCGGGCAGAAAGGTTGTCTGGTTGAAGTACTCATCTGACAGGACCTGCTTGTATATGTCTTGTTAAGGGGGGAGGGAGGAGCAACCAAGTGAAAGAGCAGCGTATTCAGGTGAAAGGGACCATAAGTTTGATGTGCTTATGCATCCGGGGTAAAAAATGCAGAGGCAAAGCAGGGGGAAAATTATGTGTGATGGAGCTCTCTCTCTCTCTCTCTCTCTCTCTCTCTCTCTCTCTCTCTCTCTCTCTCTCTCTCTCTCCCTCCCCCTCCCTCCCTCCTTCTACCCCACCCCTCTGATCCTTTCTCTCACTCCTCCCCAGTCCCAGTCTATCAGGGTTGACAGACAGCTAAAATGATAAATGCATTATCTTTGACGACCCAGACTGTCTCCATAAGCCCCAGAGTACTGAGACATTTCTCGTGACTTCATACTAATCTACACGTACTCTAATGCACAGCTTGCTGCCCCTGTCAGAGGGAGCTGCACCCAAAGGAAGGAGAATAGAAACTACTGCCAGCTTTTCATGAGGCCTTTGCACAATGCTGTGTATGCATATGAGCTCCTCTATTCAGGATACTTGATTCAGTGTATGCAATTCGATATGCATGCATGTATGCTTTTATTAACACCTTCAGCAAATTTTAAATGTCTGGTAAGGGTTGGGCTAGCAAAAGGAAACCTAGGAAGGTGAAAGCATGAAGACAGGGGAGAGAAGGATCCGTAGGAATTGCCTGCTGATTTGCAGCAGTGGAATGCCGTCTAGGGTACTGAGGGTCTATTTATTCACATGACCTTTTGCGGTCATAGCAGACACAGTTTTTCATTGGTCAGCTTTGACTTCCAGTTGGGCTTTGGACTGAACTGCCTGCATGACTGCTGATGGCATGTGCTAAACACAGCATGGATACACTTTTGACACCAGGTCAAAACCACTCCTGAAAATTTAATTTAGAAAAATCCATTACTTTTTAAATTTTAACCTGGCTACATTTGGATTTATACTAAACTTTATTTTAACTCGAGCATTGTACTCTGCAACCATCCACTGCTCAAGACTTCCAAACCATAATTTCTATGTTTGGTTTTGGAGAACGTGGAGTAGTAGGAGGAACCTTTTTTTAAGAGTCTGAAATAAAATCTGAAATGCCCACTATATCCAGATTCTTCACTTGTGAACTTGGTAGATAAGATGAAATGTAAGTGTGTGTGTGTGTGTGTGTGTTGTTGTTGTTCTATACTGTTTGATATCCTAAGATTTCTAAGCAGTTTACATAATATATATGCAATGTAAAAACATTATAAAATAATAAATACATTAAAAATATTACAAGAAGAACTGTAAAACAGAGCAGCACATAGTGGAAATGGCACTTCAGGGAAGGCGGCAGGTTATTTTAAATTGTCAGGGATTCTCAGTAGAGAGAAGGTGATAAGGTATGTGGGAGACACTGTCATTTTAGCTTTGGCAATAACCAGAAGAAGTGTAGATGAAAGATTCAAAGATTGTACTAATATTGGCACAGAGGATGTTCTTTTGAAAGAGATTGAAAATAAAACTGCCACTTTTGTAAAGCCATTATATAAATCTGTGGTGTGCCCACACTCAGAATGCTGTGTACAATTTTGGTTGCCTCATCTCCAGACTGGAGCTGGAAAAGGTGCAGAAACAGGCAACCAAATCGATCTGGGGGCCGGAACGCTGGTGAGGGAAGACTCATTCAGCGCTTCTTAATTCATGATAAAGAAGACAACTAAGGTTTAATCCCATGCATGTTTAGACCAAAAAAACCCTACAACTCCCAACATGCCCTAACCAGCTGTGAGTTGAAGAACTTTTTTCCGTTGAAATATTAAGTGGGGACAGGATGCAGGTTTATAAAATGATCCATGATGTGGTGTTTTTCACCCTGTCTTATAATACCAGAACTTGGGGTTCACCAATGAAACTGGTTTACAAGGTGATTCAGAACAGGCAAAAGGAAGTACTTCTTCACAGAGCAGATAACTAAAGATAGAATTCACTGCCACAAGATGTAATGATTATGCACTGTGCCTCTGGCCGAGTGCATCCTAGCTGTAGGCCTGGCTAACTTTAATAAGTATTAATCAAGGGTGATGCTTTGATTGCAGGCTCAGAAGGGAAACGCGGTTCGGGAGCCTAAAGCCATGTGACACCATTTTCAATAGTTGGGAATTTGGCGCTGTTGTCTGTTTATGAAATGCGTTTATGATCAACTAGGAATAGGAGCCCATTTACATTGTTTGGTGATTGGGTTCAAGGTCTTCAGTGGAGCCCTGCTGATTCATATCGGCAAGGAGTCCGTTCTGTGAATGAGGTTTCCTATCAATGCAGTCCTGATCTCAGCTGACAGGGCTGGAAGTCCAAGGGTTCCTGAGTCCAAAGCACAGGAAATTGATATTTGCTGGCACTGCAGTTTAAGTTCCTTAATCGGTTGAGTGTATTAATGGAGTGGGCAAAGTCATGCAGCGCATGTGAGTGGACTGATTAACCATGTGCAGGAGGGCAGTGCTGAGGCGGCTGTTTTGGGTTCCCCCACCCTCCTTCCTCCCAACTCTATTGGGGCCATGTGGCCAACTCAATGAAGTTGCCCACTTCAGCTTACAAAGCAAGGACCTGTTATGAGGCGTACATAACCCCAGTGGAAACCTGTTAGGGTCTCCACTAAGCCGTAGAAAACACACACATTAAAATCCATCAAAATAAGAATGTTATCAAAGAGAGAGGTGCCAGTCAATTGTCCCCAGTAAGGCCATTACATCCACATGCTGGAGAATTAATTAGCAGATCAAATCAAAAGTTGATTTGAATGACCGTATCCACCTTCTATCTTCCTGTACACACCCAGCTGCATCCAGCCAAAATTAGGCAAACGTTAGCAATTTCAGTCAACAAGGAAGTTAAGCATGTGTGGCTGCTCACTCTTGTATTGAAATAAGGAATGCTGAAAAGTATCTTGGTCTGGATTGTATTCACTGGGTTGCGAAAGAGGCTTTTATAAGATATAAACCAGAGATTACAATAATAAGGACGGGTGGGAAATGAATCACCTTGTAAGACACTGGTGTAACGATTCATTTGCTGTTTCAGGACCTCTGCCAATACACACAAGTTGGAGGAGTGGAGGGAAGAGGATGTAATCAGCCTGGCAATGTCAGAGATAGCCTGGCCCTCCTCTTTGTAGCATTAGGCAGAAGGAGCCTGGGAGCAGGCAAATGCGTCAAGCCTGAAGGGCAGGGGGTGAAGTGGGGCAGCAGACCCAGCACTAGGGAACCTTTTCTCATTGGCTGAGACTTGAGGCTGGAGCCAAGGGGCCTGCTGTGAGCAGCGCTTTCCTCTCACGTTGCAGGTGTGCCTTGTACAGCTGTGACCTGCAGGGCTGGCTAAATGCTGCTGTGCTCACCACTCATTGTGAGGGAATCCTGCCCAAGCTCTCGTTATACCAGCAGAGCAAAGCATGCACTGACTAGGGAGGGGCTCTGAGAACTCCCTGGAACTCTGTGAAGTTGGATGAAGGGGGAACTTGATGACTCGGAACCTGCTTTGGGAGCCCTTTATAGCAGGGGTGGGGAGCTTCCAGCCATATACAGCCCACAGGGCCACCCCAACTGGCCTGCCAGCCTCCTGCCAGGCCTCTCTGTGTGATCTCCCCACTTCTCCTGGGCTGCTCAGCATCCCAACCTCACTGTTCAGTTGAGCAGTGGGAAAATAGCTAAGGTGCAGGGGAAACTCCGCAGCCCTGTTTTGCATGCTCTTCAGCTGTTTTCTAGAGATCAGCTGAGCAGCACTGGAGGAAGGGAGATATTTCTTTGTTTGTTTGTTTGTTTGTTTGTTTATTACACTGATATGCCGCCACATAGCCAAAGCTCTCTGGCCAGTTTGCAAAGATTGAAACCACATCTTCCCAACCATACCCCTTACTCTGCTTTTGCTCTGGGAAATCGCCCCAATGGTGCCACTGGGCACTTTCTTCCTAACACCTACAGCAGCTTCAGAGAAACGATTTTCCTCTACTCCACAGCAAGGGAGAAAAAAATGAAAATTCCCCTCCAAGCTGATTGTCACTTCAGTAATTAATCTACCCTTCCAGCTGATGCTGTTTGCCTTTAACTGTGCAAGTTTTTTTATATAGATGTAACACAAAGACATTTTGAACTCACATGTAGCTTGGCCCTAAGTGTCTGTACGGGAATGAAACCAGAGAAACAACGTTAAGCCTGAACTGGAACATTTTAATGGTTCAACTTCCTGCCCGCTCATCCTTTGGCTGGATCTTTTTCTCTGTCCCTCTAATTTCACCCGTGTTCTCCTCTTCCTTGGCATGGTCCCCTTCATCCTTTCCCAGCAGTCTCCCTCTGTTTTCATTTGATCCTTCAATTCTGAACTTGATCATGCTGACTCCTCTCTCTTCCTCTACTGCCCATGGTTCCCACAGCTGCCTGCCTATCTGCCTAAAGGATGGGAAGCTCATGGATGCTCACTGTGTCTGATGGGGGAATGAAGGGAGACAGTAGTTCACCTGCCTACCCACGTGTCCACGGCCCAGTGCCCATTTGGTAGCTCAGGGCATCTCTTTGTCTTCCAGATCTTCCTACACCTCCGGTACCCTCCTCATTGCATTTTCCTCAGCAGGTAAGTGCTCCCGGATGAAGCTAGACATGTGTGCGATGAGAGTGAATCTTGGGCAAATAAGCCCCTTTCTACACCTAAGGATTATCCCAGGAAAATGGAGGGATTGTCCCTGCCTGCTCCCAGGATCCCCTGTGTGTCATTTTGATGCACAGGGATGATCCCGGGACAATCCTAGAGAAAAAGGGTAGGTGTAGAAACGGCCTAAGTAGTAGTAGTGCTGGATTTGAGAGTGCTGTGGGGAAGGACACCTGTCAACACTGGTCCTGTGTGGTTGGTTGATAGCGGGTTTTAATTTTATTTATTACATTTCTATACCATGCATTAGCCAATGTTCTCTAGGCAGTTCACAGAACAGAACTTAAAAACATCAAGTATAATAGCATCAAAAAGAATAATATAAAACCCTTAAGTTTAAAACAGAATAAAACCAAAGTAAAAAACAAGGTAAAAGCTAGCAGCAGTGCAAAGATCTAAAAAGGTATTAATCCCATTTTTAACATGAAGGACTGGGAGAGAAAAAAAGGTCTTCACCGGATGCTGAAAACACAGCAATGCACAGTGCCTTGCATAAGTATTCGTGGGGGCGGGTCGGTGGGCGGGGCGGCGGCTTTGACTTGTCCATATTTTGTTGTCTTACAATCTGGAATTAAAATGGAGTAAATTTGCATTTTTACCACTTGATTTACACAACATACTCAACACTTTGCAAAATATTTTTTTTACTGTGGCACAAAAGTTAAGTAAACAAAAACTGGCATTTGTTGGTTGCATAAGTATCTGTTACTCTGAGTCAATAGTTAGTAGAAGCACCTTTGGCAGCAACTGCAGCTGTGAGTCTTTTGGGGTAAGTCTCTACCAGCTTTGCGTATCTGCATCCTGCAATATTTACCCCTTCTTCTTTTCAAAATTATTCAAAGTCTGTCAGGTTGGATGGGGACAGTTGGTGAACAGCAATTTTCAAATCTTGCCACAGATTCTCAATCAGGTTCTGGGCTCTGACTGGTATATTCTAATATATTCAGGTTCTTGTTTTTTAACCACTTCAGTGTAACTTTGGCTATGTGTTTAAGGTCACTGTCCTGCTGGAAGGTGAACCTCCGCTGTAATCCCAGGACACTTGCAGACTGAAACAGATTTTCCTCTAGAATTACCTCTCTACTTCCCTTGCTCGGCTTCGTCCATTTTCTTCTGCTGCCCCTTATGCCTGGAACACTCTTCCAGAACATTTGAGAACTACAAGTTCAACCGCAGCTTTTAAAGCTCAGCTAAAAACTTTTCTTTTTCCTAAAGCTTTTAAAACTTGATTTTGTTCTGACTTTATACTGTTAGTTTTACCCTACCCAGTGCCTGTTTGCATTCTCTTCCCCTCCTTATTGTTTTATTATGGTTTTATTAGAATGTAAGCCTATGCGGCAGGGTCTTGCTATTTACTGTTTTACTCTGTACAGCACCATGTACATTGATGGTGCTATATAAATAAATAATAATAATAATACCTTGTATTTGGCTCCATCCATCTTGCCCTCAGTCCTAACCAGCTTCCTATTCCCTGCTGTTGAAAACTATCCCCACAACATGCTGTTGCTACCACCATGTGTCCCTGTGAGGATGATGTTCTCAAGGCAATGAACACTTTTAAAAATTGTCATATTAAATGTTTTAATATTGGAATATGTTTAATATACCTTTAACTTTTGTATATCTCTATTTATAGGTTTTTAATGTATATGTTTTAAATTTTGTGATGCCGCCTTGAGGCCCAGCATTGGGCAAAAAGCGGGATGATATAATAATAATAATAATAATAATAATAATAATAATAATAATAATAATAATAATAATAATTTGTTGCCTTTGCACCACACAGCACATTTTGCACTAAGGCCAAAAAGTTCAGTTTTGGTCTCATCAGACCAGAGAACCTTTCCCCACGTTTGCTATGTCTCCTACATGCTTTTTGGAAAAATCCAAACAGGATTTGATATGGGTTTTTTTCAGCAATGGCTTTCTTCTCACCACTCTTTCATAAAGCCCAGCTTTGTGGAGTGTCCAGGTGATAGTTGCTCCATGGAAGGTTTCTCTCATCTCAGCTGTGGATCTGTCCAGCTCCATCAGAGTTACCACTGACCTCTTGGTTGCTTTTCTGACTAATGCTCTCCTTACCCAGTTATTTAGTTTTGGTGGATAGCCTTCTCTGGTCAGAACTATGGTTGTGCCATATTATTTCTGTTTTATAATAATGGATTTAATGGTACTCAAGGAGATGTTCATAGTTTGGTGTGTGTGTTTTTATAATCTCTCCAGAACTTTATCCTGGACTTGTTTTGATAGCTCCTTGGTCTTCATGATGTTGTTTGTTTAGATATGTTCTCCAAAAAAACTCTGGGGCCTTCCAGAAACAGGTATATTTTATCTGAGATCAGGTGACACTTGAATTGCACACAGGTGGACTCCACTCAAATAATTATGTGTTTTCTGAAGGCAGTGGGTTGCACCAGAGCTTATCAAAGGGGGAGAGGGGTGAATACTTATGCAAGGCACTGTAGGGTATTCTACAACTGGGGTCCCACCACTGAAAAGGCCTCTTTCCTTAGCGGCCTCCCACTACCTTATTCGTGAGACACCCAGAGAAGGGTCTCTGAAAATGGTCTTAGGGTCCAGACAGGTATATATGAAAGGAGATGATACTTCAAGTAACCTGACCCCAAGCCTTTAGGGCTTTGTATGTTAACACCAGCAGTTTGAATTGGGCCCAGAAAGGGACTGGTAGCCAGTGTAGTTCATAAAGCACTATTATAATATGATGAAATTGTTAACAGGGACTGGCCAATCTCATTGTCCTATTTTGGATTAGCTGAAGTTTGTGGACCATTTTCAAAGGCAGCCCCACCTATAATGTGTTGCAATCATCTAAATGGGAGGTTACCAGCATGAGAATAAGTGTTGCAAGGCGGTCTCCATTCAGGTAGGGTCAGAGTTGGTCTATTAGCCAAAAGCCACTTGTCCCTCCAGTGACTACTGGATCCAAGAGCACCCCCAAACTATGAAACTGATCCTTTCGGAGGAGTGCAACCCCCTCCAGAACAGGTTGAACATCACTCAAATTAAGTGTGGGAATATCCAGCTTGTTGTAGTCCTCCAAGGGTTTGTTTTCAGCGGTGGTGCTTAAGCCAGGATCTTCCAACCTTGAATGGGTCAGGCCAGTGGCCGTCCTTCAGAACATTCAAAGTGTGATGAAGGATCCTTGACTTATCACTATTTAGCATGCTTGTGCATGTGTGAAAACACCATCAGATGCATCTGGTGGGATATAAATGATTTTAATATAAATGTAGTAAATAAAATTGTATTCATTTGTGTATAGACGAACATAAGATGTCTAGATGGGTCTATATTGGGAAGGTGTATGTGTGCATATGAACTTGAAGGTTTATGCTTTAGAAATGTGCATTAACAACTTCTTTGGTATTATAAGGGGTGCTTGTAGATGTAAACAAGAAAGTGAGGTGTATGTTAACTACATGTGTGGGATGTGGTGTGCATGCCAGAGTTTCTCTGTCCATAATAGTGACAAAAGGAAGAGAGAAACTGGGTTACTCTCTCTCTCTGTGTTTTACCTCTGCCCCTGACTGGCATCTTGTACTAATCTTTATCCACAGATAGAGATAGTCCAAAATGCAAGGTAATTGGGCTCATCCTTCCTATTATGATTTCTCAGTCCCCTGAGCTGGCATAAACAGTTACACTAGAAAAGTGTGCTAAGTCTCTTGTATCAGTGTGTGTATGCTAGAGGATCATAGGGCAGTATGCTTGTATAACATTCTTGTTAAATATATGAACACCTTTTGTTGCACTGGCATAGCTGACTTTTCAGTATTGTGCTGTGTGTGTGTGTGGAGGAGGGGAGAGAATCTGTATTATGAGCATAATAAGCTAGTGACTCTAATGGGCCTTCCTCTGATTTTCCCCTCTCCTTACAGCCACTGCACTGATGCTATTCCCAGCACTATCATTTCTCTCCATTGGTGGAATCCTCCTCATCCTCACCAACATGCAGGTTTGATGTTCATCCCCTGTGCATCCTATGGGAGAAGGGAGTTGGGAGAGGAAATAGTTTTCAGGAGAACTTTTGTAATGGTAGTGGTGGTGGTGGGTCTACTCTAACCATGAAATGGTGTTTTGTTTGGGTGGCAACAGATTCCAGAGTGGGTACCATTTCCCTTCCTCTAGTCTACATCTCTGTGAGACATTAAACATGAGTTAGGGAAGTGGTGCCATTTTGACTTTTTTTTCCAATTTCAAAAACGTTTAAGCCTGATCTAGATCTGAAAAACATCAGATGGTGGGAATAGAAATAGAAGAAGCTGGTTTGATGATGGATGGATGGATGGATGTGTAGCTTTTGACTTATAAGAAGGTTGTTTCTCGACAGCTATAATCTTGTGATCTTATCCAAGCTCACAGAGAATTGGGCACTTTTCTGTGATCAGCTGACCATTCCAGAAAATGAGTCAATTTGTTTGGGGTTTTATTCCTCTCTCCAGGTTGGGAACCTGTTTGGAAAACATCGCTCAACCATCATTACCCTCTACAATGGGGCCTTTGACTCTTCCTCTGCTGTATTTCTTATCATCAAGGTGGGTGGCTGTTTTCTAAAGATTGGAAAAGGTGTAGCATTACCACAGTTTCTTAAGAAACACACACACACACACACACACACACACACACACACGAAACCTCTGCCCTTCCTCGTGTGCTGCTTCCAGATGGAGGGCTCCTAGCGCATTAGTGCAAATCACCAAAAGGCATTGTGCAGCTCTTCCATCTTTTCTTCTTTAAGTGATTCTTTTTCTGGTAAGAAAAAAAAAAGACATAAGGGGTGGTAAGAAAACATGGGAGGGCTACAAAATGAAGACAACATCATCTGGACCTTTCCGCCCCCCTGCCCCAAATTCCTTGAGGGTTCTTCCAGAAGCAGGGCTCCCAGTGCTGCAATATCACTGCTTTTCCAACATCAGCTATGGTCAGAATTGCAATAGAATTTTTGCTTTTTCACTTATATGCATCCAATTATGTTCCAGCCACACTACTGGGATGGAACATAGCTGTGTGGGTGGGAAAAGAACAGTTCTTCCCCCTCCTTTTTTCCTAATGTGCTTGTGGTCTCTTCAGAGAAGCTTTGTAAAAAGAAAACACTGGCTATAAAGTGGGGGTGGACGGGTCCTTCTCTCTATGCTGCCCCCCCCATCCTCAGCCCTCCCTCTTGTGCTTTGAACTGCTCTTTTCCCCCTCCCTGGCTCTGAAACCAAAAATGAACTAGACAGGGAGAAAACTCCAGTTTAAAATAACTTTTTCAAAATTACTGTTTTAAAACAAGTGTGGGGACTTACTGTTGCATGGAGGAGACTCCCCTGCCCTTTCTCTTCCTGCACAGGCTCCCTGTAGCCTCTAGCAACCAAGCCTTTTAAACTTCTACACAAAGCTGTTTGCTGGCAGTGAGAAGAGACTTGGAACTGAACAGATTCCCTCTCCGTCAGGATGCACAATTGCTGCTTTGTAAAACGAAAGCCTCAGTTCCCCAACAACACCACAAAATTGTTCCACGCTATTACATTTTTCATAGCAACTCTATTTCCCCAGAAATCCACTGACATACTTTCATTCGAAGCAAACTGTGAAGTGAAGCTGACTATTTCAGGGAGGATGTTGGAAGAGTTTAATGTTCTAGGAGTAAAGCTATAGAGCAGGAGTGGGGAACCTCATTTGGTCTGGGGGCCGAATTGCCCCCTCCAACCAATGAAGCAGCCAGATGGCATCAGGAGGAAATGCTGCCCCATGAAGCTCCTCCACATGACACTAACCTCAGGGCCGGTGCCAGACTATTTTGCGCCCTAGGCAAGGTGAGCTACTTTCACCCCCCGCCCCCAAAAATGCCAACTTTGATTTTTAAGAACTTATGTTTCCTGGAAAAAATAAGAAGCACAAAACTTGAAACTGCTAAATTTATTTTAAAGTGCAAGAAATACGTCATGCCAATTATAGCAAACAAATTGGAAAGGAACGTCTACGGGTCTAAAATGCATTATTTAATAGGAATATCACCTCCAAATCATCCCCCACAACTCACACGCGCGCACACACACTCCAAACTCAGCATCACTCACTCCAAACAAACACACGCATGAACACATGCATTCACTCAAAGACCCCATGCACCCCCTTCACCCATACTCTCTCTCTCTCTCTCCCTCTTCCGGGAACCTTCCGGAAGTCCGAACGTGGAGCCGCCCCACCCCCACCCCAGCATCCCTGGCTTCGCTTTGGCTGGGCGGGCGAGGGGTGCCATCTCGCCCACCCAGGCCCAGATGAAACCTTGGGCCGGGCTGGCTCATAGCCAATGCACATGAGTGCTGCGCTGCGCCCGGCCCCCCTCTTAGCTTGGTGCTCTAGGCGGCCGCCTGAGTGGCCTCTATGGTAGCACCGGCCCTGACTAACCTCACCTCACCCATTTTGCCTTTCTTCACACAGAGAGAATAAGGGACTCAGCCAGCTCTTCTCCAAGAGCTGGCTTTGCTGGGTGCCTTCTTTGTGCACCACTTGCCATCCTGATTGGGGCAACAAGTGACATGTGAATGGAGTCAGTCCGTGCTTGGAGGAGGAGCTCTTCTAAGTGCTGGCCAAGTCAATGGCTTCACATGCCACTTGTCCTAGTTGGGATGATGACCAGCAGGCAAAGCCGGATCCCACTGTTATCTCCAATCTGTGGCTGAAGATAACAGTGGTAATTCCCCTGCACTTTGCTCCCCATCCCAATTGGCAGGAATCCAAGGGGTGCCCCAGGTTGCAGGTTCCCCATACCTGCTGTAAAGGAAATAATTAATTAATTGGCTGCTAATGCTGTTGGAAGAGCTGGAAGCAGATTGCACCAAATGCATGCATACACTTAAAAAAAAAAAAGAATTGAGAAGATTCCCCTCCCCATCAACATCAGGATCACTTCTTTGTTTTTTAAAGCAAGTAAGCAAGCAAGACTTGGCATTCCATCCCTACCACGAAGTTGCCTCACACAAATTTGTTTTACAGACTTTGTGCACTTCTGTTTATCAGAAGTCTGCTAACATACATTAATTTTAAAAAAAGGAAGCTGCAAACAGGCAATTCCAGTGCTATTGTTGGCAGGGCCGGGCAAAGCTGGTAATAGGCCTGGGCCAGATGGGAAGTGTAGGCCCCATTTCAAACTGCTCATTAAGTATTTTTAATCAGTTCTAAATACATATGAACTAGAACGATTCATAAAAAAGGTAATGGCAAGCACTTTTATTCATGATGTATATAAGACATCACTTCTTCACATTCAGAAATGCTTTACGTGCTTTTCGTTGGGCAAATTCATCAACAACAACAGAAAAATCAAGCAACTTTGCCTTGTAAGTGTTAGTACTGCTCACTCACAGGAGAGCTACTTTGTAACAAATCTTTACCAAAGGGTCCCCCTTTGCCTCTACCAGGGGGACTTGGAGTAGGCCCCCTCAAAATCATAGGCTCATGCCAACTGGCCCCACTGCCCCCCCCTCCGCCCAGCCCTGATTGTTGGAGACATTCTGTTCCAGAAATAAAGTAACGAAGCAAACAATTAATTAAATGGAATGGCTGTCTGTGCTGTCTGGAAAAGCCAGAAGCAGACCTCGCCAAAAGCATGCATGCAGTTCTTCTTTTTTAAGATCAAGCAAAACATGACAAAATACTGGAGGAAAATGGCAAAACTCCTTAGGGGAAAGGAGTTGAGTTTCAGGACACAAAATGCTTCTGCAACAGGAAACGTACAGCAAGCAGTTGGGAAAGGAGGGGCATCTCCAACACGTCATCAATCTTCCCCAAAGACAACTCCTCCCACAAACTTCCATTACACATTTTCTTGCCCACAAGTCATGAAAACTGCTGCAAAAACGTGGAGGGGATTACAAACGTAATGCCATCATCTGGGCCTCATGAAATGTGAATGAATGAGCCATGGCAACTTCAAAATAAATGCTCATCTGGAAGCAGCCTGAATGAGGCAGTGCCATTACATGCCCAAAAAGCTTTGTCTGAAAGCTCCCCTGCTGTGCACTTTCCACCTAAGAAATGATGGCTGGCCTCTGTGATACTGAGTCATCAGCCTAGGCATAGCACCATCACATGACCATCTGTGGCAGGGAGGGAGGAGTGTGGACACAGCTAGCCAAGGTGTCACCTCCCTTCTGCCCCACCTAATGTATCAGCACTCACTGAGCCAGTGACTGGCTTTCTTATGGCCTGAACTAGCAGCTGGTTTAGACATTGAAAGAAACAGCCTGGGGGCTGTCTACACACTTTAAAAGCCCTGCGGTGGCGCTGTGTTGTTGATACGATGCAGCAGCCACCACGGGGCTTTCCTGTGAAGCTGCGCACTGGAGAAGTTGGGGACTTACCCTGGCTTTTCCTGCTAGAGCGAGGTCACTGCAGCTCTTCAGCCGTCTGACCTCGCTCTGGCATCACACCGGAGGCGTGGTCTGATAGAAGGTGACCTCCGATTGGTCACCAGAAGATGAGTGAAGTGCAGGGGCTGGACCCAGTGAGGCGAATGGCCGCCGGAAATCCCGCACCACCACCCTGCAGCAGCAATACCACAGGGTTTGGTGGTAGAGCAGCACGAACGTGGTGCCATGAAGGCAGAGTCCTGTGCAAAAACAGGACAGATAGAAACCTTAAGTGAGCAAGATATAAGGGTGGGTGTAAATCAGCCTTCTCCAACCTCATGCCCTCCAGATACTTTGGACTACAACTTCCTACAGCCCAAGCCAGCATGGCCAGTAGTCAGGGATGATGGGAATTGCTAAATAAAACATCTGGAGAAGGCTGGTATAGAGAAAGGAATAGAAGAGAGAGATACGATTTGGGTGATTGGAGGGGACGAGGCAAGCAATGTCAGAGAAAAATTGGAGGAAAATACTGAGATTTCATATTAATTTCATATTTAGGGACATTTAAACTGGATTCACTTCTCACACTTAAAGCTAAGGTCATATGTAGCAGTTTGTCTCTCCTCATCCTGAAGCAGATTCATTTTCTGGTTAAAACACAGAAACAAACCCTATCCTCTCATCCTTGTACTACTGATTGATTAGTTAACTGATGCTCTCTAAAGAGCATTAGTTTAGCAAACTGTCAGCCGCTTTGCTATTGGACACTGGAGAATTAACAGCGTTTGCAGCTTGTAGTGAACCTGTGACATTTTCAGACCATTGATCCTCTTAGTAGCTCAACTATGTATTAGGTGTCATCCTTGTGCCTTCAGCTGATTACTAGTTAGGTCAGAGCAGAGGCTAAGGGACAAACAAATGATGACATACAGTTGCCTGTCTCATTCTGCCCACAGTCTGCCCACCGCACCCAGACACATCTCAGGGCTCCATCACACCTACTTTTCTCCCTGGTTTGTTTCCGTGATTTCTAGCTCCATTTCATTAGCATGTCAAGGTAATGGCTTCTTTCATGTGGGTTTGTGGTATCGTGCTAGAGCGATGAACCCTCCCTTTCACTTGTTTGCTCCACTCCACTCCACTCCACCCCACCCCATCCCACCCCTTCTCCTTCTGCCTCCAGTTCATTGGTTGTAACATTGTGATAGGTGCAGGCTCCTTCCCCCCTTGCTCTGGCTTTGCTGTCTAGTGATTTGCCAACACGGTGCTAGAGGGGAGAACTGCACCCTACCCTTTCGTCTGCAAGCTCTCCAAAGTGCATGCGCCCAACAAAGGAAATAGCGAGAGGACAGCACTACATGGGGGCTGAAGGGTGCTTTCATTCCGTTTGGGGGAAATAATCCAGACTTTCCCCGCTCTAGGAAAACCCAAAAAAGGGAGGGGAAGAGGCGGGGTGCCTGCAGGACAGGCATGATGTCACCTGAGTGCCGTGCTGCAAAACCTCAAACCAGGCATGATGAGAGTGGGATGAAACACTGGTGTGATGGAGCCCTCAGGGAGCTGTCCCTTTGGGTGCTTCTAGTGAGGTTTTTACTATGCAATTGCTATGCCTCATTCATGGAATTTTACAGGGGGTCCAGACAATCCACCTCTTCAAATTTTAATCCTCCTACAGCTCCTCCCCCTTTTTTTTAAACCAGAATTATTATTATTATTATTATTTTATTATTTATATAGCACCATCAATGTACACAAAAAGTTATACAATGTATTTTGATTGGAAAGGCTGGGAGCACTGTGTTTGGAACACCTTTGGAGCAAAAGATCTAGGTGGGTATGGGGCAGAGAGGTTGTTCAACCCTTTGACTTCTTGCCATTTGTCTACTGACAATCTCTCCCCCACCCCATCTGCTTTTCTCCTGTGGAAGAAATTCTGCCCTTGTCCTTGTGGGTGAGAAAGTAATGTATGGGGGGTGGGTGAATTTTGAGTGGATAGACATCAGGAAGGAAAGGGGTTAAGCAGCCCCCCTATTCCTCCAGCACTTAAACACACAATGCCTCAGCCCTTTTTTCATTAAAACAAACCATTGAGGAAGAAGAAAAGTCAGGCAGCCTCATGTCCCTTGCAGTTTGGCCTTGGGTTATCAACTATTCAGTCAGGGACTCAACCCTTTGCCTTGAATGTATTGATAGATTTTGTTTTCCCCACTGAGCCTTTCCAATGAGGCTAACATACCCAAGAGATTCCTGACTGGATTTCTGGAGCACCATGCACCACAAGGACCCATGCACACAAAGCAGAAGACAGTCCCTCTGTTCGTTGGCATTACAGTTGTCTCTTTGGATGCAGAGAGTTGAGTTAAGAGATTACTGGGATCAGGTGAGAGAGCTCATCAGGAAACTAAGACTCAGACAGAATCCTTTGGTGACCTAAACCAGCCATGTGACAGAGAACATGGGGAAGTAGCGAAAGCAGAGAGAAAGTGCAGCAGGCCTGGCTGATTTCCTTAGGAAGTTGTGGTTAAGTGGAAGACTTGATGTTTACCCACAAGGGTTCAATTCTAGCTTCGGTATTGCACTATATATGTGTGTGATCATGTTGCTTCCTGAACTCATGAGTCAGTTTCCTAAAGCTGCATTGTGGCAAAACTCTGATCACAGTAGGGAATGCAAGGCATGGTTTCTTGAGGGCATTTTACTTCCTCTTCATAGGCAGAATGAATAACTGAGGTCCAGAGATCAGAAGCACCTGTTCTATGGATTGTTGGGCAAAGCATATAGGAAACCTACCAACTAGGGCAGGGTGTATTTGTTGAACTTCAGGCCCGCGAGTCAAATCCAGCCCTCTGTGGTTCCGATCCAGCCCTTTTGGGGTTCCCCAGCTGGCCAGCCCCTGCCCCCTGGTTTCCTAGCTTTTGCATGCTTCTTTTCCCCTTCTCCAAGGTTGAAATGTTCCTCCTAAAGCTTGATTATTGGCAGTAAGCGCTATAAGCTAAACTGTGCTTCAGTTGTCCCCACCCCTTTTGCCTTTGGCCTCGCCCACCACAGGAATACGCAGCCCCCCCCCCAAGAACATCTCCAAAATTGGCTTCTGCCCATAGTCTGAAAACACTCCCCCCCACACACACACCTAGGGCCTCTCAAGATGTCAACAGAAGGAATGGCAGCTCGTGGAGGGCGATTCACCTGGAATGGTGACAGGAGTGGCAGGCAACAACTTAAGTTGCTGCTAGCACCTCTGATTCTCTGGAGGGCTAAATTGGACAGGAGGTGAAATACACCTTTGCATTTGACATGCACATTTTCAAAAAAGAAAACAAAGCACTAAAGGCAGCTGCTGGAGAGAGCGGATAATTGTCAAGATTGCAGCTAGTTGGGAGGAGGAATTTAACCCTGCCCTTCCATGCTGTGGTCCTGAGGGAAATGAGTGATCAGAGGACACTGACAAGCGAGTAGACATGCAGGCAGGGTACCTCAGGCTTGTGCTGTTTGCCCACAGCTGCTGTTCGAAAAAGGCCACTCGCTGAGAAGCATGTTCCTGTTCATGTCTGCCTGCAGCGCCTGGCACTTGGTCCGCACGTTCTTTCTGATGCCCCGACGCCATATCCCTTACCCACTGCCCCCCGATTACACATATGGGTAAGCAGCATTTGTCTGTACCCCCGTCTCTGATATGCAGCTCCACCCACCCACCCATCCTGTGTGTCCTCCAAACTCTCAGTCCCTTGTCTAACCCCCTCCATTTTTTCCTTCTTTCCGTTTTCACACTACTATTGTGCCTGGAACTTAACTGACTAAACAGAAAGAAGATGCCCAGAAAATATTGTATCAGTTGCTCTGTTAAAGGCAATAATGCCTTCTGAATGCTGTTTCGAGCCGCTGCTTTGAACACAAGCACTGGAATTCACATAGGGTTAGCAACTCTTCAACGGACCACTGTAACTGTGCCTTTAACAGCAGTTGGGTGTGCAAAGCAGCCATTCTCTCTCAAGTTGATTTTCTGCTGACTTTTTGCACATCATCCTGCTCTTAAAGGCTGAAAGGTAGCCAGGCAACTTTTGGGGGTGAGCTGTCAATCCCAGATTCACATCCTTCCTTGTATTTGCCTCCCTCCCAAGCTTTTTCTGAGATGATCTTTCAGCAGTACCATCAGAAGTCCTTCTGAAAAATGTAATCTGGGCTGCTCAGAAATGGCCCTTTTTGGAAAGAAAAAGCCACTTCTTGAAGGGGGAAGGATGAGCAGAGGAGCAGCCAGTAGAGATGGAATACTTACCTCTTGCACTATCTGTATTTCCCTGCTTCAAATCCAGTGGTGTAGTGATAAATTTTGAAGTGGAGGTGGTCTTCATAACAGTCCCCAGAGCCACCCCCCACAAGAAGAGTCCAAAAGTGTGTTGATCCATATCAACAAACCAATTCTGTCGGTTTTCATCTATATCAGGAGCAGATTTCATATAAAGCTGTTGAGTCGGAATTGCCCATTCAAGACCAGGCCACCTCAGAATACTTTGCATTACAACAGGGATTGCTCACAGCTATATATGGTTGAGCTTTCGGTTTCTTGTGCCTTTCCCCTTTTTTCTTTTGTATGTTTGGCTGTCCATTTATAGGTTATGTATGTTGTCAAAATTGTTATTGATTTAGCATTGTGATCAACATTGTTACAATTTAATATTTTCTTGTCATGTTGCATTGGCTGGAAAAATTAAGGCTTCCTTGTATACATCTGTCTCTCTCTCTCTGCACATGTGTAGAATTTTTGTTTTAGCTCTTTGTATGGCAGATGTGGGGAAATACATCCCGAAGATGAGTATGTGTAGGGGGATGTGGGGACAAGGTACTAGTCATATTCCCTGTGTCCACAGATTGAGCTGTAAGAGAAGGTCCCAGTCATATCGCACCTATGAGGAACAACGTTCCAACAAGAACCCAGGTGTGGATGAAGCCCAGGACTCAGATAATCTCCATGCTGACTCAGCACTCAAAGAAGGAAATGCTGCCCACAAAGGTAGAGACCGGGTGAAACCAGTTTGCAGGATCTATGGTTAGAGGTTATACACTGGTGGATCTTCATATTAGCCAGTTCTTTCTAGATCATCTCCTAGGGTCTGCTCCCCTACAGTCTAGCTACTAATAAATCATAGGTGGTCACCCATCCTCACCTTTCCAGTTAGAGAATAAAGCCCCATGTGCTTCTGGACTATCACAGTCAACACTTATTATTTTGGGGGTGGAGTGGGCAGGCAGGAAGAGTGAATGCAAATGTCATAATGGTTCACTCTGTGTGGTTCTCCCAAGAGGTATGAACTATTGCCTGAAATCCTGTAAGATTTTAATCATGTTTAACGTCACATTACTACTGCCAAAGTATAAAACGCATACTAAAATCTGCTTCACATGACCACTTTTTCTGTGTTGAAGTCAGCATGAACTCTTCTCTAGATCTCTACGTGTTGAGCCAATTAATTTTTTTTAAGCAGTCATAAAACCAGTTCAATGCTTGTGTATGTGATTTATGCTTAGGAAAGTCTCTTTCACGCTGCGAATGTCAGCAATGAAGCAGTAGTAAAGTGTAAGTGTGAACACATCCTGGTCTCTGTGACATAAAGATTAATTCAGTGTTGATACCCACACATTGTATCTTCTCCCCTTCCCCTTCTTTTTTTAAAGCTGATACTGTGACTGCACCAAGCTTCAAAGAGCCAGCTGTCAAATCCTTCCGGAACTGTGTCTTCTCCCAATTGTTTTTCTGGCATCTGATGTGGCTGTCAGTGATGCAGCTGCGCCATTACCTCTTCATCGGCACCCTCAACCCCATGCTGACACAATTGGCTGGTGGAAACACCTCGCTTGGTACTGAAGGAACCCAGGGAATCAGGGGTGGGGGGAACATTCAGGTGATAATTAATAGGTTATCTCCTTTGGGGAAGACTATAGGACCACCAAAGGTAGAGTCGGGAGGGGAGGTAACGGATGTAGGATGGGTGAGAAGCAAACACAGAGAAAGATGCAGGTGGAGATGGATAAGACTTACCGAGAGGAATTAAGAACATGAGACCATAAGAAGTGCCATGCGGGATCACACCAAGGGTCCATCTAGTCCAGCACTCTGTTCACACAGCGGCCAACCAGCCATCAACCAGGGATGAACAAGCAGGACATGGTGCAACAGCACCCTCCCACCCCTGTTCCCCAGCAATTGACTGGAGCACGGGAGTGTAGAGAGAAAAGAATGAGTTGTGAGAAATGTTGCCTTACTAGAAAGAACAATAAGTTCATTTTTTAAAAAATGCTGGAGGAATGTTTCTAATGAAATGCAAAAGCACTCTTTTTTCTTCTCTCTTTTTTAAAAGTTTCAAGTATAGATATTTTGAGTATATGTATATTTTGAGGCTTTCTTCTGTTTTTGCTCGCTTGGTTTTGGTGTCGTCGTCCCCTGCCTCTTTCCAGGAGAGAAAAGCTGCTTCTCCCCAGGAAAGGCCTTCTCTCCTCAGAACCGCTCTTTTCCTCAAGCTTTGGGGTTGGGGTGCAACCATTTCACTGCTGCAGTGAAATTCAAATGGTGTCATCACAAAAGCTTGTATACAAGCAGTGCCAGAAACTTGCTGCCAGTTTCTGGTCTGGTAGCTAAGGGGAAGTTTTTCTCCTTAGTGTGTCATACTTGCTGGAAGCAACCAAGAGGAGGTACTTCCTAGAAATAAAGACTGCTTTATCCTGGGAACCAGTGGAGAGCTAAAGAATTTAGACTTTCATTCCTCCTGGCATCACATTAACACCTAGTATGGGTTATATCTATGAAAAGCTTGGGAAGATTTTTGTGCTACTGCAGAAAGGCCGTTTGGGGGGACTTTGTCATTCCGTTGTCTTTATTTTTTCTTTTGTCAACAGTGAGTGTCTACACCAATGCTTTTGCCCTCACCCAGCTGTGTGGAGTCCTCTGCGCCCCCTGGAATGGTCTTATTCTTGACCGTCATAAACATCGACAGAAAAAGGGCGAGAGTTCCCAAGGTATGTCCTTCACAAGTTACGGGTGCTTACTTCCTTCAGAAGGGATTTTGGTGCTCCGAGGGTTTCTTGGCTGGCCTCTGATTTCTTTCTGGTGGCATTCTCTGTCTCCCATCTCAGGGGTATCGGATTCTCTTGCGGACCTGCGTTCCTGTGTGTTATCGCTGGCCATCACGGTGTTGCAGTGCATGGCCTTCTCAATCTGTGCCTCCATTCCAGTGCTCCCTGTGCAGTACGCCACCTTTATCCTGCAGGTTCTGAGCCGTTCCTTCCTCTATGGAGGCAACGCTGCCTTCTTAGCTATTGCGTAAGTGATTGGGTCTCTCAGTGAAAAAGAGGGAAGGGTTGGCTTGGAAGAGGTGGCTTAGGGATACAGGAAGCTGCCGTATACCAAGTCAGACCATGAGTCTGTCTAGCCCACTTTTGTCGATTCTGACTGGCAACAGCTCTCCAGGGTATCAGGCAGGATTCTTAGCCAGAGAAGCCAAAGATTGAATCTGGAACCTTCTGCATGCAAAGCATGTGCTCCACCACTGAGCTGCAGGCCCACCCCGTACTATGGCCCCTGCCTCCCTTAGAGGTAGGGGAAAGAGAAAGGGAAGGCTGAAAACAGAGAAGCGTTTTGATATCTGCCGTTCAGTGATACTCAGACCCATGGCATTGGGGGACATGCATGATTAGGCTGAATAAAAAGCAATCAGTCAGCTCTTTTGCACTCCACAAGTCTCCACACAATCTCTTTTTAGCATTGATTCTTTTCTCTTTTTTGGCTTTGATTTGTTTGTTTTTCAATAAAAATGGCCCATCATCGGCCTTAGCTAGCCTTAAGGTTTATCCTGGGTTCATCCCAGGGTCATCCCTGTTCATGTAAATGACACACAGGGGATCCCGGGAGCAGGCAGGGACTACCCCGGGATGATCCCGGGATAAACCTTAGGTCTAGCTAAGGACATCCTCATCCTCATCGTCTACTACCTCTACTACTGTTGTTGTTGCTAATAACAATAATGGCTTTAGCTGTTAGACTTCAGTGCAGACTACAGAATTATGCTTTAGAAACAACTTACACAGTTCATAGACATTTGCTCTTTTCTGGGTTTCTGGAGCTGGTCTCTGTCAGACACAGGAAATTGGGTTAGATTAACCACTGATCTGGCTTGTTAACACTCCTCTTTTGCAGTTAGCTATGCTGGCAGCACTGTGGAGAAGTGGCTGTTGTACTCAGCCGAACGTACTGTAGAAAACTGTGTGTAAGCCTGCTGATTGTTTTCTGTTTGTGTTGGTGATCAAGTAGATATGGAAGTACATTCCTAGGCTCAGTTGCATTTAAGCACATGCCTTTCCTTAAATTATTCCATGAATTAAATCTACTGAACATCAAAATGCCGTTCTGCTGTGTTGCTTGGGAGTCATGAAATATTGATGCAGATACTCCAAACAAATGTTCTGCCCTGTTCCTTGACCTTACCAGGGATGCAAAATCTGCTGTCCTTCCTCCTGATGAGGAGGAAGTAAAGGGACACAGAAGGCAAAGGGTCAAGAAGGGAGGTGAACAAGAAGCAGAGCAGCGGCCACTTAGAAATGCCGTGTCCCCTTTTCTCATGAGCCTCCCTTTTTTTTATTCCCTCTTGGCAGATTTCCGCTGGAACATTTTGGGAAGCTCTATGGTCTGGTGATGGGACTCTCAGCGGTGGTGTCTCTCCTACAGTATCCCTGCGTCGCACTGGTCAAGGGCCCACTCAACGGGGATCCCTTTTATGTGAGTGTTCCATATCCCAGTGCACCTGTTTCACTGTGTGGCAGTCCATGCCTCAAAGCAAGGCTCTATTGTGAGGGGAAACATGTTTGCAAGACACTGTGGGGTAGTAGTGGGGTTGGAGCTAGGAGACTTGAGTTCAAATTGTCCTAGAGCCATGGAGTCATTTTGGTCAACCGTGGAGCTATCCGCTCAATTGGGTGATCAGTTGTAAGGGTAGATGTGGGTCCTGTATTTTTGATAGTTGTGTAGATGACTGGCTTCTGGCAGGTGGCGTCTCTCTTACTTCTGCTTTGCCCCAAATCCCACTTCTATCCTACTATTTATAGAAGCACAGGAGCCCTACCTGCTGTGCATCTGGTCACTGGACCACACAAGGCATCCTTGGAGGAAGGGAAGGAGGCTCATTCATTGCATCAGAGTTCTCACATACCCTCTCTGAAGCAATCTTGGCCCTTCCTAGTCTTCATTTCAAAGCAGGCACTAGGAGGACTGGCCTGCGCTGCAAATAATAATAATAATAATAATAATAATAATAATAATTAATAATAATAGCGGTATAACTTGGATTGCATGCACTGGAGGATTCCCCTCTGCCACATCAAACCTACTTTTGGGGTTTGGGGCATTAAAATGGAGTGATGCTTCCATGCAGACACTATCACAGGCAACTCACACGCTTCCAAGCTTCTGTTCCTTAGGGTATTAATAATTATCTGCTCTCACAGGCGTTGATGCTAAAGGGCTGCACACAATAACTTGAAACTTCTTTACACATTGAAAGTGCTATATAACTGATCACTGCTAAGCCTCAGTGTAGCAGTGGTGGGGATGGAGGGAAAGATGAGAGAAAGAAAATATGAATACACAAGGGAACATTAATCAACACCCAGTGTCAGCATTTCTGAGAGCCAGACCAGGCCCATGGGTGCCTGACCTTGAACTGGACTGAAGTGTCCTTGAGGTCAGTGGTAAGAACTAGAAGTTGGCAGGCTGAAGTACAGCAAGCCAGAAACTACCCCTTTGTTGACCAGTCAAAACTAAAAGTCCAGGCTCCTAGTATTGCTATTTATACCAGGACTGTCCAATCCAGAGGCTTCATACTTCTGCCCATTGCACTGTATGATGCTACACACCCCTATTCCTTCTGCACCTGAAAAAGGCTCTGTGAGCGCACAGGTGCCCAGCTCCGAATCTTTACGCTTCGAGTTCAAGCTCTGGAGCACTTGACAGCAGCAGTGAGGGCCCCCTGCAAGGGAAGGTTGTTTGTCTTATTTCCCCCTCCCTTCTTTCAGGTGAACATTGGCTTCATAGTCTTAATGCTGCTGGCTTTGGTCAACCCTTGGACGGTGTGGCGGGAATGCAAGCGGCAAGAGAAGGAACAAATTGCAGTGCACGGCACAGACCCCACAACCTTGACTGCGGGGAAGTCAGGCCTGGAGTCCTCCATCTGAGCCCTTCCTTGTATAGACTTTGGGAACCTCTGCTAACAAAAGGGAACCTTAAGAAGACCTGTAAAGGGAAATGAAGAGCAAGCTGCGAAGATAAAGCCTTGACTCCCTGGGCCTCGCTTCCAGGAAGCCACAACCCAACACGATCAGCCATGCTTCAGCCCACTGAAACAAATGTGCTTAACCATCTCTGTCTCTGTCTTGGATTATCACCCTTGTGTTTCAAAAAGACATTATTGGTTGCTTCCTTTTATACAGCATTATTTTTCTAGGAATTAAATCCATATTGTTTTCTCCTAATATGTGGAGTTAGAAGTCCTTTTACTGACTCTAATTTTGTTCTTTTACAGAGCTATATTTTTGTGGGTCATACAAAATTGCCAGTATTAGAACTAATTTAAACATTTCCAATAATAAAGTGTAATGTGTCTTTTTAAGTGGATGACTTAACGTTTCTACCTTCCCTTTAGTTCGATTTAATTAGCTGTAAAACCTTCATGGGTTTGGAGTTTTGAAAATACATTTCAGTGTTGATTTTCAGGAACCAAAGTCAGTACCAGAGCTTGAAGAAGAAGAAATGTTTAGAATCAGGAGAATTTTTTAAGCCATTAAAATGCATTTAAGAAAAACAGGTTTTTTAAAAAACAGCAACAACAACCATCATGGAAATAAGTACCTATTTTGTTAATTAAAATAACATGACAGAGGAAATGTTTTTAAGTGGTGGGACGGGGCAGGGAGGGGGTGGTTTTATGGAAGTCCAATGTTAAATTGAAAAGGGACCCAAATTGTCCTCACTCTGGCATTGCGCCGGGGGTGTTCCCGGGCGGAAGGCAACCTTCCCTTGGCCACCAGAAAGCCCGCACTACCTCCTGCATTGGGATTACCTGATGCCACCCCACAGCAGCAAAAGGGTGGGTTTTCATAAAAATGGAGGCAACTTGGTGCTGTCAAGGCAGCCTCCCAGGCACAGCAAGTGAAACAGTGCAGTCAGTTGCTGTGTCCTAGAATTGCATTTCTCCCTCTCCATTATCTATTATCCTTTATCAATTATCCTTGACTGCAACAGCAGTTGCTGTGTTTTTCCTGATTCAGCCCCCCCGCCAGCTAATCTTAAAGAGGACTCTTTCCCCACTCCGTGCTTCCCCCTTTTCTGAGGTTTTTGAGAAAGAAGCCCTGAAGCTCTAGCCATTTCAAGCTAAGCCCTTTCGGTGGAAAAAACAAGAAATAGTGAAACAAATGCCCCTTTATTCCTTGGTGCTCTGGGGAAAGTGCCAGAACCCCACATTTTGGAAATGGGCAGAAGGCTACCAAACACTGCATTCCAGGAGGTAGAGGGCTAGGAATGCTTCCACAATTATGTGACCAAAGGAGCAAGTAGAATGGTGAGTAGGCCTGGACAGGGGACCAAGTGTATCCTTGCCTAATCCCTCAGCTTGCATAAAATGCAGGTCCTCACAAACACACGTCTGTTCTAAAAAGAGATTTACCTAGACCTAGTCCCAATCTCTCTCTCTCTCTCCCCCCAGAGTCCGAATTGCAGCACTGAGAGCCTTTGTACAGGTATCCCTGCTCAGAGCTTTTAAGTTTCATTCTCCTACTCTACAACATATATTTAGCTAATTATTTAGTGAGCCAGATGCTGTAGGGTGGTACTTCATGTGGCTGTGCATTGGCTAAGTTTAGACTAGGGGAGGGTGGAAGGTAAACCTCCAGATGACTTGGTCTTCAATTCCCTGAAGCCCCTGATTGCACAAGCAATGCTCCGGAATAAGCAATAAAAGGCCAAAGCATCTGGAGACCTTTATGCCCAGCTCTACTTTAGACAACCTCATAACCCATTTTCATCTTACCCATTCTTACCAGCAGAATTCCAACCCCATTGCATTGATCAGAGGGTTGGACTGGATGGCCTACAGGGCCCCATCCAACGTCATGTTTCTAGGTGAAAAGGCTTATGGTGAAAGCTACAGATAACCGGGCAACATGTGCCCGTTGCAGTCCTGAATGTGTTGAAAATGCTGTATGCTGGATGTCTCAGTACTCTCAGATGAATGGCTGGTAAGTGGTATTGCAGTGGCTATTTCTTCATTTCTCAGCTATCAAAAGTGGGAGATTTATGACCTTTCCTAAAACAGAAAGGCCTTTATCCCTATATGTGACTCAGAAAGCTCCCTCCCACTGACCTAGACAGCTTCCAGAGGGATGCTTCCTAGTGCTACCTGTCAAAAGATGTTATGCAGTGATTCCACCTTTCCCTCAGTGGATTTTCTGTGGTAAGAAAAAAGGGAGAAGAAATTATGGGAAAACACAGGTTACAATATGTCATCTGGAGCCCTGATAAAACTCCATGAAGGAGGCAGAGTGGTTGTAAAAGCCTCACCTGGAAGCATTCTTCACCTTAGGGGTTGTCTTCATGGCACTGGGTTGGCACCGCCTCCCCCTGAAACCCCAGTCCTTCCCACTCCTGGGGTGGCGTTGGGTAATCCCAATGCCAAGGAGGGAGCGGGGGTTTCTTAGTGGCCCTCTGGGTTCTGGAGCCAGCCCCACCCTCTTCCTGGTAGAAGGTAACCAATCACTGGTTGCCTTCCATCAGGCACTGCCTCTAGATTGGCCCCGGAGTGATGTCAGATGGCAGAAAAACTGTACCGACGTCGCTCTAATTGAAAAAGTCGGGGTAGCACATTCGCTACGAAAGAGAGACGAGTAAATCTATAAATTCTATATGCGGAGCTTCGCATATTCATATAGTCAAACCAGGATGGGGGAGAAGAACGAGGCAGTAGAGGAGGAAGCGAGAGGGAGACGGAACACATCTCCCTCTCCCATATATGACAAACCAAGGGGGAAAGGAATGAGGAAGCGAGAGGAAGAAGCCAGAGGGGGCTGTCACTGCCCATTCAACCTTTGTTTTACTAAGCTCTATCTGCGGAGCTCCCATAGAATTCAAACTGAAAACGGCAGGCGCGAAGGAATGAGGCAGCCAATAGGTTGGAAATCAGCCAATCTGATTGTCCTACCCTCAAAGCTCCACCCACATATCAAAATGCGATTTAACTCCCCCAACAACACATAACCATAATGCGGTGCAAACTTGGACGCTGACATGGTAAATCCCAACTGCGAATATGCATGTTATTGTGGTTAAAAGCAGACACTGAAGCAAATTGGCAGCTGTGTCATTGTCCTAAAACAGGAATCTGCGCATTTACTTTGGTGTAAAGAGCCCGTGTAGATGTGCCCTAGTAACAATTCATGCATGTCCTGGTTTTTACCAAAGAACACACACACACTGCTCTTGTTGGATCAAACCATCAACATCCAAAAGGATTTGCATAATAAATCTGTGGTGTTAAGCTGTTGGGTGACCATCCTTTGCTGCACTGATAACTTGCTAACAGTGAAAAAATGACAGTGGGTATTTCTTCAGTGGAAGACAATGATTAGGATACATTTTTCTTTCATTCCTGAAAAGGCATTTTGCCTGCACAGTGGGATCTGAGACCAGTGCTTGGGGAGTCACGAAAAGAGAAAACTCATGGCAGTTTTGAGTTTGGGACAGGGAGAGCTGTGAGTTTAGCTGGATCAGAAACCACCTGGTAGGCAACAGGGAAGGTCTTTAGCTCAGTGGCAGAGTACATGTTTTGCATGCAGAAGGTCCCGGGTTCAGGCCCTGGCATTTCCAGGTAGGGCAGGGAAAGGCCCCAGTCTGAAAACGCAGGAATGCTGCCGCCAATGAGTGTGTAGGCAACACTGAGTGAGACAGACCAATCGCCTGACACAGTATTTTTCTAATTTCATGTATTTAAGATTAGTTTTAGGCTACTTCCTGTGTTCCTCTGAAGCAGGATTAGCAGTTGCGCTGACTGCTGCAGGAGTCCTGCTTTCTTGCCATAAATGCTGCTTGTATATTTGTAAATGAAACAGATTTTACCAAGGCACCTGCTCCCTCATCCAAAGGCCCTTAGCTTTGTCTTCACAGTTCATGGAAGCAGGGAGTACCTAACAGCACTGCTGGAGAATGAAAAATAAAATTAAAAATGCCCAGACATTTTTATAAGACCTCCATTCTTCAGAAACATTCACCACTTTGCCTCTGGCTTGCAAGGGTAACCCAGCTCACACTGGGGCACAAATCCAGCCTGTGAAGGGCTGGGCATGCTCTGTGGGTACCATCCCTGAATTCTCTTTTGCACTGCTCATTCTCCATCAGAGGGTAAGTAGCACAAAGAGATAGGAGAGAACTTGGGATCATTATTCGATAGGAGCTCCATGCCTTTCTCTCCATGCGATGGGAGTGGGCACCATAGCACTAATGATATCATGGGAGAGGAAGGGGTTTCAGGAAGACCCCCTTGATGTCTTCTGACCCCCAGACCAAAAGAGGTTGCTTGCCCACCACGGCCTAAGGCCCGCCAATTCCCCCGCCCATTTCCCACATCAATTTATTTTGTGCTCTGTAGCAGTATTATCACTACATGATACAACTGTAGATGTCCCTCCTGTTAGCCCATGTGGTAGTGGTGATTCGTACAATGGCAGCAGCCTCCCCAGGTGAGGAACATTTTTCTTCTACCCATGGGCTAGATTCCATTTTGGAGAAGCTGCCAGCAGCTGCATTCCAGAGTTACATGGGACCACAGGCACCCCACCCCAGTATTCCATTGTTACTCATTTAGAGTAGAAAGCAAGTCTACTCAGAAATAAGCATGAGCATCACATCTACTCAGAAGTAAGCAGGACTGAATCGCTCAGCAGCTTCTGCCCCTGGTCCTGTTCCCTCCACTCAGCAGGGAAAAGATCATATCCCGATCAGCAGCTGATCAGAGATAAAAGCTTTTCCCTCCATGGCAGAAGGGGTTTTGGCCAGGGAAAGAAGCTCCTGGGTTAGATGGGGAACCTCCATGTGCCTGAGTTTCCCCATCCCTGCTTTAAGCAAGCTAAGATGCATATTTCAGTGAGAGATGTACTCTTTTCAACCTTTAAAGCTTCCAGTTTTATTGGTTGTCTTATAGAGGTTTTCCAACTGATGTTTTCTTTCTTCAGTTCACACATATTGGGTGGGACAGCTAATACCCTGGAAGATAGAAACAAACTTCAAAGTGATCTTGATAGGCTGGAGTGCTGGGCTGAAAACAACAGGATGAAATTTAATAGGGATAAATGCCAAGTTCTACATTTAGGGAATAGAAACCAAATGCACAGTTACAAGATGGCGGATACTTGGCTCAGCAATACTACAAACGAGAAGGATCTTGGAATTATTGTAGATTGCAAGCTGAATATGAGCCAACAGTGCGATATGGCTGCAAGAAAGGCAAATGCTATTTGGGGCTGCATTAATAAAAGTATAGCTTCCAAATCACGTGAGATACTGGTTCCTCTCTATTCAGCCCTGGTTAGGCCTCATCTAGAGTATTGCGTCCAGTTCTGGGCTCCACAATTCAAGAAGGATGCAGACAAGCTGGAGCGTGTTCAGAGGAGGGCAACCAGGATGATCAGGGGTCTGGAAACAAAGCCCTATGAAGAGAGACTGAAAGAACTGGGCATGTTTAGCCTGGAGAAGAGAAGATGGAGGGGAGACATGATAGCACTCTTCAAATACTTAAAAGGTTGTCACACAGAGGAGGGCCAGGATCTCTTCTTGATCCTCCCAGAGTGCAGGACACGGAATAACGGGCTCAAGTTAAGGGAAGCCAGATTCCGGCTGGACATCAGGAAAAACTTCCTGACTGTTAGAGCAGTACGACAATGGAATCAGTTACCTAGGGAGGTTGTGGGCTCTCCCACACTAGAGGCCTTCAAGAGGCATCTGGACAACCATCTGTCAGGGATGCTTTGAGGTGGATTCCTGCATTGAGCAGGGGGTTGGACTCGATGGCCTTGTAGGCCCGTTCCAACTCTGTTATTCTATGATTCTATGATATCAGCATTTTTATGTTGGGGACCCAGAGATCAGTCTTTCATTAAGTAATACTTTTGTTGTGGCCATTTCGCTAAAAAAAGTAAAAGAGGAGTGGGCTT
Organism: Elgaria multicarinata webbii; assembly: GCF_023053635.1. Taxonomy (NCBI): domain Eukaryota; kingdom Metazoa; phylum Chordata; class Lepidosauria; order Squamata; family Anguidae; genus Elgaria; species Elgaria multicarinata. The sequence continues at coordinate 79,348,843 of NC_086172.1, read as the reverse complement.
CTGGCTAAATAAGACTTGAGAACTTCCCAAGGAGAGGTGTGGCAAGATATGTTGCTGAGGGAAAACGGAAAGCATGAGGTAAACCAAAACAGCCGACCAGTTCCCTCACTGGGAGGATGGGATAGGAGGGTCCAAAAGGCAGGGCTGCCAGTAGAACGATGCAGGGGATGTCCTAATGTCCTCTTCAGGGTTCCTTATATTTTTAGAGCCCAATTGAATAGGCTCCTGAATCAGTTGATTGCTTCTCCTCACAGCGACCTCCCAGTGTCTGGTTGCTCCGGTACATGGGGCTGCTGGAAGTATCTGTCTCTGACACCTGTGGCGGGGGGGAAGGGGTGAGAAGAGCTATTAGTGTCTCACCATTCTGAACACTTCTTTCCACAATATCCTCTGCAGAATGTGTACAGGCAGCACACCCTCCTGGCATCCATTTTGTATTACATTTATATCCCACCTTTTTTTGTATTACATTTATATCCCACCTTTTTTTCCTCTTGCAAGGGATGCAAGGAGGCTCACATGATCCTCTTCCTCCTCTCCATTTTATCCTCACAAGGACCATGTGAGGTAGGTTAGGCTGAGAGTCAGTGACTGGCCCAAAGTCACCCAGTGAGCTTCATGGCCGAGAAGGGGCTAGAACCCGGATCTCCAATGCTCTAACCACTACACCACACTGGCTTTTACAATGGGCTTATTTATTACATATCTCACCTTTCCTCCAAGGAGCTCAGGGTGACATACATGGGTCTTCCCTCTCCCCATTTTATCCTCACAACAGCCCTGTAAGGCAGGTTTGGCTGAGGGAGGGTAACTGGCCAAAATTCACCCAATTAGCTTCATGGTTGAACAGCAATTTGAGCCTGCCTCTCCAAATTCATAAGAACATAAGAAGTGCCATGCTGGATCAGACCGAGGGTCCATCTAGTTCAGCACTCTGTACCCACAGTGGCCAACCAGCCATCGGCCAGGGACCAACAAGGCAGGACATGGTGCCACAGCACTCTCCCACCCATGTTCCCCAACAACTGGTGCACACAGGCTTACTGCCTCGAATACAGGAGATAGCACACAACCTCAGCTGAAACTGTAATCACTACTGGAAGAATTCTTTGCGCTACCTCTGCCTCTCAAATCCAAATTCTGACCAAGCAAATACTCTCATTCTGTGCTTAAAATAAACACAACTTATGCAAAACATTTACTTTGTGCCCAGTTACCCAATTAGTTCTCCCCATTCTACCTGATTCTTATACCTCCTCTCCAAATAATTTCTTTATACAACACAAACCATGACTTGTGGGGAGGGGAAGTGGATCTTTCAGTAAGTATTTTTGATTATTTCTCTGAGAAGAGTCTGCGTCTGTAGGGAGAAATTTCCCAACAAAATACCTTTAGAAGGAGTTTTGCTTTGTTTGGAAATCTGAAAGTCCTGCTTCATTCTTGGAATTAATGCCTAAATGCTAGCTTGCTACTCTATAATGATAGGGAGAATGTGGCTAGAAAGATAAGGCGTAAGGTCCCTGCTGCAGCCCAGATGAAGGAGATATGTAGCTTATCACATCTTGTAGCTTATCACATCTTGTACCTACGCTACATGTATTTTACACATTTGGATCCCATCTTGTGTTTACTTAAAATATTTGTGTCCCACATGAGCAGCTTACTGAATGTTTTGTTTGGCTGTTTACAGCTCTCCTGGTCAGCTTCTGTATAAAAAGAACTGATGGATCGCAGCGGAATTTCCCAGAGGACTAAAATTGGATATATTTACCTGCTTACTGGCAGTTTGAGTCAGGAATGCAGGCGCTCTGCTTAGAGAGGGAGTGTCATTAGATAGGGGGGTTTTTGCGTTTCCCTACCATCGCTTTGCCTCCTGCTTCTGTTCCACAATATGGATAAACAGCCTCCTCTTTCTTCACACAGGGAAGAAAGAGGAAGCCAGCAATGACCGCATGGCCCATTCAGTGGGCATGGTAGCAAGTTTCGCTACAGCCCCCCAAAATTGGATTTTCTCTGTCTTATTTTATGATGGAAAAAAGACCAGGAGATGCACAGGAGGTGGATGGCATCATCAAAAGGATCTATGAACATCCGTGAGTGGAGAGTGTGGATAGAAAGACATTTTCCCCCTGTCTCAAAATATTAGAACCCGGGGTCATCCCATGAAGCTGATTGGTGGGAGATTCAGGACAAATAAAAGGAAGGACTTCTTCACACAGCGCATAATTAAATTATGAAATTCACTACCACAAGATGTAGTGATGACCACCAATTAGGATGGCTTTAAAGGGGTGGTGGCAGATAAATTCCTGGAGGAGAAAGCTATCAATGGCTACTAATCCTTATGGCTATGTGCTACCTCCAGTATCCGAGGCAGTAAGCCTGTGTGCACCAGTTGCTGGGGAACATGGGTGGGAGGATGCTGTTGCACTGTCCTGCTTTGTTGGTCCCTGGCCAGCAGCTGGTTGGCCACTGTATGAACATTTCATTAGAAACATTTCTCCGGCATTAAAAAACACCGAACTTATTGTTCTTTCTAGTAAGGCAACATTTCTCACAACTCATTCTTTTCTCTCTACTCTCCCGTGCTTCAATCAATTGCTGGGGAACATGCTGGGGAACATGGGTGGGTGGCAGAGTACTGTTGCACTTGTGTCCTGCTTGTGGGTCCCTGGCCAGCAGCTGGTTGGCCACTGTGTGAACACAGTGTTGGACCAGATGGACCCTTGGTCTGATCCAGCATGTATGTTCTTATTTAAAATCCTCGGGCTGTGGCTGGCAACAGATCCCAGCAGAATCAGACCTAGAGTGGAACAGGCCCCTAAACAGTGGGGTTCCCTATTGAGCTCGGGTCGGCACACTCCCTCCTTCCATTTCTGGAATAGAGTAATGAATGACCTATTTCAATGTGCCATTTCTGTTTGATATTAACTGAGAATTATTAATGCTGGGCCATTTTGTTTATCTATTCTTTGCCGGTTTGCCTTCATTTTGTTGTGTAAATTTTAAATTAAGAATTACTTTAATTAATAGTTATGATGATAATAATAACAACAAGACCTGTTTTGAGATCCATTATGGGCTGAAAAGCACGCATAACAGATCTGAATCAGAACTGTGCTGAATCAGAACTGGGCCCGGGAGTATCAAGTCAGACAGAAAGAAGGATGGGAGAGGAAGCAGACAGGCAAAACCAGGAAAGAATTCAAACTAGGCAGGAAGCTCAAGGGAAAAGGTATATAGTGGGTGGCCAAGAACCTGGCTTCACAGGGGAACTTACAGCTCCTGACTTGGGTGGGAGAAGAGAGGAGTAGGTGTGATTTTTCTCACAATAAGCACAAACATCAGGGCTGTTGAACCTCAGGCCCACGGACTCACTGGACATTCCCCAAATGGCCACACCCCCTTTCCCCAACCTCTGATCTGATCATTTGTGGTTTCCTGGATATTGCACATTCCCCCACCCCATTTTAAAAGGTTTCAATGGCTCTTCCAAGGCTTAGTTACTGGCAGTAAGAGCTTTAAGCTAAAATATGCTGGTATTATTATTATTTTTATCATTTTGGCCCTGCACTTTTTGCCTTCAGCCCTGCTGAACCCTAGAATGAGAGTCCTGAGAGCTTCTCTGAAATTGAATCTGGCCATTGGTCTACATCATTGGTCTTCAACTGGCCACATTACTGGGCTGCAGCCGGATATAACATGGGCCACAACATTGCCACCACCACCACCACCACCACAAAAAAGGAAGGCATGCTCCCAAATGCATGTTTGGACTAAAAGAACGAAAGTGTGCCCCCAAATGTATATTTGGACTAATGTTGGGTCCCAGGTCTCAAAAGTTTGAAGACAACATCATGCCGTACACATGCCTTTTGCTGGCAGACGTGGGCCAGGGAGCTTTACTGTGTACTCTGCACAGACTGACCTCTTCAAATTTCTTGGCCTTGTACTGATCTGCTCCCTTCAGGAAGTTGAGGAGAATGATGTCACACAGAACTGTCCCCTAAGGTGAGAAGAGAACAGGTTAGATGGCCTCTTCCTTGAGAAGGGGAATAGCAAAGTGATACAGCAGGAGGAGTAACTCTGGACCTAACTGATGATGATACACCAATCAACATTTTCCTGTCTAAAACAGGGCTTGAACCTTTGACCTTCTTGAGCTCCCTAAAACCCAGGACCCAGCCAGAGCATCCAAGCAAGGATTCCTGGTAAGGAATGTACTAAATATTCCATAAAGCTTCGTTTGCCCCAACCTTGTCCTGCATAGATGAACTATAGGGTGGCCACTTACATATTGCAGTAAAAGAGGAAATGCATCCTCCCAAAAGAGGATAATAGGCCAGGCTTACATGACATTTTCATATGCTAATTGTTATGTACAACTACAAATTTAGAATGACTATAATTTAAATAGAAATACAATACATCTCAACGTAGTGAGTGTGACAGGTGACCTGTTGTCCTGCTACGGCTGGATCAGGTTCACACTAGAGGCATTCAAGAGGCAGCTGGACAAGCATCTGTCGGGGATGCTTTAGGGTGGATTCCTGCATTGAGCAGGGGGTTGGACTCGATGGCCTTGTAGGCCCCTTCCAGCTCTGCTATTCTATGATTCTATGAGCTTAAACTAAGGGGCAATCCAAAAGTAAGCCAATAAGCAAGCAATTGTCATAGCAGTGTTTGATCAGACGAAACGAAGAATCCAAAAAGAGAAGTCTGAAGAGCAGCCAAGGTCAAAACGCATATAACAGTCAGATACAACGCACAGTCCAAGAAGCTGAGTCAAGTAGGAGTCCAAGATCAGTAACACAAAGATCCAAACATGGAGCAAGGTCAGAGATACAAGGCACTGGGGCTGGTAAAAGACATAGCTTCCATCAATGGCTAGAGAGATACTGCAGGCTTATATTGTCAGAGCTTCTTGAGTCCCACCCAGGGTTCAGCTGCATTTTGTGACAGGCCTTGCTTCCAAGGAATCCCTTCCTCTTGAGGAGTCCTTCTTTCTATTCAAGCACTTCTCCCTAAAGAAGCACTACTGGCCTGCCTCTTGAGGCAAGCATGCTGACTCTTTTGGAGGCTAGGTGGTCACCCAGCCTCTGCCTCAGGTGTGTGTGGTGGAACCAATTACTTACCACCCCAACAGATGTGAAGGCTGCCACCGTGTTGATAAGGGTCGGAATGATATTAAACTTCCCAGCCTGAGAGAACACAAGGCAGAGTTAGTATATATAAACAGTTTCTCCACAAACAACCATGGGCCAGCACAGATATGAGCCAAGAATTAAAGCTCTCCCTCCTTCTGTTGAGGAATGGGTTCTCTGGCTACTCAGGTAGCTATCTGTTTCTTTATAGCTTGTGGCTCCCCATGGAATGGCCACAGTCATGGATCTTAAAAATTGATTTTAAAAACATTCGAGGTTACCATCTTTGCAGCAAGCACTCTTTCTCAACTTACTTGTCAGATATCCCATTATTCCTCTGCAGTGACATCACAATGTGGGACTTGGGTGGAAATTTACTTCATTCTATACACCCTGCTGATTAGACTGGGGAAACAGGAGCACTTACAGAATTCTCATGGATGGAGTCAGTGGGAGGTTAGCCAAGTTGTAACACGTAGGCTTTGTCCTCAAAGGTGGTGTTTACAGCAAACTGCACTTCTGGAGGTGAATACCAGCCAGTCTATTCCTGGGACCCTGGAAAAGGGCAGGAGGGGCTCTCAGGGTTTCATCTTTGATTAAAGTGCTCCACTGCAACAACTACAACAAAAAGTGCTCCACTGTGAAGAAGAAAAAAAGTAGATGTGGGGTCCCCAATCCATAATATGCTCCAATCCAGACTGCATTATGGATTGGGTGCCCACAGATGCTTTTGTCACAGTGGAGCACTTTTGTGGGGGTGGGGGGCAATGGAGCCCTTTCATCAAGGACAAAACCCTAGGGCTGTCTATACGCTTTTAAAAAAAACACAGTGGTGCTGTGCCAGTTATACAATTCAGCAGCCACCTCGCAGCCATCATGGGGCTTTCACATGAAGCTGTGAATTTAAAATGTCAGGGACTTACCCCAACTTTTTCACTGGAGCGAGGCAAGTACAGTGCATCCAGCATCTAACCTCGCTCCGGCATCAGGGTGGAGGTGTTCCCAGGCAGATGGCACCCCCTGACTGGTTGCCATTCGTCCAGGCAGAGGGCGGGGAGTAGGCTTGGCCCCTGGAAAGCCCACAACCTCCCTCTGCGTTGGGATTAGCCACCACAGAAAGCACGGCTTTTCCTTAAATGCGGTGGCAACCCAGCACCATCGATGCAGGGGCCCTGAGAGCATCTTGTCCTGTTCCAGGGTCACAGGAATAGGAGGGTAAATCCAGTTTGTTCAGAAACACAGAGCTGAATGCAGACTAAAGGTACGTTTATGTACGTTTAGACAAACTCCCCACATTCCCCAGCTAACATGCATAGGATTGTGCCCTAAGTTAATTGCACATAGTTCCCACTGAAATCAATGGGACTTAATTTCAATGGGACTTAAGTTCAACTAACTTAGTCTGGATCCAACCCACTCTCTTTTCTTTAAACTAAACCATGAAAGGCCTCTCCACGTGTTCTAGCCTCCTTCACAAGATGAAGGGAGGGCCAGGAGGCCTTCACCAGCCCTATTCCCTCCAGCAAAGCCCCTTGGCCCTCCATGCCTTTGGAGGTATGCACATGTGAAGGCCTGTAGCAGGGAGCCTGTCCCCCTGTGCAATTTCGCTCCCTGATTGTGCAGGCAGCACTCTAAAAAACCAGATGGCGAGCCTGTGCACACAGACTAGTGTTCCTGCTGCAGAACAGCTTGTCCAGTGCTTGGAAGGTGGTGGGGCCAGCTCATGGAGATGCAACAGAGGGGGCGGGGCCAGCAAGCAAGTCCCTCCTCTTCCTTCATGCAATTATAATTGCTTGAGGGCTACAACCCACATCTCCCGGCTAGAATGCCTGAACAGGATTTAAGTGTCCCTTTTAGGACTTCGTGCCTTTATACTTTATATAAAGGCCCACAACTTCCACGATCCTGCACTACTGTCTATGCTGGCTAGGGCTGATGGGAGTTGTAGGTCAAAACTTCTGGAGCTCCACAAGTTGTTTGTATGAGCTCTAGGCTTTAGAACAGCCTTTCCCAACCTGGAACCCCCCACATGGGTTGGCCATTGGCTGGCTGGGGATGGTGGAAGTTGTGCTTCAACACATCTGGAGGGCACTAGGATGGGGAAGGCTGCTGTACATATTCTCCAATTCGCCCCTTAAAGATCTCATTCTCTCCCATCATATCTCAGCGGCCACCTCTCTGGCTATTGCCTTGTTCTACTCACATTCCCATATACCAGAACATCAATGCGGATGCCATATGCCTTCATCAGCGTGCGGAACTCTGTGCCATTCTCTTGCTTGTAGTACTTGGCATACCTGTGGGCAAAGGAAACACACACACACTGTTTATTCTGACAGCAAATATATCATTGCATATGCACATCCATCATGCCACATAAAGGTAGTGGTGACGTTTTATGCTTTGGGGAGATGTATGACCTGACTTTGATATAGAGGAGAGCTGGCAGGGTGCCTCTTGGCATGTCTGCTTGCAAACTGAAGGGCACTAGAGGCAATCTGTGTGCCTGAACACACTAGAGCATAGGGAGGGAACTTGCTAGGGTGCAACAAGGAAGTCGTGGAGGAATTAAAGGCACCCAGGAGTCCAAGATCCATAGGATGCTGCCTTATCCTGAGTCAGACCATCTAGCCCAGTATGGCCAACACTGACAGGCAGCAGCATCTCTCCGGGGTTTCAGGCACCCACCACCCGACCATGTAACTGGAGATGCCAGGGATTGAACTGGGGACCTTCTGCATGCCAAGCAGGTGCTCTCCCACTGAATTTCCACCCTTCCCCTTCATCCTCTATATCTGGGGGGGCAGAGTGAGGACATGCGTAATTGGGCATATATCAGGTGTGACTTATATGGGGGATGAATAGTTGTGTTCCTATAAGGAGAGGAGTCTCTGATCTGTCTGCTGTGCAAGTGGATGAGATGCAGGTGGGGGGAAGGGAGGCTGCGAGTTCAAGGGGCAATACGGTTCCAAGCCAGAGTGAGCTTGGCAGAGCAGGGAGGAACCTTGGCTCACAAAGGATTACAAGGGAAGGAGGGGTTTCTGGGTGTCACTTCGATTTAGGACTGAAGCTTTTGACTTGCCTGAAATTGTAGCCACGAGAGACTTTGCTCTTTTCAGAGACACTGTCCAGCCGGTTAAAGGAATAGGTGGGGATGCAGTGCTCCCAGGAATGGTCCAGGTCACACACCCATCCAATCTTGATCCCTATTATCCCACCCTGTGCAGAAAAGCACAGCTTTAGGAGAAATCTCCTTATCTGGGGTCCTAGACAACCATGCCCTTTCCCCTGGTCCCACCTTCTTTCTCCTGGCCCCACCCCTTTCCTAAGCCCCACCCTCTTTCTCCTGACCCCACCCTCTTTCCCTAGGCCCCAACCACCGACTGTTTGGCAGCTTCCCACTTTTGCGTGGCGTTTTCGTCTCATTCTAAAGGTTTAAATGCTTTTCCTAGACCTTAGCTATTAGCAGTAAGAGCTTTCAGCTAAAATATGCTGGAATTCTCCAAAACTGAATTTGGGTGAAAGAGGCTCAGCCCTCCTGCCTTACCAGGGCAGGGAGCTCTCGGCCACTAAGCAAGGACAGGAATTTAGAGCTGAATCTAAAGGCACATGCTCAAGGCGTGAATACAGATTAATTTCCCTTTCAACACTCTGTTTTGTCATACAATCTGGGTCACTAAAGGGAAGCAAAAGCACAGATTTCCCCTCACCCTCACAGGGATCCTAATTCATGCTAGTAATTGATTGTAAATGGAGTGGGTGGGTAGTTATTCTGGATCAACTAACCCAAAGTACAGGCTCCAATCTAGTTCTCCATACCATCTCCTATGCCCTATACATGCCTGTGGTCCTTGCCATCTCCATCCGCCAAGGCTTCTAGCCTGGCATCTCTCTGGTAAGTGGCATCACCACGGTACCACTTCTTTCATTCTTAGTTGCATTTGTATCTCTGCCTTTAACACCAAGGAGATGAGTGCAGCATTTCAGAATTTCAATTACCCTGCAAAATTTGGGGCAGCCTGAGAAAACGTGGCTGGGTTGCCACACTAAACACTTGACATCCAGTGCTGGCCACTACCCTATGGAGGCCACAGAGCACCCATGCCGGTGTCATACACTGGCAGCAGACAGTCTCACCGTACTAGCCAATGCGGTAAAGTTTTGCCCAGCGAATTTCACGATGTCCCCGAGACGCAGGATGGGGCAGAACGGCTGCTTTACGGGGTCAAAATGGCACCTCCGAATCTCTTCCGTTGTGACGTTGGGCAGGAGATTTCCCCTGGGATGGAGGCAAAGGAAGCCATACTGAGAGGAGAACGGCAGGGCCCCAAACGAAGAAGGGGAACGAGAGAGGGAAGACAATTCTGAACTTGGCAGAAGAAAATTCAGATGGAGGAGGCTTCCCAACCCATCCCTTCAGCTAGCACCAATAGGAAATGGCACTAGAACTATGGCCGTCATAGCATGAAGGAGACAGGCCTAAAGAGGTTGCAATCAGTTTGCTAGGGGCATCCATGAGCTGCTCTTCTGATCTGTCCCAACACGCTTTTGTGGTGTGACTTGATTGGAGATGGAATATTGACCTCTAGACTTTCCCCAACAGCCAGTGGAGGGGGTGGAGCCAATAGGAACTGCCTGGATCTTTGGCTTGCAGCTCTGTCTCTTCACAGGTGTTTACTGGGGCTTTTCACATTCCTACTGAATGCAAAAAGTTGGACCTCTAGCATAAGGAACGATTGCATCAGCAACGTTCCTGCCAGCGTGCCACATGCACCCACGGCACTGCTTCTGCAATCTCCCCAGCCTTCAGTGAAGACGGAGATCTACAACGTCAATCACAGCTTTTAAAGTTCAGCTAAAAACTTTTCTTTTTCCTAAAGCTTTTAAAACTTGATGTTGCTCAGACTTTAGACTGTTAGTTATACTGTTATACTGTTAGTTTTACCCTACCCTGTGCCTGTTTACCCTACCCAGTGCCTGTTTCCATTCTCTTCCCCTCCTTATTGCTTTACTATGATTTTATTAGAATGTAAGCCTATGCGGCAGGGCCTTGCTATTTACTGTTTTACTCTGTACAGCACCATGTGCATTGATGGTGCTATATAAATAAATAATAATAATAATAATAATAATAATAATAATAATAAATGTAGATCAGCTTTTCCCGACTTAGTGCCCTCCAGATATTTTATTTATTTATTTATTTATTTATTTATTTATTTATTTATTTCATTTATATCCTGCCTTTTTCCCTCCAAGGAACCCAAGGTAGCATACATAATCCTCCTCCTCTCCATTTTATCCTCACAACAACAACCCTGTGATGTAGGTTGGTCTGAGAGTCTGTGACTGGCCCAAAGTCACCCAGTGGGTTTCCATGGCTAAGAGGAGACTAGAACTTGGATCTCCCAACTCCCAGTCCAACACCTTAGCCACTACACCACGCTGACAACTGCGAGCGCACACACACTCACACGCCAGCTATACTGGCTGGTGGGTGCTGGGAGATGGAGAGCAACACATCTGGAGGGCTATGGTGACTGGGGGAGCACCAAGAAGAGGAAGGCTGATGTAGAAAACTGGGGGTCTGCATCAGAGGCTATTTGATCTCTCTCTCTCTCTCTCTCTCTCTCTCTCTCTCTCTCTCTCTCTCTCTCTCTCTCACTCACTCACTCTCACTCTCTCACTCACTCACTCACACACACACACACTACCGAATCACTTGGTCAGATATGCCCTACTATTCTGTATACTAGTTTTAGGACCCAGGCCTGGTTAAACACAGTCTTCACTGCCCACCCTTTGCACAGGGCCTCCTATAGGGGGAAATTCTGCAGTAGAGGAAATTCTGCAGGGGAAATTCTGCAGTAGAGGAATGTTCAGAAGGTGGTTTTCAACTCAAGCCCACCTCAAGTTTATGATGAATCACACTCCCAAATGTGAGCGCAGGTTTGTGTGTTAGACTCCCCTTACTCACTTTTCAAAATTGAACAGTGGAAAGCGAATACTGTTCTTAATGAAGATGGTGAAATTTTCTGCTTCTAGCATGACAGGTCTGCAAAGAGGAAAAAGAACTGAAATCAGATTCTTGGAACAAGGGAAAATAAAGGAAATAAAGAACAACAGAGAGACCCCACCAAAGAATTGCTCCCTGTCCTTGGGAAGTCTATTTCGACCTGGAGAGGCTATATGTGCATGACGACCACTAAATGCCCTTTTTTACTTTAAGGCATCTACCCTTAAAGGTGGCCTAAAAACAACAGCAGCAGCAATTTTAAATAAATATTGCATTGACCAAAAGCATGTGAATTGGGAATTGCAAGGTGCAGACACCAGATCAAGATTTTTTTAAAAGTGAGATGCTTTAGAGCTGTGAAGAGAGAGGCATATTGTTCTGTAGAAGCATGGAGAAGGAAAACAAAGAACAGGCCACATGCTTTTTTTTAAACTATCTTTCAATTTTATATTTTCAAAATTTGTTTTAAGTCAGATGGAATATTTTAGAAAAGCATCTAAGAAATCATGCAGCTGATGAATGGGCAGTGTCCACAAAACTTTTTGCCAGAATAAATGCCTTAGTCTTGAAGGTGCCACAAGACTCTTTGCTGATGTTTTAAAGAAATCTAAGATGACAACATCATAATCATCATATAGTCATAACACCTTTGATAGTGATAACACAACTAGTCACTAGGCCTCTTTTTGTGTGTGCAAGACAATATACATTTAGAAGCCTATAGAGGAGGGGATTCCCTATACTAAATCAGGAACGGGTACATCTGTCTGTGAGGCATGAAGATGTGTGAAGCTTCCACTTGGTTTCCAGAGCCAAGAGATGGTGCTGAAGTTACAGCTGAAGTTCAAAGTCTTGCCACCGAAAGCACTGGCTAGTCTACCAACCAGTGCCCCAACTTTAATTGAAGGTTTGCTACATGGCCAATGGGTAGTATCCAACGCTGCTGCTGCTGCACTTGTGGAAGTGACTGCTACTGCAACTAGAAGGTAATGCTTGTTGTTATCGCGTCCAGAAACTAGTTGAAACAACTACTTCCAAAATGGTCCAAATCAGTGGAATGGAGAAGGGGGCATGCTGAAGGGAGCTTCGTTGGTTGTTTTCGCTAATATCCTGGGTTGCTCTAGCATTCATTATCACTAGTGTGACATGTTTAGCATAGGCGGATGGTCAACACTGGATATTGCCCAATGTTTCTTCACTTTGAAATCATCATGGGCTGTGCTATGGGAGCACTTACACCTCGACACTGTCCACCTCTGCTGGGCACCAGCCCTGGATCTGACAAGTCCGGAAAGTGGCATTGTATTCAACACATCGGCCCGTCAGGATCCCTGCAGAAGGAAACATTCCATCACACATATACATACACAGTCCCTCTCCCCTCTCCCACTATTCCACCCTCTGCTCTCTCCCATGTCCCACTCTCCCCAGTGGGCTGCTGGAGGAGGGACACATTGCTTTGGCCAGAGGGCTGAACCGATGGTTTGCAGAGGGGTCTTGAATTTGGGACAAAAGCCACACACTGGCCAGCCCTCTTCTAAAATGCAGGTCTGCAAGCCAAGTCAGAGCCCAAGACGGGCTTGCATGAGGCTCCCTGGCAAGATGTGATCCGGGCGCTAATTGGTCTTTAACCATGCCACAGCTTCCCATCAAGTGTCCCATAGGCTTTTCAAATTGAAGAAATTCTGTTAATGGTTTATAAATGATTATGCAAATGCCCCACAGTCAGAGGAACAATTAAAGCCTCATAAGCCTTTCATTAGTACTGCAGCTCTTTCCATCCGCGGCACCATTAGCTTACCCCCTCCTGTGGTGGGGACCGGATTCTTGCACTCGCGGTCGGACTTACACATGTACTGCGATTGATTCTGAAATAGGAAAGAAAAGAGGTGGCTAAAGAACACAAGCCTCCGGTAGTGTGTTTTTTATTCTCATTCATCTTATCCCCTTGCTGCTGTTCCGAAACACTCATACTCCAAAAGAATAGGGTGTCTTAGCCACACACACCCATCCGACCAGCAATCAGGGAACAAATTATGGGGTTAAGGTAGGAGGCCTCTTAAAATGACCCACAAGCCCCCGCTCCACCTCTTCATCAATTGACTCCCTCAGTGGTAGGTTACATGCTCTGCAAGCAGAAGGTCCCAGGTTCAATCCCTGGTATTGCTAAGTAGAGATGGGAATGATCCCTCTCTCTGAAACTCTGGGCCACTGCTAATTAGCACAGACAATACTGAGCTAAATGGACCAATAATCTGATTCGGTATAAAGCAAAGCATGCCCCTCTACTGCCTGCTAAAAATAGTGGGGGGGGGGGGAGGCAGAAGATGCTGAGTTCCCAATGCTGAAAACAAGGCATCCTTGATCATCTGTGCTAGGCAGGAGAAACCACATCCCCAGTTCATTCTCTTTTGCCTCTCTGCTTACCTCAGGGCAGAAACCTTGTACCTGGTTCTCCGTCACAATGAGTTTGGTGATGATTACAAAGACTGATGTTCCCTGGAGGGGGTGGGGTGGGGAGAGGATGCCAGGGTTTTGGAAGATGGAGAAAGAGGAAAAGATGTCAAGTTGTTGAATATAAGGACACCAAAAACAGAAGAATACACAACGTGTATGAGAGAGAGAAGTAGAAAATACCCAGGCAGGAATTACAGGGACAACTACCAGACAGGAACAAGCAAGTTCACAAAATGGACATTAGCCCAACAATTTTAACTAGCTGCTTGCCCAAATGTACCAATATTAGTCATTTGTGAACCAACTCTTGGCAACTTTTCAAAAGTTTATCAGTTCAATCACCTGGAGGTAGTCTCTCCACGGTTTACCAGGCCTGTGTATTTACAAACCTGGTGTAGAATTTTTAAAGTAAGAGTAGCTGTGAGGTGCAAACTGGAAGGGATAAACTGGGATGCTGGGTGTTGTAGTCCAACACATCTGGAGAGCACCAGATTGGGGAGGGCTGTTCTAAGGCATTCAGCTGCCCCCCTTGCAGGTGTTGGCCAAAGCTACATTGTAGCTGAATTCCTTAAGGACCATTTCTCATGTGTTTTTAGGTGCACCCATAAAATGTTTGACATATACACCAAAAACCTACATGTGTCAACATGACAAAAATCCACTAGGTAGTTAAGATTGATTGTGGCTCCTCACAATGCTTACATGAGCTGAAAAACAGACTGAAGAGAGGCAGTGTGGCATAGTGGTTAGAGTGCTGGATTGGGACTGTGCTACAGATTTTAGTGCTTGTTAGTGTTATCAGTTTATAATTCCAGTGTTTAGAAATACTTAGGCTACCAGCTAATCACTTTTAGCTGACTGACTGTGCAATCCTATAAATGTCTACTCAAAAGTAAGTCCCATCGGGTTCAAAGTGGCTTACCCCCAGGAAAATGGGTGTAGGATTGCAGCCTCAGACACCTAAGCAAAGTATACACCATGAATTGTTGAGCTGAGTTCAATTCTAGTTTTACACTTAACAAGAAATAGTAAAAGGAAAGTATTTGAATCCATTTTTATTACTTTTATTATAAACATATACTTCAACCAGTAAAAAACAATATCAAAATATAATAAACATAGGCAAAGAGTTTTTAAAAATCATCCTTTTCCTAGGGATTGCAACATCTTGTAAACCGCCCAGAGAGCTTTATTTATTTATTTTATTTATTTATTTATTACATTTCTATACCACCCAATAGCCGGAGCTCTCTGGGCGGTTTACAAAAAGCTTTGACTATTGGGCGGTATAGAAATGCAATAAATAAATAAATAAATAAATCTTGATCATTCAATGGGAGAGTTATTTCACATCTAAATTCATTATTGGACCCATCTCTTTAAACTGACCAGCAAAAAAGTCAAACATGAAGGCGACAGAGGGGAAAATGCAACTTGTCCACTTAGAATAAACCCATAGAAATGAATGGGACTTAAGTTAGGGAACAAATTAATCTTAACTTAAATTCTATTTATTTCTGTTGGTCTACTCTAAGTAGGCTTTATGGTGTCTTTTTTGTTTTGCCTGATACACTCAAAACATTTGAGCATATTTATACTTTTTTTTGGTAAACATTGCCTCACTCTGAAATAATCTCCAACATAACTTAGCTGTCCATAAATCAGGGCCACCATTCTAAAACTAACTCATTGATACTACACATTCCAAAAGGATAAGACAGGAGACATATATCTTCTTTTAGGTAAGGCAAAACATGTCTTAATTTACTATTGTCTAACAATAGCACAAGTATAACAACTTTTCTAAATATAACATAGCTAGATCAATATTACATAACATAACACAACATGATTCACCACTAAACGGATAAGAAAAACTTGTAAATTCACCTTTTTTGCCTTGAATGAGAGATTAATCATCCATTCTTCAGGTAAACCTCTGACTTTGAACATTAAAATTATACACCTCATAATTCCTAAAATAATCATTTGACCCTGAGTTTGAACTCAACATCCTTTCTTTCTTTCGATTATTCAGACCATGAATAAATTTATAGAGATTATTCAGATCACGAATAAATTACCCAGAATTCATTATGAACTTCCTTTATGGCTTCAGTTAATCCAGTTGCTACTATCTACTTATTCACATCTCCAAATTCTTAATTATTTCTCAGGAACTGTTTCCACTATTTTTTTACTTGGTATTTAATAAGATAGCAGCTTAGATTGCTTTGATGGAGGTGACACTATTCTCAGTAGCCATTCTTCATAAGGAAGTGCACAGACCCTGATTTGGTGATTCAGAAAACAGCTCCATTTGGTGTGAACTGATTTGGAGATCACCTGCTTTGATCCAAATTGGCATGCCTCCCACTGGCTTTAACTGGAATTCAACAAATCACTATAACTTTTTCCTGTTTGCCAGAATTGTATGACTTTTGCAGATATCACAGTCCATTATTAAGAAACCAAGGGTGCAATCCTATGCATATTTAGACAGAAAAAAGTTCTACAACTCCAACATTCCTGGCTGGAGAATGCTGGGAGTTGAAGTATTTTTTTTCTGTCTAAACATGCATAGGATTGTGCCCTAAATCTGCCAGATTTCACACAGGCTCTGTTTGGAAGACACCTTAAACCACTGCTTTAACCACAGTGAATAAGGCAAAAAGCCACAAATAGGAGCTGGTGTGGACAAAAATGGAACTAAATACATTTCTTAGTGAACTGGTCCTGAAATAAGGACCAAACTTAGATGAAGTCCAAATGGCCCCTTGTGTTCTGAAATGAGCAGCGTGGAAAGATGAACCCTACCCACAACTGTCAGAGCAAAATGAGATTCATTTCCCCAAGCACCTGAAAAAAAAATGAACAGAGAGCTTGGCTCTGTACTCAGCTGGGAAGTAACCTGGCTCTTCCCTTATTTCTGGCCATATCAATTCCTCTCCATTTCTGCACCACAACTTCCCCATCTCTGCAATCAAGAAAGATTACTCATAATTTCCAAGAATTGTTCTGAGAATTTTCCCCACTGTAGTTTTCAGCTATCAAAATAAATAACTGGAAATAGTGACTATAAAGTTCAGAAAGACAAATGGGACCTCCAATAACATATTGCAGTGTGGAGCGCTCTTGTTCTGGATACTCCTTTGCACACAGACACCATTTCCGCCTCAAAAGTCTGTAAGCATCCCACGGTCACTGAGTATGACCAATGCCCAGGGTGGTAATGGCTCTTTTGTCAGTAAATGCACTCTGGGTTTCAGTCAGAACCAGACAGAGCTATCCAAGGTACAGTTATTTTTGAGGCTTGTCCCCTTAACAGGTTTCCCCTGTCATAAATCACCGGTGGTATACTCGATAAGCAGGAGGGATACATCAACAAACAATCCGTCATCAAAAGCCAAAGTATCCGTCAGAAACTGGATTGAACAACACTGGATTCAGGAAAGCATCAAAGAGTAGTCAGGGTCCAGTCCAAGGTCAGGATAAGTCCAGCAAGATCAAGGAGCTGGTATGCAAGCACCAAGGACAAGGCACCAAGAACAATAGTTGCTTCCAGTGACACTTTTGAGTAGGGCTGTGCACGGACCCCCAATCCGCTCCGGATCCCGATCCATAACTTCCGAATCAGGTCCGCTCTGCATCGAGCCGCCTATGGTCTGCTCCGCTCCATTGCGGAGCTCCGGATCTGAATCGGGGCTCTGCGGCGTCGGCGCCAGGTAAGGCCCCCCTACCCCCTCAAAACTTACCTGCCTCCATCATGGTCCAGTGGTGCCTTCAACTGAGGCCGAGGACTCAAACAGGAAGACGCCCTGGTCTTCCGGTTTGAATCTTTGGCGTCAGTTGAAGCCACCGGTGGACCACAGTGAAGCCAGGTAAGCCGCCCTCCCCCCTGCCCCTTACCTGGCTCTGCCACTGTCACTGCACAGACCACAGCAGCACCAGGTAAGTCCCCACTTCCCTTTTTTTTTTTTGGAGCTCTGGATCGAGACAAAGGATCCGCTTGATCTCAATCTGCAGCTCCCCCGACCCGATCTGTCTCCACTTTTGTTGGAGATGAATCAGGCCGCATCGCTATCACTTCTCCGATCCGAAGCAAAGCGGAGCACAGCCCTACTTTGGAGTTCTGGCAAGTCTTTTATGGGGATTGTGGTGACTGGGAATTGTTATCAGCTGCATGGGCTTTCAGCTAGCGGCTGCCTGTTCCTGTGAAAGGCCACTCCCAGGCTCAGCTGTTCCTCCTTTCTGTTTAATCCCTCAAACTGAAGCACCACCCACCCCAAACTAAAGATTTGGTGTAGTTCTGCAGACATGAAGGTCCCCTGAGCCTGCTGCTGGTGCTTTCCTCTTGTGAGTTGGAGAGTGTTGTTTTGGCTACACAAGCAACAGCACTCATAGTCTGAACGTTAGAACTAGAGGGAAAGATAAATTTCTTCTTTAAACGAGTTATTTCTAGCATGCTTGTGAATGGCCACTCACGAAAGTTTGCAGGTCATTTTGATGATGTTGTGAGCCTCCTGCATGTCTCCTGCTCCTTTTCCCAGTTATTTCATTTTAAAATAAATCTAGAAAACTGAGATTCTTCTGAAAGTTGTGCCATAAAATACCCACTAGAGAACGCTGTTCCCATTCAACTATATGAGTTGGGAGCTTTTATTTATTTATTGCATTTATATCCCATCTTTTTTCCTCCAAGGAACCCAAGGCGGAATACATAATCCTCCTCCTCTTCATTTTATCCTCACAACAACCCTGTGAGGTAAGCTGTGCTGACAGTCTGTGACTGGCCCTAAGTCACTCAGGGAGCTTCCATGGCTGAGTGGGGACTACAACCCACATCTCCCAACACCCACTCCAACACTGTAGCCACTACACCACACTGCTTCTCTTAAATTACAAGCCACGTGGTTGCTGTTCTCCTTCCATGTAATTCAGCTCATTTCAAATGCGAAGAGAAGCAGGAAGAAGAGCAACAGTAAGGAAACATATTTTCCCCTTGCCTGAAAGCACTCTCTGTGTTTTTTTCAGTAGCTCCCCATTTCCCTGAGTGGTGAGAATCCAGGATTGTGTGCTATCAGGATTGGCTTCCTTGGAATGAGAGACCAACTGAAGGTTGACCGTGTCTTCATCATATTTATTTCATTCACAAATACACAAACAGAGCACACTTGGGAGGCAAACAGGCCCTCCATCTCCAGGCAGCAAATCCCACGCCCATCAGGACTGCACCATCAGGTCAGGCTAACTCCCAACCAGCCTTCCTCAACCTGGTGCCCTCCAGATGTTTTGGACTACAACTCCCATCATCCCCAGTCAGCATGGCCTGCTTCGGACAGAAACTCTCGGCTCTCCCTTTCTCTTCTCAACTGCTGTTTCTCATACTCATTTGCACCGTCTGCCCATTCAGGGACCATCCAAAGTCATTAAGAAATATTAACGGCCTTTGGTTAAGGCCCTGGCCACTCATTCACGGTGACCAAGCCAGCCACCTTCACAACAATACTATGCTGTTTCTCTAACAGAGGCACAGATTCCATCGATCAGGTTCAGGCAGCTGCTTGCTCAACCTTAGAGTGAAGGAGCTTTCTTTCAAATTTCACCCAACCCAACCCTTCAATTTTAGGAGGAGGTGCAGCAATAGTGATTGACTAGGACAGTAGATGGTGCCAGAATTCAGAGCAGCTGCTTCGATTCTTTTGGCAAAACCACCAGCTAATGCACTACACAAGCACCTCCCTGTTGGCTTGCTTCAGATGCCTGATGGGCCTGCACTTGCTCGGGTGGGGAATGCGAGAAAGGCATTTGAATTCTGTTGCAGATGCCACAGGGGCGGGGAGGGGAGGGGGTGCTGCAGGAAGAGGGTTATCTGCGGTCCTGAGGAGTACAGTGTATATATTTAGAACAGAAATTGCTTGTGCTCGCTGACCTGTCCCAAATGTGATGCTGAAGGTACAAAGAAATGCAAACACAGAGCCCTAGAATATTCTGGCTCAAGACTCCCAATAACTTTTATCTACCGTTCTGCTGATGTTGGGAGCTTGTTGCCTTAGATCCACAGGAAGGCTTCCTCATACCTCTGCCGGGACTGTTGCTACCAAATAATTGGACTTCATTGTATTGCATACAATAAGCAAGCACATTTGAATGGCAAATCATTTAGACAATATTTATCGGTGCAGATATTTCAGGCAGCTGCTTTAAACATGACTTTGTACTCAGGTATTTTTGTCCAGAGCACAAAACACTTTCACTGAGCATTTGAACTGGGTGCACATGAGATCCTAGTGACATAGGGTGGAATACAAATGTTTTAATAAATAAATAAAATTAATAATAGTTGTTTGTCCTTTTAAAATTCATTGCTGGCAAGATCCTGACCCTTTTCCAGTTACTGCTTGCATGTATTGTAAATGGACAATACACACTAGTATCAGGGGCAGCAACACCAGTTGCTGGGGAACATGGGGGTGTGGGTGCTGTTGCACTTGTGTCCTGCTTGTGGGACCCTGGTCAACAGCTGGTTGGCCACTGTGTGAACAGAGTGCTGGACTAGATGGACCCTCGGTCTGATCCAGCAGGGCTCTTCTTATGTTCTTACGACACACGGTTAAAATATACACGTCTGCAATTCAAATATTATGTATCCTTTGTGTCTGGTTCACACACGTATGTTTATCACTTGATGGCTGTAATATCAGATGATGGATTAGATGAGTGAATGGACTATCCCAGATATAAACATCACAGACTGAACATCCATATTAGCTCATACCTCCTTAAATGCAATGGGTTGGATCCAGAGACCTACCCACAGAAAGGGGCAGCAAGAACTGACCTTCTACCTTGTCTCTGCCAGTCCCCAGGGCCCCCCTGAGAAGGCTCCTCCTGAGGGTCAAGAGACCCTACTGAGTGGCACTGGGGTGAGGGAAGGGGAGATGGAGGGATATCCAGCAGGGGCATCTCTGGTGAATAGATGCCTCTGCTACCTTTCATCCACCTCTTTCTGCAGGCAGATCTCAGTGTTTTTCATGCACGGAGTAGCTAACAATTAGGTTACTGTAATCTATTTTTGAAAAACCAAAATGATGTACATCCATGTGTAAACCAGGCCACAGAGCAATAATAAAAAAAAACATACCAGAAATGTAAGCCCAGAGTCGGCACAACATGCCACCCCAAGCAGAGAGAGAGAGAGAGAGAGAGAGAGAGAGAGAGAGATCTTGATTTTGGATAGCCACTTTTGATTCATCCATATATTAATAAACCAAGCTGCTGTCTCATCATCCCATCTCATGAGACATCTATCCTGTCAGGCTCCTGGCTGTTCCAAATCCAGGGGAGACCTTGGAGGAGGAGGAGGAGGAGGATTCCATAGCAAACCCCAGCTACAAAGAAGACTTGGGGCAGCCCAAGGAATGCTGCCACAGGGACGCCTCACCTGAGAGCCCAAAGAACTCCCTTGACCCATCCTGAGCTCTGTCTTGGTTCCCTACTCTCCTCCCTCATTCTGCAGCTCTTTAGAGCACCGGCAGCGATGGACCAGATGGAAGACTCAGAGCCATTGTTGGAGCACCTGCCAGGCCACTAGAAGATCCTTTTGCCGAGGGTCTACTCAGGAGGAGGGGAAAGACTCTGCTGTAGACAATGAGGAAGCAGACCCAGGGGCACCTGCTGATCTATGGAAGTAGTTGACAGCATGCATATAAGCCCTCTGTTTCCTCCCAAACCTTAGTTGGGTTAACAGCTCCCTTTGAACCGCTGCTCCAGCTGGGTGCTCAAGACATAGCCCCTTGCAACCCCCAGATCTTCATAAGGAGTTACCTGTGGAGGCGCAACGTAGTCAGCTGTGTCCATGACCTGGTTGCTGTACTTGCCAAAGCCCTTCACCTTGGTCACCACGGAGGACTCAATGGAGGTGTCCCTTATCTGGTAGGCTTTCTCATGCAGGAACACCCACCTGTGGGGAGGAAAAAAAACACCTCTCAGCAACTCCTCTGGGCCTGGGACTAGGTAGAAAGTACTGGTATTGCTTCTGATATGGCAAGGCACGTAACAATGCTTCTTTAGATGAGCGTTTTATTGCACGCTCATGACTGGCCACTCACGGGATCTTTGTGGGTCATTTTTTTTTTAATAATTTTTATTTGTTTTCTACACTATATAAACATACAACATTACAATAGTAATAATAATAAAAAAAGAAACATCAAACAACTGCTACATACATATTGAATAAATGTTGAGTACATATATGTTGAATAAGTATTACCTATACATTATCGTACTACAACATAATCATTCTTAACATAAAAGTGCACCCCCCACCTCGGGATCTATTCCTGAGTCCAAAATCTGATCGTTTCTTCTGCTGGCGGTTTCCCACTTCCCTTAGTAAACACAAATATTAGGAACTGTTTCCAGATTCCTTCAAACTCATTTATTTTAGTTACGCCTTTTCTCCACTTAATATTACATGTCAGTTTATCATTAATGGCTATATCCCATACTTCTTTGTACCATCCTTCAATAGAATATTCCCCTTGAATCTTCCAGTTCCTAGCTACCATCAGTCGTGCTGCAACCAGCAAACTCGATATCAGCTCTATAGTTTCTTTTCCACACTTTATATCTTCAAATAGTGACAGCAATGCAATCTTTGGTGTTTGTTCTATTTTCATTCCCACTATTTCTTCAATTTCTGAAAACACCATCTTCCATAATCTTTGTACATATTTGCATTGCCACCACATATGTAATTACGTTCCTTTTTCCCCACAACCTCTCCAACAATTTGCTGAATGCTGATCATTTATCTTATTCAATCTAATCGGGGTTAGGTACCACCTCCATAAAATTTTAAAATAGTTCTCCTTTATTCTCACTGATAAACTTCTCAACACTCTTTGTTTCCATAGTCCCTCCCATCTCTGTCGCCCTATTTGTACCTTCAAATCTGACTCCCATACCATTTTCTCTGAGTTCTCTCTAAACTCCTTTTCTAACAATATTTTATATATTTCACTCATTAACCCTTTTAAAACTATACTACCTCCTTTACCTTTTTCCTTATTTACTATTAACTCTTCAAACTTCGTCATCTTTCTACAAACTCTATTATCTTTAATCCACTTTTTATTCCATTGTTCTAATTGCCCATATTCTAACCAAGATAATTTTTTCTCCTTTAGCAATTTTTCCATATCCTCTCTTGTTTTTATATCTCTTAACCAATCCTTTAGTTTCATTTTGCTTTTCTCTTTTAATATTTTACATAATCTACCATTCAGATCCTCTGGGAAATTCTTTAACATTATTATCGGTGCTAAGGGAGAGTTGCTCGGAAGCAGCTTCCCTTTAAATTTACTCCAAATTTCCCATTGAGTTCTCAGGAGTGGATTATCTATACTTCCAACCCACTTTCTCCCTCCACAGCCATTGTCCGAGCTCATCTCTACGTTACTTATAGTTTTTTCTTCCATCCAATATTTGTGGGTCATTTTGATGACACCATGTTCCGCCTGTGCGTCTTCCGCTGGTCTGCTGCTCCTTCTGTCATTGCAAAATAATGTCCCAAAAACACGGCTCTTCTGAGCTATAGCGATGCTTCTCCTGCTGTGTGCAGGAGTTTTGCTATAAAACGTCCACTAGAGAGTGGTGTCCCACTACACTGAATGGGCCACGTGGTTGTTTCTCTTCCTGCTCTCTTCCTCCGTGTAATTGCAGCTCATTGCAGAAGAAGAGAAACAGCTTCAGAGCCAACGGAAAGGGACCGTGTGTGTCCGTCCCCCCAGGAAGGAGATCTAAGATAACTCTGGAATTATTTGCATGAGTAAAAACAATCTTTTGGTGAACAGGGCAAAGGGCCTGCCTTAAACATTTTACGCACCCTTCATGAAATGGCTCATTATGCATGCTAGATCCTGGGGCCTGTTAGCTCTTCCATACTCCTGAGACAAACCAGAGGAAAAAAAATAGGTGTGATGGAGTCCATAGAGTGTTCAAAAGACTTTACACACATTATGAGCTCCTTCACACCACTGACTTATTGCACTCTCGCCATGCCTAGTATGTGTTTTTGCAGCGCGGTACTCACATGACGTTGTCCCTATCCTGTGCTCATCTAGCCTCTTCCCCTCACTTTTCCATCTTATTTTGGAGCAGGGTAAGTCTGTTTTCCCCTTCCCTACGCAATTAAGCCGCTCCTCCGTCCCAGGTATGGCTGTCCTTGCACTACTTTGAACCATCCCCTTTTTTGTTGGCTCTGTGTGTGTGTGTTGAAGGGCGGTCTTGCTGACAAAAGAGGAGTGTGGGGTGGTTCTCCACTCAACTGCTCAACCGCGGAGGGAGAGGGGGCTCCCAGACACCCTGCGGAGAAGGCAAGCGAGGCCGCCCGTGCCTGGGACTCGGTCCCATTCAACTCTATGGTTCTTACTCCTGAGTAAGCATGTCTAGGTTTCCTGACTGGAACAATGTTGGCTTCCCGTTGCCATGCCAACATTGACCGCAAACATCTCCAAAAACTAATTGTAATACTTTCTCTTCACTTATATTGTTTAGTATGGGCTTAGGGGAAAGCATAGTGTGTTGTTTTACCGTAATAGCGCAGTTTCAGGCTGCCATACTATTGTATTTGTGTAGAAATTATCTATCTATCTATCTATAGATAGATATAGATACAGATATATATCTTTTTACTTCTTATAACATACAGAAATAATAAAGAGAAATACAAACTATAACTGCAGGGGGAAGGAGAACATAGGGGACAGGGCAGGAGATTTTGCCAGCACAGTAGCGATACAGGGGAAAAGATACATGAGCTGAAAGAGCGCAACAACACAGAGACATGAAAGTGCTCAGTGCGAGACTTGCTAAGGAAATGGAGGGGAAAACTGTGGACTCAAAGCGGGGTGGTGGCGGAGGTGTGATGGAGCTCTATGTTGTTCCGGTCTTTACAACAACCTTAAAAGGTAATTCAGTATTATTATCATATCTGAAAATGATTTCCCATTATCAGAGGCAGGAAGCCTATATGCACCAGTTGCTGGGGAACATGGGTGGGAGGAGGGTGCTGTGGCACTTGTGTCCGACTTGTGGGTTCCTGGTCAACAGCTGGTTGGCCACTGTGTGAACTGAGTGCTGGACTAGATGGGCCCTCGATCTTATCCAACATGGCTCTTCTTACGTTCATATTGCAGATGAGGAGCTAAAGATGGCTTGCTTAAGTTCATCTGATAAATTCACATTTGAGGTGAGGTTTGAACCCCAAACATTCCTGTTTGTGTCTCAGCCAACATACTAAAAAAATCAGGCCCCTGCACCATAGTAGTACAAGCAAATTGCTCCTACAACGTGCTTCCCTGCTAGGTAATCAACAAGGGAAAGGATGTTTAAAATGTTCTTATTCTAACCACATTCTGGTAATTCCTGTTTCCTGTCTCACTCCTGGTTAGGTGCTGCCCTCTAGTGCTCAGAGTTAACTTGTTTATTGCAGCAATAAATTCAACTCCCATCAACGTATAGCAGGGGGGGATCTACACTATTGCTTTTAAAGCGCTTTAAAGCACTTTGAAAACTGTATATGCAGTGTGTCCTGGGCTCCAACAGTTGTCAAAACTGTTATAAAGCGCTTTAAAGCTGTAGTGTAGATCCCCCCCCCCCCCAGTGGAACTGGCACCAGTGACTTCACCAAGAACAGGACTGGGCAGACGATCACCATTTGTCGAATGTAAAGTTATGATCTAAACACGTTTAGTTGGAAGAACATCTCACTGATTTCAATTAACCTTGCTCCCCAATAAGAGGGGAATGCAGCCTGTGTAAGAATGCAATTTGCCTAGTTTGGGCTTCAGTGAATCACAAATTATACAGGGCACTTCTCATCATTAGTCCGATGTTCTGCATACAGCAGGGTGCATATGTCATCTCCCCTGTAATGGCAATTCTTAGACCTTTTATGGGATATCAAACGTCTAGTCCTGATTCAACCATTTTCTTTGGCAAACTGTTCCAAATGCCAATTATATTTCCTGTGAAACATTTACACTGAATTTCCAGTCCAGGAACTTCATTCTCACTGTTGGATCTCACACTGTCTGCCTCAAGTTAAAATGTTTCTGATATGAGACATCACATCCCTGTTCAGGTACACGTTTAGATAGGCTATGTGAGCAAGCACAGCTGATGCCACCCCATACTGTATGTGCTGGAAGAAACACTTTGAACATCACAAGGGAGGGCAAAACCCTTGTGAAATATATCAGATGCCAACACATTCAAGGCTGGCAGCCACTAATGGATCAAATTAAATTAGGGTCCCATTCCCTCCTGCCGCCTCGAAGCCCACTTAGAATTTGGTAAAACACTAACAACATTAAGCACAGTCATCTTGAAACCAAGCTGCTTTCTTGGCTAAAAGGTTCATTCCACATGCACTTTTGTTCTGGTTTACCTTTGAATTATCCCGTATCGCTTATATAGTGCTTATGTAGCATATGAAAACTTGTAAACTTACAGCTCTGCTGTAGCGCGTTGGGGAGATCCGTTGAGGTTCACTCACACATGTTGTTATCCCCACCCACCCCAGATCTTCTTTGTACCTCCTCCTACCATTTATTGGTTGTTTGAAGTGGGGACAACTGCCCCTCGGACAACAGGGATTGGGATTTGCTTCTCTTGTTAGTGAACACCAAAGTAGAACGTTATGTAAGACTGCAGTCAACTCTTTGCATGCTTACTCAGTAAATAAGGTTGATTTTTGTGAACTGCCCAGAGAGCTTTGGCTATTGGGAGGTATAAAAATGTAATAAATAAATAAATTAATTAATTAAATTAAATTAAATCCCATTGAGTTCAATGGAATGCATTTCCAAATTAGAGCCCCTCAGATTGCAGTCTTAATATTTGCAACTTAAAAAAAAGGGGGGAAACACAAGGTGGATGGCTGAGGTGGGGGAGCGAAGCGAGGTAGGAAGTGGCCATCTCAACTCCCAGTGTACGGAGGAGGAGACTTCCAATGCAGCACAGGACCTCCAATGACAGAGAAATTGAGAGGCAAATCACAGTTATTGAGAGGATTAAGCCATCCTTTCCCATGTGGGGGCTCCCAATAAAAACTGGACCCCCCCATTGTTAAAAGAAAAGAAAAGAAAAAGGTGGGGAGATGCAGGATTCCCCCCCCCCATGGAGAACGTTTCCATCTCTGCTTCCCCTGTTTGTGTCTCCTGCCATCCCCCACTCAGCTTTACATACTCAAAGAAATGGAAGTATTATCTGTGTCCTTCCCCCACCAACTCCCGTTCAAATAGGAACAAGAGCAACACAAAGTAAGATGGAAAAGGACAGACACACACAAACACACACACTGATTCAGAAGCAGCCAAAGGACTTTGCTTGAAACTGACAAGACATTTGGGTGAAACTGACCAGCCTTTGAAGAGGGCTCTTCCACACCTACAGAGGAACAATGTGTTCCTTTGCAGTCAAAAACACACACACAGATCTAAAGAGTCTCTCCCCCCCTTCCTTTCCTCCCTTGCTGTCCTGTCTACTTGATTTGTATATATGTGGGTAGGGGTTGCTGCTGCTGCTTTGGAGGAGGAAAGCATTTGAATTTGCACACCCCTCTCCTTCATCAGCTATACCTCCCCTTGAAAACACGCCCACAGTACAGCTCATTGGAAATGATGGATGAAAACACATGTTGAAATTTGAGCAATGTGTTTTTGCATACCCAGAAGAACCAGACTTTCCCCGCGCCAAAATATTTCACTTTAAGGGGGGGAAGAACCGCAATCACAGCAGGATATAGTCGATGTCATCGGAGTACTTCGCAGTAAACGCAGACTATAATGTCGCCGTCATTTGAGTCTTTTGCATAGATTTCACTGCAACAGCACAATATAAGGCCGGTGTGATGAAGCATTAAATGGTCCCAGCTATTTCCCTCCATTTCATCAATGCAGAAGAAGCCAAAAGTGTCATCCAGGGTACATCTACATGGAGGGTTTGCCCTGGGGTTGCTTCACAGTAGCGACAAGTCAGTTACATGATGCTCCCGCCACTGCAAAGCCATCCGGGGGCAAACCCTTGAAAATCCATGCCAAAAAAGTTGGGCATTTATCATGACTTTTTTTGGCAGCGGAGGCAGCTCCGTGCCTCTAAAACGGGGGGGGGGGGGGAGGAGAGGAAAAGTACTGTTCCTCCCCCCCCCTTTTTTACATTTTATGAGCCCTATTTGCAGAGCTCTGCATAAATATAAATGCGGGTGGGTTGGGAGGAATGGGCAACCTCCAGTCCCCCTCTCGCATCCTCCCTTTGGCTGCTGCAGGGCCGGTGCCAGACTATTTTGTGCCCTAGGCAAGGCGAGCTACTTGCACCCACCCACCCCAAAAATACCAACTTCGATTCAGCTGTTCAAGAAGAGTTTCTGAACTATATTTTCCTTTTATTATGTTTTTTCTTAAAACAGCTAATTTGTATAAAACTGTGACCCTTAAAGGTCAGTACTGTGTCCCCTGAGGTCTGCGCCCTAGGTGGCTGCCTAGTTGGCCTAATGGTAGCACTGGCCCTGGGCTGCCGGTTGCCCCTCTTTTGTTTTAATTTTATAAGCTCTATCTGTGGAGCTCTGCAAATTTATATATGGTGGGGGGGGGAGAGAAAAGAACGCGGCAGCCAGAGCAGGATGCGAGAGGGGGACTGGAGGTTGCCCGCCAGTTTTAGTAGCTCCTGCCCTTTAGGCTTTGCCAAAGACAAAGGGACTTTTAATCTATTTTTTTTATCCCATAACAAATATACAGTGGTTGGTATTCACTTGTTGCATGGGATCCAGCACTCCTCCCTCAAAGAAGGGCTTCTGTTGAAGGGAAGTTGCGTTTCCCTAGCATTCAAACCATCCTCATTTTGTCACTGGTTTTAGCATGTCCACTGATACTATTGCCAAAGGTACATGGGATGTAATAGTGGGAAGGAGGATCACTAAGGGTGAGTGATGCAACTCCTCCACCACCATGTCAACACTGTTTTAGAACTTCCTGCTTTAATTATTGCTGTTTAGGGGCTGCCGCAGCACTCCAGGTTAGCAACAGATATCTACTCCTTGAAAAGGGGGGGGACGGACATACACCAGAAAGGTTACACCATCCCTCTATAATGATCCCTTGACACTTCATGAAATGTTTTCTTCTATAATCAGCCAAATACAATTTCATTCGGATTTGTGTTGCTGATGAGTTCCTCTTCCAGTAAAGAAGAAACACTTCTGAGTTTTCCAGCTCAGAAGAACAGAACAATATGGAGCGCTGAGCGCCAGTATAAAAGGCCAGGCCAGGCTAAAGGTGTTCAGAGAAATCTCAGAGGAGATGGTGCAGGGAAGTAGGTCAGCCAAATCAAAAGGTCAAGACGGAACAAGGGGTGCTGCAATGCAAGACTCAACCCTCCCAAATCTATTTGTAGGTGTGAAAGTGGGTCGGGCGTCACATCACAGGCAGCAATCCCTCTTCCAAGAAGCTTTCAGCTCTCTAACATGTATTCAAGTTCCCCCCACCCCTGTCCTGCCCACAGCTCTATCTTCTGTTGCCCACCAAAAGCTCACAAAATTGCACAGAAATGAAGTGAGGCAGCTGGGTCGCCTGCCACTTGAGAGACCCCAGGCACCCTTCAACAGGCCCCGTAGCACCGGCACAAACAAATCCTGCTACTGGGGTGAGACTGCATTCTACCAGTGACAAAATATTGCAGGGTTGTGGGTTTTTTTTTAAGTATTAAAAAATGTACTTGAGGATTCCACACATCAGTGGTCCTAACAACGCTATCGACATTTGAACAGGTGGCATCTAGGCACCACTCGGGAATGGATAAATATATTGATTTTTGGTCTGCTTTTCTTTTTTTAAAAAAAACTTATGCATAATCTCCCCACCACCACCACCACCCATCTGCCCCTTTTAAAGAATGTTGTACTTGATGGAATATTGATATTTCTATGCATGTACTTTCTTGCTCTTTTTTCGTTTTTCTTTTCACGATTTGCGTTCTGTTTTGTTGTTAAATTCAGAATAAAAGGGGGAAATTAATTAAAAAAACACATATCAGTGGCCCTAATTTAGCTAAAGTTTGCTATGACTAATGGTCCTATCCCATCCATCCTAATGCGTGCAAGCGGATTTACTCCCAAGGAGCTGTACATAGGATTGTAGCCAAAGTCCCACTGAAACCAACAGAAGAAATGGAAGTCCCATGGCTTTTATTGAGATGTGCTGTGTGCAATCCAATGAGTAATTTACTTAGATGTAAGCCCTGCAGTGTTTAACGGGGCTTACTCCCTAGGAGCTATGCCCGAGTCACATTAACTTGAACTGGATTGGGGCCTGTGCACTTACTGCACTGTCAAGTAATTGCTCTGAGAAGAATAACGTGTTCATTAGCCTGATGGGCCCCTGGGAGGGGAGTGGGAAGTCAGGACGTAATAGGCTAGTTCTCCCCAGCAACACTGCATCCGAGAAGAAAACGTGCTCCCCCCTAAGAGGGAAGGATGTGGCTGGGGGGTGGGTGGGCTGGCAGTGGCTATTCATCCTAATGGAACTCTGGTTAACAACATCAAGGGAGAGGGGGAACTCAGTCCAAGCACTCAAGCAGAGCTGGGGTGTGGGTGGGTGAGTTAGTGAGGGCTGTGCCACGGCACCAGGCATTTCCTGCCATCAGCCCCTCCATCCATATTCCTCTGGAATGCCCCTTGCCCATATAAGGGAGTTGCCTGTTACATTGTTGCCTCTTCTCAGCATGTCACATCTTTACCACACAGAATGGTACGTGCACTTTTGATTTTATATAATGGACTTTTAGAGCTGCATCCCAGCCATGTTCTCTCAGAGGAAGTCCTGCTGATCTCAGTGGGACTTTATGGTAAATAGGCAACTCTAATCTGCTTGGCAGTCTTTATCATGTTTATCTTTTTACAAGCAATTCAGCACACACACACACACACACACATTTTACAGATCAGGAAGTGAGGTTTACAAATACTGACTTGCTTGGGGCCAAACAAGGAGTCCATGTCAGCGGTGGGACTTGAATCCAAATGACCCAACCCCATCTCTGTAGCTACTAGGCCACACTGACTCTATGTTCATTTTTAAAAACGATTAGCTTAATCTCTGCCCTCCTGCAAATATATTCCATCAAGCCCTGTCCCCTGGTGGAATGCCACAGTTATCTCCAACCTGATTGGAGATAACAGTGGTGTTGTGGCTGGTTGAGTCGATTTGCACACTACATGAAGTCAGAGGAGTATCTGACTTCACGCAGTGCGCAAATAGACTCAGCCGGCCACAACGCCACTGTTATCTCCGATCAGGTTGGAGATAACTGTGGCCTTCCCCCAGGGGGCTGCACTATGTCTTCTCTCAGTGGGGAGGACGTGGTGCAGGCGAAGCAGCCCTGACCAAGGCAGTGGCTGCAGCACTCCTCCAGCCACCACCTCAGTCAGGGTGGCATTGCTTTGCACAAGCTGTTCCCCAGTCGAAAGGCCAGCTGGAGCTCCAACCTGTGCTTCAGCTGGGACCACATGATGGCAAGTGGGCATAGCAAGGCCTCTTGGCTTGCAAAGTGCCGGGTGGGTGGGTGGGTGGTTCATTCCCCACCCTTGTTTCAAAACATGGTGTTTTGAAACACCACTCCTAAGTGGTGAGGAGTTCCAGGGGCAACACAACCCCACCTACTAGACAAGGCTTTTCTAGCACCATTGCTCTGCCTTATTCATGGAATTTTACAGGGGTTCCAAATGACATCATCTTCCCTTTGTAACCCTTCCATATTTTCCTACTGCTTCTTCCTCCCCCCCCCCCAAAAAAGAACCCATTAAAGAAGGAAAAATTAAGTAGCTTCACAATACCTTTGAACTGGTAGCACTAGGAGCTATTTATCTGGAAGCGCCCTTATGGCATTTTTGTAATATCTGCGTTATTTACTAATCTACAAGCAAGCAGCCCCACACTCCCACTAGGCCATGGCTCTGCTACCTCAAGCCAGCTCTCAGACACACTCTGCACCCCAATATCCTTCCAGCCTCCACCTCACAGCCTTCTCTCTGTCTGTGCCTCTCTCTCTGTTCCCAAACTGCTTGTTTGGTTGATTATCTTTCACTCAGACTTCACATCAGCCCCCTCCTCTTGCCTGGCGCTTGTGGTGGACTGTATCACTTTCCCCAAACTCAGATGGATGGTTTTCGCATTCCAAACATTCCAGAAAAGGTCTCAGTATCAAGAAACCATCTTCTAACAATTAGCTCCCATAAAGAGATCCTCCGAGGGCTATTAGGAACCATTAACATTCTTCCCTCCAGTCCCAGACTCTGATCAGACATTGCCTGTAAGGTGAAACCATAGCGATAGACTTCCTCACAATCATCAATAACAGCAAGCCCACCACACTTGGATGCCTAGCAGGGATGTCCCTGCAACAACTGCTGCTGCTAGCATTTGTGTCTTGCCACCACATCTTCACAGCCTTTGCTTCCTCTCCCATTTAACTACTGCCTTTCATAAGTTACCTCACCACTCATGATCATTATCCCTGCAGTTTACTGTACAATAGCTATTATCTCCATGCATACAACTCTCCCCCACCCACCCACCCTGCGCTCTCACAGACACACATAACCTCTCCGGCTGAGCTAGCTTTTAGCTGGTCAATTTTGCTCACAATCCACTGAAGTGCCTTGTCCCAGGTGTCATCCCGTGTTGTCTGAATAACGTCCGCCCTTGTGTGCTACAATTCTGAAACTAGTTTATTTGAAGTAATCATCCAGGCAGTGATGGATTACAAGTGGACTGCGGGGGGGGGGGGGAGGGGGAGTTCCCATTCCAAAGCCATCATTGAACTGTCATTGCTTTCTTCCCACATTGCCCCAGTTCCCCCATGAAACTCCAGAAGCTGCTTTATACCAAGTCAATCTGTTTGTCCATCTAACCCAAGGGTGAGCAACTTGTAGCCCTCCAGATGTTTGGGCCTATGACCCCGATCAGCTCTAGGCAGCAGAGCTAATGGTGACAAATGATGGGAATTGTAGGCCAAAACAACTGGAGGGCCACAAGTTGCCCACTCGTCACTAGCCCAATATTGCCTACTTGAACTGGCAGCATTGCTCCAGTTTTAGGCAGGGGTCGTTCCCACCCCCTGCTCTCCGACCCTTTTAACTGTCTGTCAAGAGACTGAAAAACTGAATGGAAAACGCATTGTGTGCAAAGCATGTGCAGTCACACTGAGCTAAGGGTCACACCACGACTTCGGAATTTATAGAGGGAACTCTGTCCCCCCCCTCTCAAATAATCTCCCATATTCAACACTAGCTGCCACAGTTACTTTGTCAGGAATGACACAGTCACCAATTTCTTCACCTCTGCACATTCAAGCACACACGTTTAACAGTTCTTTGCCCGTGTCCACATGAACACCCATCCTACATGGAGAGTGGACTCATACGACCACCTGGAACATTGGGCCATACAGTGAAGCAGATTTTACCTTGACTCCGTAAACTGGAATAAGTATGCCTTATTCTGTGGCTACAGATGACCAGATTTCCATGTGGTTACAGTTCGCCCATTGCAGTGAGTTTAGCACAGTTCAAAGAGTTGTTTGAATCCATCCAAATTCTCACCTTCTCTTGCAAGACGATATGGCTATATTTGCAAACAGTCTTGCCTATATATCCAAAGTAAATCTCTCATGTGACCCATATGCATTTGACTGCCTGGAGCTTCCCCTGGACACACACGTGAGACAATAGCTGAATAATAACATACTGTACAGAAAAAAAGGAGTTAGCTCTTCTTTGCCTATCAAATCAGATCAAAAGCCCAAGAATTTGGATAGCATTCCCTTGGATAACCACTAAATGAGGACATAGGGTCTTTGTAAACAATTTTTTTTGATGTGATCCCGAAGCCAGGTCTCTTGTCTCTCCAAAGAGTGTCCTGACTACAGCATAGTAGACCTGCGAGAGAATGGAACAACTTTTTACCCATTATCAAAACCTTGCCAGGAGGAAACATTATCTACAGCACCATGAGATCTCAGAACTCTTCTTGCCACATGCAGGTTCCTTTTCCAGACCTGGCAATCATGGATATCAGTTTTTTGAGACCTTTTTTTTACAGATCTATGCAGGTTTGGAATATATTCCAGATATAAATCCAAACATCTCTCAAAACTGCCAGATGGAAACAGATGTGTTTATGACCCCAAGAGTTCACATAGGAACCTCTCCTGCTTGGCTTCTCACACCTTTCAATAATAAGATGGGGTGATTCTTTTTAGAAATAGAAAGATAGCTAAGCTGTACTTGGACACTTTTCCCTATCACTTTCCTTGTTCCATGCGCCCCACCCCCAATCAACAAAGGTGTCATCACCACTCAAATGAAAAGTATTTGGAAAGTGATTTTGGGGGTTTAAACTTTAAACCCTTACCTGGTCTTCCTGAATTAGGATACATCCCCCCCTCCCATTCACCTGCCTTCCCTCACCCAACGAAGTAGGAAATGATGAGTAACTGGACAGCCCGGTTGATCACGCCGATGGTCCAGCTTTTTACCACCACTGATTTGGTGGTTTCGTAGGTGAAGAAGTCTGCCACACAGGTCATGCCCGAGGAAAGCATGGACTCCGAGGAGCAAATCCGGGATGCTCTTCAAACCAGATGGAAATGTCAAGGTGTTGTGAAGGGTCTAGGTGTAGACACAGTAGAGTAATCTGTGCTGACAGAACATGCAGGTGCCGGTTTTTGAAGATCTCAAGCTGGCTCCCTCCCGTTCCTCTCTGCTGCAACGTCTGAGCAAGCTTGAAGCACAAGGACCCCTTTAATAAGATCCCTCCCCCACCCCCACCCAACACTATGGTGATGCCGTCGGAGAAAGGTGGGGCTTCCCAGCTCATCAATTACAAATTAGATTCCGGCGAGTACATAGATCTTAAGCATTAAATAATGAATCTGCGATTGCTGCATTTTCTCTGAGTGGTATTCCAGCCATACAGACATTGCTTCTGCAGTGTTAGGCTTTGCATTATCAGGAAGGGAGAAAGGGGCCAGAAAGGTGAGATATAGGCTGAATAAG
The DNA here is from genome assembly GCF_023053635.1 of Elgaria multicarinata webbii. Taxonomy (NCBI): domain Eukaryota; kingdom Metazoa; phylum Chordata; class Lepidosauria; order Squamata; family Anguidae; genus Elgaria; species Elgaria multicarinata. The sequence goes on along the minus strand of NC_086172.1, from coordinate 79,314,108 downwards.
GTTTCCTTTGGAAGACAAACTTTAAAAATGTGAAATGGGAATCAGCCTGACATGATATTGTTCTTCACTAGCTTCCTAATTAATCCCAAATCAGTGATAAGTGTGAGCAATAGCAAATGTAAGTTCCTGGATATCCCTTTAGAGTATTGTTCTTCGATGCACATAATTCAAGTTCACTCACCAAAGCTTATTCAAAGGCAGTGAATGGGAACAATTCCAAAGGCCAATGATGCAGTTAGGTAATTTAAGGGTGCAATCCTATGCATAATTAAACAGAAAAAAGTAATACAGTTCCCAGCATTCCCCAGCCAGCCATAAATAATGTATGCTTTACATGTTGGAGGTCCCTGGTTCATATTTAACCTCACACTAGGTAATAAAGAAGTTTCCCTCCACCTCTAAAACACATCAAAGTTAATCAGGAATGGGGAGGTGTGCCATCTTGTCCTTTGCTTCAGGAAGCAAAATGTCTTGGGCTGGCTGTGGCATTTCCCATCACCAGTTTTGCCTTGTGAGTTCTCAGTGTGTGGGACATGAGACCAGAGATACATAGGGCTTTTCGACATGAAGCTTTTAACTCACCACTTTACTGAGGCTTCTCCTTCAGGATTCGTTGTGGGATTAACATTGGATCCTTTAAATATATGTTTTTCTTGGGGTTTTCTTTCTCTGCCTTTCTATATGTTCCATTACATAACCATCAGGAGGCTCTGTGGTGAAACTGCACAACTACACTAGGGTTTCATTCCTTAGGTAAAGCACCTGCAAACTGTGAGTGAGGAATCATGAGCACACAATAAATGCCTCGTATTGGAAGACTCATAGCCCCATGTCACACACATTGTCATCGAAGTTATTGTCTCCCTGAGTGGTGGTGTGCTGATTGGGGGTTGAGTTATATCATCTCCTATGTCCTGTTGTAGTAATTTGGGCAGGGTGGTGACTGACCTGGGGGCTGCTATTTTTTATTTCCCCCCTCTCATTGAAGTGAATGGGATTTTTTCTCTGCAACGGGTCAACTTCCACAACAAATTCCTGACCCATGCCTTTGAGGTCTGTCAGCTTCCCTATATAATTGATAGAGTCTGGAGGGAACTATCACAACTTACATATTTAGGAGTATAGAAGTTTAGGAACCCTAAACCTATTGTTTACTTATTTCTGGAGGAATTGCCATGTTATCCTACTGCAGCATAAACAACAGAGGATCTTCAGGCACAATCCTGTGCATGTTTAGACAGAAAAAGTCTTACAATTCCCAGCATACCCCAGCACAGTGCCCCCCGATTCCCAATCACCTCAGGCGTTCCAGGATACCATGGTTGATGGTACTGAAAGCTGCTGAGAGGTCCAAAAGTACCAGCATGGACACACTCCCCGTCAATACTCATGCGGAGATCATCCACTAAGGCGACCATAGCTGTCTCAACTCCATATCCTGCTCTGAAGACAATTTGAAATGGCTCTAGAAAATTTGAATCATCCAAGACTGCTTGGAGTTAGAAGGCAACTGCCCTCTCAATCACCTTGCCCCCAAACTGTAATCATTAAGGTCCAGGGGGTTCAAGGCGGGCTTTTTTAGAAGTGGCTGTACTATCGCTTCTTTTAAGCATGGTGCAAAACTCCCCTCCATGAGAGATGCATTAATAATATGTTGTAGTCTAACTGCATCTTGTCCCTGAATGACCAGCCAAGAAGGACAGGGATCGAGAGGACAAGTTGTCCTCCTTACTTTTTCAAGCAAATTGTCCATGACCTCAGTACTCACCAACTGAAACTGATCCAGTGTAATCCTACTTGTGGAGTTGGTGGTAGACACTTCATCGTCAGCTTCTGTTATAACGACGGCAACTAAATTGACTCTTATCCAAGAGATTTTATCTGTGAAATGATTGTTAAATGCATCACAGCGAATTATCAAAGGCTTTAAAACCGGGTCCAGGGGGGAAGGTGTCAGAATTAGACCCCTCACCACCTTGAACAGTTCTGCTGGACGTGAATTTGCAGACGCAATGTGTACAGAGGAAAAAGCTTTCTTCGCTGCACGTATTGCCACCCTATAGCAATGAAGACGTTCTCTATGTTGTGTCTTGTCAGATATAAATTGAGTTTTCTGCCATCTGTGCTCCAGTCGTCGTCCTTTCCACTTCAACTCCCTGAGATCTTCTGTATACCAAAGTGCCAAATTGGAAGCGGGTCGGAGAGAACATTTGGGGGCGATCGTGTCGATAGCCCTAGTTAGGTCTTGATTCCCTCTATTGACCAGGGCTTCAATAGGATTGTCTACGATACCAGCCATAGAACCCTAAGGCTTTCTGGAATCCAAAAGGATCCATCAGCTTTCGAGGATGGACCATCTTAATAGGTCTGCCACCCCTGCAGGGGCAGATGGTGGCCATGATACTAACCCTGATGAGAAAATGGTCTGTCTATGACAATGCAGAGGTATTTATCAACTCCACCCACAGATCCAACTGTTTAGAACTGCAAACAGCATCAAGGGTGTGACCTGCTGAATGTGTGGGTCCAGAAACCAATTGGGATAGGACCATGCCAGTCCAGGTCCGGGCCCGATTCAAAGTGCTGGTACTAACATTCAAAGCCCAAAACGGCTTGGGGCCAGGTTATATGAAGGAACGCCTCCTTCCATATGTACCTGCCCAGACCTTAAGATCATCCACAGGGGTCCTTCTCCGTGAGCCCCTGCCAAAGGAAGCTAGGCAGGTGGCTACTAGGAGGAGGGCTTTCCCCATTGTGGCAACCCGGTTGTGGAATGAGCTCCCCAGATAGGCCCACCAGGTGCCTATACTGTACTCCTTTCGTCATCAGCTGAAGACCTTTTTATTCTCTCAGTATTTTAACAACTAATTTTAACTTACATTTAAATTTTACTGTTTTAATTCTGTATTTTAATCTTATATCAACTTCTGCTGTGTGGTTTTATCCTGGTTGTGCTTTTTATACTGTATTTTGTATTTGTGTTTTTAGATTGTTAGTTGTTTTATTATGTTCTTCATGGTTTTAATTTTTATGAACCGCCCAGAGCTTCGCCTATTGGGCAGTATACAAATGTAATAAATAAATAAATAAATAAATGAATGTTTGTCATGGATGCCATGAATTCCCGAGCTGCACCTGACAAACTGGTCTCGAATGGGATGTTGAAGTCGCCCAGGACCAAGAGCCTAGGCAACTCCAACACCAACTCTGAGATCAGTTCTGTAAGCTCGGCCAGGGAGTTTGATTGGTAGCAGGGGTGGGGAGGGGGGTGCAGTACACTAACAGAATCCCTAGTCTATCCCTGGTCTTCAGACTCAGGTACACACACTCAATGTGATTCAATTCTCGGACAGGAAGTCTCGTCAGGTCAAGATTGTCTTTGTAGACCACAGCTACTCTACCCCCACCCACTTTTCCTCGCTTGCTCACTAACACATTACCCAGCTGGGAGGGCCTGGGCCCATGTCGGGCCACTGTCATCTCCCAACCAGGTCTCTGTGAAGCATGCCAGGTCAGCCTCCTCATCTGTAAGAAGGTCATAGATGATATTTATTTTGTTTTTAACTGACCTAGCATTGCATAGGAGCAATGAGAGGTTCTGTGGGTGGCTTGGTTCGTTCTCCAAGTTCCCCAGGGTGGCAGGTCAACCAGAAGGTAAGATAGGTGTTAAATATCTACCTATCCTTCCCCTGTAAGGACACTTAGCCCTGCCATTACCATATCTCCCTCTACCCTTTATACATTATGCTCTATAATACCCCAACAAAAGCAATACCCACAATAGCAAATTAACAAAGTACAAGAATACAAAATTAACAGTGAAATTTAACAATTAATTAGTTCAATTTGACAATCACCAAACAGTGAAGATTTTTGGTTCCCAATTTGTACATACTGGGCTTGTAGAACTGATAAACTGGCTAATCCAACAAATCTTACTCACACTAAGGCAAAGTTGTGCAGCCAACTAGATGGTAGTTACAGACATACTCCATTCAACCAATCAATCATACACATCCAACTAGCACAATCACAGAAGATACTTTATGGTAATAGCCAGCCACTCGTCACAAAAAGGATATCAGGCTAGCTAATCCACTAGCAATATAAAGGTAAAGTATTTCCCAGTCATTCAGATTCATACACACTCCATCTCTCACATGGAATCTTACATACATTCCTCCCCTCTGTCTCTCACTCAGAGGGTAACCCACTTCAAACCACCACACGCTCTCACCCTGAGCAGAAGAAGCAGTCCTAATACACAAACAAACAGGACGGAAAGAGCAAACAAAGAAGACAAAAATGGGAGGCGCCCTCATCCTCATGGCATCCCGAAGGGGCAACCCCCCTTTGTTGTTGCCCCCTTCGGGGACACCCCTGCTAGGGCAGCCCGCAGTGAGGCTGCTGTTATCTCTCTCTGGGCCTGAGATAGTCCAATGCCTGAGAGACAGTGTCCTGCCTCAGCATCCTGGATCTTCCAGCAGGTGCTTTCATTTGGTACACTTGGCGAGAGTTCCACCACCACAGTTACTGGAGGTGGGAATGGGCAGTTGCAAAGCCATTCTTAAAGCAGCAGTTCTTAAAGCAACACAGTTGTTTAATCTGCCACAGTCTGTCCTCTTCCCCAACTCCTGTTCTCCTCACCAGCACAAGCGTAGGGTGTCAGTCCAGAGCCCTTCTCAGTCCTGCAGCGAGGCTGCTTTTATCTCTCTCTGGGCCTGAGATTGTCCAATGCCTGAGAGAGAGCGTCCTGCCTCGGTGGGCCTGGGATTGTCCAATACCTGAGAGAGAGCGTCCTGCCTCAGTGGGCCTGGGATTGTCCAATGTCTGAGAGAGAGCGTCCTGCCTCAGTGGGCCTGGGATTGTCCAATGTCTGAGAGAGAGCGTCCTGCCTCAGTGGGCCTGGGATTGTCCAATGCCTGAGAGAGAGCATCCTGCCTCGGTGAGCTGGATCTTCCAGCAGGTGTCTTCATTCAGTACACACGGTGGTCAAGCAAAGAAGCGCTGGGCAGTCTGCAGTACTGAGACCCACCTTAAGGTTGGCTGAAGCCCACTGGTGGATCCTCCTGACCTACAGTTTGATAAACATTGAACTCTTTGTCCATCACTGAAATGCACTCCCCAAGCACTTCCCCCAAACTGAATTCAAACCTTGGCCTGAAAGAAGTTCAACACCCCTGCTGTACGGGGTCTGTACGGGGAAAATTATATTCTACAATTAATTTATCTCCCCCCAGCATATGAAGCATTGGCAGGGCATTTTTAAAAATAAAATTATAAAAATAAATAAATTAAAACCACATTTTTCCTCACACAAGACCAGAGTGCGAAAAAGTATGAACTATCTCCCATCTTTGCTATTACTTTTGTGCGTGAGTGAATGAAAGAGATTAGATTTCTCCATTGTCTCCTATGAGCATCTCTCACTTTTACCTTCTATTAAACAGAGGGAATAACTTTGGGAGTAAAAAACAAACACAGGGAGTCCGCCACGACGACGTCAAAAGAATTGCCGGTCTATCACTTTCTTACGTCTTTGATACGAATTGGCTTCCGCTTTCATGAGCAAAAAAAAAATACTTCAGCGGCCTCCAGACTCTGGAGATTGACCACGGCAATAGCCAATCAAGTTACAGCACTGGGACTCGCTCGTTCGCCCTCTAGATGAGAGGCTTCAGACCCTACCATAGAGTGAGGGCGGGAGGAGAGCGAGCCTTACGCTCCTGACGTCCGCTCCTCCAGAACTGAGCTGGTTTCCCGCTCCTAACCTTTCTAACGCAAAGAATGTAAGAGTTGCACCATAGAGATGCCAAAGTGATGGCGCTCCTCTGCGTTCATAGAGAATCATGGCCGATGGCGGTTTTCCATTTTTACCGGAAGTTTGGGGGGGGAGAAAGAGAAAGGGCGGACTTTTGCTATCTCTATACTGCCGTACAACTGAAGGTCTCCGTTGTGGCACCGGAAGGCGGAAGTGAGATTTGTCTTCCGGTGCAGTGGGGGAATGTGACTCGTGTTGCGCAGGCGGGAAAGTGTATCTGGTGAGAGGGTGATGTAGGGGTTTGGACATTGATGGTGGTGGGCGCTGTGTCGGTCTGTCTTGCTGCTCCCTTGTGAGGCGAGCTTTGGCTTCCCACTGCTGCATGCAATCCTATACATTCTTAACTGGTAAATAAGTCCCGTTGATCTCAGTGGGGTTTACTTCTGAGTAGACACGTATAGGGAGGAACAGTAAGGCAGACTGACGTGTGTTAAGGCAGAGAGGCAGCATGCTTTGGGAGCTCTTGCAGAGTTTGTGTGGCCTCTTGTGAGACTGCATTGGGGGACCCCGTAGCCAATATGGTTCTGGGATTGCTGTGTATAATTTGGGTAAATGGCAGATACTTGTCCCACAGTTGTAAAGTGATGGATTTTGTTTGTTTGTTTGTTTTGGTAAATGTTTGTTTTTATGCTTCCTTCCCAGGTGCTTTAGGACTGTTTGAGTGTTCTCTGGATCTCAGGGCTCCTTTGGCTTTTCTTACGGACTAGAATATGTCAACTTCAAGAATGGACTAAAGCGTTTTCTTTTCTTCCTGTCTGATTCTATGCACAAAACGTTTTCCAGAGCAGCACATCTTGTTGGTGTGGCTCCGACCCCTGCCATAGTGGCTGAGGGGTTGGGAGGGAGCTGTCAACATGGCAGATACATTGGAGTTCAATGAAATTTACCAGGAGGTGAAGGGATCTATGGTGAGTGAGGGTGGGCAGTTCTGTAATTTGGTGCTATGGGAGGAATAAACTGTATGTTTGGAGGAAGACTGGCTTTGTAGATAAGATGGCCAGCTTGCCACTGTAGAAATCTGAGATGGATCCCAGTGCTCTGCCACAGACTTATGTGATCTGTGGCAGCCGTCTCCAACTTGGTGTGCCCCAAATGTGTTGGGCTATGGCCTAAGCCATGCTGGCTAGGGATGATGGTGTTTCTAGTCCAACATATCAGAAGGCCACTAGATTGAGGAAGGTTGATCTGTGGTATCTTTTGGGTATCCTATCTTTAAAGGGAGCAAAAAGTAATACTGCTATGCCTCTGAAGAAATTATTGAGGGTAAATACTTTAAATGTAAGACTGTGGAGCCTATGATAATACATTTATTGGGCTAATAAGTACTTTAAGAGTGATGGTTAGATGTATAGCTTTACTTTTCTATCTGTACTTCGAAGCACCAAGCATTGTGGACAAATAACTTGGGGTAGAGTTGAGTGTCATCAGTGTGTAGGTGGTACTAAAAGCCTGAGATTACATGTGTTTGGCCAAGGACAGCATGTATAGAGATAATAGCAGAGAGTCTGGAACAGATCTGTGGGATCCCAGTGGAGAGGGGGAAAGCTGGAAGGAAAAGCTTCTCTCTGTAGAAACACTGAATAAGTGATTAGACAGATAGAAAGAGACTCAACTGAAGACAGAGCCGCAGAAACCCAGGGCATGGAAGGAGCAGAGAAGGAGAAAACGAGTATCTGTACGAAAGGCAGCAGAGAGGTCAACAAGAATGAAGACAGAATAGAAACCTTTGGATTTGGCAGTGAGGGAATAATTATAATGGTGAGGGCATCTGTTTCAGTGGAGAGCAGAGGGCAGAAACCAGATTGCAGAACACTGATATCTGGAGATTTAATTGAACAAGTGGTCATTCTCTCTAGTTTTCATATTATAATAAGCCATATTAAGATTGTAAGAATTGCTTTTCTGAGTCAAACAGAAGGTGCACTCTGGGAAGTTCAAAAGCAAAGTATGATTTTGCGCTTTTGTTTTTTTGCTCATCAGAAACACATAGCTTGTGTGGGTTTTCAAACCTGAAATCATTTGAGGTATCCTAAACTATAAGAAAGTCTGATAGCCTACTCAGTGGTACCAAAACTTGCCTACAACCCTGATTTCAACTGGGTGCTGAATCCTGAGTGCTCAGTCTAGGTGGTGTCATGATACGAGATATATTTAGACTCCTAATCTGCCCCATCCCAGATGTTTGGGCAGAAACAATTGTAGGAGAAGGAATTCCCACAATTTAGGAGAGTTATTGTGAGCATTACTTTAGATGTATGCTTATTTATTATTTATTTATTAATTACATTTCTATACCGCCCAATAGCCAGAGCTCTCTGGGCAGCTCACAAAAATTAAAAACATTCAAAGTATAAAACAACAGCATAAAACCATAATATAAAATGCAATATAAAAGCTCAACCAGATAAAAACAGCAGCAATGCAAAATTACAAATTTAAAACACCAAGTTAATATTTATTTATTTATTTATTTTGCTGCTCAGGGGATTCTGAATGGTATTTGAGAGACAGCATTTGGTGGTTCTTTGAAGAATGAAGATGAAGAACCCACCAGTCTTCACATTTCTAATGGGAATTTCACATATCCCATATATATATATATATATATTTATTTAAGGATTTTTATGCCGCCATTCAGCCAAAAAAGGCTCTCACGGCGGCTTACAAAAGTATTTCTTGACAGTCCCTGCCCACAGGCTTACAATCTAAAAGACATGACACAAAAGGAAAGGGGATCCGGAGGGAGGAGGAGGAGGGGGAAAAGGAAATTTTGATACATCTAATTATACAGTTAGATGCCATTCCCTGTCCAAGTGCTCCAGTGGCACCGCTTTGTTGCTATCATTCACTGTCTCTTCTGGCTTAGAACGATGGACGTCTGCGGCTAAACCGTCAAGGGGTGATTTTCAAGAACAGCAAAACTGGAAAAGTTGACAATATCCAGGCCTCGGAGTTGTCAGAGGGCATCTGGCGACGAGTGGCATTGGGCCATGGTCTCAAACTACTTACAAAAAGCGGCCATGTCTACAAGTATGATGGGTTCAGAGAGACGGTAAGGTCCCTCTTGTTAATGAGTTTGCTTCTGAACATGATACAACACAGCCCTTTGCAGGTCCCCAGGACTTGTAGGGATGAGCAGCTTCAGTTATTAAGGCTATCTTTTGGTTGTTATCTTTTGAAATCTGTCACTGATTGTTCATTGTAGCCAGAAATTCTGTAGTTTCATATTCAGTTAGATTATGGAGATGTATGTGCCTCTTAACTTTAGCCTTATGCACCCATTCATGGCTTTTATTAGTTCCAGGTTCTTTTAGAGTTGCTGCCAGTTTTATATTGGGTTGTGTCTAGAGAATTTCCAGTTTTATGCATCTCTTGTAGGAAGTTGTGCTGGCAAGGCATACAACGCTTAAGTTGTTTTTTTAAATGGCTCATCTACGTCATTGAATGTTTGTTAGTATTGCTTTCCTCTTTACATTTTCATTTTGCATTTACTTTCTTCTGGACTGTGGTGTGAGACATGTTTCATTTTCAAGGCACAGTGGGAACTTTTCTGCTTATGTAGAGAGATCTACTCCCTACAAGCCACAACTATATACTCACAACAAGTCACAATCATATATGTCAATGTGATTCACCCCCCCCCCCCGATGTTGTAAACAACAGCTCCTATAATTCCCAGTCAGTGGGGTCATTGACCATGCTGTTTGGGTGTGATTAGAGTTCTGCTCCAACACATCTGGAGGGCACCAGATTGGGCAAGGCTGTACTAGTGCGTTGTCTGGCTGTTTCCTAATTAATGCATTTTCCTCCCTTAGGAGTTTGACAAACTCTCAGATTTCTTCAAGACCCACTTTCACTTGGAACTTGCTGAAAAAGACCTGTGTGTGAAGGGTTGGAACTGGGGGACAGTGAAGTTTGGAGGTGAGTTTGCATGGGTTAGATGGAACCCATGGGAAACTGGCACATAGAACAGAAGCATCTAGCAGATAATATAGCTAATAGGAAGGCATCATTTCTACTTATTATTATTATTATTATTATTATTATTATTTATTTATTTATTTATATAGCACCATCAATGTACAATGTACTTACCTTGGAGCAGGATTGACCGTGACCTATGTGTGTTTGGGTTAACTGTGGGCTATGAGAGTGTATTACATTCTCTTGAAAGCTATCCTGTTGATCATTTGCAGGGCAGCTCCTCTCTTTTGATATTGGGGAGCAGCCGGTTTTTGAGATCCCACTCAGTAATGTGTCCCAGTGCACAACTGGCAAGAATGAGGTGACGCTGGAGTTCCACCAGAATGATGACGCTGAGGTGTCGCTGATGGAGGTGCGCTTCTATGTGCCGCCCACCCAGGAAGACGGCGTGGACCCTGTGGAGGTGAGCATAGTGTAGTGAATGTAGCCTGAGGAGGTGATGAAGGAGACGGGGAGGAAGCATTAGTTCATAAAACTCTCATTCCAATCTTTCTTGCAGGCGTTTGCCCAGAATGTGTTATCCAAGGCAGACGTCATCCAGGCCACTGGAGATGCCATCTGCATCTTCCGAGAGCTGCAGTGCTTGACGCCACGTGGACGCTATGATATCCGCATCTATCCCACCTTCCTGCACCTCCATGGCAAGACATTTGACTACAAGATCCCCTATACTACTGTTCTGCGGCTTTTCCTGCTGCCCCATAAAGACCAACGGCAGATGTTCTTTGTGGTGAGGAGCAGTGGAATTGTGGGGAACAGGTTTCTTGTTAGGAGTAGTAACTATGGTTGCCTTTTGGAATATGCACCATGCAAAAACCCTCTTCCTTCTCCCGGCACTTGATGTGAGAGAGACCACTTGCTTTAATTCTTTGTTACTAATTTAAAATCCAGGAGTAATGGGGGTTTGTCCATGTTATACTGCATTCCTGGTGGCTGCAGAGCTGGAGGGAAGAATCCAGAAATGGCCTTCCTCCCACATACTAAGTAATCAGTAATCGTTCCTGATAATGTTCCAGGGGTAGTTGTGTATCCTTCCCCCTCCTGTTCCTCTCCCCTCTTGATGATGCAGGCAAAGGAGCTCAGCTTCTGTGCCTGGGTGGCAGGCTTTGTGGCTTTCTTCCTATGTACTGATTACAGTAGTTGTGGAGAGAGGTGCCGGAGTTGTTCCCTCAGTATTGCACTACTAGCTTGCCCATTCCCGTCTTCCTGTTAGACTGGGAGAAAGCATGGCCTCATTAGGCTGGGAGAAAGTACCGTCTCCTTAGAAAGACAGCTGGGTGGACTGGAGGTTGCATGCCTGTACCAGGAGCTGTGTACCAGATTGCACACGTGCCCAAGTTCTTTGTTCCTTGGATGGGCCTTAGGAGAAAAGAAAGTCAGAGCTTGCACATCCAACCTGGCCCGGGAGGTTGGGAGCTGAGCATGCAGGCAGTGGTAACTTGGGCAGCTTCGTGCACAGCATTGAGTGGTTTTCCACTTGGATACTTACTTGTAAGCAACTGCTACTCTAGGTACACTAAACCTAGATCATGCTATTTCTGGGGTAGCTGTTGCCGTTGTGACCGTTTCCATTTCTACATGTCTGATTTTTTAAAAAATAGACAACTGTTATGCTCTTGCCGTTCCAAAAAGATCTGTGTGAACTATATTCACTTGGATCCAAGTCCAATTGATTAAAACAAATTCTCAAAGTGGAATAAACTGTTCTCCAAGTTGAGTGTCTGTTGAGACTGGTGCTGTTTAAGATGCCATTCAGATTACTCTCCTGTTGGTGGCTTGCAAAATGAATTTTGACCAGGCATGGGTGGCTAAGTTAGGAGGAAGGTCAAGTTTGTTACCATGTTATGAAATAGGAGTTGAATGTGATTGTGGTGTGGCTGGTTGCTCCCTATGAGAATGGGTCAGAACTCATGACAAAGGTAATTGTTGTCTCTTCTTCCTCCCAGATCAGCTTAGACCCTCCTATAAAGCAAGGCCAAACCCGCTACCACTTTCTTATTCTACTCTTCTCAAAGGATGAGGACATCTCCTTGACCCTCAACATGAATGAGTGAGAACCCTTCACCATATTGTGTTCCTTTACAGCAGCTGTGGGGAATTTGTGGGCCTCCAGATGTCATTGTATTCTGACACCCATCAGCTCCAGCCAGCATAGCCAATGGTCAGGAATTCTGTTTTACCACATACGGAGGGCCACAGGTTCCCCAGCCCTGCTTTATTATATATTTGCATATGACTCTGCCAGATGGCTTCCAACGCCAACTTCTAAGCTTGATGCCATAGATCATCTCCAGATGTTTTATGTTGTTTTATTTGGTGGCGTAATAATCTTTGTTGGCCCTTGCATTTCCATTTCTGTTGAACATGGTGTGCGTGGGTGGGGTGGGGTGAGGGAGGGGGAGAGAGACTTGCACAAGGTGACCCTAATGCATGGGTCACCAACCTTCTAGGGCCAGTGGGCACATTTGGAATTTTGGGAGAGCATCGTAGGTGCTCTCACAAAATGGCTGCCATGGTGGGTGTACCCAGTCACAAAACATCCATTTGTCTGAAGGCAAACTGGCTGAGGTTGAAAGAAAAAAATAACTTGCCTCAGAACTCAAGTAAAAGGGAGAACGAGAATCTGAGCTCCAAAACACAAAAGCACTCTTTTGAACCCACAGTTCTTTGCTCCAGCAGCCATTTCACAGACAGCAGTCTGTTTTTATGGTTTTAAATTTTGTATAACAATTTTTAATATTTAATGTTTTAATCTTTTGTAAATTGCCGAGAGAGCTTCGGCTATGGGGCGGTATAGAGATGATGATGATGATGATGATGATAATAATAATAATAATGAGGCTCAGAAACAAGAAACTTGGTCAAGAAATTGAGAACAAGGCAGAGGTGGAGTCTGTGCCCTAAATGCCAAATCACATATTCCACCCCACACACACCCCGTGAAGCACAACAAAATACCCATTTCACAGAAGACAAACTAGCGATCCTCAGAGAAGCACCCCACCCCCGAAGAAAAAAGACCTATTCAAAACACACACAGTACGGGCAAATGACTCCCTTTGCTCCTCGTTCCCCCTTCTAGCCCAGGTGTTGCTTAACCCTTCCCAGCTTCCTGTGTTCTTTTTTCTAGGTGGCTGGTTGCACTTCAAAAACAAAGCACTAGGCTTCAGCTGCCCACCATTTTATTTTCTAAGAACGCTCTGGGCCCTTCTTAAAATCTCTATTAATTTTTCTTTAAATAAAACGGCTAATGCTTTTTTAAAAAATTAAGTGGGGCAATGAGTCTGGTGAGAACCAAGAGAGATGTCTAGGTACATTGATGGCCTCAGGCACCATGTTGCAGACCCCAACACTATGTATACAAACTGAGGTCTTCTGGTTCCAAGCACAAGGTTTTAACATTTGGGCAGGCATTAGCACTGGTCGTGTCTCCATGTATGCCTTGTTACTCCTCCCACCCATATATTTTTTTTATTTATTTAAAACATTTGTAACCTGCCCTATATCACTAGGGTCTCAGGGCCGTGTCCTTCCAGCGTCTTTTAGATTCATCATTGTCATTTGAGGCTCAGGTGACCTCGGTGGCACAGAGTGCCTTTTACAAACTCTGGTTGGTGGCCCAGCTATGCCCCTATCTGGACAGGGATAACCTGGCTTCAGTTGTCCATGCTCTGGTAACCTCCAAGTTAGATTACTGCAATGCACTCTATGTAGGGCTGCCTTTGAAGACGGTTCGGAAGCTGCAGCTCATGCAAAATGCAGCAGCCAGATTGATTTCGGGAACCAGAAGGTTCTACCATATAACACCTGCTCTGGTCCGCTTGCACTGGCTGCCTGTATGTTTCCGAGCCCAATTCAAGGTGCTGGTTTTGACCTATAAAGCCTTACACGGCTTGGGACCACAATACCTGATGGAACGCCTCTCCTGACGTGAATATACCCGGTCATTACGTTCAACATCTAAGGTCCTCCTCCGGGTGCCTACTTTAAGAGAGGCTCGGAGTGTGGCAACAAGTGACAGGGCCTTTTCGGTGGTGGACCCCAGACTATGGAACGATCTCCCTGATGAGGCTCGCCTGGCACCAACGCGGCTATCTTTCCGGTGCCAGGTTAAGACTTTCCTCTTTGCCCAGGCATATGGCAGCACATCTTAATCACCCACATGTTTAGTTTTTTTAAACGGTTTTTAATGCTTTATGTGTGTATGTTCTGTGTTTTAAAATTTTAAATTTTGTATACTTGTTTTTATCTCAATTTTAGAATTTCTGTAAACCACCCAGAGAGCTCTGGCTATGGGGGCGGTATATAAGTGTAATAAATAAATAAATAAATAAAGGGCCCCTCCAGTGTGGTTGTTTTTACTTGTATTCTCTTTGTGTTTAGGGATGAAGTAGAAAAGCGCTTTGAGGGAAGGCTCACCAAGAATATGTCTGGCTCCCTGTATGAGATGGTCAGTCGTGTCATGAAAGCCCTTGTCAACCGCAAGATCACCGTGCCTGGGAACTTCCAAGGGTGAGGAGTGCTTGGATTCAGGGGCAGAGGAATCATCAGCCATCAGCTTTTCTTGGGGTGGGTGTAAATGAGAAGAAGGGGTGGATTGAGATTGCTCCTGGTGTTGTGGTTGAAAATCATCAAGACTTCAAGATGGCTGGTGTAGTGCTCTGTAAAATCACAAGTTTTTATTGTAATGTGACAGATTTGTCCTTGCCTAGGGATACTATGATACTATGATAAATTTCTGAATTTAGCTTGATCACGGATCAGCAGGTAACCTATCCCATGCCATATTCCAGGAACAAAGTGTCACGAAATTAACATATACATTTTTTTTTAAAAAATAGAGTACTCTGAAATCAGGTTTATCATTTCATGTTTTAATTCAAATCTTAAGCAGCTTCTGCACGATTCACATTTTAGATAAGAGCATTAAATATTTCTGAGCTTGTAACAAAAAGGATCATAGAGAAGCCCAGACGAGGACCAATATTGTGTCCAAGTGAAGACAGATAGAATGTGCTGGTGAAACCAGTGTTTTGAAATCCCTATATATTTCCCCTCATATTTATATGATTCTTTATCAACTTGCTTATGTATGTTTCCCACAAAGCAGAATTTCTCTAATAATTAGCTACATTTTTTTCCAAAGTTCCCAGCTATGATTTGGGGTGATGTATTTACTGCATATCTTCTCAGCTTTTCTGAGTCACACTTTCCTTCATAGCAGAATAACATTTGCTTCTCTTCATAGGTTTATTATTCCACTATTTAAAATCGTATGCGTTTCTAAGTTCTATTTACTTCCCATTATATTTCATGTTCACTTATTTACATCATAGCCACACGTAAGCAGATAATGAGGACAGTAGTCCAGTAAGCAAGCAGTTATCCTTCCTTTTCCCAACTTTCTTATCTGAAACACCTGCTGGTCTTTCCCAAGTTCAGCTGGGGAAATGTCATCTTTCTCCAAGAAAGCACCTAGGTCAATGAAAAGTTTTGCAGGGATGTTTCTGTTAGAATGCCTCTGTTAGTATCAAATCAGTTAAAACTAAATACAGGAATATGTCTTAATATTCCATGTGCTTCTCTCTGAAACTCATAGCTTAGGAGAATTACCACTTATGAGAAAAAAATGTGGAAGACCAATAACTCTTTTTTTGTACAAGTATTTGCAAGGTAGCTTATTATGTAGGTTGGTGCAGGAGTCTTGCAAGATGCAAAGGCTTCTGGGGCAAATATTTGGCACCGTAACAACTCAGGGTAATGGGGTTGTGTGATGGATAGGCTGTACCTGTGCATCAGATGGTGGCTGAGTGAGATGTATGTTAACATGTCTTTCCCTGTTACAGGCATTCCGGGGCACAATGTATCACCTGCTCTTACAAGGCCAGTTCGGGGCTCCTGTACCCTTTAGAACGTGGCTTCATCTATGTGCACAAACCACCTGTCCACATCCGGTTTGATGAGATCTCTTTTGTAAACTTTGCCCGTGGAACCACAACCACACGCTCCTTTGACTTTGAGATAGAAACTAAGCAGGGGACACAATACACGTTCAGCAGCATAGAGAGGTGAGTGAACCTGACAACCATGGAGGCACACGTGTGCGCTCTGTCCGTCTCTCCATCCATCTCAGGATGTAGACATTGTGAAAGAGGGAGTCAACTGCTGCCACCTTCGAGCCTCTTTCATTCCAAAAGATAGCTCTTTATTGGTGATGCATGATTTCAAGATGCGTTTTCATTCAGTGTCTCCGTCAGGCCTTGATCCTGCTCAACCGTCACAATGCTCCTGTCCTCCTTTTCCTTCTCCTCCTCTCCTTCCCCTCCTCACCCTCTGCCCACCACAAGATAGGAGGTGGTTTCCCTGAGAGCAGCAGAGTCACTGCTATTGTGACCAGTTCTGCTCCAGGCCTGTACTAGATGATTTCAGCTACGGCTTCTCTTCCCTGCAGAGAGGAATATGGCAAACTGTTTGACTTTGTGAATGCCAAGAAGCTGAACATCAAGAACCGAGGACTCAAGGAGGTACTTGTTATGGGAGGGTGGGCTAAAGAGAGGACAGAGAAAGGCAACTGCTGTCTAGTCCTGATCCTGATCTGCTTGGGCTGGGCTGTGGGTTTCTCTTACTCTCCAGAGCTTTTCTCCCTTCTCAATTTCTGTTCTCTCCTTGTAGAAGAAAAAGGTCTGTGCGATTGTCCCCTCCTCTTCCTCCTCTTGGTTCAGGTCTCCTTTGCATGGCTGTGGTGAACATTCCTAATCACCATAGTATAACCTTGCATGAAAGCACAGGGAAGGGGCAGCAGCCTGCTTTGCTCCAGGAGTGGCTTCTACCTAATCCACCTTATAGTCACTGGCATGATTCCTCCCTTCCCCTGGGGAGGGAGGTAAGGTGTGTTCTGGCAGACCTGAGAGGCAGCATGTACTCAGTTGTTGAGGAATCCACAGTGTGTGTGTGTGTGTGTGTGTGAGCAAGAAATCTTTCTTATGCGGTCTGTGAGCCCAGGAGCATGGTGAGAGTTGTAGTTTCAGGATCCCTGCATGCTTTGGGTGTGGAAAACGTTGAGAAAGTGTGTCGGCTCAAAGAGTGGAGTGGGGAAGTCTTGTGCCAGTTCCCATGGGACATCTCCTGTGTGCATTTCTAGGGCATTAAGTCTGTGCCCTACGATGACTATGCCGGCTCAGATGAGGACACCCACGATGCCTACTTGGAGCGTATGAAGGAGGAGGGCAAGATTCGTGAGGAACATGCAAATGATAGCAGCGAGGACTCTGGGGAGGAGACAGGTGAGCCTTGAGATAGAAGCTGGCCCTATTCCCCCGAACTGCTCTCCGTTGCAGCCAGGACCATCCTCTTGCCTTCCCTTCTTTGCATTTCCCTTTGGGTTGCAAACCAGGATTTACTTTTTCTAGATGAATCGTTTAATCCTGTGGAGGAGGAGGAAGATGTGGCAGAAGAGTAAGTAAAATGTTTTTCGTTGCCAGTGATATGGCTGTTGAATGGAAATGGCTGTTCTGTATGAATGGGGTTGTTCTATGCTCTAGCTTTAATACCCTAGTGACAATATTGCCTTGGGGGACCGTATGAGGGTCCAAAAGGCAGGAGATAAGTGTTTTAAAAATAAATATTTGGGAATCCTGTCCTCTTGAAGGGAGTGGTATAACCCTAAAGCTGCAATAAAGTCTGAGGCATTGTGATGGGATCTTCTGGAGTCTTGGAATATGATTAAGACAGTGGGAGAAGGGAAATTGCATGATTGGAAGACTTGTAAAAAGGGATTGTTAGATGTCTGTGTTAAGAATGACTACAATAATAGGGCGGGAAGGGAGAACAGTTTGGGTTTGATTCTAGAAATGATGTGAGGATCAGTAGGGTGAAAACAATAAAAAAATGATAATCAAAATTATTGGGGAAGAATTGGTCTTAACAGTCAAGGTGCTACCTTGAGACTCACTTCAATCATTTTATGCCTTTCATCTTCAACTTTGAAATGCAGTGTCCTAGTGTCAAGCTAATATTATATGCTGATGGCTAAAGCTTCAGGAAAATATTGTGAGTTAGTAATCTGGCAATGCTTTCACTTCATTATTCTTTATTTAATGGCCCTGTAGTATAATGGTCAGTCTTGGAACACATGGGAGCAGTAGGCTAGACTCTGGAAACCTATTAGGGAAGGAGGATGTTACTCGAACGAGAGAGAGAGAATGTATGTGCACACACTTATTTACAAACCATATGGGATTTGTTAGTCGGGCTGTGAAGCTGCTGTCTCCTGAATGACTTTTTCTTGAGATAGGTTTGACAGCAACGCCTCAGCCAGCTCATCTAGCAACGAAGGAGACAGTGATGAGAAGAAGAAACCTGCTAAGAAAGCCAAAATGGTTAAAGAACGTAAACCCCGCAAGAAGCCGTCTGAGGTGAGAGCAACCAGGATGTGGAGATGGTTGAACCCAAGGCCACTCTGCTCTTGGCTTACTCTGGGCACAGGGAGAGAGAGTACTCTTGGGGCTTACTGTTAGGACTGGGCATCTGTGAGAAGGCAAGTAAGTAAATGTTTCAGGGCACAATCCTGTGCATGTTTATACAGAAGAAAAGTCCTATAAATCCCAGCATGCCTCAGCGAGCCCTTCTGTGAGTTGTAGGTCTTTTTTTGTCTGTAAACATGCATAGGGTTGCCTCTTAAAGGAGGTTTTATGTACCTTAGAGCTAGGGGCATTGTGACATACAAGGAACTTCTTACACCTGGAAATGTATGTCTGTGGGTCTGTGATGTGCAAGATCATCCCTGTATCCTACTAGGAACATTCTTCCATCGGCCAGAGAACTCTCAAGAGTCAGTCTACAAGTGATTAGCTGTCTTCACGCTGTTAGGATCTTGTTGTTGCTGTTGCTGTTGTTGTAAGAACCTTCATATGTGGCTCTCCTAAGTCAGTTGCTAAGCTTTATCATGCAACTTTCCGTTATGTGGCTTCAGAGCCTGGGTTTTTTAAGGATTGTCTTGTGCTTAGATAATATCAGCAAGATTAGCTGCATGAAGAGAGAAGCTCCATAATCAAAATGCATTTCAGGCATTTTGTGTTTAATCCCTTGGAGCCTTCAGCATCATGATCAAGAATTGCAGTAGGAGATGCTTTGGGAGAAGAATATGAGGCACTTTGGGGGGTGGCAGCTTGCCAGAAGAAGGGTTGGCCTGAAGTTCGCCATCCTGGCTGTAGTGAAAAGTCAACGTGGAGGTCTTTGCACAAGTAGCTTTATGAGGCAGGTTAGCAGGGATCTTTTTTGAGGAACCTGGGAGGATGTATCTTTACCCTGTGATGGATTGTTGTGCTTTTTCCCTTCTGTTCCCCCTGCCCCCCCCCACCCACCCACCACCACCAACAGGGTAAGAAAGGGAAAGACCCCAATGCCCCAAAGAGACCTTTATCTGCCTACATGCTTTGGCTCAATGCTAATCGTGACAAGATCAGATCTGAATGTCCCGGTATGAGCGTCACTGATGTGTCCAAGAAGGCTGGAGAACTCTGGAAAGGGATGTCCAAAGAGAAGAAAGAGGTGAGTGAAGAGGTGGTGGCAGCGGTGGTTGTGGTTGTACTCGTTTTATGGGGGTCGGATGAAGGTTATGTGCTTTCTGGACAGGGCTTTGGCAGCTTGTACCATAAATCCAAACTTTGCACCACTTTAGCATCATTTTGTACATGGTGTATGTGACTTTTGGAGTGCTGTGGTTTTCAGAAAAAGGCCAAGGGGGTACGACCGAGGTTTATACAACTGTGCATCTTGAGTACCAGTTGCTGAAGGGCAAACCATGAGGGAAGGCTATGATCTTGATGTCCTGTTTGGGGCTTTCTCAGAATGACCTTTGGGGCAGGCCATGGCTCTGTGGTTGAGCGTATGCCTGTCCTCCCCAGGTAAGACTGGGAACGACCTCTACCTGAAGCCCCAGAGAGCTGCTGCTCGTCGGTGTAAAGATTGTTGAGCTTGATGGACTGATGGGACCATAAGGCAGTTCCTTACGTCCCTATCTGGCTGGCCACTCTGTTTCATGCATTTTAAAACCTTGACATATAAGTGTAAAAGTGGGGGTAAACAATTTATTAAAAATATCAGTGTCTTATATAGGATATAAGTCCTGGCTTTGGTGTTAGTAGGGATGGTAGAGGAATTCGTCTTTTATGGGTTACGCAGCTTTTTATGAATGAGTAGAACTGACTACGTTTGGTTATAGGAATGGGATCGCAAAGCCGAAGAGGCCAAGAGGGACTATGAGAGGGCCATGAAGGAGTACACGGAGGGTGGCAAGTCGGAGAGCTCCAAGAAGTGAGTCAAGAGTTTCCCTAGAAGGACCAACTCCCTTCCCCATCTCTCCACAGTGCTTCTGCTACCCCAAAGGGATTCTGCCATTATAGAATCTTGTCTGCGTTCTTGCATGTGCAGGGAAAAGCCCAAGAAGAAAAAGAAGCCGGAGAAGCCAGGGAAAGGCAGGCCAGAGAAGAAAGCTGCGCCCCCTGCAAAATCCTCGGCCAGCAAGAGCCCTTCCAAGCAGCTAGGCGAGAGCTTCAAGAGCAAGGAGTTTGTGTCCAGTGACGAAAGCTCCTCAGGCGAGGACAAGAAGGAGGTGGGTGCTCTGTGGTGGCACTGAAGTGTCTCTGCCAATGACCTGGGAAGCGGCGAGGGAGAAATGCATGTTACATTGAGTTCAAAATCATCTTAGCAGCTCTTCTTGCTGCAGAGGAGCTGCCAGATCCCGCCACTTTTTCTGGTGTTCTTTCTGTAATCCCTAAAAGTTACAGACCAGACCTCTAACCTTGTACATGACGTTCCGTAGCATGTGTGTTTTGGTTGAACTGTACCCTTGAGGCAATGCCATATTTGTAGTGTTGTGGATGTCACAAAATTGAGAACACTTTTGCAAGAACCAAGGCTTTATAGAGTCGTGTGAGTAGGCGAGTGCGTTAGGACAGATGCTGTTCCAGGGAAGATCGATCTAGGGTCATGGGAACAAAAAGGCCTTCTGGTTTTAGAAGTCTCACCTCTGACAACTGGAAAGGCTTGCTTAAAGTCCCCCTGGGTTTTTGAGCCTTTGGAAGACACATCTGTGCCCATGCATTTGCTTTGCTATGGTCTGCAGCCATGAAGGCTAGAAACCTCATATTTTAGAAATGAAACCTGAGACTCCCCTGAACCCTGTTCTTACGCTGAATATGTGCATATGCACAAGTTGGGGGGCAATCTTGGCTTTAAACATATATCATATTAACATTTCCATTCCTCTTTGGTTTCCAAACTCACTTGCTTATTCATTGCCATTTGCTGAACCATGTTGCCCACTTCATCTATGTTATGGATTGTGTTTCTAGTGTAGCAAAACATTTTGAGCTACATAAGCACAATGCCTTTGTCTCTGGGTCTCCCATTCTTCATGCAGCTTACACATCCTTTTGGCTCCTTTTATTGCCGTTGGCTGCTGAGCTGAGGTTTAATTGATCTGGTCCCAGTGGTAGCTGGCTCTCCTTTCCGGTGTTGATGCTCTTAGCGTAGATCCTGTAAGACATGCAGTTAATCTTGATTGCCTATCCCTGTGTCACTTTCTTTTTCAGGACTCGGAGGAGGAAGAGATTGCCAGCACCCCACCCAGCTCAGCAGAGTCTGCATCTGGCTCCGATTAGCAGGAAAGACCCACACAACCACCCAGGTTCCCCTATCCCTCTTCCAGGTGGTCTGGCGGTTAGATTGCTGAGACGAAACTGACTGGACACTGTTTTATCCCGGCAAGTAGGCTGGAGAGCTGGCACTGTATAGGACTCCCTACTGGCCTACCCAGCTTGTTCCCCCCCTCCCAGTATTGCAGGTTGCTGCCGGGGCCAGCTATTATCTCTGGAGAAAATGGATGCCACTAAAAGAAAGAGGATGGAGAATGCCAGTTATCCCCTTGTTCTGCTTCTATGTTGTCATAGATGCACTGTATCCCTTTAGATGGCAGTCTGGGTAGTATGTGACATGGAGCTGGAAGCTGGGACACTATGCAGCCTCCCTAGTCAGATGGCGTTGTTTTTCTTCTTTTTTTCAAGGCTCTCTTTGTATTCTGTCTTAATGTGACTAACTGATTTAATAAAATCTTGAATTTGGATGAGATTTCTTCTTGTTTAACCCAAAGCAAGGCCTGGATAAACAAGCAAACTTTTTTCAACACCGATACTTACGAAGAAGTAGTAGAAGAAGAGAAAGTAACCAAGGCTTCTGCAGCAGCAGGAAAAGACCTGCCCTATTCCCCCTCCCTCCCCCCCCCACCTGAGCCAATGATTTCTCTGTAGGGCTTGGGGTGGGAGCTGCATCTCCTTTTGCTTTGGACCAAGGGGCTTCACTGCCTTCCATTAGCAGCTGTACTAATGGTGTTTAAAGGACACTTGTGTGCTGCTGGGACTTGGCTAATGCAAGCAAGCAGTCAATAGTGATGAGGTCTGGCAGTGCAGGAGGCTCCACCAGCAATAACAATGTCTTTGAGCATCACCAACGTTAACGCTGGGGGCAGCGTTTGGTTCCTGAGCTTTCCCATAGCTGCCACTGGCACCTCCTAAAAAGTGTGGGGAGCTTCTATACTATGCCTCTCCAGTGTGAAGCAGTATTCCTCTAAGGAAAGAAGCTAGCACACAATTTCTCTTCCCCTCTGCTAGTACATTCTCCCTAAATCCAGCCAATTTGGAAGCAGAGATATGTGTGGGTGTGAAGGGAATAATGGTGAGCTGGCCTCCAGTGAAGTGCTGATGGCTCTTCCTTTGGCAGAGCTGCTGCTTTGAAGATGACTGTCTCGGGATTCATGAGTAGATCTGGAGGGAGACAGGACTAAAAAAAGTTAAGTTGGACCACATGGCTCAGCCCATGGAACTCAACAGCCTCTTTGCTAAGAGTATAATTGGTCTGCTGGGCCAAAAGACTGGTCCGTCTCCTTCAGCATTCTGTCCCCCAGGCACAGGAAACCCCATTGGGGAAGCGCACAAGCAGGGCATGGCAATGAAATCCAGCATGTTAACCTCCTGGGTTGTCATGGGAGTTGCTCTTTTGGCTAACATTTGTACTTCTTTTTTAAAAGCAATTTATGCTGTTGGCCATCACAACATCCTCTGGCAGTAGGTTCTATGTGCGAATTACACATTCTGTGGAGTACTTTTGATTTGTCTTAATCAGCGATTGAGACATTCCAATGGGGGGAGCTTTGTGCTCTTGAATTTTTAGAGCGAGTTGATCTGTAAATTCACTTTTCCTTACCATTCAATCTTGTGTTCCAATCTTGCCTCGCCTCAACTGATTCCCCCCCCACCCCACTAAGCTAAATTCCACAACTGATTCAGCCTGTCTTTGAAAAGAGCGGGAAACCCACCATTGATAGTTTTATTCCTCCTTTTTACTGCTGTACTAATCCTTTCTGAGATGAGGCAGGCAGAACTCAGCACTAAAATGTGAACAGAATCCAAAGTTGTACGAGCAGATTTCTGCTCATGCAATGGAACTTTCCCTTCTCTCCTGCCTTCCCCACCCCACAAAAAAACCCAAAAAACTGCTCTAGAATATCCCTCAGTTGTCTTGAACAGATATTGGGGGAGGAGGGGTAATTGGCCCCTTTCCTGTTCTGCTGATGGAAACCCTTGATTAGAGGAGAAGCACTTGCAGGATTTCTCCCATTGACTTTTATATAATTGATACTGATGGATGCTGTTTGTTGTCTCTTATGTCTTAACATTTTTCAGTTTTAGTTCATACCACATTCTTGTATCTGTCCTGAGATCTTTACTGAGTAGTTATGACTATTTCAGACATGAATCTGCATTTATGTATATTTAGGATCATTTATAATCACACTGGGGAAAATAATATGTATATAATGCTTTTAAGTGCTTCACACTATTTCAGTAATTCATTATTAAATGTGTGTGTGTGTATATGTGTGTGTGTGTGTATACACACACACACACACACACACATATATTCAAAGCTCTACAGATAAAATTGGAGAAGGTAAGTTATAGTCATGGGAGCTGGTGTAGTTCATTTCCCTCCTGTTGGAAACAATGGGATGGAAAAGTTTATTTTAAAAATCAAATGGCTGGAAAAGGCCAAAGAAAAAAGATACTCTCTTCCCACTTGCCCTGCTGGTATAGGAAAAGGCAATTTCTCTTCTTTGGTTTCTCCCTTTCCATTCCCCCGTAAGATTGCTCTGTTAAAATATATTTATGAATATATGTCTAAATGGCTGGGCATATACTGTATTCATCTTAGGTAAGTAAGAAAGGAAAGGAAACCACCTCTCAAAAGATCTCTCAACTTGCTTGAAACAAGACTAGTCTGGGGCAATGTGACTTATCTGCTGCATGCCATAAACAGCGTTATACCTACTTGCCATATAAAAGGTATCTGAAAACATAGAATTAACTGAATTCCACTTTTTAATTTTTTTATAGAAATTATCCCATTATTAAAGTTCCTACATGTTGTTTTAGCAGACTTCTATTATCAGACTTCCTTCATCTCAGTCTTTCAGCTGCCTGAAACTTTGCAGTAAGAAGTAAATTAATTAAATTCTTCCAACGTGCTAGAACATAATTCTGACTGAAATAGCACAGTGAAATCAGCAACATGCCCAGTAAATGTGTTTACCTTCATCCCAAAATGTTGAATCCTGGGACAGAATCACCCATGAAAATATGAGCCAGTCCAAAGTGTGTGTGTAAGTAAGAGTAGATGTAGGCAGAGAATGGCTTAAGGCTACCTGATGAGTTCATGGTCAAACTGGGATATGATCCAGGGATGTCTAGCTCATGCTCTTAACGCCTGCACTAACTTCGCTTACCTTGTACTTGTTTACTTTCACTGAGTCTCACTTTCCATTTTGTCTAGTCCTGAAATATGGAGAGCCTTCTGCAGGTTTTTCCAGTCTACTTTGGATTTTGGTATTATCAGTATTCAGTTTTAATTTCATTAATGTGTATTACACCTATCATCAGAAAGGGTATTTAGTCACATTTTGAAGGTTGCAAGTGACGGAATAAGATCTGTCTCTTGGTAATCTATTAAAATGATGGATCAGTCTTGTTTGCTTTCACCCACCCCCCACCTCTTAACCGTAAGCTTCAGTAGCTGTCCCTTTCTCGCCTTATAATTCTAACAAGGTTTAAGAACCTGCTACTTAATTTCTCCTTGGGCAAATACTTTATCATCTTTTTACAGCAATTACTTCCATTTTAGCTTTTCTAATGATACCATTTTGAGTTCTTAATGACTTAACCAGTACTGCCACTATTTATGAGAATACTACTTAGGGAGTCATCAAACTCCTTTTCTCCTCCCAAGTTAGTGCAGTGCCTGAACCATTAATTGAAATTCATTGCTTTAACCCAAACCAGAACAGAGCTTTCAATTTTGATTTTTTAAAAAACCAACCTACTCTTTCAGCATAGAGGTTTGCAGTATTTTTATACATTGATTTTTTTCTAGGTTCTGTTCTCTTCCAAGAAGAAATATAAAGCGATAGGATGGAGGATTGTCATTTTAAGGTTGCAAGCTAGCGTAAAACAGCCTGTTGAAAAAGTTTAACGTTCTGGTGTATAGCACAGTGCTTTCCTCTTGCTGTAGTGCTCAGGCAATCTCTGTCATTGCTTAGGTGTTAAAGTTATTAACTTTTTGGAAGTGGTTCCCAAATAGGCAGTCTGCATCTTTTAGGACTGCAGGGTTGTGGGCCCTGTAGTGTAGCCCCTTCTCATTGCACATAGCTCCGAGAGACTTGAGATACGGAATCCTGCTGCAGGCAGGTGGCTGTTGTGTTTGAGCAAGAAAATGGCCGTGGTCTTTATTTAAGCATTAGAAGTTGTTTCATTATGTTATAGCTTTCAGTTAGGGTGGGCTATTAAATAAGTTTTAGTAGGGTTGATTTATCATGACTTTTAGTCAATTTAGTAGAAGAAATCTGCATATGAGAAAGCAATCGTTCTAGAGAAAAAGGATATTTTGTGTATGTGTGTATTATATCAGGAATCTAGTTACAAAAGATTCCCCACCCCCCATTTCTCTCAGCATGGGATTCCTCTTGTAACAGGACATGTCATTTGTTACTTTCAGTAGCCATCCAAGTAGAAGATGTGTACGGATATGGTGAAATCCAGAATTTCTGTGTGCAGAGTGGTAGACTCCCACTGCTGGAAGTGGTAGTAAGGTGCCTTTGCTCAGTCTTCCTTCCCAAAGCTCCCTTTCCCCTTCAATCTGCTTTGGAGGGTTTGTGGGGTGGGAGACACCCCAGAACATGGGGAGCAGTGCGGGGCAAAGGGGGAAGTGGTGAAAATCATCTCCTTCCTCCAGTGGCAACCTCAACTGGATCTCAGTTCCTTACATGAGCAGGAGTTGGGAAGGGCAAGTCTGGATTCAACCCATAGTTTTAAAATGAGGCCATCTTATTGCATATGCAAAACACCATCATTGTAATGTGAATATTTGAATTTTTCAACATGAACTTGATGTAAACTGGTGCAACCAAACTAAACTCCAATAATATCAGTTCCAGCTGAATCTGTGGCTGATTTGACTCTGCCAATATTTAATCTTTAGTGACAGGCTAATGCTGAATGTTTCTTACTGTAAGATTTATTTTTCCAAGCCTCAAATATCCTTTGTACTGTCTTTTCTTTCTTTGACTTCCAAGATTTTAAAAAATATTTTAAAATACCCGAACTTCAGATTCCGTGGTATATGCTGAAGTTAAATTACCTTCCTTCTGTTTGCAAGAAAAGCTAAGAATCACAGTAGCCTTTTTAATAAATAAATATCCTGCGCTACAGTCAAGGCCAGACTAAATGTGACGGTGCCAGTTCAGTGTGCTTAAATGCAGAAGTCCTCCAAGCATGCATAAAGAGGTAGAGAGGTGTGTGTATGAGGGCAGATTTTTATAGTAAAAGGGCCACTGCATGAAGATGGCAGAGCACTCCTGTAGCTTAGTTCTTTGTGGCTCCTCTCAGAGTTCTTTTCTCCTTAGCTTAGCTCTAACATTGGAAGTGACCTCAGTTGAGCAAAACATGTGGTGGGCAGGGGGAGAAGGAAGATGGGCTGCAGGTGGGTAAGTTACAGATGTGTAAGTGGGTGTCAGCTGCCCACACCTGCATGCTCCTTTTACTGTTAAAAAACCAGTCCCTGCCCCATCCATTGTTGCAACAATGCTATGTTAAACACTCACACACAGATTTACTTGCTGCTCTCCTATCTAATTTAAACCTGTTCACTGGTTTAATCACCCTTGGAGGGCCGAGTGCTGTCTGAGGGTCACTCCAAGGATTCAACCACTCCCTTGTTGTGTGGATAATGGAATGGATCTTGTCTCCTTCTCCCAGAAAAATTCACTTTTGATGTGCACATTCCAATCCCTTTCATTAGTCATCTTATCCCCTGTAGCCCATCACTTTTTGTCAACTTAACAACTAGGTGACAATTGCTATGAAGGTAAATTTTCTATCTAGCTCCATTACTGTTAAAGCAGCCTGAAGCTTTTTCCTGCCAGGGCAGCTAATTTGAGCTAGGGGACTGAGCCATGATCCAATTAGTGTGGATTACCGGTCCTCTGCCATCCATTAAAGTGGCTGCGGGAACATTTCAAAACCCATCTTCCAATCACCTGCGAGTCAGCCAGCCTTTTCTGTTTTGGGATAATTAAATAAGCACTGAATTGTTTTTCTGAGGCCTGGTAGGGAAGAGTCCATCTCCTGCTATGCTGCTTGATAAGGAACTGAGCACTGGAGTGCTCCAAAGGGGGTCTGAACAAGATTGCAATTGAAGGCAGCAGCAAGTTCCTATTTGGCCATCTGGAAGCAACACAGGATGTAAAAATCTTGAGACCCTTGTGTTTCTGCCAAGTTTATTCAACCCATTTACTGGAAGGGTACATATTGGTCGCCAAGAGTAAATGGGAGCACATTTCATCTACCTGTAGAGTAGTCCACAACTGTGATGTTTAGGTGCCTTACTTAAATGTAATTATTGCCAAAATTATTGTGTAGGATGCATGTTTAGATAAATGGTTTTAAAAGGTTATAAAATGCATACAAGTTCCAGGAAATAAGTAGGGCTAAATGTACTTTTTGTTGTTGTTGTTGTATAGCTTAGAAGGAGGGGGG
Source organism: Elgaria multicarinata webbii (assembly GCF_023053635.1). Classification (NCBI taxonomy): domain Eukaryota; kingdom Metazoa; phylum Chordata; class Lepidosauria; order Squamata; family Anguidae; genus Elgaria; species Elgaria multicarinata. The sequence goes on along the minus strand of NC_086172.1, from coordinate 79,286,160 downwards.
AGTGAATGCCTGAGTGCTGACTGGATGGTGGCAGGGGAGTGCCTAGATTAGATAGCAGTGTGAGATTAGGAGGAGCTAGAGAAATGTGTCTGTATATATATGGCTTTGGCTGACGGGAGCTGAGTAGTAGATGAATATATGAGAGTGTATGATAAGGAAGAGAGAGTGTTAGATTATAGGGTGTAAAAAGACCGATAGGCAGATACTGGATAGGAAAGATTTAGGTGGGATATTGTGTTGAGAATATAGATATTTATAATACGGAACAGTCAAATTCCACAGTGAAACCTTTTAAGAGAGAACTTACAGAAACCAATACACATTGAAACCCTGTAACCATATGCACTGCAACTGAAGAAACCATTAAGCTTGTTTACACACAATTACTTCTGTTAATAAATTCCAATTAATTTGAACAACTGATGTGGTCTGTGGAGGAGTGCCTGAAGAGGGTACTGTTAATGGTGGCAACGGAAAGGAGAACTGAGCACTAGGTTGGTGGGCTGTGGGGCCTAAAACAGTAAAGGCGAGACAGGGCCAGCAGCAGTAAGCCTAAACCCTCACAAGCGTCATCAGCACAGTGGGGGATTGAATTAAGTCCCGAGTGCGAGTGGCGTGCCTAGCCCTGTAAGGTGTAGCCCGATGGGTGTCACAGGTAAAGGTAAGACATCCTCAGAACAGCCATGAAGCTCTTTTGACGGAACAGCTAAGGCTGGCAAATAGATGCTATTAGCCTGCCGTTTGATGGTCCTTGTGGCTATTTTATTTGATGAAGTCCTCAGCTTTCTATGTTTTTGAAGGGCACTGCCCTTAGTTCAAGGAGTTACTTTAGTTTGCATTTGTAGGGCTGGCCTAATAATATTTAAGGTACAATATTACAAATAAAGAATAGGGCTCCTGTATTTGTAATCCTTCCCAGGTGGGCAGGAGTTAGTGATCTTGGGGAAGAGATATATGTGGAGATGAAGGTGGGTGATTGCTAGACTGAAAGGCGGTTTATCAAGGCAATGATCTGATTCTATGCAGTACATGCAAGTAAGTACAGGCAATGGTACTTCTAAATAAGTATGTATAGGATTTGTAGCCCAAGAATCAAAGATAGTGGGAATGAAAAAATGCATCCTTGCAGCTGAACAGTGAAACATGAGTATATTACCTTGTTAGAACGTAGTTCCAGATGCATCTGGCTCTCTGGTGTGTCCATTTTGTTCAGGAAGGCATGGACTGAGAGCTGCCATGAATGATGTTTAAAGCTCAGGAACTGCCACAAAGGAGTCGGAGAACGTTTGCGCTTTCTTCTTGATTAAATAAAGTTGCTCCCCACATCTGCGGAAAATATGCAAATGTCTGCCTGATTGCTCTGCCCCCAGTCAGCAGATTAACCCACAAGGGTACTTTGAACTGGACAATCAAAAGCCATTGTGGTGGTGGTGGGGGGGGGGATCCATTCCTGAGGTCTCCCAGCAATTATACCTGAACAATACTTTTTGTTTTGAAGGTTGAACTATGCTATTCAATACTGTCTTGGAGTTCAGGCAGTCAATGTCCTTTTTTTCCTGTTTGAACATCCTTTACATTTTGGTATGTCTCTGCTCTGAGAATAAACACAGAGCCTGTCTTGATTTTTACAACAGTTTCTTCTGATTCTTTCCTAGCACTATTCTTCATTCTCTTCTGGTGCCTATCCTATGTTTCCTGGGCCAGAGTCCCCCATTCCCCTCTGCTTGCCTCAGTTAGATCCCTTGGCCCAAGATACCTCGAGAGAAAAAACTTTGCCCTCTGATGAAGCCCATCTTTGGGTTCAGGGCCAGGTTGCACACATAACAAAGTGGATTGAAACTACTGCCCCAGTTTTGTATTTTGGAACTAAGCTGAGAATCCCAAAGGTAGTCTGTGGCCATGTTTTTCTAAACTTTAGCAACCAACTAGGAAGTGAAGTCCTTCACATTTCCCTTCCTCTGAAATCAGGTAATAGAGCAGAAGCAGCTATGATTTCCTCTTCTTACCTTCTAAAGCTATCATTTCCCATCCCTGCAGCTCACCAACAACAGCTCACCATTTTCACTTCACCCTGAGTGTCTCAGGGCACAATCCTCTGCTACTCATAAGCCTACAAACTCACACTTCCTGCTCTGCATTTAAGCTAGATGGGCAATTTCGCCCATCTAGCAGAGCTTTGTGGAGGGAAGGAGGCTGGGCTGCCATAGGATTTGTTGTATTGCTGCTACATCAGTCTCCTCCCCCAGAGAATGTTCCATTTTCCCTGTCTTCACACTTCATTTTGCGAGTGCTGAGTGGTAGCCAGCATGGTTCTCTCTGTGCCAGTGGGGAGCCCGGTTTCCTGATTCCCAGCTTAGAGGCCAGTCTACAAGCTTGAAGCCAGAAAATCGGACAATCCTATGTCCCCATCAGATGCTGTCTTGTTCCCTCTCTATACCACCATTTCCATAATGCTTCCTTCCCTTCCTTTTGTGGTAAACATTAATTCCCCCAGCCTTTACCTTATCTTATCTTCTAAGTTAGGCCCATTCCAACTGCTATACTGACCCATTTGCTAGGACAGCCTCCCCCAGCCTGGTGCATTCCAAATGCTTTGGACTACAATTCCCAGCATTCCTATTAGCCATACTGGCTGGAGCTTATGGAAGCTGAAGTTCATCTGAAGGGCATCATTTTTGCTTCCCTCTGGTGAATGCTGTCTGTGTTTCTGAGAACAAAATCCATGTTTTTGTTACTCTGAGCTAATTTTCTTATTTGACAAGTAGATACCCACCCACCCCATTTAGTAATAGTATAGTGTATAAGTCTGTTACGTTTGTACCACACCTTTGGTTAAAGTCCACCTTAGATCTGCATTATACATGCTTGTCCATGTGAACGAGGATGTGTGGCAACAACTTACAAAAAGGATTTTGGTTTAACTAGGCTGTTGCCAATGGAAGCTCATGCCTCAGTTAAATTTGCTTTTGGAGGGACCCCATGATACTCTGCTGCTTTGGCATAGTATGGCTGCTGTTCTGGGAATTAGTCATTTTTGTGGTGAGTCTCTAAATCCTTATTCATCCCCAAGAAACATTGCAAGAATTATTAATAAATGAGGAACAAATATGAGGGGAAAGAGGAAGGGCAGAGTGGAGGACTAGTATTCATTGTCAATCTCCATCAAGTAACAAAAGGTCCATTTTCAACCAGGTCATAACAATATATGGGACAATTCTAAAAGCTACTGTGGATTGATTAGCCCCATTCAAACCTTGTTCTGAATTCAAATAAGGAGGGTTGGTGGTTTTATGGATCTTGCAACCATTCTAAACAGGAGAAAATTGGCTGTGGGCCAGAATTCAGCTATGCATATTTCTATATGTCAGAGAATCCAATTGCTCTGTTCAAGAAAGATGCCTTGTTCTGAGTGACAAAAAAATCCTCTGGCCTTCTTCCGGCCTAGAGTATATATTCCTTCACCTTGTTGCGTTTTATGTCTTTTTACCTTGTGGTAGTGGTCTAAAATCTCTAAATACTGCAAGAGCCAGACTGTATATTTCAGACCTATGGCTCAAAAAGAAGTGGTTTCAGAGCATGGTGGAGGGGAGAGGTAGAATGGGAATAAATCAATGATCCTGCCAGCAAGAATGTTGAGGTTCCTAATTGCCAATACTTTACAGCACAGCAGATGAGCATGTCTATTACCTGTGTTAAGTCCCCATCTAGTGGCCAAAATAAGTTTCAAAAATTGCCCAGTAAAATAACTTATTCTAGAATCCTAAATACATCTTCTTGAAATAACACATTGGGGATGGGGAATATATTTTGCTACTTATATTTCCCTAATCTCTTTATTTTCAAGATACTTTTAAAGCATGTTGTAAGGGTCAATGCATCTGTCAGTTATGGTTATATGTGCCTTGGAATTGGGTGCAGCTAGATAATTTTAGACTCTGGACTTAATGGTCTTATGGGCACCCCTTTAGCCAGGCAAGTGAAGCACACAACTAACATTTATCTTCTCCACACCCCCACCCCACTGCCATTCTATGCTTTAGAACTGCTCTAAAATTCCTGATATGCAGGAATGGCCCTCGCATGAGGCAGGGTGAATCCTCTGTCTCAGGCAGCAGAAAGGCAAACTTCTGCTGCCTGGAGCACCTGGTGGCCTGCCGGTGCCAGAAGGTGCTCCAGAGTCCTGCTGGCCCCGCTCTCCCACTCTGGCAAATACCAGCTGCCTTTGAAGAGTGGCCACATGGGCTCTGTAGAGCAGCCACATGGCCTCTGGCTCCCATTACAAGTGATTTCCAGGGGCACCTGTCCCACAATGTCTGGTTCCGAGGAAGGGCTCCCTCAGAGCCAGGCATTTGTGCCTGGCTGGTTCTCTAGGCCCAGTCAACACATATAATCATAGAATAGTAGAGGGGCCTATAAGGCCATCGAGTCCGACCCCTTGCTCAATGCAGGAAACCTTAAAGCATCCCTGACAGATGGCCACCTGCCTCTTGAAGGCCTCTAGTGTGGGACAGCCCACAACCTCCCTAGGTAATTGGTTCCATTGTTGTACTGCTCTAACAGTCAGGAAGTTTTTCCTGATGTCCAGCCGGAATCGGGCTTCCTGTAACTTGAGCCCGCTATTCCGTGTCCTGCACTCTGGGAGGATCGAGAAGAGATCCTGGCCCTCCTCTGTGTGACAACCTTTTATGTATTTGAAGAGTGCTATCATGTCTCCCCTCAATCTTCTCTTCTCCAGGCTAAACATGCCCAGTTCTTTCAGTCTTTCCTCATAAGGGTTTGTTTCCTCATAGGGGTTTGTTTGTTTCCCAGTTCTTTCCTCATAGGGGTTTGTTTCCAGACCCCTGATCATCCACATTGCCCTCCTCTGAACATGCTCCAGCTTGTCTCATTCTTCCTGAAGTGTGGTGCCCAGAACTGGACGCAATACTCAAGATGAGGCCTACCAGTGCCGAATAAAGGAGAACCAGTACCTCACGCGATTTGTAAGCTATACTTCTATTAATACATTTATCTTCTCCCAGGCATTTAACAGCATAGGCTGAGTTTTTTTTAACTGACCCCAGAATAGTTGTTTTAAACGGATATTGTGTTTTTGTTTGTACTTTATGCTTTTTATGGTTTTAAATTTTGTATATTTTTTTTAATGTTCACTGTTTTTAACTTTTGTAAACTGCCCAGAGAGATTTGGCTATGGGGTGGTATATAAATGTAAATAATAAAACAATAATCCCAAAATAGCATTTGCTTTTTTTTGCAGCCACATCACACTGTTGGCTCATATTCAGCTTGTGATCTACAGTAATTCCAAAATCCTTCCCATTTGTAGTATTGCTAAGCCAAGTATCCCCCATCTTGTAACTGTGCATTTGGTTTCTTTTTCCTAGATGTAGAACTTGGCATTTATCCCTATTAAATTTCATTCTGTTTTCAACCCAGTACTCCAGCCTATCAAGATCACTTTGAAGTTTGTTTCTGTCTTCCAGGGTATTAGCTATCCCACCCAATTGTGTGTCATCTGCAAATTTGATAAGCATTCCCTGCACCTCCTCGTCCAAATCATTAATAAAAATGTTGAAGAGCACTGGGCCCAGGACTGAGCCCTGCGGTATCCCACTCGTTGCCTCTCCCCAGTTTGAGAAGGTACCATTGATAAGCACTCTTTGAGGCCAATTCTGTAGCCAACTGTGAATCCACCTAATAGTTGTTCCATCTAGCTCACTTTTAGCTGATTTGTTAATCAGAATATCATGGGGCACTTTGTCAAAAGCTTTGCTGAAGTCAAGATATATTATGTCCACAGCATTCCCACAGTCCACAAGGGAGGTTACCCAATCAAAAAATGAGATCTGATTAGTCTGACAGGATTTGTTCTTGACAAATCCATGCTAGCTTCTAGTAAACACTGCATTGTTTTCAAGGTGTTTTACAGACTGACTTCTTTATAATCTGCTCCAAATTTTTCCCAGGGATGGATGTCAGACTGACTGGTCTGTAGTTCCCAGGTTCCTCCTTTTTGAAGATAGGGACAACATTAGCCCTCCTCCAATGGTCTGGCACCTCACCTGTCTTCCATTATTTTGCAAAGATAATAGACAGTGGTTCTGAGAGTTCTTCTGCTAGCTCCTTCACTATTCTAGGATGCAGTTCATCAGCCCTGGACATTTGAACTCTTTCAAAGAAATTAAGTGTTCCTTGACCATTTGTTTATCAATCTCAAACTGCAATCATGCCCCTTCAGCTTGTACTTCACTTTCTCCAGGGGGCTCATAGACCCACTTTTGGGAAAAGTCTGAGCCAAAGTAGGAATTGAGCACTTCGGCCTTTTCTTTGTCCTCCGTTATCAATTTGCCATCCTCATGAAGCAGTTGAACCACCATTTCTTTCCTCTTTCTTTTACTATTCACGTATCTGAAGAAAGCTTTTTTATTGCTTTTAGCATCCCTTGCTAGTCTCAGCTCATTCTCAGCTTTAGCCTTCCTGACTCTTCAATCTTCTCTCAATTTCAGCAGCTGAGGATAGAATGGCTACATTAAAGGGCACTGGTAGAGTCACTGGGCTGGTTTGCATGATCACAACGAGGGAAATAAACCATGGTGGCTTCTTTTACCTGCTGCTGCTCATGCCAGCTGGATTTCACAAATTACCCTTGCTGCTGTGGCTTGCCATGTTGTCCCAACACAAGATAGAAAAAAGTGCTACAACTTCCAGCATTCATGGCCCATCCAACCATGTAGATTGGGATTGCTGGGAGTTGTAGGACTTTTTCCTGTCAAAACATGCACCCTAAGGCAGCAATCCTAAACTAACCTACCTGGGAAAAACTCAGTGGCACTTTTGTCCTGCCCAACCAGGTATAGAATTGTGCCGTAAATCATTCAAATAGCAGCATTAGAGGGGCATAAAAGCCAACCGGGTCAGTTTTAAAAATATACTGCCACAGTAGGAGGTTAATGGTGCCGCCCCATTACATTCAATGGGACATACTTCCAGGTAAATGAGGATAAAATTGCATCCTAAAACGGATTAAAGGCAGGTTAGAATTTAAAAGAGCTGCCCTCATCAAACGCAAAAGCGTTGAGGGTGGGTGGCAAGCAACCAAACCTTTTTCAAGAAGTCCTTCCAGTCTGCTTGCCATTAATCAAATTAATAGCAAGACGTCCCCATGCTGGATGGGGATGATGGGAGTTGTAGTCCAAGATATGTGGCGGGCGCCGGGTTATGAAGGACTGCTCTACAACGTCCTAACGCAAATTGCCCACGGCCGGACCTTCCCCACAAAGCCGCGATGATGGGTGGGGCTTTTAGGCAGGGTCGTGCTGCCTAGTGCCGGGCAAAGGCTGGGAAGAAGTCACTTCGCTTGCAACGCTGGAAGTTTGGGGTGGGGTGAAGAAGGCTGTGTCGGTGGGTGGGGAACCCGCGACCAGAGAGGAGCCTTTAAAGTTTGGATCGCCGGCCAAACCTAAAGTCATGAATAAGAACGAGAATCGGTTTTTTATTCTGTGTCCTTGAAATGGAAACCACATGTTCTTTTTAAGCCGCTAGTGATTTTAGGGTGGAGAAGTAAAGGCAGAAATGTTTCGAAGTGTAGTGGGAGAGGGGTAGAAAGAGGAGGCGCCTCTTGGTAGCTCCTCTCCCCGCCTCCCGCCGTGCTCGTAAAGCAGCCAGTTTTTTCTTAATAAGGCGGACGGAGCGAGCGCGTTTTCTTCGTCAAACGCAAGCGGAAGGCTCCCCGCCCCGCCCCTTCTCGGAGCCACTGCTGGCCTCGTGAAGGTGACACGTGGGGGCTGGGCGCCTCCGCCTTTATGAATATGCATCGGAGTAGGCGGGGCGAGCCTGGGCCTTCATTTGAACGTCATGAATATGCAAACAGAACGAGGATCGCCTGCGCCTCTGTAAAGGGCCGTAGATCGCCGAGCCCGGTAAGGCGCTTTCGCAGCAGCCCCCCAACCGGGAGTGCGGAGCGCGCCGTCCCTTTTCTTTCGTCCTGAGCGGCCGAGCTGTGGTTAGCGGGAAATCCTGGGGTTTTCGGGGGCGTTGGGCGGGAGAAGGGTCGGCAATGGCTGTGCAAGAAAGGAACGGACCGCGAGGGTCCCGGGAAGGGGGGAAGGCCGCGTGTGCCTCCAAAATCTCTAGAGTTGCGAGCTTTGCAGGCAGAGATGGGCTAGGATTCGGAAGATCCCATTTGCCTAGATTCGAGTCACCGAGAGTTGTGCTTCGTAGCCCTCATTGCTGTAGGGATTGCAATAGGCCTGGTTTGGAGATCCGACTGGAGATGGTAGAAGAGGCAGGGGTAGCGGATTGGCTCTAGCGGGAAGGCCGATTAGTACCATATGGTATGCGCATGCAGGAGTTCGTGTGTTGCCTGTGCTTTTCTGGGTCTGTAATTGGCTCTGATTGTTGGAATCCGGAGTCGGGTGTTCCCCAGGCTGCCTTCCCACTTTCTCGTTTCTTTAAAGTGGGATCCTTGTCCCATTCTTTGTAACCTCGCCACTAAGTGCGTTATGAGTCTGCCTTCCACCCCCTTCTGGCTGGAGTTCTCCTCTGCAATACTGCCTCCTACCACTCCCTCTTGGCTGTGATTCCATGTACACCCAGCTGAGCAATCCTTACCTCCCTTTAAGTTTAGCTAAACAGTTATTATAGACAGACCCCGTGACCCTAAAATACACTCTCCGACCTGTCCTTGCACCTACCCGCTTCTGTATCAACATAAAATAGTATATCTTGCCTGACGGTCACTTGACTATGTTTACAGTCTTGCCATTTTGCTTGTGGGAACAGTGGTCTGTGTCAGACTATGGGAACTCTCCAAATGGGTTCTCTCCTTCTCACCCCCAGTCCTTTTTGTGGGGGACTGATTTTTTTCTCGCTCTCTCTGTACAATAAAGCGTCTTCTCTGACAGGAAAGATCTACTCTCTGTGTTCATGATTTACTCCTCTCTTACGTTCTCTATACCAGCATTCCCCTACACGTTGTTCATTTCTTGCAACCATCTCGCTGCACCATTCTCCACCTGATAGAAGAATTACCTTCTAGACCCTTAGCTATCAGTCTGTCTTTGACTGTCTCCCATTCAAAATTCCATAATAACCTCTTTTCTATCTCTGCCTGGTTTCTGTTTGGGATTCATTTTGAACCTCCTGCTCGGAGATCTATTTCAGCTAAAGGCAGGGGTCAGGACACATCTTTAGGATGTATCCATCTTTAGGATATAGTCCTAACTTTTCAGTTTGTAATAAGCCACTGAAATTTCCATTTGGGATATGCCTCTATTACTGCAAGCTTCATATGTCTATAATGCTGTGCTTTTCTACTTTTGTTCTTTCCCAAAAGAGGCTGATCCATTTTTTATCATCCCCCATGAGGGTTTTTAATCCAGTAGTTATTGTAAAATGTGTGTGCACACATGTGTGTATGCTATGGTTATGTTAAGATTAAGTCCCCTTTGTATGTGGATGTACAGCAGGAGACAATGACTGCTGGCAAGGATTTCACAGTTGTAATGCAGGGTAGCAGGGGAAACAATGGCTCAAAAATGGTAAGGATTTGCCTGGAAATGTGTAGTAGTTCAGACAGTATGGCAATTGGGATTCCTTGATTTACACTGTAGTAGGTTCCTGCTGTCTTTCTACTTCCTTTATTTATTTTTTAAACCACTGGTTTCCACTCCATCTAAACTGTGGCCTTGTTCACATTAATGCTTTTAGATGGTAAATAGCTTATCTACTTCCTTTATTTGTTTTTTAAACCACTGGTTTCCACTCCATCTAAACTGGCCTTGTTCACATTAGTGCTTTTAGATGGTAAAGAGCTTATAGGGTGGTAGCGTGATTCATTGCTAATTACACAATATGTAGTTCGGACACAATGGAGCTGCTTCTTCAAAAGATGTGTCTCTCCCTTCCCTCTTGACTAGAATGCGTGTCATTGCTGCTGAGGGAATCCTGACCTGTCCACCTCTTGCCTGTAAGAACTCCCATGTCACCATAGTTATTGATGGTCTATGGAAGGGGAAATCAATTTCACTTCTTTTTGTTTGCTTATGAGGACTGTCATTTTCACCTCACTTTTGACCAGCCTTCCCCAACCTGTTGCAGTCCAGATGTTTTGGACTACAACTCCCAGAATCCTTGATCATACGTCATGGTGATTGGGGCTGATGGGAGTTGAAGTCCAAAACATCTTGAGGACACCAGTTGGGGGAAGGCTGCTCTGGAGGACTTGCCGAAGAGGTAAACGGAAACAAATCTTACGAATTTGCCTTGCCTCCCCCCCCCGCCACTACCCAGAGTTTTTTTTGCAAGTTCTAGGGGGGCTCTATGTACTCCTTTTAAAAAAGTACACTTGAAAAGCTTTACCCCTGTCACCTCTGCCTCATTTTCAAAGCAAAAATGTGTGAAATTTAATTAAGGTGTTGCTGAATTTCACCCAAACTGCTACATTTTCATGTCCAGAGATACCATCGCATTTAGAAAAGATAATGATGATGGGCACATCACAAGCCATATTTCCAAGCCCAATGGGACAATAGTCCTATTTCACTCCAGGCCTGAAGACTGTGCTATTTTATTTATTTATTTGTTGCATTTCTATACCGCCCCATAGCCGAAGCTTCCAATTGCAATGGAAGCTTTAAAAATGGCTGTTAGCCATCATTAAAAAAGACCTGGTATGATACTGGTTTGAGTGTGGTAGGAGGAAAAGAGAATGAAAATTCAGCAGTTTTGAAGAACTCTTGTCTAGATTCTCAGGAAGAAATGATTCAGCAACTTGTATCTATACTGGAAAGTGAGCCTACTGTGGAAGCCTTTTTTGTGCTATGTATAGCATTAATGACCCCCTTCATGTTACATAGCTCAGCAGTGGGGAACCCTGGCCTTCTAGAAATTCCCATCACCCTTGACCATTGGCCATTATGGGAGTTGTAGTCCTACACATCTGGAGGGCATTAGGTTGGAGAAGGCTGCTCTTGAGGAATAAAGCAGTTATATCCCAACTTGGTTGCGAGTTTGTAGGCAGCAAATTGTATACACATTGGGAAGGTAGTCATTGATGCCTAGTGCAGTACATCAGAGCTTGGGGCCAAATATGGCCTACCAGGGAGCCCCATCTGGCCCTCTGTGGTTGGTGACACCCTCTTCCTTGGCACTGCCCCCTTTCCCCCAGCTGCTAATCCTTTCATGGTTTCCTGATATTTGCACTGTTTCCCCCCATGCTAAAAGGTTGAAATGCCTCTCCTAAAGCTTAGTAACTGGCAGTAAGAGGTTTAAGCTAAAATATTCTGGTATTTTTGCTATGGCACTTTTGTCTTCATTCCCACCCTGAAGAGCTCCAAAACTGAATTTGACCCTCAGGCTTAAAGAGGTTCAACACTCTTGGAGTAGACAGATCTAAAGGATGTGCAGCTTCCTCTTCTCCAGTAATTCCCTCTGCACTAATGTCTTGGAGGTATAAATGTTTCAAGAGAGGAGTCTCTGTAGATACCCAGCAATGCCCTTTGGGCATTCTCTCAGCTCTATTTTCCTAGCTCAGCTTTTGTACTTGCTGTCTTCTGCATGCATCGTTTGGCGTCCTTGAGTCTGAGGTTTCTTCCTCCCACATCTTCTCTGTTACTTGCTCATCCCGTGGTCTTTCCTCAACTAGATCCCTGTTATAGTCCGAGTAGTTTATTTCTTGTAACTTTCCAAGTTGCAAATCTCAAGTGGTTCCAACATGGGGAGATTCTGTTACTGGCCTTCTTGCACACACCAAGAAGTCCCTTCTGTGCAGTCCCTTCTTATTTGGGAGCCAACGGTAGGGAGGTGGATTTAGATCAGTGGGCCTCAGCTCAGTGATCTGCTCAGCCATGGTGGTGGCCTTGGCTAAGTTACTATCTCTCAGCTTCAGTTCCTCTACTGTAGTATGGAATAATAATAATTTACATTACATTGTTGTGGAGGACCAAGATACATGACAAATTATTCTACTTTAGATACTCATTTCTATTCTTCACACTTTGAACCTGCCTTTCTTCTCTTTCTTCCATTGCCTCACTCTTCAACTTTATGAATTGCTTTTCTGCATATCTCCATTTCATCATTGTAGCCCAAGGCTCACTTGTGCCTAAATAGTTTCTAATTCTGTCCCTTATTTATTTTTTCTTTGAAATGATAATAGATTTTCTTTAATATTGCATCACTATTAATCTTTAAGTGCCTCCTTGTAAGCCTACATACACCAGTAAGCCTACATACACCAGTTGTTGGGGAGCATGGGTAGTGCTGTTGCGCCTGTGACCTGCTTGTGGGCTTCCTGGTCAACAGCTGGTTGGTTACTGTGTGAACAGAGTGCTGGACTAGATGGACCCTCAGTCTCAAACAGCATGACACTTATGTTCTTATATGTCCTCTCTATTAGGGGCAACATAACTTTGTAAAATATGCATACATAGATATGTGGACCTGTCGCAGGAGTGCAACTAAATCATGTATCTGAGAAGGGAATGGAGATCATAGAGGGAATGTCAGTTTGCTTTATGTGCCTTTCAAACTAAAACTTTGATCATGTTTGAAAGAATGCAGCCTTCACGGAACTCTTGCAACTAGAGGTACAATCTTCCCACAATGGAAATTTTATTGCAATACAAAGTTTCTTCCCATTTGAAGACTGTCAGTTTCTAACTACAGAGCAATTTCTGTCATTGAATGATAACACTTTTCTTTCTCCTCACATTCTCCAGTAGCCAAAGATATTTTTTCCCTTCCGTTTTTTTGTTTGCCCACCTGTGTGTATGTGTGTGTTTTCTCCCAGACAAATACTTCCTCTCTAAAGGTCACTTCACACTTGACAATCTTCCTGTATAGACATTGCTATTCTTTTTCAGTGTAGGAAAATGTGTATATCTTCTAGTGTGATAAATGCATACAGTATCTGTTTCCCTGCATGTATTACGGCAAAATGGATGTGAGTGGATTCCCTGATATAGAAGGAATGTGGATGTAAATAATAATGTGTGCACCAGTCCTAACTGAAATATAGTTTTGTGTACGTCCTTGTATTTGTTGCACTGGAGTAGGAAAAGCTTGTCTGTCTGAAGTCCTCTTCTGCCTGACAAGTACCTTTCCCAAACTAGTACCACCTAGGCGTTTGGGACTAAAACTCCAATAATTCCTAACGATTGCTAGCATATGCTCCCTGTGGCTGATGGGAGTTGTAAAAAACAAAAAGGAGAAGAGTTCTGCTCTACTGTGAAAAGACGGGTCACTAATCAGAACAGAAGAATAAAAAAATTCCTATGATGCATGAAATAACTATTATGGCAAGTAACAAATATTTATAACACAATGAACAAATGGTGTGAACATGTAAGTACAATAATATATAAATACAATGGCTTTTATTATATTATTGTATTTACATGTTCACAGCATTTGTTCATTGTTTTATAAATATTTGTTACTTGCTGTAATAGTTATTTCATGTATCATTGGCACCTTTTGATTTTCTGATGGAAGTTGTAGTCTAAACATCTGGAGAGTACCAGGTTGCTGGAGACCGGGTGCCTCTTAAGTTCTGCCTCTAATTTTTTTTGCTAATAGTGCTGAACTTGGAAAGAGTCTGATTTATTTCACTGTGGATTAGGTATCTGTGGCTTTAATAGATTTCGCTGGGGTGACATGTGACTTATTTTGCTGCTGGTTTTAGATGTCCTTGTCCAGCCATTCCTGCTTTCTCAGCTCTCCTTCTTCTCATCCCTTTCTCTCTTCGCTAAATGAAATGCCTTCCTCTCTTTAGTAGGTTCTCCCAGTCCTGTATTCTGGAGCAATATTACTCTCAGGAGTTTCTTTGGGAAATTTACAATACAAGTTGCATTGAATCAATTATGCCTTTGCCTATGAAACCTTTCGTAAATGGATATATTCTCAATAGGGTAAATAGGATGGTACCTCAGAGAGGCAGGGGTGTGAGAAGTTAGGGTAAAGATTAATACAAGAGAATATGAAGAGAGAGAAGTCAGCAGTATATGAAAAAGTAGGTTAAGCAAAAATCAGACCTGGGGCATTGGTATGTCTAGAGGCTCAGAGTTAGCAGTCTAGGATTAGGGACGGCTTTCCCCAACCTGATATTGGACTACAACTCCTAACATTCCCCAGTCAGCCATGCTGGGTGGGGGATGCTGGGAGTTGTAGTTCAACATATTTGGAGGGCACCACGTTGGAAAGGGCTGGAGTAGAGGATACTACCACAATTTGATGTGGCTTGTAGAAAAGAACTGTGGGGGCAGAGCAGCAAGAACAGAGGTGGTTGTATGGCCTTTGCCTTCAGAGGTACTCTGTCAGCCTTTGTCTGTCAGAGGCAGTTTGAAATCTTCCTCATACTAGCTTTGTAGGAGGGATTTGTTGCTACTTCAGCCTAATGTAGAGATGCAGGCTGAGGGCGAGGATTGTTTACAGTCTTGTGGCTGTGCATTAATCTCAGCCCTTTTCCTATTGTGCTAGCATTTTTGTTGTTGTTGTTATACTGAGGGCAGGTTTGTTAATGAGCCCTGCTTCTGCCTTCTTTTAGGGTTCCCTTCTGTTCTTGAATGCTGGAACAGTTTCTGGAACACACACTGCCTGTAACCAAGATGCTGGCTGTTTCTCCTCTTAGCCAGGGTTTGGCCCTCTCCTGAAATCTAGTGGGAGGCCGTTGCCATAGTGATGGGAGCAGGCCTGAGCTTTACCTCATTGAATTCCAGTGGCTGCGCCAAGCGATTGAGAAATCGGGAGGGGGGAAGTACTCCAGATGTTTACTCCCTGCGCTACATATCCGGGTTGGGAGCATATATAGCAGAAACTCTCCCGCTGCTTACTCGAAAGGGTGGGAAAGAAGTGAGGGAGCAGGAATGGACTTGGACGGAGAAGGGCAATTCTGACAGGAAAAAGCAGCCAAGTGGGAGTTTTATGGCGAAGGGACAGGAGCTGACAAAAGAATGGCGGCTGCAGAAGAGTGGAAGAGGCAGATTTGGCAGGAGAAAGGGGGAGAGAACAAGTTGGCAGGGAAGGAGAGGGTGTGGCAAAGGTGGAGCAGGGCAGAACTCTGCAGAGCAGAACCCTGCAGAGCAGGGTAATAGCACAGGCTGGGAAGCTAAAGCTTTATGAGATTGAGATCCTCATCCTTCAGTGTGAGTCATGGCCTGGATGCTTGTGGGAGACCTGCTCCCCTTCATCCTTGTTCTAGCCTGCCCTGGGAGTGGCCTAATGTAATACTGTGTGTGCATGTGCATTTGTGTTTGCATTTGCGTGTGTGTGTGTGTGTGTGTGAGAGAGAGAGAGAGACAGAGAGAGAGAGAGAGAGAAAGTGGGGGCAGGGGAGGAGGAAGAGAGTAATGGCTCCCTATGTTCAGGCTGGTAAGGATCTAGATGAAGAAAGCGAAAGAGGATGTTGGGAAACTTGAGTTTTGTGCTGTTAGTGCCAGTGGTCTGACATTGGATAAAAATCCTTAGTTTTCGCTTGACTCGATTTTGCAAACTGCCTAAACTTCTTTTTTTCCCTGTGTCCTAGGGGCTGGTATAAATGCTGAGTTCAGAGTCCCATCCCGGTGATGTGATGGACTCTAAGCCCCAGTCGCTGTGCTCCTCATTTCCCTGTACTGCTGCCAATGGCCGTAGGGGACCCAAACAACCTTCAAGCAGCCCTGAGACAGGTATGTCCTGGGATTGAACTAGAGTGGCAGCAAAACTGAGTTGATTGTTGCAGAGTAATGGGTATGGGTCAGGGTGACCTGCCAAGTTGGTAAAGGCCCTGATTTTTCTATTAATATGAAAGAGTGGTGGCTCATCTGAAAATTGAGCATTATAGTAAGCGGGATCACATGATGCATCTCTTGAGGGACTGGACTGCTTTAAACTTTAGGTACAGGATAGCATATTGTGATTTTCCCCTATGTGTAACCCACACACAGAAACTTTCAGCCCATAGAAACTACTATGTCAAGAAGACTAAGGCAGAACCCTTCTACATTTTATGCTAGTTTTGTATGTACAGGGAGGATTCTTTTTGACATGGGAGATCATTCAAACTTGCATCCTGCACCCACAGTCTGAAGTGGGGCAGTCTCTCAAGAGGCAGACTGCATAATCCTGGTGATTATGTAAAGCTCAGATCCCACTTTCTGGCCTAAGAATACTGCAACTTAAAATCAGTCCAAAGGGTCTTTTACAAGCTATATTGCTAGTAGTAATTTTTATTACCCCTGAGAATCACAGGCTTGACAGACCAGAAATTCACCCAGTCTGACCTGTGTCCAAAGATGCATGTAATCTTAGTGGTTTCTTTGTGGTCAACATATTACAGTTTGGTCTGACATGTGTTTATACCTTTGTGAGATTGCACAAACTGTCGAACCTGCTTACCTTGGCAAAGAGAATGTGTGATCTCGTAACACCAGCACCCACCCACCCCACCCGAGTAGTGATGTAGCCTTTAACAATGGGGAGCAAAACATAACAGAAAAGGAGATAACATGTTTCATGTCGGGGGGTGGGGATGTTAAGAAAATGTGTTCTCTATCCCACTGTTTTGCCTTGGCACTGGTTTAAACCATTTAGTGGAGAGAAACAATTGATGTT
Organism: Elgaria multicarinata webbii; assembly: GCF_023053635.1. NCBI lineage: Eukaryota > Metazoa > Chordata > Lepidosauria > Squamata > Anguidae > Elgaria > Elgaria multicarinata. The sequence goes on along the minus strand of NC_086172.1, from coordinate 79,269,570 downwards.
GGGAATGTATGCACACTGTGGCTTTTATACTAAGTGATACCTAATTACAAGTTGGTATAACCTGTGAGCAAGCACCCACTGTTGAAAGGGATGGGAATGGAAGGCTTGGCAAGAGGATACAGGGCTTTGGCCTTCTGGAGCCCTGTTGAGCTGCACTTGGGAAGTAGGCACTGGACAGGTAAACCTTTTCCCAGTACATGTCACTGCTTTCAATCTATCCCCTTAATAATGGTTTGGAAATTAAGAGCAGGGAGTGATTTAATTTTTTGTGCCTAAGCAGTGGATTCTCATCTTGGATCGATATAGTAATTTAGTCATTGTCCATTGAGGTTGAACTCTGCATTAAAAGCCTTCCCACTTTTTTTCATCAGGGGACACCCGCCCAAAGCCGCCCGTGAAACCCAAGCCCTGTGTGCTGCCAAAGCCAGCCATGCCAGTGAAGCCTGCCCCTGGACTGCGTCAGGCTCTCTCTGAGGTGCCCTCTGCTGAAAAGATGAATTTATTGGCTGGGCCCAAGCCATATAGCAGTGGGGCTGGCAGTTCTGTGAAGCGTCTCTCTTTTAGTCTAAAGTGCCCTCCAAAAGAAACTACCAATGGGAAAGAGGTTTCATCTGCATTTTCCACTGCAGTTAAACCATCTGGAGATGGAGAAGTCGCTGGTACTGTAAAGAAATCCAGTGCTATGGAAGGAGCTTCTGGAGAAGAATGTGGAGAATCCTCCACATGTGAGGGTGCTGTCCCTTTCAAAGTGAAGCCAGTGCCAGTGGCAACCAAGCCAGAGCGTTTTCCTGGGACCACAGTGGAGGAGATCTTGGCCAAGATAGAGAAGCCCAACAAAGAGGGGTCAAACAGCCCCAACAGGCCTCGGCTGGTACGCTCCTTCTTCAGCCAGGATGGTGGCACAGCTGTTCACCTGGGGCCTAAAGGTTATACTGCATTCCGGAGATGTTCCAGTGGAGGCGAAGGGGGAGGGACAGAGTCGGAGGGTTCTGCCTTCAGAGCCTCTTGTGAAGCTGTGGAGAACAGATTGTCAAGGAACAAGGAGGAAACTGCGAGTTCAAATGGTCAGCATGTGCCTGAATCTGAGCAACCAGCAAGAGCAGTAGAGAGAAACTTAGATTTCCTCTCTAGGGACAGGTGAGATTCTGATAATCACGGTAGGGTGTCCTGGGTATTCTTGGAAGATGGGCTTGGCAGTGTATCGGAGTGCTCTGTAATGTCAAGGACTGAGATGGGATGCTGATCAGCAACTAATCTAGCCGTTGAATGTCAGGAGAAGTGAAAATAATGTACTGAATGTGTCTTGAGGGTGACCTACCGGTAATTCCTCTTTGTTCTTTCACGTTTGGCTCTAGCAGAGCGAAATTATTCCTGTGATTTAAGAAAGAAAGCTGAGGTTGCCACACTTTGAAATTGCAGTTCTGTACTTCCATTATTGGGAGTAAGTCTCATTCTACTCTGTGTATCTTTGCCCTGAATAAGCATAGTTATGATTGGGCACATTTCTGATAATTGTACCCTTTGCAAAAGCCCAATTACGTTAAATCCCAGGATAAGAGTTGTGAGTGGTGGAATGTGCTTGTGCTTGGTGGTTTTCAGTGAGGCCTTGAAGCCTTCATATAAACTATGGTAGGCTCCGGCGGTAATCATGAGAATCCAGGCACTCTCTGCCCAAGAGTATAGCCAATTGGACTGGTCATGTCCAATTATACAGATTATACATGTGTCAGGTAGAAAACCCTTTTGTGAGAGAAGTAGCATACAATTCCTTAGCTGTATGGTTGTTTTCAGTAATGGACCAGTCCTGTTTCCTGATGGTGATGTATCTTTCTCTTAGCAGCTCCGGTCAACCTAGCATGAGCTGTGATGGAAGCCAACCTGGGCGTAGCAGTCCACCATCTCCCCCTGGCGTGAGTTATCTGCAGCACGGCAATTGCTCCGCTGGGCTCTCTCCTTCCGGGCTCTCCTCTGTCTCAGGGGTATCTGCCACCTCTCTCCTTCCGGGCTCCCTCTCTGTAGGGTGCGTGTCTCCTTTCTCTATTAATGCTTCTCTTCAAGAAGAGACTGGTAACCCAAGCAAACAATGCACCATCATGCACCGCTACTGGGTTTCTCAGGCCAAGCCTGTGGACCCTTTTTCAGTCTCAGGTTATGGTACTGTGCAAAATCCCCTCTATTAGCTTACTAAGTTTCCTAGTACTCTGGGGTTTGAAATATTCAACCCTAGGCCTGTGCAAGATGGTTAGTGCCTGACATTTTGACATTACCTCTTAAGAAATTTATATATACACAGTGTTAAAAAATACCAAGGCATACTGCTTCCAAATTGGTGTAGCACGCAGGCCCCCATGACTGTCCTAATACTGACTTTCAAACCTACCCAGTCCCAACAGCAAGAAAGTAAGAGAAATGGAAGCATATCCCTTCAAATCTTGAAAGAACAAAAGCTGGCCCAGGTTATCAAACTAGTGTAAACCTAGCCTAGGCTCAGTTTGAAAGACTAATGCAGAGTCCTGAGCCCTTAGTTGGAGGGAAGGGAGCAGCTGTGACTCAGTGCATACAGTTCAGCGTCCTGCCAGGTATGTATGAAACAATTCCCAAACTGCTTGGCCTGTGGCCAAATCCAGTAGGGAGGGTACAGCATCCTCTTGCTGCTTGTTCAGAGTCAGTGATGGTAATGATTAACTCTATTTGCCTCTCCGGGGAAGGAGGAGGCGAGGGAGGCCATCAGCTCATTGGGTGTGATCTACCTAGCATGGTTTCTCCCCCCTCCCTTTTTTTTTGTAGGTCTAGCTGGAGAGGAGGCAAGGCCTGGGGTGGGGCAAGCAAGCTTGATGTTACTGCAGCACGTTGACTGATTTCTTCAGCTTCTCTTTTTCCCTTCCTCCTCCACCCTTTGCATTTCATTTCCTTCTGGCTATAATGATTGGGGGTGTACTTTACTGGGAGGGTTTGGAAGATGAGGTCAGGGCGTTTATATTGGAAGCAGAACTTCCAAGGTATGGGGGCAGGTTCTGAGGTGCAGAAACAGATTCTTCCCACTTGGGTGATTCAGGGAGGACAGGATTGGGGCAGGGCGGGGGGAGAGATATCCTCTTACTCTGAGTAACAGCTTTGAGACTAGAGGAGTCAGAATGTAGGTTGAAGTTTTAATTGGGGTGGTTAGGAAGGGAGGGAGAAGTGATTTGGTTTTTGATCTATTTTCCCTTGTCTCTCTCCCCCAGACCTATCAACCCCACACCAAGCTGTCTTCTGGAGTCACACCTGGGTCTCCTGATGCTCCTGCTGAAGCAGCCCAGCCCCCAGGTGCCCCCTATTTTCAAGCAGATGTCCCCAGCACTGAAACTCAGCTTCCACCAGGTTCTCCTGATGCACCTACCGAACTCCCCCAAACTCCTGTCAAGGCTTTCCTTGGTCTGGCCCAGGCTCCAGGTTCCCCTGTGGCCCTTGCAGAGCCCTGGCCCCCAGGATCCCCCAGTACTTTCATTAAGACTTCCCCAGGACACTCCCTGTCTTCGGGCCTCTCAGGCTCTCTGCTTCCTGGGCAATCTGCTAGTTCAACACATTCTCCTGCTGAGCACAGCCAGGAAACCCCTCGTCTCCTGGGAGCCTCTGAACCCCCTGGTTCCCCAAGCACTCCTTCTGAGTACCATGTTGGTTCTGATCAGCCTCCTGGCTCCCCCTCTCGCACACAAGGCTCCTTACCCTCCAGAGACCAAGATCCCCTCAAGAATCCAACACAGGCACCCCCTCTTGAGGACAAGGCCCCCCAGCTCTCACAGCTGGTCCTGCGGCGTGCCTCGGAGGGAGTGGTGCAGCCACGGGGTAAAAAAGTGTCCAGGGAGGAGTTGGGGGGGTCCTTGGCTGTCCTACCAAGAGGAGGGGGGCCTCCTTTAGAGCAGGCTGCAGGGGGAGAGTCCAACTGGAGCCTGTCGCAGTCCTTTGAATGGTCATTCCCTAACCGGGCTCCTGAGCTTGGTGGGAGGAGACTGGGGTCTCCTCCCAGGTCTCCCATTAAGGAGGCGGATGATACCAGTTTTCTGGAGGCAGAATTGGGTGGAGAGAGTCCTAGCCCCAAAGGGGTTTATGAGGAAACAGTGTCAAAAAGCCAGAGTAGGAGAGAGGAAGAGGCTGAGGCTTATGGGAACTCTCCCTGCTTTGCTGACTCCAGGGATTCCCAAAGGACTGGGAAGAAGGCTGAGCGGGAGCGAGAGTCCTCTTCAGCCCTTGGGATATCTGCACCTGGAGGCCCCTCTGCTCAGCTGGAGCCTATTAGCCCCAAGCTACAAGGCCCTTTAGTGGCAGCAGAGGGTGATTTTCAAGAGGAGCATGATGGCTTCCTGCCTTTTGCCCCAGCTCCTGAGGAAGGGGCTTTACGGGCAATGGAGCCCTTGCCAAGTGTAGAGCAGGCTTCCCCTCCTGCGGAACCTTGCGTCTTGTTCTCGAAAGATGCCCACGTGCAGGTGGCTGCTTGCTGCCAGGAGGACGATGGTGCTCTGGGTCTGGCCCAGGAAAGCAAGATGGGGGATGCTGACCGCCCCAGGGGGCTTGGGCCTGATCATGGCTCACACTGGCTGGATGAACTTCTGGCATCTCCACCGCCCAGCGCTGATGACACCAAGAGGAGAGGCACACCCAAGTCGGAAAAGTCCACAGGGCCGGAGGTAAAGGTACTTCACTTAGTGTGGGCATGGGAAGCTGCCTGAGGCCAATAAAGGAGTTGCAATGGCAGGCATTACTGCCATCCTCTTTCTAGTGCCTTTATAGCCTGGCACGGAAGGCGTTAAGTGGACCCAAGCATGCTAAGTGGGTGTACATTCCTGCCCAGTTGGATAACAGAGACTGGGCTTGTCTTTGAGAAGGGCAGGTCTTAGTTTTTGAGTAAGCCGCAAAGCAGTTAAACAGGTTAGATGGCTGCAGAGCATGCAAGAGCGGAGGCTCTGCCAAAACCTGCTGCCAGATGGGATAATCCTCCAGTCCTCTGGGGAGGAGCAGCAGCTTCCGTCGCCGCCATCTAAATCACATGAAAACTGCTCTTGCCTGTGCTACTCTTGCCCCATTTGCACATGGAAGTTGCTCTTGCCGGTGCTCGGTTGGATCTCCTGCCCAGCATGAAGCTGTAGCTTGAGCTCCATCACACTCTGCCTAAGAATGAATAATCATTAGTTCGGGAGGCCTCATGTGTGTGTAACATTTACTGTACTAGGCTGCATACAGTAACTAATGTAAATATCTTGGTTGTTCTAAGGACCAGGAATTAACTATTCGTTAGGTGATTATAATAGACCGTGTTTCTTATAGCTGAGAAACCAGATGGGCTGACTAGGGTTTCAGGGACTTGCTTCTTGGGCCTTCTATTCACTGCACAGCTAATTGTCATTTTCAGTGGCTGCTATTTCCTTTTCCTGTTGGGTCACATAAATATCTTCTTTACAGCTTTTCCATCCTCCTTGCCAACGTGTCCTTGCCAAGATTTATGAAATTATTCCTCAAAGCTGATATTTTTATGGGCACATTTCAAGTTACAGTTTTTTTTGCATGGACAGCACTCTTATGTAGGAAAGCCAGTAAAACTTCAGTGCAGAGAATTGGTCTATCTGAAATGTTTGTAACATGGTGCAGCTACTCCCAGTTGGATACAGTTTTCCAATCTGTAGACGCCTATCTAACAACAGATGAGCAAGATAATCACACAATCTACATGTGGGTTTGACACATTTTTTTCCTACCTGAAATTGCTTATCATGTAAGAAAATAGTAATGCAGGAAGCAGCACTTAGGGCAGGAGTTGGGTGTGCGGGTTGGATGATGCTCTCCACCCCCCACCCCCCGAGCTCTTGGTGGGCAAAATGACACCAGGGAGCATGGCTGGTCCCCTAGTGTCATTTGGTCCATGACTGAAGGGTTGGCAGGAGCTCTTCCAGGTGGGGAAGGCCCATGCACATTAAAGCCTCCCTGGTTGAGGTGCAGGGTAGATGATCCACCTGGTGCCTTGGCTGAGGTGACTTCACCCGGCTTGCACCTTTCCCAATGGGGCAGGTGAAGCTGAGCCAGCCCAGTTTCTGCTTCACTCCCGGCTTCAGTGAGTGTGTGCTTTCCCCAGCTGGAGAAAACATGTCTGCACTGAAGCCTCCTCAACAAAGGCCCTGGGGAAAACTTGGCACACTGCCTCGCCCATCCCCGATGGGAGAGTGAGCAGCGTGCTAAGTAAGGGGAATTCCCACTTTTTTTCCTTTCACAGATCAGACACAGTAGTGGGGATTCCTCCATGCCTCCTCCCCAGCCCCACGTAGCCTCCGGGAGGCAGGGCTTGAGGAGGTTGAGGGGCAGCGCCCTTGGAGGGGAGCCCAAGTCTCCATGGGCTGGGTGGGGAACCTCCATGGGCAGGATTAGTCCCACGGAAGGATGGAATCCCTCGGAAGGATGGAAGGCTGAGTCGACCTGAGCCGGCTGCCTGAGAATCAGCTGCTGGGATCGAACTCAGGCCGTGGGGAGAGTTCCGGCTGCAGTAACTGCAGCTTACCACTCTGTGCCACACGAGGGGACCAACATCTTAATTTTTCATCATACATTTGTATGGTAGTAGTAACATCAGGTCAGGCTTACCCGCTGGATCCAATTCCACTGGTAGAAGACCAAGGATTTACACTCTCTAGGGTTTCAGTCAGGAGACTTCCCCAGCCCTATCTGGAGATGCCAGGGATTGATCCTGTGGCTTTTAGCATGCAAGACAGGGGCCCTTCCATAAGTTATGCAAGTTAAGTAAATACTTTCAAATTGATTTTTTTTTGGACTCTGAACATGGGGAGAAGCTGGTGAACTTCTATTTTCAGTTTGTCTCATTAGCATGCTACTCATATTGAGTGTTGGGAGAAGGGGCAGCTTGACTAGATCCAATGCCCTCTACATTGCACCCCTCCCTGACCTCCCTAGGTTTTCCTCTTTTTCTTGCTTTTCTTAGAATCTCCTTGGATGGTCACAGAAGGACTTTTGCAGTGAGTTTGGCTTTGGAGGGGTTGATCGGCCTGCTACCTTTGGAATGGGTTGGTCTGCTCGTGTCAACAAAGTGGATTGGCCTGGTGAGACGGAACAGGATCGAGAGTTCGGCATTGGCACACGGGACTGGCTGAGCTCTTATAGCGTTGATGATGCCAAAACACAGGATATGGAATTTGGTGCCAGCCAGCAAGACTGGGCCAGAGGGACACCATTGCTGGTCAGCTCCAACCCAGGGCAAGAAGATTGGCTCGCTACCTATAGCAACAGCTGTGCTGACCAGAAGATTAAAGAGCCGGATTGGAGCAGCACATACAGCATTGATACTGATGAGTGTCAAGACCAAGAGCCCTACGTGAGAAAGCCAGGCTGGCCCAAACTCTGCAGTGCTGACAGTGATCAGGAGAGCAGCGGATTTGCAGATGAGAAGGCAGGTTGGGGCAGCCAGTACCATGCTGGTGCTGCTGAAAGCACTGACTGGACCAACAAATACAGTGCAGAAGGTGCCAGCGATCTAGAATCAGAGGCCAACATAAAGTCGTCAGATGAATCTAGCAAGTACACTATTGAGAGCCTCCAGGATACAGAGCTCAGTGTCAGTCGTTCAGAGGTGCCTGATGATTATAATGTTATGGATGTCACCTCTCAAGATGCAATATTCAGTGTTAATCGATCAGGCTGGCCTAGTGAATCCAATGCTGGCAGTAGTACTAACCAACTGCAAATAGGGTTCAGTGCCCACCGAGTCAAGCAACCCAGTGAAAATAGTGGCACCCATCCAGAATCTCAGGTTAGCACTCAGCAGCAATCACGGCCCAGTACATATGGCTTCAATGATGGCAAATCTCAGGAGTCTGAACTGAGTATTAAAGCATCTGACTGGCCTAGTAGATGTGACATGGGGGTTGCCCAAAGCCATGATGGTGAGTTCAGTGTTGAGAAGCCAGATGGAGCTAATGAAGATGATAATAGACAAACAGACTGGGAAGGAGAACTAGATAATGGAAATAGAAGCAGCAGAACTGAGTTTGATGTTCGTGATCTGGGGTTCTGTGCCCAGAAGCAGGTCTGGGCTGATGAATATAGCCTGGACGAAACTGATCTGAAAAATAATGATTTCCCTACTGGCTTAAGAGCCTGGGTCAAGGACAGTGATCTCTCAGAATCTGAACAGAAAAAGCTGTTCAGTGTCACAGAGAAGGACCAAGCTAGGAGCTTTGGCCCATTAGATTTCCCAGATCGAAGAGCGATGGTGGATTTGGAGGAGACAGCTGACAGGCTGATAGATAAGGCTGTGGACTTAAGAACTGTAGCCATGGATGATGAGCCTAGAGGCATTGGAGAGGGGCAGCCTGAGTGGACTCAAGACCTTGGTCTTAGAGATATGGATCTCTCCAGTGACTTGAAAGTTGGGAGCCCAGATGCATCTAAAAAACCTACGGAGAAGCAGCCTTGTTGGTTCTCTGTCCCTGGCTTGGAAATTGTGTCTGCCTCATCAGATACAAGCCCTGGGAATCCAGAGGAGGCCAGAGAACCTGGTGTGGGACAAGCAGATTTGGCCTACAACTCTGGCACAGAAAGCATGGATGTAACTGATTTGAGGCCCAAGGCTTTGGATGGGGCTGAGGAAATGGGCCTATTACAAAGGGATTGGACTGGCACAGCTGAGCATAAAGGCCGCAGCGATCCCTTTGGAGCTACTGGTTTAGATGATGATGTCATACAGCACCCAGGAGCATCTAGAGAAAGGTAATGGCTGTAATGTATCTTTAATAAAGTTAGGATAGGAGAAGAGTGAGGCTAAATGAAGGCAACATGAGGACAAATTGGAACACTAATTGATTTTTGCACTTGTATCCATTTCTGTTACTCATCCTTTGTAAATAATTAGTCAAGGGGCAACTACCTGTTGTTGGTACAGGTATCACCATATGGGACTCTCTGTTGTGCAAAGCTGATGAGATAGGTCTTGCAGCTTCCTCTTAAAGCCAGAAAGTATTGAAGGAGCCGAGGTAAGCTGCCGCCGTAGCACTGCATGGTAGAAATGCAGTCCAGAACAATGGCAATTGTTTTTCCAGCTCTCTTTTTGCCTTAAAGCCATAAGGTAGGGAGGATGCCAGAAGACCTGGACTGGCCCAAATTTAAGGCAGGAACATGTGCTCTATGTCCACTAATAGCCATAGACACAGAGAACACAGATGCAATAGTCATAGCATGCCACTGTGTTTCCCTAGTGGGAAAACCCAGTAGTGTTCTATGGCTACCTTACATCTGGTCAGGAGAATTTACAGACCTTGTAGCAGCAATGTATACTGCTGTGTTGTCCTGACTGGGGAAACAACAGAATATTGTGCTGCAGAATGAATTCACAGGTTGCTGCAGTAGGGCACCTGGAGATATATTTTTATTCGCCATAGATGACCAGGCAAATGCCTAATGACAAAGCTGCTGTGCTTCTTCGTTCTGCAAGAGCTACTGCCTTTGCTCTTGTGTGGTCAGTTACCCATCTGTTCCAGTCTCTTGTCTTGGGTAGCTGCCAGGTTTAGTCGGATGGAGGACAAGGAGGTTCATTCTTTTCTGAATTGCATCTAATGTTTGGCTCTCAATTAGCTGTCTTGCTTCAGCAGCATCCTGTACCAGCAGGTCCAACATCCTTTATAAACAGTATCAGCAAACTCATTCAGTATGACCTGAAGCTGCTGTCTCCTGTCACGCTGTTGGGCCTCTTTGTGATGAGTGCAGGATGAATGAGAGTATCTATAATTCTCTTTCCTCTATTATATTCTGTAGACACCTCTCTTCCCCTACTCTGAGGTCTATGGATCTTCTCACTTCAGCCTTTTTCTTTACTGACTAGTATTGCTTTTTAGCTAGGTGGGGATTTTTTATTCCACTGACAAATTCATAAAGCTTTCCTCAAAGTTTATGATGCCACCTGGAACATATGGGTCTTTCAGAATCCATTCAACTGAGCAGAATATTGGAATAGTCCTCTTTAGCGTATATGTTTGAGTTATTTTACTGTTGGCTTTCGAGGTTTTCTAACCTTAGATGTTCTTGCAACCTCGACAGCTTCTTGATGATAATCTTGTTTTGTTTTGCTAGCACATTTTCTTGCCTCCTACTCGAACCTCTCCCCTCATTTCATGGCAATACTGAGCATCAGTCATCATAGAGTTTCAGTAAGAGATATCAAACAAGGCAACGCTGACACCAACACTGAGTAAATTGGGGCACTTACTGGGGCCCATGGCTGATAGAAGTGCTCAAGAAGACTCAACCCCACATGGTTGCTAATGTGACTTCTCGATGCATCTCCTGAACAGTGGGGATTAAGCCTGGGCATGATACTCGGAGCATTCTGTCAGGAGAATGGTCCATTTGCCAGGATGCGGAGTAGCACTGCAGCTGGTTCCTCCCTGGGGAGTGTGCTGTTCATCTCTCCAGTGGCAATACGTTATCCAGCTTCCCAGCTGCTGTCTAGGTACTTGGGAGACTGGCAGGGAGGGTGGATTAAGGATTATGCTGCTGTGGAAGTAGTACACTCCTGCAGAGGGAAGAACAGTTCCCCTGACTCGAGTGTGTAAGGAAATGTGAGATAGGCCCTAGTGGCCTCTTGCCAGGGCTGTGGGCTGAAGTACCTTGCTCAGAGGCCCTCAGTCCTGGAGCCATACCTGTACTGCTTTTACCAAGGAAGTGACTTTTTTTTGAGAGCCATCCAGGTTAATTGAAATGCAAAACAGAGTAAGACTAGCAGGCTGCAAACACACCTTTTGTTGTCCTTACCCCAGCCTTCCTCCTAAACTGGGAAAAAATTGTGTTTATATAGCTATCACCCTCGTCACGCTCACATCTCTTCCTCTTGGTTATAACCTGCTTCTCCCTCATTCTAGTATTCAAGGAACTCATTTCACTGTTTGGAACAGGGCTTCCAGATTTTAAATTGTTTCTACCAGACCGCCTTCAAACCTGGGCTGTCATGAAAGGCAGGGGGAACATGAAAGCGAGCGAGAGAGCACTTACATATCTGCACCTCAGCTAGTCATGAAATGTGGACAAATGCTTGAAGCCTTCACATAATGTCCTTTGTGGATACATAGTAATCAGAGGAAGAATTGGATCAGTTTTAATCTCAAATGATTGAAATTGTCATCATGTAGTCCTTGTAACTTAAGAAAAACAGATGATTGCAGAGATTGGGTTGGCTACTGTTGAGAGATGGCACATAAGACAGAGGGCATGGCATAATCAAGGCCGCACACAGTTAATTTTAAAAATGCTAGTTCTTCCTGAAGATGCCTGATGTTTTCCAGAAGGTGTGCCTTCTGATTTGGCTAAAATGTGGTGGTGGTGGTGGTGAGACTTGTAGATTGCATTAAGGGCACTCCTGCATCATTCTGCCTTCTCTCCAGACTTTAAGCACTGGACTGGTCCAGTGCCTCTGGGCAGCTCTCTGTCCATAGTATCCAGTATTGAGAGGAATACTTTGCCTTTGACTTGGAGGTTCCATTTAACTATCATGGCCAACTGTTGATAGACTGATCCTTTATGAATTTGTCTTACTCTTAAAATAAAATCCTGGGGTCTAGCCACATGTTGCATATCAGTGCACACAACACAGCCTTAACAGTCACTTCTGTTAAGCGGCTTTAGGAGGAAGTGACTTTCAGTGGAGAAGTTGTGGGGTTGGGGAGCAGCCACCCTCCCTAAAGCCTCCCCCACCCATGTGATTTCTTTTTTCTTTTTTAAAAGAGGTTGCTGTCCAAGGAAAACGTGAACCCTATTCTTTTTATGCTTTTTATAGGAAAGAATTTCTGCAGGATAGATATTTTCCAAACTGCATGGGCAAAATATTCCACTAGAGCAGATGACTAACGTCACTGCCATTGTGGATGGTACCAGTGGTTTTTTGGTGGTGATGGGATCTGGTTTCTCTCACAATGATAGTTCAGTTCTTCTTGTCTAAATTTACCTTGTTTCCTCTACTGATTAGGGATTTTTATTTATTAAGTGGTGTAAAAGTATTCTATTAATTTTAAAAAAAATACTATCATGCCCTGTATTCTTCTAAGAACCTCAAGAGTTGGGTCAAGAATTGAACGGACCTTTGTTTAAACAGCCCTGGGCTACTTCAGTGCCACTTTGCTTATGATGCAGAAGAAAAGCTTTGGGGTTTGTATGCATGTTGGTTTGCTTTCAGGCATAATTTTCTTCTATACCAGGGCTGGGCATTGTGACCCTCCAGATGTTTTGGCATACAATTCCCATCAGCCCTAGCCAACATAGTCAATGCTGAGGGATGATGGGAGTTGTAATGCAACAAGATCTGGAAGTCCAGAGGTGTCCACCCCTGTTCTATTTATTTTTATTTTATTTACTTATTACATTTATATTGCACCTTATTTCCTCCTTAAGGAACCCAAGGCAGCATACATAATCCTCCTCCTCTCCATTTTATCCTCACAACAACAGCCCTGTGAGGTAGATTGGGCAGAGGGCCTGTGACTGGCCCAAAGTGAGCTTCCATGGCCGAGTGGGGACTAGAACCCAGTCCAACACTCCCAGTCCCAGTCCAACACTCTAACCACTACACCATACTGGCTCTAAAGTGTTCTACACTTTAATCACTGCAAAGTCATGTGAATGATAAATGGGAACTTGTGCATAAAATGTGAAGTGGCCCTGGGATACGCTTTGGGTTTTATACTGTGCATCAGGCCTGCAGTCAGAGGAGTGCTGGAGCAAAGAGGTCCAGCTTTGCATTAAACAGTGACCTCATAGGCCCCTTCCAACTCTACTATTCTATGATCAACTAGGAGTCAAACAGTGGATAAACCTGGGCTCCTGGCCCAAGTTCACCCATTGAGCTTTAGTTGAGTAAGGATTTGAACATCAGGTTCTCTTGTCTGAGCCTAACTTTCTACCACTACATCACATTGGTTCTCTGTTGGGAAATCCTGTGCTTATGTGCGTGCCTTATCACCCTCTTGTTTTAAGACTATCCCTTTCCCTCTTGGTTGCTCTGTAGTGGATACTTCCCAGCAGAGACTTCCTTGCACGTTGAATGCACTAATTTTGTGCACTTGATACCCACAACCTGCACAGTTCCTAGTTTCTTATTTGGACTCACAGGGATCAGCACAGAGATACACTAGCAGGATTGGCTCAAGTGACACTGTCCAGAAGACTGACCATTGTGTGAAATCCCCATGCTCACAGATGCCTCTTTTCTTTGGTACAACCCCGTCTGCATACTTACACACTTTCAGCCATGGAGGAAGCGGTCATCTGGGCCAACCTTTATGGCCCACAAAAACGTTGCAAAGTTTGCCAGTAGTTGGTTTCTCTCACAATGAAAGTATCTCATTCAGCAGACATCCTTTTCTATGGTTCCCATTCCTGGCTTTTCTTTTCCCTCCCTTTCTCTGTCTGTGATATAAGAATCTGAACAAAAAAATTCAAACTCTTCAATGACAAACACAAACTGCATAATCAAACCAAATTGTGCATGGCATCATCTGATGTGCATAGTTCATGCTAGTCACAGTATTAGAACTTACTGGCCCAGTTCAGAAGACACCTTAAACCATGGCTTTAACCATGGTGATTAAGCCAGAAAGCCAGGCTGTGTTCAGAAGACACCTTAGCGATGGCTTTAACCATGGTGAATAAGGCTTTCTGGCTTAACCACCATGGTTAATGCCATGGTTTAAGGTGTCTCCTGAATGGGGCCACTGAATTCTACCTCTTGTTTTAATGCAGTATTCTAGAGCCTATGATCATTGTCCCCACTCTACATCTCCTCTCCACCTAGAATGGGGCTGGATATAGAGTGCTGCCAAGGCTGAAGCAGAGCTGTGCATCTTGTAGCCTATGTATGGCAAACCTCTAAGGTTGAGGAAAGCTGCACTCTTACGTGTTATGTGAGAGTAAGCTCTATTGAATAGAAGGGGAACTTTTGAGCAAACTTGTATAGATAGGGTTGTACTCCTTGTTTTGCTGGGACTGAAAAAACAAGGAGGTTGTCAAGCCAGTGTTTTCCAGGCTGGTGGCTCCTGTTTTCTCTAAAGATACAGATGTGGGCTGCATCTGTATCTTGAAACAGTATAGCTGCATGAAGGTGATTCTTATGGGGGTTATGATTTGTATGATGAGTCCTGCTGAAATCATTTATACTGCTTCAGTGATGACAGCAAGTTTGAATCCTCTACACAGTGTTGTCTATAGCATGTCATTGTCTCTGGCAGGTATTCCCTTTTCCTTTGACTGTTCAGTGCTTTTTTCCACGCACTTTCATTACTCTTATATGCTGAGAAAAAAGATTTGGGAAGGAGAACACCTGATATGGGGATGCACTAGGGTGGGGGAAAGCAAACTCTAGTAGGATGGTGAGAACCTTGTGGAGGAGAATAAGAAGAACCTCACACAGATTTTCTTTATCTCAAACTCCGGCAGAAAATTAAATAGTCAGCGACTGTCTAGTCCTAGCCACCTGTTGGAAGAGATGGTTTCTGATAGTACTGCCAAAGAGGTGGCCCAACAGAAGAGACCTGCCTCCTTCCATAGCTGCCAGTTGGAAGCAGAGAAGAGATGGAGCAGCTTGCCTGATGAGCAGGCTAGGGCATCTCCTCCAGTGGAGGAGGATGAAAACGTTTTGTCTGATGCTGAGGGTGGAGACAGCCAGTTGGACATTGGAAATGGGGGCCAACCATCTGTGGAAGCAAGGGTGCTGAATCATCCAGAGCAAAATGGAACCCAAGTGGCACAACCTCTATCCAAGGAGAGTCATGCTTCAGAGGGGGCTGGAGCACTGGCGCGGGAAAACTTCTTCTTGAAGGTAAGTGCTAGCTAGGTTGTTTCTGAGAAGCCTGCTTAAGATAATTCTGCCTCTTTCACCTAGATATGGACTTATACCTGCAGAACAATGTTGAGATTTGAAGGGCTGTTGCATTGCATTTAAATGCATTGCTATCTCTCAGATAGTGGACTGTATTTCAGGCTTGACAAAATCCTTGCCTTCCTTTTTCTCCCCAGTGCTGCTTAATTTTGGTCATTTAGTGCAGATGATGATGTGGGCTTTGCAAGTTGACTGAAGAACAGCTTATGTCTTGTTGCTGAAGTAGTATAAAGCTGGGGAATTGGGAAAGGAGGAGAGAAATCTTTCTAATATCATTTTAGCCAGATAATTTACAACTCTCAAAGGACAAAATGAAGATTGTAGATGAAGATATTGCGGTGGTTTTCATGTGCTAATCTGCTTTGAGTTCTCCTCCTACAGCCCTGTACTATGTGGCTGTAGGAGAACATGTCAAGACTATTGATAAGAAGCCAATGGAGGTCCACTGGATTTTTTCTGGGGGGTGGGGCCAATCTGCACAGTGGTGTGTGATTGTAATTCACATGCATAGCATGCACTGCTGCAATCCACCTGTGCGTTTTCCTCCTGTGTTTGTACATGCTTTGTTACTTAGAGTCCTAATCCGTGACATTTGGAAGCCTATACAGTGTGGCAAAAAATCCTGGGAATTTGACAGCACTAATGCAGAAGAGTGTTCTAGTTAAGCTTTCACACAAGCGTCATACATCAATATGAGAGTTAGAGTGCCTGGTTTTAAAGGAGAACCTAGATATAGTGAGCATAATGGAAACCTGATGGAATGGAGATAACCAGTGGGATACTGTCATTTCTGGATGTAACTTCTATAGGAAGGACAGAGAAGGGCATATTGAGAGGAAGTGTTGCTGTGTATCTTACAGAGGGCATAGGGTCATGCAGACTACAAACCTTCAGAAGCAATGTGGATAACAATGCCAGATTCCAAATGCAATTTAGTACTGGGGAAATGCTATCATTCGCTAGACCAGAATAATCAGGGTGAACTTGAGATGGAAAATGAAATCTGGGAAACATCCAAACAAACGGTTGTACTAAAGGGTGACTTCAATTACCCCCATATTGACTGGATCAGTGCATGTTCCAGTCACTACCAAGAGGCTAAATTTCTTGATGCCCTAAACAACTGTGCCCAAGAATACATGGCCCCTGTCTTTATGGCGGCACTTTAGCGCTGCAAGGCGCATTGCTCCGGCACTTGCGTTCCTTCCTGGCATCTGCATGGGAAGGCACGCACGTGTGAACTTTCTCCTCTTAAAAAGTTAAAAAAATGGGGGTGGGGAGAAGAGGAACGGGGCTGTTCCCCCCCCTTTTAAAAATTTTTATTATCTGTCTGCCCACAACTGTGGAGCTACAGATAATAAAAATTAAAAAAACGGGGGGTGGGGAGGAACGAGGCAGCCAGAGAAGGATGCGAAGAGGGGGAAGGGACTCATGGCGAACCACCTCTACACCCTCTGGCTGCCCGTTCCTCCCCCCACATTTATTTTTATTATTATGTGTATCTGTGCAGCTGTGGAGATACAGATAATTTTTAAAAAGGGGGGGCGGAACAGCCCCGTTCCTCTGCTCCCCCCCTTTTATGTTTTTTACTTTTACAGGCATGGGGCCGCCCATGGCAGCCAATCAGGGGGCACCATGGGCTCTGCTGCCAAAACAGTCGGGGTAAGTAAGTGCCCAACGTTTTTGGAGTGGAGTTTCCAGGGTTTGCCCCCGGATGGCTTCGCAATGGCAGCTGATCATGTAGATGACGTGCCGCTACTGCAAAGCCACCCCAGAGCAAATCCTTCGTGTAGACAAGCCCTTGGTTATGGAATTGACCAGAGGAGAGATGACCCTGGACTTAATTCTAAATGGACCTTAGTGCAAGATGTGAGTGTTGTCGAATCAGTTGGAAACGGTGACCACAGTGCTATCAAATTTAATTTATGTATAAGTGGAAATTTGCCAGGGGGGGTCCTACAAAGTTACATTTGACCTCAAAAGAGGAAACTTCTCTAAAATGAGGGGACTGGTAAAAAGGAAGTTGAAAGGGGGAGTCAAGAGGGTTACTCCTCTACAGAATGCTTGAAGCAGTTTTGTAGCTGTGTGCTGTTCTTGTGCATTCATAGGGAAGGGAGAAATGTATTTATTTGATTTGTACCCTGCCTCTCCACCATGAAAACGGCTCTCAAGACAGCTAACACTCGTAGGAACTTTTGAAAACCAATAGAGAAAGGGGCTGTTCACACAACATGCTAATCCACACTCAGTGGTTTAGTGTAGGTTATTGTGTTGTATAAAGGCAGCCAGGGTGGCTTATTACCTATGCAGTGCGCTGTACTTTTCTTGAACTCGCCACCTTGGAACCCATGGTTTGTTGTTGGGTTGCTCAGGGTGGTTAACAAGCCTTACTAAATAGTTAACAAGCCAGCATGTGGAAACCACGCTGCATTCAGACAACACAATAACCCACCCTCTAGAAAACATGTTGTGTCCAGACAACATGCTAACCCACAGTTCAACATTTAACCGATGATTCAGAACAACCCACACTAAACCACTGAATGTGGTTTAAACCACATTGTTTCAAATGTGGTTAAAAACAATAAAACACAGATAAAACACACAATAATTGCAGAATTAGAAACAGCACACAACCGAACAGACCAACCTACAATTGGAAGGCTCCCTTGAACAGAAATGTCTTGCTCTGACCTCTTCCTTACCCTCTTCTATATGCTTACAGGATATAGAGGTTCTTGACAACACTGTGTACCGCGACCGTGGTAATTTGGGCCGCAAGCGGGGTCATCGGGCACCAGCCACAAGGTCTGCAGGCGCTCTTTCAGAGAGTGACAGGGACAGCTGGATGTTCAAGGATTCCACAGGTATGATGGAGTGCTGCAAACTGGGCTTGGCATGTGGCTTGCATGTAACCTTCTTGGTGGCGTATTACTAACACCAGTCAGTGGTGTTACTTGGGATATGTTGTCTCTGTGTGTCCTACTTGGTTATGTCATTTATGTGTGGAATGTTCCTGTAAGGCTGTTCTATTTGCTAGCTGTATACCCACGTTTGTTCACAAGAACCTCTAAGCAGCTTCTATGCAGTTCCATCTAGACCCTCATAAAAATGAAAATGAAACTAATAATAATAGAAATATTATTATTATTATTAATATTATTATTATTTCTTTCACAATCAGTGTGCATTATATTTTCTAGAGTATAAGATGGCTCCTGCCCCAAGGAGCTTAAAATCTAAAATTTGACAGAGGAGAAACAGAGGAAGGGGAGGCCCCAAGGATAAACAGGAAGCAATTTACAGTTGTTTCAGTTGTACATGCTTAGAATTAGTTACAGGCTTTAACAGATAGCCTACATGTAGTTAGTGTGGCTGACTGCGACAAAAGATATTTGGCAGGATTTCCCTAAGTTGCCTCTCTTTACTGTGCCTTTGGCGACTGAGTGATTACTATAGGAGACAGTTTATTGCTAGAAGAAAACCTTCTAACAACCCGTTGAAAAAGGCCTTTGAAAGGACACAGGCTGAAACGCGTCGGGCTTTGTACAGTAAATCTTTTTGCATCCTGAGGACTTGTTTCTCTCTTCTTTGGATCTGAGTTGGATGCTTTCCTCCTTTGTTTTTGGTTTTGTGTATGTCCCATGGCATCACCCTGGATTCTCCTATGTTGTTATACTTTCACTTCTCTCTCTTTAGAGCCTCGAATAGCTTCTGCAGCCTCGGATGAGGAAGCTCATGAGGAGCCAAAGAGCAGGAAGTCACGAAATACTCCATCGTCAAAGGGGGTAAAGGTGCCCCTCTTCCCAGGCCTCAGCCCCTCAGCATTAAAGGTAGTATTTGATGGGGAGTGGGATGAAGGATGAATCAATGAGAATAAACATATTTTAGGGAGGGATCAAGGTTGGTTATTGGAATGTTCAAGTTGAAATTTCCAAGCTGAAATCAGAGTACTGATCAGGGAAAGAGTGGTATTAGGCCCTTTCTACACCTAAGGATTATCCCAGGAAAATGGAGGGGATCGTCCCTGCCTGCTCCCGGGATTCCCTGTGAGTCATTTGCATACACAGGGATGTTCCCGGGATGATCCCTGTAAAAAGGCAGATGTAGAAACGGTCTTAGTGTCTGATCTGACCCTGATGACAAAGACATTGCAGAGGGTAGGTGTATGGGAACACAGAAGCTTCCAGTGAAGATCAGGGAGAGGGAGTACAAGAGAGCTATTAGCAAACTATAAGTTTTGCTTATTTTCTCTCTGGAGAAAATCCTGGAGTCATCCCATGAAGCTGATTTGTGGGAGAGTCAGGACAGATAAAAGGAAGTAGTTCTTCACACTGCACATAGTTAAACTATGGAATTCACTACCACAAGATGTAGTGATGGCCACCACATGGGATTTTTTTAAAAAAAAGAGGATTAGAAGAATTCATGGAGGATAAGGCTATCGATGGCTACTAATTGTGAAGGCTATATCCTTCCTCCAGGGTTGGAAATAGTATGCCTCTGTATACCACAACAGTGCAATTGCGCTCATGTCCTACTTGTGAGCTTCCCATAGGCATCCGGTTGGCCAGTGTGTGAACAGAATGCTGGACTAGATATTTTCTTAAGTTTGATTCAGCATGGCTGCTTTTATGTTTTATGTCATTCTGTTGTCCTTGACCCTAGGCCAAGTTGAGAGGGCGCAACCGCTCTGCTGAGGAAGGAGATCCACAAAGTGAGGCCAAAGAGGCCAACATACAGCGCTCTAAATCATGCAAGATTGCCAACATCAGCGGGAAGCCTCTGGTGCTGCCACCCAAGCCAGAGAAATCCTCAGGGTAGGTCTGGTGGTGGTGCTGGTGGTGGAGGAGGAGAGGTTGGACAACAGCACGGGGTGGTTACCGTGCTTGGTACAGAAAAAGGGTTTGGCAAAGCTCTAGCAAATGTAGCAAAAGAAAAGCAGCACCCAACAATACATAGAAAAACAGCATAATACCAATAGCAATCCCAGTTCTCTGAGTGCCGTGGCTTATGTAGCCAAAACAGCACAACCTATGTGGGAGAGGGAGGAATCACCATGCTTCTGCAGAACACCAAGCTTTGCAGAAATACCAAAAAATCTTTAGAAAAAATGCTTCAGTGGGGAAATCCCCCTGAATGGTTCAGTGTGGACTGAGCGTGGTCAGTGGGCATTGGGTTACTGACCGGGGTGTGTGGCACAGAAAATGAGGAGAGGGAGAATGGAATGGTGTGCCTGGAATCCAGAACAATGAGCGCTCCACACTGCAACATTTTGTTGCGGGTCCCACTTGTCTAATCCTAAGGGCACTGGAGACCTCTTCTTGCTCATTTGGGGGTATCTGAATGAACACCATTTGTCCCTCTAAGTGCACAGCTATTCCTTCTATTTTTGTCCTATTAATGCTGAGATGGATTGAGATTCTGGCATGCCAATTGGCATGCGATCTCTGAGTGGTCAGCATTCACCCCATTGAAGCTGGGGTGAGGAACTTCTAGCCCTCGGCTTAACTGCATGCAGAGCAGGGCAGAGAGAGCGAGAGCTATGCAATCCTGAAATGCTGCCAAATCAGCCAGTATTTGGCTCTCGCTCTGCCCACCATTGGCTGGGCCCTCCGATTGACTTTTCCTTATGGATCAACAGCCTTTCATAGGAAAAGAATTCCCCATGCCTGTATTAGAGGGACAAGCGGCATCCAGAGGTGCATTTGCAGTAAATCCCACCCCCCAATGTACCTAAGCTTTGCAGTTCCCTTTGGGCATCCCAAAGTTGTGTTATTATGGAAGTGCTGAAACTGGACGTACTCTAACGTTTCAAATTACCTCCTCCCATATGAAATTGCCCCAGAACTCTGTTCTACAGAGGCCCTCCTCCTGTTGGAGGTGCAGCAATAGGGCACATGAGAGAACAAGACCTTTATCTGGTTGGGTGCCCAGATTATGTAACAGCCTGCCTGGGGCAGGGCCTGAGGACTGTGTGACCTGCCAGATGTTCTTGGACTACAATTCCCATGATCCCATATCACTGGCTGCACTGGGTGGGTCTGATGGGAGTTGGAGTCAAACACCATCTGGGGGGGGGCAACAGGTTCTCCACCCCTGGCTTAGGGGGTGGTACTTTGGCCACTCATGCTTGCCTTTCAATAGGCAGGGAAAACTCTTATTCCAGTGATCAGTCACTTAATCTGGCCTTTCACGATGTTTTAACTGCTGCATTCAAAACTCTTATTGGTTTGTATTTATGCTTTGTATTTTATGTCTGTAGCTGTGATTTTATTGTAAGCCGCCTTAGTATGCTTCAGTGAGCAAAGGCGGCATAGAAATAATTGAAATCAATAAAATAATAAATAACTTATTTTGGGGCCATCCTTGTTACTTCATGTGTGGTGACTGGTGGGTTCCCCCATGGAGCTCTGGGCTGTCTTTTCTGTTGTTTCCCTGCCAACCATCAGACACTTTGTGGATGGGGCTAAAATGCAACCCCCCCCCCCCGCCCTCTGTCTCATTGCTGCTGCTGCTGGAGTGGTTGGAAAATTGCCTATGAGGGCATATCTGTGTGGTTAGCAGGCTGAATGTTCATACTAGAGCCACTTCTCTGCTGCCTGAGTCAATGTCTGAAAAGTCCCTTCTTTTCTGAAGGGAATTTGTGTTATTGGGGGCGGCATACATGTATGTATGTATGCGGGACAAGAGACATCGGATGAAAACACACATGGTTCCATGTTTACATTTGCCTCTGGAATGCAGGTAACTCTCTTTCTCTTCGGTGTACTGCAGTGCCACCTCACTGCTTTTTAACCATTTCCTGACTCCCTAGGTCAGAAACATCCTCACCCAATTGGCTGCAAGTTCTGAAGCTGAAAAAGAAGAAACCTTGAAATAAAACATTCAGGCAAGTGTCTCATCTCGGATGTGGGGCTTGAGTCTAGCTTCCTAAACGGCCATCTGATCCCTGATATCCACGCATGTGGAATCACCATTGCTCGCCAAGAGCACTTGCATACACTGCACACTTTTTGATTCTGCAACTGCAAGAAAAGTTTGTGGAATTTTGTGGTTTGGCCAGAATTTTCATGGAAAACTGCCTGTGGCTGCTATAGGTCGAGCAATAAAACTTCCGAATTCTCTCTTGGAGAGGAGGCCTCTTGGAAGTTGAAGTACTCATCATAGTCATGGGATTGGAAGGAGTTGCAAGAGTGGCTGTTGTGTCTCTTCACTGCCAGTATCCATATACCCTGAATTCTCTTCTCCATGTGCCTTGGTACATTCTTGTCATTCAGCAACTTTTTGCGAAGTTTTTTCTTTAGGGATTGAGGATCTTTGGGCCTTTTGACCTTTTCTCCAAAGAGGTAAATGCATTGGGATTGTCACTGTTATAGTTGGCTGATCCCAGCTTTCTCTGATCAGAACATTTCAACAGCTAAGACAGAAGACTTGATCTCCTCTAGGCTTTTGCCAATATAGGGCTGCTGGATTTGGGCTTGTGGTATAGCTCCATCAACCTTTTCTGCTTTTCGTGCAGATGCAGTTCTGCCACCATAAAACCAGTTTCCCAGAGAAGGGACTGATCTTGTTCAGGGCAGAGCTGTAGTTGGTAGAACTGCATGACTATGTAGATGCTGCCCTGGTAGATGGTCTTGTGTCCACAGTGCAAAACTGTGTGTAGTTTGGGCGTCTGTCATTCTACATAGGTGAGTTATCCTCCAGCATGGTGGCCATGCTGTTTGAATCCCTATGATCAGCCACAATAAAGGAGCCTAAAGCTTCTGACATCAGCTAGAGGTCAGTTCATATAGTATGGCACTACAGGCATAGGGTGATTGTGAATAGTCTAAGTAAGGGAGCTGTAACCTTATCAGTAAGGTTCGAGGCTAAAGAGGTATGCCTGGTTCAGAAACATTCCCAGTGAGTGCTTCACTGGTTTACACAGGGCTTGTAGTATCACTTCTACCACTAGAAAAGCATGTGGTGTGATATGGTTCATCCTTTGGTCTGCACTGCAGTGGGCTGTTTATTGCCCCCTAGTGGACACTGATGTGTCTGACTTCTTATTTCGGTTTGTGATATGGATGGAATACATTTGGCCCATCTGTAGCCCACCTGGCCATGCAGGTTCTCTAGTTAGATGTTTTGGTGGGGGAACTAGAGAGAGATTTGCTTCTTGGGAAACCTAACGAAAAGTGAACTGGGTGGGGGGATTTTACATAATTCACAACTGTGCAGTTTAGAAAAGTCATCTCAATTCAAATGTGCTGCTCCACAGGGTGTTCAGGCTTGTGCGGGAGACTAAATCGTAAAACATGCCCATGGGTCAAAGTCAAGCAACAATACATGATTGTGTAAGGGGGATCCCCACATCACAGCAAAAAACTCTGCCTACCTTTGTAATTCCTGTCATATTCTCTCTTTTTTTGTTTTTGCAGATGTTGCTCTCCTGCTACTGGGGCCTTGACAGCAGACGTTCCAGTGAGCTATTCACGGGTGGGAGGCAGCATGGTGGGGTTGGAGCCAGAGTCCCCATCTAACAGCTCTAAGGGATTGGGGGGAAGGGGGGGGAAGAGGGAGGACGAGGCACATTTATGCACTTTGTATCACATTCACTCACTCATGCATATGGCGGTCAGATTTCTCTCTGCCGCTCTCCTGTCTTTTTCCTCCTCCTTTTTTTTCCTTCTTATACCACGTACAGTTTTATAAAGTCTCTTTTATTTTTTTGTAATCAGCCAAGGAGCTTGGTTCTGGCCCCTTTTCTTTCAGCCCAAGGTAGGGAGGGAAGACAAAGAGGTGAGGCGTTTGCTCTCTCTGCTGCCATATAATGCATTTCAGACAAAAGAGGAATGAATTTTTTCCCCTTCGGTCACTTGAATCAAATAAAGGTTTTATGGTTATGGAGTCGATGTAGTTATCATGTGCTTGTGTGTGATCCTCTGATTTGTATCCAGAGCTAAACCTTGTTACTTGGCAACAGACTCCTGAGATGGGCAGACAGCAAGGGTTATAATGAAATGCTGCTGAAAGAAGAAGTATGTTTTTCCTTTTAAGGGGGCAAAATAGTACACTGTTCTTGATAATTTTCTGTTCTTAAAACTGATTTTCAGGTTTTTCTACTTGTTGATTTACACCTTTTAGGAATTTAGAATGAATGTAAATGTTAGAATACATAATCCAGTTTACTAATTAGCTTTCACTATGAATCAGCAGCAGTATAACTGTACATCAGGGCAGGAGCCTAATTCTACCTCTTGGCAATGCAGATGCACATAAAAAGAGTAGTTGCTGTACTCAGAAAGGACATTCACCACATTCATGTTGTCGTGTCTTATGTCCCGATAGCAAACTGATTCCCTGAGTGTAGATCCTTAAGTAGTCAAAACGCATGCACAAGTGAGAGGTATCGGCAGGATTGAGTGAACCCAGAGGTTCCCAAAATTACAACAACATTAGAAAATAACCCTCACTGGGGAGGGGGAAAACCCAAATGAGGACTGTGTATGGAATGGTGACTGACATGTTGTAATGCTGGGTGGTTGGAACTGGAAAGAGGCATGGCTTGTCAGCTGCCTGGGACACTGAACAGGAATACTCCGTATTGCAATGTTTTGTTATAAGTCCCTCTTGTACACATCAAATCCTGTCTAGGATGGAGATTGGGGAAAATTGATTCTGCTAGTTTGAAGCAGAAGCTAGCTGTACACAGTGCCTACCGTGCAGAGCACGGATTTATTTATTTATTAACTGCATTTCTATACCGCCCAATATCCGAAGCTCTCTGGGCAGTTCACAAAAATTCAAAACATAAAATACAACTTCAGTATAAAATTTAAACCACAATAAAAAAGTACAATCAGAATAAAACTGAGCAACACTGCAGAGATTTTTAAAATGGACATTTGTATGCATCCTCACACTCTTCTTTAACTGGACCTATATACTGCAAGTACAAATCATTCCACAGTAATGTTAGAGCTCACGTTCTTGAGACATTTAATGACGTTACAGTATCATAAGGAAGCATGTCTCTAGTGTGCAAACGTATACCAGTTCACCTTAAAATGTAATTATCAGAATAGTAGAGTTGGAAGGGGCCTATAAGGCCATCGAGTCCAACCCCTTGCTCAATGCAGGAATCCATCCTAAAGCATCCCTGACAGATGCTTGTCCAGCTGCCTCTTGAATGGCTCTAGTGTGGGACAGCCCACAACCTCCCTAGGTAACTGGTTCCATTGTCGTACTGCCCTAATAGTCAGGAAGTTTTTCCTGATGTCCAGCCGGAATCTGGATTCCTGTAACTTGAGCCCATTATTCCGTGTCCTGCATTCTGGGAGGATCGAGAAGAGATCCTGGCCCTCTTCTGTGTGACAACCTTTTGAGCATGTTCAATCTCTTCCAAGATTGCAGTCATTCATCCACACAGCCATCTTGAATTCTAAAGTGACATTCCCATCTTGGTACTGCTGTGTTTCATGGGACTTAGGTGGGGTCTGCAAGCCATGGGAGGGGAGGGGTGGGATGCTAGCCCCTCTTGCTGGCATGGGTTAATGTAAGCAGGGTCCTGTGGCTTTCTTCTGGTCTATGGGCAGTGCCAGTCCCCACTGTGGCCCCAGATCAGCCAGTTTGACAGCTGGCGCAAGAGGATTGAACTTGGACCATCAGAGTTGTAGGTTAGCAGCTTAATTAAGTCCCCTCTGCAGGGCGTGGGATTTACACACCAATAGAGTATGGAGATACATTTTGATCCTACACACCTTCATTTGACTCAAGTGCCCCCAGTGTGATCCCGTTTCCAAAAGCTGTACTGCAGTATTCCATTGGCTTCGTAGATATGCTATTCCACCTACCTTTCTGTTGCAGGGTTTGCCTGAAGCTCTGACTTGCAGCCACCAGAGGCCGCTGCGGCACTTGCTAAACCAGCAGGAAACAAGTCTTGTTCAGCATTTAGAGACTGCAGACAGGCAGTAGAAGCAACAGTAGTAGGAAATGTTAAAAGTAAAAGGAGTTCTACCAAAGAGAGAGAGAGAGAGAGAGAAAGACTAACCAAAACAGCCTGAAGTTTTGGCTTTAAATTTAAAGTTTCCACCAACCGGCAAGGAGTGGTATAGCTCTATCCATGCATGATCACAATCTACGGTGAAAATTCTATATTCCTGGCATGAGAAATCAAAGTGGTAATGATTTAAGTGCAAATAAGCCAGGGGACGGGAAAACGGTGGCCCTTCAAGGTGTTGTAAGATTTAAATTCCCATCAACCCCAGCCATCATGGCCAACTGTCAGAGATCATGGGAGTTGTAGTTGAATATCTGAAATGCCACAGGTTCCTCTGCCAGATTATATGGTTGAAGGGAATATGTTGATCATTCCACACCTTTATTATTGAAATAAAAAATAATTTGGGAAAGTCAAGCAACTATTTGCAACACAAATGTCTTTACAGTCATTCAAGTTTTTGTATATTTTTCAACATTCCCATATATTGATGTAGTTACAAAGATTTCAGAAAAACGGTATAATTTGCCAAATTTAAATGATGTTATTGCATCAAAACTTTCCAGTATTGTTTTGCCAATTCTTGAATTCTCCATAGGTTGCATTTTCTTTCTTCCCTCTATCTTCTTTTGAACAGACTTGAGTAAACCAAAATATGGCTGCAATTTTGCACACTGCTTACCTCTTCATTAACACTTTTATGTCTAATAGACACACAAAGCTGCTTTTCATGATGCTGATAATTGAAATGGATATTTCAGCTATTGAGATATTTGGATATTAGTACTTAAATGAAAAGGCATTTTAGATCTAGTGAGAAAATCACACACTCTTTGGTCAGTGCCATTTCATCACTGTATTTGGTTATTGTATTTTTGTTAAATTTATTTTAATGAAAAAGTAGAAGAAATTATTCACTAGAACTGAAATTTAAAGGTTTAGATTTAAAACATGGTTAAAAATCCATTTCGAAAAGGGCTTAAAAATAGCATGCTCAGATGAATTGTACTTCCTTTGTCCCCAAAGCTGTATCATGACCAGTAATGTCGGGGGAACATAGCAGGTTTGACATGCACAAAAAGTGCTAACCCCTCTGAAATGAGGCACGTCGGTTGTAATTCCACACATAGCTTACCGCAGAAGATCAAGGACTGTAGCACTAGGAGCCACTGGTCTGTAAGCATCTTTAAAGAGTCCCTGACTCTTGCAGTTGAAATGTAATTTTTTGCTGGGACAAGATAGATCAATGGTGGCCGACCTTTGGGCAAGCATGCCATAAGTCAGATCGGTTGTATGAGATAGGGTGCCAGTGTGGTGTAGTGGCTAAGGTGATGGACTGGGAGTCAGGAGATCCGGGTTCTAGACCCCACTCGGCCATGGAAGCCCACTGGGTGACTTTGGGCCAGTCACAGACTCTCAGCCCAACCTACCTCACAGGGTGGTTGTTGTGAGGATAAAATGGAGAAGAGGAGGAGGAGGATTATGTACGCCACCTTGGGTTCCTTGGAGGAAAAAAGGTGGGATATAAATTAAATAAATCAATAAAATAGGGTGGCCCTTAAGTATATATATCCACAGTCTGCAGCCTCCAGACTCTACTGTGTTGTGGAGCAGACAATGCTGCATAGTGTTTGAAAAGGCAGACAGGAATACAGGACTGATGTCGTGCCATAGCCAAGCTTTTTAGCTTTCCTGCTATCCAGTTGTGCCACAAGACCCCACTGCCACTTGGTGCACCCATGTTGCAAATTCGTCACTCATATGGATATAGATGGCTGGATCTGCACAAACGGTCTACTAGAGTCCTAGTAGAAATGGAAGTCTTGGTGAGTTATTTAGTTTGAGACCTGATGAATTTTGCTCTATGGAATTCCAAGTTGAGAAGAGGAATTGGAAGGCTAAGGAAGAAGTGCATATTGTAGCCTTGCCCAACCTTGTGCCCTCAAGATGTTTTGGATTTCAACTCTCATCAGACTCTGCCAGCAGCCCAATGGTGGGGAATGCTGGGAGTTGTAATCCAAAACATCTGGAGGACACCAGGTTGGGGAAAGCTGTAATATTGTATCTGCTACAGCAGGTATGCAGAACCTGAAGGCCAGGGGCCAAAGCTAGTTCTGGGTTCCTCACATGGCCACATCCCCTATCCCTTGTATCCCAGTTTTTGTGCAGTTCTCCCCTAATTCTGAAATGCCTTTCTTAAGGCTTAGTTACTGGTAGAAAGAGCTTTACATGAACATTTGTTGACATGCTGGCCCCACCCACTTTGGCCTTTGGCCTCGCCCACCACTGGAATGCAGACCTGAAGAGCTGCTCCATAATAGAATTTGGTCCACATGCTGAAAGAGGTTCAACACCCATGTGCTAAAGAGAGAGGAGGTGATTTGAAACTGAAGCCAGGACACAATTCTGGGCCTGAAAACCTTCCATAATGGAATTACAACTGCCACCACTGATTACCACACAACCCATAATTTCACAAATCTGCAAAATTTTACATTTCTTGTGCCAGCTTCTCAGATGTCACTGATATGATCTAAACATTTCTGCAATTACCATTCCTGCCCCAGAGCTTCGGGAGCTGTCGTTTTCCTTTCTTTTTTTGTGGTCAGTGTCATGAATCTATTTCACCTAATCTCCAATGTTGTATTTTCATTTAGGGTTTATTCTTGGTTACTGTCAGGGTCTCCAGAACAAATAGTAGAGACTGGGGTTATAGGGACAGAGTTTGTAGATTTGACACACCCACATGGAATCATGATGCACCTAGAGTCTATTTGCAATGCTGATCTCATCACTGGAAAAACGTAATGTGTGAATTGATAATGTTTGCAGCAGGCCAGCAGTATTTATAACTTGCTGCCCTTCGGGCTCTTAAAACACCTTAGAACATACAAAATGCAACATACGCTCTAGACATACCATACATATATATTTAAATCCACATTAAAGACACTACCATAAATAAACTAAAAGGCCGCAAAAGTTAAACAATTATACTTTGTGGCGGAGTGGCTGGATGCACGTTTGAGGGAGCATCCATTTCATTACATTAGTGTGGTAGATACAATGGACCACAAGCTGTTAGCCCACACAAATTAATGTTAGCTTATGTGCTAGAACGCAAGTAGTTAATTTATATGTTGTGATCAATTGAACTAAATCAAGCCTTCTCTTCAAGGTGCACTTCAGTTGCAGGCATAAGGCATTTTCCTAGCCTGGAGACTACAGAATATAGGGAAAATGCAATGACTCCAGGTGGGGCATTCATTTCTTCTAAAATTGCTATGTAGAGTTATGGTTGCATAAGTGCACAAATTTAATGGTTATTGGGTACAAGACAACGTGACAAGCAGCAGGCCCTCTCCTACCTCTGGCCAATGCCAGAGCTTTTAACAAAAGAGGTTGCACTGTTCAAAGCCGAGGCACTGCAATTGGCGAAGCAGGGATGAGTGTGTTTTAGAGTTCCCACTGGCCTCCCTTTTCGAAGGGGCATAGCGTTCCCTGCCCCCTTTGCCATAGAAAGGCGGACTTTCATTTCCCATTCAATCAGTTGTGCCTAGAAGATATTTGCATTACAGTGGCCTGTGGACAATCCTGCAAAGGATAATGTGATTGGGACATAATTTGCTTCCTTGTGGAGAAATGCCTTGTCACGGAGCCTGGGTGGAAGGAGATACCTGAATTCTACTTACTCTCTTCTTGAGTTACTCTGAATGTAAACAAGGGATTCTCTGCTGCTTACATCCCCTCATTGTTACAGCCGGGCAAGCTATAAATATTTTGCTTATGTTAGGCTGGGCCAGCACCTATTTCTTCCTTTCTGGCCTTCCTGTCTCCATACCATTTCCTTCCCCCTCACAATCTCCGTCAGGCATATCTTTCCTCCATTAAGCCACACCTACAGTACTAAGTAAAAAGGGACAGAAATAGAGAGGCGATTGCCAGGTCTTTGGAAATCCGCACAGCTTTTCTGCACATCTCAATAGAAAAGATCCTGACCCATTTCCAACTGAACAGCAGGCCTGTCATCTAGGGACCTTTGCCACATTTCCTTAACACCCTTTCCACTAATTTGGGGGCCAGGTCTGTTTTAGAAAAATCGCTCTGCTTACCTTTGCCTTGTTAAACTTTCCCAGCACTCTGCCTCTTTTCAATAGGTGCTTCATCTCCTCATTTAACTTGGGCTGTAGCCTCCTTCACCTCATTCTGCACATGCCTTAACATCATAGGGTGCAATTAGATGAAAACCATTCTAGAGAGAGGTCCCTGTCCTCCTGTTTCCCATGAATAATGGGTGACTGTTCTCCTTATCCATGGGCTTTCAACAGGTGATACAACCACCCACTCTCCTCATTCCACTGGGAAGGCAATGGTCCCAACTAAAATGGCTGCCATGGTGCTTCTGTTTGTGCCTGTATAAGCTTTTCAACTCACTTATCTTATTGTCCCAGGCTCAGAAAGGTAAAAGAACAACCACAGGAACAGAGACAAGTGACTGTAACGGTGCTTAGCAGAGAATAAAGAATCAAGCTGTAGGAAACCAAAGATGGGATAAGAGTGTAGGAGACATTTTTGTGTAAAACGCAAGTCTTTTTTTAAAAGACAATTTTTCCTTTGCACTTCTTTCTAGACCAGGGGTAAGCAACCTGACACTTTCCAGATATTTTGGACTACAACTCCAGCATAGCCAATGATTTGGGATTATGGGAATTGTAGTCCAAACAATCCTGAGGGTGCTGATTGCCTACCCCTGATTTGGACTATTCAAGCCCTGAAGTTTTCAGGTGTGATACCTCTCTGAAGTCTCCCAATTCTGAGAAGGTCTGATGCAATTGCTTGGGTACAGCTGTGCATCTTATGTAACAACCTCACTGAGCTGGGCACAAATGGATAACCATGATCAAAATGGCTGAGATTGGGTAGGATGGAATCAAAGAAAGTAGGAGAGGCTAAAGATGCCAATCTTCAAAGTCCTTTAGTAAATATTTATCTCTGCCTCCCTTTTACTGTGTGTTTGTCTCCTACTTTTCCCCTTCTCTGTATTACTTAGGAAGACTTCATTATGTGAAACACCCCCTTTTTCACATTCCTCCCTCCCTGGGTGTGATTTGAAGCACTGGTCTATAGAATAGGAGCTTCTCTACATGAGTGATTTATTGCATGCTCATAATTAGCCACTCACGGAAGTGTGTGGGTCCTTTACATGACAGTGTCAATCTCCCATGCTTTCCCCAGGCAATCTCACTTAAAAAAACAATGAAGATAATGCAGTATTATCATGGGATTTCCCCAGCATGTAAAGCTAGCATAGTGCTAAAATTCTGCCACAAGATGGCGCCCATTGAATTTAATAGTATTGCTGGGAAGTCACATGGTTGCTGTCTGAAGGAGCACATCTGTCTAAAGACTCCAGAAGAAGAAGCCCTGGTAAGAATGCAGGGTTTTTTCCTTTAATGTAGAGACACCCAAGATCTGTCTGAAATCTGTAATTTACAGCTTGTTTTTCCAAGGTTGCTAACATCTAGCATTGATGCTAGAGCCATATTAAAAAGTAATAGTGAAGTATCTTCATGGCTTTCCTTTTTGTTTTTCCAAAAGCTCCTGTCCCCACCCACCAGCTTCATTTAAAAGATGCTCAAACATTTAAGAGCAAGAGTTCACAGTAAGTCTAGTCTTGTACATGTCTACTCAGAAGTTCAATGGGACTTCTGCCCAGGTAAGGGGGCATAGGATTAAAGCCTGAGACATGAGCCTGGAAGTCTTCAGCTCCAATGCTGTCTTTGCCATGACTTTTCCAGCTCAAAATCATCCTCTCCGAGCTGCATTCCACACACCCCCACTTGTGGGGGACAAAGACATGGAGCACGTAAGAATATAAGAGCCATGCTGGATCAGACCAAGGGTCCATCTAATCCTGCACCCTAGTCACACAGTAGCCAGTCAGCTGTCTTGCAGGGCTGCTGTAAGGAGTTCTCAAATAATGTATGCGCAGTGCTGTGAACATTCAAAGCACTATAAACAAATATAATTCACAATGGTTTGTTATTGTTTATCTGAAATTCTACTGCTTTTGAAATGAAAGTGTTGGGGTTTGAGAACTTGAACTAAAACGCACAGGGAAAAGATCTTATCGGAATGTGTATAGATCATAAAATGGCAGTGACTCGGGAATTTCTCTTATTCTTGGCCCCTTGACAAAAATGCTATTTGCTGATCAAATTGCTCTTCTACCTCACTCTATGGATAGTTGTCCACCACAACCTTGAAGAAGCAATTTAGAGGTGAAAGACGCTCTTTGTAGATCTCTCATTAAAATAATCTTGTTTCTGGTGCAGGAACTGCAGTCATAGCTCAAGTGTCAGACAGAGTGATGACACATCTTTAAACTCTTTAAAAATAGGAAGGGATTGTTAACACCTGCTCAGTTCTCCCTTCAGCCTTCTTCATTCCCAAGACATGCCTAGACCAGCCTCTGCCTCTGCATTTCAGAGGACCGGACTGTCTATTGGGCCGCATGAAGTCAATTGGAGAAACGTTTGGAACATGTAATCTCTCCTCTTTCTCCTCTCTTAACCTTGAGGGCTGTGAGTGATGGAATGTTACAGAGATGCTCATCTCTATGTAGAGCAGGGACAGGGAACATGTGGCCCTCCAGATGTTGCTGGACTGCAACTCCCATCATCCCTGACTATTGGCCATGCTAGTTAGAGCTGATGAGAGTTGCAGTCCAACAGCATCTGGAGGGCCATGTATTCCCTACCCCTGATGTAGAGCCCTAGCCATTTAGGACTTCCAAGGTCAAAGTATACATCTTGAATTATACTTCAAACACACCATAATGGGATTCGCTGCTTGAAGATCTGATGATGGCTGCTAGCTTAGATGGCATTAAAAGGGGATGACACAAATACCTGAGGATAGGTTGATCCCTGGCTAGTAGTCATGGCTACATCATGCCTCCAGCGTCAGAGGCAGGTTGTCTCTGAATACCAGTTGATTGGGGGTGGGGGATGGGATAAGGGACAGGAGATGGCTGTTGCCCTCATGTTCTGCTCATCGCCTTCTAAGATACATTTGGATGGTCTATGAGGGGAATCAGATGCTGGACTAGATGGACCTTTGCTCTAATCCAGCAAGTTTTTATGTTCTTATGCAGTAAGGAGCTAGTGCACTGGGCTAAATATACTCCCCATGAGCAACCTTAATGAAGAAGCAATTTCCAGATGGGTAGCCATGTAAGTCTATTGCAGCAAAACCAACAAAGTATCTTGTGGCACCTTCAAGATGAACAAATTCATTACAGCATAAGTTTCCATGATGCATGAAGAGGCAGCCTGCCCTAATCTATATGCTGCTGCTTTTAGAAATGTTTGTGTATACAAAACTTTCAATAAGTTGCTTGTTCATATGTGCAATTAATATTGGGCCTTTTCAGACAACACACTAAGCCATGGCTAGACTGCTAACCCTTTTGCAGCAAATGGTTAATAACTGTGTTTAAACCGTGGTTATGTAGCCACCATGTTTAGGAATGGTTCACATGACATGCTAAGTCATGGTTCACACAACACACTAAGCCATAATGTTTAGCTTAAAATACTTAACCACTGTGGCTTAGCATGTCATCTGAACAGGGTCACTGAGCACTGCATCACCTAAGTTGCAACTCCTAACACCACAAAATTGTGTTCACATGTAGATGCACGTAGTAATTCTTGTGATAAACTGTATGTGAGAGTCTCACAATCTCCTTCATGAAACTTGAATGTTTTCTTAGCTGCACTGAGATATTGCAGTGCAGCCCAACAAGAACTGGAGGGCTCTGCCTTCCCACATTCCTGGACCTCAACAACACAATCAACATCCAGTGAGCTTTGTAATGTAGACTAAACACAGTAAACAGCTTGCTATAAGTCTGGGGGAAATCTGTGAAAGGAGAGAAAACTGTTCTTTGTTGGATGAAGTTTCGCTGCACCCAAGAGCATCTTGAAGGAGTGGGGTAGGTGTGAGGGCAGAAAAATCAATCTCTTCTCAAGAGATAGACTCAAAAGTGTTTGCATGCTAGTCAATGTCTGCAGCGGGTGGGGAGATAACTGATTAAGATTTCTTCCCCATCATAAATCAGGAAAACACACCTTTGCCTAATTTTATTGCTGTAGCAAACTTGTAATGTAGGTTAGGCTGAAACAGCAATGCCCATGGCCACATAGTGTTCTAATGGCTAGTGTAGCACAGAAGGGACTTAAAGAGTTAGCAGTGAATCAAGAAATGCCTGATTCAAATGTCATCTTTGCCACAAACTCATCAGATACCTTTAGGCAAGCCAATAGGCAGAAGCCATCATCCATTTGTAATATGGGGCTAACAATACTGACCTACTTTACAGGCTTGTTGTTACTGAAATAATGTGGGTGAAGAGAATAGAACCCTTGGAAGCACTACATCAGGAGTAGGTAACTGGTGGCCAGATGGTTGGCTACAATGTCCATTAGCCCTAGCTAGAATAGCCAAATAGTGAAGGATGATGGGAGTTATAGATCAAAATATCTGGAGGACCAGAGTTGCCCAGCTTTGTACTACATAGATACAAAATATTAAAATTGGGGGCTTGGATCTCCTACCAACCCAGCACTATCCATAACATCATACTTGTTCTTTGATATGAGAAGGTAAAGAGAAGATGGGTTACCTATTGATTTTTGCACCACCTGAAGTAAACCTCCAGCTTTGCTAATATAAAAACTGCTCTGATTCTCTTTACTTCTGTTCCCTGTGATTTTTGCTTAAGCTGGAAGGCTGATCTCAGTAAGTGAAAGGTTTTATATTTTTTTCAATAATGGAGAATCGAATCTGCCATTGTGTGTGTCTTTGTCCCAGCATCCCCAGGTGTAAGCTCTCCTAGCATCTAGCAGAGCCTAAACCAGTGAAATCTGCCGCCACTGCCGACACTCCATTTTAAGACTGCGACAAAGGCAGGATCTACACAATTGCTTTAAAACAGTTTATAACAGTAGTGACAACTGTTGGGGCCGAGGACACACTCCATAGACAATTTTCAAACTGTTTTCAAAGTGTCATATCCTGCTTGGTTTAGATCTGGCCCAAGGCAAACTGTATGGCTTCAACACCATGCCGGCATTCCCCCCTCTCTCAACACCCGCCACCCCAGCTTTGTTTAACATTAAACCTGACTAAAGCCTTAGCTAGACCTAAGGATTATCCTGGGATCATCCTGGGGTCATCCCTGTTCATGTAAATGACACACAGGGGATCCCAGGAGCAGGCTAATGCAGGGGATCCCGGGACGATCCTGGGATAAACCTTAGGTCTAGCCAAGGCCAAAGAGTTTTGGAGAACTCTAATGCTTGCTCGCTATTTTGCATCATATTGATTGTCCCTAAGAAAGACACTGCCTGACTGTGGCTGCAAGCAAAAGGATCCGGAGCACATTTTCTCCAAAGCAAGAGTGGTACTTGATCATTTGCTCATCATCAAAGGCTGGCCTGGTATATCAGTATTGCAGGCCTGATTTTTGGCTCAGCAACAGGTTTCTGAATCTTGTGTAATTTGGGGCAAATAACTTCTTGTCTAAGACAGATGCAGCTCGTTTTAGTTCCCCCAGCTGTAGAGCTGGACAGATGTTATTTGTCCTTCCTCCCATAGGGAGGACATGTTATACCACACAGTGTGCATGCCAAGTGCAGTATAGTGGTTACCACACTTGGGGTGCAATCCTATGCATGTTTAGACAGAAGAAAGTCCTACATCTTCCAGCCTGCCCCAGCCAGGATTGTGCCCTAGGTAACTTTGGGCCTTTCATGTTCAGCTGCCTCATAAGGTTGTTGCTGAAGAAGAAAGCAAAATACATTCAAGGTAGTGGAGCCAATCTACGTGTGTTAAATTAGATCAGAGTCAGCCTCTGTCCTCGTTTGCTACTGTCTTAACCGATGGAGAAGTCCAACATTTCAGGGAGGAAGGCTCAGGCCTGAATGGCTTAGTGGCTGTTCTGTTATACTGATGCTATCACAGCACGCAAGACCCTGTGTTATAAACACAGGATGGATGATGACTGAAGCAGTTATCAGTACTTATCAGGCAGACCAGAACAGCGCAAAGAAGAGATAGCTAAACTGAGTGGTCAGATCAAACACCAAAGCCATACATGGCTAGCAGGACTGCTATTATGGTCTGTGCAGAAGCCAGCTTCTAGTCCAATAAGCCAGGAATTCTTGGGAAAGCAGATAAAAACCCATCAACATGCCATGCTAGCAGTACTACTACTCTAGGTACTTCAAAGAAGCTGATAGTATCTTTTGTTGATGGAGAGCAAGTGGTGTGTGTGTGGGGGGGTGTCTGCCTGTCAGAAGATAGGTGTAACATGAAAAGTCTCTCTAGGCCCACTATATTCAACTGATTTATGTCCCAGTTAGGGTGCATAAGATTGCAGGCTCGTACGCAAAACAAGTTGGGATTTCCCTTGTTGATTCTTCTTCTTACTGCTTCTATATGGACTATTAACCCACCAGAATATTTTTTAGAAACACCTATGTGCCTTTTTGCCAGGTTTGGCCAGGAGTGCATAGCACCTATGAGTGCATGGAGGGGGCAACTTGCCCCAGGGCTCCACAAGACTGAGAGTCCTCAGCATATTGGTTCATATTACTAAGGTTAGTGGACAGACAAGGTTGCACGGGTTGCATTTGGTTCTTGACGAGCCAAATTGGCATGAGCAAGACCATGTGCGTGAACCAGACGAAACCATTTTACTTTTGCAGCATTAGCCTTAATGAGTAGTTATACCAATCATGATGTTCCTATACTTGGTGACTCTTAATGAGTGTAGTCTTGCAAAGGCAGGCTACCCGTCAGGGGCTGGCCAGGTATCTCTTGAATTTGGGAAGCAATATCTACTATGTGGCAGTGAGGACAGCATTTATATATATATTTTCAGAGAAACATCCTGTCCTTGTTGCAGCTGTAGGTAGATTTGAGAGAAGATATCTCAGAGGTGTACAAATTGTGCATTTTGCGGAGCAAGTGGACAGGGAGACACTTTTCCCCCTCTCATAATACTAGAACCCGGGGGTCATCCCATAAAACTGAATGGTAGGAGATTAAAGTGACAGCACATAGTTAAACCATGGAATTTGCTACCACACGATGTGGCGATGGCCACCATTTTGGACAGCTTTAAAAAGGGAGTTGATAAATTTATGGAGGATAAGGCTAGCAGTGGCTGCTAGCCATTGTAACAATGTACTACCTCTAGTATTGAAGGTGCTATGCCTAGTTGCTGGGGATCATGAATGGAGGCTACTATTGTGCTCATGTCCTGCATGTAGATTTCCCACAAGCTTCTGCCTGGCCAGTGTGAAACTGAATACTGGACTACATAAGCCTTTGGTCCAATCCATCTGTCCTGTAGACAGCTATTTGACCCTCTCACCCACCATTGAAAAGTTGACAATTTACATATTAGTCTGGCTGTAGCTTTAGCCTGGGTTTATGATGTATTTTTCTATCCTCACCACCAGGGCTGGCTTCAAGGGTAGGCATGGTTGGGCCCCTCTGCTGAGGGCTCACACCCCAGCAGGGGCCCACTGACATGAGCCTCTTGAAATTCCTCCTCCTCTTCACCCCTGCAACTTGTTTGTTTTCCTGTTCTTTGTTCTTGCCCAGACAACAGTAGTGATGAGAAAGAGGAGCAGGAGACACCACTGCCTACTTGCTCACGCTGGCTCTCCGCCTGCCAGGCAAGCAAGCGAAAGCAATGATGAGAACAAAGATGAGGAGCAAGAGCAGCTGGTGGCAATAGCAGTGAGAGCATAGGCTGACTGAATGAGGGGCCTCATTGAGGGTGTCTTGCCCAAGGGCCCTCAAAAACCTGCTGCCGGCCTATTGATCATTATCTAATATAGAATCATAGAATAGCAGAGTTGGAAGGGGCCTACAAGGCCATCGAGTCCAACCCCCTGCTCAATGCAGGAATCCACCCTAAAGCATCCCTGACAGATGCTTGTCCAGCTGCCTCTTGAAGGCCTCTAGTGTGGGAGAGCCCACAACCTCCCTAGGTAACTGATTCCATTGTCGTACTGCTCTAACAGTCAGGAAGTTTTTCCTGATGTCCAGCCGGAATCTGGATTCCTGTAACTTGAGCCCATTATTCCGCGTCCTGCACTCTGGGAGGATCGAGAAGAGATCCTGGCCCTCCTCTGTGTGACAACCTTTTAAGTATTTGAAGAGTGCTCTCAAGTCTCCCCTCAATCTTCTCTTCTCCAGGCTAAACATGCCCAGTTCTTTCAGTCTCTCTTCATAGATGATAACCATCTGTCATATGATAACTATCTGTTCACGATCTGTTCTTGCAACCATTGCTGATGAGGTTTTTGGCTTCACATATATGCACACATGGTAAAAAGAGCTCTGTTAAAATGTTGCACTGCAAAACCTCCAGGGTTATGTCTCTGCAGCGTTCTGTGGCTAACCAGAAGAAGGCCCGGAACATTCACAGTGATGGCTCTCTGCAGTTTCTGTCAAAGAGAATGGACCTCAAATACCCCGAGGTGTGAGGGTGTGGAAGAAATCAGACTGTGAGCCCAACCTGTCTCTCTACAGGTACAGCAGGACAGCCAAATGGGCTGTGGGCTTGACCTTTAGAAAGGTCAGGACAGATAGTGATACTAACTGTACTCCAAACTGTTGAAACGCCATGACTTTGCTAAAGTAGAAGATGTTTGCTAGCTTATGCCTTGTACCCCACCTTGCCAAAGCCGTATGTATAACATAGATAAGAAGGTGTATAAAGTGTTTCACCCTATTTGAATGCATAAACAACATGTTGCATCAGCTTATATTTGACTGGATAATAATGATTGGTGCTTTTTTGGATCCAAGTAATGATTGGTGCCTTTTGTTGTATTCAAGTGATTGGTGCTTTTTGGAACCACCACAATAAATATACGAAGTGCCTATAAATGCATGTACCGCTGTACCAAATGGCAGTCTCACTTTCGGCTCATCCTATGGTGCAGACTCCTTGCAACTGCTCACAATAAACTTTCACTACAGAGAAGGAGACACTGTCTTGAGATTCTTTGTCTTGAGATTCTTTGACCCCCACCCAAAGATCCTAAAAAGGGGGAGTTCTGGTTAGCGTTCCAGTTCCTCCACAAGGGTGCTCCCTACCTCCCAAGGTACTCATTTGCTAAGGACATTGGGTGGGGGAAAGACTGTCAAATGGCACATTGAGATGGGTTAATATATACAATGGCCACTCTCTCTCAGTGGAGGAATACACAAAATGGCTGCTCTTTTGGGGGCCCTTGGGTCAGGAAGGTGAGGAGGTGCCTTGGGGGGCATTTGCACAACGGTCAAGAGAGGGGGAGGAGGTCAAGGATGAAAGGAAAGGGGGCAAGGAGCCTTGGGCCTCTAGGCGCCAGGAGGGGGCTCTCCCAAAACTTTTGTACTTACATTAATTTCTGTGTACGGTTGCTAGGTTGTTGTTGTTTTTAAATGGATACATGGGTCATCTCCCCACCCCTAAGGATTAGGACACTGTCATTTAAAGAGGGCTGTAGTCCTACAAATATCTTTTTCTAAAGTTGCAGTGCTAAATTAGAAAGTGAGCGAGCAGACTCTAGAGTAAGTCATTTCTTTTCTGTCTCAGTGAATATAGAGTTTTATTGGTGGGTATCCAGCTGAAAGTTTTTACATTTAGTTTCAAACTGCATTATGCGTTTCTCAGTTATCATTCCTGTTTTTTGTTTGCTGGGGGTGTACATGCAACAAACACATTTGCTGTATGGAGTGTCTAGGGTTGAACTGGTGTAAGGGAACTTTAGAAGGCAGTGATTGCTGCTCAAATCAGCTAGAACCAATTCTGGCCTATTACGTAAGTTTTGTTTGTTTGTTTATGATCTGGATTGCAGGATTCCCATTCTAATTCTTCTTTGTATCAATGTTTTGTTTTGTTTTTAAATGGTTTTGCTATGAAGAAACAATGCCGTTATTGGTTTATGAGGTACAGAACAGGCAAATGAGAAGGTGGAGAGTTCCTAAATCTTTTATGTCCACGGTCCCCTTGAAATGTTTGGGGACCCTCTCCTATGTGAAGCTTCAAAACTCAAGAGCCAAAGCATTCTGCATTGGGGCTTTCCTGAGTCCCCCTTTGTCTCAGAGAGAGTTGTACGGAGTACAGGCAGCATCTTCAGTTTCCCTCCATTAGTCTGTTTTCTTTCCGATCCTCCCTCTGCAGTCCCCCCACAACACTTTGGGAATCCTGTCTTACGTTCTGAGCAGAACATATTTAAAATTCAGATTGGTCTTGCATTGCATCACATTTTTTACACACACACACACACACCTAATCTGTTTGCATGAATAAACATTG
Source organism: Elgaria multicarinata webbii (assembly GCF_023053635.1). Taxonomy (NCBI): domain Eukaryota; kingdom Metazoa; phylum Chordata; class Lepidosauria; order Squamata; family Anguidae; genus Elgaria; species Elgaria multicarinata. The sequence goes on along the minus strand of NC_086172.1, from coordinate 79,229,304 downwards.
CTCAAAATGAACACATTATTATTGTGCTACAGCAGGGTGTTTTAGCAGAACCTGGCTGATGCTTTTTCGCTTTGAGAAACCTTTTGCCCAGGTCGCAGTGCTCCTGCAACTGAAAGAGGCTTCTGATGAAACTGACAGACACACTAGACAAGACTGATCAGGTTAGCAAGGCATCTGTGGACTGTGGCAATGTGATTATTCTCTCCCCACCCCACCTCCCCAAATATCTCTGGTTGGTCTTAAGCTGCATTCCTTTTCTTTCTCTGGAGAGCTTAGGGTGAGCGTATACGTATAGGGTGTTTGTAAGTGGGTGGATCCAAATGGCAGATGGAGCTGCCCAGCACCGCAGGGGTCAAGTCATCCAATTCACATAAGGATGTTGAGTGAAAGCAAGGGGGAGGGGTGGGAAAGGGGGCTGGGACTTACAGATTTTAAGACGACTCAAAAGGAAGGAACTGCTACATCTGAGTGTGGGTTTGTGTGTATGAGGCACACACAGCATGAGAGAGAGAGAGAGAGAGATGACACATAGACTGAGCATGGCACTGGTCAGATCTGCCTAAAGCTTTGAAGGTTTGAATAAGCAAGAGGGGAGTCACAAATGAGTTGAGAGGCTGGGAGAATTTTCTTTCCTGCAGCAAGGGAGGAACTCTGGCAAGGTGGATCCACATCAGTGAAGGATTATACAGGACCACAGGAGAATCTCTTTTGGCCTAAGACACATTCTCATCCTCCAGTTCTTCCTCTAGCAGCTATGGAGTTCAGCAACAATACTGCCAATGGCTCTGCCATCGAGGATTGTGACTACCCCGAATGGAACTCCACCAAGGTCCTCATTCCCTCCATCTACTTGCTCGTTTTCTTCCTGGGCACCACTGGCAATGGGCTGGTGCTGTGGACCATTTTCCGGGGAGGCCAGGAGAAACGACGATCAGCGGATACATTTATTGCTAATCTGGCAGTGGCTGACCTGACCTTCGTGGTCACCTTGCCACTGTGGGCTACTTATGTCATCCTGGACTACCACTGGTCCTTTGGCTCTTTTGCCTGCAAACTCAGCAGCTACCTGGTCTTCGTCAACATGTATGCCAGTGTCTTCTGCCTCACGGGGCTCAGCTTTGACCGCTACTTGGCCATTGTCCGTCCCATAGCCAATGCCAAACTGAGGTCAAAAGCTAGTGGACTTTTAGTGACCATTGCTCTTTGGGCCTTGGCAGCCCTTCTGGCCTTGCCAGCCATGATCTTCCGGAGGACTGAAAAACTCAGTGAGTCTGACAGAGTGACCTGTTACATGGATTACTCGAGTGTGGCAACCAATGAGACAGAGGTGGCTTGGGAAGCCGGGTTAGGCTTGTCCTCCACCCTTATGGGCTTTGTGGCCCCTTTTGCCATCATGCTGACCTGCTACTTCTACATTGCCCGTACCATTGCCGGCCACTTCCGAAAGGAGCGCAGTGAAGGACTGAGGAAGCGGAAGCGCCTGCTGACCATTATCATTGTCCTGGTGGCCACCTTTGCCGCATGTTGGCTGCCTTTCCACCTGGTGAAAACCATCTATATGCTGATGGACTGGGAGGTGATGCCCTTGTCATGCAGCTTCCATGTCTTCCTTAGCAATCTTCATCCCTACTGCAGCTGCTTGGCTTACATCAACAGCTGCCTCAATCCTTTCCTCTATGCTTTCTTTGACCCCCGCTTCCGACAGGCCTGTGCGGCCGTCCTCTGCTGCTCCACCACAGGAGCTGGTGGAGACAAATCGGCGAGCTATTCCTCTGGCCATAGCCAGAACCACCTGGGGAAAGGAGTGGAGCCACAGCAAGAGAAACAGTGTCCCGACAGCCAGGAGACCCTGCTTCATGGGTAAACGTGGGAGATCATCAGGCAACTATGAAGGACTTTGGATATAATGAGCCCCTCTTCTTTTGCTTGTTTTGTATTTCATCCTATCTTCCAATTTTTTCTATGGCCTTCTGTTTCTAATGCTATTTTCTTCCATTAAAACACACCCACCCACCCACCCTATATGACATTCTGGCTTTCTTCTTTTCTTTCGTCTCCACATTGCTGGATTGTCCATTGTAACTTGTCACTTAACCTCTTTTAATAAGGGATTTCTTGTGTTGATAAGTTAAGCTAAGTTCCCTAAGAACAATTAGAGCCATGCCCTTTGCTTTGTAGCTAAAAATGCAGTGTGGTCCACATTGGCTACAGCACTGAAGCATAGCTGCAATAGTAGTTTGCTGTGTCTGTTACTGGTGAGTATTTGTTAACATGGTTTCCCCATGCCTTTATTCCCCATCTGCTTCTTTCAGGCACAGGGATAGTGTGCAAATATATGTACCTTAGCCAGTGGAGGGCTGGTGGCTCTGATGTAAGTGGGGTGGTGAATCCACTCTGGGTTTCAGTCAGAACTCTAAAGGAGCTATACGAAGCACGTTGGGTAGCTCCTTTAGAATTCTGATTGGCTCTGACTTAAACCAGGGTGGATTCACCACCCCACTTACATCAGAGCCACCAGTTCCCACTGGCCTTAATATGATGTAATATTCCAATAATACAGTAGCAACTGTATGCGGTGATCAGTTGTCCTAAGAGGGAAAAAGTACTGCATTTCATTCTGGAACAAGGCTGTACTCCTATACTAACTTACCTGGAAAAAAGTTTCATTGGACTTAAATGGACTCACTTCCGAGTAGGCAGGCATAGCATTGCATTGATAGTTTGCTCCGCTGAGCTTCAGCAGAGTTGCTACGCCTTCTAACCAAATCCCGAAGTGTTTAGCAAGGCTCTGTGCACACAGTTCCATAAAATCAGTGGGGTTTATTTCCATGGGAAATGTGGACAGGATCATGCTGCATGTGGAGTCTGACAGGAGTCATTGATATTTGACGTCTTCTCTGCGACGGGCTGTGGTGTTTCAGGCCAACTCCAGGTCATAAGTCAGGACTCCTATCTCAGAAACTTTCCCACCGACACACCTGCCTTCATTCTTCCAGCCACCAGACACCTAGAGACACTATCATTCTTAGCAGCTCCCAGTTGCTCTGTACTTTCCATGGGAAGAAATTATATCACCACTCCAGAGATATCCACCACCATGGACAGAAGACTCTGGGCCTGCTATGAAATGCGCCTCATGAGACACATTGAGAAAAGATATGAAATTGTGCTTCCCTTTCTTGTTCTCCACATTTTTTTTTGTCCCTTAAAGCCCCTCCTACTGGTTTCCTGTCAAAAAAAGTACTCTGAGCTGTATTGTTTTTCTACATGGGTGGTTTAGCAGTAGTGTCTTCTTGATTTTCCAGTGTTTTATGGTATAATCCCCCATGGTTTACTTCTCTTCCCCACTAATTGCTGGGAGCTGGTTTCTCCCAGCACATGGGGGAATGTGTCCAGAATGTGTCCAGAAGCGGTAAAACACCACTCTATTTGTAATAAAGGCTCCCTTGCACCAGTTTAATGTATTAAGCTATCCAGCAAAAATGCTCTTCCCTCTTCCCTCTGATACTTTGGGATCTATCTATTGGGAAATAGTTTGTATGGAAATGTCTCTTTTTCTTTTTTTTCTTTTACATATTTTATATCCTAATGATTTTTTTAAAATTAAATTTTCATATTATTGAAATGTTTTTTTTTATTTAAAACTTCTGCTGAAGTTTAAAAATGTTGGCAAATGCTACAAATGGGAAAACATTTTAACGATTAAATATTCTTTATTCAAGCAGAATAACAAGTGGGAAATGCAAACATGTCCATATTTATCCTAGTGAAACAAAAGTATTCAATATTGTTTACCTAAGTAATCTAACTGCATTTCCCATCTAGTAATATCCCAGATTCTGGGATTCCCCCTGAATCCTAATGTACATTGTGGAATCATAGACTATTGTGAAATCCATATGATTGCTGTCCTTATCTCTGAATGTGTATCTCTCTGTGTGTGTATCAGTCTCCTTTACACAAATCAAATCAAAACAAAACACTGTGGAGCAAGTAGTAAAAAATGCCCTGCAGCTACTTTTTGTGCTTGAGGGGATATGCTGAGGACTGTGGCCACTTAGGCATTTAACAGAATCAAGTGGTAAAGTCGTTTCTGGATTCTACCATTTCAGGGTGCAACTAGGAGGTTTAATGTTTGAAAAAGACTTCCCCCATGAAAAAGCCTCCCTGAATATAGAAAAGTAGAATTTCAGGGAGTAGACTAGGTTGAATCTTTCCTCCTGCCCTGCTAGTTTTCTAGTCAAGGAATATGTTTTAAATGAGTAGATTAAAACATGAACTTTGAGCTGCAGCCTGAATTGGAATGGTCCAAGAAAAGCTTTACCACTTGATTTTGCTGAATATATAAAATGTCTCTTGGTGTGTAACCTTGATCCTCTGCTTTTGTTGAGCAATTGTAAATGTGCTCAACTTAGGACAAAAGAGCACTTTATAAAGTCAAATGTATCCTGTGGGTTTTACTTCCAACTTTCCCAGTGTCACACCCTTCATTACACTGAGATAAGGAAAAGCCTTCTCCATCTTTAAACTAAGAGCTTTATCACATCAGCGTTATACTGTACAATCACTGCGAATTGCATGCAGAGGACTCAGAAGTTTTCCACCTCATAATCTGCTTTGATTGTGAAGTACTCCCATGCATCCTGCCTTAATTGTGCAATAAAGCAAAAAGATTCGCTGTATTCAGCCCCTGCTTTTTGAGCGTATCTTCGGAGCCGCCGCCAGGCCACAGGAGGAGAATTTTAAAGAAATGCTTACATCTGCGTAAGCTTTAAAGATAAAGACACCAAAATTGGCACATGAATAGATATTAAGGAGAGCTTTAACCTTACCAAATTTGAATTGAATTGGGTCATCTGTTGATTTTTTAATGATTTTTTACATTTCCCCCCTTAAACTCACTTCCTGGTATGCAAAGGATCGCTGTTGCCCAGTAGCAACAACAACAACAGCGAAAGCTAAGCGCTACAGGGATAATTCGAGGGAAGCAGGTACATGTGATAAAGCTCAAAGACCATGCAGTTTCCTTAATATGTGTCTGACTTCAGTGAAACAAATACTGATTCAGTTCTTTAGACCTTCTATCTCAGAGGTGTCAATATGGTCTGGATGGGACTCTCCAAGTTTTCCAGAGTATTTTCCAGCCCTGGAGATGCTGGGGAACAATGCCTCTCCCAACGACATCTCCTAACAACACCAACAACTTCTTGCATGCAAAACATGTGCCCTCCCTTCCTCCTTAAACAGCTTCTCCCAACCCTAGGTCTCCAAATGTTGTTGGATTACAATGTCCATCAACCCTGACTAATGTCTATGCTGGCTGAGGATGATGGAACTTGGAATTCAACACAATCTGTGCTGCATCCAAAAATGGGGGAGATGGAGTATTTTGACTAGGGAAGAGATAGAAGCACAACTTACTTGTACCTCAGACCTTTCATTATAAATGCTGTAGATTGAATGTTTTGCTTTCCCCCAACAAGGTAGGAGAAAAGCCAGTGTGTGAGAGTGGTGTAGGGCACTGAGCCTCCGTTGGCACACTGTCTCGAACACAAAGTCTGAACCAGTCCCAGAAGGCTCAGCCGGTTGGTGACAGGAATGTCAGGATCGCATTCAGAGTGAAACAGTGACAGCCATTTTGATGTGCTAGATTGTAATTGTATATAATGAATAAACGAGGCTTGATTAATCATGCTCAGTTGGATGAACTCTCAATAGCGACCCCTGGGAAACGTTGAATGCAACACTGAAAAAGCTGGGATATAAATGTGCATCTGAGTAGGGAGACAAAGCAAAAGGAGGTACAGATATAAATGTATGCTGGAGGGAGATGCAAATTGAGTGGGAGGGAGAGGGCTGCAGAGGAATAAACATATAGACACCCGGAGTTAATCTAGAGAGGTAGTTCCCTTTGGGGTTTCCAGGAGATTCCTGGGCCAAAGAAGAATCTCAATCTCTCTCTCTCTCTCTCTCTCTCTCTCTCTCTCTCTCTCTCTCTCTCTCTCTCTCTCTCTCTCTCTCTCTCTCTCCCCCCCCCCCCCTCTCTCCCCAATGGTGTGTGTTTGATAAGTTTTTCAAAGTTTTTCACAGTCTTTGCAGTGATGGGATTGTGCCCACTGGTGTCTGTGAGTGACTCTTCTGGTATCTGACTTTTTTGGGGTGGGTGGGTGAGGAGGCATGAATACTTGGCTTTGTACATGAGTTTTGAAAAACTGTATACATTTGGGAGGGGAGTTCTCCCTATTTCTTAGACCTTTGCCCAAATGCACAGAATATTTGAAATATTCTGGGAGTGAGAAAAGTGCTAATTAACGTGCACATTTGTTCTCTCTCTCTCTCTCTCCCCCTCCCTCCCTCTCTCCTATCTCTCTCGTGGTGCTTCCTGGGCTGAAGAAATATATATATTGAATGAGATTTCTCAAAAATGCTTTGTAGGGCATGCCAGTAGATCCCATGACAAAGCATCTGACTCATTTGATGAGTTCACTACCACATGAAGGTGTTTGAATGATTGATAGAGGGAAGCATCATGTGCACTGATGCTGCTAAATTCTCCTTGTTTTGTGAAGCAGGTCTTCACAAGCTGCTCTTGTTTGCATACAATGAATACTATATCTGACATCCTGCATGCCCTCGGGGCTTCATCCTGGTGGCAGCAGATCCCTCATCTGTTGGCATGTTCGATAGAAAGAAGGTTAGAATCAATGAGGAATGTGCAGGGTGGATAATATATTCTCTGCAGAGAATATTCTACCCTTTTCCAGGGATGCTCTCCATGCTACTAACAGTGTGGTAGCGGCGGCAGCACTAAAGTGATACCAGGAAAGCAGCCATCTGAACAGCATCCCCCACCGTCCCAGTCCAATGTGGCGCTTCCATTCCTACTTGGCAATTGTGACTTCACACAGGCGTCCTCGTGATGGCAGGATGAAGTGATGATGACTCACATGTGCGAAGCAGCTACCTCAGGTCAACCGCCAAAGACAGCGCTTTCCAATTTACTGAAGAGAAGCAACTTTCCCCAATGGAAGCAGTTGACTTGGCACATTCCACGGCTACACATGCATGTGTGTGAAGCGGCACTCAAAAGCCCTCCATCAGTTTGTACTTGCTGAACTGGTGTACATTGCCATACTGCCTCTTATACTGGAGGTAGCATATAGCCATCAGGACTAGTAGTCACTGATAGCCTTCTCCTCTATTAATTTGTACAATCCCCTTTTAAAGCCATCCAAATTGGTGCCTGTCATGATGTCTTGTGGTAGCAAATTCCATAACTATGTGCCGTGTGAAGAAATGAAGATTCTGATAGATCAGGGAAGGGGCAGGACATGGCATTGCATTGCACATGCCATGTTCACCCTGGAATATAGAATCATAGAATAGTAGAGTTGGAAGGGGCCTAAAAGGCCATCGAGTCTTTTATATAAATGCAGGATGCTGGATGCTGCTAGTCGTGGTGGTAGGAGCTATATAATCCTGGTCAGCCCTCTTAGTTTTGTCTGAGGCCTATCTTTCCACCCTCAGTTTCCAATGCAGGCATTGCACTTGGGTTTAGCAGGCCTGCCCCCCTACTTTGCAATTATTATTTTTTGTCTACTCAACACTGTACATCTGGGGGTAAGTTGCAATTAGTGCCAAGGGAGTTGGGTTAGACAATTAACTAAGTTGGTCACAATGGCAGGGTTGTGTGGTCAAAATGAAATCAAAGCAAAGCACCAGAAGGTACCTTTAAAGTGACTCACTATTCAGGGCTGTGAGACTCAGGCATAAGGAAAGGACCTCCCCAACTAAGAGCTATGTAACCTGGTGCTGGGGAGCTACTCAGGAAGGCTTCCCTCTGCACCTGAACAGGTGTAACCAAGAGGAAGATGGTAGGAAACCAACCACTGCAAGGCCCAGGGCTGGGATAGGCTTGCTGGGCAGATTCTGCATTTAAATTACGGTGACCATATGAAAAAGAGGACAGGGCTCCTGTATCTTTAACAGTTGCATTGAAAAGGGAATTTCACCAGGTGTAATTTGTATATATGGAGAACCTGGTGAAATTCCCTCTTCATCACAACAGTTAAAGCTGCAGGTGCCCTGCCCTCTTTTAAATCTGGTCACAGTATAGCTCCTGCAGCTTTAACTGTTGTGATGAAGAGGAAATTTCACCAGGTGCAACATGCATATAAATGACACCTGCTGACATTCCCTTTTCTATGTAGCTGTTAAAGGTACAGGAGCCCTGTCCTCCTTTTCATATGGTCACCCTATTTAAATGCTTCTGTAGTTAAGCATATTCCTGCACAGGGTTAGGTTTTTGAAGATCTTCTTTGTATGCTTATCATTAATAAAGTTGTGGTCCCTATCCACATGTTTTTCTCCTCTCTTCATTTCCCAGGTGTGGTCTTACTAATCCCTCCTCTGAAATCTCTCAACTTTGCCTGTGCCGAAAATAAAGAGGGGCAAATGGTGTGAAAATCCTTAGGTGCTGGATCTGTGTTACATTTGTTAGTGTGACCCTGTCAATCCAACTACAGTGGGGATAAAGCTGCTATTTCCTTGAAGCGGAACTGGCAAAAGAAACCCATTTTATCTCCTTTGCAAGTTCATTGCATTCAGAACAAGGACGTCCCTGGAAGCACTGCAAAGCAGCCCCTCTAACCCCAGAACTTCCTCTCCCAGACCCTTTAGAACAGACTTCCCCAACCTGGGGCCCTCCAGATATGTTGGGTGGCAGCTCTCACCATCCGTGGCCATTGGCCATACTGGCTGGGAATGTTGGGACTTGCCTTTGAAACATACCTGGAGGGGACCAGGTTGGTGAAGGCTGCTCTAGAGGCATTTCTGTTTCTGCCTCTTCCTAGCAAAGATCCCATGAGAAGCCAAATCCTTAACGCATTACAAGACAACCATTACCCCAAGCACTATGGACCAATAAAGCATCCAAACACTGGCCATGGATTTGGTGACTTTCACTTGACTGCATCTTATTTGATTATATGTACATCCAAATATAGTTATTTATTTGATTTGATTTCATTTCATTTGTACCCCACCTTTCAAGCACTCAAGGCAGCTTATAATCATAGATAAATAAAGTCTTGATTTAAACAATAATAAAACGAATTAAAGGCACAATTAAAAACACCTCCTTCCCAAAACCCCAGAATAAAAGTAGCACCCAACCCAACAGAATTGCTTACATGCCTGAATGGGACCAGGTTGGGAAAGGCTGGATTGTATGACCAAATTGATTTGCCAAACCATCAAGGTAGCCTACCAATGGAGGACCTTTGAAAACAAAGTTGGATCTTTCTTTTCATCCACACTTTGAAATTTTGTTCTCCTGAAAGAGGATTCTGGAATAAAACATGGATGGCTACCTGTATCAAATCCAAAAATGTTTTCCATGCCCCCCCCCCCCCAGGTTTCACATATATGATAAATGAGTAACGGCAGAAGGAAATGGTCATGCTTAGTTTTAAGATGTTGTCCCACCCTGCTAGAGGGGAGGGGAAATGGAGACTAGGCTAGAGAGGCCTAGGAGGGGATTTAGGGGCCAATATTATCCAAGTCCCAGGAAGGGTAAACATTGCAATGGGTACTGGGGTGCCACATCGATTGGCGTGAAGCAAACCTGGAGCCCTCCTTGTTAAAGCAGAAGGGAAAGGGAGCAAGAGTGCCCCAGGAGGAATGAGGGTGGCACCATGCCTGCAGGGCATACTCTGTGGCTGCCATAGGACAGACTGGATCTCTCGGCTGCATTCTGAAATCTGAATGAGCACAGTTTGCAGCAACGGATTTCTTAAACATACCAGGACTGCTGACGATTTTGAGTTGTGGATTCGTGACTTTAAAAAAAAGCTGATTGGGGGAGGTTGACTTTGCTCCATGTTGCTCTGAAATTGGATCTGTTTACTTTGCCATTGTTCTGTTTAGTTTTCACATCATGTGTTGCAAAATGTCAGTTTCTTCTGGGAGTTCCGAAAACAATGTTCCTGGCAATGAGATCAAAGCAAAGTATGTGGTGTAATAGTTCCTCCTCCTAACATGAAATAAAATCTAAACTGCAACATCAAGGCAGTGTTTCTACCAAAGTTCCAGCCTTTGCAAATGAAATAAAATAAGCTATGTTAAACCTGAATTGCCAAGTTGCTAAAGTCTAGGAGATTGTCCGAAGATTTCATTGCAAAACCTCAGTCCTTTTTCATTGAATGAAACAAGGGGTGCCAAGATTAGACATCATGAGCAAAGTTAAATCTTCAGCCTTAAAGCATAACTATATGAAGTATCTCTAATCAGATTTTTTTAAAACAACAACAACAACAAATTAATGCAAACAGTAACATATTTTTCCTGGTTTTCTTGGCTTCATTTTCACATAATTCAAGTCAAGTAGTGGAGATGGGGTCTTCAAAGTCACCAGGTCAAGTGTAAGTATCCATCTCTGGGATTCACAAAAGAGAAAAAAGTACAGCAGTAGTATCATGCTACAATATTCCATATTCTGTGAGTGGCTGGGATGAGTCTAGCCAACCGTTGACCAAAAGGTAACCTATAGGTAACAATTAAACCACACAATTAAACCACAGGCTGCACAGCTGCACAGAGGGTTTCTGGGGCAATTTTGGGGAGGCTGGCACTGTCCTTTATAAGGGCTGGGCACGTGTGCGGCTCTAGTGAGCAATATGGCAGGGCCATTGGTACGCACATGAGCAGAAGTAGGAGGGACCTCAGGCAAAATACTCCGATTTCCACCGACCCAGCCTGTCAGGTTGATACAAATGCCTTTGTTGACGCAGCTCACTCTGGCCTTAGCTAGACCTAAGGTTTATCCCTGGATTGTCCCGGGGTCATCCCTGTTCATGTATATGACACACAGGGGATCCTGGGAGCAGGCAGAGATGACACCAGGATGATCCCAGGATAAACCTTAGGTCTAGCTAAGGCCTCTGACACCATTTGGTCAGCTGTAGGCATCTCTGTCTTATATTGTCCCATACGTACGGTTCTATTATCATTGGAAAATGGTCAACCACCTTCTCCCTCTTTCACGTTTCACAGTGGGAGTTGCTGAGGGATAGAGACATGATAAGCATCTGTCAATAAAATCCCTTCCTACTCTGTTCATATGATCGACAGCGTTGGCCGAGTGGCCTGCCAGAAGACTGGCTGCCTACCCCACTTGAAAAGCTTTGACAGTTGTGCCCCAACCCCACCCTTAGCCCTCTTGTGTGGACAGGAATCTGAGGCAAAGGAGTGGCTGGTAAAACTGAGAAGAGATGCCAGCTCACCTGGCCCTGCTTGCAGTTTAAGTTTACGTCAACCCTTAATATGCCCCTGTGAGGCTAGTCAAGCATTGACTGTGCCCACGCATTTAAAAGCTGGGCTTGTGGGAGTTTTCTGTGTGTTCTTTGTCTTATCGTAAGAAAAGTTTGAAGGCTACAGCTGGGTTAATTAAAGTGCTTTTTTTTTTTTTGGTGGCAACTAAGCAGAACAGCAAATACTGACAGTTGCTTATGGAAATCATACTAAAGATAGCATCTGGTGAAAGGGAAAAACACATCCTACTGAAGCCTAATAAGGCAAAGAGACCTCAGAGGCTGCTCAGGCCAGGCTAATTAATCTAAATAGGCCAATGGTATGTAGAGGTGGAAATAAAGAGTCTTTTGATTTGAAGTATATTTTAGGTGTTGACGGACAATGCTCGGGGGCCTTAGGTGTTGTGCTCACCTCACACCATCTTGGCTGCTGCTGAGAGAAATGAAGAAGCTGATGCTATTAGGGAGTTACATGTTTAAACAGCCACCCACTTATGCTCCTCTGTCAGGCAGCCCTTGTGGGAGGGATAGAGTTGTTTCAGAGTGTAACAGCTGTAGGGGCTGTGAGGGGAAATCTCTCTTTCTCTTCCCCTCCAAATTTGAAAGGGATAAAGAAATGTTAGCAGCCATTCATGAGTTGTTTTGATCCTTACATGTTAACTTGCCTTTCTGGTAATGATGGCAAGGAGGTTATTAAACCACTAAGATGATAACTATTTATTAGTTCAACCTGAAATTGATGGCAACAAATCCCCTGGTTAAGTGGAGGCCTGATCAGCATCTCGCTCTGGCCCTCAGGAGTTATGAAGTTGTTTGTGTGGTGGGGGAGGGGGAGGGGAGCCCCCTGTGCTGCCCCCAATATCCCTGCACCCATCAGCTCTACCCCTTCCCTTCCCTTCCCTTCCCAAATTGAGCTGCAAAGCCTGCATGGGCATGTTTGGGGAGAGGCCGGTACATGCAGCTTTGCTCTCCCTCCACAGGTACAATTTCATGATGTCCAAACAGGGCTTCTGTGTCTCTTAAAAGTCACTACAAGCCCAGTCCTGCAGCCTGACCAAGGCATGTTCACTTGGAAGTAGGTCTCTCTGAATTCAATGAGACATCCTCCCAAGCATATAGTTGTTTATAGGTGTATTCTGTATGTTTTTATGGTTTTAAATTTTGTGTATCATTTTTAGTTGTTTTCATCTTATGTAAACTGCCCAGACAGCTTCGGCTATGGGGCGGTATAGCAATGAGATAAATAACAACAAACAACAACAACAATAATTTCTTGCCCGCCTCTCCCTCTGGATCAAAGCGAGGAACAACATAGATTACTATAAAATACATAAAACTGATTAAAACATATAAAATGAATAATTATTAAAATAACAGCCAGACATCTTAAAATCCGACTGGATAAGGCTGCCGGAAGAGATCAGTCTTTATAGCTTTTTTCATGTTCAGAAAGGCTGTTAAGTCTGGCAGGCCATTCCACAGTCTGGGAGCGGCAGAAGAGAAGGTCCTCTGGGTAACAGTTGTCAATAAAATAAAATAAATATAATTAATAAGTGTTTGATAGGGCTGCAGCCATGTGATGGGAAAACCAGCCAATCAGATAACTCGACTCCTTGAACAAGATGGCAGTGAAGCCATTGTGCTACACAGCCACCATTGGGCAGAGGAAGCAAGAAAAATGCTCAGGGGAGCAGGGAGGGGTGCAAAGGCCAAACCATGGTAGCTACAGTGGGAAATATGGAATTAATATGAGGATTTCTGTTGCTTGCTGTGTTTTAGTGGAAATACTTGCTTCAGTACAACAGCTTGAAGTGAGTAAATACAATTTCCAGTGGTAGCTGTGTTCATTCCCTGGTATTTTCTGTGTCAATACTGCATGCCGTCAGTTGGATAAATTAACCAAAATTCAGCACTAGTTTTAATAAACTCATAGTGTATATACTGGGGTTGTTGAAATAAACAGAAGAGTTTAGGTAAGATTTGGGCTAAATGGAAGCCAAGCTTCTGTGAACATTCAGTCTGAGGCAAGTCTTAAGCTCTTCAACAACTCCATCTTCTTCATATACTTGCATAGTTTTGAAAAAGGACAAGCCCTTTGTTTGGAAAAGGAACTTCCTAGTTTCATTTGACACCATTTCTTTCCTTCCTCATTAGAAGGGTAAAAGAGACAGCTGCTCATTGGAGATGACGGAGAAGTCCAGGGCTTAGGAAGATCGGAAGTTGCCTTATACTAAGTCAGACCAATAGACAATCTAGCCTAGTGTTGTCAACACTGACTGGCAGCAGCTCTCCAGGCTTTCAGCCAGGAATTTCCCCCCGCTCTACCTGGAGATGCTGGGGATTGATCCTGGGTTCTTCTGCAAGCAAAGCAGGCGCTCTACCACTGAGCCACAATTTCCCCCTTGATTGCAGCTTTGATTTTTTTATAGCATCATATCATCATATCCCCCACCCCCAAAAGTAAAAGCCAAGACAGGAGTTCATAGTCTTTCACATGCAGTCTTATTGTATGTGAAAAGTGTGTATAATTTTTAAACATTACATTTCCCCCCTTGCCAATTCAAGTACAAATACAGTATATAGTTGTTATTGGATCTCTGGGGTGTATGTGTGATGTGGCTGAGAGAGAATGGCTTATGACAACCCTGAAAGGCAGTTGAATGTTATTGAGTGCTTTCAGATGGTCAGCTCCTAGCTTTCTAATCAAAAGGCATTGTGTGCAGCTAATCTGTCTTTCCCTCTATAGCTGATTTTTATGGTAAGGGGAAAAAGGCCAAAAAGGTGATGGAAAACCAAAGGGGAAGGAAATGATCACTTCTAGAACTCCGTATTTGAAACAAGGCAATTGCACCAGAAAAGCCTCATCTGGATGCAATCATTATGTACTTAGAAACATCTAATCTTCTGTAACCACCTTTACAGCAATCAAGGTTGTTCAATAGTGCTCCAAAGTGCTGCAGTAGAAGCTATTAGGACCTTCAACCTGCAGTTGGAGGCTATTAGGTGGCCATTTCAGCTTTCCAGCAAAAGAGATTTCAACAACAACAACAAAAACTGCACAGCCGCAGCCTCAAGCAAGAATAAATAAAGTTAAATCACCATCAGGGTTTGTTTTAAAGCAAATTTTACAATTGCACAAATGCCCTGTCAGACACCACCACCCTGCCCGTACCCAAGCCAAACATATTATTTCTCTTTCATGACTGGACAGACTTATCATCAACATTAGTAGCACCTTAAACTTAAAGACAAAATGACAGGGCTATACAGGTACCCAGGAAGGATGACAGACCAAGAGAAGTACACCACTGGTTGTCACCTACAGCCCCCAGTTGAAACCACTGCAACAGATCATCAGTGAACTCCAACCCATCTTCAACACAGTCGCTTCTCTCTCACAAGCCTTGGGAGGCAGACCAGTCCTGGCCTACAGACAACCTCAATAGACTCAAGTGCGAGCTCTGCTCCCACATCTATTCAGGCAACACTGTCACAGGACCCAACAACACCAGTCACACCATCAAGGGCTCTTTCACCTGCTTCCTTATATAATTTGTGTTATATGCTATCCCTGACTTTGTTGTTAAATTCTTAAAAAACACATACACATAACACGTGTCTTATTTTTTTCACCACTTTTTTCGACTGCACATTATCAGATTTCCTTTTTTAAAAAATTTTTTATTTAATACTTCAACATACATCAATACAATAAAAACAATACTACATAATACATAAATTATTAGATAACATATATTCTAGCTATTAACATAATCATACTTAACATAAACGTGCACCCCCCACCACGGGATCTTATTCCTGTTTCCAAAATCTCATTGCTTCTTCTGGAGGTGCTTTCCGACTCCCCTTAGATAATACAAATTCTAGGAACTATTTCCATATTCCCTCAAAATCGTTCGTTTTTATCATTCCTCATCTAACTTTTATATTACATGTTAATTTGTCATTAATAGCAATATCCCATATTTCTTTATACCAATCTTCTATATGATAATCCCCTTGAACCTTCCAGTTCCTAAATATCATTAACCTTGCTGCTGTTAACAAATTCATTTTCAATTCTTTTGTCTCTTTACTACAATTTAATTCTCCATATAATGATAACAATGCTACTATAGGTGTCTCTTCAATCTCCATTCCTAAAATTTCTTTTATCTCATTAAACACCATTTCCCATAATTTTTGTACAAATTCGCATTCCCACCACATATGTAAATACGTTCCTTTTTGTTGACAACCTCTCCAGCAATTTGCTGAATTCAACTTATTTATTTTATTTAATCTCACCAGGGTTAGATACCACCTCCATACAATCTTATAATAATTTTCTTTTATCCTTACAGACATATTTCTCAACACTCTTTGTTTCCATATTCCTTCCCAGCTCTGTTGCCCTATTTGTTCCTTCAAGTCAGTTTCCCAAACCATCTTGCCAGTACTTTCTGTCACCCCCTTTTCAACTAATATTCTATATATTTCACTCGTTAACCCTTTTATTAATTTATTTCCCCCTTTCTCAATTTCTTTTTTTAAGATCAGCTCCTCAAATTTTGTAGTCGCTCTACACTCTCCATTATCTTTTATCCATTTCTTCGTCCATTGTTCTAATTGGAAATAGTTTAACCACATTGAGTTTCTCTCTTTTAATCTCTCCATTAAATCTTCTCGAGTTTTCATCTTTTCCAGCCAATCTTTTAACTTCATTACTTTCCTCTCTATTAAACTTTTCCCCAACTTATCTTTTAACTTTCCCGGCAAATTCCACATCATTATCACTGGTGAAATTGGGGAAATACTCGGAAGTAAATCCTTTTTGTATACTCTCCATATTTCCCTGTGATTTTTTAAAAGGGGGTTCTCTATTTCTTCCCCCCATTTCTTTGTATATTCTCTAAAAATATATATTTTCTAATTTCCAGTCTGTATCTTCTCTGTATCTTTCTATGCTCCAACCAACTTAAATCTCCTAATCCTATCATACTTTCGACCACATGTCTCAACCTATTAGCTACATAATATAATTTTAAGTTTGGGAGCCATTATCAGATTTCCAACTGCACATTTTCCCCCAACTGCACATTTTGTGTCCAACTGCACTTTAAACCGCCCCCCGATCACCAGTTCTATCTTTGCCTCAAACCTAACATTAATGCTCAACTAAATTCAAACACAACTGTGTGCTATTCACTTTCATATGGACATGTTGTGTATTTACTCATCTTAACAGTGTAAAATGAAGATCCCAACTCAAACCAGAAGGCGGAGAGTGTATACTAATCTATTCTTTCTGTCTCCATGTATACTAGCTAATTATGTTGCTTGACTGTTTGCTCATATTTTGGAAAGGATGTAGGGCTAATACTGTCTGCAAGCTTTCTTTTGTTCAGTCTTATTTATACAACTTTTCTTGTCAAGGTGATCTAATCATTTTTGCATTTTGTGCCAAATTCTTAACTCCACTGGGATTAATTTGATTTACGATCTAACACATTGAAATAAAAAATAAAAATAAAGGAAGGACATAGTAGGTTGCTTTATTTTTAAGTTACTGTACCTGGATTTGAGCCAGGAGGAATCTGAGGAGTGATTCAATCTCTATAATGAAGACATTATTTCTGCATGAACAAACACCGTGGCCTAGTTTGCACTTAATGCTAAGCCATGGTGTGGTTTGTTGAAATCTGGTGTTATTGTGACTGAACCCATCCCGACAAACAAGCCATCATTTGATAACCAGCTACAAACCACAAATAGAACCCATGGGTTGTTGTTGGTCTTAGTTGTTTAAACCATGGCTTATCATGATGTCTGAATGAAGAACCATGGCTTATCTATGGCTCGTTTGCTCTGCTATCTGTCCTGAAACAGAGGTGACCAGCAAGAACCGCATGAAATGAAAAGTGCTTTGAAGGCTGGTGGGAGGAAAACAAACCAGAAATAAGGAAAGCAAGCCATGGTTTGTTTGTCTGCAAGGCTATTCATAGCTAAAGCAACAAAGTATGGTTAATATAAACCATGGCTTAGCAATACATGTGAACATGTGTCTCCTATGAGTCCTATGAAGTGTGAAGGGGAGAGATGCATCTATACATACACAACGACAGACGGATGTATATCATGGACAATGGTCAGCTCCATTTCCCTAGCACATGTCCACCACATGTTTAAAGGCATTCCCTTCACATCTTACAGTGAACACTGGTGTACATATGGCAAAGTAATCTGCTATCTAAAGTGCAAATTGGCCCTCAGTTCTATCCCTAATCTTGCTTTCATCTCATTGTGTAGTTTGCCTCCTGCTGTGGATACCTATTTCTTTCAAACAGGTTTCATGTCATTTCAAGTCCCTGTGAAGGGTTTCTTCTTTACAGAATTCAATGCCCCATGAAGGGCTTCTTCTTCATAGATTTCAGTTTTTCTGATGCACTGGAAATATCTATTTCATTTTGTTTAGGCAAGTCTGCCGAAATAGCTGTCAGTACCCCAGGGACTATTGTTGCCATCAGTCGCCCCTCTTGTGCTAGGATGGAGTCATCCTGTGTGAAAAACAGTAGAAACGGTGGAGGTGGAAGTCTCTCCCTCCCTCCCCACCCAATATTGTTTTGCATAATATCAAAGACATGTGCCTATTTTTATCTGACAACTTCTGGAAGTTTTGTAACTATTTATGAGCAATGAACAAAATGCCTCACTGAAGAATTAAAGTGCTCTGTGGGAGAGCCAAGCTTGTCAGCCGTTTCCTTTCAGGAGTTTGGGGTGTGTGTGCAAATATAGGCTGTAGCTGTTTTCAGTCCAGTGTGGCATCTCTAAGATTTGTCATCCAGCCTCTTCATTTTCCATTTCCCCTCAAGGAGGGAAATGGTCAGAACGGAGTCACTAGGAGAGAGAATTTAATGGACATCACAGGAAAGAAAACAGAAAGGCTTTAAAAACTGTGCACCACCTCAAGAAGAGGAGTGGGAGAGGAAGCAGCAGCAACATACAGCAAATGTTAGGAGGAGATAAGAAAGGTGTCAACATCCTGAGCTGAAGCAAGGGGAGAGAGAATAGAAAATGTTTGGAGGCAGGGGATGTGCAGTGGGAGAAAGAAACCCCTTACAGATGTTCATTCATTTGGGTAGAATAGATGTGTGAGCAGGAGGAACACCATAGCTGGGGCAGGCTGTGCACCCTGTTCATTTCAATACCATGTGATCCCATGTCCATGCAAATGCACTCTTCATAGATCATCCCACTACTACAGCTGGCCAGCAATTTCATTTCTTCCTTTTTTTGGTCAAAACCTGGGCGTGCTGTGTTCTTTAATAACTTGGAGAAATGTACGCGAACTCATTTTGCTTTCCATATATGAAGAGGTCAGTATAAGCAATGACATTATTTATTTATTTATTTATTTAGTACCATCAATGTACATGGTGTTGTACATAATAAAAGAATAAAATAGCAACACCCTGCCACATAGGCTTACATTCTAATAAAATCATAATAAAACAATAAGAAAGGGAAGAGAATGCACCAAATAGGCATAGGGGACAATGAAACTGACAGTTTGAAAGTAAGAACAAAGTGAAGTTCTAAAAGCTGTAGAAAAAAGAAAAGTTTTCAATTGAGCTTTATAAACAGTAATTGAACTCGTGATCCGCAAATGCTCTGGAAGAGCATAAATGTCATTTATGTCAAAAACCATTGGCATCCATGCCACAGAGCTAGCTTCCAGGCTCTGTCCAAGTCAAGGAGATGTCTGGTGAATGAATATACACAGCATAAGTTGAGGACACTGCACAACTCAATACTCTTTCTCAAATTTCAAATATTTTGAAATGGTCCCTTTCATCCTTCCTTTACAAAGAACATAAGAGACATGCTGGATCACACCATCTAGCCTTCTGTTCACAATGTCCAACCAGCTACCCACCAAACTGGTGGGTGGGGGGGAAGGCAATGAGCAGAGTACTGCAGGGCTTAGTCCTGGGCCCAGTGCTCTTCAACATTTTTATTAATTACTTGGATGAGGAGGTGCAGGAAATGCTTATCACATTTGCAGATGACACAAAATTGGGTGGGATAGCTAATACCCTGAAAGACAAAAACAAACTTCAAAGTGATCTTGATAGGCTGGGGTGCTGGGCTGAGAACAACGGAATGAAATGTAATAGAGATAAATGCCAAGTTCTACACCTAGGTAAAAGAAACCAAATGCACAGTTACAAGATGGGGGATACTTGGCTCAGCAATACTACAAGCCAGAAGGTTCTTGGAATTCTTGTAGATCAGAAGCTGAGTATGAGCCAACAGTGTGATGGGGCAAATGCTATTTTGGACTGCATTAACAGAAGTATACCTTCCAAATCATGCAAGTTACTGGTTCCCCTCTATTCGGTGCTGGTTAGGCCTCATCTTGAGTATTGTGTCCAGTTCTGGGCACCACACTTCAGGAAGGATGCAGACAAGCTGGAGGGGGTTCAGAGGAAGGCAATGAGGATTATCAGGGGTCTGGAGACAAAGCCCTATGAGGAGAGTCTGAAAGAATTGGGCATGTTTAGCACTGAGAAGAGAAGATTGAGTACTATGATAGTACTCTTCAAATACTTGAAAGGTTGTTACGCAGAGGAGAGCCAGGATCTCTTCTTGATCATCCCAGAATGCAGGACACTGAATAATGGGCATGAGTTACAGAAAGCCAGATTCTGGTTAGACGTCAGGAAAAATGTCCTGACTATTAGAGCAGTACGGCAATTGAACCAATTACCTAGGGAGGTCATGGGCTCTCCCATACTAGAGGCCTTCAAGAGGCAGCTGGACAACCACCTGTCAGGTATTGAACAGGGAGTTGGACTCGATGGCCTTATAGGCCCCTTCCAACTCTACTTTTCTATGATTCTATGATCCTACAAGCTGTACATAAGTGCAGGAGCACCCCCCCCCTCAAATAGCAACATGTTAAAAATACCTGTTGGGTTAAAATGTTTTAGTGTGGAGTACTCATGTTGAGGCTACCAGCCAGCCAGCCATGGTTTGTTCCTGGATACTCCATTCCAGCCCTGCCACATTGAGTCAACTTTCCATGGTGACTGACCATGCTCAGAACTCTTTGGGCTGTTTGGGGTCTCCCTGCTTAGGTCTCTAAAGATATTTTACAAGAACTTCTTCAAATCTTGGGGTTTCTTTGAGCCCACTGATACCTCCCTCTTATGTGTGAATGGTGATTTTTTAGCTATATAAGAACCCACATTGGAGAATGAGTTTGCAATTAGAATATAGGATTTTTTTTTACTGAAATTTCATCATCATCATCATCATCATCATCATCATCATATATCCTGCTATTTTACTTTCATAATCAGACCTCAGAATATTCATAAAGTACAGCAAAAAGCATGCTTAAACAATCACATTAAAAACAGCAGCAATTTAAAAATTCAATACAATTTTTGATTAATGCAAATAACCTGAGGCAGTAGCATAATTAACAATCAAACCCTGAATGTACAAAGAAATACATTTTCTATTTCCGTAGAAAGGAGTTTAGGGAATAGGGAGGGAGGGGTCCTGAAAACATCAGACCAACACCTACACATACCTACACATACACACAGGATGGTATTGTGCTCATGTCCTGCTAATGGTCTTCCTACAGACAGCTGGTTGACCACTGTGGGAAGAGAATGCTGGACTAGATGGACCTCTAGTCTGATCCAGCAGGGCTCTCCCTCTGTTCTTAAAGACAGCCTTTTACTGGCTTCTGTACTGCCAATCAATTCAAGGGGCAGACAGTTCCCCCAAGTTTTCCAAGTTGCAATGATTGGGACATAGCACTGATCAAGTTGCACTGATCAGGCGTTCAACCTCCAACCTCGCCCAATCAGGCTTCACCCCAAACTGAGTCTGGAAAGAATTTATTTATTTATTTATTACATTTCTATACCGCCCAATAGCCGGAGCTCTCTGGGCGGTTCACACTTCCCCTGGCAACCAGTTATGCCTCTGCCAGTTGACTCCCATTTTCACACATATGCTTAAAGCTGTGGAAACCAAGAGTGCAGATGTAAGCAGTGATAATTAGGTCTTGACAGAGGCTTGGAGGGCCAAGATGTTTAAAAGTGTTGCTGCACTTGAGCTGACTTAAGATAGAGAGGGGGCAGGGGATGGGGGAGAGTTCTGTACTAAACACAAAAGTGCCTCAATAAAATGTTAAGAACAGCAATAAAAAGGGATGCTGGCTTTCAATCGCTATGAGATTTAGTTATAAATATTGAGAACAAAGATATGATGCAGTAAAGGGCTGTCTGTGGATTCCCCAATAATTAAAAGAGACTTTGGAGCTGTTTGCATGACACAACAGCCCACTATGGGTTATGTGAGAGTTGTTTAATGCTTACATAACCCGAACCCCTGGGTTTGCATGGTCACAACAACCCCTGAGTGGGGATTGCATATTCAAAATGGCAGCCACATGGTGAGGCTGTAGCATGTGCAGGCTGTGTGTTCAGGGATGATGGGAGTTGGCCAAAACATCTGGAGGGTGCCAGCTTAGGGAAGGCTGACCTATGCTGTCAGAAGCAAAACAGCACTGATTGCCAGATGTCCAGAGTCAAGAAACAAAGGAGGGCTATGACCGTAACATCCTATTTGTGAGGTTTCCAGGGCCGTTTGGGTGGCTTTTCTCACTTCTGCTGCACTATAACATGACCAGCTGCACCTGATGGCATTCTTCTCTTAACCCAATTGTTAAAGATTCCACTGCTTTAACTTTTATGAGTAAAAGCCTATGATAATAGATTTATACTCTGTAGGGTGACCATATGGAAAGGAGGACATGGCTTCTGTATCTTTAACAGTTGTACAGAAAAAGGTATTTCAGCAGGTGTCATTTGTACATGTGTAGCACCTGGTGAAATTCTGTCTTCATCACTACAGCTAAAGCTGCAGGAGCTATACTAGAGTAACCAGATACAAACAAGGGCAGGGCTCCTGCAGCTTTAACTGTTGTGATGAAGAGGGAATTTCACCAGGTGCTGCATGCATACAAATGACACCTGTTGAAATTCCCTTTTCTATACAACTGTTAAAGATACAGGAGCCTTGTTCTCCTTTCCATATGGTCATCCTAGTACTCCATGCATTTTCTGACCAAAAGTCCAAAATAAATCTCTTCTGAACTGTGAGAACAAACAGGGATGTCATCACAGTGTGAAGCTACTAATGGATCAAGCATGGAGAACAATGACAAGTAGCCACATGCTCGCCTGGATGCTAAACAAAGGGTGTGACCAGCAGGGATGTGTCAGATCAACACATTTTGGTAGGACTTAATAAAGGTTGGTTTTGGACAGTGGTGCCTTCATGGTAGGACTTTGGGGCTGACATCCAGTGGCCTACTCAGCAGTATGAACATGAGCGCCAACAAATACCATAGGGTTGGCTCACCACATTGTGAATTAAGTAAAGTAATACACAATGCCATAAAGTCCATGCTCCACAATATGAAAATGAGGTCCAGAGTCTAAAATTACTTAACCAAACTACTGGTTTTGGGTTTTTTTCTTACGGACCAAAATGACTTCTTTTATTGTGTTTTATAAATGTTTTATAAATATATGAGGTCCTATTAGACTAAAAGATGCTCCTCAAAATACAGGGAAGCTCGCAACCCCAAGTGTGGTGACACACTGAAATGATCACCTCTGGCTTTGACAGAGAGACTTGCTGTGGGTTGCCTGACTGATCTTGCCAGTAAAGTGCCATTGAACTGAATTGAATGTGTGCCCTGGGGCTTCTCACTGAGCAACGTGAAATTCATCCCTTTTGTTTTCCCTTCCTTCTGGGGGACAAGGTGAGGAATTTCAAACCTGCTTTCACACTCGCCTCCCCAGATCAAAGGGCTCCACAACCAGTTGTATTTGTAAACCTGAGCCCCAGCTGTTAAGGATCAGCCCTTCCCTGGGGGAAATGAAAGGGCTTACAGTAAATCAGGAAAGAGGGCTCACAAAAATCAGCTTTCAGGCCTCTCGCTTACACAAACAGGAAAGACAAATATTGCTCAGTAGGACAAATAACATGCAGATGGCGATAGATGTGATTTGGACTTTTTGCTGCTCAAGTTAACAATTGGGAGTGACAGTGAGAAATCCTGTTATGCAGGATGAAATGATATGACTGAGTAGATGAAGTTGGTAATGGCTACTAGGTCTGCCATGAAAGAAAGTAATATGACCATTTCTCACATTTTTCGAACTTAGTTCTTTGCAATGCATGCTAATTTTAAATTGGCAAGGACATAGGACTGAGGAGGGCTTGTCATTTTATAACCAGCCAGGCAGCAACTCAAAAATCTGGAGCAACATATTATGGCTCCTATTGCCGTGATGAATCATGCTCACAAAATGTAGGCGTAAACTCCATGGGGGTTGAGGATACCATGTTAAGTCTCTGTGTCCCTCTCCATGACTGCTAGAAATGTAGAATGGATGACTTTGATCCACCTGGTGAGAATTCCTCCATGCTATGGCCAAGGCAGAGATGAGTCACCACCAAGGAGCCATTTTCAGTGGCATCCACACGGCAACCCATGTATTCTAGTCCCAAGGTCATGGATGGAATGTCAGGGGCCCAATTTCATGCTATTGTTGCCATTTCCCCGAGGTAGGCATTGAGTGGTAGCAAATGCACACTACTCATTTGTTCATTCTGAAAGAAAAGCCACCTCCTTTAGTCAATGCCCCATTGTTAGTAGCATCATAATGTGTTCGATGAAATGCTGAAGGTTATTCTAAGAATTAGGGATGCCTAACTATGCTTTTGAAAACAGTTCTTGCAGGTCTATAATGTGTGTGTGCGTGGCTTTGTTTTGGGATCATATACATTAATATGAAGCTTCCTGATTACCAAGCTCTTCCCAGTGTTGGTTCCCATTGTTGTTGACAAGGTACATTGCTTAAATCTCTCAGATTCCATTTTGAATCCCAGACTCCATCTTGGGTGGTTGCCAGCTAACTCCATCCACTCTTAGATGAAACTGATTTTTAGGTCCATTTCAATCAGGGGGTAAGCCCAGTGTCGGCATTGAAACTGCCTTGGTCACCCTATGGGATGGCCTTTGCCAGGAGAAGAACAGGGGGAATGCAACCCTGTTGTTTCTCCTTAGTTCTCAGTGGGTTTTGAAGCCATTAACCATAGTATCCTCTTAGAGAGGTTGTCCAGCTTGGATGATGGTGGCACTGTTCTTTGGTGATTACATTCCTACCTATGTGAAATACAAAACTGCTGCGTGCCACTTATACTCACCTGAATCAATCAGTACAATATAGTTATCATGTCTGTACATCAGTATGTTGGTGGGGGCATAGCTCAGTCGTAGAGCATATGCTTTGCATGCAAAGGGCGTCAAGTTCAATCCCTGGTATCTCCAGGTAGTGTGAAGAAAAAATCCTGTCTGAAACCCTGGAAAGCTGCTGCCAATCAGTGTCGACAGTACTGGGCTAGATGGATCCATAGTCTTATTCAGTATAAGGCAGCTTCCTATGTTCCTGTGTCACTGCAACCATTTCTATATACATTTGTAAGCAATGGTATCCAGATTTCTTCTGAAAAACTGTATTTTTGTTGTGGTCTTTCTTCTGGAAATTTGCTGCTTCTTTCCTGAGCTGAAACTACTGTGTGACTCTCTGCCTCCCCAGCACAAGACCCTGGTTCCTGGCTTACCCTTTCCTGGTCTTTATGGAGTATTTCCTGAGACCAGGTGAGTAGTGGTTGGATTCCAAATTCTGCATCCAGAAGACCTTGGCTTAGGTTTCCATATATGTGGGAAATTCTGTGGGTGGTGCTGCAAGAAGGGTGGCCACTTACACATCCCCCAAAAGAGAACAAATATGGGCATGGATTTGCATGAAATTTGCATATTCTGGTATGTATTGATGCAAATTTAGAAAGAATTACTATACTTTAAATAGAAATACAATACATGTCACTGTAGTCAGTGGAGACTGTGACCAGGTGGCTTATGTACCTACCTGCTCAGTCTGCTGCCCAGGTGCTAACCGTTGGGGGGCAACTTCAAGGCAACTCTCCGCTCTCTCTTCTTAGGATTCTTTATCTTTTTAGTGGAAAACCTTCAAACAGAGAATGCCTTTTGGGGTCAGTAGATGCTCTAACAAAATGGCTGCCATGGGGAGGTTGCTCATTGATAAAATGGTTGCCATGGGGCTGCCTTATTCCCAGAAGGCAAAGTGGTGAGACTAAAAGAAAATTAACTTGCCCAAGAACTAAAGGAGAAGGTAAAACTGGGATCTGAACTCCAAAACAAGAAACCACTCTTTAGAACCCAAAGAAAGGCAGTGCTGGAGGACAGAACTTTGCACTCCCAGTTGATTTTTTAAAAACATTCACTTAAGAAATAAAGTTAAAATCAGGAGGAACAGGGCATCAAGGGAAGTTTCTGTGGGCATATTAGTGCCCGTGGGCATTACACTAGAGACCCCAGAATTAAAGATCTGCCCTCTGTCATGTAGGACACATGGCCACCCTAGCTGCATGGCCTTTTCTGTGATGGTACCACAGTTGTGGGATCTACTTCCAAAGGAGGCATACCATGCCATGTTACTTTACATCTTTTGATTTTTAGTTCAGACTTTCTTGTTCTTCCAAGCTTAGATGGGAGTCTTATCTCCAGTTAAATTATCTAGTAACAGGTGATGGGAAAACCCCCTGTCTGAGATTCTGGCAAGCTGCTGTAGGTCAGAAGAGATGAACCTAGCAGTAACCAAAACCAAGTCTCTTAGAACACACTGCTGTTTCATAAGTTAATATTAAACATATCCAAGAGCAGGCCTTTGCATTGGTTGTGAGCCTTGCTAAAAGCAATTGCCTCTCCACTGCCCTGCCCTCCAATCACTGAAACTATATAATACTGAGCCCCACTCCGAAAATAGCAGTAACTGCCTGGCTGATCAGTCCCCTACACACTTGCAGCAGGAACTTTCTGCCATTGGACTCATCTGTTGGTAATGCCTCCCTTGGGGAGTGGGGGGGAAGACCTCTGTCTTATTCAGCATCTTTGCCAGGTCTCCATGGTCTTTAGATATTTATTTATTTATTTATTTATTTATTTATTTATTTATTACATTTTTATACCGCCCAATAGCCGAAGCTCTCTGGGCGGTTCACAAAAATTAAAACCACAGTAAAACACCCAACAGGTTAAAACACAATTACGAAATACAATATAAAAAGCACAATCAGGATAAAACCACACAGCAAAGTTGATATAAGATTAAAATACAGAGTTAAAACAGTAAAATTTAAATTTAAGTTAAAATTAAGTGTTAAAATACTGAGTGAATAAAAAGGTCTTCAGCTGGCGACGAAAGCAGTACAGTGTAGGCGCCAGGCGGACCTCTCTGGGGAGCTCGTTCCACAACCGGGGTGCCACAGTGGAGAAAGCCCTCCTCCTAGTAGCCACCTGCCTCACTTCCTTTGGCAGGGGCTCACGGAGAAGGGCCCCTGTAGATGATCTTAAGGTCCGGGTAGGTACATATGGGAGGAGGCGTTCCTTCAGATAACCTGGCCAACAGGATAGCGACATTCAATCCGTCAAGCCCGCAACATGGGACAAACAGGAAGAACAAATATCTCCAGGGCTGTGAGCAAGATGAGGTGGCAGTCAAAAGGATGCAAATGTAATTCTGAAGTTCCTCTTTGAGCTAGGGAGGCGGAGTTGTGTGTGCTAGGTTCAAATCAAAAGCAGCAGGAGCAAGAGCAGCGGGGAAAGGGTTTCAGTCAGACTCCAACACTCCAACACTGTCTTAATGGGTTCTCAGTCTATTTACTCCTTATGCGCCTACCAATTGCTGGCATGTGAGGCTGCTTCCAGACATAAATGCTGGGAGCAATGGTAGCAGGAAGACAGCCCCATGGCAATGTTGCAAGGGTTCGGCGCTATTATCTCTGTGATGTAGATGTGGCAACAGCAAATGTCCCCCTTCTCTTGTGTTTATCCTGCTAATTTTTGTGGGTCTCCCTTCTTACCTCACTGGATTGTGCTTTGAGCAGTGGAGGCTGGTGGCTCCAAAGCCAGTGGGATGGTGAACTCGCTCTGGGTTTCAGCCAGAACCAGTCAGAACTCTAAAGGAGTTCTCCAAGGTGCGTTGGAGAGCTCCTTTAGAGTTCTGACTGAAAGCCAGAGCAGATTCACTGCTTTAATGACATCAGAGCCATCAGCCTCCTCTGGCTTTGTGAGTGAAGGGATTTTGATTCAGACCGCCAGTCCTGAAGAAACAACCGCAAAATGATGTAAGGAATCGTTAGGCTGATTGACCCTTCCTGTGCTCCCCGTCCTGTGAACACTTTAGGGTTGTGCAGGGGCTGCAGGTGTCAAAAATGAAAGAGGAAGCATTTTCCCCAGGATAGAGGTGCATGAGAATTCTGTTTATCATGCTACTAGAAAAGGCACAGGAGTCATCCCCAAAAGAGGTTCCATATCCTCCTCCTCCTCCTCCTCCTCCTCCTCCTCCTCCTCCTCCTCCTCCTCTATACTTATATCCCACCTTTCCTCCACTGAGCTCAAGGAGGAGTGCATAGTTCTCTTTCCCACTTTTGTTCTCACAACCATCCTGTGAGGTAAGCTACATTCTAAGATGATGTCTGTCCTAAGCTTCCTAGATGTGGGCATTTGAACCTGAGTCTCCCCAGTCCTAGGCCAACATCTAGCTGCTACCTTTCAATCCTCCTCCTCCTCCTCCTCCTCCTCCTCCTCCTCCTCCTCCTCCTCTAATAAAGCGCTTTTGAGTGTTCACAGTACTTTGTATGTATTATTACAGGTTACAACAACCCAATAATAGAAGTCAGTTTTGTACCATACTGGGGTAGCCAAAAAAGGAGGCTACCCCAGTATGGTACAATACTGAATGAGGACAAAAGAGGGCACAGATTTGCATAACATTTGCATTTGCTAATTTACATGTGTATATGCTAAGAATAACTATAAATTGAAATACAACCCATCTCCCCATCATGTGGAAGACTGTGCCCAGGTGACCCCGATGCCTGCTCAGCCTACTATCCTGGTGCTCATGGTGGATGGGCAGCTTGAAGACCCCGGCTGCTCTCCCTTCTCACAGCTCTTTTATCTTTTAACCAGAATTGAACTGAACAATCTTTCAAATAGAGGAGACCCTCAAATAGTGGACTGCCCTCTGAAAAGTAGGACACATGACCACCCTATCATGCTTACAGTTCTAAATGAATACATCTTGGAAGAAGATGAAGAATTTAATCATTTAATTCAGGCAAACAGGCAAGGAAAGACATTCACAACCAGGCTTCCCTTTGGATTCCAGCCCTCCTCCCCCACCGGGAGGCTTATGGGGGTGGGATTAACAGTATTCAGGGGAAAAGAAGACAAATGTAGGCCTAATTAGAAGTCACTTTAACTAGTGAGTCCAATGCTTTCCCTGAACTGAGATTTAGGACCACCAGTCCAGTATTAAAATGGTACACAATGAGGTACTCTTAAGAAACAATGGGTAAGTGGCAACCTAAGCCTTGCCTGTGTCTGCCTTTCCTCGGGTTACTTCCTTAGGCCCACTGTCAAAAATTTGCCTTGAGCACCAGAATGAAAGACGTGTGATCCAGACGAATGAATGGCCAAGATGTGAATGGAGCTGTTGCCAATGTACAGCATCTGTGGAGGATAACATATATTGTCACTCCCCGGGGGAGAAAGCAGGGCAAGGCAAGCTTTAGTTGGGCCACCTCTGTCAGGACATGAATGCCAGCTGCTATTTGACCTCCCAGACTTTTGGCCTCCAAAGACACAATGTTTGTGGTGACCTCTGACTTCTGCTAATGTTTGAATGCTGACTTGAGTCCAGAAGAAGGAAATGTTAAAATAGAAACCAGTCACCCTCCGCTCCCCTGATCTCTCCTGCTTTTTCTAGAGTCTATGACACAAATAATCTTAGCCTGTGGACAACTCATGTGGGAAGGAAAAACAGAACAATCAGCAAACTCTGACTTTTCTGATTTTGTAAAAATTATACACAATGGGCAAGATCACACATCATGCTAAGTCACCCTGAGGCTAAACCACCACCGGTTGGTCATTTGCTCGCTAACCTGACATCTGATGAGGGGATTCTGCGGTGTGCCACGGCTTGTTTCCCCCCTTAGTCCCGCACAGACCTCCTGCCGGCTCCTGGCATGTATCCCAGGTGCCTTTGTAACAGAAGTCCTCCTTTCCTTGATCTCTCTGTCAGCACCTTTTCTGTAATTGGTCTGCTGGGGTTGCTGGCTCTTGAGGGAACTTCCCCCCACCCCATATCAGACTGCCAAATGGACTACATTTTCTGATCTCTTATGAATGTGGTAATGCGTTCATAACTTTATTACTATTTTTTGGGCGGGGGTCTTGTGCAAGGGTGCAAGAGCGCCCCTCCACCTTTTAGTCTAGTGTATCAATATCCTCCTTTTTTCAATGTCCTTGTCAACTTCATCCTCCTCATCAGCACTTCCCTTGCTTCACCTAGTCCCAAAGTAAGCAGACCCACACCAAAGGACCCTCCTGCAATTGGATAATTATGGCTCCCCCACCTTCTTGCTTCTTGCTTCCCTCCACTGGTCTTTATTGTTAGCTGTCAGATATACATGTGGGTAACAGAACAATGGAGTGGATTGGCAAATTTCAAGGCAGAGCTGTGAGGGGGATTGATAAAGATATGTAAATTTCAAGATAAACAGATGCAAATTTCAAAGCAGAGCAGTAAAGCTGAAGGGGGAATTGCGCAAATTGCATGGCAAAGCAATGAGGCAGGTCACTAAAATATGCAGATTCCATGGCAGAGCAGTAAAACTGAGTGGAAAATTATGCAAATTTCATTTGCACACTTGTCCAAGATGGAAAATGGAAAATAATATAAAGGTTGTGAACGTGTTTGGGACACTCTCAGGTATCCTTCTTGATTTTTTAGGAACACAGGGTGGAGGGTACTGACAAGGGATGAGGGAGGATGGCTGTGGCACTACGGAAATCATGAGGAGCTGTGGGGCTTTTTCGCCACTCTTGCCGTGAAGCTCTTTAGCTGTTTCCAGATATCCCAACAAGCCACCCTGAAAGCAAGCCACCCACACACCCCATTGAGCCATGGGTTCTCGGGGTGGCTTGTTTGTGAAAAATAACCCAACCTGCAGAAACTGCACTGGTTTTGGACATGACAACAACCCACAACAGGTTATCACTCATGGTGGGTTGTCATGTCATGTGAACCAGGAAATTGATCTCTTTATTCCATACACTTCAAAAATGCTTTTTTAAAAGGCTTTTTTTCTTCCAAAAATCTAAGCTTCTTTACTTTCTAAATGGTTATATTTTGTTGCAAATTTCATATTTGGCACTATGAATAACGTTTGGACCAGCTTCTGGGGAGGCTTGAGTTTCTGTGCTATCTTAGGATGTTTAAGCAGTTAAAATCTCCAACCTGATAACTGTGACTTCTGCTGGATTTGGAGCGATTCTCCCTTTCCCCAGAAGCCTCCCATGCGCCACCTCCCATTGTTCAAGAGGGTTCTCCCAACACTCCAGAGAGGTTGGAGGTGGGCACAAGCAGCTGCCGACAGGAGGAAAGGCTGTGGAAGCTTCCATTTCACGAACGTCCTTCAGTTAACTTACTGATATAGAAATGGAATAAATCAAAATTAAATAAAACCAACAAGGCTGACCTATGATTCGGTAGCATGAGGCACTTGCCTCAGGCAACTGGTTCTGGGAGTCATGAAGGAGCAACAGATGTTTAGTTATTTAATGTATTGTCATTGTATCTTTGCTGTCAGGGAAGGGGGAAAGGTGCTTGTGGGATTTTCTGCTTCTGGAGGCAAAATAATTTGACCAGCCTTGGGTACTACATTGACTTTGGGTGTGTGCGTGTGCACCATTTGCTATTCTGCCTCAGACAGTAAAATATCCTGGGTTCAGTTCAGCGGTGCTAACCAATGTGGTTTGATTTTAGAAGTGAGGCTTCCTGTACACTGTGCTTTACTGGCATCTGATGAATTTAAAAATGTACAATTGTTATAAAGTATGTTATGGTGCCATTTTCAGTATTATGGCTATGTTCTGACATTGTCAATAAACACATATTCCCTATACTGTCCACTTTGTTTGCTCTGCCATCTTAATAAAAAGGGCAAAGGAAAGTGGTAAATTTTCATTATTGGTTATTACATTTGCATGTGGTGTGGTGGTATTGTTTCTTGCTTGCTAGTGTTGTTCCTTGGTAGGTCCTTGTGTTGTCAAGAAGAGATCTCTCTGTAGTGACTTTTTCCATGGTCACATTGTTAAACATTTTTCATTTTTTTTTCATTTTGTTGTTGTTGTTGTTGTTGCAGAGATAATCCCAATGAGGTCAGGTTTATGATTCACATTTTTAATTTTTCAAAAGCATCTTTGAAATGTGGTGAAGAATAAATCTGATCACATGTGATGGGTATATTCATAAGAAAATGTAAGCATCAGAAAATATTGAGGGGGAAAAGAAAATATTGGGGGAAATAAATTATGAAGACAGGTTAGTATCCTCCTCCTGCTTACCTCCCCTGCCCCTCCCCTCCCCCCTGACACATGTAGGAAGGAGGATTTATAATTTCTACATCCCTTTCCTGCTTTCTTCCTATTTTCTATTGTGAAAGGGAAGCATGGAGGGGAAAGGAACCCCCAAATTAAAACCACTTTGTTAAAGCTGATGAACTTTTTGGACCAGCTTCTCGTTAGGCTTGAGTTTCAGTGCCATGCCAGTACTATCTGTTTAATCCATCTAGTTCCTCTGGAGGTTGGCTGTGATCACGAGTCTCTGCTGTAGAATAACAGGAAGTGTGATTAGGAGAAAGGAGAAGAGAAAACACTCCTAATTCCTTCTCCAGACTGCATATGGTTTTTGTTTTTTCCCCTTACAGCTACAGAAGGACTTTTCTTTCCGGTTGGCTGTTGGGACCCTGTGCGAGCAGGAAGGCACACGTACAGTAAGGAAAAGTCTGAGTGATCCCTACAGGCATTGGCTTCTTTGAACATCCTCTTGTTCACGGAAGGCTCAAGGCTGTGAGTGTGCATGTACAGTTGCATGTACAGATGCAGCCATTGTGTGCCAGTTTATGGACACCCAGGTTAGATAGACGGACTGATGATTTGAAACACAAAAACACTCTTGCATGGGTAAAAACAGGGAGGGGGGAACTTTCCCCGGACTACAGCCACAGCATGCTTCCTGTGCTGTTGACATTCAAGGCTCCTCAAACAGATGTCAACCCATGCACGCCCCATGGGTTGGTTCACACATGTATGCACATCACTTGATTTCTCATCACTTGATGACTGACAGATGACGATGTGGATGGTCTCAGTTGAAAAAGTGTCACTTTCGAGCTGAGGTGAAATTATGTGGCTGTTCTGCCTGCAGAATTTGATCGTTTGATGGCACATTCACTTGTGAAAATCACTCATTTGCTGTTCCAGTCAAGTGAGAAATAATGCTTTATTGTCATTAACCTAAAAGCCTTGACAGAATACACATCAAAACAATAAACAACAACTAGAACAAGCTCTCTCACACATATGGCCATTCTTGTACTTTGATTTTGGGGGGGGGGGATGTCACATAGGACTAGTGTGATATGGCTGAAAAGGGGATGGATGGGTAACACAAGAAGCAGTACCTGGGGAAGCATGTTTTGTTTTCCCAGAGCAACAAGTTCTAAGGTGGGACTAAGAGCATTACAAAGGCAGGGAACTGCAGTAAGATCACCACATTCTTAAAACATTCCTTCACGATCTGCAACCCTCCTTGGACATGACTTGTCAATCATATTTAGCAGTCCACCAGGGGGTGATAAATCCCTTGGATATCTTTTTCCTTACCTGTGGCTGCAAAAATGGGGAATTAATGGAATTGTCAAGCACCTAACTGGCCATTCTAGATGAGGTTGGGCTGCATTCAGCTCAGCACATCACAAATTGTGCATTCCTGGATTAAATATGAGGGATAGCAAATAATAATATACAGCTACAGTATCTATAAATTCTCAACCTTTTTGCTTTTGCACGCATTCAACAACACATGCAACACATTGTTAAACTAGTCACTTTTTATTGTTTTACATTTATGAAAAAAAATCCTCACAGTTACAAAAGTTCACATTTATAAAACCTACGTACAAAGGTGCTTCCTCCTTCCCTTCACCCCAAGCAATCGTCATGGCACAAAAAGAGAAAACATGGCAGCTCCACAGAGTACCCCAGTCCAGTCAGAGTAGGATAGAACACATCTCTTCTACTCCTCACCAGGAAGTAGCTTTTGGACTGGTGCTATCTGTGCTCATATTGGACAACAGGTGACTTTGGAAAATCCCTTCACCCATTACAAATCTCACAACGCATCCCCTAAAATGGAAAAGGTAAGACCCTCAGCTATACTGACCATTTAGCATCAAGTCACACTCAGATATCAGTTCCATCAGTATAGATCATAGGATAGAATGGTTGTTCCAGCATCAAGGAAGAATCAAGAGCTCCAGACTGACATTTGAACTGTTTAGACTGGTACTCATGGTGAATGGGCTGGGATCTCACCCACAGGCTCCACCTCATAAGCTGGCCTGATGTCCACAAATATGAGGCCCCATCTTAACAGGGAACTCATTTATCCCAATGTGTGTAGGCTGTGTACATGATATCCGCACTCTTCATTTTTGCAATGTGCAGATCATGTGTTCAGAGCCACCAAATATATATGCATGGATATATATATATCCCCCTTTTTGAACACATGGAGCTCAGGCATGGTGAGCGTTTGGGCCTGTGGGTGTGATGCAGAGCTGTCATTCCACACGCATGCAATTCATGTATAGTTCTACATAGATTGAAATTTCTGCACTGGGTTAAGGTGAATTTCTATTATCTGTTATCACAGATAAGCAATTAAGGGAATCTCAGTTCACTCTGGAAAACATGTACATGTTTTAAGTCACCTTAATTTGTGCGACTAAGTCAATATATAAAGAGAGCAATAAAGCACTGTAGGGTTAAAAAAAAGTACAGAAAAGGATGGCTAATGCAGAGGAAGCAGAAGATAGCGAGGGATGGCTCAGTGTTACAAAACCCCATGAAATCTTTCATTCACATTAAAATGGTTCCTGTGTTTGGATTTATTTGTTGGCAACCAAAGGTAGAAGACGTTGGATATTTAGTTTGCGTATATCTAAAAATGAATGTCTTCGATTTTGGCAAAAAAACCATCACGGATTGTCTAACCCAGGATTGACTTTTTGGCTTGCGGGTGGGTGGGACAAATGATAGTTTTTGTGTGAAGAGAAAATGTTTTTAAAATCCTGTGAAAATGTTAGATGGACCCCCTTTTTTAGCTGTTTAAAAATGATTAGTCTAAATTATACAAAAGGAAGGCTTATATTTAAAGTTAATTGCCCGACTCCAGAGTTTTCTGTGTGCTGTAATGGGTGTACTATGATGTGTGTGTGTGTGTGTTTGAGAGAGAGAGAGAGAGAGAGTTCCTCTATTGAGAGATCCCCCTATATGCTGATAGAGGTCCCAAGCTGGGCATACAAAGAAAAGCTTGCAACAGAAGCAGAAAAGTTTCTATTGAAATGAATGGGAAAGCTCTTGTGGCTAGTGGACATTCTGTGCCTCTCTTCATTTGCTGGATAAGGGGCAGTTACTGTAGGTTGATTAAAAAAAAAAAAGTGGTGGTGAAAGTTGAATCCATCCATTATTTTCATCAGGTTGTTTGACTTGAAAATGTTCAGGAAACATGATTGGAATCATCTGCCTACTTTTGCTGGGTGAAAAGCATTAGCAATACATGCATGGCCAGGACTCTGTCATAGATAAAATAAGCAATCCTCATTTGTGGTTTAAAAATGGAATTTTCCTTTTCAATCCATCATCTCTGGTCCAAATTAGTTGTTATGGGGACACAGTCTCTGTGTGGGCCATACTAATATCCTAGATTTACAAAGTGAGTTGAGGGGGCAGGTATTTCAAACACAGCATGGACAGGTGGGAGGATGTGTGTCCTGTACCTTCCCTGCAACTTCTTTCCAACTGTCCCCTGCACCCCCTGCTTGGGGGTGCAGGGGTTACTTCTAGTTCCAGTGTCCAGATGGGAGAAAACTGGCTGGAGAAAATCAGTTTTGAGCAGAAATGTGTCTCTGAGGCTTTTTAAATGCTTGGGAAAACCCCCAGGGTGGGTGCACAGTGGCGCTGCATTGATTATACGATGCAGCAGCTGCTGTGTACTCACCTTGGGGCTTTCCAGCAGAGCTCCGGAGAAAAAAAGTCAGGGACTTACCCTGACTTTTTTCTCAGGAGCGAGGTGAGTACAGCACATCTGCCATCTATCCTCACTCTAGAGTCATGGCGGGGGCATGGCTGAGTGGATGGTGACCCCTGATTGGTCAGCGTCCACCTGGGCAGAGTGCAGAGGGTGGGCCGGGTGAGCCTAATGGCTGCTGGAAAGCCCACGCTTCCTCCCTTCCTCTAGATAACTTGCTGCCACCCCACACTAGCAATACCGTGGGGTTTGGCAGTGGAGTGGTTTCAACTTGGCTCCATGAAGACAGCCCCTAGTTTGTGTGAGTAGGGAGTTGTGCTAAGATTTGTTCTTTCCCCTTGACAGCCAATGCTATTCTTTAAATGCCTCTTCCTGCTTTATGGGAAATTGGCTCAACTCACATTATGAGTTGACCCAATATGTTTCAAGTCACTGTAGCTTCTAGTTTGGCCCTTAAACAAATTAATAACCATTTTGGTTTAAACATTTACTTCTAAACATTCCAAGCCTTCCTGTATGGCTTCCATTCTTTGACTGCTAGATCTTATTTACATCTGTGCTTCCACATGATGCTTTTATTTGCCCAGGCTCATTCATGGAATTTTACAGGGGGTCCAGATGACATGTTTTTCAGCTGCTTTTGTCATTTTTCTTTTCACCGAAAGTCCATTAAGGAGGGAAAGACAGAAGAGCTACACAATGCACAGTGCAAGGAACTGTCGGTCAGGAAGCACCCCAAAACTCTTCTGCCACAGCTCACAGATTGTGCCATTGCCAGATGCTTTGGATTTTAAGAGAAGTTTAATCATAATCTCAGTAACAGCAATGCTCTATGAAGCTCCAAGAAAACAGATGATCCAAAATACATCTAAAAAGCTCAACAGAGAAGAAACAAGTGTTCGAAGAAATAATTTTACCCTTATTTTCGATTACTTTTGCAAACTTGAAATTGTCATGTGAATGTAACTTAAAGAAAAGAAAAGAAAGAAAACAATGCAACTTTTGGGAAACACCCTGAATTCCACAAATTTAACGGTGATGGGCTCTGGAATCTTGGGTTGGCCAATCAGATAAGATGATTGATGACTGGACTATGAATACCCTCAAAGCTGAGATTCATTGCCAAATTTGGATTTGGATTTTTTTTAAAAAAAAAAAATGTGTGCAAATTAATTTTACAAGTTTAGTCAAACTGTATGAAAGGCACAATGATCGCTCCATAGGCCTACACTGAACAGACAGCCCACTTCGCCTTCGCTTCAGAAAACAGATATTTTTGCTTCACAAAACCCCAAGGACTTAACAGTGAAATTCCTTCGAACGTCTTACAAAGTTTCACTGAGTCTGACAGATCCAGCTTCATAGAACAGTTGACTTGCTGCACTCTATTGCAGGGATTAGGTACTGTAGCTCCAAAAGTGTGTGTGTGTGTGTGTGTGTGTGTGTGTGTGTGTGTGTGTGTGTTTAAAATCGGTTTGGCAATATTATATCTTATGACACTATCACTTCTCTCAAAAGCAAAAGATGAAATATTTGGAGAGGAAGGGGGCCATGTATTAATGAGACGCAAAAACAGGCTTGGCTGAAAAAATGCAAATTGAATATGAAGACCAGTGCAAAGCCTTCCACGGGCATGACAACCAGAGAAGTGGCACCAGAGCAAGGCTTCCTTAGTGACTAAGGGTTAGGGTTAGGGGAATGCTGGGAGTTGTGGGAGCTTCTCCCCCCCCCATCTAAACATGCATAGGTTTGCGCCCTAAGGGCTCATTCTCACACACATGTTCACTTGGTAACTTATATCAAGTGGCAGTGTGTATGTGTGAATGAGTCACACTGTAGTTCTTAGAGTGGTATACAACGGTGGTTTTTGTGATAGCAGAAAGGACTACTACACACACAAAGGGGAGAATTGATTTTTGCTGACCACTCCGTCCCCCTTCCCTACCCACTGCAGCTATCTTTGCATGCTGAAAAGCTTTTTTTTTGAAGGCCAGGGGACCCTCTGGAATGTTACAGGATATGGTACGGAGGGCTGCAGTAGGTAGGGGAGATGGGTGAAAACTGGATGCCCCAGTTTGTGCAAGCACAAGGGCTTTCAGCTTGTGTAAAGCCACCACTGGGCACAACCCATGGCCTCCTCTCCTCAAAGTTGAGAGGCTTGGCACCACATGTTCTTTCATACAGTATGAGACTACGCACATCATCTGATCATGCACATTCACAGTAGTTAGTGCTCAGACCATGGCACAAATTCAGCATCACACCCCCACACACCATACTCATGCTGTACAGACATGCACTGAACGTAAGAGCCATGATTACATTCATATTATGGATGACCTTGAAAAAGAACATTCACTCCTTAGGCCAGTGGTGAACAACTTGTGGCCCTCCAGAAGTTTTGGCCTATAACTCCCATGATCCCTCACTAATGGCTTTGCTGACTAGGGCTGGTGGGAGTTGTAGACAGACACAAAGAAACATAGAATCATAGGACAGTAGAGTTGGATGAGACCTACAAGGCCAACAAGGCCAACCCCCTGCTCAATGCAGGAATCCAATTAAAGCATGCCTGACAGATGGCTGTCCAGCTGCATCTTGAATGCCTCTTGTGTGGGAGAGCCCACTAACTCTCTAGGTAGCTGGTTCCATTGTTGTACTGCTCTAACAGTCAGGAAGTTTTTTCTGATGTTCATCCAGAATCTGGCTTCCTGTAGCTTGAGCCCATTATTTCATCATGAGGGCCAGAAGTGTCCACCCCTGCCTTAGGGGGTATGCCCTGGCAGCTTGTAAGCTTGAAGCTTTTATTTTCCACTTGACTAGGAGACCCAGTGCTCAGTTGCTGCTTTTCAATGGTTATTTTAAATACACAAATACTCTCTTTCAGATGATACTATTCTGTGAAGAAAGGCACAGTATAAAGGGAGAAGGACAGTACATGAAATTAGCTCAGAAGAAATGTCAGAGCTCATCCTCTTTATGCTCTTCTGGATGAGTCATTTTCCACCTGATCTTCTCAGACCCAGATTTGTCATGTGTGAGAAAGTACTCATATATTTCATTAAGAAGTCAAATTGTGAGAAGTAGATCCCCCCAGGCTCTGGGATCAGGGTATCTGATCAGGCTCTTTCGAGAAAATATCTTCTCACAGCTATGTCCACACCAGCAGAAAGCTGCAGGTTAGCTGCACATTGTCCATACATTTGCCTGATGTGAGCTGAATTGCAGAGAGTTGTGATCAAGGCTGATTCTTCAAGTGAGTCAATAAAGTTGTGGCCAATTTAGTATCTCAGCTATGCCTGTGTGTCTATTTGTTCTCATCCCTTCTCCAGCCAGACCCAAATAAGCACTGCCTAAACAATGCTGTTTTGATCCTTGCCCGCCCCCATTCCTGAGCAAACCAGCATTAGGGATATATATATATAGTGCATTGCTCCTCAAGCAGGAACCAATAATGGGTTGTATCCAATGCTAGTCCTACTTAGAGTAGACTCATTGAAATGAATGGGAGACTAAAATTGGATATAACAGAACCAGAGATGAAGATGTAGCTTGAGAAATGCACGATGACATCCTGATACGTAAATAATGCTTGCTATTTGAATGAGTTTTGGATAGGTAGGACAGAGATCAAGGAATTATTGCCTAAAATGGATGAAATCTACTTTTTTTTTACCATAACTGTGCAAATCTACAAGAAATAGAGCAACCTACTCATTATTGGCCAGCAGATATTGTCTATACAAGTAAGGGAAAAGAAGAAACATTAGAAGCCATTTCTATTTCTTTGATTGTTAGAAAGTTCTCCCAAGAATTCTTTCACTTGGGTCACATGAGCTCTTTAGGGTGGGACTGCTCCCATTTTATCCAGAGGGCTAAAGACACAGAACCAGAACTCCCAGTCTGAAATGGCTATCTGTGGACATAGCTGGAGATGTTGCTCTATCCCTACAAATCTATACTGAAAGTCCATTTTGTATAACTTAATAATTAGAGCCACAATCACCTCAATTTATTATCAATAAAGACTGCACTGGATCCTTAAATATACCTTAAATCATTCCCCTGCTGTTCATCATGGTTAAATACAGGCAGTTCACATGGGTTATGGAAACAATAACATGATATCACTCTAACATGCAAATAAAGGCCTATAAGATTTTAGCCCTGTATTTCCTGGTTTCCAGATATTTCTGAAAGCCACATAAACACATACTTTTAGGGTCATTTCACACAATCTCCCTTCCCCCACTCCCACCATCACAGTGTTGTTGTCCCCACAGTCACTTTGTGGTGAGATCTGTGTCAACATTGATTTTGTGAAGGGGCATAATGCATGGTTATTTTTAGACTTCCTGAATGATAGTGCCAGAGATAGCCTAAGTCATTTTGATGTATGAGGCTGAAAAGGGATATGATTCTCCCCAGATCTACCCCTTGTGTCAAATCATCATGATCCCATCATGGTAACGTTATATCCCTGTTGCATATTTATACCTCATAGGACACACAATGACATTTGTTGCGGGATTTTGGATAATGTGCAATAAAATGCAGGATCTAACAGTATATGGCATGTGTAATGTGCCCCAAACAGTTATCAGTGCACTTCAATACCACTATAAAGCAGTAGTGTAGAATGATGGAACAGGAAATAATAATTCAATTTGCTGCCCCGTGGAAACCCTGTAATTGTCAGCCTGATGCAGGCTGCCTTACCCCTGACTGATGGTACCATTGGCTCAGGGTGGTGGAAGAAGTCTCATCCCCAGGTAGCTCTCACCATGAAGTGGTTAGTGGTGGTGGGAAATCCCAGGATGGAAAAAGAAAGAAAGGAAGGAGTGGTGATGCAAGTGCATTCTGAAAGGATTCTACCCGTTAAGGACAGTTTTACCTGCTATCTTCCTGGGTTTGGTAAGATGGCATGAGAACAGTGAAGGTCCTCTGTCTCTTTTCTCTCCCCACTATCCACTGGCAGCAATGTTCAGTACCATGTTTGGTCCTATTTCTATGCATTATTTTTTTTAAAAAATTACACATTTCAAAGTACGTTAACTATAGTCGGTGCGCACACAAAAATCTCTAGGAAATAGTTATAGGCTTTATAAGGGTGGCTCCCCTTCGGGGAACATTGGCTTTGTCTTCTTATTGAACATGCCAGCTAGGCATCGGTGTCCTTATGTCCACTTTCAGCACTATGGGCATTAGTATGGTGGGTCTGGGTGCAGTGACGATGTGTCATCAATGAATGTCCTTGGTTGTGTCCATCTGGTTATTGGATCCATTTCTAGGAATTGGATTTGCAGAATGAAGGACAGACACATTAGATTCTCCTCCTACCCCCTGACTTCAGCTTCCAATGTGGCCTGGAAAAATGCATCGTCTCTTCTTCTTCTTCTTGTTTAACTCTCATGTGAATTAGTCCCTCTACATATGGCTTCGGTGTTGGCGTGGGTAGAGTTAAATGAAATGTTCTTACAGTGGTTTTTGAGGAATGCTAAATGCACTGGGAGAGTAAAGGGGCAGAATCAGATGGGATTGCCAGAACCATTCTCTCTTTCGGTGCAAACTTTCCCCACTCTAGTCATTTGTGATCAAGTGGAAGCAAGAGTCTCCACAAGAACTAAGATTCGTGTTTCCTTCTGGCCTCTCACCCACTTGTGCCAGGCCTTGGTGCTTTCAGTCCTGACTTGTAGCACCATCTGCTGCAAAAGCTTTGAGTATGACATTTAAAATAAATAAATAAATAAATAAATAAATAAATAAATAAATAAATAAAGTGAAACCAGGGCCAAGTCACAGGAGACTTCATTGGTTGAATGCTCATTCCATCTGGGCCTGCAGACCTCTACCTGAGAAAGTCCGGCGCCTTGCCAAATTGCAATTCCCAGGATTTCTTAGGGAAAGCCATGGCAGTTAGATTG
Organism: Elgaria multicarinata webbii; assembly: GCF_023053635.1. Lineage (NCBI taxonomy): Eukaryota > Metazoa > Chordata > Lepidosauria > Squamata > Anguidae > Elgaria > Elgaria multicarinata. The sequence continues at coordinate 79,187,724 of NC_086172.1, read as the reverse complement.
GAATAACACTGATATAATGTCATAGTGTAGATACACCTCAAAAGTATTGAAGAAGCTGCAGATACCATGAAGAATTTACTATCCAAGCCAACAAGGGAACCAACTAATTTTATCCCCATTAAAAAGCTGTCTCCAGCAAGTTGTAATCCTTGCAGCTTCTTGGTTTTCTCCATAGTCTCCACTCTTTACCTCCATGGCTAATCTAGCCTTGGATGCATTCACTCAATGCAAGTCTATGAATAGCAATCAGCCCAGGTCTACAGTCCCAGCCAAACTGCAGTAGCGCCTCTCCACCCCAACTTTGCTAGATCGTGGAGGGTCCCTTCCCTTCTGAGTGACACAACCATGGAATATCCTACAATTGGACTGTGACATAGTGATTATATGGGTATCCTTCTCCAGCCAGGCACTCTTTGATAGGCCACCTAAATCAAAACCATATGGCTAGCAGGAGGCCAGTCACAAAACCAGCAGACACTTGTGTAAATTGTAGCACCATCTATACTAAATGATTAGCAGCTGGGATGGAAAACAGTTCAAACTTGAGGTTTATCCGGCCCTCATTTAAGTCTCTAAAGCCTTCCTGGGGATCCTGATAGAACTGCAAGCACTTCCTGAATACATGAACTAAAAGAATGGGCCACTGGAACTTGTTAGAGAGGTTCAACATGCAGTTTCTCCATCCTTGAGAATGGCAACACTCCAAATTGCCTCCAGCGATGCAACCATGGGATGAGAAGGTTAGGAAGATGGAGAGTTTCAGACTTCCTAAGAGGAACATCTTTGAGTTTTCCATGTCAGTCAGTGGTCAGGCATGAGATGCATGTACACATGTAGATTTGAGTAGGTAGGTGGTGCTACAGCTATGAGTTCAAGGCATTGACTGGGAAGGGTGCAACAAGAGCATGTGAATTGTGTGTGTGTGTGTGTGTGTGTGTGTGTGTGCTGTATAGAAGCAAAAAGGAAAGAATGAAGAGTGCTTTGAGTGTCTATCGATGTGTTTCTGCCATTTCTCAGGACATGGGTCGCTGGCTGTTTCCAGTGTGAAGAGCATTATACAAGGCACACTTCAGTCTCCCTACCTTGCTGTCCCTGTGCCCCATCCCCAGTAAGAAAGATGGGTGAATGGCAGTCTGACGCTGCTGTACAGGGTTTGGTGGGGAGTGAGTGGGGAGGGTCAAGGAAATGGCCCAGCAGGGGAAAGGCAAGTCACTTTGCTTTCCCTGAACATGATAGCCCTTGGCTCCCTCCCCCTCCCTCAGTAGCGAGCAACGCAGAGGCAGGAAGGATCAGGCCATGTGGCTATATCTCCTCATCCTCACTCGCCTTGCTCCAGCGGTGGCAGCAGTTGGCTGTGATGCCCAGCAGGAAGTTGGTGGCCACTGAAGCAATGGAGACCACAAAGCCCACAAAGGCAATGAAGAGATAGTCATCCAGGGTCAAGGTCAGGTGGCAGGCCTTGAAGCTCTCCTCGGTCAGGGAAAACAAAGGGGCTCCTTCCACCTCGGGTGGCTCCCGGCACTCTGCCAGCTGAGTATCTGAAACAAGAGCCAAGGAGAGGGGTAATGCAGGCTATGCACAGCAAACCTTGAAAAGGATGGTGGCTTCTCCTCCCTTCACAAACCCATTTCCTCTGACCAGCTCAGAAAGAGGCTGAATAACTTCAAGTGAAGTAGAGCACTGGGGAGTTGGTGGGAATACATGGCTAACTTTTTCAGGACAAGCTAATTCTGTGGACACCTAGAATTTTGCCTGGAATCCATGGGACGTGTGAGCAAAGAACAGATTTGAGCTCTTAAATTCAGCATCTGAAAGTTAAGGTATTCAATACATGCAAATGGCCACATTTGTCTCCTGATTCCGCTGTTTTGTACCCTTTGTTATTCTGCTCCCTTTGTCTAAAAGAGCCTCTGCCTCTATCCTAGCATGCAAGGAATCATAGAATCATAGAATAGCAGAGTTGGAAGGGGCCTACAAGGCCATCGAGTCCAACCCCCTGCTCAATGCAGGAATCCACCCTAAAGCATCCCCGACAGATGCTTGTCCAGCTGCCTCTTGAAGGCCTCTAGTGTGGGAGAGCCCACAACCTCCCTAGGTAACTGGTTCCATTGTCGCACTGCTCTTACAGTCAGGAAGTTTTTCCTGATGTCCAGCTGAAATCTGGCTTCCTTTAACTTGAGTCCATTATTCCGTGTCCTGCACTCTGGGAGGATCGAGAAGAGATCCTGGCCCTCCTCTGTGTGACAACCTTTTAAGTATTTGAAGAGTGCTATCATGTCTCCCCTCAATCTTCTCTTCTCCAGGCTAAACATGCCCAGTTCTTTCAGTCTCTCTTCATAGGGCTTTGTTTCCAGACCCCTGAAGACATAGGAAGACATAGTCTAAGCTGGCATTCCCCCTGATGTACTAGGTTTCTGTGTTCAGGGTGTGTGTGTGTGTATGTGTACCAGGGAGCACACATTCAAAGCTTCAAGCTCTACCTGAACTCTGGAAAAATACAGTCCAGTAAAGATAGGTATTTATGAGGCTTTGCTGTCAGATACGAATTGGTTCTAAGCACACTGGGGTCTGTCCCATATGGTAAACACCACGTATTGCTAAATACGCAGTTGCATTAACAAAAAGGCACTGGAAAGTTTGGCCTTGACATCCCAACAAAAGAGATGTAGCTGTACAAGGCCGTCTGCAAGGGGGCATTTCCATGAAAAAAAAAAAATCATAATTAGACACAACCGTTTGATGCATGCGGCTGGGTAAAAGAACCAAATCTGATCTGACAGTCATACCATGCTCCAAGTGAGAGGACGCTGCCAAAACTGGAGACGGATGGCATCCTTCCCCTCCATTGTCTGCTATATATCCATCAAAGAGATGCTTGGAGAAGGGACACAGAATCAATATTCTAATTAAGGATGCTCTAAGGAGATGTGGGTGATTGTTAAAGCAGGGCTGCCTTCTGCTGGCTTTGCATGGGCAGGATTTCCTGTCCCCAGGGCCTGGAGTTTGCAGCTTGTGCGATAAGCAAGAAGGTCAAGGAAGGACTATAGAGAGTTTGAGAGGATGCTGATTTATGATTCCCTATGAAATCTGGGGATTGGTCACTACAAGGACACACAGAGAGAGAGAGAGAAGCATGAAGGCACGCTACAAGTGCAGCTTGTACAGCACATCTCATTCCCATCCAGCTCTGCCAGCATCTCAGTTTTAATGGACAGAAAGTCTCTGACTGTTTTCAAAAAGCCATTTGCAGCATGGAGGAGCAGACAGAGGAAACCTCGCCGTGTGGTAATCTGAACACGTGGAAAGCTGGTCATGTCTATGTGGTGAAGTGAGCATTGCCATCACTACCCATGTACCCAGAGGTCTGTTTAAAATGCCTCATTGCCTTTCTAAAAATCTCCATGTGGTGGCTCGAACTCCAGACACATTGGCGAGGTGACCATCTGCATGTGTGCTCTTGGGAATCTTGCAAGCGGAGGGACACTTGCTCATGGTGATTCTCCATTCTCTGTGTGGTTGGAGCTCTCCGTATGGCTTGAGATGCCACAAGTGTTTTCCAGTAACCTCTGCACCCCATTTATTTCTTTGAAATCACCCTTTGTACCACCCCTGGAATAAATAAGTGAGACGCATGTATGTGGGTAAACTAGGGCTGCAGCAGCTTTAGTCACATTAGTGAAAGGAGATCTATACTGCAAATTGTTAGCTGTGGAGGAACTGGCTGAGGCAGGAGTTACCATATTTCTTCGATTCTAAGACACACTTTTCCCCCATATAAACATCTCTAAAAACAGGGTGCGTCTTAGAATCTCAGGTGCATTTATTATTTCTTAGAATCAAAGCTTTTTTTCTGTTGGTGGTACTGAAATTAGTGTGCGTTTTACAATCGATGGCGTCTTAGAATCGAAGAAATACGGTACCTTGCAACTGCCTCCTTGCATACCTGGTTAAGGCTGAGGCTGGTCCTGCCCTGAGTCAGAAGCAGGGAATTGCTTGCTTCCACCCCATCCAGCCAACACATTGAGATGTTTAATCCCTTAGCCCTCAAGTCCCAGGATTCTATGAGTGGGATCAGCCCTAAAGCAGGGATGGGAAATGTGTGGCCCTCCAGGCGTTGTTGGATTTCAACTTCCAGCATCTTTCACCATTGGCTATGCTGGCTAGGGCTGATGGGAACTGCAGTCCACTAACATCTGGAGGGCCATACATTCCTCACCCTTGCCCTAAAGGGATTCCTGCATTCCCAAAGCCCTGAATGGCAAATCTCACTTCCATGGGGCCTCAGGACACACACCAGTGACAGGCCACAATCTCCTTTTCTCCCACTGTCCTGCTGTTTGGACCAACCTGTTTAACATTTGACACCAGGCATTACAAAACCTTCCTCCAAGGATCAGTGTAGAGTAGGTGGAAAACCAAACCGAACCCTGGCTTCCCTCAGCCCAGCCCTCCCCACCCAAGTGCCCTCCAAATGGACTGCAACTCTCATGTCATTCCCAGTCAGCATGCAACTCTCAGCATAGGGAGGGGTCATAGCTCAGTGGGTTACAGGACATGCTTTGCATGCAGGAGGCCCCAGGTTTGATCCCTGGCTTTTCCAGGTAGGGTGAGGAAAGACTCCTGCCTGAAACCCTGGAGAGCTGCTGACAGTCAGTGTTGACAATGCTGGGTTAGATGAACCAAGGGTTTGATGACTCAGTATAAGGCAGCTTCCTAGATTCATTGGACATGCTGGCTGGGAATGATATGTAGTCCAATACATCTGGAGGACACCAGGTTGGGAGAAAACGGCCTCAGTCAATTTGGTCCACAGACAAAACATTCATACTCAGACACAAAGCAAGTGGATACTCCTACACTGACATTCATCTGGGCAGGTGGGCAGGTGCTAACATGATCCCAGCAAAGAATGGCATGGGCTTTTATCACTTTTCTGGACTCTCCCCCTGCCAGCTTGTGTGCAACATGGCCCAGGATTGAGAGCAGCAGCCAGACTTTCCAGCAGCAGCCAGACTTTCCTGGACCTTCACAAGTGAGACTATGCACCTTGGATCCTGCACCCTGTCCACCTGATCCCCAGGAGATGCCACTCTGACACAGAGGAGTGGATCTCAGACTGTTCTAGTGAGTAGGAATGCCTTGAAGAGCATCACTCCTCATCACCCTGACCTCACCACCCAGAAGAACCCAGTGACTGTGGGCAAGGACACTGGCCTTTTAAAAAAATCAGATGCAGAACTTGAGAAGCAGCAGCTCTGAGAAGGACTCTACTGGCCTGGCTGTAACAGCCTGCCAGTTGCGCTAAATGAGTGCTGGAATAACTTTTCTTACTCAGCTCTAGGATTGCTGTCCATTGTCCTGAATCTGAGCCAACAGCCCCACAGTTCTGTCTGGGGTTCTGAACCTGCTCTATTCCAGAACTACTTCATTTGTTGCCCAAAGCTTAGCAGGGACCATGGAATCTGCAATGAAACAGGACATGCACATCCACATACATATACACTTTGGTGACTTGCCTCCATCAAAGGTAGGTGCAATGTCACCCACCTTCGGGAAAGAGCGCCTTGCCCAACTCTTTTCCGCAGATGCAATTTCCTCCCTGTTCTGACATACCCATTCTGTTCTCCTGCTTGCCACATGGGAGGCTCACATGATTCCGGATCCCATATGATTCCATCGACCCCTTTGATACTTCCCCTGCCCCTTCTTGCAGTTCTGGAAGAACAATTCTGACTCGCAACTTAAAGCAATCGAATTAGAAGGAGGGTGGCCATTTTTGTTAACCAAGCACAATATATTTTTAATGTGAATCTATTTCTGGCAGTCTTCACTGATCATAACAAAGGATGGAACAAAGTACTTAAATTAATTGATTTTCTATTTGTGACACTGTAATTGTGAGACATAGTATTGTCTGATTTATAATTCCTGGTAAACAGCATAGAAAACACTACTTCTTGGCACACCAAATCTGAATTGGGGGGGGGGGGGAAGAGCAAATTCAAAAAGCCATGATCCAACAATACTCTTTAACTTTCTTAGCCTCATAGGATTTCCCAGAGAGAATGACTGCTCTCCCTTCAAGTTGAGATGGTGATCCAGCACTTTCCCCAGGAGTTCACAGGGACTTAAGTGGCAGAACAGAGAAGGAATCCCAAACCTGACACTAAGAACTAGACCATCATTTAATTTCACCTACCTGACATGCATCGCTGGATCCTATTTCTCAACCACTTCAGCAGTGGCTCCATAGTACAACCACACACCCAGGGATTGCCGCCAATTTGAAGAGTCACCAGGCCTGTGAGTCCCTCCAGGGCTTCCAGGCTGAGGAAAGACAGACCTCCATAGCTGAGATCAAGGTCACGTAGTTGGACCAAGCCTCGGAAAGCCTGGGGGTGCACTTTCCTCAGCCACGGATTGTGGCTCAAGTCAATCTGCACCAGACTGTAGGCCTCCTGGAACATGTCAGCCACCACATGAGTCAAGTTGTTGTAGCTCAAGTCCAAGTGAGACAGACGCTTGGATGTCAAAAAGAGTCCAACAGGTAGCTCAACGAGGGAGTTATTCCTCAAGTCCAACACCCTCAGCTCAGAATAGCAGGTAAGGTATCCAGGAGGGATGGTTGCGATGCGATTGTGAGCCAGGCTTAGGTTCCTGGTGTCAAACGGAAGATCTGGTGGTACCGAAAAAAGCCGAAGCCCACTGCAATCCACAACCTGACTGCGGCATGTGCACAGGACTGGGCAGCCGGTGACGGCACTGGCAAAGACCACCACCGCTGCTACCAGGAAAGGGCTCAGTATCATGGCAGGGTAGCAGTGGGGTACAAACTGCTCTCCTCCCAGCTGGAGATAGTCTGCACTCATTTTGGCAAGCTGAAAGCTACATGGTGCCAGACAGGCCAATCAGGACGGGAGAGCACTGGGTGGAGATACAGCCCAGCAAATGGGAGCCATGATACAGAAAGCTTGCTACATTCTGGCTGGGAGGAAGGTAAGACATTGAACCCCAGTCTGTCCTGATCTTGAGGCACTTGGAGGAGAAATATGTACCATAAAACGGCTCTAACTGGGTGAGAATCTGATGGTCTTTAGTCATTTATTTAGCTGCCTGAATAACTTTTTCCTGTAGGAGGGTGAAGTAGAAGAGAGAAATCTATCTGCATACATGCACATGTGACCTTGGTCTATAGAGATATTAAAAATGTGTGGTCAAAATAATGTTGGTGGCTTTTACCCGGTGTTTGTTAATCATTAGAACTCTTGAACTTGAATTAAGAGAAAATATGTTCTTTTCTTGTCTTTTGTTACCTTGTGTTATGTCTTGCTGATGGCTCTCACAAAAGTCCTTATCACACCAGAAAAATATAATCAGGTCAATAAGTTTTGCTGCCCCAGTAAATCCACCTGCAGTTCCATGGAACTGAAAGAGTCTTCTCCCGGTGTCATTAGAAAGGACCATTAATAAATGAAACATGGGTCTGCAAGGCTCTGTGCTCAATTTCCATGGAAAGGATACTCTTGAAAAACGTGCTGCTCTACTTGGGTCAGTGAAACCTTCTTTGAAGGGTCAGGAGGAGCTAAGGATGGACACGAGCCATGTAGGAGTCCAAAGTTTCTCTTGTCTGGGAAGAAGGTTGGCAGTCATTGTTCAGTTTAGGAGAACGTTCCATACTTTGGAACTACTGAAGAGCCACAGAATTGGCTGCATGGATCCATGGTGTCCTCTACTTGGAAATGCTGACATGGAAGCCATGTACAGGAGAGAATGAAGATGTCTACACAGTGCAAGCAGATTCAAAGAGCAAGGGCAAGAGTTGTGATGCTGTCCTTTAAGCCTGGTTTTCTTCCCCAGCAGGCAACAAGAGGACTCCTGCAGAGCAGCCTGCCAATGGAACATAATGGGGATCAAAGATTCAGCAAAAATGTCATTGATCAGTTTATATGCTTTCCCTTGACCCTGCTGTCTTTGGGGGCATTCTTGCACTCTTGTGCATGCAACCTGACATAATTCTATAGTCCACCGCCTTCTTCAGCCTCCTTTATTGCCCACTATGCATTATCCATGAACTACAGCTCACTTCTCATCTGAAACGTTTGACTGTGACATCTGTCTGGGAACTCCACACAGCTTTATCCATGCACTCTTGCTATTGCAGAGAAGCACAAGAAGAATGGAGCAGGACGAGGGTTGCGGCTTTGTTCATTTGGCCAAGGGGTGGATTTTTCATGAAGGCCAGCAGAACAAAATTAAATGCTAGGTTCAGTTTCGGCTAAGACATAGGGAATCATAGAATCATAGAAAAGAGAGTTGGAAGGGGCCTACAAGGCCATCGAGTCCAACCCCCTGCTCAATGCAGGAATCCACCCTAAAGCATCCCTGACAGATGCTTGTCCAGCTGCCTCTTGAAGGCCTCTAGTGTGGGAGAGCCCACAACCTCCCCAGGTAACTGATTCCATTGTCGCACTGCTCTAACAGTCAGGAAGTTTTTCCTGATGTCCAGCTGGAATCTGGCTCCCTTTAACTTGAGCCCATTATTCCGTGTCCTGCACTCTGCGAGGATCGAGAAGAGATCCTGGCCCTCCTCTGTGTGACAACCTTTTAAGTATTTGAAGAGGGCTATCATGTCTCCCCTCAATCTTCTCTTCTCCAGGTTAAACATGCCCAGTTCTTTCAGTCTCTCTTCATAGGGCTTTGTTTCCAGACCCCTGATCATCCTGGTTGCCCTCCTCTGAACACGCTCCAGCTTGTCTGCGTCCTTCTTGAATTGTGGAGCCCAGAACTGGACGCAGTACTCTAGATGAGGCCTAACCAGGGCCGAATAGAGAGGATCCAGTACCTCATGCAATTTGGAAGCTATACTTCTATTAATGCAGCCCAAAATAGCATTTGCCTTTCTTGCAGCCATATCGCACTTACAGGTTCTAGTTCTGCATCTCACACTTTGTTTTTTGGGCTCTGGGACTGCATGCAACCTTGACAATGTGTCTCAGTCAGAATGACCTACATTACCTCCTACTACTCCAGGCCCAGCTGAAGGGCACCACCCATCCACAGAGGTCTGTTGAGGCATCTCCCTCCTCCCTCCACTACAGAACAGCTTGGGGCTTCCCTTCACTTGCCTCTCATTCTATGGGGGACCAGACCTGTGTTACCAGTGTCCCTACATCTCTCTGGACTATACACTGCTTGACAGACACTCTTCCCTGACTTGAACCACGCTTCCATTCTAGCCTTCTCCTTCAGAGGTCTCCATCCCCTTCCACCGCTTTCTTCCTCCTGTACAGCCCTCTACTCTCTCCTTCCCTGTTTTCCTTCGTCCTCTGCTTCTCCTGAACAACCAGAAAGCAAAATCATTTGCCTGGCTGCCTGGTGAGTTCACATCCTACTTGCCCTCTTGCTAGCCATCCTTTTCATAACCTTGCACTCACTGCTTTCTCTCCGGACACCTATGTGGGCGCATCCCTTCTTCCAGGGCCCCGTCCATCTTCACCCACTCAGGCACACCTTGCTCACGCAGCAGAGTGAACACCCCAGACATTACTTTTCCCACAGAGTCCCAGCAAGCATAAGGTCCCCCTTCCTTTCTCTGCCCGCCGCATCGTCTATATTTTGTTCAAAGGAGATACTTACTCTGAGCAGAGGATTTTATTTTTCTTTAGCTCATCTCTGGTGCCGACTTGTGTTGTCTTCATCCATCAGGAGTGCCTCTCCTTCATGAGAGTTACAATTTCTTCCCATTCCACTGTGCTCCATTCAGCCTTCTCTCATCTGTATCTCTGGAAAACAAAGATGCTGAGGGAATATCAGCCTCTTGTTGAATTGCAGTTGCTGTACGTGTGCGTATGTATGTATGTGTGTGTGTGTGTGTGTGTCTTATTTTGGCCAGGTCTTTTCCCCACCTCCTCTTCCCTCCTTCTCTTTCTCTCCCTCCCTTTCTTTCTTTTTTTCCTTGAGGGCCAGGTACTGACGTTTCACTGTCTCTTAGCAACTGCCTCCTCATCTCTGAGCAACAGGAGAGCTGGCTGCAGACCCCACTGAGCTGAGACAGGCAGGCGGGCGAGAGGGGGGGGAGCAGTGTGGAGAGAAAGCAGAAGGATGAAGCAACTGATGGAATAAAAAGTGCACCCACGGGATCCCAGAGATAGGGAGAGGAGAATGCAGAATCAGGCAGACAGGGGGGCGGCTGGAGATCGTGGGAGACAGACATGGGCATATATATATATATATATATATATATATATATATATATATATATCAGACAGGGACATGCAAATACACACACATGCACAGAAATATGGGTGAAAAATAGGCTGGGAATAGATGGTGAAGAAGCGGCTTCTCACTGTGGCTGGTGGTTCTTAGAAGAAGGCATACACTGCTACATGGGAAGAAATGGCTTGCATCTTTCTACAGCGGATGGCCTTGAGAAGTAATGGGCTTGTTTAGACAACACTTCAGGCTCTCTGGTTAGCAAACTTGTGGTTCTCTGGGGTTAACACTAGCCATGCTGTCGCACAAAATACTTTAAGCCATGGTTAGAGCCACTAATCCTGCTGCACTGCAGATGGTCTAACTGTGGTTAGTGAGTGAGCAGGGTTTAGCAAAACGCATTGCACAAGACACCTTAAACCCTGATGCTTAACCAAAAGCTGTAACCAGCAGGGTCTAAGGTGTCTTCTGAACAGGCCCAATGACTGTGTGGAGATTAGGGCCAGTTCTACACCTTGTGTCAAACCATTGCAATTCCATCGTGGTAATGCTATATCCCTCTTGCACATTTATACCTCGTGGAACACACAATGGGCATCATCACATGAGTGTTTTATTGCACGCTCACTACTGGGCACTCACAGATTTTTGTGGGTCCTATTCACGGCGTTGTCTGCATCCCGTGTGCCTCCTGCCCCTTCTAGCCTTCTCCGCATGACAAAAAAGACCCAGGTAAATCCGAATGATTTTTGAGACAGAACTTGCTGCTATCTCCTGTTGTGTGCAGGAGAAGCAGCGTGATCAAAACAGCCCACTGAATGGGCCATGTGCACGTTGTGGACTTCCTCTTTTGAAAGAGGAAGTAATGAGGGACAAATGTGCTGGCGGAGAAGCGATGGTAAGAAAATGAGATTTCCCCCCGTTTGATGATGCTCAATGACATTTGTTGCGATATTTTGGATAGTGTGGATTAAAAAGCAGGAAATAATAGTGGAAATGGTATGTGGAATGTGCCCCAACAGTTACCGGCATGCTTCAATACTCTTCTGCTAGCATAGGCTGACCATATGAAAAGGAGGACAGGGCTCCTGTATCTTTAAGAGTTTCATAGAAAAGGGAATTTCAGCAGGTGTCATTGGTATGCATGCAGCACATGGTGAAATACCCTCTGCATCACAGCATTTAAGGCTGCAGGAGCCCTACCCTCTTTTGTATCTGGTCAAGAGAGCAGGGCTCCTGCAGCTTTAACTGTTGTGATGAAGAGGGAATTTCACCAGGTGCTGCTTTCATACAAATGACACCTGCTGAAATTCCTTTTTCTAATCAACTCTTAAAGATACAGGAGCCCTGTCCTTCTTTCCATATGGTCACCCTATGCCAGCAGCACAGCCCACTGGAGCTTCCACTGCCAACAGGAGCTTTTGATTAGTTATTTCTCACAACTTTATTTATTTATTTATTTATTTATTTATTTATTACATTTTTATACCGCCCAATAGCTGAAGCTCTCCAGGCGGTTCACAAAAATTAAAACCATCATAAAACAACCAACAGGTTAAAAGCACAAATACAAAATACAGTATAAAAAGCACAACCAGGATAAAACCACGCAGCAAAATTGATATAAGATTAAAATACAGAGTTAAAACAGTAAAATTTAAATTTAAGTTAGAATTAAGTATTAAAAAACTGAAAGAATAAAAAGGTCTTCAGCTGGCGATGAAAGGAGTACAGTGTAGGCGCCAGGTGGACTTTTTCTTCTTTCCCCATGGGGGGGTTTGGCACCTATTAAGGGATGTTTCATGTCTGTTTTCTCACTGCTGTCTTGCTGGCTTCTGATAGGGGAGACAGATGGCTCAAAGACCCAGGGGAGAGCTTGGCCTTTTTCACTTGGTGTATGGAGCTCTCTCCAGGGTACATATTAATTGGGTTTTTCATTTCTAGATCCCACTAGGCTGCAAAGGAACATCCTGCATGAAACGGACTTCAGAAATGCAGAAAAGTCTCAAAAGGTTTGCCAGCTAATCCTCAAAAGGCGCAGCAGTTGGTAAATGCCTCCAAGTTTCCTCCTTCAGATACACAAGATTCCTGGCTGTGCTAATTTAGAGATTTCGCCTGGTACAACTCAGAACTAAACCTGCCAAATGTCATAGAAAAAGACTATCCTTCAGTGAACTTGCTATTTGCCTGACTATCATTGTGATCTGTGCCCTTAAAACTACAGACAGGTTTTGGGTTGAACTTTATGTTACTGTAGCCTTCCCTAACCAGCCAGCATGGAATTATGGGAGGTGTAGTCCCACACATCTGGAGGGCCCCAGGATGGGGAAGACTGCACTACAGAAACACTAAGAAATGTATCAATCTGCCATGAACCAAATGTCTTCTCTTTTTTTGTAGCTTCAGGAAAGATTCATGTTCCAGGAGCTGCATGTGCTATGTTGAGAACTGAGAATGTTCCTGTAAGGGCGACCATATGAAAAGGAGGACAGGACTCCTATATCTTTAACAGTTGTATAGAAAGGGGAATTTCAGCAGGTGTCATTTCTATGCATGCAGCACCTGGTGAAATTCCCTCTTCATCACAACAGTTAGAGCTGCAGGAGCCCTACCCAAAGTGACAAGATAGAGGGCAGAGCTCCTGCAGCTTTAACTGTTGTGATCACCAGGTGCTGCTGAAATTCCCTTTTCAATACAACTGTAAAAGATACAGGAGCCCTGTCCTCCTTTTCATATAGTGTCCCTATAACTGACACTCCTTTAGTTTTAAAAAGTTAGTAATTTGAGGACTTTTAAATCATTCCTCATTCCTTTAATTTGTTTTGGACCCAGAAACATTATAGTTCTTTTAAATGAAATCCATTTCCTGAGCATTTTTATCAATGTTTCATGGAGAGAGGGGAGGAAACCCTTACCCACATAAATGATGCAAAGATGAACAAAACATTTACATGCGCAGATTATGAACAATGATTCCTTCATGTAATTTAATCTGTTTTATTGTGAGAGGATAAGTCACAGAAAGCAGGATAAATACTAAACACTCATAGGAACATCTCTCTCTCTCTCTCTCTCTCTCTCTCTCTCTCTCTCTCTCTGGACTTCTCTAATTTAAGGCTGCTTCCAGTTGGAAGGCTCCTAGTGCTACCAACAAAAATACATTGTGTCATCTAGAAACACTCCCCCCCCATCAAATTCTATGAATGAGGCAGGACTGCGCCATAAAAATCTTGTCTGGAGGCATCCTAGGTGGTGAGGTCCTCTTCTGGAGTTGGTGTCTAACTGTCCAATCTTATACATGTCTGCTCAGTAGTAGGTCCCAGTGAGTTTAGTGGGGCTATAACTTCAAATGGTCGAAAGCCATGATAGCAGAGACTGGGGAGACAGCAGCTCAGTGGTAGAGCACCTGATTTGCATGCAGAAGGTCCCAAGTTCAATTCCTGGCATTTCCAGGTAGGGCAGATAAAGCTCCTGTCTGAAATCCTGGAGAGCTGCTGCCAGTCAGTGTCAACAATATTGGGCTGGATGGAGCCATGGTCTGACTCAGTATAAGGCAGCTTCCAATGTTCCTATGAGACAGAAAGTGCAAAAATAGCCAACAGATTGGCCTTTTATGGAGCTAAGATATGTATGGAGCTCCACTTGGTTCTCATGTCAAGATCCCATGAAGACACAAAGGAGGCTCACACATGAAATAGTTGTAGATGCTGTGCCTTCCGCACCATTTATCCAGTGGAGCCCTCCGTCAGCCTTTTCCTGCTTTGAGGCATGCAGAGTGCTCTTGGCCACAACAAGTTGAGCAGGAGAGTGAGGACAGGGACTGATGGAGCTGGAAACTTTGTCAAAGCATCCTCTCTCATGCCTGGGCGCATTTCAAGATTGATGCACTGTTTCCGGGTGAGGATCTGGCAACCCAGTTTACCATACTTGGGGCTGGGAAATGATTGTCCCACAAGGTGGATTGGCTGAGAACCCTGAGTTTTATTTATTCACCTCTGTCTCCTCATGTGGTGTGTGCTTTGGCTTCCTTGCTCGAGTCATTTGGGGCATAACGTGCTCTATTTGGGACTAGCCAGAAAACACTGGACCAGCTCTATTCAAGAAATACTTTACAACAGGCATTAAGGCTGATGTCATATTTGAATGTGATGCATTTGAACACATTAAGGATGCTTAGATGCCTTTGGTAATATATATTTCCTCCTACATCTGTAGTTTTGAGAAAGTGTGAAGTTCATTTGTTTGCTACTGGAACAAAGACTTCAGCAGGGCTGTTAGAAATGTCCTTTCATTCATTTAATGGCACAACAGGAGCAATCTGGAAAAAGTGTTATTTGAATGTTACAATAATACAGTTCTAGTTCACATGCAAGACCAGCCTTCCCCAACCTGGTGTCCTTCAGATGGGTTGGACTGCAAGTCCCATAATTCCCAGCCAGCATGGCCATATTATTATGCATCGATTTGTTACAATGTTAGCATAGCTCTCCCTGCCCCAACATTTTTTGTAATCCTCCCCGCATTTCATATCCCTATTTTCTTTCTCTTAGATGTACCTGTCACTCTCCTTCATGCACTAGCAGCTTTGTGACAGCCGGGAGAAAGAAGACTGTTGGCATCAGCTAAAAGCTTAGAAAGCCCCAGGGCATTCTTGAGCGGAGACATGTGGGGCCAAGGGGAAAGGGGATGAAAAAAGACCGAGAGCAGTCACACAAGCGTAAGTGCAGGGGATGAGAGAGAGAGAGAGAGAGAGAGAGGGAGGGAGGGGGAGAGAGAGAGAGAGAGAGAGAGAGAGAGAGAGAGAGAGAGAGAGAGAGAGAGAGGTGGAATGAGGTAAGGCAGCCCGGGATCCAGCTCTTACACGAATGAGGAGAGAAACGTGAGGGCATATTTACACCACAGGGTAAAAATAGAGCAGGGGCCTTTAACTTTTTGGGACCTGCGGGCACATTTAGGAATTTGGGGGAGCCACCACAAAATGGCTCTTCTGGAGGGTGTGGCTAGTCACATAATGGCTGCCATGGGGGCTTGGCTAGCCAAGAGGTGGTGGTGGTGGTGGATGGTGAGAAATAGCAAGGCTAGAGGCTCAGAGGGTGGGGGAAATGGAAAGAGCTGCTTCCTGGCCTGCCCAACCTTCCATCCACACAGACTTTCCCCCTTTTGCTCTCTCTCTCTCTCCCCCACTCCCAGCCTCTAGCCTTGCTATCTCTGCCCCCATCCCCTTCCCTTGTTATTTCTCTCCCTCCCCCATCTCTAACCTTCTTCTTTCTCCCCCTTCCCAGCCTCTATAGCCCTACTATTTCTCCCCCCTCTTTACCTCCCTCTTTCTCCCTGCATTACCCCTTTGCCTGGCTTTCTCTTCCTGCCCACTGAACAGCAGATCAGCAGCAGGTTCAGGAACAGGAAGGAGAACCCAGTGGCCTAACATATCCCTTTTTAAAGAAAATAATAATAAAATTTTTTTTTGGAAGGGGGCAGAGAATGAAGAGCTGTGCGGGCACCATGGCACCTGTGAGCACCATGTTGAGGAGCGCCTTGGGTTGCAGGAACACACATGATTCCATTTCCAAATCTGCATCATGCAGCCCTTTGATGCATTTCTGTATGCAATTGTGCTGAGCTGATTGTCATCTCTGAGTAGGTTTGGCAGATGGATCTTAGATGGTTCTGTGACGGAGAGTTATTTCTGTATTCTTTGGCAGAAAGGCAGTCTCTTATGTACGTGGATTTATGTTAGTTTGTTGAGCCTCTCAGTTTGGATGTTGATGTTATCCCTCTGAGAGGGTTTCCATCGCTGTGTTGTATTTGGGCGGAAATGTATGTTGGCAGATTGCATGTGCATCAGAGGGTTGCTTCACAGCAGATATTTGGTACTCGAAAATGGGTTCCTGAGTACAAAATACCTGAATATCGTCATGCCAGTTAGGAAGGGTGGCCAGCTTTTGCCTTAAAAATAAAACATGAGCGCTGACGAAGGTCAGGTCTACATGAGGGATTATTCTGGGGGTTGCCCCAGGATCATCTCTGTGAGTCCACATGATGCACAGGGGATTCCGGAGGCAGGGAGGGATGATCCCTCCCTTTTCCCGGGATAGCCGGGATGGCTTTAATCCCTACTTTTCCCGTGGTCTCAGGATCATCCCGAGGCCGCGGGACATGTGGGCAGCCATCCCAGTTTCTTCCCGGCTCCTCGTGAATAAATACGGGAACCGGGCACGGGGCATGGAGCTCTTCAGGAGCTCCATGCCCATCAAGGGTGGGAGGAGAGAGGGGGATCTTTTTCCTTTCTTTTTAAACCTACTTTAACGGAGCGCTTGTGCGCCCATCTTCAATTTTTTAAAAAAAGCCAAATTGGCAGGCGCGACGTCCTCTTCCTCCCGGGACATCGCATGCCGGGTATAGACTGAGGGGGAGGATCCCGTGATCACCATAGCGCGAGATCCTCCCCCTCCCCTCCCTAGGTGTAGACATGCCTGAAGAAGGCACCCTGCTCGCATCTATTTTGAAAGAAAAAGCTACCGTTGATGTATGTGGAAGGGGTTCCTGCACATGCTAGGAACTCATCTGTTTCTGAGTACAAAACGTCTGATATTAAATGCTCTGCTGTTTATCCCAGCATGGTGTGCATTTGCCAACGATGAGAGCCAGCTCAAGCTGGAAGGGTCCAAAAGGCTGCTTTAATGGTCCCCTGCAAGTATCCCAGTGCTATAGTGGACCCAGGGCTCACAGGGTCAAGGCACTGGGACTTTTTGATTGGCAGGAATGATGACATCATCTGCCACCACCACCGGCTCTCGGACTTCCCTGTTCCCTCTGAGCTTAGTTGCAGTCCTCACAGCAGCTGGGAAAAAATAGATTTTCCTAGCAACACGCCCATACACACACACACGGGTCAACACAGCTGCAGTTTTGGACTGTCCTTTGGGTAGTCCATATTGAGATTGTCACGATGAGTGCCCGAACTTCAAAACATACCACTACAGCACTGGAGTAGCCTGTGGGAGTGGTCAGGATAAGGGATATAAAAGCTGGAGAAGGGATATAAAAAGAGGAAATTCCTTAAGATGGGGGAAGGGGGGAAGCTGTCCAATCCTGTGAGCAGTCCCAGCTCTGGCTTCAAGGCTTAATGTCTGGGGGTGGGGTTGATGCAGGTGTAGTAACCGGGCTTCCATTCTGAGGGTTTTTTTCTGCCCAGTTTCCAGGTGGAGAGGTGCTGTTTTTATGCAAGGAGATCTCCTGTTTAGTTCTTATCTAGTCCAGTCTCTCTGTCACTCACTCACTCACTCACTCACTCACTCACTCACTCATTCACTCACTCACTCATTCACTCACCAACCATCTTGTCAGAGATCAGCCAACATAATAATGGGGCAACTCCAAACTGGGCCTGGATCCACACATCAGATTTGTTGGTGGGCTGGGCTCTGATGCTTTCAATCTCATGTTGAGTCTACATGAAGGCTTTGTATTTCAGACTGGACTGAACATGTCCAAATGGCCTCTCAGTGATGCCAGTGGGAGTGTTATAGGGCCTATAGGTGTCCTGAATTCTTCTCTTAGCTGTGATAGGACTGTCCCTGCCACACACCCCATTTCATCAAGTTACGTTCGCCAAGCTACTGTTTCCACAATTTTTAGGAGGGGAAGTAATGACAGTTAGGGTGGTATAAAATTTCTCCTGTTTGTAGTGATTTTTTTTCCTACACCAGGCTGTTAATCCTCTGTATTTATTTTCAATTTCTTTGCAGAATTGAGATCCAAGCACAACTCGAAGAGTGTTTCCTTCCTTGCTTTCCCGCTACATAACCTCTAGGTAACACTGTGGTAGAGCAGAATAGAGCAGTTACACAAGTGGAGAAAGCATTTTCTGTCACATTTTCCACACAAGTGGAAAAAGCATTTTCTGTCACTTGCACAAATAATACTGCATTTTCCTTGCTCTAAACAAAACAAAACAAAACTCACCGGAAGTGCTGATGAAACACAGAAGTGAAACTGGAGGGCCGTGTCATTGTCTAAAGAACCAGTAAACCACCACGAGCAGAGAACGATGAGTGCACAATAAATGCCTCATGTAGAAAAGCTCTCTGTTGGCACTGTCACTTGCAAGTGGCTCTGGCTGCATGAGTGCATTTCAGCTGTCTGTTTCTTTGCTTGTCTTATATCTGGCTTTGTACTGAGGCCAAGTGGCTTGTCAGAATATATCTTTGCAATGTGGTGTGATGCTTTTACGGTAGAACTTTAGAGACAGGAAGTGCAGAGATATGAAATAATTGGCCAGCCAAACGGTCCCCTCCTATCCCAACTCACTGGCAGCAGGGTGCTGCTCGTACATCTGAGAGAACAGCAAAGTGCTCCTTCTATCTCTCTAAAATTATTTTGAGGTGTCCTTTAGCACCCTCTCTCATGTGGTAGCCTAGATCTTTGGAAGGGAAGACTCTGTAGATAGTGGGCAGAAGGTAGAAATGAACGAGGATGTATGAATCATAGGCCAGATCTACACCAAGCAGGATATAAGACTTTGAAAACGTTTTGAAAACTGTATCTGGAGCGTGTCCTGGGCCTGAACAGTTGTCAAAACCATTATAAACTGTTAAAAAGCAGTAGTGTAGATCCTGCCTCAGTCTATGTTGTCAGGCATGTTACAAGAGTGAAAAAATGGCCAACCTGAAATTATGGTCCAGGACAGTGTTGGATATCTGGTGTGGATGGAATGGGTATGGGAAGTATTGCATTCTAGTCAAGACTTGCCTAAATGTCAGCCTTGAAAGAGCCAGAGGTAGATTTCCCACCTGATCTTTATTTCAAGGAACCGTTCATTATTTCGGAACCTTATTTATTTGGGATATGTGCCCTCACTGAAAAAGCATCTTACATTTAATACATGGATGGTATGTTTCAGTAAAGTAGTGTTAAGATTCTGACACTCACAACATGCAATTTTCTTAATGTTTCTCTGCCTGGCTGGGGCATACTGGGAGTTGCAGAACTTTCTTCCGTCTAAACATGTGCCTTTAGTCTCTGGCTGCCTGGGTGCCTTTGCTCCCTATGGCCCACAACTCGGTGATGTCCAGTGAAAGACTGCTGTAGAAACTGGTGGTTAGCATTGATTGGCCTTGCTGGAGAGCAGATGTCACTATGCATGTGGGAGCAGCAGGGGGAATCTGCTTTTTAAAAAATGCAGATTCTTGAAAGGGCTCATTAAAAACATTTTGTGTGAATTTGGGCTGAGTGCACGTCTATTTTAATTCTGAATCCATCAGGAAATGCACACACGCACACACGCTTGTCCAGGCCCAGAGTCATTCGCATCAGTTGTCCTCTGATAGATGAGTTGACAGGCTGACAGGAGTCAGGCAGGCCCATGAGTACCAATATTGAAAGTACCCAGACATCAATGACTGGTTCTTTCTGCATGCTGCAAAGTTTATGGTGCACTATTGCCACCTGCTGGACATTCCTATGAACAGGTGGCAGATGCAGAAGTTGCCATATTTAGAGCAAAAGAGCTGGTTGCTGTTAGGGCTGTGCACCAGCCCCCTGAACCGCTTCGAGGCCTGATCCAGAACTTTCGGATTGGGCCAGAACCGTTTCGTGCCAATCCGACCCTCCCCCGACCCACTCTGGATCAGATCCCAGAGCGAGATCCGAAGGGTCAGATCGAGATTCATTTTGCCCCCCTTCCCCACTTACTTGCCTTCATGGTGGACAGCAGGTAAGTGGGGAAGGGGAGACAAAATGGGGGTGTGTGAATAAGTCCCCCTCCCCCTTACCTGGCTCCACCGTCCGCTGCCACAAGGACCGCGGCGGCAGCGGGTGGCGGAGCCAGTTAAGGCCCCCCTCCTCCCAACACTTACCTTCTTCCGTCGCGGTCCGGCGCTGGCTTCAACTGAGGGCCAGGCTTCAAACTGGAAGAGCAGGCCACGGCCTGCTGCTCCGGTGTGAGGCCTGGCCCCCAGTTGAAGCCGGCGCCGGACCGCGATGGAGGCAGATAAGGCCCCCTCCCCCTTGCCCCCTTACCTGGCTCTTCCGCCGCTGCCACACAGACTGTGGCGGCGCCAGGTAAACCCCTCCCCCCAGACTTATCTTTCTTTGGAGCTCCGGATCGAGGCGAAGGATCTGCTTGGTCTCGATCTGCTTTGTCTCGATCCGCAGCTCTCCCGACCCAATCCGGCTCTGCCTTTGTCGGAGGCAAATGAGGCCGCTCTGCTACCGCTTCTATGAAGTGAAGCAAAGCGGAGCACAGCCCTAGTTTCCACTGTCTAGGTAGAACCAGTAGTTTACAGCTGTCAGCCCTGAACCCATCCATGATTTCTCTCTGTCATATAGTTTGAAGTGTTGTTGTTGCTCTCTGAAGTTGTCACTGCTGATATCTATACACTATGAACTGTATGAAAAGTAAGTGTAGAATTCTGTTCCCATGTAATTTTGGAATTAGCCCCAATTTCTGCCCCATAAGAGCTTTGCCTACAAATACATTCCTAAATTGCTGGGGCACCAAGGCCAGATCTACACGAAGCAGGATATAGCACTATGAAAGAGGTATGAAAGCGGTATATAAGAGGCAGGAGCCACACTACTGCTTTATAGCGGTATTGATGTGCACTGACAACTGTTGGGGCCCAGGATGCATACCATATACTGCTTTCATGCCGCTTTCATAGTGCTATATCCTGCTTGGTGTAGATCTGGCCCAAATTTGCCCTTTTTGGTACTGAAACACCCAATTGGTTAGAGAAGCAACAATGCATTCTTGCTATGACCAACAAATTTCCTCACAATAACTTTTAAAGAACTTTGTAACAATTATTGCCCCCAGACTATGGAATGATCTCCCTGACGAGGCTCGCCTGGCACCAACGCTGCTATCTTTCCGGCGCCTGGTTAAGACTTTCCTCTTTGCCCAGGCATATGGCGGCACATCTTAATCACCCACATGTTTAGTTTTTTTTAAACGGTTTTTAATGCTTTATGTGTGAATGTTCTGTGTTTTAGAATCTTAAATTTTGTATACTCGTTTTAATCTTAATTTTAGAATTTCTGTAAACTGCCCAGAGAGCCCTGGCTATGGGAGCGGTATATAAGTGCAATAAATAATAATAAATAATAATAATAATAATAATAATAATAATAATAATAATAATAATAATAATATAATAATAATAATAATAAATAAATAAATAAATAAATATTATTTACGGGTGGAAGTAGGGGGTAATGCCAATCAAAATATGGATGTTTATGGCACCTATGTTTTAATTTGGAATGGATGGAAGAACATAAAATGCCAGTTATTGCTTTCTTTTTGGCCCAGGAAAATATCATTAGCCAGAACTGTGCAGTAGTGATGGCTACAAATTTGGATGGCTTCAAAACGGGATTGGTTAAATTCCTGGAGGAGAAGGCTATCAATGGCTCCTGGTCCTGAAGACTATGGGCTACCTCTAGTATGCATTAAAAGTGCAATAACTTATTGCACAGACCAATGTGTAGCTAAAACCATGTAGAAAGGGGCCAAACGCATTTCGACAAAGGGTCTTTGTCAGTGGCCAATACGGACTGCTGTGTATTCCCTGGAGATTTACAGGGGCTAACTTTACAATTCCCACAATTGTGTGGTGTCACTCCCTTTTGAAAATATGTCGGGCGTCAGCCTTTCCAAACAGCCTAGGTCATGGTCTGCAATACACAGCAGTCCGTATTGGCCACTGATGAAGACCCTTTGTCGAAATGTGTTTGGCCCCTTTCTACATGGTTTTAGCTACACATTGGTCTGTGCAATATGTTATTGCACTTTTAATGCAATATCATTGTTAATCTTTATTTTATATTTTTGTATATTAAACATTATGGTTTCATTGTGTATATATCCTTAACTTTTTGTTGAGCATTGTATTCTTGTTTGTTAAGGATTTCACCATTCTTTGCTCTTGCTACCTCTAGTATGCACCAGTTGCTGGGGAATATGGGTGAGAGGGTGCTTTTGCACTCATGTCCTGCTAGTGAAGTTCAGCTGGTTAGCCACTGTGTGAACAGAATGCTGAACTAGTTGGAGCTGTAGAGGAGCTGCCAGTCAAACCCCAAGTCCTGTGGACCTTTTCTTCCATTTCCAGGGTGCATTGGGGAACAGGATGACTTTGGGCTCAGCAAATCTAAAGCCTCCCTGGATCTTTCCCCATCATATTAGAACTTTTGCTGGTATCATCGTGAACTAGGCTGTGCGAATATGCCTTGATAAAGTCTGAAGAAGGGACTCTTTATCTCATATGCTTAATTTTTTATTTGCTAATAGGTTCTGTTCTGCAAATGGCTGTGGAAAGTTTTTGGACGACTTCTCACAAAAGGGATTGAGCCCAAGCATGCACCTGGAGATGTTGCGCAAGAGATAGAATAATAGCTTCTGTTAACAGAAGCACACTGTTGCATTTCAGACCTCTTTTCTCACTCAAGTTAGGAAAGGGATCTCTGCTCATGGAAGAGGTCTTCTGCTTACAGAAGGGAAGCCTCTCAGGATCCAACCCACTGCAATGACCTTTTGATTAAATGTTTAATTACTAATGAATTTGAAATAAGGGATGTCATCACACAGGGGGGAAATCACAATTGCTTACCATCGCTTCGCCACCTGTGCGTTTGTCCCTCATTACTTCCTCTTTTGAAAAAGGAAGTAAACAACACACACATGACCCATTCAGTGGGCCCTTTTGATCACGCTGCTTCTCCTGCACACAGTAGGAGATAGAGGCATCTTCTGGCTTTAAAAATAAGTCGGACTTACTGGGGTGGGTTTTTTTTGTCATGTGAAGAAGGCTAGAAGGGCGGTAGGCGTGCGGGACACAGATAACGGCATCATGAGAGGGATCCGCAAAAATCTGTGAGTGCCCAGTAATGAGCATGTAATAAAACGCTTGCCTGATGGAACTCAGTGTTTTTCTTGCCAAGCAAGTTGTTGTTGTTGTTGTTGTTGTTTATTTGTATCTTGCCTTTTGCCCAATACTGGGCCTAAGTTTACAGTTACCCATTCCTGAAATCAGGAGTGGGGCAATTTGTGGCCTTATTTGTAGCCTTAGGAACATAGCCAGTGGTGAGGGATCTTGGGAGTTGTAGGCCAAAACTTCTGGTGGGCCACAAGATGCCCACCACGTCCTATATAATAGGACTTCAGAGTGTTGTTTCTTGCTGGAATCCTGCTTCCTTCTGGCATGCCAATATCAGGCCCCTCACTCTCTTCTGAGTTTCTGTAGCTTGGGCCACTCTGCCATCACTGACTCCCTATCATTCCTTGTACCAACTGTCCCGACAAACCTTTACTCCTCATCTAGGTTGTTTCACGCAGTGAAACTGAGTCTACCGTCTCACCGCCGTTGTCATCACCTGCTGTTACCCTTCATCACCTTTCTCTTTATTCCTACACTAGCTTTCTGGACAAGCATAGAACCAGGGAGCAAGTAGGCAGTGGCGTCTACCGCTCCTCCTTCTCACTACTACTGCTGTCTGGGCCAGAGCAAGGGGCAGGCGAACAAGCAAGTTGCAATGATGAAGAGAAGGCAAAACTCATCGTGGGTCTTGTTGGTAGCCCTGCTGGGGGTATGGGCCCTTTGCCGGTGTCCAGCTGTCCCTACCTTTGATGCTAGCCCTGGTTTCATTAGTTTTCTTGAACTTCCCATCCCCATGAAATCTCCTTTGCCAACCATCACAGTCCCCTACAGCCAGTTCTCCTAATACTTGTCCTCTTAGGTTCCTGGCCTCCTAACATGCTCCCTGTGTAACGTTCCCTGACAAAAATGAAGGCTGAGATCCTAATTACTACGGAGTAAGTGTTATTGAACACAGTGGGATTTACTCTTGAGTTACATGTTTAGGATGGCACTCCAGAAGTTATGTTATATGTGGGCTGATGTGCAGACTTGATAAGCTCCCTGGGATACAAAGCAGGTGCAGCTGAGCCCTCCAAGCTGGTCACAATAGGTCCATTGGGCTGGAGACTGGGGGGCATGATGGGAATTGGGTAAGAACAGGAGCCAGGGATGCTGATATATTTTATCCAGAAAATGTTGATGTAATTGCACATCCCACTTTTTGTTTTGTTTCATGCCAAACAAGGTGATTTAAAAATTGCAGGCTGAGATATTTTTGGTCCGCGTGTGTACTAAAAATATTTCTCCTTTCTCGCTTTTCTTTCTCACTTGCTCTTGTTTTATTTGGCAACTGTGCAAAAGAACTGAATGAAAAATAAAGAGTTGAACCAGCAGCTGCTCAGACCTCTAAAACTTGAGAGCACACACACAGCACTTGCCCAACCCATTGGAAGGGTAGAGCTTAGTGGTAGAGCATGCATTCTGCAGGCCAAAAGATCCCATGCTTCAGCTGTGGTTTCTCCAGGCAGCGTTGAGAAAGTTTCCTGGCAGAAACCCTGGAGAGCCATTGCCAGCCATTTCTGCATTAGATGGACCACCTGGCTCACTATAAGGCAACTTCCTATGGAACAACAGCTGAGAAGGAACCGATTAGCTCCTTCTTCCAGCTTGTGGCTGCATTGTTTCTTATAATGGTGCAGTGTGGTGTAGAGCCAGTGTGGTGTAGTGGTTAGAGTGTTGGACTGTGAGTCGAGAGATCCGGGTTCAAGTCCCCACTCAGCCATGGAAGCTTTGGGTAACTTTGGGCCAGTTGCAGACTCTCAGCTCAACCTACCTCACAGGGTTGTTGTTGTGAGGATAAAATGGAGAGGAGGTAGGGTGACCATATGGAAAGGAGGACAGGGCTCCTGTATCTTTAACAATTGTATAGAAAAGGGAATTTCGGCCGGTGTCATTTGTATGCATACAGCACCTGGTGAAATTCGCTCTTCATCACAGCAGTTAAAGCTGCAGGAGCCCTGCCCTCTTCTGTATCTGGTTACTCTAGGGGCTCGTCTAAAACCTAGAGCCCCTTTGAGAGTGGGGGGAGATGATCTTGAAGTTTTCTGCTTCAGCTATTGTCCCTCACAGGGCACACACCAGTGAGTTTGCCCGCAATTTAAGGAGAGCCATTCTGGGGTGAATTTTTTTTTATCACTCCTGACCCTTGCACAAGAGAAGAGTTGCAATCTTGTGCAAAAGTGAGTTTTTTAAAACACACACACACACATACACACACAGAGCACTGAAAGACCCCGAGACCCATCCAGAATGTGTCAACAGTGCTCTCTCCCTCAACCCCGATACCCAGGGGCTCGCTCTGCACAGCTGGTTGCCTGTTCGCTGAGCTCTGCTACTCGTGAGGAACAGCAACAGCTTCACAACGGGAGGGCACACACCAGCCATGCACCTCGGGATTTTTACGAGAGCGGGGAAAAAGACGGGACAAAAGCTGTCATCGATATCCTGGGAAAACTGAGGGGTTGTCCCTAGATCACTGCGGAATCAGCTATGCACCATGTGGCACGGTAGGGACAACCTCAGTACTATTCTGGAATAAACAGCTGGTGTGGATGAGGCCCAATATAGTTCCTGCAGCTTTAACTGTCATGATGAAGAGGGAATTTCCCCAGGTGCTGCATTCATACAAATGACACCAGCTGAAATTCCCCTTTCAATCCAACTGTTAAAGATACAGCAGCCCTGCCCTCCTTTCCATATGGTTGCCCTCAAGGAGGAGGATTCTGTACGCCACTGTGGGTTCCTTATGGGGGAAAATAGGTGGGATAGAAATGTAATAAATAAATAAAAATAAATATTTGGGGTTTCTGTGATATGTGTTTGTGTACATATGTTTAAGAAGCCTGCAGCTGTTAGTTCTCTTTCCTCTCTGGCGGCCCAGGTATCACCCATTTTTTCTATCCTCTTAGTGTAGGCTTTGGAGTCAGGCAGTCAAGTGTGCAGCTCCTCAAGAATTAGTCTTCTCTCATGTGTGTATCAATAAAGAACAGTGTTGTGGAAGCTTTGGAGTCATAAGTGCATTATTTGGAGAGCGAGGCCTACGGGAGAACTGCAAGTTGAACAGAGATAAGCTCACGTCCATGTTAACCACACCTAAGGGACATTACAGTCTCAAAGAAATTTATTTATTTATTTATTACATTTTTATACCGCCCAATAGCCGAAGCTCTCTGGGCGGTTCACAAAAATTAAAACCATAGAAAAACAACCAACAGGTTAAAAGCACAAATACAAAATACAGTATAAAAAGCACAACCAGGATAAAAAACACGCAGCAAAATTGATATAAAATTAAAATACAAAGTTAAAACAGCAAAATTCAAATTCAAGTAAAAATTAAGTGTTAAAATGCTGAGAGAATAAAAAGAAAGAAAGAAAGAAAGAAAGAAAGAAAGAAAGCGTGCCCTCTTTGCCCTTTCTGCTTGACTTGCAGTAGTGCATCATGCCTAGACAGTGGTGTAGTAGTGGTCATTTTTGAAGTGGGGGCACCCATTGCAGCAGTCCCCAAGCCACACACCCAAGGAGAGTCCAGGCAGCTATGTCAATCCATGCCACCCACTTCTATCTAATAGTTTTCATCTCCACCATCTTTTGTAAAGCTAATGGGTCTTATTTGCCCATTGATGACTGAAGAAGCTCAAAATATTTTGCTTTCCAATGGCAGCAGCTCACAACAATGTATTTTTGCTGGGGAAATCCATCTCACCCCCAGCTACTGTAAGGATGCTCAGAGGGAACAGGGAAGCTTGAGGGGGGTGGCAGATGGTGTCATCATCCCTGCTAATAAAAAAACCTCCTGGTGCTTCGACCCTACACCACTGTAGGCTCCACTACACCACTGCTCCTAGAGTAATAGAACTTAGGCATACCCCCTGAAGAGGTTTTGAGACTCCCAAGGAGTTCTACTGAATGGATGGAATCAATCCTACTTCCAGCACAGCACATATGTAGCAGGGTGTGTATGTTTGCAAAAGCCACTTCAGTGGCAGTAGGGATGATTATTATGGATGGCCAGCAGTGTAAACAATATAAATGAAAAGCAAATGGCACTGGTTAGGGCATGCTGGGAGCTGTAGGTCTTTTTCCTGTCTAAACATGAATAAGATTGTGCCACCAACATCCCAGGCATGCCTGATGGGTACACGGGAGAGGGCCTTCTCAGTGGCTGCTCCAAGGCTCTGGAATTCCCTTCCCAAGGAGAGTAGGCTGGCTCCCTCTGTGCTTCAATTCCAGAGGCAGGCAAAAACTTTTTTTGTTTTAGCAGGCTTCCTGAACTGCTCTGCACCTGTGTTAATGCATTGGATACCCAACCCCTTTTAACCTGTTACAGTTTTTAAATTTTTTAACATGTTTTTAATTTTACTGTAGTTTTAATTCTATTTTAACTTTTGTAATTTATATTTATATGTTTTAATTGTACATGTTTTAATCTTGTAAACTGCCTTGAGTCCCAGTACTGGGGAAAAAGGCGGGATATAAATAATAATAATAATAATAATAATAATAATAATAATGTGGATTTTTTTAAAAACAAACAAACAAACATATAACCACATCACATATGTTTCTCTACACAAACCAAACTTCTAGTTACAGTTGGTTATATAACTATGGGAAAGCTTTCTAGTTTCATGTGTTTATCTTTAAAATGATGAATGGAATAGTATCTTTAAATGTCACTCCTACTGATCTATTTAATTCTGAATACAATACAAAAAGATGGATACAGCATGTATAAACACATCTCCCCCAAACAGAACATTTCCCAGCCCCCAGGGGGAAAAATCAGAATTAATCAGGAAGAACCATACAACCACCCCCTTAAAAGCAATGGCATTACAGTATATCATAGGATGTGATCTTTATGGACTTTTTCTTCTTCTTGACATACTTTAAAGACAAATGGTTGAAAGCACCAGTCACTTAAGAGATGGGCTTATTGTTTGAGAGGAAACCCCTTTGCCCTGATCACTCTTCTCACAGCATCTTTCACCTCTTTGTTCCTTACGCTGTAGATCAAGGGGTTCAACATAGGGATCACCACAGTGTAGAACATGGAGATGAATTTATCCTGATCTGCTGAGAATCTATTGCTGGGCCGCACATATATAAAGAAAAGGGTCCCATAGAAGATGGAAACCGCTGTGAGATGGGAGGAGCAGGTGGAGAAAGTCTTACGCCGCCCCTCAGTAGAGTGGATCTTTAGGATCGCACTGAGGATGTAGAGGTAGGAAACAATAACAAAAGAGGTGGTGAAGATTCCAAATGCGCAGGACATGACAAAAAGCACTGTCTTGTTGATCCGTGTGTCCAAGCAGGAGAGCGATATCACAGCAGGGATATCACAGAAGAAGTGATTGATCTTGGACTTGCAGAAGGTTAACTGGAAAGTCAACCCTGTATGTGTAATGGCATTGACCAGTCCTACAAAATAAGGTCCAGCCAAGAGCTGGGCACAAAGCTTTCTGGACATAATGATTGTATACAGCA
The DNA here is from genome assembly GCF_023053635.1 of Elgaria multicarinata webbii. Taxonomy (NCBI): domain Eukaryota; kingdom Metazoa; phylum Chordata; class Lepidosauria; order Squamata; family Anguidae; genus Elgaria; species Elgaria multicarinata. The sequence continues at coordinate 79,159,102 of NC_086172.1, read as the reverse complement.
GTGGGTTAGAAATGGCCACATACCGATCGTAAGCCATGGAAGCCAAGAGGAAACTTTCGACACCCAAAAAAAGACCAAAAAACCACATCTGTGCTGCACATCCAGCCAAGGAGATGGTTTTGTTGTCTCTCACAAAATCCATCAGCATCTTAGGGGTGACAACTGAAGTATAGCAAAGGTCAACGAAGGACAAGTTGCTGAGAAAGAAGTACATGGGGGTGCGGAGTCGGGCATCGATCCTGATTAATAGGATCATCCCGAGATTTCCCACAAGGGTGATGAGGTAGACCATGAGGAAGAATATGAAGAGCGGGAACTGCAGCTCTGGAGAGCCAGCGAATCCCAAAAGGATGAATTCATACACCATGGTGCAGTTTATGTTTGCCATTTGCTCTTTCTCTATGTAGAAAAGTAGAAGATAAGTTCAGTTATAATGGAGGCAATATGGATAAGACCACTTACAAAATATTGATCCTGTGAATGCAAGAGGCAGCAGGAAGAATGGATGGACCACAGCATAGCCACGGAGCACCTCCTTTACATGTGGGAGGCCCCAAGTTCAATCCTTGGTATGTACAGTTGAAACAGGATCAGGTAGGAGATGATGAGAAAGCTGCCACTTCCCTGGAAAGCATTGCGAGCTGCTTGCTGGTCAAGAACAGATGAAACGGAACATGTCTGTCTAACAGCATGACTTGGTACAAGGCAGTTTCCCATGGACAGTATCCAGTGATAGCCCTCTCCCAGTGCTTCTCCGGTTGTGCTAGTGGAAAGAACTGTGGAAGCAACAAGAAGCTAACACTTGCTACAGCAACATGGGTGGGAAGGTGCTGTTGCACCATGTCCTGACTTGTTGGTCCCTGGCCGATGGCTGGTTGGCCACTGTGTGAACAGAGTGCTGGACTAGATGGACTCTTGGTCTGATCCAGCAGGGCACTTCCTATGTTCTTAACCTTGGAAACCAGTGTCAGCTGGTGGTTCCAATTTCAGTGGGGCTGCAAATCCATTCCAGGGTTTAGCCAGAACCTGCCAGAACTCTAAAGGAGTTATCCAAGGAGCTAAACCCATTTTGCAGGTAGGTTTCAGCTCCCTGGATAGCTCTTTTAGAGTTCTGGCAGGTTCTGACTGAAACCTGGGATGGATTCACAGCCCCACTGAAATCGGAGCCACCATCTTCTACTGCTGGGAATTAGCCCTGAACTAGCATTTCTGAAATGGGACAGGTCAGCAGTGCTCCCTTCCATGAGTTCTGCTGACTTGTTCCATGCTGGAAATGTCAGTTTGGGCTACTTTCTGGTTGCTGTAGCAGGTGCCAGCTTCCTGTTGTGATAGCAGATCTTCTCGCTAGTGCAACGACACTGCTGGATACTGCCCCATGTTTCTAGCGTTTTACTCCAGAAGTCTTTAAAGAGTTCCTGAAAGCCACAGACACAATACAACCACGCTGTTCTCTGCTTCCCCTTCTACAAGTTCCTCTTTGCACCCCCTACACTTTGCTGCTTAGTTCACTCGTTTCTGCCATTTCAAGAAGTTAAGGAGCTGAAATGGCTTTGGGATGGGAGCAATGAAAAAAACACAGGAGCACTGACAGGTTGAGGAGGAGTTGGCAACCTTCCTATTTGAGAATAAAAGGGGAAAAACTGTTTTATGAGACAATCTGCACAGTGCAATTTGAAGCAAAAAGTAAAAAAAAAAAACCAATGCTCCCTAACCTTTCCATATCCTTATGATTCAATAATTTTCGCATCTTTTTTTCTGGAATTCTTTGCCACTAAATGCCCTGACCAATTTAACATTGTGAAACTGAATATTCTTTTGTTACTGTTTTTCATGTTCCCCCTTTCCCTAATTCAATGTTACATCAATGGGAATGTTCAAATGATGCATTTCATCTGCTAGTCATTCTGGAGATGCTTCAGGCTACAACCCTATACACACTTACCTGGCACTAAGCCCCCCTGAACTTAAAGGGGATTACTTCTGAGTTGACATGTACAGGATTGCACGGCATATCTTCCAGATGAGGATTCCTCGATGTCCCCAATATGGCTGCACAGACAAACGTCTTTATATTCTTCTGAGCGCTTGAGCCTGGGGCTTTGAGACTGCACTTACACTGTCTGGTGGCAAGCTGCAATTAGCTTTTGTTCCGCTGGGCAGGGACATTAATTGCTTCAAAAAAAATGTTTTCGTCTGAAGATGCTTCAGCCACAATGAACTGAATCTTTTTCATTTGCTGCCCTTGCCAAAGAAGAATATGCCTTTCAATGTCACTCACGTTCTGGATACAGAACAAGTCTGGTCTCAAGGAGTCTGAAACAGTTTTACACTTGCCTTTGACACGGATTCCCTCTAAGGCAGACCGACCTGTAACCTTCCAGGTGTTGCTGGACTGCAACTAACATCATTCCTCACCATTGTCCATATTGGCTGGAGGTTGGAGAGCAACATCTCTAAGCCTCCTGAATTGCTTGCCAAATGAGAAAAGGAGTCCAAGATGGGTGGAAGCATTTTTAAAAAAGAAATTTTAAAGGCACAATTACAAACAATTCCAGGAAGGAACAAAGATAGAAGACAACAGAACAAACCAATGTGGTCCACAAAAGGCTTAGGGATGACCTGAAAACAAAAAAAGGACACATATAGGAAGTGGAAGGAAGGCCAGGCTACAAAAGAAGAGTACAGACAGGTAGCCAGTGTGGTGTAGTGGCTAAAGTGTTGGACTGGGAGTCAGGAGATCCAGGTTCTAGTCCCCACTTGGCCATGGAAACCCACTGGGTGACTTTGGGCAAGTCATAGACTCTCAGCCCACCTACCTCACAGGGTTGTTGTTGTGAGGATAAAATGGAGAGGAGGAGGATTATGTACACGGCCTTAGGTTCCTTGGAGGAAAAAAGGTGGGATATAAATGCAATAATAAATCAATAAAATAAGTGCTGAAATGGCATCAGGAAGGCTAAAGCTCAGATTAGCGAGGGATGCTAAAAGCAATAAAAAGGCTTTCTTCAGATACATGAATAGTAAAAGAAAGAGGAAAGAAATGGTGGTTCAACTGCTTAATGAGAATGGCAAATTGATAACAGATGGCAAAGAAAAGGCTGAAGTGCTCAATTCCTACTTTGGTTCAGTCTTCTCCCAAAAGCGGGTCTATGACCTCCCTGGAAAAAGTGAAGCAGAAGTTGAGGGGGCAGGATTGCAGTTTGAGATTGATAAACAAATGGTCAAGAAACACCTAATTTCTTTGTATGAGTTCAAATGTCCAGGGCCCGAGGAACTACATCCTAGAGTAATGAAGGAGCTAGCGGAAGAACTCTCAGAACCTTTGTCTATTATCTTTGCGAAATCCTGGAAGACGGGAAAAGTGCTGGATGACTGGAGGATGGCTATCTTCAAAAAGGGCAAAAAGGAGGAACGTGAGAACTACAGTCAGTCTGACATCCATCCCTGGGAAAATTTTGGAGCAGATTGTAAAGAAGTCAGTCTGTAAACACCTTGAAAACAATGCAGTGATAGAAGTCAACATAGATTTGTCAAGAACAAATCCTGTCAGACTAATCTGATCTCATTTTTTGATTGAGTAACCTCCCTTGTGGACTGTGGGAATGCTGTGGACATCCCTGGGACGTTGTGGGCTCTCCCACACTAGAGGCATTCAAGAGGCAGCTGGACAACCATCTGTCAGGCGTGCTTTAATTGGATTCCTGCATTGAGCAGGGGGTTGGACTCCATGGCCTTATAGGCCCCTTCCAACTCTGCTATTCTATGATTCTATAATATTGAATCACTTTGGATAAAAGGTGGCATCCCTACAGTGGGATACCTCCCCACTTATGGCTGTGGCAGACACTGCACTCTTTTCAGCACCATGTTAAAACCATTTTATTTGCCCAGGCATTAGATGTATTGGTTTGTTAGGGCACGAACAATCCTATCCAGATGCCCATCGGCCTCTGAACTCGGAAATTGACGGGCATTCTGTGCAGAACAGGAGGAGCATGGAGGTTTCTCCCACTCTGTATTTTTGGTAGATGGTAGGTTTTGCCCATCTAGCTAGGGTTTTGCAGAGGGGGAGGGAAGGAAGCTCATATCCCCACTTCCACAGTTCCCTCCTTTTCCCACCCATAGAACTGCCCCCTTTCCCTTCTCTCTGAAGTTGCTTTGGTGAGCTTGGAGAGGCAGCCGGCATGGTTCTCTCTGTGCTGGTGGGGAGGGGAGGGGGAGGGGAGCTCCGATCCCTGAATCTGAGGTTCGAGTGCTGATTTTGACCTCAGATCCAGGGAGCTGAACTATCCTATTGCCTCCCAGACACTGTGTAGGAGCCATAGAATTGCTCTCTTAGCTGCTTTATTGTTTTAATGATTTTGACATCTGTTTTACTTGATTGTGTTTTTTTTTAAAAAATTGTACTACTATACTTCATCGTGGTATGGCTATTTTTTATATTTTTAAAAAAATATTTTTATTTTACAACAACACATAATAAATCATATACATACATAACACAACATTCTTCTTATTTCTTAGTTATACATTCTACTTCTTAACTGACTCACATTAATAAGTGCCCCCCCCCACTTTCGGGATCATATTCTAGTTTCCAAAATTGCATTGAATCTTCTGGAGGTGTTCTTCCTCTCCCTTTTAAAAATACATATTCTAGGAACAATTTCCATATCTCTTCAAAATCATTGTTTTTTATTATCCCCCTTCTAAATCTAATGTTACATGTTAATTTATCATTTATAGCAATAGCCCATATTTCTTTATACCAATCTTCTATATCATAATCTCCTTGAACCTTCCAATTTCTAGATATCATTAACCTTGCAGCTGTTAACAAGTTCGTTATTAATTCTTTTTCCATCTGATTACATTTAAGATTTCCATACATTGATAATAATGCTACACTTGGTGTTTCTTCTAAATTCATTCCAGTTATTTCATTTATTTCTCTATACACCATTTTCCATAATTTTTGTACATGTTCACGATTCCACCACATATGTATATACGTTCCCTTCTCCTGACATCCTCTCCAACAAAGTAATGAATTCTCTTTATTTATTAAGTTTAATTTTATTGGAGTTAGATACCACCTCCGGTATGGCTATTTTGTAAACCACCCAGAGAGCTTCAGCTATAGGGCAGTATAGAAATGTAAATAATAACAACAACAATACTATTTTGGTCATGCCCTTTGTATACTGCCCTGGTATTCATTAGGATGAAGGACAGTGTAAAAATATTTTGACTAAATAAATAAATAAATAAATAATATTAGCCTGCCTTCAAAATTTCATCAAAATTGTTTAAAAGCTACAAGTTTATTGTGGTAAGGAGCTGATCAACATCTTCACTACCACTGTTGATTTTAGGGTCAAAGTTAAAGTATATATCACTTAGGTTAGTGGTGGGCAACTTGTGGCCCTCCAGTGGATATTGGAAGGGGGTGCCCTCCCCTTGAATGAACAGGTTATTAGTAGGGCTGTGCTCTGCTTCGCAGCTGAGTGTAGAAGCAATAGCGAGGCGGCCTGATTCGCCTCCGACAAAGGCGGAGATGAAGCGGATCAGCGTGCTGCAGATCGTGGTGAAGAGGATCGAGACCAAGCGGATCCTTTGCCTTCATCCGGAGCTCTGAAAAAAAAGGTAAGTAGGGGCTTACCTGGCACTGCCAAAGTCCGTGCGGTGATGGCGGCAGAGCCAAGTAAGGGGGCAGAGGGAGGGGGGCTTACCTGCCTCTGTCGCATTCTGGCAGTGGCTTGACCTGAGGTTGAGGCTCAAACTGGAAGACCAGGCTGCAACCGTGGCCTGGTCTTCATGTTTGAGTCCTCGGCTTCAGGTGAAGCTGCTGCCGGAATGCGACGGACGCAGGTAGGGTGGGAGGGTGCCTTACCTACCACCACCGCTGCCACCGCAGTCCATGCAGCGATGGTGCCACCGCCAGGTAAGGCCCCCTCCCTCCTCCCCCCTTACCTGCATCTGTCATGTTCTGGCAGCGGCTTCACCTGAGGCTGAGGCTCAAACCGGAAGACCAGTCCGCAAAAGTGGCCTGTTCTTCCTGTTTGAGTCCTCAGTCTCAGGTGAAGCCGCTGCCAGAATGCGACAGACGCAGGTAAGGGGGAGGAGGGAGGGGGCCTTACCTGACGCTGCCCCCACCGCTGCGGAGCTCCGATTCGGAGCCGGAGCTCTGCAGCGGAGTGGAGCGGACCATAGGCAGATCGACGCAGGGTGTAGCGGGCCCGATCTGGAATTTGTGGATCGGGTGCGGAGTGGATCAGGGGGTCCGTGCACAGCCCTAGTTATTAGCTTGGTGTCCTCCTGGAACCATCTCTGTCACCTGAGGCTCAGGTGGCCTCAGAGTGCCTTCTACCAACTTTGGCTGGTGGCCCAGTTACATCCCTATCTGGACAGAGATAAATTGGTTTCAGTAATCTATGCTTTGGTAATCTCCAAATTAGATTACTTTCATTTACTCTATATGGAGCTGCCCTTACATACTATTCATAAACTGCAGCTTGTGCAAACGCGGCTGCCAGATTACTACCTGGGACCAGAAGGTCTGAACAGTTAAGACCAATTCTGGCCCACTTGAATTGGCTGCCTGCATGTTTCTGAGCCTGATCCAAGGTGCTGCTTTTAACCTACAAAGCCTTACATGGTTTGGGGCCACAATACCTGATGAAAGCCTCTCCCGACCTGAACATAACTGAACACTACAATCAACATCTGGGTCCCTCCTCCAAGTGCCACCTCCGAGAGTGGCTTGGAAAGTGTCAAGAAACGAGGGCCTCCTTAGAGGTGACCCCCCCCCCCAACTGTGGAATCAGCTCCCCTCTGAGGCTTGCCTGGCACTGACCCTGTCATCTTTTCGGTGCCCCATAAAAAACCATCCTCTACTCCCAGACATTTAATGGTCTATGACGAGGCATTTATGTCTGCTGTTTTAGAATAGGTCTTTTTTGGGGGGCGGGGGTGATTGTTTATTTAAATTACTTGTAGTTGTTTACATTGTTTTAATTTTTCTATGTTAAATTTTTAGATTATTTTTATTACGTTGTATTTTGTGTTTTTATGAATTATTGTAAACTGCCTAGAGAGCTTCAGCTATGAGGCAGTATATAAATGAAATAAATAATAACATAATAATAGCAGCAACAATGACAACAACAACATCTGTTAAATATCTGTAGATTCCCTGCTTGTGTAACCTAGGGCTTAGCTAGACAGGGCAAAATCCCAGGGCGATCCCTGGGATCATTCCTGTGCATCCACATGACGCACAGGGGATCCTGGGATCAGGGAGGGATGATCCCTCCCTTTCCCTGGGATCTTGCCCTACCCTTTAGGCCCAGTTTTTCCATGGTCTCGGGCTGAGCCCAAGACCGTGGAACATGTGGCAGGGTGCTGTGGTTTGTCCCAGCTCCTCATGGCTCCTCGTGAGGAGCACGGACCTGCGCACGTGGCGCAGAGCTCCTCAGGAGCTATGCTCCCATCGGGGGGTGGGGTGGGGTTGGGGGAGCGGGTAAATATATATATATTTTTAAAAACTTACCTTTTGCCCACGAGCGCTCTTTAAAAATAAAAAATGGTGGGTGCAACGCCTCTCCCTCTGAGGTCATTGCATGCTGCATGTGAACAGAGGGGGAGATCTCGCGATAAAACAATCATGAGGTCTTCACCCCTCCATCCCGCTAGACTACTAGGTCTAGCTAAGGCCCTAGAATTATTTATTAATGGTAACAGTCTTTAATCTAAAAGTACTTTGGTGGACCTAATCATATAAATAAATCTTGCAGAGCAGAATTTAGGATTCCAGGAAAGTAGCTTCAACTTTTGGCTGCTATCCATAATGTTTGCACATAAAGCCTTAGGGAAGAACGTACAAGCCGTTCTTTGGGTGTAATTTATAAAGCAGTAAATTGTTCTGCTATAGCACAAATGGTAATATTGTCTGGAAGTGGGTGACAAGGTGTTTGGAGTGATAACGTTCATCCATCATTAATGCAAAACATAGATGGTGCTTTGCTTCCTCTTCAGCAGCTGATGGCTCATCCAGAACAGCCTTTACTGGGACTGGAGTGTTAAGGTGACTTTGTGAATATTTGTTTATCCTTATTTTGAGGAAGAATGGATCGGAAGCAGCAATCAGGGCAGGGCAGAGCACAAACGGGCTCATAACCTTGCCCCCAAAATCATTTAGCGTTTTTCTGATAGCAGTTTTCAATCTCCTTGCCTGGCCTATGTTCAGATCTTCCACCTCTTAAGTTATTTTATGCTAGAAAACTCACAAATCCCATATGTTGGGGGAGCGATTATGGTTTCCTTGTTTTGGTAAAGTGGAAAATTCCCTTAAATAGCTTGAATTTTTTTCATTACCCAATTACTTTTCCCTTTTCTTTGTTGCAGATTACAAATTTTGCCCTCTTCTCCTTAATGATTAAAAACAATAATTTACAGGCAAAAAGTAAAAAAAGGTTTACCGCCCCTCAGCCCCTATTCCTTCAACAGGATTCTGTCTATTTGCCTTTCTAAACAGACATTTGGAAACTTACTGGTAGAAAAGAGGTTTAGAGCCAAACTAGAAGTGATGTTCGTCTGATGCTTTGCCCTTCTGTCGTCCTCTTTTCTTTAACAAATGCCTGCCATTGGGTTCTGAGATGGATCAAGATTGTGACGTCGGCATAGGGCGGGGAGGGGCGGGGGGAGGGGATGCTTTAGGCCTTTGCTCTCAACGTGGTCCTCACTGGAATTACCCCTCTCATGTTTTCAGTGGAAGCTGGTGGCTCTGATGTAAGTGAGGCAGTGAATCTGCTCCAGGTTTCAATCAGATCCAGTCAGAACTCTAAAGGAGCAATTCAAGATGGCCCCGAAGTCCATGGGGGCAGTGAATCCACTCCAGGTTTCATCCAGAACTTCAAAGGAGCTATCCAAGGTGGCTCTGATGTTAGTGGGGTGGTGAATCCAATCTGGGTTCCAGTCAGAAGTCTAAAGAAGCTATCCAAGGTGCTTCACCTTGGATTGCTCCTTTGGAGTTCTGACTGGTTCTGACTAAACTCTGGAATGAATTTACCACCCCCACTGACATCAGAACCACCAGTCTCCACAGCATATTTTCTACTTGCAACATGATGAAATCTCCCTTTATTGCAAATGGGTGCTCACCTCTCAGTGCAAATAGCAAGAGGATGATAGTGGGGGTGACAGAGGCAAAGGGGAAAAGATCCTCTCCAACATGTCATGGCCCTAACCTTGCTTGGCCTCTGCTGTGCTGGCTATTTGTTAATGAAAAACCAACCATGTCATCAGGTACCTTTTAAGTCTCTGAAAGAGGGGTCTGCATGTTCCCCTTCCATCTCACTGCACCATCTGTCAATGTCATTCCTCAGCTAGGAAAAAAAAAGCCCAATGCACCTGGTGGCCTTTCCATATATGAAGGATCATTGCCCTCTCACCAAACTATGCATGCAAGGGCAAACCGTGTAACAATTACTTGACCCTGTGGCAACTGTTATGTCTCATTTGACTCATAGAGAGGGTTTGGAGCAGAGGAGGGACAGGCAGGGAATAGGTTAGGAAGGAACTCCCAGTGCTCCTCTGCTCCAAATCCTAACCCCTATCGGGCTTTAGTTATCTCACACGAGCTAGTTTCCTCTCTATTTGGCCCTGGTTAGGCCTCATCCTGGTTAGGCCGCATCCAGTTCTGGGCACCACACTTCAAGAAGGATGCAGACAAGCTGGAGCATGTTCAGAGGAGGGCAACCAGGATGATCAGGAGTCTGGAAACAAAGCCCTTCGAAGAGAGACTGAAACAACTGGGCATGTTTAGCCTGGAGAAGAGAAGATTATGGGGAGACATGATAGCACTCTTCAAATACTTAAAAGATTGTCACACAGAGGAGGGCCAGGATCTCTCCTTGATCCTCCCAGAGTGCAGGACAAATGTTCCTATAACATTTTATTATTTGATAGCACAAATATATTTTCACCCTCATTAATTGTCAGATCGTTAATTTGTCAGCCACTGCATTAAGTAGGATCTGATTTGAAAAGTACTGGAAATGGAGCCAATATTTCTCATTCATGTGGATAACAAACTTGACAAATGATTTCATATCATATTGACAAATCATTTCCTGCCAGATCTTACAGAATGGAGACAAATCTTGAAACTATTTGATATAAGTACTTGGGGAAAATCCAGGACATCACCTTCCCTTAATTTTGTTCCATATTCTCACTATTGAATCAATAGACAAAAGATGCTGAATATTGACTGTACATTCTTTTAAATAATGCATAAGGACTTCATTAGGAAGCCAGGCACTTCTTATACAAGTTTCTCCCAGTTATTATTTGTATATTTATCAAATCACTTTGCTTCAGATGATGCAGAAGCTTGATAATACAACGTTAGGAGAGCAGTCCTAGGTTCTCTGGGCAGAATCTCTGATACTGGGGGCTCCATTCCTTCCCATGTTCTGTCAGAAGAAGCCAGGAGGAAGAGGGACTTCTTATATTTTTCTCTCTGTCCATGGGCAGAGGGAAAAATCAGTTCCTCCCATTGCTAGGTTAGAAGCAAAACATGAGGTCGTGGTGGGGAGTTGTCAGGGGATTGGATCAATAATAATAATAATAATAATAATAATAATAATAATACATTGAAATATATACTCTTTTAACCATCACCCTAACTATTGATTCAATAACATCTTCTAAATGTTATTTAAATATTACCACCCCAACACCTAATCTCTTAATCACTTCTTCACATTCTACTTCCGTTCTATAAATTCTGCTGTAATTCTTACCTAATCCTCAGCCCTAGATTAGGAAACTTTTTTGGGAATCTCAAAAGCTTCTTGGCCTCTTCTTATTCCTAACAACAACAATTCACTCTTTCTTACTGAACACAGTTAATTTAAAGGGTAACCTCATTTATGTCATACATTATTTCAACTGATCCATTCTTTCTTTTACATCATCAGCAAATAATTGAATCCAGTACATGCCTTTCTATTCTATAGGAAGCTTTTCCCCCAGATCAATTTCCTCTTGGCATCTTTCACCTCTTTGTTCCTCAGGCTGTAGATCAAGGGGTTCAGCATGGGGATCGCCATTGTGTAGAACATAGAGACCATTTTGTCCCCATCTATTGATGAACTGGAGCTGGAGTTTGGACGCACATAGATAAAGAAGAGAGTCCCATAAAAGATAGACACAACTGTGAGATGGGTTGAGCAGGTAGAGAAAGCTTTGTGCTTGCCCTCATTGGAGCGGATTCTCAGGATGGCAGTGATGATGTAGGTATAGGAGACAATGATTACAGACATGCACACTATGCCAAGGCTGCAAGACAGACCAAAAAGCACCCTCTTGTTAAGTCTGATATCTGAACAGGAGATTGATATGACAGCAGGGATGTCACAGAAGAAATGTTTGATAATGTTGCTGTTACAGAAAGTTAGTCAAAACGCTAAGGTTGTTTGTGTTGTGGCATTCACCATTCCAAAAAGGTAGGGAATGATTACCAGTTGGGCACAAACTGTTTGTGACATGACTGCTGTATAGAGTAGTGGATTAGAAACGGCCATATACCGGTCATACGCCATAGCAGATAAGAGGGAACTCTCTGTTGTTGCATAGAGAATAAAAAACCACATCTGTAGGGCACATCCAGTCAGTGAAATAGCTTTTCTGCTCATAACCAGGTCCAGGAGCATCTTGGGTGTGACAACAGTAGAGTAGCAGAGGTCTACGAAGGACAGGTTGCTAAGGAAGAAGTACATGGGAGTGTGAAGTTGTGGGTTAATTCTGATTAAAAAGACCATCCCAAGATTTCCTATCAGTGTGACAACATATACTACTAGGATGAATGCGAAGAGAGGGATCTGCAGTCTTGGGGAGTCCATGAATCCTGCAAAAATGAATTCATATACTGTAGAATGATTTCTCATCTTCTTGTACTGTGCAGAACAAAAACAAATAATTCATATCGCTTCAGCTATTGGGTGGTATAGAAATGTAATAAAAACGATTAAATAAATAAATGTATTCCAAATTTATTCCCCCATGCACATTGAAACTTGATAGAACTTGATGGAACATTAGAACTTGCACTCCAGTTCTGTGCAATTAATTAAATAAGATCAATTGCCCCTAGGAACAGGTCTTTTATAGCTATTGCCCTGAGATTCTGGAAATAGGATAATTTTCAGGAAAGTTATGACCCTTTTGCAGCAAATGGTTAGTAGGCATGTTTAAATTGTGGATAACTGAACTCAGGTCAGGGACTTTTCTTGGAATGGGAGCAATGATGCCATTCTCTGGAGCGCAGGATATTAGTAGTATGCACATATCCTTTGGATCCAGGCGGGGAACAACATTAGTACAACAATACAATATAAATCAAATATGTAAAATTAAATAAAAGAGTATATAAAAACAATACAATATCAAAATAAGAATCAGACATCTTAAAATTCATCTGGGTAAGCCTGCCAGAAGAGGCTAGTCTTTAAAGCTGTCTTAAACTTGGAGAGAGAGTGTTAAGTTGACGAATCTCCTCCAGCAGGCCATTCCACAGTCTGGGGGTGACAGAAGAAAAGGTCCTCTGGGTAACAGTGGTCAGCCTAGTTTTGGCTGACTGAAGTAAGTTCTCACCAGAAGACCTGAGTGTGAGGGGCAGATTGTATGGGAGAAGGCGATCCCATAGGTAACCTGGACCCAAACTGTGTAGGGCTTTAAAGGTAATGACCAACACTTTGCACTTCGCCCGGAAACTAATCGGCAGCCAGTGGATTACAATTATAATTATAATACAGCAGATTTCCCCACTCCTGTTTCACAGGGACACTTATTCATTTTTAGAATAAAATTTCAGGGCTATTCTGATAGCCCTATATGAAGGTTCTTGAATTCCAAAACTCAGTTTTCATCATAACTCCTGAATTAAGAAAAACAAATCAATCCAGGGTATGGCCTATTTGAACTCTCTGACATGGATTCCTCATACAAAGTGAGTGAACAAAAGAAGAGCAATTCAGGAATAAGAGCTAATGTGGAAGCAACCAACTTTTAATTTGAAGTAAAAATGATCGAAATGCTTCAAAACTTACCCATTTCCCTTCAGCCTGCCAGCCAATTTTCCTCTTCCAATTATTTTGAAATTCTTATCTCAGATTTGTCTTGGGCCACAGCTAGACCTAAGGTTTATCCTGGGATCATCCAGGGTTCGCCCCTGCCTGAGCACTGGATCCCCTGTGTGTCACCTAGATGAACAGGTTTGACCCCTGGACGATCCAGGGATAAACCTTAGGTCTAGCTATGGCCTTGGTGCACTGGTGAGGATGGACATGATGCTGAATCTCTAGTCTATGCTCCATTCTCTTCCACGGGTACAATTTCCAGGGAGAATTTCTTAAGTATTTTTGAATTGCTGGTGCAAACATATTAAGATCTCTGAGGTTGCGCTACTCATTGGGGACTTTGTCCTCCAAATAACTCAAGTCTCAGCTGACTATAACAATTATCTCCATGCTTTCCAGTAGAAAAAAATAATTCAATTGCAGTTTCATTTCAAGGTACCCTTTGAAAACAAAAACATTTCTTAGAATGTAGGTGAATGGCAATGATGCAACGGATAGAAAGCATAGATCTGGTGGACAATAACCCAGCAAAAGTGACTGCATCCTGGCTCAAAGCCTTGGATTAGTCCTGAAAAGGATCCTTGCTCCTCATTGCCAGACCACTAGTGTATGTGGCAAGGAGTGTTCTGAAAGTGTCATCACTTCACACGCTGTATAGACTTTGGCATCTATTGGCTATCAGTGCCCATGAGAGCTTCTCTTCAAAGATCCCTTTCAGCTGGAAAAGGTGTGAGCAGCTGGTTTGGATAAGCAACTCAAAAACCCACCACAGCCCTCTGAGGAAAGATGCACTCCATCCTCTCTGAAGAGGGAAGGCAGCAGCAAGTGTCAGGATTGGAGATGTAGCCCTCATAGCCACCACCAAGGCCCATGTCATGTTCCTTCTGTCTTTATCTCCCAGTGAGGCTTAGCTGTTCTCCACCACACCCTACACTACAGAGAATCTGACTACATGACAGACCTACCTGGTGCCCAATTCTGGGCCAGTTCCATATCCTTGTGACCTTGCAGGCTGAAAAACCAGTACATCCTCTGCCCAAGATTGTTCTCCAGGTGGCTAGGCACTGTTAGAGGAACAGCAGCAGTTGACTCCACAATATTCCTAACTATCCAAACAACTTCACATTAGCCAGCTTGCTGAGGCCTAGTTGTATTCCCTCCTGTGCACCCAGAAGAAAACAGAAGCAGACAAGCTCAATTCCATCTCTGTATCTTTTTCCTCGGACTCTCAAACCTCCCAGTCAAAGTGCAGCCACAGCTTCACAGTCATCACAGGGCTTCCTCACAATGCTACCCAAACTTTTTCAAAGGGAGCAACATCAACATGGTGTTTCTAGCATATAATGTTGCTCCACAGCCAATCCAGGGGCAACCAGGGGAAGAGCCTGGTGGAAGGTGACTAGCGATTGGTTGCCTTCCACCAGAAAGAGGGCGGGGGCAGCTCTGGGACCTGGAACCCTATGCTCCCTCCTTGGAATTACCTGATGTACCCAGGGCCGGTGCCAGACTATTTTGCACCCTAGGGAGGCGAGTTACTTGCACTCCCCAATTTTTTTTTTTTGCCAACTTCGATTCAGCTGTTCAAGAAGAGTTTTTGAACTATTATATTTTCCTTTTATTATGTTTTTTCTTAAAACAGCTAATTTGTATAAAACTGTGACCCTTAAAGGGCAGAACTGTGTCCCTCTGAGGTCTGCGCTCTAGGTGGCTGCCTAGTTGGCCTAATGGTAGCGCCGGCCCTGGAGAGGGAAAGTGAAAGGTTGAGGAGGGAGGCAGTGCCAACTCAGCACCATGAAGACAGCCCCCTGGATGGCATCCCCAGTGAAGGGAGGGAGGAGAAGGTGGGGGAAGGAAGACATGTTGTTGCTTCCTTAGACTTTGTTAAAGCTAATGATATCTCCTTAGCACAGGGAGAGTCCTGAGGAGCTTAACAGGTCCAAGCTTCCGACCAAGAATGGTTCAGACAACCCCCACACTCCTAGAAAATCCATTCACACTACTCCAATGGAAAACCCATGACAACACATTAGATTTTTTTAAAGTGTTACCCTAGCCCTCATCAAGCTATTCTCAGTTACAGTAGTAACAAAGGTGGATATTTTTAAAGAACCAAGCATGATAAAAGCAATCCTGATTCATGATGTTAGGGTGTGTGTGTGGGGAAATCATCACCATGAATTTTGAGCACTGCTACTCTGGGGCTGTATCAGATGTCTCCGACTTTTTAAAATCAGTGTAAGCTGAGGAGGTTGGCTGCAGGAGCTAGAAGGGGGCAGCAGCAAGAGCTTCTGAGGGGCAGGAAGCTGGGAGCCCATGGCAAAGCAAGGGAACAGCCTGGGCACCAAAGGAACAAATCAGATAATGATTTCTGTTTTGCCTTCATCCAAGTTTGGCTCTCATTTGTTGGGAAGGAAGAATGCTTGTGGATGTGGAGTTGTTTCTGAAAATATTCCTGGCCACCATTCCCCATTCACTGGCCACTCTCCGCTCCCGCTTTAGTGCTGCATCTGGGAAATAATGGCAGCCATTTAGAGTGTTGTAGTTTTTCCTTCCACCTCAAAATTAAAGTTATGAAGACACACACACACACACACACACACACACACACACACACACACACACACAGTGACCCACTAATGCCTCATCTCCTGGTACAGCTCCCCATGAACCCTTTGAAAATTTTCATTGCTCTTCCCCCAAATCATCCCCAGTTTCACAAACCGTATCTTGCCATATGTCTCTTAAATGCAAGCCAAAAACAAAGACCTGCCTAGCCATGAGGTTTAATGAACTGCAGGGGAAGTGACTCTTTTCTTGTTGAATGAGGAAAGGGCTGAAAGGGGAATTCCTAGGCAGTGCTGCTTAGAAGCTTCCGTTCACATAGTGACTGGGTTCGGATGACACTATAGTCAATGGTGGGTGAAATAGGCAATGGTGGGTTATTGTGTCATCTGTCCAGGCTTTTTCACACCACGGTCGGCTATTCGGCCGAAATAACCAAGGAATATAACTAACATTGTGCAGAGTTGATTATCTGAACAACCGTTGGTTATCATGTCATCTGTCGGGCATCATTGAGTATTTTGTCTCATATAGTAGGTTATTTTTGGTGACTACAGAGTCCCCTGACAAGAGCGACCAAAGTGGTGGCTGATGCTCTAGTGTAGATGTCAAAACTCTCAATGATTTATGGGATACCAGTAAGGACTGGGGGAGGGGGAGGGGAGATGTGTCAATCAAACACACTGTTGAGTAACAGCCAACTCGATGCTGGCTCCAATCCATACCACAGTTGATTATAATCATGTTGTATGGGGAATACCCCCTCGATAATCAACCGTGGAGTTGACTACTATCCCACCATTGACTATTGTGTTGTACAAATGCGGCCAGTGTGATGAATTTACCTGGGCTGAGAGACTGGGCAGCAATGAGAAAGCAAAGACTAGTGAAGTTTGAAGCTTGCCTTGGCCACTAGCATATTAGCCATTCAATCAATCTTGTATGATGTTTCTGCTTTTTACTTGTTTTGTACTGTGCTTTGGGGTTACTTATTCTGAAAAGCAAGTAATATGTTTCATAGGTAAATATAAATGTTTCATTGAAATATACTTATTTGTTCAAATATAAAAAGCAGCCTTTAACGGTAAGCTGCTGTTTAGGTATATTATGCACCTTAAGGCAAACGCTTGAAGACAAGAAGACTGGTACATTTATTTGTTATGGTAGAAAACCTCTTGTGGTCATGTAGTTCACAAATGCTCAGGTATGCATAGCTAATCATCATGCACTCTTAGGATTGGGGGGGGAGTGGAGTGGGTGATTTAGAGTGGGGGAAATGGGGTGGATAGGAAAGGTTAACATACCTCTCCCAGTGCCACTGCACTGATCAAACTAAGACCCCCTGCAACTGCTTTAAGTGTGTGTGTGTGTGTGTGTGTGTGTGTGTGTACCCACCCATATATATCAGACCTTTCGCTTCAAAACGTATGTCATTTGTGAATGTTCACACATGGAACTGATAAGGCTTAAGAAGTGGTAGATCCCCAAATAGCTGAATGCTTGTAATACCAACACATCTCAAGACAGTGCTGTACTTCTGATTGCTCACAGTTTGAAAAGCCAGATAGTTCAATGTTTGAAAAATCCAGCAAACAATATCTTTATCACAGGTTATCTGGGAAAGCTGCAGCAAGGATGGTGGATGTGGTGGTGGTTATCCCCTAAACCAATACGTAGGGTTTACTTTTGTTGTACAATATAACATGGACATGATTGTAATATTCAAGACTCAAAAATGTTAATATTGTTTGTGTTCATCCTCTTCCATAGCTCCCAATGTCAAAAACATTCTAGGCTGAGATTCATGTTAGGTTTTATTGAGATAGGGTAGCTCCCATACACTTCTCTTGTGCTGACACATAATGAGCCCAGGTACATTGTCTGAATGAGAATGTCATGACTGGTTCCTCAACCAATCTGTGACTGGCAACTGATCTTGCAGCACAGGCTTATGCATGCATGTTTGCTTGGAAACAAGTCATACTGCTCATTGCCCAGTACAAGTCATAATTCTCAATATGAGGAAGTCTTCCTTGTATAATAAAGTCAATCATTTATGCCTTAATGGAAACCCCCTTTTTCCTTACTATCCTTCTCAGGGCCTCCTTCACCTCCTTATTCCTCAGGCTGTAGATCAGAGGGTTGACCATGGGGATCACCACTGTATAAAAGACGGCAGCAACTTGGTCTTGCCCTTCAGAATATCTCGAGGTGGGCTTCAGGTAGATGAAGAGGATAGTGGTATAGAACAAGGTGACTGCCATCAAGTGGGAGGCACAGGTAGAGAAGGTTTTTTTCCTTCCTTCAGATGAGGTGATCCTCCGGATGGTGATGAGGATGTAGATGTAAGAGATAAGGATGGTGAGGAATGAACAAAGACCGATCAAGGAAGAGATGATGAAAAGCAGGATGTGGTTGAGTGTGGTATCAGAGCAGGCAAGCTCCAGTATTAAGGGCACATCGCAAAAGAAATGGTTGATGACATTAGACCTGCAGAAGGGAAGGCGGAAGGTGGTATTGGTGTGTATCATGCCATTGGCACACCCCACCAGGTATGACACCAGGACAAACCCAACACAAACCTTCTTGGACATGACAACTGGATACAGTAGTGGGTTGCAGATTGCTACATAACGGTCATAGGCCATGGCGGCTAGTAGGAGACACTCTACACTGGCAAACACAGCATAGAAATAAAACTGGGATGCACAGCCGATGAATGAAATGGCTTTTTTCTCAGCCAAGAAATTCACCAATGTTTGAGGGACAATGACACTGGAGTAACAGAGATCTGAGAAGGACAGGTTGCTGAGGAAAAAGTACATGGGTGTCTGAAGATGTGAGTCAAGACGAATCAGTGTAATCATTCCGAGATTTCCCAGAAGTGTTACCACATAGATGGCTAGAAACACCACAAACAGGGGAATGCGGAGCAGTGGATTGTCTGTGAATCCTGCAAGAATGAATTCTGGAACAGTGGTCTGATTCCATTGGACCATTGTAGCTGAACACGAAGCCTGTAAAACAAAGGAGAGGGACCGATGCATATCTGTAAACCCTTAAAACTCAGTCATAGCTTAATGCTGGAGAGAAGTGAGCACTCACTTAACTATTGTACTCTACAGACAAATTTATAATCTATGTAATCTTATTGTTATTATTGCAAATTTGGAAGATGGATATGCAAATCTACGAGGTCTTGATCCTTCTACATTAATTTAGATCAACGGTGGGCAACTTCACTTAGGGCAGCATTTTCTCATGGGTAAACATTTAGGAGGCACATGTAGGTGGTGAGCAGAGCTGAAGCCAATGGGGCAGGGGCAGAGCCAAAAGTGGGTGGGTCACCCCTCTTCCCTTTCTCCCCCTTTTCTCTTTCTCCCTCTTCCTTCCTATGCAATGGACAGCTGGGGACATTCACTCATGAACTGATTGCACGCAGAGGGCTTTTGAGATTAAACTGAGGGCTGCATGAAATTATGCTGAGAGCAGCAGGTTGCCCACCCCTGCTTTAGATGACCTTGTGTGAAAGCCTGAAATTTCCATGTAGACAATCATACAGAAGGCAGACCTCTTCAATAAAGAGCCAGTATTTGCATGACTTTCCCCCCTGTCCCACCCCCACCCCGCAGAGGAATGCAAACAGGCAAGATGAAATGTGGAATGCGATCCTTGTGTGACTTTTCGTGCAGAAACTGCAAAAGCTGACAGTCCAGACAGATCTGCCCATATATCTCTTGCATTCTTTGGTTATTAAAAAGGTGAAGTTCAAAACATTACAGGAAAGAAAACATTTCTTTCCTCTGTAATGTCAGAAGAGGACTATTTAAAGACAGCACAGAGTATGCTGGGTGGGAAATCCTGCACTGGTTCCACTAAATGAATAGGAGTTCTGTAAGACCACTTTCATGATTCTCTTTATTCATAAAGGAAGGATCCACATCACTGGTTTAAAACAGTTTATAACAGTGTTGACAACTGTTGGGGCCCAGGAAACACGATTCCCTGCAAAACTTGCCCGTGTGTGTGTGTGTGTGTGTGTTGTGCATATGTGTAAATAGAGTGACTAACAGAAATTGAAACCTTAAAGCAAAACATTTCAGCTTCCACCTTCTTCACCTGCTCTGATAGGAATCAATGTGTCCTTAGATATGTTTTATAGGGACACCAATGGTGTCTGTTATTATTATCTCTTTCAAAGATTTTGGAAAAGGAAGGGAAACCACAACTTCTTTGTCTCCCGATCCCAAATTAAACATCAAAGCTTAGTGATGAATATTCTCAAAATCCATACCATAATTTCCCTCAACGTTTTGCCTCTATCACCCAGCTCTATTTGGGAGGGGAAATGGCTTTTCTGCTTTGTTCTTGTTAATTATTTTTCTTTAAACCCTACACTTCTTGTTTAGATCATTATTTTAGAGCCAGTGTTAGAGACTTTTTTACACTTACCTTGTAAATTTGTATCTCCACTTAAGGGCTGAGTGTCTCACTTATCCGTATTTTGAGTCTGGGATCTGAGCATAAAATAATTCCCTTTCTACAGAAAGAAAAGCCCAATTCCTTTCATGTCCTGATGTATTCTTTAATCTAGCACCATACAGGATTCAAAAATCTCCTTATGCTACGCATTGGCATGCTGTTCCCTGCTTATGGGGTTGCATCACACTGAGAGGAGCCTTTATGTTGAGAATTTGTGACTTTGGGGACTGGTCCCTGGGGATTTTCTGATCTCAGCAGTGGAGAGGTGCAAAGATGATTAATGATGATCCATGATTAGTCATGTATTGTTGTTGTTTTTGAAGATGGAAGAAATACAGAGTAAATGCTCCATCTAAACTAAGGCCATAGCTAGACCTAAGGTTTATCCCAGGATTGTCCAGGGGTCAAACCTGTTCATCTAAGTGTCACACAGGGCATCCAGCACTCAGGCAGGGACGAACCCAGGTTGATCCTGGGATAAACCTTAGGTCTAGCTATGGCCTAAGACATCCAGAGGAGGATAGGCTGATAATCAGGTTGTGGCTTAAAAGGGGCATCTTGTCCACTTTTTATTTCTTTTTTTTTTTTGCAGATGAATGCATGGAAGTCCCTCACAAGAGAGCTTAGGTTAGCTCCATCTCTGATTTGTTTCTTAAGCAGGCCAAAAAAGAAGAAGTTTGTATTCTCTTTGGCCTTCAGGGACACTTGGGGAATTCTGTTTAATACTGTTTTAGTGATTTCATTGGTTTTGATTGTATTGCAGTGGTGACTGATGCCCACTCAGGTTTGTGGAAGGGCACCAAGGATGATATCCTTAGAGCTACACAGAAAAGTAGTCTTTGAAATCCAGCAGCAAGTGTTAAGAGCATCCAAAGGTCATCCCTTTACAGGTCCACAGAGCATCTCCCAAACCACCACTTTCTATGCCTACTTGGAATTATAATGAGAAGTGGCACAGTACAAAAATTCAACTAATGTATGTCTATTTAAAAGTTACAAATGCTGGATTACTCAGCAAGTTCTGACAGCATCCAAAATCTACCTCTTTTCAGATGATGATGATGATGATGATGATGATACACTCAAAACAACACAGAAAACAGTCTTTGAAACCCATCAGCGACCCATTGCCAAAGGAGACACTGAGGCCTTAGCTAGACCTAAGGTTTATCCCGGGATTGTCCCGGGGTCATCCCTGCCTGCTCCCAGGATATCCTGTGTGTCATTTACATGAACAGGGATGACCCCGGGATGATTCCGGGATAAACCTTAGGTCTAGCTAAGGCTTGAGAGTGTGTGGGGTGGGATAATAATAAAAGGTTTTGGGGTGGATTTAACAAAACCCAAACAAAAGTTTAAACCCAAAAATGCATTTAAAAATCCAGAAAGAAGTGTGAATATATATACCTGGTACCCGCCCAGCCGGAATGGCTTAGGTAGGAAAACGGCTGTTGTGGGTGGGCAGGAGCAGAATAAGGCATCTCATGTGTCAATACATGTGTGCCACATGGGGCAAGGGTGGGGCAGAGTCTATAAAGGCCAGCTATGCCAAGCATCGGTCTCTTTCACTTTCTGGCTCTCGCGGAGACAGCAGCGGAGAGTGAGAGCTTCATCCCACGTACCCGTTTCCCTCGAATAATCCCCATAGCATAAAGCTGTTGTTGTTGTTGTTGTTGTTGTTAGCTAAATCACACCCCGGGCAGCAGTGCTCCTAAGATCCTTTGCATACCAGGAAAAGGGTTTATGGGCGCTTTATAAATAAATATTATTAATCATAATAATGGGGGAGAAATGTAAAAAATCATAAAAAATCAACATATGACCCAATCAGATTCAAATTTGGTATGCTTAAAGCCCTCCTTAATATCTATTACTGTGCCCATTTTGATGTCTTTATCTTTAAAACTTACGCAGATGTAAGTATTTGTTTAATTTGTACTTTAAATTTATTTATTTATCTATTTATTTATTTATTACATTTCTATACCGCCCACTAGCCGGAGCTCTCTGGGCGGTTCATAAACTTTCATAAACATTTCAAATCCTCCTCCTGCACCCCCAGTGGCCACTCAGAAAACAACAAAAGATTAGCTCCGAAAGGGGTAGTAAAATATGTTGGTTCTTTTATATATAAAGCACAATTAAAGCAGGATGCATGGGACTACTTCACAGTCAAAGCAGATTATAAACTGGAAAACTTCGGAGTCCTTTGCACACAATTCACAGTGATTGCACAGTATAACGCTGGTGTGATGAAGCTATGAGAGAGAATAAACAACATGTGATGTTGTTTTCAGCTACATACCCATGCTCCTTGGGAGAAGAGGGAGCGTCTCTTTGGAAGCATCACCTGGTGGCGCAGCAGTGCATCTGCTTTTCCGCCAGCAAGTGACTCTTCCTCAATGTCATCAGAGGCAGCTCAGCCCCTAGCACCTCATTTCCCCCTCATTTCCTCTTTCCTCATTTTTTCTGTCAATTTTTCTAGAAGGGCAATCTACCAAACCCTTTGATATCAATTATCAATGTGAAGCCCTTTGCCATCCTTCCAGTGCCTGGCAATCAGGCATCCTTCCAGTGCTTGCCACCAGTAGAAGGTGGTTTACTAAATCCTTTTCTTACAGCTTATTATCCAGTCCTTTATATAAATTTAACAGTGCTAAGTGAGAGGATGGATGAACCCATTGTCCAGTTATTGAGCTAATCTCCTGGAACACTTTATTCCAGAAAATATTCACCTTTGGGCATGACCACCACATATGTATATATGTCCCAGCTCCTGCACAACCCTTCCAACAATTTGGAGGTGTCCCTGGGCTCATCAATGATATTTTACTTGACGAAAGATACCATCTATGTATCAATTTTAGTGTTAGTTCCCTGTTTCTACATGATACTGTATTAAATGGACGTCTATCCCACAAAGCATTCCAATCTTTCCCCTCAATTCGTATTCTAAGATCAGTTTCCCAGACCATCCTAAGTGGATCCTTTGTACCAATTACTTGAGACAGGATCCACTTATACAAATTTGAACTCAAGCCTTTTGTAACTCCTTTGTATCCCGCCACCTCTCGTTCAAATACTGTTTAATTCCGAGTGGCCACAATTTGTAGTTCTGGCTGGGAAAGGAAGGAACATGCTTGTGCGATTCTTATCCATTGTCCTTTCTCCTGTCCTAGTTTTTCTACCAGTTGTTCTTGCTTAATCAATTGCCCATTTTGGAAAAAAATTCCCTAAGGTGATAAAGTACTTCGGATTTCCAGTTAAGTTTTTCTCTGGCTGTTAGTCTTTCTTCAAACTCTGGATGATAATAAATCGGAGTTAGTTGTAGGAGTCCTGGTGATAGTGTACCCATCCTTGCTTTCCAGACTTTTGTAGAGGTTAATGTAAATGGGTTCTGCACCAGCTTCACCCATCTAAATTTGTGTTTCCTGAATGGCCATGAACAGATGGGGATCCCTGCACTCTTTGTTCCTTCTATTTTCACCCATTGTTTAGACAAATTCTCACACAATTAATATGAATTATGATTAGCAGACGTACAGTCACACAAACTCACTCTTTCTCCTGCTGTAAGCACTTATGTAGTAATAAAAAGGAGTGAGAGGCTAGAGCACTCTCACCACTGGAATGCTATTGCTGAAAAATCTAATTTTGCTCTGCTCTGCTCTCCAGGAGGAAGCAGAAGAACATACAATAGCCAGCCAACCATTTCCTCCCTCTACAAATAAAAGAGAAATAGTTTCTCTGATTGGTTGGGAGCATTCTCATTGATTCTCGTTTCCCCCCACTGAATCCTTCATCACTGAGTCATGGGGTGGGGGGAGATGGGTATGCCCATATATGTCATCCAGGTAGTGCTGAAGAACCCAGTGACCTGTCTGGCATGCTGGAGATCATGGCTGGAGTGGAGGAAGTATGCACCGTGCTGCAATATACAAACAGAATTGAATTGGATTTCTTCATGAGTGCGAGTAATGTGTGCATGGGTTTTTTTCACACACACCCCAGCTAATATAACCACATCTCTTGTGTTCCAACCAACTAGGGAGCCTTGTTAGGGCCAAAAAGCAGCCTAGAAATGGTTTTATAAATAATAAAAGAAAATGTACAAATGAAAAGCATGCTAGTCAAACATTATCTATCTTAGTTCATTTCTAAACACTGTGCTGATGACCAGCAAATAAAATGCTTAACAGAAGCTTCCTCATTAAAGAAGTACTTATTCTTACAATGGTTGAGAGATACCAACAGTGGGCTCTTTCAGATGGGGAAAAATCATGTTTCCTTAACCTGGCTTTGCCCTTAATGTGTTGCATTTAGGTAATCAACACTATTTAGTTCAGTGTTCATTTGCAGCCCTTATAGATATAATACTCTTGCTTAACAATGTGGTTGCCACCTAAAAACTAGGGCTGTGCACCGCCTCGGATCCGAAGCGGATTGGGGTGATTCGGACCCTTCCGAACCGGATCTGAGGAGGTTCAGGTGAAGGCCGAGGTGGCCCAAAGCCAAAGCCAGTTGGCTCCGAAGCTTCAGGCCACCTCAACACTTTAGAGCCAGCCCCCCCCCCCTGTCTCCTTTCCTGCTGCCTCCATCACTGCCTCCATCTTCCGGTCTTCTGCGTCAATGGCAGTGGAAGCCACTGGATGCAAGGATGGTGGCGGTGGCAGTGAACGGCGGCGGCAGCAGGTAAGTGGGGAAGGGGGGAGAGGTGGGCTTACCTGGTGCCTCTGCCATCCGCCACCGCCACTGTCCTTGCGTCCAGTGGCAGCAGTGGACGGTGGAGGCACCAGGTAAGTGGGGAAGAGGAGACTTTTCTGGGTGTCGGCTGTGCAGCCTGAGTTGCCTCGGAGGGCCCGAATTTTGCCTCGGCTTTTTTATTTTGTTTTTTAGATTTGTCTTTTTTTTGGGGGGGGGGTATTTTAATTAAATTTATTATATTGTATATATTGATGTGTGTTTTTTAATTACATTTCTGTTAACTGCCCTGATTGTATCTAAAAAGTGGAAATATGATTGTGTGAAAGATGTGGGATGTTAAAAGCATAAAATACATAAAAATTATATAACAAATAAATAGTTTGGGAAATGCCGCAAAATGGCCTCTGTTGTGTGTGTCCCTCCCCTCCCCAGGCCAAACTTTCAGAACATTGTAATTTGACTCACATTGTCTTCACTCTTTAATTATTATAAACAAATGCATATTGAGGGCTGAACTACTTCAGGGAGAAGGTCCCAAAGCCAAAGGTTTCTCCAGGATAATTATCTCCTCCTTTATAATTCCAAAGAGAGTCAAGGAAGCATCACTGTTTGCTGAGAATGTAGAAAGCTCTTGAGTTATCCGAAGTCACAAAGCTCCATCTGATGAGCGTTTTACTGCATGCTCGCTACTGGGCGCTCACGGAGTACTCACATGATGTCATCTGCGTCTCGCCCATCTATCGCCCCTTCTGGCCAGTGTTGCACAGCAAAAAACCTCAGATAAACTGGGGATCTACACTATTGCTTTTAAAGCGCTTTAAAGCACTTTGAAAACGTTTTGAAACCTGTATATGGAGTGTGTCCTGGGCCCCAACAGTTGTCAAAACTGTTATAAAGCACTTTAAAGCAGTAGTGTAGATCCCCTATATGTCTGGTTGCAGTTCCCTCCTACAGGATTGAATGGGGCTATTACTTCCTCTTTTCAGGAAGCGACGTTGGAGCGGAGACAGAAGAAGAAACAGCAGCCTGGCTTTTGAACTAGATGTGATGGGGCTCACAGGGCATGGGATTTGAATTTTGCTACTATCATCACAAGAATGGGATGCTTCAAAAGGGGATGCTTCAAAAATGCTGAAGATGCAGTGGAGCTGAAAGAAAGCAAGTAAGTTCAAATGGATTGAACAGGTGTTCTGTGTTATTGCTTGCTGGAATGTGTTTTATCTCTACACCTTGTGTCAAACCATTACAAATGCGGAATAAAGAGCAGGAAATAACACTGTGAAAGCAGTATATGGAATGTGTCTTGTGTTGCAACAGTTATCAGTGCACTTCAATACTGCTATAAAGGAGTAGTGTAGATCTAGCTCCGGAGGCAGTCAAGTGACAAGTGGTTTTTTTAATGTATACTTTAAGTCTTAAGGAAACAAATGAAAATGAGAACCAATTGGTTATTCTGAGACACTTTGAACCAAGATATGCAAATTAGCATATATAACAATGCACAATATCTGCTAGAGTAAATTGTTGAGAAGGAGAAGATCTATTCAAGGCAGTTGCAAGAAGACTTTCGACACAGCTTGCCTGGGCCAGATCACACACCGAAGAGAGTCCCGGGGAGATGACACCGCGGGGGAGAGCGAGAGGCAGGAGCTGAACTCGTCCGCCGCGCGCACGCAAACGCAAATACAAACACACCGAGGGAGAAAAGTTATTATTATTATTATTTATTTATATAGCACCATCAATGTACATGGTGCTGTACAGAGTAAAACAGTAAATAGCAAGACCCTGCCGCATAGGCTTACATTCTAATAAAATCATAATAAGACAATAAGGAGGGGAAGAGAATGCAAACAGGCACAGGGTAGGGTAAGCAGGCACTGGGTAGGGTAAAACTAACAGTATAAAGTCAGAACAAAATCAAGTTTTAAAAGCTTTAGGAAAAAGAAAAGTTTTTAGCTGAGCTTTAAAAGCTGTGGTTGAACTTGTAGTTCTCAAATGTTCTGGAAGAGCGTTCCAGGCATAAGGGGTAGCAGAAGAAAATGGACGAAGCCGAGCAAGGGAAGTAGAGACCCTTGGGCAGGCGAGAAACATGGCATCAGAGGAGCGAAGAGGAGGAGCCGCTGCCACCGGGACGCGCCAGAAGAGCCGCCAGGTGCGAGGGGGGATTATTCGAATGGAAGAGCACACGAGGGGGAAGCGGCCAGAGCAGAGCAGCGTCTTTGAATGGGGTAGAGATTCTTCTGCAGGCGGCACTGCCTAGCTCACAGTACACACATAAAGAAAGAGGCGCTTCTTTTAGGTACATCTTTAAAAAAGGTGCCTTCGCAACGACATGTAGATCTGGCCCTGATGAGGAACCATTGCCCTATAGTCTTTATTAATAGCATGGATTCTTATGAAGCAAAATAGCTATCAGCGTCCCAGCAGGGGCCCATTTGTTGGGCACACAGGGGGCTGTCTCTTGCAACCAAAATATGGACTGTGTTCCATCAAGAATTACAACTGACCCCCACTCTCTTGGCCATTAGAATGGGTGCAGAGAGGCATCGTTTTAATATAGGCTTTTAAACTGTTTAGCTTTTGAAGCTTTTACTGTTTTTAATATGTGTGTGTTTAAATTGTTGCAGGGCTTGACACTTTTACGTTGGCATTTTAGCAGTAAGGCAGTATATAAATGTAAATAAATAAATAAATGGGGGAACCCAGAAGTTTGTGAAAATACAAGAAATCTTTAGGGGGGGGGAAACTTTAAAGGCTCTTCCAAATGGCAGACTGGGACTAAGCGAGCTTGGTGGGTGTGGAGTGTTCACTAACTGTTCGGGGGTGGGGGTGGAAAACAGGACGGGGATGGGCGAACGGTCAGAGCATTTTGCATAAATCTTGGACTGTTTTAAGACTGAGGCCATTTCTACACCTGCCTTTTTTTCCGGGATTGTCCTGGGATCATCCTTGTGCATCCAAATGACACACACGGGATCCTGGGGGCAGGCAGGGATGATCCCTCCGTTTGCCTGGGATAATCCTTAGGTGTAGAAAGGGCCTGAGACACATAGATCACTCCCTGGCTCTGAATAGGCAGAAGAAAGACTGACTTTTATTTTCCTCTTATTCCCACAGCCTTACAGCGATGCCAATGGGAAACAGCTCACTGGTGACTGAATTCATGCTCACAGGATTGACAGACCTTCCGCAGCTGCAGATCGCCCTCTTCGCTTGCTTCTTGGCTGTCTATGCCTTCACCCTGGTGGGGAACCTGGGCATGATTGTCTTAATCAAGTCCAGCCCTCAACTCCACACTCCTATGTACTTTTTCCTTAGCAACTTGTCTTTCTTGGACATCTGCTATTCATCATCTGTCACCCCAAAGTTCCTAAGTGATCTCTTACGTGAGAAGAAGGTAATTTCTTTTGCTCATTGTTTTACTCAGCTTTATTTTTATGCTGCATTTGCCACCACTGAGTGCTACCTCCTGGCTGTGATGGCCTATGACCGCTACATAGCTATCTGTAAACCTCTGCTCTATTTTGCCAACATGTCCCAAAGAAAGTGCATCCAGCTAATAGTGATTTCCTATGGCGCCGGGATTGTAAATGCCTTGGTGCACACAGTTGCTGCATCTAGGCTAAACTTCTGTGGCCCAAATATAATTAATAATTTTTACTGTGAGGGACCTCCACTTTTTGCTCTTTCCTGCTCAGACATCAGTCTCAATGATACTTTGATGTTTGTATTTGTTGGCTTCAATATGATGGCAACCAGTCTGACCATTCTCACCTCCTACAGCTACATTCTGATTGCCCTTTTAAAGATCCGTGCTGCCAAGAGCCGGCAGAAAGCCTTCTCCACGTGCACCTCCCACCTCATGGCCATCTCCATTTTCTACGGATGTGCTAGCTTCATGTATGCGCAGCGCAGCTCTAGGCAGAATCACCACCTAGACAAAATGGCCTCAGTGTTCTATGTAGTGGTGATCCCCATGCTGAATCCCTTGATCTACAGTCTGAGGAACCAGGAGGTCAGGAGTGCCTTCAGGAAGAAACTCGGAAAAGTAGCTCTTCTTTGGCATTTATGATGATACCTTTTGAAGTTTTACCTTAACCAGATAACAGAAGTTTCAGCTTCAGGGAAAAACCAGCCCTCATAGAACATGGTTCTTATTATTCTGTCTCATAACAAGTGTAAAAACCATTCTGCTCTGTAAAGAATTCCTTAAATTTCTGGTAATGACAATCTATTCTTTTTAATTCAAAGTCAAATTTAGATTACACTCAGAACAAATAGTTTCTCTGGATAAAAGCCGATTCAAAATGTGACATGACATTCCAGCCAGTGAGGTTTTCTGAAATATATATTTGAGGGAGAAAATACCTACTTAGATGGGGAAATAATCTGAAACCTCAGCTTTTCCAATGCTGCGTTGTCAGCTGTGGGCTTCAAGACACTTATGGGCATGTCTAGGAGTCTAGCAATGATCATGACAGAAAGGAACCACACTTCCGTGACTGTGTTCTTTCTGATGGGATTCACCACTGAACCAACTCTGCAAGCTATCCTCTTTGTGCCATTTTTAATTATCTATCTTGTCACCCTGTCGGGGAACCTTGGAATGATCCTCTTAATCTTAGCTGACTCTCAGCTTCACACCACAATGTATTTCTTCCTCAGCCACTTATCCTTCATAGATCTCTGTTACTCCACGTCCATCTCTCCCAAAATGCTTTCAGACTTGCTGACAGAAAAGAAAGTGATTCCACTGGCAGAATGTGTAACACAGTTTTTCTTTTATGCTGTTTTTGCCATCACTGAATGCTTCCTGCTGGCTGCGATGGTGTACGACTGCTACGTGGCCATGTGTAACCCTCTGCATTACTCACTCACCGTGTTCCAAACGCTATGCACTCACTTAGTGATTTATTCCTATGCTGCTGGAAAGCTGAATTCCATGGTCCATACTGGAACCATGTTTCATTTGCCTTTCCGTGGCCCCAATGTCATCAATCACTTTTACTGTGATGGTCCTCCTATACTCCCTCTGACACTAGTATTAATGACGTTGTGATGTTTGTTTTTGTTGGGTTCAATATGATAATGACAAACCTGACCATCCTTTTCTCATATGCATACATCCTGTCCACTATCCTGAGGATCAGTTCAGCTGTGGGCAAGCACAAAGCCTTCTCCACCTCCACAAAGCCTTCTCCATCTGATGGCTGTCACTCTGTTTTACTGCGGAGCAGCATTCATCTATTCCCATCCCAGTGCTAGCCATTCATTAAATCAGGACAAGGTGGCTCCTGTGGTCTATACAATGGTGACTAGGGCTGTGCTATGCTCCGTTTTGGGTGGATACCAAAAGTGGATACGAATCAAAGGTGGATACGAATCAGGTCAAGGGGCAGCGGAGCAACGCGGAGCGGTTCGCTCATTAGTGGAGCACTCCACGTCAATTCGGAGCTCTGTCCGCCATTTTGGACTCTTTTTTTTTAACATAGGATCACATTGGGCAATAAAAGCCTATAACTTCTTTGTTTTTAAAGGCAGATCCCTGAAAATTAGTGTGCTTAGACATTGATGATTGGGGGTCATTTGTGTAGATTTTCAAAAATCTATGTTCTGCGGTTTGCTTGGAATTAATTTTTATAGAATGGGTAAAAATGGGAGGGGGGAAGCTTTTTTCAGTGTTGAGAGACAGGTTTATCTCCCAATCATGATAAGTGATCAGTTCATGTGAAGCATCCTCCAATCCCAATGTTGGAGGGGGGAATAAGCAAAAAGGGATACTGAGTAACTTTTCTTTCTTTGTCGTTGGGTTGGATTTTTTTCAGTGTATGGTGGATTGGTGAAGCAGTAGCCCCAGCAAACTCACACACAACCTTAAATAACATACAAAGTAAAATAACAGATAGGCAACACAGCACTGCAAGGTATCCACAATAACCTTGGTGAACAACTGGATAGCAGTGGTGCAAGTGGATGATGTCCTGTACGGCATGTGGACATTCCCAGTGCCCACTGCCCTTGAGGGTAATCAGAACCCTCTAAAGGGGAACCAGTGGAAACCAATGAGTTGCATGTGTTGATGTGTGATGTGGCTTCTCAAAGGCAGGCACCTAGACAGGACCAGCCAAAGGACTGGTGGCACAGTCCACTGTTTCCATGGCAATGGGCATGTCCACTTTCCCATACTGGTAATAAAGTCAGTCAGCCTTTTTGTTCTAATTCTTCTTGTTGTTGTTTTGTTGTTGTTGTTGTTGTTGTTGTTATTATTTAATGGCTGTGTAGTCAATCAACTCTGAAGCAAGGAACACAAAGCTTTACTATTGTCCTGCTAGCCTCCTATTATTTATGGATGCAAAGGTATCTCTCTGTGCTGTTCCCACCTCACAGGGCTGGTTTGTGTTTCTGCCTTTGAATGGCCTGGAAACAATCCTTGGCTCACTTACTTGTGCCCGCAGAGCTGTCTCCTGCCTGCCCGCTTACCGCCTCCCTGGGTTCCCGCATTGTGGGTTAGCCGCATCTGGTGGGATTTACCCACGGATGTATTGCTTACTTGTGCATTGCGTAGCACCTACCTGCCAGCCTCCTCCACCTCTCTGCCTGCCTCTCTGCCCTCCTGGTGCCAGGGAGATGTAGATGGGTGGGTGGGTCAACCCCACAAGCCTATGGCATGCTTTCTCCAAGTGCTTCAGGGGCATAGCCACCTGCTGCGTCTCCTCATCTGTGACCGCCTCAGACGGTCTTGCTTTGACTCAGGGCATTAGTCCTTCCTTCCTCATCCTGAAAAGGCAACTACATTTTGTATGTGCTGCTGCCATGATCACTGAATCCTCTGCGACAATGTAGGCTCATTATTAGTATTAGTATTGTTATTGTTATTACAATTATTCCCAGGCTTACTCTGGAATGTTTGAACTGTGATGGACCCTGAAAGGATAATCTATTCAATGACATCTCTGTTTGATGTGTGTGCAGCATCTTGAAAAACGACATGCAGCACTTCGGAATGAGTGGATGGCATGAAAGAAATTAAAGTTTTAGAAGTACTGCGACACAAGCGTGGCAATGCAAGGTCTGAGTTGTTTATCCCATGACCTGCTATGTGCTGTACGCTCACCCAGTTTAATAATTTTCTATCTTGAAGTTCCCTGTGTTCATTTTTGAAGTGGTTAACCGGAGAGGAAGTTTCTGATTTAGGTTTAACTTTAAAATTTCCCCCCAAATCAGGGCATGATCTGATTTCCTTCAAAATTGGCATGAATAAGGATCGATTTATAAGCTATCATGGTGCCCAGTTAGATGTGTGTAGCTTACAAAATAACGGAGATACATGCATTTCTGTAAATGGGGGAAATCTTTTAAAATTTCCCCCAAAATCAGGGCATGATCCAATTTCCTTCAAAGTGGCCATGCCTCAGGATCTATTTAGAAGCTATCATGGTGCCCATTTTCATGATTCTAACTTGAAAACTAAAAAAGTTATAGGCATTTTACATTTTCAATGCAAGCCTATGGTGGGAAAAAGTGGAGCTCTGGATCCGGATCCGCCACGGAGTGGAGTGGAACAGAGGCAGATTGACCAGAAGCGGAGCAGACCCGATCCAAAAGTTGCAGATCAGGGGGGTCCGTGCACAGCCCTAATGGTGACTCCCATGTTGAACCCTGTGATCTACAGCCTGAGGAACAAGGACATGAAGGGAGTTCTGAGGAAAGCCATGAGGACCAATCCACCAAATTAAAAATCTCCCTCTTTGTTTATCCATATTGTTCATTATACCATAAATTGTACTAACAGTGAACCATTTCAGCTTCTGAAGATAACATTTTTAAGTCATGTACTGTTATGTTCAGCTAACATTTTAGCCATTCCATTCTGCCTTTTCAGTATTTCATGGTTCTGAATTGAAAATAGTTCAAGTAGACAATTTCTGTCATGGTCAGATATCATAAAGATGTTGTTTTGTTACTACATTTGCAGCTAAGGGGCTTTTCAGTTGGGTCACCTTTTGTGTTCAGTTTGCTAGCTGTGTTTATCCCTGGTTATTATATCACCCTACTGCTCATATGATTTTTGTGTGTCCTGTATGCATGTATTCATTCAGATTTTAAAACTTTTTCCTCTTAACATTTTTTTCTTCAATAGACTTTAAAACTTTGTTGTTTGAAAGGTTATGGTCTCTCTTCTTTTTACCCACCCCGTGTCTAATATCCAACCCACACATTACCTAAAGGTACTAAGTTCCTGGTACTAAGAGAGTTTTAAGGCTTGTTTGTTGGAGGAAGCCAGAAGAAAAAAATATTTCCACGTGGTGGCAGCAGTAGACAATAGGGCTGTGCAGGGACCCACCGATCCGCTTCGGGTCAATTTGACCCTCCCCCGCTCCACTCTGTGGAGTGAGATCTGGACGGGTGGATTGACATTTTGCCCCCCTTCTCTACTTACTTGCCTCTGCGGCGGACAGCAGAGGCAGGTAAGTGGGGAAGGGGGACAAAATGAGGGCCGAATAAACCCCACTCCACCCTGCCCCCTTATCTGGCTCCATCACCATCACCACATGGACGGCAGCAGCGGTGGAGCCAGGTAAGCCCCCCTCCCGCCCCACTTACCTGCCTCCAGCGCAGTCCGGCGCAGCTTCAACTGAGGGCCAGGCCTCAACCGGAAGAGCAGGCCACAGCCTGATTCCGCTTTGAGGCCTGGGCCTCAGGTGAAGCCTGCGCCGGACTGCGACAGACACAGGTAAGCCCCCCTCCCCCCTTAACAGGCTTTGCTGCTGCCGCCGCATGGACTGCACTGCTACTGCTGCCAGGTGAGCCCCCCTCCCCCCCACTTACCTGCATTTGGAGCTCTGGATGGAGGCGAACCTCTTCACCTCAATCCGCAGCTCCCCCGACCCGATTCGAATCTGCCTTTGGCGGAGGTGAATCGGGTTGCTCTGCCCCGGCTTCGCGATCTGAAGCGGAGCGGAGCACGTTCCTAGTAGACAAGGCCAAAGGAACATAAGGGCAGAAAGGAGCAGGGACACACTCTTCTGGTCATTTCCCTTTCACTCATGGAACAAGGCATTGCTGGTCTGTTTCAGC
This sequence comes from Elgaria multicarinata webbii, assembly GCF_023053635.1. NCBI lineage: Eukaryota > Metazoa > Chordata > Lepidosauria > Squamata > Anguidae > Elgaria > Elgaria multicarinata. Next base: position 79,125,128 of record NC_086172.1, on the reverse strand, counting down.
CACAAGGAGGGATCACATGAATGATATAAGGCAGGCTATAAACTTAAACTTGAAATAAAGATACATTGATGAACCATATACATGAGATGTGAAGAAAGGGAAAACAGACAAACCTAAGATTTAGGAATTTTGCATGAATTATCTCTGTGTATTACAGTCAGAGAATTGTGACTTGGCTCCTATTGATTGCCCTGTGTAATTATTAGAAAAATGTTATGCATTGCATTATGTGCCTGGGACCTGAGATGCTTCAGGGAGTACCAAGGTTTTCCTCATTAGAAGTGCCTTCTCCTTCATAGTCCCAAAGATAGCACAATCCATCATGAAAAGCCCTAGAGTCACCTGAAACAAATAAATCTGGTGGGTTTTTTCAAACCACTAGAAGGATTTTGCTGTTGGGTTCTGCTCGCAAGGAAGCAGCCCACCTGCAGTCTTACTTCAGCCTGAAAGAAAAAAAAGAATGTTTCAGACTGTGCAGGACGCAACTGAGCTTAGAGGAAGAGAGTAAGTTCAAGAGCATTTTTTCAATCTAAGGGATGTGAGAAGAGTATTGCACTTACTAATGCCATTATTTTGCAGTGGGTCTGTAGAATATGCTTTAATCCCACATGTCACTCCAATAGCAGCTGATGACAAACTCATTTTAAAATTAGGAAAATAAAGAACAGGTAGTACCACTTAGATCTTCAAAGAACCATGGACTATATCTTTGGCCGTATCATTCAGCATGCATGATGGTGCATGAAAGGCTTTTGGTCAAAGCCAGCACCCTACTGCAGCTATAAATCAAGAACCTCCTACTCCTTGAAGCTCTGATTCTGTTATGGTTGTGTTCCATGTGTCCTACTGGCTTCTTGGTTGCCTTGGCATGCTTTTCTGTCGTGATTCCCCCTTTCAGACCTTTATTTACATCCATGACACAGAGTTCAATATTTTCCATTGTACATCTCCTTAATTTCCCCCTTGCCATCTAGCTAACTGGTGATAAGGAAGAGGAAATGATACTGTTAGAATAATAGGTTTTAGTCAAAATTAGCAGACCACTGGCTGACGCCATAAGCCAGACTCTGTGTATGTCATGGTTGTGTGCCATGTGGCTGTCTGGCATGTTAGCTGTCCTGTGAGGCCTCTTTTGTGGGACCCCCTGTTCATATCCTCTTGTCAAGACTACAACAGTGGAGGCTGGTGGCTCTGATTTTGGTTTGGCTGTGAATCCCTGCTGGGTTTCAGTCAGAACCAGTCAGAACTCTAAAGGAGATATCCAAAGTGCTGAAGCTAGTTTGGGGGTTAGGGTTCAGCACCTTGGATAGCTCCTTTAGAGTTCTGATGGGTTCTGACTGAAACCCAGGAGTGATCCACAGCCCCACCAAAATCAGAGCCATCAGCCTCTACTGGTCTACAATGCATAAGTCTGGGTCTTCAATTGCATACCGGTCCACATCTTCATGCTTCCCATTTACTATCATTAGAAACCAACATATGGCAGAAATATGCCCCAACCGCAACATTTGACTTCCCAATTTCACATTGGTGACAATGCCCCAGTTCTGCTTGGACCAAATTGTAGGCTACTTTGACTTGGCGAATGAACCCAAGTCAAGATTCAGAAATCTGAGGTTTTGTGCCTGCCATTGATTATCACGGGAAATTAAAAAGAGGGCTATAACTTTTGTTTGCTTGTCAGAAGTGGATGAAATTTGCATACAGAGTATCCTCTTAGGAAAGGATTATAAAAATAAGTACAGTGGTATTTGTTCCATGTACCTTTGTATTTTGATTAAAAAAAAGGATCTGCTGAACATTATTTATTTATTTATTGGCAGAAATGGATGAAAGTTGCAATGATAATTGCTCCTTCTGAGGGGATCAACTTGCCAAGTTTCAGATGAATAGGTGCAGGAGTTTCGTGCAGTTTGGGGGTTTCAAAAAAAAAAAGGGGGGAAGGATGCACTTCTATGTATTTTGTACGCAAGTGTTATAAAAATGACATCCATCATTGAGGTGGCCCTTGTTTAACAACCTGCAAAAAATGTTTCTGGGGTTGGGGGAAGTGGTAGTGCCAATACACTGAGTTTGAAACCCGTCCCTCATCTTTCAAGTCAAGGCTGAACCTGAATTTTTGGCTTGTTCCAAGGTATACAAGGATGGGACCACCTGAGATGCTCTGCTGGGGCAAGTGGTAGCACCAGGAGACTGGGTTTGAACCCCCTCCTCCATCCGTCAATCAAGCCTGAGCCTGCTTTTTCTTCTTGTTCCAAGGTATACATGGGTGGGGTGGCCTGAAGTAGCACCACAGCATGCGCCTTGATGTGGCCTCTGAGCATGGTACTCAGTGTGGATGCCCTTTCCCCTGTGGTATATAACTTTGCAGCGACACTCAAGGAGGTGACACTATCCAGCTGCCTGTGGAAGAATTGAATAGTTATTTAACATGGCCAGAACAAGAAATCAATGTTTACTACGAATTTTCAGAAGGATATGTGCAGCATTCTTTTTGTGAAAGGGGAGCATTCAAATTGGGGGAAGGTAAGTGATTCACCATCCCTAATCCCCTTCTATTTTTGAGGGGTGGGTAGGGTAATTTGTATGAAAATGGGGAATGCCATGCAGCTGTCCCTAGGGGAAAAAGCCTGCACAATTTCAGAAGGATAGGTGCAGGGTCCAAGGAGTTACAATGAGTGAAAAAACAGTTCAAGGCTTTTTTTCCTGCTGTATTGGTACCAAAGTCACAGAAAGTGCAATAGGACAGGGGTGGCTGATGGATGTGGAGCTGATGGATGTGGAGCATTTGGTGCAGGCACCATGAGGACCTTCTCAAGGTGCCTACATCAAATGAAGTGAGACAGATGGCTACTTATGAGAAGCCCTTTTCCACTGTGGCACTCTTGTTGTGGAATGGACCCCCAGAGAGTCTCGCCTGGTGCCTACAGCCAGATCTACACCTTGTGTCATATTGATACGATCCCATCATGTATTGCTATCTCTCTCTTGCACATTTATACTTTGTAGCAAACACAGCGATATTATTTAATTCGTTAGTTAGTTAGTTAGCATCCTTTCCCCTCCCAAATGTGACCAAACCTTCCCCTCCGTCAGCCCAGAATTTAACCCTTCACAGTTTTCCACTTGGGCAATCTCAGATTCTAAATTAACAGCCCCCAATTCAGTTAGCGTTCTTGAGTTGCTCCTAGGGCGATCCATCAGCTGATCTAAGGTAGTAATGGGGGTTGTAGTTTGTATAAATATATTAGACAGCCCTTTCCACAGATGATTGAACCTTGATATGTAGGTATGGTAAATTTTAAGTGATATATGTCTTTTTTCTCCAGGCTTTGTATTACTGTATTATTGTATATATGCATGGATGCTCCCCTTTTTGGCATATTTGTCAGGGCCTTTGGCCAGTACAATAAACTTGATTGATTGATTATTGATTATTGATTTATTACATTTTTATACCACCCAATAGCCGAAGCTCTCTGGGCGGTTCACAAAATTTAAAACCATAATAAAACAACTAACAATCTAAAAACACAAATACAAAATATAGTATAAAAAGCACAACCAGGATAAAACTACACAGCAGAAATTGATATAAGATTAAAATACAGAATTAGAACAGTAAAATTTAAATTTAAGTTAAAATTAAGTGTTAAAATACTGAGAGAATAAAAAGGTCTTCAGGTGGCGACGAAAGGAGTACAGTGTAGGCACCAGGTGGACCTCTCTGGGGAGCTCATTCCACAGCCGGGGTGCCACAGCAGAGAAAGCCCTCCTCCTAGTAGCCACCTGCCTCACTTCCTTTGGCAGGGGCTCACGGAGAAGGGCCCCTGTAGATGATCTTAAGGTCTGGGTAGGTACATATGGGAGGAGGCGTTCCTTCAAATAACCTGGCCCCAAACTGTTTAGGGCTTTAAATGTCAATACCAGCACTTTGAATTGGGCCCGGTCTTGGACTGGCAGCCTATGAAGTTGTAAAAGGACTGGTGTAATGTGGTCTCGCTGGCCAGTCCCTGTTAGTAAATGGGCTGCCCTGTTTTGTACCAGCTGAAGTTTCCGGACCATTTTCAAAGGCAGCCCCACGTATAACACATTGTAGTAATCCAAACGAGAGGTTATCAGAGCATGGATAACTGTAGCTAGGCTATCTCTGTCCAGATAAGGGCGCAGCTGGTATATCAACCTAAGCTGATAAAAGGTGCTCTTTGCCACTGAATTCACCTGTGCCTCAAGTGACAGTTCTGGATCCATGAGCACCCCCAAACTATGGACCTGATCCTTTAGGGAGAGTGCAACCCCATCCAGGACAGAGCAAACATCACCTCGCCGGACAGATGAACCACCCGCTAACAGTACCTCCGTCTTGTCTGGATTGAGTCTCTGTTTATTAGCCCTCATCCACTCCATTACCGTGCCCAGACACTGGTTCAGAACAGCCACTGCCTCACCTGGGTTTGATGAAAAGGAAAGGTAGAGCTGGGTATCATCCGCACATTGATGACACCTTAGTCCACATCTCTAGATAACCTCCCCCAGCGGCTTCATGTATATGTTAAACAGCATAGGGGATAAAATAGAGCCATGTGGAACCCAATGGCTTAGGAGCCAGAGCAATAATCCCCCAGCACCACCTTCTGGAATCGGCCATCCAAGCAGGAATGGAACCACTGCAACGCAGTACCTCCAACTCCCAGCTCAGACAACCTATCCAGAAGGATATCATGGTCGATGGTATCGAAAGCCGCTGAGAGGTCCAGGAGAACCAACAGGGTCGCACTCCCCCAGTCTCTCTCCTGACAAAGGTCATCCCACTCTGTTGCAGTGTTTTGGAAAATACAGAATAAAAAGTGGGTCATAATGCCAGAAAGCGGTAAATGGGATGTGTACTGTGCCCCATAGCTATCAGTGCACTTCAATACCTATATTTTGTTCTCTTTGGTGCCAGGTGAAGACCTTCTGATTTCCGCAGGCATTTTAATCTTTCAATTTCTATTGTTTTTAATGTGTTACTATATTTTAAAACTTTGCTGTGCTGCTGCTGGATTTTGTTTTTATTTGGATTTATATTGTAGTTTTAAACTTTGATATTATGTTTTATGATGTTTTAACACAACATCAGAGAGGGACACAGACCATGAAGACTGTGTCATTCAGTTAATATTTAAGAGTTTTTTTTAATTGTGAATATCGACAGAGCAGAACAGAAAATACATTGTGGAAATGGAAAAAAACACACCCATACTTTACGTATATGAGATTATCATCATTTTCCATCTGTTCATTAAAAAAAAAAGGGAGAGAAATATACAAAGGTTTCAAGAAAAGCAGACCAGATACCCATGCATTTATCCACTTGCAAGTTGCGTTCATATAACACCCATTCAAAAGTTGATGATGTTATTGGGTCCTCGATCCGTTGCATTATGGGAGGTGTGGATTTGTCTTTCCAATTTGATAGTATAAGTCTTTAAGAGTTAAAAAGAGAAGTAATACTGACTGTTGTACTCTTCCAATCCCCACAGCCTTACTGTGATGCAATGGGAAACTTCACACTGGTGACTGAATTCATGCTCACAGGATTGACAGACCTTCCGCAGCTGCAGATCGCCCTCTTCGCTTGCTTCTTGGCTGTCTATGCCTTCACCCTGGTGGGGAACCTGGGCATGATTGTCTTAATCAAGTCCAGCCCTCAACTCCACACTCCTATGTACTTTTTCCTTAGCAACTTGTCTTTCTTGGACATCTGCTATTCATCATCTGTCACCCCAAAGTTCCTAAGTGATCTCTTACGTGAGAAGAAGGTAATTTCTTTTGCTCATTGTTTTACTCAGCTTTATTTTTATGCTGTATTTGCCACCACTGAGTGCTACCTCCTGGCTGTGATGGCCTATGACCGCTACGTAGCTATCTGTAAACCTCTGCTCTATTTTGCCAACATGTCCCAAAGAAAGTGCATCCAGCTAATAGTGGTTTCCTACGGCGCCGGGATTGTAAATGCCTTGGTGCACACAGTTGCTGCATCTAGGCTAAACTTCTGTGGGCCAAATATAATTAATAATTTTTACTGTGAAATTCCTCCCATATTAGAACTGGCCTGCTCAGACATCAGTCTCAATGATATCTTGATGTTTGTATTTGTTGGGTTCAATGCAATATCAACCAGTCTGACCATTCTCATCTCCTACAGCTACATTCTGGTCACTATTTTAAAGATTCACTCTGCCAAAAGCCGGCAGAAAGCTTTCTCCACGTGCACATCCCATCTCATAGCCATCTCCATTTTTTATGGATGTGCTAGCTTCATGTATGCACGACCCAGCTCTAGGCAGACTCACACCCAAGACAAAATGGCTTCCATGTTCTATGTAATGGTGATCCCTATGCTGAATCCCTTGATCTACAGTCTGAGGAACCAGGAGGTCAGGAGTGCCTTAAGAAAAGTTATGGGAAGAAAAGCAGCTTTTCTTTTCTTCTTTTTATAAATTTTAGATGCAGTATCAACATATCATCATTTTGGAAAGAAATAAGAATAAGAATTGATACGACCTTAAACAAATCCTATTCTATTCAGTTTCTCCAAGCTATTACAGGACACATACCCTTGAAATGGGGAATGTCTAAAGTAGTGCTGTGCTGAAAATTTCTCCCACAAAAATTCTGACCATTCTCATTCAATTTGATAGAAAAGAAATTGCTTTCAAAAAGAAATTCAAAGGAGAAGAAATTTTGGAGAAATTCTCATGAGTTCGGTTCAGCGTTCTTGTGCTTACCGTACTTATGAGATGACTGAGGAGTGTGTGAAAGACAGTGTCCTGTCTTTCATTGTACAATTGTCTCTCTGACAGCCTTCAGCTTCTTTGGTTTCCCACACTTCCCACACAGGGGAAGACATCATAAATTTATTCTTCCCATATGGCCGTTTCAGATCAGAAAGTGCAGGCAGCCTGGGAAACTGTAGAGCTATGGTGAGATGTGTAATAGAAAGAACAATATAGACAGTGCCCTCAGCCACCTCACAGTGAAGAGGTAAGGTCAAAAACACCAGCACCACACATACAAAATAAATTATAAAATCCCCTGAGAATGAGGCAAAAAAATAGAATCCCCTTTCATAAAGAAAGTGATTTTCTGAGATTTTTCTTTTCTTACCCCTTAGAAATATAAGGACACTTTTCAGAATTCTCTCCATATTTCTTCACCATTATTTTTTGCGGTGGGTGCATTTTCTCCCCTCAATGCCCTGGAGTGATGCTAGGTATATGGGGCATAGTGGAGGCCAGGCTGCCAACACGGTTGATGCTGTTGCCACTTGCAGTGGCAGTGCAAACCCCCTTGTGAATAAAAGAAATGAGCTGTTCTACAGCTCTTGCCAATGGTGATGCCTACCTGTGAGAAATTGATGGAGAATTTCTCCGCCCCATGGAGAAATTTGGTAAAATTGTCCACCCTCCACAATTTCTCTACCCACAAATAGGGTGGAGAATTTTGAAAGGCTACTTGTGCACAGGACTAGTCTAAAGAAAAGGGAACCTGCTTTTATAGGCCCACATTCATTGCCAGATATTGCAGATGTAGCAAGTCACAGGTCCGCCAATATGGATCGATGGGTGAAAGACTTCCTGGGCCCCCTAGCTCATGAACAGTTTGCATCAAAAGAGGGAGGGAAGATGAATCCCAAAATGTTTGACAGAATTTATTACAACTCTCTGCGGTTTGAGGAGTGGATGACACATGGTTCAACATGTAAGACTCATAACCTAACACAAGTCAGTGACCTTAAGGGAATGGTGTTGGGGAGAGAACCATGGAAAATGGGAGGAGCATTTCTTTTATGTGCAACCTCTAGTATCAGAGGTAGTAAGCCTGTATACACTAGTTGCTGAGGAACATCGGGGGGGGGGCGGGGGAAGGATGCTGTTGCACTGTGTCCTGCTTTTGGCTGACAGCTCATTGGCCACTGTGTGAACAGAGTGCTGGACTAGATGGACCCCTGGTCTGATCTACCATGGCTCTTCTTATGTTCTTTGTTGTTAAAAATTAATCACAAAAAACTTTTATTAAACGATAAATAACAACAAAAGATGTGACGTTTACAAAAGAGATTGCTAGTGTTGTTGGGTGGGCTTTTACCTTTCCAACGTTGCAGTATCTGTCTTTTAGTGGTCAAGAAGGCACAAAAAATGAATTCATGCTGACCATGTGTTATATTCCAAGAAGCAGGTATATAATGTAAGAGAACATGTATATCACAAAATATTAAAGTGCTTTCCAATACAAAGTTTATCCATCTGATGACTTCCTCCCAAAAGGAAGCAACTATTGGTCATTTCCAGAATGTATGAACAAAGGAAGTATTAAGTGTATGACATCTCCAAAAATTATCTGAGTTAGACAAACCTTCATTAAGGAGACGTTGTGGTGTCTGTGGCGTTACACCCCACAAGTCAATTCCCAAAGGTATGCCTGCAGTTTGTAAGTCTGTGGTTTGTAGAATGTTGGCCTGAGTGGGCGGAGTTAGAATGTCTTGGGAGGGGGGAAGAGTGATATATAAGGGAATGACTGAGGGGATTGTGAGTTCTGTTCTTGTTCTTTCCAGGGAGACTTGTTAGGGACTCTTAGAGTCTGTAGTGCTCTCTGTATTTATGGTACTTAAGTTTTGGGAAATTTGAGAGTCAGTGTAGTGAGTGGTGTCTTTAGAGTGTGGTGTGCGCGTAGTGGAAGTATATTAATCAATACTGAGAATAAAGAAAGTTCAAGAGTGATTGTGTAAGAGAAAGGAAAGCGCGAATGTGAGAGTGACAGGATTGTATGGAAGGTTTCAAAAAGGTTTTTAAATGTTGTTATTTGAAACAAAGCTTATGAACTTTTAAAAATAAATTTTGATTGTTTGTTTTAAAACTACCACAAAAATCCCACGTGTCTGTTTGGCATTTATCATCTTAAGTTTACACATTCAGCACCCACTCTGACAATCATTCACCTAAGCAGATATAACTCACAGCACATTATATATATATTAATAATCCTTCTCCATTTTTAACCCCTTTCTCCACATAGTTTGGAGGAAGGTGGTTTTTATCCCCTGCCTCAGGCGTATCAAGCGGTGGTGCTTGGCTTGAGCAGGGAGTAGCCTCGGCCAGGTCTGGTGTTCAGAGCCTGTGTCGTGGCAGTGTCCAATAGACCTTACACAATGAGACAGTCAAGAAGTGAATGAAATGCCATTCTATCACTTCTTTTTTAATGAACTTTACACATTGCTCCTTAAAAAATGTGAACACAGAAGTAACACCTGGAACACTCATTGGGGATGCTGGTTAAACTGGCATCTGGGACTGGTGATTAGGGATTGCCACCAAATGCTGGTTTTCGTGGCACCCAGGTGGGGCAACAAGCACAGTATGCATTCTAGCTGCTACTTCTAACAAACAGGTTAAGGATGAGGATGTTACACCAACTGAAGGTTATGGTCGGTCATGTTTGTCTATGTGCAAATGTATGCCTGGAGAAGCCTCTGTGAAGCATGGACTATTTCTCTAGGACAGGGTTGTTACTCTGGGGACATATTTTGAGGAGAAGATCCTTCTCGTCATATTAACCTGAACAATTACTTGCATCTTAAGTGGCAGTAATTGTTGGCACTTGTTTCTGGTTCATATGATGGCCTCTGGAGATCTCAGCAAGAAGCTCTCAGAGATATAAGGCACAGAAGAGAGAGAACTTACAGACATATATGGCATTTTATCTTGGGGTGGAATTCTGGAGTCAATGAAGAAAGCTATGCAGGTGAGTAATCAAGAATCTACTTTTTATTGGATGCTGTACAATTATGAATTATGTCAAGTTGTACATACCTCTTTCTACAAATGCAGTGCTCTGAGAGCACTAAAGTTATGCTTTTCAGTATGTCTGTAACCATGCAAGGAAAGGTCACCTATAAAAGATCATTGACTGCACTTTAGAGGACCTTGGTTGAATACAGATGCCATTCTTGAAGCTGAGAAAGTGCAAGCGACCCAGTAGTCACAGCCCCTGGAGGATACAGGCAAAGAAAATCTTGATATCCCAGGTAGCTTCCTGATCAAATAAGACATCCAGGGTTTTAAATATAGGCGAAACTGGACAGCAATCCTGAATCATATGCCTGTATCTAGAACGCATTAAAAAGAAATTCTATATTTTTCTCCCTTAAAAAAAAAGCACACACTAAACCAACTCCACCGTGCCTCATACTAATATTTTCTTTTTGAACATTTGGAAAAGAAATAATTAGATTATAGGGAAACATGGGAGTGTTTCCCTGTGTTTATAGGCGATCAGTGAAAAGAGCATTCCACCATGTTAAGGCCGAAATTGGGGGTGGGTCATTCTGACGTTCATAAAATGGAAAATGTTTCACCAATCTTTCTGAAACAGAGACCTGCCAGAAAGAAATGCTGGTCTTACATACCCTGCACATTTCAAAAAGATTTGTAAAATATTGAGGTATGCTACCAACCTGAAAGGAGCAGATGGAGCGGAGGTGAAATTCCCTTTTTGCCTCCCTAAGTCAGTGCAACGCTATTTGCATCATTACGGCAACTAAAAAAGTGTCAAGGTTCTGCCCTCATTTAGCTTTGATTGATTCAACAGCTATTTACCAGCTTTTCTTAATCAATGGTGATCCTTTAAACAACATGTGATTATGCAGTTTTGCTTAAATGATATTTCACTGTCTTGATGTCTGAAACGGGACAGCATTTTTGATTAAAATTATTGTTATAGCATCCTGAGAATCATCTCAGGATGCTATAATTGAATTTATTGCTGGAGGGCTCAATCCATTTCAACCTGACTGTCAGAGCAGTGGAATCAGCTACCTAGGGAGGTTGTGGGCTCTCCCACACTAGAGGCCTTCAAGAGGCAGCTGGACAACCATCTGTCAGGGATGCTTTAGGGTGGATTCCTGCATTGAGCAGGGGGTTGGACTCGATGGCCTTGTAGGCCCCTTCCAACTCTGCTATTCTATGATTCTATGACCTCTTGCTTTTTATTAGGCCTTCTTCAGGGTGTGTGTAAGAAGATATATAAAGTACGAATGAGAAAAGACAGAAGTAGAACATTTTTCAGTTAAAAAAAGCATATTGCAAGGACAGTCTGTGCATATATGCAAGCAATTACAAAATGTTGGTACTATACATAAATCATTCATAAGGTACATTGCAAATTAGACCTGTGCATATATTTAAATAGTATAAAACAGTTAAAATAGTACAAACTTGCTTGTAAACATCGTCTGCAGAAAATATTTTCAACAAATTGTCTTTTGTTATTGTTGTAAATCACCAGCGTTAGCAACATAAGCAGGCTGGAAAAGTCAATAAACAGTCCAAGGTCAAAAGCCAACGGTATCCATCAGAAACTGGGTCAAACAATACTGGGTTCAGAAATGCACCAAAGAGTAGTCAGAGTCCAGTCCAAGATCAGATTATGTTCAGGCGCTGGAATGCAAGGAACAAGGGCAAAGGCACGGAAGTACAGCAATTGCTTCCAGCACTGCTCAGAGGTTCTGGCATGTCTTATATTGGGATGGTGGTTATTAGGAATTGCTGTCAGCTGTGTTGGCCTGTACCTGGCTTCTGCCTGTTCCTGTGAAGGGCCACTCCCCACACACTCCCAAGCTCAGCTGTTTCTCCTTCCCGCTCTATCCCAAGCTGAGGCACAACAGTTATAAACAATGGTGACGGGATGAGATGTTTATCAAAAGAGATAAACATTCTCTCTCTCTCTCTCATCACTATCATATAAAATTAGACACAGAAAAATAAACTATAATTTATATAAGGTAGATAGATATAGATAGAAGTCCTATTCAGGTGTTATGGCTGATTTGCGTACAAGAACACATGAAAGAGGCATGGAGCCATCTGTGTTAACCCTTTCCTCAATATCTTTACATGTGCTGACCTCAATCTCCAAGCTCACAACCTCCTCATGTTGAGTGGGGTGCTCAGGAACCTACAGGGTGGGGCTGGGGACGTTGGAAGTAGGGATGAAAATATGCCTGAATAGGGCTACTGCTATCACTAAATGGATACCAACACATAACAGGGAAAAGGTTTTATATTTATCCTTGTACAGATTATTATATCTAATTGTTAACATTTTCTGCATTTTGCATGCCTTCTCTCAAAATTAGTCTTATCTGCTCCTTTCCAGATGGTAGCTAACCATTTTGTAAGTGATGATGGAGAGCCAATTATCCATTTCTGAGATAACAAAATGCTTACTGCTGTCTGCAAGTTCCAAATTTTGTTGGAGTCAATTTGACTATCCCAATATCCTAACAGGATTATCAGGTCTAGAGCAGCGGTACACAATGTTTTGGCTCCGAGGGTCACCTGTGATGCTACACACACACACACACACACACACACACACACACACAGAGCAATTCTGTTACACACTGCACTTTCCTCAGTGCTATCAGAACTAGGGAAAGAATGATCTGTATAGGGATCTCTGGGGGACTGAGCGGAGAATACAGACAGAGAAGAATTTGGAAGTGGTGACAATGTCAGGGCACTACTGAGGAGGGGGAGTGATGCTCAAGCTGCAAGCTGTGCACTCCTGATCTTGAGGTATGGCATCAATAATCATCAGGGAAATTGGCCAAACAGACACATAGCCCTGGCCAATCTGGCTATGAGCCAAAAATTCCTACTCAGCCCAAAATAGATAAACCACACTGCATACAGGGAGGGGGCAGGGAGCCACGACGAGAAGAGTCTGAAGAGTTGGGGCATGGCTGGCTTCTATAAACTCAGCTGCCCTGCCCCTGGCGAATGGCACGACTTGATCCCTCCAGTAGCAATCGGGTCTCTCTCTCTCTCTCTCTCCCTCCCTCTCCCTCTCCCTCTCCCACCCCACCCCACCCCACCCCACAATAGCCTCCCTGCAGCCAGGCAAGCCACACACAGGGGAAAGGCTTTTCTCTGACAGTGGAGTGGGCAGAAAATCACTCCTGAAATAGGGGTTGAAACACACCAGCCAAGGAACTGTAGTGCTTTTCCCTCCGGCACACTGTTCAGCTCTCCTGGTGTGAGCTCAATAAGACTTTAGATATGGCAGCCCTCCTCCCCATCTGTGTTTCTCCCTCTCGTGCCCCCCATAGACACATAGGTTGTGGGTATTTTCTTCTTTGCCTCCTTATGTTGTCAATATATCTCAAGTAGAAACTCCTTTTAAAGGAAAGAAATGTGCATCTATGACACACACAACTTGTACACAAGCCTGGTTTGTTGCTGATAACAATAATCACTCAGTGGGCTTCAACAGCTGTGGGGGGAAATCATGGTTCCTTACCGTTACTTCTCTGACTACACTTCTTTCGCAATACTTTCTCTTTTCTCAGGAGAAGAAAGAGGAAGTAAACAACTTCCACGTGGTCCATTCAGTGGGGATTTTTATCATGCCACTTCTCCTGCACACAGCAAGAGATGGCGGCAAGTTTCATATCTAAAAATAAATTGGACTTACCAGGATCTTTTTTTGCTATGGGAAGGAGGCCAGAGAGAGTGTGAGATGCATCGGAGGTGGACGGTGTCATGAATAGGATATGAGTAATGAGAGTACAATAAAACGTTTGTCTAATGATCCCCAGTGTTGAATAAGAGCTTTATCACACTAGCATTATACTGTGCAATTACTGAGAATTGCATGCACTCAAAAGTTTTCCAGTTTATAATCTACTTTTATTGTGAAGTACTCTGAAGTTTTCCAGTTTATAATCTGCTTTGACTGTGAAGTACTCCCACGCATCCGGCTTTAATTGTGCTATAAAGGGAAAAGACCCACCCTATTTTGCTACTAGTTTCTGAGCATGTTTTCCGAGCGGCCACTGGGGCGCAGGAACAGGATTTGATATGAATTAAACAAATGCTTACATCTGTGTAAGATTTAAAGATAAAGACTTCAAAATTGGCACAGTAATAGATACTAAGGAGAGCTTTAAGCATACCAAATTTGAATCAGATTGGGTCATCCGTTGATTTTTTAATGATTTTTTTTTTTACATTTCCCCCCTTAAACCCTTTGCAAAGGATCTTAGGAATGCTGCTGCCTGGGGTGTGATTTAGTACCAACAACACTGACAGTTTAGCGCTGTAGGGGATAATTCAAGGGAAACAGGTACGTGGGATGAAGCTTTAAGAAGAGCCCTGCTGGATCAGACCAAGGATTCATCTAGTCAAGCATTCTGTTCATACAGTGACCAACCAGCTGAGTCAGAGCTTTATCACAGCAGCGTTATACTGTGCAATCACTGTGAATTGCATGCAAAAGACTCCGAAGTTTTCCAGCTTATAATCTTCTTTTATTGTGAAGTACTCCCATGCATCCTGCTTTAATTGTGCTATAAAGGCAAAAGACTCACCGTATTTTGCTACTAGTTTTTGAGCATATCATCCAAGTGGCCACTGGGGCGCAGGAGCAGGATTTGAAGAAAACTTAAACAAATGCTTACATCTGCATAAGCTTTAAAGATAAAGGCATTAAAATTAGCACAGTAATAGCTATTAAGGAGAGCTTTAAGCATACCAAATTTGAATTGGATTGGGTCATCCGTTGATTTTTTAATGATTTTTTTACATTTCCCCCCTTAAACCCACTTCCTGGTATGCAAAGGATCTTGCCACCCGGTAGCAACAACAACAACAATGCTCACAGCTTAGCGCTGTAGGAATAATTCGAGGGAAACAGGTACGTGGGATGAAGCCATCAGTCAGAGATATAGCTGTTCTGAATGTGTGTTGGGCATAGTTCGGGTGAGTTGGTGGAGGACACTTCTCTCCTTAACCCTGCCCCCCCTGTATAGTTGTACAAGGCTATTGATTTAATCATTACGACAAGTAAAAAAGTGCCAATTTTCTGCCCACATTTAGCTTCATTTGATTCAATGGCTATTTAATAGCTTTCATAAATAATGGCAATCCATTAAACAACATGTGATCTTACAGTTTTGTTTCAGTGATATTTCACTGTCTTGATGTCTGAAAGGGGACAGCGGTTTTGGTTGAAATTGCTGCCCCTACTTTTTTTTTTTTACTTGTATAGTTGTGATAAACCAATTACCTCATTTCTGCCAGCAAAGTATTAACTCTCTTTCCATTTCTTCCCTCCCATTTTCTTTCTTTTTGTTTCTATGAGGAAAAAAGATGGCTGACAGGAACAGCAGTACAGTGACGGAGTTCATTCTTTCAGGATTCACTGATCGTCCAGAGTTGGCTGCCCTCATGTTTGCAGTGTTTCTGGTGAATTACCTCATCACAATTGTGGGGAATTTCGGGGTGCTTGTGTTAATCAGGGTTGATGCTCGACTTCAAACCCCCATGTATTTCTTCCTTAGTAGTTTGTCTTTCTTAGACATTTGTTATTCCACCACCATCAGTCCCAAACTGCTGACAGACCTCTTAGCGGAAAGGAAGGTGATTACTTTTACTGGCTGTCTAGTTCAATTCTATTTCTATGTCACTTTTGCCACCACTGAGTGTTACCTCCTGGCTGCTATGGCATATGATCGGTACGTGGCCATCTGCAATCCACTAACCTATACGATCAGTATGTCTCAGAAAGTTTGTATTTGGTTGGTGTTTGGTTCATACATTGCCGGAAGTGTCAATTCTCTGATACACACGGGGTGTCTGGCTCGTTTAATTTTCTGTGGCCCTAATGTCATTGATCATTTTTACTGTGAAGGTCCGCCCCTCTTCCGGCTTTCTTGTTCTGATACCACTGTCAATAAGAATGTAACGTTTGCATTTGTTGGCTTTAACCTGCTATTCACAAACTTGACTGTCCTTATCTCTTACTTTTACATCTTTTTCACTATTTTGAGAATGCACTCAGCCGAGGGCCGGCGCAAAGCTTTCTCCACCTGTTCCTCTCACATGCTGACTGTCGTCATCCTTTACGGGAGCTTGGTTTTCATATATCTCCAACCAAATACATCAACAACTGGAGACAAAGTGGCCTCTTTGTTCTATGCTGTGGTCATCCCCATGCTAAACCCCCTGATCTACAGTTTGAGGAATAAGGAAGTGAAGTGTGCTTTGAAGCAGATGGTGGAGAAATATACTGCTAAATAATGTTAATGGTATATTTAAATAGACGTTTTCCTAAGTGATCTTAGTAGTCCACAGGAATCCTTACAACACTGCTGTAAGGTAGGGGTGTGGAACCTCAGTCCCAGGGGCCAAATCTGGCCCTCTTGGAGTCCCAATCCAGCCCCCCAGTGTTCCCCAGAGAGCCACACCTAATTATATATTACATTACATTATATATATTTTCTTAAAGTTCTTTGTTTACACTGTTATTTCAGAGAGTACATTTTATGCCATTTATAGTTCAGTTCCTTATTCTTTATAGTGAATTTACAGCCATTTCCTGATTTTAAAATGTTAAATTCTTTTCCATCATACTGGGCCAAATCTACACACAGTCGTTGGGGTGCCCTGAAGGCGCTTCAGGGCACCCCGAAACTCCTAGTGTAGATACCTGTTCAGAAGAGATGGAGGAAGAGGCGGCGGCGGCGAAAAGTTCCCAGGGCTCGGCGGCTTCGCTGGTGAGTCCTTGCCGCCGAGCCCAACTCCCCGCCGGCCTTCTGCTGCCGGCAAAAGAGCCACCCAGGTTGGAGAGCTCAGCAGAAGAGCCAGCCTTCTTCCGCCAAGCTCTCCAACCCGGGTGGCTCTTTCGCTGGCAGCAGGAGGCCGGTGGGGAGTTGGGCTCGGCGGCAAGGACTCACCAGCGAAGCCGCCGAGCCCTGGGAACTTTTCGCCGCTGCCGCCGCCGCCTCTTCCTCCGTCTCTTCTGAACAGGTATCTGCACTAGGAGTTTCGGGGCGCCCTGAAGCGTCTTCAGGGCGCCCCGACGACTGTGTGTAGATTTGGCCCAAGTCTTTTTCAGACATCACCCTAGATTAGCTTTCCAAGAATGTACCTAACTTTAACCATAGCATAACCACACTTGGAATACTGTACATGTCTGGTCACAGTACCTAAAAAATAAATATTGTAGAGATGGAAAAAGTGCCAAAATGCATTTTGGGGATAGAGGTAAGCACTTTGGATAGTTCTGTCCTGCAGAGTTCTGCCTGAAACCCAGACTGGATTCACAGCACCACTGAAATTGGAAACACCAGACTCCACTGGAAAAATGTTGTATGGAGAGCTTGAGGAGAACATGTTGCTCAAGGGGGTACAGCAACAATGCAGGACACAGTTCATCCTGTCTAACAGGACATGTTGTCCCCAACTGGAGGAATCCTCCTCAGGGGAAGAACTAGAGCTCTGAGAAACCAAGGACATCCGAGAGCAGTCACTGTTACTTGAACAGGAGGAGCTGGGGACCTTAGTGGAGGTGGTTGCAGGTCCATCCCTGTCAGAGGAGAGGGCTCTGTCTCTGAGGCAGAGAAACCCCTGTCCACAAGGAGTATTGTCGTCTGAAGCAACAGACCAGTAGGGCTCTTGTGATAAGGAGTGCTCGCTTGCAAGGAAGGACTCCTCAGGTGAAAGGGACTCCTTGTGAGTAGGGCTCTGACCAGAATGCACTAATATCCTACAGCTGAGCCCTGGGTGAGGCAGTAGGCTTTGGTGTTGAAAGTCTTCTGTGTCTGCCTAGCCAGTGTTGGAAACAACATTGTTCTTCCACCTCTTGTGCTTTCTACTTTACCTCCTGGACCCTTCTTCTGACTGATGCTATGAGCTACTGACCCTTGGACTCCTGCTTCTGGACTGTACATTCTTGTAAATCTGACTGCCTCACTGTGTATTGACCTCTGCCTCCTAGCTTGACCACTCCTGCCTCAGCTTGGCTCCACTGATCTGACTGTGCTTTGACCTTTCCTGTTTTCTTGACCACACCTGCTTAGTCTAAACTCCACTGGATTGAAATCAGGGCATTTGAACCTTGCTGGCTTCATTGCCTTGTTTCTTGGCCTGTATGCACTTCTTGGTTAGCTGTGCACTCTGCTGTTGGCATCCATCATGTCTTCTAGAATGAATAGTTTTATTACCTACAGCATTCATTCAAATCAGTCTGGATTTGTTTCACTCAGGCAACTATCTAACTCTATTCACACAGTTTTAAATATGATTCATCACTATAAAACCTCTAACAAACCTTTAGCCATTCTTTCCCTAAATGCCCACAAGGCTTTTGATAATTTAAATTGGCCTTTTCTATATGTTAGAAATAATGATCATGGGTAATCTTTTTATCCAATGGGTACAAAGACTGTATGAAAACTCTCAAGCTTTACTCAGAACAAATGGATTTGATTCAGAAAAAAATGAATTAATAAAAGTACCAAACAATGATGCCTACTATCTCCAATTATATTTGCACTTACATTAGAACTCTTCACTCATAGAATATGTAATAACTCAACTATCAATGGTGCTAGAATTCAGGATGCATGCCATACATTTAGTCTTTCTTGAGATTATATTGCCTTATTTATAACTAAACCATCAACAGAACCCCCAGAAATTATGAAAGAACTAAGCTCATGTGGAGCAATTGCTGGATTAAAAATTAATTTTAGTAAAGCCAAAGCATTCTGTCTAAGCATGTCTAAACAAGAGGAAGAACAATTACATAGTGATACAGGTTTAATAACACAAATTAGGATGTTCAAATATTATCATGTTCAAATCCTAATTGCAAATGAAATGCCATACTATCACTCCGTTTTAAAGAAACTTTACACATTGCTTCTTAAAAAATGTGAACACAGAAGTAACACATTTAACACTCAATAAACTAAAATTGGGGATACTGGATAAACTGGCATCTGGGGCTGGTGATTTGAGATGGCCACCAAATGCTGGTTTTGGTGGCACTCAGGTGAGGTTTCAAACATAGTGCACATTCTAGCTGCTACGTCTAATAAACATGTTTAACATGAGAATGTGAAGCCAACTGAAGGTTATGGTCGGTCATGTTTAGTTATGTGCGGACGTATGTCTGGAGAAGCTTCTGTGGAGCACGGACTGTTTCTCTAGGACAGGGTTGTTACTCTGGGGACGTCTTTTCAGGAAAAGATATCCTTCTCATCATCTTAACTTGAACAATTATTGCCAGCCTACGTGGCAGTAATTGCCCACATTTGTTTCTGGTTCGTCTGATGAGCTCTGGAGATTTCATCAATGAGCTCTCAGAGTTATAAGGCACAGAAAACAGCGAGCTTACAGACATAAACAGCATTTTATCTTGGGGTGGAGTTCCGGATTCAATGAAGAAAGTTATGCAGGAGAGTAATCAAGAAACTACATTATATTGGATGCTGTAGGTTTATGAATTGTGTCAAGTTGTACATACCCCTTTCAGTATGTCTGTAACAAAGCAAGGAAAGGAAAAAAAATACCTATAAAAGATCATTGGTTTCACTTGGAGGACCCTGGCCGAATACAGATGCCATTCTTGAAGCTGAGAACATGCAAGTGAGCCTGCAGTCATAGCCCCTGGAGGACACCGGGAAAGAAAATCTTGATATCCCAGGTAGCTTCCTGATCAAATAAGACATTCAGGGCTTTAAATGTAGAGTAAATTGGACAGCAGGGTGTGTGCATGAGCGTGCTCAATCTAGAAGCCTTCAGGCACACCACAAAAGTTGCAGGGTGTATAGCATGCACATATCTAGAATGCATTAAAAAGGATTTCTATTTTTTCTCCCTTAAAAGAGAAGAAACAAACACATTAAACCACCTCTTGTCTCACATTAATATTTTCTGCTGGGACATTTTCAAGTGAAATAATTATTTGTTTTGATAACAAAATGCAATTTATAATGTTATAAATCCCCCTCTCCTGAACCCTTCAGATTTCAACAATATTTGGCAAACAGATGTCTGCTTGTGTGTGTGTGGAGGGATGTGGGATGGCTGGACTTTAATATACTCAACATTAAGCCACAAAATGTAGTGTAAAAATGAGCTCAACCCTGTGGTCTTGGGGGTGGGGGGTGTCACAGGGTATGCAGATTTTCGCAGGACCCCCAGAGTGGGAGGTCCGCCCTAGAAGCCTCTTCCCAATGGCTACAGGAATGTCTGCTCTTTCTCTGAGAGTGGAGAGGCAGAAAATTTCCCCTGAAATATGAGTGGAAGCACACCAGCCCTGGACCTGTACTATGTATTTTCCCTCCAGCTCCACTGTTCAGCTCTGCTGGTGTGAGCTTAATAAAACTTTCTGATTGTCCTTCTCCTGCCCCCATAAACACAATATTAGTGGGTATTTTCTTCCTTCCTCTTGTACCTCATAACATTTATAGCCATGTTATCAATATATCTCAAGCAGAAACTCTGTTTTAAGGAAAGGAACGTATATCTATGACACACACACACACACACACACCTTATGCACAAGACTGGTTTGTTGTTGAAAATAATAATAATAATCACTCAGTGTTGAATAAGAAGAGTCTGTCTGGATCAGACCAATGGGCCATCTAGTCCAGCATTCTGAATCCACCTTCACAAAGAGGCCATCTAGCTAAGTCAGTTGGAGATAGAAATATTTCTGGAGAATCTTCACATATGGTCTGAATGTATATTGGTTGTGGTTTGGGGGAGATGAAATTCTCTTCTTCCTCCCTAAATCATCCCTCTTTTTTCTTTTACAAGGCTATTTCTTACATCATTATGACAACTAAAAAGGCGACAAAGTTCTGACATCATTTAGCTTTGTTTGATTCAATGGCTATTTACCAGCTTTTCTTAATCAATAGTGATCCTTTAAACAACATGTGATTATGCTGTTTGGTTTTAGTGATTTTTCACTGTCCTGATGTCTGAAAGGTGACAGTAGTTTTGGTTAAAATTGTTGCCCCTCCCCCTTTTAAAAAAACCTCATATAGCTGAGATAGATTCATTACCTCATTTCTTGCAAGCAAAGTATTAACCATCTTTCCATTCCTAACCTGCCGTTTTCTTTCTTTTTGTTTCTGTCAGGAAAAAGATGGCTGACAGGAACAGCAGTACAGTGACGGAGTTCATTCTTTCAGGTTTCACTGATCAACCAGAGTTGGCTGCCCTCATGTTTGCAGTGTTTTTAGTGAATTACCTCATCACAATTGTGGGAAATTTCGGGGTGCTTGTGTTAATCAGGGTTGATGCTCGACTTCAATCCCCCATGTATTTCTTCCTTAGTAATCTGTCTTTCTTAGACATTTGTTATTCCACCACCATCAGTCCCAAGCTGCTGACAGACCTCTTAGCGGAAAGGAAGGTGATTACTTTTACTGGCTGTCTAGTTCAATTCTATTTCTATGCCACTTTTGCCACCACTGAGTGTTACCTCCTGGCTGCTATGGCATATGATCGGTACGTGGCCATCTGCAGTCCACTAACCTATACGATCAGTATGTCTCAGAAAGTTTGTGTTTGGTTGGTGTTTGGTTCATACATTGCCGGAAGTGTCAATTCTCTGATACACACGGGGTGTCTGGCTCATTTAATTTTCTGTGGCCCTAATGTCATTGATCATTTTTACTGTGAAGGTGCCCCCCTCTTCCGGCTTTCTTGTTCTGATACCACTGTCAATAAGAATGTAATGTTTGCATTTGTTAGCTTTAACCTGCTATTCACAAACTTGACTGTCCTTATCTCTTACTTCTACATCTTTTTCACTATTTTGAGAATGCACTCAGCCGAGGGCCGGCGCAAAGCTTTCTCCACCTGTTCCTCTCACATGCTGACTGTCGTCATCCTTTACGGGAGCTTGGTTTTCATATATCTCCAACCAAATACATCAACAACTGGAGACAAAGTGGCCTCTTTGTTCTATGCTGTGGTCATCCCCATGCTAAACCCCCTGATCTACAGTTTGAGGAATAAGGAAGTGAAGTGTGCTTTGAAGCAGATGGTGGAGAAACATACCGCTAAATAATGTTAATGGTATATTTAAATAGACGTTTTCCTAAGTGATCTTAGTAGTTCACAGGAATCCTTACAACACCGCTGTAAGGTAGGGGTGTGGAACCTCAGTCCCAGGGGCCAAATCTGGCCCTCTTGGAGTCCCAATCCAGCCCCCCCAGTGTTCCCCAGAGAGCCATGCCTAATTACATATTACATTACATTATATATTTTTTCTTAAAGTTCTTTGTTTACACTGTTATTTCAGAGAGTACATTTTATGCCATTTATAGTTCAGTTCCTTATTCTTTATGGTGAATTTACAGCCATTTCCTGATTTTAAAATGTTAAATTCTTTTCCGTCATAATGGTCTTTTTCAGACATCACCCTAGATTAGCTTTCCAAGAATGTACCTAACTTTAACCATAGCACAACCAGTCTTGGAATACTGTACAGTTCTGGTCACAGTACCTAAAAAATAGATTTTGCAGAGCTGGAAAAAGTGCCAAAAACACATTTTGGGGATAGAGTTCAGCACAGTTCTGTCCTTTAGAGTTCTGCCTTAAACCCAGAGCAGATTCACAGCACCCTTGAAATAGGAACCACCAGCCTCCACTGGAAAAATGTTGTATGGAAATCTTAAGGAGACCATGCTGCTCAAGATGCCACAGCAACAATGCAGGACACAGTTCATCCTATCTAACAGGACATGTTGTCCCCCACTAGAGGAATCCTTCTCAGGGGAAGAGCTAGAGCTCTGAGAAACCAAGGACATCTGAGAGCAGTCACTGTCCCCTGAACAGGAGGAGCTGGGGCCCTTAGTGGAGATGGCTGCAGGTCTGTCCCTGTCAGTGGGTGAGGCTCTGTCTCTGAGGCAAAGGCAGAGAAACCCCTGGCCCCCAGGAGTATTGCCATCTGAAGCAACAGACCAGTAGGGCTCTTGTGATAAGGAGTGCTCGCTTGTAAGGAAGAATTCCCCAGGAGAATGGGACTCCTTGTGAATAGGGCTCTGACCAGAATGCACTAATATCCTGCAGCTGAGCCCTGGGTGGGGCAGCGGGTTTTGGTTTTGAAAGCCTTCTGTGTCTGCCTAGCCAGTGTTGGAAACAACACTCTTCTTCCACCTCTTGTGCCTTCTGCTTTAACTCCTGGACCATTCTTCTGACTGATGCTATGAGCTACTGACCCTTGGACTCCTGCTTCTGGACTGTACATTCTTCTAATTCTGAGTGCCTCACTGTGTAGCTTTACCACTCCTGCTGCAGCTTGGTTCCTCTGATCTGAATGCTTGACTGTGCATTGACTTTGCCTGTTTTCTCCCTTGTCTAAACTCCGCTGGACTGAAACTGGTGCACTTGAACCTTTGCTGGCTTCATTGCCTTGTTTCTTGGCCTGCATGCACTTCTTCGTTAGCCATGCACTCAGCTGTGGACATCCATCATGTCTTCTAGACTGAATAGTTTTATTACCCACAGCATTCATCCAAATCAGTCTGGATTTATTTCATCCAGGCAACTATCTAATTCTATTAACACAGTTTTAAATATGATTCATCACTATAGAACCTCTAACAAACCTTTGGCCATTCTCTCCCTAGATACCCACAAGGCTTTTGATAATTTAAATTGGACTTTTCTATATAAGATGTTGGAAATAATGATCATGGGTAATCTTTTTATCCAGTGGATACAAAGACTGTATGAAAACTCTCAACCTTTACTCAGAAATGATGGATTTGATTGAGATTTTTTTAAAAAATACAAGTATCTAACAATGATGCCTACTATCTCCAATTTTATTTGCACCTACATTAGAACTCTTCACTCATAGAATATGTAATAACTCAACTATCAATGGTGCTAGAATTCAGGATGCATGCCATAAATTTAGTCTTTTTTGAGATTATATTGCCTTATTTATAACCAAATAATCAATAGAATCCCCAGAAATTATGAAAGAACTAAGCTCATATGGAACAATTATTGCATTAAAAATTAATTTTAGTAAATCCAAGGCACTCTGACTAGGTATGTCTAAACAAGAGGAAGAACAATTACATAGTGATACGGGTTTAATAACACAAATTAGGGTGTTCAAACATTAGGATGTTCAACTCCCATCATTGACTTGCAATGATGGGAGTTGTAGTCCAACACCTTTGGAGGGCACCAGGTTGAGGAAGGGCTGCTCTAAACAAAAAAAGAGAAGTAGGTGGCCCTAAGTTGTTCATCATCAGTTTTCCACAACCCCACAGTCGCCTCTGCATCTCATATTCTCCATCCTGTCCTCATGGTTTATCTGCTTTGGGAGAATGAGAATTTCACTTGGACTTTCTGCTTCCATAGGAAGGATGTGGCATTAAGGCTTGTGAGCCTTAAATCCCAATTTCCCTGCTTTTTGGTGCTTGGTTGAAAACATAACATTGTTTTGTAAACCGTAGGTGTTTTGTTTAATGAATATAGCATATAGGGTGGTCAGCAAGAAGATTGAAATAGCCTAGACAGCAGATGACCACAGCATAGTCTAAGGTTTTATATTCAGGGCAGGGGGAAATGATTATTTAAAAATTTGGTAACAAATGAAATGGCTGATTTCTGGGTAACTATCTATCTGTTTGATGGGGATTCTCCAGGCACAAATATACTCTTCTTACACATGTGAAACAGTCAAGAAGTGAATGAAATGCCATTCTATCACTCCCTTTTAAAGAAAATTTACACATTGCTCCTTAAAAAATGTGAACACAGAAGTAACACCTGCAACCTCCATGAACTAAAATTGGGGATGCTGGTTAAACTGGCATCTGGGGCCGGGGATTTGAGATGGCCACCAAATGCTGGTTTTGGTGGCATTCAGGTGAGGTTTCAACCATAGTGCACATTCTAGCTGCTACGTCTAACAAACATGTTTAACATGAGGATGTGAAGCCAACTGAAGGTTATGGTTGGTCATGTTTAGTTATGTGCGGACGTATGTCTGGAAAAGCTTCTGTGGAGCACGGACTGTTTCTCAAGGACAGGGTTGTTACTCTGGGCACGTCTTTTCAGAGAAAGAAATTAGGGGTGTGCACGGACCCCCCCCACTCCGCTTCACTTTCAGATCTGCCATTTTTGGATCGGGCCGCTCCGCCCCGCCCCCACTCCGCCTATGCCCACTCCGCTCCGCTCGGAGCTCCGGATCCGGATCGGAGCTCCGTTCCCCCCCCATAGGGGGGGGGTTACCAGGCCCTGCCGCCATCGCCGCCCATGCGGCGACGGCGGCAGAGCCCGGTAAGGGACCAAGGGAGAGGGCGACCTTACCTGCCTCCGTCCGTGATCTGTCGCTGTCTTCAATTGAGCCCGCGGTTCCACCAGGAAGTCTGGGCCGCAAGCGGCCCAGACTTCCTGCTGGAACTACGGGCTCAATTGAAGATGCTGACGGACCGCGGACGGAGGCAGGTAAGGGAGAGGAGGGCGGGGGGGTTACCGGGCCCTGCCGCCATCGCCGCCCATGCGGCGATGGCGGCAGAGCCCGGTAAGGGACCAACGGGGAGGGGGGCCTTACCTGCCTCCGTCCGCGGTCTGTCAGCTTCTTCAATTGAGCCCGCGGTTCCACCAGGAAGTCTGGGCCGCAAGTGCAGCCTAGACCTCCTGGTTGAACCGCAGGCTCAATTGAAGAAGCCGAGGGACCGTGGACGGAGGCAGGTAAGGGAGAGGAGGGGGGGTTTACAGGGCCCTGCCGCTGTCACCGCATGGGCGACACCGACAGCAGCAGGGCCCGGTAAACCCCACTTACCTTTCCAGCGGAGCTCCGGATCGAGGCGAAGGATCCGCCTTCACCTCGATCCTCTTCGCCATGCTCCGCCGCCCCCCCCAATCCTCTTCGCCTCCGCCGTAAGGGGAGGCGAAGCACCCCGCTCCGCTTCTAATTCGCCAGTCCGATTAGAAGCGGAGCACATCCCTAAAAGAAATCCTTCTCATCATCTTAACTTGAACAATTATTGACAGCCTACATGGCAGTAATTGCCTGCATTTGTTTCGGATTCGTCTGATGGGCTCTGGAGATTTCAGCAAGGAGCTCTCAGTGATATAAAGCACAGAAAAGGGAGAGCTTACAGACATATACAGTATTTTATCTTGGGGTGGAGTTCTGGAGTCAACGAAGAAAGCTATGCAGGAGAGTAATCAAGAAAGTACATTTCATTGGATGCTGTAGGTTTATGAATTGTGTCAAGTTGTACATACCTTTTTCAGTAAGAAAAAAAAAACCTATAAAAGATCATTGGTTTCACTTGGAGGACCCTGGCCGAATACAGATGCCATTCTTGAAGTGAGAACATGCAAGTGAGCCTGCAGTCATAGCCCCTGGAGGACATCGGCAAAGAAAATCTTGATATCCCAGGTAGCTTCTTGATCAAATAAGACATTCAGGGCTTTAAATGTAGAGTAAACTGGACAGCAGGGTGTGTGCATGAGTGTGCTCAATCTAGAAGCCTTCAGGCACACCACAAAAGTTGCAGGGTGTATAACATGCACATATCTAGAACGCGTTAAAAAGGAATTCTATTTTTTTTTCTCCCTTAAAAGAGAAGAAACAAACACATTAAACAACCTCTTGTCTCACATTAATATTTTCTGCTGGAACATTTTCAAGTGAAATAATTATTCATATTGATAACAAAATGCAATTTATAATGTTATAAATCCCGCTCTTCTGAACCACTGAGATTTCAGTAATATTTGGCAAACAGATGTCTGTTTGTGTGTGTGTGAGGGGATGTGGGATGGCCGGACATTAACATACTAAATGTTAAATCCAAAAAATGCAGTGTAAGAACGAGCTCAACCCTGTGGTCTTGGGGAGGGTGTCACAGGGTACGCAGAATTTTGCAGGACCTCCAGAGTGGTAGGTCCGCCCTAGTAGCCTCTTCCCAACAGGAATGTCTGCTCTTTCTCTGAGAGTGGAGAGGGCAGAAAACTTCCCCTGAAATATGAGTGGGAGCACACCAGCCCTGAACCTGTACTATGTATTTTCCCTCCAGCCCCACTGTTCAGCTCTGCTGGTGTGAGCTTAGTAAAACTTTCTAATTGTCCTTCTCCTGCCCCCATAGACACAATATTAGTGGGTATTTTCTTTCTTCCTCTTGTACCTCATAACATTTATAGCCATGTTATCAATATATCTCAAGCAGAAACTCCTTTTAAAGGAAAGGAACGTATACCTGTGACACACACACAACTTGTGCATAAGCCTGGTTTGTTGTTGATAATCATCATCATCACTCAGTGTTGAATAAGAAGGGTCCTGCTGGATCAGATCAATGTGCCATGTAGTCCAGCATTCTGTTCCCACCTTCACCCAGAGGCCATCCAGCTAAGTCAGTCAGGGATATACAGTGTTGTGAAAGTGCACCCTCTTGGAATTTATGATTTTACATATCAGGACATAATAACAACCATCTGTTCCTTAGCAGGTCTAAAAAATAGGTAAATACAACCTCAGATGAACAACAACACATGACATATTACACCGTGTCATGATTTATTTAACAGAAATAAAGCCAAAATGGAGAAGCCATGTATGAAAAAGTAAGTACAGCCTTACTGCTTCCATAGGAATTAAGATGCTAAGTAGCAGACAGGTGCTGCTAATCAAATGCCTGTGAGTATCAAATGCCAGCAAGTATGACCACCTCTATAAAAGCCAAAGTTTTTTCAGTTTGCTGGTCTGGAGCATTCAGGTGTGTGTTAACACAATGCCAAGGAGGAAAAACATCAGCAATGATCTTAGAGAAGCAATTGCTGCTGCCCATCAATCTGGGAAGGGTTATAAGGCCATTTCCAAACAATTTAAAGTCCATCATTCTACAGTGAGAAAGATGATTCAGAAGTGGAAAACATTCAAGACAGTTGCCAAACTTCCCAGGAGAGGACGTCCCAGCAAAGTTACCCCAAGGGCGATGCTCAGAGAAATTGCAAAAAACCCAAGAGTTACATCTCAGACTCTACAGGCCTCAGTGAACATGTTAAATGTTAAAGTTCATGACAGTACAATTAGAAAAAGACTGAACAAGTATGGTTTGTTTGGAAGGGTTGCCGGGAGAAAGCCTCTTCTCTCTAAAATGAATGTGGCAGCACGGCTTAGGTTTGCAAGGTTGCATCTGAACAAACCACAAGACTTCTGGAACGATGTCCTTTGGACAGACGAGACCAAAGTGGAGAAGTTTGGCCATAATGCACAGCGCCACGTTTGGTGAAAACCAAAGACAGCATATCAGCACAAACACCTCATACCAACTGTCAAGCACGGTGGTGGAGGGATGATGATTTGGGCTTGTTTTGTAGCCACAGGACCTGGGAACCTTGCAGTCATTGAGTCGACCATGAACTCCTCTGTATATCAAAGTATTCTAGAGTCAAATGTGAGGCCATCTGTCCTACAGCTAAAGCTTGGCTGAAATTGGGTCATGCAACAGGACAATGATCCCAAGCACACCAGCAAATCTACAACAGAATGGCTGAAAAAGAAAAGAATCAAGGTGTTGCAATGGCCCAGTCAAAGTCCAGACCTCAACCCAATTGAAATGCTGTGGCGGGACCTTAAGAGAGCTTTGCATAAACAAATGCCCTCAAACCTCAATGAACTGAAGCAACGTTGTAAAGAAGAGTGGGCCAAAATTCCTCCACAACGATGTGAGAGACTGATAAAGTCATACAGAAAACGATTACTTCAAGTTATTGCTGCTAAAGGTGGTTCTACAAGCTATTGAATCATAAGGTGTACTTACTTTTTCACACATGGCTTCTCCATTTTGGCTTTATTTCTGTTAAATAAATCATGACACAGTGTAATATGTCATGTGTTGTTGTTCATCTGAGGTTGTATTACCTAATTTTTAGACCTGCTAAGGAACAGATGATTGTTATTATGTCCTGATATGTAAAATCATACAATTCCAAGAGGGTGTACTTTCTTTTTCACATGACTGTAAATGTTTCTAGAGGACCTTCACATATGGTCTGAATGTGTGTAGGTTGTAGTTTGGTGGAGTGGGGGAGTTGACACTCTCTTCTTCCCTTTCTAAATCATCCCACTTTTTGTTTTACAAGATTATTTTTACATCATTATGGCAACTAAAAAAGCCACAAGGTTCTGTCCTCATTTTGCTTCAGTTGATTCAATTACTATTTACCAGCTTCTCTTAACTAATGGTGATCATTTAAACAATATGTGACTATGCAGTTTTGTTTCAGTGATATTTCACTGTCTTGATCTCTGAAAGGTGACAGTGGTTTTGGTTAAAATTGCTGCCCCTACTTTTTTTAAATTATTATTTGTATAGCTGAGATAGATTCATTACCTCATTTCTTGCCAGCAAAGTATTAACCATCTTTCCATTCCTAACCTGCCGTTTTCTTTCTTTTTGTTTCTGTCAGGAAAAAGATGGCTGACAGGAACAGCAGTACAGTGACGGAGTTCATTCTTTCAGGATTCACTGATCATCCAGAGTTGGCTGCCCTCATGTTTGCACTGTTTCTGGTGAATTACCTCATCACAATTGTGGGGAATTTTGGGGTGCTTGTGTTAATCAGGGTTGATGCTCGACTTCAATCCCCCATGTATTTCTTCCTCAGTAGTTTGTCTTTCTTAGACATTTGTTATTCCACCACCATCAGTCCCAAGCTGCTGACAGACCTCTTAGCGGAAAGGAAGGTGATTACTTTTACTGGCTGTCTAGTTCAATTCTATTTCTATGCCACTTTTGCCATCACTGAGTGTTACCTCCTGGCTGCTATGGCATATGATCGGTACGTGGCCATCTGCAATCCACTAACCTATACGCTCAACATGTCTCAGAAGGTCTGTGTTTGGTTGGTGGCTGGTTCGTATATTGCTGGAAGTGTCAGTTCTCTGATACACACGGGGTGTCTGGCTCATTTAATTTTCTGTGGCCGCAATGTCATTGATCATTTTTACTGTGAAGGTCCCCCCCTCCTCCGGCTTTCTTGTTCTGATACCACTGTCAATAAATATGTAAAGTTTGCATTTGTTGGCTTTAACCTGCTAATAACCAACTTGACTGTCCTTATTTCTTACTTTTACATCTTTTTCACTATTTTGAGAATGCACTCAGCCGAGGGCCGGCGCAAAGCCTTTTTCACCTGCTCCTCTCACTTGCTGACTGTTGTCATCCTTTACGGGAGCTTGGTTTTCATATATCTCCAACCAAATTCATCAACAACTGGAGACAAAGTGGCCTCTTTGTTCTATGCTGTGGTCATCCCCATGCTAAACCCCCTGATCTACAGCTTGAGGAATAAGGAAGTGAAGTGTGCTTTGAAGCGGATGGTGGAGAAGTATACCGCTAAATAATGTTAATACTTAGTATGTTTAAACAAATTTCCTTAGTGCTCATGGTACTTCACATACATTCTCTCAGGAATCCTTACAACATCCCTGTAAGTTAGGGGTAGGGGACCTCAGTCCCAGGGGCCAAATCTAGCCTTCTTGGGGTCCCAATCCAGCCCTCTGGAGTATACCAGGTGGCCCTGCCTTCTTCCATAGGCCATCCCCTTTTCCCCAACCACCAATTCTTGGATGGTTTCCTGATGTTTATGCAGACCCTCCCCCCCATTTTAAGAGGTTGAAATGCTTCTCAGTGCAATTTCCTCCTCCCTGCCTCCATTGCTGGCTTCCTCAGCATGATTGCCACCTCCCCATGAGATCACTGGTGTCCCCACCAGCCCTGCCGGTGATGTTGTGGGACTGGCAGGGATGCCAGTGATCTTATGGGGAGGAGGCAATCATGTTGAGGAAGCCGGCAATGGTGGCGGCAATGACATGTATAGCTTCTGTTCCCGGGTCCTGGTAAGTACAGCCCTCCCAGGCACTGCATGCTGGGAGTTGTAGGCTGTATGGGGGCCTAGGTCTCTGCATTAAAATGGTGGATCCGTCGAATCCATCATAAAATGGCCACAGTGTTTCGATTTTCGAAGCCAAATCTCAAACCTTGGCCCTCATCTATAAGACACACACCGGGATTGCACCTCATTATTTTTTAACCTGCATTTTCTGTGTTTTGATTCTCCTCCCACATCGTCATACTGCAGCAGCTACAGCGAGTTATCTGTTCAATTTACGGGAGTGGGGGAATTCTGAGCTCGGTGGTGCTGTCACTCATGGCTTTGGGACCAGAGGTCCACAGCCCCATTCAGCAGAATGAACAGGAGGGGACCCAAATGAAGCAGGGCTGGCTCGGCAGATTTTGAACTAAGCGAAATAATACATATAGGGATGTGCTCCGCTCCGATTAGGAGCGTAGAAGCAGTAGCGGATTGGCCTGCTCCGCCTTACCCAGAGGCGGAGTAGGAGCGGACCGCGGACCCCCTAGAAGCAAGGCGAAGAGAAGCGGCCATTTTTCGGAGCTCCGAGTTCAGGCGGAGCGCTCCGGTCGCCATCTTGAAAACATTTCGCCATAGGATTGCATTGCGGCAAATAATCGTGCATAACTACGTTGTTTTTGAAGCTATCATTCTGAAAATTCTTGTGCACAGAGAGTCGTGGATGGGGGTCATTTTGAGACCACTCTCACCTCTCTGCATCGTACGGGTCACGGGCTATATTTTTGTGAAAATCGGGTCAACCGCGCGGCTCAAACTGCGTTTTCGGCTTTTCGCCCATAGGATTGCATTGAGGGAAAGAATCGGGGATAACTGGGGGGGGTTTAAGCTATCATTCTGAAAATTCTTGTGCACAGAGAGTCGTGGATGGGGGTCATTTTGAGACCACTCTCAACTTTCTGCATCGTACGGGTCGCGGGCTATATTTTTGTGAAAATCGGGTCAACCGCGCGGCTCAAACTGCGTTTTCGGCTTTTCGCCCATAGGATTGCATTGAGGGAAAGAATCGGGGATAACTGGGGGGGGGTTAAGCTATCATTCTGAAAATTCTTGTGCACAGAGAGTCGTGGATGGGGGTCATTTTGAGACCACTCTCAACTTTCTGCATCGTACGGGTCGCGGGCTAGAATTTTTTAAAAAATCGGCGGGAAAAATACCTTTTTCAAAGGGCTGAGGGGCAGAGTCAGCTCCCGGTCATGATGATCCCAAAGTTGGAGGAGGGCATAGGCAAAACAGGTAACTTGGGATTCTGGGAAACTTCTCTTTCTTCATCTGAACGGGCTTTTCCCCGTGTTTTTTAACACACCTCGCAGGGATGTTGTGTGTGGGGTGCCCGATTTTCAAAAATTCGCCAAAAATCAGGGGATGATGGGATTGCTTTGAAACTTGGCGTGCGTGTGTATATCCCCATGAGGTGTCATGGTGCCAAACATGAGGTTTCTAACTTGAACAGAAAAAAAGTTGTATACTTTTTTAGCTTTCAATGCAAGCCTATGGGGGGGGAAACGGAGCTCCGGATCCGGATCCGGAGCTCCGGGCGGAGCAGAGCGGAAGTGGGCGGAGCGGGGGCGGGGCGGAGCGGCCCGATCCGAAAAATGGCGGATCTGCAAGTGAAGCGGAGCGGGGGGTCCGTGCACACCCCTAATACATATTGCCATCTAAAGAGCTCTAAACCCACCTCACGAACTGTAAGACTGTAAATCCAGGGTCTAAAATGACCTAACTTTGCCACAGGGTCAGCTGCATGAAATCCACAGGGATTTTGAACTGTGTGTACTGAAGACTTGGTGCAAGCAACCTGTGCTCTGAATTTGCTGGACTCTGGGAAGGTTATATCAAATCTGCCTTGGGAATGGCTGCTTGTGCAAACTACTGGTTCCCACCATCGCTTCTCAACCTGTATATGAAGAATGGAAAAGAGTGCTACTACCAGAGACACTTCTAACTTTGAGTTGCTGCCATGTGTTGTGGAAACTGACCTCACAGATGCTGCCTTGAACATTGCATTAGTGACAGGAACCAAAACAATGCTTATAAGGAGTTGTGTGGTAGCAGTGCATAGTTTGGAGTATCCAAGTCAAGGGAAATAAAGGATATTTTGCAGGCCATTCTATAAATGTTGAAAATTTGTGAGTGCAATAACAATGAATAAAATCTTCTTAAAATAGCATCTGCTCCCACGTGTAGTTTTTCACATGCCATACTTCATTAGCACTCCCAATTGGTGCCACAGTGGTTTCTCTATCCCCACTGCTGTGCCCTGGGCCTCCACTCCTTTCCCCATGGCCACTCTACTCTCAGTCCCACACCACGCTGGTTTTTATGCTCCCCTCCCTCTCCACAAGCTGACTCAGCAGTGGTGGGAAAGTATCCTTCCCTCTTTCTAAGATTTCATGGGAGTTGGGTGTACTGAACAATGGAGCTGTAATGGTTAGAGTATTGGACTACCACTGGGGAGACCGGATTCTGGTTTCCACTCAGCCATGAAGCTCACTGGCTTTGGGGCAGTCACAGACTGTCAGCTGTTGTGAGGATAAAATGAAGAGTAGGATCGTATAGGCTGCCTTAGGCCACAGCTAGACCTAAGGTTTATCCTGGGATCATCCAGGGTTCACCCCTGCCTGAGCACTGGATCCCCTGTGTGTCACCTAGATGAACAGGTTTGACCCCTGGATGATCCGGGGATAAACCTTAGGTCTAGCTATGGCCTAAGGTTCCTTAGACAAAAGATGGGATATAAATGCAACAAATAAAATCAATGTAACAGCACCATCCAAAGCTCCAGGCATGTTTCCCCCCATCTTCATTTCCTCAAAATACTTCTGTGCCCCACATAGGGTAGATGAGAGGGAAGGGGTTGGGGGACCATGTGGAGAAGAATTCAGGGGTTCCTAATGATCCCCTCTTCTTTGAGGTGAACTTTTTGAGCCCTCAAAGGCCATCTCTGCTCCTGAGCTTGACAGACTTCAAAGACATCTTCACTCCTTTGTGTGTGTGCGTGTGTGCGCGTACGCATGCGTGTGTATGTGTTCAATAGCCACACATTCACTAGCACAAATTTGCAGGACTAATGTTTATTAGGTGAGATGTATTGTCTCCAAGGCAATGAATACATATTATTCCAGCAAATTTGTAATGAGAGGAAAATTCACACCAAGAATGGTGCCCCCACCCCTCAACTGAGTTGACTAGGTGTACTGTGAAATACCTGCTCCTGCAAGTGCGGGCCCTTAGTGTGACCTCCTTAAAGAACATAAGAAAAGCCCTGTTGGATCAGATGAAGAGTTTATCTAGCCCAGCAATTTGTTCACACAGTGGCCAGCCAGCTGTCAAGCAGGGTTCCACAAGCAGGACATGAGTGAAATGGCACCCTCCCACCCATGTTCCCCAGCAACTGGTGTATATAAGCTTACTGTCTCTGATACTGGAAGTAACACATAGCCATCAGGACTAGAAGTCATTGATAGCCTTCCCCTCCAGGAATTTATCCAACCACCTTTAAATTCCATCCAAATTGGTGGCCATCACTACAGCTTGGGGTAGCAAATTCCATAGTTTAACGATGTGCTGTGTGAAGAAGTACTTCTTTTTCTCTGTCCTGAATCTCCCACCAATCAGCTTCATGGGGTGATCCCTGGACTCCTCTCCATCACTGCATCTTTTTCAGACTTTGTTTTTTATGGGATTGGGCTGAGAAACTTTCTAAATGTTCACATATTTGAGCTTGTTTAAAACTGGCCAGTTGGCAACTTGCTTTGCACATTGGATTCTGTAAGTATCTGTATGTATATAATAATGCCGCATAGTCAACAGGGCTATGTGTGTGTGTGTTGCAAATGTCCCATACAGTTTGCTTTTGGAAGGACTGCTTACTACACCAGTGCCAGTGTGTGTTGCCAGCGCAGGGGGCAGAAGAAGGCTCAGTGTCCCTTGAATGCAGGGACAAAAATAAAATAAACAAACGAAACCCCAAGTTTCTAGTGGAAAGGTCTGAGAGCAATGCTTTGTGAAATCTCAAAAGTCAGGGGAGGGCTTTGCAGGAACTCTGTTAGGGGTTGGAGCTTAAGTGCTCTGCATAGTTCTCAATGACTAAAAGAATTGGAATAAATTATGCAAAATAATCACATAATGTTCAGACTTAAAGTTCATAATGTTAAAACTTAATTTATACAGGCTGCCGAATCCTGGTATGTTTTTTTTGGTATGAGATCTGGGTTACTTCGGAATAGGATTTTGATTGTTTTTAGAGCAGTCTTCAGAACTCTGAAAATATACACACATTGCATTATTCAGGTGATCTTCAATAACAAGACTGTTTGATTACATGGAGGTGGGATGTTATCTCCAAAACATGGTATTAGAAATCACTTTCATGTATAAGCATGAAGGTGAATATTTGCATAAGCATGTACTAGGCATCACACATACAGAAAGCTGCAAAGGCCAGTGTGTTCATAGCGTACACGGAGGTATTCAGTTTTAGGGTGTGTCCAT
Organism: Elgaria multicarinata webbii; assembly: GCF_023053635.1. Classification (NCBI taxonomy): domain Eukaryota; kingdom Metazoa; phylum Chordata; class Lepidosauria; order Squamata; family Anguidae; genus Elgaria; species Elgaria multicarinata. The sequence goes on along the minus strand of NC_086172.1, from coordinate 79,089,870 downwards.
GCATCCTCTTCTACAGAAGACAATCCTCTATTTGAAGGGTTGCAAGAGGACTGACCCTTATTTTGAGGACATCCTCCATCTAAAGTGCTGCCCTGTCCAAGTCTGATTCAAAGCCAAAGAACCATCAGCCCCCATTCAGCAGACTGAGCAAGGCACAGAGGTCACCTGGACACAGTGTTCAACACTGTATTAAGAAGTACTATATTTCTTTTTAAATTATAGTAATCATTTCTGAATTTGCATCTATAGATAGCAGTGTATGCAAATTTAATGCAAAGCAGTGTCCTCTTTTGCCTATTTTTTTTGAGATACATGTCCTCTTTTGGGGCTGCTCCCAAGTGGCCGCCCTGCTCAGTCTCCTGATTTCAGGACCTTGCTCCGTTTTGATCATTTTCATGATGACAGGGATGTGAAAGTTTTCATCTTCTTAACAGAGTCCTAATTAGCCCTTAAGGAGCTTGTTTACAAGAAGAGAAAAATAAAAAAGTTGTTGGCAAGTTGGTCTCATGGCACCATTGTATTTAACTACACCCAAGGCAGATTGTTAAACTGGAAATCACCAGCCTCAAAAGTCCCAGAAAGCTTTCTTCTTTTTTCTTTTTCTTTTGCAATGACAAAATAATACCGAATTAGTTATCTGTGTAATTATAACTCTCTTATACTGGTGAATTTAATAATTGCATTGCAGGATTTAATATGCCGGAAGAGATTGAGATCATGAATGTACTGAGAGGCAACACTTCACTTGGTCCAGCCTGACCTCTGCTGAGTTTCTGAAATCACTGTGTTCTCACACTCAGGCTACAGATAGGTTAAAGTGTTTTGCTTTCTCAGAGGTTGTATAAATGAGACTTTTTGCCCATCTCTTGGGCAGGATTTACACTACTGCTTATAACGGTTTATAAGGGTTATGACAACTGTACAGGCCGAGGACACATTACATATACCGTTTTCATACTGTTTTAAAAGTGTTATATCCTGCTTGGTGTAGATCGGGCCCAGGACTCTGGTAAGGATTTCACAAACCTGCAAAACCTGTTTGGTCATACATGGCAGTGAGACAAAAGGAAAGCCTGCAGATAACACTGCTTTTGTCATCTCATCTTCAAGTATTGTCCATTTCCAGCTTTACTGGTATATTTATCTCCATACTTACAGCACATTTAGAGGATCTGCAGACTGCCACCATATGAGAATTCATGAGACAGTAAAGGAAATAGATACAATTGTAAGAGAGGATTAACAGCAGTGATTGAATTACAAAGGGCTAGAAAGTAGGGCTGTGCAGAGACACACGCACCACCCAATCTGCATAGGAGGCTGATTTGGAGCTTCCGAATTGGCCCTGATCTGCCTCGGGTCACTTTGGTCCCAGCCTGAGCCACTTCAGATCCAGATCTACAGTGAGATCTGGACATCTGAAGCAGGTCAGATGGTGCACGTTCCCAGGCTTGAAGCCAACTGGGAGTCCATTGGACTCCATAGTGGCCCCCTTCCCTGTTGCCCTCCCTCACTTATTATTATTATTATTATTATTTATTTATTTATATAGCACCATCAATGTACATGTACTTGTCCTGCTCTTCCTGCTTGTGCCTTAAACCCAGTGAGCTGCTGCCCCCAGCTGCCTGTGGGCTTACTGACAATGGTTCTTTAGGACCTCCACAGTTTGAATATTTGATCTAGAAAATGACAGAGCTGCCATCTTCCTTAAAAATAGCAGCTTGTTTCGAGGACAGGTGACTGTTGGATGAGTCAGGTAATTCCCATGGATGGATGGGGCAGTGGCTCACCATCGCTCTGGATTGGGTGAAAAGTGCTTCGGGCCAGTCAGATCTGCTCCGGACTGCTTCGATTCAGGATCTAGATTTGGACATGAGGTGGTGCACAGCCCTACAAGAAAGGACCCACCTCCTTACCATATGTAAGAGTAGGCTGTAAGTGTGGAGTTATGATTTGACTAAACTGGGTGAGAGTCAGGGGATGGGAGTTGTGGAGTTAATTAAGCCCGTCCCCCAACTTTCCCTTTATAATTCAAGCACTGATGGATAGCATGTCCCTCAGCTATGATGTCCCTCAGCTTCCTTCTGCTTCCTCATTTGAATAACTAGGCATTCCAAGAATTTGGATGGTGATTTACCCTTTATTTGAAAAAGGAGGATCTGCATCAAGTTTTCTAATCACAGAGGAGGATCTGGCATCTCATGCAAGGATGTCTGCTCCTCCGGCAGTACACTGCTTATGTGTGCAGTTCTTTGTGATGGTTGGCCAAGAGAATCAATGCATGAGCAGGGGACAAGCCCATGCTGTCTAGTTCTGCTTCAGATATCATGCACACCGGCTTGCCCTGCCCCCTGTCGCCTTTGCATACAGCCCAAATGTCTGCTGGGAGGAAGACACACAGGGTTCCAGGTCATATGGGTGCCTTAATGCATAAAGCTGTAGATATTTGCATCATATATGCAGATGTCAGCAGGTGAGCAAGCCAACATGCATAATGTGGGGCTAGTTAGCTCTGCTCCCTGGTCACATGCCGATGCAAAACCAGGAGTTATATCTGAACAGGGCTTTTGTCTTTCTGACAAAAGTCTGTAACATGTGCAATTTATCTCCCAGCACTATATACAGATATTCCATCACTTACACTGCTGCCTCATTCCATCAAGTAAAATAAAAGACCACGATCTATTTGGGTAAAAATCCAGAGAAGTAGTTGTGTTTTGCTGTTGTAGCAAAAACAACCAATATATCATCCTACATATCTCATGTCAAAAAACAACAACAGAAATTTCTTGTAGCTTAAAATTTCATTTTGTGAATATGTATATGTCTTTTTCTACACATGTATGGCAACACACACATAAACGTTAATGACGCACGTTGGATTTTTAAACCTCAAGTCACAGGGCACCGTGACAAAATGGGTGCTCGTGGGAAGGGACCTAAGTAACAACAATTTATTTATTTATTTTATTGCATTTGTATACCGGCCCATAGCCAAAGCTCTCTGGGCAGTTCACATAAGATAAAACACTTAAAAACAATATACAAAGATTAAAAACCACAAAAACCAGCAAAATACGCATACATTTTAAACCACTATAACAACTTTAAAAATGATGAGACAGAGACTGCAGGTTAGGGTACTTGGATGCACATTTTTTTTACAAAGGTAGAAGAGCAAGTACATAAGCAGTGTTCAGAGAGGACAAGCAATGATTTGGTTAAAACTATAGAGGAAGTAGGAGATGAAGACCAGAGAAGACAGGCATAGGAACGTTAATAGTTAGGTGGTGGTAATGGTGGAATGAATGCCAAATAAGGGGACAGATCAGTAATACATAGATGCGAGAGGAGCCAAATCAGGCTGGGGAAAGGGGCCAAAATATTCCAATGATTCCCAACCAGTGGCCATGGTACCTGGGAATTATGGGAGTTGCAGTCCCAACACATCTGGAGGGTGCCAGGTAGAGGAAGACTGACTTAGAGAGTTAGAAAGTCACGAGAGGGGAAATAATAGGAGAGAGAGAGAGAAAAGGCTCTCCTAATTGGATATTATCTCTTTCAAAGTGAACACAGTAGAAGCTCTCCTTTGAGAGGTCGGATGTGCACCTGAAGATTATCCTTCATACCAGGATATCAGTCACAAATTTCATTCCTTACCACTTACCAATGACATCCCACAATCAGTTAGCAATGTACCTACTATAGCTTATTATCCAAAAACATTCAGGAAAAAGACTGTGATGTGTGTGTGTGTGTGTGAGAGAGAGAGAGAGAGAGAGAGCATGGGCACTGTTAAGCCTTTGAGTTTCCCTTGAGCCCCATATGGTATGGAAATATTTGGGGGAGGGAGGCTGGGTTCTTCTGAATTCTCCAAGCTTGTATGGGAGCAGAAAGGAGTGAAGCAAAATAGGAAGGGGGAAAAGCTTTAAAGCTGAGAAATGGTTTGGTTATGGGTGAGGGGCTTTACTAATATTAAAGAGTGGGAAAGGGGTAAATGATGGTGTTCATTTCCCCCTCCATGTGGATTGGGTGCAAAAATAGGGAGGAGAGAAAAAAGGGGTCGTGCACCCCTTTTGGATTTAGGGTCCAACTGTTGATGCCAAGGTGTAGAATGTCAGCCCCATGGTCCAAATCCGACCCTCCTGGGGCCCATCCACACGTCGTACTCAGGCTGCTTCCATCCGCCCCCAGTGCACCCCGAAAATGATCGTGTAACTTGCCTGTAAAAGAGACAAGGAAGAGGCATCCTTGCCGGCGCCGCCGGCGCCACCCACCTCCCTCCTTGCCGGCTGGGACGGAGAGCTCGGCAAAAGAAGGCGGGGTAGAGAGCTTCTTCCGCTCTCCACCCCGCCTTCTTCCACCGAGCTCTCCGTCCCAGCCGGCAAGGAGGGAGGTGGGTGGCGCCGGCGGCGCCGGCAAGGATGCCTCTTCCTCGTCTCTTTTACAGGCAAGTTACACGATCGTTTTCGGGGTGCACTGGGGGCGGATGGAAGCGGCCTGAGTAAGACGTGTGGAATCCTCCCCCCCCAGGGTCCAAATCTGGCAATCCAGGATTCCCCAGATGCCCCTACCCAATTCATTCATGTAATTGATCTGCACATGTGTTTTTGTATGTGCAACATGTTACATTGTGAAAAAGGAAGTACAAGAAGGGGTACAAGAAGGACCAGCCTGTCCTTCTTGAACTTAATAAAGATGTGAGTCATGTCTGCATCAAAATACTGCATGCAGTACCATCTCTGTGCTGTGCCCCTTTGTGCACGAAATGAGCTTATTATAGGCAGTAATCTTCAAACCACTTCCTTGGAGTCATCCCAGAAGCTTCAGTCGGCACAAATGATTCAGCACAAATGAATGTGAAATTGCAAACTAAATTGCTTGTTGAAAGATGTACAAGAAATTTCTGATTGAACTCTTTTGCTCCCTAACTAGTGGAAAGCAGAGGATTACTTATCAATGAAAATAAATCATTCTGAAAACTATAGAACAATTTCCCCTTTAACTATTGAGCTTTTTTAAAACACACACGCACACACACACAAAACACCCCATGCACATTCAAGATAAACGTTTCATCTCAGGATTAGACAGAGGTGAGCTTCTTGATGATGAGTTTTCTAAAAGCTGCTTTAACATCCTTATTCCTCAGGCTGTAGATCAGTGGGTTGAGCATGGGGATGATTACGGTGTAGAAGACGGATGCCCATTTGTCTTGATCCAAGGCATAGACAGATGTGGGTCGCAGGTACATGAAAATCACGGTCCCATAAAACAAAGTGACTCCGGTGAAGTGGGACCCACAGGTGGAGAAGGCTTTGAGCCTCCCCGAACTGGAGTGTATTCTCAGGACAGATGCCAAGATGAAGATGTAAGACAGGAGGATAACGGAGAGGGAGCTCATCTCGACAAAGCCGGCGAAAGCAAAAAGCAGGATCTCATTGACGTGGGTGTCAGAGCAAGAGATTGCCAGGAGTGGAGGAACATCACAGAAAAAATGGTTGATGAGGTTGGAGCGGCAGAAGCGCAGGCTGAAGGTGGCTGCTGTGTGTATGATGGCATTCGTTGTGCCAGCAATATATGATCCAAATAAGAGCCGGAAGCAGACAGGCTTGGAGATGGCCGAGGCATAGTGCAATGGGTTGCAGATGGCCACATAGCGATCGTAGGCCATCACTGCCAAAATGTAGCACTCAGCATCCACGAAGGCAGCAAAGAAGTAGAACTGCGCAGTGCAGCCGTGGAGGGAGATGGTCCTGCTTTTGGATAATAAGTCAGACAACATTCTGGGGGCAATGGCAGAGGAGTAGCAGATGTCACAGAAGGACAGGTGCCACAGGAAGAAGTACATCGGGGTGTGAAGCTGGGCATCGAGCGAGATCAGGATGATCATGCCTAGGTTCCCCACAACATTGACAAGATAGACCATCAGGAACACCACAAAGAAAATGATTTGCATTCGTGGATTATCTGAGATGCCCAGGAGGACGAATTCAGTGACAGTAGTACTATTTCCTTCAACCATTTTTAAGGAAGGCCTTGAGAGATGTAGGCACTTCAGACCTCTGTGATCCCTGGAACTGGATGGAGTTTTCAAGAAAACAGCAGCTACAGCTCCCCCCACCCACCCGCTTTGTTGCCCTGCTAATCTCCTTTAAAGTAGTTGGAATGAATGGATACTCACATCACTTCGTTTTGCTTGAACCTCAATTGCTTTGGAAGGCTGGTGCTGCCATAAGTCTGCCTTACCCAACCCCCTATGAAGTTTTTAGAAGACTCAGACTTGTCAAACTGTGTTCCCTTTTCTCTTCTCTTTGCATCCTCTTAAAAGTGGCTCCAATCCAATCCAAGGGTTCGACCATCAAGTAAGCCAGTGTTCCTCTGATCCCAACGAATACTTTAGCATCGCTAGCTGCCTAGAAACATGCTCTCTATTTATTGGGCATCAGAAAATGATGCAATTATTGTGGCATAGAGACTGCGAGCTTGGCTCCCAAAGGATTTCTGATCTATGATTTCCCTCGTCAGGGCACTCAGTATTTTTCATATGTATTTTTTGGCACCATAAGCATCCCATGTAATTTGTTTCCCAGTTCTGCTTGGCATTGTTTTTCTTCCTTATGAGAGCATTCACCTTTGGTCTTCACTCCTGTGCAGGAATATAGATGGCACGAACATATAGTTTACTCTTTTCCTTTTCCTGGCAACGCTCCTGTGAAAAGCTAGCCCACAGATTACATAGCAGGTAGTCAGTAAAGCCCCATTATTTAACCTTCACACCAGGAAAAGCTAAGTTTTATCTGTCAGGAACTGTGAATGGAAGCAAGGAGGGATTGTGAGCTCTGTGCCTGCATAAAAAATAACTCAGGAACAAAATGCATTCATCGCATGTAAATGGCTCCACGTGTTATCCTGGCATTTCTGGTTAAAGGGTCTCAAGTAGAAGGATCAGGAACAACCTTTGCCTAAGACCCTGAAGACCTGCTCCCAGTCAGAGTACACTACACAATCCCCATCCACTATATTGTGGATGTATTTGTTCGCCATCTCTCTGTGTTATCTTGTACCATCCAGGGCTTCAAGGTCTCAGCAGCACTAATTGGGCTGACAAGTTCAGCTGAGGGTTTGTGGAGATTTTTCTGCCCCACCCTGTTTCAGTTAGCTTGTGATTGGCTAATAAAAACCACTTTAGCTTTGCTAATTATTTGGGGATATAAAATTGGGGAGGAGGGTTACGATAGCTGCCTATTGTCTTTGTTTTTTGTCTAAAAGTCTTGGGGTTTCAGTTGTCTCTGATTGGCTCTGATTTATTGGAAGCCCATGCTTTAGTACTTGCCAGTTCTGTTATTTTGCCTTGTACATCTTATTTCCAACTATCTCTCTTGTATGTGATTCCTTTCCCTCCATTTGTATATAAACTTATCACTTATCATGATTGAAAGTGTGTGCTATATTCCAATTCAGTGCTAAATTCAGAGCTTTCCTCTTGGTTATTGCTACTGTTTAAGGTTTCAGTGCTTTGAAACAGAGAGTGCCGGCTTGGACAGTTGTTTCATAAGACTCAGGGGTGTCCTGTAAGGTCTGTAAGTCCCCTGGCTCAGGCTGGATGTAAGGGGTGATGGCAGCCTACCTTGCTGTGTTGGTGTACAATCAGAGCTACCTTTTGTCCCTGCTTACAGTGCTGGGAGTTAGAGCGCAACCTCCATCCCTTCACCCCCACCCCATCCCAGTGAGAAGGCAGAGCTGTGCGGGCTCTCACAACGCACAAGCAACATTTCGTTACAGTACCCAATAGTATTTTCTCTGGCAAATGTGTGTGATTCTTTTAAAAAATCCATTTGTATCTGGTTGTTATTCAAGACACCTACACAATGTATGTCTGTGTCTGTGTTTGTGATTGTGCGTGCGCATGGTGTAACACCAGCATTATTGACAGTTCCATCACGGTTCTGATAATGGAATTTTAAACACCACTCAACAACCTTTATTATTTTGTAGCACATTTTGTAGCACAAAGAGGCTTCACATTCTCATCTTAATTTTTGTCACAGCAACTTTTGGAGGCAGGTTACACTAAGAGCTAGTAAGTTGCCTATGTCTACCTGGTGACCTCTGTGCTGCAAAGGAAGTTGCTAAATATATATGGGAGCAACACATTGACTGGGAACACACATGGGTTTAAATCATTAAAGCTCAGAAACCTTATCAGTAAAAATGTTATCATAATTGCTTCCTGCAACAATTGCTAGTTTAAGTAGGAGAGCCAGCCATGAAGATAATAGAATTAAACCGGAATGAATTGGGTCTCAGGCATATGAAAGAGGGAAATTTCCATCCTCAGTGTAGTGACTCACAAATAATGCATTATGCAAAGGAAGTTTTGAGGATAGGAGCATCTCCATATCAAGGGGGGAAAACTGCCGCCTTACCAGGCTTTCTTTTCTTGAGCCTGTCCATGTGCAACATGGGCTCAATCAGACACAACCACATGATTTGTTATTGAAACCTTCCCCTCTGGCCAGTGTTTCATAAAGCTCACTGAAACAGCACCATCTAGTGGCAGAATTAATCCTGCAATTATTTTAGATACCAGATTATCTTGGGGGTGGGGTGGGGGAATGTTAGTGAGATTTCCAGGAGGTGCAAGAGACATCCTGGAGATTGACAACATCATGCAATGGACCTGCAAACTTCTGTGTGTCATGAGCATGTAATTGCTCTAATAGAGAAGCTCTAAGAGCTTCTTCAGATGAGTGTTTTATTTCACACTTGCAACTGGCCACTTATGGATCTTTGCAGATCATTTTGACACCATTGTGTTCTTCCTGTGCATCTCCTGCTGGTCTACCACTCATTCTGCCATTTTTTTTCATTGCAAAATAATCCTCCAAAAACATGATTCTTTTGAGCTATAGTGACATGTGTCACTATTTCCTGCTGTGTGCTGGAGAATTTTCTCTAGAGGGCACTGTCACACTACACCGGATGGGCCACATGGTCTCTTTCTACTCTCTTCCTCCATGTAATTGCAGCTGGTTTTAGAAGTGGAAGAGATGGAGCTTCAGAAACAATGGTAAGGGAACACGATTTTCCCCCATCTGAAGGAGCTCTAAATCTATCCACAAACACATGACAAAAGATCTTCTTAATTAGTAATCATATCAGGATGGTAAAAATAAAAATGAAAGCACATGCTTGAAGTCTGTGTTCATTTATTCTGCCCTCCATTTCATGGTCAGTTTCTTCAGTGCTTCCTTTACCTCCTTGTTCCTCAGACTGTAAATAAGGGGATTCAGCATAGGAATGACTACTGTATAGAAGACAGACACAACTTTGTCCCTCTCCAAGGCATAGCTGGAACTGGGGCGTGAGTAGATGAAGAGGATGGAGCCATAGTACAAAGTGACAGCGGTCAGGTGAGAGGCACAGGTGGAAAAGGCTTTCAGTCTCCCTTCAGCAGAATGAATCCTCAAGATGGCTGCCAGGATGGAGGCATAGGAGGCAAGGATAAGGGTGGATGGGGTAATTACATTGGAGGCTAGGATGAAGTACAACACAGACTGATAGCTCCCTGGTACATCACAGGACAGTTTCACCAAGGGAGGGAGGTCACAGAAGAAGTCATCAATGACATTGCCATCACAGAAGCTCAATGTGAAGGTTTTGCCAGTGATGATTGTGGCATTCACAAAACCGCTTAGGTACGAGATGCCAACCAGCCCTGTGCACAGCTTTCTGGACATGGCTATGGCATACAGCAATGGGTTGGCAATGGCCACATAACGGTCATAGGCCATGGCGGCAAGGAGGTAGCATTCACTATATGCAAGGCCAGCAGAGAAGAAGAACTGCACAGCGCAACCTCCGAAGGAAATGCTCTTGTCTTCAGAGATACAGTTCACCAGGATCTTAGGGGTATAGACAGAGGAATACCAGAGGTCCAGGAAGGACAGGTTCCCAATAAAGAAATACATTGGCGTATGGAGACGAGAGCTGCTGCAGATGACTACAATTAGTGTGATGTTCCCAGCCAGGCTGCTTATATATATTAGTAGAAAAACCACAAACAGGACCAGTTGGATTTGGGGGTTTGTTGTGAATCCCAGAAGGATGAACCTAGTCACTGTAGTGTGATTTCCTTTCTCCATGAAGCTGCTAGGGATCAGCTGCTAAGGAAATGAAAGATGTACGCTGCAGTTATTTCATATCTGGGTAGCATCAGTACTCAATGGGCTATATTTGGGGCATTCTTAGCAGGTAGATAGTAAGGGTTCTCTGATCTTAATAAATGACACTGGGCAACAGTGGAAAGGGATGCCAATCCTATGTAGTATGGGAGCTTAATTACAATCTGACAGAGCCTTCCCCATCTGGTGCCCTCTGGGTGTGTTGGACTACAACTCTCGACTATTCAGGCTGGAGGTTGCTGGGAGTTGTACTCTATCATCTTTTGAAGATACCACATTAGGGTTGGCTCCAGTATTAAGGAGGCTCACAGAAAAGGGCTGTTGGGTGTCCTTCTCCTATTGCTCTTCTCCTGTTTCAGAAAGATCTCCTGCTCTTCCACCTAGCTACTTTCATACATTTCAAAATATTGTACCAAAACTTCTAGGAAATGCAATATGCTGAGAATGCTACTCTTCCACAAAACAGACATACCTAATCTGCAAAAGCACTTACGGAATAGACATTGTGAGGACCCTACTCCTTGTTAATTCTTCTGACACATTGACAGAATCATTTCCATGTGTGGAAAAGGTGTGCCATCCATACTGAGACAGAGTTTTAACCCAACAACAAACATGGGTTAAAGCTCTGGGTCGTTTCTCCCTCAAGACACAGAGTTCTGTGTTTGCACGTCACTGAGCACAACCCAAAAGTGAGGACATTCCTGGGTTGTTTTGTAAACTGGAAACCAAGAGGAAGCTGCAAGCTGTCAGGAGGCAGTGCACTCGCATCCTCAGGCCTGCGTGCGTAGCCCAAACCACCCATGGGTTGTCGTTATATCTGGACTGGGACATTGTGTCAAAGCTATCTTTGCTTTATGTGCATGCATTAGGAAGGTACTGCCCAATGCGTTGTCTGCTCAAGGTCTTGTGCATTTTTCTAGGCATGAAGATTAATTATGATATTAGAAACAGTGATATATAAAGCAACCCAAACTCTTACACGTCCCCAGTTTTCCAAACCCTGGAAGTAACTGAATGTGTGGTATAAGGATATTCATTGCTAAAATGTTTGATTTCCTTGGGCCTCTTGCTTTAAATGTCCTGTCACCCATTTGTAAACCTAAAGGTTTAGAAGAGAAATAGAGATCATAAATAAAAAAAATATTACAGGAAGTAACTGAATATGAAGGGGGACATAAAAGCAGCAGAGTAGATTATTGCTTCCCTTTTAAGTGTTCCCAATCTGTTTGCAGTCTTAAGGATGGAACCCAAAAGTGGGATTTCCACACAAACCCCAATCATTTTAAAGGAAGCCCTGAAGCCATATTTACTACATTGTACTAGCCTTTCCCAAGATGATGCCCTCCAGAGATATTTTGGATTACATCTCCCATCATCCCTGACCCTTGGTCATGCTGTCTGAGGCCGGTGAGGGTTGTAGTCCAAACATTGGGGAAGGATAAGGATAATAATAATAATAATAATAATAATAATAATAATAATAATAATTTATTTGTTAAATAAATGTATGAGATGTATCAATCTCATTTTTAAATCCTATTTTGTCATTCATTGTCTTACTTAAATGCACACCTAGAATTCATTTGAGCATGTTTTTAAACTCCCATTCAAACCATTGTCATCATTACCACCACAATTATAACCATGAGCTTAATTTAAAGGTCTTGGTCTTGACTGCCATTAAAGTCTTAACTGCCTTACCTTGTCAAGACTTGTCACATAGGTTGTCATCAGCTTTATCCTCCCTGTTCATTCCAGGCAACATTCAGTGGCAGGGAAGGGGAAAAAAGAAGAAGTAAAAAATACCCTTCTGAGAACTGGTTTCCAAATGAGCTCTGGTCTGTCTGACACTAGACTTCTGTGGGATTTGTGTTGTAATAAACAAGACAGTATCTAGGCAGGGAGAAGTAAAAGGGATTTTAAAAAGAATGAAAGAAGTTGGGCATGCTATGAGATAAATCTCTAGAACACAGGTGAGTTCTTCTTACTCCTGGTTTCACCCATAGTATAAGAATGGGGTCTGATGATACGGGAAGTGTGTGATTCTGGAATAAAAAGCAGGAGCTTACTGAATCCCAGAACTAATTTATTAAAGTAAGTATGGACAGGAAACAGCAGTTCACATACATTGCATTTGTGGATGCTGATTAGAAAGTGCTGCTGGATATGTATTCAGAACATTCAATTTTCCCTTAAGGATGCGGTCCCAGTGGCCTTTTTAATGGCACAACCCCTTAACACTCTACTGGGATGAAAGGTTAGGTTTTGGTCCCTCTGGAAAAACCAAATGTGTGTAGAGATAGATTCATAACAAGTGTTATTTAGCGCAGGGATGGGCATCAAATAGATCTCCAGGTATTTTGGACTACAACTCCCAGCATTCCTGACCACTGGCCATGCTTGGCAGGGGCTTCTGGGAGTCAAAATCCAAAACATCTGGAAACCTACCACCCCTAACTTAAAGTTTCTCCTGCCCCTTGCTGAGGGAATAGACTTGGAGAGCCCATTCTTCAGAGTTATGAGATATTTATTTCCACCAGTGACTTTACATATGCCCAGCAGAGCTGGAGAAGACAGATGAGACAGGAGGGAGTGACAGAGATATCAAAAGGGTTGTGAATTGGGGTTAGGGGATGATGCTTAAAATGTTAAAATCAGGGCATGCTCAGATTGGCTTGAAACGTGCCATGAATGTGAATCTAGGTGTCATCTGTGACGGTGCCCATTTGCAAGTTTGTATCTGTAAAACTGTCAGAGTAAATCCCATTTCTGAAAATGGGGTGTGGGATTTTCAAAAATTCCCCCCAAATCACTGGAGCCTCGGATTTGCTTCCAACTGGGCATGAATGTGGATACATAGATAAGACGTCATGGTGGCAATTTTGAGGTTTCTAACATTAACAGAGAAAAAAGTTATAGGCATTTGGATTTCAATGCAAGTCTATGGGAGGGGAAAAACGGAGGTCCGATTTGGATCTGGAGCTCCGCAGTGAAGTGGAGAGGACCATCGACGTGGGGCGGAGCGGACCCAATCCGGAATTTGTGGATCTGGATCTGGAGTGGATTGGGGGGTCCGTGCACAGCCCTAATATTTTGCCTGAATTTTCAACTTCATTTTTTTTCTTTTAATGGGCATTTCCATTCACTTTGAATGAGGCTTTCAAGCATTTAGTGCTAGTGATGACAATTCAAAGAAATATAATGCTCCGAATGGGTTCTGATTTCTAGCCATCGAGGAAACAATAATTTATGGAGCATAGAGATCTGTCATAGGATGTGTGTTCTTCCTTTCACTCACAGAGCAGGGCATTGTGCAACTAAGGCCAGATCTAAACCAAGCAGGATACAACACTTTGAAAACAGTTTGAAAGTATCTGGAGTTTGTCCTGGGCCAGAACAGTTGTCAATACCATTATAAACCGTTATAAAGCAGTCTTGTAGATCCTGCCTAAGATAATCCTGTGCCTGAAAACATAATGTGCAATGCAACATTTTATTTATTTATTTATTACATTTTTATACCACCCAGTAACTGAAGCTCTCTGGGCTGGCATTTCTTTCCAAGTCAGTATTTCATCTCAACTGAGCCCTTTTGTGCAAGAGAATAGATGGTTTGCAATAATAAACTCCTAAGAGAAGCCCTAGTACTTCCAATGAAGAGGAAGACACTCACATGTTTAAACTCAGGACTGGAGACCTCTATAAGGCCCCTGTTAGAGAGAGAATGCTGGGCTGGATGAACCGTCGGTCCTTCTGTTCTGTTCCTTTTAAGGACCATCATCCCCCAAAGCTGGGGAGTTCTGTGGGCTCAGGGCACACACCAGTTACCTGGGTTTGGTTTCCTTTGGGAGGAAGTCATTGGAGGTGATGGTGTTTTGTAACTTTTAAGTTTATTTAAACATGATCAGGTTGTGCATAACACTAATAGCAAATTCTTTTGCCCCAGATCAGCAGAGAAGGGCAGCTATTATTCCACAGTTTTCAGAACCCCAAATTCCTCTCTCTCTCTCTCTCTCTCTCTCTCTCTCTCTCTCTCTCTCTCTGTGTGTGTGTGTGTGTGTGTGTGTGTGAGTGAGTGAGTGAGTGAGAGAGAGAGAGAGAGAGAGAGAGAGAGAGAGAGAGAGAGAGAGATATTTTACTCACAAAAATTCAGTGTCTATTGTTTTTCTTCTCACATAGATTACATCATCCTTAGCTGGCCGTATGCCCCCTACTCCCTTCTCTGATTCCCCCACCTCTGTTTGGAGCATTCCAGACAGGGTGACTAAACAAGCTGCTCCTGCTGAAATCCTGTCCTACACAAGGATCAAAGATGCAGAAGCCCTGTCCTCTTTCACATCTGGGCAATCTAATTCCAGAATTGTCCCTATATCAAGAAGCTGTTTTCTAAAAGAAACAAAAAATCTCCTACTGAGACAGATACATGAATATTCTGGCCTAATATCACTCCACTGTCAAATCCAAAATTCTGGCCAGGTATTGCCTTAAGGGAGAGGTGCACAAACATTAGCTTTACAAGCACCGTATTTCAGATATGCTGGGGGGTGGGTATACCCACCCACCCTGTTGATGTGACTGTCTGTATTTTCTCTCCAGTGTTCTCAACATGTTGCCCTGTCAACCCAGAATGAATGCCGTGTCTTTTTGTCATAAACGGGCCATGTCCTATTCCGTGAGTGGAAGGGAAAACAGGCAAAATAGTGTGGCCCCTCCCCTTTTGACTCCTCCCTTCCTGTGGCATTTTTGGCAGGTGGAAATCTTTTTCTCTGATTGCCACCACCAACCAGCCTTGAATATCTCTCTAGGGCTAGATCTGCACAAGTGCTTTTTTTAAAATCAATATTGAAGTGCACTGATAATTTTTGTGGCACATTACAGATTCCTAGTACCACTTTTTTGGTGTTATCTCCTCATTTTTATTCCTTATTATCCAAAATACCACAGCAGATGTCATTGTATGTGCTATGAGGTACAAATGCATGAGAGGGATGTGGTATCACCATGATGATCATATTGAAATGACACAAGGTGTAGATCTGGCCCAAGTCTCATTTGTATACTTCAGGTAGTTTGGTCGTTGACTGTTAACCGTGGGGTAGGTAACCGAGAAAAGATACTACAAAAGTTCAAATAAAATGATTTAAATTGTACAAAGAAAAATTCAATAAGAAACCATTTTAAAATTTGAAAGGATGCACATGCACTCTCTCGCTCACACTGCAACCATCATATCAGCAAAAGTAGGACTGTGCTCAGTCACCCCCCAACCCACTTTGGAGGCCTATTTAGAGCTTTGGATTTGACCCCAATCCACTTTGGGTTGGTTCAGACCCAATATGACCCCAAAATCTGCCAAGGCGCACAGGGGATTAGAGATCCTAATCAGAAGGTGTCAAAGGTGACAATTGGAGGTCACTATCCCTAATCTCTGGTGTAATGCAGAGATTAGGGATTATTTTGAAGTGCAAAATAATTCCTCTCCCCATGTACTTTCTTTTTATCTGTCCTGAATCTGCCACTATTATTCAGCATCACTGGATGTCTCTCTTTAAAAGAAAAAAAAAAGTTAAACCTCTCTTTAGCTGCAATACACATTACCTGCAAGTAAGTCTCTGAACTCAGTGGAGCCATTTATTGCATTGCTCCACTTTCTTTACTCCATATAATTTTATAAATCTTCCTGCAATTATTTGCTTTCCCCCCAAATCAAATAGCCTAAACATTGAATTATTTCCTTACAGAGCAGTTGTTCTAGCCCCCAGTTCATTTTGGCAGCCCTTTCCCCCATTTGTAAAAGGAAAGGTAAATTGAAGCAAACATTAAAACATGCATCTGGCCTAGCCTGTTCATATTCTTCTTATGGTTGTTTGATGTACACAAGGAAAAACAAGTGTATTGCATGTAGTGCTTTGCCCCACAGTATGTAGGCTAGTCTTTTTATTAGAGGCTTTAGCAATGGGCCACTGACAACTAGAGGACTTGCATGATGGTTAGGGTGACCATATGAAAAAGAGAACAGGGCTCATGCATTTTTAACAGTTGTATAGAAAAATAAATTTCAGTAGGTGTTATTTGTATGCAAGCAGCACCTGGTGAAATTCCCTCTTCATCACAACAGTTCAAGTTGCAGGAGCCCTGCCCTCTTTTCTATTTGGTCAGAAGGGAAGGGCTCCTGAAAGTTTAACTGTTGTGATGAAGAGGGAGTTTACTAGGTGTTGCATGCATACAAATGACACCTGAGGCAGATCTACTCCAAGCATGATATAACAATTTGAAAACGTATTGAAAACTGTATATGGAATGTGTCCTGGGCCCGAGCAGTTGTCAAAACTGTAATAAACTATTATAAAGCAGTAGTATAGATCCTGCCCTGCTGAGTTTCCCTTTTCTACACAACTGTTAAAGTTACAGGAGCCCTGTCCTCCTTTCCATATGGTCACCCTAATGATGGTTACATATGGTCCTTAATGTGCCTTTTTTCTTCTTCTGAAACTATGGTTTCATGGTCCTATAATGGTTGCAGGAATAAATCATCTCCTCATTCTAGGGCTTCTGCCCCAACATTCATTCAACACCCAGGTCAAATAAAGAGGCCATCCATTCTGTCCAACTGGTTGAAGGAGTTATATTTATGGTTATGATGGTTGACAAAGCACTCATAGTGATGAAACATGTAGCCTGGGTTTTGCTAAACAAAGAACAGTTGGGCCTGCCTCGGTACTTTTAAAGAAAGGCTCAGGATACAAAAATCACTCAGCAGCATGAAACTTCACAGCATGAAAGATAAGCATTATCACTTGGTAATTGCTGCAAATTAAACCATGGTCAAAGGCACATCTCTGCTGGCAATAAAAGTTGGCAACCCTATTGCATGAAGTGTCATATAGTTAAAATAATGCTATGTCAGCATCATTTAGCCTGAATTATTGGGGTACTTTTTGAGACTTAGCATCATAATGGTCTCGAACCCATAACAGGAACCCTCAGGAATACTATTGCAAAGGAGTATAGAATTCCATATGTAGATGGGGTTCCTACATTGATTGATGTGGAACTCCATAGGTGTTGGAAAGTCAGGCCTTTCAGTCTTTGACCATCTGTACACCATTAATGAGATTGCTTTGTGTATTAATGGTTTGAAATAAATCATTTCAATGCACCTGGTATTTTATATGCTGTTCATATTTCCATTGGTAGTAGAGACACATACTTTTCCTGTCAAGTGTAAATAGTATGTCAGACATCACCAGCACATGTGTCCTTAGCCCATTAGCATTGTTTTGAGAGAGAAAGAGAAAGAGAGACAGAGACATTGGCAATTATGGATAAGAAGTGCTGAATCACTGTGGCCATAGCTAGACCTAAGGTTTATCCCAGGATCATCCCGGGTTTGTCCCTGCCTGAGCGCTGGATGCCCTGTGTGGCACTTAGATGAACAGGTTTGACCCCAGGACAATCCTGGGATAAACCTTAGGTCTAGCTATGGCCTGTCTCTCCAAGGAAAACGTGAGTCCAGAAAAGAACAGGAAGATAAGCATTATCAGGTCATTCCATAGACCTTGTTGATATTTTTGTCAAGTCTTTACTTTCACATCAGTGCTTTCCTTTGTGTAAAAATGGAGCAAACCTAGATACAGTTTCATTAATAAGTGGTCTGGATCTATGGTATTATCCATAAAGCATCTTTAAGGGGCTTATTGTAATGCTGATGCCACAAGCAATATCAGTTGAAATTTCACAGGATACTATTTGGGGAGTGCTTGACTTGCATCCTTAATTCACAACCATGTGGCCTCAGTCCCACATAGATTGTTTTGCAGACAATACTGTTTTATTTGTTGAATCTATTTATGCAAAATACCATAAGGTTCTCAGGGCAGCTTGTATTAAAAAATCCAGCATTTTAATAACACGAGTGATCTCCTCAGAACATCCTTCACATCCTTGTTCCTTAGACTATATATTAGAGGGTTAAGCATGGGCATAATGATGGTATAAAACATAGCAATCACTTTGTCCCTGTCTTGTGAGGACTTTGACCTTGGTCGCATGTACATGAAAATGGCTGTACCATAAAATATGGCTACTACCGTGAGATGGGATGCACAGGTAGAGAATGCCTTGGCCCTTCCTGAGGTGGTTTGTATCTGCAGCACAGCTACGAAAATGTAGGTATAGGAGACAATAATCAGCAGGAAAGGAAGGAAGACTATGATGATGCTGAAAACAAACACCACCATTTCAGCCAGGGACGTGTCGGTGCAAGCCAAAGACAGGACAGCTGGCACTTCACAGAAATAGTGGTTCAAGATGTTAGGGCCGCAGAAAGGCAATTGCAAGGTGAAAAGGTTGATAATCAGGGAGCTCATTAAACTGCTGCCCCAACAAAAGGCAGCCAGCTGAACACAGAGCTTCCAGTTCATGACGGCTGCATAATGCAATGGCTGACAGATTGCTACGTATCGGTCATAAGCCATGACTCCAAGCAGGAAGCACTCTGTCATGCCAAAGGCTAGGGAAAAATACATCTGGATCACACAGCCCCAAAAAGAAATAGTTTTCCATCGGGTCACAAGGTTCATCAGCATCTGGGGGACATTGGTGGTGACATAATAAATGTCTAGGAAGGACAAATTAATAAGGAAAAAATACATGGGTGTGTGAAGCCGAGGGTCAGCTCTGACGACCGAGATGATGACGATGTTCCCAAACACTGTGAGCAGGTAACTAGCCAGAAACACCACAAAGAGCATCACCTGGACCCTTGGTTGATTGGAGAAACCCAGAAAAATGAACTCAGTCACAGATGTTCTGTTGCTGTTATTCATTTTCAATCGCATTATTTAATCTGCGGTGAAAAGAAAAAGCAGCAGATGAAGTTAATGGCAAAATCAGCATGTAGTGATCTAAATTGTTCCTGGTCATCTGTGCCCATTGAGCCTTGTGAATACTCTCTGGCTCTTCCTGTGGGGCACAAAAGCCCACTTTTCCAGGAGAAAAATGAGGCTGAGTATGTGTTAGTAATAATGTTTGAAATTGAGACAAGGGCAAATAGTTTCCATGATAGGGAGGATGCTAAAGGTATCCTGGGTCCAGCTGTGGGTTCTTTATCTGGAAAGGATGAAATCCTGAATTATATGAATCATACGAATTTCAGCCATATGAAGGAGGAAAGGGAATGGCTAAGGCCACAATCTTATGCCTGTTCTCCGTGGAGTAAGTCTCAATGAACTGTACGGGACTTACTTCTGAGTAGGGGGTTTTCTACATGAGGCATTTATTATGCACTCATTATTTCATACTCGTTGTTGTTCATAGGTTCCTTAGATAATGTCATGACGACCCTCCAGTTTTGCTTCTGGGTCTAACCAGCACTTTCAGCATGTTTTTCTAGAGCATGGAAAATGCAGCATTTTATTGTGAAAGTGAAAGAAAGCATGATTTGCACTATTCTGCAGTGCCACCTAGAGGCTATGTAACAGAAAAGCAGGAAAGGAAACAGTCCTTGTGTAATGCTTGGATCTCAGTTCTGCCATGAAAATGAAGGTAGGTACAGCAGATTAACAGCTGATTAACAGCTTCACTTAGAATAGTGTAGATAGGGATAGGATTGAACTGTAAATCACTGGGTATCCAGGGTCCTGTCACATTAATTTGTTTTATCTGAACAAACACCAGTACTTCATGGCAGCTGTGAATTGTATAGACAGGTAAGATTTAAAGTATATCTTTAAGGTCTATGGGAAGACTAGGATTGAGCATAAATGTTTGGATAACAAATGCTTTCCCTGCCATAGAGAAGTATTTTTTTAAAAATCAGGCCATGCCTCTACCTCAGTATATGAAGATAGCTGGATGGGGAGCAAATGCAGACATGGTCAGCCATTTTGCTGCCTACGGTGAAGGACAAGATGGCCTCTCTCTTCCCTACCCCTGCAAACATTCTGCATATGGAGGCCAATCAGACTGGCATTTTGAATCTCACTTCAACACTAGTGACTAGAAAGAAAACACCTAAGGGCAGCAGACTCATTTGGGAGGTGGCACACAAGTCTGTCCTCCCAACACCTTGCCACACTCCCTTCTACTCAACATCTGCTCTCTGAGATCCACCTCACTCTGCCTAATTGTAGGGTTGGCCACAGTTCAGGCAAACAAATATCACACTTGGATGAAGGAGGTGGAAGGACTCTAACTACACCTTAGGGATAGTATATATACAGTTTTCAAATTATACAAGGCTGGCTGTTCTTAACTCTAGTTTGTTGTATTTCTGACGTTGCATTAGGTGTTCCTAATGTAGCATCAAGTCTAGTATGACTGCAAGGGCTCCTCCCCCAGACTGAGATTCAGGTCAGATCTACACCAAGCAGGATCTAACACTTTGAAAGAAGCTTGAAAACAGTATATGGAATGTGTCCTGGGCCCCAAAAGTTGTCAGCACTATTATAAACCGTTATAAAGCAGTAGTGCAGACCCTGCTTCAGTAAAGGCTCTCGCGAGACGGAAAAAAGTAGGAGACTCTTTTCACTCATTCCCATATCTCTCTGCAGTCCCCAGCACTACCGCCACCCTGTTTTTCAGGGCCAAAGGACAGCAGGAGGTCCAGGGTCATTTTCACACACACAAATCCTCTATGGGCCACAGTCTACCAAGTGACTTGAAAATGGTTTTTTTTAACAAATACCATTTGCAGCACTACAGACCACCAAAAAAGGTCACATTTAGTGCATTTGCAAGCTAAATTTGACTCTTTTATGGCTCCATAGGAGCTTCGGAGCCCTTAAGGTCTCAAATTCAGCTTGCAAACAAGCTAGAATTAACCTCTTTGGTGCTCTATAGTGCTTCAGAAGCCTTTTTTTCTCTCAGAAAGTTAAAGCTTATTTTAAAAAACCAGACAAAGGGTTGGCAGGGGCCAGATGCAGCCCATGTGTGTTACCCACCTCTGATATATAAGCATATATGCTGATGGCCTCTCCCTCTCCCTCCCTCAATTGCCACCACAGGGCTACATAAGCCCTGAAGGGAGAAGAACATTTATTTATTTATTCATTCAGAAAAATGTTATAGCGCCTTTCATCCAATGATCTTATGGAGGTTTACAATAACTAAACCAGTAAAATTAATCAAAGCTTGTCTTTATTGCTCTATTATGTAATTTTTATTGTTCCTTATTGTTGTAATATTTTTATGCAAACTACTTTGTGATGTTCACAAAACAGCAACAACACCCCAATATATAAATACAACAAACACACAAACAAACAACAGTAAAATAAGTTAATAGCTTGGGAGTTCGTTCAGCTAAAAGACTCAGATGTTTATCTTTGTATGATTAAATAGAAAATTTGTAGCTCTTCTGAAGTAGGGAAATCAAAAGCTAACAGCTCAAACTTTCTCTTTTATATGAGATTGCATATGGAACAAGTTCCTATATGCACTATGACTTTCTATTTTTACTAAAAGAATAAACGGGGAGGCACTAAAACATGCCCTCATTTTCTCATTTCAAAGGATATGAAAATATTATTTTTCCTGGAGTTCTGAAACTGACCTGATGTTTCTCAAAAGAAAGCTGACTGGAGCTGAAGTGTTACTGGCAAAGATCCTTTCTTACTCCTTTGTTATGTTTACAGGAGAGGGCGGGTGAGGAGAAGTTAAGTTATGGGGGGGGGAAGCGAAAGCATTTTGGGATTTAGCATCTCTGTAGGATTACCACATGTTCATCTGTTATAGCAAACAGTCAAAAGAAAAAAAAGTCTTGTAACACCTTAATGATTAATATAGTTCTCCTGGCAAAAGCTATCATGGATTATGTCCATTTCATAATGATGTGTTATTGTATAATACAGTCATTAATAGAATCATATACCGTATTTCTTCGATTGAAAGACGCCATCGATTGTAAGACGCACACTAATTTCGGTACCACCAACAGAAAAAAAGCTTTGATTCTAAGAATAATAATCGCACCCGCGATTCTAAGACGCACCCCATTTTTAGAGATGTTTATATAGGGAAAATAGTGCGTCTTAGAATCGAAGAAATACAGTAATTGATGCAGTAGTAAAATGGCTATACTATACTGTCTTTTTATTTGAGTATATGGATTTTGGATTTTTATTTGTTTTTTCTTGTACAGCTATTGCATGATGGTTGTATTCTTATAATATATAGGAATTAGCTATAGCAGCTGTGGGCAACGTGCGGCCCTCAGATTATTTCACCTGCAATTCCCACCAGAGAAAGCTCTCACTGACATCAATGGGCTGTATTTATCAGAATAATAGCTGTAAGCTTCATATCACAGCTGGAGTCCAGTTGTTAGATTCCAGCCTGGACTAGCAAATAAACAATGTAGGAGAAGTCCAGCACAGGGTGACAGATTTCTCTCCTACACAAAACCATTCCAAAATGATACAACTATGGTTTGTCCAGAAAATGTTTTGTACTAGGCTTCAGGTCATCATCTAGTTTTACTGGTGGCGAGCCACTTCTCAGCGGGGATGCTAATTGGAGGATCAGGTTCTACACCATCCTTGAAAAGGGATTGCAAGTCAATCCCCTGGTCACAGGCACCTCTCAAAAAAACCCTGCTTCTAGTTGGAAACTGAGGGCCCAGATAATACTCCGTAGAATTGGCAGTGGACTACCAGTTCCCAATCTCTAGATAAGGTACTGGTATTATAAAGCTGTAACTCCACACTGTAAATATTCCTCTTTTTTTCTGGAAGGAGTTGTCCTCTAATTAAACATAGAATCATAGAATCATAGAATAGCAGAGTTGGAAGGGCCTACAAGGCCATCGAGTCCAACCCCCTGCTCAATGCAGGAATCCACCCTAAAGCATCCCTGACAGGTGGTTGTCCAGCTGCCTCTTGAAGGCCTCTAGTGTGGGAGAGCCCACAACCTCCCTAGGAAACTGATTCCATTGTCACACTGCTCTAACAGTCAGGAAGTTTTTCCTGATGTCCAGCTGGAATCTGGCTTCCTTTAACTTGAGCCCGTTATTCCGTGTCCTGCACTCTGGGAGGATCGAGAAGAGATCCTGGCCCTCCTCTGTGTGACAACCTTTTAAGTATTTGAAGAGTGCTATCATGTCTCCCCTCAATCTTCTCTTCTCCAGGCTAAACATGCCCAGTTCTTTCTGTTCCTCTTCATAGGGCTTTGTTTCCAGACCCCTGATCATCCTGGTTGCCCTCCTCTGAACACGCTCCAGCTTGTCTGAGGCCTAACCAGGGCCAAATAGAGAGGAACCAGTACCTCACATGATTTGGAAGCTATACTTCTATTAATGCAGCCCAAAATAGCATTTGCCCTTCTTGCAGCCATATCACACTGTTGGCTCATATTCAGCTTGCGATCTGCAACAATTCCAAGATCCTTCTCGTTTGTAGTATTGCTGAGCCAAGTATCCCCCATCTTGTAACTGTGCATTTGGTTTCTATTTCCTAAATGTAGAACTTGGCATTTATCCCTATTAAATTTCATTCTGTTGTTTTCAGCCTAGCACTCCAGCCTATCAAGATTACTTTGAAGTTTGTTTCTGTCTTCCAGGGTATTAGCTATCCCACCCAATTTTGTGTCATCTGCAAATTTGATCAGCGTTCCCTGCACCTCCTCATCCAAATCATTAATAAAAATGTTGAAGAGCACTGGGCCCAGGACTGAGCCCTATGGTACCCCACTCGTTGCCTCTCCCCAGTTTGAAAAGGTTCCATTGATAACTACTCTTTGAGTCCGATTCTGTAGCCAACTGTGAATCCACCTAATAGTTGTTCCATCTAGCCCACTTTTAGCTAGTTTGTTAATCAGAATATCATGGGGCACTTTGTTGAAAGCTTTGCTGAAGTCAAGATATATGATGTCCACAGCATTCCCACAGTCCACAAGGGAGGTTATCCTATGAAAAAATGAGATCAAATCAGTCTGACAGGATTTGTTCCTGACAAATCCATGTTGGCTTCTAGTAATCACTGCATTGATTTCAAGGTGTTTACAGATTGACTTCTTTATAATCTGCTCCAGAATTTTCCAGGGATGGATGTCAGACTGACTGGTCTGTAGTTCCCAGGTTCCTCCTTTTTGCCCTTTTTGAAGATAGGGACGTTAGCCCTCCTCCAGTCGTCCGGCACCTCACCCGTCTTCCATGATTTTGCAAAGATAATAGACAAAGGTTCTGAGAGTTCTTCCGCTAGCTCCTTCATTACTCTAGGATGCAGTTTATCGGGCCCTGGAGATTTGAACTCATTCAAGGAAATTAGGTGTTCTTTGACCATTTGTTTATCAATCTCAAACTGCAATCCTGCCCCCTCAATTTCTGCTTCACTTTTTCCAGGGTGGTCATAGACCCGCTTTTGGGAGAAGACTGAGGCAAAGTAGGAATTGAGCACTTCAGCCTTTTCTTTGTCATCTGTTATCAATTTGCCATCCTCATTAAGCAGTTGAACCACCATTTCTTTCCTCTGTCTTTTACTACTCACATATCTGAAGAAAGCCTTTTTATTGCTTTTAGCATCCCTTGCTAATCTCAGCTGATTCACAGCATTAGCCTTCCTGACGCCATTTTGGCACTTCTGCGCCACCCGTCTGTACTCTTCTTTTGTAGCCTGGCCTTCCTTCCACTTCCTATATTTATCCTTTTTTGTTTTCAGGTCATCTCTAAGCTTTTTGTGGAGCCACATTGGTTTCCTCTGTTGTCTTCTATCTTTTCTCCTTGTTGGAATTGTTTGTAACTGTGCCTTTAAAATTTCCTTTTTTAAATACTCCCACCCATCCTGCACTCCTTTTCTCATTAGGATCACTTGCCTTACTTATCATAGTTCTGAGTTTATTAAAATCAGCTTTCCTAAAATCCAGAGTACATGTATGGCTACACTCAACTTTTGTCTCCTTAATAATCAAGAATTCAAGTATGATGTGGTCACTTTCCCCCAGAGTTCCCATAACTGCCACTTTATCCACTAAGTCATCACTATTGGTCAATATCAAGTCAAGGATTGCCGATCCTCTAGTTCCTTCCTCCACTTTCTGTAGGGGAAAGTTATCACCCATACATGTCAGGAATTTCTTGGAAGGGCCGCTTTTGGCAGTAATGGTCTCCCAACAGATATCAGGGTAATTGAAGTCCCCCATCACTACTACACCACACTTCCTTGAAACACTGGCAATTTGTTTCTCAAAAGTTTCATCCTTGTCTTCTCCTTGATTGGATAGTTGGTAGTAGACTCCGATTATCATGTTCTTTTTATTCCTTGCCCCATTTATTTTAATCCAGATGCTCTCGATGGGGCTCCCAGTCTGATCCGCCTGTATTTCTGTGCAGGGATAGGTATTTTTAACATATAGTGCAACGCCACATCCCTTTCTATTTCTTCTGTTCTTTTTGAACAAGTTATATCCTTCAATTGCTATATTCCAGGCATGGAAGTCATCCCACCAAGTTTCAGTTATACCTATCAAGTCGTATTTGCCTTCATGTAATAAGAATTCAAATTCATTCTGTTTCTTTCCCATGCTCTGAGCATTAGTATATAGACATCGAAGACCATGGCCACAGCTAGACCTAAGGTTTATCCTGGGATCATCCAGGGTTCGCCCCTGCCTGAGCACTGGATCCCCTGTGTGTCACCTAGATGAACAGGTTTGACCTCTGGATGATCCAGGGATAAACCTTAGGTCTAGCTATGGCCCCAGTGTTTTATAGTCTGGCTTTGTTCCTACATTGTTGCGGACACTATTTTGGGGCACTATTGGAGCTGTTCTCTGTACTGTGGTGCATTGGCCTTCATCCATTGTTGCCTCAAAGTTTATGTCTCCCGGCCCCGTAAGATTCAGTTTAACCAACATAAGATTCAGATAACCAACATAACCAGTTGGTTATCACAGTAGTTGAAGTACTTTATGAGCTCCTTCACACCAGGAGTTTTATTGCACTCTCACCACGCCTGGTATGTGGTTTTGCAATGCAGTACTCACATGACATCATTTCTGCCCTGCACTCATCTCACCTCTTCCCCCCTTTTTCCATCTTATTTTGGAGCGGGGAAGTCCAGTTCTTTCCTCCATGCACAATAAAACCGCTCCTCTGTCCCTGTGTAAAGCTGTCCTTATGCTATCAGCACATCCCAATTTTTTTGTTGGGGGTGTGTGGGTTGAAGCACGTTCTCACTGACAAAAGAAGAGGGCAAGTTGGTTCTCCAGTGTGCTGTTTGAATTCCTTTCCTCATTCTGCTTGGGGATGTGTGCTGAGTCGGTGGAATGAACAAACGGTCAACCATACTTTCACTGCTCCAACTCCCACTCCCTTTTGGCATCCCTCTTTTTTCTGCCTGCTGTACGGGTGCTCAGGTGGAATTGTGCAACTACACCCTGATGTTTATCTTCCCTGATGCCTATCCGATCACTCAACTGGGAAGGGGGAAGGAGAGAGCACGGGTGCACAGCTCAAATGGCAGAAACTGGCATGACCAATCAAACCCCAAATCGCCCATGCTGTCTCCCATTAAAAAACTCCTTTCCGTTTATTGTGTGGTTCCCCATAGGCATCCATCACTGATTGCTGATTGCTAACAACCCCCCCTTCACTTATATTGTTTAATACGATCCTAGGGGAAAGCATTGTGTGTTGTTTTTCCATAATTGCACAGTTTCAGGCTGCTGTGATTGCGTACTGTTGTATTTGTGCAGAGAAATGGTTTATGCCCACCAGAAGCCAGTTTGCAAGCAGCTGGTGTAACAAAAGATGCTGCACCCCACACACTCAAATGCTAGAAATGGGTGATAAAACACCAAATCCTTTCAATGTTAGACTGAAAAACCAGAATGGGGGGGGGAGTGCGCCCACATCCATCACAATGTCTCTCACAGCCACAAGAACCAATGAACTGCAAGGGGAAGGAGAAGGGAGGTGGCAGGGCAGTCGCAATAGCAGGAGAAAAAGCAAGTGAGAGATTTCGCTGGAGGAAGCAGAAGCCAGCACAGGTGAAAAGATGAACAAGCTAAAATAGTGCAACAACGTGCACATGTGAAAGTGACCAGCGCTTGATGCGCTAATGAAACAAAGGTGGATAACGTGGGGGCAAACCAGGACAAAAATGTAGGTGTGATGAAGCTCACTATCTTTGTAATAAACCACGTATTGGACTGGAACCAGTAAAAGCTTCCTGCAGACAGAAGGGCTCCTTCTATTGGTTGGAGGCTTTTGATCCAGCAGAGCTTTTTTAGTAAGCAATTTTCACTGCTTCCTCCTATCCTCTGCAGCCTCTTATGTTCCCAAAAACCTGCTCTGGAGTGTTGGAGAACGTTTCGGGATAGTGTTTGTGTGTGTGTGGGGGGGGAATGGTGCTGTTGGCTGCATGGGAGGGGGATATCAGAAAAACCTTTCTCTGCATCCATGTATTTGAGACAGAAAATTGTGAATGTTTAAAAGTCAGAACATTTGGAAACCAAATATTATCATTAACTCCAGTTTTGACTAGAATACATACATGTGTGTCTAGAAAGAAAATGATGGGTAATATTTTATTTTATTTTATTTTATTCTGAATCTGGCCATTCTCATCAGACCACATATGATTGCTTGAATTTCCCTCCTATGTTCTGTTCAAGATCTAATGTTAACACATGTCCCATCCTTGCTCTGATCTTACTCCCTTTTACCCTTGATTTTTTATGTATTAAAATGTATTACTAATGAAATGTTTTATATGCCTAGGTTATCTTATTGATCTTTTTCTTGAAATAACTGTACCTTTCTTTTTCTGGTCTATTGACTGTAAATAAAGGATTGATTGATTGATTTCTACAACTTGTATGATATTTGCAGATCTTCATTCATTGAAACAGATATCACAGTTCTTCATGAAACCGAGCTTTCTGCCCTCTCTTTCTTTATTATCTCATAAAAGCTACTGTCATTCTTTCTTTAACAAATTAAACTTTATACAGATTTCAGCTGTACAAAATTTGGTAGATTTCTGCTCAATGTTGTATCACAATATAAGGCATACAGCTGATTCCTTTCCATGACTGTTTGAATGTAGCATCTCATAGTTAAGAAGAGTTGTTAGTGGAATGAAACTTTCTTGCTGATGACTCTTCTAAAAGCTTCCTTCACATCTTTGTTCCTCAGGCTGTAGATTAAGGGGTTCAGCATAGGGATTACAACTGTGTAGAACACAGAGGCCCATTTGTCCTGATCTAAGGAGTAGCTAGACGTTGGCCTCAGGTACATAAACATAACTGTGCCATAAAAAAGTGTGACACCGGTGAGATGGGAAGCACAGGTGGAGAAGGCTTTTCGCCTGCCCTCTGCAGAACGGATCCTCAAAATGGCAGCAAAGATGAAGAGGTAGGAAATAAGAATGATGAGGATGGTGCTGAATTCAATGAATCCACATAGGCTGAAGAGGAGGATCTCGCTCACATAGGTGTTGGAGCAAGACAGTGCTAGGAGTGGAGGGATCTCACAGAAGAAATGATTGATGATGTTGGAGCCACAGAAATCTAAGCTGAAAGTCAGGCTGGTATGAGATACCAAACTTATAAGACCTGCAATGTAGGAACCAATCACCAATACCAGACAGACCTGCTTTGACATGATGGTGGTATAATGGAGAGGACGGCAGATGGCCACATAGCGGTCGTATGCCATAGCTGCCAGGACATAGCATTCAGCATCCACAAAGCCCACAAAAAATGCAAACTGTGTGGCACAGCTAGAGAAGGAGATGACCTTGTGTTGGCGTAAGAAATCAGCCAGCATACGCGGGGCAATGGCAGTTGAGTAGCCAAGGTCAACTATGGAGAGGTGGCAAAGGAAAAAATACATGGGTGTGTGGAGCTGTTCATCAATGATGATCAGGAGGATCATGCCCACATTTCCTACCACATTGCCCAGGTAGATGAAGAAGAACACCACAAAGAGGGTGATTTCTAGGCGAGGATTATCTGTGAAGCCCAAGAAAATGAATTCTGTCACTTGGGTATGATTGTCTTGAGCCATCTTGGCTGGAAGGGAGTAATAGGTGACGAGACTGGGGTTTGGAGGCAAAACAGAAAACTCCACCCAGGAAAACAACGCTGTACAGCAGAAAAAGTAAAAATGGGGGTGGGGAGACAGACTGGAAGCACCGCTAGGCAGAGAGCTCCTTCTGCAATGGTGTCCACCTTCAGACCTTTCCTTCTGTTGATATTATGATCAGAAGGAAGCATAAACTATTACATCTGTGCTTCTTCCTAAAGAAAAGAAAGCAGATCTTGCATTAAATGCAACAGCAATATATAACATGAAAAATATTAAAAGAATTACGAGTTCTTCTTCGTGACCTTTTTCATATACGGAAGTGAAGTATTCACTTGGTTTAGTGGAGTTCTCTTTCTGAGCTGGGTTAGAGTTATTTCAACCCAGTCTTTCAAATTATCTCTCTCACACTATCACATGTAATAACTGTGCAATGAGCATTGGATTGCACTGACTGAGGGTCAGGTGTACTGAGCTCGATAAATATTTGTATATCACTCCACACACACACACACTACAGTTCTGGCTCTATGGATTTTGTTATTTCAGTTGCTTCCCAGAATGCCCATCCCTCAGATCCATGACTAGTTTTGCGCTCTCAGCTCATAACACTGTGTCACCTCCTGACCCGCTATTTCTTCTCCTCTCCCTGCTTGCCTTTTAAAACTAATTTTGCTCCTTCTTTAGTGTTAACGCTGTGGTTGACACCAGTTCTGGGTCTATCTCATCCTTCAACAAACAGTAAACTTAAATGGTATTTGCTACTGTTGGAGCAAAGTGACAGCAGTTCTTTGGGGTCTCCTTGACCACAGTGGAAGAGCTCCTTCCTCAGACATTGCAGGGGATCTTTCCTCAGGACTGCCACTGACCACTTTCCTACAGAAGCAAATACAGTATTTGCTGTAGCAGAAAAAGCAGTGGTGGTGGGACCCCATAGCTGGCTGGTGGGTAGCAGCAGTAGCATGGGGACACAGAAGTGGTGGTGGTGATGGCAGTGGGAAGCCCTGCAGAAAGTGGATGGGCAGTGCAATGTGCTGTTCCTCCTGATCCACTGTCTGATCCACGTGGCTCATTGTGGCTCATGGTAGGATCAATCCAACAAAGCTTCTTAATTTTACAAAAATGATTATGAGCAATATGAGAAGTGGGCCATCTGCTTGCCCCAAAATCCAGCTATATTTAGTCATCATAACTAAGTCCTATTGAAAGCAACCATTGGAGTTAGTGATGAGAACCATTGGAGTTAGTGATGAGGGATAGGGCCTTTTCGGTGGTGGCCCCCAGACTGTGGAATGATCTCCCTGATGAGGCTCGCCTGGCGCCAACGCTGCTATCCTTCCGGCGCCAGGTTAAGACTTTCCTCTTTGCCCAGGCATATGGCGGCACATCCTAATTACCCACATGTTTAGTTTTTAATTGGTTTTTAATGCTTTATGTGTGTATGTTCTGTGTTTTAGAGTTTAAATTTTTTATACTTGTTTTTACCTCAATTTTAGAATTTCTGTAAACCGCCCAGAGAGCCCTGGCTATGGGAGCAGTATATAAGTGTAATAAATAAACCAACTTGTCCTGTTGGTTTTAGTGGGACTCATTTATTAATAGCTTCAGCTGGGTCAGGCCCAGAAGGCTTCTCAAAGAATTAATCCATACTTCTCAACAAATACCCTGAATAGTAAATGAGTTATAAATAGTACACAAGTCATTAGTAAATGCTAAATCAAATGGCCAAATGGAAAAAGTGATGGGAATGGTGTGAGTGTTTCATCACATGCCCAGCTCACAGTCCAACTCCTTTACCAAGCCACTGCTCCATCTAACTTCAGCATCTTTGCAGTGATATAGTAATTGCGGGTTGTGATGGAAAGTGGGCATGGGGTGAAACAAGCACACATGCAGCACTATATACTGAGCTCAGCCTGGATCTATTCCATGAATCTTCATGGTTGGATCGCATTGCAGTTCTTCTATGAACAGGTCCTAATGATGCTCCTTTTACTAGCAGTCGGAGTGGGCAGCCATCTCTGAATATCCCATTTGCTTTCTTGTAACCAATGCATTAATCATCAGCTGTTGACTAAATTGCCCCCCCCCCTTATTTAAAAATGCATATGACTGACTTGGGGCCAAACTAGATATGATATAGAAGATGGGGTGTTAAAAGTTTCAATGGGGGGAGTAGGTAAACACCACCTTTCGCAGTGCCACAGCCCTGAAAGAGGGTGTTTGCATTCCCTAGTGGTGGTGTTAAGTAAGAAAAAGATTTCAGGAGATCTAAGTAAGAAAAAGATTTCAGGAGATCTAGTTGTAGATCCCTCATATACTGTAACATCAAACCTGGGCCAGATCTGCACCAAGCAAGATATAACACCATGAAAGCAGTTTGAAAATGGTATATGGGATGTGTCATGGGCCCCAACAGTTGTCATTGCACTTGGATGCCATTATAAAGCCGTAGTGTAGATCCTGCCTTGGCCTCTGTAATAGACTGGCATGCAGGCATAGGTTTCTGCATCTGGCACTTCAGTAGTGCAGCCATAAAGACTGCTGTGTGGCAGAGTGGCAAACACATCCAGGAGCCTGCTGATGCACCAGGCGCAGTTGGCAGAGAACAGGCAGCTTTGGTAACTCTTCGCTTGCACAGCAGATAAGATGAGGGCTTAATAAGAGACTTCTGGGTGAAAGGCTTCTACATGGTTCATCAACCTCTGGGTTATGGGCCCAGCACACTTCCGCTGTGCAACTCTGCTCTTCCCCATCTCCCCTCTCAGATTCTCCAAGGGAGGGGTTCCACCCAAATGTCCCTCCCATCACCAATCTATGTTGGGGGAAGGGAAAAGGAGCATCCATATTGTCCAAACAGCAGTCCCCTCTTATTGCCATCTCTTCCACTTGAGAGCAGACCGAGGTTATGAGAACATTCTAGTCATCCACCTCCATCATCCCTGTGAGATCTACAAGAGTAGGCCAGAGCAAGAATTCTTCCACTGTGCTTCTGGTTCTCCAGCTTATGTTCATGGTCTGTTTATCCAACTTATTCCAGATTCCACTTCATATTTTGGCTCTTCTGCTGAAGCATCCTCTGAGTTATTAGATCTGTAAAGATCCCTTGGGTTATGAGCTCTGCCAGCTAAAAAGGAGGCACTGCCCCTGCTAATTCCTATTTAGGAACATAAGAACATGAAAAGAGCCATCCTGGATCAGACCGAGGGTCCATCTAGTCGAGCACTCTGTTCACACAGTGGCCAACCAGCTGTCGGCCAAGGTGCAGCAGCACCCTCCCACCCATATTCCCCAGCAACTGGTGCACACAGGCTTACTGTCTTAGATACTGGAGGTAGCACATATCCATAGGGCTAGTAACCATTGATAGTCTTCTCCTCCAATAATTTATTCAATCCCCTTTTAAAGCCATCCAAATTGGTGGCAATCACTACATCTTGTGATAGTGGACTCCATAATTTAACTATACACTGCGTGACGAAGTACTTCCTTTTATTTGTCCAGAATCTCTCACCAATCAGCTTCATGGGATGACCCTGGCTACTAGTATAATGGGAGAAGGCGAAAAATGTCTCCCTATCCACATTCTCCACAACATGCATAATTTTGTACACCTCTATCATGTCTCCCCCCCTTAGCCTCCTTTTTTCCAAGCTGAACAATCCCAGCTGTTGTAACCTTCCCTCATAGGGGAGATGCTCCAGTGCCTTCATCATTTTAGTTGCCCTTTTCTGCACTTTTTCCATCTCTACAATATCTTTTTTAGGTGTGGTGACCAGAACTGTACACAGTGTTCCAAGTGTTTTCGCACCATAGATTTGTATAAAGGCAGTATGAAACTGGCCGTTTTATTCTCAATTCCTTCTCTAATAATGCCTAACATGGAGTTTGCCTTCTTTACAGCCGCCGCACACTGGGTTGACATTTTCACTGATCTGTTCACCACAACCCCAAGATCTCTTTCTTGTTCAGTCACTCAGATCCCATCAGGTTATATTTGAAGTTGTGGGGTTTTTTTGTCCCAACGTGCATCACCTTACACTTTGAGTACATTAAATACTACTAAGTCATTTAAATAAAACTACTCTTGGAAGAGTGCAGGACTATAGATTGCCTTGCCTGCCTGCTGCCCAACTCGCTTAGCAGTATTCATCATTCAAGAAATACTTGCTTGGCATCCGAGGCCAGGATTTGGGCCAGGATTCTAGGCAAGGTGAAACCTCTAACATGGGTTTTATTTTATTTTCTGCTAGCTGAGTTTTCATTGAGAAATCTTAACTCCTTAGATTTCTTAAATCCCTTCAGAGCTGGGATCCCATGAACTCTGTCTTCACAATCCCTGACCTTACTCGCATTTTACTTGCTTAAATCCCTTTTCCCACCTGAAAGATGTGGCAGGAATCTTCAGTCCCTGCTCTCAATCCGTCAGATGTGGAGCCCATTCCTTTGTGTCCTCACACGTCTCTTGAACATTGTTAGTTTGGCAAGTCAGAGAGGTGATATTTATTCATCCAACTCTGAACCCCAGATGATGTGATGCAAGGATTGCATTGTTTGCAGGAAGCCATTAAAAACATATTTCCCAAAGGGTCTCCATCTTGTCCCTCCCTGCCTTCCACCCTTACAAAGATAATTAAAGATGTTCATAGCAGTTTCTCTTTGAAACTTTCCCCAATAAAGCAAACTTTGGTAGGCATAAAGTCATTTGCAGAAGTGACACAGTCCCCCGAATTGTCATAGTCGGCAGACTCAGCTAAATGGGGACAACACATCTTTGGAAGATGTTCTCAGTTTCTTTTTCTTTTAGTCTCCTTTCATTTTCTGATGCTGGCATCTTGTGTCAAATTCTGTACTCTGTGAGAAATGCAGTGCTATTATGAGTGCTGTCTTCTATAGTCACTAGAGCAAAGATCAAATAGGCCTCATCAGTGGGGCCATCACTGAAACTGTATAGAATAGTGCATGTATATCCTTCATTGTGTTGATGAGGTCATTTGAGTGTGAAGGCCTAAAGTGATGTAGGTCGACTTCTTGTCAGAAAGAATGGAATGTCATGTTACACTCTCCTCATTGCAAAGACAATGTGATTATGTGCACTAAAGGAGAGACCAAAGCAGTGAAAATGTTTCATCTTTCTACCAATTTCTACTACGGTTGCAACTCATACATAATTAAGTTTCATATAAATGTTTTATATTTCAATCAAATATAAAGCTCTGTATGTAATAAGTAGAATAAAACACAGTACATAATAAATAGTAGATATATAATAAGAATACAATAAGAAGAATTGAAAATAAAATTGCCAATATCATGCTGCCATTATACATGTCTGTGGTGCCTGCCTGCTGACCTGTGGGACTTATCTGAGGCCTTTGCGTGTACTGGCGAGCCACCTGGCTCCTTTCTGGGCTCCCCCAGCTACTTCTTCCTGCTCACTCCCAGCCGTTGCCCCCCATTTACACCCACTCACTCCCAGCTGCTGCCCTCCCACTCACCTGCCCACAGATTCATGGGACTTACCTGAGGTCTCCTCACAAACCACTTTGGCAGTGATACGTTTCAATGACAGCATTCCCCCTGCTTCCTCCCAGCTGCCCTCCCTACTCAACTGCCCATCCACCTGCTGGACTTACCTGAGGCCCCTGTGCATGCTGGTGAGCCACCTGGCCTCCTCTCTGGCTTCTCCCTCACAGCCATTTCCCCTTCCTCCCTCCCAGCCACTCCACCCATTTCCAGCTGAGATTACATATTTAGCAACACAAAATTCTTAGCTTGGAACCTCCAGCATGCCACACATTATTATGTGCCAGACATTGCTGTGGCATTTTACATAGAGAGATTGTAGAGCTGGAAAAAGTGTAGAAAGGGGCAACCAAAATGCAAGCAGCTGGAGCGACTCCCCTATGAGGAAAAGTTACAACATATGGGACTATTTAGCTTGGGGAAAGGGTAAGGGGAGATACGATAGACATGTTCAAAATTATGCATGGTGTAGAGAATGTGGATAGGGAGAAGTTTTTCTTCCTCTCACATAATACTAGAACCCAGGGTCATCCCATGAAAATGAATGGTGGGATATACAGGACAGATAAAAGGAAGTAGTTACACTATGGAATTTGCTACCTCAAGATATAGTGAAGGCCACCAATTTGGATGGCTTTAAAAGGGGACTGGACAAATTCCTGGAGGAGAAGGCCTTTGATGAGTTCTAGTCATGACGGCTATGTATGTGCTACCTCCAGTATTAGACCAGGTGTTTGGAAATTTGCACAGGAGGCTGCTATTTCACTCATGTTATGTTTGAGGGCTTCCCACGGCAACTGGTTGGCCACTGTGTGAACAGAAACCTCAACTAAATAGGACTTTGGCCTGATTCAGCCTGGCTCTTCTCATATTGCAGAATAGAAAACCTGTTACAGATCTCGTTTGTTCACTTATTTTTGTGAAGGCCAAATTAGGGCTTTGCCATATGTGTTCTTATTTTGGTTTTCCACTCAAATGTAGCACTGGAGTGGGGCAGATATGGTTCCCCAAAAACTAGTTCTTAGAAATATGTTTGTGGAGAAATGAGAAGTTTTGTGTGTGGTGGTGGTGGTGGTGGTGGTGGAGGAGGAGGAGGAGGAGGAGGAGGAGGAAGAAGAAGAAGAAGAAGAAGAAGAAGAAGAAGAAGAAGAAGAAGAAGAAGAAGAAGAAGAAGAAGTGCAGAGTGCAGGACACGGAATAACAGGCTCAAGTTAAAGGAAGCCAGATTCCAGCTGGACATCTGGAAAAACTTCCTGACTGTTAGAGCAGTATGACAATGAAATCAGTTACCTAGGGAGGTTGTGGGCTCTCCCACACTAGAGGCATTCAAGAGGCAGCTGGACAACCATCTGTCAGGGATGCTTTAGGGTGGATTCCTGCATTGAGCAGGGGGTTGGACTCGATGGCCTTGTAGGTCCCTTCCATCTCTGTTATTCTATGATTCTGTGACTCTTTAAGAAGAAGGAGAAAGGAATCTCTCTTTAAAGTGGAAAACGGAATATACAATGTGCCCCAACAGTTAGCAGTGCACTTCAGTACCACTATTAAACAGTAGTGTAGATCTAGCCTGGGACTGGTTAGAGGATGGTCATACATGCTGATGGCAAAAATTGCTTTACTTCTGTGCAGATATGTCTGCCCACATGTCTTTCTTCACATTTAGCTCATGTTGGAGTTGATTTCTGGCATGCATTGAAATACCCTTTGTTCACCCTTGAGCTGTATCTTACATCATATCATTCCACAGTGCAGAAACCAGTTTGAGAGTTATTTTGTTACAGGGCAAAAACAAACTGCAAAGGGAATAATTATAAAACATTCTGTATGTTGCAATTAAATATAATAGGACTTCATAAACAGAGAATGTCAGTTCTTATTTTTCACTAATAATGTCCCCTGTACACAATTATTTATTCATTTGCTTCCCCCACTCTGGAGTGTAGCACATGTCCAAATGCTGTCATAGTCTTCTTTTAATAAAGCCTCACTGGGCTGACTAGAAGTTGCTAATTAGAACCACAAACACAATTCCTTCCCTTCCTACTTGTAGTTTACGGCTATAATTGTAGCCAATGTGTTTGCTATATTTTTCATCCTCAGTATCCTGAATATTGTCAGTATCCTAAATCTATATAGAAATGACTTTTACATGCAAAGCATACAGTTTTAAAACAGCACCAATGGTTTATATTTATTAGTGTCTTGCTGCTCATTACTAAGTGTGGCATTTCTTTGTCACTGTAGCAGTAGTGATGATGGGGTTAAACGGGGTTGACCGTGCTAGCTCTGCCTGCCCCCCCCGCCCCCTTTCCTGCCCTTGTCTCAACCCCTTTGCCCTCCTCTTGTCAGGAAGATGTACTTGAGTGCAATTTTTTGACTGCCTCGAGCTTATTTTTGGTAGAAAGGTGAGGAACAAAATAATCACATAAATAATAACTTCTGCAGCATGGAGTCTTTTCTACTTGCCCATTTAATCTTATCTTATCTAGGGATGGACGAATCTGACAATTTCAGTTTCTCCTTTTTCCATCCATTTTTCCATCCCAAATTTTGAGCATTCATTGATCTTATGTTTGGTTCATTCCAAACTTTGACAATTAAAAAAAACAAACACGTTTCCATAAAAATTGCATTTTTTTGCACATTTCCCCCAATTCATGCATTTTATATGCAATTTGTCTAATATATACATCTCTTCCATGCAATTTTCCTAACATATTAAAGCATGTGTGTACTCTACCCTGATAAACACATTTTTGAGGCCACTTTTTGAATACAGAACTTCATTGTGAAATTTGGAGAAGTGCACATTTTGGAGGATGCCTGCCTTTCAGTTTGTGCATTGGTTCAAATGTGCAAAATTTGATAAGTTCACATTGAAATTTATTTATTTATTTAAAATATTTATATCCCACCCTACATCATTTATATCTCAGAGCGGTGTACAGATAAAAACATACAGTATGAAACAATAAATATGCACAGTTAAAAACAAATTAAACCATGATCCAAGTTAAAACAATATATAATTTAAAAGCAATAAAAGCAGTTAAAACAGTTAAAACAATGTGCCAGTGAGTTTAACCATCAAAGGATTTGTTTAAAAGCTATGTTTTTACTTGGCGTCAAAATGCAGTCAATGTTGGTGCCAATCGAGCCTCCAAGGGGAGGGCATTCCACAGTCGGGGTGCCACCACAGAGAAAGCCCTCTCCCTTGTCCCATCATAACGTATATGTTGCATTGGTGGGATGTGGAGAAGGGCTCCTCCAACAGATCTCAAGTCTCGGGCAGGTATATATAAGGAGAGGCGCTCTCTCAAGTATCAAGGTCCCAAGCCATTTAGGGCTTTAAACGTCATTACCAACACCGGAAGCATATAGGCAGCCAGTGCAGCTCCTTTAAGACTGGTGTTATGTGGTCTCTGTAAGATGTACCCGCCAGCAGTCTAGCTGCTGCATTTTGCACTAGCTGCAACTTCCATGTCGTCTTCAAGGGCAGCCCCACGTAGAGTGCATTGCAGTAGTCTAATCGGGAAGTTACCAGTGCATGCACTACTGTGGCTAGGTTGTCCCTGTCCAGGAAAGCTGAAGCTGACCCCAAGTACTCCGTGCCACGGAGTCCACCTGGGCCTCCAGTGACAATGATGGATCTAGGAGTACTCCCAAGCTACGCACCTGCTCCTTCAGAGGGAGCGCCACCTCATCCAGAACAGGTTGCTTACCCAATTTCCGGACTCGGGAACCACCAATCCACAGAGCTTCCATCTTATCAGGATTCAGCTTCAGTTTATTGGCCCTCATTCAGCCCATTACAGCCTCCAGGCACTGGTCCAGCACCTTCACAGCCCCAGCTGACTCCGACGACAAGGAGAAGTAGAGCTGAGTATCATCAGCATACTGATGGCACCCAACCCCAAAACCCCTAATGACCTCTCCCAGTGGCTTCATATAGATGTTGTACAGCATGGGGGACAGAATAGAACCCTGTGGCACCCCACAGCTTAATTGCCATGGGGTGGAACAGGAATCCCCCAATACCACTCTCTGGGATCGGTCCCATAAGTAGGAGCAGAACCACTGCAACACAGTGCCTCCTACTCCCATCTCGCAGAGCCGACCAAGTAAGATACCATGATCAGTGGTATCAAACGCTGCCGAGAGATCCAGGAAGATCAACAGAGTAGCGCTCCCCTTGTCTTTCACCTGGAGTAAGTCGTCAGTCAGAGCCACCAAGGCTGTTTCAGTGCCGTGCCCTGGCCTGAAACCAGACTGAAATGGGTCCAGATAATCGGTTTCTTCCAAGAATGTCTGAAGTTGCTCCGCCACCACACGCTCAAGCACCTTGCCCCAAAAGGGGATATTAGCAATGCGGCGGTAGTTCTCACATACCTCTGGGTCCAGGGAGGGCCTCTTCAGGAGAGGGCACACTACAGCCTCTTTCAAGGCAGCAGGCACCACTCCCTGAGAGAGGGAGGCATTTACCATGCCCTGGACCCACCCAGCCAATCCACCTCTGCTAGATCAAATTAGCCAGGATGGGCAAGGGTCAAGCTTACATGTAGTGGGACGGTTCCTTACAGATAGGTGTTGCTCCAGCAAAGCTTTTCCCCTTGCAACATCTCTTAGTTCTTTGAACTATGCCAAGTCTCAAAGGACCATAGACTCAGAATGCAAGGTTTAATGCTTTATTTGATCATACAGCAAACACACCACAAAATACTACATAATTCCTATCTAAATTCCTTATCTAGCATTACACAGATAGGTGGGGCATTTCCAGTTTTAACCTACAATTTACCAAGCCCCCCCCCCCCAACCCCAGTAGGTTGGTAGTCTGGCCAGGAAGAGAAGGACAGGGTCTCAGTTCCTCTCTAGCTCAGTCTTCTCCTAGAGCCTTATGGCTGAAACAAGGGTTTAAATACTTTTAGTCCCCAAAATTACCACTAGGTTTCCCCGATAGTAATTCAGGTGGCTCATGTGATGTTGTGTCATATTCAGGGTACCAAACTAGGCTGACCATGAGAGCTCAGGTCACAGTATTAGCATCCTGAGACTGGGCCTTTGCTGGTGGGTGTTAGTCGAGTGATATTAAGGGATGACAGATGTTCAGGACTGAGGTTGTCCTTGTCTAAGGGCAGGTATCTTCCCCTACATAATCCTCTACTTTATCCTCACAACAATGCTGTGAGGTAGGTTGGGATGAGAGTCTGTGATTGGCCCAAAGCCACCCAGTGAGATTTCATGGCTGAGTAGGGACAAGAACCAAGATCTCCCGGTTCCCAGTCCAACACTATTGTCACTACACCACACTGGCTATAGGTTTATCTGATCTTATCAGCTGATTCTATCATCTGTCCTCACACCGAATGAACCAAGTGTTCTCTTTAGAGAAAGAGAGGCATAAGAAACATGGAGGATAATAATCATTAATCTGTGAGTGTCATGGGATGTGTCACCAAGGGAAGGTCTCCGGTGGACTAATAAGCACCACCAACATTTCTTTTAAAGAACCCTGAATACTTGTAGCCTTTGGAATCAGTGCAGTGAAGAAAACTCTGCTTGACCACAGGCATGGCTGAGACTGCACCATCAGATACTCTATACCTTGAATTCTATGTCTAATTTTTCAAAGGGG
Organism: Elgaria multicarinata webbii; assembly: GCF_023053635.1. NCBI lineage: Eukaryota > Metazoa > Chordata > Lepidosauria > Squamata > Anguidae > Elgaria > Elgaria multicarinata. The sequence continues at coordinate 79,049,492 of NC_086172.1, read as the reverse complement.
AAGAAAGAGTCTACTGTTTGCAAGAAGAAGGGCATTTGCTGTTACTGGAAAGGGTTCCTCTACATCTTGCATTTTCTTTTCCTTTTTTAAAAGATCTGTTTCATTGGATTTTGAATTGCTCAATACGTTCAGTTGGTCAATGAATAGGTACAGGGGATTGCTCCATGTAAATCTTTAATGCTAAAACATTAAAAAAAAAAACAATTTTAGAAATGCTGTGCATGCATGTGTGTTTTTACTAAATGTACACTTTGTAAGATCAGCCTTGATCAGCCTTGGAATGATGCAAGTCATTGAGTAACATGGAAAATTGTTTTTTAAATGTCAATTTCAGAATGATGGGGGTGGGGGGAACAAAACAGTTAAGTGTTCTTAAAACAAAAACAACTCACTGCAATTGTGAATTATCTCAATTTTCAGTCTGGCTTTAAAACTATTGCCCTGTTGACAGACCTGTATCTAGGGATGTCAGAGAAATCCACAACTTGTAAACCATTTTTCTAACTTTCTAGAATTCTGCACAAAATTAGTAATAGAAAACAACAACAACCGCAAAATAAAAAATAGAAACAACTGAAAATGCACATTTTTTACCATAGGTAAAGTTTGAATATATGCATTTGGTGGGATATGGGCATTTTGGGGATTTGCACATTTTCACAAGTGCAAATTTTCACAAGCGTGAATTTGTACAACTGTGGAAACAGAAAAATATCCAATTCTGTTGAAGAGCAGAAGACAGAACACAGAGTGGCCGACAATCTGAGAAACACAGACGGAATGGATTTTGCACAATCCATCCACCCCGACGTGTGCCCTCATTTCAGCCCTTGTTCCTGAATGACGATGAATCCTACTGGAAGAATGCAAGAGGTGAACAGTAGCCAAGTATCTGAGTTCATTCTCTTAGGATTCTCAGACCATTTTGAAGTGGAGATACCTTTGTTTTGTCTCTTCCTACTGATTTACCTCCTGACTCTGATAGGAAATCTATGTATGATTTTGCTGATCCAGACAGATTCCCTGCTGCAGTCTCCGATGTATTTTTTCCTCAGCAACCTATCTTTCATAGACATCTGCTACTCCTCCATCATCACCCCCAGGATGCTGTACGACCTCCTCGCTGCCAGGAAGGTAATTTCATACACTGCATGCGCAATCCAGTTGTGGCTTTTCACCCTCTATGCCACAACAGAGTGCTATATTCTGGCTGCCATGGCGTACGATCGCTTTGTTGCCATCTGTAATCCACTGTTTTATCCTATTGCCATGGCCAAAAAGGTCTGTCTACAGCTTTTGGCTGGATGCTACTTGGCCGGGCTTGTGGTTGCCTGTGTCCATACCAGTGGTGTCTTTAGGCTGTCTTTCTGTAGCTCCAATGAAATCAGCTCCTTTTTCTGCGACATCCCCGCTTTGCTACGGCTCTCCTGCTCAGACAGTTATGTGTCTGAGGTGGTACTTTATGTCCTTTCCACTTTGATTGTGGTAGGGAACGCAGTGATTGTTCTCGTCTCCTACACTTATATTATTTCCACCATCTTGAAGATGCGCTCATCCACAAGCAAGCTGAAGACCTTCTCAACCTGCGGCTCACACCTGACTGCCATTGGGCTGTACTATGGTTCCTTGACTTTCATGTATGTGCAGCCTGGAGGCCTTGAGGCAGTGGAGCAAGACAAAATAGTCTCTGTTTTCTACACCATTGTGATCCCCATGCTGAACCCCATCATCTATAGCCTGAGGAACGAGGAGGTGAAAAAAGCCCTGAAGAAAAGACTAAGCAAGAAAATCTTCCTTCAGCAGATAAAGATGTGAGGTTCTCACGCAGTTCAAATTGCAACAATATTGTTGAATTCTGTACCTTTGACCTCACCCAATCTAAGCAGGGACAATCTATTTCATGGACTTTTACTACCTATGCAGCAATCTCAGACTTCAACATTTGATAAAGATTTAGAATTCAAACCTTTTTTAAAATAAAATAAAATAACTGAGCATCTTCAAACGTTGCTTTTCAGTTTAGAGTTTGAGGGCTTCTTTCGGGGGTGGGCGGGGGGTGGGAAGGTGTCTTCAGGTCTTTACGTGAATGTTAAGTCAATGATGTCAAGCATCAATTTGTCAGATTCAATACTTTCATGTCTTTTAAACTCTGCAAATTCAGCAGTCTCTATGAATGGTAACATTGGGAACAAGATAAATTATATATAAATTATAACATTGTCCAATGTGCTCTGACTTAGTTCTACTGGAAATGTCCGGGAGACATAATCGCTTTTCTCTGTTACATGGTGCTCTGATAACCTGGTGAATAGGGCCTTCTACACCAGTAGAAATGAATGGAGAAAAATTAAAACCTAGTTCCAAAATAGTTTGCTGTTGTCAGTGCCAGCTATAGGTTTTTGAGGGCCTTTGGGCAAGAAACTCTCAATGGGACTCATTCCACAATGCATCTATGATCTCACCACCATTGTCCCAGTTGCTATTGCTTCTCTTCCCCTTTCTCAAACTGGGGAGAGGCAGTGAGTGGGGTACCGCAGGGCTCAGTCCTGGGCCCAGTGCTCTTCAACATTTTTATTAATGATTTGGATGAGGAGGTGCTGGGAACGCTGATCAAATTTGTAGATGACACAAAATTGGGTGGAATAGCTAATACCCTGGAAGACAGAAACAAACTTCAAAGTGATCTTGATAGGCTGGAGTGCTGGGCTGAAAACAACAGGATGAAATTTAATAGGGATAAATGCCAAATTCTACATTTAAGAAATAGAAACCAAAGGCACAGTTACAAGATGGGGGATACTTGGCTCAGCAATACTACAAACGAGAAGGATCTTGGAATTGTTGTAGATCGCAAGCTGAATATGAGCAATCAGTGCGATATGGCTGCCAGAAAGGCCAGTGCTATTTTGGGATGCATTAATAGAAGTATAGCTTCCAAATCACGTGAGGTACTGGTTCCTCTCTATTCGGCCCTAGGTTAGGCCTCATCTAGAGTATTGCGTCCAGTTCTGGGCTCCACAATTCAAGAAGGACGCAGACAAGCTGGAGTGTGTTCAGAGGAGGGCAACCAGGATGATCAGGGGTGTGGAAACAAAGCCCTATGTAGAGAGACTGAAAGAACTGGGCATGTTTAGCCTGGAGAAGAGAAGATTGAGGGGAGACATGATAGCACTCTTCAAATACTTAAAAGGTTGTCACACAGAGGAGGGCCAGGATCTCTTCTCGATCCTCCCAGAGTGAAGGACACGGAATAATGGGCTCAAGTTAAAGGAAGCCAGATTCCAGCTGGACATCAGGAAAAACCTCCTGACTGTTAGAGCAGTACGACAATGGAATCAGTTATCTAGGGAGGTTGTGGGCTCTCCCACACTAGAGGCATTCAAGAGGCAGCTGGAGTACCATCTGTCAGGGATGCTTTAGGGTGGATTCCTGCATTGAGCAGGGGGTTGGACTCAATGGCCTTGTAGGCCCCTTCCAACTCTGCTGTTCTATGATTCTATGAGTCATCATTGCTCCCACCTGCTTGTTTGACAGGCGGAGAGCCAGTGAGCAAGTAGGCAGTGGCCTTTCCTGCTCCTCCTTCTCACCACCACCACTGTCTGGGTCACAGTGGGAAGCAGGTGAACAAGCAGGCTGGTGGAGAGGAGTAGCAGCTCCAGGATGCTCTTTTCAGTGAGCCCTTGCTGGGGTTTTGCACTTGAGAGGTGTCCACCAATCCCTAACCTTGATGCTGGCCCTGGTTGCTGTTGTTGTTGTTTGTTGTTTTGTTGTTGTCATTTATTTATTTCTCTCCATACAAAGTCATCAATGTACATGACACTTTTCAGTGGAAAAAAATTGACATTAAAAAAAAATCAGTTTCCTGCCCAGAGAGAGAGACAGAGAGACAACCCTGGTTGCTGTTGTTTTTGTTGTTGTTTGTTGTTGTTCTTGTCATGTATTTATTTGTTTACTTACTTATACCTGTGAAAAGCCATCAATGTACATGACATTGGGGTGGAGGTGAGTTTCCGGCCCAGAGTGGGAGAAACACGTGAGCTGGGTGACCATGAGGAAAGGGGGCCTTTTGCAAGTGGAGAATAAAGCATGGAATAAACACACAGACACCAGAGCCCGGGATAAAATAGGTCCTCTTTATTTAAATGAGGGAACTTCACCCCTCCCTGGATCTGCATCTAAAAATGTGGGAATCTATCAGTTCCTTTCTTCAGGCACCTAGCCAGCCATTATGGGCAAGACACTGTACAAAGCCAAGAGTCAGGTAAACCTGCCCCCTCTCTTATGTGATACTTTGAAAAGCATGGGGAGACCGGCCTGCATCAACCCTACCTGGTGTTGCACAGCTCCAAATAGGTGAGGCAGGAAGGTCCCCAAAGGTAAACCATATGCTGACATGAGACCTACACAGCCCCCAAGGAGCAGGTCATTCAGATATGCCAGTCACCAAAAGGTGCCAGAGTGCTCACCATCACGTGAGGTACTGGTTCCTCTCTATTCGGCCCTAGTTAGGCCTCATCTAGAGTATTGCATCCAGTTCTGGGCTCCACAATTCAAGAAGGACGCAGACAAGCTGGCCTTGTAGGCCCCTTCCAACTCTGCTATTCTATGATTCTATGATCCCTATTGTAATATCGTACAAATTCCAGCATATCCCACCACAGGAGGGTGCCAAGCCTCTGCTTCAGCACCATACTAGGGCTGTGCATGGACCCCCCGATCAGCTTTGGAGCCTGTTTCAGACCAATCCGGACCCCCTCGGACCAAGATCCGAAGCGAAATTCAGTGGTCCGAATCGTGATTTGGATTACACATTTTCCCTAAAGCCATGCAATGGGAGAAATAAAAAGCTATAGCTTTTTTATTTTTCAAGATATAAGTATGAAACTTGTTCAGCTTACAGATGGAGTCATGATTGTGATGTGTTTAAATTTTCAGAAAGTTCCGTCCAGCATATTGGTTGCAATAAATTTTTAAAAATGAGATTTTTTTTGCCATAGGCTTGCATTGGGATGAATAATCATCGGCTATAACTTTTTTATTTTTCAAAATGTAAACATGAAACTTGTTGAGCTTACAGATGGAGCGATGACTGTGATGTGTGTAAAGGTTCAGAAAGATTTGTCCAGCAGTTTGGTCGCAATAAAATTTTTTAATATGTGATTTTTCCAGGAAACAGCAGCCACTCGCAAAGAGCAATTTCAAAAGGTGTCTTATCTAATCAACAATCAGCGCACACTGTTCCTTATGTGTTTTGAAGTGCTAATCTCCCCTATGTGAGTCTTTTGAAGTTAACTCATGTGTTTCCCATTATGATAAGAACCAATTGTGTATTGACTGCTGTACACTCTATCAGGCTGGGAGCAATATGGGGAGAGTAATATTGAGGGGGAAATCTTTTACAAAATTCCTAAAAATCATGGGATAAACTGATGTGCTTACTAAGCCCTACTTAGGACCTATCATGTTGCTAAATTACATGTCTTTACCTTTAAAAGTAACAGTGTATTTTAAAAATAATAATTTCAAAACCTCAAATTTCAAAAATATTTCCTAAAATATCAGGGGATGAACCGATATGGTTCAAACTTGGCATGCCTAAAGCTCTACTTAGGACCTATCATGGCTCTGAGTTTCCTCTCTTTATCTTTAAAAAATCACAGCGTATTTTGAAAAACATTATTTTAAAACCTCAAATTTAAAAAAATTCTTTAAAAAATCGGGATGAACTGATATGCTTCAACCTTGGCAAGCCTAGAGCCCTACCAAGGTGCTGAGTTTCATCTCTTTATCTTTAAAAATGACAGCGTATTTTGAAAAAACTTTAATTTTAAAGCCTCAATTTTTTTAAATTCCTAAAAATCAGGGAATGAACTGATATGCTTCAAGCATGGCAGAGATGTCCTACAGATGCCCTATCATGGTGTCAATTTTCATTTCTCTATGTGCTTGGGAAAGGGTTCAAATCTCCAAATCGGTCCAAATCAATTTTGACCAATCCAATTCATTTTGGAGTGATTTAGATCTCCCCTGATACACTTCAGATCTATTTTAGGGATGTCTGAATCACCCAGATTCACTTCAGGTTCAGGATTTGGGTCCAAAGCCATGCAAAGCCCTACACCATACCCTAGGGAACCCTCCCTCAGCAAACAGGAAAGGAGGACAAGTCAGAGTAACTGTCACCACTCCTTTCCCCCCAAAAATGTCAACCCTGCTTGACTCATCCAATCTGCCTGTGGGCAAATGCACCTTAGAATCATAGAATAGTAGAGTTGGAAGGGGCCAATAAGGCCATCGAGTCCAAGCCCCTGCTCAATGCAAGAATCTACCTTAAAACATACCTGACAGATGGTTGTCCAGCTGCCTCTTGAATGCCTCTAGTGTGGGAGAGCCCATGACCTCCCTAGGTCATTGGTTCCATTGTCGTACTGCTCTAACAGTCAGGAAGTTTTTCCTGATATCCAGCGAGAATCTGTAACTTGAGCCCATTATTCTGTGTCCTGCATTCTGGGATGATTGAGAAGAGATCCTGGCCCTCATCTGTGTGACAACCTTTTAAGTAGGACTGTGCAATGCCTCGGATCATAATCCCAAATCCAAAGTGGATCTGGGTGATTCAGACTTTCGAATCACCGATCTGAGGCAGTTCGGGGGATCTCTGGATTGATCCAAAGCGGTTTGGGTGGATCTGAGTTGATTTGGATCAGTTCGGAGATTCAGATGCTATTTTAGGCCAAACCATGTTTTTCCCCCATATTCTCAAAATTTCCACAGATGACGACCGTGAACCCATCGAGATTCATGTTGATATCTTGAAAAATGAAAAGGTTATAGCACTGTGGATTACCTGAAGAATCGAATTTTAAAAAATTATTACAACAAAATCTGACAACAGATCACTCTCAAAATTTCCTCAGATGACAACCATGAATCCATCTTAAAGCTCAAAAAATTTCATGTTGCTATTTTGAAAAATGAAAAAGTTATAGGTGTTTATTTCTCCCAATGGAACTCTATGAAGAAACGCATCCGAATTGCGATTCGGATGTCCGAATCTTGCCTCGAATCCGGCTCTGAGGTGGATAGGAGGGGGGCGGATTAGTCTGAGGTGGATTGGGCCAGATTTGGAAGGTACGGATCAGGTTCCAAAGCGGATCAGGGGGTCCATGCACAGCCCTACTTAAGTACTTGAACAGTGCTATCATGTCCCCCCTCAGCCATCTCTTCTCAAGGCTAAAACCACCCAGTTCTTTCAGTCTCTCCTCATAGGGCTTTGTCTCCAGACCCCTGATAATCCTCACTGCCTTCCTCTGAACCCCCTCCAGCTTGTCTGCATCCTTCTTGAAGTGTGGTGCCCAGAACTGGATGCATTACTCAAGATGAGGCCTAACCAGCGCTGAATGGAGGGGAACCTTTACATCATGTGATTTGGAAGCTATATTTCTATTAATGCAGCCCAAAAATAGTATTTGCTTTTTTTGCAGCCACATCACACTGTTGGCCTTATCCCAACAGAGATGCAACTGGCTCACCGCTGCTCAAAGGAGAGCTGGCAGTGTTTTTCTCCAAATCGTCCACATTTACTAAGCAAAGCTTCTGCTCTGCAACAAGATTGCTCCTTTGTCTGTCACTCTCCACCTCTTCCCACACCACCTGGCCTGGCCCTCACCCCCACCTCACTCATCTGGGAGAAGGAACCCTCACTCTGGTGGTTCTTAGGGTGATCCAAGTGGCCAAGATCCAGTATTAAGTAGAGAGAGATCACCACACAGAAGATGGTGCTGCCAACGACCGTGAGCTGCCAACTCAGCTTCATCACATGCCCCCACTTGAGATGCTGGTGGGTGACGAGGAGATGGGTTTTCCTGTCTAACTGCTGTTGCTGGAGGCATAGGGGTGGAGATGGGAAGGGAGGTGGGTGGCGGGCCAATGGTGGGGCACCAGTGGTGGGCAGTAGCAGTGCCAGTACCAGCCCAGAGACCATCACTGGCTGCCACCCCAGCAAGGTGAAGGGGTGCATCGTGCCTCCCACTCTGACCAAGACAGTGGTGGTGGTGAGAAGGAGGAGCCGGAGAGGCCACTGCCTACTTGCTCACTGGCTCTCCGCCTGTCAAGCAAGCAAGTGGGATCAATGATGGGAAAGGGGAAGAGAAGCAATAGCAACTGGGACTTACTTACTATAGACAAAATAGTTCAGGTGGAATATTTATTCTACAACTATATTTCTGCACGTGCTGTTATCACTTTTAGAGATTGGAACAGTGTTAAATTAGTTCTCAAATGTAAAAATGCACTTAAATCTAGAGAGATTTTAATGTCAAGATTCTTTGAGAACCAAGCTCCACCACAGGATTTAATATCGGGTTCATATTTACATCCAAAAAATAACTCAATCAGAATAGCGATCCCTGTGGGGAATCTAATTGATCTTGACTCCGGGGAAGTGCCCACTCTAAGGCATAAAAACAGTGTGTTGCCTGAATACAAAAAGGTGAAACAAACAGATCCTAAAGCACAAACGTTAACCCCAGGGGATAAGACTGTTCTAATCGAAGAAGAGAAAATGCTATTGGACTCTTTCTCTGCACTCCCACTAGTAGAACAAAATGAAATTATACTAAGGCTGGAAGGTCTTAAAGGGCATTTAACAACTCTACAAGCGAAGGCAAAAGGCTGTAACCACACCAAACGGGGAGACCACATGGAAAATGAACGTGACACAGCACATATGACTGATTTGGATACTGTGAAGGCAAGTCAAATAATAAAGGAGGATTCATGTTAATCAAAGAAAAGGACTCCCAAGTTCCAGTTACGTGCAGAAATACACCAACCTCCCAAAAACACAGGTTCAAGCAAAAATGAGAAGAAAGTACGCCCAGTCCAAGCTGTTGTAGCACCTGGGACATCAAAGCCTCTGACCTGGTTAGACATGAGATGTCTAGATAAGGAGGAAAACGGCTTACCAGAGAAGGAATTTAAAGAAATCAATCCACCAAATAAGAAATCTGGCATACTTTGCCCAGTGATCTCAAATGTGAGCACTCTGAAAGCACCTTTGGATGTTATAGAACACCAACACCCAAAGGATGCCTGGCAGAGACTTTCAAACGCTGTGAACAATGGAGAGCTCTGCCAAAAGCAACCAGAGCAAGTAAGGTCCTCTGCTGACACACAAAACTATTGACTAAGAAGAGAGCCAGTGGAAACAACTTCTCTGACACTAAAAATAGTCTCCTGGAATGTACCGGGTTGGACGGGAAAATTAGTTGACAAGGTTTTCATTGAATTTTTACAACAGTTTTCCATAATCTTCCTACAAGAAACATGGGTGGAAGACAGTTCTCTCAACTGGGACAATGGTGGTGAGATCATAGATGCATTGTGGGATGAGTCCCATTGAGAGGTTCTTGCCCAAAGGCCCTCAAAAACCTATAGCTGGCACTGACAACAGCAAACTATTTTGGAGCTAGGTTTTAATTTTTCTCCATTCATTTCTACTGGTGTAGAAGGCCGTATTCACCAGGTTATCAGAGCACCATGTAACAGAGCGAAGTGATTATGTCTCCCGGACATTTCCAGTAGAACTGAAATGAAGGGAGGGCGTCTCAAACAATTTTTAACTCAAAGCTCATTGGACATTGTTATAATTTATATATAATTTATCTTGTTCCCAATGTTACCATTCATAGAGACTGCTGAATTTGCAGAGTTTAAAAGACATGAAAGTATTAAATCTGACAAATTGATGCTTGACATCATTGACTGAACATTCACGTAAAGACCTGAAGACACCTTCCCACCCCCCGCCCACCCCCGAAAGAAGCCCTCAAACTCTAAACTGAAAAGCAACGTTTGAAGATGCTCAGTTATTTTATTTTATTTTAAAAAAGGTTTGAATTCTAAATCTTTATCAAATGTTGAAGTCTGAGATTGCTGCATAGGTAGTAAAAGTCCATGAAATAGGTTGTCCCTGCTTAGATTGGGTGAGGTCAAAGGTACAGCATTCAACAATATTGTTGCAATTTGAACTGCCTGAGAACCTCACATCTTTATCTGCTGAAGGAAGATTTTCTTGCTTAGTCTTTTCTTCAGGGCTTTTTTCACCTCCTCGTTCCTCAGGCTATAGATGATGGGGTTCAGCATGGGGATCACAATGGTGTAGAAAACAGAGACTATTTTGTCTTGCTCCACTGCCTCAAGCCCTCCAGGCTGCACATACATGAAAGTCAAGGAACCATAGTACAGCCCAATGGCAGTCAGGTGTGAGCCGCAGGTTGAGAAGGTCTTCAGCTTGCTTGTGAATGAGCGCATCTTCAAGATGGTGGAAATAATATAAGTGTAGGAGACGAGAACAATCACTGCGTTCCCTACCACAATCAAAGTGGAAAGGACATAAAGTACCACCTCAGACACATAACTGTCTGAGCAGGAGAGCCGTAGCAAAGCGGGGATGTCGCAGAAAAAGGAGCTGATTTCATTGGAGCTACAGAAAGACAGCCTAAAGACACCACTGGTCTGGACACAGGCATCCACAAGCCCGGCCAAGTAGCATCCAGCCAAAAGCTGTAGACAGACCTTTTTGGCCATGGCAATAGGATAAAACAGTGGATTACAGATGGCAACAAAGCGATCGTACGCCATGGCAGCCAGAATATAGCACTCTGTTGTGGCATAGAGGGTGAAAAGCCACAACTGGATTGCGCATGCAGTGTATGAAATTACCTTCCTGGCAGCGAGGAGGTCGTACAGCATCCTGGGGGTGATGATGGAGGAGTAGCAGATGTCTATGAAAGATAGGTTGCTGAGGAAAAAATACATCGGAGACTGCAGCAGGGAATCTGTCCGGATCAGCAAAATCATACATAGATTTCCTGTCAGGGTCAGGAGGTAAATCAGTAGGAAGAGACAAAACAAAGGTATCTCCACTTCAGAATGGTCTGAGAATCCTAAGAGAATGAACTCAGATACTTGGCTATTGTTCACCTCTTGCATTCTTCCAGTAGGATTCATCGTCATTCAGGAACAAGGGCTGAAATGAGGGCACACGTCGGGGTGGATGGATTGTGCAAAATCCATTCCGTCTGTGTTTCTCAGATTGTCGGCCACTCTGTGTTCTGTCTTCTGCTCCTCAACAGAATTAGATATTTTTGTTTCCACATTTGTACAAATTTACACTTGTGCAAATTTGCACTTGTGAAAATGCCCAAATCCCACCAAATGCACATATTCACATTTTACCTATGGGGAAATGTGCATTTCCAGCTGTTTTTAATTTTTATTTTGCATTATTTTCTATTACTAATTTTGTGCAGAATTCTAGAAAGTTAGAAAAATGGTCTACAATTATGCAGAATCTGCCCGATTGGGAAAAAGCTGGTCAACTGCGGAATCTGTGAGTCAGATTAATTTACATCCAAACTCATTTGATTCTGTTGCGGATTTTTCTGACAACCCTAGGTACAGGTCTGTCAACAAGGCAATAGTTTCAGAGCTAGACTGAAAATTGACATCATTCACAACTGCATTGGAAACAGGGAGTTGCTATTTTTTTTAATAATACTTAACTGATTGTTCCCCCCATTATGGTTCAGAAACAGACATTTAAAAACAATTTCCCATGTTACTTAATTTCTTTCATCATTCCAAGGCTGATATGTGCCCACTCCAGGGCTGATTTTACAAAGTGTACATTTAGTAAAAACACACATGCATGCACAGCATTTCTAAAGTTTTTTTTAAAAAATGTTTTAGCATTAAAGATTTACATGGTGTGATCCCCATACCCATTCATTGACCAATTGAATATACTAATTCAATATTCAATGAAACAGACTTTTAAAAAGGAAAAGAAAATGTGAGATGTAGGGGAACCTTTCCAGTAACAGCAACTGCCCTTCTTCTCGCAAACAGAAGACCCTTACTTCCCCTTGGAAAAAGTTAGACATAGAATTCAAGGTACACTGTTTCTGATGGTGTAGTCTCAGCCATGCCTGTAGTCAGAGTTTCTTCAGTGCACTGGTTTGAAATGCTGCAAGTGTTCGGATTTTTAAAACAAATGTGGGTGATGCTTATTAGTCCACTGGAGACCATCCCTTGGTGACATATCCCATGACACTCAACCTAGACAGACCACAGAGTGGTGATTATCATCATATTAGATGTATCTGCCATGCTACTTATGCCTCTCTTGCTCTCAAGAGAACACTTGGTTGATGTGATGTACAGCGGCTCCTTGGGAGAGTTGTTCCTGCACTCCAGACTTTACAACCATCTCAAACATCCATAAACAATTAAAGCTGCCATCCCATTAAACTCAGTGGGACTTATAGGTTGTTTTGGATCCCCTTCTGCAAGGCCAGGGACAAAGTTCTGACCTCACAGGAGATCTGATCCTGGATTCCGCCCCACCCCCACAACCACTATAGAAAACTTTCCATGGCAGCTCTTCATCTGAAGTCAGAGGTTGCCAGAAATGCAAAAGCCAGGGTGAAGCCCCCCCCCCATCACTTGGCACCTTAGACATGCTCTTTTCTCGGTATACAGCTTTGGTACTTTTGCAATGAGCACCACATCACGTCCCACAAAAAACATGAGCTTTGCCCCCTAGCTCTAGACTTCATAAACTCTGGAATATGTCCCAAGACTCAGAGGACTCTGCCTCAGGCCTTACCCAGGATGTGTGTGTGTGTGTGTGTGTGTGTGTGTGCGTGATAACTGCAAGTCATAATATCCAAGACTGGGTTAAATGGAGCAGTAGTGTGACTTAGTAAAACAGCAGTCCCATATATCCTAAAGACTCTGTTCTGCCAAAAGTGTGGAAAATTCCTAGCCTTCTATCCTATCATCTTCTCAGCCTTCCTCATGCCACCTATTATTTTGCTATTCTTCCTCATAATGTGCAATGTCTTACTTTTGTAACTTGGACAATTCACGTATACACTCACAGAGGGAGGGAGAGATTGATTTTGCGTGAGCCTGTTAATCAGTTCTTAATCTGCTGCATCTACTTTTGGTTTCATCACACAACTGAGATCCAAGCACTACACAAAGATCATTTCCTTCTCTGGTTTTCCACTACATAACCTCTAGGTGGCACTATGGTATAGCAGAATAGTGCAAATACACAAGAGGAAATTGTGTTTCTTTTCCTTTCACAATTTAGTAATGAATTTTCCCTGCTCTAAAAAAACTCAACAAAATGTGTGAGACACAGAAGTGAAACTGTATGGTCACACAATCATATAAAGAACCTGTAAACAAATGTGAGTAGGAAAGGAGAAGTATACGATAGATGCCTTGCATAGAAAAGGCCAAAAAGAGCAGATCCATAAGGCTAACCCACAAAAACACACAAACACAATTCCTGAACCATCCCCTGTGCTTTTTATACATAGAGCTGAGTCACAAGCCTTACTCAGGTATTCTTTCACACCAAGAGATTACCATCTCATGACACAGAGGGAGCGAGGCGGAGCCTGTCACATCCTCATCACTGGCTCCACTACTTTTCACAGGAATGTGAAGTTCTGCAGTGGGGAGTTTTTTTCTACTTGTGGAGGCTTCCTAAGTGATTTAGAGGCCTGGAAGATCACCTTAATTGGCCCCAACCTTGCTAAGGCTCTGAGTTCCAATAAGTCAAATACTGCCACCTCAAGCAACAGGCAAATAGGGCTCCTGTGAAAAGGATTGCTTGCGTACAAAGAAGGTCTCCTTGGGAGAAAGTGACTCCTCTTGAATAGAGCTTTGGCCAGAGAACTCTAATGGACAGCAGCTATGGGGCTCAGCAGCTTTTGTGATCAACAGCCTTCAGTATCTGTGCAGCCAGTGTTGAGAATAACATCTTACTAGCTTCTATTGTCTTATCCCCTGTTTTCCTGAACCTGCCTTGTGATTGAACCTCCATGCTATAGGCCTCGGACTTCAGCTTGACATGGCCAATGGACTGTGTATGTATCAGGCTTTCTAGATGTGTTTGACCTTTGCCTCTTATTTTGACTGCTCCTGCTTTTGCCTCACTCCATATATCTGATTGCCTATACTGTGAACTTTGCCTGTTATCTTGACTACTTCTGCCTTTGCCTGAACTCCCTTGAACTGAAAATTGTCTGCTGGAACATTGGCTCAGTTTATTAATTGGCCTTGTGGTCAGCCCTTTCACTGAGACTGCACATCCCAGCACAGGACACACAGGAGGATTTAAAACTTTGGGCGCCCTCCACTGCCATTCTTAGTCATTGCTCTGTTTTATTGATACTATTTGGTTAAGCAACAAATCTGTTCTTGTTCCAAACCTTCCTACTCATCCATATCCCTTTATTCTCCCATATAAAGATGGATATACAACCTCCTGTTTCATTTTATTAATAGAAATATAATGTGGAGCAGCTACAAATAAAAACAAGATATTAATGGTGACCAAGATATTAATGGTGACCATATTAATTCTGTCCATCTCAAGCAATCCCAGTTGTATGGCTGGCTCTGCTGCTCTATAATAAAATAAGGTGAGCACGGATGGAGAATCAGTCATATATTTGTGTGGAATGGAACTTGCTGGCCCTATCATAAAGGTGGAGTTTTGCTTCTTTTATCAAGAACTTAAATTTATCTGTTGAAGTCCTACCAACATGGCCCTCAAATTAGTGAACTATCAAGGGACACTGGAATCATCACTCATCCCTTGTTCTCCCTTGTCAGTTTCCTCCTTCCTTCCAGTGATAATCACTAACCATGTGGCAGCCACTCAAAAATGTATGTTCCACCAATAATGATGGGCAAATATGTCAATCCCAACCCCATTCACATTCTCAGTTTTCCATTGCTATGTACTCCCCTATTGACTAAAGCATGTTTGCATGCATTTTTGAAATGTACACATTCATGCATGTGCATTTTTCAAACCTGTGCATGTTGTTGAATGCACTGCTTTCTTTTGAGAAATGCACTGCAAACTTGGACATGTACAGATGCCTGTCTGCAAATTGCCCTTGAGTCCACGTTCGATTCTGGGAGGTGCAAATTAGGTAATCTGTCATTAAAATGGGGGAACCAAAGGCATTTCTCACCCATTCCTACATGGTAACACTTAATGGGGCGGAGAAATACAATTCTCTGTATTTTCTGTATTATAGGTGTAAGCACAATATTGTCACACACTCACAGCCATTCAAAAATCCAGGAAAGTAGGTCTAAGTGACATGTGATCTCAATCACATAGTTACTTCTGCCCTTGTTATGTTTTTGTTTTGTTTTATTTACAAATTGCCACCATTGGGACACCAATGCTGCTGGTGTGCAGTGATGCAGTTAGGTAATTTTATACCTGGACTTAATGGTTTTACAGGGGCTCCCTTCAGATGGACATGAATACCCCAATTATGAAGCACACAACTCAGATCGCTCTTCCCCACATGCAACTACCATGCCATGTTTTAACAGGGCTTCTACTTTCCTGATATATCGGAACAATAACAAAAAAAGTGTTTGCCAGTACCGATTTTATTTTATTTTAGAAAATAATACTCTGAGAATATGCAAGCTTGCATTTTCAAGTTCATTGACATTCTAGCACCATCATGACTACAAGAACAAAATTAAATTTGCTTCTGCACCTGTTGCTCTCTGGGTGCCATTTGGGGGTGCACTGAACTGCAAGCCCTGGACTCTGGTCCTTAGGTCCAGCCCTAGCTGTACAACTGCTACCAAGTGAAATGGAGTATAGACACGCACAGTGGTGCTGGCTCTGAAGTCAGCAGGGCAGTGAATCCATTCTGGGTTTCAGTCAGAACTTTAAAGGAGCTATTCAAGGTGGAGAAGAGCAGTTTTTACAGTTCTTTTTATAAGCACATACTTCATGCTGTTTATACAACCAAGCATGGAATGACTTATGGACATTATCCTTTCAGATGTGTGTTACTTAGAAACCTATTTGACTCCGCACTTTCGTTCCCAACAGTCTCTTCAGGGCACCCTTTACCTCCTTGTTCCTTAGGCTATAGATCAATGGATTCAGCATGGGGATCACCACCACATAGAACACAGAAACTATTTTGCTCTGTTCGAGTGACAGGCTAGAGGGATATCTGACGTACATGGCAAAAAGTGTCCCATAGAAGAGAGTGACAGCTGTCAGGTGGAAACCACATGTAGAGAAGGTTTTGTGCCTCCCAGCAGCGGAAGGGATCTTCAGGATGGCACTGAGAATGAAAATGTAAGAGATGAGAATAACAACTAGGGAGCTAATGAGGTTGAAACTGGCAGAGATTGACATAAGGGTGAATTTGACATGGGTGTCAGAGCAGGAAAGCTTTAGGAGAGGTGGGTCAGCGCAGTAAAAGTGATTGATGACATTGGAGCTACAAAAGGTCAAACGGAAGGTGAATATGGTCTGGATCGTGGCATCTAGGAAACCGTATGCAGAGGGAACTGCCACCAGACAGATACAGACCTTCCGTGACATTTTTGTGGTATAAGTAAGTGGATTACAGATAGCCACATATCGATCATATGCCATGGCTGTCAGGATGAAGGACTCTGTGAGAGTCAGAGCAATGAAGAGATAACACTGTATCAAGCATTCAGTGAAAGAAATGTCTTTATAGCCTGCTGCTAAATTTGCCAACATCCTTGGCGTGACACTGGAGGAATAGCAAAGGTCTGCAAGGGCCAGGTTGCTGAGGAAGAAGTACATGGGGGTGTGGAGTTGGGAGTCCATCGTGATTAAAATGATCATTCCCAGATTTCCCACCACGGTAATGATATAGACTGGCAGGAACAAAACAAAGAGCGGACGCTGCAGCTCTGGTTGATCTGCAAATCCCAAGAGAACAAACACAGATACAGATGTGTGATTCTCTTCTGCCATTTTTCTGTGTTTTACCTGTTGATATTTCTTTTAAAAAAATGAAAAGAGATTGTCTATGAGCATTGCTAGGAAGTTGAAACAACTTATTTTCTGTGTCCTTTCTTCCTTTGGGTGGGCACTGGAGAGAAAAATACCTGTGGAGGAATACACATGACAAATGTTGCCTTAGAATAAGCAATGTACATAGGTTTTGTGATAAAGATCCCAGGCAGGAGAGCAGATCCCTTCCCCACCAATGCATGCTCATGATCCTCTCCATGAATACTGTGTTTTGGTGTGTTGTGTTATTCAAGTATCTTCCTCTACAATATTTTCCCCAGACAGTAATAATAAAAATAATCTTTCACTAGAATCTGTTCTTTTTAACATGCTATAAAATTGTGTGAGGCTATTTGGGGCTTGATGCCAATAAAGTCAATAACATCATATTTCCCCAACAAGCTAAAATATACCTCATCCAGTGTTAACCTTTGATTTGTGCCAGGACTTTTGCGTGAAAGGCATCTAACTTTACCTGTGCTGATCATTCCTCTTTGCCTGACATGCATATCTTCGTTACTCATCTCTTTTCTGACTCAACTCTTCAATCCCATCTAGCCACAAACAAATTGCAGAGAATTGTAATTGTTACTATTGAAAGGCTGGATTCCAATGTGGAAAGTTCATGCCACAATCACAGGATACCTTTTGGTTTTTCTAGATATACTGTACAGGGTAATAACAAATAATCACTATTTCTGGGAGAAATTCTGAATACCTCTCACAATCCTGTTCAAGCAACCAGGGCAGAAAATGTTGGAGATATTTTCACTCAGAGTCCGGAGAGCTGACACCAGAGCTACATCAAAGGGCAGCTTTCTAGAGTCATAGATATATAGCCTTAAGACATGTGACCTCTAATATTTTCCTGAGGTTCCCAATAACATACATGTATCCCCAAAGACAGTACACAGTCATTGTTGTAAAGAATTTCAGAAGCTAATTAGAGATACTCTGTTGATGTCTCCTCCCTAAGGTTGTTGAGAGTATGAAATCATTCTTATGTTTTTGTTCCTTATGCATTTTGTGAGGAGTGTGTCCATTTTCTTTAGTTGTTGAAGCATTTCAGATGAGGTTGGGGAGCCGGAGATCAGAGGATCAAATCCAGCCCTGCTGTTGTCCCAGTTCAGCCCTCTAGGGATCCCCAGATGGCCTCACCCCTTCTCCTGACCTCACCCCTTACCCCCTTGATGGTTTGGTGGTTTCAATTTTTTACCTCATTCTAAAAGATTGAAATGCCTCCCCTAAGGCTTAGTTGCTGGCAATAAGAGCTCTCATCTAAAATATGCCGGTATTTATTTTTTATTTGGGGCCTGTCTGTTAGGCCTTTGACCCCACTTCAGGCCCCCACCCCGCAACTTGAATGCAGCCCCAGAGAGCTTCTCCAAAACTGAAGTCAGAGTAGAAATGTCTTTGACTGGGCCTGGCCATATCTTTGTCAAGCAGATTACTGGCCAACGGTTAGGGATGGCTCGGAAAGAGTTGGAGATTTCCGTGGAACCTTTTAGATGAAGAGCGCCATTGGTTTTCCGGGAGGTGTGTGTGCAGGAGCAATAGAAGTGTTTTGGAGCAGACCATAGGAGAGAGAGATGAGACAGGCTGTGTTCAGACAACACAGTAGTCAATGGTGGGTTAATAGTCAACTCCACAGTTGATTATCGAGGGGGTACTCCCCACATGACATGATTATAATCAACTGTGGTGTGGATTAAAGCTGTCATCGAGTTGACTATTAGTCAACAGTGTTGTTGTTTGACACATACCCCCTCTCTCCCCCCTTCAGTCCTCCCACTGGTATCCCAACAGCCATTGTGAATTTTGCAGGCTAGACTAGAGCGGCAACTGCCACTTCGGTCACTCTTGCCAGGGGACTCTGTAGTTGCCAAAAATCATCAACTGTGTGTGTAAAGAAATAGTCAACAGTACCCAACAGACGATGCGATAACCAACGTTTGTTCAAATAATCAACTTTGCACAGCATTGGTTATTTGCATTGGTTATTTTGGCTGAATAACCAACCATGGCGTGTAAAAGTCCCAACAGACGACACGACAACCCACCATTGACTATTTAACCTACAGTTGACTATTTAACCCACTGTTGGTTATTGTGTCATCCAAACGTAGTCAATGTTTAACTGTCACTACTCTCACTTGATTAAATTGATTAAGTTAGCCATTGAGATATCTGTACACCATTTCGACACCTCAGTTGGATCCAGTTCCTTTTATCTTCATATTGCCATAGTGTTCTTCTGAACACACACACACACACTGAAAACTGGAGTTCCCAAACTGGTAGGACATGGAATGGTAGAATTACCTTTGACACATCCTGCACAAACTGCTGAATAGATTAATAGATTTCCATCGTGGTCCCTATCTAGACTGTTTCTCATTCTTTTTACGTAAAGGGTCTCTTTATACAAATGCTGGCCATAAGCCTACTCATTTACACAAAATTATAGGTGTAATTTTGAGTAAATGGCCCTTGACAGCCACCATTTGTGTAAAAGGCCCCTTTATTTAAAAAGAATGAGCTGCCATTTTGCACAAAATGGTGGCTTGGCAAGGGAGTGGGTGGCTGTGTGCCACTCACTATGTGCTTGCCGACTATCCAGTGGCTTGTGTGGCAAGCAGGGGTATTTGGCCCATGGGAGTCCACTGAGCAGTGCGCGAGGTGGACCCAGGTGGGTTCATAGAATAGTAGACTTGGAAGGGTCCTATAAGGCCATCGAGTTCGACCATCCCTACTTTAAAGGCTAATGCCAGCACTTTAAATTTGATGTAGAAATGCACTAGCAGCTAGTAGAGCTAGTACTATATAGATGTCACAAGATCTGACCACCTAGCACCTTCCAGCACCCAAGTGATTGCATTTTATACAAGCTGAAGTTTCAAAACCATTTTTAAAGGCAGCCCCATGTAGAGCACATTTCAGTAATTCAGCCTGGATGTCACTAGAGCATGGATAACGAATGCAAGTCCATCCTTTCCAGTTAGGTTCATAGTTGGCATACCTGTCTAAGCTGGGCGACGGAGAAGCACTTCTGGCCACTGCTTCCAGGAGGTTTCTTGGAATCTATTTCAAGTTTCTTTTCAGTGGGTAAAGCAGCCATGGAGCTTTGGCATTGAGAATGGTGTATAGTGAAGATTGAGGGGAGACATGATAGCACTCTTCAAATACTGAAAAGGTTGTCACACAGAGGAGGACCAGGATCTCTTCTCGATCCTCCCAGAGTGCAGGACATGGAATGATGGGCTCAAGTTAAAGGAAGCCAGATTCCAGCTGGACATCAGGAAAAACTTCCTGACTATTAGAGCAGTACGACAATGGAATCAGTTACCTAGGGAGGCTGTGGGCTCTCCCACACTAGAGGCATTCAAGGGGAGGCTGGACAACCATCTGCCAGGGATGCTTTAGGGTGGATTCCTGCATTGAGCAGGGGGTTGGACTCGAAGGCCTTGTAGGCCCCTTCCAACTCTGCTATTCTATGATTCTATGATTCTAAACAACATTTACCAGTGATAAGAACAATAAAAACTGCTTTTAACCTATCACAAATGTGTTGAGTGTGGAAGTTTTGAACTCAGTCTTTTTACTGCACATGTGAATGGTCAGAGAAAACTCCTTGTGTTGGATAAACAATCTACAAGGCTTTGTGGGAGAATGCGTATAACATTGTTGCATTATCAGTTTCATCCCAAAAGTAGAAGAGTCATTGCAGTGACTCTAGCTGTAGGATTGCTTTTGCATCCTTTGGCTGTTCGAGTCCTGTAAAATGCCCAGCAATTTGTGCTTTCAGGGAAGCTTCAATCTCTGATTCATGTTACTGCGGGAAATGGCAGGTACGACAGGACAGGACACACCATTTACTTTTGCAGCTAGTAAACCCTACCACTGCCACTAGAGTTTCTTAACTGTCCTTACCTTTGGAAAACTATATGAAGACATCCTGGAAGAATGAGATAGCAAGGAGGAAAAATTGAATTAGCAAAGAGGCCAAAGGGAAACAAAAGGAAATTGTATATGGTGAACCAATATGTATTAATTTATTTATTACATATATATTATACTTTCCCCCCTCTTGCCAGTAACCCAACACTGTGTGCTTGATCCCCCTCCTCTCCATTTAATCATAACAACCCTGTGAGGTAGGTTGGGCTGAAAGTGTGACTGGCCCAAAGTCACCCAGTGAACTTCATAGAACTCAGATCTCCTGCCTCCCAGACCAGCGATTTATCGCACAAATGCCATGCCTGGTATGCGGTTTTGCAGCGCGGTACTCAAATGACATCGTCTCTGACCTGCACTCATTTCACCCCTTCCACTTCATTTTTCATTTCATTTTGGAGCGAGGAAAGTCTGCTTTCCGCCCCCTCCATGCGAAATAAATGCACTCCTCTCTCCTCTGTATTGCTGTCCTTGCATTTTATCAGACCATCCTGTTCTTTGGTGTGTGTGTGTGTGTGTGTGTGTGTGTGTGTGTGTGTGTGTGAAAGGGTGGTCTTGCTGACAAAAGAGAAGGGTGGGGTGGTTCTAAGCTCAACTGCTCAACCATGAAGGGGGAGGGAGAGAGGCCCCATTTAACTCTATGTTCTTACTCCTGAGGAGGCATGACCAGGGGTATGTTTTCATCTTAAAACAAATGCGGAAAATGCTCTAGGACAGGGTGGTGGTGGTGGTGGTTCACCCCCACTCCTCCCTAGAACTGTGCAGCTTCTCAGTTAAGACTTGGGTTTTTTTAGAAATGGAGTGAGGCACCAGCATGGTACCTGAGCTGCAGTACATGTTTGCTCCTCCTCCCCTGTAAACCTTTCCCAAGCCAAACAGCAGCAACAGTCTTGGCCCATGTGCTCCCTCCTGCTTCCTGCAAACGGCCTCCCCTCCTTGGAGCTTGTTTAATATGATCTTAGGGGAAAGTATAGTGTTTTACCATAATTGCACAGTTTCAGGCTGCTGTATTATAGTATTCAGCAGAAATAAAGATTTTTCAAAAAAAATAAAATAAAAAAATAACTGCAGGAGAAAGGAGAATGTAGGGGGTGGGCTGGGAGATTTCACTGGCATAGTAGAGCTCCAGGTGAAACGATACAGGAGCTAAAAGAGCGCAACAATGCACAGACATGGAAGTGCCCAGCGCTCAACTCACTTAGGAAACAGAGGGGGAAACCACGGATGAAAACTGGATAAAAAAGTAGGTGTGATAGAGTCTCCAGTCCAACAAAGGTATCTCCACTTCAGAATGGTCTGAGAATCCTAAGAGAACGAACTCAGATACTTGGCTATTGTTCACCTCTTGCATTCTTCCAGTAGGATTCATCGTCATTCAGGAACAAGGGCTGAAATGAGGGCACACGTCGGGGTGGATGGATTGTGCAAAATCCATTCAGTCTGTGTTTCTCAGATTGTCAGCCACTCTGTGTTCAGTCTTTTGCTCCTCAACAGAATTAGATATTTTTGTTTCCACGTTTGTACAAATTCACACTTGTGCAAATTTGCACTTGTGAAAATGCCCAAATCCCACCAAATGCACATATTCACATTTTACCTATGGGGAAATGTGCATTTCCAGCTGTTTTTAATTTTTATTTTGCATTATTTTCTATTACTAATTTTGTGCAGAATTCTAGAAAGTTAGAAAAATGGTCTACAATTATGCAGAATCTGCCCAATTGGGGAAAAGCTGGTCAACTGCAGAATCTGTGAGTCAGATTAATTTACATCCAAACTCATTTGATTCTGTTGTGGATTTTTCTGACAACCCTAGGTACAGGTCTGTCAACAAGGCAATAGTTTCAGAACTAGACTGAAAATTGACATCATTCACAACTGCATTGGAAACAGGGAGTTGCTATTTTTTTAAAAGAATACTTAACTGATTATTCCCCCCCCCCCCATGGTCCAGAAACAGACATTTAAAAACAATTTCCCATGTTACTTAATTTCTTTCATCATTCCAAGGCTGATATGTGCCCACTCCAGGGCTGATTTTACAAAGTGTACATTTAGTAAAAACACACATGCATGCACAACATTTCTAAAGTTTTTTTTAAAAATCTTTTAGCATTAAAGATTTACATGGTGTGATCCCCCATACCCATTCATTGACCAATTGAACATACTGAGCAATTCAATATTCAATGAAACAGACCTTTAAAAAGGAAAAGAAAATGTGAGATGTAGGGGAACCTTTCCAGTAACAGCAACTGCCCTTCTTCTCGCAAACAGAAGACCCTTACTTCCCCTTGGAAAAAGTTAGACATAGAATTCAAGGTACACTGTTTCTGATGGTGTAGTCTCAGCCATGCCTGTAGTCAGATTTTCTTCAGTGCACTGATTCGAAATGCTGCAAGTGTTCGTATTTTTAAAACAAATGTGGGTGATGCTTATTAGTCCACTGGAGACCATCCCTTGGCACCTTAGACATGCTCTTTTCTCAGTATACAGCTTTGGTACTTTTGCAGTGAGCACCACATCACGTCCCACAAAAAACATGAGCTTTGCCCCCTAGCTCTAGACTTCATACACTCTGGAATATGTCCCAAGACTCAGAGAACTCTGCCTCAGGCCTTACCCAGGATGTGTGTGTGTGTGTGTGTGTGTGTGTGTGTGCGTGTGTGATAACTGCAAGTCATAATATCCAAGACTGGGTTAAATGGAGCAGTAGTGTGACTTAGTAAAACAGCAGTCCCATATATCCTAAAGCCTCTGTTCTGCCAAAAGTGTGGAGAAGTCCTAGCCTTCTATCCTATCATCTTCTCATCCTTCCTCATGCCACCTATTATTTTGCTATTCTTCCTCATAATGTGCAATGTCTTACTTTTGTAACTTGGACAATTCACGTATACACTCACAGAGGGAGGGAGAGATTGATTTTGCGTGAGCCTGTTAATCAGTTCTTAATCTGCTGCATCTACTTTTGGTTTCATCACACAACTGAGATCCAAGCACTACACAAAGATCATTTCCTTCCCTGGTTTTCCACTACATAACCTCTAGGTGGCACTATGGTATAGCAGAATAGTGCAAATACACAAGAGGAAATTGTGTTTCTTTTCCTTTCACAATTTAGTAATGAATTTTCCCTGCTCTAAAAAAACTCAACAAAATGTGTGAGACACAGAAGTGAAATTGTAAGGTCACACAATCATATAAAGAACCTGTAAACAAATGTGAGTAGGAAAGGAGAAGTATACGATAGATGCCTTGCATAGAAAAGGCCAAAAAGAGCAGATCCATAAGGCTAACCCATAAAAACACACAAACACAATTCCTGAACCATCCCCTGTGTTTTTTATACATAGAGCTGAGTCACAAGCCTTACTCAGGTATTCTTTCACACCAAGAGATTACCATCTCATGACACAGAGGGAGCGAGGCGGAGCCTGTCACATCCTCATCACTGGCTCCACTACTTTTCACAGGAATGTGAAGTTCTGCAGTGGGGAGTTTTTTCTACTTGTGGAGGCTTCCTAAGTGATTTAGAGGCCTGGAAGATCACCTTAATTGGCCCCAACCTTGCTAAGGCTCTGAGTTCCAATAAGTCAAATACTGCCACCTCAAGCAACAGGCAAATAGGGCTCCTGTGAAAAGGATTGCTTGCGTACAAAGAAGGTCTCCTTGGGAGAAAGTGACTCCTCTTGAATAGAGCTTTGGCCAGAGAACTCTAATGGACAGCAGCTATGGGGCTCAGCAGCTTTTGTGATCAACAGCCTTCAGTATCTGTGCAGCCAGTGTTGAGAATAACATCTTACTAGCTTCTATTGTCTTATCCCCTGTTTTCCTGAACCTGCCTTGTGATTGAACCTCCATGCTATAGGCCTCGGACTTCAGCTTGACAGGGCCAATGGACTGTGTATGTATCAGGCTTTCTAGATGTGTTTGACCTTTGCCTCTTATTTTGACTGCTCCTGCTTTTGCCTCACTCCATATATCTGATTGCCTATACTGTGAACTTTGCCTGTTATCTTGACTACTTCTGCCTTTGCCTGAACTCCCTTGAACTGAAAATTGTCTGCTGGAACATTGGCTCAGTTTATTAATTGGCCTTGTGGTCAGCCCTTTCACTGAGACTGCACATCCCAGCACAGGACACACAGGAGGATTTAAAACTTTGGGCGCCCTCCACTGCCATTCTTAGTCATTGGCTCTGTTTTATCGATACTGTAATAACATTTGGTTAAGCAACAAATCTGTTCTTGTTCCAAACCTTCCTACTCATCCATATCCCTTTATTCTCCCATATAAAGATGGATATACAACCTCCTGTTTCATTTTATTAATAGAAATATAATGTGGAGCAGCTACAAATAAAAACAAGATATTAATGGTGACCAAGATATTAATGGTGACGAAGATATTAATGGTGACCATATTAATTCTGTCCATCCCAAGCAATCCCAGTTGTATGGCTGGCTCAGCTGCTCTATAATAAAAAGCATAATAGGGTGAGCACGGATGGAGAATCAGTCATATGTGCAATGGAACTTGCTGGCCCTATCATAAAGGTGGAGTTTTGCTTCTTTTATCAAGAACTTAAATTTATCCGTGGAAGTCCTACCAACATGGCCCTCAAATTAGTGAACTATCAAGGGACACTGGAATCATCACTCATCCCTTGTTCTCCCTTGTCAGTTTCCTCCTTCCTTCCAGTGATAATCACTAACCATGTGGCAGCCACTCAAAAATGTATGATCCAGCAATAATGATGGGCAAATATGTCAATCTCAACCCCATTCACATTCTCAGTTTTCCATTGCTACGTACTCCCCTATTGACTAAAGCGTGTTTGCATGCATTTTTGAAATGTACACATTCATGCATGTGCATTTTTCAAACCTGTGCATGTTGTTGAATGCGCTGCTTTCTTTTGAGAAATGCACTGCAAACTTGGACATGTACAGATGCCTGTCTGCAAATTGCCCTTGAGTCCACGTTCGATTCTGGGAGGTGCAAATTAGGTAATCTTTCATTAAAATGGGGAAACCAAAGGCATTTCTCATCCATTCCTACATGGTAAAACTTAATAGGCGGAGAAATACAATTCTCTGTATTTTCTGTATTATAGGTGTAAGCACAATATTGTCACACACTCACAGCCATTCAAAAATCCAGGAAAGTAGGTCTAAGTGACATGTGATCTCAATCACATAGTTACTTCTGCCCTTGTTATGTTTTTGTTTTGTTTTATTTACAAATTGCCACCACTGGGACACCAATGCTGCCGGTGTGCAGTGATGCAGTTAGGAAATTTTATACCTGGACTTAATGGTTTTACAGGGGCTCCCTTCAGATGGACATGAATACCCCAATTATGAAGCACACAACTCAGATCGCTCTTCCCCACATGCAACTACCATGCCATGTTTTAACAGGGCTTCTACTTTCCTGATATATCGGAACAATAACAAAAAAAGTGTTTGCCAGTACCGATTTTATTTTATTTTAGAAAATAATACTCTGAGAATATGCAAGCTTGCATTTTCAAGTTCACTGACATTCTAGCACCATCATGACTACAAGAACAAAATTAAATTTGCTTCTGCACCTGTTGCTCTCTGGGTGCCATTTGGGGGTGCACTGAACTGCAAGCCCTGGACTCTGGTCCTTAGGTCCAGCCCTAGCTGTACAACTGCTACCAAGTGAAATGGAGTATAGACACGCACAGTGGTGCTGGCTCTGAAGTCAGCAGGGCAGTGAATCCATTCTGGGTTTCAGTCAGAACCAGTCAGAACTTTAAAGGAGCTATTCAAGGTGTAGAAGAGCAGTTTTTACAGTCCTTCTTTTTATAAGCGCATACTTCATGCTGTTTATACAACCAAGCATGGAATGACTTATGGACATTATCCTTTCAGATGTGTGTTACTTAGAAACCTATTTGACTCCGCACTTTCCTTCCCAACAGTCTCTTCAGGGCACCCTTTACCTCCTTGTTCCTTAGGCTATAGATCAATGGATTCAGCATGGGGATCACCACCACATAGAACACAGAAACTATTTTGCTCTGTTCGAGTGACAGGCTAGAGGGACGTCTGACGTACATGGCAAAAAGTGTCCCATAGAAGAGAGTGACAGCTGTCAGGTGGAAACCACATGTAGAGAAGGTTTTGTACCTCCCAGCAGCGGAAGGGATCTTCAGGATGGCACTGAGAATGAAAATGTAAGAGATGAGAATAACAACTAGGGAGCTAATGAGGTTGAAACTGGCAGAGATTGACATAAGGGTGAATTTGACATGGGGGTCAGAGCAGGAAAGCTTTAGGAGAGGTGGGTCAGCGCAGTAAAAGTGATTGATGACATTGGAGCTACAAAAGGTCAAGCGGAAGGTGAATATGGTCTGGATCGTGGCATCTAGGAAACCATATGCAGAGGGAACTGCCACCAGACAGATACAGACCTTCCGTGACATTTTTGTGGTATAAGTCAGTGGATTACAGATAGCCATATATCGATCATATGCCATGGCTGCCAGGATGAAGGACTCTGTGAGAGACAGAGCAATGAAGAGATAACACTGTATCAAGCATTCAGTGAAAGAAATGTCTTTATAGCCTGCTGCTAAATTTGCCAACATCCTTGGCGTGACACTGGAGGAATAGCAAAGGTCTGCAAGGGCCAGGTTGCTGAGGAAGAAGTACATGGGGGTGTGGAGTTGGGAGTCCATCGTGATTAAAATGATCATTCCCAGATTTCCCACCACGGTAATGATATAGACTGGCAGGAACAAAACAAAGAGCGGACGCTGCAGCTCTGGTTGATCTGCAAATCCCAAGAGAACAAACACAGATACAGATGTGTGATTCTCTTCTGCCATTTTTCTGTGTTTTACCTGTTGATATTTCTTTTAAAAAAATGAAAAGAGATTGTCTATGAGCATTGCTAGGAAGTTGAAACAACTTATTTTCTGTGTCCTTTCTTCCTTTGGGTGGGCACTGGAGAGAAAAATACCTGTGGAGGAATACACATGACAAATGTTGCCTTAGAATAAGCAAAGATCCCAGGCAGGAGAGCAGATCCCTTCCCCACCAATGCATGCTCATGATCCTCCCCATGAATACTGTGTTTTGCTGCATTGTGTTATTCAAGTATCTTCCTCTACAATATTTTCCCCAGACAGTAATAATAAAAATAATCTCTCACTGGAATCTGTTCTTTTTAACATGCTATAAAATTGTGCAAGGAATCCTATTTGGGGCTTGATGCCAATAAAGTCAATAACATCATATTTCCCCAACAAGCTAAAATATACCTCATCCAGTGTTAACCTTTGATTTGTGCCAGGACTTTTGCGTGAAAGGCATCTAACTTTACCTGTGCTGATCTTTGCCTGACATGCATATCTTCGTTACTCATCTCTTTTCTGACTCAACTCTTCAATCCCATCTAGCCCTAACAAATTTCAGAGAATTGTAATTGTTACTATTGAAAGGCTGGATTCCAATGTGGAAAGTTCATGCCACAACCACAGGATACCTTTTGGTTTTTCTAGATATACTGTACAGGGTAATAACAAATAATCACTATTTCTGGGAGAAATTCTGAATACCTCTCACAATCCTGTTCAAGCAACCAGGGCAGAAAATGTTGGAGATATTTTCACTCAGAGTCCGGAGAGCTGACACCAGCGCTACATCAAAGGGCAGCTTTCTAGAGTCATAGATATATAGCCTTAAGACATGTGACCTCTAATATTTTCCTGAGGTTCCCAATGACATACATGTATCCCCAAAGACAGTACACAGTCATTGTTGTAAAGAATTTCAGAAGCTAATTAGAGATACTCTGTTGATGTCTCCTCCCTAAGGTTGTTGAGAGTATGAAATCATTCTTATGTTTTTGTTCCTTATGCATTTTGTGAGGAGTGTGTCCATTTTCTTTAGTTGTTGAAGCATTTCAGATGAGGTTGGGGAGCCGGAGATCAGAGGATCAAATCCAGCCCTGCTGTTGTCCCAGTTCAGCCCTCTAGGGATCCCCAGATGGCCTCACCCCTTCTCCTGACCTCACCCCTTACCCCCTTGACGGTTTGGTGGTTTCAATTTTTTACCTCATTCTAAAAGATTGAAATGCCTCCCCTAAGGCTTAGTTGCTGGCAATAAGAGCTCTCATCTAAAATATGCCGGTATTTATTTTTTATTTGGGGCCTGTCTGTTAGGCCTTTGACCCCACTTCAGGCCCCCACCCCGCAACTTGAATGCAGCCCCAGAGAGCTTCTCCAAAACTGAAGTCAGAGTAGAAATGTCTTTGACTGGGCCTGGCCATATCTTTGTCAAGCAGATTACTGGCCAATGGTTAGGGATGGCTCGGAAAGAGTTGGAGATTTCCGTGGAACCTTTTAGATGAAGAGCGCCATTAGTTTTGCAGGAGGTGTGTGTGCAGGAGCAATAGAAGTGTTTTGGAGCAGACCATAGGAGAGAGAGATGAGACAGGCTGTGTTCAGACAACACAGTAGTCAATGGTGGGTTAATAGTCAACTCCACAGTTGATTATCGAGGGGGTACTCCCCACATGACATGATTATAATCAACTGTGGTGTGGATTAAAGCTGTCATCGAGTTGACTATTAGTCAACAGTGTTGTTGTTTGACACATACCCCCTCTCTCCCCCCTTCAGTCCTCCCACTGGTATCCCAACAGCCATTGTGAATTTTGCAGGCTAGACTAGAGCGGCAACTGCCACTTTGGTCACTCTTGCCAGGGGACTCTGTAGTTGCCAAAAATCATCAACTGTGTGTGTGAAGAAATAGTCAACAGTACCCAACACATGACGCAATAACCAATATTTGTTCAAATAATCAACTTTGCACAGCATTGGTTATTTGCATTGGTTATTTTGGCTGAATAACCAATCATGGCGTGTAAAAGTCCCAACAGACGACACGACAACCCACCATTGACTATTTAACCTACAGTTGACTATTTAACCCACTGTTGGTTATTGTGTCATCCAAACGTAGTCAATGTTTAACTGTCACTACTCTCACTTGATTAAATTGATTAAGTTAGCCATTGAGATATCTGTACACCATTTCGACACCTCAGTTGGATCCAGTTCCTTTTATCTTCATATTGCCATAGTGTTCTTCTGAACACATACACACACACTGAAAACTGGAGTTCCCAAACTGGTAGGACATGGAATGGTAGAATTACCTTTGACACATCCTGCACAAACTGCTGAATAGATTAATAGATTTCCATCGTGGTCCCTATCTAGACTGTTTCTCATTCTTTTTATGTAAAGGGTCTCTTTATGCAAATGCTGGCCATAAGCCTACTCATTTATTATTTATTTATTTATTTATTTATTTATTTATTTATTTATTTTATTACATTTATATACCGCCCCCCAGCCGAAGCTCTCTGAGCGGTTTACAACAATTAAAAATAGTAGACATTAAAAGTATACAAAATTTTTTAAAAACATAAAAACAGTATAAAAACAACAACAGTATTCATTTAAAACAACAATTCTGGGGTCCATTAAAACAAACTTAATGTTATTAAATGCTGTTAAAATGCTGTTAAAATGCCTGGGAGAAGAGAAAGGTCTTGACCTGGCGCCGAAAAGATAACAACGTTGGCGCCAGGCGAGCCTCATCGGGAAGATCATTCCACAGTCGGGGGGCAACCACTGAGAAGGCCCTCTCCCTTGTTGCCATCCTCCGAGCTTCCCTCGGAGTAGGCACTCGGAGGAGGACCTTAGATGTTGAGCGCAGTGTACAGGTAGGTTCATGTCGGGAGAGGCGTTCCATCAGGTATTGTGGTCCCAAGCCATGTAAGGCTTTATAGGTTAAAACCAGCACCTTGAATTGGGCTCGGAAACATATAGGCAGCCAATGCAAGCGGGCCAGAATCGGTGTTATATGCTCAAATCTGCCTGTTCCAGCTATCAATCTGGCCGCCGCATTTTGCACAAGCTGCAGTTTCCGGACCGTCTTCAAAGGCTGCCCCATGTAGAGGGCGTTGCAGTAAGCTAATTTGGAAGTTACCAAAGTATGGACAACTGAAGCTAGGTTATCCCTGTCCAGATAGGGGCGTAGCTGGGCCACCAACCAAATTTGGTAGAAGGCACTCCGTGCCACCGAGGCCACCTGAGCCTCAAGTGACAAAGATGGTTCTAGGAGAACCCCCAAGCTACGAACCTGCTCCTTCAGGGGGAGTGCAACCCCATCCAGAACCGGTTGAACACCCCCCATCCGATCAGAGGAACCACCCACCAGCAGCATCTCAGTCTTGTCTGGATTGAGTTTCAGTTTATTAGCCCTCATCCAGTCCATTGTCGCAGCCAAGCACCGGTTCAGCACATCCACAACCACACCTGATGAAGTTGAAAAGGAGCAGTACAGCTGCGTGTCATCAGCGTACTGATGACAGCGCACTCCAAAACTCCGGATGACCGCACCCAACGGTTTCATGTACATGTTAAACAGCATGGGGGACAAGACCGACCCCTGTGGAACCCCATACCGAAGAGTCCACGGGGCCGAGCAATGTCCCCCAAGCACCACCTTCTGGAGCCGTCCTGCTAAGTAGGAGCGGAACCACTGCAATGCAGTGCCCCCCACTCCCAGCTCAGCCAGACGTTCCAGAAGGATACCATGGTCGATGGTATCGAAAGCCGCTGAGAGATCAAGGAGAATCAACAGAGTTACACTCCCCCTGTCTTTCTCCCGACATAGGTCATCATACAGGGCGACCAAGGCTGTTTCCATGCCAAAACCAGGCCTGAAACCCAACTGAAATGGATCTAGATAATCAGTCTCATCCAAAAGTGTCTGGAGCTAGGTCCCGCTCAAGGACCTTGCCCAGGAATGGAACATTTGCTACCGGCCTATAGTTACTAAGATTTTCTGGGTCCAAGGAAGTTTTCTTCAGGAGTGGTCTCACTACTGCCTCTTTCAGACGGTCTGGGACCACTCCCTCTCATAGAGAGGCATTAATCACCTCCTTGGCCCAGCCGGCTGTTCCATCCCTGCTAGCTTTTATTAGCCAAGAGGGGCAAGGATCCAGTACAGAGGTGGTTGCGCGGACCTGTCTAAGCACCTTGTCAACATCCTCGAGCTGTACCAACTCTGTACCAATTATAGGTGTAATTTTGAGTAAATGGCCCTTGACAGCCACCATTTGTGTAAAAGGCCCCTTTATGTAAAAAGAATGAGCTGCCATTTTGCACAAAATGGTGGCTTGGCAAGGGAGTGGGTGGCTGTGTGCCACTCACCATGTGCTTGCCGACTATCCAGTGGCTTGTGTGGCAAGCAGGGGTATTTGGCCCATGGGAGTCCACTGAGCAGTGTGCGAGGTGGGCCCAGGTGGGTTCATAGAATAGTAGACTTGGAAGGGGCCTATAAGGCCATCGAGTTCGACCATCCCTACTTTAAAGGCTAATGCCAGCACTTTAAATTTGATGTAGAAATGCACTAGCAGCTAGTAGCGCTAGTACTACATAGATGTCACAAGATCTGACCACCTAGCACCTTCCAGCACTCAAGTGGTTGCATTTTATACAAGCTGAAGTTTCAAAACCATTTTTAAAGGCAGCCCCATGTAGAGCACATTTCAGTAATTCAGCCTGGATGTCACTAGAGCATGGATAATGAATGCAAGTCCATCCTTTCCAGTTAGGCTCATAGTTGGCATACCTGTCTAAGCTGGGCGACGGAGAAGCACTTCTGGCCACTGCTTCCAGGAGGTTTCTTGGAATCTATTTCAAGCTTCTTTTCAGTGGGTAAAGCAGCCATGGAGCTTTGGCATTGAGAATGGTGTATAGTAGGGTGACCATATGACCGGATTTGCCCGGATTTGTCTGAGTTTTTGATGGCAAATCCGGGAGGGGAGGGGAAATCTGGATTTTTTTTCAAAGCGCAGCTCTAATGGGAATTAACAAAAATGCTTATAACTCCGTCAATTTTTAAGATAAAGACATGAAACTTGACACAATGGTAGCTCTTAGGAAGGGCTTTAGTCATACCAAATTTGAAACAGATGCGTTCATCCATTGATTTTTAAGGAATTTTTTAAAAATTGAGGTTTTAAAATTATTATTTTTTAAATTGTCATTTTTAAAGATAAAGAGATGAAACTTTGCACCATGAAAGGATTTAGGTAGAGCTTTAGCCACACCAAATTTGAAATGTATCTGGGCCAGTAGCAAACCCTGTTAACAACAACAGCAGCTTGCAATGAGTGAAGATACAGTCAGAAAAGATATTTGAGGGAAGGGGAGAATGTAACACACAGAGTATAGCAAAAGCTTCAAAGTACAGCAAAACCTACAAAAGTAGGAGTGAGTGAAGTTAATTTCAGATACATTGAATCTCTCACTTGTTCTTTATTTCAGTGATTTTAACATTAAGATGTTATGTAGAACAGATTTGTCTTAAATGTGTGCTGTAAAATCAGACATGTGACCAAGGCTATGTTCAGGTGGGCACGCCCCCTTGGTACTGGACGCGCCCCCTTGGGGGCGACCATGTTGTCCTCCTTTTTGGTTTCCAAAATATGGTCACCCTAGTGTATAGTGAAGATTGAGGGGAGACATGATAGCACTCTTCAAATACTGAAAAGGTTGTCACACAGAGGAGGGCCAGGATCTCTTCTCGATCCTCCCAGAGTGCAGGATATGGAATAATGGGCTCAAGTTAAAGGAAGCCAGATTCCAGCTTGTCATCAGGAAAAACTTCCTGACTATTAGAGCAGTACAACAATGGAATCAGTTACCTAGGGAGGCTGTGGGCTCTCCCACACTAGAGGCATTCAAGAGGAGGCTGGACAACCATCTGTCAGGGATGCTTTAGGGTGGATTCCTGCATTGAGCAGGGGGTTGGACTCGAAGGCCTTGTAGGCCCCTTCCAACTCTGCTATTCTATGATTCTATGATTCTAAACAATTGCAACCTTTACCAGTGATAAGAACAATAAAAACTGCTTTTAACCTATCACAAATGTGTTGAGTGTGGAAGTTTTGAACTCAGTCTTTTTACTGCACATGTGAATGGTCAGAGAAAACTCCTTGTGTTGGATAAACAATCTACAAGGCTTTGTGGGAGAATGCGTATAACATTGTTGCATTATCAGTTTCATCCCAAAAGTAGAAGAGTCATTGCAGTGACTCTAGCTGTAGGATTGCTTTTGCATTCTTTGGCTGTTCGAGTCCTGTAAAATGCCCAGCAATTTGTGCTTTCAGGGAAGCTTCAATCTCTGATTCATGTTACTGCGGGAAATGGCAGGTACGACAGGACAGGACACACCATTTACTTTTGCAGCTAGTAAACCCTACCACTGCCACTAGAGTTTCTTAACTGTCCTTACCTTTGGAAAACTATATGAAGACATCCTGGAAGAATGAGATAGCAAGGAGGACAAATTAGATTAGCAAAGAGGCCGAAGGGAAACAAAAGGAAATTGTATATGTTTTACCAATATGTATTAATTTATTTATTACATATATATTATATTTCCCCCCCTCTTGCCAGGAACCCAACACTGTGTGCTTGATCCCCCTCCTCTCCATTTAATCATAACAACCCTGTGAGGTAGGTTGGGCTGAAAGTGTGACTGGCCCAAAGTCACCCAGTGAACTTCATAGAACTCAGATCTCCTGCCTCCCAGACCAGCGATTTATCACACAAATGCCATGCCTGGTATGCGGTTTTGCAGCGCGGTACTCACATGACATCGTCTCTGACCTGCACTCATTTCACCCCTTCCACTTCATTTTTCATTTCATTTTGGAGCGAGGAAAGTCTGCTTTCCGCCCCTCCATGCGAAATAAATGCACTCCTCTCTCTTGTGTATTGCTGTCCTTGCATTTTATCAGACCATCCTGTTCTTTGGGGTGTGTGTGTGTGTGTGTGTGTGTGTGTGTGAAAGGGTGGTCTTGCTGACAAAAGAAGAGGGTGGGGTGGTTCTAAGCTCAACTGCTCAACCATGAAGGGGGAGGGAGAGAGGCCCCATTTAACTCTATGTTCTTACTCCTGAGGAGTCATGACCAGGGGTATGTTTTCATCTTAAAACAAATGTGGAAAATGCACTGGGACAGGGGTGGTGGTGGTGGTTCACCCCAGCTCCTCCCTAGAACTATGCAGCTTCTCAGTTAAGACTTGGTTTTTTTTAGAAATGGAGTGAGGCACCAGCATGGTACCTGAGCTGCAGTACATGTTTGCTTCTCCTCCCCTGTAAACCTTTCCCAAGCCAAACAGCAGCAACAGTCTTGGCCCTGTGCTCCCTCCTGCTTCCTGCAAATGCCTCCCTTCCTTGGAGCTTGTTTAATATGATCTTAGGGTAAAGTATAGTGTTTTACCATAATTGCACACTTTCAGGCTGCTGTATTATTGTATTCAGCAGAAATAAAGATTTTTTTAAAAAATAAAAATAAAATAACTGCAGGGGAAAGGAGAATGTAGCAGGCGGGCTGGGAGATTTCACTAGCATAGTAGAGCTCTAGGTGAAATGATACAGGAGCTAAAAGAGCGCAACAATGCACAGACATGGAAGTGCCCAGCGCTCGACTCACTTAGGAAATGGAGGGGGGAAAACCACGGATGAAAACTGGATAAAAAAGTAGGTGTGATAGAGCCTCCAGTCCAACGCTCTAACCACTACACCACACTGGCTCTCAATATATTTAGTAGATGAGTGCAGCTTTTGCCTCCCTGTACCTATGACCTTCAATGGTAGATGATTGTCTGCAGCTAGAAGAGCAAGTTCAAAATGGGGGAACACCAACAATACATCCTGCAGTTGGATGCTGGCACATCCCCACCCAGAAAGCAGTGGAAGATGCAGAGGTAGAGAGTGAGTGAGAGGACAGGTGGGCTGGGGCAAGACTGAAGGACTTCAGCTTAAGGTTTCACCAGTATGTTCTACCTTTAAAGTTTTGTCCTCTGTCGGTTTAGAATATGAGCCGAAATGAAGTGCTGCTCCAGATTAACACATGACACCTTGCATTATTCCTTGCTTGGAATAAAATACATTGAATTGTACATATAATATATATATATATATATATATATATATATATATATATTTCATTCATTCATTCATTTGTGAACAATCACAATTCTTTCTGTTGTTCTCTTCAGAGCATCTTTCACCTCCTTGTTTCTCAGGCTATAGATCAGGGGATTCAGCATAGGAATCACCAGCGTGTAGAACACAGACGCTATTTTATCTGTTGCTAGGGAGTGGTTAGTACTGGGCTGCAAATACATAAAGATCAGAGTTCCATAGAAGATGGTGACCGCTGTCAGGTGAGAGGCGCAGGTGGAGAAAGTTTTGTGTTGGCCCTGAGCAGAGCGGATTCTCAGGATGGCAAAGAGGATAAATGTGTAAGAGATGAGAACTATGAGAAGGGAGCAGATCATATCAAACCCAGCAAACGCATAGATCAGTATCTGTTTGGTGCTGGTATCAGAACAGGAAAGGGCTAACAGTGGGAGATCATCACAGTAGAAATGGTTAATCACATTAGCAGAGCAGAAGGACAAACGGAATGTAACTATTGTGTGAAACAGGGCAACGCAAAAGCTGTATACATAAGGGCCAGCTACCAACTGGATGCAGACTCTCTGGGACATGATGGTCCGATAAAGCAGGGGGCTACAGATGGCTACATAGCGGTCATATGCCATCACTGCCAGGAGGAAACACTCTGTGATCATGAACGTTAGGAAGCTGCCCAACTGTGCTGCGCATGCATGGAAAGAAATGGTTTTCTTAGCTGCTAAGAAGTTGGCCAGCATCTTGGGGGCGATGACAGAGGAATAACAGAGATCAACAAAAGCCAAGTGGCTGAGGAAGAAGTACATAGGGGTATGGAGGCGGCTATCAGTCCGGATTAAAATGATTATCCCCAGATTTCCCATCACAGTCATACAGTAGATCAGGAGGAAGATGAGGAAGAGAGGCATCTGCAGCTCAGGGCGTTCAGTGATTCCAAACAAAATGAACTCCTTCACAGTGGTTACGGTATGGTTGGCATCTGCCATTTATTCCACCTCCTCTATCATCTTCTTCTTGAGGATGGCATGATGCAATCAGCAGGCAGGAATCAATGCACAGTACTTCTTTAGTGTTATCTCACCTAAGAGATTAAGAACAACAACCCTAAGAAGTAAATTAGGCTCAGGGAATGGCATTCCTCAACAGTACTTGGTACTTTTTTTACAAAGAGGTAATATACTCTCCTTTGCACACTGCTATATGTCAAGAACATTTATTTTTCCACAAGTAATCATGATAAAATAACTGTGTGCTGATTGTTTTCCTATTGTATGTGTTCCTGGCAAAAGCAGCATTCCTTTCTTTCTCGTGCATATTTTGTATACAATTTTCATATAGCAAAAGACATTAACTTTATAAAAAAAAAGTCAGTTCTGAACAGGCCCTTAGTTAAAGTAGTCAGTCACCCAGCCTTACCTGTATAGATGTGCTTTCTCTTCCTTTCATGCATTGTGATCAGGTCCCACTTGACAGCTTTCTGGCTTTATATATGTGTATCTTTGTCCCTGTAGTGATTTGCTCGCAAAGGTTTCTGAAGAATTTCTACTCCTAGGAGAGATCACCAAATTAGCAGATGATATAAACAGCAGGAATATAATTACAGAGAGATTAAAAAAACACTTGTGGACTTTATACATTACACATTTACATGCCACCAATGGTTCATTTTGGTTTATAGGATGCACATAGAATCCGTTGGTCCAGACTTGTAATTTGAATGGATTTCCAGAAACCCTTTCCCTAACATTCAAAGCGATGGTCCACCATGACATACAGAGTGGGTGGTGTAGGCACTGCAGCCCATCTTTTACCATGTGAACATAGATGGATGAACCTACAAACAAGTATTATAATAAAGCAGACCATTAGTTCATCTTGCCCAGGGATGGAAAGTGTGCATTTCCAGTTGTTGTTGGACTGCAGCCGCCATCATCTCTCACCATTGGTTATGCTGACTAGGACTGATGGAAGTTGTAGTCCACCAACAGCTGGAGGGCCACAGGTTTCCCCACCTCAATCTTGCCCAATATTGTCAGTCTTAAGCAAAGTGCTTGAGTGAGTGGAGGTTGTCCAGCTACAAGCCTTCATGGATGTAACTGATTATCTTGATCCTAACCAATCTGGGATTGGGTCCAGTTTGGACTGAGACAGTCTGGTAGATGACAGACTGCCAATGTATGTTATCCCTAGTGGATGACATATGTTGGGAGCTGAACAGAAGAAATGTTTTTCTATTGGTTGTGCTGGACCTCTCAGAAGTTCTTGATATGATTGATCTTGATATTCTTCTGGGCCAAGTGGCAGAGGTGGGATTGTGCAGCACAATTTTATTGTAGCTCTGGCCCTACTCTGGCCCTATGATTCCCAGAAAGTGGAAAGGGGGGACATTCCTTGGGATTGTGCAGGGTTCTATCTTGTTCTCTCTGCTATTGAACATCTACATGAAACCATTGGGAGAGATCATCTGGGGATTTGGGACTGGGTGCTCTCAGTAGTTTATAAAGCTGTGAACAACTTGGGACTCGGATATTTGGGAACACACCTTCTCCCTTATCACCCTTATCATCACTGAGGTCTTCTAAAGAAGCTCTCTTAGTGGTCCCACAGAGGTCAGAAAAGCATTTGGAAAGCACCAGTGCCTATCAAACAGCCATTACTGCCCAGAGTCCTGAGAGACAGGAGCCACTGAGACCATTTGCCCTGTGATGACTCAAGGAATGTCCTGTTCAAGGAAATAAGAAGATAAGCTGTAGTGAAAACATCTGAATTGCAATTTTCAAGTGATGACTTTTGGCTCAAAACCTAGGAAAGGTGGAAGATGGATGATTCCAAAGGGCAGGCAGAATAAACTCATTACAAATTTCAGAATTGTTTGCCCATGGTGACAGTGGCAAAAGAAAGTAAAAGAAAACCAAAACCAAAGAGAAACTTTTGTCACCACCACCATGACTGTAGGTAAGCAGCCCCCAAATTTTAGGGGGAATTTCACCCCCTCTCCTACATCACTGAAATATCCTCCACCTGTAAATGGGGTGGAGATTTCCTTGCAGGAGGGATTTTCATTCAGCCCTAGGCTTCTTTCCCAATCTTGCTGTGTAAACCACTTTTGAGAACTTAGGGACTGTCTATACATGAAGAAAGCCCTGGGGTGGGTGCACAGGGGTGTGGGGTCAATTATATGATGCAGAAGCCACTGTGCAGGCATCCTGGGGCTTTCTCCCAATGCTCTAAAGCAAAAAAGTTGGGGATTTACCCTGGCTTTTTTGTCTGGAGAACAGTGAGGATGATGCATCGCCATCTGTTGCTGCTGCTTCAGGGTCGTGTCAGACACATGGCTGTGTGGATGGCAACCCCTGATTGGTCACCATCTACTTGGGCAAGGGGGAGGGGTGAGCCAAATGGTCACTGGAATGTCCCCTGCGCTGCCTCTGTGGGGGAAAGATTCTCCCTTTTGCTGGGAGGAAGGTCCTCCCTTCCTCTGCCTTCAATCCCCACGAGGTATGGGGGGGGGGGGAAGCCAGGGAGGGAAGGCAGCAGTGGTGGCAATGGTGGCGACAGCTCCCTTCTCCCATGATCTATATAAATCCTGCTCTTGCTCCTTTGTGTGGGGATAATGGGCACAGCCCTGCAAGAGCGAAGGTGAGGGTTTGGGGGGAAATGCAGTGCCAACTCGGCACCATGAAGACCCCCCCTCTCCCAGTTGTAAAAGGCAGTATATAACTATTATTGTAAATCACTCTGGGAAAATGACTGGTAAAAAAATCCCTATAATAAATAAAAATAAAATAAAAAGGTGATTTGTCAAATTAGTTTGAAACCACCCATACAAATCTGCATGAGAGTGTTTTTGATTCCAAGTACTGTATGTTTGTGTGTGTTGTTGTTGTTTTAATACAGTGTAAATAAGGAATGGATGAAGGATATAGTTTAGTATTGCTAAACTATATAACATTTAAATTAGAAAGGATGTTGCTTTGCACTGGGGGAGTGTAGGGTTGTATGAAGCATTCATTTCAGTTCAGATTTGAACAGGATTTCCCCAGTTTGCACAAACTCGAATGCAATCTCTTGTTGACATCCATACCTTTCCAAGCTTGCTATGTGCAGGCTCGGCCCAAGGCTGGTTGCCGCCTGAAGCAGGGACCTGCTGTGCCTCCTCCTCCTTCCCCCCCAATCTGCTCACCTGCCCTCTGCCATGTAGCTGGCTTTTCCTCGTGCGGCATGCTCACTCACCTCACCAGCGCACTGCACTTAAGCTATTTCCACCTTCAGGAGTTGCTTTGTGCTTGTGCATCCAGCAAATCATCACAAGAGATCCCAGAACTTCCAGGACTTCTTGCAATTGCCCAACCTTATGTAGGCACCACAGGGCTCCTGAAGGTGAAAAGACCTTACAGGCACCACACTGGTGAGGCAGGCGCATGTGTACATGCAGGAAAAGTAAGCCAGCTGGCCAGCAGCCAAGCAGGTGGGGCCAGCTGGGTCCGGAGGTACACAAGTGGGCCAAAAGATCTTTAAAAATACACACATACACACAAGTAAAATAAAAAAAGTTATTCACCTTGCACTGAAAAGATAACGATGAGCCTCCATGAGGAAGACATTTCAAATAATTACTGGACCCAAATAACCTTTTGCTGCAACAGTCCTATACAGTTACCTGTGAGTAAGTCCCATTTAATGAAATGCAGCTTACTTCTGAGTAGATATAAATAGGAGAGCAGACAAAATTAGCCATGGGTGCATGGAAATGATGGGAGCTGTAGTGAACAAAACTGGACAGCACCTGCTTGTGGAAGATGGCCACAGATCATTCACAGGTGCCTCACTTAGGTGACTTCCATTTCTCTGCTCTGAAGCAGCAGCAGCAGCAGCAGCACAAGAGAAATACAACCTCGAGGGAACCTTCACAAGAGAATGAATAAATATCCCATGACCAAGCAACCATCCTCTAAGTGCAACTGATGCTCTGTGCCACAGGTAAGCTATTAGATTATGAAGATAGCTTCAATATCAGGCTGAAAATAGATGTAACCCTAAATGCTACTGCAATCCATAGCTGGTTGTGCTCTCAGATTTACTCTGGGATCGCTTGCATAGGGGCCCCTAGGATAGGTGTTCCTATCTTATTCCCTTTAGTGGAGGTTGGGAGAGACAATGGGTGTGCATTAAGGATTATACATTCATTATTTGAAAGAACGTATTCTCCCTTACGAGCCTGCCCGTTCTTTGAGATCTTCTGGAGAAGTCCTTCTTTCAGTCCCACCATCTTCACAGGCGTGCTTGGTGGGAACATGGGAGAGGGCCTTCTCGGTGGCTGCTCCAGTGCTCTGGAACTCTCTTCCCAGGGAAGCTAGACTGGCTCCCCACTTGATGGGCTTTTGGAAGCAGGCTAAAACTTTTGTGTTCCAGCAGGCCTTTGGAGAATAATTTGGCCCTCCATCTATGTTAATGTCTTATAATTTTGCTGTGTATTTTAAAAGTTTATGTTTTTGTTGTTGTTGTTTCCCCCACTCACCCACCCAATTTATGTTTTAAACTTTGTAAGGCTTCCTTGAGGCCCAGCATTGGGCAAAAGGCAGGATACAGATGATGATGATGATGATGATGATGATAATAATAATAATAATAATAATAATAATAATAATAATAATGTGTGTAGATCAGCTCCATCCACTGAAATGAATGGGGAAGTAATGAAGTAGAGGAGGTAGCTCTTTGCAT
Organism: Elgaria multicarinata webbii; assembly: GCF_023053635.1. NCBI lineage: Eukaryota > Metazoa > Chordata > Lepidosauria > Squamata > Anguidae > Elgaria > Elgaria multicarinata. Next base: position 79,007,861 of record NC_086172.1, on the reverse strand, counting down.
GCATTAGAGCTTCCAGATTTGGGAAAGATTACTGGATCAGGGGACACAACGTTAAAATCTACCCTCAAAATGGGTTTTCATTGGAAATTTATATTAGAAGATTATTTCCAACTGAAAATAAAACATTTAGGCACTAAGCAAGATACAGCACTTTGAAAACGGTTTGAAAACTGTATATGGAGTGTGCCCAACAGTTGTCACTACTGTTATAAACTGTTTTAACGCAGTAGTATAGATCCTGCCTTACAGTGCAATTCTATAGTCTCTGGAAGAGCCTCCCTATAGTCATAGGTTGCTACAGACCTCTCTCTCTGCCCATGGATATGAAGGTTTGCTGCAGAGGTGCTCCCTTAACTGGCAGCAGAAAGCGTCACTAATGCAGCTACCCTACTGCCGCTGCTCTGTGGATGGTAAGGGCAAAGAAGAGGTTTCTTTGGGAGCATGCCAGGGGCAGATTATTGTGACGAGAAATGGGGAGGAGGAGGATCATGTGCACAATCTTGGGTTCCTTAGACATAAATGTAACAAATAAATAAATTAACCTCATTGAGTAAAATGAAATTGTCTGGATCCAATCTTCTTAGGTATTTCAGAAATAGGTCAAGAATTCTGTTTGTAATTTGTATACATTTTGTCTCTTAATTTCCACCAACACCCCATTCTAGCTAGTCTGTAATAGAAGAAAATGTCTATGTGGAATCACACGAGAGTCACTAAATTCGTTCTCTTTGGAATCACAGACCAGAAGGAGCTAAAACTTCCCCTTTTTGTTTTGTTTCTACTGATCTATATTGTTACCCTGGTGGGGAATCTGGGAATAATCTTGCTTATCAGAAGAGACCCTCGCCTTCACATTCCCATGTATTTCTTTCTCAGTAACTTGGCTTTTGTGGATGTTAACTACTCTTCAGCTATTACACCCAACATGTTGATGGGTCTCTTAGCAGAAAAGGCAACCATTGGGTTCTCTGGATGTGCCACTCAAATGTTTATGTTTGTTATATGTGGGAGCACTGAATGCCTCCTATTGGCTGTGATGGCTTATGACCGATACGTGGCTATCTGCAGCCCTCTGCATTATTCTGTCATAATGTCAGGGAAAAGGTGCATCTGGCTGGTCGCTGGTTCATATTTCTTTGGCATTTTCTATGCAGTTTTACATACGCTGTTTACTTTTACTTTATCCTTTTGTGGTCCAAATGTGATTAATCATTATTACTGTGACATTCCCCCACTGTTACAACTTTCTTGTTCGGATACTCACACCAATGAGACAGTGATATTTGTACAAGTTAGTATAAATTGTGTCGGCACCACGATGGTCATCTTCATCTCATATGTCTGTATCCTGGTAGCTCTTTTGAAGATCCATTCGAGCAGCAGCAGGCGCAAGGCCTTTTCCACTTGCACATCCCATCTGACAATTGTTAGCTTATTCTATGGGACAATTTTCTTCATGTATTTGCGGCCTAGCTCCACCTATGCATTGGAACAGGACAAAGTGGCTTCTTTGTTCTACACAGTGGTGATCCCCATGTTGAACCCCCTGATCTACAGCCTGAGGAACAAGGAGGTGAAGGATGCATTTTGGAGAGTGTTCAGAAAGACACTGTAGTTGTAATGTACAATTATGGAATTATAAAAATAAACCTATGTAATAATGAACAGTACTTTCAACTTTTATTCTTTGAACTCATGTTTATTATGGCTTTCAGATGATGATGATGATGATGTATTTACCATTTAATGGTTTTATTCTTTTTGTAAGCCACCCGAGGAATATGATTTAAGTACAGTATAAAATACACAATCAATTAATAATAAATAAGCAATGTTCTTAATGAGATAATCAAAAGGATTGTGTTGCTACATTCTTTCAACTCCACTATAGCTCAGGGGTCACATTGCTTTTGACATTGTTTGGGCTTTTTAACTATTCCAAATTTTCTCTTATGGGTGAGTGTAGCATGTATGCACAGTCCTTGGGGGGGGGGTGTCCCTCTGTGTGTTTCTGCTAACCAGGGATATCCCCTCTTCCATTGCCCCAAATTATCTCCATGCTGCAGTGACAATCTACCAGTAGGCTTTTTTTCAAGTTTATTTTTTTGGGGGGGGGAAGCTTGGAGGGGAGTTTGAGGGGTGGGTAGGGAGGCCCCAATCCTTATCTAAATCTATGATAATGAGACTGTTTAAGGATGCCTGTCCTTCCTGGATTTAATTTCTCCACTGCAACATATACAGGAAGAGCAGCATGGCAATATTAAGTGAGAAGATCCCAGAGGAGATCAAACCATGTATAAATATGATATGAACACCTCCTGTGCATAGCATCCTTCTGAGACATCTGATGTGCAGATCCACAGGTGCTATTTAATTCTTATTATAGCATTCTTACAGTATTCTTGACAGAGTAGAAGCCAATGGGATTTTGTTTGTTTACAGCATATTCAGTGCTTATGTTACTTATGAGAAGTAGAGAAGGGATCTTGATTAGATAAAGGGATGAACACAGCCTCAGCCTTTCACTTCCTTCCATGTTTATTAGAACCACGGGACTCTTTCCAGGGAGGTTGATCACTTTAACTGAGAGTTTTTAGAAGGACATGTAACATGAGAAAAGGAATTGCTGGGTGAACAGGGCGAGGGCTTAGTTTAATGCTCCTATTCTGCACCTTTTCTTGTTTGTCTGATTGCAGCAGCATTGTTAGGCATTTAAAAGACTCAGGATATAGACCGATAGACCCAGCCTTGAGAATAATTAGCTATGCTGACTCATGCCTTCTCTATCCATGGGAGACCCCTTAACTACAAACATAAACTCAGCACTAAAAGGCAACTACAAGTTTGTTGGCCTTTGAAACATCTCTCACTCTCCCACGCATGCACACACAGCCCAGTTCTTCCCAGCTCAGGTCTCCCCACATCTGTATTGTGTTCAAAGGTGCTTATTCTCAAGCAGAGGCTGCTATCCTATTCCTTACTGCAAACTGATTCCCACTGAGTAATTCCTAACTAAGAGTGCCAAGGATCAGTTGCAGCTTTACTTAGACCAAATCTTCACCTTGTGACAAATAATTACAAATGTGGAATACAAAGCAGGATGTAACACTATGAAAGTGGTATATGGAATGTGGATGGTGCCACAACAGTTATCAGTAGACTCCAATACTGCTATAAAGGAGTAGTGTAGATCTAGCCTAAGAGATGAGTTCTGTTGTAATAAAGTAGCTGTCCAAACAACACAGTGCAGGCTCCACCTGCATTGAACGGCAGTCCAAAGCCCCAGGCTCTCTCTATGCCCCATGTGGTCTCGCTTTGCTGTGCATCCCAGACCTTCCTCGAATGATGTGGTCTGCAACAATTCAAGAAAAGGAAGCCCTGGCTTTCAAGTGGGATAGTTTCATAAGCATATACTGTAAGCAAAGAGGTCCTTTTAGGGGGAATATGACAGTAGTTTGGAGTACAGGGTTGGAGAATTGCTGCTGCTGCTGCTCATATTTCAGGAGAAAGATGGAGCAGACAGGCAGCTGCTGGCTTCCCATTGGCCTCCCCATAGCCTGTCTGGTGCATCTCAAACAGGAGAGGCATCTGGAGCATGGGTGGCTAAAGACAGCAGCATCCACTGCCAAACTTTGGAAGAATCCAGCAGGCAGGCAATGCAAGGAGATCTTGCCAATCAGATCTTGCCATTATGCCCTCCTCTCCATGTCTGGCTTATTGGAGTATATGGTCAGGCAAGTGAGTGCATACAATTTCTCCTTTGCCTCCCATAAGCAGCTTCTTCCTTGCCTAACAGGCAGCTGGAAAGAGTGAGGATGGCAGAGCACTGAGCATGACAGCTGGCATGGACACATGGGAGACAGAAGAGGAAGATGCGGCTGCTGCATTGGTCAACCACTATGCACTCAGACCTCTATCCGACCACTGCTCAGCTTTTCTGTGCAGCAGTAGCTTGTTGAGATCCTGGGCTTTGACAAATAGATTCAGGGCTCATAGCTAACAATGTCTCTAACCTATTGTTTAGACATCAATATCTTCCTTGGAGGAGACAGTATAGAATTATACTTCTTGTGAGATTATGTTAGACACATGTTCATAACTCATAAATGGTGGAAGACTCTATGAACTGGCAGCAGAGAATTCTCTGGGTAGTAAAGCAGAGTGTATACATTGACAATGGTGGGGTATTATGGAACAAGGACTAAATAAAAAAGACACAGATGAACTGAATTGAAATTCTATCTCTGTTGCTCTGATGGAAGGTGGGACAATGAAACTCAAATCAGATTTTCTTCCTATAAGAACTGAGCTTCTGAGAATAGAGTCTTAAACTAACCATTATCTGACTTGCAAAATGGAAATAATTGATGCCACCCTGAGTACTTTAGAGAAACAGCAGGATACAAGCATGATAGACAGATAGACAATGGAACAAAGATGAAAGAGGGAGAGAAGACATGTTTCTGCAACAGAAATTTCCTAGTCACACATTTCTACTTCAGCAAATTGTTTCATAGACAGAATATTAGTCAAAACAATGTCCTTTTCAGAGTAATATCAATGTCCTAGTCTGAATTTAATTGACTGCCATAAATGGATCCAAGATGCATTTAATTTCCCAGCCCTACACAGACTCTGCACCACTATCCTATAGCTTGCTTCAACATCTCTTGCTACTTAGCGTTTGTTGTACAACTGCAACAGCCTGAATTATGTAAGTGGTGCTGTCAGTGGAGGCTGGTAGCTCCGATCTCAGTGGGGCTGTGAATCCAATCCGAATATAAGTCAGAAACTCTCAAAACTCTAAAGGAGCTATCCAGGGTGCTACTGCATCACTGACACCCACCAGCCCCCACTAGGTGTTGTTATATTTGAGGACAACAGTGGGCAAGTACATATCTTTCCGGCTTAGTAGATATGATATCGCCAACACCTTTAAGCATGTTTAATTTATTTATGTATTTGTTTCTATTTTTTATGCCCAGCAGGAAGATGAGATTAATGGAAACGTCTCTGTTCAATCACACCAGAGTCACTGTGTTTATTCTCTTGGGAATCACAAACAAGACTGAGCTAAAGCTGCCTTTATTTATTACGTTTCTAGTGATCTATATTGTTACTGTGGCAGGGAACCTGGGGATCATCTTTCTAATCAGGATTGATCCTCGGCTCCACACTCCCATGTATTTCTTTCTTAGTAATCTGGCTATTGCGGATGCCAGTTCTTCCTCAGCTGTTACACCGAAAATGTTGGTGGATCTCTTAACTGAAAAGAAAAGCATTGGATTCTTTGGCTGTGCAACTCAAATGTTCTTTTGTATTATATCTGGGAGTACTGAATGCCTTTTACTTGCTGTGATGGCGTATGACCGGTATGTGGCCATCTGTAACCCTTTGCATTACTCTGTAATAATGTCAGGAAAGTTGTGTACCTGGCTGGTAGCTAGCTCGTATATACTAAGCATTTGGTATTCAGTTTTATATATTGCGTGCATCTTTACTTTATCCTTTTGTGGGCCAAATGTGATCAATCATTATTACTGTGATATCCCCCCTCTGTTACAACTTTCTTGCTCAGATACTCAAGCCAATGAGACAGTGTTATTTGCACAAGTCAGTATAAACTGTATAAGTACTACAATGATCATTCTAATTTCATATGGCTGCATCATGGCCACCATCTTGAAGATTCGTTCCACTGACAGCAGGCAAAAGGCCTTTTCCACCTGTTCTTCTCACCTGATGGTTGTTAGCTTGTTCTATGGCACAATTTTCTACATGTATTTGCGGCCTAGCTCCACCTATGCATTGGAACAGGACAAAGTGGCTTCTTTGTTCTACACAGTGGTGATCCCCATGTTGAACCCCCTGATCTACAGCCTGAGGAACAAGGAGGTGAAGGATGCATTTTGGAGAGTGTTCAGAAAGACACTGTAGTTGTAATGTACAATTATATGATAATAAGCACAGCACCTATTGAAAGGTATATTCCATTTTATTTATTTGCTATGATGTTCTCCATGAGCTGATTTATACCATCAGTACAATCACATTATGTACCTGTTGCTCCAAGTCAAGTCACTCATGACGCGCTTACATTCTGCCTGCCTATATAAAAAAAATGGCACGTGGAAAACTCAACTGGCAGGACAGATTCTTGATGTCCACCCGACATTCTAGTTTTCTGTGTATGGGCAGTTGTTTTCATCACTGTAGTCCTTCAGTTGCTGATTAAAGTGGTACACTCCAGAAAAAGCTGCATGACATGATCGCCCCCCTCCCACACACACATACTGGGATGAAGATACAAGACAAAAAAATGTCAGGTAAAGGCCATGACGTTATTTAATTTGTAGATTTGAAACGAAAAATGATTATATCAAATGTACCCAAACTGTGTGGACAATCTATAAATGACAAAGGAAAGCTAAGAGAACCTGCTGCTGTTTTCATGAGTTGGATAACACCCCCTTTGTTCTATGCACTGTATCAGTCACTCAACTGATAAAAAATTTGAAAGCTCCTGCTGTGCTAGTTTTCTATGTACAGGGAGCTGTTTTCATGCGAAGCATTAAATGTGGGAGCAAGGGTTACATGTGTTTAAAGTCCACCTGTAGGAACAGAACTTTAAAAACAGTTAAATGCCCTGATGCTGACAAAAACAAGGGGGGAGAAAAGTTGGTCCCTTCAAGGAAAACAGCAAAGTTATGGAAGGGATATATTGGTTCTGTTGCTGCCAATAAGGATTCAACAAGGAGGGTGATGGGAGAAGAGCACTCATTTAGACTGAAGAGGGAGCCAGGGTCTCTGTGTGTGGTGGTAAATGACACTTCCCTGATGTGCTGCTCAGAGTAGTAGGCCCAATTTCCCTCTCCTCTATTTCTGCCAAGCTTTGGAGGGCCTTCTACTCAGCAGATGTTGACATGAGTAGTGCCCAGCGTCGGCACTACTGTTAGGCCAACTAGGTAGCCGCATAGGGTGCAGACCTCCAAGGGGCACACTACTGACCTTTTAGGGTCACAGTTTTATACAAATTAGCTGTTTTAAGAAAAAACATAAGAAAAAAACCATTAATCATCGCTGGCCCCACCCCTACTGCCCTTCTCGGAGCTGGGCCCGGGCTTCTTCGGCCTGGGCCTAACAATGCACCTCACGCTCCCGTACCCAGGCACCAGGCCCACCTGGGTGGCAGGTGGTGGGTTCTCAGGTGGCGACGCTTTGTCGGGCACAGCCTCCTCGTCTGCCTTCGCCTCATCATCACCTCACAATCACCGCAGCCTGGAGAAGATTTTTGAGGAGGTTGCCAGCTCAGACATCCTCTGCCTCAGCAGCAGGAAACTGCGTGAATTCCCTGCCACCTCCAGCACGGGCACCTCCACAGCCACAGCCACTGCCACCACCCCCTATGACCTCAGCAACACTACCCAAGCTGGTGAGAGAGGTGGCCAGGGAATGGTGGTAGTGGCTGGGCCGAGGGGAGGGTCCCCAAATAGGGGATGATGATGATGATGATGATGATGATGATGATGATGATGATGTGAGGGCAGTACAGGATAGAGCCTCTCCCCAATCTGGGGCCCTCTAGAGGCATCAGACTACAGCTCCCATCACCCCTAGCCTGTTGGCATTTTTTTTTTTTTGTTTAGGGGGGTGCAAGTAGCTCACCTTGCCTAGGGCACAAAATAGTCTGGTACCAGCCTGTCATTTTCCCACTGGGGCTGCTGCATCTTGCAGCCTCAGACCCCCCTTCAGTGAAAAGTGCATTTTGCTGAGAAGTTGGAGCACCTATCTGTGATATGCTGGGTTTCATAAGATAGGATGTTTTTCTATAGAGGGAGAACACCTTCACATAAGAAAGTAGGATGTCAGGGCAAGTCTATTTCAGAATGCTTCTTCCTGACATCTACTTTCCTATATACATGGGTTGTTCATTGTTATTTTATTGAAAAGCATTCAATCATGTGAATCACCACCTGAGGATCCCTGGATCAGGGAGGAATCATCCCTCCCTTGCCTTGGGATATAGCCCTCCCCTTTGGCGCTGGTTTTTCTGCAGTCCCGAGCTGAGCCCAAGACTGCAGAACATGTGGCCAGGTGCTGCGTGTTGACCCAGCTCTGTGCGATTCCTCGCGAGGAGCCAGGAGCCATGCATGGGGTGCAGTGCTCCTCAGGAGTGCTGCGCCCATCAGGGGTAGGGTGGGGGGAGCGGGGGAAATAATTTACATTTTTAAAAGGACTTACCTTTAGTGCACGAGCATTCATGTGTTGCTGGTCCTTTAAAAAAAATGTATAAAATGGCGGACGTGACGCCTCTCCTGCTGAGGTCGTCGCATGTCACGTGTAGACAGAGGAGGGATCTCACGTTAAACACAACGCAAGATCTTCCCTCCTCTGTCACGGGATAGCAGGTAGGTCTAGCTAAGGCCTTAGAAGGTTTTCATTTGTAAGTCTTAAATGTGAGTGGTATGTAGACACTGCAATGCAAATGAATTTTCTGCTCAATGTAGCTTTTATATGAAGCAAGAATTTCTAAGCCTCAAGTGTGCAAATGGCCTTAGACATTTATCAAAGCTTAACATGCATTAATTTGATCAACACATTGTGATCCATCTATTGCAGAAACAGCTTCCAGAAAGATCTCTATGCTAGTGATGATATATTAATACTCTAGTGGTTATTATAGATAGGATGTTTACAAAGAGATAGTTCCTCTGATACTCAGCTTTATTAGAAAATCGGTGAATTGGTGGAAACAATCTTCATTTCGAGCAAACCTATCTTACAGCAGCGCTTCCTAATTATGATGTTATGTTCTTAACTGGCAATTAGATTGGACATCTGCAGTGCCCTGCAAAGGAAAGGGTGTTTTGGAAACCAGGGAGACAAGAGTTATGCAAATTTCCCTAAAGACCAGACACAAAAGAAGAAGAGATATTTATAAGGAAAGAAGGAATCACTCCTAAACATATTAGCTTGTATGACTTTTCTGAACAGCCCAGACTAGCTGGACAACACATCTTCAGCATCATACTAACAAAAGTATACAAGCTTAAGGGAGAAAGCCCCAGAGGACACAAGAATATGAATAACTACTCTGTGAGTAGCTCCTTTGATATTCATGCTGATGCTTCATCTCACAGGTAAACTTGTTCTTAACCAATTCTAGGTATCACATTTAAGAGGCAAGGGTGAGGAATCACGAGCGCTTTCATTACAAGTATCATCACTAATATAGAGCCAACAATGTGCTAGCTGCTGTTGGGAAAATAGAAGTGGTATGGCCGGCAGGATGGTCTTCTACATCAGAGAGACAAAGTAGGAAGGGTGAGATGTCAGGTGATGGGCAGGAGAAAGTGACATAATGATGGAACAGTTATGCAAAGAGGAAGCTCTTGAGGAGTGACTTGAAAAAGAGGAGGAGGAGTTAGCCAGAAGATGATGAGGGTACTATAGGATTGATCAGAAGCTATGGAGAAAGTAGTGGGAGAAAAAGACATGAAGGCTGGTAATAGAAGAACAGATTTGTATTGGGAATGGAGAAGTGGAGATTTTAACAGTGTGTGGCAATAAAGCTAACTAAGAGGGAAATTATCTGGACAAATATCATTAGTAAAGTTGTGGGATAGACACAGTGCATGACAGAGGTAGCCTAGTTTAAGCCATTAAATATCTGTACCCTCATCATCCTCTGATGGGAAATTTCTAATAGCTAAAACAGGTTTCCATAGAAAATAAACATTTTCCATAAATGTTTTTTTTTCTCCCTCCAGAGGTAAACACTGAAAAAATTACTTCATTCCATTGGTAGAATTTTCAGATTTTCAGATTTTCTCTTTCCATCCATTCTTTCCAATTTCCTCTTTAAATTATTTGTCTGCAATATTGGAACCAACAAAATCTTTATGCAATATATGTGAAAATAATCACCTGCTGGAATTGCACCTTGCTTTGTTTATTTGAGAACCAGAAGATTTGATGGATAACTTGATATTGACCATTTGTCCCCAAATACAAATGCACAACATGGACTGTGATAACTTTGCCAGCATATGATCATTGTTTCTTATTCCCCAAACAGGTAACCCAAACTAGTGGAAATGTCCCAATGGAATCATACCACAAAAACTGAATTCATTTTTCTTGGATTCACAAAACAAAAAGAGCTGCAATTGCCCTTCTTCATTCTGTTCCTAAATGTCTATATTGCCACCTTAGTGGAGAATCTGGGCATGGTTTTACTGATCAGGAATGACTCACAGCTACACACTCCCATGTATTTCTTTCTTAGTCATTTGGCTTTTGTGGATATCTGTTACTCTTCAGCCATCACCCTGAAGATGTTGTTGGATCTCTTGTCAGAGAGAAAGAGCATTGGGTTTTTCAGTTGTGCCACTCAAACGTTTTTCTTTGTCATATTTGGAATTACTGAGTGCCTCCTCCTGCCTGTAGTGGCCTATGATTGTTATGTGGCTATTTGTAACCCCCTACTTTATTCAGTCATTATGTCTGGCAAAAGGTGTGTCTGCCTAGTAGCTTGCTCATACACAATTGCTTTGTTCCATGCAGTTACACATATCGTGTTCACGTTTACTTTATCCTTTTGCAAATCAAATAAAATCAGTCATTACTTCTGTGATATTCCTCCGCTTCTCCAGCTTTCTTGCTCTGATACCCATATTTACGAGAAGGTGATATTCGTGCTAGTTAGTAACCACCACAGTGACCATTATTGTTTCCTATACCTGCACACTGGCCACAATCTTGAAGATACACTCCACAGAGAGCAGGCGCAAAACCTTTTCGACCTGCACCTCCCACATGTTGGTTGTTTTCATGTTTTATGGGACAATTTTCTTCATGTATCTACGGCCTACCTCCATGTACACACTGGATCAGGACAAAGTGGCTTCCATGTTTTACACAGTGGTGATCCCTGTGCTGAACCCCCTGATCTATGCCTTGAGGAACAAGGAGGTGAAATATGCTCTCCAAAGAGCAATCAAGAAGACATCGCTATCCTGAAATGGAACTGGAGAACAATTAAAACAAAGTGCAGTGAAGGAAGCATGTTTAAATTTTGCACTGTCCTTGATCACTATTGTAATAAATCTATTAGCCATTGCTAGTTGTTGCAGACTGTGGTTCCTAATGAATGGATTTTAAGCAACAATATGTATGTGTGGGCTTTACCTTTTTTATGCATGTGAAGGGCAATTGCAATGTAAGCCAAAATGTTCCTGATTCCACAGGGATTACTAGAACAAATGATGATTACAAAAGTGAGGTAATGCTCTCATAGGGTTATGAAACTCAGGGCCTTGCTAGACCAGGCGTTAACGCAGTGTGAGGCCCGGTTTCCCTCCTGTGCATCCAGATGACGCACAGGGGAATCCGGGGTCAGGCCGCGCTGAAATCTGCCTTAAGCCGGCATAAGCTAATTCGCTTATGGCCCAGCTTTTTCGCAGCTCCAGCCTGAGGCCAGGGCTGCGAAACGTCTAGCAAGGCCTGTGGCTTTTTGCGGCTGCTCGCTTACTCGCCGGGGGGGGGGGGTCCTGGGGGGGAGGGGCGGACCAGCCAGGAGAGAAGGGGGGAGAAGGCCAGGCATCGGGGACAGGGGCGAGGGAAGGAGAGCAGCCATCAGGGGCGAGGGACGGAAAGCCGGGGACAGGACATCGGGGATGGCTGGTGCGGGGGGGGGGGGGAAGCCAGGGACAGGACATTGGGGATGGCTGGTGTGTGTGTGTGGGGAAACCGGGGACAGGACATCGGGGATGGCTGGCGCCGGGGGGGGGGGGGAAAGCCGTGGACAAGGCATCGGGGATCGCTGGCGCGGGGGGCAGGGAAAGCCAGGGACAAGGCATCGTGGATGGGGGGAGGACGGGCGAGCGAGGGGGGAGGGGGCATTGGGCATTGGGGGGGGAATCAGGAGCGGGGGGGGGCTTTATTGTTTTTTAAAAAACACCTACCTTCTCCGGTGGCTCTGGAGGCACATGGTGCCTTTAAAAAAAAATGGCCAATGCTACGGGGCTTCCCGTTGCTCCGTCGTGTCGTGCATCTGTCAGCCGGCGATGCCGCGTGCTAGCTCTAGCGTGCTGTCGCCCCTCCTCCCTGCCGGCTTATCCGGCAGGTCTAGCAAGGCCCTCAGAAATGTGCAGTAGTGCTCACAATTACAAGAGCCCACATCCCATCAGTTTCTGTGCTAGCATTGCACTACTCAGGATAAAGCACAACACTGTTCTGCCAGCACAGGGTCAAAATGTGCAGTGTTGTCCTGGCATCATGGGCCAAAGTGTTTAACTACAATGCGAAGGAAATGCATGTGGCCTAAGCAACTTATCTTGCTTTTTTCCACCTGTGTATATTGTGACACAACACCTTGCCCCTAGAAAACAGCTGTTCCTGTCCTGTGGGTGACTGTCCTGTGGAATGCTGCCTGTGCATACACAGAATTTCATTTAGCACTCCAAACTAGAGAAGAACCTTTTGGGGGAAATGTCTCTTGACCTGGAATAAAGCCAAGCATTTCATGTTCAGATCCAGGGGATTTTACATGTCAGAAGCATCACAACTTCCTATAAACATGTCCAGTCACACCTCCCATCCAAAGAATGCACTTTTTTTTACCATATTGATAAATTTGTTAGAATTTCATAGTTTCTGACAAAACAAATCAGAATTTTAGCAAAGATAGAAATTTAAAAAACTGCATTATTATATTAACAACTCAATTGCAGAATGAATAGACTAGGTATTGGATAATTAAAATTTATTTATTTATTTATTTATTTATTTATTTATTTATTTATTTATTACATTTTTATATCACCCAGCAACTGTATACCACTCTCTGGGAAGTTCACAATATAGATCACAGCCGCATTAGGTACAGATCTAGGTACAGAGAACAGCCTCCTAAATTAGAATTAATGCCATCTTTTCTTCAGAGCATTGTTGGAGCTCTGAAATGCCTTGGTGGCTCAGTCCCAGTTGGTTTCAGAACAAATAAAGCCCTCTGGAAATGCCGGGCTGAAACAGGCACTGCACAGAAGTTTCTGCATTCTGTTCCATAGGTAAGGTGCACAGATGATTGTGAGAAAGTGTAAGTCCAGCTCCAGGTGGAGGGGTTTAGAGGGGTTGTTATTGACCTATTGGACAATGACCCACTGAGTCAAACATAACCAGTAGCATTGCATTGCGGCTTGTCTGGTGCTTGTCAGTTGGGCTGCTTGGGGGTGTTTTTCAATATCAAGGCATGTTTGCTAGATGAAATTCTCTGATATATGACAGGTCATTGAAGTAGATATGGCACCTGAGGTTGGCATCTCCAAGATGAATTTTGGACATCTCCAAGATGAATTTTGAATATCTAAATATTATTGCCTAATGTTAATGTAATTTGGTTTTGGAAGTGTTAGATGAAAATCTGCTGCCAAGCATCACATTGAATTACTGGAATGATCCTTTCTTGACACTTTTCTTTGGTTCATAGCACAATCCTATGCCATGCACTCTCAATAGACAGGATCTCAATAGATCGCATCCCCCTCCCCTCCCCCTTAACATTTGGAGTGCTGTGTTATGATCTTCCATTGGCTTTCATTAGCAATAAAACTTTTTTTTAAGTAAATTGAATTAAAAAAGAACAAAAATTCATTCCACCTAGAAGAGTAGAAAGGGAGTCCAGAAAAGCTAATGGTTAACACATGGAGGCCATCGTGGCCCAGCTAGAGGCAAGCACAAATGGCTACCAATAATTTTTCAGAAAGACTTTTGTGTGACCGAGGTTTTCATTTCTTTTTTCTATTAACTGCCCTTTCTCCCTCAATCTTTAACCAATCTTCCTGAATTTTCAAGTTATGTAAAATAGGCACTTCTTTCTGGCACAATTAAATTTCAGGAAGATTGGTGAAAAAATCTCAATGTTATGAATGTTAGAAAAAAAACACCTCCCAATTACCTCATTATAATGGTAGAATGCTTTTTTCCCTGTCAAACTTTAACTAAGGAAGCACGGCTGTGGGTCCTTAATTACTGGAACTGATATATAGAGTAGTTCAAAGCAAAGCAAACATTATTTTGTCTCTCAGAAAAGATAAGAATATTTTTGGGGGAGTAAGGGGGAAAGAATTCCATTTGTCTGTTACACTTTCAGCGTTCCATTGGAAATGAAACAAGGTAATCTTTAATCTCATCTAGGATAATAAAATTCTATGATTTCCCCCCCAAATGAAATCTATCCTATGCAGGTAATGCCCTGATGGATGAAATATCTGAGGGAAATCAAACTACTACAATCACAGAGTTCATTTTTGTGGGATTAACAGATAGCCCTGTGCTACTGCTCATTCTTTTTGTGATGTTCCTCGTCATCTACATCACCAGCTTTCTGGGAAACTTTGCAATGATTATATTAATCTGGGCCAGTTCCCAGCTCCACACCCCAATGTATTTCTTCCTCGGCAACTTATCTTTCTTGGATATGTGCTATTCCTCAGTAATAGCCCCCCAAACTCTTGCCAACTCCATTTCAGAGAAAAAATCAATTTCAGTGGCTGGATGTGCAACACAAATGTACTTTTTCATAGCTTTGGGGACCACAGAGTGCTGTCTCCTGGCTGTGATGGCATATGACCGATACGTGGCTATTTGTAACCCCCTGTTGTATCCAGTCCTCATGTCTCCTAGCATCTGCATCCCTTTGGTGGTTGGGTCATACATACTTGGTTTTTTCCATTCTCTTGTTCACACCATCTTCACATTTAGACTGTCGTTCTGTGGGTCTAATGAGATCAATCATTTCTACTGTGACATCACACCGCTGTTGTCCATCTCCTGTTCCAACACATATGTCAGTGAAATTCTTTTATTCAGCCTTGTGGGAGTCATTGAAATCATCACTATTCTGACAGTTGTGGTCTCTTATTCTTACATCCTTGCCACCATCCTGGGAATCCGCTCAGCTCATGGGAGGCACAAAGCTTTTTCCACCTGTGCCTCCCATTTTACAGGTGTCACCATTTACCATGGGACAATCCTCTTCATGTATTTGCGACCCACCTCTAGCTACTCCTTGGATACTGATAAAATCCTTGCAGTGTTCTATACCCTGGTGATCCCTTTGCTGAACCCATTGATATATAGCCTGAGGAACCAAGATGTGAAGGATGCTTTGAGAGACATCCTTAAAAAGAATCTATCAGTTCGTATTATTACTAGTGTGATTGCTCAGATTTAGAAAGCAATAAAGAAGAGATGCATATTAAGGATGGTGGGCTATTTTACATTCTTATAGGCTTCCATTTTGTGTACTTGGACAAAAATGAGCATTCTATGAGTAGACAAGAACCTCAAATATCCAATTTTGTACAAAGAGTAAAGAAAGGAGAAAGAACCAGAAGGGGGGAAATGACATCCACATCAAAATTAATGTACAGTTAATTATTCTGTAGTATATAAAGGGCTGGCAAGGAAGGGAAAACTAGGCCAAGGGATTCTATCCACTTTCAAAATGGAAGCAAGGATTATGTATAAAATATTGTAGGATAACATATTTCAGAGTCTTCCTGACTTCCAGATGGGTGACAAGTACTTCCTGAGAGTACTTCTATGGATTATTTTGAGGGAGAAACCACTGAGACTTATGGTGTGTGTGTGTGGGGGGGGGTTTGGGGGGATGGTGAGGTAATATTTGGTGCATTTACTTAACAAATAGAGAATAGATCACGGCAAGTATCATGTACACTCCTGACAGATCTGCTCCCCCCTCCAGCAAGAGGCAACTTATACCCTTCCTCCCCTTCCCCCTCCCCCTCCTCCTCCTCCTCCTCTCTCTCTCTCTCTCTCTCTCTCTCTCTCTCTCTCTCTCTCTCTCTTCCAAACTGCTGGATCTTCAGACCCTCTAGTCCAGTGGTTCTCAACCTTCCTAATGCCGCGACCCTTTAATACAGTTCCTCATGTTGTGGTGACCCCCAACCATAAAATTATTTTCGTTCTTCTCTACACGATCCATTGTCATGGGATGGTTTGCTAATGAAAATAATACATAACAATAGCTTTAATAATACAAAAGATGATACATGACATAGTTCAGTCAATACAGTTTCCTAAGACCATCGGAAATATGTGTTTTCCAATGGTCTTAGGCGACCCCTGTGAAAGGGTCATTCGACCCCCAAAGGGGTCCTGACCCACAGGTTGAGAACCGCTGCTCTAGTCTATGTCATAACAAACTTGTTAATCTTTAAGGTCCAACAAGACTATTTGTTGCTTTTGCTGGATGAAATTCAGTTGTGTCCATCCTATGACAGAATGGCATCTTCCACTGGAGCAGATTACTCTGCTCCTCTGCATCCCCCTGTGCACTTCCAAAATGTGCTCTGGAGGGCAGGGAGACCCTTAGAAGCAGACTTTGGGGATGTGTGGGAGATACAGGGGGGAGATGAGAGGAAAAGTCCTTTGCACAAGTGGATGTCTGCTCATGTGATGTTGGATGTAGCTTGCTTATTACATTAGCTATGGGAGGCAGGGTTGCCATCCAAAAGCTGATAGCTTTCCCATTAAACCATTCCTGAGAGATTATTGCTTTGGCCAATGGTTCTGCAGTACTGTGTGAGCAGCATCTACCACTTTGGTTATCACTTACTGCCTGCCACCAAAGAGAAGTTCTGAAGCGGAATATGTGTATACATTTCCCATACTTTTAGGGCAGATGAACACAAGGATATGGACAATGACAAGGACTGGGAACAGGAGAAGAATTAAGAGGAAGAAGATCAAAGTGATTTGGGTGAATTGGCTTGCTGGCTAATTAAGTTATACGTATGGTCCAGCAAAAGCACCTGGACAAAGAGATAAGGCTGGCCAAGTACCAGGTGCTATTCAGAATATCTTGTGCCTACCTGTCTGAGAAATGATGGTGCCTTTGGACACAGGGTGGCTTTCAGTTCTGAATTAAAGTGGGTCGTGAAGGGGCCTGAGTCTGGTTTCAATTCATGATGCCCACCTGGTTAGTCTTGGGAGAGTACACCAACATTGCTCATTCTGTCCTGCCTAGCTGATCCTCTGCCAGTGTGGGCTGTCATCAAGGAGGTGATTACTTCTGCCTGCTTTGCTGGGAATTTTGCTATTGGGTGCTTGCTCCAGGAATCTGTGCAGTCTCCAGCTTGTATGTTCCATATGTTACAACCCCCATCCATCCTCACGATACCCCCAGGTTAAAGGGGTTAGGGGATACAGGGAGCCATATTCAGAGCATAAGCTTGATAACCTGACCCCCTTTGTCAAAAGGGCTCCAGTCCAATTAAGTTGATGTTTGGCCCTTACTTCTACCAATTACCCATATAGGGAAGAGTTCACCATATCTGAGGCATTACTAGTTTGGCTGGGACCTCAAGTGATTCTCCATATGGAGTGGAGGAATGTTTCCTTCTTATTGTCTATGGCAATTGTATTGTTAACTATTTTTTGCTGAAGAAGCCATTCATGAAACAGTGAAAATATACCAGATGCCGGTTCGTTAATAGCACTGAAGAAATCTGTTAACTTTGTAAAAGTCACATACAACACTGAAGAAATCTGTTTAACTTGGTCATTATTTCTTCATAAGACTGTAGACTCAGCTGGTTGCTCTTTATCATTGCTTGATTAACTAATTGTTTCATATATACCATACCATACATCTTTATTGCGATCCGTAGATCCATGAAAAATCAAGAATCAAACATGAAACATCAGACAGTTAGAGCTATTGTCAACTTTCATCTAATACACAGAGAGCTCTAATCCTAGCCACCACTATAAGAAATTTAGCAACAGCCAAAGTTACTTTTGAGGACTTATCTTCCAACAGAAACTTAACATAAAATTTGTCTGAACTTCTGGACAGTTTACTCAACAATGGGGTGATCATAAGATGGCGGGCCTGATTATAAAAGCTACAGGACAGAAGGATATGCTCCATCATCTCCACTTCCATATTCCTACAGGGGCACCGTCGTTCCTGATAAGGGACACCAGAATATCTGCACCGAAGTAATTCAATAGAATAAACATTGCATCTGGCCTTGGAGAAAGCAATACGATATTTAGCCACCGACAGGTTCTTTAGATAGCCAGCCAGCTGAAGAGGCCCAACGTAATGAACGTGCAATGCACTGGGAGAGCAAGAAACATAAGAGCGAGTGTGAAAGTCGCAGAAGGCTATGTCCCACAGTCTTTGTTTAACAGATTTAAAAGCAAAATTCAAGCCCATGAAGGAGGAGGGAAGAGGAAAGACTGATTGAAGCTGCCTTCCTGGCGACAAGCTTGGACCAGCTGTTCACATAGTTGTCCTGAGCCAGACACGGAAGCAGACCTGAGCCGCTCCCCAAAAGACTAACTTCCATCCAAAATGTTAAGGCAGACCACCAAGCCCTAAGCGAAAGAGAGCTTTCCTCAGTTTCCAACAAAAGTACAGAATTAAGGACACACTTTGGGAGTTGAAGAAGGGTCCTCAAAAACCTTGTCTGTAGCCTATCTATCTCAGATGTTAATCCCCCTATCCAGATGTTGGAGGCATATAAAAGCTGGGCTGCAGACTTGGCATTAAACACTTTGATGGCAGACGGTATAAACATTCCCCCTTTAGTAAAGAAAAAATGTGTTATTGCGGCTGAACTGACTGAAGCTTTAATAAGGGTGGCCGATCTATGGGCACTCCAGGATAGGGTATGATGGAATAACAGCCCCAGGTAAGAGAAAAATTTTCCCCTGTTCCAGGATATGCCCATCAAGGGACCACCAGCGTTGAGAAAATCTATTTTCAAAGACCATGACTTTAGATTTCTCAAAATTAATTTTCAGATTGTAGTCAAGCAAAAGTTGGAGAATTTCATTAAAAGATGTTTCAAATCTGGAGGGGATCTACACTACTGCTTTTAAAGCGCTTTAAAGAACTTTGAAAACATTTTGAAAACTGTATATGTAGTGTGTCCTGGGCCTCAACAGTTGTCAAAACTGTTATAAAGCGCTTTAAAGAGCTTTAAAGCAGTAGTGTAGATCCTGCCCAGGTCTAGAACGGGAGAGAATAACAGCATCGTCTGCGTAAAGTAAAATAGGAATTTTCCTTGCGCCAAGTTTGGGCAAGTGGCCTTCATAGTCAGACAGGGCCTCCTCAATATCGTTTATGTATAAGTTAAATAACGTAGGTGCGAGGATACAGCCCTGTCTTACTCCTCTAGACATAAGAATTTCATTTGAAAGCTATCCCTGTGTGCCACATCTAACTCGCATCCTGCTGTCACTGTATAGAACCGTTATAAGATTAAGAAGTCTTTTGTCCACCAGGATCTTATCTAATTTCTCCCATAGTTTGGTTCTAGGGATGGAGTCAAAAGTGGACTTCAGGTCCATGAAGGTGACAAACAGTTTGCTACATAGAAATTTAAGATGTTTCTCCGCTAAGTGAAAAAGAATCAGACCATGATCAGAGGTGGAGTGATTCTTTCTAAAGGTAGCTTGGGCCTCCGTGACAACATTATGGGCCTCGAGGATGTCAGTTAGTCTATTAGAGAGAAATCAAGCATAGATCTTGCCTATTATTGAGAGCAGGCTAATAGGTCTAAAATTCCCAGGGTCCTTTGGGTGTCCCTTTTTATATATCAGATTGTTTCATATATCTTTTCTCAGCTGTTGCAGCTTGGTAATAAAAATTGTATTGCTTTTTCTCACTGTCAAAATTATGATATTGTGTGAATATATATGAAAATTGTAATTTAAGAATTGATACACATTAATAAGAATTATGTAACCCAGTTTGGTACTTTTTCACATTAGTAGTTGTGTGCCTTCAGCACTATCTGTGTAACTTTGGTCTAGAACCAGGCCTGCATCCTTGTGTGGAGCACCAGGACCAGAACTGTTAAGGATGTACAGCAACATTTGAGGCCCAGCAACACTTGAGGTCCATTCCTGATCCCCCTTTGCATATCTTAAAATGTCCCCATGGGTTTAGTCCCTAAAGAATGCCCCCTGGTGGGCATGCTTAATCCTTGTTGGCTATTAGTACTGGTTTGCCTATTATCAGACATTTATACGATGCCATGATAGGGCCAGTCTCCCTCATCATTTCATACACATTTAGGCCTTCGCCTGGGATAGAAGCTGGGATATCGAGATTTGTCATGCCTGGAGCTCTTTGTTTTTGCAATAGGCCAAGTTCTTATTAGCCTCTGTTCATCTTGGCCTGACAGCTGGCCAGTGTTCACACAGTTACCTCTTTTTCATCTAAGGACTTTGGGAATGAGGCTGGTCAGAGCCATGAGTCCTGGTTGCCCACAATCTCAACTTTGCCTACCATAGTCCTGAGCTTGATAATGAAGTTGGCAACACTTTGTCATTCAGCCAGTTAGCCAGGTTCCTGAAGTTGCCCCATGCGGCTAGACAGTACTAAGACCTATGCCCAGTGTGCTTTAGGATCTGGGAGAGGCGAGTGACAGAAACCATGTGACCCCTGGCACATGGGCATACTACCAGAGAGCAGGTGAGGAATTCAGTTTTTTCAGAGCTGAGAGAGGAGCTTCAGGCCTTATAACCCATCCTAATGGACTGCCAGAATTCTGGGTGATACTACACAACAGGGGATATCCACTAGGGGTGTGCAGAGCCAGTCTTCTCCACCCCGAAATTCAGGGTGGAGCTTCATTGAGGCTATTCTCTACCCTGATTTTGTAGCAGCTCCCCTTACTCCACCCAATCGGATTACCCATCAGAGAACTGCCCGTTTTCGGATAACACATACACACACATCATTGACACCTGAAAAATAGTAGGATACTTTCAGAGATGTTAGAAGTTCCAGTTAGGTGTGCCCCCACTCTGAAATTATTTGATGGGTTTGGAAGCAGCCAATCTCTGCTCTGGAAGATTGAATGCTCCGCAGAGATCCACCGTTACCAGATCTTTCCAGTACAGAGCACACACCCTTACTATCCACATGAACTGTATTAGGTAAGCTGGCTGGCCCATACTTTGCTGCCATGGAGAAAGAGATTTGCAGGCAGCATGGCAAAATTCTATGTTTGAAGAATGCTGGAAGGGCAGGCAGGATTGTTTGAGGAAGCTGGTAGGGCCTTTCTATTTTTCTGTTACTCAGTTAATCGCAGAGGAGTCCTGCACATGGCCAAAGGGCCTGAGATGCCATGGTAATGCTGGTGTTGCCCTCAAGTGGGGGTGGGATATGCCCTTGAGCAATCTCACTTTCCACTTTGCCCTCTGGGACAAGGAACTTTGGGTCCTGTTTTATCACAGGTAGGGGCTGCTCCTTAACCTGTACCATTTATACAGTAGCTAAGAAGATCCTTCAGTCATCAGGCTTATGGAACTTGGCTTGAGTAAGGGTATATGCCCATTTGCAGTTTTAACCCTTCTGTGCCCTATGGGGGAAAGAACATGGGTTGCTAGTTTATCACAAGAAGGGGCTGCCCCTTACCTGGTACCATTTTGATGGTAGCTGAGAAGCCCCTTCAGACATCACGCCTATGGAATTATTCCATTTGGACACCCATTCAGAACTGGGCTGCCGCTGCTGCAGCAGGGCTAAGGGATGCCAAGATCTGGGTCATAGACAGACGGCAGTCCTGGGCATGCATAAGCATACATTGTGAAAGGAAGATGGGTGCAGTTACTGTAGATTCAATGTTCATAATTGTGTTCCTTTGACAGATTGGTGGAGGAGGCCACAGCCCATCAGGCTCCTAATCTGCAGGCACAGCTTGGCATCTGAGCCAGCTGTAGAGCAATGTGAGCAATTGTTGGCACGCAGTTCAGAATCCAATATAAACTTCTCCTGTTAACCTTCAAAGCTTTTCACGGTCTAGCTCCTTCCTATCTCTCCTCTCTCATCTCACACTATTGCCCCGCTCGTGCTCTTCGCTCCTCTGATGCCATGTTTCTCTCCTGCCCAAGGGCCTCTACTTCCCTTGCTCGGCTTCATCCATTCTCTTCTGCTGCCCCTTACGCCTGGAACGCTCTTCCAGAACATTTGAGAACTACAAGTTCAACCGCAGCTTTTAAAGCTCAACTAAAAACTTTTCTTTTTCCTAAAGCTTTTAAAACTTGATGTTGTGCAGACTTCTACTGTTACTTTCTACTGTTAGTTTTACCCTACCCTGTGCCTGCTTACCCTACCCTGTACCTGTTTGCATTCTCTTCCCCTCCTTATTGTTTTACTATGATTTTATTAGATTGTAAGCCTATGCGGCAGGGTCTTGCTATTTACTGTTTTACTCTGTACAGCACCATGTACACTGATGGTGCTATATAAATAAATAAATAATAATAATAATAATAATAATAATAATGGTCAATTGGCCACCATCCTGTGGGGTGGCAGGCGAGGCATGCTGTGGTGGCATCTTTTCCATAAACAGTTCATTCTGGTTGGTTTTGCCCCGCTGTAGGTGTGGTGCCCACCTGGGGTGAGAAATGGGGTTCCTGGAGTGGAAGTCCCCAACTTTAAAGGCCAGGGCAGACTTGGAGGATATCTGAATAACCAGATATTTGCACTGTGTGATCAAACTTGCTCCCTCAGTGCCAATGCCTGAGGGCGAGGAAGCCCTTACTTTAAATAGGGCATGACAAAAGTCAATAGGTAAATTTGTCTGTCTCTGAGAATTGGCAGGGATGTGTGATCCACCATCCACCCCAAAAAAATGCTATCCAGAGGGGAACATTATAGGACAGGTGGGTTCACCTGTCTAATGCAGGTAAGGATATTTTCCTGCAGGATCTGCATATGGGCCTTCAGGATTTCTAACCTGGGCAGGTGGGAGGTAGGGCACTGAAGAGGAGGCTTGGCACCCTCCAATGGTGGGTTGTATGGGAACCTTAGGACATAAGAAAAAGTTTGGTGACTACTCGTTGACATGTTATGGTGATTGGCAAGTTCTGAGACCTGATTCTCGATGGGCTGTGTGGCTCAGGATATATGTCTTGCCTTTGGGGAACTCTCTCACTTACTCGGAGTTGTGTGGCATGGGTGGGGGTGACACGGGGTGGTTCCCCCCCCCAAGCACACAAGTGTAGCTCAAGAAAGGAGCTGGGTTTACCTGACTCCTGACTTAGCTGAGTGGCTCACCCATAATGTAGGCTAGTTGCCTGGAGAAAGGATTAATTAGATTCCTGCATGCTCACATGCAGATCCAGGGAGGGGTGAATTACCAATTAAATAAAGAGACCCTAGTTATCCCAAGCTCTGGTGTCTGTATCATTTTTTCTGAGCTTCCTTCTCTGTCCACAATTTAATTTCTCCCCTTAAGAGATTATCATTATTTCTGAAAATACCTCCTGAGACCCAGAGCTTTGAGGAATGTAGGTTAGAGGCATCAATTTGATTTGGATCTCGTCAGAACTTGTAGCACTCTATTCTTATAAGGCATGTGGACCTTACTTACCTGTAAACAGTTGCTGCAAACATGGCTTGTTGACCATTTCAGTTTCTAAAACAGTTTAGAATGACTTCAGAAGAACCACCATTTAGTCTATCAGAATGAAACTGAAGCTGTTTCAGAACAACAACAAAATGCTAATGAGCTCATATATTCTGTTAAGGAAAACAAAGTTATGATAAAATGAGATCAGAGATCAGAATCAACACTCAGAATATGCAAAGCAAAAAACAACAGTCTGGCGAATTAAGACCATTCAGACATACAGAAGGATTCTGAAGGATTCATGAGGTATCAATGAAGGTAAATCAAACAACAATGCTAATTCTTTCTTGCCAGAGAAATGCTCAAGTTTCCAATGAATATGAGGCTAGTTTAGTATCTGATTAGGGACGATGCTGAAGCTTTCTCTAGATTTGGGGAGAACTTTAATATTTCCATAGATGAAGTTATTATGAGATGGAGTGAAGAAGGGCCAGGTGAAAGGATGCAGTAGACATGGATGAGGCAAGGATCTGGATCCCTCCCTTCACCCAAGCCTCCTCCCCACCATTGAAATTGCATAACCTTTTTGCTTGTCTTTGCAGAATGGTCAAAGATTGACCTATGATTTGTCAAGTCCACATGTAAAGCTATGTGAATACTACTAGTGATCATCCCCACAGCTGGTGGTCACAAATATAAATTCCATACATTAAGGATGTGCACTATAAAGAAACTATATTTTAACCTATATTTTACTTGTATGTTTTGCAGCCAGTTCTGAGGGGAAAATGTGTGAGGAAAACAGCACTGCAACGATCAAGGAATTTGTATTTGTAGGTTTAACAGACAGCCCTGAACTGCAGATCATCCTCTTTGTAGTATTCCTAGCTTTTTATATGAGCACTTTGGTAGGAAATCTGGGAATGATTGCCTTAATAAAGGTCAGTCCCCAGCTCCATACCCCAATGTACTTTTTTCTCAGCAATCTGTCTCTCCTGGATGTGTGCTATTCTTCTGCAATTACCCCTAAAACATTGGTGAACCTTTTAGAAGATAAAAAGTCAATTTCTCTCATTGCATGTGCAGTGCAAATGTACTTATTTATAGGTCTGGGGAGCACAGAGTGCTTTCTTTTGGCAGCAATGGCCTATGATCGCTATGTAGCTATCTGCAAACCATTGCTGTACCCAGTTCTTATGACTCCTGAAGTCTGTAGTCTTTTGGTGGTGGGGTCATATGTTCTTGGGCTTTTGCATTCTCTTGTTCATACAGTCTTCACCTTCAGACTATCATTCTGTGAGTCTAAGATGATCTGTAATTTTTTCTGTGACATCAGTGCACTTTTATCAATCTCATCTTCTGATACCTATATCAATGAGCTCCTGATTTTTTATGTATCTGGTCTTATAGAAATAATCACGATCCTGTGCGTCTTGTTTTCTTATACCTATATTCTCACCAGCATTGTGTTGAGAATCAGCTCAGTTACAGGCAGGCTTAAAGCCTTCTCCACTTGCATCTCCCACCTGACTGTGGTCACAATCTTCCATGGGGCAATTCTCATTGTCCATTTCCGACCAAAGTCTAGCAGTGGATCAGAATTACAAGAGGTAAGTGACAAAATTATTGCTGTGTTCTATACAATTGTCACCCCCTTGCTGAACCCTTTGGTTTACAGCCTGAGAAACAACGAAGTGAAAGATGCTCTTGGAGTTATTCAAAGGAAGTTCTGTGTTTAAATAAGAATGTAAGAGCAGCCACACTTGATCGGCCTCATTGGGTCAGGCCTAAACAGCATTCTGTTTTTGACAGTGGCAAACAAAATGGCTATGGGACACTCACAAGCAAAACATGAGCATAGCAGCACCCCAACAACTGCTATTCAGAGGCTGAATATCAGCAACAAATATTCAGATACTGGAATCTCCATTATGACTAGTAGTGCTTAATAACCTTATCCTCTGTGAATTAAGTACTGATAATTTCCAGTAAGATGGAAGAATGAAAAATGCATTAAAATGTATATCATATTGTATTACTAAGCTGACATAATTTAAGAAAGGAAAGAAAGCCACATTTATTGAAATACTACTGACCTCTTCAGTCCTGACCCCCCTCCCATGGAATGTCAGTTAAAAGTTTCTCCATATTCCCCCAAGGCAAGTGAATGGAATATTTCCTGCTATGATTGCTATGGGTTTATTTCTCCTGCTGCTGTTCTGCTTCACATATCTGAGATTAATACTTTTGTTAGTCCACAATGAACATTGAGTCCTGTGTCTGTAGTACTATGGGTGTATCAATAGTACTATCAATCTGAATCCGATGCACATCCCTATTAAGAACATAGCAGCAGTCACATTTTATCAGACAAAAGACCCATACAGTCCGACATTTGGTTACCGAATGTCTTTTTCATTGAAGAATGAAAAATGCATATCTATCTATCTATCTATCTATCTATCTATCTATCTATAACTTAAAAATGGAAAGAAATCCACATTCATTGAAATAGTACTGACCTACTGAGTTCTGAATTTCCCCCCATGGTATTTCTATCCATTTCCCATCAAGACACATGAATGGAGCATATTCTATGATTGCAATGGGTACAATCATTTCTCCTGCTGCTATTGTGCTTCAGATGCCTGAGATTAATATGAGTTTATATGGATCAACAGAATAACCATCTAGGGACTGTCCTGGGTCTGCAGTAATATGGATCAATATAACTTAGGCAGATGGAATAAGAGGTGTACATTGAGAACACTAAATATAGTGGAGATGGATCTCCTTGAAAGAAATTCCCTGTCTTCAAATTGCTTGAATTTCTTCACATACAAGAAAGAGGGGTGGGGGACATCAAAAATTGTGCCAGCAGGTATATGTTAGACACACACTGAGTAATCTGTATAGAATGTTGCCAGAATTAGACTCTGGTCTGAATTCCTATCAGGAAAAATGGGAGAAAGGATTAAAAAAGAATATTCGTGAACCTAGCTGGAAATGGGTCTGGAGTTCAGACCTCATTACCACAATTAACATTATGTGTGTATCTTAATGTTTCGACAAGTTGTTATTTAGAGGTGTCTTGCTCCACTGATGTTAAATTGAATCTGTCCTGTGGTTAATGATGTTTGTTCATGTTGCATTCCTACACAAGCACAACTAGGTCATACCTATTCTATTTACCATAAGATAATAAAATTGTGAGTTGTTGATCATATAGAAGAAATGAGTGGTCATTTCATGCACCATTAGGCCATTTTGTTGTATTTTTTTTATCATATAGATTTTTAAAAATACCATTCCAAGCTTTATTATGTCTTCTCAAATACCATTCCAAGCTTTATTATGGCTTCTACATTCCTGATATGCTAGACACAATAGCCCTATTCAGACATTCCTGTAAGCGGGTTGTTTGATCACACGAGGAGGGGGAGCACTCCTCCACCACCCCCATCATCACTCTCATTGCCCTGTACACATGGAGGACAACTGTCTGAAAAGCGTTCTAGCTCACATAGTGGGACTGCACAGATAGAGAATGTTTTCCTTTTCAGACAGTCCGCCCCCCCACATGCATACAAGGTGATGAGAGTCACAACAGATGGGGGCAAGGTTGGAGCATTCCCCCTCCCTGTATGTTTAAACAACACACTTCCAGGAATGCCTGAATAGGACTAATAGATCTGAAGGAGGTCCACCTTTTATTTAAGTAATATTAAACACATCCAACAAGACCTGCAAGATGTTGGTGTAGAAATTGACCTCAAGGTCCTGCAGGTCACTTCCCACATTATTCAGACAAGCAAGACCCTCCTAAGGGAAAGAGGCAGGTAATGACCCCACTGCTTCCATCAAACCACACCTGTGTGCAAGAGGAATAGTTCCCGTCCTACTGCCCTACAACTCTGGGCAGATGAGTCATTATACCCAAAGCAGAGGCATTGATCTGTTTTTAAAAGTTCTCTCTCTTAGGGTGACCATATGGAGGGGAGGACAGGGTGCCTGTATCTTAACAGTTCTATAGAAAAAGGAATTCCCTCTTCATAACATCAGTTAAAGTTGCAGGAGCCCTGCACTCTTTTGTTTCTGGTCACTGTTGTGATGAAGAGGGAATTTCACCAGGTGCTGAAAGCATACAAATGACAGCTGCTCTCTCTCTCTCTCTCTGTGTGTGTGTGTGTGTGTGTGTGTGTATGTGTGTGTGTGTAGAACTAGAATTTATTTATATTTCACTAATATTAGCAAAAATGAAAAAAGTGCTTCACGGCACATGCAGAATGCTTTTCTCACAGCAATTATAGCCTCCCCTGCCCACACACTTCATAGTAATGGAACATATAACACAGCCTCAGCATTCCCTTTTAGGCATTAAGCACTTGACCATACCTGTTAAAAGAAAACTACAGCCTGGGCCAGACCTACACTAAGCAGGATATAACACTATGAAAGCAGTTGAAAATGGTATATGGAAAGTGTCATGGGCCCCAAAAGTTGTCAGTGCACTTCAATACCATTATAAAACAGTAGTGTAGATCCTACCCTGATTGCATGTGAAGAGGCCTAGGGAAGGGGGGATCAGGATTAAAAGATCAGCATTAAATTTATCTGCACACACATGTCTGGGTCTAAGTCCCTGTGGCCACCATGGAATCATGTTGGCCATGATAGCCATCCCCGAAAAACAGCTGAAGTGTCCCTCTCTATTTTGATATCCCTGAATAGACCACTTTGGTACAATCTTACTCTCAATTACTCTCAGCCATAAACTTAGTAATGTATAGACTTTCATGTGCCCTATTCAGGGGTTCTCTGCATGAGCATTTATGTATGGAGGAGTGACTGACACTGTCATCACCCACTATCACCACCAACAATCACAACTCCCAACAAACTATGTTGTGTTTGTTTTTTTCTTTTTAATTGACAATGTTCAATTCTTCTGCACATCTATGCAAGTAATCCTCCAT
Source organism: Elgaria multicarinata webbii (assembly GCF_023053635.1). Lineage (NCBI taxonomy): Eukaryota > Metazoa > Chordata > Lepidosauria > Squamata > Anguidae > Elgaria > Elgaria multicarinata. The sequence goes on along the minus strand of NC_086172.1, from coordinate 78,979,477 downwards.
TTCAAAATTTGAAGAAGTGCAATTATTGAAGAATGACTACATTTTGGCTCACATATAGGTTCAAAAGTGGGAAATTCAGTCAGTTTTATTAAATTGTGAACCATTCCCCTTCTGATCCCCTCCCCATCTCACAGGTCCCTGGTGTACCTGCTACTGCACCCTCTGGCCTAGTGATGGTGTTGCTGAACTCCCTGCAGAAGTGGGGGACCCATTAAGATGGTCCACCCCCAGAGACTTACGGTATCTTAGTGATTCATGAATGCTTTGGGGAAATTTTCAGTAGCCAGAGGCTAAACTACAACAGCAAAAAGGGGACATGCCAGAGACATCTGGAGAAGGACACTGTGTATAGGTGTTTTTATGCAAATGCTAGACGCCTCCGAGCCAAAATGCCAGAATTGGAGTGCTTGGTTTCAAAGGAGAACCTGGACATAGTGGGCATTACAGAAGCCCGATGGAACGGAGAGAACCAATGGGATACAGTCATCCCTGGATATAAACTCCACAGGAAGGACAAGGAAGGGCGTACTGGGGGTGGTGTTGCTCTGTACATCAAAGAGGGCATTGTGTCAAGTAGACTACTGCACCTAAACGGAGAAGACTCTCCCACAGAAGTGTTGTGGGTGACAATACATGGCCCCAAAACTAATGTAGTGCTAGGAACATGCTATCATCCCTCAGACCAAAATGCTCAGGGTGACCTTGAGATGGAAAGTGAAATCAGGGTGGTCTCCAAATGAGGAAGTGTTCTAATAATGGGTGACTTCAATTATCCTCATATTGACTGAATAAATGCATATTCCAGTCATGACAAAGAGGTGAAATGTCTTGATGTCTTGAATGACTGAGCCCTGGAACAGCTGGTCATGGAACTGCCCAGAGGGGAGGCAACCAAGGACTTAATCCTAAGTGGTGTTGCCCTGGACCTAATACGAGATGTAAATATTGTTGAACCATTCGGTAACAGCGACCACAGTGCAATCAGATTCAATATATACTTAAGTGGAAAACTGCCCAGGAAGTCCAACACAGTCACATTTGACTTCAAAAGAGGATACTTCTCTAAAATGAGGGAACTGATGAAAAAAGAGTTGAAAAGCGGAATCAAGAGGGTTAAATCCTTGCAAAATGCATAGAGCTTACTCAAAAGCACAACAATAGAAGCTCAACTAAAATGTATTCAAGAGGTTAGGGAAGGTAGCACCAAGTCCAAGAGCTCACCAGCGCGGTTAACAAGCATTGTCGAAGAAGGTATTGCAGAAAAGAGGGCTTCCTTCAGTAAATGGAAGTCTTGCAGAAGTCTTGCAGAAAAGCTGAATGAATTCTTTGCATTGGTGTTCATTGCAGAGGATACAGGACTGTGCCTGAACTGATGTTTTCATGAAGAGAGTCAGAGGAACTCAGGCAAATAACGGTGACAAAAGATGAAGTTTTCAAACTTATTGATGCATTGAAAGCAAATAAATCACCAGGCCCAGATGGTATCCAACCTAGAGTTCTCAAAGAACTCAAATATGAAATTGCAGACCTTCTAACAAAAATATACAACGTGTCCCTAAGTTCAGCCTCTGTACTAGAGGACTGGAAGATGGCCAGTGTAACACCACTTTTTAAAAAAGGGATCCAGGGGGGATCTGGGAAATTACAGGCCAGTTAACTTGACATCTGTTCCAGGTAAATTGATTGAAAGCATTATTAAAAACAAAATTAGCAAGCATCATTGGCGTGCAGACAGGGGGTTCAGGGGGTTCAGCTGAACCCCCTAATACGCTGCGGCCGCCTTGTTTGCCCCGTCCCTGCCAAAATACCGGGGTTGTGGTTACTGGGCCCGCAGCAACCACAACTCCAACTTACCGGGCCTAAATTTCTCCTGTGAGTGGCGGCGGCCATCTTGAATCTCGCCCGAAGTCACGCGAGATCTCGGCAGCTGGCTGGGAACTCTGTGAGACCCAGCCAACAGATGGCCGCCGCGTGGGGTGGGCGATGAGAGCAAGGTGAGGGGTTGGGGGCTGTGTGCAACAATGCAGCCTCCAGCACCCCACCCCCAAGCTCAGAAGAAGCAGAAGCAGCAGCAAGAAGAAGCACAAGAAGAAGCAAGAAGAAGCAAGCAGGAGGAGGAGAAGATAGAGGAGGAGGCAAGACTGAGGTTTGTGTGTGAGGGAGAATGTGGGGGTGCATGGGGTCTTTGAGTGAATGCACGTGTGCATGTATGTGTGTTTTTGGAGTGAGTGATGCTGAGTGTGTGTATGTGTGTGCTGACAGTGTGAGTGTATTGATGTCTGAATGGGATGCCTGGTTGTTTGACTGAATGAATGCATGTTTGTAGTGGGGGTGGCTGTAGTTTTCTGTGACTTGGGGGGATGATTTGGAGACAGAAAAAGTCCTACAGCTCCCAGCATGTCCTAGCCAGCATGTTTACTTCTTAGTAGACATGCATGGGGTTGCACAGGGCTCTTTTTAGGGTTAAGGTTAGAACTAGGTCCAAGAGAAGTCAGCTTGAGTTAGGGTGCAATCCTATAGAGAGAAAAAGTCCTACAGCTCCCAGCATGTCCCAGCCAGCATGTTTACTTCTGAGTAGACATGCATGGGGTTGCACAGGGCTCTTTTTAGGGTTAAGGTTAGAACTAGGTCCAAGAGAAGTCAGCTTGAGTTAGGGTGCAATCCTGTAGACAGAAAAAGTCCTACAGCTCCCAGCATGTCCCAGCCAGCATAGATGGCTTGGGCATTCTGGAAGTTGTAGGACTTTTTTTCTGTCTGAACAGGCAGAGAATTGAGCCCAAGGATGGTAACAATATATCATAGAATCATAGAATAGCAGACTTGGAAGGGGCCTACAAGGCCATCGAGTCCAACCCCCTGCTCAATGCAGGAATCCACCCTAAAGCATCCTCCACAGATACTTGTCCAGCTGCCTCTTGAAGGCCTGTAGTGTGTTAAGGTTCCTATGGACAAATAAAAGAGGACGTATTAAAAAATGGAAGAGTGGCATGAAGATTGCAACCCTAGTTGCTTTTTATATATGTATATGGCCTGTATAGGTTGGTCTCAAGGTGGCTTACATCTGCACAAAAGCAAAACATAGAATATCAGAGTGTAATTGGCACTAAAGTTACCCCCCAAAAAACACCAAAATACAGAGTCCAGTCAGGGGATAGTCTCATTGAAATTGGTTGGGCTTTCTTCTGAGGAAGCAGGTGTAGGATCACTCTATAAGTCTTTGCAGTGCAATCCTGGAGTTGTCTAGTAATCACTGATTTCAGTGAGACTTAATCCCAGGTAAATGCGTATAGGGTGTTCCATGTTGCCGTCATGACTAGTAGCTGTTCACAGATTCCTTCTCTTCCATAACTATATTGAATTCCTTTTTAAAGCCATCTAAGCTACTGTACTTATCACTCACTCCCAATATCTAACTATTTTTGCCTTTTTCATACTCTTTCTCTTTGTCGTCATCTTTCACTTAACCCCCCCCCCCCACCTAAATAATTAACCAGTTGTGGGGGGGGGTGACCCATCAATTGAAGATGAGTGGAGGCAAAGGACTATTCCGCTTTGGACAGCAAAATGTCTTGGGCCAGCCCTGGCAAGAGCTGGCTATAATTTAGATACTGAACAACATGCATTGGGTTTCCTAGGTGTACAGGGCCCAGGTGTCTCAGGCAGGATCTACACTACTTTTTTCATAGAATCATAGAATAATAGAGTTGGAAGAGGTCTATAAGGCCATCAAGTCGAACCCCCTGCTCAATGTAGGAATCCACCTTAAAGCATCTCTGACAGGTGGTTGTCCAGCTGCTTCTTGAATGTCTCTAGTGTGGGAGAGCCCACAACCTTCCTAGGTAACTGGTTCTACTGTCATACTGCTCTAACAGTCAGGAGGTTTTTCCTGATGTCCAGCTGGAATCTGACTTCCTGTAACTTGAGCCTATTATTCCATGTCCTGCACTCTGGGATGATCGAGAAGAGATCCTGGCCCTCCTGTGTGTGTCAATCTTTCAAGTATTTGAGGAGTGTTATCATGTCTCCCCTCAGGCTTCTCCTCAAGGCTAAACATTACCTCTGTTTCCTTTCCCTTCCGGGACACTCATACCTCTCCTGTCTGCACCCTCTCTCCCTCTTCTACCCCACACATAGGGGCATTTCTCTCTCTTCTTTCCCCAGGGCTCCCCCTACGCCAATCCTCTTCTTCTGCCCTTATTTTATTTAGAGTATTTTTATTTAGAGTATTTTTATCCCGCACCTCAGCCTAAAAGTCTCCCGGAGCGGCTTACAATTGATCAGTAAAGAAGACTGATGTGCCCTTGTGACGGTTTCCCATCCTCTCTTTTCTCCTTTATCTCCTGTCTTCTGCCAATAGCCCCTTCGCGGCCTTCCAGAGATGCCCCTAGTTCCAGATCTCCTACACTCCCCCAAGTTCTCCAAATCTTGCCAGCCAGCCCTCTCTTATGCTAGGCTTGCAGCCACCCCTCGTCCTCACTATATTCACCCCAGAAGTCTCTCTCCTGGACCTCATTCCAAATTCTTTGCTCAGCAGCACACAGGGCAATCTTTTAAAATCATTATTAGGGCATTTGATGTATGGTGTATTCTCTGTATGGTGCTGGAACTTAAGATGACACTCATTGTTGTTAATGTGATAGAATCTGTTTTAAATGTGAATCTGTTTTAGTAAGTTTGGATTAGGTCATTATCTGATTAAATTTAAAGATGGTGAAAATTGACTGTATCTTTATATATGCCTGGTTATCACTACAGCAAAAAATAGTATTCAGAGTTTCCATTTTAAAATGTGTATTTTTAAAGTACAGATTACTTGTTAATTAAAAAAAATACAGTTTACTTCAGTTTTCGTTTATTTTGTTTGTTTGATGAATGAAAAAAAAGTCCTTTATTACTATATATTTAATCAATGTTTACCTTTTAAAAAAAATCCCTGGCTGAACCCCCTAATGAAATGTGCTGCGCACGCCTATGGCAAGCATATAGAAAGGCATGTCCTGCTGAAGAAGAATCAACACAGCTTTCACAAATACAAGTCCTGTCTCCAGGGCCGGTGCCAGGCTTTTTTGTGCCCTAGGCAAGGTGAGCTGCTTTCACCCCACCCCCACCCCTTAGCATACCCCCACCACCACCCCACCGTACCCACCCCACCCCAGGTAGGCGGAGACAGGCGGGGATGGAGGCCGCGTTACCTTTCCCTCACCTGAAGTCGTCCCAGCTTGCCTTCAGCTGGGTGGGACGCTGTGCTGGGGCGGGAGGGTGGGCGGCTCCACATTCTGACATCCGGCATGCATGGACGCCAGAATGTGGAGCTGTCCGTTCACCCCGCCCTAGCGTCCCGGCTTAGCTTTGGCTGGGTGGGCCCAGCTGAAGCCAAGCCGGGACGATGGGGGAGGGGTGGTCAGATGGCTCCACGTTCTGGCGTCCATGCACGCCAGACGTCAGAATGTGGAGCCGCCCACCCTCCCGCCCCAGCACAGCGTCCCACCCAGCCGAAGCCAAGCCGGGACAACTTTGGGCGAGGGAAAGGTATTCTGGAGTGTGGCATGGTTTCCTTGAGAACCTACACTGTAAAGGATTAACAAGCGGCAGTGAAGGGGCATGAGTCTGGGCTGGCTGAGTCAGACCCCCCTTCTCCGGCCAGGGAATTGCTAAGCCAAACGGAGCAATTCCACTACAAATGTCATTATGAAGGACCTCAATGGAGGGCCTTCTCTGTAGTGACACCTATGCTCTGGAAAACCCTCTCTCATGCGTTTCAAGAGGTGGAGAATGTAATCACTTTTAAACGCCTCCTAAAAACATACTTCTTCACACAGGCTTTCCCTGGACTGTAATTTATCTGATTTTATATTGCACTTTTAGCTTTTAACGTTTTAATTTATTGTAGTCTTACTGTATTTTTATGGTTTTAATTGTGCACTTCCTGTACAGTCTCAGCTATTGGATAGTGTAATTTTTTTTATAAATAAATAAATTTCTCCCTATCCTACTCAGAAGTAAGTCCTATTGAGCTCAATGGAGCATATTTCAAGGTAAGCAAGTACAGAGTTGAACCTATGACTGGGACTGCCTACTACCCAGTTCAGACATTAGCACAGTTGGCTGTTGGGAATTCATTACAAGTGGCTGCTGTGGTTTGTGGTCTACCACTTGAGGAATATTTTCATCTCCACCCCATCCCTCAGGGATTATTACTGCTTCAGGGGAGTCCTCATGAGACCCAAAACTCTGAGCTATGTTTTTGTAAAAAACAAACAAAAAAACTCAACTTCATCAGTGGTGTTGTTTTTCATGCATATTCCTTCAGAACTGGTAGCATTCTATTTTATTAAGAACACAGACCTTACTTAGCTTTAAACCAAATGTGGCATACATAGATTGTGGACCATTATAGTGTCTGGGAGAGTCTTGAATGCCATAATAAGAACATCTGTTTAATCTAACAGAAGAAAACTGAAGCTGCTTCAGAAAAGAAATCAAAAAGAACCTCACACACTTTGCTACTGAACAGAGATCTAAGATATAATCAGTTCAGAACTCTGAATCAATGCGCAGGGTTCTGAATGTGCAAATTAAGAATGGTTGGGAGTATGAAGATCAGACGGAGGAAGTGTGAGAGACTGAGCATTGCTGGGACTGTCCATTAAGGTAAATGGAATGACAACGGTAACTCATTCATGTTTGAGAGATGCTCAAGATGCTCAAAATTCCAATACATATGAGGCAAGATGAAAATCAGATTAAGGATGTTGTTGACATTTTCTCTAAATTTGGGGGAGTAGATATTTAAGGAGGGGTGTTACATAGTCAACATGATAAGAGAGATGAATGAAAGTGACAGTGGAGTGCTGAACAGATGGGAGACAACCGAGGCATGGCAATGGACAGCTAGAGAGGAAAAAAACATTTCTGTACCCAAAGTGGGAAATGATTAGTCCATGGATGAGAGTCTTAGCAAGGAGGGAAAGAGGATAGGCTTTATATCTCAGAGTTGTAAAATGGAAAATGACATGATTTGCTGGTTGGATAAACATGAGAAATGCTTCCATAGAGGAGGTTATGAGAGTTGGAGTGAAGAAGGGTCAGGTGAAAGGATGGAGTGGACCGGGATGAGACAAGGATCTGGATCTCTCCTTTCTCCCAAGCCTCCTCCCTCACCTGTGAAACTGTATAACCCTTTTGCTTGTCTTCACATAATGGTCAATGATTGGTCTATGATTTGGCAAATGACACTAAAAGCTATGTGGACACTACTCATGCCCATCCCCACAGCTGGTGCCTACAAACTTAATTTCTATACATGAAGGATGTGCACTGTAAAGAAATGATATGTTTAACCTATATTTTACTTGTATGTTTTGCAGCCAGCTCTGAAGAAAAAAATGTGTGACGAAAACAGCACTGCAATGATCAAGGAATTTGTATTTGTAGGTTTAACAGACAGCCCTGAACTGCAGATCATCCTCTTTGTAATATTCCTAGCTTTTTATGTGAGCACTTTGGTAGGTAATCTGGGAATGATTGCCTTAATAAAGGCCAGTCCCCGGCTCCAAACCCCAATGTACTTCTTTCTCAGCAACCTTTCTTTCCTGGATGTGTGCTATTCTTCTGCAATTACCCCTCAGACATTCGTAAACCTTTTAGAAGATAAAAAGTCCATTTCTCTCAATCTCTTCTTCTGATATCTACCTCAATGAACTCCTGATCTTTTATGTGGCTGGTCTTGTGGAAATAATCAGCATCCTGAGTGTTGTAATTTCTTATATGTGTATTCTGACCAACATTAGGGTGACCATATTTGGGAAACCAAAAAAGAGGACACCTAGTGTGTGTGGGGGGAAGCAGCTTTCTGAGTCCTGCAGAAAGTACTTTATTCCCCCGCCACCTTAAAGAACCCGATTGGAGTGGAGGAGGGGAAAGGATTTCATTCTGCACCACCACCATCCACTCCAATTGGGGCCTTTTCTATAATGTCCACGAATGACCCACTTTCCCCTTTAAGACCTCAATTGGAGCTCGCGGTGGGGGAATGACGTGCCTCAAGAAAGCATGTCATTCCCTCCTGCCATGCTAATGGCAACCTTAAAGGGGAAGGTGTGTCATTCCAGGACATTATTGAAAATTATAGAAAATCCCCCCTGACACCATGGAAAGAACAAAAACCAGGACAAATCCGGGGAAATCCTGACAGTTGGTCACCCTAACCAACATAGTGATGAAAGTCAACTCAGTTACAGGCAGGCTCAAAGCCTTCTCCACTTGCATCTCACACCTGACTGTGGTCACAATCTTCCATGGGGCAATTCTCATTTTCCATTTCAGACCAAAGTCTAGCAGTGGATCTGCATTCCAAGATGTGGGTGATAAAATTCTTGCTGTGTTCTATACAATTGTCACCCCCTTGCTGAACCCTTTGGTTTACAGCCTGAGAAACAAGGATGTGAAGGATGCCCTAAGAGTTATTCGAAGGAAGGTGTGTGACAAAATGATTAAGTATTAGAGGTATGCATTAACCCTAGTTTTGACTGATGCCCCAATTTGGTGCTTCAGAAGGTGGCCTGATTTAGTTTCAGTCAATTTAATGCCTGTCTGCTTCGACAATACTGAAAGTGAATCAAGGTACAGATATCCAAGTATTTGTGCATCTCATTAACTATCACGGAAAATCCAAACAAGGCTATAACATATTTCTCTTGGTCGGAATAGGCTGATAGTTGTAGGCACAGTTTTTGCTGTGTTCATTTATATTTTGTTTTTGTTTAAAAAGGAACTGCTGGTTTTTGTATTTTTCCCCATAATTTGATTACATTATGACGGATTGTTGCCCTATCTGAGAGTATCAGGTCTGCAAAATTTCCAGAGCAACAGCTGCTGGGGGTTTAGTGCAAGAACAGCCCAACACAAACAAACAAGTCTGTAATGAAAGGGTTTTTCTGGAGGAATAAATGGGGTGGAGATGCCAAGGCCACTTCTCGAAAAGGTGGTAAAAGTCTAGATGGAATTATTTGGTGATAGGTAGATAGTCAACAGGGCTGTAGTATTGCCAGTGAATGGGTCTCAGGGTCTTTCCCCAGTTGCATTAGGATTAAAGATATATGAGAAATTCATCTCTGTTTATTTTTGATCAGGATTTATTCAGTTCATTCCTTCTGGACTGAACAAGGACTTGGTCTAAGTCCATATGCTTCGGAGCTCACAATCTGATATGCAGTCTCAAAAATATGTGTTTGACAGCATGTGAACATGTGCAAAATCTGCATTAAAAAAATCTACTTTTGAAACATGTGCACAAATATGCTTTATTCAAAGGGTGAAGAATGGATACATTTCAAAGATGCACACGACTGATAGCTGAAAATATGCATGGGTTTTCAGGTGGGGGGGAAAAGCTTGCAATCTGATACGGATTGAATTCAGGATGGGGTTGAGTGTTGCTGATTCACACCTCTCTAATTAGGATGTGGGGGAGTTTGTATTTGGCACTTCTGAGAGTTCCATCATGGGATTAGGACCTTTTGTTTTCTATTCTGATGGAGGGCGGGAGCTGGTCTGGGCAGTCCAGCATCCTTGACCTTGGTTGCCAGATCTTTATCAGTTGAACAGCTACAGACAGACAAGAAGAAAGCTGAAGGATAAATGGAGTTTTTGTAACAATACCTGAAATGAACATTGACTGTTATGATGGGACACTAGCATTGTAATGAACAGACAGGGTTGCAGGTTGAAGCTGCCATTGTCTAGTTTCGTTATTTCTCAGAACAAAAGTGTAATAAAGTTGTAACTAACTGGCACTAAGAATAATGTCATTTCTCAAGCTCAAAGAAAAAGTTTTATTACAGTGGAGGGCTGTTTTCGACATTATAGTCCTAGGACTGATCTACACTAGTCTTATAACGTTGCTAGTGTCCATTTCTAATGTTGTTATCTGTATCAGTTTTTAACATCACGGGGCACACTCTTGGAATGTAGCGTTACTTATGTTTAGCTATAATGTTATTGCAGGGCACACTGTTCGTTATTCTTCCTCTTCTCTGAGAGTAGCAGAGCTGCTCAGTTTGCTCCGCCCACTTCCTGCCTCATTCCTAGCCAGCAGTGCAGGGCAATAGTCATAAGCACACACAAACCTCCTCCCAAAACATCTCAACATAAGTCCCAGGGAATAGCCTGTATGCATAGAAGCCAGCTACTTTGCTAAAGCTAAGTAGGTCTGGGTCTGGTGAGGGTTTGGATGGGTAACCAAATTGAAAACTTTCAGCAGACCAGACAGTGAGGCTTGCTTTTGGCAGCCCCAGCTGTTGGGATTATTTCAAACACACCATTTAAGCCCTGCTGGTTAGAGTTTTGGACTGGGAGCAGAGACCCATGCTTAGCAGGAAGTGAGTTTAGCACTCCTCAGATCCTTTGCAAAGAGGGGGGAAATGTAAAAAAATAAAATAAAATAATCAATGGATGACCCAATTCAATTTAAATTTGGTATGCTGAAAGCTCTCCCTAATATCTATTACTGCGCTGATTTTGGTGTTTTTATCTTTAAAGCTTACACAGATGTAAGCATTTGTTTAAAATCCTGCTCCTGCACCCGCAGCGGCGGCTAAGAATTAGGGCGAATCTTTTTCAAAAGAAGCACAATTAAAGCAGGATACATGGGAGTACTTCACAATAAAAGCAGATTTTAAGGTGGAAAACTTCTGAGTCCTTTGCATGCAATTGTCAGTAATTGCACAGTATAACGCTGGTGTGATAAAGTTCCAACTGCTGTAGCAGATAAGATAGCAAACGGGGCAAAGCGAAGGAAGGAGAACAGGAAGTGGGTGGAGCAAACCGAGCAGCTCTGCTACTCTCAGAGAAGAGAAAAATTACCAGAGAAGAGTTAATCTCGATAGAACGGGGCACATGCAATCAATGTCAGCGCTACAACTAAGCAACAAAGAAATAGAACCAGTAAGTACAACTCATTTACAACGTTAGAGACACAGGGTCACGTGACACGGTGCATCACAGTAACCCATTCATAATGTTAGAATAACATCAGTGTAGATTCCCACCTATTCACATGATATTCCTGCTCATGGGCGGGGGCTCAATGCATCCTGCACGACCAATTTACAGGTGTCCTAATTATGTAAAGCCCCAATATGTGAGCAGCTGTTGCATATTGCTGCTCCTTTGCAGACAACCTTGCACAGTGAGTGGATGTCAGAGGAAAGAGGCATGGCATTGGGGGCAGGGCTGAAAGAACAGGCCTGTTTCTGATTCAACACGGAAATGTCCTACACATGAGTAATGCACAAATAGGGCTTATGTTTCTCCTACAAATGTAGCGAAGATGTGGCTGTTGTTGACCAAGCACTGCCTACATGGGAACAGCAGCTTCTATTTGTAGTCTGAGGCACCCAAGCAACGAGGCAACTCCAGAAGATCTAGTTTGGGTTCTTAAAGGGGTGGAAATGATCCTTTAATATAGGCTTTCATATGCTGTGATTGAAAGCTTGGAAGCAAATGTGGTACCAGGAAAAATTTTAGGAGTCCAAAGTGAGCCAGGGCAGTTCCGAGGCACCCTGAGTCAAATTAGGGATGATTTGCAAGCTCCAAATCAGCTTCCAAGGCAAATCAGGGGTGCTGTGCACAGCCCTGGTATAGTACATGTACATTGCCAATTTAGGATGCCATTTTGTGCATCTGACAAGGAGAACTCCAGTCCATAAAAGTGCAGATGGACGAACTCACCTGCATCTGGTTTCTCCAGGCACTCACTGAGCCGCTGCCACCTGCTATCACTCCATAGAAGCTGCTGGATGGCCGTGCGAGTGCCTGGCGAGAGCTGTGGTGTCAGCTGTGCCCTTAGCGAGCTGCCAATTTATGTAAAAATAGCATTTCAGGATTTCCAGAAATCTAATGTTATGCAATTAGCAGCTGTTAAGGGCCCATTTACACAACATTATAGGCATGAATGGTCCATTCATGACATTAGATTCCTGGAAATGCCCAAGTTGCCATTTTTATGCAAAATGTTGGCTCGCTAAGGGGTTGGGCAGCTTCCAGGCCCTTGCAGACATGTGAGTGCCAAGTGAATGGATCCAGTCGGTGGCTGCAGCCTGGTGATCAGGGTCCAGGAAGCCAAGCAGGGGAGAGTCCGGTAGACTCCCCTCTCTTCTCAGACTCCTGCAACATCCCAACATTGAAATTTATGGCAAAATAAATTGAGAATGCCAGCAATCCTCACAGAGGAGAGCTTGTATAAAAGATTCAGGAGCTGATTATTATTATTTATTTATTTATATAGCAAATAGAGGGAGAAAACGTGGAGGCAGTGACAGACTTTGTATTTCTGGGCGCAAAGATTACTGCAGACGCTGACTGCAGCCAGGAAATCAGAAGATGTTTACTTCTTGGGAGGAGAGCAATGACAAATCTTGATAAAATAGTTAAGAGCAGAGACACCACACTGACAACAAAGGTCCGCATAGTTAAAGCAATGGTATTCCCCGTAGTAACCTATGGCTGCGAGAGCTGGACCATAAGGAAAGCCGAGCGAAGGAAGATAGATGCTTTTGAACTGTGGTGTTGGAGGGAAATTCTGAGAGTGCCTTGGACTGCAAGAAGATCAAACCAGTCCATACTCCAGGAAATAAAGCCAGACTGCTCACTTGAGGGAATGGTATTAAAGGCAAAACTGAAGTACTTTGGCCACATAATGAGAAGACAGGATACCCTGGAGCAGAGGCTGATGCTAGGGAAAGTGGAAGGCAAAAGGAAGAGGGGCCGACTGAGGGCAAGATGGATGGATGATATTCTGGAGGTGACAGACTTGACCTTGGAGGAGCTAGGGGTGGCGACAGCCGACAGAAAGCTCTGTCCATGAAGTCACGAAGAGTCGGAAGCAACTGAACGAATAAACAACAACAAACAATGTACTTGGTGCTGTACAACTGATGACATATACCTCAAAAGGCAAGGTGAGCTTCACAAGTTTCAAAATTCTTCACTGGCTCATATTAAAATCCAAGCTGCAGAAGAATTCCTGGTGTGACCTCCCTGTCCCTGCTAGCCCTTCATGGCCCCCTTCCCACAACCTTTGAGTTTGGTCTCTGCAGCATCTTTGCCCAAGTCCCTATGCAAACTAAGAGTGGGCTTGCTCCATTTACCTGCATGGGGGAGGTAATGCATTTTCATGGAGATAAAATGCAAAGGGTGTGTGTGTGTGTGTGTGTGTGTGTGTGTGTGTGTGTGTGTGTGTGTGTGCACGCACGCGTGTGTGTGTGGCCTTCTCCACCACCTCCTCTCCTCAGATTTGGCCCCAACACCATCTTTCTCCCAGCCCCATTCAATGTAATGGAGAGGTTTGCTCTAACACATGGCATGTGGGTAGTGGAGAGGAAAGAGGGTGGAAGGAAGATCACATGCCCACAGCATCCTTGTCCCCATGCAGCCTAATGGAGGCTTCTCTAAGCTGAACCATTAGTTTTCATGGAACCTGCTCCATTAGTTTGCATGGAAGTGAGGAAGGGCGCATTTTCCTGAACCCTTAAATTGGCTTGGGAAAATTCCTTGAGTCTGTCTGGTTCCTTCCCCCCAGAAGAATTTGGGTAATTCATAAATTAATTTGAGTTCAGTTTTGCGGAATTCACTCATCTCTATCCAAAATGAATGCTTCAAAGGTGCCACAGAAGCCTTGTTTGTTGTTGCTACAACAGACTGATTTGACTACACTGATAGAAGTCAGCTACATCCATGGCATTTTGTGACATGTGTTAGATTTACCAGCATCCCATTTTCCAATAAGAGGCAATGTTATTTTTTTTAGCTATTTTAGTTGCTAGGAGAATTTGAAGGGGTTAGAAAGCCTCTGGCGGTGGGGGGGGGGGAGTGGGGAGGAGGACTTCCCAGTCCCCTAATTTACAGCAGCCAATCAAATGTGTTTCAGCAAATTATGCAGGACAGACATTCTATTTATGCTAAGAAGGCTGAAAGTGCAAGGACTCTGGAGTAAGGAGACTAGTTGGGAGCAGAGAAGAGGAACGGAAGAAATCTCAGAGGTAAAGTACTGCTAGGGAAATTAATGCAGAAAGAAGAATGCAGAGCAGAGCTTGTTTTGATGCTGATCTATCAATATCACAATATATCAGAGCTTTTTTTGATACTGATAATCCTGAGATTGGCAATCAAATTAAGGATACTTTTTTTGTAGCTTACTCTAGATTTCCAAAATTTATAAGATCATCATGATTAAACACATTTTTAATTATTATTATTATGAACATTTCCCACAATAGCTCACTATTTGTACCTACCAAATAAGCCATTGACTAGGAAAGCTCTTGCCAAAAATAATTTAATTTCTAAGGTAGCTTTCTCTCACTCTCTATCTTTCTGCAACTGAGCACCATAGCTGCTGCTGCTGCTGCTGCTGCTTCTTCTTCTTCTTCTTCTTCTCTTATTATTATTATTATTATTATTATTATTATTATTATTATTATTATTATTTATTTATATAGCACCATCAATGTACATGGGACTTATCTGCAGGCTTCACAAAGATGGTTTCCCAAGGTATGTAAAATTATGTAAAAGTGTGTTCTATGCAATACTTGCTTGTGTTGGTGTAGCAGTGTGAGAAATGAAAGAAATGATCTGCATGGATTCTTTGGGAGCTCACAGCACAGGGTTTAAATAGCTGCAAAGTATGTGTAGTAATAATCTGAAAGGTATTCATTGCATTTACTGTTCAATACTATGCATATTTACTCAATCCTACTCTATGCAGTGGAATTACTCTCAAGTGAGCATGCAGAGGATTGCAGCCTTAGCGAAATAAATTATTTGAAACAAATTCTGTTAAATTTAATTGGCTTGCAAAGGTTCCAATTGACATTAGTTTCATTTGAATCCTACCCTAATGATGTACAAATTTTGTAAAATTCATTTTGTCTGCGTTTTGTGGATTGTGAGGTGCCTTTCATTCCACCATCTGCTCATTGATGGAATCAATTTTCCCCAGTTTCTTGATTTTGTGCAAATTTGCACTTACAAAAAAATCACTTTTGTAAAAATGCACAAATCCCTTCTGAATATTTGCATATCCCCCCTCCAATATGCGTTTTCATGCTTTAGCCTATGGGGGAAATGCGCATTTTATATTATTTTATGTATTTTTCCGCAACTAAATTTGCTTAAAATTCCAAAAAGTAGAAAACAAACAAAAATCAACTGGTCCACAAGTATGCAGAATCCATGGAAAACCCCTATTATCCCCCCCACCCAACATTCAGTCATGGATAGTTTTGGATTCATGCAGTAGCATACATTTAAGGGAGACCCATCGTGCTAGAAACAATTCAGGAGTCTGAGATCTCACACTGCTTCTGATATAAGCAACTCCCTAAGCAAACAGACAGTATCATCCAGAAACATGTATTTTGCACGGTTTTGTGATACTATTCTTACTTTATATAACTGAACTGCCCCAGCCTTTGTCTCACCAAAGTAAAATTAAACCTCTGCCCAATTCAGCACTGTGCCTCCAATGGTAGCCAGCCAGATTCTGCTAAGACCTCACAAAGAATGGATGAAGGGGGTGGGGCAGCCATTCCCTGTTCTTCTTTACCAGCATTTGATAACCAGCCATGTACTGCTTCTTGACAGTGCAATCCTGTGCATTTACCCAGGCATAATCTGTAGATCACTCCCCAGCTAGAGCAGCCTTGTCCAACTATGAGACCTTGATCTTATCATACCAACATGGAAACACCTGCAGAGCCCAGAAAAGAAAAGGAAATGTGCTAAAGGTATAAGAAAGAATTTGAAAAATACCCCTTTCAGTCACCAGTAATTTAATACAGGAGGGAAAAAAATTGCTGGAAGAAACTCTGCAGACATTTCTTTCTAGTAGGAATTCGCTTGTTATACTTTTTCATTATGCCAGATTTATAAGTTATTTTTTTAATACTGATTAACATGCATAATGCTTTGTGGCACAGTGTCAGGTTTATAAGGTTATTTTTAATGCTAATATATATTGCATAGGCCTTTGTGGTAGGGATGTGCTCCGCTTCTCCTCGAACCGGAGAAGCAGGAGCGGAGCGGGGGGCTTCGCCTACCCTTAAGGTGGAGTCGAAGAGGATTGGGGGGCCGGCGGATTGAGGCGAAGAGGATTGCCTCAATCCGGAGCTTCGCCTGAAGGTAAGTGGGGGGGGAGGGGGACTAACCTGGCGCTGCCGGCACCGTCATCCATTCGTCAGCGGCGGCGGCAGCACCAGGTAAGGGAGCAGGGAGGAGGGACGCTTACTTTCCTCCATCGCCGGCTTCAATTGAGGCCCCGGTTGAAGCTGGAAGTGAAGGCCGAGGCCTCTTCCGGCTTCAACCGGGGCCTCAATTGAATCCCGCGACAGAGGAAGGTAAGGGGGGTGGCGGCTGGGCAGGGGGCCGGGGCGGGGGTCTGGCCTACCTGGCGCCGCCATCCATGCAGCAGCAGCAGTGGCAGCGCCAGGTAAGGGAGCAGGGACGCTTACCTTCCTCCGTCGCCGGCTTCAATTGAGGTCCCGGTTGAAGCTGGAAGTGAAGGCCGAGGCCTCTTCCGGCTTCAACCAGGGCCTCAACTGAATCCCGCGATGGAGGAAGGTAAGGGGGCTGGGTGGGTGGGTGGTTTCTCTGGCACTGCCGCCGATATAGTGACAGCGGCGAAGCCGGATCTCGCTCCGCGGAGCGGAGTGGGAGACAGGCGGTGCGGCGCGAAGAGGATCGGGCCCGATCCAGATTTTCCGGATCGGGCCACGAAGCGGATTGGGGGGGTCCGTGCATACCCCTACTTTGTGGCAATGTGTTTGATTAACTTATTCTGAAAATGTTTTAATACTATGAGTTGTCTCACTATGTGTTGTCTCATGCATTGTCTTGTTTATTTTATTAATGTTACAGCTCCTGGAAGAAGGTCTCAGAATAAGGGACAGGCTGAAACACTTCAGGCTTCTTGTATATAAATCTATTTTGCATCCTTAGAATGTGTTTCTCTCCTTTGGGACCAGTAATGTCTGAAGAAAACACTACATTAGCTGTGTGCTGTACAAAGAAACAGTAGTTTTACCTCTGCCATACTTTGGTGTTTTGGAGGTCTGGGAAAATATATATCTGGATGTAATGTCTGAAGAAAACACTACCACAGTAATCAAGGAGTTTGTATTTGTAGGGTTAACAAGTGATCCTACACTGCAGCTCATACTCTTTTTTGTGATCCTAGCTATTTATATGACCACCTTGGTTGAAAATCTAGGAATGATAGCCTTAATAAGGGCCACTCCCCGGCTCCAAACGCCAATGTACTTTTTTCTCAGCAGCCTGTCTTTCCTGGATATATGCTATTCTTCTGCGTTTGCTCCAATGGCATTAGTGAACTTCATAGCAGATAAAAAGTCCATTTCTTTAATTGGATGTGCAATGCAAATGTACTTTTCTATAAGTCTGGGAAGCATAGAGTGCTTTCTCTTGGCTGCGATGGCCTACGATCGCTACGTGGCTATCTGCAAACCACTGTTGTATCCAGTCCTCATGTCTCCAAGAGTCTGTACTTTTTTGGTGGTGGGGTCATACGTCCTTGGGCTTTTGCATTCTCTTGTCCATACAGTCTTCACCTTCAGGCTGTCATTCTGTCACTCTAATAAGATCAATCATTTATACTGTGATATCACTGCACTTTTATCCCTCTCCTGTTCTGACATCTACATCAATGAACTCCTGATGTTTTATGTGGCTGGACCAGTGGAAGCAACCACCATTCTGAGCGTCATGGTTTCCTATATGTATATTCTTACCAACATTGTGAGGATCAGCTCATCTGCAGGCAGACTCAAAGCCTTCTCCACTTGCACCTCCCACCTGACTGTGGTCACAATCTTCCATGGGGCAATTCTCATCTTGCATTTCCGACCAACATCTAGCAATGGACCTGCATTCCAAGATGTGAGTGACAAAGTTCTAACTGTGTTCTATACAATTGTCATTCCCTTGCTGAACCCTTTGATTTACACTGTGAGAAACAAGGAGGTAAAGGATGCCTTGGCAGGTATTCAAAGGAAAATGTATGCCAAAATGATTAAGTAATGAAACTTTTCATAGGAAGTGGAGTTGGTACTATTAAATGTATACAATCCGTCCATCAGAATGCCATTTGTCTCTGTCTTCTGATTCTCCCCCTCCTCCATGCATGGTGTTTTAGTTCAACTGTGTCCATCCCCCACACCCAGAACAATCTATGAATACTCTAATATAGAGTTTAACCACTATTGCTTCAAACAGTCTTCTTTGCATATGTATGATAATCTAATCAATTAATCAATCAGTAATTAGTTAATCAGTAATCCACATCTATGGGTAGTTGGGTTTGTAGGATCAACAAGTGGAATCTTTAATAAAATGTTGCCATGTATCCACACACTATCACACAGGAGCTCTTCCTCAGAGCTCCTGCTAACTTGGAACAGGAGCCTTGTAGTTCTGCTAAGGTCTCTTGGGGGTGGGTTTCAGGAGGGAGAGGGAGAAGCCTTCTGCTGTGCAGCATAGTTTGGGTTTGGGGCTGGGTTGCGCCACAGAAGTGCAGCATTTTATACTTGGTTAGTTGGCACTGGGAGGTAGTTCTGGAGCTGGAAAGGGAAAAGAGGCCCTTTCTCCTTAACATCCTCCTGAAATTTATCTGTACATTCAGTAAGGGATTCTGTTTCACCTCACAACGCACATTGCCTCAACTTTAGCCTGTTCTTCCAAGATATGTACTATAAGATTTTAATGGCTTGACCAAGCAGGATATAACACTTTGAACACATCTTGAAAATGGTATATGTAATGTGTCCTGGGCCCGAACAGTTGTCAAAACCGCTCTAAGGCAATAGTGTAGATCGTGCCCATGCCAATTCCCTCTTCTTTCCCATCGCTCTTCCAGCCCCCCTTCAACTGACACATCAACTTTTCCTACATTCTGGAATTCTTATCAGACTATGCACGTGAAATAACAGTAGCCTAGGATGGCCATGTGTCCTCTTTTACATAGGACAGTCCCCTGTTCAAAAGGCTGCCAGAGGACTGCCCTCTATTTTGAAGGTATCCTCTACCTGAAAAGCTGTCCAGAACATAGAATCATAGAATATTAGAGTTGGAAGGGGCCTATAAGGCCATCGAGTCCAACTCCCTGCTCAATGCAGGAAAAGATGGTTGTCCAGCTGCTTCTTGAAGGCCTCCAGTGTGGGAGAGCCCACAACCTCCCTAGGTAACTGGTTCCATTGTTGTACTGCTCTAACGGTCAGGAAGTTTTTCCTGATGTCCAGCTGGAATCTGGCTTCCTTTAACTTCAGCCCGTTATTCCGTGTCCTGCACTCTGCACTTCTTCCTCTTCCTCTTCCTCTTCCTCTTCATCTTCTCTTCCTCTTCCTCTTCCTCCTCTTCCTCCTCCTCCTCCTGCTCCACCTCCACCACCACCACACCACCACCACCACCACCACCACCACCACCACCACACAAAACCTCTCATTTCTCTGGCTTCCTGTAACTTGAGCCGTGATTCTGTGTCCTACACTCTGGGAGGACCGAAAAGAGATCCTGGCCCTCCTCTGTGTGACAACCTTTCAAGTATTTGAAGAGTGCTATCATATCTCCCCTCAATCTTCTCTTCCCCAGGCTAAACATGCCCAGTTCTTTCAGTCGCTCCTTATATGGCTTTGTTTCCAGATCCCTGATCATCCTCTTTGCCCTCCTCTGAACACACTCCAGCTTGTCTGCATTCTTCTTGACTGGGTTTAAAGAGAAAGAAGAGACTTAATAACATATAGACTCATACAAGCCCTCTTCAGGTGTTCTCCATGTGAGAACTAATGTATGGAGGAGCGATCTGAACCCTGTCCCTGTCATCACCCACTACCACCATCAATCACAACTCCCAACATCCATATGTTGACATGTATGTCTACACTGTTGTGTGCACAAAGCTAGGGTGACCATATGAAAAGGAGGACAGGGCTCCTGTATCTTTAACAGTTGCATTGAAAAGGGAATTTCTGCATGTCCTGGTGAAATTTCCTCCTCATCACAACAGTTAAAGCTGCAGGTGCCCTGCCCTCTTTTAAATCTGGTCACTTTAGTATAGCTCCTGCACCTTTAACTGTTGTGATGAAGACAGAATTTCACCAGGTTCTCCATATATACAAATGACACTTGCTGAAATTCCCTTTTCTATGCAACTGTTAAAGATACAGGAGCCCTGTCCTCCTTTTCATATGGTCACCCTAACAAAGCCTTCCCCTTTGCAGATGTTTGTATCAAAGATGGGGGGGGGTTTGTGCACAAAAACTGAGGAACAACCAAATGATTTGTGGTCCAGAGAAAGATTGTGTGGGCATGTGGCTCCTAGAGGGCCAGATTGGGTCTCTGCACAGGGTAGATTTTTTAAAAATCTGATTTTATAGCACACAATTAAGACAAATCTGTTCTATATAACATCTTAATGTTAAAATCACTGAATTAAGGAACCAGTGAGACATTCAGTTTATCTGAAATTAACTTCATTTACTCCTACTTTTGTAGCTTTTGCTGTACTTTGAAGCTTTTGTTATACTCTATGTGATATATTCTCCCCTTCCCTCAAATATCTTTTTCTGACTGTATCCGCACTCCACTGCAAGCTGCTGTTGCTATTAATGGGGTTTGCTGCTGGCTGGATGGCTTTTTTATTTTTAAATTTATTTTTTTAAAAAAAAATGTGTATAATTGTCACAAGTTTCTCTACTCTAACGTTAGGATGGGTATTGTGGGCAGCGGACACTACTTCGACCATTCACACTTCTCACTTATATACATTAGCTTCTCAAGGCTTCTGCATTGGCAACACTTTGCACATCCAGACTTTGAACTCCTGTCTACTTCCTGCACAAACACGTGACTCTGAGAGCCTCTTTCTAATGCCCTGCATTGCATGCCAGCACAGTGGGACTAAGTTACAACAGGTGTCTCTGGGTTGTCTGTGCAGCCTCTGTTGTCTCTCTCTCTAAGTCATTGCAGCCAAACCAAACCCTCCAGCTTCAAACAATCTCTCTCTCTCTGCCAAACTCTCCTGATGGTCCAGCTGGGATGTGCACTTGTGACTGGGGGTATTGCTTACTGCAGCTTATTACTTGGTCATCTCCAGTGACTCATACTTTTAAAACCGCCACCACCAGCCATCTCCACCTCCTCTCCTCCTGCACAACCGCTCGACTCTGATCCACTCCTAAAATACTCTGGGTGGCAAGCCAGCCTCTACAGGTGCATCTGGGTTGCCTTCTGCCTCCCTCTGCCTTATGCCAGTCAGCCAACATCTCCAGCCTCCAGCCTCAAACAATTCCCCACTCTCTGCAAAAGTCTCCCAATGGTCCAGCCAGGCTGTGCACTTGTACCCTGTGGCCAGGGGTAGGGTGCCAGTTTATAGCTTGGTCGTATCTGGTGACTCTTGTTTTTAAAAAACTCCACCAGCAGCCACCTCTGCCTGCACCAACACTGGACTCTGAGACGCTCTTAAAAGGCTCTGTGTGGCATGCCAGCCTCTCAGGGCTAAGCTACAGCCATCTCTGGTTATGACTCTGTCTGAAACTGGTGCCAACCAAAGCCGCCAGCCAGCCAATGACTGCACCAACCCTTGATTCTGAGACACTCTTGAAAGGCTCCGTGTGTCATGCCAGCCAATCAGGGCTCAGCTACAGCCATGCCAGGTTCCAACATCTGCAGCAACAGGACATCCACAAAGATGAGCGCCTCTCTCTCAACTGGCACCTCACTGTTGGTTGTGAGAGTTTTTCTCTAAAGATGAGAAAAAGGCCTCTGGCCCATTCTGGTTTTCCCTGTGGCCTGCTTTGACTGACCTTTCCTACATTTTGATCTGTGGACATCTTGCCTCTGCTGGGCTCCAGGTGCCTGACTGCCCACCAAACTGCAACAGGAAAGGTGCCCTGCTCGCCTAGCACTTCTTAGCTAAAAACTGGATATCCCCTTGATGCCAAGGGCTGAAACTGCTCAAAGTGCAAGATCCCAAAGAGGAGATTTGACAACCTGAGTTTAAAGGATATGGCTCCAGCAGATTTTTTAAAAATAATAATTTTAAAACCTCAAACTTTTAAAAATTCCTTTAAAAAATGGATGCATGGATGTGCTTTAAACTTGGCATGGCTAAAGCCCTACTTAAGAGCTATCATGTTGCCAAGTTTCATCTCTTTACCTTTAAATATGACAGTTAATTTTTGTGAACCGCCCAGAGAGCTTCGGCTATTGGGCGGTATAAAAATGTAATAAATAAATAAATAAATAAATAAATAAATAAATAAATAAGTTTTTTTACAAAAAGAATAATTTTAAAACCTCAAACTTTTTTAAAAAATCCTAAAACTCAACAGATTAATGAAACTGCTTCATATTTGGCATAGCTAAAGCCCTGTCTAAGAGCTATCATGGTGCCGAGCTTCATGTCCTTGCCTTGACAAATGACAAAGCTGTAAGCATTTCTGTTAATTCCCATTAAAGTAGAGCTGTCCTTTGGGTGGGAAGGATGGGGAAAATCCGGATTTTTCATCAAATTTCATAATTCCCCCCTTCCTGGATTTGTTACCAAAAATACTGACAAATCCAGGTTTTTCTTGTCATATGGTCACCATACCACTGTGAGGCTGGAGGAAGATGCAAACATCTGCACTCCATATATAACTCCACATTGGCCATCTGGCCTACCAATGAAGCTCCACCCTGTCACCTCCACCCACCCCAACATAAGCAGTGGGTAGAGCCTTGCTACCTAGTCATGTGAAATCTCTTGCTAGCTTTCACTTCTTGATTCATCTCCAGCCCCCTGCATTGTGATTTTCATGTCGCTCAAACTGTCTGTCACTTCTGAGACCCTCTAAGAAACATTGCCTCTACCACTGGGAGTTTGTGGTGATTTACTTTTGTTCTTTATTGTAACATGTATGTAATTAAGTTGCAGTTGACTGGCATCATATTCATTTCATTTCTCAAAATCAGAAATGCAAGAAAGAATCCCTACAGTGGAGGTAAATTCCACACCTGGTGCTTTCTTTATTAAAGTGTGCACTGTTATAGAAAATTCCCTGTGTACACAGGACTCGTCATGTGTGATGATTATGCAAATATATTGTTTCGGTTGGTGTTCATGTTATAACCTAGGGATGTCTGTCTTTCAAAAATTCAGCTCCCTTTGAGCCCAATGGATTCCCACTGGCTGCCTGGTTTGGCTTGCATTTGCGAGCTGAGCCATGGGCTTTTCCTGAAATATGGGAACTTCTTGCGTTTCTTTTTTCCTACATAGAAAGCTATGGAAACTGCAACTGCAATTTACATTATTTGTACAAATTCCATCTGAAATTTGCTTAATTTGCACAAATTACAGCTGGAATTTGTATAAATTAAACAAAGTATGTCCAGGATTTGCACACAAAAAAATTTTGTAAACCGCCCAGAGAGCTTTGGCTATTGGGCGGTATAAAAATGTAATAAACAAATAAATAAATAAATAAATAAATAAAATTATGCAACTTGCACCTGGAATTTGTGCAACTTCCCATTGATGAAAAAATCCCCTGGAAAATTTGTGAGCTGGCCTGACTTGAATGCAGATCGAGACAGACTAGTTTGCAGGGAAATGAGCTGAAGTCCAGGGGGAAAAGCTACTAAAAGCTTGGCAAATCCTCCCCGCAGACAGATTCCTCCAACACTTCTAGTTATCACCCATCAGCCCCAATAGGGGTAATTGAGGACCTGTTTTATTCCAGGTGTAAGATCAAGGGCCTAGTGACTAGCGAGCTCAACTTCCACTGAAGTCAGTTGATGATCTCTTTCCATCATCATAGCTCTTGGCTGCTGTTAGCTTCATCATTGAGCTGCACTAGTCACTAGGCCATGGATCTTACACCTGGAATAAAACAGGTGAGGCCCTTGAATTGGTCTAACAAGGGACACAGCTTTATTTACATTAAGAAAGGAGCTCTGTAATGAAATATCAGCTGTGTGTAGGAACTTGCTAGTGCAGGAGCTGCCTTTTGGCGTCCTGCTTATCTAATTATGGATGAGCATAGCCCAGCCATGAGCCGGAAATAGCATATAGCCTGCCTCTGGTCATACTTTCTTGTTGGCAAGGGAAGCCATCCCCAGTCAAAACCTCCCCAAACCCCAAGACTCTTGGTGTGTGATACAGACAAGCCCTCAAAGGATTCCTTTCCCCATCCCCAGGTCCCAAAACCCTGAGTGGCATACTCTTATTTATGACTAAAGCTGTTGATTTATATCAAAATGTTTCACATTTTAATATGTGTGTGCATGTGTGTGTGCACATGTGTGCATGTGTTTTAAAAAATGAAGCTATAAAATTAAAATAAATAAATAAAAATGAAATCTATATGCACTATCTGTGGCCATTTGTTTTATTTTTGGGATCCCATTACCACTCTCCTTCTCCTAGAGATGAAGTAGAAATTCATGTGGTTCGCATTTTGATGTGAATGTACCTAATTTTGCACAGATGGACCAATATGTGCATACAAAATGCATGTGTTAAGAGACTTATGCACAAAAATATGTCCACATTTTCATGCAAACTTTTTTTTTTAAAAAAAATCTCAATGTCTAGGATGAACCGAACTTAAGAATGGAACAATGAGTAACTGAAAGAAACCAAAATTGACAAATTCATCCATCACTACTCACAGCATTCTGGTAGCTGTGGTATCCTACACATTTGTTTTTAAGGGCAGATTGCCTTCTTCCTCTCATCTTATTCCCACACATAGAATTACTTCTTTTCTTACAGAAACAAGAAACTGTTGCTGGGCTTAGACATACTTGAACATAATAGTCTCCCAAGAAATATAATAGTCTCCCAAGAAATTACTATGGATGTTGAGAAGTCCTCCAAGGACACAGACAACAGAGAGATGTGTTTTGTGTTACGGGGGAAGGGTGGGTGGGGATAGCTCTCTATATATTTCTCTCTTTGTGTGCCATTTTATGATTTCATGTATGTGACAAAGTGGACTGTAGTGCAATGATGCTTATACTATAATACGTGGGACATGTCTTCTTCTTTTTGCTTGCTACAACGAATCAACTTGGTTACCTCTCTGGAATTCAGTTCTACTGGTGGAATTTCACTGTATATGATTTTCTCAGAGCTAGCTACCCCATTTTCCATTGAGAGTAAGTACAGATACATATATACTAGATAGATAGATAGATAGATAGATAGATAGATAGATAGATAGGCATGTAGCTGTTTCCAGGGCCGGTGCCAGACTATTTTGCACCCTAAGCAAGGCGAACTACTTGCACACACACACCAAAATTGCCAACTTCGATTCAGCTGTTCAAGAAGAGTTTCTGAACTATTATATTTTCCTTTTATTATGTTTTTCCTTAAAACAGCTAATTTGTATAAAACTGTAACCCTTAAAGGGCAGTACTGCACCCCTCTGAGGTCTGGGCCCTGCCTAATTGGTCTAATGGTAGTGCCGGCCCTGGCTGTTTCCCCACCACTACCTCTGTGGTTGAGCATCACTGCCTTTGTTCTTCAAACAATATATGTTCCTGCCTCAGTGTCGCTGCAGCAAACGCTGTCCTTGAAACTGGTTTCACCAGTCCCATGCTTTTGTCAGGCTTTTAGACATTGTTCGTTTTTTAATGTGCTGTTCGTATCTGTGGGATTATGTATGTAGGATTATATAGTTAAGCAATCATGCAGCAACCGATTGTTTTTATGTGGTAATTATTTATTTTTAAGCTAAAAAATTCCTCTCAGGAGAGACCAGCTGGTGTCTCATGTTATCTAAGGCACCCAGCTAAATTGGCATTCTGCACAACCCATTCAATTTCAAAATGGTGGAATGGGTTCTACCTGCACTTGTTCCACATGTGAGGATGGTGAGTGTCCTTTCAAGAGCAAAGGGGATCCTGTTTTTATATACACCTTGATCCTCCCTAAGGATCACAGCTGTTACTTAGCTGTAAGAGATGTCAGATAATATGGAGGCTGAGTTCAGAAGACACACTAATTAACTGGGGGGGGGGAGTTAATAGGAACAGAATGGGAAACAACCATTGATTAGTGTGTTGTCCAGACTCAGCCAGTATGTTGGTCACTTTAGTTTACAGATGGAGCAGTACCAATTGTGTAGCTATTCCATCCATCCCTGATTAATGGATTTATTTGTGGGAAGAAAGAAGGCAGAAGAAGTGGGGGGGGAAGTAGGAGGGCTACAGAATGAAGACAACAATGTCTGGACCTCCCATAAAATTCCATGAATGACGCAGGGTGAATACACAATTAAAAAAAGTCATCTGGAAGCACCATTGCTCGTTCTCTCTCTCTTCCCTCCTTCCCCCTCAAAATAAAATAACACAGGTATTTATCTGGAATCTGCCAAAAATGAAAAGAGATTGTTGTCACAGGTAAACCTATATTCACTGTAGTTCATTCTGTTAGTGGAGTTGTTGGCTAGTTTGATAAATATCCATGTTTTGCATAAATTATTTGGCAGTTCACACCACTGTGTAAAAATATTTAAAAAGTAGGTGCAATCTTTATCTATCTGAAATGTATTTAAGGTTGTTGTAAGGATAAAATGGGAGTGGGGTGGCGAGCTATATTTGCTTTTCCTAAGCCCTTTGGAAGAGAGATGGGTATAAATGTAATATAATGAATATATAGAAACTAAACAGTCTGAATGCTAAATTTTCCTTTTCGTCTGATACATATCATGCATATTGAAGCCATCTGCCAGCAACTTTGCTAAAATACTGCACCAGCATGCCAGAATATCATAATAGAGTAAGCTATGTGTCCATTTTCTAAACACAGACACTATAGAAACATTTTCTTTTGGAATTTATAGAGGTTTTCATCTAGCTTGAAAAATGACTGATCTCACTGACCACTATCAGGCCAAAGTTAAGCATGTCAGTCCCACTGGTTTCAGAGAGAAACCACCAAGTGGCTTGATTCTCTTCCATTGAAATAAACAGGTCCTAAATCAGTTCGACTTTGGCTGGGGCATAACAATTAATATTATTATGCTTGTGATAATCCCTCTCTGCATATTTCTTGACAGTCAAGAACTTTAACTAGATTGTAAACGAGTGGCTCTCTTTGCAGAACCCATGCTGTTGTTTCTTCAGCAAGGCTTGTTCTTCTACATGTTAATAACTCTAGATTTACTATTTTTTTGACCAATTAAATGAGACTGACATTAAGCTGACAGGATTGCTAGCATCCTGTTTTACCATGAAGAGGCACAGTTCTTATTTATCTCTCATAGATGCCAGATATGCAACTTGTAGATCATTTTTGTTTCTAAGAGAAATAAGATTGGTGGGCTTTCCAGATGAGGCTTTTATTGCAACATTGTCCCATCTCACTAACATAATTTTACGGGAAGTCCAGATGGTGTTATTTTCCACTCATGTTTTCCCACCGCTTCTTCCATTTTTCTTCTTAATGAAGAAAATCTGTTAAGGAAGAATTATTGCAAAATGTCTTCTGACTAGTAGCACCAGGAGCCCTCCCTCTGGAAACAACCAGATTTTATATCTGCCATTTATCTAAGAACAACCAAACTAAGCATCATCAGAGAAAACTGCAAGAGCATCTCAAGTAAGTATAGATAACCTTAAATACATAGATAAAGAATAGACATTATGTTCTAGGAATTATGAAAGAGCAGAGGAAGAGTCACCTAGAGTACAAGAACCACTTGTATGTAGAGAAGAGCATGAGGAACATGTTAAGGAATAAGTTTGTTGGGACTATAAAAATGACGGCTGAAAAACTACAGAAGGGGAGATGTAATACATGTGTGAGGGATCTTGTAAACAAGATGGCAATCAGATTAAGGGCACTACTAAGCCTTTTGTCATGGAAGGAAAGATTATTGAGATTTGCATGGATATCTTGATTATTAACACACCTAAGTTGATTTTTTACATGAGATGTCTTCTAATGTTCATCTACTGCAGTGGCTCTTGCTAGAAAAGCTAGTGATACAGTACATTAGTTTTTAAGGTGACGTGGGTCTCCCTGTTCCCTCCCTCCACTACAACAGAATTATATAACTATTATTCTCCAGAATCTGTGATAAACTGTTTTCCAGTGTAAGCCTGTATTTGCCGTTGCTGGGGGGTCCTGGTTAATCTTATGAAGAGAAATCACTTGTGGGAAAACTATGAGTGAATGAGTATGGCCTTTACTACTACCTCTGATGTAGCCAATTTCCTGCATTCACAGATAATATTTCTTTGGGTGGGTAGGAAGATACATTGTAAGGTACACTTTTGGGGTTTGTATGGGTATCCTCTAGGGTGACCATATGGAAAGGAGG
The DNA here is from genome assembly GCF_023053635.1 of Elgaria multicarinata webbii. Taxonomy (NCBI): domain Eukaryota; kingdom Metazoa; phylum Chordata; class Lepidosauria; order Squamata; family Anguidae; genus Elgaria; species Elgaria multicarinata. Next base: position 78,951,092 of record NC_086172.1, on the reverse strand, counting down.
ACAGAGCTCCTGTATCTTTAACAGTTGCATAGAAAAGGGAATTTCAGGAGGTGTCATTTGTATGCAGGCAGCACCTGGTGAAATTGCCACTTCATTGCAACATTTAAAGCTGCAGGAACTATACTAGAATGACCAGATACAAAAGAGGGCAGGGCTTTAACTGTTGCGATGAAGAGGGAATTTCACCAGGTGCTGCATGCATACAAATAACACCAGCTGAAATTCCCTTTTCTATCCAATTGTTAAAGATACAGGAGCCCAGTCCTCCTTTCCATATGGTCACCCTAGTATCCTCTTCACACCCTGTCCCATCTGGGCTATGCTTGTACAAAAACTCTATCTACGCCACCTTTCCTCAGCCTAGTACCCTTCAAATGTGTTGGTCTATAATTCACATAATCCCTAGCCAATGTACCCACTGGGCTGCTGGCTGGGGATGATGAAAGCTGTGATCCAACACATTTGGAGGGCACCTTGTTGGGGAAAGCTGATTTAGTCATTCTTATTGAGACTAAAGTGATGCCTTTGGGGAGCTCAAGAACAAAGCAAAATTGGGACAGTCTTCCCCAGTTACCCCCATCATTTGCTAATGGGAGATATACTGCCAGTGTGCAATGGAAGCTACATATTGAGATAATTACCTTTGGTAGACGTCATTTGTAAATTTGTCTAACCTTAAAAGAAAAACAAGGTACTGGCCATCTTCACAACTGGTAGCAATGGATTCCATTGGTTTGTCATATGCACTATAGAGAAAATATTACTTTTGTTGTACTTCTTTATTTTGCAGACATAAGAGAAAAAGGTCTGGGAACAATGAGAAAGGAAAACAGCACCACAGCGATCAAGGGATTTGTATTTGTAGGTTTAACAAACAACCCTGCACAGCAGATCTTCCTCTTTTTAGCTTTCCTATCTTTTTATATTATGACCTTGGTGGGAAATCTTGGAATGATTGCTTTAATACGAGTCAGTCCCCGTCTCCACACTCCAATGTACTTCTTTCTCAGCAACCTCTCTCTCCTGGATGTGTGCTTCTCCTCTGTGGTTGCCACCAAGTCCTTAGTGAATCTCTTAGCAGATAAAAAGTCCATTTCCCTCATTGGGTGTGCAATGCAAATGTACTTTGTAATAGGTTTGGGGAGCACAGAGTGCTTTCTCTTGGTTGCGATGGCCTACGATCGCTACGTGGCTATCTGCAAACCATTGCTGTATCTAGTCCTCATGTCTCCAAGAGTCTGTACTTTTTTGGTGGTGGGGTCATACGTCCTTGGGCTTTTGCATTCTCTTGTCCATACAGTCTTCACCTTCAGGCTGTCATTCTGTCACTCTAATAAGATCAATCATTTATACTGCGACATCACTGCACTTTTATCCCTCTCCTGTTCTGACATCTACCTCAATGAACTCCTGATTTTTTATGTGGCTGGACCAGTGGAAGCAACCACCATCCTGAGCGTCATGGTTTCCTATATGTATATTCTTACCAACATTGTGAGGATCAGCTCATCTGCAGGCAGACTCAAAGCCTTCTCCACTTGCACTTCCCATCTGATTGCAGTTACAATCTTCCACGGGGCAATTCTCATTCTGCATTTCCGACCAAAGTCTAGCAATGGCTCTCCCACCCAAGATGTGTGTGACAAGGTTCTTGCTGTGTTCTACACAATTGTCATCCCCTTGCTGAACCCTTTGATTTATAGCCTGAGAAACAAGGAGGTGAAGGATGCCCTGGAAGTTATTCAAAGGAAGGTGTGGGGCAAAATGTTTAGCTAGCTAGTAGGGATGTGCTCCGCTTCTAATCGGACTGGTGAATTAGAAGCGGAGCGGGGTGCTTCGCCTCCCCTTAAAGCGGAGGCGAAGAGGATTGGGGGGCCGGCGGAGTGTTGCAAAGAGGATCGAAGTGAAGGCGGATCCTTCGCCTCGATCCGGAGCTCTGCAAGAAAGGTAAGTGGGGTTTACCGGGCCCTGCTGCTGTCGCTGTCGCCCATGCGGCGACAGCGGCAGGGCCCGGTAACTCCCCCTCCCTCCTCTCCCTTACCTGCATCCGTCCGCGGTCCCTCGGCTTCTTCAATTGAGCCCGCGGCTCAACCACACTTGCCGCCCAGACTTCCTGGTTGAGCCACAGGCTCAATTGAAGAAGCTGAGGGAACACGGATGGACGCAGGTAAGGCCCCCCTCCCCCTTGGTCCCTTACCGGGCTCTGCAGGTAAGGGAGAGGAGGGAGGGGGCCTTACCTGGCGCCACTTCCCTCCACTGCGGAGCTCCGATTTGGAGCCAGAGCTCCGCGGCGAAGAGGAGCGTACTATGGGCAGAGCGGCGCAGGGAGGAGCGGGCCTGATCCGAAATTTTCGGATCGGCCCGCGGAGCAGATCAGGGGGGTCCGTGCACACCCCTACTAGCTAGCATCATTTAACAATAGAACATTGATGGCTTGGGACCGCAATACCTGACAGAACGCCTCTCCCAACATGAACCTACCTGTACACTGCGCTCAACATCTAAGGTCCTCCTCTGAGTGCCTACTCCGAGGGAAGCTCGGGGGGTGGCAACAGGGGAGAGGGCCTTTTCAGTGATGGCCCCCTGACTGTGGAATGATCTCCCTGATGAGGGTCGCCTGGCGCCAACACTGTTATCTTTCAGGCGCCAGGTCAAGACTTTTCTTTTCTCCCAGGCATTTAACAGCATTTAAGAATCGCTAAGTTTGTTTTTTAACGGACCCCAGAATTGTTGTTTTTTAAATGGATACTGTTGTTTTTAAGTTACTGGTGTTAGGAATGGAAATGAGTTTCAGTTTCCTTGTATCATGTTCAGTATAATTTCTCTGAATCTGCATTAAGATGGTGACATAATCCAGAGCACAGAGCCTGAAACACAATTTGCAGAAAATCCACATGCCACATAATGCCCCCTATCTGAAGGCCTTTTCAGACAATTCTATCGCAATGGATTGGGGATATGCAGAGATTAAGTTAATGGACTTTTCTAATCCCTGGGGAACAGTAAAACCCAAACATTCATACCTATAGGTTGTGCAGAAGTATATTTGTGAAAGCTTTCAGGAATCGTCCTCTCATCTAGTAATTCCCCATGGGTCCAGGGCCTTTGATCCATGCACCCCTACCCCTTCTCTTCAGTGAAGAAGACAGCTTCAAGCATATATTGTGGAGCTGGGTTTTTCCCACTTTCCATTTCCGAATGGTTCCAAATTAAAATTCAAGAAATCACACAGACAGACACCAAAATAATAGTTTTTGGTTTGCCACTTGTATTTTTGATTTCCCTCACTGGACCTCTCAGTGGTTTTCAGTACCACTGACCAAGGTATCCTTCTGTGCTGACTTGTTGGCAGGGTGGGGGGTGTTTGCAGTGCTTCCAATCCTTTTTTGTGGGTAGAACTGAACATCCTCAACTGCATAGGTGTGGGGCAGCGAATGAGCAGAGCCTAGCTCCCTTGTCCACTTCTCGCTCATGTGCTCAATAAACTGCAATGGAAGAGAAGGAGTTACTTCCAAGTAGTCACGTTCAACCAAGATCCCCCTTGTGTCCACCCTTTCTTGGCAGGAAGAATACTCCATTGGGGGCAATCATCTTTTAAACTTATGTGCACATTCTGTGGCCTGGAAATTTTGAAAACGGCAGGCAAAGGGTTCTCCCGATCCCTCTCTCTGCTTGAGGGAATGAGTTACTCCTGAGTAGGCATGTTTTGCCCACTCCTCTCCTAAAGTCCAACTTTTCATGACACCACTTTCCCTTCCGCCAATCAGCACTGCTCCCCACAACCCACATTGAAGGCAGTTCAGGTCACACAGACTCCCAAACTATGCTGAAGCCACCACAATAGGAAAATCCATCTGAAAGTAACTTTGCAAAAATCGGGTTTTACAGCATGAAAAATCACACTTGCTGTGGGCACAATAGGACTGGAGTAAATGCCCCATGTAGACAGGGCTTAAGAGCTACCTTCTCAAGCCAAATATGGATTCTCTCTCAATCTTCTCTATCTTGATGGGGTGGGGGGTTGTCCAACCCCATCCCAAAAGGAAGCATGAGATAGGAAATGATATGAAGACATTGTCAGGGTGGACTTAAGGAAGGTAAAATGAAATGCTCATTGCAGATCCCTTGCATTTAACGAAGTAGTGTCCCAAATTTCATCCTTAAAGCCATGCAAGGTGTGAATGGGGTTTCCCTCTAGCCTCACCAGCTATCAGGGACCTCATCATCATCTGGCCAGAAAATACTTTAGGCCAGACAGCTGTTCTTCCTCCTATCATTTCTGTTTGTTTGCTTGTCTGTTTTTCTGTGAAACTCCCAGACTCAATTGAGGAGAGCTACAGCCCTTTCATTGACAATTCTAAAGTTCTCATTTCGCAGCTATATTCTTAACGCCTCCCCCTTTTCCTTTATCTTGTTTATTTCTTTGTTGTGTACTTTTAAATAAAGATATAATTGGACTTTCGACTAATACCCAGGATGCCTTATTAAAATTCCTGCATTGCTATCCACATTGTTTGCATCCAAAAAGAGCTTAGGCAATGACAATATTTGTGAGGTGTGTAATGGCAGTCAACAGTGCTAGGCCTCTGTCCCTTAAGAGATCTGCTTATTAGTTTGAGAAGAAGTATTTCCTTGACCATCATTTTACATGTAGCTAGAACTGATATGCCTCAGCCATATTGGGGGTTGGAATCACCTCATGGGTAATCATGGTTAGATCTATCTCAACAGTAGGTACATAGGTCAGGGGGTGGGGAAATGCTGCATAACTGTTGCATAATCTGTGCCTGGGAGAACAAACCTAACGACCTCCCTAGAGAGGGGAATAAGATGTGCATATAAATATATATGTATGTATGGGGCGACTGTATGGAGGTTCAAGCCCCCAAAGAGTTTACCTAAATACATGACTGTGGTTGCAATTCTGTGTACACTTCCCTGGAAGTAAGTCGCATTGAACTCAGTGGAACTTATTTCAGAGAAGACATGCATAGGATTATGCTCTATAGCTGTTTATTTTCCTCTATTAGATGACTACCAGATATTTTTCATCTACGTTAATTAAACCACAGATGTACAAGCAATGTCAAGGGAATACTAAATCTTTAGGGGTATGATTCCACCTTTCTGTCATTTAGAACCTCATGCAAAATCAACTGAATGTTGAAAACAAAGACTCTTAATTAAGTTCCACGATCTGTTCTAGCAATGGTCTATTTGTTCAGCCTTTGACGTCATTCCCAACCCCACTCCCAGTCAACTTGGCCAGTCTGCCTCCATCCTTGGGCTGAAAACCGAATAGGCCCCTCCTAGGGAGACAAAATGCCAAAGGGGATATTGACTGACTGACTGACTGATGGATTGATTGATTCAGTTGAATTTGTATACTGCCCAACTGACAGATGCCCCACATGGTGGTTTGCAATCATAAGGGCACAACAAAAAAGTGCTCGCCTTAACCGAAAAACAACACAATTGATAACAAAAAAGTTAGGGGTGTAAATAATAAACAGGGTTTAATACACTAATAAAAGCAGAGTATAGAGACCACTTATATTAACAGAATCAATAGTGTAATCACACAATTAAAATGGTGCAAAAAGAAAGGTACTCAGCAAACTCGATTGGCTTGGCCAGATGCGTTTCGACACAAAGTCTTCCTCGATGGCCAGTGTATTATAAATATGAATAAAACAGTTACAAAAGCCAGGTTAAAGGCATAGAAGTGCTAATATTTGCATTTAAAATAATCAAATATCAATTGGACCTACCTAAGCTAATCAGCACTCAGGGCTATTTATAAAGCCTGGGGGCTGACATGAAAATTCCTTAAAATAAGAGTAAATGGACGTCACTCCCCTCAATATGAAATAGAGAATCCTGCAAAAGATTAAAAGAGTGAAAAACTCTCAAACATCTGATCCTTATATTTTTTTAAAGGGCCACAGAAGTGTCCCCAAATATTTACCTAATGTTTAAAAGAAGCCCATAAGGAGTACTTGAAGCAGCCTCTGCTCACCTAAACAAAGAGCTGGCATCTAGACCAAACCATTTGAAGCCAGGCATACATACTGATGCTAATGAATAAAAGATTTATAAGAAGCACCTGTGCCATCAAGTAATGGGGCTAGGTCCTAAAAGGAGTTAATTCCTGCCTTTATCCAAAGAGGCCCTTAAACTAACAACCTCGACAAAAAAGAAAGAATAAAACCAATAGAAATTCAACACAGCAAGAAATAATCACTTAAGTACACAAAATAGAGGACAAATTACAGTCATCATTTAGGCCTGTGGGCACCATGGTTTGTAATGTAAAAATGCAGAAGAGTTCCCTCCTCTTTAATCTATTTTCCAAATCTTGATAAGGACCATTTTGTCTCTCAAGGACCGAAAATTTAATATCCTCCACAGAATGATCTAATTCTATAAAGTGCTCGACTAAAGGGGCATGCATTCTCTGATTCCTAATGCAACTCTTATGCTCAGAAATCCTGCACATGTGATCCACATGTCAACCAGGGACAAGCTCTCAGTTATCCCAGGATAGCTGGGATTGGATTTTTCACAATTTTCCCTGTGGTTCCAGGACAACTCCAAGGTCCATGGATGGTGTGGCTCTCACTCCCTAGGTCCTACCCGCAAGTAGCAGGGCTCACCAAACAGGCATGGAGCTCTGCAGGGGGAATCCGTGACCATCGTGAGTGAGGGGGGAGCATTTTTGCCATCCCTGGGATGGCTCTCGGTTTTCGGTGCCGAGTTTCCAGTTGTTTTTTTAAAAAACTTTTTTTTGGCACAGGATTGTGCCCGCACAATTGCGCAAATGTCTCCTTCTTTAAAATAAAGCAACACCACGCTAGAACGTCCACCTTCACTTCCAGGATGATGGGCAGGCGTTTGGACCCTGGACATTGCTCCCAAATCCACGCACAGCTTTGTCATGGATTATTATTAAAGAATTGCAAACTATGTCTTCTACTGCCATAGGTAAAGTGCGATCAAATGTTTTCAAAGCAGGACACACATTTCTGGCCTCTTCAACTTGAAGGTGCCAACAGAACACTGCACAAAAGGAACCGAAGAGACCAGAGGAAAGGTTTCCTCAAAGCTTCCTAACAAAGAGATGCCAGAGTGAGGATATAAATCATTTCTCCTTGTTCTTGACCTTACTTTGATGAAGGTGACATGTTCCACTTCCATACTCGCAAAGACATTAGGTTTTTTGTGAGAGTGCAGCTTTGCAAGAATGATCCTTACTACCCAATGATATATAGCAGCCATTTTGGTGGGCGATTCCACAAGGCAGGATGGAGTGGGGAGCATTTTTCTTCCTCCAAAGTCCATCTCTGTAAGGAGCAACATTTTCCTTCAGGTGCAAAAATGTTGAAACCTGGTGGGAATCTACACTGATGTTATTCTAACGTTATGAATGGGTTACTGTGACGCACAGCGTCACATGACCCTGTGTCTCTAACATTGTAAATAAGTTGTACTTACTGGTTTTATTTCGTTGTCCCCTTTCGTTGTTGCTTAGTTGTAGCACTGATACTGATGCATGTGCCTTGTTCTATCGGTAATTTTCCTCTTCTCTGGGAGTAGCGGAGCTGCTGGGTTTGCTCCGTCCACTTCGCCCCGTTTGCTATCTTATCTGCTACAGCAGTTGGAGATTTATCACACCAGCGTTATACTGTGCAATCACTGACAATTGAATGCAAAGGACTCAGAAGCTTTCCACCTTAAAATCTGCTTTTATTGTGAAGTATTCCCATGTATCCTGCTTTAATTGTGCTTCTTTTGCAAAAGATTTGCCCTAATTCCGAGCCACTGCTGCGGGTGCAGGATTTTAAACAAATGCTTACATCTGCGTAAGCTTTAAAGATAAAGACACCAAAATCAGCACAGTAATAGATATTAGGGAGAGCTTTAAGCATACCAAATTTGAATTGAATTGGATAATCCGTTGATTTTTTATGATTTATTTTTTTTTTACATTTCCCCCTCTTTGCAAAGAAGCTGAGGAGCGCTAAACTCACTTTCTGGTAAGCAAAGGATTGCTGTAGCTCCGTGCAGGAAAATTAACAGGGGTCTCTGCTCCTAATCCAAAACTCTAACCAGCAGGGCTTAAATGGTGTGTTTGAAATAATCCCAACAGCTGGAGCTTCCAAAAACATGCCTCACCTTCTGTGCTGCTGAAAGTTTTCAATTTGGTCAGCCATCCAAACCCTGACCAGACTTAGACCTGCTCAGCTTCAGGAAAGTGGTTAGCTCCTATGCATTCAGGCTACTCCTAGGAACTAGTGTTTAGATGTTTTGGGAGGAGGTTTATGTGTACTTATGACTATTGCCCTGCACTGCTGGCTAGGAACGAGGCAGGAAGCGGGTGAAGCAAGTTGAGCAGCTCTGCTACTCTCAGAGAAGAGGAAGAACAACAGAAAGGATTGAACAGTGTGCCCTGCAGCTAAATGTAAGTAACGCTAGCATGCCCCGTGATACAGATAACCAATACAGATAACAATGTTAGAAACGGACACTAGCAACATTATAAGACTAGTGTAGATCCGCTAAAATTTCTTAAAAGCTAATTTATATTTTTAAAAGTCAACAACATCCTTTCCCCAATAAAAATATTCCTGATTTTATTTTCAAATGTTTTAAAATTAGTAACAAAATATTGCTTTTCACCAGCTTTCCTTAACAAATATGATAGAGATGTATATGTCACATATTGCTATGAGCAAATGACTTCTTATAATTTTCCACCCTATTTGTGGTAGAGTGATTGAGGGGTGTGGTACTGGGGGGAGGGGGCAGAGAAATTGAGGAGACTGAATTTCTTCACAGGGGAAGAGAAATTGCCCAAGAGTTTCTCAGAGTTGGGGCTAGTCACTATTAGCAACAGCAGTAGCACAGCTTCTTCTTTATTCAGCTGCTTTTTGTTGGTTCTGCATGTGGCAGCAGCAGCAACTGTGAGCTTTTCTATATAAGGCTGTTAATCAGCTGAATCTATTTTTGGTTTCATCACAGAATTCAGATCTAAGCATTACAGGAAGAGCATTTCTTTTCTTGCTTTTCTGCTGCTTAACCTCTAAGTGGTACTGTGGTATAGCAGAATAGTGCAAATACATTTAAACACACACACACACACTTTCTTTCATTTTTACAATTAAATACTTTATTTTCGCTACTCAAAAAAAAACACTCACCAAAAGTGGAGGATCACAAAGATCCCGTAAACAATCATGAGTAGGGAATGGCAAGCACACAATAAATGCCTCATGTAAAACTGCCCAGTGTTAGCAGCTTGACAACTATTTTATTTATTTATTAATTATTTATTTAATACATTTATATCCCACCCTATATCAGGGCGGCATACAGATAAAAGCAAATAGTATAAAACAGTAAATATACACAGCTAAAAACAAATTAAACCATAAACCAAGTTAAAACTAGGGGTGTGCACGGACCCCCCGCTCCGCTTCTCTTGCAGATCCGCGATTTGCGGATCGGCCTGCTTCGCTCCGCCCCCACTCCGCCTATGTCTGCTCCGCTCCGCTGCGGAGCTCTGGATCTGGATCGGAGCTCCGTTTCCCCTCCCCCCCATAGGCTTGCATTAAGCTAAAAAAGTATACAACTTTTTTCTGTTAAAGTTAGAAACCTCAAGTTTGGCACCATGACACCTCATGGATGTATACACGCCAAGACTCAAGGCTATCCCATCATCCACTGATTTTGGGGGAATTTATGAAAATCGGGCACCCCATTCACACCCCTTTTGATAGCTCCGTCAATTTGTACGTTAAAAACCTCAAACTCACCACCATGATAGCTTATCCAGGGATACACATGCACAGCAAGACTCAAGGCAGTCCCATCATCCCCTGATTTTTGGGGAATTTATGAAAATCGGGCACCCCATTTGCAGACATGGACTGTTCTCTGACATTGGGACAGATAAAAAAAAGGGAAGTGGCACACTCACAGATGCCATCTAGACCCACAATCATGCCAAGGTACAAGGCAATCCCATCATCCCCTGATTTTTGGCGGAGCTTAAACCTGCAGACAGCTCAATGGGGCCATTTCAAAGGAAATCCCAAGATGCCATGAATTGGGGAATAGAGAGATCAACCTAAATATGAATCTTCTTCCACACTTGAAAAATGGATTTGGAACTTCCAAAAGTCTAATTGAGTGCAGGAAGGACTTCTCCCCTGAGTCAAAGCCAGACACAAACCATCCCTGCGAGGCAGGCAGGGGAGGAGGGAGGGAAGGCAGGCAGGCAGCAGACATTTCTGGGGGCATAAGGAAGTGAGCCAAGGATAAGCCAGTAATGCATATAAAATGGAATAAATAAATAAATAAACAAAGGAGGGGTGGAATTAAAAGCAGCAGTGTTGCTGAATAAACAACAAGAAGAACTTTAAAAAAAAGGCTATATCTGTCTTTTACCAGTAAGGGGGGGGTGGACTTGCCCAAAGGGGGAAGCATCAGCCATTTGACTGGTCCTGTCTAGGTATCAGTCTTTTAAGAAGCAAACGCTCACTTCAACTCATGATAGGCATTGCTCCACTGAGTTACTCTTTTGGAGGGCTCTGATGGCCCTCCAAGTACAGGAGAGTGGGGGCACGTCCACATGCCCTAGGGGAGCTCATCCCCTTGCACCACATGTATTCAGTTGTTCCCCAAAGTTAGGGTGGGTAGCACTGCTGTGTGTTTCCTATCTGTTAGTATGATTTCAGGTTGTGTTTGTGCATTTGGTGGAGCTACTGTTTTAAAAAAAAACGCTAGGAAAACTCCGTTCAGAGTAGAAAGAGAAGTTTCCCAGAATCCCAAGTTACCCGTTTTGCATATCCCCTTCTCCAACTTTGGGATCATGTGATCATGACCAGGAGTTGACTCTGCCCCTCAGCAATCGAAAAGGTAATCTTTTTCCTGCCTTTACCCTACTTTTTACAAAATTCTAGCAAGCGAACCTCACCACGCAGAGAGCTGAGAGTAGGCTCAAAATGACCCCCAGCCATGACTCTCTAAGCACAAGAAGTTTCAGAAAGATAGCTTCAAAAACAACACAGTTATCCCCTTTTCTTTTCCGCAATGCAATCCTATGGGCGAAATGTTTCAAAATGGCGATCGGAGCGGTCCGCAGAAAGAGGATCGCTCCGAAAATGGGCGCTTCTCTTCGCCTTGCTTCTAGGGGTCCGCGGTCTGCTTCTACTCCACCTCTGGGCAAGGCGGAGCAGGCCAATTCACTTCTGATTCTCCGGTTCTAATCAGAGCAGGGCACAGGCCTAGTTAAAACAATATATAATTTAAAAGCAGTAAAACTATTAAAACAGTTAAAACAATGTGCCTAGTGAATTCAACCATTAAAAGCTTTGTTAAAAAGCCATATTTTCACTTGGCGCCGGAATAAAATGAGCATTGGCGCCAGTTGGGCCTCCAAGGGGAGGGCATTCCACAATCGGGGTGCCACAACAGAGAAAGCCCTCTCCCTTGTCCCAACATAGCGAACGTATTGTGCTGGTGGCATGCATAGAAGGGCTCCTCCGACAGATCTCAAGTCTCGGGCAGGCATATATAAGGAGAGGCGCTCCCTCAAGTATCGAGGTCCCAAACCGTTTAGGGCTTTAAACGTCATTACCAACACCTTGAATTCTGACTCGAAGCGTATAGGCAGCCAGTGCAGTTTCTTTAAGACCGGTGTTATGTGGTCTCTGTAAGATGTACCTGCCAGCAGTCTAGCTGCTGCATTTTGCACTAGCTGCAACTTCTGAGTCGTCTTCAAGGGCAGCCCCACGTAGAGTACATTGCAGTAGTCTAATCGGGAAGTTACTAGTGCATGCACTACTGTGGCTAGGTTGTTCCTGTCCAGGAAAGGCTGTAGCTGGTGGATCAGCCGAAGATGACCCCAAGTACTCTGTGCCACGGAGTCCACCTGGGCCTCCAGTGACAAAGATGGATCTAGGAGTACTCCTAAGCTATGCACCTGCTCCTTCAGAGGAAGCGCCACCTCATCCAGAACAGGTTGCTTACCCAATTCCACCAATCCACAGAGCTACCCTCTTATCAGGTTTCAGCTTCAGTTTATTGGCCCTCATCCAGACCATTACAGCCTCCAGGCATTGGTCCAGCACCTTCACAGCCCCAGCTGACTCTGATGACAAGGAGAAGTAGAGCTGAGTATCATCAGCATACTGATGGCACCCAACCCCAAAACCCCTAATGACCTCACCCAATGGCTTTATATATAAGTTGAACAGCATGGGGGGTAGAATAGAACCCTGTGGCACCCCACAGCTTAATTGGGAATCCCCCAATACCACTCTCTGGAGTCGGTCCCACAAGTAGGAGCGGAACCACTGTAACACAGTGCCTCCTACTCCCATATCGCAGAGCCGGTCCAGTAAAATACCATGATCAATGGTATCAAAAGCCGCCAAGAGATCCAGGATCTAGGGTATCACTCCCCCTGTCTTTCACCTGGAGTAGGTTGTCAGTCAGAGCCACCAAGGCTGTTTCAGTGCCATGCCTTTCCTGAAACCAGACTGAAATGGGTCCAGATAATCTGTTTCTTCCAAGAACATCTGAAGTTGCCCAGCCACCATACGCTCAAGCACCTTGCCCAAAAAAGGGATATTAGTGATGGGGCAGTAGTTCTCACATACCTCTGGGTCCAGGGAGGTCCTCTTCAGGAGAGGATGCACTACAGCCTCTTTCAAGGCAGCAGCCACCACTCCCTGACAGAGGGAGGCATTTACCACCCCCTGGACCCACCCAACCAATCCACCTCTGCTAGATAAAATTAGCCAGGATGGGCAAGGGTCAAGCTTACATGTGGTGGGACAGACTGATTCAAGCATCTTGTCCACATCATCAGGCTGCAACAACTGGAACTGATCCCAAGAAACATGACCAGATGGGGCACTGTACACCTCCCCAGGCTCTGCGATAACTGTGGCATCAAGTTCACCCTTCACAACCTAGGATTGCCCTGGGGTATTGTAAAGAGAGAATGGTGGCTGCCATTTAAAAAATGGTGGAGAATATTAAGAGAAAATTCTGCAAAGTTGCTTTCTTTTTCTAAGGGAAAAGAATAATGTCTTCTGAGAAATTGCAGCTCAGCCCTATTACACAGATGTATGTTGAGACTTCTTTAAGGTCATGTTTTAGAATTGAATTTGAAGAGTCTTTGAAAGAACACTTTTTATGAGCACATAGCACATTGCAATTGCAATGTCATAGCAAATTTAAAACCCAGCTCAACATGTTGAGTGAGAAACACCTTTTCTGCCCACCAGCCTTTTGATGGCACCTTTCATTTCCTTGTTCCTTAGGCTGTAGATCAAGGGGTTCACCATTGGGATCACTATTGTGTAGAATACAGATGCAGTTCTTCCTGTATCCTTCGAATGGCTAGCATTAGGCTGGCAATATATGAGGAGAATAGTAGCGTGGAATATGATGATGGATGTGAAGTGAGAGACACAGGTGGAGAAGGCTTTGCATTTTCCCTTGCTGGACTGGATCCTTGCTACACATATAATAATGAGAACATAAGATATGAGAATGATTATTATTGTGCTGGTTTCCACAAAGGTAGCAAAAATGAATAGCAACATCTTATTGATTCGGGTGTCGGAGCAGGAAAGTGCCAAGACTGGCAAAACGTCGCAAAAGAAGTGATTGATGGAATTTGGCCCACAGAAAATGACCCTGAAAGCAGAAACAGTGTGAACGAGGGCACAAACTATGCCCCACATGTAAGAACCAGCTACCAGCTGAATGCAGAGCTTTCTCGACATAACCACTGTGTACAGTAAGGGATTACAAATGGCCATGTAGCGGTCATATGCCATCACAGCCAAGAGAAAAGATTCAGCCACAACAAACATGATGAATAGGTACATCTGTGCTGCACAAGCAGAGAAAGAAATCTCCTTGGCCTCAGAGTTGATGTCAGTGAGCAATCTGGGTGTGATGGATGAAGAATAGCAAATGTCAATAAAGGAGAGGTGGCTGAGAAAAAAGTACATTGGTGTATGGAGTCGCGCTTCGAACCTAGTCAACAGGATGATCCCAAGATTTCCCAACAAGGTGACAATGTAGATCAGGAGAAACACCAGGAAGAGGATGATCTGTAGGTCAGGATGGTCTGAGAAGCCCAGGAGGATGAATTCTGTCACCAAAGTGTGATTTCCCCTCTCCATTCCTTTAGGATCATGTTTTGTTGCTAAGAATTGGAAAAGACTATGCAGGATACAAGATGGGCAGAAGGGTGACTCAAAAACCAACAACTGAGCATGGCTATCTGGAGATGTCCTCTTTTTCCAGAGGATAAACCAATGCTAGGGTGGAAAAACCTCAAGGTGACAACATTTTAAAAGAGAACATTTCAAAAGGCATTGTTTTTCAGAGGGTGACGTTGTGCATCTATGTATGCAGATGTTCCCTGGAAAATAGTGAAACACGGATAAAGAAGTGTCCGTTTGCTGCTTGTTGCCTCCAAATTGAGCACATATTAACAGAGAAATGCATAACAGAGAAATACAGGAAGAAAGATTGGAAGGGTTTCCTAGTATGGCAATCTGACCTTTTCCTATATTCTGGGAAGCCGTAGGACAGCACTAGAACCTCTGTGCAACCAACCCAACTGAGAAGGAGAAGACGCTCTTCCTGGAATTCAAGGGCAAATGTTTCCTTGCAGGGCCCAAGGGCCCTTTTTCATTTGCTTCTGTGGCCTTTGGGATCTAATCTCTGAAGCATTTTGAGAATTCCCTGCTTCAGGCAGAAACAAAAACATCAGTAGTGTATAATATAATTCTAATGCACATAATGGCTAAGTGGAGTGGCCAGTGCCTCCCTTCGCCTATGGATGACCTATGCTGGGAACTGGTCAGGGGGAGTGTGTCCCTGTTGGTTCTGCTGGACCTCTCAATGGCATTCAATACCATTGACCATGGTATCCTTCTTGGCTGCCTTGCTGGGATGGGACTTGGAGGCACTGTTTTACAGTGCCTCCATTCCTTCCTGGAGGGGCAGACCCAGGAGGTGGTGCTGGGGGACTCCTGTTCAAGTTCTTGGCAGTTGACCTCAGAGCTCTGTTTAACATATACATGAAACTGTTGGGAGAGGTAGTCCGGAGTTTTGGCGTGCAGTGCCACCAGTACACTGATGACACCCAACTCTACTACTCCTTTCTCCCAATTCCAAGGAAGCTGTTTCAGTGCTAAACCCACATCTCTCAGCAGTAATGCACTGGATGACGGCAAACAAATTGAAACTTAATCCTGACAAAACAGAGGTGCTCTTGGTCAGTTAAAAAGCAGATCAGGGAATAGGGATTCAGCTTGTGCTGGATGGGGTTACACTCTAGGCATGTGCTCCGCTCCGATTAGAAGCGCAGAAGCAGGAGTGAATTGGCCTGCTCAGAATTGGCGAATTGCCCAGAGGCGGAGTAGAAGCGGACCGTGGACCACTAGAAGCAAGGCGAAGAGAAGCGCCCATTTTCAGAGCGCTCCGGTTTCCGCGGTCCAATCCGATCGCCATCTTGAAACATTTCGCCCATAGGATTGCATTGCGGAAAAGAAAGGGGGATAACTGTGTTGTTTTTGAAGCTATCTTTCTGAAAATTCTTGTGCTTGGAGAGTCCTGGATGGGGGTCATTTTGAGACTACTCTCAGCTCTCTGCATGCTGCGGTTCGTGTGCTATAATTTTTTAAAAAACCGGCGAGAAAATACCTTTTCCGAAGGGCTGAGGGACAGAGTCAACTCCCGGTCATGATCACATGATCCCAAAGTTGGAGGAGGGGATAGGCAAAACGGGTAACTTGGGATTCTGGGAACTTCTCTTTCTTAGTCTGAACGGACTTTTCCCAGTGTTTTTTAAAACAGTAGCCCCACCAAATGCACAAACACAACCTGAAATCATATACTAAGCCAATAATAAGAGAGCACTGCTACCCACCCTAACTTTGGGGAACAACTGAAAAGATGTGGTGCAAGGGGATGAGCTCCCCTAGGGCATCCCATGTGGACGTGCCCCCACTCTGTCCTGTACTTGGAGGGCAATCAGAGCCCTCCAAAGAGAGTAACCCAGTGGAGAAAAGCCTATCATGAGTTGAAGTGAGAGTTCTACTCCTCAGAGCTCTCGTGGTGAAGCAATGGCTTTCATGAGTTGAACTGGCAGCTGCTTCCCCCTCCCCTGGGCACGTCCCCCTATTGCTGGTAAAAGACAGATATAGCCTTTTTTAAAAAGTTCTTCTTGTTGTTTATTCAGCAACACTGCTGCTTTTAATTCCACCCCTCCTTTGTTTATTTATTGATTTATTCCATTTTATATGCATTACTGGCTTATCCTTGGCTCACTTCCTTATGCCCCCAGAAATGTCTGCTGCCTGCCTGCCTTCCCTCTCTCCTCCCCTGCCCGCCTCGCAGGGATGTTGTGTGTGTCTGGCTTTGACTCAGGGGAGAAGTCCTTCCTGCGCTCACTTGGAGTTTTGGAAGTTCCAAATCCATTTTTCAAGTGTGGAAGAAGATTCATATAGGTTTATCTCTACTCCCCAATTCATAGCATCTTGGGATTTCCTTTGAAATGGCCCCATTGAGCTGTCTGCAGGTTTAAGCCCTGCCAAAAAACAGGGGATGATGGGACTGCCTTGAGTCTGGGCGTGCGTGTGTATCCCTGGATAAGCTATCATGGTGGCGAGTTTGAGGTTTTTAACGTGCAAATTGACGGAGCTATTGAAAGGGGTGTGAATGGGGTGCCCGATTTTCATAAATTCCCCAAAAATCAGGGGATGATGGGACTGCCTTGAGTCTGGGCGTGCGTGTGTGTCCCTGGATAAGCTATCATGGTGGCGAGTTTGAGGTTTTTAATGTGCAAATTGACTGAGCTATCGAAAGGGGTGTGAATGGGGTGCCCGATTTTCATAAATTCCCCAAAAATCAGGGGATGATGGGACTGCTTTGTGTCTGGGCGTGCGTGTGTGTCCCTGGATAAGCTATCATGGTGGCAAGTTTGAGGTTTTTAACGTGCAAATTGACGGAGCTATCAAAAGGGGTGTGAATGGGGTGTTGGATTTTCATAAATTCCCCAAAAATCAGGGGATGATCGGACTGCCTTGAGTCTGGGCGTGCGTGTGTGTCCCTGGATAAGCTATCATGGTGGTGAGTTTGAGGTTTTTAACATGCAAATTGACGGAGCTATCGAAAGGGGTGTGAATGGGGTGCCCAATTTTCATAAATTCCCCAAAATTCAGGGGATGATGGGATTGCCTTGAGTCTTGGTGTGTGTGTGTATACCTCCATGAGGTGTCATGGTGCCAAACGTGAGGTTTCTAACTTTCACAGAAAAAAAGTTGTATACTTTTTAAGCTTAATGCAAGCCTATGGGGGGGAAAAACAGAGCTCCGATCCGGATCCGGAGCTCCGCAGCGGAGCGGGCATGGGCGCAGCGGGGGCAGAGCGAAGCGGCCCGATCTGCAAATCACGGATCTGGAAGTGAAGCGGAGCGGGGGGTCCGTGCACACCCCTATTACACTCCACCTGAAGACACAAGTTTGCAGCTTGGGTGTACTCCTGGATTCAGCCCTGTGCCTGGATGCCCAGGTTTCGGTGGTGTCCAGAAGTGCATTTGTACAGTTAAAGTTAGTGCACCAGCTGCGCTCATTCCTAGAGATGTTGGATTTGGCTATGGTGACACATGTCTTAGTTACATTCTGTTTCGATTACTGTAACAAGCTCTACATGGGGCTGCCTTTGAAGAGTGTTCGGAAACTTCAGCTGGTTCAAAGAGCTGCAGCCACACTGTTGACCGGGGCTGGTTACGGGGCGCATACAACTCCCCTGTTAAAACACCTCCACTGGCTTCCGGTCTGTTTCCAGGCATAATTCAAAGTGCTGGTTATAACCTATAAAGCCCTCTATTGCTCGGGTTCAGGTTATCTGAAAGACCGTATTCTCCCATATGAGCCTGCCTGTGCTCTGAGTTCTTCTGGGGAGGCCTTTCTCTCAGTCCCACCAACATCCCAGGCACACCTAATGGGTATGCAGGAAAGGGCCTTCTCAGTGGCTGCTCCAAGGCTCTGGCACTCCCTTCCCAGGGAGGCTAGGCTGGCTCCCTCTGTGCTACACTTTCGGAGGCAGGCAAAAACTTCTTTGTTACAGCATGCTTTTGGAACTACTCTGGACCTTTGTTAATGTATTAGATTCCACCACCACCACTGCCTTTTAATGCTACTGGGTTTTTTTTAAAAAAAAAAATTAACATGTTTTTAATTTTACTGCAGGTTTAATTCTATTTTAACTTTTGTAAATTTATATTTATATATTTCAATTGTACATGTTTTAATCTTGTAAGCCAACTTGAGTCCCGGTACTGGGGGGAAAGGTGGGATATAAATGAAGATGATGATGATGGTGGTGGTGATGATGATGATGATGATGATATAATTAAAAGAACAAATATCACATTTGTCCCTTGCTCTGTCAGGCTCTGCTCTTAGGTCAAGGCTTTGCCTCCTTTCCCAGTGAAAGATGGCTTTTACTGATCAAGAGATCCCTTGGATGTGTAGCTAGAAGATAGGCTGGCTACAGTTCTGAAGTGATGTCAGAAACAGATTAAACATGGATTTTATAAATATCCATCTCCCTTCAGTTTGAGAGTGAGCTGGGAAATGAACGGTTGTGGCTTGAGCCAGATTGCTCTGCTTCTACATTGTCCTCCATGTGTGATTGCAATTGCTGGAGGTGGAGAGTAGGGCTACACATGCTGCCACCAGCCCCACTGTTGTCTCCCTTGCCCCCCCTCCACTATCCACATCTGTAAAGCACAGCCTGCTGTATAAACGTAGGTAAGGGTGTCCAACATCATGAAAAAATGACCATATAAGCAACACATTCACATTACATGGACTATTATATGGGGAAAAGTTTGGGTGCCAAAACGCCTATAGTTTAAAGCCAAAATCATGTTTGTATGCTGATTTGTCAAGAAAATGAGAAAACAATAAATTTCAGCAGCATCTTGGGAAATGGTGGAAAGAGTACACCAACAATTACAATAATATATTCTTTTAACTCCTTGACCCTGAATACCCATAATTTGATACCAAACGCAAGATTGTTACTTCTGTGGTTGACGAATACTAGTGCCCTAAAGTAAATTGTCCACCATTTTGAAAATAGCATCTAAAATAGCTTTGCCCAAGAAAAGAATGTATACCCAAGTTATTATGTTAATCCAATACCTCAAGATCACATATCAGCAGAGGAAATAAGTGTGATGGAACCGCTCAGCTTGACTCAGCGATTCCCCAGCCGCAGAAGGGGGGTCTGACTCGGCCAGCCCAGACACACGCCCCTTCACTGCCGCTTTTAGCCCTTTGGGAGTCTAGATTCTCAAGGAACGACACCACACAGGAGATAGGGACCAAACACTTTTATTCTTAACACAAACACACTTCCGTAATGTCCACACATTAAGGTAACACATAAGAGGTTTGGGGGGAAAACACTGACAAAGGAATGATACACTCAGGACAGCAGGGACTAATACCTCACCCTCACCCTATATACACTCAGACCAATTGGATTCACACTCACTCCCCACTAACCACCCACCAGCGTAAATCTGGCAAGATCCCTTGCCCACTTGTACCCAAACCTAAATCTAAAACACAACAAACACTTAACACTGCAACTCAACCTCTGTTGCTCACTTCGACTTGGCTTCATGCCTCTCGAACTGACTTTCCCTCAGTGGCCACATGGAGCTTCTGCCATCCAGCCAGTCTGGCCTGGATGCTCCTACTCACCACGCACTCACCGGACTCCTAACACCCATAGGATAGAGACTGGACCCTTGGGTGCACAAGCTTTTTATCCCTTTCTGGGACCCCCTTGTCTCTCTGACCAATTGAAACCCCTTAGCAACCCACACCTCACCTGAAGGGAGGGGGAATGCTCCCAGACATTGCACAGCTGCAACTTGTTACTCTCCCCCCAGTACCAGCCTGGGGAGGCATTATCGAAGCCAGGCACTTCTCGCACAGCATGGTCTTGACATTTTACTTGCTACTCCCTTTTTGGACACAAAGAAACCCCTCTCTCTCCCCCTGGGATGAAGCAAATATGTTCTCTTAAAGGGACCATGGGCCCAGCCCATGACAATAAGAACATAAGAAGTGCCATGCTGGATCAGGCCAAGGGTCCGTCTGATTAAATTTGGTTAACAATATATTGTCAAGGATATTCTCTTTCTACAAGCAGTTCCACAAGCTAAACAGAAAATCTAATATTAGGATCTATCTGCACAGATGTAGGTTGTCATGCTAATTGATAAGCTAAGTTCTTGAGAATTTCAGAGAGGTTTTCCCAACAGATATAAATCCTCCCATGCTCTCCCTCAACAAAAACAAAACAGATATAGAAAAAGCAATACCGAAACAAGAAATAAACAAGTACAAAATTAACCACTGCTTTTGTTTCCCAGGAGTGTAAGACCACAACATGGAAGCTTTTAGGGAAAGAATGTTATGCCTGGTAGTTTCATATAGGTGTGTGAAAAATGGCAAGAGCCAGGACTACAGCAGTCAATATTTAAAATGAGAAGACCTGGTTTCATGCCCATTCCAAGGTACATTCCACGTTAATTTCTGTTTTTAAGCTCCATCTGATGTGGGTTTTATTGCACGCTCATTACTGGGCACTTATGGAGTTTGCTCAGTCCCTTCACATGACGTTGTCTGCCTCCCGCACACCTTCTGCCCCTTCTGGCCTTCCTTGTGCAACAAAAAAAAACCTTCATTAAGTCTGATTTTTTTAAAACTTGGAATTGTGTGCAGGAGAAGCAGCGCCATTAGAACAGTGGACTCAATGGGCCTTGTGCTCGTTCTGTACCTTCTATTTTGAAAAGAGGAAGTAACCGAGGAATGAAAACACTGGAGGAGAAGCGAAGGTAGGGAGCTTGTTAACCCCCGGTGTGATGGAGTTTTTTTGTATCTGATCCTGTTTCTTTCTCAGGATATTTTCTTCCAAACTTTCTTGAGGAGGAGGATGCATCCAATGCTGGTTTTGTGCTAGTAGAAAGTTGGTCTTCTTGCATAAGGTGGGGAACCCAGTTCTTGTCAGTCCTCCCTACCTTCTGCAGTTCTCTGCATCTTGAACCATACCTGCTCCAAAGGGTTCTCCAATCCCCAAGAATATCTTATCAGGTGGTATGGGTGGGTTGAGAAAGTAGGGGGAAATCACTAAAAATTGTGTGTGGGGGGGAACGGCTTTGCATGAGTGAAAGTCCTTTCTGATACTTCAAAGCCAACATCGGATGCTTATCATTGTTGCTGCTGTTGCAGTTGTTGTGTATGCATTTGGAGACATGAATGGCGAGAAGCCTCAAATGGAATAACTAAAAGCCTGTAGCTTAAAAATAACAGAGAAGTTGTTCTAAATTGATGTAGAGGTCTTTGTGGAGAAAACTGAAATAAAGATAATTTTTAAAAGGAGATCAGGATAACAAAGGTTTCAGTAGTTAAACCTGGAAATGTCAGAACAAGACAAATGTTTTAGAAGTAGGTGCACAGTGAAATGGGTAGACCTTTGAAATGCTGAAGACAGAGGCATGGCCTGATAGCCAGGATGTAGGAGAAGGAAGAAAGGTATGGGTTGAAGGTGATTCTAAGTTTGCATGCAAAGGAAAGAAGCGAGAACACAGAGGAGTGAAAAATATTTTTGCACACTATGGTAGCATTCACTACGTATTGAAATATTTATTTGCATGCTTTTCTTCTAGCTTCAGTGCCGTCATCTAGACAGAGGCACACAAAGACTGTATGCAAGGGCATCCAAAGGAATGTCTGAGGGAAATGGGTCTTCAGGAACTGATTTTGTTCTTTTGGGCTTTACAGATCGGCATGAGCTTCAGGTATTGTGTTTTGTCTTGTTCTTAGCTATTTATTGTTTCACTGTGGTTGGGAATCTTGGCATGATTGTGTTAATCAGGATAGATCCCCGGCTCCACACACCCATGTACTTCTTCCTCAAACATCTTTCCTTCTTAGACTTGTGCTACTCTACCACAATTGTTCCCAAGACTCTGGTGAATTTCTTAGCAGACAGCAAATTGATTTCTTTTGCCGAATGCACCATTCAGCTGTTCTTCTTCGCAGCCTGTGCTACCACTGAATGCTACCTGCTTGCTGCCATGGCCTATGACCGTTACGTTGCTGTTTGCAACCCTCTGCTGTACACAGTTGTCATGTCCCAGAAGCTCTGCATAGGGCTAGTGGCTGGGGCATATGTTGCCGGTGTGATTAGCTCAGCCACGCACACCATCTCTATATTTCGCCTGCCATTCTGCCATTCTCATCGGCTCAACCACTTCTTCTGTGATGGCCCTCCACTCCTAACTCTGGCCTGTTCAGACACACATTTCAATGAGATGCTGCTTTTTGCTGTCGTTGGGTTCAACATCATTATCACGACAGTTGCCATTCTAGCATCTTATTTGTCTGTCCTCAACACAGTCCTGCGGATCCGCACCACAGAGGGGAGGCCCAAAGCCTTCTCCACGTGTGCCTCCCACTTGGCCTCTGTTACATTGTTCTACGGAAGCTCCCTCTTCATGTATTCACGGCCCAGCTCAAGCTATTCCCTGGATCAGGACAAGGTGGTAGCAGTGATGTACTCAGTTACAATCCCCATGTTGAACCCTCTCATCTACAGCATGAGGAACAAGGAAGTGAAAGATGCCCTCAGGAAAGCAAGAGGCAGATTCCTTTCTTGGTGAGTGAAAAAACAACCACACCAAGTTCAATAAGGCAGAGGTGCCATACCTTCCCCCCCCCCCGACACGATAGCTGAACAGGGTAGTTAACCAAATGTTTGGTGACCTTAGAAGTGCGGGGTGCCACTGTCGAACTACCATAATCATAATGTGTTTGAAATACTGCCGTTTCTAACTGAGCTGGCTCTATCATTAGGCAGAGTGAGGCAGCCACCACAGGTGGCAGATCCTGTGCTATGGGGAGCTGCAGCAAGTGTCACGAGTGGATTTTAGGTTGAGTTTGTGAATGACCCCAGACTGGAAAAATGTGTGTTTGCCTATGTGCTGCTTAAGCCCTGAAAATTCTCCTTTTCTTTAAAAATCCATCTTTACTTGGTTACTTTCTCTCCTTATCTCTCTCAACTTGCCATTCCAACCCCAGTCCTCTTCCCCCTTCCTA
Source organism: Elgaria multicarinata webbii (assembly GCF_023053635.1). Classification (NCBI taxonomy): domain Eukaryota; kingdom Metazoa; phylum Chordata; class Lepidosauria; order Squamata; family Anguidae; genus Elgaria; species Elgaria multicarinata. Next base: position 78,927,873 of record NC_086172.1, on the reverse strand, counting down.
TCAATGAAGTTGTTACCTTAATGGCATTGTGAAATATCCCTCTCGGATGTAAATACTGGCGCCGCTGCGTATTTTAGAACTCATTTGAAATGTAACTAATGTGAAATGAAATGAAGAAATGTATGCCAGCATGACCTTGGATGTAACTGAATTGTAAATAAGCTGATTGTCTCTGTGTTACCAAAACATGCAAATGTAAGTGGAAGCTATCGAGAGAAAGGGGGATGACAAAGGCAGGGTCGCTGATCCCATGTGCCCTGGTGGGAGGGAAGGTGAGAAATAATGTATATGGCTTTAAGATTCTAGGAAGACAGATGAAGGGAGGAAACAGGATATGTGCCAGGCACCCTGAAGTTTCGGAGGTAACAGGACAGAGATGTCCCCACACCGGGGACATAAGGGTGCCAAATGTTCTCCGTAACATCAGACAATAGGCACCTAATGCCTTGGGATTACCAGAGGGGTCAGGAAATGCTGTCAAGAGATGCTTTCAATCCATCAAGACAGAGCATTCTGTCCCAAGGCTGAATATGATGTATTATCAACAAAGAGCACCCCGTCATCTTCCTCCATGGCCATAAGCCCCAATGAAGGGTATAAAACTCCTGTGCTCTCTTTGCTCAGGAGGTCTGTGGCATTTTTCCTGGATGGTTCCAGGTGCACCTGAGAACATTGCTTCCATCCAAACTTTTTTCAGCTCTGGCTTCCTCTGCTAGCTAGGAGAAGAGTTAACTGAAAACCCGTATGTTGTGGTTGAATTTTGTGGGTGGAATTCATCAGCCAGGGCAAAGATAAGGTGGGCCTTCTTGCCTCTGTCGTACTGCACAATTATTATACCAGTCTATACATCCAGTTTAGGGGACGAGGGGAGCACTGATCTTGGTGTGAATCCCTCCCACCTCTGGGTGGGCAGGATCCAAAAGGTACCATCCTGAGACTCAACTGGCAGAGATTGTATACACCAACAGAGACAACTGTATAAAACAGTGCCACAATAACGAGGAGCAAACAAGCTCCTTAGGAGTCATACTACCAACTGGAGGGGATTGTTTCTGGCATGCATTTCTTCTTGCTCATTGAAGGCAAGAGGCGATCCAGAAAGCTCTGCTATCAAGACTCAGTTGGCTGGATTGGTGTGACTCAATGGGGTTGTGCTACTGATCGGAGGAGGGGTAAGAGGAGTGTCTCTAGCATGAATCTCCTTTTTGCCCATTGAAAGCAAAAGACAACCCAGCAAGCTCTGTTTCCCACTTCCTGATTGGCTGGGCACTGTTCCAAAGCATTCTTGCCCTCAGAGGGTTCGTGTGTAACTATGTGAGTGATTTGTAAATAAAGTTTCTTTGCCTGGGTAAGTGGGGGTTCTCTGTGAAATACTTGCACTTGCTTTTCTTGTATTGTTATATTATTCATTGCTATTCCCCTTCCCCAATTCCCCCAAATAAATCCTTTTGCTTGCTTCACAAACTGGTTGTTTCCTGTCTCCCTCTTATAAAATCCAAGCTGTTTCAGCCTGATCAACTGGACATCTTAGGGGGTTATTCAAATTTCTTTTTCACACAAGAATGTGGAAGATAGAAGCATGGGTGACATGTAACCTGCCCTGTGCCTCCTAAGTTAGCTGTTGCTCCCAAGTGCAGTGGAAGACACTGTCCTGCCATCAGCATTGAAGAATGATTCAGTCTCATCAGTTCTGTAGAGCGAATGGGAGGCAGCGTGCCACCTTGACCTTTGCTTCAGAACAAAAAAAGGCGGGGGGAGTACTGGGCTGGCCCTGCTCTCTAACAGATATGCTCCGGTTCAGGTCTGCTCTTGACTTGATTCAGGAATTTCTGAGCAGTTTTTGTTGGCCTGTATTGGAATCTCCCATTGGAATCTCCCATTCCACTTCATAATCACATTATTATAACAATAAAATCATTTTAAAGAAAATATGTTTGCTCTGTTTCATTTATGATACACTAATTCTGTGGAAATCCAACAGTTAGAGGAAGAATATATAATAAAATGCTCCCAAAACTTACATGTAAAAAGTGATTTTGGAGGGGCATTCATGTTGTTCCTGCTGGTCTATGTCATCACTACGGTGGACAACTGAGTAGGGTGACTGTATTTGGGAAACCAAAAAAGAGGACACCTGGAGCGGGGGAGCTTGCTTTCAGGGCCTCCGGAAAGCATGTCATTCCCACCCACCACACTAATGGCAGCTACCATTTGTGTGGTGGTGGGGGATGACATGCTTTCTAGTGGCCCCAGAAAGTGTGCTTTCCCTTCCACTGCTCCAATTGGTGCCTTTAAGGAGTTGGGGAAAGCGTGTCATTCCTGCCCCCTCCCACTGCTCCAATCAGGGCCTTTAAGGTCCTGATTAGAGCAGTGCAGGGGCAGGAGGAAAGCATGCTTTCCAGGACCTCCAGAAAGTGTATCATTCCTCCACCACACTAATAAGGCCCCAATTGGAGCAGTGTGGGGTGGCAGGAAAGCACGCTTTCCGGAGGCCCCCAAAAGTGTGTCATTCCTGCCCCCCACAACTCCTATTGGGGCTTTTTCTATGATTGTCCAGAAATGACTATATTTCCCCTTTAATGCCCCAATTGGCACAGTTGGAGGGGAGGAATGACACATCTCCAGAAAATACATCACCCCCCCCCGCCACACAATGGCAGCCTTAAAGGGGAAAGCATGTCATTCCCAGACATTATAGAAAATTGAAGAAAATCCCCCCTGACACCCAGGATAGAATAAAAACCAAGACAAATCTGGGGAAATCCTGATAGTTGGTCACTCTACAACTGAGGTATGATTTTGCTGAATAGAAGAAACACCCAGATTCATACCCTTTTGCACTTTTTCCTCAGTAATTTGACTTTTACAGATTTTCCCTATTTCTTCACCATCACCTCCAAAACCATGGGAAATTTCATGTAAGAGAAGGGATGCTTTATCTAAATGTTACCTAAATGTGACACAAAACTCAGGTGGCAGATTGGGAGGGATGGTGCATCACATGTCCCACTTCCACTTTCTTCAGGGCTGCCCATCACTGCCACTGTACTGCTGCTATCCACATTCTCCCACTTGCCCTCCCCACTGCTATCACCACCAGCCCAGAAAGCAATTGGTGCCACTATTCTAAGGCTCTCCATTTTGCCCATGTCTTGTGAGGCATTGTGGGCAAGAAGCTCTGGAGGGTGCCTGTGCCACTGCCACACTCTAAAGAATGAGTGATTTCTCTCATTAAGGAGCACATACTTTAGTGTGGGATGTAAAAGGGGTCTCTACTGTGGGGTGAACTTGTCATGCTGAGTTCCCTGAACTGGAACCTAGTAGCTCGAAAGTTGATGTCATCTTTAGAGCTGGGACTTGCCATGATACAATTTAAGGTTTCTCCCTGCCCTAGAGCCACTTCTGCTGTAAGCCTGGCCAATAAAGTAGAGGCTGTTGCTAATCATGACATTGCCTCACAGTCTACCTTCTAACTGCTGAAGAAATACGGAAACCATAAAACAAAGCATGAATCTTTAGATCTTTTTATTCCCCAGAGATCATGTCCCTCAGAGTAGTAAACAATATGCTCCCACATGAATGCTTGCAAAAGGGATTTAAGGGGAACTAGTACAATGGCTGAAAGAAATAACCTCAGCAAAGTAGGTGGAACCCAGATATTATAACATCAATAACACACAGAAAGGACATGGTTCTGGAGGTACGATGCACCTCCATTCTCCAGTGACTTCCATCCTTGTCATACAGGTTGGTAATTTATGATCACATCAGCTCAGATGAATTTCTCATTCTTGCCCTTGCACATTGTGTGTGACTGGGGATATGTACGCTGGCTGTGTGTGAATGTTGTGTTCTCTGTATATATTGTGTGAATGGTGCATATATGTATGAAAGGTTATGTAAATGAGATAATTAATGGGGTATGTGTGAAGAGGAGGGATGAGTAATGTTAGGTTTGTAAATGGAGCATTTGAGTATTAGTGTGTGTGTGTGTGTGTGTGTGTGTGTGTGTGTGTGTGTTTGAATATGAGATGTGGGTGAAAAGACTGTGAGGTATGGGTGAAATAGGGATGTCTTCAGTGAATATATAAGAACCAACCTATGCGTGAATTTTGGTAAATCTCTACTTATTTAAACAACTTCCATGCCTATTAATCTCATGCAAATGCATGTGAATTGAACTGCAAAAATGAGGTTCAATGTAAGCAAATTTAAAGTAATGAATATTGGAGTAAAAAAACATAATTTCTCATATATAGAGACTGAGCTGGCAATGACTGTCCATGAAGGAGATCTTGGGGTTGTAGTGGACAGCTCAATTAAAATGTTGACCAAGTGTGACCCATTCTTGAACAAGAGCACAGTTTTGGAAAAAGCATACGCATTCCTAAGATTCACAAAATGCAAACTTCAGAAAAAAACACATTTTAAAAATGTGCAGTTTTGTTTTGTTTTTTAAAAGTACACATTTTCACAATTTATTTAGGGGAAGTGTGTTTTGGGTGTTCACTTTCAAAATGTATGTACCAAAATGTGCATTTTACCATTCAAATAAAAAGAAAAACACAACTAAATTGAAAATGGGAGTGACGTGATCCAAACTTCAAGGTGGAGTTCAGAGAATTTTAGCAAGCTCCTATCCCCAGTTTACATATACATGCAGATTTAGGGCTTTGCTAGATGAGGGTTTAGCCCGGGCTGACACCAGGGATCGCCCCTGTGCATCCAGATGATGCACAGGGGATCCCGGGCTCAGGCAGGGGTCAACCCTCCCTTGCCCCAGGGTAACAGGCTCCACTTTTCGCCTGGTATTTCCACAGTCCCGGGCTGAGCCCTGGACCGCAGAAGGTGTAGACTAGTCCGCAGCTTCTCCCGGCTACGTGTGCTTACTTGTGTGTAGCCAGGAGAAGCCGCACACGGTCCGCAGCGTTCCCCAGAAACGCTGCGCCCATCGAGGACAGGGGGAGAGATCAGGGGCAAGGGGAGAGATTGGGGGCAGGGGGAGATTAGGGGGGGAGAGATCGGGGCAGGGGAGGGCGGGGAAAACATTTTTTTTTTTTAAAAAACTTAGCTTTGGTCATTCATGTGCTCCTGTGCACCTAGCCCTTTAATTTCTTTTAAAAAATGGCGGACATGATGGGGTTTTCCTTTAGCCCATTGCGTCTGATGTTAAGATTAGGGTGACAGCCTGCAATACTTGTATCACGGGCTCGCCCTTCCTGCTGCCCGGATTCCAAGGTAGGTCTAGCAAAGGCCTTCGTTGTTATGAATCTTCACTCATACTGGTGCATAAAAACCAACATATACTGTCTGCCTATGGCCTTAGCTAGACCTAAGGTTTATCCCGGGATCGTCCCGGGGTCATCCCTGTTCATGTAAATGACACACAGGATATCCCGGGAGCAGGCAGGGACGATCCCGGGATGATCCTGGGATAAACCTTAGGTCTTGTTATGGCCTATATGTGTGGAAAGAACCTATCTCATGTAGCAAGATCTTTTGCAAGTCTATGTGCATCAACCAGTTTATGAGTGGAGAAGGAAGCATAGCATAAAGACACAAGACACCAGAGCTTGGGATAAATTAGGGCCTCTTTAACCAATGGGGGAAATTCACCCCTCCCTGGATCTACATGACAAAGTGCAGGAATCATTGTGTCTTACCTCAGGCAACTTGCCTGGCTTTATGGGTAAGCCACTCCCCAAAGGCAGGAGTTGGGTAAGCCCACCCCCTTTCTTATGTGACACTTTGTAAGTGAGGGGAGATCACCCTGCATCACCCCCTCTTGGTGCCCCACAACTCTGGATAGGTGAGGCTGGGGGGTCTCCAAAGGCTTGGCGGGGCTAGCCTTTATAGACTCTGCCCTGCCCTTGCCCCATGTGGCACACATGTACTGACACACGAGGTGCCTTATTCTGCTCCTCCCCACCTGCAACAGCCATTTTCCACTCAGTGGGTACCAGGTTTATGTCTACTACCACATGCCTTTAAGAATGCTAGATTTTACTTGAGCATATATCTCATGCACATTTTTCCAAACTATGCATGCTGTCAAACGCAAATCACATTACAAACTCAGAAATGTATGGACTTCAACTGCAAGTCCACATCCAATCTGGAAGGTGTGAAATGGGTAAAACAGATAAAAAACAGACTGAACAAATTTCTCATACATCTCCAATCTATAGGCATCTACCACCAAACCATGGTTAATGGTGACGTCTGATCAAGGCTACTTAAGTGATTGTATCAGAATTCATGGACACAGGTGCTTCCCACTCCAGCAGAAGGTGTGCACATGGCACCCTATTTCCTTGCATGCATAGACCTTCCTATAATGCGATGACAATTGCAGCATAAAGAACCAGAATGCACAGTTGTGAATTTAAAGAATCTGATATAATTTAACTGCAGTTATGTATTCAATGGCCCTTATTCCCAGATAAGTGGGTGTAGAATTTAAAAATCAACTCGCTTCAAAATGGAAAGAAAGCAGCTGCAAATTAACAAAACAAAATATTAATGCATACTGAAATAAGGATTTTTCATTAAAAAAAAAATAGAACTTCAATAACCAACGTAACCATTAAAATGTTTATTTGAATGTTAAGGGAAATCGCAGAAATATACAGTATTAATACCCCTAGACGTTATGACAGTATTTTATTTTGTGTTTACAGACTGAGAAGAAATCAGCTTGTTTGCCCTGCAAGCTAAGGTGAACAAGCAGCCAGTACCTTTGTAAAGTATAGTCAGCCCTTTGGACATTTTTGTATATACCTTCTGAAGATATATGAAGTTCAAGATATATTCACCACAACAATCATAGGAATCATTCTGCCACAGAGATATCTGTAGAAAAACAGTCTCTGGACATTTGCAATGTAGTGTTTTGTTTTGTTTTAATGTATGAAGATTTTTTTTATGCATGAAGATCCATATTCATTCACTATAAAGAGAACAATAATTCTGCCTCAGAGATGGCTGTAGACAATAACAGTGAAATATTTGAATTTATCTTCTTGGGATTTCCAGATCAGCCAGAATTGAAGATTCCCATTTTCACATTGTTCCTACTGATCTACATCATCACTGTGGTGGGTAACCTAGGGATGATTTTGGTGATCAGGTTGGACACTCAGCTTCATACTCCCATGTACTTTTTCCTCAGTAATTTGGCTTTCCTAGATTTTTGCTACTCTTCCAACATTACCCCCAAAGCCTTGGAAAATTTCTTATCAGAAAGGAAAACCATTTCCTTCATGGGATGCTTCATCCAAATGTATTTCTTTGTTGCTCTTGCAAGTACAGAGTTCATCCTTTTTGGGCTGATGGCATACGACCGTTATGTGGCCATCTGCAACCCTTTGCTGTACACATCTATCATGTCCCATACCCAATGCATCAAGATGGCAGGTGGAGCATTCACAGCTGGCTTCTTGAACTCAATTATTCATACCACGTTGGTAGGCACTTTGTCTTTCTGCCAGTCCAATGAAATCAACCATTTCTTCTGTGAGATCCCTCCACTCCTCAAGCTCTCTTGTTCTGATACATCTGTAACTGAAACACTAGTCTTTATTTGTGCTGGAATCAATATGCTGGGCTCTCTCCTAATAATACTGAGTTCCTACATGTACATCCTTTCTGCAGTGCTCCAGATAAATTCTTCCAAGGGCCGCCAAAAAGCCTTCTCTACGTGTATCTCTCACCTGATAGCTGTGACTATATTCTATGGAACTACTATCTATGTTTACTTGCAACCCAGTTCGAATTATTCAGAAGGTCAGAATAAAGTTGTGTCTGTGTTTTATGCCTTTGTCATCCCAATGCTCAATCCCTTAATCTACAGCCTGAGGAACAAGGAGGTGAAGGATGCTTTGAAGAGAGTATTGGATAAAAACTCATTTTCACATTTAATGTAACTATTATGGCAATGGACTTTCAGACCACATAGATACAACCTCCTGTTTGTTAGCCCTCTAAAGGACTTAAACATATCCTTCAGTTAAGCATATCAGTAATCTAATAGGAGCATGCATGCTTCCGATTGTATCCTCAATATGTCAGAGATCATATGGATCATATTTATTTTTGGAGGAGGCTCTGCAGTGTTATTTCCTGCATCTCTCCTCTGTTCTGCTTATCTTCAGGACCATCTCCCTTTGCCGTGGTCTCCTGCAGTTTCTGACACACTATTTCTTTTACTGAATTGCCATAGGCCATGTTATTCTCCACCCTAGCCTTACAAAGTGGTTATTATCAAGTCATATTATATAAGGGTATCAGACATCTTGAAACATTCCTCACTCATGGTGTCTTGTTGCAGTTAAAGCATATCTCATGTGGTTTAGCATCCGCTCCAGTGCCTTTCCAAACACTATGGCCTTAGCTAGACCTACCTGTTAGCCCGCAACGGAGGGGTTAAGATCTCAAGATCGCTTTATCGGGAGATCCCCCTTCAGTTATATGTGGCACGAGATGACCTCAGACGGAGAGGCGTCGTACCCACCATTTTTTATTTTTTCTTAAAGAGGCAGCAGCGCACAAACACTCATGCACAAAAGGTAAGGATTTTTTTTTTAAAAAAAAAATAATTTTCGGCGTAACTAAAATAAATGAGTTCGAAGGAATTTGGAAACAGTTCCTAGTGTTTGTGTTTACTAAGGGAAGTGGGAAACCACCAGCAGAAGAAACGATTAGATTTTGGACTCAAGAATGATCCCGAGGTGGGGGGTGCACTTTTATGTTAAGAACGAAGATGTTGTAGTATGATAAGGTATATGTAATAGTTTTTGATATTTGTACTCAACAATCATTCAATATGTATGCAGCAGATATTTGATGTTTTTCTTTGTCTTATTGTGTTTTGTTTCAGTTATATTTTGGTAATGTTTATCTATGTTTATATAGTGTTGAAAATGAATAAAAATTTAAAAAATAATAATAATAATTTTCCCACTCCCCTTACCCCATCCCCGATGGACGCAGGTCCTGGCTCCTCACGAGAAACTGCAAGGAGCCGGGACAAGCCGCAGTGCCCAGCCACATGTACCGTGGTCTTGGGCTCAAGACCGTGGAAAAACTGGGCCTAAAGGGTAGGGCAAGATCCCGGGACAAGGGAGGGATCATCCCTCCCTGATCCCAGGATCCCTTGTGCATCATATGGACGCACAGGGACGATCCCGGGGATCACCCCGGGATTTTGCCCGGTCTAGCTATGGCCTGTGTCTCTAATTCTTAAGAAGCAGCCAGGAGTTTAATGTTATCTGAATGACATCATCATGTTTGGACAGACCCCAGCAGAGTATGAGAAATGCCTGCAAGGTGTCTTAGCCTGTATAAAGTTGAACATTTCCATTCAAGCAGGCAACCTTTCTGGGCTGAATCCAAAGGCTGGGTGTTTAAAGCTCCAAATGGCCTGGGACCAGGGTCTCTCGGGTATCAACTTCTTCCATTTGAACCTGCTCAATAATTTCAATTGACTACTGAGCCCACTCTTAGTTATCTTCTGAATAAAGGTGCAGGTTGAAGAGACAAAAAGAGGGCTTTTTCAGTCATGACACCCAGGCCATAGCTAGACCTAAGGTTTATCCCTGGATCATCCAGAGGTCAAACCTGTTCATCTAGGTGACACACAGGGGATCCAGTGCTCAGGCAGGGGCGAACCCTGGATGATCCCAGGATAAACCTTAGGTCTAGCTGTGGCCCCAGTGTAATGCAGTGGTTAGAGTGTTTGACTACGGCTGTTTCTACACCTGCCTTTTTCCAGGGATCATCCCTATGCATGCAAATGACACACAGGGGATCCCAGGAGCAGGCAGGGATGATCTCTCCATTTTCCTGGGATAATCCTTCGGTGTAGAAGGGCCTATGACTCAGGAGACCCAGGTTCAAATTCACACTCAACTCTGAGGTTCATATGATGACCTAGGTCCAGCCACTCTTCTGCTGCCTAACCAACCTCACAGGATTATTGTGAGGATGGGGATGGGCAAATCTGTCAATTTTGGTTTCTCGGTTTCTCATTTTTTCAATCTTAAAATTTGGTTCATTCCAAACTTTGAGAATCTTTCCAATCTTAAATTTGGCTCACTCCAAACTTTGAACTTTTTAATGTATTTTTGTATGCATTTCTCCTAATACATGCATTTCTGTATGTATCTGCAAGCAATTTTACTAATATAGTGGATTTCTGAACATTATTTTCATGCATATATGCATGCACTTCCCTCTAATATATACATTTGTGTATGACTGTATTGATTGGAGAACTCCATTGAAAAATTTGGAGAAGTTTGAATTTCAAGGGATAATTGGGTTTTAGTTCATGTATTGGTTTCAAAGTACAAGGTTAGGGAACAAACTTCTCCCGCATAACTGTGTGAGGCTAAAATGACCAAAGTACTGTATGCTGCTGAGCTTCTTGAAGGAACAGTGGGATGTAAGTGTAATTAATAAAAATAAATAAATAAATAAATAAATGAGTGGTGTGTCTGGATTATTTCTCTACTTAATTTTAAGTGCATGTTGCAGTGGGCATATTTTTAGTTGTGGCCTTTTTGCTACTGCTGCTGTTTGTTGCTGAGTGCTGTTTTGAATACACATTTTAGTCCTTTTTATCATGTATTATTTGGATTTTGTACAGCATCTTGAGTGTGCTTATATACAGAATGATGCAATATATAAATTTTAAACTATCTAAGAAATGAGGGCTAAATGCACTTAATGCATCTAAGTGCATTAGGGGACACATACCTGGCATTGTATTACAAGTTTTGTATTACATGAGAACATGGCCATAGCTAGACAGGGCGAAATCCCTGGGTGATCCCCGGGATTGTCCCTGTGTGTCCACATGATGCACAGGGGATCCCGGGATCAGGGAGGGATAATCCTGGGATCTCGCTCTCCCCTTTAGCCCCGGTTTTTCCGTGGTCTCAGGCTGACCGAGGAACATGTGGCCAGGCTCCACAGGTTGACCTGGCTCCTTGCCAGGAGCCACACACAGGGCGCAGTGCTCCTCAGGAGTGCTGCGCCCATCGGGGGTAGGGTGGGGGTGCGGGGAAAATAATTTAAATTAAAAAATTACTTACCTTTTGTGCACAAGTGTTTATGTGCTGCTGGCCCTTTAATAAAAAAATGGTGGTGCAATGCCTCTCCTTCTGAGGTTGTCACTGTCACATGCAAACAGAGGAGGGATCTCACAATAAACACAACGTGAGATCTTTCCTCCTCCGTCGCATGCTAACAGGTAGGTCTAGCTATGGCCTATGTTTATACTACATGATGGTGGGATACTATGGCCTAATCTACACCAAGCATGATATTGCACTATGAAAATGGTATGAAAGCAGTATATAAAAGGCAAGAGCCACACCTAGTAGAATATAGTGGTATGAAAGCAGTATATGGTATGTGTCAATGGCCCCCAACAGTTGCCAGTGCACTTCAATACCACTATAAAGCAGTAGTTTGGCTCCTGCCTTTTATATCCCCCTTTCATACTGCTTTCATGGTGCAATATCATGCTTGGTGTAGATTAGGCCCTTGTGGAGTGAACCTATTGTGCTGTGTTTTCTATACTGGAGCCTATTATTACAGAAGGTGATGCCATTTTTGGAGCTGGGACTTTCTATAATATTTTATATTTTATAGTTTGTCCCTACTATGGAGCCATGGTTGTTGTTTTTTTCAAGGCTGATCAATGAAGTTGTGGCTATTGCTACTCAAAAAAAGACCTCACAGTTATATTTATATTTATTGTTTTATATGGTATGATTTTATCTGTATGCCGCTCTGAGATCTTAGTGATATAGGGCAGGATACAAATGTTTTAAATAAATAAATAAATAAATAAATAAATTCCTACTGGCAGCTCCAGCAACACAAACTGACAACACAACACAACACAAACCAACAACACAAACCAACAACACAAACTGATGAATCTCTGAGTCACTCCATTCCTCAGAGATCAAGTCTCACAAATTAGTAAACAGCATATAAAGTATATGCTCCCATAAGAATACTTTCCAAAAAGATTTAAGAGGATCACTACAATAGCAGAAAGAATCATTTTCTTAACCTCAGCAAAGCGAGTGGAACTAGGCACAAATAAGATCAGCTACACATTGTGTTACTGTGACTGATCTCTGTACTTTATAATAACAACAGTGAGACATACAACTGGAACGGTTCTGGAGCTACTGCAAGCTACTTCCACTGTCCAGTAACATTTTTCCTAGTCATACTTTCTTCCTTGTGAGTAGTTTATGATCACATCAGGTCAAATGAATTTTCTCATTTGTGCCCTTGTTATATGTATGTGTTTAAATGTGAAATGTGTGAGCATGTAAACATGAAATAAGAATGACTACAGTGAAGGTGTAACAACGAACATATGCATTAATTCTGGTAAATCTCTACTTGTTTAAATAATTTCTGAACCTTTTAATCTCAGGCCCATCCATGTGTAATAGACAGCAAAAGGATTATATTTAATTCCTCATTAAAGAATGAGTTAATTAATCTTCCATTCTGTGGACTCTTGGATATGCATATGGAATACTTATACTTCCCTATCGCTTTGTGCAACTGTCTTTAACATAGAAATTAATGGAGAAGCCCACATACCTACACAAAGGCCCTTAAAAATGGGTGTTGAGTAAGAGATAATCAATGATACTCTCTGTTCCCTGAGACTTAAGCACTGCAATGTATGCAGGCAGATGGAAAATGTGCTGCAGTGGTCCAAGATAGCATAGGAGGAAGCATGGACTGAGCGATAGAAATATGTGCTGCTCACCTGCACTCTTCAGAGATCATTGATTGGTTTGTGTATGAAGGAAGATTCAGTTCTCACAGATGCACACCTGGATCGGTTGTGCAGATAATATTGGCTGCCACCCAATATACAGGTGGAAAAAAGCTCTGTGGATGTACCCTTTTCTATGCATGCAACAGCATCTTTTGCAAGTCTATGGGCATTGAACAGGTGCTGCCCGTGACCACTTGCCTGCACAGATATTGAGCTGGTCATCTTTTTATTATTAACATAAGAATATAAGAAGTGCCATACTGGATGAGACCAAGGGTCCATCTAGTCCAGCATTCTGTTCACACAGTAGCCAACCAGCCATCGGCCAGGGATGAACAAGCAGGACATGGTGCAACAGCACCCTCCCACCTGTGTTCCCCAGCAACTGGTGCACACAGGCTTATTGTCTCGAATACTGAAGATAGCACACAACCATCAGGGCTAGTAGCCATTGATAGCCTTATTTATTTATTTAATGCATTTTTATACTGCCCAATAGCTGAAGCTTTATTTTCTAGGAAGAAAGGAGGACTGGATGGACAACTGGCTGATTAAGGCTGCTTAGGTATTCCTATGGCTGCTTCAGGAACAATGGATATATGTGATTCCTAAGAAGATGTGTGTATGGCAACCTCCTTTCCTGCTTGCATAGTCCTGCCAGGCACATGGTGAGGACTGTAGTATAAAGTACAAAAATGTATAGTCACATGCCTTCAAAATTAGAAATAATTTAACAGTACAATCCCATCTTTGTCTACTAAGGAGTAAGTGCCATCGAATTCAGTAGGGCTTACTACCAAACAAGCAAATACAGGATTGCAGTGTGTGTGTGTGTGTGTTTGTGTGATTTATATTAATTCCAACTGCATTTAACTTTCCTAACAAGACAATGGAAAGAAACAGATGAAAATTAACACAATAAAATACTAGTGCATATTAAAAACAAAAGGATTTTTCACAAAATACATTTTAGAACTTATATAAACAGTGCAACTATTGTCACATGTGTAAATGTTAGGGAAATTATACAGATATGTACATCATTATAATACCCTTAGACTGTGTGATGAGATTTATTTTATTTTATGTTTTCAGACTGAGAAAAAGCAAAAGAACATTGAGTTACAAGCCAAGGTGAACATGCAGCCGATACTTATTGACAGAGAAATATACCTAACTAAATATAGTCAGACTTCTGGTCATTTTTTATTATTACTTCTAAAGTTACAAGAAGATCCATATTCATTCATACCTTCACAATAAGAATCACAGGAATAATTCTACCACAGAATGGCTGTAGAAAATGACACTGTAGTATCTGAATTTATCTTCATGGGATTTGCAGATCAGCCAGAATTGAAGATTCCCATTTTCACATTGTTCCTACTGATCTACATCATCACTGTGGTGGGTAACCTAGGGATGATTTTGCTAATCAGGTTGGACACTCAGCTTCATACTCCCATGTACTTTTTCCTCAGTAATTTGGCTTTCCTCGATTTTTGCTACTCTTCCAACATTACCCCCAAAGCCTTGGAAAATTTCTTATCAGAAAGGAAAACCATTTCCTTCATGGGATGTTTCATCCAAATGTATTTCTTTGTTGCTCTTGCAAGTACAGAGTTCATCCTTTTTGGGCTGATGGCATATGACCGTTATGTGGCCATCTGCAACCCTTTGCTGTACACATCTATCATGTCCCATACCCAATGCATCAAGATGGCAGGTGGAGCATTCACAGCTGGCTTCTTGAACTCAATTATTCATACCACGTTGGTAGGCACTTTGTCTTTCTGCCAGTCCAATGAAATCAACCATTTCTTCTGTGAGATCCCTCCACTCCTCAAGCTCTCTTGTTCTGATACATCTGTAACTGAAACACTAGTCTTTATTTGTGCTGGAATCAATATACTGGGCTCTCTTCTTATAATATTGAGTTCTTATATGTACATTCTTTCCACAGTGCTCCAGATAAATTCCTCCAAGGGCCGCCAAAGAGCCTTCTCTACGTGTATCTCTCACCTGATAGCTGTGACTATATTTTATGGAACTGCTATCTACGTTTATTTGCAACCCAGTTCAAATTATTCAGAGGGTCAGAATAAAGTTGTGTCTGTGTTTTATGCCTTTGTCATCCCAATGCTCAATCCCTTAATCTACAGCCTGAGAAACAAGGAGGTGAAAGATGCTTTGAAGAGAGTATTGGATAAAAACACCTTTTCACACTTAATGTAACTATTATGTCAGCAGTTCTTCAAACCACATAGATTACCACCTATTTTTGTATTTGAGCTATCTGAGGTACTTAAGGAATCCAGCTTTCTCCAGCCTAGTGTCCTCCAGATGTTCTGACCTACAACTCCTAGCATTTCTGATCACGGAGAGTTGAAATCCAAAGCACTGTAACAGCACTGGATCCTGCTGTATGTCTTTACTGCCCACCTTTTCCAAGTATCCACTTCCTCTTTTGCAGTCTTTAGCTACCATCGATAATAGCTATAGACTGATATGCTGTAAGAATCTCAGTGTTGGTGACTGTCTGGGAAAATGATCTTGGGTCATGATGGAGAGCTTCATGACACCATCAACTGATTTTTTTAAAAAAACTTGTTCATAGATGATCTCGAGTTAGAGGTGACCAATGAGGTGGCCAAGTTTTCTGACTGCACCAAAATATTGAAATAGTTAAAACAAAAAGGGATTGCAAAGATTTCCAAAAGAATCTCTCCAAACTAGGGGTATGGGAAGTAAAATGGAAAATGTGGTTCAATGTAAGTAAATGTAAAGACATATAATTTGGAACAAAAAATCCTAACATGTATATGCTGATGGGGTCTAAGTTGGTGGTGAATGACCAAGAAAGAGCTCTTTGGGCCATGGATAGCTCAATGAAAACATTGATCTGGCCAGATCTACACCTCATATCATATCAATACGACCCCATCATGGTGATGCTGTATTTCTCTAGTGCATTTCTATCTTGTAGCACACACAATAACACTTGTTGCTTTATTTTGTATGATATGGAATAAAAAGCAGGGAATAATCCCAAAAAGTGGTATATGGAATGTGTAATGTGCCCCAACAGTTATCAGTGCACTTCATTATTGATAACAACCACTAATGTAGATCTAGCACCAGTGTGTGGCTGACGTGAAAAAGACATGTTAGCCTTTTGATTAGATAGACCTGTGTTCTGATCCAGCAGGTCTCTTTTTACATTAAAAATATAACAAAATAAGAAGATCCATGCTAGCACATACCAAGGGTCCATCAAGTCCAGCACTCTGTTCATACAGTGGCCACCCACTGCCCCCTTGGGAAACTTACAAGTAGGGCATGAATGCAATAGCACCCTCCTGCTCATGTTCCCCAGCAACTGGTGTACATAGGAATACTGCCTCTGCTACTGGAGCTAGCATATAGCCATCAGGACTAGTAGCCATTGATAGCCTTCTCCTTCAGGAATTTACTCAACCTCCTTTAAAAGCCATCCAAATTGGTGGCCATCACATTCCTGCATTCAGCTGCATATATTCCATCAGCTGTTTTGAGACACTGGATATGGGACATGACAGCTTTTGTAAAGATAAAGCCAAGCCAAATTTTGTTCTTTGGCTTTTGTATCTCCTTCACAGACTTCAAAGTTGTGGGAACATTTTATCACTTGGAGGCAGGGGGTCTGAACAGGAGCACATTTTTCATGCTCATTTGCTTTTCCTATGCAGATTGGCCATGCCAAGCCCACTTCTCACCCTGCCGGAATGTCTCGGGTGGGAAATGACATTTGCGGGTAGGGAGAGGGAAGAAAAAGGTACTGCAAGTGTGTGTTGCATGTATACTGCATAGGAGGGAGCAAGGAGAGGCCTATAAAGACAAGCCCCACGCCTAACAAAACCTCTTTTACTTTCCAGCTCCCTCCCTCCCTATAACCAGTATGGGATTAGCCAGTCATTCCCTTTGGGAGGGCCAAGTAGGAATTTTACTTGCCATTGATTGGCATTTGTGTACAGCTCCCCCCCACACACACACACTTCATACTGGGACTAGTCACTTAGAAGAGGGTGGATAAATAGATGTATTTGGAGTTTATTTATTTATTTATTTAAACATTTTTATCCCACTATTCAGCCAAAAAAGGCTCACGGTGGCTTACCAAAATATTTCTTGACAGTCCCTGCCCATAGGCTTACAATCTAAAAAGCATGACACAAAAGGAAAGGGGATTGGGAGGGAGAAGGAGGGGGAAAAGCAAAGCAAATTCAGGTACTACATTCTTGGTTGCAAAAAGTTCAGCAGTGACAGTTGGCAGCAGGAGGGAGGGGGCTCTCAGCTGGAGCTTGACCCAGTCAAGATGGAGAGGTGCCTGGCTGCTGCTTCCTCCCCCACTGATGGCCTCTGCAGAGACAGTTGGTAGCAGGAGGGGGGCTCTCAGCTGGAGCTGGACCCAGGCACAATGGAGAGGTGCCTGGCTGCTGCTTCCTCCCCCACTGATAGCCTCTGCAGAGACAGTTGGTAGGGTTAGGCAGGAATTTTAGGATAATAGGTCTGGTGAGCACTATCTGGCACCTTTGGCAAGTCCTGAGGCCTGCTCCTCGGGGGCTTTGTGGCTCTTGAGTCAGGTTACAGCTTGCCTTTGGGGACCATCCTGTCTCATCTATTCAGAGCTGTGTGGCACTGGGCAGGGGTGGTGAAGAGTGGCCTCCCCCCTCATACACTGAGGGTTAGCCTAAGAAAGGGGCCTGGGTCAACCCGACTCCTAACTTGGCAGAGCGGCTCTCCGATAACACAGGAAAGTTGTCTGCAGGAAAGGAATTATGGATTCCTGCACTTTCACATGAAGATCCAGAGGGGTGGTGGGGTTGATTTATCTATTTAATAAAGAGGCCCTAGTTTATCCCAAGCTCTGATGTCTGTGTCATATTTCCTCGGCTTCTTCTCTGTCTGCAAGCCCGCTTCCCACCCTGCTGGAATGTCTCAGATGGGAGGTGCCATTTGCAGGCAGGGAGGGGGAGGAAAGGCACGGCAGCCATGCCATATCATGCTGGAGGGGCAAGGAGAAGCCTATACAGGCATGGCCTACCCCGAAGTCAGCTTCTTTCACTTTCTGGCTCCCACCCAATCCCTCAACCAGGGCGCTGCCTATATCATGGTAGGTTGCCGTCATGAGAAGCAAAACCCTGATTTTTCTGCTCTGAGGTGGCAGTGGCTAATCCCGATGCTGCAGCAAAATGCAGAGTTTTCAGCAGCCAGTCCCACCCCCTGCCCGGGTGGATGGTGACCATTCAGGGGTCACCATCTGCCTGGTCCCAGCTCCACATCGAGGATGGAGCGAGGTTAGATAGCCAAAGGGTGTCCATCCTGAAAAGCTGGGGTACGTCCCCAACTTTTAAAATGCAGGGCTTCTCAGGAAAGCCCCATGATTGCTTGAGATGGCTGCTGAATCATATAATGGATGCAGTGCAACACAGAGCCACTTCAAGGCTTCCAGAATGTTTAGACAGCCTCCAGGACTCATTTGTTACAAACTGCCAATGCAACCCTAGACATGTCTACTCAGAAGTAAGATTCATTGTTTTCAGTGGAGCTTACATTCTTGAATGACTCCATGTTTTACCATGGAAATACAACTCATATTTTGTTTGTTTTGCTGCCTATTGACACTCCTTCCCCTAGTTGCCTTCCAACCTCTCCAAGGACCTGGCCTCCAGTGGCACAATGATGAATGCAAAGTCTTCAAAGGCAGCAGTTCCTGTAAGGCGGCCGTGAATATCCCCATACATGCTTCTCAGGTAAGACACTGCATATATGAACCATAAGAGTAACTCTGAATATGGTGTACTTGCAATTTTATGGGCTGTACCATAATGGCAAATCATTGTGTTCCTCGACTCAGAGATCTGAATGATTTATTTCGGTGGTAACAAAGCATGAAGTTAATATATGAGCCAAAGTTCCTTAGGAGCAAGTTATTTTGGCGCAATGAAGGTGAGGGCTGGCGCGTGCCGGCCGAGGTGGGATCCCGAGGCCACCGAGCGGAGGGTGCACCACCGGCCCGTCTCGCCCACCCCATCAGGGAGGTGGAGCATGAGTGCGCGTGCTAGGACCCGAAAGATGGTGAACTATGCCTGGGCAGGGCGAAGCCAGAGGAAACTCTGGTGGAGGTCCGTAGCGGTCCTGACATGCAAATCGGTCGTCCGACCTGGGTATAGGGGCGAAAGACTAATCGAACCATCTAGTAGCTGGTTCCCTCCGAAGTTTCCCTCAGGATAGCTGGCGCTCGTCCCAAGATAATAATAATAATAATAATAATAATAATAATAATAATAATAATAGCAAGATATTTTGAGTTTTGAGGAGGGGGGAAAGTAGGAACTATTAGGCAGTGATACTTGGGTTCAATTAATGTCAGTCAGGACTTGGCCCTGTGTCATTGGCGTGCGGGCAACAGGTTCAAAGGGTTCAGCTGAACACCCTAATCCACCACTGCCGCCATGTTGCAGTAGCAGGGCTGGTGCTAACTGCTGGAAAGAGCAACAAATTCAGCTGCTCCCCACCCTGCTCCTGCTTTGGAAGGCTTTTTTCACTGGTGCAGCTGCTAAAAAAAAACCCAGCTCGCTCGCTCGCTCTTTCACTCACTCACTCAGCCGCTCCCTGCTCCCAGCTGCTCTGCCTGACCTCTTGAGACAGTTGCTGAACAAGGTGGGAGCAGCAGCCATGCTGGGGCCAGGAAGCAGCACGTGGTGGAGCTGAGGAGGGGAGGCGGGAGATGGCTTGCAGGCTGTAAGTAGTAAGATTGCCCGGAGCTGCGGATTGGGGCCCTTCCCCCTTTGGAGCTGCTGCTCTTCTCTCGTCATCAGCCCTGCAGGTACTGTAATATTTGGGAGAAAGAGAGAGAGAGAGAGAGAGAAGCTGTATGTTTACATGCCTTCTCTCCTCATCACTGCCCCACCGCCCACCCCAACCTGGACTCCAGCAAGAGAAAAGAATGGGGGAAGGGGGGAGAACTGCAATGCCCCCCAGGACCTCCTGGCTAAGGAGGGTGCATTCAGCAGCACCTTTTCCAGAATGCTTGCTAAAACAATTCCTATCTGCTCTTGCTTATTTTAGGGTGTCCAACCCCCTTTTTTCAAGCCGTTCTTTTGGTAAACATGGTATGTGTGTATCTTGTGTCACCATAAAAACAGAGCTGCAGCACAATCCTATGTACGTCTACTCAGAAGTAAGCCCCACTGTGATCAATAGAACTTACTCTGAGGTAAATGTGCATTGGATGCTGCCTGAAAACGAAGAGAGGATGAAAAAAAGACAGGAGAAAAAGAATTGTTGAAACAGAATAACAAGGTAACTGGGATATTTAACCATATTTAAAGACAATAAGTACAGTAAAATTAGTGCTCCTATACTTCAGTCCCAATCAAATAATTACAACAATGCAGTAGAGATTATTTGTTAATTAAAAAATGTAGTTTACTTCAGTTTTCGTTTATTTCGTTTGTTTGATGAATGAAAAAAAAAGTCCTTTATTACTGTATATTCAATCAATGTTTACCTTAAAAAAAATATCCCTGGCCGAACCACCTAATGAAATGTGCTGCGCACGCCTATGCCCTGTGTGCTATTTTTAATGTCAATGCTGAACTCTGGAAAATAGGTGGTAATATAGGATACTGTGACTTTACTGTGGTAATAGAATACTGTACTTTTCACCATTACGGTACAAATTATTAGGCTGTAGATAACCCTGCAGCAGCGAACAAGGAACGTAGAAAGATGTGTCAGTCCTTTGTCCATCTAGTTCAGCATCTTCTACATTGGATGGCAGCAGCACTCCAGGGTTTCACACAGGAGTCTTTCCTAGTGGAAACGCTGGGGATTGAAACCTTCTACATGCAAACAATATGCTCTACCACTGGGCTACAATGGAGAGAAAAAGGAAAACAACTGGGGTTTTATGCAAGACCCTGCCCCTCCCTTAAAGTCACCCAGAACAGGTGCATACATTTATATCACTTCCAGTGCACATGAGAAGGGGAGGAGGGGGAAATGTCCCCGCATGCCTGGTGAGCTGGATTTCGTTCAGAATCGTCCACAAAGATCTTCACTCAAATTACTTTGCTTTAGTGCAGGCAAGGGGAACCTCCAGCCCGTGGGCCACATTTAGCCTGCAGGGATTCCCCATCTGGCCTGCCAGCTTCTTCCCTCACCCCTCTCCCGGCAGTGAAAACCTTTTATCTCTGATCAGCATCAGCCAAAATCAATGTATCTTTTAGCTGCAGATAATACATTGAAGTTAATGGAGAACTGTTGTAGTGTATGGCTAAGAGTGCTGGGAAGCCTCTCGTCCAGTTTTCATCTCTGCCACGAACTCAGTAGGTGGCTGTAGGTGATGCTGTCTCTCAGCATTTGCCTCCATCATGTCCCTCTGCATTATTGGAACCATAACGATACTGACCCACATTACAGGGTGTGTGTGTTTATATTAGGTCGCATTGGCACCTCGATCCCCCCCATCCTGCACTTGTGCTCCTGCCAATTGTCGCCACTGCATTTTCTGAACAAAAAGTAATTGATTTCACCAGGGTGACTGATGCTCTCAATTTTCAGTATGTATCAAGTTACTCTTACATCACATATATAAAAACACTATTATTTTTATTGAACTGGAATGGCATTCCTATGTTGGATGGTATGGCACCCCATGATAGTACATTTTTATTCTTATGGGCTCGGTCTGCAGAGAGGTGATTATGATAAAGCATTTAATGCTTCCCCTGGTGGGGTTGTTTAGAGGAATGATACAACTAAGGCTAAAGCACTAAGACCTGTGAGATTTCAAATGTACTATCTTTGCTGCCACTGGCTTTTCATGTGATCTTCAGGGTAGCTTTCTCATCTCTCTGGACTTTGTTTTCCAATCTGTCAAATGGGATCTACACATAGTTCCAGGTCGTAGTCTTAAGGCCCATGAAACAGCCACCTTGCTCAGACTAAGCAGATCTGGGACTCATTAATGCCTAAATGGGAAGCCGTCTGAAAGCCCTACACATGCTGACTTGATCAAGTGGGAAGGTTCATGTAGAACAAGAAAGTGGTCCTTTTACATACTCAAGCCCTGAGCCATTAAATGCTATAAGGATATGACCAGCATGTGTGTCAGTGGTCTTCTTCTGGAAAGAACATAGCTGGCACAGCAGCTGAAAATGTGCAAAAGCACACCTGGCTACCACCACTACCTGACCATCCATGAACAAGGGCCAGAAGCACTCCCAAGCTAAGAATTAATTCCAGCCTTACCCAACCTTTTGCCTTCCAGATGTGTTGGACTACAATTCCCGGCAAGCTAGCTTTGGGAGCTGCAGTCCAACACAACCGGAGGGCACCAAATTGAGGGAGGCTGATCCTTCATAGGGAGGGAAAGCCCATCCAAAACAAGCTGAAAAGAGTGTGATTTGCTGTTGGTTAGCTTGCTTTCATATATATTTTCAGCATTTATACCCACCCACCCTTTCTGTAAAATACCGAAGGTGGCTTATGAGAAGATTTACTCTCTTTCTTCTGGTCTTGGGAGAGAGGCAGAGGAAACAATTCTCTAAAACCATTTCTTTGCCATTGTCCCCACAGTTCATTCTTCCCCTTGATTCAGCTACCACTGAACTGGAGGCAATGAAAACAAATCTGGAAGAAATGGATGAGTGGAATTATACTACCGTGACTGAATTCATACTTCTTGGCTTCACAGATCATCAAGATATTAAGGCCATTCTCTTTGTGCTCTTCCTAGCCATCTATGTGGCCACTCTAGTGGGGAACATTAGCATCATCATATTAATCGGTATCAGTCCCACTTTGCACAATCCAATGTACTTTTTCCTGAACAACCTGGCTTTCCTAGACCTCAGTTATTCTTCTGCCATTACTCCCAAGATGCTGGTCAATTTCTTAGCAGAAAGGAAGACCATTTCGTTCACAGGATGCATTGCTCAAATGTACCTTTTTGCTTCCTTTGCAGATGCGGAGTGCCTCGTGCTGGCTGCCATGGCATATGACCGCTACATGGCCATTTGTAACCCACTACTCTATCCAGTTCTCATGTCCCACAAGGTGTGCATCTGTCTAGTAACGGGCTCCTATCTCACAGGCAGCATAAGTTCATTGGTGCATACTTGTTTAATATTCCGTCTTTCCTTCTGTGGTTCCAATGCCATCAATCATTTCTTCTGTGACATCCCTCCATTGTTAGCTCTCTCCTGCTCGAACACCCATACCAATGAAATCCTTCTCTTTACCCTGTGTGGTTTCATCCAAACTACCACATTCTTGTTCATCCTTATTTCCTATGCCTGTATCCTATGCACCATTTTGAGGATCCCTTCTGCAGAAGGACGTCACAAAGCCTTTTCGACTTGCACATCCCATTTGACAGCCGTTGTCCTTTACTATAGCACTCTGCTTTTCATGTACTTACGTCCTAGTTCCAGCTATGCCCTGGATACAGACAAAATCATCTCAGTTTTTTATACAGTGGTGTTTCCCATGGTGAATCCCTTGATCTACTGCCTGAGAAACAAAGAAGTGAAGGAAGCATTGAAGAGAGCATTGGAAAGAAATGTGTGCTGTCATTAGTGGTGACACATAGAGAGGAAGAGAGAGGAAGGCACCAACTTTATTGGTTATCTATGGTAGGTGTAGGCAGAATGTAGATCTGGATCTACTGGTAGTTCTCTAAGCAGATCAGCAAGGATTTCTGACTCCAAATTGTTTAACAATGCCAGCAACAAAATGATTCCCCCATTCTGATCCCAAAATGCTGCTATAAAGACGGAAGGGTAAGCAGGGCCAGATCTACACCAAGCAAGATATTACACTTTGAAAGCAGTTTGAAAATGGTATACTGAATGTGCGATGGACCCCAACAGTTGCCAACGCTGTTATAAACTGTTATAAAACAATAGCAGAGATCCTTCCCAGGAGACAGTTTTTGTGTGGATGGACTGTGAGTTCCATTCAGTTCTGGTACCCAAAACAAATCCCTGGACTCAGAATCCTGTAGTTCCAGGTGTATGTCTTTTACACCATGCTCCGCTTGGTGGAAGTCAGGGTTCTAGAAACAAAGTAGATCTTACAAGCCTGAAGTCTGCCCAGCCCTGATGTATGGCATGGACAGATTCCATTTTAATGCTGTGAGCTACAGAAAAAATTCTAGGGATGTATGTATAAGCAAAATTCGACTTTGTCAAGTACTCCAAATTCCACCTTGAAGATTGTTCCATCTCGTGTCCATATTGGATTGCAATATTTGTTTTTTTCCTTCTCGCATGAAAATTCATGTGTATTTTTGTGTGCATTTTCCCAATGTATGCATTCTTCTCTTTTTTAGGTACTTGTGTACATTTTTTTTCAAAAGGACACATATTTTCATGCACATTTTTTTCAAATGTGCACATGCTGTTGAATCACATTGCAAGACTGGAAATGTACAGACTTCAACCACAGATTGTATTTGAATCCGTATTCTGTCTGAAAGGTGCAGACTGGTTAATCCTGATAAAAAATGAACTGAAATGATTTTTTCATACATTTCTAAGAAAATAAATAAATCATATCCTTTAGCAGAGGTACCCAAGGGCCAAGAAACCACCCTTCGTTTTATTGTTCTTCACTCTGGCATCTTTTCTTTGATATATTTGTTTATCCTAGGCTGTTACTTAAAAATGTTTTCTAAATGAGGCCCAGGCCAAACATGATGGGGAGTGTTTGGCTGCTGCTATGTCTTCTTGCCATTTCTCTCTGGTATTGGTTTACTTAAAGAATACAGGCACGTGATGTGCTGTCACCATGCATAGACCTCCACTGCCCCAGCAAGCAGCAGCCAGTCAAGTGGAACATTGGCAGAAGAACCCTGAACACAATGATGACACATCACACACCTCCTTTAATTAAATGTTACCAGGGAGATTTGAAAGGAAATGTGACTGCCCTGCATTCCTCATGTCATCTACCTTGTTATTAAGTAAGCCTATGTCAAAAGTAGGCTTGCATAACAGCTTTGGACTAGGACTCTAGTGAAACATGAGAAATGTCTTAGCACTGATATTTATGATATAATGCTTTGTAACTGATTGCAAGGAAATCTATAGAACATTTGCATACTGAATCTGTAGGAATGTTGTTGTTGTTGTTGTTGTTGTTGTTGTTGTTACATTAAATACATTACCAATCTAATTTATTTGTGCCAGCATTGATTTCTTTTCATATGGCATTGCTATGCACTTTTCATATGTCATATATCCAATCTGCTTGTTTCTCTCAAAACAACAATCCTGTTTTTATCTTTGCACAAGGGTCAAATCCAAAACTTTGGGTTGTTTCCAATGGGGTTATTCCCAGTATTGCATTTGACACTTGTGCAAGGATAAAATCATTTTTTTGCAAATGGTAGAAGGTTTGTACTGATGGAATGACACCATTTGAGATGGTGTAACACTTATAAGACTCAGAAATTAATTTGACCCAGATAGCAATAGTTTAACCGGCTTTGAGTAAATCAGAATCAAGTAGCTTTAGGACATAATTCAGAGAGTCAGTAAAATAACATGTGGCCAGACAGAATATTGGGTCTAGAGTCAATTTCCAGATTCACCATGAACATGTTGTGCAGCCTGAAGTAAGTCACTGTTTCTCATACTCAAGAGAGGCCCTTATGATATTGCCATAGCAATGTGAGAGCCATTGTGTTTCCTCTCCACAATGCTTTGATTATTTATTTATTTATTTATTTATTTATTTATTTATTTATTTATTCAGTTATTTATTTATTTATTGCATTTCTGTCCCTCCCAATAGCTGAAGCTAATGTCAGAAGCTCTAGCTCACATGGGAGGAAACCACGACATGGCTCCTTTCTTTGAGCTAGGGGGAAACATGACAGTGAATGTGCTAAGGAGAACTTATTGAGAACTTTAGGAATGGTATGAACTAGAAATTCTTGCCAACAATAAATGGGAAATATTTAAACATATTAATTGGGAATTGATAATTTCACATACTGTTTTCCTGCATATTTAATAAGAAATTATCTGACACCATCTATTTCTTCATTGTTCCTTTTGTACTCCCTATTCCCTGCTTCACTGGCATGAGATTTGATTTATCTTTGTTTAAAGGACTGTTGTAATGTGACAGAGGAATCTGAGGATCCCAGGGTATAGCATAATACTGACCCAGACAGACAGGGGATTATTTCCTCATTGCTATTGGTGTCATTTTTCACTCCCAGTTCCCAAATAGTAAGTTTAAGCATGAGCCCAAAATTGGCAGAAAACCAGGTGGAAAGGAATCTGTTCTCCGGTTTATGTCAATGAACTTCAATAACAAAACCCAGCATTGGACACACATCAAAAGGGGCAATTCATACTTTACATTGCACAACAGAGATCACTGGTGTTTGTTGCACCAAATATATGTGAAGTGAGGACATACATTTCCAAAGATACGAAGTATCTGGAAAGCATGAATAGTTGATTTCCCTCTGCATGACTGCTGCATGTTTGGAGATAGCACATTGTAAGAGTCTTTAGGGACCCAGGAATATGCAGAGTGGGGATGGAGCATGCACACATGCAGGAAAGAGCTTTACTACAAGTGAAGACTAGGGTTGGGTGACTACTGTCAATGTGGGTCTCTCTCAGGCCTAATCTACACCTGCAGCCCTTTCGCAACAGAAGAGGGCTTCTTCTGAATTTTCCCCTCTTCCAAAATCAGCGCTCACGGGGCACATGCGACCAATGTTTACCACAATTTCAGGAGTGCCATTGCAGGAGCATGTGTGCCCCTTTATGGCGCTTGCACATGTATATTGGTAGAAATGGGCAGTGCTAGGGAGATGGGTACAGCAAAGAGTTGTTGTTTTTAATGACTCATGAGGGATGCATGCAAGCACAGATGTGCAGCAACACATGGGGGGTATGAACTCTGTCAAATATGCGCTCCTGCAGGGAGATTTGAGATAGCACACTTGGTGGTAAAACATGTCAATACCCATCCAAAACATGTGGCGAAAATGCCAGACAGGTCCACTCCTGCACACCTCCAATACCCATGCACACACCCCTCACAGCTGATTGGCTGTTCGCTGAGCCTGGAACTTGTGGCAAACACCAATGACCTCGCAAAAGGGGAGCACACCACAACCGTTCTTCACAATAGACGTGAGCCAGAAAAACCACAAAAAAGGCAGTCAGGGATATTACAGCAAAACTGAGAGGTGGAGCCAAGATCACCGCGGGAGCAGGTGAACGTCATGTGGCCCGTCAGTGATGACTGTGATGCAGTCCTGCAATAAACGGCTGGTGTAGACTCCCCTTCAGTTTCTCTTTTTTCCAGTTTTCAGTTTGTCCTGAACTTTGAGGATCTTTTTTTAAAGTTCATGTAAAAGTGTACACATTTTTGTGTCTATTTCTTCAAACAAATCATTTTTGTATTCAACTTTCTATAATATACTTACTTTTGCAAGTACTTTTCCAAATATAATGCATTTTTTAACATTATTGTCATGAATTTATGCATGTTTGTGTCCACTTCTTCCTAATGTACATATTTTTGTATGCATTCTTTAATTGGAGAATTTTTGTATTGGAGAACTTTTGCATGGTGCTTAAATATCTCATTGATGCACTGAGCATTTGAGTCCTCCTGTTATA
The DNA here is from genome assembly GCF_023053635.1 of Elgaria multicarinata webbii. NCBI lineage: Eukaryota > Metazoa > Chordata > Lepidosauria > Squamata > Anguidae > Elgaria > Elgaria multicarinata. The sequence goes on along the minus strand of NC_086172.1, from coordinate 78,900,351 downwards.
ATTTAATGGAGAGAACATATTCACATGTGCAAAGAGACAAGCACATGATTCTATTCCTTGAAAGGGGGAACTGTATAGGAGCGTCGTGTGCATAACAGAGCTCCTGCTCCCAGAACAAATTGTTGAATAGGGGAAAAAACATTGCCATTTCTTTGCAATAATTTTTGTTGGAGAAATATCAACCCAGAATGATATTTGCCTCTCATTCTGTCCTGGATATGTTTCATAGAATCAAAGAATAGTAGAGTTGGAAGGGGCCTATAAGGCCATTGAGTCCAACCCCCTGCTCAATGGAGGAATCCACCCTAAAGCATCCCTGACAGATGGTTGTCCAGCTGCCTCTTGAATGCCTCTAGTGTGGGAGAGCCCACAACCTCCTTAGGTAACTGGTTCTATTGTCATACTGCTCTAACAGTCAGGAAGTTTTTCCTGATGTCCAGCTGGAATCTGGCTTCCTGTAACTTGAACCCATTATTCCGTGTCCTGCACTCTGGGATGACTGAGAAGAGTTTTCCCTATAAATGCATCATTAGGTAAATGTTCTTCATAGGCTGTTCTCCATGTGCTCTTTTATCTGCACGCCGCTCTGAGATCTTAATGATATAGGGCAGGATATAAATGTTTTAAATAAATAGTTCTAAACACATAGAAGCAGCATAGGACCATGCCCCTGGCAACACACTTGATGTCACATCCACCACCAATTCCACCCTCAATGTTAGTGCATTGAGTGTGTCTGTAAAGGGGAGCCTACATGCAATACTGCTGTACATGCAAAGGCTTCCATATGGTCAGGAACCCTACATTGCTGGAGTTCCCAGTCACATGGAAACCTATGCACATAATGCTCCTCTTTGAAGACCTCATGTTCAATGTGTGAATATTGAGGGCAGGGCCAAAGAGACCTGCAGTTTGGGGGGTGGGACAAGGTGTTGCTTTCCATTCATGTGTTTAGCCCTACACATGGAGGACAATTTATGAACAGAGCTTTGGTGAAAATGTTTCAAAGGATCCAGAGAAATTGTTTATAGAAGACTTAATCAGAATTCATCCACATTGGGTGAAACTTTATGACTGAGAGATATTGAAGAAATCCACAGGAGTCCAGAGATTGTATGAATCCAATCTGCAAGTTCCACAAGGAACCAGTCTTTTCCATATCACACAAATTCTGTTGACTTGTGGACCAGTTTTTTCACTTTTGGAGGATATGCATTAATGTGGATTAGCACTAATGTACATTAATACAGTTAACACTTGGACAAATGTGTTGCTCTGCATTAGTTAATGAGCATTTGTGCTAATGACACTTACCACTAGAATAAAATTCTGGTTAAAAAAATAATAATCCAATTCTTTCAATGAGCAGATGACTGAACAGAAAATGCCGGACAATCCATCAAACACAGACAGAATGGATTTAATAAAATCCATACATCCCTACTCATAGTATATCTGTTTAAGATGGCTGAGAGCAACATCAAATGATGTAAAAGTTATCCAAGTGAAGTGGTTTATAAATTCCATTTTACGAGTGCTTAGTCACACACAATCATTCAACATCTAAGGAGTTGGGCTGTGTACCACTTTGGGTCCAAACCCCAAATCCAAATTGAAGTTGGCTAATCCAGACTGGACCAGTCTGAGGTGGTCCAAAGCACTTCAGGCCACCTTGGCCCAAATTGGGGTGATGATGAGCTGCTGCCTCTCCCCTCCCACGGGACTTATCTGACCCATCTGGCAGTCAGCCATCCTTGATGAGAGCCACTGTTTTAAATGAAGATGGCAGCTGTGAAGGGCCATTTCTAGAAATGGCCCTTTATAGCTTCTGTAGTTTGCAACCTTAGATCTATGAAATAACAGAGCCCCATCTTAGTTTAAGGAGGAGGAGTTGCCAGATGAGTCAAGTAAGTCCCATGGATGGATGGAGGCAGGTGATCCAGGTTTGGGGGGCGGGGTGAGCAGGAAGGGGGGAATTGAATGAACTCCATGTTGGCATCATGCTCAGCTTTCCCAGGTGCCCCCCAAGCAGCTGCTCAGTGGGTGACCAGGAACCTGCAACAGCTGATCCACTTTGGATGTCTGGATTTCACATTGGCCTGGGCCCAAAGCATCCTGAGTCATATCAGGGCTGGTTCAGAAGCTCCAAATTGGCCTCCAAAGCCATTGGCAGGTCTATGCACAGCCCTACTAATGAGTAGTTGTCAAGAGTAGTGGCATCAAGGGTAGGCATGGTTGGACACCTGCCAGAAAAGAGCCCTATGGAGTTGCTCCTCTTCACCATTGCAATCTGCTTATTCACCTCTGGCCTGGATGATGGTGGTGGTGAGAAGGAGAAGGAGATACATACCACTGCCTAATTCTTCCCTGGCTCTCTGCTTGACAAAGAAGCAAGTGGTAGCAAGTATGAGAAAAATGATGAAGAACAATAGCAGCTAGTGACAATGGTGGTACAAAGTTTAACGCACTGAGGGAGGGGTTCCATTGATCATACCTTACCATAGGGCCCTCAAAAACCTGGAGCCAACATTGAGTTAAGTATCTAAAGCACAATGTGAAATCACAATCACTGGTAGGGCATGTAACCCCTTGATATATTTTTGTGGTTTTGTATCCACAGTTTCAAGTTTGTATTTGAAAGTAGTGTTATACAGGCAATGATGAAGTGGAAATTGTGCTATCAAGTGCACTGAGTCCTTTTGAGTGCCAGCAATTTTCTTTGTCGTATTTTGCTGAGGGTGTCCTTCACATCTTCATTTCTCAAGCTGTAGATCAAGGGGTTCAACATGGGGAAAACGATGGTATAAAACACTGCAATTATTTTGTCCGTATCCAGAACATAGCTGGAGCTTGGCCGCAAATAGGTGAAGAGGAGCGTGCCATAGTACAAAGCGACAGCTGTTAAGTGGGAGGTGCATGTCGAAAAGGCTTTGTGGCGGCCTTCCGTAGAGTGTATCCTCAAGATGGTGCAAAGAATACAGGCATAGGAGATCAGGATGAACAAGAAAGTGCTAGTTTGGATGAAACCACACAGGGCAAAGAGGAGGAGTTCATTGAAGTGCGTGTCAGAGCAAGAGAGGGCTAACAAAGGAGGGATGTCACAGAAGAAATGATTGATAACATTGGACTTGCAGAAGGAAAGACGGAATGTGAAATAAGTGTGCATTAGTGAGCTCATGCTGCCCATGAGATAAGAGCCGGCTACCAGCCAAACACACACCTTACGGGACATAAGCACAGGATAGTGCAATGGGTTACAAATGGCCATGTAACGGTCATATGCCATGGCAGCCAACAGGAGGCACTCTGCATCTGCAAAGGAAGCAAACAGATACATTTGCACGATGCATCCTGCAAATGAGATAGTTTTCCTTCTTGTTAAGAAATTGACCAGCATCTTGGGTGTAATGGCAGAAGCATAACTGAGGTCTAGGAAGGCCAGGTTGTTCAGGAAAAAGTACATTGGACTGTGCAGACATGGGCTGATCCAGATTAACATGATGATGCCGAAGTTCCCCACCACAGTAGCCACATAGATGGCTAGGAAGAGCACAAAGAGGACTACCTGTATCTGTTGATGAGCTGTGAAGCCAAGGAGAATGAACTCAGTCACTGTAGTATGATTCTCCTTAACCATTTCTTCTCTTCTCATATTCATTTATCTTGAAGCTACAGTACAGGGCAGCGAGGAGGTACTGACTTGAGTAGTAAGATGGCAGAAAAATTGGTTTAAAGGCTGATTTTCCTCAGACTTTGTCTGAAAGAAAGAATCCATAGACTACTTAAGAAACCATCCATTATGAATGTTTAATTTGTGTGATCAAATTATCCAAATAAGCATCTTTACAAGAGTCATCATAATGTAAGAAAAAGCAAAAACTCTAAGTATCATATATGACTGTTAAGAGCACATAATGTTTTGGGGTGTGATAGCTCCTGTACATATTGAGAATCTGTCACAGTACAAAATACTGAAAAACCTGGCGAAAGTAAGAAGAGTGTCTGTACATCACTTGGCACAATGATGCTTCTTTCATATTGTCTTAAATTGGGGAGGGGGCATCTAACATCTGCCTCCAGTATTGTTCTTTTTTCCTCTTTTTTCTGGGTGTATACAGTAAATTCTCTTTCACACACATATGAACCTTTCCCCCACCCTCCCCAATGAAATCCAGTGCAGAAAGAAATTTAGGCTGCAGTCCTATGGTCTCTAGGAAGGCATCCCACGTGCCATAAGATGTTTCAAAAACTTTTGCAGCCTTTACTTCCCCAAATTCAGAGCTCCAATAAGGGTAGAGGCAAAAGGGGTACATTCCATGGTCATGTTCAGGGGAGATCGGGGAAGGGCTTGACTCCACAGAAGCCATAGCTTTCCCATTTTCCCACCATGCCTCCCTCAATTTGAGCAAATGTACACCACATTCAAATTTCTCTGAATCTTACCCATGGATTCCTCAGTGGACAACTTTTCCCGAGTCTCATGGATACTGCGGACTTGTGGACTGGTGTTTTGTTTTGTTTTTACCTTTCAGAATTTTACACAAATTTAGTTGTAGAAAAATTGTAAAAACAAAACAAAACCAGTAAAAAAATGTGTGTTTCTCCATTTTTGTGAACCGCCCAGAGAGCTTCGGTTATTGGGTGGTATAAAAATGTAATAAATAAATAAATTAAAATAAAAACATGCATTTGGAGGGATTTGCACTTTTTGAGAGGGTTGCACATTTGGGGGATTTGCACATTTTTGCAAATGCAAATTTGTGCAAATTCAGGAAACTGGAAAATCTTGATTCTGTCAATGAAGGAATGAAAGACACCTGACAATCTGTGAAAAACAGACAGAATGTATTTCCCAAAAACTGTACATCCCTAACGCCAGCCCTTGAGCTGGCATCTGTAATTTATTTCTCATTGCAACTAACAGGTGAGGAATTGTAAAAGAGAAGTGACAGCAACAGCAATAAAAGAAAAATATCCTTCCTTCCTTCTGCTCTGCTAGGACAAGCCCAACAAGGTTTTGGATAAGGTGGTTCCTACATTTTAATACCTATTTAATACCTATTTGCCCTTTTTCTAAGCTGAAGACTTTCTGAACAAACAAATCACGAAAACAGGAACTACCAAGTTGAGATCTAGCATAGAAGCCGAACAACTGAGCAATCAGGAAATCACTGCAATCAGGAAATCTCTGCAAACTGGGGCTAGGAACCTATCTTTCAGCCTTGTTGTATGGATTAAAAGAAGATGAGTGCAAATGTGCTTTGAACACTCAAAATGCTAACCTAAAATTGCCATGAACTAATCCAGAGGTTCAGAATCTTATGCCGGGGTGGAGGTGGCAGCAAATCCAGCCCTCTAGGGCTATGTCCCTTTCCCTGCCCCCCCCCCCCATCACTTTTTCTCTGAGCACTGAGCACCTGGTGGTTTCCCACATTTCCCCGCTCCCATTCAAAAAGGTTGAAATGCCTCTCCTAAGTTTTAGTTACTGGCAGTAAGTGCTTTAAGCTAAACTTTGGTGGTGAACTGCGCAGAGAGCCTTGGCTATTGGGCAGTATAGAAATGCAATGAATACATAAAAACCATTGCCATTATAATTACCATTATTATCTAGCTTAGTTAAAGAAAAATCCAAAACAATTCACAAATCAAGAGTAATAAAATAACAATATATACTTACTTTTATGGGATGATGGCTATCACTAGTGAAATCTAAGTGTTTTTGTGAGTGACAGACATTTAGGTACCTAAAAGAGACAGGAAGTTCACAATTTAGCACTTTGGTCCATTATCAGGCTAAAGGTGCCTCCACAAGACCAGGTTTTAAAACTCTAAATTAATCCATTAAGAACAGCTTCTTCCTCCCGATAACATATTCAGATGCTTCAGAGATTTGCATAAACAATAAGGTTCCTGTGAATGTGATGTTCTGTAGTTTGGGTTGGGGGTGAAAGTAGGGTGACCAACTGTCAGGATTTCCCCAGATTTGTCCTGGTTTTTGTTCATTCCATGGTGTCAAGGGGGATTTTCTATAATTTTCGATAATGTCCTGGAATGATACACCTTCCTCTTTAAGGCTGCTATTAGCATGGCAGGAGGGAATGACATGCTTTCTTAAGGCACATCATTCCCCCACCCCGAGCTCCAATTGAGGTCTTAAAGGGGAAAGTGGGTCATTCGTGGACATTATAGAAAAGGCCCCAATTGGAGTGGATGGTGGTGGTGCAGAATGAAATCCTTTCCCCTCCTCCACTCCAATCGGGTTCTTTAAGGTGGCGGGGGAATAACGTACTTTCTGCAGGACTCAGAAAGCTGCTTCCCCACACACACAATAGGTGTCCTCTTTTTTGGTTTCCCAAATATGGTCACCCTAGGTGAAAGGATAACCTCTATCCTGCTGCTGTCAGAGGAGCTGGGAACCAGTCTCAGCAGCCGCCCTGAGCAGTAGATCAGCAACACTATAGTGGCCCCATTCAGGCATGCATTCCATTAACCATTTTGTGGTTAAGCAGCATGGTTTAGCATGTTGTCTGAGTGGGGCCATAGTCTCACAGATTGCACTCATTACAGTTTAGCTAAGGGGTGAGGAGGAAAAATGATCATTTCTTTGTTTTTCAGTTGCATTTTAAAAATCTTATTTTGTGTACTTTTGTAGAAATCACCACCATCATCATCAACTTCATCATCATTGCTGGTTCAAACATTAGGCAGAGTGTGGCAGATGCAGAGGGGCAGCAGTCTGCTGGCCATCACACACACACACACAGAGTGCCCTGGCCATTCTTTTCTATTGGAGGATGCAGCTCTATTGGACCTGTGTGTGCTAGAAGATCTGTCCTGCTCACCCAATGTTGCCCTCAGATGCAGTGGAGGACAATGTTACTTCAGCAGTGTGGAAGCAAAATTCAACTGCCAGTCCAGTTTGAGTCTGTCTTCATGATGGGTGGGGGTGACATTTTGTCCTTTGCCTCAGTCAGCAAAATGCTGTGGACCAGCCCTGTATGTCTAAGGTACCCTGATGGTGGTTTTCCCAAGATCCTGCCATGCAGCAGGCTTTTTCCCCATCTCCAATTGCTCTGCGAGGTGCACAAATGCCACTGCAGAGAGAACATGTCTTTCTGCTGCACTCTAGCTGTTCTCTAGCTCAAAGTCACTGTCCGTTAATAATGCAGATTATCATTCCTACTCTACATATATCCATACAGCGAGAAAGTGTTCAAATCCATCATTTACCACCCTTTAATCATCTTTGGAAGATTTTTAAGTGTTTAGGGATAATGAATTCATGTGAAGTTATTTGAGAATTCACTCCAAGCCAGTAGACTGAGTTTGTTTATTTGTTTGCTTGTTCATTATAGTTTTAGTCCACTCAATAACAAGAGTACCATGGGCAGATTACATGATACTAAAAAAAATAAAAACACAACACACTAAATAACAACAAAACCTCTCTCTCTCTCTCTCTCTCTCTCTCACACACACACACACACACAATACTGTTTTGTTTGTTTCATTTCTTGTTCTGGTTATTCTTACTGGCATTTAAAAATTCTCAAATCTGTTTTATGAATTGGTGCTCTGAATTATCAACTCTGCCATAGCCTCATTATGTGGCCTTGGGGAAGACACAACCTCTCAACCCAGGGCAAAATTCAACATGTTCTACTTAGTGTAGAACCATTGGAAGGAGTGGGACTTGAGTCATGGCCACCTTTATTCCCATTCACTTTAATGAATGTACTCTAAATAGGATTTACATTGGATTTTCCCCTCCATTTGCAATCTGAAAAATGGGAATAATAACAATTTAGAGCTGCAATGTGATTAAATAAAGACTTAAAGCACCGTGCAAATTAAAAGTAAAGATACTATAACAAATAAATGTCTAAGAATGACAAAGGGAAAAGCCAATGATCATCATGAGTAATTAGTGCCTACATGTTCTTTAAAGCCTTGCAGAACTTTTACTTACTTTGAAATATTTTTCGTCATTGGAGGTAAGCATAAGATTGTCCTTACAGGTGTCCTTTTGAGATATTTCTAAAAGTGTAAAATAATTTACAATTTCATAAAAACTATCTTTAACAAATTACCACTTCCTACTATAGAAACACATGACATGTTTCCCAACACATAATGTGTTTCCAAAGTAGTCTGGAGAAAAAACATTCACAGCTCCGCTATATTTTGCCCTTGCTAATTAAAATTGCTCCCATCACAAATCAACTAACTACAACTTCAGTTGATTAATCTATCAATGCAGCCTTATCAAGATAACCTTTTGAGGCTAGTGGGAAAGAAGCAAGGATAGTTATAAATATTTCAAAGGAGAATGGAAAGACCTGTCACCCACAAAGCTAACTCAAAGCTTCTTAGTTCTGAACTATTCAACACCATCTCTTTTTCCTTTTTATATTGGAATAGTGTTCATACCTGTCAGAGAAGAAGGATAGTTTCCATTCTCCTTTCATGAGGATATGTGGAAGAATGTTAGTGGTTTCTTTTTGTCCAACATAATGTTACCTTGAAAGAGAAAGGAGTGGTGAGCTCTGGCTTTCAAGACAGGAGCTCTTGGGGAAATTAAAATGCCCTTTGTGTCTCCTGGGTTGGAGGCTAATGACATGCAGAAAAGTGGCCTTGAAAAGTTAAGTGAAGTTTCTGGGATTTTGTTTAGCATATATTAGTTAAACTGAGCAATCTGTAAAATCAAAGGGTACTTTCTCAGAAAGCATAGAAACCCTATTATTAAACTTATTCAAGTTGTAGCTTCACAGAAAGAGCAACAGAACAACAGAGAAACTATCTTTAAGGAACAACCTAACTACCATATTTTGCTTCTAGCAAAATGCCTTTCATTGTGGGGAAGAAGACAGGTGAAATGGCAGGGATGCAGTTGGGCCCAGTCCAGGTCTGGGCCTGATTCAAAGTGCTGCTATTAACATTCAAAGCACTAACGGCTTGGGGCCAGGCTATCTGAAGGAATGCCTCCTCCCATATGTATCTGACCAGACCCTAAGGTCATCCTCAGGGGTCCTACTCTGTCAGCTCCTGCCAAAGGAAGTGAGGCAGGTGGCTACCAGGAGGAGGGCCTTCTCTATTGTGGCACTCCGGCTGTGGAATGAGCTCCCTAAAGAGGTTTGCCTGGCATAGCCTGACCATACGCACAGGGAAACTCCAGAAACCTCCAGGGACATCAGGCGGACCAGAGGAGCCAGAGCTAGGCCCCAAAGTACCGGGGATACTGGGCCCACAGTGTGGCGGCAACTAAACTTACCGGCCTAGGCCTTGTGTTTCCCCCGCAGGCGGTGGCCATCTTCTTTCTGAGATGAAGTGGGAAATCTCGCAAGAGTTCTGGCAAGAGTTCCCAGCCCGGCAGCCAAGCACCTACGCCATTTGTGTAGCAGCCATGCAAACAGCATAGCACTTATGAAAATGGTGTAACACCTACACCATTTGCGTAGCAGCCACAAAAATGGCATAAGTGATCTGAGCCTAGGCCCCAGCCAGCCATCCCAGAGCCAAGTGGCGCACACGGCTTAATTTTTTGGATGTGCCCAGGCAGGCATAGCCCTGTGTCCAGTAGACGAGGGCAACTGTAAGCTGGCTGCTTGGTGGGAGATGATGATGATGATGATATAATAAACAATTATTGATAATGGATTATGATAATGATGATGATATTAACGATTGTGATAATTATTATTATTATTATTATTTATTTATTTATATAGCACCATCAATGTACATGGTGCTGTACAGAGTAAAACAGTAATGGGTGACGATGGTGATGATTGAGAATGGATGATAACGGTGATAATGATAATGGATGATGATAATGATGATATTGATAATGATGATTATAATGGTGATAATGATAATGATATTGATAATGATGGCGATAAGGGATGGTGATGATTGAGAATGGATTATAACAGTGATAATTGTAATGGATGATGATAATGATGATATTGCTAATAATGGTGATAATGATAACGGATGGTGGTAATGATGATATTGATAATGATGGTGATATTGCTAATGATGGTGATAATTAGGGCTGTGCTAATTAGTAACCCCAGTCTTCCCAATCATAATTATGCCTAAGTGGCAGAGACCAATCAGAGCCTCCATCCCAATCAGAATGAGGAAAAGATCTCTCTCTCTCTCTCTCTCTCTCTAAAACCTCAGTATCAAGATTGCAGTGGATGTGAATTTCTTGGAGAACAATTGGAGAGCATCAACTGCAGGGAGCAACTCTGGAGAAGGGATTGGTGGATAGTGCAAGGTATGGTGCCTTTATTAGTGTTTGGAGTAGTAGTCCAACATGTCTAGAGGGCACCACATTGGGGAAGGCATTCGTGGAATAAAGGGACTCAACAAGTAAACTGGCTTATTAATTTTTCCAATTCATTTCCTTCAATGGGACAAGAGATCTCCATTAGGAGCCCCCACCTCAACATGTTCAGAGGCCTTGAGCCCCAACTACCTCCACACTACGGATGTACAGATTTTGTTAGATCCATTCTATCGGTGTTTCCCAGATAGACAGGTGTCTTTCGTTCTGTCATCTGTTCATTGACGGAATATGATTTCTTTTTAACAGAATGTCAATCTACTTGCGCTAATTTGCATTAGCGCTAATGCACATTTAGGACTAATATGCACGTGCGCTAATGCACAGTAGTGCTGATGTAAATTAGCACACATCCTCTCCAAAAGTGAAAAGCCAGTCTGCAAGTCCTTGGAATCTGCATGACTAGGAAAATGCTGATCTGCAGGTCAGATTCATAGAAATCAAACTTATTTTAATATGTTGCAGGTTGCTCAGACAGACATCCCTCCTCCACACATCATTGCCCCTAGCACACTTCGGAGTATTGGAATGTGGTGTGCCTATACATGCATAGCTATCAAAATTAACAAACATTGCACAATAGCTAGCTGACCCTCTGCAGTTCCCCCCAGAAATGCATCTTTGCGCTCCTGCCTCTGACCTTGTTCCAGAAGGCCACTCCATGAAATGACAACAACAACAACAACAAAAGATTAATGTGAATGCCATGCCACTCAACTTTGCTAGAGTTAAAAATACAAAGAATGTGTGTAACTAAGTCCAGATATTGTTTATTGTTATTAATTTGGATGGATCCCCAGCTGCATACCCCAATGTACTTTTTCCTCAGCAGCCTGTCCTTCTTAGATGCCTGCTATTCCACCACCATCACACCTAACATGCTGGTGAACTTTTTAGTGGGCCACAAAACCGTCTCTTATGCTGACTGCATTGCACAATATTTTTTCTTTGCCATCTTTGCCAACATTGATTTTTTTCTACTGGATGTTATGGCATATGATAGGTATGCGGCCATCTGCAACCCTTTGCTCTACACTTCAGTTATAACTAACAGGCTCTGTACAGGTTTGATAACAGGTATTGCGAATTCTATGATTCATACAAGTGGATTGTTGAGGTTGACTTTTTGTTGAGATCACTTTTTCTGTGATCTTACACCACTGCTGAACCTGGCTTGCAAAGATATCTACATAAACAAAATGCTGGTATTCACTTTTGGCAGCTTGTTTGAAATGAGCACCTTGCTGATCATCATCTCTTATATATTCATTATTTTAGCTGTACTAAGGATTCGCTCAGCTGAGGGGAGGCATAAAGCATTTTCCACATGTGCCTCCCATATCCGGTATCTGCCCAGCCCAAAGGCTTGGGAGGAGGCTGGCTGTTTCAAGGTGGAGGAGCAGAATGAAGGCACCAGCTGTGGCACGAAACACAGACCATGTGGTGTAGGGCAAGGCTGTGCCTATAAAAGGCAGTCTGCCCGAGGCATCGGACTCTTTCAATTTTGGCTGTTTAAAGGAAAAGCAGGGGGGATGACGGAACATCCGGTTATGGACAGCAGCTAAAGTCTGGAGCTCCCGGTCAGAGAAGCAGCTAGAAGAAAATATCTCACATGTAAGATCAGCTAAAAGTGAGTGATACATGAGATTGAGAATGGGAAACATTTAACCACAGAAAGAGCTAAAAGAATTTGAACTGCAAGAATGAAAGAGAGGTTAATAAAGCATTTTTATTACCAGCCTGGCTGACGGCTCCTCGACACAGCTCGAGTGGCTGATGTCTGGAGGAGGAAGGAAAAAACTTATTTATTTATTTTATTTATTACATTTTTATACTGCCCAATAGCAGAAGCTCTCTGGGCGGTTCACAAAAATTAAAACCATAATAAAACAACCAATGTGTTAAAAGCACAAATACAAATTACAGTATAAAAAGCACAACCAGGATAAAACCACGCAGCAAAATTGATATAAGATTAAAATACAGAGTTAGAACAGTAAAATTTAAATTTAAGTTAAAATTGAGTGTTAAAATACTGAGAGAATAAAAAAGTCTTCAGCTGGCGATGAAAGGAGTACAGTGTAGGTGCCAGGCGGACCTCTCTGGGGAGCTCATTCCACAATCTTAAAGCTTCTGGGGCTCGTAAAACATGCTGGCAACAGAAAATACCTTCCTGAGGAAGACCCTCCGACAAGAATTTAAAGAGATTAGAAAGACTAGAAAAAATCAGAGAACAAGAGGGAGATAAAGCAACCCCAGAAGCAGAAGTAGAAGCCGGTGTTGTTGAGCCAATGAAGCCTGGGAACCACAAGCCAGACAAGGCAGGAGCTGTTGCCAAGAAATCAGATATGACTTTGGAGCAGCTCCTGGCAAGCATCAGAGAACTGATACAGGAAGAATTACAAGCCTTTAGGAGGGAGGAGGAGGTGGCTAGAGCCAACATGACTAAAGGAATCATGGAACAGATGACTAAATCTTTCACAAGGATAAGTGAAGATGTGAAAGCTCTACAAAGCCAAGTTAAAGAGGTAGAAAAAAAAGGCTTTGATTCAAGATCAGAAGATTGAACAACATGAGGTGAAATTTGAGCAGTGGGAGCAGAGAATAATTTATCTTCAGGATCACAACCGTCGATGGAATTTACGTCTTAAACGTTTTCCTGAAGTGCCAGGAGAAAAACCCAAAGTTCTGAGAGGCATGATCCTGGAATGGCTGGAAGATGTTGTGAAAGATCTTAGATGAGAGGATGCTGATTTGGAGCACATCTACAGAATGGCTCCCAAAAGAGGGATGTTCCCTAGAGATATTATCATAAGGTTTGCAAGCTCATTCAAGAAAGATCAACTCATGAAGGCAATCAGGATGGCTGATGGAGCACTGATGTTCCAGTCAACTCCAATTCAAATTTTCAATGATTTTTGTCAGGAAACTATAGACTGGAGACGAAGTGTGAAACCATGTGTTGTTGTATTGAAGAGAGCTGAAATTGGATACAGTTGGGGATACCAAGTTTAGGATGTGCATTACTATGGGCATTGGGATTGATTCAAGAAGATAAGGAGAGGGAATCTGAAGAAGAAGGAGGAGCTGCTGGAGGAGAAGAAGTTGGAGGGATTGCAAAGAAGTGCGAAGGAGAAAAAGACCGGGAGAGGAGGACTGGATGCTGCCCAGTGACCGAGAGTTTTCTACCCCCTCCCTTTAGGGTTAATAAACCATGGGTGAGGTTAACTAACTCTGGGGAAGAATAAGGGGGAAGAATAATAAATGTGGGGTTGGGAAGGGGGAGGGGAGGGAGGAAAGGGGGAAGGGGAAGAGGGGGGAGTATATGTTTGTATATATGTTTGTTTTTCACTTACGGACTATATGAAGAGAAGGATAGTAACCATATTTATTTATTTATTATTTATTTAGAATATTTATATACCACTCCCCATTGAAAAATTTCAGAGCGGTGTACAAGATAAAATGAAAATAAAAACAGAATAAAACAGTTAAAACAAATTTTAAAAAGAAGCAAAAACAGAAATCCAAGGCTGCATGTTAAAGAAAGGCTTCTTGGAATAAATATGTTTTCAGGAGGCGCCGAAAGGAGTACAAGGTTGGCGCCTGCCTGACCTCCAGAGGCAGGGAATTCCACAGGAGGGGTGCCACCATGCTGAAGGCTCTTCCCCTGGTGGATTCCAATCGGAGGATGGATCTATGTAGAACCACCAGGAGTAGGCCCTCGGATGACCTCAGTGACCGGGCAGGTTGGTAAAGGAGAAGGCGCTCTCTCAGGTATCCTGGTCCCAAGTTGTTTACTTGTTTATATGGAGAATAAACTGAGAATATCAATGTTAAATGTGAAAGGGTTGGGATCAGTTTTGAAGAGACACAGAATTGAGGCTTTATTGAATAAGGACAAAGCAGACATTATATTTTTGCAAGAAATGCATCAAACTAAGGATGGAGTTAATGAACTTAGGTTAAGGTGAACAACCACCTATGAGAAAGCGTTTGGAACATCTAAAACACAGGGTGTGGCGATACTTGCATTGAAGAAATGTGGTTTTAATGTATTACAGGTAAAAAAATACATAAAGGGGAGATTTATGATGATTCAAGGGGCAGCAGGACAAGAAAGATACATCTTGGTGAATATATATCCTCCGAATTAGAACCAGGTGGGTTTTTTTTGAGCAAGTATTTAAAGAGATGAGGGAAATACAAGATGGATCAACGATTATTGCTGGGGATTTTAATATGGTCTTAGACAAATTAAAAGACAAATCAAAACCTACAGCACAAGAAAGACGTAAAAATATTACAGAGTTATATAGAATTATGAAAACAAATGAAATGCTTGATGTGTGGAGATGGATTATGGGGGAAGAACAAAGGTACACATATTTCTCACTGGTGTATAAAAACTATTCTAGAGTAGATTACATTTTTGTGTCAAAGTTACTAAATACTGAAATAGAGTTAATTAAAATTACGGACCATGCCTTAGTTAGTGTAGATATTGAAAGACAGAGAGATTATAGAGTTGCTAGAAGATGGAGATTAGATCCTAGATTGTTTAATTATAGAGAGAAAGTTGAAAAAATTGAGAAAGAAATGAAAGAGATTTGGACAATTAATTATACGGGACAATGTATGGGACATAGTAAGCAACATATGGGACACGATGAAGGCAGTTATGAGGAGGATTTTGATACAAGAGACATGCACAATGAAGAGGCAACAGGAAGAAAAGGTAAGGAAATTGGAGGAAGAGATTAAAGAATTGGAGGGGAAGTATATTAAAAGTAGAGATAAGCAAAGTTATGCGCAATTACAGGCAAAGAGAAAGGAATGGGATGAAAAAATATTGAGGAAGTACAGAGAAATCTATTATATTTAAATGAGTTTTTTTGAATATAGTAATAAGAATTCTAAGTGGCTGGCTAGGTCTGCACAATAAAAAAGGGAAGAAATCTAATTGGGGTGATTAAAGATAAAATGGGGGAAAGCTGTAATTCGATGAAAGAAAAGTTGAAAGTATTTCAAGAATTTTATCAGAAATTATATACGTCGGAAAGTATTTCTAGGGGAAAAATTGAGAAATATATTGAGGAACATTGGAAGATAAAAATACAGGATGGGGACAGGAAGGAGATGGAGCGAGAAGTGATGAGTAGAGAAATAGAGGAGGTTATTGATGGGTTGAAAGGGGGTAAGTCCCCAGGACAAGATGGATTGGGGCCAGAATATTATAAAACATGCAAGGGAATGTTGATACCAAAATTAAAAGGATTATACACTAGAATACAAGAAGGGGAAAGGATCCCGCCATCATGGGAACAATCATTGATAATATTAATTCTAAAACCAGACAAAGATCCAACAGATCCAGGATCGTATAAACCCATCTCTTTGTTGAACCAAGATGCAAAAATACTGACAGCAATTATGGCAAAAAGGTTGAATAAGTTTATATGTAGTTATATTAAAAGGGATCAGTGTTTTTTGTAGCAGGGAGACAGATGTCAAATCTAATTGGAAGGGTAATAAATATAATAAATATAATTAGGAAAAATAAGGTTAAAGCATGGTTAATAGCTCTAGATATTTTCACAGCCTTTGATTGCATGGAATGGCCAGTGATTAGGATTTGGAGAAAGATTCAAGGGATTGATAAACCAATTGTACAAAAAAACAATGCATGGGTACAGGTTAATGATGGATAGACGGAAAGGATTTCCCTAACCTGAGGCACAAGACAAAGATGTCCCCTTTCCCTGATCTTATCTGTATTAGTAATAGAAATTTTGGCAAATGTGATCAGGAAAGATGAAAGTATTAAAGGGATTGGGCACAGAGAAAAGATTAAAAGAAGTCTATTCACGGACAATACTTTATTATCAATAGAAGAGCCTTCAGAGAGAATGGAAAGAATAAAACAGTATTTGGAGGAGTTTGGAGGGATGACAGGGCTGCAAATTAATTGGCCCAAATCAGAGATGATGTTATTTAATTATATTAAGGAACATGTACAGGAAGGGATAAGAAGGAGTGTAAAGATTAACGTAAGGGAGTCAAATAAATATTTGGGGGTATATGTAACTAAAGATTTAAAAGATTTAAAAGATTTGGGAGAGAAAAACTTTGAGGGGTTGAAACAAGAAGTTAAGAAAAAGTTAGAGGATTATCATGGTTTGGCAGAATAGCGATTATTAAAATGAAAATTATTAAAATGAAAATTATACCAAAGATTAATTTCCTTTTTAGGATGTTACCAATTAAAATGTCGGAAGCACCTAGCAAACTGTAATTAATAATTATTGTAATGGAGATAAAAAAGCAAGGGTTAATAAAAGATATGGTATGAACACCAAAAGACTGGAGGTTTGGGTCTTCCCAATATATGGGATTATATTGCAAATCAATTAAGATATTTGATAGAGGGGATAAGAGGATCTAAAGATTTAGAATGGTTAGAGTAGGAGACGCAAGAAAGGAAGTACAAATTGAAAATATATTTTTTAACAATTTTTGGGGAAAAGATATGGGGGAAATTGAGAATCCTTTAATGAAGGATATTATAGAAATTTGGGCCAAATATAAAGGAAAAATAATGCCAAAGATCTCCCCCCTAACTCCAGTAGTAATGGTGCAGAATTTCCCAGAGAACTTAACGAAAGAGTTGGAAGAAGATTTAAGGGAAAGAGAAGTAAATAAATTAAAAGATTGGATGGAAAAGATGGATAATAAAGAGAAAATAAAGAAGTTAGTAAGGGAGAGAAAAAATTCCTGGATGGAGGTGTTACAGCTAGAACAATGGACAAAAAAATAGAAAAAGGAGAATTTTAAGTGCAGGGAGTGTATGGAGATTGAAAAGCTGATTATACAATGGGAAGAGGAAGGTGGAAAGATAGTTAGTAAGGCTATAATGAGTGCTTTATAGAAGATATTGTTGGGAATGGGAAAGCAACATGAACATTATAGAATGACATGGGAACAAGATATGGAACTAACGTTTATTAAAGACTATGTCGTTAAGAATAAAGGAAAACTATTATAAATTTTAATTTTTGTGAACCGGCCAGAGAGCTTCTGCTATTGGGCGGTATAAAAATGTAATAAATAAATAAATAAATAAATTGATATGGAGGTGGTATCTAACACCAGTAAGACTACATCAAATGGATAAAAAGTATTCTGTATATAGTTGGAGATGATGTGAGGAAAAAGGTACATATTTCCATATGTGGTGGACTTGTGAAGCTATTCAGAGGTTTTGGCAAATAGTATTTAAAGAGATAAATGATATAATGGAATGGAAGTTAAAGATAGGGCCAAGGATAGCACTGTTATCAATATATGAAGGGGTTAAATGTACACAAAATAGTAAAAATTTAATAAACAATTTATTAACTGCAGCTAGATCAATAATTGCCAGGAATTGGAAGGAACAAAGGGAGTATCTAATAGAAGAATGGTATAAAGAAGTCTGGGATATAGCTATTAATGACAGACTCACGAGTAGTATTAAAGTTAAGAGAGGAGTGCTGAAGCTAAATGACTTTGATGAGATTTGGAGACCATTTGTTAAATTTGTATTAGAAAAAGGGAAAGGGAGTAAACTGTCGCAGGATACATTACAATTTTTGAAAGGAGAATAAGGGTCCCGGGGGGTGGGGTGCACGAGATATTATTACATTATTTTAATAAGTTCTTTTCCCCCCAATTTCATTATTGTGGTATATTGAGTTGATGTAGCGTGATTATTGTATGTGCTATAAAATTCAAATAAAAATATTACAAAAATAAATGAAGGAAAAGCAGGTCCGGTGTCTTCTAGAACAAGCCTACGGACTGGAGTGTGAGGAGTGGAATGAGCAGCGCATTCAGTTCAGAATCTGGGATCCCTGCCCCAACAGTTTGGTGTCTGCTGGTGTTGCCTTTCCTGCACCTGGAAAGTGCCCCAGCCTGGTTTTGGCTGTGATGGGGGGCTTCCCCGGGGGATTGGGCAAAGCTTCGCTGCGCCAGGCATTCAAGCCAGCCTGGGTTGGGCTGCAGATCGGGACTTCTCTCTGCCCACTAGAGCATTGTTTTATGCCTGGCCCCTCACCGGCTTGACCCAGCCCCTCTTACCCCCATGCTTCACACTTTTGCTCAAGAAGTGAAGGACGAATGGGAGATTTTTGTTGTGTTCCCTCTTACCGTCTGCATTGCCTAGGTCTGGCGTCTTACAGTGGGAGGGCAAGAGCCTTTTTTCAGGCCGAGTCCTGCCTGCACACTGGGGGAGCAACACGGCGCCTGCACTAAGGGATTAGAATGGGCCCTCGGGTTACCCGGGGCATCAGCAGTATGTATGTGTGTATCTGCTCTCACATGAGACGCGTCCTCACTCCTCTTGACACGAGGCAGCCTCTCTAGAACGGGGCCCTCTGGTCTCACAGAGCATCAGTGATGTGTGTGTTTGTGTGTGCTCTCAAAGGAGCTGCATCCTCGCTCAGTGAACTACAAGAAGACATTTGTGCCTTTGCATTGGGTTAACGAGGAGATTGGATATGTAGTCTCTCTACACCTCTTCTAACAGCTGACCTTTTCTTCCACACTCTAAGAACAACCAAAGGAATTGGGGGTTAAGTGTTTCAGGTGAAGGTTGTCAGCGAGGCATAACCAAGAAAAGGGAGGTTTAAGGGAACATAGGGAGTAAAAAGTGTGAGGATTAGATGGGGAATGGGCCCTCTGGCCTCCTGGACTGTCAGAGGTGTTTGTGTGTGTGTACTCTCAAATGAGCCGCATCCTCACTCTTCCTGCCCACTTAATCTTATAAAGAGGCAGCCTCTCTAGAATGAGCCTTTGGCCTCCAGGAACGTAAGCAGTGTGTGTGTGTGTGTGTGTGTGTGTGTGTGTGTGTGCGTGCGCGCTCTCAAATGAGCCGCATCCTCGCTCTTCACACCCACATTCTCTTAACATGAGGCGAGGCAGCCTCTCTAGAATGGTCGCTCTGGCCTCCCGGAAAGACAGCAGTGTGTGTGTGTGTGCTCTCAAATGAGCCGCATCCTCAATCTTCACACTCACATCCACTTGACACGAGGCGAGGCAGCCTCTCTACAATGGGCCCTCTGGCCTCCCGGAACGTCAGCAGTGCATGCGTGTGTGTGCTCTCACATAAGCCGCATCCTCGCTCTTCACGCCCAGTTCCTTTAGACATGAGGCGAGACAACCTCTCTAGAATGGGCCCTCTGCCCTCCCGGAACGTCAGCAGTGCATGCGTGTGTGTGCTCTCAAATGAGCCGCATCCTCACTCTTCCTGCCCACTTAATCTTATAAAGAGGCAGCCTCTCTAGAATGAGCCTTTGGCCTCCAGGAACGTAAGCAGTGTGTGTGTGTGTGTGTGTGTGTGTGTGTGTGCGTGCGCGCTCTCAAATGAGCCGCATCCTCGCTCTTCACACCCACATTCTCTTAACATGAGGCGAGGCAGCCTCTCTAGAATGGTCGCTCTGGCCTCCCGGAAAGACAGCAGTGTGTGTGTGTGTGCTCTCAAATGAGCCGCATCCTCAATCTTCACACTCACATCCACTTGACACGAGGCGAGGCAGCCTCTCTACAATGGGCCCTCTGGCCTCCCGGAACATCAGCAGTGCATGCGTGCGTGTGCTCTCAAATGAGCCGCATCCTCGCTCTTCACACCCACATTCTCTTAACACGAGGCGAGGCAGCCTCTCTAGAATGGTCGCTCCGGCCTCCCGGAAAGACAGCAGTGTGTGTGTGTGTGCTCTCAAATGAGCCGCATCCCCGCTCTTCACGCCCACTTCCTCTTAGCACGAGGCGAGGCAGCCTCTCTAAAATGGGCACTCCGGCCTCCAGGAACGTCAGCAGTGCATGCGTGCGTGTGCTCTCAAATGAGCCGCATCGTCTCTCTTCACGCCTGCTTCCTCTTGACACGAGGTGAGGCAGCCTCTCTAGAATAGGCCCTCTGGCTTCCCAGATCTTCAGCGGTGTTTGTGTGTGTCTGTTCCCATTGGAGGTGGAACCGAGTGCTCGATGGAGGTGGAGCCGCAGACACTTATTTCGCTATACAAGCCCTCTCCCTTAAAAGGCCTAAGTGTCTTACCTTGATTCAGAAGGTCTGTGTGCTGTCACACTTGGGTCTGCACTAGGAAAAAAACGTGTGGCCTCCTCCTCCCCTATAGCCACCCCTAACTTCCGATCACTACTCCTGGAAGATCTGAAAGTTCTGTGGGAATAGATATGTAGCTTGTCCAATCTTTTGGGCAAAACTTCCCAGCAAGTCTTAGCCTATAAAAAAGGGATTGAAGAGGACAATCAGGAAGGAGCTACGTGGACTGCGTGCAGCATATCAACAAACCAGGAAACTCTCACCTTTGTGGAGAAGGGCTGGTGGTTGTCACATTTGGTTCTGCGCTAGGAAACAAAGTGTGGATCTTGAGCATAGAGCTTTCTGAGCCACAGCTGGTCCCCTTCTGCAGTTTCTCTGAACGTCTCTTCCTGAAAATTGAGTTTGAAAACAGAAAAGTTAGGGGAAAGGTGAGGTGGGTGGAGCACGACAGAGAACTACAAGGAGGCATCGTACCTTTGCATTGCGTTTACGAGGAGATTGGATATGTAGTCTCTCTACACCTCGTCTAACAACTGACCTTTTCTTCCACACTCTTAAGAAAAACCAGAGGGATTGCTGGTCGGCTTTTTCAGGAGAAGGTTGTCAGCAAGACGTACCTTAAAAAAGGAGGTTTAAGGGAACATAGGGAGTAAAAGGTGTGAGGAATAGATGGGGAATGGGCCCTCTGCCCTCCCGAAGCGTCAGAGGTGTTTGTGTGTGTGGGCTCTCACATGAGCCGCATCCTCACTCTTCCTGCCCACTTTCTCTTACAAAGAGGCAGCCTCTCTGGAATGGGCCTTTAGACTCCAGGAACGTCAGCAGTGCATGTGTGTGTGTGTTATCAAATGAGCCGCATCCTCGTTCTTCACGCCCAGTTCCTTTTGACACGAGGCGAGGCAGCCTCTCTAGAATGAGCACTCCGGCTTCCCGGAAAGTCCTCTCTCTTCACGCCCAGTTCCTTTAGACATGAGGCGAGACAACCTCTCTAGAATGGGCCCTCTGCCCTCCCGGAACGTCAGCAGTGCATGCGTGTGTGTGCTCTCAAATGAGCCGCATCCTCACTCTTCCTGCCCACTTTCTCTTACAAAGAGGCAGCCTCTCTGGAATAGGGCTATAGACTCCAGGAACTTCAGCAGTGCGTGTGTGTGTGTGCTCTCAAATGATCCGCATCCTCACTCTTCATGCCCACTTCCTCTTAGCACGAGGCGAGGCAGCCTCTCTAAAATGGGCCCTCTGGCCTCCCGGAACGTCAGCAGTGCATGCGTGTGTGTGCTCTCAATAGAGCCGCATCCTCTCTCTTCACGCCCGCTTCCTCTTGACACGAGGTGAGGCAGCCTCTCTAGAATAGGCCCTCTGGCTTCCCAGATCTTCAGCGGTGTTTGTGTGTGTCTGCTCTCATTGGAGGTGGAACCGAGTGCTCGATGGAGGTGGAGCCACAGACACTTATTTTGCTATACAAGCCCTCTCCCTTAAAAGGCCTAAGTGTCTTACCTTGATTCAGAAGGTCTGTGTGCTGTCACACTTGGGTCTGCACTAGGAAAAAAACGTGTGGCCTCCTCCTCCCCTATAGCCACCCCTAACCTCCGATCACTACTCCTGGAAGATCTGAAAGTTCTGTGGGAATAGATATGTAGCTTGTCCAATCTTTTGGGCAAAACTTCCCAGCAAGTCCTAGCCTATAAAAAAGGGATTGGAGAGGACAATCAGAAAGGAGCTACGTGGACTGCGTGCAGCATAGCAACAAACCAGGAAACTCTCACCTTTGTGGAGAAGGGCTGGTGGTTGTCACATTTGGTTCTGCGCTAGGAAACAAAGTGTGGATCTTGAGCATAGAGCTTTCTGAGCCACAGCTGGTCCCCTTCTGCAGTTTCTCTGAACGCCTCTTCCTGGAAAATTGAGTTTGAAAACAGAAAAGTTAGGGGAAAGGTGAGGTGTGTGGTGCACGACAGAGAACTAGAAGGAGGCATCGTACCTTTGCATTTTGTTTACCAGGAGATTGGATATGTAGTCTCTCTACACCTCTTCTAACAACTGACCTTTTCTTCCACACTCTTAAGAAAAACCAGAGGAATTGCTGGTCGGCTTTTTCAGGAGAAGGTTGTCAGCAAGACGTACCCTAAAAAAAGGAGGTTTAAGGGAACATAGGGAGTAAAAGGTGTGAGGAATAGATGGGGAATGGGCCCTCTGCCCTCCCGAAGCGTCAGAGGTGTTTGTGTGTGGGGGCTCTCACATGAGCCGCATCCTCGCTCTTCACACCCAGTTCCTTTTGACACGAGGCGAGGCAACCTCTCATGAAGGGGCCGTCTGGCCTCCCGGAACGTCAGCAGTGCATGCATGTGTGTGCTCTCAAATGAGCCGCATCCTCACTCTTCCTGCCCACTTTCTCTTACAAAGAGGCAGCCTCTCTGGAATGGGCCTTTAGACTCCAGGAACATCAGCAGTGCGTGTGTGTGTGTGTTATCAAATGAGCAGCATCCTCGCTCTTCACGCCCAGTTCCTTTCGACACGAGGCGAGGCAGCCTCTCTAGAATGGGCACTCCGGCTTCCCGGAAAGTCCTCTCTCTCCACGCCCAGTTCCTTTAGACATGAGGCGAGACAACCTCTCTAGAATGGGCCCTCTGGCCTCCCGGAACGTCAGCAGTGCATGCGTGTGTGTGCTCTCAAATGAGCCGCATCCTCACTCTTCCTGCCCACTTTCTCTTACAAAGAGGCAGCCTCTCTGGTATAGGGCTATAGACTCCAGGAACTTCAGCAGTGCGTGTGTGTGTGTGCTCTCAATTATTATTATTATTATTATTATTATTATTATTATTATTATTATTTATATAGCACCATCAATGTACTTGGTGCTGTACAGAGTAAAACAGTAAATAGCAAGACTCTGCCGCATAGGCTTACAATCTAATAAAATCATAGTAAAACAATAAGGAGGGGAAGAGAATGCAAACAGGCACAGGGTAGGGTAAGCAGGCACAGGGTAGGGTAAAACTAACAGTATAAAGTCTGCACAACATCAAGTTTTAAAAGCTTTAGGAAAAAGAAAAATTTTTAGTTGAGCTTTAAAAGCTGCGATTGAACTTGTAGTTCTCAAATGTTCTGGAAGAGCGTTCCAGGCGTAAGGGGCAGCAGAATGATGATCCGCATCCTCACTCTTCACGTCCACTTCCTCTTAGCACGAGGCGAGGCAGCCTCTCTAGAATGGTCGCTCCGGCCTCCCGGAAAGACAGCAGTGTGTGTGTGTGTGCTCTCAAATGAGCCGCATCCCCGCTCTTCACGCCCACTTCCTCTTAGCACGAGGCGAGGCAGCCTCTCTAAAATGGGCACTCCGGCCTCCAGGAACGTCAGCAGTGCATGCGTGCGTGTGCTCTCAAATGAGCCGCATCGTCTCTCTTCACGCCTGCTTCCTCTTGACACGAGGTGAGGCAGCCTCTCTAGAATAGGCCCTCTGGCTTCCCAGATCTTCAGCGGTGTTTGTGTGTGTCTGTTCCCATTGGAGGTGGAACCGAGTGCTCGATGGAGGTGGAGCCGCAGACACTTATTTCGCTATACAAGCCCTCTCCCTTAAAAGGCCTAAGTGTCTTACCTTGATTCAGAAGGTCTGTGTGCTGTCACACTTCCACACTCTTCTTCCACACTCTTAAGAAAAACCAGAGGGATTGCTGGTCGGCTTTTTCAGGAGAAGGTTGTCAGCAAGACGTACCCTAAAAAAAGGAGGTTTAAGGGAACATAGGGAGTAAAAGGTGTGAGGAATAGATGGGGAATGGGCCCTCTGCCCTCCCGGAGCGTCAGAGGTGTTTGTGTGTGTGTGCTCTCACATGAGCCGCATCCTCACTCTTCATGCCCAGTGTCCTGGAGAAAGCAAGTCTGCAACCAGCCACCTTAGCTTATCTACTTGGCTGTGTGCCCAGTCTGGGAAGTGTGCCAAGAAACAGCAAACACAGCAACTAAGGAGGTAACTAATAATGTGTATTGGTCACACAGCTGAAACAGAAATACATAGAGCAATCGTTTGTTGCTTACGCAAAACACAAAGGCAGTCCATAAAGCATTCCAGATGTCAGTGAGGGTACGAGAGAGTCACGAAAGTCCATAAAGCCAGTCCAGGTTCCAAAGGGCAGGAGAGAGTCACGGGGTCCAAGAAGTCCAGAGTCCAAAACGATCCAACAGGAACACGGCACGGTCAAGGGTACACAGTCCAGAGCTTCTCCCAGGCAAACCAGATAAGCTCTGACAATTTGCTGGCCTGCGCACTGCTACCTAAATACACCAGCTCAGCCTCACAGCTGTTCCTTGTTCAGCTGGTGTTTATTAGCAATCCGCTTAGATCGGCGTAAAGCCTCCTTCTCTGCCCTTTGCTGTTTGAACGAGGGCACGTGTAACAAGTCTGTTTGCTCCTCTTCTAAGTTTGCACTGGATGAGGCCTCTGCTGGCTGTTGATCAGCCAAGCTGGTACTGGGTCCCGCCTGTGGCTGCTCATCCCCAGAGTCCTCATCCTCAGAAAACTCACCGTTCCTTACACCCAGTTCCTTTTGACACGAGGCGAGGCAACCTCTCTAGAATGGGCCCTCTGGCTTCCCGGAACGTCAGAATTGCATGCATGTGTGTGCTCTCACATGAGCCGCATCCTCGCTCTTCACGCCCAGTTCTTTTTGACACGAGGCGAGGCAACCTCTCTAGAATGGGCCCTCTGGCCTCCCGGAACGTCAGCAGTGCATGCGTGTGTGTGCTCTCACATAAGCCGCATCCTCGCTCTTCACGCCCAGTTCCTTTTGACACGAGGCGAGGCAACCTCTCTAGAATGGGCCCTCTGGCCTCCCGGAACGTCAGCAGTGCATGCGTGTGTGTGCTCTCAAATGAGCCGCATCCTCACTCTTCCTGCCCACTTTCTCTTACAAAGAGGCAACCTCTCTGGAATAGGGCTATAGACTCCAGGAACTTCAGCAGTGCGTGTGTGTGTGTGCTCTCAAATGATCCGCATCCTCACTCTTCACGCCCACTTCCTCTTAGCACGAGGCGAGGCAGCCTCTCTAGAATGGGCACTCCGGCCTCCCGGAACGTCAGCAGTGCATGCGTGTGTGTGCTCTCAAATGAGCCGCATCCAAGCTCTTCACGCCCGCTTCCTCTTGACACGAGGTGAGGCAGCCTCTCTAGAATAGGCCCTCTGGCTTCCCAGATCTTCAGCAGTGTTTGTGTGTGTCTGCTCTCATTGGAGGTGGAACCGAGTGCTCGATGGAGGTGGAGCCACAGACACTTATTTCGCTATACAAGCCCTCTCCCTTAAAAGGCCTAAGTGTCTTACCTTGATTCAGAAGGTCTGTGTGCTCTCACACTTTGGTCTGCACTAGGAAAAAAAATGTGTGGCCTCCTCCTCCCCTTATAGCCACCCCTAACCTCCGATCACTGCTCCTGGAAGATCTGAAAGTTCTGTGGGAATAGATATGTAGCTTGTCCAATCTTTTGGGCAAAACTTCCCAGCAAGTCTTAGCCTATAAAAAAGGGATTGAAGAGGACAATCAGGAAGGAGCTACGTGGACTGCGTGCAGCATATCAACAAACCAGGAAACTCTCACCTTTGTGGAGAAGGGCTGGTGGTTGTCACATTTGGTTCTGCGCTAGGAAACAAAGTGTGGATCTTGAGCATAGAGCTTTCTGAGCCACAGCTGGTCCCCTTCTGCAGTTTCTCTGAACGCCTCTTCCTGGAAAATTGAGTTTGAAAACAGAAAAGTTAGGGGAAAGGTGAGGTGGGTGGAGCACGACAGAGAACTAGAAGGAGGCATCGTACCTTTGCATTGCAAAGTGGAGGAGAGGGCTAGGGCAAGGGGTGGCCGGGAAGACAGGACGTTTCGTCTGGGGCCTACCTTGCAGTAAGGTTGGATTGACTCCAACCTTCGTCTACAGTGTTTACTTCCCTTTCCATTGGTTTCAAAGGGAGAGAAAATAACAACAGCAGCTCCAGGATTAGTGTATTTCCTCCCCCCTCCATTCCAAAGCAATGAAGGAAATTTTGTGTCCACCCTGATGTGCCCCCAGAACACCTCTTTTTGCCCTTACCGGTGGTGGAGCACTACCAGTGAGGCAGCCATGGTGGCAGAAAACTGGGTCACCATCAAAGGAGCATGTCCTGGGTGGATCTCCTCTCTGTTGGTGGAGGGAAAGACCCATAATAGTCCACATTCCTTGGGATGTCGTCCCACAGACCATAGAATTTCACCTTCAGGAAATATATCTTCTATTAAAACTCACTCCAAAACTAACTCACAAGATTGTGACCAAATATGGAGATCATTTTAAAACTTAGCTCAAATGTGATATACTTTAAAAAATGAACTAAAGCTACAACTTAATGTATTTCTATGGCCCTCACTAAAAGTAAATATACTTGAACATTTAGACCCAAAGAAAAACTAATTTAAGTTTTTCCCCCCTTCAGTTGGTAACAAAGAATCATTATCATATTTCAATTCATACATGCTTCCTTGCCCTTGGACTGTTGGCTCAAAACTTAAATAACAATAATTCTTTGTAATTCCTGAATGTGTTCAATACAGTTCATATCCATATCATCATTTTGATTAAGTTTGCCAGAAGTTGAAATTAATATGTTGTCCAGATGAAGGAGAAGGGCGGAATTAATATGCTGTCCGGTTGAAAGGCATAAATTCCCTTTTGGAAAACTCCAGTACAAAAGAGATATCAGTTTGGTGCTAAAAGGACACCACAATGCCCCACTCTGATTTATGGTACTACAAATCACGGTTCAGCTATGGAGGCTAAGGGAAAGGATGTTGAAACAGGCGGCAAATTGCACAATGCGCTGTTTTTTTCTCTGTTTTAAAAATCACTTCTCTCCACAGGAAAGAGGGAGTGAAACCAATGGCTACAGCGAATCACACGATGGTAACCAACTTCATTCTCCTTGGCCTAACAGAACATCTGGAGATGCGGCCTCCACTCTTTGTGGTATTTCTACTCCTCTATTTTGTCACTCTGGCGGGGAATCTTGGGATGCTAGTATTAATTTGGATGGATCCCCAGCTGCATACCCCAATGTACTTTTTCCTCAGCAGCCTGTCCTTCTTAGATGCCTGCTATTCCACCACCATCACACCTAACATGCTGGTGAACTTTTTAGTGGGCCACAAAACCATCTCTTATGCTGACTGCATTGCACAATATTTTTTCTTTGCTATTTTTGCCACCACTGAGTTTTTTCTACTGGCCGTTATGGCATATGATAGGTATGTGGCCATCTGCAACCCTTTGCTCTATACTTCTGTTATGACTAACAGGCTCTGTACAGGTTTGATAGCGGGATCATACCTCTGGGGTATTGTGAACTCTATGATTCATACAAGTGGATTGTTGAGATTGTCTTTTTGTGGGCCCAATGTCATCAATCACTTTTTCTGTGATCTTACACCGCTGCTGAATCTGGCTTGCAACGATATCTACATAAACGAAATGCTGGTATTCACTTGTTTGAAGCTTATTTGAAATGAGCACCTTGCTGATCATCATCATCTCTTATATATTCATTATTTTAGCTGTACTACGGATTCGCTCAGCTGAGGGGAGGCATAAAGCATTTTCCACATGCACCTCCCACCTTATGGCGGTGGCTATCTTCCATGGGACCATTCTCTTCATGTACTTCCGGCCCAGTTCTAGCTATTCGCTTGACACAGACAAAATGGCCTCTGTGTTTTACACAGTGATAACACCCATGTTGAATCCTCTGATCTACAGCCTGAGGAACAGAGATGTCAAATTTGCTCTACGAAAAGTGATTGGGAGAAAAGTGTTTTCTCAGTCAATATCTTAAGCAAATTACCAAGCAAGGATGGACAAAAGTGCCTTGATTCTAAGGCACGGCCTTGACAGAGATATGTATGGGCTGAACATATTACAAGGACTTTTTGAAATGTATGTTGTCGAGTTATATCAATAGAATAGTAAAACCATAGCAAATACATTTTATTCCATCCCACCACATACTGTATACAACGAAGTTCATACTCTATTGACAGAGATTGATGTCTCATATGTAGCACTGGTTGTAGGGGCGTTTCTGGCCCTCATTTGCAAAGCTCTTCCCATTGGCAGTGAGGTTGCCAGGCAACATTTTCTGCCATTAGGAACAGTGTGTGCCTTGGCTTTGTTGAAGGAAATAACTTGAGAGAGTGGGAACCACCCTCATCTCCTGTTAAGTCGTATTAACTCCAGCAACATTTCCAAAAACTCCCCAATATATCTCCCCTGCACCTACCTGAAGGATGAAGGTCTGGCAAAGGTTGGGAGGAGAATTTTGACCAGCTCTACAAAATACACAGTGAATATAATATCATTATAGCTACAATGTGAGAAGGGAATAGCTTTCCTGTAGAGAAACATGTTGGCATTCATACTAAGCACATATGGCTCAGATCCAAAAACAGATTGAATTAAGTTGCTCCAAAAATTTTCTTGTCTGTAAGATTTCCTGCTGTCCTCTGCCTCTGTTACCTACATAGGCCATTGTCCATGGCATCATCTTGGATTATTGTCACTGAGGACAGTATGCATATGTGTAGCTGTCAAAATAAACACACATCACATCATGCTTGACTCATTCTCTTCCTTGGGCTGCTTTCTGGGACCTTGTGCTTCACATGCCCACTGTACTTGCCATATATCAGTTGTGACAGACAGGTGTATTATGCCAACTTTTGAACTGCCGTTAAAGAGAATTCTGATCTGCAGCAATTAGCAGATATTCCTGCTTACCCCAGGACGAGAAAAAAATGCTGTTAAAGCACAACAGCTAATAATCCTGGTGGCAGAGCGTTGTTTTCATGTGATCACAAACGTTCTTCATGAAAGAAGGCTTAACAAATGATAAAAATATCACTGGTGATTAAGTGAATGAAGGGGCAGAGATCAATATTATATCATACCATGCGATAACACAATACTATGGCATTCTTTAATACAATACCATAATACTATACCCTAATCCTATCACATCTCATACTATAATATAATAACATACCATAATAACATACCATAATACCAGTAGTGGCCAGCAGCCAATATGAGTGTGGCGGTGGGAAATAGGTCATTGGAAGTGGAACCAAGGAATCCATGGAGGTGGAGCCGCTGACAATTATTTTGCTACACAAGCCTCCTCATTTACATGGCCTAAATCTCTTACCTTGATTCAGAAGGCCTGAGTGCTGTCACACATCAGTCTGCACTGGGAGAAAAGGTGTGTGGCCTCCTCCTCCCCTTACAGCCACCCCTATCCTCCGATCACTACACCTGGAAGAATGGAAATTTCTGTGGAATAGATATGTAGCTTCTCCAATAGTTTGGGTAAAATTTCTCAGCAAGTCTTAGCCTATAAAAAAGGGGTTGAAGAGGACAATCAGAAAGGAGGTGTGTTGACTGCATGCAGCATATCAACAAATCTCAGAAAACTCTCACCTTTGTGGAGAACGGCTAGCGGTTATCACATTTGGATCTGTGCTGAGAAAGAAGGTGTGGAGATTGAGCATGGAGCTTTCCCAATGCAGCTTCCTCTGCCTGGAAAAGAAGATTTGAAAAGAATGTAATTAGCAAGAGATGTGTTGACTATGTAGGAATGTCAGAAAAGCACAGGAAGCCCTTACCTTTATGGAGAAGGTCTGGTGGCTCTCACACCTGGGTCTGTGCTGGGAAAGTAGGCATGGAGGTTGAGCACGGAGCTTTCTGAGGCACAGCTGGTTCCCTTCTGCAGTTTCTATGAAGGCCTATTGCCTGGAAAATGGAGGTTGAAAAAAGAAAAGTTAGGGGAAAGGGGATGTGTGCACAGCATGTCAGTGAACAACAAGGAGGCATCGTACCATGGCATTGGGTTCACTAGGAGATTGGATATGTAGTCTCCACCTCTTCTTACAGCTGACCTTTTCTTCCACACTCTAAGAAGAAAAAGCAGCATAGTTTGTTGAGTTTTTCTCGTGAAGGTTCTCAGCAAGACTTACCCTAGAAAATGGAGGTTTAATGGAACCTAGTGAGCAAAAGGTGTGAGGAATATGTGGAGAATGACAGCGAGGCTCAGGAAAGTCACTTACCTTTGTGGAGAAAGGCCTTCACACTTAGCTCCATACCCTTCTAGTTCTCCTCCAGCACAGAGCCATCAGGGCATGGCTGGTAGTCTTCTGCAGCTTCTCTAGAAGATTCTGCCTGGAAAGCGAGGCTAGGAGAGGAAGCAGGTTAGTAAAATGGCAGAAGAGGCATCTGCAACAACTCAAAATAACACAGGAAAGTCGCTTACCTTTGTGGAGAAAAGCTTTCACACTTAGGTCCATGCCCTTCTAGTTCTCCTCCAGCACAGAGCCATCATTGGCATGGCTGGTAGTCTTCTGCAGCTTTTCTAGAAGATCCTTCCTGGAAAGAGAGGTTGGGAGAGGAAGCAGATTTAAAAAATGGCAGAAGAGGCATCTGCAACAACTCAGAATAGCGCAGGAAAATCGCTTACCTTTGTGGAGAAATGCCTTCACACTTTGCTCCATGCCCTTCTAGCTCTGGTGACTAAGTTCATGAAGGGGCAGAGATCAATATTATATCATACGATACGATAATACTATGTAAGACCATGCCATAATACAATACCATGGCATTCCTTAATACAATTAAATGCAACACAATGGTGGAGTTAATATGAACAAGAAGGGATTATATAAAAAGCAGATTGGATTTGAGACAACAACTTATTCATAGGAGTTACCCTGTCGCAGTGTTCCGTACAGCGGAAAGGAAGGTAGCTTTGGTACCATGGACATCTGTAATATCACATAGGGTTGCTCCTTCTATTGATAGATAAACATGTTCATTTACTTACCCCCGATTGGTGTATCCCATCATAGACATTCTAAAAATACATTGGCACATTGTTAAGGAACTTCCAGGATGTAGTAACGTACCTTATTTTGGTTTAAAACGCTCTAAAAACCTAAAGGACTTACTGGTGTATACTGATATTGAGCAGCCCATAACAAGGGTGGACGACGCTTTGGGGCATTTCAGATGTGGAAGATGTGCGGCATGTGCATTGACTTTGGAAACCAAAACTTTTATACATCCTTCGGATCATCGTCGTTTTGATTTGGGCCCTTTTTCGAACTGTGGGACTAAAAGGGACTTTTATTTGATTAATGGTCCATGTGGTCTTATTTACAATGGAAAGACAGCACGGTCAGTCCAGATGAGGATCTTGGAACATAGGTCGAAGATTAAACATCAGATCATGGAGGCACCCCTTGTACAACATTTCATGGAGCTGGGATACGGATGTAACGATTTTAAGTTTTTGGTAATTGAACGGATCTATGTACATAAATATGATTGGCAGTGTTATGATAATATCTTGCTTAGAAAGGAGGCACAGTGGACATGTAGGTTAAATACTGCGGCCCCTCAGGGTCTAAATTCTAGTTTGGAATTGTCTTCCTATTTGGGAGCATGAGTCAATGTGGCGTATGGTGAATGAATACAACTTTAAGAATAGTAGCTACGGTTGGAAGGTCTGTGGTGTGGTGAATTGGATGTTGCCGTTTGCCAGCTGAGAGCACAGGAAACGATGTGACGGAGCAAAATAGGCTCCCCTGGACTTTGGTATGTGTGTAGGTTTTACTTTCATTTTTATTTTGACTTGCTAGAAGGTTAAATAAGTGTAACGTTGTGTAATGATACAGACTTTTTGTCTGTTTGTGAATGTATGGTTAATTAGTCTTTCATATACCGTATAGATGAAAATACCAGAAGATGGTTTCATCTCTGAAAACTAAGTAAAATGAGATTGTGAGAGCATTTCACTGCCGGCTGGCGGTAAGTTTATCTGTAACAAAATAATTTCGGTGTCCTTACCTTGGGAACAAGGCCAAGTAAATGAATGAGATAAGGTACAGTGGAAAAGTTCTAACCAAATTTGTTTATTTTGAAAATATTATCTTTTACAGATTACTAAGACCAACGCTTTGGATTGATTAAGACCAACATTTCGAAAAAGAAGTCTTCGAAACAAAGAACATTATGAACTTTGTTAACGTGGTCTTTAAAACAATGTTTAATCACTTTGACTGATTTTGTTTAGATATACTGTTATGTATGTGAATTGTGAATTGTTTTTGATTGTATATAACTCTCATTACTAATGGGATCCTAATTCAATGTATTGACTGTTTTTATATGTACAAATTTGAATAACAATTACTTTACTGGTTTAACTTTATTTCTTTGGGAGTCGCCTGTTGTGGTTCTTCATTCCTTAATACAATACGATAATACTGTACGCTAATCCTATCCCATTCTATACCATAATTTCATAACATACCATAATAATATATTATTATTATATATAATATAAGACTAGTGCTGGCCAGCAGCCAATATGAGTGCTGTGGTGGGAAACAGGTCATTGGAGGTAGAACCGACTGCTCGATGGAGGTGGAGCCACTGACAATCATTTTGCTACACAAGCCTCCTCCCTTACAAGCTCTAAGTCTCTTAACTTGATTCAGAAGGTCTGAGTGCTGTCACACATCAGTCTGTACTGGGAGAAAAGGTGTGTGGCCTCCTCATCCCCTTACAGCCACCCCTATCCTCCGATCACTACTCCTGGAAGAACTGAAAGTTCTGTGGGAATAGATATGTAGCTTGACCAATCTTTCGGGTAAAATCTGCCTGGAAAAGAATATTTGAAAAGAATGTAATTAGCAAGAGATGTGTTGACTATGTAGGAATGTCAGAAAAGCACAGGAAGCCCTTACCTTTATGGAGAAGGTCTGGTGGCTCTCACAACTGGGTCTGTGCTGGGAAAGTAGGCATGGAGGTTGAGCACGGAGCTTTCTGAGGCACAGCTGGTTCCCTTCCGCAGTTTCTATGAAGGCCTATTGCCTGGAAAATGGAGGTTGAAAAAAGAAAAGTTAGGGGAAAGGGGATGGGTGCGGAGCATGTCAGTGAACTACAAGGAGGCATCGTACCATGGCATTGGGTTCACTAGGAGATTGGATATGTAGTCTCCACCTCTTCTTACAGCTGACCTTTTCTTCCACACTCTAAGAAGAAAAAGCAGCATAGTTTGTTGAGTTTTTCTCGTGAAGGTTCTCAGCAAGACTTACCCTAGAAAATGGAGGTTTAATGGAACATAGTGAGCAAAAGGTGTGAGGAATATGTGGAAAATGACAGCGAGACTCAGGAAAGTCACTTACCTTTGTGGAGAAAGGCCTTCACACTTAGCTCCATACCCTTCTAGTTCTCCTCCAGCACAGAGCCATCATTGGCATGGCTGGTAGTCTTCTGCAGCTTTTCTAGAAGATCCTTCCTGGAAAGAGAGGTTGGGAGAGGAAGCAGATTTAAAAAATGGCAGAAGAGGCATCTGCAACAACTCAGAATAGCGCAGGAAAGTCGCTTACCTTTGTGGAGAAATGCCTTCACACTTTGCTCCATGCCCTTCTAGCTCTGGTGACTAAGTTCATGAAGGGGCAGTCTCTCTGAAGAACTTGATATAAAATGGAGTTTATATCTAGTCTCTACCGCTTCTTACAGCTGACCTTTTCTTCCACACTCTAAGAAAACAAAGAGGCATAGCTTGTTGAGTTTTTCTTGTGAAAGTTCTGAGCAAGACTTACCCTAGAAAAGGGAGGTTTAATGGAACATAGTGAGCAAAACGTGTGAGGAATATGTAGAGAATGACAGCGAGGCTCAGGAAACTCACTTACCTTTGTGGAGAAAGGCCTTCACTCTTAGCTCCATTCCTTTCTAGCTCTCCTCCAGCACAAAGCCATTACTGGCATGGCTGGTAGTCTTCTGCAGCTTGTCTAGAGGATTCTGCCTGGGAAGAGAGGCTGGGACAGAAAGCAGATTAGGAAAACAGCAGACGAAGCATCTGCAAAAACACAAAATAACACAGGAAAGTCGCTTACCTTTGTGGAGAGAGGCCTTCACACATACCTCCATTGCTTTCTAGCTCTCCTCCACCACACAGCCATCAGTGGCATGGCTGGTAGTCTTCTGCAGCTTCTCTAGAAGATTTTGCCTGGAAAGGGAGACTGAGAGAGGAAGCAGATGAGGAAAACGGCAGAAAAGGCATCTCCAACTACTCAGAATAACCCAGGAAAGTCGCTTACCTTGATTCAGAAAGTCTGAGTAAGCTCTAAGTCTCTTACCTTGAATCAGAAGGTCTGAGTGCTGTCACACATCAGTCTGCACTGGGAGAAAAGGTGTGTGGCCTCCTCCTCCCCTTACAGCCACCCCCATCCTCCGATCACTACTCCTGGAAGAACTGAAAGTTCTGTGGGAATAGATTTGTAGCTTGACCAATCTTTCGGGTAAAATTTCCCAGCAAGTCTTAGCCTATAAAAAAGGGATTGAAGAGGACAATCAGGAAGGAGGTGTGCGGACTGCGTGCAGCATATCAACAAATCTCAGGAAACTCTCACCTTTGTGGAGAAGATCTGGTGGTTGTCACATTTCATTCTGTGCTAGAAAGAAGGTGTGGAGCCTGAGCATGGAGCGTTCTGAGGTGAAACTGGTCCTCCTCTGCAGCTTGATCTGCCTAGAAAAGAAGATTTGAAGAGAAGGTAATTAGCAAGAGATGTGTTAACTATGTAGGTATGTCAGAAAAGCACAGGAAGCCCTTACCTTTATGGAGAAGGTCTGGTGGCTGTCACACCTGGGTCTGTGCTGGGAGAGAAGGCATGGAGTTTGAGCATGGAGCTTTCTGAGGCACAGCTGGTTCCCTTCTGCAGTCTCTCTGAAGAACTAGATATAAAATGGAGTTTATATCTAGTCTCTACCGCTTCTTACAGCTGACCTTTTCTTCCACACTCTAAGAAGACAAAGAGGCATAGCTTGTTGAGTTTTTCTTGTGAAAGTTCTCAGCAAGACTTACCCTAGAAAAGGGAGGTTTAATGGAACATAGTGAGCAAAACGTGTGAGGAATATGTAGAGAATGACAGCAAGGCTCAGGAAACTCCCTTACCTTTGTGGAGAAAGGCCTTCACACTTAGCTCCATACCCTTCTAGTTCTCCTCCAGCACAGAGCCATCATTGGCATGGCTGGTAGTCTTCTGCAGCTTTTCTAGAAGATCCTTCCTGGAAAGAGAGGTTGGGAGAGGAAGCAGATTTAAAAAATGGCAGAAGAGGCATCTGCAACAACTCAGAATAGCGCAGGAAAATCGCTTACCTTTGTGGAGAAATGCCTTCACACTTTGCTCCATGCCCTTGTAGCTCTGGTGACTAAGTTCATGAAGGGGCAGAGATCAATATTATATCATACGATACGATAATACTATTTAAGACCATGCCATAATACAATACCATGGCATTCCTTAATACAATTAAATGCAAGGCAATGGTGGAGTTAATATGAACAAGAAGGGATTATATAAAAAGCAGATTGGATTTGAGACAACAACTTATTCATAGGAGTTACCCTGTCGCAGTGGTCTGTACAGCGGAAAGGAAGGTAGCTTTGGTACCATGGACATCTTTAATATCACATAGGGTTGCTCCTTCTATTGATAGATAAACATGTTCATTTACTTACTCCCGATTGGTGTATCCCATCATAGACATTCTAAAAAGACATTGGCACATTGTCAAGGAACTTCCAGGATGTAGTAACGTACCTTATTTTGGTTTTAAACGCTCTAAAAACCTAAAGGAGCTACTGGTGAATATGCTATTGAGCAGCCCATAACAAGGGTGGACGACGCTTTGGGGCATTTCAGATGTGGAAGATGTGTGGCATGTGCATTGACTTTGGAAACAAAAACTTCTATACATCCTTCGGATCATCGTCGTTTTGATTTGGGCCCTTTTTCGAACTGTGGGACTAAAAGGGACATTTATTTGATTAATGGTCCATGTGGTCTTATTTACAAAGGAAAGACAGCACGGTCAGTCCAGATGAGGATCTTGGAACATAGGTCGAAGATTAAACATCAGATCATGGAGGCACCCCTTGTACAACATTTCATGGAGCTGGGATACGGATGTAACGATTTTAAGTTTTTGGTAATTGAACGGATCTATGTACATAAATATGATTGGCAGTGTTATGATAATATCTTGCTTAGAAAGGAGGCACAGTGGACATGTAGGTTAAATACTGCGGCCCCTCAGGGTCTAAATTCTAGTTTGGAATTGCCTTCCTTTTTGGGAGCATACAGATTACTAAGACCAACGCTTTGGATTGATTAAGACCAACATTTTGAAAAAGAAATCTTCGAAACAAAGAACATTATGAACTTTGTTAACGTGGTCTTTAAAACAATGTTTAATCACTTTGACTGATTTTGTTTAGGTATACTGTTATGTATGTGAATTGTGAATTGTTTTTGATTGTATATAACTCTCATTACTAATGGGATCCTAATTCAATGTATTGACTGTTTTTATATGTACAAATTTGAATAACAATTACTTTACTGGTTTAACTTTATTTCTTTGGGAGTCGCCTGTTGTGGTTCTTCATTCCTTAATACAATACGATAATACTGTATGCTAATCCTATCCCATTCTATACCATAATTTCGTAACATACCATAATAACATATCATAAGACTAGTGCTGGCCAGCAGCCAATATGAGTGCTGTGGTGGGAAACAGGTCATTGGAGGTAGAACCGACTGCTCGATGGAGGTGGAGCCACTGACAATCATTTTGCTACACAAGCCTCCTCCCTTACAAGCTCTAAGTCTCTTACCTTGATCCAGAAGGTCTGAGTGCTGTCACACATCAGTCTGCACTGGGAGAAAAGGTGTGTGGCCTCCTCCTCCCCTTACAGCCACCCCCATCCTCCGATCACTACTCCTGGAAGAACTGAAAGTTCTGTGGGAATAGATTTGTAGCTTGACCAATCTTTCAGGTAAAATTTCCCAGCAAGTCTTTGCCTGTAAAAAAGGGATTGAAGAGGCAATCAGGAAGGAGGTGTGCGGACTGCGTGCAGCATATCAACAAATCTCAGGAAACTCTCACCTTTGTCGAGAAGGTCTGGTGGTTGTCACATTTCATTCTGTGCTAGGAAAGAAGGTGTGGAGCCTGAGCATGGAGCTTTCTGAGGTGAAACGGTCCTCCTCTGCAGCTTGATCTGCCTAGAAAAGAAGATTTGAAGAGAAGGTAATTAGCAAGAGATGTGTTAACTATGTAGGTATGTCAGAAAAGCACAGGAAGCCCTTACCTTTATGGAGAAGGTCTGGTGGCTGTCATATCTGGGTCTGTGCTGGGAGAGAAGGCATGGAGTTTGAGCATGGAGCTTTCTGAGGCACAGCTGGTTCCCTTCTGCAGTCTCTCTGAAGAACTAGATATAAAATGGAGTTTATATCTAGTCTCTACCGCTTCTTACAGCTGACCTTTTCTTCCACACTCTAAGAAGACAAAGAGGCATAGCTTGTTGAGTTTTTCTCGTGAAAGTTCTCAGCAAGACTTACCCTAGAAAAGGGAAGTTTAATGGAACATAGTGAGCAAAACATGTGAGGAATGTGTGGGAAATGTCAGTGAGGCTCAGGAAACGCCCTTACCTTTGTGGTGTAAGGGTTTTACTCTTAGCTCCATTGCTTTCTAGCTCTCCTCCAGCACACAGCCATCAGTGGCATGGCTGGTAGTCTTCTGCAGCTTCTCTAGAAGATTCTGCCTGGAAAGAGAGGCTGAGAGAGGAAGCAGATGAGGAAAACGGCAGAAAAGGCATCTCCAACTACTCAGAATAACGCCAGAAAGTCTCTTACCTTTGTGGAGAAAGACCTTCACACACACCTCCATTCCTTTCTAGTTCTCCTCCAGCACACAACCATCAGTAGCGTTACTGGTAGTCTTCTGCAGCTCCTCTAGAAGACTCTGCCTGGAAAGAGAGGCTGGGAGAAGAAGCAGATTAGGAAAATGGCAGAAGAGGCATCTCCAACTACTCAGAATAACACAGGAAAGTTGCTTACCTTTGTGGAGAAAGGCTTTCACATTTAGCTCCATTGCTTTCTAGCCCTCCTCAGGCACACAGCCATCAGTTGCATGGCTGATAGCCTTCTGAAGCTTTTCTAGAATATTATGCCTGGAAAGGGAGGCTGGGAGGGGAAGCAGGTTAGGAAAATGGCAGAAGAGGCATCTCCAACTACTCAGAACAACACAGGAAAGTCCCTTACCTTGATTCAGAAGGTCTGAATGAGCTCTAAGTTTCTTACCTTGATCCAGAAGGTCTGAGTGCTGTCACACATCAGTCTGCACTGGGAGAAAAGGTGTGTGGCCTCCTCCTCCCCTTACAGCCACCCCCATCCTCCGATCACTACTCCTGGAAGAACTGAAAGTTCTGTGGGAATAGATTTGTAGCTTGACCAATCTTTCGGGTAAAATTTCCCAGCAAGTCTTAGCCTGTAAAAAAGGGATTGAAGAGGCAATCAGGAAGGAGGTGTGCGGACTGCGTGCAGCATATCAACAAATCTCAGGAAACTCTCGCCTTTGTCGAGAAGATCTGGTGGTTGTCACATTTCATTCTGTGCTAGGAAAGAAGGTGTGGAGCCTGAGCATGGAGCTTTCTGAGGTGAAACGGTCCTCCTCTGCAGCTTGATCTGCCTAGAAAAGAAGATTTGAAGAGAAGGTAATTAGCAAGAGATGTGTTAACTATGTAGGTATGTCAGAAAAGCACAGGAAGCCCTTACCTTTATGGAGAAGGTCTGGTGGCTGTCATATCTGGGTCTGTGCTGGGAGAGAAGGCATGGAGTTTGAGCATGGAGCTTTCTGAGGCACAGCTGGTTCCCTTCTGCAGTCTCTCTGAAGAACTAGATATAAAATGGAGTTTATATCTAGTCTCTACCGCTTCTTACAGCTGACCTTTTCTTCCACACTCTAAAAAGACAAAGAGGCATAGCTTGTTCAGTTTTTCTCGTGAAAGTTCTCAGCAAGACTTACCCTAGAAAAGGGAAGTTTAATGGAACATAGTGAGCAAAACATGTGAGGAATGTGTGGGAAATGTCAGTGAGGCTCAGGAAACTCCCTTACCTTTGTGGAGAAAGGCCTTCACTCTTAGCTCCATTGCTTTCTAGCTCTCCTCCAGCACACAGCCATCAGTGGCATGGCTGGTAGTCTTCTGCAGCTTCTCTAGAAGATTCTGCCTGGAAAGAGAGGCTGAGAGAGGAAGCAGATGAGGAAAACGGCAGAAGAGGCATCTCCAACTACTCAGAATAACGCCGGAAAGTCTCTTACCTTTGTGGAGAAAGGCCTTCACACATACCTCCATTCCTTTCTAGTTCTCCTCCAGCACACAGCCATCAGTGGCATTGCTGGTAGTCTTCTGCAGCTCCTCTAGAAGATTCTGCCTGGAAAGAGAGGCTGGAAGAGGTAGCAGATTAGGAAAATGGCCGAAGAGGCATCTCCAACTACTCAGAGTAACACAGGAAAGTCGCTTACCTTGATTCAGAAGGTCTGAGTAAGCCCTAAGTCTCTTACCTTGATTCAGAAGGTCTGAGTGCTGTCACACATCAGTTTGCACTGGGAGAAAAGGTGTGTGGCCTCCTCCTCCCCTTACAGCCACCCCCATCCTCCGATCACTACTCCTGGAAGAACTGGAAGATCTGTGGGAATAGATATGTAGCTTGACCAATCTTTCGGGTAAAATTTCCCAGCAAGTCTTAGCCTATAAAAAAGGGATTGAAGAGGACAATCAGTCTCTCTGAAGGACTAGATATAAAATGGAGTTTATATCTAGTCTCTACCGCTTCTTACAGCTGACCTTTTCTTCCACACTCTTGGAAGACAAAGAGGCATAGCTTGTTGAGTTTTCTCGTGGAAGTTCTCAGCAAGACTAACGTTCTCAACAACCCTAGAAAAGGGAAGTTTAATGGAACATAGTGAGCAAAACTTGTGAGGAATATGTGGAAAATGTCAGAGAGGCTCAGAAAACTCCCTTACCTTTGTAGGGAAAGGCCTTGATTCTTAGCTCCACTCCTTTCTAGCTCTCCTCCAGCACACAGCCATTAGTGGCATGGCTGGTAGTCTTATAAATCGTCTCTAGACGATTCTGCCTGGAAAGAGAGGCTGGGACAGAAAGCAGATGAGGAAAATGGCAGAAGAGGCATTTCCAAATACTCAGAATAACGCCGGAAACTCGCTTACCTTTGTGGAAACAGGCCTTCACACATACCTCCATTCCTTTCTAGCTCTCCTCCATCACACAGCCATCAGTGGCATGGCTGATAGTCTTCTGAAGCTTCTCTAGTAGATTCTGCCTGGAAAGAGAGGCTGGGAGAGGAAGCAGATTAGTAAAATGGCAGAAGAGGCATCTCCAACTACTCAGAATAACACAGGAAAGTCCCTTACCTTGATTCAGAAGGTCTGAATGAGCTCTAAGTTTCTTACCTTGATCCAGAAGGTCTGAGTGCTGTCACACATCAGTCTGCACTGGGAGAAAAGGTGTGTGGCCTCCTCCTCCCCTTACAGCCACCCCCATCCTCCGATCACTACTCCTGGAAGAACTGAAAGTTCTGTGGGAATAGATTTGTAGCTTGACCAATCTTTCGGGTAAAATTTCCCAGCAAGTCTT
This sequence comes from Elgaria multicarinata webbii, assembly GCF_023053635.1. Taxonomy (NCBI): domain Eukaryota; kingdom Metazoa; phylum Chordata; class Lepidosauria; order Squamata; family Anguidae; genus Elgaria; species Elgaria multicarinata. Next base: position 78,859,359 of record NC_086172.1, on the reverse strand, counting down.
TGCCTGTAAAAAAGGGATTGAAGAGGCAATCAGGAAGGAGGTGTGCGGACTGCGTGCAGCATATCAACAAATCTCAGGAAACTCTCACCTTTGTCGAGAAGGTCTGGTGGTTGTCACATTTCATTCTATGCTAGGAAAGAAGGTGTGGAGCCTGAGCATGGAGCTTTCTGAGGTGAAACGGTCCTCCTCTGCAGCTTGATCTGCCTAGAAAAGAAGATTTGAAGAGAAGGTAATTAGCAAGAGATGTGTTAACTATGTAGGTATGTCAGAAAAGCACAGGAAGCCCTTACCTTTATGGAGAAGGTCTGGTGGCTGTCATATCTGGGTCTGTGCTGGGAGAGAAGGCATGGAGTTTGAGCATGGAGCTTTCTGAGGCACAGCTGGTTCCCTTCTGCAGTCTCTCTGAAGAACTAGATATAAAATGGAGTTTATATCTAGTCTCTACCGCTTCTTACAGCTGACCTTTTCTTCCACACTCTAAGAAGACAAAGAGGCATAGCTTGTTGAGTTTTTCTCGTGAAAGTTCTCAGCAAGACTTACCCTAGAAAAGGGAAGTTTAATGGAACATAGTGAGCAAAACATGTGAGGAATGTGTGGGAAATGTCAGTGAGGCTCAGGAAACGCCCTTACCTTTGTGGTGTAAGGGTTTTACTCTTAGCTCCATTGCTTTCTAGCTCTCCTCCAGCACACAGCCATCAGTGGCATGGCTGGTAGTCTTCTGCAGCTTCTCTAGAAGATTCTGCCTGGAAAGAGAGGCTGAGAGAGGAAGCAGATGAGGAAAACGGCAGAAAAGGCATCTCCAACTACTCAGAATAACGCCAGAAAGTCTCTTACCTTTGTGGAGAAAGACCTTCACACACACCTCCATTCCTTTCTAGTTCTCCTCCAGCACACAACCATCAGTAGCGTTACTGGTAGTCTTCTGCAGCTCCTCTAGAAGACTCTGCCTGGAAAGAGAGGCTGGGAGAAGAAGCAGATTAGGAAAATGGCAGAAGAGGCATCTCCAACTACTCAGAATAACACAGGAAAGTTGCTTACCTTTGTGGAGAAAGGCTTTCACATTTAGCTCCATTGCTTTCTAGCCCTCCTCAGGCACACAGCCATCAGTTGCATGGCTGATAGCCTTCTGAAGCTTTTCTAGAATATTATGCCTGGAAAGGGAGGCTGGGAGGGGAAGCAGGTTAGGAAAATGGCAGAAGAGGCATCTCCAACTACTCAGAACAACACAGGAAAGTCCCTTACCTTGATTCAGAAGGTCTGAATGAGCTCTAAGTTTCTTACCTTGATCCAGAAGGTCTGAGTGCTGTCACACATCAGTCTGCACTGGGAGAAAAGGTGTGTGGCCTCCTCCTCCCCTTACAGCCACCCCCATCCTCCGATCACTACTCCTGGAAGAACTGAAAGTTCTGTGGGAATAGATTTGTAGCTTGACCAATCTTTCGGGTAAAATTTCCCAGCAAGTCTTAGCCTGTAAAAAAGGGATTGAAGAGGCAATCAGGAAGGAGGTGTGCGGACTGCGTGCAGCATATCAACAAATCTCAGGAAACTCTCACCTTTGTCGAGAAGGTCTGGTGGTTGTCACATTTCATTCTGTGCTAGGAAAGAAGGTGTGGAGCCTGAGCATGGAGCTTTCTGAGGTGAAACGGTCCTCCTCTGCAGCTTGATCTGCCTAGAAAAGAAGATTTGAAGAGAAGGTAATTAGCAAGAGATGTGTTAACTATGTAGGTATGTCAGAAAAGCACAGGAAGCCCTTACCTTTATGGAGAAGGTCTGGTGGCTGTCATATCTGGGTCTGTGCTGGGAGAGAAGGCATGGAGTTTGAGCATGGAGCTTTCTGAGGCACAGCTGGTTCCCTTCTGCAGTCTCTCTGAAGAACTAGATATAAAATGGAGTTTATATCTAGTCTCTACCGCTTCTTACAGCTGACCTTTTCTTCCACACTCTAAAAAGACAAAGAGGCATAGCTTGTTCAGTTTTTCTCGTGAAAGTTCTCAGCAAGACTTACCCTAGAAAAGGGAAGTTTAATGGAACATAGTGAGCAAAACATGTGAGGAATGTGTGGGAAATGTCAGTGAGGCTCAGGAAACTCCCTTACCTTTGTGGAGAAAGGCCTTCACTCTTAGCTCCATTGCTTTCTAGCTCTCCTCCAGCACACAGCCATCAGTGGCATGGCTGGTAGTCTTCTGCAGCTTCTCTAGAAGATTCTGCCTGGAAAGAGAGGCTGAGAGAGGAAGCAGATGAGGAAAACGGCAGAAGAGGCATCTCCAACTACTCAGAATAACGCCGGAAAGTCTCTTACCTTTGTGGAGAAAGGCCTTCACACATACCTCCATTCCTTTCTAGTTCTCCTCCAGCACACAGCCATCAGTGGCATTGCTGGTAGTCTTCTGCAGCTCCTCTAGAAGATTCTGCCTGGAAAGAGAGGCTGGAAGAGGTAGCAGATTAGGAAAATGGCCGAAGAGGCATCTCCAACTACTCAGAGTAACACAGGAAAGTCGCTTACCTTGATTCAGAAGGTCTGAGTAAGCCCTAAGTCTCTTACCTTGATTCAGAAGGTCTGAGTGCTGTCACACATCAGTTTGCACTGGGAGAAAAGGTGTGTGGCCTCCTCCTCCCCTTACAGCCACCCCCATCCTCCGATCACTACTCCTGGAAGAACTGAAAGATCTGTGGGAATAGATATGTAGCTTGACCAATCTTTCGGGTAAAATTTCCCAGCAAGTCTTAGCCTATAAAAAAGGGATTGAAGAGGACAATCAGTCTCTCTGAAGAACTAGATATAAAATGGAGTTTATATCTAGTCTCTACCGCTTCCTACAGCTGACCTTTTCTTCCACACTCTTGGAAGACAAAGAGGCATAGCTTGTTGAGTTTTCTCGTGGAAGTTCTCAGCAAGACTAACGTTCTCAACAACCCTAGAAAAGGGAAGTTTAATGGAACATAGTGAGCAAAACTTGTGAGGAATATGTGGAAAATGTCAGAGAGGCTCAGAAAACTCCCTTACCTTTGTAGGGAAAGGCCTTGATTCTTAGCTCCACTCCTTTCTAGCTCTCCTCCAGCACACAGCCATTAGTGGCATGGCTGGTAGTCTTATAAATCGTCTCTAGACGATTCTGCCTGGAAAGAGAGGCTGGGACAGAAAGCAGATGAGGAAAATGGCAGAAGAGGCATTTCCAAATACTCAGAATAACGCCGGAAACTCGCTTACCTTTGTGGAAACAGGCCTTCACACATACCTCCATTCCTTTCTAGCTCTCCTCCATCACACAGCCATCAGTGGCATGGCTGATAGTCTTCTGAAGCTTCTCTAGTAGATTCTGCCTGGAAAGAGAGGCTGGGAGAGGAAGCAGATTAGTAAAATGGCAGAAGAGGCATCTCCAACTACTCAGAATAACACAGGAAAGTCCCTTACCTTGATTCAAAAGGTCTGAGTAAGCTCTAAGTCTCTTACCTTGATTCAGAAGGTCTGAGTGCTGTCACACATCAGTCTGCACTGGGAGAAAAGGTGTGTGGCCTCCTCCTCCCCTTACAGCCACCCCCATCCTCCGATCACTACTCCTGGAAGAACTGAAAGTTCTGTGGGAATAGATATGTAGCTTGACCAATCTTTCGGGTAAAATTTCCCAGCAAGTCTTAGCCTATAAAAAAGGGATTGAAGAGGACAATCAGGAAGGAGGTGTGCGGACTGCGTGCAGCATATCAACAAATCTCAGGAAACTCTCACCTTTGTGGAGAAGATCTGGTGGTTGTCACATTTCATTCTGTGCTAGAAAGAAGGTGTGGAGCCTGAGCATGGAGCTTTCTGAGGTGAAACTGGTCCTCCTCTGCAGCTTGATCTGCCTAGAAAAGAAGATTTGAAGAGAAGGTAATTAGCAAGAGATGTGTTAACTATGTAGGTATGTCAGAAAAGCACAGGAAGCCCTTACCTTTATGGAGAAGGTCTGGTGGCTGTCACACCTGGGTCTGTGCTGGGAGAGAAGGCATGGAGTTTGAGCATGGAGCTTTCTGAGGCACAGCTGGTTCACTTCTGCAGTCTCTCTGAAGAATTAGATATAAAATGGAGTTTATATCTAGTCTCTACCGCTTCTTACAGCTGACCTTTTCTTCCACACTCTAAGAAGACAAAGAGGCATAGCTTGTTGAGTTTTTCTTGTGAAAGTTCTCAGCAAGACTTACCCTAGAAAAGGGAGGTTTAATGGAACATAGTGAGCAAAACGTGTGAGGAATATGTAGAGAATGACAGCAAGGCTCAGGAAACTCCCTTACCTTTGTGGAGAAAGGCCTTCACACTTAGCTCCATACCCTTCTAGTTCTCCTCCAGCACAGAGCCATCATTGGCATGGCTGGTAGTCTTCTGCAGCTTTTCTAGAAGATCCTTCCTGGAAAGAGAGGTTGAGAGAGGAAGCAGATTTAAAAAATGGCAGAAGAGGCATCTGCAACAACTCAGAATAGCGCAGGAAAATCGCTTACCTTTGTGGAGAAATGCCTTCACACTTTGCTCCATGCCCTTCTAGCTCTGGTGACTAAGTTCATGAAGGGGCAGAGATCAATATTATATCATACGATACGATAATACTATGTAAGACCATGCCATAATACAATACCATGGCATTCCTTAATACAATTAAATGCAAGGCAATGGTGGAGTTAATATGAACAAGAAGGGATTATATAAAAAGCAGATTGGATTTGAGACAACAACTTATTCATAGGAGTTACCCTGTCGCAGTGGTCTGTACAGCGGAAAGGAAGGTAGCTTTGGTACCATGGACATCTTTAATATCACATAGGGTTGCTCCTTCTATTGATAGATAAACATGTTCATTTACTTACTCCCGATTGGTGTATCCCATCATAGACATTCTAAAAAGACATTGGCACATTGTCAAGGAACGTCCAGGATGTAGTAACGTACCTTATTTTGGTTTAAAACGCTCTAAAAACCTAAAGGAGCTACTGGTGAATATGCTATTGAGCAGCCCATAACAAGGGTGGACGACGCTTTGGGGCATTTCAGATGTGGAAGATGTGCGGCATGTGCATTGACTTTGGAAACAAAAACTTTTATACATCCTTCGGATCATCGTCGTTTTGATTTGGGCCCTTTTTCGAACTGTGGGACTAAAAGGGACATTTATTTGATTAATGGTCCATGTGGTCTTATTTACAATGGAAAGACAGCACGGTCAGTCCAGATGAGGATCTTGGAACATAGGTCGAAGATTAAACATCAGATCATGGAGGCACCCCTTGTACAACATTTCATGGAGCTGGGATACGGATGTAACGATTTTAAGTTTTTGGTAATTGAACGGATCTATGTACATAAATATGATTGGCAGTGTTATGATAATATCTTGCTTAGAAAGGAGGCACAGTGGACATGTAGGTTAAATACTGCGGCCCCTCAGGGTCTAAATTCTAGTTTGGAATTGTCTTCCTTTTTGGGAGCATACAGATTACTAAGACCAACGCTTTGGATTGATTAAGACCAACATTTTGAAAAAGAAATCTTCGAAACAAAGAACATTATGAACTTTGTTAACGTGGTCTTTAAAACAATGTTTAATCACTTTGACTGATTTTGTTTAGATATACTGTTATGTATGTGAATTGTGAATTGTTTTTGATTGTATATAACTCTCATTACTAATGGGATCCTAATTCAATGTATTGACTGTTTTTATATGTACAAATTTGAATAACAATTACTTTACTGGTTTAACTTTATTTCTTTGGGAGTCGCCTGTTGTGGTTCTTCATTCCTTAATACAATACGATAATACTGTACGCAAATCCTATCCCATTCTATACCATAATTTCGTAACATACCATAATAACATATCATAAGACTAGTGCTGGCCAGCAGCCAATATGAGTGCTGTGGTGGGAAACAGGTCATTGGAGGGAGAACCGACTGCTCGATGGAGGTGGAGCCACTGACAATCATTTTGCTACACAAGCCTCCTCCCTTACAAGCTCTAAGTCTCTTACCTTGATTCAGAAGGTCTGAGTGCTGTCACACATCAGTCTGCACTGGGAGAAAAGGTGTGTGGCCTCCTCCTCCCCTTACAGCCACCCCCATCCTCCGATCACTACTCCTGGAAGAACTGAAAGTTCTGTGGGAATAGATTTGTAGCTTGACCAATCTTTTGGGTAAAATTTCCCAGCAAGTCTTAGCCTATAAAAAAGGGATTGAAGAGGACAATCAGGAAGGAGGTGTGCGGACTGCGTGCAGCATATCAACAAATCTCAGGAAACTCTCACCTTTGTGGAGAAGATCTGGTGGTTGTCACATTTCATTCTGTGCTAGAAAGAAGGTGTGGAGCCTGAGCATGGAGCGTTCTGAGGTGAAACTGGTCCTCCACTGCAGCTTGATCTGCCTAGAAAAGAAGATTTGAAGAGAAGGTAATTAGCAAGAGATGTGTTAACTATGTAGGTATGTCAGAAAAGCACAGGAAGCCCTTACCTTTATGGAGAAGGTCTGGTGGCTGTCACACCTGGGTCTGTGCTGGGAGAGAAGGCATGGAGTTTGAGCATGGAGCTTTCTGAGGCACAGCTGGTTCCCTTCTGCAGTCTCTCTGAAGAACTAGATATAAAATGGAGTTTATATCTAGTCTCTACCGCTTCTTACAGCTGACCTTTTCTTCCACACTCTAAGAAGACAAAGAGGCATAGCTTGTTGAGTTTTTCTTGTGAAAGTTCTCAGCAAGACTTACCCTAGAAAAGGGAGGTTTAATGGAACATAGTGAGCAAAACGTGTGAGGAATATGTAGAGAATGACAGCAAGGCTCAGGAAACTCCCTTACCTTTGTGGAGAAAGGCCTTCACACTTAGCTCCATACCCTTCTAGTTCTCCTCCAGCACAGAGCCATCATTGGCATGGCTGGTAGTCTTCTGCAGCTTTTCTAGAAGATCCTTCCTGGAAAGAGAGGTTGGGAGAGGAAGCAGATTTAAAAAATGGCAGAAGAGGCATCTGCAACAACTCAGAATAGCGCAGGAAAATCGCTTACCTTTGTGGAGAAATGCCTTCACACTTTGCTCCATGCCCTTGTAGCTCTGGTGACTAAGTTCATGAAGGGGCAGAGATCAATATTATATCATACGATACGATAATACTATTTAAGACCATGCCATAATACAATACCATGGCATTCCTTAATACAATTAAATGCAAGGCAATGGTGGAGTTAATATGAACAAGAAGGGATTATATAAAAAGCAGATTGGATTTGAGACAACAACTTATTCATAGGAGTTACCCTGTCGCAGTGGTCTGTACAGCGGAAAGGAAGGTAGCTTTGGTACCATGGACATCTTTAATATCACATAGGGTTGCTCCTTCTATTGATAGATAAACATGTTCATTTACTTACTCCCGATTGGTGTATCCCATCATAGACATTCTAAAAAGACATTGGCACATTGTCAAGGAACGTCCAGGATGTAGTAACGTACCTTATTTTGGTTTAAAACGCTCTAAAAACCTAAAGGAGCTACTGGTGAATATGCTATTGAGCAGCCCATAACAAGGGTGGACGACGCTTTGGGGCATTTCAGATGTGGAAGATGTGCGGCATGTGCATTGACTTTGGAAACAAAAACTTTTATACATCCTTCGGATCATCGTCGTTTTGATTTGGGCCCTTTTTCGAACTGTGGGACTAAAAGGGACATTTATTTGATTAATGGTCCATGTGGTCTTATTTACAATGGAAAGACAGCACGGTCAGTCCAGATGAGGATCTTGGAACATAGGTCGAAGATTAAACATCAGATCATGGAGGCACCCCTTGTACAACATTTCATGGAGCTGGGATACGGATGTAACGATTTTAAGTTTTTGGTAATTGAACGGATCTATGTACATAAATATGATTGGCAGTGTTATGATAATATCTTGCTTAGAAAGGAGGCACAGTGGACATGTAGGTTAAATACTGCGGCCCCTCAGGGTCTAAATTCTAGTTTGGAATTGTCTTCCTTTTTGGGAGCATACAGATTACTAAGACCAACGCTTTGGATTGATTAAGACCAACATTTTGAAAAAGAAATCTTCGAAACAAAGAACATTATGAACTTTGTTAACGTGGTCTTTAAAACAATGTTTAATCACTTTGACTGATTTTGTTTAGATATACTGTTATGTATGTGAATTGTGAATTGTTTTTGATTGTATATAACTCTCATTACTAATGGGATCCTAATTCAATGTATTGACTGTTTTTATATGTACAAATTTGAATAACAATTATTTTACTGGTTTAACTTTATTTCTTTGGGAGTCGCATGTTGTGGTTCTTCATTCCTTAATACAATACGATAATACTGTACGCTAATCCTATCCCATTCTATACCATAATTTCGTAACATACCATAATAACATATCATAAGACTAGTGCTGGCCAGCAGCCAATATGAGTGCTGTGGTGGGAAACAGGTCATTGGAGGTAGAACCGACTGCTCGATGGAGGTGGAGCCACTGACAATCATTTTGCTACACAAGCCTCCTCCCTTACAAGCTCTAAGTCTCTTACCTTGATTCAGAAGGTCTGAGTGCTGTCACACATCAGTTTGCACTGGGAGAAAAGGTGTGTGGCCTCCTCCTCCCCTTACAGCCACCCCCATCCTCCGATCACTACTCCTGGAAGAACTGAAAGTTCTGTGGGAATAGATTTGTAGCTTGACCAATCTTTCGGGTAAAATTTCCCAGCAAGTCTTAGCCTGTAAAAAAGGGATTGAAGAGGCAATCAGGAAGGAGGTGCGCGGACTGCGTGCAGCATATCAACAAATCTCAGGAAACTCTCACCTTTGTCGAGAAGGTCTGGTGGTTGTCACATTTCATTCTGTGCTAGGAAAGAAGGTGTGGAGCCTGAGCATGGAGCTTTCTGAGGTGAAACGGTCCTCCTCTGCAGCTTGATCTGCCTAGAAAAGAAGATTTGAAGAGAAGGTAATTAGCAAGAGATGTGTTAACTATGTAGGTATGTCAGAAAAGCACAGGAAGCCCTTACCTTTATGGAGAAGGTCTGGTGGCTGTCATATCTGGGTCTGTGCTGGGAGAGAAGGCATGGAGTTTGAGCATGGAGCTTTCTGAGGCACAGCTGGTTCCCTTCTGCAGTCTCTCTGAAGAACTAGATATAAAATGGAGTTTATATCTAGTCTCTACCGCTTCTTACAGCTGACCTTTTCTTCCACACTCTAAGAAGACAAAGAGGCATAGCTTGTTGAGTTTTTCTCGTGAAAGTTCTCAGCAAGACTTACCCTAGAAAAGGGAAGTTTAATGGAACATAGTGAGCAAAACATGTGAGGAATGTGTGGGAAATGTCAGTGAGGCTCAGGAAACTCCCTTACCTTTGTGGTGTAAGGGTTTTACTCTTAGCTCCATTGCTTTCTAGCTCTCCTCCACCACACAGCCATCAGTGGCATGGCTGGTAGTCTTCTGCAGCTTCTCTAGAAGATTCTGCCTGGAAAGAGAGGGTGGGAGAGGAAGCAGATGAGGAAAATGGCAGAAAAGGCATCTCCAACTACTCAGAATAACACAGGAAAGTTGCTTACCTTTGTGGAGAAAGGATTTCACATTTAGCTCCATTGCTTTCTAGCCCTCCTCAGGCACACAGCCATCAGTTGCATGGCTGATAGCCTTCTGAAGCTTTTCTAGAATATTATGCCTGGAAAGGGAGGCTGGGAGGGGAAGCAGGTTAGGAAAATGGCAGAAGAGGCATCTCCAACTACTCAGAATAACACAGGAAAGTCCCTTACCTTGATTCAGAAGGTCTGAATGAGCTCTAAGTTTCTTACCTTGATCCAGAAGGTCTGAGTGCTGTCACACATCAGTCTGCACTGGGAGAAAAGGTGTGTGGCCTCCTCCTCCCCTTACAGCCACCCCCATCCTCCGATCACTACTCCTGGAAGAACTGAAAGTTCTGTGGGAATAGATTTGTAGCTTGACCAATCTTTCGGGTAAAATTTCCCAGCAAGTCTTAGCCTGTAAAAAAGGGATTGAAGAGGCAATCAGGAAGGAGGTGTGCGGACTGCGTGCAGCATATCAACAAATCTCAGGAAACTCTCACCTTTGTCGAGAAGGTCTGGTGGTTGTCACATTTCATTCTGTGCTAGGAAAGAAGGTGTGGAGCTTGAGCATGGAGCTTTCTGAGGTGAAACGGTCCTCCTCTGCAGCTTGATCTGCCTAGAAAAGAAGATTTGAAGAGAAGGTAATTAGCAAGAGATGTGTTAACTATGTAGGTATGTCAGAAAAGCACAGGAAGCCCTTACCTTTATGGAGAAGGTCTGGTGGCTGTCATATCTGGGTCTGTGCTGGGAGAGAAGGCATGGAGTTTGAGCATGGAGCTTTCTGAGGCACAGCTGGTTCCCTTCTGCAGTCTCTCTGAAGAACTAGATATAAAATGGAGTTTATATCTAGTCTCTACCGCTTCTTACAGCTGACCTTTTCTTCCACACTCTAAGAAGACAAAGAGGCATAGCTTGTTGAGTTTTTCTCGTGAAAGTTCTCAGCAAGACTTACCCTAGAAAAGGGAAGTTTAATGGAACATAGTGAGCAAAACATGTGAGGAATGTGTGGGAAATGTCAGTGAGGCTCAGGAAACTCCCTTACCTTTGTGGTGTAAGGGTTTTACTCTTAGCTCCATTGCTTTCTAGCTCTCCTCCACCACACAGCCATCAGTGGCATGGCTGGTAGTCTTCTGCAGCTTCTCTAGAAGATTCTGCCTGGAAAGAGAGGGTGGGAGAGGAAGCAGATGAGGAAAATGGCAGAAAAGGCATCTCCAACTACTCAGAATAACACAGGAAAGTTGCTTACCTTTGTGGAGAAAGGCTTTCACATTTAGCTCCATTGCTTTCTAGCCCTCCTCAGGCACACAGCCATCAGTTGCATGGCTGATAGCCTTCTGAAGCTTTTCTAGAATATTATGCCTGGAAAGGGAGGCTGGGAGGGGAAGCAGGTTAGGAAAATGGCAGAAGAGGCATCTCCAACTACTCAGAATAACACAGGAAAGTCCCTTACCTTGATTCAGAAGGTCTGAATGAGCTCTAAGTTTCTTACCTTGATCCAGAAGGTCTGAGTGCTGTCACACATCAGTCTGCACTGGGAGAAAAGGTGTGTGGCCTCCTCCTCCCCTTACAGCCACCCCCATCCTCCGATCACTACTCCTGGAAGAACTGAAAGTTCTGTGGGAATAGATTTGTAGCTTGACCAATCTTTCGGGTAAAATTTCCCAGCAAGTCTTAGCCTGTAAAAAAGGGATTGAAGAGGCAATCAGGAAGGAGGTGTGCGGACTGCGTGCAGCATATCAACAAATCTCAGGAAACTCTCACCTTTGTCGAGAAGGTCTGGTGGTTGTCACATTTCATTCTGTGCTAGGAAAGAAGGTGTGGAGCCTGAGCATGGAGCTTTCTGAGGTGAAACGGTCCTCCTCTGCAGCTTGATCTGCCTAGAAAAGAAGATTTGAAGAGAAGGTAATTAGCAAGAGATGTGTTAACTATGTAGGTATGTCAGAAAAGCACAGGAAGCCCTTACCTTTATGGAGAAGGTCTGGTGGCTGTCATATCTGGGTCTGTGCTGGGAGAGAAGGCATGGAGTTTGAGCATGGAGCTTTCTGAGGCACAGCTGGTTCCCTTCTGCAGTCTCTCTGAAGAACTAGATATAAAATGGAGTTTATATCTAGTCTCTACCGCTTCTTACAGCTGACCTTTTCTTCCACACTCTAAGAAGACAAAGAGGCATAGCTTGTTGAGTTTTTCTCGTGAAAGTTCTCAGCAAGACTTACCCTAGAAAAGGGAAGTTTAATGGAACATAGTGAGCAAAACATGTGAGGAATGTGTGGGAAATGTCAGTGAGGCTCAGGAAACTCCCTTACCTTTGTGGTGTAAGGGTTTTACTCTTAGCTCCATTGCTTTCTAGCTCTCCTCCACCACACAGCCATCAGTGGCATGGCTGGTAGTCTTCTGCAGCTTCTCTAGAAGATTCTGCCTGGAAAGAGAGGGTGGGAGAGGAAGCAGATGAGGAAAATGGCAGAAAAGGCATCTCCAACTACTCAGAATAACACAGGAAAGTTGCTTACCTTTGTGGAGAAAGGATTTCACATTTAGCTCCATTGCTTTCTAGCCCTCCTCAGGCACACAGCCATCAGTTGCATGGCTGATAGCCTTCTGAAGCTTTTCTAGAATATTATGCCTGGAAAGGGAGGCTGGGAGGGGAAGCAGGTTAGGAAAATGGCAGAAGAGGCATCTCCAACTACTCAGAATAACACAGGAAAGTCCCTTACCTTGATTCAGAAGGTCTGAATGAGCTCTAAGTTTCTTACCTTGATCCAGAAGGTCTGAGTGCTGTCACACATCAGTCTGCACTGGGAGAAAAGGTGTGTGGCCTCCTCCTCCCCTTACAGCCACCCCCATCCTCCGATCACTACTCCTGGAAGAACTGAAAGTTCTGTGGGAATAGATTTGTAGCTTGACCAATCTTTCGGGTAAAATTTCCCAGCAAGTCTTAGCCTGTAAAAAAGGGATTGAAGAGGCAATCAGGAAGGAGGTGTGCGGACTGCGTGCAGCATATCAACAAATCTCAGGAAACTCTCACCTTTGTCGAGAAGGTCTGGTGGTTGTCACATTTCATTCTGTGCTAGGAAAGAAGGTGTGGAGCCTGAGCATGGAGCTTTCTGAGGTGAAACGGTCCTCCTCTGCAGCTTGATCTGCCTAGAAAAGAAGATTTGAAGAGAAGGTAATTAGCAAGAGATGTGTTAACTATGTAGGTATGTCAGAAAAGCACAGGAAGCCCTTACCTTTATGGAGAAGGTCTGGTGGCTGTCATATCTGGGTCTGTGCTGGGAGAGAAGGCATGGAGTTTGAGCATGGAGCTTTCTGAGGCACAGCTGGTTCCCTTCTGCAGTCTCTCTGAAGAACTAGATATAAAATGGAGTTTATATCTAGTCTCTACCGCTTCTTACAGCTGACCTTTTCTTCCACACTCTAAGAAGACAAAGAGGCATAGCTTGTTGAGTTTTTCTTGTGAAAGTTCTCAGCAAGACTTACCCTAGAAAAGGGAAGTTTAATGGAACATAGTGAGCAAAACATGTGAGGAATGTGTGGGAAATGTCAGTGAGGCTCAGGAAACTCCCTTACCTTTGTGGAGAAAGGCCTTCACTCTTAGCTCCATTGCTTTCTAGCTCTCCTCCAGCACACAGCCATCAGTGGCATGGCTGGTAGTCTTCTGCAGCTTCTCTAGAAGATTCTGCCTGGAAAGAGAGGCTGAGAAAGGAATCAGATGAGGAAAACGGCAGAAGAGGCATCTCCAACTACTCAGAATAACGCCGGAAAGTCTCTTACCTTTGTGGAGAAAGGCCTTCACACATACCTCCATTCCTTTCTAGTTCTCCTCCAGCACACAGCCATCAGTGGCATTGCTGGTAGTCTTCTGCAGCTCCTCTAGAAGATTCTGCCTGGAAAGAGAGGCTGGAAGAGGTAGCAGATTAGGAAAATGGCCGAAGAGGCATCTCCAACTACTCAGAGTAACACAGGAAAGTCGCTTACCTTGATTCAGAAGGTCTGAATGAGCTCTAAGTTTCTTACCTTGATCCAGAAGGTCTGAGTGCTGTCACACATCAGTCTGCACTGGGAGAAAAGGTGTGTGGCCTCCTCCTCCCCTTACAGCCACCCCCATCCTCCGATCACTACTCCTGGAAGAACTGAAAGTTCTGTGGGAATAGATTTGTAGCTTGACCAATCTTTCGGGTAAAATTTCCCAGCAAGTCTTAGCCTGTAAAAAAGGGATTGAAGAGGCAATCAGGAAGGAGGTGTGCGGACTGCGTGCAGCATATCAACAAATCTCAGGAAACTCTCACCTTTGTCGAGAAGGACTGGTGGTTTTCACATTTCATTCTGTGCTAGGAAAGAAGGTGTGGAGCCTGAGCATTGAGCTTTCTGAGGTGAAACGGTCCTCCTCTGCAGCTTGATCTGCCTAGAAAAGAAGATTTGAAGAGAAGGTAATTAGCAAGAGATGTGTTAACTATGTAGGTATGTCAGAAAAGCACAGGAAGCCCTTACCTTTATGGAGAAGGTCTGGTGGCTGTCATATCTGGGTCAGTGCTGGGAGAGAAGGCATGGAGTTTGAGCATGGAGCTTTCTGAGGCACAGCTGGTTCCCTTCTGCAGTCTCTCTGAAGAACTAGATATAAAATGGAGTTTATATCTAGTCTCTACCGCTTCTTACAGCTGACCTTTTCTTCCACACTCTAAGAAGACAAAGAGGCATAGCTTGTTGAGTTTTTCTCGTGAAAGTTCTCAGCAAGACTTACCCTAGAAAAGGGAAGTTTAATGGAACATAGTGAGCAAAACATGTGAGGAATGTGTGGGAAATGTCAGTGAGGCTCAGGAAACTCCCTTACCTTTGTGGTGTAAGGGTTTTACTCTTAGCTCCATTGCTTTCTAGCTCTCCTCCACCACACAGCCATCAGTGGCATGGCTGGTAGTCTTCTGCAGCTTCTCTAGAAGATTCTGCCTGGAAAGAGAGGCTGAGAGAGGAAGCAGATGAGGAAAACGGCAGAAAAGGCATCTCCAACTACTCAGAATAACGCCAGAAAGTCTCTTACCTTTGTGGAGAAAGGCCTTCACACACACCTCCATTCCTTTCTAGTTCTCCTCCAGCACACAACCATCAGTAGCGTTACTGGTAGTCTTCTGCAGCTCCTCTAGAAGATTCTGCCTGGAAAGAGAGGCTGGGAGAGGAAGCAGATTAGTAAAATGGCAGAAGAGGCATCTCCAACTACTCAGAATAACGCCAGAAAGTCTCTTACCTTTGTGGAGAAAGGCCTTCACACACACCTCCATTCCTTTCTAGTTCTCCTCCAGCACACAACCATCAGTAGCGTTACTGGTAGTCTTCTGCAGCTTCTCTAGAAGATTCTGCCTGGAAAGAGAGGCTGGGAGAGGAAGCAGATTAGGAAAATGGCAGAAGAGGCATCTCCAACTACTCAGAATAACACAGGAAAGTTGCTTACCTTTGTGGAGAAAGGCTTTCATATTTAGCTCCATTACTTTCTAGCCCTCCTCAAGCACACAGCCATCAGTTGCATGGCTGATAGCCTTCTGAAGCTTTTCTAGAATATTATGCCTGGAAAGGGAGGCTGGGAGGGGAAGCAGGTTAGGAAAATGGCAGAAGAGGCATCTCCAACTACTCAGAATAACACAGGAAAGTCCCTTACCTTGATTCAGAAGGTCTGAATGAGCTCTAAGTTTCTTACCTTGATCCAGAAGGTCTGAGTGCTGTCACACATCAGTCTGCACTGGGAGAAAAGGTGTGTGGCCTCCTCCTCCCCTTACAGCCACCCCCATCCTCCGATCACTACTCCTGGAAGAACTGAAAGTTCTGTGGGAATAGATTTGTAGCTTGACCAATCTTTCGGGTAAAATTTCCCAGCAAGTCTTAGCCTGTAAAAAAGGGATTGAAGAGGCAATCAGGAAGGAGGTGTGCGGACTGCGTGCAGCATATCAACAAATCTCAGGAAACTCTCACCTTTGTCGAGAAGGTCTGGTGCTTGTCACATTTCATTCTGTGCTAGGAAAGAAGGTGTGGAGCCTGAGCATGGAGCTTTCTGAGGTGAAACGGTCCTCCTCTGCAGCTTGATCTGCCTAGAAAAGAAGATTTGAAGAGAAGGTAATTAGCAAGAGATGTGTTAACTATGTAGGTATGTCAGAAAAGCACAGGAAGCCCTTACCTTTATGGAGAAGGTCTGGTGGCTGTCATATCTGGGTCTGTGCTGGGAGAGAAGGCATGGAGTTTGAGCATGGAGCTTTCTGAGGCACAGCTGGTTCCCTTCTGCAGTCTCTCTGAAGAACTAGATATAAAATGGAGTTTATATCTAGTCTCTACCGCTTCTTACAGCTGACCTTTTCTTCCACACTCTAAGAAGACAAAGAGGCATAGCTTGTTGAGTTTTTCTTGTGAAAGTTCTCAGCAAGACTTACCCTAGAAAAGGGAAGTTTAATGGAACATAGTGAGCAAAACATGTGAGGAATGTGTGGGAAATGTCAGTGAGGCTCAGGAAACTCCCTTACCTTTGTGGAGAAAGGCCTTCACTCTTAGCTCCATTGCTTTCTAGCTCTCCTCCAGCACACAGCCATCAGTGGCATGGCTGGTAGTCTTCTGCAGCTTCTCTAGAAGATTCTGCCTGGAAAGAGAGGCTGAGAGAGGAAGCAGATGAGGAAAACGGCAGAAGAGGCATCTCCAACTACTCAGAATAACGCCGGAAAGTCTCTTACCTTTGTGGAGAAAGGCCTTCACACATACCTCCATTCCTTTCTAGTTCTCCTCCAGCACACAGCCATCAGTGGCATTGCTGGTAGTCTTCTGCAGCTCCTCTAGAAGATTCTGCCTGGAAAGAGAGGCTGGAAGAGGTAGCAGATTAGGAAAATGGCCGAAGAGGCATCTCCAACTACTCAGAGTAACACAGGAAAGTCGCTTACCTTGATTCAGAAGGTCTGAGTAAGCCCTAAGTCTCTTACCTTGATTCAGAAGGTCTGAGTGCTGTCACACATCAGTTTGCACTGGGATAAAAGGTGTGTGGCCTCCTCCTCCCCTTACAGCCACCCCCATCCTCCGATCACTACTCCTGGAAGAACTGAAAGATCTGTGGGAATAGATATGTAGCTTGACCAATCTTTCGGGTAAAATTTCCCAGCAAGTCTTAGCCTATAAAAAAGGGATTGAAGAGGACAATCAGTCTCTCTGACGAACTAGATATAAAATGGAGTTTATATCTAGTCTCTACCGCTTCTTACAGCTGACCTTTTCTTCCACACTCTTGGAAGACAAAGAGGCATAGCTTGTTGAGTTTTCTCGTGGAAGTTCTCAGCAAGACTAACGTTCTCAACAACCCTAGAAAAGGGAAGTTTAATGGAACATAGTGAGCAAAACTTGTGAGGAATATGTTGAAAATGTCAGAGAGGCTCAGAAAACTCCCTTACCTTTGTAGGGAAAGGCCTTGATTCTTAGCTCCACTCCTTTCTAGCTCTCCTCCAGCACACAGCCATTAGTGGCATGGCTGGTAGTCTTATAAATCGTCTCTAGACGATTCTGCCTGGAAAGAGAGGCTGGGACAGAAAGCAGATGAGGAAAATGGCAGAAGAGGCATTTCCAAATACTCAGAATAACGCCGGAAACTCGCTTACCTTTGTGGAAACAGGCCTTCACACATACCTCCATTCCTTTCTAGCTCTCCTCCATCACACAGCCATCAGTGGCATGGCTGATAGTCTTCTGAAGCTTCTCTAGTTGATTCTGCCTGGAAAGAGAGGCTGGGAGAGGAAGCAGATTAGTAAAATGGCAGAAGAGGCATCTCCAACTACTCAGAATAACACAGGAAAGTCCCTTACCTTGATTCAAAAGGTCTGAGTAAGCTCTAAGTCTCTTACCTTGATTCAGAAGGTCTGAGTGCTGTCACACATCAGTCTGCACTGGGAGAAAAGGTGTGTGGCCTCCTCCTCCCCTTACAGCCACCCCCATCCTCCGATCACTACTCCTGGAAGAACTGAAAGTTCTGTGGGAATAGATATGTAGCTTGACCAATCTTTCGGGTAAAATTTCCCAGCAAGTCTTAGCCTATAAAAAAGGGATTGAAGAGGACAATCAGGAAGGAGGTGTGCGGACTGCGTGCAGCATATCAACAAATCTCAGGAAACTCTCACCTTTGTGGAGAAGATCTGGTGGTTGTCACATTTCATTCTGTGCTAGAAAGAAGGTGTGGAGCCTGAGCATGGAGCTTTCTGAGGTGAAACTGGTCCTCCTCTGCAGCTTGATCTGCCTAGAAAAGAAGATTTGAAGAGAAGGTAATTAGCAAGAGATGTGTTAACTATGTAGGTATGTCAGAAAAGCACAGGAAGCCCTTACCTTTATGGAGAAGGTCTGGTGGCTGTCACACCTGGGTCTGTGCTGGGAGAGAAGGCATGGAGTTTGAGCATGGAGCTTTCTGAGGCACAGCTGGTTCCCTTCTGCAGTCTCTCTGAAGAACTAGATATAAAATGGAGTTTATATCTAGTCTCTACCGCTTCTTACAGCTGACCTTTTCTTCCACACTCTAAGAAGACAAAGAGGCATAGCTTGTTGAGTTTTTCTTGTGAAAGTTCTCAGCAAGACTTACCCTAGAAAAGGGAGGTTTAATGGAACATAGTGAGCAAAACGTGTGAGGAATATGTAGAGAATGACAGCAAGGCTCAGGAAACTCCCTTACCTTTGTGGAGAAAGGCCTTCACACTTAGCTCCATACCCTTCTAGTTCTCCTCCAGCACAGAGCCATCATTGGCATGGCTGGTAGTCTTCTGCAGCTTTTCTAGAAGATCCTTCCTGGAAAGAGAGGTTGAGAGAGGAAGCAGATTTAAAAAATGGCAGAAGAGGCATCTGCAACAACTCAGAATAGCGCAGGAAAATCGCTTACCTTTGTGGAGAAATGCCTTCACACTTTGCTCCATGCCCTTGTAGCTCTGGTGACTAAGTTCATGAAGGGGCAGAGATCAATATTATATCATACGATACGATAATACTATGTAAGACCATGCCATAATACAATACCATGGCATTCCTTAATACAATTAAATGCAAGGCAATGGTGGAGTTAATATGAACAAGAAGGGATTATATAAAAAGCAGATTGGATTTGAGACAACAACTTATTCATAGGAGTTACCCTGTCGCAGTGGTCTGTACAGCGGAAAGGAAGGTAGCTTTGGTACCATGGACATCTTTAATATCACATAGGGTTGCTCCTTCTATTGATAGATAAACATGTTCATTTACTTACTCCCGATTGGTGTATCCCATCATAGACATTCTAAAAAGACATTGGCACATTGTCAAGGAACGTCCAGGATGTAGTAACATACCTTATTTTGGTTTAAAACGCTCTAAAAACCTAAAGGAGCTACTGGTGAATATGCTATTGAGCAGCCCATAACAAGGGTGGACGACGCTTTGGGGCATTTCAGATGTGGAAGATGTGCGGCATGTGCATTGACTTTGGAAACCAAAACTTTTATACATCCTTCGGATCATCGTCGTTTTGATTTGGGTCCTTTTTCGAACTGTGGGACTAAAAGGGACATTTATTTGATTAATGGTCCATGTGGTCTTATTTACAAAGGAAAGACAGCACGGTCAGTCCAGATGAGGATCTTGGAACATAGGTCGAAGATTAAACATCAGATCATGGAGGCACCCCTTGTACAACATTTCATGGAGCTGGGATACGGATTTAACGATTTTAAGTTTTTGGTAATTGAACGGATCTATGTACATAAATATGATTGGCAGTGTTATGATAATATCTTGCTTAGAAAGGAGGCACAGTGGACATGTAGGTTAAATA
Source organism: Elgaria multicarinata webbii (assembly GCF_023053635.1). Lineage (NCBI taxonomy): Eukaryota > Metazoa > Chordata > Lepidosauria > Squamata > Anguidae > Elgaria > Elgaria multicarinata. The sequence goes on along the minus strand of NC_086172.1, from coordinate 78,839,993 downwards.
CTGCGGCCCCTCAGGGTCTAAATTCTAGTTTGGAATTGTCTTCCTTTTTGGGAGCATACAGATTACTAAGACCAACGCTTTGGATTGATTAAGACCAACATTTTGAAAAAGAAATCTTCGAAACAAAGAACATTATGAACTTTGTTAACTTGGTCTTTAAAACAATGTTTAATCACTTTGACTGATTTTGTTTAGATATACTGTTATGTATGTGAATTGTGAATTGTTTTTGATTGTATATAACTCTCATTACTAATGGGATCCTAATTCAATGTATTGACTGTTTTTATATGTACAAATTTGAATAACAATTACTTTACTGGTTTAACTTTATTTCTTTGGGAGTCGCCTGTTGTGGTTCTTCATTCCTTAATACAATACGATAATACTGTACGCTAATCCTATCCCATTCTATACCATAATTTCGTAACATACCATAATAACATATCATAAGACTAGTGCTGGCCAGCAGCCAATATGAGTGCTGTGGTGGGAAACAGGTCATTGGAGGTAGAACCGACTGCTCGATGGAGGTGGAGCCACTGACAATCATTTTGCTACACAAGCCTCCTCCCTTACAAGCTCTAAGTCTCTTACCTTGATTCGGAAGGTCTGAGTGCTGTCACACATCAGTTTGCAATGGGAGAAAAGGTGTGTGGCCTCCTCCTCCCCTTACAGCCACCCCCATCCTCCGATCACTACTCCTGGAAGAACAGAAAGTTCTGTGGGAATAGATTTGTAGCTTGACCAATCTTTCGGGTAAAATTTCCCAGCAAGTCTTAGCCTGTAAAAAAGGGATTGAAGAGGCAATCAGGAAGGAGGTGCGCGGACTGCGTGCAGCATATCAACAAATCTCAGGAAACTCTCACCTTTGTTGAGAAGGTCTGGTGGTTGTCACATTTCATTCTGTGCTAGGAAAGAAGGTGTGGAGCCTGAGCATGGAGCTTTCTGAGGTGAAACTGGTCCTCCTCTGCAGCTTGATCTGCCTAGAAAAGAAGATTTGAAGAGAAGGTAATTAGCAAGAGATGTGTTAACTATGTAGGTATGTCAGAAAAGCACAGGAAGCCCTTACCTTTATGGAGAAGGTCTGGTGGCTGTCATATCTGGGTCTGTGCTGGGAGAGAAGGCATGGAGTTTGAGCATGGAGCTTTCTGAGGCACAGCTGGTTCCCTTCTGCAGTCTCTCTGAAGAACTAGATATAAAATGGAGTTTATATCTAGTCTCTACCGCTTCTTACAGCTGACCTTTTCTTCCACACTCTAAGAAGACAAAGAGGCATAGCTTGTTGAGTTTTTCTCGTGAAAGTTCTCAGCAAGACTTACCCTAGAAAAGGGAAGTTTAATGGAACATAGTGAGCAAAACATGTGAGGAATGTGTGGGAAATGTCAGTGAGGCTCAGGAAACTCCCTTACCTTTGTGGTGTAAGGGTTTTACTCTTAGCTCCATTGCTTTCTAGCTCTCCTCCACCACACAGCCATCAGTGGCATGGCTGGTAGTCTTCTGCAGCTTCTCTAGAAGATTCTGCCTGGAAAGAGAGGCTGAGAGAGGAAGCAGATGAGGAAAACGGCAGAAAAGGCATCTCCAACTACTCAGAATAACGCCAGAAAGTCTCTTACCTTTGTGGAGAAAGGCCTTCACACACACCTCCATTCCTTTCTAGTTCTCCTCCAGCACACAACCATCAGTAGCGTTACTGGTAGTCTTCTGCAGCTCCTCTAGAAGATTCTGCCTGGAAAGAGAGGCTGGGAGAGGAAGCAGATTAGTAAAATGGCAGAAGAGGCATCTCCAACTACTCAGAATAACGCCAGAAAGTCTCTTACCTTTGTGGAGAAAGGCCTTCACACACACCTCCATTCCTTTCTAGTTCTCCTCCAGCACACAACCATCAGTAGCGTTACTGGTAGTCTTCTGCAGCTTCTCTAGAAGATTCTGCCTGGAAAGAGAGGCTGGGAGAGGAAGCAGATTAGGAAAATGGCAGAAGAGGCATCTCCAACTACTCAGAATAACACAGGAAAGTTGCTTACCTTTGTGGAGAAAGGCTTTCATATTTAGCTCCATTACTTTCTAGCCCTCCTCAAGCACACAGCCATCAGTTGCATGGCTGATAGCCTTCTGAAGCTTTTCTAGAATATTATGCCTGGAAAGGGAGGCTGGGAGGGGAAGCAGGTTAGGAAAATGGCAGAAGAGGCATCTCCAACTACTCAGAATAACACAGGAAAGTCCCTTACCTTGATTCAGAAGGTCTGAATGAGCTCTAAGTTTCTTACCTTGATCCAGAAGGCCTGAGTGCTGTCACACATCAGTCTGCACTGGGAGAAAAGGTGTGTGGCCTCCTCCTCCCCTTACAGCCACCCCCATCCTCCGATCACTACTCCTGGAAGAACTGAAAGTTCTGTGGGAATAGATTTGTAGCTTGACCAATCTTTCGGGTAAAATTTCCCAGCAAGTCTTAGCCTGTAAAAAAGGGATTGAAGAGGCAATCAGGAAGGAGGTGCGCGGACTGCGTGCAGCATATCAACAAATCTCAGGAAACTCTCACCTTTGTCGAGAAGGTCTGGTGCTTGTCACATTTCATTCTGTGCTAGGAAAGAAGGTGTGGAGCCTGAGCATGGAGCTTTCTGAGGTGAAACGGTCCTCCTCTGCAGCTTGATCTGCCTAGAAAAGAAGATTTGAAGAGAAGGTAATTAGCAAGAGATGTGTTAACTATGTAGGTATGTCAGAAAAGCACAGGAAGCCCTTACCTTTATGGAGAAGGTCTGGTGGCTGTCATATCTGGGTCTGTGCTGGGAGAGAAGGCATGGAGTTTGAGCATGGAGCTTTCTGAGGCACAGCTGGTTCCCTTCTGCAGTCTCTCTGAAGAACTAGATATAAAATGGAGTTTATATCTAGTCTCTACCGCTTCTTACAGCTGACCTTTTCTTCCACACTCTAAGAAGACAAAGAGGCATAGCTTGTTGAGTTTTTCTCGTGAAAGTTCTCAGCAAGACTTACCCTAGAAAAGGGAAGTTTAATGGAACATAGTGAGCAAAACATGTGAGGAATGTGTGGGAAATGTCAGTGAGGCTCAGGAAACTCCCTTACCTTTGTGGTGTACGGGTTTTACTCTTAGCTCCATTGCTTTCTAGCTCTCCTCCACCACACAGCCATCAGTGGCATGGCTGGTAGTCTTCTGCAGCTCCTCTAGAAGATTCTGCCTGGAAAGAGAGGGTGGGAGAGGAAGCAGATGAGGAAAATGGCAGAAAAGGCATCTCCAACTACTCAGAATAACACAGGAAAGTTGCTTACCTTTGTGGAGAAAGGCTTTCACATTTAGCTCCATTGCTTTCTAGCCCTCCTCAAGCACACAGCCATCAGTTGCATGGCTGATAGCCTTCTGAAGCTTTTCTAGAATATTATGCCTGGAAAGGGAGGCTGGGAGGGGAAGCAGGTTAGGAAAATGGCAGAAGAGGCATCTCCAACTACTCAGAATAACACAGGAAAGTCCCTTACCTTGATTCAGAAGGTCTGAATGAGCTCTAAGTTTCTTACCTTGATCCAGAAGGTCTGAGTGCTGTCACACATCAGTCTGCACTGGGAGAAAAGGTGTGTGGCCTCCTCCTCCCCTTACAGCCACCCCCATCCTCCGATCACTACTCCTGGAAGAACAGAAAGTTCTGTGGGAATAGATTTGTAGCTTGACCAATCTTTCGGGTAAAATTTCCCAGCAAGTCTTAGCCTGTAAAAAAGGGATTGAAGAGGCAATCAGGAAGGAGGTGTGCGGACTGCGTGCAGCATATCAACAAATCTCAGGAAACTCTCACCTTTGTCGAGAAGGTCTGGTGGTTGTCACATTTCATTCTGTGCTAGGAAAGAAGGTGTGGAGCCTGAGCATGGAGCTTTCTGAGGTGAAACGGTCCTCCTCTGCAGCTTGATCTGCCTAGAAAAGAAGATTTGAAGAGAAGGTAATTAGCAAGAGATGTGTTAACTATGTAGGTATGTCAGAAAAGCACAGGAAGCCCTTACCTTTATGGAGAAGGTCTGGTGGCTGTCATATCTGGGTCTGTGCTGGGAGAGAAGGCATGGAGTTTGAGCATGGAGCTTTCTGAGGCACAGCTGGTTCCCTTCTGCAGTCTCTCTGAAGAACTAGATATAAAATGGAGTTTATATCTAGTCTCTACCGCTTCTTACAGCTGACCTTTTCTTCCACACTCTAAGAAGACAAAGAGGCATAGCTTGTTGAGTTTTTCTCGTGAAAGTTCTCAGCAAGACTTACCCTAGAAAAGGGAAGTTTAATGGAACATAGTGAGCAAAACATGTGAGGAATGTGTGGGAAATGTCAGTGAGGCTCAGGAAACTCCCTTACCTTTGTGGAGAAAGGCCTTCACTCTTAACTCCATTGCTTTCTAGCTCTCCTCCAGCACACAGCCATCAGTGGCATGGCTGGTAGTCTTCTGCAGCTTCTCTAGAAGATTCTGCCTGGAAAGAGAGGCTGAGAGAGGAAGCAGATGAGGAAAACGGCAGAAGAGGCATCTCCAACTACTCAGAATAACGCCGGAAAGTCTCTTACCTTTGTGGAGAAAGGCCTTCACACATACCTCCATTCCTTTCTAGTTCTCCTCCAGCACACAGCCATCAGTGGCATTGCTGGTAGTCTTCTGCAGCTCCTCTAGAAGATTCTGCCTGGAAAGAGAGGCTGGAAGAGGTAGCAGATTAGGAAAATGGCCGAAGAGGCATCTCCAACTACTCAGAGTAACACAGGAAAGTCGCTTACCTTGATTCAGAAGGTCTGAGTGCTGTCACACATCAGTTTGCACTGGGAGAAAAGGTGTGTGGCCTCCTCCTCCCCTTACAGCCACCCCCATCCTCCGATCACTACTCCTGGAAGAACTGAAAGATCTGTGGGAATAGATATGTAGCTTGACCAATCTTTCGGGTAAAATTTCCCAGCAAGTCTTAGCCTATAAAAAAGGGATTGAAGAGGACAATCAGTCTCTCTGAAGAACTAGATATAAAATGGAGTTTATATCTAGTCTCTACCGCTTCTTACAGCTGACCTTTTCTTCCACACTCTTGGAAGACAAAGAGGCATAGCTTGTTGAGTTTTCTCGTGGAAGTTCTCAGCAAGACTAACGTTCTCAACAACCCTAGAAAAGGGAAGTTTAATGGAACATAGTGAGCAAAACTTGTGAGGAATATGTGGAAAATGTCAGAGAGGCTCAGAAAACTCCCTTACCTTTGTAGGGAAAGGCCTTGATTCTTAGCTCCACTCCTTTGCAGCTCTCCCCCAGCACACAGCCATTAGTGGCATGGCTGGTAGTCTTATAAATCTTCTCTATACGATACTGCCTGGAAAGAGAGGCTGGGACAGAAAGCAGATGAGGAAAATGGCAGAAGAGGCATTTCCAAATACTCAGAATAACGCCGGAAACTCGCTTACCTTTGTGGAAACAGGCCTTCACACATACCTCCATTCCTTTCTAGCTCTCCTCCATCACACAGCCATCAGTGGCATGGCTGATAGTCTTCTGAAGCTTCTCTAGTAGATTCTGCCTGGAAAGAGAGGCTGGGAGAGGAAGCATATTAGTAAAATGGCAGAAGAGGCATCTCCAACTACTCAGAATAACACAGGAAAGTCCCTTACCTTGATTCAAAAGGTCTGAGTAAGCTCTAAGTCTCTTACCTTGATTCAGAAGGTCTGAGTGCTGTCACACATCAGTCTGCACTGGGAGAAAAGGTGTGTGGCCTCCTCCTCCCCTTACAGCCACCCCCATCCTCCGATCACTACTCCTGGAAGAACTGAAAGTTCTGTGGGAATAGATATGTAGCTTGACCAATCTTTCGGGTAAAATTTCCCAGCAAGTCTTAGCCTATAAAAAAGGGATTGAAGAGGACAATCAGGAAGGAGGTGTGCGGACTGCGTGCAGCATATCAACAAATCTCAGGAAACTCTCACCTTTGTGGAGAAGATCTGGTGGTTGTCACATTTCATTCTGTGCTAGAAAGAAGGTGTGGAGCCTGAGCATGGAGCTTTCTGAGGTGAAACTGGTCCTCCTCTGCAGCTTGATCTGCCTAGAAAAGAAGATTTGAAGAGAAGGTAATTAGCAAGAGATGTGTTAACTATGTAGGTATGTCAGAAAAGCACAGGAAGCCCTTACCTTTATGGAGAAGGTCTGGTGGCTGTCACACCTGGGTCTGTGCTGGGAGAGAAGGCATGGAGTTTGAGCATGGAGCTTTCTGAGGCACAGCTGGTTCCCTTCTGCAGTCTCTCTGAAGAACTAGATATAAAATGGAGTTTATATCTAGTCTCTACCGCTTCTTACAGCTGACCTTTTCTTCCACACTCTAAGAAGACAAAGAGGCATAGCTTGTTGAGTTTTTCTTGTGAAAGTTCTCAGCAAGACTTACCCTAGAAAAGGGAGGTTTAATGGAACATAGTGAGCAAAACGTGTGAGGAATATGTAGAGAATGACAGCAAGGCTCAGGAAACTCCCTTACCTTTGTGGAGAAAGGCCTTCACACTTAGCTCCATACCCTTCTAGTTCTCCTCCAGCACAGAGCCATCATTGGCATGGCTGGTAGTCTTCTGCAGCTTTTCTAGAAGATCCTTCCTGGAAAGAGAGGTTGAGAGAGGAAGCAGATTTAAAAAATGGCAGAAGAGGCATCTGCAACAACTCAGAATAGCGCAGGAAAATCGCTTACCTTTGTGGAGAAATGCCTTCACACTTTGCTCCATGCCCTTGTAGCTCTGGTGACTAAGTTCATGAAGGGGCAGAGATCAATATTATATCATACGATACGATAATACTATGTAAGACCATGCCATAATACAATACCATGGCATTCCTTAATACAATTAAATGCAAGGCAATGGTGGAGTTAATATGAACAAGAAGGGATTATATAAAAAGCAGATTGGATTTGAGACAACAACTTATTCATAGGAGTTACCCTGTCGCAGTGGTCTGTACAGCGGAAAGGAAGGTAGCTTTGGTACCATGGACATCTTTAATATCACATAGGGTTGCTCCTTCTATTGATAGATAAACATGTTCATTTACTTACTCCCGATTGGTGTATCCCATCATAGACATTCTAAAAAGACATTGGCACATTGTCAAGGAACTTCCAGGATGTAGTAACATACCTTATTTTGGTTTAAAACGCTCTAAAAACCTAAAGGAGCTACTGGTGAATATGCTATTGAGCAGCCCATAACAAGGGTGGACGACGCTTTGGGGCATTTCAGATGTGGAAGATGTGCGGCATGTGCATTGACTTTGGAAACAAAAACTTTTATACATCCTTCGGATCATCGTCGTTTTGATTTGGGCCCTTTTTCGAACTGTGGGACTAAAAGGGACATTTATTTGATTAATGGTCCATGTGGTCTTATTTACAATGGAAAGACAGCACGGTCAGTCCAGATGAGGATCTTGGAACATAGGTCGAAGATTAAACATCAGATCATGGAGGCACCCCTTGTACAACATTTCATGGAGCTGGGATACGGATGTAACGATTTTAAGTTTTTGGTAATTGAACGGATCTATGTACATAAATATGATTGGCAGTGTTATGATAATATCTTGCTTAGAAAGGAGGCACAGTGGACATGTAGGTTAAATACTGCGGCCCCTCAGGGTCTAAATTCTAGTTTGGAATTGTCTTCCTTTTTGGGAGCATACAGATTACTAAGACCAACGCTTTGGATTGATTAAGACCAACATTTTGAAAAAGAAATCTTCGAAACAAAGAACATTATGAACTTTGTTAACTTGGTCTTTAAAACAATGTTTAATCACTTTGACTGATTTTGTTTAGATATACTGTTATGTATGTGAATTGTGAATTGTTTTTGATTGTATATAACTCTCATTACTAATGGGATCCTAATTCAATGTATTGACTGTTTTTATATGTACAAATTTGAATAACAATTACTTTACTGGTTTAACTTTATTTCTTTGGGAGTCGCCTGTTGTGGTTCTTCATTCCTTAATACAATACGATAATACTGTACGCTAATCCTATCCCATTCTATACCATAATTTCGTAACATACCATAATAACATATCATAAGACTAGTGCTGGCCAGCAGCCAATATGAGTGCTGTGGTGGGAAACAGGTCATTGGAGGTAGAACCGACTGCTCGATGGAGGTGGAGCCACTGACAATCATTTTGCTACACAAGCCTCCTCCCTTACAAGCTCTAAGTCTCTTACCTTGATTCGGAAGGTCTGAGTGCTGTCACACATCAGTTTGCACTGGGAGAAAAGGTGTGTGGCCTCCTCCTCCCCTTACAGCCACCCCCATCCTCCGATCACTACTCCTGGAAGAACTGAAAGTTCTGTGGGAATAGATTTGTAGCTTGACCAATCTTTCGGGTAAAATTTCCCAGCAAGTCTTAGCCTGTAAAAAAGGGATTGAAGAGGCAATCAGGAAGGAGGTGCGCGGACTGCGTGCAGCATATCAACAAATCTCAGGAAACTCTCACCTTTGTTGAGAAGGTCTGGTGGTTGTCACATTTCATTCTGTGCTAGGAAAGAAGGTGTGGAGCCTGAGCATGGAGCTTTCTGAGGTGAAACTGGTCCTCCTCTGCAGCTTGATCTGCCTAGAAAAGAAGATTTGAAGAGAAGGTAATTAGCAAGAGATGTGTTAACTATGTAGGTATGTCAGAAAAGCACAGGAAGCCCTTACCTTTATGGAGAAGGTCTGGTGGCTGTCATATCTGGGTCTGTGCTGGGAGAGAAGGCATGGAGTTTGAGCATGGAGCTTTCTGAGGCACAGCTGGTTCCCTTCTGCAGTCTCTCTGAAGAACTAGATATAAAATGGAGTTTATATCTAGTCTCTACCGCTTCTTACAGCTGACCTTTTCTTCCACACTCTAAGAAGACAAAGAGGCATAGCTTGTTGAGTTTTTCTTGTGAAAGTTCTCAGCAAGACTTACCCTAGAAAAGGGAGGTTTAATGGAACATAGTGAGCAAAACGTGTGAGGAATATGTAGAGAATGACAGCAAGGCTCAGGAAACTCCCTTACCTTTGTGGAGAAAGGCCTTCACACTTAGCTCCATACCCTTCTAGTTCTCCTCCAGCACAGAGCCATCATTGGCATGGCTGGTAGTCTTCTGCAGCTTTTCTAGAAGATCCTTCCTGGAAAGAGAGGTTGAGAGAGGAAGCAGATTTAAAAAATGGCAGAAGAGGCATCTGCAACAACTCAGAATAGCGCAGGAAAATCGCTTACCTTTGTGGAGAAATGCCTTCACACTTTGCTCCATGCCCTTGTAGCTCTGGTGACTAAGTTCATGAAGGGGCAGAGATCAATATTATATCATACGATACGATAATACTATGTAAGACCATGCCATAATACAATACCATGGCATTCCTTAATACAATTAAATGCAAGGCAATGGTGGAGTTAATATGAACAAGAAGGGATTATATAAAAAGCAGATTGGATTTGAGACAACAACTTATTCATAGGAGTTACCCTGTCGCAGTGGTCTGTACAGCGGAAAGGAAGGTAGCTTTGGTACCATGGACATCTTTAATATCACATAGGGTTGCTCCTTCTATTGATAGATAAACATGTTCATTTACTTACTCCCGATTGGTGTATCCCATCATAGACATTCTAAAAAGACATTGGCACATTGTCAAGGAACTTCCAGGATGTAGTAACATACCTTATTTTGGTTTAAAACGCTCTAAAAACCTAAAGGAGCTACTGGTGAATATGCTATTGAGCAGCCCATAACAAGGGTGGACGACGCTTTGGGGCATTTCAGATGTGGAAGATGTGCGGCATGTGCATTGACTTTGGAAACAAAAACTTTTATACATCCTTCGGATCATCGTCGTTTTGATTTGGGCCCTTTTTCGAACTGTGGGACTAAAAGGGACATTTATTTGATTAATGGTCCATGTGGTCTTATTTACAATGGAAAGACAGCACGGTCAGTCCAGATGAGGATCTTGGAACATAGGTCGAAGATTAAACATCAGATCATGGAGGCACCCCTTGTACAACATTTCATGGAGCTGGGATACGGATGTAACGATTTTAAGTTTTTGGTAATTGAACGGATCTATGTACATAAATATGATTGGCAGTGTTATGATAATATCTTGCTTAGAAAGGAGGCACAGTGGACATGTAGGTTAAATACTGCGGCCCCTCAGGGTCTAAATTCTAGTTTGGAATTGTCTTCCTTTTTGGGAGCATACAGATTACTAAGACCAACGCTTTGGATTGATTAAGACCAACATTTTGAAAAAGAAATCTTCGAAACAAAGAACATTATGAACTTTGTTAACTTGGTCTTTAAAACAATGTTTAATCACTTTGACTGATTTTGTTTAGATATACTGTTATGTATGTGAATTGTGAATTGTTTTTGATTGTATATAACTCTCATTACTAATGGGATCCTAATTCAATGTATTGACTGTTTTTATATGTACAAATTTGAATAACAATTACTTTACTGGTTTAACTTTATTTCTTTGGGAGTCGCCTGTTGTGGTTCTTCATTCCTTAATACAATACGATAATACTGTACGCTAATCCTATCCCATTCTATACCATAATTTCGTAACATACCATAATAACATATCATAAGACTAGTGCTGGCCAGCAGCCAATATGAGTGCTGTGGTGGGAAACAGGTCATTGGAGGTAGAACCGACTGCTCGATGGAGGTGGAGCCACTGACAATCATTTTGCTACACAAGCCTCCTCCCTTACAAGCTCTAAGTCTCTTACCTTGATTCGGAAGGTCTGAGTGCTGTCACACATCAGTTTGCACTGGGAGAAAAGGTGTGTGGCCTCCTCCTCCCCTTACAGCCACCCCCATCCTCCGATCACTACTCCTGGAAGAACTGAAAGTTCTGTGGGAATAGATTTGTAGCTTGACCAATCTTTCGGGTAAAATTTCCCAGCAAGTCTTAGCCTGTAAAAAAGGGATTGAAGAGGCAATCAGGAAGGAGGTGCGCGGACTGCGTGCAGCATATCAACAAATCTCAGGAAACTCTCACCTTTGTTGAGAAGGTCTGGTGGTTGTCACATTTCATTCTGTGCTAGGAAAGAAGGTGTGGAGCCTGAGCATGGAGCTTTCTGAGGTGAAACTGGTCCTCCTCTGCAGCTTGATCTGCCTAGAAAAGAAGATTTGAAGAGAAGGTAATTAGCAAGAGATGTGTTAACTATGTAGGTATGTCAGAAAAGCACAGGAAGCCCTTACCTTTATGGAGAAGGTCTGGTGGCTGTCATATCTGGGTCTGTGCTGGGAGAGAAGGCATGGAGTTTGAGCATGGAGCTTTCTGAGGCACAGCTGGTTCCCTTCTGCAGTCTCTCTGAAGAACTAGATATAAAATGGAGTTTATATCTAGTCTCTACCGCTTCTTACAGCTGACCTTTTCTTCCACACTCTAAGAAGACAAAGAGGCATAGCTTGTTGAGTTTTTCTTGTGAAAGTTCTCAGCAAGACTTACCCTAGAAAAGGGAGGTTTAATGGAACATAGTGAGCAAAACGTGTGAGGAATATGTAGAGAATGACAGCAAGGCTCAGGAAACTCCCTTACCTTTGTGGAGAAAGGCCTTCACACTTAGCTCCATACCCTTCTAGTTCTCCTCCAGCACAGAGCCATCATTGGCATGGCTGGTAGTCTTCTGCAGCTTTTCTAGAAGATCCTTCCTGGAAAGAGAGGTTGAGAGAGGAAGCAGATTTAAAAAATGGCAGAAGAGGCATCTGCAACAACTCAGAATAGCGCAGGAAAATCGCTTACCTTTGTGGAGAAATGCCTTCACACTTTGCTCCATGCCCTTGTAGCTCTGGTGACTAAGTTCATGAAGGGGCAGAGATCAATATTATATCATACGATACGATAATACTATGTAAGACCATGCCATAATACAATACCATGGCATTCCTTAATACAATTAAATGCAAGGCAATGGTGGAGTTAATATGAACAAGAAGGGATTATATAAAAAGCAGATTGGATTTGAGACAACAACTTATTCATAGGAGTTACCCTGTCGCAGTGGTCTGTACAGCGGAAAGGAAGGTAGCTTTGGTACCATGGACATCTTTAATATCACATAGGGTTGCTCCTTCTATTGATAGATAAACATGTTCATTTACTTACTCCCGATTGGTGTATCCCATCATAGACATTCTAAAAAGACATTGGCACATTGTCAAGGAACTTCCAGGATGTAGTAACATACCTTATTTTGGTTTAAAACGCTCTAAAAACCTAAAGGAGCTACTGGTGAATATGCTATTGAGCAGCCCATAACAAGGGTGGACGACGCTTTGGGGCATTTCAGATGTGGAAGATGTGCGGCATGTGCATTGACTTTGGAAACAAAAACTTTTATACATCCTTCGGATCATCGTCGTTTTGATTTGGGCCCTTTTTCGAACTGTGGGACTAAAAGGGACATTTATTTGATTAATGGTCCATGTGGTCTTATTTACAATGGAAAGACAGCACGGTCAGTCCAGATGAGGATCTTGGAACATAGGTCGAAGATTAAACATCAGATCATGGAGGCACCCCTTGTACAACATTTCATGGAGCTGGGATACGGATGTAACGATTTTAAGTTTTTGGTAATTGAACGGATCTATGTACATAAATATGATTGGCAGTGTTATGATAATATCTTGCTTAGAAAGGAGGCACAGTGGACATGTAGGTTAAATACTGCGGCCCCTCAGGGTCTAAATTCTACTTTGGAATTGTCTTCCTTTTTGGGAGCATACAGATTACTAAGACCAACGCTTTGGATTGATTAAGACCAACATTTTGAAAAAGAAATCTTCGAAACAAAGAACATTATGAACTTTGTTAACTTGGTCTTTAAAACAATGTTTAATCACTTTGACTGATTTTGTTTAGATATACTGTTATGTATGTGAATTGTGAATTGTTTTTGATTGTATATAACTCTCATTACTAATGGGATCCTAATTCAATGTATTGACTGTTTTTATATGTACAAATTTGAATAACAATTACTTTACTGGTTTAACTTTATTTCTTTGGGAGTCGCCTGTTGTGGTTCTTCATTCCTTAATACAATACGATAATACTGTACGCTAATCCTATCCCATTCTATACCATAATTTCGTAACATACCATAATAACATATCATAAGACTAGTGCTGGCCAGCAGCCAATATGAGTGCTGTGGTGGGAAACAGGTCATTGGAGGTAGAACCGACTGCTCGATGGAGGTGGAGCCACTGACAATCATTTTGCTACACAAGCCTCCTCCCTTACAAGCTCTAAGTCTCTTACCTTGATTCGGAAGGTCTGAGTGCTGTCACACATCAGTTTGCACTGGGAGAAAAGGTGTGTGGCCTCCTCCTCCCCTTACAGCCACCCCCATCCTCCGATCACTACTCCTGGAAGAACTGAAAGTTCTGTGGGAATAGATTTGTAGCTTGACCAATCTTTCGGGTAAAATTTCCCAGCAAGTCTTAGCCTGTAAAAAAGGGATTGAAGAGGCAATCAGGAAGGAGGTGCGCGGACTGCGTGCAGCATATCAACAAATCTCAGGAAACTCTCACCTTTGTTGAGAAGGTCTGGTGGTTGTCACATTTCATTCTGTGCTAGGAAAGAAGGTGTGGAGCCTGAGCATGGAGCTTTCTGAGGTGAAACTGGTCCTCCTCTGCAGCTTGATCTGCCTAGAAAAGAAGATTTGAAGAGAAGGTAATTAGCAAGAGATGTGTTAACTATGTAGGTATGTCAGAAAAGCACAGGAAGCCCTTACCTTTATGGAGAAGGTCTGGTGGCTGTCATATCTGGGTCTGTGCTGGGAGAGAAGGCATGGAGTTTGAGCATGGAGCTTTCTGAGGCACAGCTGGTTCCCTTCTGCAGTCTCTCTGAAGAACTAGATATAAAATGGAGTTTATATCTAGTCTCTACCGCTTCTTACAGCTGACCTTTTCTTCCACACTCTAAGAAGACAAAGAGGCATAGCTTGTTGAGTTTTTCTCGTGAAAGTTCTCAGCAAGACTTACCCTAGAAAAGGGAAGTTTAATGGAACATAGTGAGCAAAACATGTGAGGAATGTGTGGGAAATGTCAGTGAGGCTCAGGAAACTCCCTTACCTTTGTGGTGTACGGGTTTTACTCTTAGCTCCATTGCTTTCTAGCTCTCCTCCACCACACAGCCATCAGTGGCATGGCTGGTAGTCTTCTGCAGCTCCTCTAGAAGATTCTGCCTGGAAAGAGAGGGTGGGAGAGGAAGCAGATGAGGAAAATGGCAGAAAAGGCATCTCCAACTACTCAGAATAACACAGGAAAGTTGCTTACCTTTGTGGAGAAAGGCTTTCACATTTAGCTCCATTGCGTTCTAGCCCTCCTCAAGCACACAGCCATCAGTTGCATGGCTGATAGCCTTCTGAAGCTTTTCTAGAATATTATGCCTGGAAAGGGAGGCTGGGAGGGGAAGCAGGTTAGGAAAATGGCAGAAGAGGCATCTCCAACTACTCAGAATAACACAGGAAAGTCCCTTACCTTGATTCAGAAGGTCTGAATGAGCTCTAAGTTTCTTACCTTGATCCAGAAGGTCTGAGTGCTGTCACACATCAGTCTGCACTGGGAGAAAAGGTGTGTGGCCTCCTCCTCCCCTTACAGCCACCCCCATCCTCCGATCACTACTCCTGGAAGAACTGAAAGTTCTGTGGGAATAGATTTGTAGCTTGACCAATCTTTCGGGTAAAATTTCCCAGCAAGTCTTAGCCTGTAAAAAAGGGATTGAAGAGGCAATCAGGAAGGAGGTGTGCGGACTGCGTGCAGCATATCAACAAATCTCAGGAAACTCTCACCTTTGTCGAGAAGGTCTGGTGCTTGTCACATTTCATTCTGTGCTAGGAAAGAAGGTGTGGAGCCTGAGCATGGAGCTTTCTGAGGTGAAACGGTCCTCCTCTGCAGCTTGATCTGCCTAGAAAAGAAGATTTGAAGAGAAGGTAATTAGCAAGAGATGTGTTAACTATGTAGGTATGTCAGAAAAGCACAGGAAGCCCTTACCTTTATGGAGAAGGTCTGGTGGCTGTCATATCTGGGTCTGTGCTGGGAGAGAAGGCATGGAGTTTGAGCATGGAGCTTTCTGAGGCACAGCTGGTTCCCTTCTGCAGTCTCTCTGAAGAACTAGATATAAAATGGAGTTTATATCTAGTCTCTACCGCTTCTTACAGCTGACCTTTTCTTCCACACTCTAAGAAGACAAAGAGGCATAGCTTGTTGAGTTTTTCTCGTGAAAGTTCTCAGCAAGACTTACCCTAGAAAAGGGAAGTTTAATGGAACATAGTGAGCAAAACATGTGAGGAATGTGTGGGAAATGTCAGTGAGGCTCAGGAAACTCCCTTACCTTTGTGGTGTAAGGGTTTTACTCTTAGCTCCATTGCTTTCTAGCTCTCCTCCACCACACAGCCATCAGTGGCATGGCTGGTAGTCTTCTGCAGCTTCTCTAGAAGATTCTGCCTGGAAAGAGAGGCTGAGAGAGGAAGCAGATGAGGAAAACGGCAGAAAAGGCATCTCCAACTACTCAGAATAACGCCAGAAAGTCTCTTACCTTTGTGGAGAAAGGCCTTCACACACACCTCCATTCCTTTCTAGTTCTCCTCCAGCACACAACCATCAGTAGCGTTACTGGTAGTCTTCTGCAGCTCCTCTAGAAGATTCTGCCTGGAAAGAGAGGCTGGGAGAGGAAGCAGATTAGTAAAATAGCAGAAGAGGCATCTCCAACTACTCAGAATAACGCCAGAAAGTCTCTTACCTTTGTGGAGAATGGCCTTCACACACACCTCCATTCCTTTCTAGTTCTCCTCCAGCACACAACCATCAGTAGCGTGACTGGTAGTCTTCTGCAGCTTCTCTAGAAGATTCTGCCTGGAAAGAGAGGCTGGGAGAGGAAGCAGATTAGTAAAATAGCAGAAGAGGCATCTCCAACTACTCAGAATAACACAGGAAAGTCGCTTACCTTTGTGGAGAATGGCCTTCACACACACCTCCATTACTTTCTAGCCCTCCTCAAGCACACAGCCATCAGTTGCATGGCTGATAGCCTTCTGAAGCTTTTCTAGAATATTATGCCTGGAAAGGGAGGCTGGGAGGGGAAGCAGGTTAGGAAAATGGCAGAAGAGGCATCTCCAACTACTCAGAATAACACAGGAAAGTCCCTTACCTTGATTCAGAAGGTCTGAATGAGCTCTAAGTTTCTTACCTTGATCCAGAAGGTCTGAGTGCTGTCACACATCAGTCTGCACTGGGAGAAAAGGTGTGTGGCCTCCTCCTCCCCTTACAGCCACCCCATCCTCCGATCACTACTCCTGGAAGAACTGAAAGATCTGTGGGAATAGATTTGTAGCTTGACCAATCTTTCGGGTAAAATTTCCCAGCAAGTCTTAGCCTGTAAAAAAGGGATTGAAGAGGCAATCAGGAAGGAGGTGTGCGGACTGCGTGCAGCATATCAACAAATCTCAGGAAACTCTCACCTTTGTTGAGAAGGTCTGGTGGTTGTCACATTTCATTCTGTGCTAGGAAAGAAGGTGTGGAGCCTGAGCATGGAGCTTTCTGAGGTGAAACGGTCCTCCTCTGCAGCTTGATCTGCCTAGAAAAGAAGATTTGAAGAGAAGGTAATTAGCAAGAGATGTGTTAACTATGTAGGTATGTCAGAAAAGCACAGGAAGCCCTTACCTTTATGGAGAAGGTCTGGTGGCTGTCATATCTGGGTCTGTGCTGGGAGAGAAGGCATGGAGTTTGAGCATGGAGCTTTCTGAGGCACAGCTGGTTCCCTTCTGCAGTCTCTCTGAAGAACTAGATATAAAATGGAGTTTATATCTAGTCTCTACCGCTTCTTACAGCTGACCTTTTCTTCCACACTCTAAGAAGACAAAGAGGCATAGCTTGTTGAGTTTTTCTCGTGAAAGTTCTCAGCAAGACTTACCCTAGAAAAGGGAAGTTTAATGGAACATAGTGAGCAAAACATGTGAGGAATGTGTGGGAAATGTCAGTGAGGCTCAGGAAACTCCCTTACCTTTGTGGAGAAAGGCCTTCACTCTTAACTCCATTGCTTTCTAGCTCTCCTCCAGCACACAGCCATCAGTGGCATGGCTGGTAGTCTTCTGCAGCTTCTCTAGAAGATTCTGCCTGGAAAGAGAGGCTGAGAGAGGAAGCAGATGAGGAAAACGGCAGAAGAGGCATCTCCAACTACTCAGAATAACGCCGGAAAGTCTCTTACCTTTGTGGAGAAAGGCCTTCACACATACCTCCATTCCTTTCTAGTTCTCCTCCAGCACACAGCCATCAGTGGCATTGCTGGTAGTCTTCTGCAGCTCCTCTAGAAGATTCTGCCTGGAAAGAGAGGCTGGAAGAGGTAGCAGATTAGGAAAATGGCCGAAGAGGCATCTCCAACTACTCAGAGTAACACAGGAAAGTCGCTTACCTTGATTCAGAAGGTCTGAGTAAGCCCTAAGTCTCTTACCTTGATTCAGAAGGTCTGAGTGCTGTCACACATCAGTTTGCACTGGGAGAAAAGGTGTGTGGCCTCCTCCTCCCCTTACAGCCACCCCCATCCTCCGATCACTACTCCTGGAAGAACTGAAAGATCTGTGGGAATAGATATGTAGCTTGACCAATCTTTCGGGTAAAATTTCCCAGCAAGTCTTAGCCTATAAAAAAGGGATTGAAGAGGACAATCAGTCTCTCTGAAGAACTAGATATAAAATGGAGTTTATATCTAGTCTCTACCGCTTCTTACAGCTGACCTTTTCTTCCACACTCTTGGAAGACAAAGAGGCATAGCTTGTTGAGTTTTCTCGTGGAAGTTCTCAGCAAGACTAACGTTCTCAACAACCCTAGAAAAGGGAAGTTTAATGGAACATAGTGAGCAAAACTTGTGAGGAATATGTGGAAAATGTCAGAGAGGCTCAGAAAACTCCCTTACCTTTGTAGGGAAAGGCCTTGATTCTTAGCTCCACTCCTTTCTAGCTCTCCTCCAGCACACAGCCATTAGTGGCATGGCTGGTAGTCTTATAAATCTTCTCTATACGATACTGCCTGGAAAGAGAGGCTGGGACAGAAAGCAGATGAGGAAAATGGCAGAAGAGGCATTTCCAAATACTCAGAATAACGCCGGAAACTCGCTTACCTTTGTGGAAACAGGCCTTCACACATACCTCCATTCCTTTCTAGCTCTCCTCCATCACACAGCCATCAGTGGCATGGCTGATAGTCTTCTGAAGCTTCTCTAGTAGATTCTGCCTGGAAAGAGAGGCTGGGAGAGGAAGCATATTAGTAAAATGGCAGAAGAGGCATCTCCAACTACTCAGAATAACACAGGAAAGTCCCTTACCTTGATTCAAAAGGTCTGAGTAAGCTCTAAGTCTCTTACCTTGATTCAGAAGGTCTGAGTGCTGTCACACATCAGTCTGCACTGGGAGAAAAGGTGTGTGGCCTCCTCCTCCCCTTACAGCCACCCCCATCCTCCGATCACTACTCCTGGAAGAACTGAAAGTTCTGTGGGAATAGATATGTAGCTTGACCAATCTTTCGGGTAAAATTTCCCAGCAAGTCTTAGCCTATAAAAAAGGGATTGAAGAGGACAATCAGGAAGGAGGTGTGCGGACTGCGTGCAGCATATCAACAAATCTCAGGAAACTCTCACCTTTGTGGAGAAGATCTGGTGGTTGTCACATTTCATTCTGTGCTAGAAAGAAGGTGTGGAGCCTGAGCATGGAGCTTTCTGAGGTGAAACTGGTCCTCCTCTGCAGCTTGATCTGCCTAGAAAAGAAGATTTGAAGAGAAGGTAATTAGCAAGAGATGTGTTAACTATGTAGGTATGTCAGAAAAGCACAGGAAGCCCTTACCTTTATGGAGAAGGTCTGGTGGCTGTCACACCTGGGTCTGTGCTGGGAGAGAAGGCATGGAGTTTGAGCATGGAGCTTTCTGAGGCACAGCTGGTTCCCTTCTGCAGTCTCTCTGAAGAACTAGATATAAAATGGAGTTTATATCTAGTCTCTACCGCTTATTACAGCTGACCTTTTCTTCCACACTCTAAGAAGACAAAGAGGCATAGCTTGTTGAGTTTTTCTTGTGAAAGTTCTCAGCAAGACTTACCCTAGAAAAGGGAGGTTTAATGGAACATAGTGAGCAAAACGTGTGAGGAATATGTAGAGAATGACAGCAAGGCTCAGGAAACTCCCTTACCTTTGTGGAGAAAGGCCTTCACACTTAGCTCCATACCCTTCTAGTTCTCCTCCAGCACAGAGCCATCATTGGCATGGCTGGTAGTCTTCTGCAGCTTTTCTAGAAGATCCTTCCTGGAAAGAGAGGTTGAGAGAGGAAGCAGATTTAAAAAATGGCAGAAGAGGCATCTGCAACAACTCAGAATAGCGCAGGAAAATCGCTTACCTTTGTGGAGAAATGCCTTCACACTTTGCTCCATGCCCTTGTAGCTCTGGTGACTAAGTTCATGAAGGGGCAGAGATCAATATTATATCATACGATACGATAATACTATGTAAGACCATGCCATAATACAATACCATGGCATTCCTTAATACAATTAAATGCAAGGCAATGGTGGAGTTAATATGAACAAGAAGGGATTATATAAAAAGCAGATTGGATTTGAGACAACAACTTATTCATAGGAGTTACCCTGTCGCAGTGGTCTGTACAGCGGAAAGGAAGGTAGCTTTGGTACCATGGACATCTTTAATATCACATAGGGTTGCTCCTTCTATTGATAGATAAACATGTTCATTTACTTACTCCCGATTGGTGTATCCCATCATAGACATTCTAAAAAGACATTGACACATTGTCAAGGAACTTCCAGGATGTAGTAACGTACCTTATTTTGGTTTAAAACGCTCTAAAAACCTAAAGGAGCTACTGGTGAATATGCTATTGAGCAGCCCATAACAAGGGTGGACGACGCTTTGGGGCATTTCAGATGTGGAAGATGTGCGGCATGTGCATTGACTTTGGAAACAAAAACTTTTATACATCCTTCGGATCATCGTCGTTTTGATTTGGGCCCTTTTTCGAACTGTGGGACTAAAAGGGACATTTATTTGATTAATGGTCCATGTGGTCTTATTTACAATGGAAAGACAGCACGGTCAGTCCAGATGAGGATCTTGGAACATAGGTCGAAGATTAAACATCAGATCATGGAGGCACCCCTTGTACAACATTTCATGGAGCTGGGATACGGATGTAACGATTTTAAGTTTTTGGTAATTGAACGGATCTATGTACATAAATATGATTGGCAGTGTTATGATAATATCTTGCTTAGAAAGGAGGCACAGTGGACATGTAGGTTAAATACTGCGGCCCCTCAGGGTCTAAATTCTACTTTGGAATTGTCTTCCTTTTTGGGAGCATACAGATTACTAAGACCAACGCTTTGGATTGATTAAGACCAACATTTTGAAAAAGAAATCTTCGAAACAAAGAACATTATGAACTTTGTTAACGTGGTCTTTAAAACAATGTTTAATCACTTTGACTGATTTTGTTTAGATATACTGTTATGTATGTGAATTGTGAATTGTTTTTGATTGTATATAACTCTCATTACTAATGGGATCCTAATTCAATGTATTGACTGTTTTTATATGTACAAATTTGAATAACAATTACTTTACTGGTTTAACTTTATTTCTTTGGGAGTCGCCTGTTGTGGTTCTTCATTCCTTAATACAATACGATAATACTGTACGCTAATCCTATCCCATTCTATACCATAATTTCGTAACATACCATAATAACATATCATAAGACTAGTGCTGGCCAGCAGCCAATATGAGTGCTGTGGTGGGAAACAGGTCATTGGAGGTAGAACCGACTGCTCGATGGAGGTGGAGCCACTGACAATCATTTTGCTACACAAGCCTCCTCCCTTACAAGCTCTAAGTCTCTTACCTTGATTCAGAAGGTCTGAGTGCTGTCACACATCAGTCTGCACTGGGAGAAAAGGTGTGTGGCCTCCTCCTCCCCTTACAGCCACCCCCATCCTCCGATCACTACTCCTGGAAGAACTGAAAGTTCTGTGGGAATAGATTTGTAGCTTGACCAATCTTTTGGGTAAAATTTCCCAGCAAGTCTTAGCCTATAAAAAAGGGATTGAAGAGGACAATCAGGAAGGAGGTGTGCGGACTGCGTGCAGCATATCAACAAATCTCAGGAAACTCTCACCTTTGTGGAGAAGATCTGGTGGTTGTCACATTTCATTCTGTGCTAGAAAGAAGGTGTGGAGCCTGAGCATGGAGCGTTCTGAGGTGAAACTGGTCCTCCTCTGCAGCTTGATCTGCCTAGAAAAGAAGATTTGAAGAGAAGGTAATTAGCAAGAGATGTGTTAACTATGTAGGTATGTCAGAAAAGCACAGGAAGCCCTTACCTTTATGGAGAAGGTCTGGTGGCTGTCACACCTGGGTCTGTGCTGGGAGAGAAGGCATGGAGTTTGAGCATGGAGCTTTCTGAGGCACAGCTGGTTCCCTTCTGCAGTCTCTCTGAAGAACTAGATATAAAATGGAGTTTATATCTAGTCTCTACCGCTTCTTACAGCTGACCTTTTCTTCCACACTCTAAGAAGACAAAGAGGCATAGCTTGTTGAGTTTTTCTTGTGAAAGTTCTCAGCAAGACTTACCCTAGAAAAGGGAGGTTTAATGGAACATAATGAGCAAAACGTGTGAGGAATATGTAGAGAATGACAGCAAGGCTCAGGAAACTCCCTTACCTTTGTGGAGAAAGGCCTTCACACTTAGCTCCATACCCTTCTAGTTCTCCTCCAGCACAGAGCCATCATTGGCATGGCTGGTAGTCTTCTGCAGCTTTTCTAGAAGATCCTTCCTGGAAAGAGAGGTTGGGAGAGGAAGCAGATTTAAAAAATGGCAGAAGAGGCATCTGCAACAACTCAGAATAGCGCAGGAAAATCGCTTACCTTTGTGGAGAAATGCCTTCACACTTTGCTCCATGCCCTTGTAGCTCTGGTGACTAAGTTCATGAAGGGGCAGAGATCAATATTATATCATACGATACGATAATACTATTTAAGACCATGCCATAATACAATACCATGGCATTCCTTAATACATTTAAATGCAAGGCAATGGTGGAGTTAATATGAACAAGAAGGGATTATATAAAAAGCAGATTGGATTTGAGACAACAACTTATTCATAGGAGTTACCCTGTCGCAGTGGTCTGTACAGCGGAAAGGAAGGTAGCTTTGGTACCATGGACATCTTTAATATCACATAGGGTTGCTCCTTCTATTGATAGATAAACATGTTCATTTACTTACTCCCGATTGGTGTATCCCATCATAGACATTCTAAAAAGACATTGACACATTGTCAAGGAACTTCCAGGATGTAGTAACGTACCTTATTTTGGTTTAAAACACTCTAAAAACCTAAAGGAGCTACTGGTGAATATGCTATTGAGCAGCCCATAACAAGGGTGGACGACGCTTTGGGGCATTTCAGATGTGGAAGATGTGCGGCATGTGCATTGACTTTGGAAACAAAAACTTTTATACATCCTTCGGATCATCGTCGTTTTGATTTGGGCCCTTTTTCGAACTGTGGGACTAAAAGGGACATTTATTTGATTAATGGTCCATGTGGTCTTATTTACAATGGAAAGACAGCACGGTCAGTCCAGATGAGGATCTTGGAACATAGGTCGAAGATTAAACATCAGATCATGGAGGCACCCCTTGTACAACATTTCATGGAGCTGGGATACGGATGTAACGATTTTAAGTTTTTGGTAATTGAACGGATCTATGTACATAAATATGATTGGCAGTGTTATGATAATATCTTGCTTAGAAAGGAGGCACAGTGGACATGTAGGTTAAATACTGCGGCCCCTCAGGGTCTAAATTCTACTTTGGAATTGTCTTCCTTTTTGGGAGCATACAGATTACTAAGACCAACGCTTTGGATTGATTAAGACCAACATTTTGAAAAAGAAATCTTCGAAACAAAGAACATTATGAACTTTGTTAACGTGGTCTTTAAAACAATGTTTAATCACTTTGACTGATTTTGTTTAGATATACTGTTATGTATGTGAATTGTGAATTGTTTTTGATTGTATATAACTCTCATTACTAATGGGATCCTAATTCAATGTATTGACTGTTTTTATATGTACAAATTTGAATAACAATTACTTTACTGGTTTAACTTTATTTCTTTGGGAGTCGCCTGTTGTGGTTCTTCATTCCTTAATACAATACGATAATACTGTACGCTAATCCTATCCCATTCTATACCATAATTTCGTAACATACCATAATAACATATCATAAGACTAGTGCTGGCCAGCAGCCAATATGAGTGCTGTGGTGGGAAACAGGTCATTGGAGGTAGAACCGACTGCTCGATGGAGGTGGAGCCACTGACAATCATTTTGCTACACAAGCCTCCTCCCTTACAAGCTCTAAGTCTCTTACCTTGATTCAGAAGGTCTGAGTGCTGTCACACATCAGTTTGCACTGGGAGAAAAGGTGTGTGGCCTCCTCCTCCCCTTACAGCCACCCCCATCCTCCGATCACTACTCCTGGAAGAACTGAAAGTTCTGTGGGAATAGATTTGTAGCTTGACCAATCTTTCGGGTAAAATTTCCCAGCAAGTCTTAGCCTATAAAAAAGGGATTGAAGAGGACAATCAGGAAGGAGGTGTGCGGACTGCGTGCAGCATATCAACAAATCTCAGGAAACTCTCACCTTTGTGGAGAAGATCTGGTGGTTGTCACATCTCATTCTGTGCTAGAAAGAAGGTGTGGAGCCTGAGCATGGAGCGTTCTGAGGTGAAACTGGTCCTCCTCTGCAGCTTGATCTGCCTAGAAAAGAAGATTTGAAGAGAAGGTAATTAGCAAGAGATGTGTTAACTATGTAGGTATGTCAGAAAAGCACAGGAAGCCCTTACCTTTATGGAGAAGGTCTGGTGGCTGTCATATCTGGGTCTGTGCTGGGAGAGAAGGCATGGAGTTTGAGCATGGAGCTTTCTGAGGCACAGCTGGTTCCCTTCTGCAGTCTCTCTGAAGAACTAGATATAAAATAGAGTTTAAATCTAGTCTATACCGCTTCTTACAGCTGACCTTTTCTTCCACACTCTAAGAAGACAAAGAGGCATAGCTTGTTGAGTTTTTCTTGTGAAAGTTCTCAGCAAGACTTACCCTAGAAAAGGGAGGTTTAATGGAACATAGTGAGCAAAACGTGTGAGGAATATGTAGAGAATGACAGCGAGGCTCAGGAAACTCCCTTACCTTTGTGGAGAAAGGCCTTCACACTTAGCTCCATACCCTTCTAGTTCTCCTCCAGCACAGAGCCATCATTGGCATGGCTGGTAGTCTTCTGCAGCTTTTCTAGAAGATCCTTCCTGGAAAGAGAGGTTGGGAGAGGAAGCAGATTAGTAAAATGGCAGAAGAGGAATCTCCAACTACTCAGAATAACGCCGGAAAGTCTCTTACCTTTGTGGAGAAAGGCCTTCACACATACCTCCATTCCTTTCTAGTTCTCCTCCAGCACACAGCCATCAGTGGCATTGCTGGTAGTTTTCTGCAGCTCATCTAGAAGATTCTGCCTGGAAAGAGAGGCTGGAAGAGGTAGCAGATTAGGAAAATGGCCGAAGAGGCATCTCCAACTACTCAGAGTAACACAGGAAAGTCGCTTACCTTGATTCAGAAGGTCTGAGTAAGCCCTAAGTCTCTTACCTTGATTCAGAAGGTCTGAGTGCTGTCACACATCAGTTTGCACTGGGAGAAAAGGTGTGTGGCCTCCTCCTCCCCTTACAGCCACCCCCATCCTCCGATCACTACTCCTGGAAGAACTGAAAGATCTGTGGGAATAGATATGTAGCTTGACCAATCTTTCGGGTAAAATTTCCCAGCAAGTCTTAGCCTATAAAAAAGGGATTGAAGAGGACAATCAGTCTCTCTGAAGAACTAGATATAAAATGGAGTTTATATCTAGTCTCTACCGCTTCTTACAGCTGACCTTTTCTTCCACACTCTTGGAAGACAAAGAGGCATAGCTTGTTGAGTTTTCTCGTGAAAGTTCTCAGCAAGACTAACGTTCTCAACAACCCTAGAAAAGGGAGGTTTTATGGAACATAGTGAGCAAAACTTGTGAGGAATATGTGGAAAATGTCAGAGAGGCTCAGAAAACTCCCTTACCTTTGTAGGGAAAGGCCTTCACTCTTAGCTCCATTCCTTTCTAGCTCTCCTCCAGCACACAGCCATTAGTGGCATGGCTAATAGTCTTTTAAATCTTCTCTAGACGATTCTGCCTGGAAAGAGAGGCTGGGACAGAAAGCAGATGAGGAAAATGGCAGAAGAGGCATTTCCAAATACTCAGAATAACGCCGGAAACTCGCTTACCTTTGTGGAAACAGGCCTTCACACATACCTCCATTCCTTTCTAGCTCTCCTCCATCACACAGCCATCAGTGGCATGGCTGATAGTCTACTGAAGCTTCTCTAGTAGATTCTGCCTGGAAAGAGAGGCTGGGAGAGGAAGCAGATTAGTAAAATGGCAGAAGAGGCATCTCCAACTACTCAGAATAACACAGGAAAGTCCCTTACCTTGATTCAAAAGGTCTGAGTAAGCTCTAAGTCTCTTACCTTGATTCAGAAGGTCTGAGTGCTGTCACACATCAGTCTGCACTGGGAGAAAAGGTGTGTGGCCTCCTCCTCCCCTTACAGCCACCCCCATCCTCCGATCACTACTCCTGGAAGAACTGAAAGTTCTGTGGGAATAGATATGTAGCTTGACCAATCTTTCGGGTAAAATTTCCCAGCAAGTCTTAGCCTATAAAAAAGGGATTGAAGAGGACAATCAGGAAGGAGGTGTGCAGACTGCGTGCAGCATATCAACAAATCTCAGGAAACTCTCACCTTTGTGGAGAAGATCTGGTGGTTGTCACATTTCATTCTGTGCTAGAAAGAAGGTGTGGAGCCTGAGCATGGAGCTTTCTGAGGTGAAACTGGTCCTCCTCTGCAGCTTGATCTGCCTAGAAAAGAAGATTTGAAGAGAAGGTAATTAGCAAGAGATGTGTTAACTATGTAGGTATGTCAGAAAAGCACAGGAAGCCCTTACCTTTATGGAGAAGGTCTGGTGGCTGTCACACCTGGGTCTGTGCTGGGAGAGAAGGCATGGAGTTTGAGCATGGAGCTTTCTGAGGCACAGCTGGTTCCCTTCTGCAGTCTCTCTGAAGAACTAGATATAAAATGGAGTTTATATCTAGTCTCTACCGCTTATTACAGCTGACCTTTTCTTCCACACTCTAAGAAGACAAAGAGGCATAGCTTGTTGAGTTTTTCTTCTGAAAGTTCTCAGCAAGACTTACCCTAGAAAAGGGAGGTTTAATGGAACATAGTGAGCAAAACGTGTGAGGAATATGTAGAGAATGACAGCAAGGCTCAGGAAACTCCCTTACCTTTGTGGAGAAAGGCCTTCACACTTAGCTCCATACCCTTCTAGTTCTCCTCCAGCACAGAGCCATCATTGGCATGGCTGGTAGTCTTCTGCAGCTTTTCTAGAAGATCCTTCCTGGAAAGAGAGGTTGAGAGAGGAAGCAGATTTAAAAAATGGCAGAAGAGGCATCTGCAACAACTCAGAATAGCGCAGGAAAATCGCTTACCTTTGTGGAGAAATGCCTTCACACTTTGCTCCATGCCCTTGTAGCTCTGGTGACTAAGTTCATGAAGGGGCAGAGATCAATATTATATCATACGATACGATAATACTATGTAAGACCATGCCATAATACAATACCATGGCATTCCTTAATACAATTAAATGCAAGGCAATGGTGGAGTTAATATGAACAAGAAGGGATTATATAAAAAGCAGATTGGATTTGAGACAACAACTTATTCATAGGAGTTACCCTGTCGCAGTGGTCTGTACAGCGGAAAGGAAGGTAGCTTTGGTACCATGGACATCTTTAATATCACATAGGGTTGCTCCTTCTATTTATAGATAAACATGTTCATTTACTTACTCCCGATTGGTGTATCCCATCATAGACATTCTAAAAAGACATTGGCACATTGTCAAGGAACGTCCAGGATGTAGTAACGTACCTTATTTTGGTTTAAAACGCTCTAAAAACCTAAAGGAGCTACTGGTGAATATGCTATTGAGCAGCCCATAACAAGGGTGGACGACGCTTTGGGGCATTTCAGATGTGGAAGATGTGCGGCATGTGCATTGACTTTGGAAACAAAAACTTTTATACATCCTTCGGATCATCGTCGTTTTGATTTGGGCCCTTTTTCGAACTGTGGGACTAAAAGGGACATTTATTTGATTAATGGTCCATGTGGTCTTATTTACAATGGAAAGACAGCACGGTCAGTCCAGATGAGGATCTTGGAACATAGGTCGAAGATTAAACATCAGATCATGGAGGCACCCCTTGTACAACATTTCATGGAGCTGGGATACGGATGTAACGATTTTAAGTTTTTGGTAATTGAACGGATCTATGTACATAAATATGATTGGCAGTGTTATGATAATATCTTGCTTAGAAAGGAGGCACAGTGGACATGTAGGTTAAATACTGCGGCCCCTCAGGGTCTAAATTCTACTTTGGAATTGTCTTCCTTTTTGGGAGCATACAGATTACTAAGACCAACGCTTTGGATTGATTAAGACCAACATTTTGAAAAAGAAATCTTCGAAACAAAGAACATTATGAACTTTGTTAACGTGGTCTTTAAAACAATGTTTAATCACTTTGACTGATTTTGTTTAGATATACTGTTATGTATGTGAATTGTGAATTGTTTTTGATTGTATATAACTCTCATTACTAATGGGATCCTAATTCAATGTATTGACTGTTTTTATATGTACAAATTTGAATAACAATTACTTTACTGGTTTAACTTTATTTCTTTGGGAGTCGCCTGTTGTGGTTCTTCATTCCTTAATACAATACGATAATACTGTATGCTAATCCTATCCCATTCTATACCATAATTTCGTAACATACCATAATAACATATCATAAGACTAGTGCTGGCCAGCAGCCAATATGAGTGCTGTGGTGGGAAACAGGTCATTGGAGGTAGAACCGACTGCTCGATGGAGGTGGAGCCACTGACAATCATTTTGCTACACAAGCCTCCTCCCTTACAAGCTCTAAGTCTCTTACCTTGATTCAGAAGGTCTGAGTGCTGTCACACATCAGTTTGCACTGGGAGAAAAGGTGTGTGGCCTCCTCCTCCCCTTACAGCCACCCCCATCCTCCGATCACTACTCCTGGAAGAACTGAAAGTTCTGTGGGAATAGATTTGTAGCTTGACCAATCTTTCGGGTAAAATTTCCCAGCAAGTCTTAGCCTATAAAAAAGGGATTGAAGAGGACAATCAGGAAGGAGGTGTGCGGACTGCGTGCAGCATATCAACAAATCTCAGGAAACTCTCACCTTTGTGGAGAAGATCTGGTGGTTGTCACATTTCATTCTGTGCTAGAAAGAAGGTGTGGAGCCTGAGCATGGAGCGTTCTGAGGTGAAACTGGTCCTCCTCTGCAGCTTGATCTGCCTAGAAAAGAAGATTTGAAGAGAAGGTAATTAGCAAGAGATGTGTTAACTATGTAGGTATGTCAGAAAAGCACAGGAAGCCCTTACCTTTATGGAGAAGGTCTGGTGGCTGTCATATCTGGGTCTGTGCTGGGAGAGAAGGCATGGAGTTTGAGCATGGAGCTTTCTGAGGCACAGCTGGTTCCCTTCTGCAGTCTCTCTGAAGAACTAGATATAAAATGGAGTTTATATCTAGTCTCTACCGCTTCTTACAGCTGACCTTTTCTTCCACACTCTAAGAAGACAAAGAGGCATAGCTTGTTGAGTTTTTCTCGTGAAAGTTCTCAGCAAGACTTACCCTAGAAAAGGGAGGTTTAATGGAACATAGTGAGCAAAACGTGTGAGGAATATGTAGAGAATGACAGCGAGGCTCAGGAAACTCCCTTACCTTTGTGGAGAAAGGCCTTCACACTTAGCTCCATACCCTTCTAGTTCTCCTCCAGCACAGAGCCATCATTGGCATGGCTGGTAGTCTTCTGCAGCTTTTCTAGAAGATCCTTCCTGGAAAGAGAGGTTGGGAGAGGAAGCAGATTAGTAAAATGGCAGAAGAGGCATCTCCAACTACTCAGAATAACTCCGGAAAGTCTCTTATCTTTGTGGAGAAAGGCCTTCACACATACCTCCATTCATTTCTAGTTCTCCTCCAGCACACAACCATCAGTGGCATTGCTGGTAGTCTTCTGCAGCTCCTCTAGAAGATTCTGCCTGGAAAGAGAGGCTGGGAGAGGTAGCAGATTAGGAAAATGGCAGAAGAGGCATCTCCAACTACTCAGAGTAACACAGGAAAGTCGCTTACCTTGATTCAGAAGGTCTGAGTAAGCTCTAAGTCTCTTACCTTGATTCAGAAGGTCTGAGTGCTGTCACACATCAGTTTGCACTGGGAGAAAAGGTGTGTGGCCTCCTCCTCCCCTTACAGCCACCCCCATCCTCCGATCACTACTCCTGGAAGAACTGAAAGATCTGTGGGAATAGATATGTAGCTTGACCAATCTTTCGGGTAAAATTTCCCAGCAAGTCTTAGGCTATATAAAAGGGATTGAAGAGGACAATCAGTCTCTCTGAAGAACTAGATATAAAATGGAGTTTATATCTAGTCTCTACCGCTTCTTACAGCTGACCTTTTCTTCCACACTCTAGGAAGACAAAGAGGCATAGCTTGTTGAGTTTTCTCGTGAAAGTTCTCAGCAAGACTAACGTTCTCAGCAACCCTAGAAAAGGGAGGTTTAATGGAACATAGTGAGCAAAACTTGTGAGGAATATGTGGAAAATGTCAGAGAGGCTCAGAAAACTCCCTTACCTTTGTAGGGAAAGGCCTTCACTCTTAGCTCCATTCCTTTCTAGCTCTCCTCCAGCACACAGCCTTTAGTGGCATGGCTAGTAGTCTTATAAATCTTCTCTAGACGATTCTGCCTGGAAAGAGAGGCTGGGACAGAAAGCAGATTAGGAAAACGGCAGAAGAGGCATTTCCAAATACTCAGAATAACGCCAGAAAGTCACTTACCTTTGTGGAAAAAGGCCTTCACACATACCTCCATTCCTTTCTAGCTCTCCTCAAGCACACAGCCATCAGTTGCATGGCTGATAGCCTTCTGAAGCTTTTCTAGAATATTCTGCCTGGAAAGAGAGGCTGGGAGGGAAAGCAGATTAGGAAAATGGCAGAAGAGGCATCTCCAACTACTCAGAGTAACACAGGAAAGTCGCTTACCTTGATTCAGAAGGTCTGAGTAAGCTCTAAGTCTCTTACCTTGATTCAGAAGGTCTGAGTGCTGTCACACATCAGTCTGCACTGGGAGAAAAGGTGTGTGGCCTCCTCCTCCCCTTACAGCCACCCCCATCCTCCAATTACTACTCCTGGAAGAACTGAAAGTTCTGTGGGAATAGATTTGCAGCTTGACCAATCTTTCGGGTAAAATTTCCCAGCAAGTCTTAGCCTATAAAAAAGGGATTGAAGAGGACAATCAGGAAGGAGGTGTGCGGACTGCATGCAGCATATCAACAAATCTCAGGAAACTCTCACCTTTGTCGAGAAGGTCTGGTGGTTGTCACATTTCATTCTGTCCTAGGAAAGAAGGTGTGGAGCTTGAGCATGGAGCTTTCTGAGGGGAAACTGGTCCACCTCTGCAGCTTGCTCTGCCTAGAAAAGAAGATTTGAAGAGAAGGTAATTAGCAAGAGCTGTGTTAACTATGTAGGTATGTCAGAAAAGCACAGGAAGCCCTTACCTTTATGGAGAAGGTCTGGTGGCTGTCACACCTGGGTCTGTGCTGGGAGAGAAGGCATGGAGTTTGAGCATGGAGCTTTCTGAGGCACAGCTGGTTCCCTTCTGCAGTCTCTCTGAAGAACTAGATATAAAATGGAGTTTATATCTAGTCTCTACCGCTTCTTACAGCTGACCTTTTCTTCCACACTCTAAGAAGACAAAGAGGCATAGCTTGTTGAGTTTTTCTTGTGAAAGTTCTCAGCAAGACTTACCCTAGAAAAGGGAGGTTTAATGGAACATAGTGAGCAAAACGTGTGAGGAATATGTGGAGAATGACAGCAAGGCTCAGGAAACTCCCTTACCTTTATGGAGAAAGGCCTTCACTCTTAGCTCCATTCCTTTCTAGCTCTCCTCCAGCAAACAGCCATCGGTGCTAGCTCTCCTCCAGCAAACAGCCATCGGTGGCATGGCTGGTAGTCTTATAAAGCTTCTCTAGAAGATTCTGCCTGGGAAGAGAGGCTGGGACAGAAAGCAGATTAGGAAAAAGGCAGAAGAGGCATTTCCAAATACTCAGAATAACGCCGGAAAGTCGCTTACCTTTGTGGAAAAAGGCCTTCACAAATACCTCCATTCCTTTCTAGCTCTCCTCCATCACACAGCCATCAGTGGCATGGCTGATAGTCTTCTGAAGCTTCTCTAGAAGATACTGCCTGGAAAGAGAGGCTGGGAGAGGAAGCAGATTAGAAAAATGGCAGATGAAGCATCTGCAAAAACACAAAATAACACAGGAAATTTTCTTACCTTTGTGGAGAGTGGTCTTCAAACATACCTCCATTGCTTTCTAGCTCTCCTCCACCCCACAGCCATCAGTGGCATGGCTGGTAGTCTTCTGCAGCTCCTCTAGAAGATTCTGAGTGAAAAGAGAGGCTGGGAGAGGAAGCAGGTTAGGAAAACGGCAGAAGAGGCATCTGCAACTACTCAGAATAACACAGGAAAGTCCCTTACCTTGATTCAGAAGGACTGAGTAAGCTCTAAGTCTCTTACCTTGATTCAGAAGGTCTGAGTGCTGTCACACATCAGTCTGCACTGGGAGAAAAGGTGTGTGGCCTCCTCCTCCTCTTACAGCCACCCCCATCCTCTGATCACTACTCCTGGAAGAGCTTTCTGAGGCACAGCTGGTTCCCTTCCGCAGTCTCTCTGAAGAACTTTGCCTGGAAAGTGTGGTTTGAAAACTGAAAAGTTAGGGGGAAAGGAGATGTGTGTGGAGCATGTCAGTGAACTACAAGGAGGCATCATACCTTGGCATTGGGTTCACGAGGAGATTGGATATTTAGTCTCCACCTCTTCTAACAGCTGAACTTTTCATCCCCAATCTAAGACGAAAAAGAGGCATAGCTTGTTGAGTTTTTCTCGTGAAGGTTCTCAGCAAGACTTACCCTAGAAAATGGAGGTTTAATGGAACAAAGTGAGCAAAAGGTGTGAGGAATATTTGGAGAATGCCAGTGAGGCTTAGGAAACTCCCTTATCTTTGTGGAGAAATGCTTTCGCGCTTAGCTTCATGCCCTTCTAGTTCTCCTCCAGCACACAACCATCAGTGGCATGGCTGGTATTCTTCTGCAGCTCCTCTAGAAGATTCTGCCTCGAAAGAGAGGCTGGGAGAGGAAGCAGGTTAGGAAAGCATCAGAAGAGGTATCTCCAACTACTCAGAGTAACACAGGAAAGTCGCTTACCTTGATTCAGAAGGTCTGAGTAAGCTCTAAGTCTCTTACCTTGATTCAGAAGGTCTGAGTGCTGTCACACATCAGTCTGCCCTGGGAGAAAAGGTGTGTGGCCTCCTCCTCCCCTTACAGCCACCCCCATCCTCCGATCACTACTCCTGGAAGAGCTTTCTGAGGCACAGCTGGTTCCCTTCTGCAGTCTCTCTGAAGAACTTTGCCTGGAAAGTGGGGTTTGAAAACTGAAAAGTTAGGGGAAAGGGAGATGTGTGTGGAGCATGTCAGTGAACTACATACCTTGGCATTGGGTTCACGAGGAGATTGGATATTTAGTCTCCACCTCTTCTAACAGCTGTACTTTTCTTCCACAATCTAAGAAGAAAAAGAGGCATAGCTTGTTGAGTTTTTCTCGTGAAAGTTCTCAGCAAGACTTACCCTAGAAAACGGAGGTTTAATGGAACAAAGTGAGCAAAAGGTGTGAGGAATATTTGGAGAATGCCAGTGAGGCTTAGGAATCTCCCTTATCTTTGTGAAGAAAGGCTTTCGCGCTTAGCTCCATGCCCTTCTAGTTCTCGTCCAGCACAGAGCCATCAGTGGCATGGCTGGTAGTCTTCTGCAGCTTCTCTACAATATTCTGCCTGGAAAGAGTGGCTGGGAGTGGAAGTATATTAGGAAAATGGCAGAAGTGGCATCTGCAACAACTCAGAATAACACAGGAAAGTCACTTACCTTTGAGATGAAAGGCATGGCTGGTAGTCTTCTGCAGCTCCTCTAGAACATTCTGCCTGGAAAGAGAGGCTGGGAGAGGAAGCAGATTAGGAAAATGTCAGAAGAGGTATCTCCAACTACTCAGAATAACGCCGGAAAGTCGCTTACCTTTGTGGAGAAAGGCGTTCTCACTTAGCTCCATGCCCTTCTACTTCTCCAGCACAGAGCCATCAGGGCATGGCTGGTAGTCTTCAAAAGGTTTTCTAGACAATTCTGCCTGGAAAGAGAGGCTTGGAGAGGAAACGGATTAGGAAAATAAAATAAAATAAAATAAAATAAAATAAAATAAAATAAAATAAATACATAAATAAATAATAAAATGGCAGAAGAGGCATCCCCAACTACTCAGAATAACACGGGAAAGTCTCTTACCTTTGTTGAGAAAGGCCTTCACATTAAACTCCATTCCTTTCTAGCTCTCCTCCAGCACACAGCCATCAGGGTATGGCTGGTAGTCTTCTGAAGCTTCTCTAGACGATTCTCCCTGGAAAGAGAGGCTGGGAGTGGAAGCAGGTTAGGAAAACGGCAGAAGAGGCACCTGCAACAACTCAGAATAGCCCAGCCACCTAGGAAGAGAAAACTAAACTGCATGCACCACGCGGCTGAGGATGAGGAGGCGATGACCATGCTGCTGGCCATGGACCTTCCCAGTCGGGCTGCTGGCCTGGTCCTCCTGCCGCTGCTGCTAGTCCATCCACCTCATCCGGTGGTGTTGCCTGGTGCTCCTCACACCATCCGCTGTCTCCGGTCTTGGTCCTCATGTCCGTTCCTCGCACCGCCCACTGCTCCTCGCATCAACCGCTGCTCCATTACTCATGCTGCCTCCGGTCTTGATCCACTCGTTGTCCCACCTCCAGTCCAACCGCTCAGCCGGTTCTCCTGCTGCCTTGGCTGAAGAACTGTATCCTCTTCCTCCTTGTCTTCTTCCTCCTCCTTGTTGTCATCTTCTACCTCTGCCTCCTCTTCTTCCCCCTCGCCTTCGGCCACCTGGTCTGCTGCTGCTGCTTGTTGCCGTCGGTCACCTGATCTACCCTCGCTGTTCCTTCCACTCGTCCTGGTCGTTGTCATTGTCAACCTCTGTTCTGCCACGCTGGGTGAATGAATTGCCACCACTGCCAACAGAGCTGCCACAGAGCCGCCTTGCTGCTACCACCCTAGCTGCTGCTTCTGTGCAAATCATCCAGCCGGAGTTTTCTGCGTGCTCTTGAATCGTGTGAGATCTCGGATGGCCTGGGAAGTCTCATGAGACTTCCTACTTCCTGGGAAAGAAGGCCAGGCCATCAGGGGAAATGATGGGCTGGGGGTGCCCCCTTTTTCCCGGTAAGTTGGCCTCAGCTCCAGTTGCTCCGGTCAGCCTTATTTCCCCAGAGGAGTCCAGACTTTTGCAGTGGGAATGGTCAGCCTAGCAGAGAAAGGTCAGCCTAGCTGAGAAAGACCACTCTGCTTCTGTCGTTGATAAGGATTCTCAGAAATCTCATGATGGGCCTGTTCAGAAGACACTGAGGGCTCTGTGGTTAGCTTAAGCATACTTCTCTGTGGTTAGCACTAACCACTAGCCATATGGTCACATACGACACTGTTAACCCTGTCTGGTTCCTGGTTTTCTTAACCACAGGCTAACCTCTGAATGCTCTGCCCCCAATCCCATCAGCTCTTGCACTAAGAGAGCTGGCAGTTGCATGATTTAGGCTATTTAGGCTACTCTGTGTTGCTAGCTCTATGATTTTGGCCTCTTAACCACAGGTGCATTTCAGACAACACCTTAAGCCAAAGTTAGTGCCACTAACCCTGCTGCAGAACAGGGTTAGTGAAGCCGACCACAATGTAGTTAGCAGAGGCACCTGGTTAAGGAAAACATATGTGGGACAACACCATTAACCCTGCTGCTTAATCAAAAACCCTTAACCAGCATGGTTAATTGTGTCATCTGAACAGGGCCTATCTGTTCCAAACCTCTCTCCAAATTGTTTTCCAAAAGCAGCTATAGGGGTTAGGAAGCAAACTCTGGAACAGGATGGGAAGTTCTCTTGAGTCTATCCTTCTCCAGCATGGGATAAGCCTCTACCGATGATGTCGCCAACTTCTGCTGCAATTCTGTCCGTGATCTCCTTTGTCTTATGGGCAGCTGAGATTCCTTACGGAACTCCAAGAACCAAGTTCCAATACAATCCCGGACTGAACTGATGGCCTTCACAAAGATCAAGGTAGCTCTCCTCAATGCTACAGGAGCAAGGGCCTTTTTCTATAGTTGACAGTATAGGACATCTACATGTGATATGATCCTGTGGGAGAGAGACAACAGGTGCAAAACACACCTTGCAGCAGGTTAAGAAACACATAAGACCAATTGATGGTTTTGTCATCAAAGCTCCCCTGATCTCTGATTTCAACAGAGCATTCAATAAGTTCCAGTCTCATCTCAAACACTACATTTACTGGTTGGATGTTGAAGTTCCAGCATGTCGGAGAGGAATTCAGGAGTCTTCTTTTCACCTCTTCCTCAAGCACTGCATTATGTTT
Source organism: Elgaria multicarinata webbii (assembly GCF_023053635.1). NCBI lineage: Eukaryota > Metazoa > Chordata > Lepidosauria > Squamata > Anguidae > Elgaria > Elgaria multicarinata. The sequence continues at coordinate 78,804,177 of NC_086172.1, read as the reverse complement.
AGTACTGCTCCCAAGTATGCTGAGAACCCAGAAAAGTTTGAAAAGAAATCCTGCACTTCCCTGATCTATGACAAAACCTTTTCAATCATCAAGTTTATGAATGTACCAATGAACATAGTGGGCATTGGGGAAATCATCAAGGATCCTCTTCTGCACTCCCACGTGCTCAGTACGCATCACACTGCCCCCCGCCATCGTAGTTCTGAATGATGGTTTTCTTATTGTCACTCTTCTTCAGGATTAACTCTCTCAGCTGCTGAAGCCAGACTGAAGGGATGGTTTGGATTTTCAAGTCTGGCACCAGAATGAATGAGTAGAAGTGTTCCATTAGTGCACCCTCTTTTCCGAGGCACCAGAATATCACAACATTTTGACTTTTTGTGGAAAGATCAGCTTCAATGGCCACAAGCAGAGCACTCTTCAAATCCTCCTTAATGTGATCCTTCGCCAATGTCAGCATGCAGTCCAGCAGCTCATGCTGGATTCTAGGTGGAATCTCCCATGTATTATTCAACTGCAGCTTCTATCAGGAGGCAAGAAAAGCCCTTTTCCATCCTTTCACGCAACGATTACCTGGACGATCGTCCGTGACCCTTATGTCAGTCCTTTTACAGGCTCAAGATAAGCATACCACCGAACAAGTTGCTAAATTTCTTAATCACGCAATCCTTACCAGATCAGTTATGGTGGCAGGACTTTCCTTTGCTTCTAGCACAGAACTTTAAGGAGACTCATGTAATCATACTGTTTTAATTCCTTATTATAAATTCCTTTATAAATATTTATTATGTGTTTTTATATGTTTTATTGGTCTGTTGACTGTAATAAAAGGAATTGAATTGATTATCTTTGAGAGTCCTCTGAACACCCTGGCACTCTGCAGGTCCCAGGGTGTTCCATGGTCTCAGCAATGGATGTCACAAGTTTGATCAGTCCTTGGAAAATCCCTGGATTGTCTGACTGCTCTCTTCCATCGTGCCCACAAAGTGCCAGTTCAAAGGCTCCACAGATACATATACTGTCAATAATTTTGTTGGGGAGGCATCTGTTGTTCTCCAGGTCATGGTTGTGCTTCCTCACAGATACCTTGTTGTCTTCGTCCAGTTGTTGCACAATGTAAACCGCCCAGAGAGCTTCAGCTATGGGGCCGTATATAAATTTAATAAATAAATAAATGTCTATTTTGCCTAATGTTTGTATCTGCAGCCAGTTATTAATGTAGCTTTTGGATGCCATGTGTTTCTTGGTCTTCTGAATCAGAAGTTACAAGTCTTTTACACCTGTCTCTTTCCCAAAAGGGAAGCAGGGAAAGTGGAAAAGAGCATCCTTGCCTTTACATCCCATTAGCCAGTGTACTTTCTGGTACCATGAGGAGCTGAACCTCTGTCACTTGCAGGCTGCTGGGGCATCACTGTGGGCGTGTCTGGCCCCACCTCCTTGATTTGGAGCTTGTCAGCTAATGACAGCCTGTAGAATGGAGTCTGCATCATGTCTCTGTTGGTGTTCTTTAAGTCACCCCGGAAAGCAAGGAAAGAGTAACCTTGCAGTAATGCTGGAATTCTGTGCACAATCACCAAATCCCATTAAACATAGTTGGATTTGCTGGTTGTAGCTGCTGCATGAATTGGTGGATTGTAATTGGCATGGAGCATAGCAGGTCATGCAGTAGAGCAGTTTTTAAAGCCTTACACGGTGCAACTGGTTGAAATGCATGCAAGTTGGCAAGACCATGTAGCTTAAGACTTCTCAGCTGTTACAGTGGTAAAACAGAGTAAGGGCAGAGGAGCCTCAAAAGGCATGCAAGTTGGCAAGGCCATGCAGCATAGCAGTTCTCAAGATGTTACAGTGGTAAAACAGAGTAACAATGGGGGAGCCTTGAAAGGCATGTGAGTTGGCAAACCTATACAGAGTAGGCTCAGAGGCGCCTAGAAAGCCATGCAAGGCCAAACATCATAGCAGTTTTCAACACAATATAGTGGTTTAACACAGTGAGCTCCTACCTAATGAGGCTTTTTGTACAATACAATAATACAACAAAACACAATGCATTGCAATGCAACAATACAATGAGGGCACAATCCTATATGATCCACCCTTGGAACTGGTAAGCCTTGGAACTCAGAGGCGTATGTGTATCCTATGCAGGCACACTGCAACCTCGTAACCCATAAAATGAATAATGCTATGTTCCCCCAGATGCTACTCCATACAATATAACACAGTACAACACAATAAAATAACACAATAAAATACAATACCACTCAATGCAAAAATACAATACAGTACAATAATACAATACAATACAATAATAAAAGGCAGTAATACAAGACAGTAACACAATATGCTGTAATAAAATATCATGGCAAAATACCATGCCATAATAGCATTATACCATACCACACCATAATACCATACCATGTAATAGAAAACAAAAATAAAATACAATAACATAATAGAATGCTAAACAACACAATAGAGTAATACAATACAATAATGCAATGGAATACATTAATACAGTACAATAATATGAGACAAGACAATGCAATACTATAATACAACACAATGCAACAATACAACATAATACTACAATACCATGGTATTGGGAAAAATACAACAATACAGTACAATATGGGCGCAATCGTATATGATCTGCCCCTGGGTACTGATAAGCAATGGGGAGGGCAGGTTGCCACTTCGTAGCCCGTAAACTGAATAATCCTATGTCTCACCAGATGCTGCTCTATACAATACTGTCATATTTACAGATACAGAGTCTGAGCAGGTCTGTCTGAAAAGCTGGCCAGCAGCAAAGCTCCTAGTTGTGAGGAGTAACGGGCAGAGATAAGTGAGTCCCAACAGCAGAGACACAGCATCAAAGTCCAAAGTCAAAGTCCAAAATCACAATCTGAAGTACGGTTCAAAGTTGCAATCACGATAAAGCCCAAGGTCATGAATACAGGAAATACGGTGTGGATAGCAAAACCAGCAATGGTTGTTTGCCAGTGCCAAGTGCTTCTTTGAAATGTCCTTTTATACAGAGCCTTAGCCTATTCCCACCCAGCTCCAGCTGTGGCTCATTATGGATCCTTCCATCTCCACCAGCTATATAAAGGCAGCGATCACAGAGCTGCATTTCTGGCCTGCAGTCGAGGACTTTTCCTTGCAGGCAGGACTTGCTCTCTGTGCTTCAACCGCTATTTCCCAAGGGCTGGGTGGATGACTTGCTTCTGTCTCAGAATCTGCACCATCGGAGACTGGAGGAGGATGGCCTTCATGGAGCTCTCCCAAGGGGCCTGCATCTTCCTCAGCTGCATGTCCCCTCTCCTGCTGCAACACTGCATTGGGTATGTCTTTGGGGGAAGAAGAGTCCACTATCCCAGGTAAGTCAGGTTCTTCCTCAGAAGAAGACTCCTGAGGTGGGGCCATGACAAATGCAACAATACAATACAATACAATACAATACAATACAATACAATAATACAATATAATACAACCCAATACGACAATACAATTCAATTCAATACAATAATAAAATAGAAATCAATAATGCAATGCAATATAGAAATGCAATACAATCGAAAAAATCATATCATACCGTATCATCATGCCATACCATACAAATATAATAAAATGCAGTGATACAATAATACAATATAATAGGATATCAACAATATCTACCACACTATAAGTAGGGATGCTCAATTTGTGTAAAATCCATTATGTCTTTGTTTCACAAATTGCCAGATGCCTGTCATTCTATAGTCCATCTGTCTATGGAATTCAAAGGGGTTAGTTTCAGAATTTGAGCATGTTCAAATCTGCGCAAATGCAAATTTGCACAAATTCGGACATCTGAAAAAATGCACAAATCCACTCCAAATGCACAAATTCTCCAAAAATGAACATTTTCAAGCTTTACACTATGAGGGAAATATGCTCCCTTAATACAATACAATATAATACAAAAGATAATATAACACAATGCAATAATACAATATAACAGTATGTAAAAATACAATCATAAAACAATAATAATGCATTAATGCACTACAACATAATGCAATAATACAAAACAATAAAATACAAAAATACAAAACAATAATTCCATATAATATAATGCAATACATAAAAAGGGAGGGTGCAACCCTATATGTTCCACCCTAGATATTCATAAGCCTCTGAATTTGGAGTCAGAGGCCATGGCTAGACCAGGCCTATATCCCAGGATTGTCCAGGGATCATCCCTGTGCATCCAAATGACGCACAGGGGATCCCGGGAGCAGGCAGGGATGACTCCTCCATTTGCCTGGGATAATCCTTAGGTCTAGCTAAGGCCTTACAAGTATCCTATACAAAGCAGCAGCTGCATTATGACCTCATAGCCCAAAAGCTGAACAGTCCTATGTCGGCATCAGATTGCTCCCTAAATACAATACATTACAATCATAGAATGCAATACATTAATGCAACACAGTACATTAATACAACATAATATAATAAGACATTACAATACAACTCAATAAGGCAATACAAACAAAACAAAAAATGCAATACAATAATACAATACAACACAATACAATAATACAACACAGTACATTAATACACTATAGTATAATAAGTCGGGCTGTGCACTGCCTTGGGCCAAAACCAAGGCGAGGCAGGCTGATTCTGAATAGGACAAGGCAGCTGAGTTGAGCTGCTATTTTGATTTCTCTTAACTCCCCTGATGTGCCATTACTCTAAGGGTTGTGGGAAATTGAAACAGTAGGCCTCAGCCACCCAACTGTGCAGCTTTCACTGGCCACCACCATTGCCACCCCACTAGAACCCACCAAAAGAGGATGCAGTCCCCCAGAGTACACACAAGCCTGTCTCATATAGCCTAGAGTTGCTCACATTACCATCATGATGGAGACACACCATAGTCGCTTCTATACTGCCTCTGCTAGGGAGAGAACTGAAGACACTGTCTGCAACTGAAAGCTTGCTGTGCGGAATGTTCCTGTTGCAACATTCTCAAACAGTTGAATTCTTCATGGCCATGAAATGGAGGCAGTTGGTGCGAGAACAGAAAACAAATATTAAAATTAAAACAAGGCTTGGTAGTAACACAAAACAGAATTAGCTGTAGCACGTTGTAATACGTTCTGTATTGCAATGTGGTAATACAGAAATGCAAAACTTCTCAAGAAAAAAATACAGGTGACATATACATTCAGAGAAAGAAGATCTTGGTCTTTCTGTAAAGCAGGGGGGAAACTCATGGGATCTGGGGGGTATTTTGGCCCCCTGAACCACACACACACAGGCCACACTCCACAACATGCCATGCACTCTGTGGAGCACCACGCAAGCCACTAAGGAAGCCTAAACTGTCCAAATCACACTTGAAAACCAGAGGCAAAATGGTGATATTTTAGCAGCTGCAGCAGGAGGAGGGTGCAGTGAGGGGCTGCAGGTGGCTCATGGGCCACGTATTACCTTTAAAGGCTCAATATTTGGGATTCACTGGTCCACTGTCATAACACAGCACAAAAATAATGTCCTCCTCCCTTTTGCGCCATAGGACAGCCTCAGCAGCAGACAAGAAATGCTCCTTGAAAGTGTCATCTGATTGGTTAGGCCAGCATTGTGACATCATTACTCAGTATTCTAGGTGGCCCAAATGCTGGAAGAGACCACCTCAAACAAGAATATGGGGGGGGGAGTGAAAAAGGGATAAGATATGTTGCATGAGGCAGCCAGCAATGGCATTCTAGTCGTTGAATTGATAACCATATGACCCAGCCAAGATCCTTTTCTTCATATAGACAAGATAAGCACACTATATCTTCCCTGAGACTGTAGTTCTGTATGCTCATTGTAGATGTGGCTGGTAATTCAGGTGTCATGAGCCAGACGAAGTAATAAGATACTTCGGGCAGTATCCCTGGCCCCTAGGCACAGCTTCTGCCATGGTGACCCCCATAGATTTTGAGGGAGGGGTCTGTTTTGTTCTTCATCTCCTGAAGACTGTCTTGAGCTTCCCTCTCTGCCAGCCATAACTCCCTTCTCTCCCCTGCCCACCACACCAACTGACAACATTCTTGTCCTATTGCCTAGGCAACTTGATCCCTTGCCCCATCCCTGCTGTATCTACATGTATTTCAGATCCTTCTACATTACCCCCTTCTTAACTTTTTTCACAATGCACAATTGCTTGCACAACCAGTACCGCAAGTGTAATGGGTAACCACTTCCATAACTGAAAGTTTCAGTGGTAGTGATGTATAGATTTTGTAAAAATCCAATTCATCTGTGTTTTGCAGATTGTTAAATTACCTTTCATTCCGTTGCTTGTTCATTAACAGAATCAGGTTTTTTTGAATTTCCTGAATTTGTGCAAATTTGCACTTGCAAAAATGGATAAATCCCACCCCCCAAAGTGCACATTTCCATACTTTAGCTATAGAGGAAATATGCATTTTGACTGTATTTTAATGTATTTTACTACAATTAAATTTGCATAAAATTCCAGAAAGTTAAAAAATATTGGTCTGCAAGGCTGCAGAATCCATGTGATTCTCAAAAAGCCAGTTATGTCAGTTTCACGCTTTGCATGGCAACACAAAGCTCATGATTTGTGGCAAAAAAACTAGCACAAAACTTTGGCATAGTTTGGAGCTGATATGCCAATGTTGGCTTTTGGGTATGTTAACTATGAATCCACATTTGATGCATCAGTACACAGTTGTGGGAGGGGCACAAAACTCGAGATTTGTGGCACATAACTACCACAAAATTTTGACAATTGTTTGGAGGAGATTTGAATTTCAGAGGTCCGTAGTTAACAGAGTTAACAGGGCAGAACATACCAGTTTGCATAGTTCAGGCAGATGGATAGGACTGGTCTGTGCCGCTGTTGGATTCCCCCAATATATAGATGTGAATAAACAATATAAATCAGTCATCCTGAAGACTGTGTTAATCAAAATAATTACTGTGATGCAACTTGTTCACTTAAAACTTTATCAAACTCACGAGGGAAGCTGTGTTCATTGTTTCCATTCAAAAAAAGAATGAAAAAAGAACAGGAATACAGAAGGAATTACATAGAAGGAAGGAATCCCTTAGAAAGAAGCCTCCATATCTACACCTTGTGTCATATCATTACGATCCCATCATGCTAACTCTATATCCCTCTTGCACATTTACACCTCAAAGGACACACAATGGCATTTGGATAATGTGGATTTAAAAGCAGGAAATAACACTACAGCCCTTTCTACACCCAAGGATTATCCCAGGAAAACGGAGGGGTTGTCCCTGCCTGCTCCCGGGATCCATGTGTGTCATTTGGATGAGCAGGGATGATCCCAGGACGGTCCCAGGGGAAAAAGCAGGTGCAGAAACGGCCTATGAAAGTGATATATGGATATGGAATGCATTTTGTGGCTCCAACAGTTATCAACGCACTTCAATAGCGCTCTAAAGCAGTAGTGTAGATCTAGCCATGGAAGCTTCTGAGTATCCAACGCAGCAGCCAAACAGGATGGGAAGAGGGATGGAAGTGATTTTTGCCTTTCCATCCTCTTTTTTCTGCTTTTTCCTCTAGACAGGCTTCTAAACCCAACTAGAGGAGATACACTATTGGGACAGAGGAGGGGCTGGAGAGGCCTTAGGATTTTTTATATACTGACATCTCCTTTTCCCAAACCTCCCTACTCACTGGAATACCCCCTTTCTGACCTCTCCAAGGTCTTCCAAGGCCCATTTGCGACCTTGGGAAGCAGCTAGCATAGTTGTTTCTGTGGTGGCTGCAAGACTGCAGGGGAGAGGGATCAGAACTTAAGAGTCCCTTCTCAAAGCCTACAGCCTTGGGAAGCGGACTTTGACCAATCCTATGTTCCCTGGGACTCTCTCCCAGTGACCAGAAAAGAGCTGTCTCAAATAGTAATGATTTTTTTAAATAAACAAGTTTTTTTCAGAACTCCCTCAAGGGTATTTGCAATTATCTTCTCTGAGGCTCTGAGCATGGAATGGCTTCAGGGATTCCATTGCTTAATGTCCCTTAAAGAAATAAAACATCCCTCTCTCATCATAAATCATGGAACTTGTGACCATTCTGCCTCTCCCATATAAACCTATGCGGTGAGGTGATGCATGCGCTCCATGCTATATTCACTTGCAATGGTGTCAGGCATAGCTGTGACTTCCAGGTTACTGCTGCTGCGTGCTTTAAGGTATTGTAAAATACAAAAAAAAATTAGGGCAAAAATTCATGACACGTGTTGTTTTTCATTTCAGCATTAATGCAACTGAAGATGCATATGGTTCATGCCAGAACTGGAAAAATGCAACAAAACTAGGGTTTATTCAATTAAAGAACAGGGTTTATTCAATTAAGATATTTCTTACATGGCATGTTGTGTTAGCACTTAGAGGTGTAAGTACACTACTTCAGCAAATGCAAGTTCCCAAACCTTCATCTGAGATATTTATTTTTATTCATTGATTTCACTGTTTCAGGCTGTCTTTCATGATTACCCCTTCCAAGGCAGCTCCCAGCAATGTACAATAATGATGCAATTGGGAGGGGGAGTGTTAAGGGGTATATTAGCAGGTGGAGGTTCTTCACCATTCATCTGCCCACCAGTTTTAACTTTTAAATGTTACTCAGGTGTCACCTACCCCCATCTCTACCCCCAGTTCAGGTAATTTTTAGTCTTGTAACCCAACTTGAGGGGGAGAGAAATACATTAAAATTGCTGCTGCTCCTGCCAATTTCCCCCTACAAATGCTTATACACACACACACACACACACACACACACACACACACACACACACACACACACCTGCTAGAAGGAAGACAGTGTTTGGGAACCTTATGTTGGCCTTACAATATATAGCTCTGTCTAACAGAAATTTGATAGACCAATTCAGGAGATGGGAAACAAAGGTGTGGAGAAAGTGGCTAAAGAGAATTGTTTCTCCCTCTCTCATAATACTAGAACTCATGGTCATCCCATGAAATTGATTGGTGGGAGATTCAGGACAGATAAAAGTACTTCTTCACACAGTGCATTAGTTCGGGTTACTCTATTTTAAAGTTTTAAAAGATTTTTTTCTTAAGTTTTATCATGCTGCATTTTATGTGAACCATCCAGAGAGTTTTGGCTATTGGACAATATAGAAATGTAAATCAGTAATTAAACTGTGGAATTCACTTCCGCAAGATGCAGTGACGGCCACCACCTTGGATGGCTTTAAAAAGGAATTAGACAGATTGAGAGAGGAGAGGATAAAGCTATCAATGGCTACTAATCCTGATGGCTATATGCTACCTCCAGTATCAGGGGCAGTATGCTCATCTATACCAGTCGCTAGGGAATATGGGCCAGAAGGCGCTGCTGCACTCATGTCCTGCTTGTGAATTTCCTTCATGCAGCTTGATGGCCACTGTGTGAACAGAATGTTGGACTGGATGGACCCTTGGTCTGATCCAGCAGACCTCTTCTTGTGTACTTATGTTCTTAAACAACGACACCTTTAAAAAGTAGAAATGGTGATGGTGGTGTTTTATTACCTTTAGAATATAAAGTGCTTTACATTCTATATTTGTTTACCATCTCTGTGAGATAAATCAGAATTATTTACATTTACCAGATGAGGAAATTAGACTGAGGCCACAGCTAGACCTAAGGTTTATCCTGGGATCATCCAGGGTTCACCCCTGTCTGAGCACTGTGTGTCACCTAGGTGAACAGGTTTGACCCCTGGATGATCCAGGGATAAACCTTAGGTCTAGCTATGGCCTCTGAGACCTGATCTCTCCAATCAATCAGGCTTCCTTAACCTAGCACCCTCCAAATGTCATAGTCTGCAGCATATATAACACTGTTTGATGCATATAGGAGCAAAATGGTTCAATAATGGCCAGTAAAATTTCATGCAAGCCCACAGCCTGTGCTGTACTCACTTCTCTGCCCACATATCTGCACACACTTTAGATGGGGGGGGCGGGGAATAGAAACTCACTTAGATTGGGTTAATTTAATTAATTTCCATTAATATGAAAATTAATGTATCACACAACATATACCTCCCAGATAATGTACTAAAGAAATCTACAGTGAAGGACATACATCCAAAAGGAGCTGAGAACATTCACAGTCATATCTCCCCCATAATCCCCCAAGAATGAAAGGAATAATTAATATTTTGTTACATGTTTTGGCTTAAATTGGGTTTAAATGTTATGAGCTACTGCAGTAAAAAAGCTTTCAGTTGGTCTACAGTCACACACACACACACACACACACACACACACACGAACTATTGAAAAGGTAGTGATGGCCCCAGTTCTCCAGAAACACTTCAACTTTCTCTTTAAAAACTCTCTAGGTGATATCCCATGTTGTGTGAGCAGTTCACCCCACATGTTTTCCCTCCTCCGACTGCAGAAGGCTTCAGTGGGGGAGGGGGGAGATAGCCCAAACTGGTAACTTAAAAGGTTGTCACACAGAGGAGGGCCAGGATCTCTTCTCAATCCTCCCAGAGTGCAGGACACAGAATAACGGGCTCAAGTTAAAGGAAGCCAGATTCCAGCTGGACATCAGGAAAAACTTCCTGACTGTTAGAGCAGTACTACAGTGGAATCAGTTACCTAGGGAGGTTGTGGGCTCTCCCACACTAGAGGCCTTCAAGAGGCAGCTGGACAACCATCTGCCAGGGATGCTTTAGGGTGGATTCCTGCATTGAGCAGGGGGTTGGACTCGATGGCCTTGTAGGCCCCTTCCAACTCTGCTATTCTATGATTCTTTGATTCTAAGAACCTTGCACAAGCAGTGCAAGATTCCTCCTTTCAATTTCCCTCTCCCACTGCAGTCCCCTAAGACAGAGCCCACCACATTCAGTAGGTTTTACCAATCCCCTGGAAAGGCTTTCCAGGTTGCAACAGAGGGTGGCAGGGAAGAGTTGGGGAAGAGAAAGATCCATGGCTTCACTCACATGCTGTTGGATAGCATCCTTTACCCATACCAGACTGGCTGAAGGTATCCAAAGATATTCAGATAAAACCGCCTCTCACCCAGCTGGAGGCCTCAGAAACTGCCAATCAGACTTGAAATTTTTACTGCGTCAGTTCCTTCCTCTGCTTGTATACAAATCACATTGCTGGATACTTACAGTATTTTCCTCACAGAGCATTGTGTATTCAATGTCAGTCTAACTTAAGTCCCATTCATTTCTATTTGGCTACAACCCAGAATGCCTCCTTTAACCCTTCTAAGATACAGTGGTGCCAATTCAATAAGATGAATTGAGTGACCCACACACTCTTTCATTTTGTTCCCCAGGCGTAGTATCATGTCATCACAACTAAATGGCTGTGAACAATTACACTATGGTGACCGAATTCTTCCTTCTCGGACTAACAGACCGGATGGAGCTTCAAATTCCTCTTTTTGTGATCTTCCTGCTGATCTACCTTCTGACATTGGCTGGGAATATGGGGATGATTGTACTGATCAGGATCAGTCCCCAACTCCACACCCCTATGTACTTCTTCCTCATCAATCTGTCTGTGGTGGATGTCTGCTATTCTTCCATCTTTGCCCCAAGGCTGTTGATAAGCTTAGCTCAGTCTAAAACCATTTCTTATACTGGATGCATCACCCAACATTTCTTTTTTGTAGTTTTTGTGTCTACTGAAGGGTTCCTGCTAGCTGCAATGGCATATGACCGTTATGTGGCTATTTGTAATCCACTGCTCTACACTGCTCTTATGACCAAAAGGGTCTGCATTCACCTAGTAACAGGGCCATACTTAGGCGGGCTACTGAATTCACTCACACACACATCTGGCTTACTGAGATTGTCATTTTGTGCCCCTAGTATAATCAACCACTTCTTTTGTGATACACCAGCAATGCTGAGTGCTGCTTGCTCTGATATCCAAGTTAACGAACTTTTGTTGGTCATCTTCTCTGGGGTAGTTGCTGTTTCTACATTCCTGATCATTCTAGTCTCCTACCTGTGTATCCTCTCCTCCATCATAAAGATTCGCTCTTCTGAAGGCAGATACAAAACCTTCCGCACCTGTGCCTCCCACCTGACAGTTGTCACCTTATTCTATGGACCAGTAAGCTTAAGTCACTTGCTGCCCACTTCCATGTACTCAAAGGATCAGGAGAAGATCTCAGCTGTGTTCTACACCCTGGTGGTCCCAATGCTGAACCCATTAATCTACAGTTTGAGAAACAAAGAGGTAAAGGATGCCTTGAAGAGAGTGTTCAATTGTCGAAATGAATAATGTGGTTCTTCAGCTGTTATTCATAATGCTGCTTCCCATATATCAAAATAAAATAATCATATTTTCGTTAGTTTTAGGCCACTTTTTCTCCTCTAGCAACTGGACCTTTGTCCATTTACTGGGAAAATGAAGATTATTATTATTATTATTATTATTATTATTTATTTATTTATTTATTTATATAGCACCATCAGTGTACATGGTGCTGTACAGAGTAAAACAGTAAATAGCAAGACCCTGCCGCATAGGCTTACAATCTAATAAAATCATAGTAAAACAATAAGGAGGGGAAGAGAATGCAAACAGGTACAGGGTAGGGTAAGCAGGCACAGGGTAGGGTAAAACTAACAGTAGAAAGTAACAGTAGAAGTCTGCACAACATCAAGTTTTAAAAGCTTTAGGAAAAAGAAAAGTTTTTAGTTGAGCTTTAAAAGCTGCGGTTGAACTTGTAGTTCTCAAATGTTCTGGAAGAGCGTTCCAGGCGTAAGGGGCAGCAGAAGAGAATGGACGAAGCCGAGCAAGGGAAGTAGAGGCCCTTGGGCAGGCGAGAAACATGGCATCAGAGGAGCGAAGAGCACGAGTGGGGCAATAGTGTGAGATGAGAGAGGAGAGATAGGAAGGAGCTAGACCGTGAAAAGCTTTGAAGGTTAACAGGAGAAGTTTATATTGGATTCTGTAGTGAATTGGAAGCCAATGAAGAGATTTCAGAAGCGGAGTAACATGGTCGGAGCGGCGAGCCAAGAAGATGATCTTTGCGGCAGAGTGGTGAACAGAAACCAACGGACTGATGTGAGAAGAAGGAAGGCCAGAGAGAAGAAGGTTGCAGTAGTCCAACCGTGAAATAACCAGTGCATGAACAAGCGTTTTGGCAGAAGAGACAGACAAAAATGATCGAATCCTGGCAATATTATACAGGAAAAATCGACAAGATTTAGCTACTGCCTCAATATGAGGAATAAAGGAGAGCGAGGAGTCGAATATAAAGCCAAGGCTACGAGCTTCCTTGACTGGAGTAAGCGTAACATCATTGACAGTAAGAGAGAATGAGAGATGAGGAGAAGGTTTAGGAGGAAAAACAAGCAATTCAGTCTTTGCCATGTTAAGTTTCAAGCGACGATGAAGCAGCCAAGCTGAGATATCTGAAAGACATGCCGAGATACGATCGTGAACATCAGGAGAAAGTTCCGGAGATGACAGATATAGTTGTGTATCATCGGCGTACAGATGATATTGGAGGCCATGAGATTGAATAAGCTTGCCCAAGGGCAACATGTATAAGGAAAACAACAACGGGCCAAGCACCGAGCCTTGCGGAACCCCTACTGAAAGGGGAAAGGAGGAAGACGAGCTGCCATTAGTCAACACACTGAAAGAGCGACCCGCTAGATAGGAGGCAAACCAGTTATAGACAGAGCCACAAAATCCAAGGTCATGAAGGGAATCTAAGAGAAGATCATGATCAACCGTGTCAAAGGCTGCAGTTAGATCAAGGAGAATAAGAACGGAATAATGGCCTTTAGACTTGGCAGTAAGGAGATCATTGGTGATCTTAGTAAGGGCTGTTTCGGTGGAATGCAGAGAACGGAATCCAGATTGAAATGGATCCAAAGCAGAGTTACTAGAAAGAAAGTCAAGACAAGCAGCCAAACTTAAAACACATTAATCTCAATGATTTCATTGATAAAATTAAGATGTTTAATGGCTTAATCCTATTTAGGTTTACACAGCAGTAAGCCCCACTTACCTTCTAGTAAATGAGCATAGACTCAGCCTAAATTCTCTCGCTGAAATCAATGGGACTTAAAGGTGGTTAACTTTGGCTGGATAAAGCCATAGTTCTAAGAAAGCTGGAAAAAATGAGTCTTGCAAAATTTCTTCTCCAGAAATAGGTGTTTAGAATAAGGCAAACTGAGATTAAAATAGGATAAAGTAGGTTGTTACATTTCAGGTTTGGCACTTGGTTTCTTACGGGCTGATGCTATACATGTTTACTCAGACATGTCCCATTGACTTCAATGGAGCTTACTCCCACGTACATGGCTACAGGATGGCAGCTGGGGAGTGCTTGGAGGACAGATAACATCATGCAGGCAGGCTGATATACAGAGAAGGAAAATGAGGGGCAGTTTCAAAATCTTTTAAAAATAAAATGGCAAAAGAAATCAACGTTTGGGCAAGGCACCCCTGCCTTCCATCTTTCTGCCTCATTGTCAATGGGTGTACAAGAAAGGATACCATTTGATGTAGAAATATTGTGGCACAAGAAATGGTGTGCTGGGGTCACTCTTGCCAGCATGTAGATTTTGTCCAAGATGCAGGCACCACAATCACTTCTGTATACAGCTTCAACACAGGCTACTCTAGGCTACAGTGCAGAGCTATCCATTCATGCACATTCAATGGAAATCCAGCCTCCACTATCGAACAAATGCAGACATGTCCATAAATGAATAACATAGAGATGGCAAGAAGGCCATTTGCAGGCTGACAGAAGAAGTGAGTGCGGAGACTGATAGGAAACATGAACTGTGGAAGATGTGGGAATGCAGAGTGGGGTGTATGGAACACTTAAGTAGGAGCAGTGTGTTAGCAAGTTTGGGAGCCTCATAATTCCCTAGGATTATGTTTAGAACTTTCATTTCTAACGAGTTGCCTTAAATCTTATGCATTAAGGCTGCAAACCTGTACCCAGTTACCTGGGAAGAAGCCCCACTGAATTCAAGTAGACCATGGGCCCGTTCAGACAATATGTTAACTCACCATAGATCACCCATAAATGTGATCCACAGTGGTTTAGGGTGGGGATTTCCCTCCCCATGATGGGTAGAGTACACATGCCTACTACCCACCTTCTACAGGGTGGCTAGCGGGTTTCCATGATGGTTCCTGTGTTGTCTAGCAGGAACTCCATGGCTTTTGCCTCATCATTTCACCATAGAGTCTGCTGGCAAGAGTGACCGCCACTTCTGGCAATGCTCTTGCCACTGTAGATGTTTTCCATGGTTGGTGCCTGTTCAGGGCACAAAGGATGGTGGGATGCATGATTCAACCATGAAGAGGTAAGTAATCTAACTATAGGTGGTGGTGGTGGTGGTTAGTGGAACCTTGCGACATGGTTCAGCGGTCAAGTGGTGGGCCTGCTTGTCATGGTTCCATTACCTTTCCTCTCTCTGTGGTTTCCCTACCCACCACCCTCCCTCTGTGCATGTCTGAACAGGCCACATGTATAGGATTGTGCTGTTAGGTTTTGTTTTGTTTTTAGAAACCTAGCCTTTTTAAAATACCTGGAATCATTAAACTTGTGATTAAAACAATCCATTGGTAATTGTCATTGTCATTTTGTTTTTATCTTGAAGAAAATAAGCCATATGTTTACTTTTTTATTGAAACGAATACACACGGAGAGAGAGAGAACAGTAATGCTGCTACAATCATATCCTTCTGAGGTCATCTGAGTGGAACAGGGTTTAAACAAGGATTCATTATCAACAGTTCAATTTCTGAAATGGAAATGGAAACATATCCTTCATATCACATGTTTAACATAAAACTGCTAAAGATATAACCTTTATTAAGAGCTGTGCGACTGAAATAGATGGCTTTTAAAGAATGGAAGTGCTATGGTGTATTCCATCTGGAGTACACCATAGACAACAATGCCTCTGTTACAGCACATCCACTTTAAAAGGCATCTGGCCCCCACTGTAGTGCAATATAGGGGGAAGGGAAATGCCCATACTTACCAGAAATCAATGGAAAGAATTGCAGTTCAAGTGTGTGATTGCTGACTAGCTAGATGCCTCACATGGACACTGACTGCTGCAATCAATTGAAAAGGCTAGCCAGGCAACAATTAATATAATGCCTTTTCTGCTATACACAAGGATTTCCATTCTTCCTCAATGGCACTACAATAGTGGGTCCTGCTAGTGAACCACTTTACCAACTGCTGCTGCTGAGGCAGCATAGCCTGTGTCCCATCAAGTCAAATGCAGCCCATTGGCCATGTATGGTGGCCCACAAAGAGCAAGATTAGTCCCCTAACTTTGCTAGTCCGGGACTAGCAAAAACAGGTGATTTATCAAGCCTCTGGTGGGCTGCCTTTGGTGAATTGCTTTAGGCTCATAGGGTCACAAGTTGTGCAGGCCAGGCATATGCACTAATTTATTGTTGAAGGGATTTAAAGCTTTATTAAAAACCCTCCACATACTGTTTGACCAAAGATGACAGTGGAGCACAGAGAAATTAGTGGGATGGTGAATGTTTGCCCACAAGCGATGATGGCTCTGTCTGTCCACATTTAATTCCTATTAAAAAAAATATGTATTGCCTGTCTCCAAGATCAGAGGTCCCAATAATACTACATTTGTGTTTTCAAGTCTATCCCACTGTGTGCTCCAAGATTTTACACTTCTTAAGAGTATACTCAACTATTAATATCACATGTGGGTGATGACAAATATGTTGTTGACATTCTTGGGTTGACCTCATTTATGATTTTGGAATATGATGCCATATAATGCAACTAGTGGTTGTAAGTATTGCACTAACAGAAAGAAGCAACTAGGAAATGGTGGTATCTACACATTTACTTTAAAACAAGATGGAGCAGGTTAACTGATGGAAATATGTACTGAATGGGTGGAGTGGGAAATTAATAATAATAATAATAATAATAATAATAATAATAATAATAATTTGTTACCCACCTCTCCCTCTGGATCAAGGCAGGGTACAACACAGATGCAAACACTATAAAATACATATAACTAATTAAAACATTTAAACTAATACATTATTAAAAGCAGCACATTATTAAAAAGGCATCTTAAAATTCAACTGGGTAGGCCTGTAAACTAATTAAAAGAGATGATGAATTAAACTTCCAGATAGCATATCCTCAGGTGATTATGTTGAAAGGTCATACAGAATATTTTAATGATGACAGGCCTCACCTGAGAGATTCAACCTTTCAATTTTTTTACTAATACCAACCAAGTATAATATGAGCAATGCCATCCATATCTCTTGCTCTTCAACTTTGGGAATGATAGCCTGTCCTCTTCACAGGTAAGACTCCTTACAGGGTAATCCTATGCATGTCTACTTAGAACCAAGCCCCATTGACTTCAGTGGGGCTTCCTGCTATGAAAATGGGCATAGGCTTGCAGCTTTAGACTATTTATGCTTAATCAAGTTTGACTCTCTAAGACCAGAGTCCTATAATTGACTATTCAGATGTAAGCCCCATTTTCTACAAGGTAAGGTTTGCAGCCTTCATGTTGGAGCAAATGCATTTGTGGTTATCAAAACAATAAACAGATTCACTGTCTGGAAACTAAACAAATTCTCTGAAATTTATCTTGGTCTTCCTTTTCCCACCCATAAAAGTTGGATAGAGTTTTGAATATATATTTTTGATGTTGCATGAGATTTCACTCAGTCCACATTTCAAAGCAGACCAATCTGATCAGCATCTCTTGGAATACAGTGTGGGGATCAGAACACAGTCATCACCTCGATTCCACACTCCTCCAAATATCATGATATAGTTCTTAGCTCAAAAAATGTACCAAAATGCACATATTGGGGGGGGGGGGTGCATCTACAAACCTGTCGTCTAAACTAAATTATGTTTTGAAATGTGTATTTTGTGAGACAATACATTAAAAATTGTATTTGCAAATAATGTAAACTATCATTGACTAGAGATCCTTATGTGTCTGTATAACAAAACTTGCTGATTCCATTGATTCCATTTCCCCAAATCACCCGAAAAAAGCCGTAGTTGTTTAATAGAGGTCCTCATATTAATATCATAAAAGGAGTATGGTTGAGATGAGCTAAATCCTGCCATTTCCCTCCATTGTAATTCCAGCTAAATGGAACTTGCTGCCATTGATAGCTTTTTGGAAGTGCTGTTGACAACCAATTTCATATTCCGAATAGTGTAATAAGGAGATAAAGGTGAAGGGACCTTTTAAGCATTTATAGAAATATGACTGTGATAATGTCTTTCATGCTGGGATTTAAGACAAATTAGGCTGTAAATGTTTTCCAAATGTAAATCATTCATTAATAATACGTAGTAGGAGTACATAATCCAGGCATTTTTTTAAAAAAAAAAACTTTGGTTGAAATCCAGCTGCATAAGATCAAATATTTCACAATTGACTTGGATTAAATTGGTGGGGGAGGTACACAGTCAAACAGTGATCAAGCCACAACCATAACTTTTTTAAAAAATCCTATTTCAGAGTAAACAGTAATGAAGCAAAATTACTCTACTGTGAACGAGTTCATCCTTGTAGGATTCATGGACCATCCAGAACTTCAGGTCCCCCTCTTCATCCTGTTCCTGGTCATCTACATTACCACACTAGTGGGGAACATTGGCATAATCCTATTAACTTTAGTTGATGCTCAGCTTCACACCCCAATGTACTTTTTCCTCAGAAATCTCTCCGTTATAGATATTGGTTATTCCACTGCCATTGCACCCATGTTGTTGACCACCTTTGTGGCAGAGAATGCAAGCATTTCCTTCACAGGTTGTACAGTGCAATTTTTCTTCTTTTGCCTCTTTGTGACCACTGAAGGTTGCCTTTTGGCTGTGATGGCATACGACCGCTACACAGCAATCTGCAACCCATTGCTCTATTTTGCTGTTATGTCAAATAAGCTGTGTATCATATTAGTGGTAGTTGCTTATGCTTGTGGCTTTGCAAGTTCAACTGTCCATACTATTTTCATATTCAGCTTGTCCTTCTGCAGTTCAAATGTCATTAACCACTTTTTCTGTGATGTTCCTCCAATGCTTAAGTTGTCCTGTTCAGACACCCATGTCACTCACACTGTGCACTTCATTTTATCCACTGCAATTGCGCTGACCACTTTTCTGATCATCTTGGTCTCCTATGTTGCCATTGGTTTTGCCATCCTGCAGATCCACTCTGTCCAGGGAAGATTCAAAGCCTTCTCCACCTGTGCCTCCCACCTGACCGCCGTCACCATCTTCTTTGGAACCATCATCTTCATGTATATTCGGCCCAGCTCTAGTTCCCCAATGCAACAAGACAAAATAGTTTCTGTGTTTTATACTCTGCTGATCTCCTTCCTCAACCCACTCATTTACAGCCTGAGGAACAAAGATGTGAAGAATGCTGTGAGTAGGATGCTAGACAAGATGATGTTCCTGAAGTAAAAATACTGGGGCTACAGCCACTTCTTTTTAAAAGAACCCTTAAGGTCTGTGTTTTCTCTGGCCTTTCTCTGAGTATATTGTACTGGACTTCTGTTGACTTTTAGTTGCAAATGTGTTCTAGATTTTAGTACTATCTGGGTTGGATTGCACATATTACAACTCATCTCATTCACCTAAGGATGGGTGAATTCCCCAGTGCCCACCTTACATGGAGCTTGCTAGCCCCCTGTTGCTTGCCCAAGTCTGGTAGGTGTGTGGAAGAAACCACTGGATGGTTTGTGGATGGCCGTCAGGAGCTCAAGGAATCCCACCATTCCACAAACTGCCTTTTGCACAAAATCATGGGTAAGCTATTTATGGAAATCACCATTTTGCTCAAATGGTGATTGCCATCAATATGCATTTATTTATTTATTTATTTATTTATTTATTTCTAGACCTCCCAATAGCCAAAGCAGTTCACAAAAATTAAATAGCTTAATTTATGCAAAATTGTAGCCATACTATTTAAGCCTGCAATTTTGTATACAGTGCGTTATTTATGACTGCCATTTTGTACATAAATATTTCCATAAATAGCTTACCCATAATCTTGTGCAAAAGGCAGGTTGCAGAACACCGCAAGCTTACCCCACTCGGCACGCACTGAGCCAGGCAAGCTCTGGGATCTGTGAGTCAATATCTGGAGGACCAAGCTGACAAAAAGTCACTGAGCTCAAGCCCCAAACCAGATAACTCCAATATCTCTGCATTAGCCACAGTCCCTTGACTCACCGTTTAGCATTTTCAGGAGCTGGGAGGGGGCTGTCATGTGGCTTAATGGGTGGGGAAGGCCACTTCTGCCAGACTAGTTGCATACACTTAAATATGGATCCACCCCCATTTTAAATAAATGAAACGCATAAGAGGAATTCTGGAGTTCTATGCATGATATTGTGTAGAACAGCCTTCCTCAAGCTGATGCCTCCAGATTTGTTGGGTACCACAATTCCCATTATCTCTTGATAGCATGATGTTTGAGGATGGGTGTCAGGGGGAATTTTCTGTAATTTTCTATAATGTCTGGGTATGACACACTTTCCCTTTTAAAGCTTCCCTTAGCATGGTGGGAGGAATGATGCACCTTCCAGGGGAGCATTATTTTCCCCTGCTCCAATCGGGGTCTTAAACGGGAAAGTGCGTAATTCCCAGACATTATAGAAAAGGACCCAATTGGACCAGTGGGAGCAGGGGCAGAAATGACATGCTTTCCCCTCCTCCACTCCAATGAGGGACTTTATGGCTCCAATTTCAGTGGAGGAGTAAAAAGCGTGTTTTCCAAAGCCCCTGTGGAAAGCATGTCTTTCCCCCCACCACTCTAATAGTGGCCATCATTAGCATGATGGGGGGAATGACATACTTTCTGGAGGCCCCAGAAAGGATGGTTTCCCCCCACCCCAGGTGTCCTCTTTTTGGGTTTCCCAGCAATGGTCACCCTAATAATAAATAAATAAATAAATAAATAAATAAATAAATAAATACACCATGAGCAATGTCTGCCTCCAACCTCAGAAATCCCAACCACTGATTTTTAATTCATGGCCTTTTATGCACTATATGCAGTCTCAAACTGGAAATTAATTTAACATGGAACCATAACCAACCCTATCATCTTACTGACTATCCATATGCAATCACATGTTTGCAAACGCATGATGTCGTCATTTCACATTTTTAAGTATTCATCAGCATACCTTTTTCTTCAAGATTCTACACTTTTTTAAAAAAAATGCTCCCATTTATTAATTTGACATTATTGGATTGGCTTTGTTGTTGAGGATAGACCACTTAATCTAAAAGCTCAAGATAGAGGAAAGTAACTAATGAGGACTGTGGACTGAACTGAGAGGGAACAGTTCTGTTTGAAACTAATTAAAGAGAAACCACAAAAACATTGAACTAATTCCCAGATAGGAAGTCCTTAGGTGATTGGTTGAGAGGTCATACAGGCGCTGTTAATGATAGAAGCCTCACCTGAGAGCTTCAATAATTTGGTTTTTAGACGATACTGACCCAAGTATAAAAAGACCCATTCCATCTACAAGTCTTGCTCTTGGGTTTTAGGGATGACATCCCATTCTCTTTACAGGTAAGGCTCTTTAGGCTACTTCTGATAGATCTGATATTCTCTCAAATGCTTGTGAAATGTTATTTCTGTCAGTCAGATCAATGAACAGCTTAAACCCTTGGTAGTAAATACATTCTCTAGAATTAATTTCAGATTGCCTCCTCACACCTTGGTCCTCTAACCAAAGCTGGGCAGTTTGGCAGCATTTAATAATGCTGCATTCAAATGATGTCTCCTGCAAGTTTCCTGTGACTGAGAGCAAAAACACAGGTTCAAGTTCATAGACCAATTGGTTTATTTTTATTATTTTATTATTACATTTCTAGACTGCCCAACAGCCGAAGCTCTCAGATATTTTCTGTTTTCATCTGGCTATGCAGCCAGCCTATACACTTCAACCCATATAAAAATGCAGATTGAAGTTAATAAAAGACACATCCCGTCGTTGGTACATTGAGGAGACAATCTCCTCATTCTGTCTATATTGGCTATG
Source organism: Elgaria multicarinata webbii (assembly GCF_023053635.1). Classification (NCBI taxonomy): domain Eukaryota; kingdom Metazoa; phylum Chordata; class Lepidosauria; order Squamata; family Anguidae; genus Elgaria; species Elgaria multicarinata. Next base: position 78,782,079 of record NC_086172.1, on the reverse strand, counting down.
ATTCAGCAAACACATAGATGTGCAAACAAAGAAAGATTACATACTGCAGTGCAATTTCCTTGCCACACCAATTTACTTGCCACACTAGACTCACAAGCGAATGAGAAGATAGCCCTCTCTAGATGGTATAGCACACTGCAGGATATAACCACAATCCTGCCTGTTTAAAAAACCTGTAGACCCAAGCTGTAGAGCTAGATATGATCTTCCTGTGTTGGCAGTAGACTAAAAAAGAACCAAGTGGAGGAAAAGATTCATGGGTTGATGGGGTAGCCTACTTGAGGAGGCCTGAGATTATAAAGGCTAAATGGAGTCCTTCCATTCTGCAGTGGTGCCTCAAAAGCTGATCAGCCTTTTAAAAGTTTTGGAAAAGGAATTAAAAACGTAAAAGATTATTTTAGACACCTAAAATGATATTGGGTTTAGGTGGAAGAGCTGTAATGGGCACTAGACAATCTGTGCCATGCCTCTTCCATAAAGGCATGCCACAGAACCCTCACAGTCAAAGTGGACTTTAATTCTGAGGATGGAAAAGGGGAGAGAGAATTACAAAATCCAAAAAATTCATGTTATCACTCTGAGTTCCATGGGAGGGATTAAAATGTAATAAATTAAAATAAATAAATAAATAAATAAAATAGTAAGAAACTACAGTCTTCTTCTCACAAAGAAATTGCTTGCTGGGGAAATGGTATTTGTAATAAGATACCAAAGCTGCCATCCTCTGTCCACGGGGACCACCTTGTCTGCTCATACATAACAGTGGCCACACTCTCCAACAGAATTAAGAAAAAAAAATACATTTGTCAAAAAATTAGAATAGAACGGTTGGCATATTCTATCCAGTTGGGCACTCTGCACTATGGGGTGCAGAGCAGCATTTCCATGTAGGTTTTGGAGCGTGTTCACCTGACCTAGTAGCAGCTTACACCTTAATAGGCAGCAGGAATACTTCCTGTCCCATTAGAAGAAAAGACAAGACATTCTGCAACTTCTTCACAGACCTTGGTGGACAGGAACTGTGTGGATTGCTCTGCACTGAGGTTATATTGCAAGAAAAAGTATAGAGGACAGCCAAGAGGGGGAAGAAAAGCATTGAAGAGAATTATGGGAACTGAGTAAAGGATGGCATTGTAGAGGATGGAAAAAGCAAGTCAGGAAGACCACCTTTTTATATGTGAGGATGGATGCTATTGTATGTCAGCGTTAGTGACACTGTCCCTGTTAATAAATCTTCACATCAGTTAACTTTGCTATTCATTTCTCATCCATTACCAATGAATAAATAATAACAAAACTTTCAGTTTCACATGTTTTATTAAGGGCTTAAAATGTTCACTCAAACCCCCAAATGCTGGAAATTGGCAGCATTTAAGAATGCAAGGCCCCTAACAAATGCATTATTTAGGCAATATGGATATTGTAGTGTATCCTTTGCTGTGACTCGTTGCATTTTCACCATTACCTTGACTGTCAATAGCAGGGTGGTGGACCTAAGTCTCAGATTTGTCTGTTCACTGGAATAGACATGTGACATTTATGCAAATGAAGCTATCATGAAGCTGTGGTCTTCTGTGAATAAATTAGAAGCAAGGAGTTTTAAGCATTGTTTACATGTCAAAAAGAATTGCCCTGGTTTGCCCAAATAAACCAGGAACCACAAACATTGGTGCAGCTGTCTTTTTTGCTTATGTTACTGGGCCCTCTGCCCCTTCCAAGGAACTCAGCTGCCCCTTTCCTTTATGAGAACCAAGGTTAGAGGGTTGGAAAAATCCAAACAGCAGCACTGAAGCCTTCTGGTTTTGAGGTAAAAATTAGGGATGTGCAGAGCGGGTCTGCTCCTCCCTGAAATTCAGGGCAGAGCTCTGTTGAACGGGTTCTCTGATCCAATTTCCAGAGAGGGTCCATCTCTCTGCACCACCAGAATACTCCTCGGAAAATTGCTCCATTTTTGGAGAACTGCGCTATTATTGTCAATGGGAATTAACCAAAATACATACATCTCTGTCATTTTTAAAGATAAAGGGATGAAATGAATTCTAGGGTGTGGGGAAATGGTTAATATCATTTGCAATCCATCCCCCTAAGCACTGTGATTGGAGGGGGCACAGGGAGGAGACTCTGGCTATTGGTTAGCCACAGGTGTCAATCTCAAAACTACCCCTCCCTCACCCATCAGTGACAGTGTCTTCCTAATTTGGAGGTGTTCAATTAGTTGTCCATCAACATAAAACATGCCCTCACATTGCCTAAAAAACCCTCGGATACCTACGGATCCATTCGTGGCTCCGAACTATCTTCTAACTGCACCGCAGGTTTCCAATGGTTTAAAAACACCCCCTAACCACACTGCAATTTCGAAGGTCCATCAGAGGTCTATGAGACCCCCGGATTTTTGGTACAGAGCACACACCCCTAGTAAAAATGAAGCCAAATGAAGAATGAAGCCACTCTCAGATAGAAGCAGTCAACTATATAATACCAATGGTAGATAACACTTCATGCATCTAAACAAGCAGGCTCTAGTTCACATAATCCTGTCCCATGATAAATCTATTGGTCACCCACCAGAGATATTAAACAAAGTGGGGATTGGGCAGCTGGAACTCAGCCTATGATACAAGCAACTCTTTCCTCCATTTTTTTTTAAAATCATCAGTATCATCATCATCATCATCATCAATATTATTATCATTATTATTGGTGGTGATTGTGGTGGGTGGATGCGTATTCCTATGTTTTAAAGTGCTTCACAAAATGGAATATTGCAGGGATATATGTTTCACCTTTGAAATAGTACATTTGCTTTCTCCTTTATTCCCCAATTGCTTAGGCTGTAGGCTGATACACCTACTTCCTTTCACTACAAAGTGGAACCTCCCCGTCTAGAGGAAATATGCAAAGTGCATCAAGCCACACATTTCAAATATATAATGGAAGTAACAATACCTGTGGCTTCTGAAGCTGGTTCATTCCTTAATTTCCTCCTCCAAACTATTATTGACCTTGATTGGTTCATTCATTTTAAGGCACCCGGGTAGCCATTCTGCTCTAAATATTCTTTCTCTACTTGTATCCTACTAGAGAGGAATATATAATGAGGCAAAACCACACTGCTGTGACCACGTTCATCCTTGTAGGATTCATGGACCACCCAGAACTTCAGGTCCCCCTCTTCATCCTGTTCCTGCTCATCTACGTTACCACGCTAGTGGGGAACATTAGCATAATCATCTTAACTAAGATTGATGCTCAGCTTCACACGCCAATGTACTTTTTCCTCAGAAACCTCTCCATTGTAGATATTGGTCTTTCTACTACCATTGCTCCCATGTTGTTGACAACCTTTGTGGCAGAGAATACAAGCATTTCCTTAATAGGATGTGCGGTGCAATTTTTCTTCTTTGCTGTCTTTGTGACCACTGAAGGTTGCCTTTTGTCTGTGATGGCATACGATCGCTACACGGCCATCTGCAACCCATTGCTGTATTTCGCTGTTATGTCAAAGAAGTTGTGCACCACATTAGTGGTAGTTGCTTATGCCTGTGGCTTTACAAGTTCAATTCTCCAGACAATGTTTATATTCAGTTTGAACTTCTGCAATACGAATATCATTAACCATTTTTTCTGCGATGTTCCTCCAATGCTTAAGTTGTCCTGCTCAGACATCCATATTACTCACAATGTGCATTTCATTTTATCCACTGCAATTGCACTGACCACTTTTCTGATTGTCTTGATCTCCTACATTGCCATTGTGTTTGCCATTCTGCGGATCCAATCTGCCCAGGGAAGATTCAAAGCCTTCTCCACTTGTGCCTCCCATCTGACTACCATCACCATCTTCTTTGGAACCATCATCTTCATGTATATACGGCCTGGATCCAGCTTCTCAATGGATCAGGACAAAATAGCTTCTGTCTTTTATTCTCTGGTGATCTCCTTACTCAACCCACTCATTTACAGCCTGAGGAACAAAGATGTGAAGAATGCTGTGAGTAGGATGGTAGACAAGATGACATTCCTGAAATAAAATAGAGTAGCCACAGCCACTTCTTTTTAGAAGAACCCTCAGGGTCCGTATTTTCTCTGGCCTTTCCATGAGTATATTTTACTGGACTGCTGTTGGCTTTTAGCTGGAAATGAGCTTTAGATTGTAGTACTATCCGAGTTGGATGCTTTACGCGTTTGTTGATTTTATTAATTTGTGTTATTTTATCATTGTATGGGATTTTAAGGCTCCTTAGAAATATTGGATTGGATTCAGGATCTGCCTTCCATGGACAGAAAGGCTGTATTCACAGAAGGTGCCTCCACCTGATTTTGATGGTTTCCCTTCGCCATCCCTGAAAATGCATGCACACACTAACATTCACTATATTCACCTAGGGATGGATGAACTCCCTTGCCGCCACCTTGCATGCAACTCGCCAGACCCCCACTACTTTCCCAACTCTAGCAGGTATGTGAGAGAAACCACTTAATGGTTTGTGGATGGCTCAAGGAGACCCACTATTCCACGAACTGCCATTTTGCACAAAATCTTGGGTAAGCCATTTATGGAAATTGCAATTTTGCAGCCATAAATATGTAATTTAGTTATTTCATAACTATACAGCCCAATAGCTGAAGTTTTGGGGGCAGTTCACAAAAGTTAAATAGCTTAATTTATGCAAAATTGCAGGCACATTATTTACACTTGCAATCTTGTGTACATTGGTTTATTTATGGCTGCCACTTGGTGTAGGAAACAATCCTTTGTAACTTGCAATGCTTGCCTCAAATACAGAGCAAATATTATGACTTCTGAGTTTCTCTCTAGCTAGTTTTTTAATCTGAGGGATGGAGTTTTCTCTCTCATTACCCCTCTGCCTGTCACTCAGAGCTTTTTCACGTGAGGCTGTGCCAAGTGGACTGCTAGGAAGAAGAAATTCCTGCATATGCGAAACAAAATGTTTTGACCCACGTTTATCTTTTTACTTTGCCTCTAGACCCTGAAGAAATAAAGAATTACATGTAGATATGTTCTCTATGTTTTATCTGCATCTACGTTGTTTATGCTATCTATTTTGGAGACGAAGTACCAAACTTTTTTTTTTATGTCTTTCTTTCATTATTTGTTATGTTTATTATATTTCTATGCTGCTTAATGGCCAAAGCTGTCTGGGCAGTTCACAAAAATGTGGTCTTCACGTGGTCTCCAAGAACATAGAAGCCTCATCATACAGATACAGAGCCACTTTTGGAGTTACAGCATCTGTAAGAACTGGAGATGAAAGAGAAATGCCTTCACTTAGCATTTTCATGCAAACCAGAATACATTTCTGCATCCGTTTCTGATAAATAATTTCACTGGCCACTACTGGCCAGGCAGCATAGCTTGTGGCTAGGGAGGGGTGATAATATAAAAATAATAATTAAAATTTCTTGTCAAAAATGCATACATTTGAAAATGATGTGTGGTGTACAAAAATGTGGATATTTGAAAAATCTGTGGCAACAAATATACAACTTTCCATGCAAACTAAAAAAAAAAACATTCTCAATCTGATGTAGAAATTAGACATAATGAACTCAGCAATGGAAAAACAAAAACCTGAATGAAGCTGAGATTGACAGTTTTGCCCATCTCCACTTGCAGCCCACCAAACCCAATGCAGCCGGTTAGCCATGTAAGGCAGCCCACCAAGAGCTTGATCAATGGAGTTTTTCTGTCTTCTTGAGACTGCACAGGGTGAATATAAGAAGGCACTGGTGGGCTGCTATTCATGGGGGGGATGAACATCTTTGGGCTGTCTGGATTACAAATAGTGGAAGCTTGGTATATATACACTTCTGTTGTCTCATTTCTGTTGTCTCACTGTTTGAAAACCCAGCACAACCTCTTTGACCAGAAATAACAGAAAGATGGAAGAAAATAAATGCTAGTGTGCTATAGTGGCTGTAGCATTGGACTGGTAGTTGGGAGATTTGGGTTCTAATTTTGACTTAGCCATGGAAGTTCATTGGGTGACTTTGGGCCAGTCTCAGGCCTTAGCTAGACCAAATGTTTATCCCGGGATCGTCCCTGCCTGCTCCCGGGATATCCTGTGTGTCATTTACATGAGCAGCAATGACCCCAGGACAATCCCGGGATAAACCTTAGATCTAGCTAACACCTCAGACTCTCAGCCCAACCTACCTCACAAGGTTGTTGTTGTTGTGAGGATAAAATGGAGAACAGGAAGAATATGTATGCCACCTTGGGCTTCTTAACGAAGAAAAAAGGTGGGATATAAATATACAGTGACCAGCTGTCAGGATTTCCCTGGGTTTTTCCAGGGTTTTGTTCTACACTGGGTGTTGGGGGGGGGGGCGTTCCCTGTAATTTTCTATAATGTCCAGGAATGAAACGCTTTCCCCTTTAAGGGTGCCATTAGTGCGGGGGAGGGGAATGAAGCTCTTTCCAGAGGAGCATCAATCCCTCCCACTGCTCCAATTTGGGGCTTAAAGAGGAAAGCGTGTCATTCCCAGAAATTACAGAAAAGGCCTCAATTGGACCAGTGGGGCGGAGGGCCGGAATAACACGACTTCCCCTCCTTCACTCCAATCAGGTCCTTTGAGCGTGCTTTTCCAAGGCCCTGGAAAGCATGATTCCTGCTGCCTCCACACATAAAGGCCCTGATTGGAGCAGGGAGGGGGTCAGAGCCTCTAAGCATTCTTTCCTGCCACCCCTGCACTGCTCCAATCAGGGCCTCCAGAAAGTGTGCTGAAAGGCCCTGATTGGAGGTGAAGAGGGGAAAGCATGTCATTCTCACCTTCTAGTTCTTCCATTGTGTCCTTTTCTATAATGTCCATGAATGACACACTTTCCCCTTTAAGGCCCCGACTGCAGCAGTGGGGAGGAATGATGCTCCTCCAGAAAGCACTTCATCACCACACTAATGGCAGCCTTAAAGGGGAAGGCATGTCATTCCCAGACATTATTGAAAATTGCAGAAAATACCCCCTGACACCCAAGATAGAACAGAAAGCCCGACAAATCAAGTGAAATCCTGACAGTTGGTCACCCTACATTTATATCTCACATTTTCTTCCTTAAGGCATACATAATCCTCTTCGTCTCCATTTTATCCTCACAACCCTGTGAGGTAGGCTGGGCTGAGAGGCTGTGGCAGCTGCCAGTAGCACAGCAGGGGGAATAACATGCTTTCTGGAGCCCCGGAAAGTGTGCTCCCCACCCCACTGGGTGCCATCTTTTTTAGTTTCCCAACTATGGTCTCCCTAATAAATGTAATAAATAAATAAATACATCATGAGCAACATCTTTCTCCAACCTCAGAAGTCCCAGCTACTGATGGTCACTCATGTCTTCTTATATACTATGCTGTCTCAAACTGGAAACGAATGGAACATGGAACCATAGCCAACTCTGGCATTTTACTGACTGTCCATATGTGAGACACATGTTTGGAAATGCATGATGTCCCAATTTCACATTTTAAGTTTTAATCAGCATACTTCCTTCTTCAAGATCCTACACTTTTTAAAAAGGATGCTTCCATTAGTTAATTTGACATTATTGGATTGGCTTCCTTGTTCATGTTTTTGAGGAGAGGCCACTTAATCTACAAACTCACTTGAAAACAAAGTAACTAATGAGGACCAAGGACAGAATTGAGAGGAAACAGTTCTGTTTAAAACTAATTAAGGCGAGACAGAAAAAGCAATGAACGAATTCCCAAATAGGAAGTCCTCAGGTGATTTAATAAGAGATCATACAGGGGATGTTAATGACATAGGCGTCACCTGAGAGTTTCAGGGATTTGGTTTTTAGATGACAACGACCCTACTATAAAATGAGTGATTCCATTTACTAGTCTTGCTCTTGGGCTTTAGGGATGCCATTTCGTTCTCTTCACAGGTAAGATCAACGAACAGCTTAATTCCTCAGTATTAAATATATACTGTATATATAAGGTGAATATATGAAGAGGAGGGCAGGGCTTCATCTCTAACAGTTGTATTGAAAAGGGAATTTCAGCAGGTGTCATTTGTATGCATTCAGCACCTGGTGAAACTCCATCTTCATCACAACAGTTAAAGCTGCAGGAGCCCTGTCCTCTTTTATATCTGGTCACACTAGGCAGGGCCCTTTCCTCCTTTTTATATGGTCACCCTAATCTAGAATTAATTTTGGATTGCCGACACACACTGCTCCTCTATCCACAAGCTGGGTAGTTTGGCATCTTTTAATGATGCTGCATTCAAAAGATGTCTCCAGCAATTTTCCTGTGACTGAATGCAGCCAGCATATGAAGCTGATCTCCAGAAACACTGGTTCAAGTTCATAGACCAGTTGGTTTATTTTTATTTATTTATTTATTTATTTATTTATTTATTTATTTATTTGTTTATTCCATTTCTAGACCACCCAACAGCCAAAGCTCTCAGCTATTCATTTTGTGTTTTCATCTGGCTATGCAGCCAACCTATACACTTCAACCCATATAAAAATGAAGGTTAACATTAATGAAAGACACATCCGGTCACTGGTCATTGAGGAGAGAGATTTAACACTCGGTATCTCCACATTGTGTTGATATTGACTATGATTCAGCAAATACATTATGTGCAAACAAAGGAAAGATTACATACTGCAGGGCAATTTACTTTTTTATTTGCCACACCAGACTACCAAGTAAATGAGAAGATAGCCTTCTCTAACTGGAATAGCACACTGCAGAACAAAGTCACAATCCTGCCTGTTTTTCAAATCTGTTGATTTGTCCAGAAATAAATAAAAAAAAGTGCAGTTGTTATTCTCTACCCAGCTGGGTGCTCTGTACTATGGAGTGCAGGGCAGCCTTTCCATATAGGTTTTGGAGCATGTTCACCTGACCTAGACAGCAGCCACACTACTGCTTTATAGTGATGTTGATGTGCACTGACAACTGTTGGGGCCCACGATACATCTACACCAAGCAGGATATAGCACTATGAAAGTGGTATGAAAGCAGTATATGGTATGTGTCATGGGCCCCAACAGTTTTTGAGAATTGCCCTTGATGAAGAGACCCTCTCAAAATGCGCACACACCAAAACCACCAGGAACCATAAACATTGGTTCAACTGCCTTTTTTGTCTTTACTGGGCCCTCTACCCATTCCAACGAAATCAGTTGCCCCTTTTCTTTATGAGAACAAATGTTGAAAAAATCCAAATAGCAGCATGGAAGCCTTGTGGTTTTTAGGTAAAAATGTAGCCAAATGAAGAAAGAAGTCACTCAGGGAGAAGCAGTCAACTGTGTATTACTAATGGAAGATAATACTTCATGCATCTAAACAAGCAGGCTGTTGTTCACATGTTCCTGTCCCATGATAAATCTGTAACCCACCAATGATATTAAACAAAGTGGGGATTGGGTAGCTGGAACTCAGCCTATAATGCAGGCAATTCTTTCCTCCATATCTAAAAAAACCACATCAATAGTAGTAGTAGTAGTAGTAGTAGTAGTATTGGTGGTGGTGGGGTGTGTGTGCATGTTTCTGTGTTTTAAAGTGCTTTTCAAAACTTGGTATAGGAGGGATACATCTTTCACCTTTGAAATGGCTCAGTCTATAACATAGGCAACTCTTTCCTCCAAAAATGAAAAATTAATCATCATCTATATTATAATTTATTATTGGTGGTGTTGGTGGTAGGGTGTGTCTGTGTGCATTTTAAAGTACTTTACAGAACTTAATATAAGATTGATACATTTTCACTTTTGAAATACCTCATTTACTTTCTCCTTCATACCCTATTTTCTAAGGCTGCAAGCTGATACACCTCCCTCCTTTGCCTGAAAAGTGGAACCTTCACATCCAGTGGCAGTATATATCACTCTCTCTCCCACCAGTGACAGGGTGGGTGAGATGCAAGCCCAAAGTTCATATGCAGAGTGCTGTAATACATCAAGCCAAGGAGAAAAGTCCAAGGAAGTATTATTAAGGATTAATAGAAACCTTTATTTCTTCTTGAGATTTAAGGAAAGTTGGGTTGTGAATATCATTCTAAAGGTAACTAGTTGGTCTCACACAATGCATTTTTTAAAATAATTGTAGGTAACTTCCAGATTTGGGGGGGGGGGGGGAGAGAATGGGAAATTTGCCACACATTTCAATGGATTTAGCCATGCCTGTGGCTTCTGAAGCTGGTTCATTCATTAATTATCTCCTCCAACATATTATTGACCTTGATTGGTTCATTTGTTTTAAGGCACTCTGGTAACCATTCTGCTCCATACATTCTTTCTCTACTTGTATCCTACTAGAGAGGAATATACAATGAGGCAAAACCACACTACTGTGACCACGTTCATCCTTGTAGGATTCAATGACCACCCAGAACTTCAGGTCCCCCTCTTCATCCTCTTCTTGGTCATCTACGTTACCTCGCTAGTGGGGAACATTAGTATAATCATCTTAACTAAGATTGATGCTCAGCTTCACACCCCAATGTATTTTTTCCTCAGAAACCTCTCCATTGTAGATATTGGTCTTTCTACTACCATTGCTCCCAAGTTGTTGATGACCTTTATGGTAGAGTACAGAAGCATTTCCTTAATAGGATGCGCAGTGCAATTTTTCTTTGTTTCCTTCTTTGCGACCACTGAATGTTGCCTTTTGTCTGTGATGGCATACGATCGCTACACGGCCATCTGCAACCCATTGCTCTATTTTGCTGTTATGTCAAAGAAGTTGTGCACCATATTAGTGATAGCTGCTCATGCCTGTGGCTTTACAAATTCATTTCTGCAAACCATGTTTATATACAATTTGAACTACTGCAATATGAATATCATTAACCACTTTTTCTGCGATGTTCCTCCAATGCTTAAGTTGTCCTGTTCAGACATCCATATCACTCACAATGTGCTTTTCATTTTATCCGTTGTCATTGTGCTGACCACTTTTCTGATTGTCTTGATCTCCTACATTGCCATTGTGTTTGCTATTCTGCGGATCCACTCTGCCCAGGGAAGATATAAAGCCTTCTCCACCTGTGCCTCCCATCTGACTACCGTCACCATCTTCTTTGGAACCATCATCTTCATGTATATACGGCCTGGATCCAGCTTCTCAATGGATCAGGACAAAGTCGTTTCTGTGTTTTATACTCTTGTGATTTCCTCACTCAACCCACTCATCTACAGCCTGAGGAACAAAGATATGAAGAATGCTGTGAGCAAGATAGTATATAAGATGCATGTATAACTTTTCTTTTCTTTTTCACTAAAATAAATCAGAAAGCTGTGTTTTCTTACTACATAAGCTTTTTATTGCTGTTGCTCTATAAATGTGGACAAAGTGAGAGAAATGGTGGAGGTCTACAAAAGTTACCATATAGAAGCAGCGTAGGCAGGAAAGACAATTCCCTTAGCTACCTGTAGGTCCCAAGCATAAATTGAATCACTTCTGAATATTTTTCCTGTATAAATGGATGTAATCTCTATGGAAGTAGAGTGGGATTTATCACAGTCTGCTATGAAAATATCTTTAAAAGATGATTAGGTGAAAGAGAGAGCCATACAAATATAATGAGAGACATAAGGCACTAATGTTTTCCTTGATTACTCTATTTAAGAAAGTTGGGTAATTAATGTCACAAATCCTCATCCATCCTCATCCTTATCAAAGAAATATGGCAACCTTTATGCAAGAGGCAGCAGTGATTCTTTCATGGGGTACTCAATTCTCTGTTATTGAAATAACACATGATTACACACACACACACACGTTTCTTCTCCTGTGCATAGGAGCCCCTAAAGCTCAACTGAACCCTGTCTGCTTTTTGGGATGGAAAAACAGGGAGAGGGGGAGAGAGAGAGACTGCCCATATGAAAAGGCGGACAGGGCTCCTGTATCTAACAGCTACATAGAAAAGGAAATTTCAGCAGGTGTCATTTGTATGCATGCAGCACCTGGTGAAATTCCCTCTTCATCACAACAGTTAAAGCTGAAGGAGCCCTGCCCTATTTTGTATCTGGACAAGAGGGCAGGGCTCCTGCAGCTTTAACTTTTGTTAAATAGGGAACTTCACCAGGTGCTGCATGCATACAAAATGACACCTGCTGAAATTCCCTTTTCTATTAAACTGTTAAAGATACAGGAGCCCTGTCCTCCTTTCCATATGGTTACCCGAAGCCGCCTTTTATCATCAAACCATTAGTCTATCTTGCTCACTTTGTGGGCCTTTTCCCAGCCTTACCTAGCAATCCCAGGATTAAACCTGGGACTCTTTGCATACAAAGTATGTGCTCTACTATTGAGCTGTAGCGCTTCCCATAAACCGTTCATGAACTGACTTCCAAGTCAAGGCCATGAAAATATTGTTATTTAATTTGCAGAAAACATACAATTTCATATAAATCCATGCCATGATCCTAGTAGTGTACACTTACCCAAAGCTTTGGCTTGGATCCTGAATTGGTGCTTCAGAAAATGACCTGATTCAACTCAAAGCAGTTTGGAGGCTGTGTGCTTTAACTCAATACCAAACCAAAGTTGACATTCAGAAATCTAGGTTTTTTGTTTCTCAGCATCATGGGAACGCCAAAAATGGCTATAACATTTTCCCCTCTTGGTCAGAATTGGGAACTGTTGATAACCTTTTTATTTCCTAGCAGAATTGCATGAAAATTATAGGGAGAGTTGCCCCTTTTGAGGGGATCAAGCCTGCCTGGTTTCAGGTAAACGGATACAGGGATTTGGGGGCAAGAGCAGCCTTTATATTCTGAGGGGAATAAAAAAAACTTGGTAATGTATTCCCCCTATCTTCCTGCCCTGCTTACTTGGGAGAAGACATGTTTGCTCATGCTTAGTTCTGAGTAGAAATACTATTTGAAAGTGCTGCCAAGTGATTCAGTGCTGCTTCCTTCTTTGCCTTGTCCTGCCAAGGCTCAACATGCAGAGTAGACATGATACTCATGTTTACTTCTGAGCAGACATGCAGAGGCCTGATGTTTGGGATGCTATTTGAAAGTGTTGCTGAGTGATTCTTTCCTGCTGGCCTCTTAGACATGCAGGGGCTTGTCTTGCTTACTTGTGAGCAGACATTTATTTATTTATTTATTGCATTTCTATACCGCCCAATAGCCGAAGCTCTCTGGGTGGTTCACAAAAATTAAAACCATTCAAATTAAAACCATTTTATAAACAACAGTATAAAACTGACATATAAAATACAATATAAAAGCACAACCAGGATAAAATCAGCAGCAGTGCAGAAATACAAATTTAAAATACAAATTTAAAACAGCCAAGTTAAAATTAATTTATAGACGCTTAAAATACTGAGAGAATAAAAAGGTCTTCACCTGGCATCTAAAAGAATATAGTGTAGGTGCCAGGCGAACCTCCTTAGGGAGTTCATTCCACAGCTGGGGTGCCACAGCAGAGAAGGCCCTCCCCCTGGTAGCCACTAGTCATGTGCTCTGCTCCGATTAGAAGCGTAGAAGCAGTAGCGAATTGGCCTGCTCCGCCTTGCCCAGAGGCGGAGTAGAAGCGGACCACGGACCCCTAGAAGCAAGGCGAAGAGAAGCGCCCATTTTTCGGAGCTCCTATTTCAGGCGGAGCGCTCCGATCGCCATCTTGAAAACATTTCGCCCATAGGATTGCATTGTGGAAAATAATCGTGGATAACTGGGTTGTTTTTGAAGCTATCGTTCTGAAAATTCTTGAGCTCAGAGAGTCGTGGATGGGGGTCATTTTGAGACTACTCTCACCTCTCTGCGTCGTGCGGGTCGCGTGCTAGAATTTTTTAAAAATCGGGTAAACAAACAGACAGCGATGACAGGCACATTCAACTCCCAATCCTGATGAGAATTGATCACCTCATGAAGCATCCTCCAATCCCAGTGTTCGAGGGGGGGGGACTAAGGCAGAGTCATCCTGAGATCTTTGAGCTCTCAGCGTCTTGTGGGTTTAGCGTTTGTTGGGAGAGGGTCTACTTAGTGAGCTGCTGCTGTGTACTTTGGAGATAGATTAGGATTTTAGCTTGGCGCGTGTGTTTGTTTGCTTCTTTCTGACTTTTAGCTTAGTTTGCCCTGTGTTTTTCCCTTACTTTGATTTAATATAAACTTTATTTTTAAATTTTGGAGTGTATGTTTGTTTGGTTGGTTGGTTGTCCCCCCCTTCCCTCTCTTAAAGTCTGACTGTGTTTCATCTTCCTTCTGCTTTTGTGAAAGCTTTTTTTGAAAGCATACACATACTTCTTGTCCCATTTCCCTACATTTATTAGTAATATTCTTAAACATATTATTATATTCTTATACATATTCTTAGTAGTATATATATTAGTATATTCTCATACATATTATTAGTAGTATTAATATTTTATTCTTCTTATACATATTAGTAGTAGTGTTTGGTTGGTTCTTTTCCCCCCGCCCCTCTCTTAAATCCTGATTGTGTTTCCTTCTATCTATATACAAAAAAAAATACCAAAAAAATATTATTCTCTTTTTCTTCTCTGTGTAACTTGGACTGTGAGTGTGCTGTGTGTGCACTGCTTTTGTGAAGTGCAACAGCCACAGATTGAGCATTTTGGGGAAAGCATACACACAGTTCTTGTCCCATTTCCCTACATTTAAACATATTATTATATTCTTATACATATTCTTAGTAGTATTAATATTTTATTCTTCTTATACATATTAGTAGTAGTAGATATTAATCATCATGAGAAGAGGGAGCAGGCGTGCTGAAAGCAGCAAGGGTCAGGGTGGCACCAGTAAGCAGGCTGCCTCCTCCTTGGCTGGCTGCTCGGCAACAGAAGCAGGACAAGCAGCAGGCAGAGGCACTCTCTTCTGCAATTTGTGCCCGGCGTTCTCTTTTTGAGGGTGGGAATGGGAAAAGTGCCCCTTTACAAGAGGCAGATGGCATTAGAGGAGGAGGAGGAGGAGTATCCCCAACTCCTTCATTATCCTTTCAGCCCACGAGCCCGCTGATGGACCTAGACGAGGTCCTCAGCACAGTGGAGGGGAAGGAGGAGGAGGCGGTGGTCCTCCAGGATGTGGGGGCTGAGGAGGAGCAGCAGCAGGCCGAGGCTCTCTCCCCAGTCTCATCCCACCCCTCTTCCGCTGCCACCCCTGTTTCTGTGGCAACACCAGAGAGCTCAGGCGGGCAATTGGTGTCACCACGGAAGCGAAAGACAAGTATAGTGTGGGACCACTTTGAGGTGGGAGCGAATCCCCGCTTTGCTGTCTGTCGCCACTGCAAACTCACCCTAAGCAGGGGTTCATCGACAGGGCATTATGGAACCAGCAGCATGAAGATGCATCTTCAGAGGCAGCACCAGGTGATCTTGCTGGGGAAAGAGGTGGGCAAGGCGACTGGTTCCAGGGGAAAGCCGAAGGCTGCTGCTGGCACTGCCACTCTAAGCTCTCCATCTCCCATCCCCACAAGGGTTAGGCAGGCAACCCTGCAGGACATGGGGTGGGGGAAGTATGGACCCACAAGATGGCGTTTTCCAATGCCCACCCAGGGTGCTACTGTGGTGGGGCATCTGCCGGGACTGACTCCTCCCCAATACTAGATCTATGACATGTCACTCTGCCTGCCCCTCTGCTAGCCTGTCCTCCTCGGTGACCGACTCGCTGGGATGGTTTGTGTTTACAATGCGTGACTAACTGCAGTGCTGGCTTAGAAACCAGCCATCCTGGCCTCACTTCCTTGTGCCCCCAGAAATGCCCGCAGCCTGCCTGCCTGCCTGCCTGCCTGTCTGCCCGCCTCCCCCGGGGTGCTGCTGTGGTGGGGCATCTGCCAGGACTGACTCCTCGCCTGCTCTGCCTGCCTCTCTGCCCGCCTGGTGCCTGGGAGATGGGCTTTGCGGTTTATGCCCAGCACCCTCCGGCACGCTTGCTCCCAGTCGTCCTCCTCTGTGCCCCTCAATGCGTAACTGCTGGCTTAGAAAGAAACAACCAGCCATCTTTGCCTCACTTGCTCCTTGCGCCTGCTTACGGGTTGGTTTGCTATGCGTTAGTGCTGCCTGCCTGCCTGCCTGCCTGCCTGCCTGCCTGCCTGCCTGCCTGCCTTCCCTCCCTTCTCGCCTTCCCTCCCTTCTCCCTCACCATCGCAGGGATGGTGTATGTGTCTTGCTTTGACTCAGGGGAGAAGTCCTTCCTGCGCTCACTTAGACTTTATCAAGTTCAATAATCCATTTTTCAAATGTGGAAGAAGATTTAGGGTTATCTCATGGCATGTTGGGATTTCCTTTGAACTGGCCCCATTGAGCTGTCTGCATTGCAACTTTAAATCCCTGACATACTGGAGTGCCCGATTTTCAAAACTTCCCCTAACATCAGGGGATTATGGGATTGCCTTGAAATTTGGCATCCATGTGGACACATGGGTAAGCTGTCATGGGACCAAAGGATAGGTTTCTGACGTGCAAATTGACGTAGTTGTAGAATGGGACTTGATTTGGGGTGAGTTAAACTGGAGTACAACCTTCATCCAAACGTAAGGGCAATTTTTTTCTCAGCTCAGTCAGAGCGTTATTATTAACACAAGCACTGTACTCCTCTACTATCAACTCCTGCTGGGTAGGAGATCCTCCCCCATTTTGGGAGAGAGCCACGGCCAAGGTTGAAGATTTATTTTTAAAATCAGAATTAAAGTTATCAGCAGGGCAGAGGAGGGGATTTCCTTGCGCACTCTCCGTAACTGGACTCGCATCCATCTCCTCCTCTTCCTCCACTGCTAGCCTTATTTCAACGGGCTTCTTTGCTGAGATTGCAGACATTAATTTTAGTTCATCTTGTATCTTAGTCAGATTTGCCTCGAGGCGGAGAATGTTTCCCTCTATCTTGAATGTATCATCACTCAATTTCTCATCCCAGCTAGTACAATCCGGCACGCCTCCTTCGGAGTTAGGTCCACCACACTCCGAATGCCTTAGGACAAGACTGACAGGAACTGGGGCAGTTGAACAAGGGACAGGTCTCTCCGCTCTAGGCACTGCTCCATAGTTGTTCAGAGAGGCAGACAGCGCCCGAATCAACAAAAACTCTCCTTGTCAAAATACCAAAAGAGCACAACAGCCTTCTCATTTTAAACAGCATGGAGGGAATAGTCGGTTTAACAAAGGCCAAAACTAGCCTAGTCAAATGATGAGGTCCAGGCAATTTTTCAACAGATTGTAAATCAACCTGACTCTCCTCTACTCTCAGGAGTCTACTCAGAGATCCCCTTATAGTTCTTTTATTTCTCCATTGGTTCCTATTCATTTGGTTATCCTCTACTTCAAGTGAGATCTGTTTACAAAATTTGTAATTTTGCATTGCTGCTGTTTTTATCTGGTTGAGCTTTTATATTGTATTTTATATTATGGTTTTATACTGCTGTTTTTTACTTTGAATGTTTTTAATTTTTGTGAACCGCCCAGAGAGCTCCGGCTATTGGGCGGTATAAAAATGTAATAAATAAATACCGTAAATAAATTAGCTGATAGGCATTGAGAGAAGGCTAAGTTTGGCATTTCTCCCAGTCCTCTTCTGTGGTTGGCAATTAGACTCATGTCCTCTACACCTGGCGAGGTTTGTCGATTTGAAGCGATATTGTTAGTATTAGTACAAACCTTAGCACAGGGAATAGTAGAAAGATGTTTGGGAAGCAGTTCTTGGTAGGAGTTAATTTTTGCTGTTATTTGTTTCAAGTTTCGTAAAATAATTAAGAGTGTATTCCTGTTTAAAACACATTGTTCCCCCATTAAAGTTATCAAAGAATTATTTATTATCAGTCCTTCCCTCTGCTCTGGTTGTCAGCCCATGCCTGTGTCGTTATATACTTGCCAGTTTGTAGGTTTCTTAAGTTGGGGGCCGGTCATGTCAAGATGGTCCCATCTTGGAGGTTGGGCATGTTGAGGTGGGCACGCCTCCTTGAGGGCGGCCATATTGTCCTCCTTTTTGGTTTCCAAAATATGGTCACCCTAATTTTGCACAAAATCACGAGTAAGCCATTTAAGGAAATTGCAATTTTGCAGGCATAAATATGTAATTTATTTTTTTCATTTCTATACTGCCCAGTAGCCAAAGCTTTTTGGGCAGTTCACAAAAATTAAATCTGCCAGCTACGGCCATTCCCCGACAGGGATAATCTAACCACAGTAGTGCACACACTCGTAACTTCCCAATTAGACTACTGCAACGTGTTCTATGTGGGACTGCTGTTGAAGACAACTCAGAAGTTGCAGCTAATGGAGCCAGGCACGAGGGAGGAACAGGGTGCATGGGGCAGTGATGGCCCCTCCTCCTCCTCCTCCTGGTGAGATCCTTCAAACCCCTTCCCTGAAGGTCTGGGATGGTGATGGGTTCAGGGGGGAGGGGTGCTTGTGTCTGTGCACGATAGGAGCTTCCAAAGGAAGGAGAGGGCCGTGTTCCTCTCCATCTTCTGCATGGATGTGGGGGTACGTTTTCATGCCTGCCTCCATCTTGCTCCATTGCTGGAGTCTCCTCATGCAACCTCATATAGACACAGCCACACTCTCTGACCTCTGCCATTGTCCAAGGGACCAAGGTTCATGGAGTTTGTACCCCCTATGGCAACCTGGCCTCCTCCATCAGCCAGAGAAAGTACAGCAGCTCCAATACTCACTGGGCCTCCTCCTCCCTCCCCTTTCCTTTTTCCTTTGGTGTAGTGCCAATTATATCATGAGCCTACAGACAAGGAGTTTCTTAATTTCTTTAATATTTATGCAACGTTCAGAAACTTGTGAATGCTTTATAACTGCATTGCTGCTGCCACCACCGCATTTGTATTCTGTCTTTCCTTCAAAAAGCTCCCTGGCTGATAAAGGATTTAAGCCTGCTTAGCGTAGAATACTTTCTCCTCTATACCATCCTGGCTCTGAATTAACCTCATTGCAGACAAGAACAATAAGGAACAGTCAAACCATCCCTTTACAAATTCTCTCTCTTCATGTTTCTCTCACATTTGCTCGTTTTGAGATATTTATTACATTCCACTATCACAATAATTCTCTGACACATTAGACTTCTCATGTGTCCAGCTACACTGACTGGAGTGCAGCATTGTCTAGATTCCCAGTAGTTAATCCACTGATAACTCTAGCCCTTTTTAGGCACAATATAGTAGCATAAGATGTAGAGCATGATGCATGGAGACCCACACCATGAGTACAGAACTGGCCAGGGAGGAAAGAGGGCTGCAGTCATGGGGATTGTTATCAACTACTTTACTTCTATGGAATGAACACCCCACTAAGTCCTGCCTGGCGCTAATGCTGTCAACTTTTTGGCACCAGGTTAAGACCGTCCTCTATGCCCAGGCCTTTAATTGCATTTATGTCAGACATCTCATAGGTCAAGTATGCCATTGAAACTGTTTTTAGCTGTCTAAATTGTTTTAAATTTTATATATTTATATTTTATGCTGTCTTTTATGCTGTCTTTTATTATCTGATGAATTGCTGTAAACCGCCCAGAGAGCTTCAGCTATTGGGCAGTACAGAGATGAAATAATAATAATAATAATAATAATAATAATAATAATAATAATAATAATATCTATACAAAGGGATTTCAAGTTTGTTTGCTGTGGGAAATTGACAAACCAGGTGCTAAAGAAGAAAAAGCTCTTCATTTGCTATAATTGAATATAAAGAGAATTTTAATGCATTTGTCTATTTGTGACTTCATGAATATTGTCCTGAGATCTCTTGGGGACTTTGTTTTGATACAATGTAGAACAAATAAAAAACAGTTCACATACACGTATTCAAAATCTCTCTGGGGCCAAGGAATGAAATATATCTCCCTTCCACTTAGAGACTTTCTCACTCTCCCTCAAGAATATACAGATGGATCATACTCTTTGGGTTTCACCCAAGAGTTATCATCTCTGAAATTTGGAGTCACCATATCCTCAAAATTGTGTTTGCCAGCATAATGCTTCTGTTTCTTTCCTGGATTAAGCATGGAAGATAATGCAATAGAGAACTTGGTGGAGCTGCAAACTACATGCTGAACATTGGTGGGAAATTGTTTAGGTAGGTCCCATATAGAGTTTCCATAGAATGGTAGTCCAGAAAGATTAGATCCTTGATGTTTAGATCATTGCATTATCTAGTTCCTAATTCACTGCCACTTTATAATGAGAGGATTTCTCAGAGTGGAACATCTGAGCCACTTGGTCAGGAGGTCCTACAGACCTTATATGGGTTGGAAAGAGTTGATGGATGTTGCAGGTTCCTGGCTGTCAAAAGGAGTTGGCTGAATGCCATGGACATCAGATAAGCAATAAGCCCTAAATCTTGGGGATGAGCAAAAATCATGCAGACAGTAGGGCCATGTGAATCCGCAAACTCATGATCCCCAAAGTACTCCAAATTCCATCTCGGTGCTTCTTCCAACTCAAGTATCAGATTACACTCACATCTGTGCATATTTTCATGAGTATTTTTTTCCAAATGTAGGCATCATTTGTGTGCATCTTTGAAATTTATGCATTCTTCTCCAACTGATCAAAGTATATTTGTACATTTTTTTCAAGTACATTTTTCAATTTTCACCAGGGCAGGAGATTCTCCAACAATTTCTAATAGGTAGGGCTCACCATTGGCAAGAGCTGTACCACAGCTTGGTTTTCTTTCTCAGAAAAAGTATTTTTCTGAAAAGTTTTGGCTGAGCTCTAGTTGTCATTCTTCATAGTTCAACACCTTCCCCAGGATCCTCCAAATGTTAAATCTCTGAGAGGTGATTCTGAATACATCATGACTTTAATGTAGGTGCTGATAATACTGCTCCTTTCCTGAAAGCCCTGTAGCAGGTGTGAAGGGGCAGTGTTGTGTCCAGCTCCAGGGAAGGCATGGAGTTAGTTCTGACCTCCAGTTTCCTCAACATTTTCTTCCCCCGTGAAAGAGACTTCCATTTATTTATTTATTTATTTATTGCCTCATTCTCAGGGCATTTTGTAATTTCTTTTGAATTTGTTTTGGTGGTATTTTTACCTTACCTAAACAATATTCTTTCCATTACATTCCCCCCTTTCTATTACATTTCTTTCTATTACATATCTCTCCATTACTCTGAAGTCTCCCAGGTTCCTTGTACTTTCTAATTTGAAAAAAAGTACTATGAACAGAATTACTTGTTTATCCTATATAGACAGAGAAGGCATGTTTGGCAGGTGAATGGCATATATGATATTAGAGGATAAGTATGACTGATATGTTGGCCTGAGTGAAGTAGTGGGTTTGTTGTTGTTGTTGTTGTTTATTCGTTCAGTCGTTTCCGACTCTTCGTGACTTCATGGACCAGCCCACGCGAGAGCTTTCTGTCGGCCGTCGCCACCCCCAGCTTCCCCAAGGTCAAGTCTGTCACCTCCAGAATATCATCCATCCATCTTGCCCTTGGTCGGCCCCTCTTCCTTTTGCCTTCCACTTTCCCTAGCATCAGCCTCTTCTCCAGGGTATCCTGTCTTCTCATTATGTGGCCAAAGTACTTCAGTTTTGCCTTTAATACCATTCCCTCTAGTGAACAGTCTGGCTTTATTTCCTGGAGTATGGACTGGTTTGATCTTCTTGCAGTCCACGGCACTCTCAGCATTTCCCTCCAACACCACAGTTCAAAAGCATCTATCTTCCTTCGCTCGGCTTTCCTTATGGTCCAGCTCTCGCAGCCATAGGTTACTACGGGGAATACCATTGCTTTAACTATGCGGACCTTTGTTGTCAGTGTGGTGTCTCTGCTCTTAACTATTTTATCAAGATTTGTCATTGCTCTCCTCCCAAGAAGTAAACGTCTTCTGATTTCCTGGCTGCAGTCAGCGTCTGCAGTAATCTTTGCGCCCAGAAATACAAAGTCTGTCACTGCCTCCACGTTTTCTCCCTCTATTTGCCAGTTATCAATCAAGCTGGTTGCCATAATCTTGGTTGTTGTTTTTTTTTTTTTGAGGTTTAACTGCAACCCAGCTTTTGCACTTTCTTCTTTCACCTTTGTCATAAGGCTCCTCAGCTCCTCCTCGCTTTCAGCCATCAAAGTGGTGTTTGTTACAGTTCTAATTTATGTCTCTGTAACACTAGCAATACCAGGCACAGCAACAAAAGACACATAAACCAGGAACTAGGTTTTGCAAGAAACCAATCTTCCAACCATACTCCTATATCCACTAGGGCAATGTTATTACAGGACCCAACAATATCAACTGTGAAAACTATGTAAAATTCTAAAGAGCTAATCCCACCACAACCACCACCACCACTAAAACTCAAGCAATTTTCATACACACACCAAAAGTCCTTGATATTCTTAACCTCCTTTTACAAGGGAATTACGTTTATACAAACCTGGAAGGGCCTAAGAATTTTGATTCCTAGAAACACGCTCTAGCAGCCATGGGCTGCATTGTAACTCTTATTTTACAATTGATACTAAAAAGTATTCACAAATGCAAATGAATAGTGAGAAAGATGCCTATATCTTTTCCCACACTCTGGGAAAAAAATAACTAGGGTCATTTGGAGTGGAGAAATGGAGTTTGGGTTGGGTTGGGGGGAAAGCTTAAGCAATTAATCCATGTTTGCAGGTATATTTCCTGTATGTTTCTGAGCCCAATTCAAGGTGCTGGTTTTAACCTTTAAAGTCTTGCATGGCTTGAGACCACAATATCTGACAGAATGTCTCTCCCAACATGAACCTACCCTGACAACTATGATCAACGTTTGGAGCCTCCTCCAATGGAGACTCAGAAGGTGGTCACAAGGGAGAGGGCCTTCTCAGAAGTGGCATATATGATATTAGAGGATGACTATGGAATGGGCTCCCCACTGAGGCCTGGCCAGTGGCAACACTGTTGTCTTTTCCATGTCAGGTTAAGGCTCCCCCAACTCCCAGGAATTTAATGGTATATGATGGGGCACTTATGTTAATTGTCTTGAACTGTTATTGAAATTGTTTACTGAAACTGTTTTGGCTTTTAAAAGTGTTTTTCAATTTTGTATGTTTAACCTTTTTTTGACTATGATTTATTTTAATGTTGTAATGCTGTAAAATGTTTTAATATCACAGTTTGTTTGTTTTTTCTTGTATGTAAATTGTTGTGAATTGCCCAGACAACTTCACTTAATGGGCAGTGTAGAAATGAAATTAATCAATCATCATCAACAACAACATTTATTTATTTATTAAATTTATATACCGCCACTTAGCCAAAGCTCTCTGGGCAGTTTACAAAAGCTAAAAACAGTGAACATTAAAAAGTATACAAAATTTAAAAACATCAAAAATATAAAAACAACAGTATAAAACAGTATCCATTTAAACAACAAAAATTCTGGGGTCCATTAAAAACAAACTTAGCATATGTTGTTAAACGCTGTTAAATGCCTTGGAGAAGGGAAAAGTCTTGACCTGGCACTGAAAAGATAACAATGTTGGCACCAGGAGAGCCTCATCGGGGAGATCATTCCATAATTGGGGGGCCACCACTGAAAAGGCCCTCTCCATTATTGCCATCCTCCAAGTTTCCCTCAGATTAGGCACTCGGAGGAGGACCTTAGATGTTGAGCACAGTATACGGGCAGGTTCATGCCAGGAAAGGCGTTCCGTCAGGTATTGTGGTCCCAAGCCGTATTTCACAACTGTGGCTGTATGTCACAACTATTATGGAGCTAATACTTTTTCATCATTGTTCTTGTATTCTTGTTTGCAGATGAGAGCATCCTTTGCATAAATGGCAGAGACAAACTTCACGATGATAACTGAGTTCATTTTGCTGGGATTCACAGATAACCAGAGGCTGAAGTTTGTTCTTTTTGTAGTATTTTTATTGGTTTACTTGCTCATCCTGGTGGGGAACATTGGCATGGTAACATTAATCAGGGTGGACTCCCGGCTTCATACTCCCATGTACTTCTTCTTAAGCAATCTTTCAATCTTAGACATTGGTTACTCAAGTGTTATTGCTCCCAGGACACTGATGAGTTTTGCTGTGCAAAGCAAGATGATTTCGTTCACTAGCTGTGCATTGCAGTTTTTCTTTTTCTGCATTGCTGTATCCTGTGAATGCTGCCTGCTAGGTGTGATGGCATATGACCGCTTCATAGCTATCTGCAATCCGCTCTTATATACTGCTATCATGTCCAACAAGCGCTGTGCTCTGCTTGTGACTGGCTCATATCTTACGGGTTGTGTGAATGCAGTCGTTCAGACTTCATTGATATTTAATCTGTCCTTTTGTAGATCCAACATAATCAACCATTTCTTCTGTGATGTGCCCCCTCTCCTAAAGCTATCCTGCTCGGACACAACAATCACTGATATCATTCATTTCACCTTCTCTACAGCAATTGTATCAGTCACTATCCTGACCATTCTTGTCTCTTACACATACATCCTTGTCTCCATCCTCAAGATCAACTCCGCTGAAGGCAGGCGTAAAGCCTTCTCTACCTGCGCCTCCCATCTGACAGCTGTCACCATATTCTATGGGACAGCCATTTTCATGTACTTACGACCCAGTTCAAAATATTCCCTGGAACAGGACAAAATCATCTCTGTGTTTTACACCCTTGCAATCCCTATGTTGAATCCACTCATCTACAGTCTGAGAAACAAGGAGGTAAAAGAGGCTTTCAAAAGGCTGCTGAAGAGTCAAGTTGTCTCTCAAAGACAGTAACCATCATGGGCCCAGTCCCACACCTTATTGCATCCTTTACTGTAGTCTCTGTGTGCTTTGCCTGGGAAGCATTTATTTTCATCCTCACAGTGGGATAGATCCAAACTAAGGCCATTTCTACACCTGCCTTTTTCCCCAGGATCATCCCTGTGCATAAAAATGCATAAAAATGACACACAGGGGATCCCAGTAGCAGGTAGGGACAATGCCTCAATTCTATCACATGTGCAAAAATACAGTCAATCCATCAAACAATTCAACAAAGAATGCTCAGTAAAGTTGTTTCCATTGGCCAGACGCATTTTGACGCAAGGTCTTCCTCAGTGGCCTGTGAGCTCTGGAACAAATGCAAACATAAATACAAACATTTGTAAAGGCCAAGGTAAAGGCAAACGCTTGTTACTGTAATTTTTTAGACCAGCAGAACATTTTTAAAATAAAATTAATTAGACCTACCAAAGGCTGTTTTTGTTGCTGTTATTGGGACTGACTTTACAGGTTTCAAATAGTAAAAGAAATAAACAAAATCAAGTGTCACTTCCCACTTTGTAGTTCCTGCACAATGTTAAGAAAATAAACAGCTTACTAAGTTTATATTTCCTTGTAATCATTTCATCCCAAGGACAAAGAGGGTGGGGAATATCCCAGAATATTTACCAATCATTCACAGGAAGCCCATACAAAGTGTCTCCAACAAAATTCCAGCTCCCAAACGTTGCATTCCATCTAAAAGGGTGGAACTAAAGAGGCCTTTATTAGATGCATTTGTGCACGGTATATAGTTTGCCTCAGAGAGAAGCCAAAACAATTTTTTAAAAAAAACAAAACCCCACAAATTCTGGGGTGCAATATATAAACACCATTACCATAATTGCCCACTAGATGACAGTGCCTACCAATTCTGGTGTTGCAAGCCACTTTCCTCTGACTTGTTTATTATGACATTGGGATAGAAGGGGAAAACCTGGATGCTTCCAGTTATCATCTATAGTAAGCATACAATCTGGATCGAGGGTGGGGAACAACAAGTATAAAATACATAAAACTGAATTAAAAACATAGTATACTGCACATTATTAAAACATTCTAAAAACATCCTAACATCCTAAAATTCCACTGGATAGGCCTGCCGGAAAAATCAGTCTTTATAGCTTTCTTAAATGTTAAAAGACTGTTAAGTTTACGAGTCTCCTCCAGCATGCCATTCCACAGTCTCGGAGCAGCAGAAGAGAAAGTCCTCTGAGTAATACTTGTCAGCCTAATTTTGGCAGACTGAAGTAGTTTCTTCCCAGAGGACCTGAGTGTGTGGGGCGGATTGTATGGGGGAAGGCGAACCTGCAGGTAGCCTGGACCCAAACCATGTAGGGCTTTAAAGTAGGGCTGTGCTACACTCTGTTTTGGGTTGTAGAAGCGGTAGCGGAGCGACCCGATCTGCCTCCGCCAAAGGCGGATCCGAATCAGGTCAACTGGTCAGCAGAGCAACGTGGAGCAGTTCTCTCATTTGCGGAGCGCTCCACATGTTTTCGGGGCTCTCCCCGCCATTTTGGACTTTTTCCCCATAGGATTGCATTGGGCGGGAAATCGCCTATAACTTCTTTGTTTTTAAAGCTAGATTCCTGAAAATTACTGTGCTTAGAAATTGATGATTGGGGCTCATTTGTGTTGATTTACAGAATTCTTTGTCGTGCAGTTTGCTTACAATTAAATTTTATTGAATTGGTAAAGCGAGAGGGGGGAACCTGCTTTTTTCAGCATTGATTGACAGGTTTATTTCCCAATCATGATAACTGATCAGCCCTTGTGAAGCACCCTCCAATCCCAATCTTGGAGGGAGGGAATAAGCAAAACAGGATACTTAGTAACTTTTCTTTGTTTGTTTTTTGTAGGACTTTTGTCACTTTTTGAGTGCATTGGTGAAGCAGTAGCCCCAGCAAACTCACACACACAACCTTAAATAATATGCAAAGTAAAATAACAGATAGGCAACACAGCACTGCAAGGCACCCACCATAACCTTGGTGAACAACTGAATAGGTGTGGTGCAAGT
This sequence comes from Elgaria multicarinata webbii, assembly GCF_023053635.1. Lineage (NCBI taxonomy): Eukaryota > Metazoa > Chordata > Lepidosauria > Squamata > Anguidae > Elgaria > Elgaria multicarinata. Next base: position 78,755,373 of record NC_086172.1, on the reverse strand, counting down.
GGATGATGTCGTGTATGGCATGTGGACGTGCCCAGGGCCCACTGCCCTTGAGGGTCATCAGAACCCTCCAAAGGGGAAACAGTGGAAGGAAGCCAATGATTTGCATGAGTTGATGTGTGATGTGGCTTCTCAAAGGCAGGTACCTAGACAGGACTGGCTGAATGACTGGTGGCACAGTCCACTGTCCCACTGGGCACGTCACTTTCCCCTTACTGGTAACAAACTCAGACAGCGTTTTTGTTCTAATTCTTCTTGTTGTTGTGATTATTAGTATTGTTATTGTTATTGTTATTACAATTATTGGCTGGGCATATCCTGGAGTGTGTGAACTGTGACAGAGGTGTATGTGGCGGGGAGCATCTTGAAAAACCAACACATCATAGCACTTTGAAATGAGTGGATGGCATGAAAGAAATTAAGTTTTTAGAAGTATTGCGACCCAAGCGTGGCAACGCAAGGTCCGAGTTGTTTATCCCATGAACAGCTATGTGCTGTACACTCACTCAGTTTAAAAAAATTCTACCTTGAAGTGGTTTGACGTGGTTGCCTGAAAGGAAGCTTCTGATTTAGGTTTAACTTTAAAAATTCCCCAAATATCAGGGCATGATCCGATTTCCTTCAAACTTGGCATGCCTAAGGACCTATTTAGAAGGTCTCCTGGTGGGCAGTTGCATGTGTGTATCTGGAAAAATGATGGAGATACATACATTTCTGTAAATGGGGAGATCTTTTGAAATTTTCACCAAAAATCAGGGGATGATCCGATTTCCTTCAAAGTGGCCATGCCCAAGGATCTATTTTGAAGGTCTCCTGGTGGGTAGTTGCATGTGTGTATCTAGATAAATGATGGAGATACATGCATTTCTGTAAATGGGGAGAATTTTTTAAAAATTCACCAAAAATCAGGGGATGATCCGATTTCCTTCAAAGTGGCCATGCCCAAGGATCTATTTAGAAGCTCTCCTGGTGCCCATTTTCATGTTTCTAAATTGAACATTAAAAAGTTATAGGCGTTTGACATTTTCAATGCAAGTCTATGGGGGGGAGCGGAGATCCGGATCCATGCCAGAGCACAGAGGACTGGAGGCGGATCGTCCCAAAGCACAGCACACCCAATCCAAAAGTTGTGGATCAGGATCCAAAGTGGATTGGGGGGTCGAGGCACAGCCCTACTTTAAAGGTAATAACCAACACTTTGCCCGGAAACTAAATATAAGCTAATTCCTGACTTAACACCTCTAGTTTCTATTTTCTTTGTCAACAATAAATATTACTGCATTCTCAAATTTGGTCATATTTTTATGGACATAACCCAAAGATGAAAACTATCAATCCACATGTGCAAATTATAAATCAGGGAGATATGTATGGCTTTTTAATGGCAATAAAAATCCACACTTATGCTGTTCTGAACTTCTTGGAGTGAGGACATACTGCCAGCCCATGAGATTCAACTGCCTGAACTGGATCCATACCTTCTGCAATTGCTGCCCAACTTTTTATTTGTTTTGCTATATTAAAAAAAAAAGATGGGAAATAAAGAATTTTTTTAAAGTTAATACAATGATGAGACACAGCTGCATGTGGAAGAGATGGCTTTGCTGATATTTGCTTCAGTTTGGGTTTCAGAGCTTTAGTGGCTAGAGTGTTGGACTGGTAGTTGGGAGCTCTGGGTTCTAATTTCGACTCAGCCATGGAAGTTCACTGGGTGATTTTGGGCCAGTCTCAGACTCTCAGCCCAACCTACCTCACAGGGTTGTTGTTGTGAGGATTAAATGGAGAACAGGAAGAATATGAATGCCACCTTGAATATGAATGGCCCAATTGGACCAGTGGGGAGGATGGCCAAAATGACATGACTTCCCCGCCTTCACTCCAATCGGGTCCTTTGAGCGTGCTTTCCAAGGCCCTGGAAAGCATGATTTCCTGCTGCCCCCACACTTAAAGGCCGATTGGAGCAGGGAGGGGGTCAGAGCCTCTAAGCATGCTTTCCCATCACCCCTCCACTGCTCCAGTTGGGACCTCCATGTTTCCTCATTAGTTACTTTAAAACAAAGTAACTAATGAGGACCAAGTACTGAATTGAGAGAGAACAGTTCTGTTTAAAACTAATTAAGGTGAGACAGAAAAAGCACTGAACAAATTCCCAAATAGGAAGTCCTCAGGTGATTTGCCGAAAGATCATACAGGGGATGTTAATGATGTAGACCTCACCTGAGAGTTTCAGGGATTTGGTTTTTAGATGACACCGACCCAACTATAAAATGAGTGATTCCATTTACTAGTCTTGCTCTTGGGCTTTACGGATGACATTCCGTTCTCTTCACAGGTAAGATCAACAAACAGCTTAATTCCTTGGTATTAAATATGTACTGTATATATAAGGTGAATATATGAAAAGGAGGGCAGGGCTTCTTTATCTTTAGGAGTTGTATTGAAAAGGGAATTTCAGCAGGTGTCATTTGTATGCATGCAGCACCTGGTGAAATTCCATCTTCATCACAACAGTTAAAGTTGCAGGAGCCCTGCCCTCTATTGTATCTGGTCAAGGGGGCAGGGCCCTTTCCTCCTTTTCATATGGTCACCCTAATCTAGAATTAATTTTGGATTGCCGCCACACACACTGCTCCTCTATCCACAAGCTGGGTAGTTTGGCAATTTTTAATGATGCTGCCTTCAAAAGATGTCTCCAGCAATTTTCCTGTGACTGAGCACAGCCAGCATATGAAGCTGATCTCTAGAAACACTGGTTCAAGTACATAGACCAATTGGTTTATTTATTTATTTTATTTATTCCATTTCTAGACTGCCCAACAGCCGAAGCTCTTGGCTATTCATTTTGTGTTTTCATCTGGCTCTGCAGCCAACCTATACACTCCAACCCATATAAAAATGAAAGTTGACATTAATGAAAGACACATTTTGTCATTGCTCATTGAGGAGAGAGATTTAACACTCAGTATCTCCTCATTCTGTTGATATTGACTAGGGTTGTGGTCCACTTCGCTTCACAGCATAGAAATGATAACGAGGCGGCCTGATTCGCCTCCGGAAAAGGCGGAGGAGAAGTGAGTCGGGCCTGCGGATCAAGGCAAACAGAATTGCCTTGATCCGGAGCTCCGAATGCAGGTAAGTAGGGGGGTGATGGACTCATCTGGTACTGCTGCCACCACCACAGTCCCTGCGGTGACAGCGATGGAGCCAGGTAAGGGGGCAGGGAGGAGGGAGACTTACCTGTATCCATCACGGTCTGTCGCAGGCTTCAATTGAGGCCCCAGCTTCAAGCAGAAGAGGCCATGGCCTTCCCTTCTGCTTGAAACCGGGGCCTCAATTGAAGCCTGTGACAGACGCAGGTAAAGGGGTAGGGGGTTGGCCTACCTGGTGCTGCTGGCAGCATCGGCGTCCATGCAGCATCGGCGGAGCCAGGTAAGGGGGCAGGGAGGAGGAAGGCTTACCTGTGTCTGTTGCAGCCCGTCGTGGGCTTCAATTGAGGCCCCGGTTGGAGCCGGAAGTGAAGGCCGAAACCCCTTCCGGCTTCAAGCTGGGGCCTCAATTGAAGCCCGTGATGATGGACACAGGTAAGGGGATGGGGGGGTTGGCTTACCTGGTACTGCCGGTGACGCCATCCATGTGGCGACGGCGACAGAGCCGGATCTCACTCCACATAGTGGAGAGGGGGACAGGCGGATCGTCCCGAAGAGGATCGAGCCCAATCTGGAAGTTCCAGATCGGGCCACAAAGTGGATCGGGGGATCTGTGCACAGCCCTAATATTGACTATGAAGTGGTATGAAAGCAGTATATGATATGTGTCATGGGCCCCCACAGTTGTCAGTGCACTTCAATACGGCAAGAAAGATTAGATCCTTGATATTTAGATCATTGCATTATCTAGTTTCTAGTTCACTGCCTCATTGTAACAGGAGGATTACTCAGAGTGGAACATCTGACCCACTTGGAAGGGATCTACACTAGTCAAGTTAGAACATGTCTTACCGTTTTTAAGTGTGCATTTGGTAGTATTTCGCCACATGACGTTCAGTTTGAGACGTTTTATTGTTGTCTGTTCTCCGTTTTTTATTTTGAACTTCTCTGTAATAAGTAGTTCTTTTTGGTATGATGGGGCTGATTTCATCGTATTAAAAGGGTTTCCTGTCATTCTTAATTAGCCAATCGCATTCCTGGAGGCATGTTCATGTAATTTCCGTGCCCAAAGTTGGAGCTGTTTTTTTTTTTTTCCCCAAGCCTCTTTTTTGCAGACATTTTTTAGTTTCAGTTTTGAGAGGCTGCTTCCTGTTTTGTTTGCCAATGGAGAGAAGAGGAAGTGGGAGGGGAAATTGGCAGACAGGGAAAAAGAACAAACGGATTTGTTTTCTTAGTGTGGCCAAAAGGAATGCATTCCCACAGAAAGAGAAAAGTAAGTAAACGTTTTAAAAATTGCTACGTTTTAAGTCGTTCAAAAACAAAACGTTCAATGACTGTAAAAACAACGTTTCATGTACTAGTGCAGATCCCCTCTTGGTCAGGAGGTCCTACAGACCTTATATGGTTTGGAAAGAGTTGATGGATGTTGCTGATTCCTGGCAGCCAAAAGGAGTTGTCTGGATGCCATGGACATCAGATAAGGCAATAAGCCCTAAATCTGGGGGATGAGCAAACATCATGCAGACACTGGGGCCATGTGAATCTGCAAACTCATGATCCCCAAAGTACTCCAAATTCCATCTTGGTGCTTCTTCCAACTCAAGTATCAGATTACATTCATATCTGTGCATATTTTCATCAGTATTTTTTCCAAATGTAAGCATCATTTGTGTGCATCTTTGAAATTTATGCATTCTTCTCCCGCTGATCAAAGCATATTTGTACAATTTTTTCAAGCACATTTTTTCAATTTTCACAAGGGCAGGAGAAATTCTCCAACAATTTTTAATAGGCAGGGTTCACCATTGGCAAGAGCTGTACCCCAGTTTGGTTTTCATTTTCTTTTTACACTGCCACTGCAAATGGCAACAGCAGCAACTTCTGCATTCTCCTTATTACCACATTACCTCATTGTCCCATGGCATTGGGGAGTGAGGGAAAATGGGGAAGAAAAATTGGGGGGGGGGATTCTGCAACGTGGCCTTTTATTTCTAAGTATTGAGAAAATAAAAAATCTCAGGGCTTTTCTCAGAAAAAGTTTTTTTCTGAGAAATTTTGGCTCAGCTCTAGTTGTCATTCTTCATAGTTCAGCACCTTCCCCAGGATCTTCCAAATGTTAGATCTCTGAGAGGTGATTCTGAATACATCATGACTCTAATGCAGGTGCTGACAATACTGCTCCTTCCCTGAAAGCCCTGTAGCAGGTGTGAAGGGGCAGTGTTGTGTCCAGCTTCAGGGAAGGCATGGAGTTAGTTCTGACCTCCAGTTTCCTCAACATTTTCTTCCCCCGTGAAAGAGACTTCCATTTATTTATTTATTTATTTATTTATTTGCCTCATTCTCAGGGAATTTTGTAATTTGTTTTGAATTTGTTTTGGTGGAATTTTTAACCTTATCTAAACACTATTCTTTCCATTACACTTTTTCCTTTCTATTACATATCTTACATTTCTATTACATTTCTTTCTATTACATATCTCTCCATTACTCTGAAGTCTCCTAGGTTCCTTGTGCTTTCAATGAATTACTTGTTCATCCTATATAGACAGAGAAGGCATGTTTGGCAGGTGAATGGCATATATGACAGTAGATGATAAGTATGATTGATATGTTGGCCTGAGTGAAGTAGTGTTGGCATATGGGTTTGTTACAGTTCTAATTTATGTCTCTGTATCACCAGCAATACCAGGCATAGCAACAAAAACACATAAACCAGGGACTAGGCCTTGCAAGAAACCCATTTTCCAACCTTACCCCTATATCAACTAGGGCAACGTTATTACAGGACCCAATAATATCAACTGTGAAAACTTTGTAAAATTCTAAAGAGCTAGTCCCACCACCACTAAAACTCAATCAATTTTCATACACACACCCAAAGTCCTTGATATTCTTCCCCCACTTTTGCAGGGGGATTAAGTTTATGCAAAAGTGGTAGCCAGACTATTTTGTGCCATAGGCAAGGCAAGCTACTTGCATGCCCCCTAAAAAATTGCCAGCTTCAATTCAGCTGTTCAAGAAGAGTTTTTGAACTATTATATTTTCCTTTTATTATGTTTTTTCTTAAAACAGCTAGTTTGTATAAAACTGTGGCCCAAAAAGAGCAGTACTGTGCCCCTCTGAGGTCTGCACCCTAGGTGGCTGCCTAGTTGGCCTAATGGTAGCACCAGCCCTGAATGGAAGGGCCTAAGAATTTTGCTTCCTAGAAACACACTACATGGCCTGCATTGTAACTCTTATTTCACACTTGATGCTAAAAAGTATTCACAAATGCGAATGAATAGTGAGAAAGATGTCTATATTTTTTCCCACAAGGGTAAGTGGGAGGAATAACTAGGGTCATTTGGAGTGGAGAAATTGAGTTTGGTTTGGGTTGGGGAAAAAGGTTAAGCAATTGATCCACGTTTCTGGTTATGTTTCCTATATTCTGAGCCTAATTCAAGGTGCTGGTTTTAACCTTTAAAATCTTGCATGGCTTGGGACCACAATACCTGATGGAATGTCTCTCCCAACATGAACCTGCCCTGACACTGTGATCAACATTTGGGGCCTCCTCCAATGGAGACTCAGAAGGTGGCCACAAGGGAGAGGGCCTTCTCAGAAGTGGCATATGTGATATTAGAGGATGACTATGGAATGGGCTTCCCACTGAGGCCTGACCAGTGCCAACACTCTTGTCTTTTCAGTGTCAGGTAAAGACTCCCCCAACTCCCAGGAATTTAATGGTATATGATGGGGCAGTTATGTCAATTGTCTTGAACAGTTATTGAAATTGTTTACTGATTTATTTATTTATTTAGCTTTTAAAAGTGTTTTTCAGTTTTGTATGTTTAATAATAATAAATTTTTATTTTTCTACAATACTTAAACATACACATTTACATTTCACATAAAAAACAACAACAACATACTACATAATGTTGAAATGTTGAATACATAATATCTTATCTTAATAACATAATCAAGATTAACATACAAGTGCACCCCCCACCTCGGGATCTCATTCCTGATTCCAGAATCTCATACTTTCTTCTGCTGGTGGTTTCCCACTTCCTCTAGAAAACACAAATATTAGGAACTGTTTCCAAATTCCTTCAAAATCATTTGATTTAGCTATACCTCTTCTCCATTTAATATTACTTGTCAATTTATCATTAATAACTATATCCCATACTTCTTTATACCATTCTTCAATAGAATATTCCCCTTGAATCTTCCAGTTCCTAGCTACAATCAATCTTGCTGCAGTCAACAAATTCGTTATCAGTTCCTTAATTTCCTTTTTACATTTAAAATCTTCTTCAAATAGTGACAGCAATGCAACTTTTGGTGTTCGTTCTATCTTCATTTCCACAATTTCTTCAATCTCCAAAAACACCATCTTCCACAATTTCTGAACATAGTTACATTCCCACCACATATGCAAATACGTTCCTTTAACCCCACAACCTCTCCAACAATTTTCTGATTGCTGATTGTTTATCTTATTCAATCTAACCGGAGTTAGGTACCACCTCCATACAATTTTAAAATAATTATCTTTTATTCTTACTGACATATTTCTCAACGCTCTTTGTTTCCATAATCCCTCCCAACCCTGTTGTCCTATTTGTACCTTCAAATCTGTCTCCCAAACCATTTTACCTGTATTATCCACCGTCCCTTTCTCCACCAATATTCTGTATATTTCACTCATCAACCCTTTTAACACTGTTCTTTTCTCCCTTTCATTTTCTTTCTTAACTATTAGTTCCTCAAACTTTGTTAATTCTCTACAATCTCCATTATCTCTTACCCACTTTTTAGTCCACTGTTCTAATTGCCTATAATTTAACCAAGTTAATTTTTTATCCTTCAAAACCTCTTCCATATCCTCTCTTGTACTCATTCCTCTTAACCAATCCCTTAATTTCATTTTATTTTTTTCTATTAAAACTTTACTTAATCTACTCTTTAATTCCTCCGGGAAATTCTTCAACATTATTACCGGTGACAAAGGAGAGCTGCTTGGAAGCAGCTCCCCTTTATATTTACTCCAAATTTCCCAGTGAGACCTCAGAAGCGGGTTATTTATACTTTCCACCCATTTTTTTTTCCCTTCCATAAAAAATACATTTTCCAAATTAGTCTCTATATTACTCGTAATTTTTTCTTCCATCCAATCTAATTCCCCTAATCCTGTAATTGCCTCCACTATATATCTTAATCTATTAGCTACATAATATAATTTAATATTCGGGAGACCCAATCCTCCCTTTTTTTGGCTCAAATACCATTTACTTTTATTTACCCTCGCTTTCTTATCACCATTACAATAATTATTTATAATCCTTTGCCAACTTTTTAGCTCTAATTCTGAAATTTTTATTGGTAGCATCCTGAACACAAAATTAATCTTTGCGAAAATCTTCATTTTTATTAATGCTATTCTTCCAAACCAAGATAAATTTAACCTTTTATATTTTTCCAATTTTGCTAAAATCTCTTTTTTTAACACATTTAAATTCTCTTTCTCTAAACTCTCTAGTTTCTGCGTAATTTTTATTCCCAAATATCTAATCTGATTCTTAACTCTCATTTCTCTTCCCTTTTCTTCCCAATCCTTCTCTTCCTTTTTAGTATAATTAAACAACATCAATTCTGATTTAGACCAATTTATTTTTAACCCCGTAATATCCCCAAATTCTCTCAGTTGCTGTTTAATTCTCCCCATCTTCTCTATTGGATTCTTTATCGTCAACAACGTGTCGTCTGCAAACATATTCAATTTAATTTCTTTCATACTACCTATTCCTTCAATCTCCTCATCTTCTCGTATTGCATTCGCCAATAATTCCATTACCATTACAAATAGGACTGGTGAGAGCGGACATCCTTGCCTTGTACCTCTGGCTAGTCATATCTTATCTGTCACACCATCATTCACTACCGCTACGGCTGTATTTTGAGAGTATAACTGTTCTATTATCGCTTTAAATTTATTTCCAAACCCCATTTTATTTAAAACCATCTTTAAAGCTTGCCAGCTCAAACAATCAAAAGCCTTAAAAATATCCAATGCCAGAATTCCCGCTTTAACCCTAGACTTATTTATTAGGGGTGTGCACAGACCCCCCGCTCCGCTTCACTTGCAGATCCGCCATTTTCTGGATCGGGCCGCTCTGCCCCGCCCCCGCTCCGCCCACTTCCGCTCCGCTCCGCCCGGAGCTCCGGATCCGGATCCGGAGCTCCGTTTCCCCCCCCCCCCATAGGCTTGCATTGAAAGCTAAAAAATTATACAACTTTTTTTCTGTTCAAGTTAGAAACCTCATGTTTGGCACCATGACACCTCATGGGGATATACACACGCACGCCAAGTTTCAAAGCAATCCCATCATCCCCTGATTTTTGGCGAATTTTTGAAAATCGGGCACCCCACACACAACATCCCTGCGAGGTGGGCAGGGGAGGAGGGAGGGAAGGCAGGCAGGCATGCAGCTGGCATTTCTGGGGGCATAAGGAAGTGAGCCAAGGATAAGCCAGTAATGCATATAAAATGGAATAAATCAATCAATAAACAAAGGAGGGGTGGAATTAAAAGAAGCAGTGTTGCTCAATAAACAACAAGAAGAACTTTTTTTAAAAGGCTATATCTGTCTTTTACCAGCAATAGGGGGACGTGCCCGGGGGAGGGGGAAGTAGCTGCCAGTTCAAGACACTGACAGCCACAGCTCTGAGAAGAAGTAAAACGCTCACTTCGACTCAGAACAGGCATTGCTCCACCACTGAAAAGTGACCATTCACTTCAACTCATGATAGGCATTTGCTCCACCGTTTTACTCTCTTTGGAAGGCTCTAATGGCCTTCCAGTGCAGGAGAGAGTGGGGGCACGTCCACGATGAGATGCCCTAGGGGAGCTCATCCCCTTGCACCACATCGATTCTGTTGTTCCCCAAGGTTAGGGTGGGGAGCAGTGCTGTGTTTTTCTATCTCTTATTCTTGGCTTAGTATATGATTTCAGGTTGTGTTTGTGCATTTGGTGGGGCTACTGTGTTAAAAAACACGGGGAAAAGCCCGTTCAGATGAAGAAAGAGAAGTTTCCCAGAATCCCAAGTTACCTGTTTTGCCTATGCCCTCCTCCAACTTTGGGATCATCATGACCGGGAGCTGACTCTGCCCCTCAGCCCTTTGAAAAAGGTATTTTTCCCGCCGATTTTTTAAAAACGTCTAGCCCGCGACCCGTACGATGCAGAAAGTTGAGAGTGGTCTCAAAATGACCCCCATCCACGACTCTCTGTGCACAAGAATTTCCAGAACGATAGCTTAAACCCCCCCCCAGTTATCCCCGATTCTTTCCCTCAATGCAATCCTATGGGCGAAAAGCCGAAAAGGCAGTTTGAGCCGCGCGGTTGACCCGATTTTCACAAAAATATAGCCCGCGACCCAGACAACGCAGAAAGTTGAGAGTGGTCTCAAAATGACCCCCATCCACGACTCTCTGTGCACAAGAATTTCCAGAACGATAGCTTAACCCCCCCCCCCAGTTATCCCCAATTCTTTCCCTCAATGCAATCCTATGGGCGAAAAGCCGAAAAGGCAGTTTGAGCCGCGCGGTTGACCCGATTTTCACAAAAATATAGCCCGCGACCCGTACGATGCAGAAAGTTGAGAGTGGTCTCAAAATGACCCCCATCCACGACTCTCTGTGCACAAGAATTTCCAGAACGATAGCTTAACCCCCCCCCCCCAATTATCCCCGATTCTTTCCCTCAATGCAATCCTATGGGCGAAAAGCCGAAAACGCAGTTTGAGCCGCGCGGTTGACCCGATTTTCACAAAAATATAGCCCGCGACCCAGACAACGCAGAAAGTTGAGAGTGGTCTCAAAATGACCCCCATCCACGACTCTCTGTGCACAAGAATTTCCAGAACGATAGCTTCAAAAACAACGTAGTTATGCGCGATTATTTGCCGCAATGCAATCCTATGGCGAAATGTTTTCAAGATGGCGACCGGAGCGCTCCGACTGAACTCGGAGCTCCGAAAAATGGTCGCTTCTCTTCGCCTTGCTTCTAGGGGGTCCGCGGCCCGCTCCTACTCCGCCTCTGGGTAAGGCGGAGCAGGCCAATCCGCTACTGCTTCTACGCTCCTAATCGGAGCGGAGCACATCCCTATTATTTATCACCTGTATTACCTTTAATATTCTTCCCACTAAATTAGACATCTGTCTACCTGCCACAAATCCACATTGGTCCTCCCCTATGTATTCCTCTATAAATTTATTCAACCGCCTTGCTAAAATAGTTGAAAAAATCTTAGCATCTTGATTTATTAATGAAATAGGTCTATATGAATCAGGGACAGTCAAATCTTTATCTGGTTTTGGTATTAAAATTATTAATGAATGTTCCCATGATTCTGGCGTTCTATCCCCTTCCAATATGGAATTATACAAATTTAATAATTTTGGTACTAAAATTCTTTTAAAAACCTTATAATATTCTGGACCTAAACCATCTACCCCCGGTGATTTACCCGGCTTCAAGTTCTCAATTACTTCTTCTACTTCTCCTTGAGTTATTACCTTTTCCATTAACTCTTTATGCTCTATTTTTATTCTCTTTATATACTTTTCTATATAAGCTTCCAACTTTTGTTTTTGAATATCCTTTCCCTTATACAATTCTTGATAAAACTCCTGAAAAATCTTTACTTTATCCTTCATTGTATGACAATACTTCCCTTGTTTATCCTTCAAAATCCCTATCCCATTCCTGGCTTTTTCTTTTTGTGTGAGCCTGGCAAGCAATCTAGAATTCCTATTACTGTTTTCAAAATACTCCCTTTTCATATATATTAAATTCTTTTGAACCTCCTCTAAATTTAAATTTTCTAATTGTTTTTTCTTTGCTTGTATTTCTATTAATTTATATTTATTTTTATCTTGCCAATAATCTTTCTCCATTTTCTTAATCTCTTCCTCCAATTGTTCCTGCTCTGCTACTTGTTGCCTTCTTAAATTACACATTTCTCTAATACACATCCCTCTTGATACTGCCTTCATGGTATCCCAAACTACTGCCCTTGACGTTCCTCCCTTCTCATTAATTTCCCAAGACTGTCAATTCTCTTTGCATTTTTTCTACCACCTTATTATACTTCAAAAGTTTTGTGTTTAGTTTCCACCTAAACGCTTCCTTATAATTCTTTTTAACTGTAAATTCTAAACTTAACAATGCATGGTCTGTTACCTTTATTACCCCCATTTCCATTTTACATACCTTACTTGCAAACTCTTTTGAAACCATTATATAATCTATTCTAGAGTATGTCTGATGAACTGAGGAATAGTAAGAAAATCCCGAATTTGATCCATTCAGTAAACGCCAACAATCTACATAATCTTTTTCTTTTACTAGTTTATTCAATATAGTAATATTATTTCTTTTTTCCACATTTGTGGGGTTTGATCTATCCACTCTATTATCCATTACCATATTAAAATCCCCAGCTAAAATAAGATATCCTTCCCTAAACTCCTCTATTTCATTAAATAAATTCATAAAAAACTCTCTATGTCTCTCATTAGGGGCATAAACATTTACTAATGTATATTGTTCACTTTCTATTTGCCCCTTTATCATAAGATATCTACCATTATCATCCTTTTTTACAGTTTTCAGTATGAATCCACTTTTTTTTAAAATCAAAATTGCTACTCCATTTTTTTTTTTGACGTCCCTAATGACTTTTCATAATAAACAGACCACCTTGTCCGAATTTCATTTACGCCATCAAATTTTTGGTGTGTTTCTTGCATCATAATAATATCAGATCTTTCTTTATTTAACATTTGTTCTATTCTCCTCCTTTTCACGACTGCCCCCAGACCTTTAACATTAAGCGTTGATACTTTAATATTCTTATTCATAATCACCCTTTTGATTTTCCTTCCGATCCCGTGTGCTCTGCAACTCATAAACATATACAACAACAAAAATAAAAATAAACCCTGAACCCCCTTCATCTCCCTCCCTCCCACCCTATTAATCCCCCCAACCCCTCTTCCCCCCACTACCTTCCCCCTCCCCATATCCCCGTGAGTCTATTACTCCGGCCATTATCTAACTTAGGGGAGAGGGGGGAGGCGGGGCCCCGCCCTAACGGCAAGATCTCTGTACTTAACTACTTATCATATTATTATCTCATAATACCATTCCCCATTTACCCCGTCCCAGACGCCCCGGATTTGGCTCCATTCCCAACTCCAGCTCCAAGACTTGCATCCTTAAATAACCCCAAACTCTTCAGCAGCTCCTTGCCTTGCTCCAAAGAGGTTACTCTGTGTTGGCCCCCAGCATAGGAAAACTTTAAAAAAACAGGGTAACCCCAAGAATATCTCACTGTATTTTTTGTTAGCGTTTCAGTTATTTGCTTAACGCTGCGCCTCCATTGGAGTGTTTGCTGACAAAGATCGTTGAATACTTGCACTGCTTTGTGTGTTTAACCATTTTTTAATATGATTTATTTTAATGTTGTAATGCTGTATTATGTTTTAATATTGTAGTTTGTTTCTTTTTTCTTGTATTTAAATTGTTGTGAATTCCCCAGAAGACTTCAGTTACTGGGCAACATAGAAATGAAATCAATCTATCATCATCATCATGTGACTGTGGCCTAATCTACACCAAGAAGGATATTGCATTATGAAAGCAGTATGAAAGTGGTATGTAAAAGGCAGGAGCCACGCTACTGCCTTATAGCAGTATTGAAGTGCACTGATAACTGTTGGGGCCCATTGACACATACCATATACCGCTTTCATACCGCTATAACCTTCTTGGTGAGGCTTTTGCCTCTCAAATACTGCTTTCATTCCGCTTTCATAGTGCAATGTCCTGCTTGTTGTAGATTAGGCCTGTATGTCACAATTATTATGGAGCTAATACTTTTTCATCATTGTCCTCATATTCTTGTTTGCAGATGGGAGCATCCTTTGCATAAATGGCAGAGACAAACTTCACGATGATAACTGAGTTCATTTTGCTGGGATTCACAGATAACCAGAGGCTGAAGTTTGTTCTTTTTGTAGTGTTTTTATTGGTTTACTTGCTCATCCTGGTGGGGAACATTGGCATGGTAACATTAATCAGGATGGACTCCCGGCTTCATACTCCCATGTACTTCTTCTTAAGCAATCTTTCAATCTTAGACATATCGGGGTAATTGCTTACCCAAAAATATAGCAGAGTGCGAAATAGCAGCAGCGTAGAGTCTGGAAATGGTTTCAGCTTGAATTTAGGAACAAAAAGAAGCACTCACGGTCTTTGGTCAGTAAGAAGCTTTACTGACACTAAATAAATTACTTACAGAATAAATGGTCATATATACAGTCCTTTCACAATACAGCAACAACGTAGCAGTATAACATCAGCAGTAAGTTCCAGCAGTAAGTTCCAGCAGTAAGAACCAGCAGTAAGAAGCCTTACAACATGGACTTCTTAAATACACTTTTCTCCTTGGCCCAATTAACCAATAGTCTCTTCATCTTGTACATCTCGTACCGCACGTAGGCCAGGGAAGAATCTGCTTCATACTGGACTTCTCCTGGCAGAGACAATCTGGCCAAGGACATCTTTTTAACTCTTTAGAGTCCTTTTCCTTCTGTGGTTAAAAACCTAACCACAACACCCTTTCATTTTTTAACTACAGAAAAAATACAATTTACATTTCATTACATTTCACCTGTAAGAAATCAACTTTACATGTTTACAACAATCCCAACATTGTGTACATTTCTCTGTGTGTTACATTTCCCAGAGACTTATTTATATGTAAGCTTTTCTTTTCTTCTTCTTCCAAGCACTGTTGAAAAAAAAACTTTGTGCTTTGGGGCGTTGAATTACTTTGCAATCTTCCAACTTGCAAACTTTCAGCAATTTTAAAACTTTCTGCTTCTGGCTTTTTTAGGTAATTTCCTTTGGAAACTTTTCTACCTCTACATCAAGGTAACACCTAACTTTCCCCAGAGACTTCAGTTTCAACCCTTCCTGCAGCTTTGGGCTGAGTTTTCTTGAATGTGGTCTTGGGAACTCCCTGCCACCAGTAGACGAACCACTAGCTCCACAATCATGTACTCTTTTGCTTGCCCCTTTGCATACAGACACGTGTGTTTGAAAACACCCCCTTTCAGTTTTCGCTGCCTGAAAACACTTTTCTTGTTCTTGTTCAGACAATTTCAACACATCACTGTAACTCTCAGGTTCAGACTTCACATAACACACACTGAATTCATCTGAATACTTTAAAGGTGGAATTCCTTTGTTTTTTCTTTGTGAACGACGAGGTACACTGGAAATTTCTTCCTCCCTTTCATTTCCCTCCTCCCTTCCACTTTTGGGAGTGGAAACACTTTTCTCAGAGATGTGAGGGCTCTGAGAAGTTAACCCCTGAGTTACTGTTTTCTCCTGGTTGTTTACGGTTTCTAACAGAACTTGGGAACCTTGAATCCTGTCCCAACCTGCCTCCTGAAAAGTAGCAGACCTAGAAACAACCACCTTCCCATGACTTAGGGAAAAACGCCAAGATTTGGATTGCATGCCAGAATAACCCACAAAACGTAATTTCACAGACTTGGTTTCACCTTTAGATCTTTTGGACTTTGGGATATGCACGTATGCCCAAGACCCCCATGTTCTCAAGTGAGACAAATCTGGCTTTGAACCAAAAAGTAAACAGTAAGGCGAACTGCCTGTAACCCTGCTCCAGGTTCTATTACACAGATAGTTTGCGGTTAAAAATGCTTCTCCCCACAAATCTTGCTCAGCGTTTGCATCAGCCATGAGAGAATCTTTCTTCATTTGAAGTACTCCAATTCTTCTCTCAATTGACCCATTTTGAAAAGGAGTTTGGGGATCTATTAACCTGTGTGTGATTCCTGTTTTCCTAAACCACTCACAGAACCTTCCAGAAACAAACTCACCCCCACGGTCCGACTGCACAGAAATAATGGGCTTGTTAAAGAACTTTTCCGCCCAAGTTTTCCAATCCCTAAAAGTTTCAAAAGCTTCTGATTTTCGCTTCAGTAAATAACACCAACTAAAGCGTGTGTAATCATCCAGAATTACAAGCACGTAACTGGATCCCCCTTGTGTAGGCGTGAATGGCCCTACCAAGTCAATAAACACCAGTTCAAAAGGCTTTTGTGACACCCTGTCACTTTTCCTGCAGATGTTCTGCACCCGGGATTTGGTCTGATGACAGATTGAACAATCCAAGAAATTTTTACAGTTTCGCAAGCTTAACCCTGTACACACTTGAGGCATGTGACTTAACACTTTAAAACTTGCATGACCTAAACGCCTGTGCAACTCATGAACACAATTTTTATGGTCTGGCACGTTACCAGTTTGTGCCACCCTTTCTTTACCTGCACCCATGTAAAACAGTCCATTTTTAACATGTCCCAGTGCCACATTTTGTCCATCCTTAATCACTTGGCACTCATCCTTCTGAAACGTAACAACGTATCCTTCAGACGTTAGAGCACTAACAGAAAGGAGACAAAAATCTAAATCTGGAACATACAGAACCTGTTCACACTCCTTTTGCAGACATGGAACGTAGCAACAGCCAATTCCTTCCACCCTCGACGTTCGTCCATCTGCAAGCGTGATTGACTTCACCTTGCTTGGTTCCAACTTCCGAAACGCCTCTGGATTATTAGAAATTGTTCTGGACGACGCAGAATCAATCAGCCAAACCTCTTGGGCCTCGTTACACCTCACTGTGGCTGAAACAAATGCATTCGAGCATTCCTTCTCCTCTCCAGCCTGTGTAACTCCCTTCTTCCTCTTTTTACAGAAGCGTTTGATATGACCCGGCTGTTTGCAAAAATAACACTTTCTTACTGCAACTGCGGTTCTCTCCACATTGTTGTCTTGGAAACACTTATCTCTCTGCATTCTTTCTCCGCTGCCAAGGGCTGACTGCTTAACCCTTTCCTGGCAGTTTTCCTCCTTCCTGGAAAGACGCCGTTTCTCTTCTTGGAGCAAACGACCCGTCAAATAATGAAGAGTGAGTTCATCAGTCTTCATACTTTCCAGACTGGTTGTCAGAACGTCCCAGCTTTGAGGCAACGACCCCAAAATCAGGTAGCACTTATGCTCTTCCGTAAAAACGATTCCGACCTCCTGCAACTGGACAAATAGAGATCTCACCTGTTGGAGATGATTTGCCAAACTTCCATCCTCCTCCAACTTTAACCGATACAGCTCTCTGGTGAGGCTCAGCCGTGTGCTTGCCGACGCACGCACATAAATCTGTCTCAGCGCATTCCAGCTGTCTCTTGCCGTCTCATCTCTGTTGATATGGACAATTTGCGAGTCCTCCATACTCAAGACAATGTTTGCTTTGGCCCTTTCATTCTGCTCTTCCCACACTTGTGCTTCTTGAGCAGTCTGACCAACCGGCCTCGGGACACTCACGACGTTCCAACATCTGTCCCGCTTCAAAAACATTTCCATCTTGAATGACCACGTTAAGTAATTTCTCTCATTCAGCCGTTCCACCGGAATACTGGATGCCATCTGAACCTGGGCCATCCTCACCGGCTGGGCTGGAGCGCGACTCACACTGGATACAGACCCGTCTGAGCTCGATGAACTGCCTGAGCTCGACTCCGTCTTTCCCTCCAGCGTTCCTTTGCTCTCAAGCTTTCCAGCAACCAAAAATTATGCCTTCCAGACTTTCTCTGGGCCCATAACCTATCGGGGTAATTGCTTACCCAAAAATATAGCAGAGTGCGAAATAGCAGCAGCGTAGAGTCTGGAAATGGTTTCAGCTTGAATTTAGGAACAAAAAGAAGCACTCACGGTCTTTGGTCAGTAAGAAGCTTTACTGACACTAAATAAATTACTTACAGAATAAATGGTCATATATACAGTCCTTTCACAATACAGCAACAACGTAGCAGTATAACATCAGCAGTAAGTTCCAGCAGTAAGTTCCAGCAGTAAGTTCCAGCAGTAAGAACCAGCAGTAAGAAGCCTTACAACATGGACTTCTTAAATACACTTTTCTCCTTGGCCCAATTAACCAATAGTCTCTTCATCTTGTACATCTCGTACCGCACGTAGGCCAGGGAAGAATCTGCTTCATACTGGACTTCTCCTGGCAGAGACAATCTGGCCAAGGACATCTTTTTAACTCTTTAGAGTCCTTTTCCTTCTGTGGTTAAAAACCTAACCACAACAAGACATTGGTTACTCAAGTGTTATTGCTCCCAGGACACTGATGAGTTTTGCTGTGCAAAGCAAGATGATTTCGTTCACTAGCTGTGCATTGCAGTTTTTCTTTTTCGGCATCGCTGTAACCTGTGAATGCTGCCTGCTAGGTGTGATGGCATATGACCGCTTCATAGCTATCTGCAATCCGCTCTTATATACTGCTATCATGTCCAACAAGCGCTGTGCTCTGCTTGTGACTGGCTCATATCTTACGGGTTGTGTGAATGCAGTCGTTCAGACTTCATTGGTATTTAATCTGTCCTTTTGTAGATCCAACATAATCAACCATTTCTTCTGTGATGTGCCCCCTCTCCTAAAGCTATCCTGCTCGGACACAACAATCACTGATATCATTCATTTCACCTTCTCTACAGCAATTGTATCAGTCACTATCCTGACCATTCTTGTCTCTTACACATACATCCTTGTCTCCATCCTTAAGATCAACTCCGCTGAAGGCAGGCGTAAAGCCTTCTCTACCTGCGCCTCCCATCTGACAGCTGTCACCATATTTTATGGGACAGCCATTTTCATGTACTTACGTCCAAGTTCAAAATATTCCGTGGAACAGGACAAAATTATCTCTGTGTTTTACACCCTTGCAATCCCTATGTTGAATCCACTCATCTACAGTCTGAGAAACAAGGAGGTAAAAGAGGCTTTCAAAAGGCTGCTGAAGAGTCAAGTTGTCTCTCAAAGACAGTAACCATCATGGGCCTGGTCCCACACCTTATTACATCCTTTACTGTCGTCTCTGTATGTTTTGCCTGGAAAGCATTTATTTTCATCCTCACAGTGGGATAGATCCAAACTAAGGTCATTTCTACACCTGCCTTTTTCCCCAGGATCATCCCGGGATCATCCCTGTGCATAAAAATGACACACAGGGGATCCCAGGAGCAGGCAGGGACGATGCCTCCATTGTCCTCGGATAATCCTTAGGTGTAGAAAAGGCCTAAGTCTGAAAGCCTAAAGTTATCTGGTCATGTGGATGTGAAAGCTCAGGGGGAAACTGGAAAAAAAATGGGGTTGGGGGAGAGTGCTCCTCCCTGAGCAGTCAAAGCAGACTTTTCTTCCTTAACATTGTTCTCCTAAAGTTCAACCCAAATTGATGTTGATGGATACAAAGAGGTAAGATGTGCCTATTTTGATATCTATGCCCATGAGAGAAGGGAATGCCTGTGTTCACGCAACACAGTATGTGGGTTCTTGCGTTGCCTGAACCCAGCCAAGATAATAAACCTTGGTTTGTTAATCAAGAACAATGCACAGTTCACAAGCCAACAACAAACCATGGGTTCTCGGTATGTACCAAAAACCAAGACGGGGGCGGGGTTGTTGCTGTTTTTAATGAAACACAATTGTAACAAAAAAAGTGTTACCCTTAACCTAACAGAATACAATAGACAACAAAGAAGTTAAGGGAAAAGATTAAAAATAACAATTTTATAGATTGAACAGCAATATTTAAAAATAATATATTCAGAGCATTCTATCACATGTGCAAAAATACAGTCAATCCATCAAACAATTCAACAAAGAATGCTCAGTAAAGTTGTTTCCATTGGCCAGACGCATTTTGACGCAAGGTCTTCCTCAGTGGCCTGTGAGCTCTGGAACAAATGCAAACATGAATACAAACATTTGTAAAGGCCAAGGTAAAGGCAAACGCTTGTTACTGTAATTTTTTAGACCAGCAGAACATTTTTAAAATAAAATTAATTAGACCTACCAAAGGCTGTTTTTGTTGCTGTTATTGGGACTGACTTTACAGGTTTCAAATAGTAAAAGAAATAAACAAAATCAAGTGTCACTTCCCACTTTGTAGTTCCTGCACAATGTTAAGAAAATAAACAGCTTTCTAAGTTTATATTTCCTTGTAATCATTTCGTCCCAAGGACAAAGGGGGGGGGGGAAATATCCCAGAATATTTACCAATCATTCACAGGAAGCCCATACAAAGTGTCTCCAACAAAACTCCAGCTCCCAAATGTTGCATTCCATCTAAAAGGGCGGAACTAAAGAGGCGTTTATTAGATGCATTTGTGCACGGTATATAGTTTGCCTCAGAGAGAAGCCAAAACAATTTTTTTTTAAAAAAAAAAACCCACAAATTCTGGGGTGCAATATATAAACACCATTACCATAATTGCCCACTAGATGACAGTGCCTACTAATTCTGGTGTTGCAAGCCACTTTCCTCTGACTTGTTTATTATGGCATTGGGATAGAAGGGGAAAACCTGGATACTTCCAGTTATCATCTGTAGTAAGCATACTATATATATATATATATATATATATATATATATATATATATATACCCATCTCCCCATCTGGATCGAGGTGGGGAACAACAAGTATAAAATACATAAAACTGAATTAAAAACATAGTATACTGCACATTATTAAAACATTCTAAAAACATCCTAACATCCTAAAATTCCACTGGATAGGCCTGCCAGAAAAATCAGTCTTTATAGCTTTCTTAAATATTAAAAGACTGTTAAGTTTACGAGTCTCCTCCAGCATGCCATTCCACAGTCTCGGAGCAGCAGAAGAGAAAGTCCTCTGAGTAATACTTGTCAGCCTAATTTTAGCAAACTGAAGTAGTTTTTTTCCCAGAGGACCTGAATGTGCAGGGCGGATTGTATGGGGGAAGGCGAACCTGCAGGTAGCCTGGACCCAAGCCATGTAGGGCTTTAAAGGAGGGCTGTGCTACACTCTGTTTTGGGTTGTAGAAGCGATAGCGGAGCGACCCGATCTGCCTCCGCCAAAGGCGGATCCAAATCAGGTCAACTGGTCAGCAGAGCAACACGGAGCGTTTCTTTCATTTGCGGAGCACTCCACAAGTTTTCAGGGCTCTGTCCGCCATTTTGGACTTTTTCCCCATAGGATTGCATTGGGCAGAAAATCGCCTATAACTTCTTTGTTTTTAAAGCTAGATTCCTGAAAATTACTGTGCTTAGAAATTGATGATTGGGGCTCATTTGTGTTGATTTACAGAATTCTTTGTCGTGCAGTTTGCTTACAATTAAATTTTATTGAATTGGTAAAGCGAGAGGGGGGAACCTGCTTTTTTCAGCATTGATTGACAGGTTTATTTCCCAATCATGATAACTGATCAGCCCTTGTGAAGCACCCTCCAATCCCAATCTTGGAGGGAGGGAATAAGCAAAACAGGATACTTAGTAACTTTTCTTTGTTTGTTTTTTGTAGGACTTTTGTCACTTTTTGAGTGCATTGGTGAAGCAGTAGCCCCAGCAAACTCACACACACAACCTTAAATAATATGCAAAGTAAAATAACAGATAGGCAACACAGCACTGCAAGGCACCCACCATAACCTTGGTGAACAACTGAATAGGTGTGGTGCAAGTGGATGATGTCGTGTATGGCATGTGGACGTGCCCAGGGCCCACTGCCCTTGAGGGTCATCAGAACCCTCCAAAGGGGAAACAGTGGAAGGAAGCCAATGATTTGCATGAGTTGATGTGTGATGTGGCTTCTCAAAGGCAGGTACCTAGACAGGACTGGCTGAATGACTGGTGGCACAGTCCACTGTCCCACTGGGCACGTCACTTTCCCCTTACTGGTAACAAACTCAGACAACGTTTTTGTTCTAATTCTTCTTGTTGTTGCGATTATTAGTATTGTTATTGTTATTACAATTATTGGCTGGGCATACCCTGGAGTGTGTGAACTGTGATGGAGGTGCGGGGGGAGCATCTTGAAAAACCAACACATCATAGCACTTTGAAATGAGTGGATGGCATGAAAGAAATTAAGTTTTTAGAAGTATTGCGACCCAAGCGTGGCAACCAAGGTCCGAGTTGTTTATCCCATGAACAGCTATGTGCTGTACACTCACTCAGTTTAAAAAATTTCTACCTTGAAGTGGTTTGACGTGGTTACCTGAAAGGAAGCTTCTGATTTAGGTTTAACTTTAAAAATTCCCCAAATATCAGGGCATGATCCGATTTCCTTCAAACTTGGCATGCCTAAGGATCTATTTAGAAGGTCTCCTGGTGGGCAGTTGCATGTGTATATCTGGAAAAATGACGGAGATACATACATTTCTGTAAATGGGGAGATCTTTTAAAAATTCACCAAAAATCAGGGGATGATCCAATTTCCTTCAAAGTGGCCATGCCCAAGGATCTATTTAGAAGGTCTCCTGGTGGGCAGTTGCATGTGTGTATCTGGAAAAATGATGGAGATACATGCATTTCTGTAAATGGGGAGATCTTTTGAAATTTTCACCAAAAATCAGGGGATGATCCGATTTCCTTCAAAGTGGCCATGCCCAAGGATCTATTTAGAAGGTCTCCTGGTGCGTAGTTGCATGTGTGTATCTAGATAAATGATGGAGATACGTGCATTTCTGTAAATGGGGAGAATTTTTTAAAAATTCACCAAAAATCAGGGGATGATCCGATTTCCTATGCCTAAGGATCTGTTTAGAAGCACTCCTGGTGCCCATTTTCATGTTTCTAAATTGAACACTAAAAAGTTATAGGCGTTTGACATTTTCAATGCAAGTCTATGTGGGGGGGAGCAGAGATCCGGATCCACCCCGGAGCAGAGAGGACTGGAGGTGGATCGTCCCAAAGCAGAGCGCACCCAATCCAAAAGTTGCGGATCGTGATCCAGAGTGGATTGGGGGGTCGAGGCACAGCCCTACTTTAAAGGTAATAACCAACACTTTGCCCGGAAACTAATTATAAGCTAATTCCTGACTTAACACCTCTAGTTTCTAGTTTCTTTGTCAACAATAAATATTACTGCATTCTCAAATTTGGTCATATTTTTATGGACATAACCCAAAGATGAAAACTATCAATCCACATGTGCAAATTATAAATCAGGGAGGTATGTATGGCTTTTTAATGGCAATAAAAATCCACACTTATGCTGTTCTGAACTCCTTGGAGCGAGGACATACTGCCAGCCCATGAGATTCAACTGCCTGAACTGGATCCATACCTTCTGCAATTGCTGCCCAACTTTTTGTTTGTTTTGCTATATTAAAAAAAAAGGATGGGAAATAAAGAATTTTTTTAAAGTGACTTTGGGCCAGTCTCAGACTCTCAGCCCAACCTACCTCACAGGGTTGTTGTTGTGAGGATTAAATGGAGAACAGGAAGAATATGAATGCCACCTTGAATATGAATGTCCCAATTGGACCAGTGGGGAGGATGGCCAAAATGACATGACTTCCCCGCCTTCACTCCAATCGGGTCCTTTGAGCGTGCTTTCCAAGGCCCTGGAAAGCATGATTTCCTGCTGCCCCCACACTTATAGGCCCGATTGGAGCAGAAAGGGGGTCAGAGCCTCTAAGCATGCTTTCCCACTACCCCTCCACTGCTCCAGTTGGGGCCTCCATGTTTCCTCATTAGTTACTTTAAAACAAAGTAACTAATGAGGACCAAGTACTGAATTGAGAGGGAAAAGTTCTGTTTAAAACTAATTAAGGTGAGACAGAAAAAGCACTGAACAAATTCCCAAATAGGAAGTCCTCAGGTGATTTGCCGAAAGATCATACAGGGGATGTTAATGATGTAGACTTCACCTGAGAGTTTCAGGGATTTGGTTTTTAGATGACACCGACCCAACTATAAAACGAGTGATTCCATTTACTAGTCTTGCTCTTGGGCTTTACGGATGACATTCCGTTCTCTTCACAGGTAAGATCAACAAACAGCTTAATTCCTTGGTATTAAATATGTACTGTATATATAAGGTGAATATATGAAAAGGAGGGCAGGGCTTCTTTATCTTTAGGAGTTGTATTGAAAAGGGAATTTCAGCAGGTGTCATTTGTATGCATGCAGCACCTGGTGAAATTCCATCTTCATCACAACAGTTAAAGTTGCAGGAGCCCTGCCCTCTATTGTATCTGGTCAAGGGGGCAGGGCCCTTTCCTCCTTTTCATATGGTCACCCTACATTCAAAAGATGTCTCCAGCAATTTTCCTGTGCCTGAACACAGCCAGCATATGAAGCTGATCTCTAGAAACACTGGTTCAAGTACATAGACCAATTGGTTAATTTATTTATTTTATTTATTCCATTTCTTGACTGCCCAACAGCCAAAGCTCTTGGCTATTCATTTTGTGTTTTCACCTGGCTCTGCAGCCAACCTATATACTCCAACCCATATAAAAATGAAAGTTGACATTAATGAAAGACACATCTTGTCATTGCTCATTGAGGAGAGAGATTTAACACTCAGTATCTCCTCATTCTGTTGATATTGACTAGGGCTGTGGTCCGCTTCGCTTCACAGCACAGAAGCGATAACGAGGCGGCCTGATTCGCCTCCAGAAATGGCAGAGAAGAAGTGAGTCAGGGGGCTGCGGATCAAGGCAAAGAAAATTGCCTTGATCCAGAGCTCCGAATGCACGTAAGTAGGGGGGAGATGGACTCATCTGGCACTGCTGCCGCCACCACAGTCCCTGCGGTGACAGCGATGGAGCCAGGTAAGGGGACAGGAAGGAAGAAGTCTTACCTGTATCCATCACGGTCTGTCACGGGCTTCAATTGAGGCCCCAGCTTCAAGCAGAAGAGGCCACAGCCTTCTCTTCTGTTTGAAGCCGGGGCCTCAATTGAAGCCCATGATGGACCATGACAGATGCAGGTAAGGGGGCGGGGGGTTGGCCTACCTGGCGACACCAGCGGCATCAGCGTCCATGTGGTGGCAGCGGCAGAGCCAGGTAAGGGGAAAGTGAGGAGGAGGGAGGCTTACCTGTGTCCATCAAGGTCTGTCGCGGGCTTCAATTGAGGCCCCAGCTTCAAGCAGAAGAGGCCATGGCCTTCCCTTCCGCTTGAAACCAGGGGCCTCAATTGAAGCCTGTGACAGACGCAGGTAAGGGGGTGGGGGGTTGGCCTACCTGGTGCTGCTGGCAGCATCAGCGTCCATGCGGCATCGGCGGAGCCAGGTAAGGGGGCAGGGAGGAGGGAGGCTTACCTGTGTCTGTTGCCGTCCTTCGTGGGCTTCAATTGAGGTCCCAGTTGGAGCCGGAAGTGAAGGCTGAGGCCTCTTACGGCTTCAAGCCAGGGCCTCAATTGAAGCCCGTGATGATGGACACAGGTAAGGGGGTGGGGGGTTGGCTTTCCTGGCGCTGCCTATAATGCCATCCATGTGACGACGGTGACAGAGCTGGATCGCGGAGCGGAGCAGGGGACAGGCAGATTGGCCCGAAGAGGATCGGGCCCAATCTGGAAGTTCCAGATCGGGCCACAAAGTGGATCGGGTGATCCGTGCACAGCCCTAATATTCACTATGAAGTGGTATGAAAGCAGTATATGATATGTGTCATGGGCCCCCACAGTTGTCAGTGCACTTCAATCCTTGATATTTAGATCATTGCATTATCTAGTTTCTAGTTCACTGCCTCATTATAACGGGGATTACTCAGAGTGGAACATCTGACCCACTTGGAAGGATCTATACTAGTCAAGTTAGAACGTGTCTTACTGTTTTTAAGTGTGCATTTGGTAGTATTTCGCCACATGATGTTCAGTTTGAGACATTTTATTATTGTCTGTTCTCCGTTTTTTATTTTGAACTTCTCTGAAATAAGTAGTTCTATTTGGTATGATGTGGCCGATTTCATCGTATTAAAAGGGTTTCCTGTCATTCTTAATTAGCCAATCGCATTCCTGGGGGCACGTTTATGTAATTTCCGTGCCCAAAGTTGGAGCCGTGTTTTTTTTTCCCAAGCCTCTTTTTTGCAGACATTTTTAAATTTCAGTTTTGAGAGGCTGCTTCCTGGTTTGTTTGCCGGTGGAGAGAAGAGGAAGTGGGAGGGGAAATTGGCAGACAGGGAAAAAGAACAAACGGATTTGTTTTCTTAGTGTGGCCAAAAGGAATGCATTCCCATGGAAAGAGAAAAGTAAGTAAATGTTTTAAAAATTGCTACGTTTTAAGTCGTTCAAAAACAAAACGTTCAATGACTGTAAAAACAACATTTCATGTACTAGTGTAGATCCCCTCTTGGTCAGGAGGTCCTACAGACCTTATATGGTTTGGAAAGAGTTGATGGATGTTGCTGATTCCTGGCAGCCAAAAGGAGTTGTCTGGATGCCATGGACATCAGATAAGGCAATAAGCCCTAAATCTGGGGGATGAGCAAACATCATGCAGACACTGGGGCCATGTGAATCTGCAAACTCATGATCCCCAAAGTACTCCAAATTCCATCTTGGTGCTTCTTCCAACTCAAGTATCAGATTACATTCATATCTGTGCATATTTTCATCAGTATTTTTCCAAATGTAAGCGTCATTTGTGTGCATCTTTGAAATTTATGCATTCTTCTCCCGCTGATCAAAGCATATTTGTACAATTTTTTCAAACACATTTTTTCAATTTTCACCAGGGCAGGAGAAATTCTCCAACAATTTTTAATAGGCAGGGTTCACCATTGGCAAGAGCTGTACCCCAGTTTGGTTTTCATTTTCTTTTTACACTGCCACTGCAAATGGCAACAGCAGCAACTTCTGCATTCTCCTTATTACCACATTACCTCATTGTCCCATGGCATTGGGGAGTGAGGGAAAATGGGGAAGAAAAATTTGGTGGGGGGGGGTTTCTGCAACGTGGCCTTTTATTTCTAAGTATTGAGAAAATAAAAAATCTCAGGGCTTTTCTCAGAAAAAGTTTTTTTCTGAGAAATTTTGGCTCAGCTCTAGTTGTCATTCTTCATAGTTCAGCACCTTCCCCAGGATCTTCCAAATGTTAGATCTCTGAGAGGTGATTCTGAATACATCATGACTCTAATGCAGGTGCTGATAATACTGCTCCTTCCCTGAAAGCCCTGTAGCAGGTGTGAAGGGGCAGTGTTGTGTCCAGCTCCAGGGAAGGCATGGAGTTAGTTCTGACCTCCAGTTTCCTCAACATTTTCTTCCCCCGTGAAAGAGACTTCCATTTATTTATTTATTTATTTATTTGCCTCATTCTCAGGGAATTTTGTAATTTGTTTTGATGGTATTTTTTTACCTTATCTAAACACTATTCTTTCCATTACATTTTTTCCTTTCTATTACATATCTTACATTTCTATTACATTTCTTTCTATTACATATCTCTCCATTACTCTGAAGTCTCCTAGGTTCCTTGTGCTTTCAATGAATTACTTGTTCATCCTATATAGACAGAGAAGGTATGTTTGGCAGGTGAATGGCATATATGACAGTAGATGATAAGTATGATTGATATGTTGGCCTGAGTGAAGTAGTGTTGGCATATGGGTTTGTTACAGTTCTAATTTATGTCTCTGTATCACCAGCAATACCAGGCATAGCAACAAAAACACATAAACCAGGGACTAGGCCTTGCAAGAAACCCATTTTCCAACCTTACCCCTATATCAACTAGGGCAACGTTATTACAGGACCCAATAATATCAACTGTGAAAACTTTGTAAAATTCTAAAGAGCTAGTCCCACCACCACTAAAACTCAATCAATTTTCATACACACACCCAAAGTCCTTGATATTCTTCCCCCACTTTTGCAGGGGGATTAAGTTTATGCAAAAGTGGTAGCATGACCGGTGCCAGACTATTTTGTGCCATAGGCAAGGCAAGCTACTTGCATGCCCCCTAAAAAATTGCCAGCTTCAATTCAGCTGTTCAAGAAGAGTTTCTGAACTATTATATTTTCCTTTTATTATGTTTTTTCTTAAAACAGCTAGTTTGTATAAAACTGTGGCCCTAAAAGGGCAGTACTGTGCCCCTCTGAGGTCTGCACCCTAGGTGGCTGCCTAGTTGGCCTAATGGTAGCACCAGCCCTGAATGGAAGGGCCTAAGAATTTTGCTTCCTAGAAACACACTACAGCGGACATGGGCTGCATTGCAGGGGTGTGCACGGATCCCCCGCTCCGCCCCGCGGGCCGACCTGAAAATTTCAGATCGGCCCGCTCCGCGCCGCGCCGCTCCGCCCATACTCCGCTCCTCTTCGCCGCGGAGCTCCGGCTCCGAATCGGAGCTCCGCAGTGGAGGGGAGTGGCGCCAGGTAAGGCCAGGAGAGGAGGGTGGGGGGGGTTACCGGGCCCTGCCGCCATCACCGCCCGTGCGGCGATGGCGGCAGAGCCCGGTAAGGGACCAAGGGGAGGGGGCCCTTACCTGCCTCCGTCCACGGTCCCTCGGCTTCTTCAATTGAGACCGCGGTTCAAGTGCGGCCCAGACTTCCTAGTTGAACCACGGGCTCAATTGAAGAAGCCGAGGGGCCGCAGACGGAGGCAGGTAAGGGAGAGGCGGGGAGGTTACCGGGCCCTGCCGCTGTCGCGCATGGGCGACAGCGACAGCGGCAGGGCCCGGTAAACCCCACTTACCTTTCTGGCGGAGCCCCGGATCGAGGTGAAGGATCCGCCTTCACCTCGATCCTCTTCTCCACGTTCCGCCGGGCCCCCAATCCTCTTCGCCTCCGCCTTAAGGGCAGGCAAAGCCCCCCGCTCCGCTTCTGCTTCTCCGGTTCGAGGAGAAGCGGAGCACATACCTACTGCATTGTAACTCTTATTTCACACTTGATGCTAAAAAGTATTCACAAATGCGAATGAATAGTGAGAAAGATGTCTATATTTTTTCCCACACGGGTAAGGGGGAGGAATAACTAGGGTCATTTGGAGTGGAGAAATGGAGTTTGGGTTGGGTTGGGGGGAAAGGTTAAGCAATTGATCCACGTTTCTGGGTATGTTTCCTATACGTTTCTGAGCCCAATTCAAGGTGCTGGTTTTAACCTTTAAAATCTTGTATTTCTTGGGACCACAATACCTGACGGAATGTCTCTCCCAACATGAACCTGCCCTGACACTGTGATCAACATTTGGGGCCTCCTCCAATGGAGACTCAGAAGGTGGCCACAAGGGAGAGGGCCTTCTCAGAAGTGGCATATGTGATATTAGAGGATGACTATGGAATGGGCTCCCCACTGAGGCCTGACCAGTGCCAACACTCTTGTCTTTTCAGTGTCAGGTTAAGACTCCCCCAACTCCCAGGAATTTAATGGTATATGATGGGGCAGTTATGTCAATTGTCTTGAACAGTTATTGAAATTGTTTACTGATTTATTTATTTTTTTAGCTTTTAAAAGTGTTTTTCAGTTTTGTATGTTTAACCATTTTTTACTATGATTTATTTTAATGTTGTAATGCTGTATTATGTTTTAATATTGTAGTTTGTTTCTTTTTTCTTGCATTTAAATTGTTGTGAATTCCCCAGAAGACTTCAGTTACTGGGCAACATAGAAATGAAATCAATCTATCATCATCATCATGTGACTGTGGCCTAATCTACACCAAGAAGGATATTGCATTATGAAAGCAGTATGAAAGTGGTATGTAAAAGGCAGGAGCCACGCTACTGCCTTATAGCAGTATTGAAGTGCACTGATAACTGTTGGGGCCCATTGACACATACCATATACCACTTTCATACCGCTATAACCTTCTTGGTGTGTCTTTTGCCTCTCAAATACTGCTTTCGTTCCGCTTTCATAGTGCAATGTCCTGCTTGTTGTAGATTAGGCCTGTATGTCACAATTATTATGGAGCTAATACTTTTTCATCATTGTCCTCATATTCTTGTTTGCAGATGGGAGCATCCTTTGCATAAATGGCAGAGACAAACTTCACGATGATAACTGAGTTCATTTTGCTGGGATTCACGGATAACCAGAGGCTGAAGTTTGTTCTTTTTGTAGTGTTGTTATTGGTTTATTTGCTCATCCTAGTGGGGAACTTTGGAATGGTAATATTAATCAGGGTGGACTCCCGGTTTCACACTCCCATGTACTTCTTCTTAAGCAATCTTTCAATCTTAGACATTGGTTCCTCGAGTGTTATTGCTCCCAGGACACTGATGAGTTTTGCTGTGGAAAGCAAGACAATTTCGTTCACTAGCTGTGCATTGCAGTTTTTCTTTTTCGGCACCGCTGTAACCTGTGAATGCTGCCTGCTAGGTGTGATGGCATATGACCGCTTCATAGCTATCTGCAATCCGCTCTTATATACTGCTATCATGTCCAACAAGCGCTGTGCTCTGCTTGTGACTGGCTCATATCTAACAAGTTGTGTGAATGCAGCCATTCAGACTTCATTGATATTTAATCTGTCCTTTTGTAGATCCAACGTCATCAACCATTTCTTCTGTGATGCGCCCCCTCTTCTAAAGCTATCCTGCTCGGACACAACAATCACTGATATAATTCATTTCACCTTCTCTACAGCAATTGTATCAGTCACTATCCTGACCATTCTTGTCTCTTACACATACATCCTTGTCTCCATCCTTAAGATCAACTCCGCTGAAGGCAGGCGTAAAGCCTTCTCTACCTGCGCCTCCCATCTGACAGCTGTCACCATATTCTATGGGACAGCCATTTTCATGTACTTACGACCCAGTTCAAAATATTCCATGGAACAGGACAAAATCATCTCTGTGTTTTACACCCTTGCAATCCCTATGTTGAATCCACTCATCTACAGTCTGAGAAACAAGGAGGTAAAACAGGCTTTCAAAAGTCTGCTGAAGAGTCAAGTTTTCTCTCAAAGACAGTAACCATCATGGGCCTGGTCCCACACCTTACTACATCCTTTATTATAATCTCTGTATGCTTTGCCTGATAAGCATTATAATCTCTGTATGCTTTGGCTGTGAACCACCCAGAGAGCTATTGGGCGGTATAAAAATGTAATAAATAAATAAATAAATAAATAAATAAATAAATAAATAAATAAATAAAAAGCATTTACTTTCACCCTCACAGTGGGATAGATCCAAACTAAGTCTGCAAGCCTAAAGTTATCTGGTCATGAGGATGTAAAGGCTCAGGGGGGAAATAGGGGGGAGGAATGGGGTTGGGGGAGAGTGCCCCTCCCTGAGCAGTCAAAGCAGACTTTTCTTCCTTAACATTGTTCTCCTAAAGTTCAACCCAAATTGATGTTGATGGATACAAAGAGGTAAGATGTGCCTATTTTGATATCTATGCCCATGAGAGAAGGGAATGCCTGTGTTCACGCAACACAATAATGTGGGTTCTTGCGTTGTCTGAACCCAGCCAAGATAATAAACTTTGGTTTATCAATCAAGAACAACGCACAGTTCACAAGCCAACAGCAAACCATGGGTTCTTGGTATGTACCAAAAACCAAGACAGAGGAAGGGTATTGTTGTTTTTTAATGAAACACAACCTGTATGACCTTGAAAAGTTGCCAGGCATGGGGACCTTGGAAAATGTATATAACTGGAAAAATGGCTATCAGAGGAAAAAATAAAATTGTCGTTGTCTCTCATGATGCCTCTATTCAAAATTCCAACTCCCAAATGTTGCATTCCATTTAAAAAGGGGAAACTAATGAGGCCTTTATTAGATGCAGTTGTGTGGTATATAGTTTGCTTCAGAGAGAAGCCAAAAAATAAAAATGGATCAGTCTTTATAGCTTTCTTAAATGCTAAAAGACTGTTATGTCCACAAGTCTCTTCCAGCAGGCCATTCCACAGTCTGGGAGCAGCAGAAGAGAAGGTCCTCTGGGTAATACTTGTCAGCCTAATTTTGGCAGACTGAATTAGATTCTTCCCAGAGGACATGAGTGTGCAGGGCGGATTGTACGGGGGAAGGCGATCCCACAGGTAGCCTGGACCCAAACCATGTAGGTCTTTAAAGGTAACACAATCAGCACTTTATACTTCGCCTGGAAATTAATTATAAGCTAAGCTTAACACCTCTAGTTTCTCTTTGTCAACAATAAATATTACTGCATTCTCAAATTTGGTCCTATTTTTATGGACATAATCAAAATGAACATATAAAGATAAAAACTCTAGCAAGCACAGAACCCAAAGATGAAAACTATCAATCCACATGTGCAAATTATAAATTGGGTGTGTGTGTATGTATGGCTTTTTAATGGCAATAAAAATCCATACTTCGCAGATGCAGAAAATGGTCTGAAGACACTTGATATAGGACCATTTACCAATGGATGCCACATATGCTGTTCTGAACTCCTTGGAGCAAGGACATTCTGCCATCCCATGAGATTCAGCTGCCTGAACTGGATCCATACCCTGTTAACAGTCAGCTGGTTGCTAAGATCTCTTCCTGGGCAAGGTGCTTGAGTGGGTTGTTGCCAGTCAACTCTGGGCACTCTTGAATGAAACGGATTATGTAGATCCATTTCAATCAGGCTCCAGGCCTGGCTTTGGAATGGAAACTGCCTTTGTTGGGATTACCTTTGCTGAAAGGGGGAGTGTGATCTTGATAATTCTCTTGGGCCTGTTTGCAGCTTTCAATACCACCAACCATGGTATCTTTCTGGATAGGCTATTTGGGCTGGGAGTTGAAGGCACTGCACTTCAGTGGTTCTGCTCCTATGTGGATGGCCAATTCCAGAAGATGGTGCTGGGGGATTATTGGTCTGTGCCTTGGTGGCTATTTTATGGGGTGCTTCAGTTCTCTGCTTTATCCCTTGTTCTGAATCAGTGCCTGGGTGCAGCAGTGGACTGGATGGGAGCCAGCAAACTGCCTCTTTTTGTATCTGGTCACACTAGGCAGGGCTCCTGCAGCTTTAACTCTTGATTTGAACAATAAACTTGAGTAGGCAAGTTTTGGGAACAATATATTGGGCAGTATAGAAATGCAGGAGGGAGAGCCACACTGACCGCAGAGCTCAGGATGGCCCCAAGACAGTGGGGGGGGAGAGTACTTGTCCCCAGTTCATGATAGGATTAGCTGTGTGTCATTTGGGCATGCAGGGACAACCTCATGACCACGCCAGGATAAACAGCAGATTTAGCCATTGCAAAGTACTTGCATCACAACAGGGAACAATACATTGTTGCTCTGAAAATCCATTCCTCACACCCCCACCCCAGCTACTGTGAGGACTGCAGCAAAGCACAGGAGGAACAGGGATTGGAGCGGGGGGGGGGGGCAAGCAGAGAGATGATGTCAGTGTCCTTGCAACAACAACAAATGTGCAGCAACAAAAGTGCTGTTGCTGCAGCCCTGTGAGCTCTTGCTCCATTATATCACTGCTCTGGACTTGTGATTTGCAACACAGGAGCTTATCAATCAAGCAAACTGAAAAAAGGTCCTAGAATTAATGTGTCCTCTCCCCATTTAAATCAAGTGTATGGTTCTTAATATAGGGGGAAGCTAGATATATGATATGGGGGTGGGGTCCATGATCAAGTGATGCTTTCTTTTCTTTTACATCAAAGCAGCAGTGTAAGGCCATAGCTAGACCTAAGGTTTATCCCTGGATCGTCCAGGGGTCAAACCTGTTCATCTAGGTGACACACAGGGGATCCAGTGCTCAGGCAGGGGTGAACCCTGGATGATCCCAGGATTAACCTTAGGTCTAGCTGTGGCCTAAGTCTGCTCTTTTGATAAGGGAAGTAGATGTTTAACCCTTTCCTCCTACATCATTTCCCTGATCTAACCTCCCACCCTTCTCAGCCCACCCAACTGTTATTAGGCTTGCAAGAGAAGCAAGACAAGTACAGCATCTTTTACTAGCTTTTAATTTTGAATACACACACACAGTACAGTGATGGTGATGAGCACAGATCACCCACATTATGTCTATTTGAGCTCATAGGTGGTTTGTACAGAATAGAATTCACTAACCAATAAAGACAGTGGCTTGGAGCCTGACTACACTTTCCGAATGGAAAGCTTCCTTTCATTCATGAATGGGACTGAGATCCAGCAGAGGATCCTGCCAACAAAAGTGAAGAGGCAAATTTCATCAATCTTTCTGTAGGGATTTTCTTACATTAGCCCTTGTAATGAAACACCCATCCTCAGTTAGTGTCTAGCCTGATAGTCAAAATGGGTTGAATCTAGATGAAGTTAATCCTGCCTAAATTGTTTCATTGATTTCATTGGGATGAAAGTGTGACTAATTTAGTCTGGATCCAACCAATTGCAGAGGGTTACCCCCTTCTCCTTTTTATTGATTGGTTGATTTGATTTGTTCCCTGTCTTTCTACCCAGAAAAATGGCACTCAAAGTGGTTTGAGTGCCAAAATTCTTCTAATCTGTTAATGCTACTAATTTAAATTGCATAGAAACATATTTTTTTATTATTATCTTATATTAATATCCCACCTTTTTCCCAGTACTGGGATTCAAGGCAGTTTACAAGTCTAAAACATGTACAATTCAGCCCCAGTAACTTCAAAGAGTATAAAAAACTCTTAACAAGAAAAAAAAAGTTTGATTACTTAACTGTGGCCAAATCTACATTACTGTAGCTGTAACATAGATAGCTCTGGATAACGTCAATGATCACGTGATGTGTTCCTTATAACGTTATACAGAAAGGTTTTGTATTGTTTTACCTTTCGTTGTAACACTTCTGCGTCATTAGACTTCTTTCAATGTGCTTCATTGTTACGATGTTTTCCATGTCGCATTGTGAAACTAATGTCACATGATCCCTCACCGGGCTTCCTGTCTGATGTAACTTCCTCTACGCGCCTTCAGTAACCATTGCTAGAACTGGTGAACAGAATGTGTAAAATCTTTCTCATTTTTTAAACATTATTTCCATGGCATTACATGCAACCTACCTCAGGTAAAAACTTTTTTAAAAAATATATTAAAGGATGCGCATGTGCGCATCCTTAATTTATTTTAAAAAATAAATTAAATTATGAGCATATGCGCATCCTTTAATAAAAATAAATAAATAAAAAAGTTTTTACCCGAGGTAGGTTGCATGTAATGCCACAGAAATAATGTTTAAAAAATGAGAAAGATTTAACACATTCCATTCACCAGGTAT
Source organism: Elgaria multicarinata webbii (assembly GCF_023053635.1). Classification (NCBI taxonomy): domain Eukaryota; kingdom Metazoa; phylum Chordata; class Lepidosauria; order Squamata; family Anguidae; genus Elgaria; species Elgaria multicarinata. Next base: position 78,720,167 of record NC_086172.1, on the reverse strand, counting down.
CCCTACACTTTCCTCAAGAGACAGACAACTCCGACAATCCACAAACCACTCTCTCTGAAGAACTCCCACCACAAAGATTTGAAATTAAGAGCATGTGCATAAAGGAATGTTAGCTAGAGAGGCGAGGAAAATACAAAAACAAGGAAGTGGGAGGCGCAGAGAAAGGACAGTCTGGGAATTGCAAGGATCACAGAAATGAGAAGAAGAAACTACACAGACAACGGGGCAACGAACAGTGTGCTCCGCAACAGCGTTACAAGAAAAGGTAAGTAATGCTACTGAGCAACGGTATACAAGGTAGCGATACAAGTTACAATGTTACAAAGGCTCAAAAAATCGATATAAGCAGAAGTGTTGATCCACACCAAGTCTTTTAATAAATTAAATAAACCATATTGCTAAGTAAAATTGATTAGATTATTGAACATCTACAATTATTTTGCCCGTTATTGTTGAATATTAATTGAAAATAGCTATCCCCAAATTAACAGGAGTAATCTGGAAATGCCATGTGCTCTGGACCATAAATAATGGGCTTATCTGCAAGATCTCATAACACTCTTGAGGCCAGGGAAGGGAGAGGGGTTTTGCAAGATGTGGCTGAGCATAGGCTGCAACCAGGCTGTATTCATCCCGGGCCTGTGCATGACCATTCAATGAGGGGTACAGATCCAATGCTTGCATGACCTCCTACGGAAGTACAAACCCTGATGCAAAGCCAACTTGTGCAATTTGCAGTGCAACACAACTGCAGTGCAACACAACTGCAGTGCAACACAACTGTGATCTCTAACTGCAGTCATGGTGTCTGACCTACAGTCTATGTCACACAAAAATGTTCTAAATTCCTGGTAAAAAATATTTGCATAGAAACATAGGAAGTTGCCTTATACCAAGTCAGACCCTTGGTCCATCTAGACCAGTGGTTCTCAACCTTCCTAATGCCGCAACCCTTTAATACAGTTCCTCATGTTGTGGTGACCCCCAACCATAAAATTATTTTCTTTCTTCTGTACACGATCCATTGTCATGGGATGGTTTGCTAATGAAAATAATACATAACAATAGCTTTAATAATACAAAAGATGATACATGACATAGTTCAGTCAATAGAGTTTCCTAAGACCATCGGAAATATGTGTTTTCCGATGGTCTTAGGCGACCCCTGTGAAAGGGTCATTCGACCCCCAAAGGGGTCCCAACCCACAGGTTGAGAACCGCTGATCTAGACCAATATTGTTGACACTAACGGGCAGCAACTCTCCAGGGTTTCAGCCAGGAGTTTTCAGAGCTTTACCTGGAGATGCTGGGGACTGAATGTGGGACCTTCTGCAAGCAAAGCAGGGGCTCTACCGCTGAGCCACAGCTCCTCCCTGCTGGGGTGTATGTTGGGTTATGTATATATGTCACTTTATTTCTGTTTCAGGCGCAACAGCTGTAAAGCCTGTGCTGTCAATCACAAGGCTCCCTTCCTCCTCTTCTTCCTTTGATATCGCACTGCATCTGCATGCTGAAAATTAATTTATCATATTCCACCCTTTAGACTCGCACCTTTTATGAGTTTATTCACTGATATATTTTGAGATGTAAAGACTCTTACTTGTCCAAAGTTCAAAAAGTGGCTAACAAAATAAAAAAAATGCAATAATTATACATGACCAAACATTAACATTTAAAACTTTAAATGCATACAGTACCAGTATAAAAGCTAATATGTCATCCCTGATGTCTACATTGCAAAATCAAACAAAAAGTGTGATGGGGGGGAAGGCATTTTGACATGCAACATATGTTGAGGGGCTACAAGTGAAAAGGCCCTATTGCAACTCAGACACGAGTGGCAGTTGTGAATTGACTAAGAATAATTATTAACAAATAAGGATATCAAAACACAATTTGATTCTGAATCAGATTCTGAACCACTGCGTTTACAGGTGAAGCGCTTTGAGCAAGGCCCTTTTAACTTCCTTATTTCTCAGACTATAAATCATAGGGTTTAACAGGGGAGTCAGAACCCCGTACAACATAGAAATGATCCTCTCCTGTTTGTGTGGATGAGTAGACGTGGGGCGAGCATAGGTGGCAATGGTGGCTCCATAGAACAAGCAAACTACAGTCAACTCTATTTGCCCTGTCTTACAGTGAACCAGGCAAGGTTTCACCAAATAAAGGTGCTAAAAACATAACATATTCTGATAATAGGAAAGGTTAGGAACAACTGAACCCAACCCGTTCATTAAAATCTTTTCAGACTTAGGGCTTTGATCAAGGCCCTTTTAACTTCCTTATTCCTCAGACTGTAGATCATAGGGTTTATCATGGGAGTAAGAACTCCATACAGCATGGAAACAATTCTGTCCTGCTTTGGTGAATAGGTAGATGTGGGACGAACATAAGTGGCAATGGTGGTCCCATAGAACAGGCAAACTACAGTCAAGTGAGAACCACAAGTGGAAAAGGCTTTGCGCCTGCCTTCAGCAGAGCGCATGTGCACAATAGCAGAAATTATATAGATGTAAGAGATCAGGGTGACAAAGAAAGCACCACCTCCTAAAATACCAGCTACAAGAAGAACAACCATTTCAGGGAGGAAGGTAGAAGAGCAAGAGAGGGCCATCACTGGGGGGATATCACAATAATACTGGTTAACTTTATTGGACCCACAGAAAGATAAGGAAAAAGTCAGTGAGGTATGAACCATCGAATTGATAAAGCCTGTTAGCCAGGTCCCAGCAGCCAGCTGAGCACACAACCGTTTACTCATGATGTTTGCGTAGTGCAAAGGACTACATATAGCCACATAGCGGTCATACGCCATCAGTGCTAGCAAAAAAATTTCTGTGCCCACTACATCAATGAGAAAGAAGAGTTGTAGCGTGCAACCAGCAAATGATATTGTCTTGTCCTCTGACAATAAGATATGGAGCATCTTTGGTACAATGACAGTTGGGCAAAGGACATCCAGCATAGATAGATTACTCAGGAAGAAGTACATGGGGGTCTGGAGCTGAGCATCTGTCCCAATTGCCATGAGGATCGCCCCGTTCCCTGCCAGAGTGATCAAGTAGATCAGCAGAATCATAACGAAGAGGGAGATCCGCACTTCTGGCAGATCAGACAGTCCAGTCAGGTAAAAGTCATTTGTGGTTGTTATGTTGGCTTTCTCCATCTTCCTTTCAATCAAATTGATCAGCTGAGATATCTAAAATGCAGGGAAAACAATATAGATTTATTTAAAGTAGTGATGAGTAAGAAGCAATTTGTAATTGATTGTCTGACTTTTACTCCCACAGAGCATGATCCAGTCTGTGTCCTTTAACATATGTTTGAATTGCTATCATTATCACATCTGAATACCTCTGAAAGAGAAAGTTAATCATTTAGGGGTGCTCATGGATCCATCCTGTCACTGGCGACCCAGGTAATCTTAGTGGCCTGGAGTACCTATTTCCAATTGATCTGCCAACTACACCCAATCCTAGTCAGGGATAGCCTAGGCACAGTGATCCATGCACTGGTGACCTCACGATTAGACTACTATAATGCGCTATATGTGGGGCTGCTCTTGTGCCTGGTTCAGAAGCTGCAGGTGCTCACTGGGATACCCAGCTATGTTCTCGTAGCATCAGTGTTAAAAGAACTGCACTGGCTGCCTATTAGCTACCGAACCATATTCAAAGTTCTGCTATTGTCATACAAACAAAGCACTAAACAACTTGGGACCAGGATAGCTAGCAGACCGCCTTCTTTATATATACCCAGCTAACCTTTAAGTTTATCAGAGGAAGCCTTTCTGGTCTTTCTGAAATTGACAGAATTTTTCCATGTAATAATACCTCAATGGTCAGCCTTCTCAGTAGCAGCACCAACCCTTTGGAAGGACCTCCTCTGTGCAGTTTGGAAGGCAGAACATGTGGCAGCTTTCAGATGCCTCCTGAAAATGCTCTTGCTCATGATTAAATTAATCATGTTGCTCCTTGTATTGCTGTTATTGTAATTGGAATTGCTTTTAATATTGAATTTTAATGTGATTTTAATATTTATATGTAAACCACTTTGGGATTTTATTATATTTAGCCATGTATAAATGCCACAAATAAATAAATAAATAATATTAGTGGAATGGAATCAGCAATTGTAGGAAACATATTACAGATCATCAAATGCAAATTCGTACTGCAGCTTTTCAAGCACAGATTTTCACCAGAAACTTTCAGTTGATGTGATAAGCTATCCATGCTTCATTAAAAAATTACATCTCAAAAACAGGAGAAAATTCATTCTTGCAAGCCCATAACATGATACAATCTCCATAGTAGCATATTACGTTACCCTGCAAAATAACACTTTGTATTAATATTAGACATTTTTTTATATTAAAACATTTATATCTATCAGAGTTGCCATTTTTAAGACATGAAGCTAAATGGGTTGAAAATGAGGCAAAAAGAACAATACATTGCAAAGATGCTATGCTTTTGCTGTTTTACTGGTGTCACAAAACCTGTGGTATATCCATGCCTTCCCCCCCAAGAAATTCTCATTTTCCAGGTGAGGATTTTAGAAGGAAACTAGTCTAAGATCATCAACTGAGTCCTTGGCAGAGCTTTGCTAATATGAATTTTGATCTCTGATCTTTACTTCATTGAAAAAATACAATAAGCAATTCAAGAGTAGCAGTGCAGACCTAAAAGGTTACACCACCAAAGACTGCTGTTCCAATAAACATTATCAACTTGCCTTTCTTTTTTCCCTTGTAGTCTGTATCAACGGTGTAGCAATAGTTTGAAGAAATTATGTGGATCCAAGCAAAATGCTGGCATGGCTATTCTGAAAGAAAATTTGAGGAAATTTGGCCATACCGTGCAACAAAAACATTTCTCTTGTTCTTTTTATTTAGTTAGTTGTCATTGTTTTATTTTTGTCTATGAGGGGAAATGACATCAAGACAGAATGTATTATGGGACAAGGGTCTCTAAGGAATTTTGCAGTTATAGACTTTAAATCTCAGTTGTACAGAATCTCATTTGGGCAAAAACTGTTTTGAATGCAGCAGCCCTGATCCAGAAGAAGTTAGTTCTGCCCAAGTCCTGGTGAAGTCAAATTATTCCATATTTTTTTTCAGGACTGGATCTGTTTCTATACTGCCTAATTGCTGAAATTCTGGGCAAGTCACAACAATTAAAACCACAAAATACAGCATAAAATACAATATAAAAATTAAAAGTTTAAACCTGCACTATAAAAGTAAAACCCAAAAATAGTAACAGATTTAAAACAACAGAACTGTTCCTTTTATAAGGAATTCCTTGTATATGGTGAATTCCTTTTATAATCCATATCATTGTGCAGGAGAAACTAGGAAGTGTGTGTGTGTGTGTGTGTGTGTGTGTGAGAGAGAGAGAGAGAGAGAGAGAGAGAGAGAATTTAATCTTGACACACACAAACAGGGCACAATGTGAAGAAATAAGAGTGTGAATAAAATAGCATTTCTATATTGTGTTACGCCTAATTCACAAAGTTCTGAGGAATGTGTGATAGCTAAAAGTGGTGGTGGTGGGCTTTCTATATGATTTATTTGCTCTGCGGTGGCTACACTGTGATGTTGCATCAGTTATACGATGCAGCTGCCAACTTGGTGGGGCTGTTGCCAAAAGCTGTGCATTTTAAAAGTTGGGGACTGACCCTGACTTTTCCCTTTGAAGTGAGGTCACCACGGTCTTTCCACAATGTGACCTCACTTTGGACTTGAGCTGCCGGAGTTCCAGGGCAGATGGCGACCATTCATAGGGCAAGGGGCAGGCCTGATGAGCGGAATGGCCACCAGAGGGCCTGCGCTCCCTGCTGCTGTGGAGATTTCCTACCCCACCCTGCCCATTCATATTCCCATATTTCAGATGAACTTCCTCTGCCTTTATTTATTTCTTTTAAAATCCGCATGAACATTCTTGTGCTTGTCTAATAGGGTGACTATATTTGGGAAACCAAAAAAGAGGACACCTAGCAGCTAGCAGCTTTCTGAGTCCTGCAGAAAGTACATTATTTCCCCGCCACCTTAAAGAACCCGATTGGAGTGGAGGAGGGGAAAGGATTTCATTCTGCACCACCACCATCCACTCCAATTGGGGCCTTTTCTATAATGTCCACGAATGACCCACTTTCCCCTTTAAGACCTCAATTGGAGCTCAGGGTGGGGGAATGATGTGCCTCAAGAAAGCATGTCATTCCCTCCTGCCATGCTAATGGCAGCCTTAAAGGGGAAGGTGTGTCATTCCAGGACATTATTGAAAATTATAGAAAATCCCCCCTGACACCATGGAAAGAACAAAAACCAGGACAAATCCGGGGAAATCCTGACAGTTGGTCACCCTATTGTCTAATCATTTATCACCTCATTCACTTTTTTAAAATGCAAAATTGCACCTGGGATTGAGTGAAAGGTTTCTGGGAGACCTCACAGGAGCCAGCCAATCAGCATGGCTGATTTTTGCTGCACTAGCTCTGAAAAGCTCCGAGAATTTTTTTTTTTTCAGAGCAGAATAGGAATACTTGAAATTAAATGTGCTGAAGCTACTTCTATCCTGACCCCTTTCTACTCTACATAAGTTATGTGAAGTCTGTGTTAATCCCTCAGAGCAGGGGTAGGCAAGGTGTACCTGTGGGCACCAATGTACCTCCTGGACACCTTTCTGGACACTCACAAAGGTGCCCTAACCTACCCCTCTGACTTTTTAACATTAACACATATTCTTCCCAGCACCTGGGATCGCTGTGAAATAGGTTTCTGTAGGTGCTGAAAGTTGTGGGTTCAAAAAAGTCATTTAGTGTATTGGGATCTGTCTTCTGGACATGTTACTTGTCCTGGCAGCCATTTTGTGATGGTACTCATGATAGGTTTATTGGAAGAAAGCAGTCAGTCATAATTGTTGTAGTAAATTTGAGCAAGTCTACTGTCTTGACATCTAGACATAAATATACTGGATCAGCAGTATTGAAAGGAATTCTAAAAAAAATAACTTCCTTTGAGACATAGTCATTGTTTGTTTTTTGTTTTTCTGGGAAATATATCTTGTTATTCGAGAAAAGGAAGATTGAAATATTTAGGTACTTCAGTAACTCCATCAGGGTTCTTGGCACTTTTCGGAGAGATGTAAACAATAGGCAAGTGCCTGCTTCAAGGAGCTTATACCTGAGGTGGAGATGAGGAAAGTCAACAATAGAAGGTGGAAAGGGATGCAGGGAGAGGCAAAGAAGGGGTGCAGTTGAGCAAATGCAGATAAACATGCTTACAATATGATCCTTTGAACGATTACTTGGAAGTAGGTCCCACTGACTTTGATGGGGCTTACTCCCCGGTAAATATGCACAGAGCTGTAAGGGTGCTGCAGCTACTGAGGGAGGAGTGAACCTCCTGAACCGCACATTTCTTATTGCAAGGAGCTTGAAATTTCACTCAAAATTTCACTACTTATATGCCTATGACTGTCTGCACTAGAATGAACCCACAAATTGTTCACAAGTAAACCAGGCAATCTGCAAATGGGGGTGGTGGGTGGTGGGGGGGAGTTACGCATTACTTCTTCAGAAAAAACCCTATTTTACTACATTATACCCTAAAGCTTGCACATTTTAATGTATATTTATTTATTGACTTCACAATATCCAGAGTACTTCACAATAAAAGCAGATTATAAACTGGAAAACTTCTGAGTCCTTTGCACGCAATTCGCAGTGATTCTACAGTATAACGCTGGTGTGACAAAGCTCATAAAAGAGCCAAACAGGCGGAGCTAACATATTTCCATTAGCAAGGAAATGACCATTGAAAAGACCCTGTTACCAGCACTGACCAATTACTTTCAACTTATGATGGTTGCCAGGGCCAGGGCCAGCATTAGGGTGATGTAGTAGCTAACTTATAGATAAGAAATTTGCTATTTAATTTATTATCACATTCTTACTGCCAGGGAGAGGTGCTTGTGGGGTGTTTTACCTCAGGTACTATGCACCCTGGGGCTGTGAGCCTTTCTACATGAGGCTGTGAATGCACTCTGTCAGTTTCATTGCAGAATTGAGACCTGAGCATTCCCTACAGAAAGAGCATTTCTTTTCCTGCTTTTCCACTAGATAACGTCTAGGTGGCACTTGGTATAGTGGAATAGTGCAATTACACAAGTGGAGACAGTGATGGTGAAAGTGTTTTCTTTCGCTTTCACAAATAATAACACATGATCCCTGCTCAAAAAAAAAAAATAACCTCACCAAAAGTGCTCTTTAAAAACAAGTTAACTGGAGGGTCAAGCCATTGCCAAAAACAACTGTGAGCAGGGAAGGATGAGTGAACAATAAATGCCTTGTGTGGAAAAGCTCTCTGTATTCTTCCTTTTCAAAGACCCCTATGCAAAGTGATAGAACTTTGGACTAAGCCTGACTGATGCAGGAACTCTATTTGCCCTGTCTTACAGTGAACCAGGCAAGGTTTCACCAAATAAAGGTGCTAAAAACATAACATATTCTGATAATAGGAAAGGTTAGGAACAACTGAACCCAACCCGTTCATTAAAATCTTTTCAGACTTAGGGCTTTGATCAAGGCCCTTTTAACTTCCTTATTCCTCAGACTGTAGATCATAGGGTTTATCATGGGAGTAAGAACTCCATACAGCATGGAAACAATTCTGTCCTGCTTTGGTGAATAGGTAGATGTGGGACGAACATAAGTGGCAATGGTGGTCCCATAGAACAGGCAAACTACAGTCAAGTGAGAACCACAAGTGGAAAAGGCTTTGCGCCTGCCTTCAGCAGAGCGCATGTGCACAATAGCAGAAATTATATAGATGTAAGAGATCAGGGTGACAAAGAAAGCACCACCTCCTAAAATACCAGCTACAAGAAGAAGAACCATTTCAGGGAGGAAGGTAGAAGAGCAAGAGAGGGCCATCACTGGGGGGATATCACAATAATACTGGTTAACTTTATTGGACCCACAGAAAGATAAGGAAAAAGTCAGTGAGGTATGAACCATGGAATTGATAAAGCCTGTTAGCCAGGTCCCAGCAGCCAGCTGAGCACACAACCGTTTACTCATGATGTTTGCGTAGTGCAAAGGACTACATATAGCCACATAGCGGTCATACGCCATCAGTGCTAGCAACAAAATTTCTGTGCCCACTACATCAATGAGAAAGAAGAGTTGGAGCGTGCAACCAGCAAATGACATTGTCTTGTCCTCTGACAATAAGATATGGAGCATCTTTGGTACAATGACAGTTGGGCAAAGGACATCCAGCATAGATAGATTACTCAGGAAGAAGTACATGGGGGTCTGGAGCTGAGCATCTGTCCCAATTGCCATGAGGATCGCCCCGTTCCCTGCCAGAGTGATCAAGTAGATCAGCAGAATCATAACGAAGAGGGAGATCCGCACTTCTGGCAGATCAGACAGTCCAGTCAGGTAAAAGTCATTTGTGGTTGTTATGTTGGCTTTCTCCATGTTCTAGCCAGCAATCCTATTCAGCCAGAATATCTAAAACACAGTGGAAAAAATGTACACATGTTAAAAGCATATTTTCCCATTACCATTCTCTCTCGCTCTTGCTCTCTTTCTCTCTCTTCTGGCCATCTCTACAACAAGCATGATATTCCACTTTGAAAGCAGTTTGAAAACAGTATATGGAATGTGTCCTGGGCCCCAACATTTGTCAGTGCACTTCAATACTGTTATAAAGCAGTAGTGTAGATCCTGCCTCCTTCCCTCCCCACGTCTCTCTCTTTTACTATAGCTGTTGCTTGCTGTAGTAGCCTACTCTCTATATACATACAGAGAGAGAGAGGCCATAGCTAGATGGGGCGATATCCCAGGGACCGCAACATGACGCACAGGAGATCCCGGGAGCAAGGAGGGATGATTACCCCCCTTTCCTCAGGATATCACCCTACAGTTGTAGCCCACTTTTTTCACGGTCTTGGGCTGATCCTGAGACCATGGAACGTGTGGGTGGGCGTGGCGGTTTGTCCCAGCTCCTCGTGATTACTCGTGAGGAGCCAGGAACTGCGCCCATCAAGGGTGGGGTAGAGGGAGTAGGGAAAATTGTTTAAAATTTAAAAAAACTAACATTTTGCGCATGAGCGCTCGTGTTCTCTTCTTCTTTAATAAAATGAAAGACAAAATAGCGGCGCGATGTCCTGTTCCTCCGAGGCTATCATGCATCGCTCATAAACAGAGGGGGAGATCTCATGATAACAATATCGTATGACCCTCGCCCCTCCGTCACGCTAGACCCATAGGTCTAGCTGAGGCCAGAGAGAGAGCCATGAGTAGACAAGGGGGTAAAAGGGTTATGACCTCACCATTTTATGATTGCGAGATCGTCACCCTCGTCTACACACAGCATGTGACGTCGCAGCCACCATTTTGTTTTTGTTTTTATCGGAGAGGGCGCGCCCAAGCACTCATATGCAAAACGGTAAGTTTTTTTTAAAAAAAATAATTTCCCCATTTACCCCACCCCCATGCCCGGCTCCTGGCAGTTACTCGCAAGGAGCCAGGACAAACCATAACAGCGGGCCACACTTTCCGCGGTCTCGGGATCATCCGGGAAAAAAAAGTTAGGGTGATAACCCAGGGAAAGGAAGGGATGATCCCTCCCTGCTCCCAGGATCCCCTGTGTGTCATATCACTCCATCTAGCTATGCCCAGAGACAGAGCTTTATCACACCAGGGTTATACTATGCAATCACTGTGAATTGCGTGCAAAGGACTCTGAAGTTTTCCAGTTTATAATCTGCTTTGACTGTGAAGTACTCCCATGCATCCTGCTTTAATTGTGCTATAAAGGCAAAAGAATTGACCTATTTTGCTACTAGTTTTGGAGCGAATCATTTGTTGTTTTCCAAGTGGCCACTGGGGGCGCAGGAGCAGGATTTGATATGTTTAAAGAAAAATTAAACAAATGCTTACATCTGCATAAGTTTTAAAGATAAAGACATCAAAATTGGCACAGTAATAGACATTAAGGAGAGCTTTAAGCATACCAAATTTGAATCAGATTGGGTCATCCGTTGATTTATGATTTTTTACATTTCCCCCCTAAAACCCACTTCCTAGTATGCAAAGGATCTTAGGAGTGCTGCTGCCCAGGGTGTGATTAGCTAGCAACAACATCAACAACAACGCCAACAGCTTAGCGCTGTAGGGGATAATTCGAGGGAAACAGGTATGTGGGATGAAGTTAATAGAGATGCAGGTGCTATTGTTGGGAAGCAGTTTGGGTAGGTTATGTGGGCTTTGCTTTGTTGTTGCTCTTTTTAATACCAATGAAGATATTGATTTAAAAGGATCCACAAAGAGCACCTCATCCTAGCTCATACAGTTAGGCCTCAGGGGCTTCCGCTACCTTTGGTTGTATTCCAAAAAAGAGACCTGCCCATGCAGAAGAGAAACCACATGTACAGGTGGGCCTTTGCTTGCTCCTTTTGGTGCACCACTTCCTCATGCTGAAAAGACTGGCCACCTTTTAGTTCAAAAACTGCCCGGTCTTTTAGCAGATAAGGCAGTATATAAATGTTAATAATACATTTTAAAAATAATAAGTGTGTTTTCTTTTTGACAGAGGGAGCTGCAGCTATGAAATATCAAACAGGCTCCACCTGCATATGCACATGTCTTCTTATGTCTCTCATTGGATGGGTCTCTGACTGATCGCAAAGCTTATCCGTGAAGCACCTTCTTTGAGCCTCATTCAACTCTATCATGTACCATGGGTGCTGCAGCACTCCCAAAATTTGTATGAATTAATTGATTTGCAAAAATGATAAACCATGCCTCATTTAAAGACAAATTTCAGGGCAGTGTACATTTTTTAAAAATTAAAAAAAAATCTTCAATACAGTATAAAGAACATAAAACATTCTAGCACACGTGTCTCATCGTTACTGAATGGCAATAGCATGGTAAGTAGGCTACAACCAGAAGGAAATGTTATCTAAAAGGAGAAAAGAATTCTAAGATAGATTATACAAACATATTCACTCATACTTCACTCTAAATATGTTTCACTATACATACATAGTAGGCATCTACGAGCTCTATCACACCTACACTTTTGCCCTCGTACTATCCCCTTCGTTTCCATAGCGTGGGAAGCCCTGATCACTTACACCTGTGCACCTTTAGGGTTCATGCACTTTTATACCTCTCCTCCCCTGCGCACCTGCAAACTGGCTATTGCATCCACCCGCAGATCTCCTTCGTACCTCCCCCTACACTTTATTGGGTGGTGGTGGTTGGACAACTCCCCACCCCCTGACTTACTGAGATGGACATGGGGCTACTAGGTGCACTGAACACTGCCTGGGATTGGGCTGGTAGGAAGAAAGAAAGAAAGGAAAGGTATGTGTGTGTGGAGAGAGAGAGAGAATTCCACTTCAGTAAAGTGCCCACCTGGATGGAAAGAGACACGGGGCTCTCGCTTCCCTGCTGCTTGACTCTCTGCCTCCCCTTGATGCAAAACAGAGGGGGGGGGGGCAAACCTAGAATAAGAAGGAAAAAAAGCCGCAGCTGCAGCCCTCCCGGGATTGGTATCCTCGGCCAACTGCTGAGACAGCTTTTGTTCAAGCCTTGTGGAAAGGGCACCAGACAAATCCACTTCCCCTTGCCCCCTTCCTCTCTTCACCTTGCATGGTGCCCCTCTCATACATGCTCCATCTGTCAAACATGTGCACACACATACACACGAGCCTTCCGTGGGTCTCTAGAACTGGAATATGTGTTTGTCAGAAGTAAGACTCCCTCTGTTCAATGGGATTTACTCAAAGGTAAGCCTGCATGTGACTTTAGCAGTTGAAATCAATGGGATTTACTTTTGAGTAAGGGAACCAGCAGATCTGTAGTTTATGAACGTGAAGATGCACAGCTTCGCATGATCAAAGGAATGGAAGAGCGATCTTATGATCCTTCGCACTGGTGGACTATGGGGAAAGTAATTTAAGATGGGGGGGATTTAAAAATCATAAAAAAAATCAAGGGATGACCCAATCTGACTCAAATTTGGTATGCTGAAATCCTTCAAGAGCTATCACTGTGCTAATTTAGATCTCTTTATCTTTAAAACTTATGCAGATGTAAGCATTTGTTTAATTTCCATTTTAAAAAATCCACACCAAGCATAATATAGCACTACGAAAATGGTATGAAAGCGGTATATGATACGTGTCATGGGCCCCAAAAGTTGTCAGTGCACTTCAATACCGCTATAAAGCATAAGTGTGGCTCCTGCCCCTTATATACTGCTTTCATACCGCTTTCATAGTGCTATATTCTGCTTGGTGTAGATCTGGCCTTACCCAGACTTGGAACCAGCGCATTAAGGAATTCTCCACTGCTTTGGTTTTTGGTTTTGTTGTTTAAGTGCTGAACCTTGATGTGATTACATGTATGATTGCATCAATATCCTTTTCCTGCATTTTTTCCTGCCATTTTTCACCAGTCTATATGTGCGTTGATTAAACAGTGCAAAAAAAGCAATGTTTATTTGATTGTATATATTATATAGATTTCTTCTGCCACTGCCCTACGGAGGATGAAGGAAGCAGAAGGACATGGCGAGGCAGCAATGGGAGTGGTGAATGGAGGAAGAAATCTTGGGGAGGGTGGGAGAAGGAAGGTAACTGCTACTGCAGGGCAGAATCAAACAAGCAGAGGGGGGTGGAGAGAGAGAGAGAAGAGAGCATCCAACAATGGGCAGCATGAAAAGAGAACATCCAACAAACGGGAGCAAGCAAAGAGGTAATCCCCAAAATAAATGCCCACAGGCACAATGACTGCAAGACAAATGTGCCCTCAGTCCTCCCTCAAAATGGCAAACATGCCTCTGGGCTTAACGGTTGCCTACTATACCTGGAGTATATATATATACAGTTGTATAAGGTTCTTTCTGTGTGCTTTGTTCCAAATATACAGGAGCACATGTGAGCTTCAGTAAAACTCAACACACATAAAATCAGTCTTGATGTGATCTAAAAACGATTGCAAAAATTGTAATGCAATCATACTTACATAATCATCAAGACTTCAAATCTGTGACAAAGGGCTCTCCACCAAGCAGGATATTCCACTATGGAAAGTTTTCATACTGCTTTCATAGTGGAATATCTTGCTTGGTGTAGATGAGCCCAAAATGTGCATGTTCTAAACCTAGAATTATGTTAAGAAATTTCCCTAACTCAACTGGAATTCAGGAGGAATAGAATGCAGGACTAAACATACAAGAGAAAAATTAAGATCAAGGAACCGGGGAAATCTAAACACAACCATTTACAGGAGTGTGTGTGGAAGGGTCCCACTGATGCCTCCATAGCAAAACAGCATTGGGACAATTTATTCATTCCATCACGGTGCATCTGTGGCTATTAATGTTACCCTACCAGGAACTGCCTCTTGTTCTCTACCAGCTCCCCTTTGCTTATTAGGCAAAGGGATCAAATTTAGGTCCAACATCTTAAGCCACTGAAGGTAAAATTGACCCATAGGTTTGCCTTGCCAAATAATAAAGTAGCAAAAACTATTTTTTATTCCAAATGTAAGAATTATTCTAAACGATGCAAGATCCCAGTGAAATGCAAAAATAATTCTTTTTGTGGCAGTTATTGTGACTATCAAAATAATCTATTGGATCAAACAAAACTTTGACCAGTTAGATATTACCCTGGAACTTAAAAATACTAAGTATCTAGAACTCTTTTACATGTGAACTTGTAAAGTGAGCATGTAGTTAGCATTTACATAATATTATTTCCAGAGGGATATAATATATAACATTTAAATCTCTAAAAACACCTTGTGGAGGCACTGAGGCTGAGCATTAAAAGACCCCACTTTTTAAAACCAAAGAAACCAAAAATGATCAGAGACTGAAAAAGAATAAGTTGTCCAATGCCCCCATGGGTGAGATGTGATACAACCATACATCTCGCTGATCTTTAGATTATTAAATGTAAATAATAAGAATAATACATACCTGATTAGAAGATTTCCAGGGTTTAAAGGCTTAGCATATTAAGGGGGAAATTAAAAATGCTATACAATTAAAAACAACACAGTTATCTATTTTGCATCTTTTGTACTGCAAAGAGTCTATGGAAAGGTAAAAAATATGTCTAGGTAAGGTCCAAAATACTGATGCAAATATGGACCCAAAAAACATCTTTGCCACTCCAAAGGATATTTATAATCATGTGCAGAAGACACCATCTTGGGACATGGACCTCTGAGGACTTTCAAAGTTCAGATACTACCTTGATGTTTCCTAAATCATCTGGAAAATTAAGCTTACCTCATCAAGAGAGAGCCTCAGACACGATAGGCTGGATATCGTCTAGAAATGTTCAATGATCTGAATAATTAAGGGGTTAGATTCAACATCGCACTCGCAAAAGTCTGCTAAAACTACAGGACTTCCTCCTTCTCCCCACTCCTCTGCAACCTTTCCTCCAGGGCGTTTCCCAGCCCTCAAGAGCATTTTTTTGAAATAATAATAATAATAACAATAATAATAACAATAACAATAATAATTTCTTGGTTTTTTTTCAAATTTAACAATATATTAAATAACCTAACAATATGAGATATCAACAAGAACACTCCATACATCTTTTTCTTGATCCTTGTTACATACAATTGTGTTGCTTATCCAATCTCTCATCTTTATAAGTTTATACTCTGTTAACCCAAAAAATCTTCAATCTTTTAAGTCACAGGGTGCCTGCAAGGGAAAGGGAATTGGCCTCCACCAGTTCTGCTAAATTAGGGGAGGGCAAACTCCCTGATCAATGCAGGAATCCACCTTAAAGCATACCTAAAAGATGGCTACCCAGCTGCATTTTGAATGCCTCTACTGTGACAGAGCCCACTACCTCCCTAGGTAATTGGTGCCACTTTCATACTGCTCTAACAGTCAGGATGTTTTTCCTGATGTCCAACCGAAATCTGGCTTCCTGTAACTTGAGCCCATTATTCCGAGTCCTGCACTCACCTGACAGCTGCCATTATCTTCCATGCAACTGTGATGTTTACCTACTTAAAGCCTCAGCCCAGCGACAAATTTGGTCAAGACTCTGGCCGGATCTACACTAGTCTTATAATGTTGCTAGTGTCTCTTTCTAACATGGTTCTCTGTATCGGTTCTCTGTATCACGGGGCACATTAGCGTTACTTACGTTTAGCTGTAACGTCACTGCAGTGCACATTGTTAAATCCTTTCGTTGTTCTCCTTCCCTCTGAGCGTAGCAGAGTTGCTGGGTTTGTTGCAGTGCAGGGCAATAGTCATAAGCGCACACACAAACCCCCTCCCAAAACATCTTAATGCAGGTCCCAGGGAATAGCCTGAGTGCATAGGAGCCAGCCACTTTGCTGAAGCTAAGCAGAGTTGGGTCTGGTCAGGGTTGGGATAGGAGACCAAACTGAAAAGTTTTAGCAGCAGCTGCATTTAAGCCACGCTGGTCATGAGTTTTGGACTGGGACCAAGAGACCCTTGTTAATTTTCCTGCACAGAGCTACAGCAATCCTTTGAGCGCTCCTCAGCTCCTTTGCAAAGAGGGGGGAAATGTTAAAAAAAATCATGAAAAATCAACCGATGACCCAATTTGATTCAAATTTTAAGGCAGGATGCATGGGAGTACTTCACAATAAAAGCAGATTCTAAGGTGGAAAACTTCTGAGTCCTTTCAATGCAATTGTCAGTGATTGCACAGTATAACGCTGGTGTGATTTATCTGCTGTAGCAGATAAGATAGCAAACGGGGCGAAGGAAGGAGAACAGGAAGTGGGCGGAGCAAACCCAGCAGCTCTGGGTTGGGAGAGGAAAATTACCGGTAGAACGAGGCACATGAATGTGTAGCCATGCTGGAACTAAGAAATAGAACCTGTAAGTATGACTTATTTACAACGTTGGAGACCCAGGGTCACGTGACGCTGTGCATCACAGTAAAACATTCAAAACGTTAGAATAACACCAGTGTAGATTCCCACCAAGTGTCTTTGGTGTTCTACACAGTGGTGATCCCTATGTTGAACCCCCTGATCTACAGCCTGAGAAACAAGGAGGTGAAAGAAGCTATAAAGAGTGCAACCAGAAAGAGAATGTTATGCTAGAAGAAATTGTATAGACTGGTGTTCAAGAGAGCAATTCTTGTTGTTGGGCAGCATAATCAATCAGTCACAATTCACACGTCATTCTCATCAAGTCAAAATACCTTGCATTAATTTAATTTAAATTAATGTAATTGTTATTAATTTAATGAAATGTCCACCAAAAATGGTGGCCAAGATAGCTAATAATGTCCACATAACTTAAAAACTAATAAATTAAAAACACAATTTAAACCCAATGTCAAGAAATCCATGCTCTAGCTAACTGTAAAACTCTATTTTGTGATGGACATACTCATTAAACACCCTGTGTGTATTATCTCATGCTGTTCTGGCTTTAAGGTCCTTCAAGACCAGAGCAGAACTCTTGTCAATTAGATAACGATTTCAGCTGAACTTCTGTGAGAACTTCTCACCACACAACAACAACAACAACAGCTTGCTAGTAATTGGTTAAATAGGCTCACCTCATAATTGTCAAAAGGCTAGTGAATATAAAGCTGCCCTTTAGTTTTGTCCTTGTCTTTCATCTTGTTTTTGTCTTGTGACTTTGAGCATCATTCTTTGGGGCCTGCCGGGGCCGATCTACACCAAGCAGGATATAACACATTTAAAACGGTATGAAAATGGTATATGTAATGTGTCCGGGGCCTGAACAGTTGTCATAACCCTGATAAACCATTATAAGCAGTAGTGTAGATCCTGCCCTACTGAAGACACATACCTAGGTACACAGAGAAAGGGAGAAACATCTCAGGATGCTGTAGACAACTTTATTGTGAACAAGCCCAATGCTTTTCGGCCTCTGGCTTTCTGTTAGGCCTTCTTCAGGGGGTTGTAATAATGTCTGCAAAAATTATTTACAGTAGAATTTCTTGTCTACACACTGACTAGTCGCAAGAGTGAAGTGGAATTGATGTGTGTAAAAGGGAATTTCATTCTGTGAAATAAGTCTATGCTCCAGGTGAAAGGTTAAGAACCCCCCCCCACCCCCAGCATTCCTTCATGGTGGATTCTAAGTGCCTCTTAGACAAAGGAAAAACTTTCAACCAATC
Source organism: Elgaria multicarinata webbii (assembly GCF_023053635.1). Lineage (NCBI taxonomy): Eukaryota > Metazoa > Chordata > Lepidosauria > Squamata > Anguidae > Elgaria > Elgaria multicarinata. Next base: position 78,701,967 of record NC_086172.1, on the reverse strand, counting down.
AGCAACGAATGTAAGCTGTGACGTATGAATTGTATTCACCTTACGTTGTATTGGCAATGTAACCTAGTTTGTTAACAGAGCACGGACCAGTAAAGTCCATTAGAGATAAGAGCACTGACCAATTATGTTACTAACGAGTGATGTAACCAGAGCCTATATATTCCAGAAGATCCCTTTGTTCTGGGAGCTCTTAATTTGCATTTCCTGCTGGAGCTCCAATGTTGCAACATCTACGAATAAACTTTAACTTGCATTCTCCAACCCAGTGTGTTCATTGGCAAAGTATACACTGAGAGAGTGGCCTGTCCAGCTCTCGGGTTTGAGGGCTAACAGAATCAGGACCATGTCTTCTGGCCCAGCCGATGAATTCCATGCATTCAACATTAGAGTGAAATGGCCCATGTACACACACAGCTGCATGTTTATAAGATATGGGAGAAATCACCACCTCCCTGCACAAGGAAAGCAAACCTCTGCTCATATTTACTATCTGTGTTTATATGATTCTACATGAGTACTGTACAACCTTACTGCCTTTCTATGTATCCTTTATAAACCAGGGTCATTCACTGTAGTGTAGGGATAGATTTTGAACTGCAAGCATTCTTAATGACAGTCCCCATAGTCATGATCAGTAGGACTGTGCATCGGCTCAGGCCAAATCCCCAAATCTGAGCTGAAGTGGGCCGATTCAGCCTTGCCTCAGCCTTGATCCAAGGCAGTACCAAGTTGGCCTGAGGCACCCTGAGTCTGAAGCAGATCAGCACCGGAGCCTTGGGGCACCTTGGGCCAATTTGGGTTGTTGCTGGGCTGTTCCTTCCCACCCATCTGCTCTATAGTCAAAACAGAGAGCCCCTATAATCTTAACTTTAAATCACAGCTTGGGTTTCTGGGAGGAGGATGCAATGTAAAGGTAAGTCCTGGTGGCGGTGGCTCTGGGTTGGGGGGCGAAGGGGATGGGAATGGGGAGCCCGGAGTCTCATGGACTACCACAAACCTGCAAGTCTGACCCACTTCGGGGGGGGGATCTCGTTTTGGCACTGAAATGAGGCATGCACCTCCCAAAGCGCCCCAAGTCAAATTGGGGCCATTTCTGATGCTCCAAAATGGCCTCCAAGGCAAGTCAGTTGGGCTGTGCTCAGCCCTAATGATCAGAACCACTAATCACCCCAGGATCCCCAGTTGCATGGAGAAGGCCTACATGAGTACAGCTGAACATGCATATGGTCCATTCATGCTAACATTGAACATCAAGGGGCATAACCCACAGAAGGGGTCAAGGTCTGTAGGCATAGTCCCACTTCTCCCTCATGGGATGGGGGAACAAATGAGCAGTGTTGTTGTGGATTCAGGGCTTGCTGGGTCAAAGTGCTGGGAATTTTTTGAGTAGCAGGGATGATGCCACACACACACACATACCCCTCAGACTTGCCTGTTCCTTCTGAGTTTAACTCACAATAGCGAGCGGCTGTATTTTCCCAGCAACACACATGTACAGATGGCATTTGTACATGAGGCTTTTATCCCATACTTTAACCGAGGCTTCTGCTGCTGGATTCTTTGCAGAATTGTGGTCAGCTCTTTTAGACGTGTTTTTTTAACAGCAGTTTTGTTTCTCTGCCTTTCTCTATGTTTCATTATACAGTCATTGGATGGTGCTGTGGTATAGCAGAATTGCAGAAATACATGAGACCCCAATTCTTCCATTTCTTAATAATACCAGACTTTCCTTGTTAGGAAAATAAATGTGATTATGGTTCCCAAGCATAATAGAGGCCCTGGAGGAGGATGACATTATGTAAAGACCCACAAACTACTGTGAGTGAGCGATTACAAGTGCACAATAAAAGCCTCATGTAGAAAGGTTCAGCGAGACAGAGAGAGATGAATCAACACAGCGACCTACATTTTTGGTATCTCCTTCGATGCATGTCTACAGTTTAAAATTTACCACTACACTACTGTGAATGAGTGAATGGCCCTGATCTTATAAAAGGTACATAGACAGGCAGTAGGGCTGGACAGTACCATGGAGTAGAATCATATAGAAGAATCATATGTAGAAACATATCAACAGACAGTGGGCCAATTCACATGATCACAGGGTGGTTAATAAGCCATGGTGGCTTGTTTACAGCTCTGCACATAGACAAATTTTCATAATTACCCTTGCCAACACGGTTTGTTGGGGGCTGTGAACCAGGCAAGGTTGGGTGGTTGGAGTAGTTGAGAAACCACCCAAAACCCATGGCTTGGTTTAGGGTTGCTGGGTGGTTCGTTAACCACCTCAACCAACCATTGTTGTTGGATTCAGATATCACAACAAGCCACACTGGCAAGGGTAATTATGTAAACTTAGCCAGCATGCGATCCACATTTGCAGGGTGATGAATAAGTAACTGTGGCTTATTAACTACCCTGTGATCATGTGAACCAGGTCAACAAATATGAGCAAAGGTTTGCCTTCGTGGTGTAGGAAGGGGTGATTTTCCTTCTTCCACTTCAAGGGATGGCATTAGAGAGGCTGTGCTGACTTGTACATGCTCACTAATCAGAGGCAGGCATGGCTGTGCCTCCTTAAAATCACCATGTCTCCTCCAAGCAGCAGTTTTCCAGCCCTTGCAACAGCAGCAACTCATCCACCCATCCATTCTTCAAGGGCGCATGCTTCACCAGTGACATTGAGGGCCTGTTCTGGGAACAATGTGAACTGGCCCATTATATCTGACCATGGTGTGCGGCAGGGATGTGCAGATCTAGGCAAGATAAATGGAGGGAGGAATCATAGAGCCAATATTGTCAGGATGCACCAAGCAGGCTACTTCCTCTTCCCCCTATGTTAGAACATTGTCTCCAAATGATCGTTAGTTCCAAGAGAACCAGCAGCTGCCATTCTCTCATTGAAAGTAATGTCTTTAGAGCTGAGCTGAATGTTAACGATGCGCAAAGGAGCCAATTTGTCAGAACGTTCAGACTTCTCTCATAAGTTCCTTAATGGCAGTCTGGCAAGCGCTAACTTTTTAATCATGCCCATGAGGGCTTATTAGAATAGATGGGAACTGACACTGTTACTGAAGATATGAGTCAACTACATTAATCTGATCACTTCAGATCCAGAGGTTATAAACACCCAAAGGAGCCAGCCCTGGGGAATTATTTTTGTTTTGTTGCCAGAGTTGGGACCATTAGGCTGAAGCTGTGCACACAATCTCCATGGTGCATTTCTTAGCTCCCAATGAGAGTTTTGTAAGGGAAAAGAAGCTAATTGTATGATCTCCAACTGCAAAACTACACAAAACATTAATCTTGCAATTCTGAACTTGGTTCTATTAGATACAATGGAATGAATCCAATCTAAGCATGGGTATCATTCATGTCAGTCATGTCTCCATCTTCCCAGCCTGTGCTCATCATTTCTGCTATCCCCTGCTGACCCACAGAACAAAGCTCAAGACAGATATTTTATTGGGAGCCACTTATAGAAAAGTGCCATATATTGTATTGAGAAGGTTAGGGAAAGGTATATTAAGAACATAAGAAAAGCCATGCTGGATTAGACCAAGGGTCCATCCAGTACTCTGTTCACACAATGGCCAACCAGCTGTTGACTAGGGTCCCACAAGCAGGACACGGTGCAATAACATCCTCCTACCAATGTTCCCCAGCAACTGGTGTATATAGGCTTACTGCTTCTGATACTGGAGGTTGCACTTAGCCATCATGACTAGTAGCTGTTCATAGCCTTCTCCGTAGTGCTTTAAACTAGCCTCCCTCAACAATGATGCCACACACACACACACACTGATGGGAACCTCCCCACAATGATGGCAACTCCCATCTTTCTGTTGCTGGCTGGGAATTATGGGAGTTGCAGTTCAACACATCTAGAGGGCACCTGGTTGGGGAAGGCTGCTCTAGAAGCCCAGCCGGCCAATTCGAGATGGGATAGGCATGTGCTGCCCCTCACAAGCAGCATTTTGCCAGCAGCCATCCTACCCACACCTCCTAAGGACTAGCAGTGTGGGATTTTTATACTGTATTTTGTAATTGTGCTTTTAACCTGTTGGTTGTTTTATGATGGTTTTAATTTTTGTGAACCACCCAGAGAGCTTCGGCTATTGGGCAGTATAAAAATGTAATTAATAAATAAATAAATAAATAAATAAATAAAATTAGCCAAACATAGTACCTTTTTTCCTTCTTTCTCCATGCTGTGGGCATTTGGTCTGATTTTGGTAATGCTTTTGTAGACTGTAAAGGACTGAAGGCTAGGCTACACTGGTGAGCACCCTTAGCCATCTTAAGGGCCAAAGGTTGCTTATGCAACAAAACTCTCACCGCCAAATGGCTCAAAGGCATTTGGGGGGAAACAACCCTTGGGCTCCCATCCAAACCTAACCAGTAGGAGTGATGCAGTCAGTTACCCAATTCACATCATCACCACAGCCCACTGTGACCTATCTAAGCCACAACAACAACCATGCCAACAACCATTTTGAATATTCAAGCCAAGGCGGGTGTTCGCCATGGCTTATTGTGTTGTCTGAACTCAGCAAGGGTGAGTTGTTGGTATGGTTAACAAACCACCCACTACACTAAATCAGCCCATGGTTTGTGGTAGTTTATTAACTATGCCAATAACCCACCCTCACAATAAGTCATGGTGACCCCCTGCCATGACTTGAATATTCAACATGGTGTGCCGCAATCCACCATGGCTTAAATAAGCCATGGTGGGCTGCAGTGATTGTGTGAACTGGCCTGTCACTTCAGCATGCTTTAAGTCTAGTCAATGTTGAGAAGTACACATCACTTCATGAATCACTCTGGTGTTTGAAGCTTGGATGAAGTCACCAATGTAAGGTAGACAGCAGGAGGAGTGTCTTCCAAGCTCTCACCTTCAGTCTTAGGGTTGACTGTTTGGAGTTGAGTTAAGGAGCTCCTTCAAGTTTTTATCCTATGTCTCTGTTTTATCTGCTGTCCCTATTTTTCTTATATTCTGTGTGTATTTTTGGAATTTTATTCTAATTCATAGTTGGTTTTAATTGTCAGCGGTCCAAAGGGTGAGAGATAGAGAGATAGAGAGATAGATATGAAACCTAGCAAGGAGCTCTGATTTGAAACAACAGCCTCACAACAACTTAGGAACAGAAGAGGATCCATGCTGGTTCTAGTCAAGTATTCTGTTCACACAGTGGCTGACCAGGAACCCACAAGCAGGACACAAGTGCAGCAACACCCTCCCACCCATGTTCCCCAGGAACTGAGAGCCAGTGTGGTATAATGGCTAAAGTGTTGGACTGAGAGTTGGGAGATCCGGGATCTAGTCCCCATTCAGCCATGGAAACCCACTGGGCCAGTCACAGACTCTCAGCCCAACCTACCTCACCGGGTTGTTGTTGTGAGGATAAAATGGTGAGGAGGAGGATTATGTACACCACCTTGGGTTCCTTGGAGGAAAAAAGGTGGGATATAAATTCATAATAATAAATAAACTGGTGTGCAAAGGCTTAGTGCCTCTGCTACATGTAAAGCACATTGTGGTTTACAGAGAGACATATGCGATGAAGACAGTGCCCTTGTCCCGATATGCCTAGACTGTACATTTTGAAAGAAGGGAAACAAAAGAGGTAATGTTGGGGAGAGAGTGTCAAGCATAGCAGGGTGTGAATATGTGTGGATGCAGTTATACCAACCTAGGATTAGCTTCAAGTTGGGGTAAAGACTAAGGGGTTAAGCCAAAGGCTTCACGGAACAGAAGGATTTTGGAAAAGACATTTCACCTTTTAACCAAATGTGTTACCTCACAGTTCTTGGTCCTCTTAAATTGCCAATAACAACATTACATGCACGACTAACCTAATACAGATGGATCTTTGGTGACATCTAGTGGCTATTTGAAGGCTGTATTCAGTCTTTTCAATGAAAAGAAATGGGAAGCCTTTTATGTGTAGGCCCATTCAGTCTTTAAAGCACTGAGTTCCAGGTAGGAAAATAGTGTGGGAGGGTGACCATATGAAAAGGAGGACAGGGCTCCTGTATCATTAACACTTGTATAGAAAAGGGAATTTCACCAGGTGCTGCCTGCATACAAATAACACCTGCTGAAATTCAACAGTGAGCCAGACTTCCTTTTCCAAGAATCAGCCCCGAATTCATAACCAAGTAGCCATACTCAAACTCATACGTAACTACGGATTAGCTGAAATAATTTCAGTCAGTTTACTGCTCCTTATTTTCTTAAGTGAACTTTTACTGGTTATGCATTTCAGAAATATATGCAAAAGCTGGAGTTACAACAAAGTTGGTGGTATATATTAATGAGCTATAAAACAATTATCTTAGCTATTAGTAACTGCTCATTCACAATCAGGTGGCTGTGTGATCTACTTTACAGAGAACAGTGCTCTGTTTGAAAGGCGGTCTGTTCCAAGTCCAGTTTAAAGACAAAGATCCATAAGAAAGAAGAGCAGCAACAGCCTTGAAATGTCCATCCACAGCTGGAACCTGAGCAGGAAAACACGCCATCCTGTTATAGTCTTCCCAATTATGGGGAAGTAATCAGAATAATTTATATATTTGCATCTCTTCATATAAATCGGCATACCCACTTTTTTTTAAAAAAAAAACCCTATTTATTTATTTGTTTGTTTATTTGCAAATCTGTGCCCTCCTTTGTCTTCTTTTTCAGTGATACCATTCTTCTGCTTTTTGGCAATGCATAACTGGCCACCGTATTCACACTATGTCTGCATATTTTCCTTATCAGCTGATGAAAAAGGTTTTGCACCTTGGCAACATCACGACTTTTTACCATCAGATGTTACTGGCTGGAAACAAAGCAAGATTTGGAATTAAAAACACACTCATTAGAACTAGCTGGTGCAACGGCACTCTATCTTTGGCCCTTTCTACACTATATGGGTGTAGAGGAAGGGAGGGGGGAGGATCTCATGATATTCTGATCGCGAGATCCTCCCCTTAGTCCAAACGCATTCGCGATATCCCAGGAAAAAGGAGGGATGTCACACCCACCATTTTTAAAACAAAAAACAAGATGAGTGCACGTGTGCTCCAACTAAAGGTATTTTTATAATAAAAAAACTGATCCCAATCCCCCTTCCATCCCCAATGGGCATGGAGCACCTGAAGAGCTCTGTGCCCGTTTCCCATTTCCCATCTCCTTGCGTTTACTCGTGAGGAAGCAGGACTAAGCCAGGACAGGCACCCACAAACCTCTGGTGGTCTCGGGATGATCCCGAGACTGCAGGAAGAATCGGGTTTTCCCTGGGATTATTTATCCCTGAGAAAACCTATGCTCATCCCCGCTTGGCCCCAAGAGTCCCTGGGCATCATTTGGACACACAGGGACTCAGCTGTGACCAGCCTGGATTTTCAGGCTGGTGTAGAAACGGCCTTAGAGTGACCAACTGTCAAGATTTCCCCAGATATGTCCTGGGTTTTGTTCTATTCTGGGGTTTCAGGGGATTTTCTATAGTGTCCATAAATGACTTGCTTTCCCCTTTAAGGCCACCATTAGCATGGCAAGGGGGAAATGACACAATATACAGAGGCCCCGGAAAGTGCGCTTTTCCACCCCACCCCCACTGGCTGTCCTCTTTTTTTCTTTTTTCTTTTTTTCCCCCCTTTTTTTCTTTTTTGGTTTTGTAGCTCAAAAAATCTGAAGGTCACCAAGTCAGAGAAGGCTGATCTAGACAGTTTAATTTTAGGATCAAAGATCAAACTGTTTCTTGGTGCTAGAATATGGACACTTGACAGAATGTTGCTTCTTTTGCTTACAGAGCAGCCAAAGCATGTCAAAAAGTCAAATTAATTGTATTTATGATGCGTGATAGTAGGACTTATTGAACTGTACAATTTCATGTTTATGGTTTTACAGTTGTTTGATTTTTTGCCTTGCCAAACAAAACTACCTAGAATGTATCTTTAAAATCTAAGATTGGAAACTGATGGCCAAAACATACAGGTAGCTAAGAGTTCAGGGGTATTTGTTACCCCAAGGTTGGTATTTGTTACCCCAGGGTAACTAGCCATATAAACAGGTTCTATAATCCACCACTGTGGGTTTGCTGTAATGTGGCCAAATTATTTATTTATTTATTTATTTATTTTATTACTTACATACCGCTCCCATAGCCAGGGCTCTCTGGGCGGTTTACAGAAATTCTAAAACTGAGATAAAAACAAGAATACAAAATTTAAAACTCTAAAACACAGAACATACACACATAAAGCATTAAAAACCGTTAAAAAACTAAACATGTGGGTGATTAAGATGTGCTGCCATACGCCTGGGCAAAGAGGAAAGTCTTAACCAGGCACCGGAAAGATAGCAGCGTTGGTGCCAGGCGAGCCTCGTCAGGGAGATCATTCCACAGTCTGGGGGCCACCACCGAAAAGGCCCTATCCCTCGTTGCCAAACTCCGAGCCTCTCTCGGAGTAAGCACCCGGAGGAGGACCTTAGATGTTGAACATAGTGACCGGGTATATTCACGTCGGGAGAGGCATTCTGTCAGGTATTGTGGTCCCAAGCCGTGTAAGCGGGGATGGGTGAGCGAGCGAGCGGGCAGGGGGGGCATCAGACATTGTGGGGGGGAAATGTTTCTCCAGATGCTGTCAAAATAGAAACAATGTTCAAGTATATGCCTGGTGGTACACTACCAAGAAAGATCTCAGTATCCCATGTTGGGGCACGTTCACACATCCACTGATTTACAGTTACTACCCAAGCACCAGTGCATTTCTGCAAACACAATTGGTTACTAATTTCCATAAACCCACAAGCCTGTATAATGTTTTAGTTCTACTTCCAATTCAGCTGTAATAGCCAATGATCCTGAGATCAATTTCCAAAGACTTTGATTATTGCATATAAGTAATGAGCCATCTCGTGTGGCACTATTTTGTTCCCTGTGGGATCGGGGGGGGGGGGGGGGGGACTTCAGAAGTCTCCCCTGTGGTTAGTACAGGAAGTGCAGGAAGTCTAAGGCCTGGATAAATACTGTTGTGCCATTGAGACCTTTCTATATATCTGGATCTTACATGTTCTGAGCTTTAACAGACTGTTAAGTAGATCTGAATAGCTTAGAAGCGGAATAAATATGCTTTCTCTTTCCCTCCATCTTCCTTTCCCTCTCTCTCTCTCTCTCTCTCTCTCACACACACACACACACATACTCTCATTCGCAGATTGTAAAGGAAGGGGGCTGTTATTTTTATCATTGTACAATGCTTAGTGTAAATTAGACACTTTTATTGATGATGATAATGATGATGATGATGATAGGAAACCACTTTCATCCTGAAAATCTATCTATGCAGTTTTAATATCTCTTTAATCTTGCAAAGTGTGGACACCATATTGCTTTGCTGGGCTAGACGTGTCTTGGTCACTGCTCTACTGGCAGAAAATATAGTACATTGTAATGAGTTGATGGGGAATTATACCATTTAAGTCTTGAGATGAGGAAATGCTATTGGTAGATTTTGTTTTGAAACGGTTTTTTTTCTTTTTGCCCAATTTGAGCCCTCGTTCCTTTTTGTTTGCAGGGGAGTGGGAGAGAGAATATCACTCACCCTGTAGATTATGAGCCGGCTAAATAGAAGTCACGTGAATTTAGAAGCATAACTTCTAGATGGAATGGAGGTGCAATGTAAAAGTTTTAGACTGCAATACTGTATGTTGTAGGTCAGAGGCAAATGGTTCTTAGGGCTTATGATACAAACAAACTGCCACTTTCAAAGATCTAAGGTAATGGACAAATTTGCCATGAAGAGGTAGAAATGTTGCAGCAAGGCAAAGAACTGAATGCTTCTCCAGAACTATCACTTCTCCCCTGATGCATTACAGACCTGAACTTTCAGAATCACTGTATATGATTTGGTAATGTCTTTTGGGTGGGATTAGGCTAACATTTAAATACCAGAACATTTGAGTAGTCTCTATTAGATTCTCTAGACTAGCAATCCAGTCTTCTTCTTGTTCACTGAAATGACAAAAAGCCCTAAACCTAAACCCCAAAACAGAGCAAGCTTACAAAGCCAGTTTCTCACTGCTATATGAACCTCTCATCCCTGAAGAAAATGATCCTCTCTGAGAGTGTAAGGTGAGTCTAATCTCTTTTCATTTTCAGTGTATGTTATGTGACCTGCTGCAACCTGCAGCATGGTGTCAGAGAGACTGAGCTGTTGTGATATGGGTGATAATAATACTGACTTACCTTATTGCAGCCTTCCCCTAGGTGTTTGGGACTTGAACTCCCAGCATTCTTAACCATTGGCCATGCTGCCTAGCTGACACTAATGGGATTGAAGTCCAAAACATCTGGAAGGCATCAAGTTGGCAAAGACTGCCTCAAAGAGTTGTTGTAAGCATTACATGTGAAGCACTTTGAACACTTGAAAGTCTTATGCAAATATGAAGCATTTTTATTATGGCAAGTCTGTAGCTTCTCTGGCCGTTGCTAGACGAGGCGTTGGCGCGATGTGAGGCCCGGTCTCCCTCCTGTGCATCCAGATGACGCACAGGGGATTCCGGGGTCAGGCCGGGCTAAGACCTCCCTTAATCCAGGACAAGCGGATTTGCTTATGGCCCAGCTTTTCCCAGAAGGTCTAGCAGGGTCTGTGGCTTTTCCCGGCTGCTCGCTTACTCGCGAGTAGCCGGGAGAAGCCACGGACTAGGCACAGCATTCCATAGGAGCGCTGTGCCCATTGGGCCGGGGGGGGGAATCATGGGGGGGAGATGGGGCCGGGGGAAAGAGCCGACCCGGCAGGAGAGATGGAGGGAGCGGAGCCAGGGCATGGCGAGCAGGCACGGGCGAGTGGGCAGGGGGACAAGGCATGGCAAGCAGGGACGGGAGACAAGGCATGGCGGAGGGGGTTGGGGAGAAGAACGGGGACGGGGGACAAGGCATGGCGGAGGGGGTGGGGAGAAGAACGGCGGAGGGGGGTGGGCAGAAGAAGGGGGATGGGGGACAAGGCATGGCAAGCGGGGACGGAGGAGAAGAAGGGGGACGGGGGACAAGGCATGGCGGACGGGGGGAGGACGGGCGAGCGAGCGAGTGGGCAGGGGGGGCATCAGACATTGTGGGGGGAATCAGGGGCAGGGGGAGCGGGGAACCCTTTATTTTTTTAAAAAAAGACTTACCTGTTTCAGCGGTGCGCTCCTGCACACATAGCCCTTTAAGGGGGGGAAACGCGCCGGGACTTTCCCTTGCCCCATCGCATGTTGACGTCTGGAAAAGGGCGACGGCGCACGCTAGCTGTAGCACGCCGTCGCCCCTCCTCCCAGACAGATTATCCGGTAGGTCTAGCAAGGCCCTCTGTTAAAGGAACACCAGGGTTATTTTCCATGATGAAGTGAATGCAGATTTATTTAGCTCATAAAAATGGCATTGGATATAAGTTATGGTTTATATATACTATATATATATATTCAACAACCATATTAAGAGGGTACTTCGATTGTTGCTTCATTAGTTTAGGGATTGAGAAGCTGAAGTACACAAAGTTTTCTGTCCATGGCTATCTTATGTGACCAGGGCCGCCCTACCATTAGGAACGGTGAGGCCACCACCGCAGGCAGGTGATTTTGTGTATCATGACATGAATAGCCAGTAAATTGTTGATTTTTAAATATATATATATTACTTGATGTGTTTTTACTGCCAGGGGAGGGAAGAGGTGCTTATGAAATTTACTTGTTCACAGAAAACAACAGAACTACTTAAGAGATTTAAACTGCAGCTTTTAAAATTGCAAATCCAAGATTAGTCTGTGAATGAGATTGCGTGCCTGGAACTGCACATATTTAAGTTCTTGGGTTGGATCCAAAATTGCGGTTCTGCCAGCAGAATGGCAGATTTGGAGAATGAACAGGGGGCTTCATGGGGAGGGGAGAAGAGAGGACAAGGAAGTCCCTTTCCAGGAGTGCTATCTGTTCCGGTGGCAGAACCACAATCTTGGATCCAACCTCCTGCTTACGCTTGTGGCACATTGTACCAGTCTGGATGATGGTATATTGATAGTGGGAACTGTATATCATATGTGGGGGAGGTGTTACCTTTTTCTTGAGATAGAATTCCGCGCACTCACCCTGAATGCACTCAAGTACAACTTCATTCCTAAGCATGCTTCACCAAGTCAGGTATAATCTATAAGGGACACCCAAGGAATTAATGGCTGGTATCATGACTGTTTTAATTGTTCTGCAGATCTCAGAATTTGAAAACAGATGCAGCAGGAAACTGCACCATGGTGACAGAGTTCATTCTCCTGGGCTTCTCAGAAGGTCCAGAGCAGCAGCTTCCCCTGTTTGTGGTGTTCCTCACAATCTACACTGTCACCCTGATGGGGAATCTGGGGATGATCTTGCTAATCAGGATCAGCAGCCGGCTTCACACTCCTATGTACTTTTTCCTATGCAACTTGTCTGTTGTCGATATAAGTTACTCATCAGTCGTCACCCCAAGACTGCTAATGAACTTTCTAGCAGATAAGAAATCTATTTCCTTCAGTGCATGCTTTGCTCAGCTTTACTTCTTTGTTGCCTGGGTGTGCACTGAGTGTTTCTTGCTGGCCACAATGGCATATGACCGATACATGGCCATCTGCAACCCATTGCTCTATTCTGCAATTATGACAAAAAGGATCTGCGTGCCCTTGGTTGCTGGTTCGTGTCTCATCGGCTTCACAAATGCTATGGTAACAGTCAGTTTTCTAAGCCGGTTACAATACTGTGGCTCTAATGTCATCAGGCATTTCTTCTGTGACACTCCTCCCCTGTTAGCCCTATCCTCTGATGGCCACGTCACTGAAATGATCATTTCCTTCCTAGCAGGACTCACCACCATTGGATCCCTGGTCATCATTCTCTTCTCTTACCTATTCATTCTGTCTGCCATCCTGAAGATCCGTTCTGCTCAAGGCAGGCACAAGGCCTTCTCCACTTGCACTTCTCACCTTACAGCTGTCACCATCTTCTACGGCACTCTGATATTTACATACCTGCGTCCCAATACAAGCTACTCATTGGGTCGAGATCAAGTGGCAAGTGTCTTTTACACAGTGGTGGTCCCTATGATGAACCCTCTGATCTACAGCCTGAGGAACAAGGACGTGAAGGAGGCATTCAGGCAATCCGTGAGAATGAAACTCTTTTTGTAATGAATGCAGAAACAATTTAGCAATTCAAAACCATTATACAACAAAAATGAAATGACAACAAAACTATTTCCAATGCAATCTTCCCTGTGTCGGCTTCCATGTGCATACAAAAACTTTATGTATAATGGCAATTTGCTAAGACACAATAAAGAACTGGCGTACAGAAACCTTGCTCATAGGATGCCACATTCATTTAAATGGCAATGGTTAATGTGGGCATTGCAGAACAGATATTGTTGTTTATTCGTTCAGTCGCTTCCGACTCTTCGTGACTTCATGGACCAGCCCACGCCAGAGCTTTCTGTCGGCTGTCGCCACCCCCAGCTCCCCCAAGGTGAAGTCTGTCACCTCCAGAATATCATCCATCCATCTTGCCCTTGGTCGGCCCCTCTTCCTTTTGCCTTCCACTTTCCCTAGCATCAGCCTCTTCTCCAGGGTATCCTGTCTTCTCATTATGTGGCCAAAGTACTTCAGTTTTGCCTTTAATACCATTTTCTCAAGAGAGCAGTCTGGCTTTACCTCCATTGAATTGTCTTGACAAATGACTAGATCAGCTCATGTACATTTGATCCCATTCATTTAGACCTGGGAGAAGGCAATGGCTTTCTCCCTAATGACCTGGGTTATGTTTCGTTTCATGGCTGGTTTTATGGTTCTGATTTTTTTTATGGGAATGTTTTTATGTTTTTGTGGTTTTATTGTATCATTATGTTGTGGCTTATTTCGGTTTTTACGACTTTTGTATGCAGCCCTTATATCCCAGGGTAAAGAGTGGGTTTAAAATACTTTAAATAAATAAATAAATAAATAAATAATATGTTGTTGTTGTTGTTGTTGTTATTACTATTATTTATATAGCACCATCAATGTACAGGTGTTACATTAGCATAGCAATGCTAGGAAGGTTGTTTTATCATCACATTATTACTGCTGATTTGAATGGTTGCTATGTTTACCTTGGGTATGTTTTAAGTTTGCCTAAACATTTCACAGACTTCACCTCTTGCATTTTATGGCCCTTTGCTCCCACTGTTCATATTTTTCTCTATGTTGAGTGAGTGAGTGAGTGAGTGTGCCTGTAGTAGCTGAGGATAACACTTCATGCACCTGATAGAGTGGGTGCCATTGCACATAGGCTTCTACCACAATCTGTTAGTCATCAAGATGCCACAAGACCCTTCTCTTCCTTCCTTCCTTCCTTCCTTCCTTCCTTCCTTCCTTCCTTCCTTGATTTATACCCAACCCTATGGCAGTTGGCTTCGGAAAGACCATGGGAGGAGAGTAATGATCTAAGAGCTGTCCTCCTAACTAGTCCTTCATCCAGCCTAAGCAACCTGAGTTTTCATGCCAGTATGCCATCAAATCTTATAGTGCTGTTGCGTAGTGTTACATTGGTGCACAACAAAACAGCTATTATTCAGACACGTTCAGTATATGCAATGTGTGCCACAACAGTTATCAGTGCACTTCAGTACTGCTATAAAGCGTTAGTGTAGCTCTAGCCAGTTTCATGGCTGAGTGAGGATTTGAACCTGGGTTGCCCAGATTCTGACATGACACTCTAATCCCTATATCAAACTGTCTCTGCCTTTGAGTTTTGGGTACTTCAGTTTTGGGTAACCTTGACTAAGGATGTGGATTGTGAATCTATGAACAGAAGAGCTGTGTGTCTGGAAGAGAAAGGGACTTACATTCAAACATTTTTGTAGATCATCCCACTCAAGCCTCCTCCTCCTCCTTCTACATAAGAATGGGGCAGACAAGTTATTTATTTATTTATTTATTTATTACATTTTTATACTGCCTAATAGCCAAAGCTCCCTGGGCAGTTCACAAAAATTAAAACCATTCAAAGTATAAAACAGTTTTATATTAAAATCATCTAGGCTGATCCCACGTTTGGGGCATCTGTAAGGATCATGTAAGGATGTCTCAAAGGACAAGCAGATCCCAAAGCAACCTGAGCAATGTAGAAGTACTCCAGCCCTGCCTACAGGTGAGCCCTTTCAAAACTGCCTTGGCAGCTTGCTGGCTAGAAGTGTTGTAGGGCCTTTTAAAACCTTAGTACTATAAAGAAAAAAATCCCTAGCATCTTAATTATGAACAAACTAAGTCTAGTCCAGTGCACATTTACTGGGAGTAAGTTTCCCTTGAACGGAGTGGGAGTCAACATGCATAGAACCAGGCTGTAAACTTGATTATTAAAATGCACCAGATCCCATTCTCAGCTGCAGGATGTCTATGAGTTTAGGGCCTTGCTAGACCTACCAGATAATCCGTGTGGGAGGAGGGGCCAAGCCGCGCTGGAAGTAGTGTGACCTGTAGGCGCCGTCCACACGTAAGACGCGAAGGGTCCGGGGGAAGCCCCATCGCGTCCTCCATTTTTTTTCTCCCTTAAAGGGCCACCAATGGAACAGCAAGTATTTTTTTTTTTAAAATAAAGGGTTCCCCGCTCCCCCTGCCCCTGATTTTCCCCCCCACAATGCTTGACGCCCCCCTTGCCCGCTCACTCGCCCATCCCCCGTCCCCGCTCACCATGCCCGTCCCCCGTCCGCCATGCCCTGTCCCTGTCTGCCATGCCCGTCCCCGTTCTTCTTCCCCCCATCCACCATGCCCTGTCCCCGCTCGCCATGCCCTGTCCCTGTCCGCCATGTCCTGTCCCCGTCCTCCATGCCTGTCCCTGTTCTTCTTTCCCCCCCCTCTCTCCTGCTGGGTCCGCTCTTTCCCCCGGCCC
This sequence comes from Elgaria multicarinata webbii, assembly GCF_023053635.1. Taxonomy (NCBI): domain Eukaryota; kingdom Metazoa; phylum Chordata; class Lepidosauria; order Squamata; family Anguidae; genus Elgaria; species Elgaria multicarinata. The sequence goes on along the minus strand of NC_086172.1, from coordinate 78,686,048 downwards.
CCATCTTCCCCCCCCCCGTGATCCCCCCCCGGCCCGATGGGCACAGCACTCCTATGGAATGCTGTGCCCAGTGTGTGGCTTCTCCTGGCTACTCGCAAGTAAGCGAGCAGCTGGGAAAAGCCACAGACCCTGCTAGACCTTCCGCAGCCCCGGCCTCAGCCCAGGGCTGTGGAAAAGCCAGGCCATAAGCGGATCCGCTTATCCCGGGTCAAGGGAGGACTTAGCCCAGCCTGACCCCGGGATCCCTTGTGCGTCATGTGGATGCACAGGAGGGAGACCGGGCCTCACACCGCGCTAACACCTCATCTAGCAATGAGCTTAGTTGCTCTGATGATTTTTTAAAATTTTGATATTATTGAAGAGCAAGTTGAAATACCATGGGCAGCTTAGTTTAAACACTACTCTGCATATTTTAAAATCCATTCAGCGTTCTAATGAATAGCACCATTAGCTAGGTAGTTGCTAAGCTCAGATGTTTTCATTCTTCAGTGAAGTGGAAGAGCCATCCTCTACGGGGCCACATGGAGCACAGTAAGTCTGACTCATCTTCTCAATTTCTGGCTGCATCAGGAAGACAAGAGGCTTGAGGCTTGAATTATCTCTCAGATGCTCACAGCTGACAGTATATATGAAAAATATTAAAACAAGAGGACAAAATTGTGGCAAATGTAAGTACAATCCTAGCAATTGTGCCCTCAGTGATTGTAAGCCCCTGAACTCAGAGGCTTACAAGTATCCTATGTAGGGCAGAAGGAGGACCAGGGGCAATCTTCACCTCCCCATCCTCCTGCCCTGCATTTTTTGCTAGGCAGGCTTTGTTGCCCATCTAGCAAAGGAGTTTCAGACAGGGAGGGAAGGAGGTTGGTGGAGGCTCAAGATAGCTCATATCCTAGCCTCTCCCATCTCCTCCCTTCCCTACCTACTGAAACACCCTATTTTCCCTCTCTCTGAGATTGAATTCTTCCCATTCCCAGCTGTGAGGGGGACGGGGGGGAGATCTCTAACTCTCTTCTCCAAGGTTGGAGTGCTGTCTCTAACCTCAAAGCAGGGAATCCAAACTATCCTACGCCCTCAGCTGCTTTCTAGGGTCCATAGGATTGCTCCCTCTGAGAACAGCAGAAGCAATCTACTGAAAGGGTCAATAGATGGATCTGATGGACTTCAGATGGGGAGCCACCACAAAATTGCCTTAGGGGGTAAATCTCATCTCTGAGGTTGTGGCACCTTCAAAAAGATACAGCACTACACCTCATTGTATGGACAGTTACATATGGGAGAGCACAATCCCTCAAATATCTTAATTCCTGGCATGTAGAACTTAACAGCAGCTTCTTTAATGTAGGCCCAAAAAATAATCTTGCACTGCTCTTGCAATGTTGATGTGCTATGCCATAGACACAAGCCTGACTTCCATATTCTAAACCAGATGAAGCCCCAACTGCTTCCAAGGCAGACCCACATACTAGTCTAACTGAGTGGTTATCAGAGCAGGCATGGTAGCAAAGTTCTTCTGTTCCAGGAAGGGATACAACTATTGAGTCAGTTAAAGCAAAGGAAAAGCAAGCCTGAGATCCAGGCAATCTCTCAAATGGCAAACTTGGGTTTTTTAAAGGGGAGCATGAGTCCATTCAGGACAGAAATATTCACCACTTCTCCCATCAAAGGAACAGGTACATAAGCAGCACCATGTCATCCGGATTGAATTTCAGTTTCTCCATCCTGAATTATTGATCCCAAGCAGTAATTGAAAGATGAATCCACCCTAGCTGCTTCAAATGGGAAGAATAATTAGAACTGGTTGTTGACAGGGTACTGATAGCACCCGATTCCAAAACACTGGACAATCTCTTCCAGCAATTTCATGTAAATGTTTAAAAACATGAGGAATGAGGTGTAATCTTGGTCTAATCTACACCAAGCAGGATATTGCACTATGAAAGTGGTATATAAGAGGCAGTAGCCACACCAAGCAGGATATAGCGGTATGAAATTGTATATGGTATGTGTCAATGGGCCCCAACAGTTGTCAGTGCCCTTCAATAGTGCTATAAAGCAGTAGTGTAGCTCCTGCCTTTTATATACCGCTTTCATACCACTTTCATAATGCAATATCCTGCTTGGTGTAGATTAGGCCTAAATCTACCTCCACTGGGTAATTTCTATGGGAAAAAGCAATAATCTCCCAGAACTGCATTCTGGGAAGTCCCAGGGCGTTACTAGACGGGGCTGTAGCGCGCGTTACCTACCGTAGTCGTGTCGACAGATCCAGATGACGTTCACCAGGATCCGTCGTCATCCTGTGGTGAAGCCTCCTTATCCCGTCTTTTTAAAAGTGAGTTTAAGCGCGCCTTTTCCTGCCGGCCCGCGCTAATTTGGAGTCGGGAGGTGGAGGTGTGGGAGGATGTGAGGTCACTGCGCTTTCCGCCGTGGTCAGCACTGGTCAGGAAAAGGCGTGCTAAGGGGAGTGGCCAGTGGCTTCGGTCAAGCCGCCTCCGCCATTTGCGCCCAGTCCACAGCTGGGGCAGCGGAGCGGAACGGCTTTTTTTTTTATTCCAACAGTTACAGTTTGCGCAGGAACGGAGGAACGGAAAAGTGGCTGGTGTGCTGCTGGGTGTGTGGGGGGGATGGGTGGGGGATGTGCACCTGTTTTTTCTATTTCAACCTCTGCGTGGGTCACTTTTCGGAAAGGCGGGCATCCAACAGTAATGGGAAGTTGGTGACTCCTCGCGGTGGGCAGGCACAGTGGCCGAATAATGACTGTGCTTTACGCTGCGCGGAAGATGTAAAGGCCAGCGGGGACTGAGGGGACGGTACAGGCATGAAGGGCTGTGTGCCTGTTGGTGTGGGTACGCGGCTGGAAGAGGGCAACAAGCGAAGGCTGCTGCCATGCCTATGCCCAGATGTGGGTTGGCTCCGTGGGATGGGGGGGAGGGCACAGAGGCGGTCATTGCCACCGACACTCAGAGGCATGATGGGAGATGTAGGCACAGAGTGCCCATGCAGACGACTGACCTCGGGTCACATTACACCTGCCACGACCCCCATCAGGAAGTGACAGCATCAATGTTGACCCTCAACAGCGGCACTCGCTGGCCGCGCCCCCTGTGAGCCATCCACCAATGCCAACTGGCTCCCCTCTGCCCAGCCTGAGGGGGGTGGTATGCAGCAGCAGCAGCAGCACTTCAGCTGCCACTGCCGCTGTCGCCGGTGCCGGCAGCGGCAGCAGCGCTGACGGCTGCGCTAGCGATCTACACCAATTGCGGTCTTTCGGACTTGCGCAAACCGTGCGGCGAGCAGGAAAAAAACCCACGGAAATCAGGCCGGTGTGGCTGCCAACCCGTGCTCGAGGCGCCAGCAGCACAACTGGAGCAAACTTCCGCAACCAATACCGTGCTAATCCAAAGAAGGTGTGGATCATGAGGCGTCACACCTGAACGGGAAAATCCGGTTTCACCGCTCCTCAAACACGGAACACCCGGTAGGTCTAGCAAAGCCCCCAGTGAACTAGAAACAGTACCATCACCAACTGAGATCCCTTACTCCCTGCACAGACTGAGAATGTCCTGTTCCATGGCTGGAAGGGGAATGTTCCCTTGCTTCTTCTTGTCCTTCCCTTCCAGTGGCCTTTTCCACTCCTACCAGATGGAAATCTATGGTCCCCCTCTGACTGCCTCCATCAAACCAGCCTTAAAATCCTCTGTGTCTTAGCCCTGGAACCCTTCCCCCACCCCACCCCCGGGCCTGCTTCCCTCCCCTGCCACAGCCAAAAATGCTGCTGCAGTCATCACAATTTGCTGCCACCACTGCAAAAAAACAAACCTGTGCTACTGTGATGAGTGGGGGAGGGTAACAAAAACAGCCAGGGGCTGGGGGCATGCAAACTATGGGTCATGTGCTGCCCATCCCTGGTGTATAGGAAAGCTCACAAATCTTTCATCCAAGAACATTTCATAAATGTTGCAATTAACTGTAGCTGTAATGTTAAAGTTTCCCTGAATTAAAAGGAAGTCTCCCATGGGGCTCCCATTGCTTTTAGAACTGTAGATGGTTGTAAGACAGAATAATCAGGGACAGGAGAGTAGATGATTCTGTATCCTGTGCTTTGAGTGGTAAAGGTGCAAAATTTAAAGTTTCTACTGTTGTAGCTGGAAAGGACTATGAGCATGATACCAACATGTATAAGAAGAAGATCTCTTGTTGCTTTTATCTGAAGATCTGGGGAGAAATCATTCCATTCAAGAGAGTGGAACAATGGTAAATTATTGGCTTGATCTGCAAAGCAATTGAATATAGGGTGACCATATTTTGGAAACCAAAAAGGAGGACAACATGGGGGGGGGTGTCCAGTACCAAGGGGGCGTGCCCACCTGAACATAGCCTTGGTCACATGTCTGATTTTACAGCACACATTTAAGACAAATCTGTTCTACATAACATCTTAATGTTAAAATCACTGAAATAAAGAACAAGTGAGAGATTCAATGTATCTGAAATTAACTTCACTCAGTCCTACTTTTGTAGGTTTTGCTGTACTTTGAAGCTTTTGCTATACTCTGTGTGTTACATTCTCCCCTTCCCTCAAATATCTTTTCTGACTGTATCTTCACTCATTGCAAGCTGCTGTTGTTGTTAACAGGGTTTGCTACTGGCCCAAATCCATTTCAAATTTGGTATGGCTAAAGCTCTACCTAAAAGCTATCATGGTGCCAACTTTCAGCTCTTTATCTTTAAAAATGACAGTTTAAAAAATAATAATTTTAAAACCTCAATTATTAAAAAAAATTCCTAAAAAATCAATGGATGAACGGATCTGTTTCAAATTTGGTGTGGCTAAATCTCTACCTAAATCCTATCATGGTACAAAGTTTCATCTCTTTAAATTTAAAAATGAAGATTTTAAAAATAATAATTTTAAAACCTCAATTTTAAAAAAAATCCTAAAAAATCAATGGATGAACGGATCTGTTTCAAAGTTGGTTTAGCTAAAGCTCTACCTAAATCCTTTCATGGTGCAAAGTTTCATCTCTTTATCTTTAAAAATGACAATTTAAAAAATAATAATTTTAAAACCTCAATTTTTAAAAAAATTCCTTAAAAATCAATGGATGAACGGATCTGTTTCAAATTTGGTATGACTAAAGCCCTTCCTAAGAGCTACCATTGTGTCAAGTTTCATGTCTTTATCTTAAAAATTGACGGAGTTATAAGCATTTTTGTTAATTCCCATTAGAGCTGCGCTTTGAAAAAAATCCAGATTTCCCCTTCCCCCTCCCGGATTTGCCATCAAAAACCCGGACAAATCCGGACAAATCCGGTCATATGGTCACCATATATATATATATATATATATATATATGAATAAAGCAATTGAATTATGTTTTATCATATTCAGGGTGCTGGGTAGCTGGCTGATTGATAAGTGACATGTGTGTGTGCGATCAATCCGTCAGCAACCCATCTCCTTGACTATGATAAAATATGATAATACTTTAGTCCTCATTTATTCTGGTCTAACTTCTTTGGTTTCTTTCTGGAAACCAGTCCAGCAGCAATGAAGGAAGGATAGGAAATGATCCTTCAAAGAATGGGAAATAACATTGACACAATATTAGGAAGGAAATGGGTGAGGACTGACTGAAACAGAAACTAGATTAGGGTTGTAAACTTTTACTCACTTGTTCACCTGTGGAAATATAAGAATATAGATGAACATCAGGAAACAAATCATAAATATTGTTGCCGTTGTTTCCTTTTAAACCACAAATGCCTGGCAAAGGTAAGCATGAGTAAGCAGGTAAAAATATTTTGGGAGCCAGTGTTGCATGGCTGAGCAAGACTACAGAAAAGTAATCTGCTTTGAGGCTTCATTTTTCAGATATAGTTAAGAGCCTGGACCAATGAAGGTATTATAAATACTGCATTTATACATGTGTATGTGATATCCTTTATTCTATAAATTGAATTATGGAATGTTTTCATTTCTTGATGAGAGATGATGCAAACATATGCAAACATATCATCCCACTTACAAACAACCATTTATTTGAGCAAGCTCATCCCTTGACCCAGGGGGGAATCCGCACGTCGTACCGAGATCGCTTCTAAGCGACCCTAGTGCGGCGTGAAAGTGATCGTGTAACTTGCGTTTGGAAGAGCTGGGACGGAGAGCTTGGGGGAAGAAGGCGGGGTGGAGATCTTCTTCTGCTCTCAACCCCGCCTTCTTCCCCCGAGCTCTCCTCGCCAGTCGGTGAGGAGGTCTGTGGGTGGCGGCGGCGGCAAAGACTAGGGGTGTGCACGGACCCCCCGCTCTTCCCCGCGGGCCAATCCGAAAATTTCGGATCGGTCCGCTCCGCTCCGCGCTGCTCCGCCCATATTCTGCTCCTCTTCGCCGCGGAGCTCCGGCTCCAAATCGGAGCTCCACAGTGGAGGGGAGTGGTGCCAGGTAAGGCCGGGAGAGGAGGGCGGGGGGGTTACCGGGCCCTGCCGCCGTCGCCGCCCGTGCGGCGACAGCAGCAGAGCCCAGTAAGGGACCAAGGGGGAGGGGGGCCTTACCTGCCTCCGTCCACGGTCCGTCGGCTTCTTCAATTGAGCCCGTGGTTCAACCAGGAAGTTGACTTCCTGGTTGAACCGCAGGCTCAATTGAAGAAGCCGACGGACTGTGGACAGAGGCAGGTAAGGGAGGGGGGTTACCGGGCCCTGCCGCTGTCACCGCATGGGCGACAGCGACAGCGGCAGGGCCCGGTAAACCCCACTTACCTTTCCAGTGGAGCTCCGGATCGAGGCGAAGGATCCGCCTTCACCTCGATCCTCTTCACCACGCTCCGCCGGCCCCCCAATCCTCTTCACCTCCACCTTAAGGGGAGGTGAAGCACCCCGCTCCGCTTCTAATTCGCCGGTCCGATTAGAAGCGGAGCACATCCCTAGCAAAGACGTCTCTTCGTCGGCTCTTCCAAAGGCAAGTTACACGATCGCTTTCACGCCGCACTGGGGTCGCTTAGAAGCGATCTCGGTACGACGTGCGGATTCCCTCCAGGACAGTGTTAATTTTATGCACTAATCTTTGGACATTTCTTGTAACTAATGTATCAGTAAGAGAAATTTATTCAATATTTGCTTTTAAGATCTTTTATTTACAGCTGCCACTTTGATTTTAATATATGATATAGTTTCATTTAGGAAGAACATGTCATGATGCTCTTTTACAGTGCAAACTCATACATGTTTGCTCAGAAGTAACTCCCACTGAGTTCAATGATACTTAGTTCTGTGCAGTGTAAAGCTCTAAATGGCTGTAATGATTACTAGCCATTCTGATATGCCCCTTGATGTGTGTGCAATTACATTTAAATATTTTCAATGTTATGGATTGGATCCAGATTTAGCTAAACTTAGGGTTTGTCTTGGTGAAGGGTTTGCCCCGGAGTGGATTTGCAGTAGCGGCAGGTCATCTACATGACGCAGCCGCCATTGAGAAGCCATCCAGGGGCAAACCACAGAAACTCCACTGAAAAAAAGTCAGGCACTTACCCCAACTTTTTTGGCTGCAGAGGCGTGTCACAGCCAATAGCACCCCCTGATTGGTTGCCATCAGCTTGACAGGGAAGGGGGTGGACCTCCAGGAACTCAGGACAGCCCCATGGTAAATAAAAAAAAATGGGGGAGGAGAGGAACGGCCCCCGCACCTCTGTAAATAAAAAAAATAAAATGGAGGAGGAGAGGAATGGGGACCGTTCCTCCCACCACCACCACTATTTTTAAAATTTATTTCTTATCTGTATCTTCAAAACTGCACAGATACAGTTAATAATAAAAAATGGGGGGGGGAGGACCAGGCAGCCAGAGGGAGGTCAGAGGGAGGAGAGGTGGTTCAGGTGCCCTGCATCCCTCACCTCATCCTCTTCTGGCTGCCTCGTTCCTCCCCCATCCCTCCCGATGCTCAGCGTAGCGGCAGCGATGGCAGAAAGTCCGCACTTGCATTCCTTCCATGCAGATGCCAGAAAGGAACACAAATGCAAGAGCTGGGGCCTTGCAGCGCCAAAGCGCAGCTGTCAAGACGGGGACTTAGAAGTAGACCCAATAGAGCCCAGCGCCGAATCCCCGTCCCACAGTGGAGCACGGGAAATGTGGCGTACGGAAGACCCTCTCCCCGGCGCCACTCTCGTGGGAGGCCCAAGTCCTTCTGATCGAGGCACAGCCCGTGGACGGTGTGAGGCCGGTAGCGTCCCCCGGCGCGCCAGGACCGGGTCTTCTCGGAGTTGGGTTGTTTGGGAATGCAGCCCAAAGCGGGTGGTAAACTCCATCTAAGACTAAATACCGGCACGAGACCGATAGTCAACAACTACCATAAGGGAAAGTTGAAAAGAACTTTGAAGAGAGAGTTCAAGAGGGTGTGAAACCGTTCAGAGGTAAACAGGTGGGGTCCGTGCAGTCCGCCCGGAGGATTCAACCCGGCGAGCCAGGTCGGCTGGCTTTTTTATTATTATTATTATTATTATTATTTTAAAAAAAGAAGTAGACCCAATGAAATCAAGGATACTTGACTGAGTTAAGTCCCTTTAATTTCAATGGATCTACTCTGAATGTCTAAATATGAACCCAACTCTATTTCTCACAATTATGATGCCAGTGCATTTTACATCAACTGTGTATTGATAAAATGCTTCTGTTTGTTTTTAGTTTGATTTATATGACAGTGTATCAAGGTTTAAATTCTAAAGATCCAATGCCAGTGACACAATTACTTGGGAATAAGTCCCATTGAACTTACTGGGACTTACTTTTGAGTAGACATATAAAGGTGTTACAAAAACTGTGTATGTTAATAAATAAATGAATGAAATAGCTTCAGCATCTTTTTAGAAAATATTGTTTATTAATTCCAATGGAGCTCTCTTAAGTAATATCTTTCAAAACCTGATTCATGCAGAGTTTCCCTGGAAGCTAGCAAATTCAAATAATCTCTTTGAAGACTTAAATATATACATACACATGCAAAATTAATTCACACTATCAATGTGTGGGCTAATTCACACAATCAAAATGGTGCTACGAGTATGGATCTTGATCTAATATAAAGCTTTATCACACCAGCGTTACACCGTGCAGTCACTGCGAATTGCATGCAAAGGACTCAGAAGTTTTCCACCTTATGACACAATGGTAGCTTTTAGGAAGGGCTTTAGTCATACCAAATTTGATCATATGATCGTGCTACATTCTTACCATGTGCCTGCCTCTTGTCTCAACCCACATGTTGTGGGTTTTGTATTGCTATGAAATTGCTGAAAATTGTTTGGGTGGTGATACAGGAAATATGGGCTGAGTTGTCAGCTAGAATAGCAATCAAACTATTAGCTTCATCCCACATACCTGCTTCCCTTGGATTATCCCCGTAGCGCTAAGCTTTCGCGGTTGTTGTTTTTGCTACCAGGCAACAGCGATCTTTTGCATATGTAAAAATAATAATAATAATAAATCAACAGATGACCCAATTCAATCCAAATTTGGTATGCTTAAAGCTCTCCCTAATATCTATTACTGTGCCAATTTTGGTGTCTTTATCTTTAAAGCTTATGCAGATGTAAGCATTTCTTTAAAACCCTTCTCCTGCGCCCCAGCGGTGGCTCGGAAGATACGCTCAAAAAGTAGGGGCTAAATATGGCGAATCTTTTGCCTTTGAAGCACAATTAAAGCAGGATGCATAGGAGTACTTCACAATCAAAGCAGATTATAAGGTGGAAAGCTTCTGAGTCCTTTGCATGCAATTTGCAGTGACAAGGTTGATTCCTAGGTTTTTGTATGTACAGGATTTCAGCTGTAACATTGCTGGTCTTGGCTGTGCAAATACTTCGGGTGTTTTCTCTGTTTATAATGTAAATATGTTGGCTCTAGACCAGAAAAAAGTTAGTTGTGCTCAAACTGCATTCTGTGGGGTAGCTATTTAAGTTTGTTGCAGCAGAAACATGACTACAAACAAGACCCCTAAAATAATAATAAAGGATACTGAAAGGGCAGAATTCAGCCAAACACTTTTATGCTTAATTGATCTCAATATGAGAGAGAAACTTTTCCCAAAATTTCTCTTAATGAAATTAAGAGAACTACTAAGTCCAGTACTAAGAACTGGTGGCTAGTAATTGTTCTTTTCAGTGTTGTAAAGAATAGTTATGGCTTGAAAATCTCCTAAACTCTGTCAAACGACATAAAGAGCAATTATAAGCTGGGGTGGGTGCCAAGTTGAGCTGAAGGGGAGGCAAGCTGAGCTGAAGGGGGAAGGCAGCATCACACCTGCTCCAGGACCCATAAACCCTCTGGGTGACCCTGCAAAGGTGACCACAGGCGGGGGCACCAAAGGCAGTCCTCACCCAGGGCACTATTTGTCCTAAGGCCAGCCCTGTATATGCACCTGCCTGAACCCTACATCTTATTCAGAGGCCCTGTTCTGAGTGCCCCCACCAAATGAAGTGAGACAGGCAACTACTAGAGAGGGACTTTTCAGTAGTGGCACCCCAGTTATGGTACAGTCATCCCATACAAATTCATGTGCCACCATTTGTATCATCTTCATGGAGCCACACAAAGACCTTTGTGTTTGTCCAGGCCTTTTAAATAAACCGTGTCTTATATTCTGGGCCTCTGGGCTATTTTAATATTGATTTTTAAATTATATTTTAATTTCAATTGTTGTTGTTTGATATTGTGTTTTAATGTTGTTTTATGAGCCACCCAGACCATTTATGATGGGATACAATCATACACTAAAAAACAAATTCTTTTGGGGCCTCTTGTTAAATAAAGTTGCCAGCTATGAGGCCTCTGTGTGGCCTCCTCTTTATGACAGACAACATCTACTGCATATTCTGGTTTGCTTTCACAGAGTCCATATTTGTTTGTTTGTCTGAAGGATTTTCACCATAGACACCTACCCTCTGCATAAGTGCTCTCAGCAACAGTTGACATTGGTAGTGGTGAGGCAGTGGTGAGGTGTGATAGAACCATAGAGTTGAAAAGGACCACAATGCTATATAACCCTGCCCTCAGCTGCGAACCTAACCTATTTACCCCCTAACCCCCTTCCCCACAGAGATCAACCTATTATGGCCACATAAGGCTTGACTGGACTTTATTCTAGTAATGTGACTTATAGAAGCATAAAATTAAAGGAAAAGAAAATAAGATGTCAAAAAGATAAATACAGTCACAACAGTTATACAAAAAAGCAAGTAAACAAACAAGCAAACAATAAACAAATAAATAAATAAAAGCTGAAAATGTCCATGATGTTTCAGGGCATCAAATAATAATACATCAAATATCCAGCTTATAATCAACAACATGGGGTAAGCTTGTGTATCATGAAGTGTCCCAGACTGAGGGGGTGGCTGACTGCCACCTTGGTCAGTTCTGCTTCACCCACACCACATCCTCCTCAGCAGTGTGGTAAGTCACAGTATGGGAGACGCTCTACTGACCTCATTCTGTGAATGAGGCAGGGTGATGGTGCTATAAAAGCCTCACCTGGGAGACTGAATCATGTGTGAAATAAATTACTTCAACCAGTGTTTGCTTTCATGCGTAGCCCAACCATGCACCACGTACACTTTTCAAGAAAACCTTATCCGGCCTAAGACTCTCTTCAGCGCATCTTTCACTTCCTTGTTCCTCAGGCTATAGATCAGCGGATTCAGCATGGGGATCACCACTGTGTAGAACACAGAGATCACTTTGTCTCGTCCCAGAGAATAGCTTGAAATTGGCCGGACGTACATGAATACTGTGGTTCCATAGAATATCAAGACAGCTGTCAGGTGGGAGGCACATGTGGAGAAAGCTTTGCGCCTGCCTTCTGAAGAGCGGATCTTCAGGATGGTGGAGATGATATAGACATAAGAGATGAGGATCTCCGCTGATGTGAAAATGCCGTGAAATGTGCCAAAAGTGTACAGCACAATCTCATTGCTGTAGGTCTTGCTGCAGGAGAGCTTTATCAGTGGAGGAATATCACAGAAATAATGATTGATGATATTGGAGCTGCAGAAAGAGAGCCTAAAAGTAGAGATAGTTTGTGCAAGCGCATGGATAAAGCCAATAAGATAACTAATGCCCACCAGCTGGCCACAAAGCTTTTTTGTCATGATGACTGAATAGAGCAGTGGGTTACAAATAGCCACATATCGATCATAGGCCATTACAGCCAGCAGAAGGCACTCAGCGCTTGCAGTGAGGACAAAGCTGAACAATTGTGTAACACAGCCACCAAAGGAAATGACTTTCCTGACAGCTAAAAAATCCACCAATGTTTTAGGAGTAATGGTTGAAGAATAGCAGAAGTCCACGAAAGCCAAGTTGCTGAGGAAATAGTACATGGGGGTATGGAGTCGAAAGTCAGTCCTGATCAAGGTGACCATCCCAAGATTCCCCACACAGGTGATCAGATACATTGCTAGGAAGAAGAAAAAACAAACCATGGCCACCTTGGGCCTGTCTGTTAGTCCTGAGAGGAGAAAATCTGTCACCATAGTATGATTTTCTCCTGCCATTGTGTTGCGTGGCCTCTCCTCTTCAGCAAAATAGAAGGGAAATGGTTGTTACTAGGAAAGAGTTCCACATTAAGGATGAACTAGTATTCCTGCCTCTTCATACCACTGGACCTGGATCTGTGAACAAAATGATGCAGATACTCATGACAGATAAAAGCCAATTTTGTTCTGAAAGGGATTCCATTTTTTTAGGAGTCCAAAACATCTGGAGGTCATCAAGTTGTAGGCATTGATGTAGGCTTAGCCAAGATGGATCTCATTTCTCACTGGGTGAATCAGTCATATGATCGTGCTACATTCTTACCATGTGCCTGCCTCTTGTCTCAACCCACATGTTGTGGGTTTTGTATTGCTATGAAATTGCTGAAAATTGTTTGGGTGGTGATACAGAAAATATGGGCTGAGTTGTCAGCTAGAATAGCAATCAAACTATTAGCTTCATCCCACATACCTGCTTCCCTTGGATTATCCCCGTAGCGCTAAGCTTTCGCAGTTGTTGTTTTTGCTACCGGGCAACAGCGATCTTTTGCATATGTAAAAATAATAAAAAAAAATCAACAGATGACCCAATTCAATCCAAATTTGGTATGCTTAAAGCTCTCCCTAATATCTATTACTGTGCCAATTTTGGTGTCTTTATCTTTAAAGCTTATGCAGATGTAAGCATTTCTTTAAAACCCTTCTCCTGCGCCCCAGCGGTGGCTCGGAAGATACGCTCAAAAAGTAGGGGCTAAATATGGCGAATCTTTTGCCTTTGAAGCACAATTAAAGCAGGATGCATAGGAGTACTTCACAATCAAAGCAGATTATAAGGTGGAAAGCTTCTGAGTCCTTTGCATGCAATTCGCAGTGACAAGGTTGATTCCTAGGTTTTTGTATGTACAGGATTTCAGCTGTAACATTGCTGGTCTTGGCTGTGCAAATACTTCGGGTGTTTTCTCTGTTTATAATGTAAATATGTTGGCTCCAGTCCAGAAAAAAGTTAGTTGTGCTCAAACTGCATTCTGTGGGGTAGCTATTTAAGTTTGTTGCAGCAGAAACATGACTACAAACAAGACCCCTAAAATAATAATAAAGGATACTGTAGGGTGACCATATGACTGGATTTGCCCGGATTTGACCAGGGTTTTGATGGCAAATCCGGGAGGGGGAGGGGAAATCCGGATTTTTTTCAAAGCGCAGCTCTAATGGGAATTAACAAAAATGCTTATAACTCCGTCAATTTTTAAGATAAAGACATGAAACTTGACACAATGGTAGCTCTTTGAACCTTGTTCAAAACAATGAAACTTACTCCTGAGTAAACATATATAAGACATATATGTGAGCTGATATAAACAAACAGGTTATTATCTACATTATAAGGCTAAGGAGGACACAGAAAGTTAGAGACATAAGAACATAGGAAGCTGCCTTATACTGAATCAGACTATAGGTCTGTCTAGCCCAGTATTGTCAACACTGGCCGGCAGCAATGGCTTCCCAGGGTTTCAGGGAGGAGTTGTCCTGCCCTACCTGAAGATGCCAGGGATCGAACCTGGGACCTTCTGCATGCAAGCAGATCCTCCATTATGTCACAGGTGGAAGGAACTGAATGAGCATGTCTCCACCTTGTGGTCCCTTGGTGTTGTGCTCACAGGCACAAACATATATTAGAACCACCTTTTCCCTCCCATGAGATTTTGTTCAACAAAATGAGGTAGGGTGAGGGGAATACATCCTTTCAACCCCAACAATTGTGACCCATTTGGGGAGCAGCTTTTGTCATTGGGAATGAACTAGTTGAATAAGAAAAGTGTAGCATGATAAAAAGCAAAGTTAGATTGTCCTTTTGACCTTTTGACCAAAATCCTTCATCAGGGCTCCCTTTACTTCTTGGTTCCTCAAGCTGTAGATCATGGGATTCAGCATGGGAGTAACAACGCAATAGAACAACGAGACAGGTTTCCCCTGCTTGGGGAATAGTGGGACCTCGGCCGCAAATAGGCAAACATGGCTGTCCCATAGCAGAGGATCACCACAGTTAGGTGGGCTGTGCAGGTGGGAAAAGCTTTGTGCCTTCCCTCAGCAGAATGGATCTGAAGAATGGTGGAAAGGATGTAGACATAAGAGACCAGCACCAGAAAGAAGGGTGTGAGCAGAATGAGGACCCCAGCACCCAACATCACAGCATCCCCAACAAAGGTGCTAGAACAGGCCAACTGCTGTACAGCTAACACTTCGCAGCCAAAATGGTTGATAACAGTCAATCCACAGAAGGGCAAATGCAGAGTGAAGACTGTCTGTAGCAGGCCATTCAGAAACCCACTGAGCCAACACACCACTGCCATCTGGATGCACAGCCTCCGACTCATTGCAGTGTGGTAATGCAAGGGATGGCAGATGGCCACGTAGCAGTCATATGCCATGACAGCCAACAGGATGAATTCAATCCCTCCCCAAGAGAGAGAGATGTACATCTGGGCCAAGCAGCCCACAAAGGAGATGGTCTTGTGCTCTGCCAGGAAATTGGACAGCATTTTCGGGACGATGGTGGTGGTGTAGCACAAGCCCGAGAAGGAGAGGTGGCTCAGAAAATAATACATTGGGGTGCGTAAACGCGGGTCCCTTCTTATCACCAGTATGATGAGCATATTCCCTGCCAGGGTCACAATGTACATAACCAGAAAAAGAACAAAAAGGCCTTTCTGAATTCCTGGATGACTGGACAAACCCAGCAGGACAAACTCCATGCTCCATGTCTGATTTCCGCTTCTCATGTTGTATCCAGACTCACAAATCCCCTAACCAAAATCAAAGCAAGAAAATAATTAATTCCTGTTCCTTTTCTATTCAATAAAAGCAAAAGTGTCACTTCTACACCTTGTGTCAAATCATTATGAATGTGGAATAAAAAGCAGTAAATAACACTATGAAAGCGATATATGGAACCTTGGATTGTGTCCTAACAGTTATCAGTGCACTTCAGTACCACTATTAAGCAGTAGGTTAGATCTAGCCCTGACCTTGGTAGAACAGGTCTGGTGTCCATCTCATCTACGGTTCTGTGTCCAATCAGAACTGGCTGAAGATATTTTGCTACCTGAGGTGGTGGTGGTGGTGGTTTTATATTTATTAACAGATAGAAAACAAACAAATTAAGTCCAAAACTGAAGTACAATATTGTCTCAATGTGGCAACAACACGGAGGAGGAGGAGGAGGCAACAATACATGTGGCAACAATACACAGAGGAGGAGGAGGAGGAGGAGGAGGAGGAGGAGGAGGAGGAGGAGGAGGAAGAAGAAGAAGAAGAAGAAGAAGAAGAAGAAGAAGAAGAAGAAGAAGAAGAAGAAGAAGAAGAAGAAATATTCCCCCTATAAAATATCTATGATATTTTATAATACTGAATAGGTCTAATCCATTGAATTAGAAATCCAACTACAGTCTTTCAATCATCTCTTATCTATCTGTCTTATAGAGCCCCACCATAGGGAAATAGGTGATTGGAGGAGAAAAAAGAGGTAGAGATTGGTTAATATATATAATGAAAGGGGACCATGTCCCCTTAAACTTGTCTACACTAGATAAAATACTGCACAAGTTTTCTGTGTTGCATTAATTTCTCTGACAAGGCAATTTCCCACACTCTCACCACCCACCTTTGTACAGAAAGATTATTGGCATTTTCCCACTGATCTGCAATTTCCATATGTGCTGTTGTTAATAGCAGAGTGACCAACTCCTTGTGGGTTACAGGAACATCTACATGGTCAGGAAGGGACAAAAGAGCATGGGCTGGAGCGAGAAACAACAATTGCCCTGTAATGTCAGAAATTTTCCCATGGACAGCTTCCCAAAAACTTTTTACTGGCTTACATGCCTACCTAAGTAGAATGACAAGATGGTACCCCCACCCCCTCCATTCCATGTAGAGAAGCCAGCCAGAATGATGGTTGAATCTTCTTTCAACAATGGTGACAGGACAGCATCTTCCACCATACTTCAGAGTAGTGTAGGGGGTACAGGGCAGGCAGCATGGTACACACAGCTCTGTCCTCTGACTCCTTTCCATCACTCTCTGCTTCATTCTGCCTATTGAGAGGACCAGCCCTGTGTCCAACAATTTCCAAGCAGATGCCTCAGAGAACTTTCCAAGCAAGACATGATGGGAATTGCTATCTTCTGTGAGGGCAACTTGTGCCATCGTCCGATGCTCTAAGTCCAGCTATCAACTTTTCTACTTAATTCTATGACATATACTGTAGCATCTACAAAAGAGATTACAATCATGTCAAATGGATCTTGTGACTGGCCATAATATCCTCCAACACTGGAAGGCACCAACCACACTATACATCAGCTTGGATCCTGAGATAAATTAAGGGAATTCATAGAAGGAAAGTTTCCCATCCCCTCATTCCCACTGTAGCAACCTGCCCCCCAAAAAAACTCCCTCTCTGGGGGGGTGTCTGGGATTCCCTTCTGAAATTTGTGGGATGGGATGCAGGAAGAAAGGAATGGGAAACTTTCCTTCTGTAAACTTCCTTAACAACACAATCCTGTGCATGTCTACTTAGAAGTAATTCCCACTGAGATCAATAGCACATACTCCCAAGTAAATGTGTATAGGACTGAAATTAAAATTATAAAATTCACTAATCTTAGGACTTAACTCATTGAATCCTCAGCAGAGGAGCATCAAGACCTGACCTTCAACGAACAAATTGTATTTAATATGTACAATGCCAGCACTAAATTTAATGGTATCTGGTCTAAATCTAAGTTCTTTGAACCCTGGGCTGTTGATGTTTTCATTCATTGATACTCTTATGCCTTGCCTTGCATTCCCTTTGCCACGCTCTTTTTGCTCTCCTTCCCTTTCATTTCATCTTACACTTACTAGATTTTGATCATGGCAGGGATGGGATATTCAGGGAAAATAGGTACAGCCAAAGATTTGCCTGTCTTTAATTTGGAATATTAACAACAATCATTCAATAAACTCTTTAAAATTCTTGATGCCCAACTTCAGGCTACTTTGCTTCCATAAATGTCTGGTTCACAAGTCAAAACTGCCTCCATGCAATGCCACCCGAGCTGTCCTCCGTCATGTGGAGGAGGTAGCGTATGAGCGGGCCACCTATGGATCTACAGCCAAAGCCATCTGGCAGGGATTTCTACAATCAGAGTGGAACTTTTTCAAGCCACCATGCTGGTGGGAATTGCTGCTAACTAGGGGAGCAAACATAAAACTAGAAATCAAAAAAAGGAAGATGAAAAGAGGCTGCAATTTGTGAAGGCTTCTGACTATATGGGCATGCAGGTAAACAAAGATGTCAGACTTGGCTAACCATGAAGGGACAAAAGAAAGGGACAAGGGCAAGCCTGGAAAGAATTTCAAAACATTTGAGTATACGGTGCTCTTTTGGTGATATTGCTAAAAGTCTGGCCTACTTTTATCTTTTATTTTTCTATTATTACAAAGTTTTGCATTGGAAGTGGAGTACACATTGTGACATGATATTACATGCAGAATTGCAACCTTCATAAGCCACGAGTGATATATAAATTGGAATAACTCTTAAGAAACTTAAGCAAGCTTAAGATTGTGCTGCATGTCGGGGCAGGCGTTTCCAACAAAGGTGACAGGCAAGCCAAGGCAAGGGAAAAGGGAGAGGGGAAAGAAAAGAGAAAGGGAAATGAAAGAATTGTAGTCACCCTGATGTAGTGGGGAGGAAGTCCCCTTGAAACCAGTGAGATGTGCTGCATGTCATGGCAGTCATTTCCAGCAGAAGGGAAGGGAAGGGAAGAATTTTAACCACTTTAGGCTGTAGGCAAACAGTTTTAAAGGCTCGGAAAGAGATCTAAGAGAGACGTCACCTGCTTTGGCAAATGCCAATGCACACATTTCTCTTGGCCCACTGTCTTCTCTGGTCAAAGAGGCTTTGCAAGTTTTTTGCCAGAAATCAGAGAGCTGCAAATGCAGCTCACCAAGTATAAAAGTGGGATGGGTGTACAAGACACCCCATGGGCCTGTCTGTCTCCAGCCTGCAATTCAAAAGGCTGATGAGAATGAGCTCTTCATACCTGCACTTGGGTCGTCTTCTCACCTTCTGGCACCTAGAAATTCCCAGAAAATTTTCAGAGGTTTTTATCACATCTTAACTCTGTAACAGGGCCTCTGAGATTAAGTCCCACAAGGTTTCCCCTCTGCACAACACAACAGACCATAAATACAAATTCCACCTTGACTATGCTCCTGCTAGTGTACCAAACATAGATTGGATCCAGACTTATTAACACTCAGAGTAGTCCTATTGATTTCAATTATTCTACTCTGAATATGGCTATGTTTGGCTCCAACTCATAACATATAAATCAATGTGAGCTTTTCTACATTTATTGTGCGCTCATCATTCCCTACTCAAGGTAGTTTATGGGTTCGTAGATAATGTCATGATTCTTCAGTTTCATTTGTTTTTTAAAAAACAGCACTTTCTGTGAGATTTTTTAGAGCAGCATGATTCGTGAAAGCGAAGGAAAATGTTTTTACTACTTTTATATTTGCACTATTCTGCTATGCCACAGTGCCGCCTAGCAGATACATAATGGAAAAACAGAAACACAAATGCTCAGATCTTAATTCTGCAACGAAACCTCAAGTAGATACTGCAGATTAACTGCCTTCTTCAGAAAAGGGCTGGTTTTGTAATCTTTTAGCCATATTAGGCAGTTGGTCAGGAGTTGCATGTGAAGGACAAGACCATACTAGGACAGTTCAGTAACTCAGTTGGGGAAGAGAAGTCAACTAGGTATAAAAGTGTAAAAGAAAAAGAAGGAATAGAAACAGAGAGTTCCATTTTTATATCCTAAAAATACAACAAAGAATACATTGTGTGGCTGCTGTGGAAAAGGCAGATTTCATGTTGGGGATCATCAGGAAAGGAATCAACAATAAAACTGGCAATATTACAATGACTTTATAGAAAACTGTGGTGTGATTATGGATGTCGGAGAACTCCGCAATGGAACCAAATGAGTTCAGATTGTTGTAAACCTGACCCATGGATTCCATAGTGGACCAGCTCTTCACCCGTTGGGCAAATTCCATGGATTTGCAGACCATTTTTCTAACCTTCAGGAACATTGCACAAATTTCATCATTAAAATATGCAAAAATAAATAGCCAAAATGTGCATTTACCCCATAGATGAAAGCATGAAAATGCACATTTTGGGGGGGAGGGAATAAGTGCATTTGGGAGGAATAAGTGCATTTGTGGGGAATTTGCACATTTCCATACATGCAAATTTGCACAAATTCATGTATGCAAATATCTGGAAACTTTTTTTAAAAAAAGTCTGAATCCATTGGTGGGCAGATGGTGAAACAAAAGGCACCTGACAATACACAAAACATGGTTAGAATGCATTTTTCACAACTAGGTGCAACCGTATCCAATACGAGGGGCAGTAGACTGAATACCATTTCCTGGGAAACATGACCAGGAAACTAATATTGGTTCATGTCATGTGTCCTTCCCATAGACAACTAGTTGTCCATTTTGGAAACATAATGCTGGTCTCCCAGTGTGGAGTAATGTACTGGTGGTGTGCTGTGATTGCAAGTTGAGTTACCCCAAATCCTATGCTCTGTCCTAGCAACATGGGTGGGGCAGTTATGGATTCCTGCATTGAGCAGGGGGGTTGGACTTGATGGCCTTATATGCCCCTTCCAACTCTACTATTCTATGATTCTATGAAGGTCACAATTTTTCCCCACCACCTCCCATTGAAGTCAATGGGAAGGAAATTCTTTCTATTGATCCAGGACAGGTGTAAGTTGCATCAGCAGATGTGTGGCTGTTACCTGGGGAGGTATAGCATTGGATGTAAGTGTGCTCCTCCCCTGTGCTTCCCACATATTGCCCACAACTCCACCCCAGTGATTCATCAGCATATCTTCACCAGCAGAACAGCTACATCAGCAGGGTCTTCCACCAACGTATCTGGGAAATTGCACCAGTTTATCTGTTTTGGAGCTGGTGTATCTTGCCTTCCTCTGATGTAATGAGGCTTTCACCAAATCCTGCAGTGCCTCAGCCAATGGACCTCAATTATGGGATACAGTGGAAGCTGGTGGATCTGATTTTGGTGGGGCTGTAAATTCTTTCTGGTTTTACACAGAACCATGGTGCTGAAGTCATTTGGGGGATAGAGTTGAGCACTTTCAGTTGCTCTTTTAGAGTTCTGACTGGATTTCACTAAAACCCAGAATGAATTCACAGCTCCACTGAAATTGGAGTCACCAGCCTCCACTGTTCTTCCCCAGCTTTTCTAATATGAAGACTAGAAGCAGACCATGAAAAATGCTGCAGTGTGGAGTTCTCCATTCCATTCCAGCTCCCCCACATTTCCCACTTTTTCTCCCCCAATTCCAACATTCAGTCAGTATTGCATGGCCATTGATTATGCTTAATCTTAACTAAGATGTTTGCCCCCCACCCACCCCCGCCACCAAAAAATATGTATCTAAAGTTGTTGTTGTTGTACTCCTGCAAACCTTGGTACTCCACTGAGCTGGCTAATATCTTCCTCTTGTACATGGATGGAAACGTTTTATCATTGCAAGGGCCAATAAATGGAGAACTGAGTTTGTTATTAGTGCATACAAATGGGACCTGAAATAAAATGCTGCAGCATAGAATTATTCTTTTCAAGATTCTAGATACTCCATTCCATTCCCCAGAAATAAGAGATGCCATGGAGAGAATAAGACAAGCACAAATGGAATTAGAACCAACTTCAATTTTATTGACTTATCCAAGGAAATCACCTGTTCATGGAAGAGAGTTAATATCTTACATTATTATTGCTACTACAGTTTGTCATGCAAAATATTGGAGACAATTAAAACCCAATAATAGCTGAATGGAATCAAAGCTGTATGATTATGACATTATGGCAAAGCTTATATAGGAGTTACAGTACAATCATATACATGTCTACTCAGACACGAGGCCCACTGAGTTCCGTGAGATGTACTGGCAGGTAAGTGGTATAGGACTGCAGCCTTAAAGAAGGATTGGGGGAAAATGTATACAGAGTTAGGATGTTTTTACTAATTATTTGCATGCTAGAGCACATTCTTCACAATATGAAAGTTTGTTATTTTAAATATTGCAAATTACATATTTATGTGCATCTATGCTTATGGATATATAATATAATTGCAATTACCCAAGAGAGGAAATGCTAAGTCATGTTTTAAAATTTGTACCTGAAAGGAAGTCAAATAACATTTAAATATTTTTCTAAAAAAGAGAGAGAGAGGTGCCTGATACACCAGCTTTGAAAAACTACCAGACAGTTGCATCCTATTCAAGATCTGGAGCAAGTGGTGTATCAATATATTATCAAGGACTTTATGCCACTCAATAGGACACATATTTTAATCTAGGTTTACAATGTCTACTCAGATGTAAACACTGTTGCATCCAATAGGGCTTACTCCCAGGTAAGTGTTGTACCCCACCTTGATCTGGAGGGAGAGGCAGGTAACAAATAAATACATATTATTATTGTTGTTGTTGTTGTTGTTGTTGTTGTTGTTGTTGTATTGCAATCTAATTGCCAAATCAATATCAGACATAATCACAGGAACCTCCAAATTCTATTTTCTAGTTACCTGGAGACAGTGTGCACAATAAGCCTGTGTGCACTAGTTGCTTGGGAACATGGGCAGGAGGGTGCTGTGTTGCACCATATCCTGCTTCTTCATCCCTGGCCAATGGCTGGTTGGCCACTGTGTGAACAGAGTGCTGGACTAGATGGACCCTTGGTCTGATCCAGCATGGCTCTTCTTATTAGGGCTGTGATCCGTTTCTCTTCAGTTCGGAGAAGCAATAGCAAAGCAGGGGGCTTCGCCTCCGTTATAGGCAGAGGAGAAGCGAGTCAGGGGGCTAGCAAAGCATAGCGAAGAGATGCAACCACAAGCAAATCTATTCACTTTTCGCGAAGCACTCTGCCCACCATTTTGGATAGTTTCCCCATAGGATTGCATTGTGGAAAAGATTAGTGTATAACTTTTTTGTTTTGAAACCCACATCCCTGAAACTTGCTGTGCTTAGAAAGTGGTGGTTGGGGGTCATTTGTGGAGAAGTTCAGACTTTGTCGTCCTGCAGTTTGCTTGCTATTAATTTGTTTAGAATCGTTTAAAGTGGGAGGGGTAAGGGTTTTTTTAAGCAATGACAGATAGATTCAACTCCCAAACGTGATCACTTGATGAAGCATCCTCCAATCCCAATGCTGGAGGGGGGGAATAAGCAAAACAGGATACTTAGTAACTTGGGATACTGGGTAACTTTTCTTTCTTTGTCTGAATTGACTTTTTCCAGTGTTTTTGAAACAGTAGCCCCACCAAACGCACAAACACAGCCTTAAATCATATATTAAGTAAATAAATAACAGATAGGAAACACAGCACTGCTACCCACCCTAACCTTGCTGAACAACTGTATAGATGTGGTGCAAGGGAATGATGTCCATAGGGTATGTGGACGTGCCCAGTGCACACTCCTGCCCTGGAGGGTCATGAGAACCCTCCAAATGTTAGCCAGTGAAGCTACTACTGCCTTTCATGAGTTGAAGTCTGTGGTAGCTTCTGAAAGACTGGTACCTAGACAGGAGCAGTCAAATTGGCACAGTTCCCCCTCCCCCTGGGCACGTCCACTTCCCTCTTACTGGTAAAAGACAGACATAGCCTTTTTAAAAAATAAATTCTTGTTGTTGTAATTCAGCAACACTGCTGCAGTGCTGCTTAATCACCCCTGCTTTATTTATTTATTTATTTATTTATTTATTTATTTATTTATTAAATTTATATGCCACCCCATAGCCCAAGCTCTCCTGACTTTCCCTCTTCAGGGAAGTCAGGCAGGCTTTCCTTGTGGTTCAACTTCTTATTGTTGTTGATTATTATTATTATTATTATTATTATTATTATTAATAATAATAATAATAATACTAGTACTGCTATTATTAACATTATTATTGTTGTTGTTGTTTACTAATGGCTGTGTAATCACAGTGCAGTCAATCAACTCTGAAGCAAGGAAGACAAAGCTTTACTCTATCCTCCTAGCCCCCTATTAGTTATGGGATGCAAAAGGCATCTCTCTGTGCTGTTCCTGCCTCACAGGGTTGGTTTGCATACTGGCTTTGATGGCCTGGAAAGTGGAAACAATCCTTGGCTCAGCTCACTTACTTGTGCCCCCAGAAATGTCTGCTGCATGTCCGCCTTCCCGCCTCTGCCTGGGTGCTGCCGTTGTGGGGTATTGGGATCTGCTGCCTGGGACTTACTTCCCCATAGATCTATGGCACAGTGTGTGTGTGTGTGTGTGTGTGTGTGTGTGTGTGTGTGTGTGTGTGTAGAGCACCTCTCTGCCTGCCTCTCTGCCCTCCTGGTGCCTGGGAGATGTAGATGGGCTGTGTGGGTCAACCCCACAAGCCGCTTGCATGCTTGCTCCCACTGCTTCAGGCCAGGGCATAGCCACCACCTGCTGCTGCCTCTCCTCTTCTGTGCCTGCCTCACAGGGACGGTATGTTTGTGTTTTGCTTTGACTCAGGGCATTAGTCCTTCCTGCACTCACCCTGTTTAGACTTCTTGAAGATCCAAGTAAATTTTTGAAGTGTGGAAGAAGATTCATAAGGTTTATCTACTCCCCAATTCATGGCATGTTGGGATTTCCTTTGAAATGGCCATCAATAAGGAAAGCCGATTTAGCTGTCTGCAGCTTTAAAAATCCCTGAGATATTTGGATTTCTGAAAATGGGGTGCGGGATTTTCAGAAATTCCCAAAATAGGGGATTGACTTCAAACTGGGCATGAAGGTGGATACATGGATAAGCTCTCATGGTGCCGATTTTGAAGTTTCTAACATAAAAATTGACGGAGTTCTAGAAAGGGGTGTGAATGGGGGTAAGGGGGTGATGCTTAAAAGGGGGGGGGAAATCGCCAAAAATCCAGGCATGCTCAGATTTGCTTGAAACTTGCCATAAATGTGGATCTAGATGGCATCTGTGAGGGTGCCCACTTTCAAGTTTGTACCTGTAAAAATGTCAGAGTAAATCCCATTTCTGAAAATGGGGTGTAGGATTTTCAAACATTCCCCCAAAATCAGGGGATGCTCGGATTTCCTTCCAACTAGGCAGGAATGTGGATACATGGATAAGCTCTCGTGGTGCTAATTTTGACGTTTCTAACATTAACAGAAAAAAGTTACAGGCACTTGGATTTCAATGCAAGTCTATGCAGAAAAAACAGCTCTGATTCAGATCCGGAGCTCCACAGCGAAGTGGAACGGACCACTGGCAGATCAATGCAGAACGGACCTGATCCAAATGTTGTGGATTGGGATCCGAAGCGGATCCGGGGGTCCGTGCACAGCCCTACTTCTTATGTTCTTATGTTCTTACCAAAAATATAGTGAATCCTCCTCACCTATCTGGAGTGCTGTTTCAGGTTTCCAGGCAGTCATACATTCTTCCAGGATTTTATAAGCTGTTAGGAGCTCAACAAGGCCATCCTACCCTGCCCCTTTCCATTTATATTTTACAACCAACATTCAGTGTTCTGTGGCTACTCTGCAGTCCCTGTATTGATTGGGGTGAGGGCTGCCTCCCCATTGAAGAGCTAAATCATAGTACTTAATCTCGGCATTTGAGAAAGTATCTCCACTGTTACTGATATTGTCATTGATGAACCCCCGATAAGCTCCTGAAGAGTGCCAGAACACAGTTCAAGGAATGCAGCACCTATTTCCCACACATTCTCTTGCTCTTTGGCTGTGCCTGTGGCTATTTTGAAGCAGAACTGCTCCCTTCCAAAAGCCCTATCTTGCCAAGGGTCTTTGCCAGGGCATCTTTCACATCCTTGTTCCTCAGGCTGTAGATCAGTGGGTTGAGCATGGGGATCACAACCGTGTAGAACACCGAGGCCCATTTGTCTTGGTCCATTGAATAGCTGGAGCTGGGCCGAAAATACATGAAGAGTAATGTCCCATGGAATATCCCAACGGCCGTCAGATGGGAGGCACAAGTGGAAAAGGCTTTGCGCCTGCCTTCAGCGGAGCGCATTCTCAGGATTGTGCCCAGGATGTAAACGTAGGAAACAAAAATCATGCCTATGCTGCTTGCTACAATGCAGCCAGCAAAGGTAAACAGCAAAATCTCATTGATAGATGTGTCAGAGCAGGACAGTACTAAGAGTGGAGGCTCATCGCAGAAGAAATGATTGATGACATTAGATCTGCAGAATGACAGTCGGAATGTACAGCAAGTGTATATCAGTGAATCCACCATGGCTATGAAGTATACTAGAGCCATGAGCTGTTGGCAGACCTTCTCAGACATAATGACTGAATACAGAAGAGGATTGCAGATGGCTACATACCGGTCGTAGGCCATCAAAGCCAGCAAAAGACAATCTACATCTACTAAAAAGCCTAATAAAAACAGCTGTAGAGCACAGGCATTGTACGAAATCCTTCTGCTCTCAACTAAGAGGTCCACCAGCATTTTAGGGGCAATGGCTGTGGAGCAGCAGAGGTCAGCAAAGGAGAGGTTCTGCAGGAAAAAGTACATGGGGTTGTGAAACTGGGGTTCAACACAAATTAAGGCAATCATCCCAAGATTGCCTATTACGGTGACTATGTAAACCAACAGGAAGATCGTAAAAAGAGGCAGCTGCATTTTGGGATTATCTGTTAATCCCTGAAGAATGAATTCAGTTATGACCGAATGATTTCCTTTATCCATTACCTTTGACAAAGATTTAGGGCTCAAAATGTTACATGTAGTTGAAATTTCTTTCTGACTTGTTCCTGATAAGGGAAGGGAAGAAAAATTGTGTTCTTTATTTATTTATTTGTTGCATTTATATACCGCCCCATAGCCAAAGCTCTCTGGGTGGTTTACAAAAGTTCCTTCCAACTTGGCTCATGTTTAAGAACCATTCTGGGGTTATCATGATTATTGGTACCACAAACCCCACTGCACAGTTATTAATGTATTTAAAACATTTCCAGAGCCCTATAGGTTTGGTGCGGGGGGGGGGGGGGAACCAAAAAATCATCTGACTGTCTGGACAATGTCAATGACTGTTTATGCTAGCTGGGATCCTGAACAGGACTGATCCTGTTAGAAGGTAGGATGACCTACTGAAACACCTAATTGTAGGTCCTGCTTGTTCTTTCAAACTCCAAACTTGCCAGTATAGCTGTAAAAAGACTTCGTCAAGGACAGCCAATTAATTCTCAAGTTTAATAGGTGAGGCATATTGAGACTGAAAAAGAAATGACTGTACAAACTTTTTTTGACATGTTCAACTATAAAATATGCTTGCTTATCTATTGCAAATCAGACAGAGATCTAGGAATTGTTCCCAACCTACCTTTTGCCCACCTCCATCAATAGTAACTCAATCTACCATTTGCCCACCTGGTGTATATTTTACTGTCAATAGCCTGAAGTATAAAGGTTACTCAGCGTAAGAATAATGTTCTGGTCTACTCAATATCAAATCACACGTGGATGGCCATAGTTAAGTGGTTGCAAGAAGGTGCTTTATGGCAAACCATGCAAGTCCAGTTTCAAGTACTTCATTTCATACTAAAAGTATTGGGGGTGGGAGGGGGAATTAGCACTCTTACCTGAAGTATAGTGAGTGTTTCCTTCCCAGCTTGCAGAATCTGTAAGGAGGGGAATGGATCTTAAATACCATTTGGTGCCTCCTGGGATATCGTCTCTGATGCACCTGACTATTCTGCATCCTGGGAACAATGAACCTTCCTGTGTTGTTTTTGGAACCTTTTGAGTTGGGAAAGGTTTGCATTTAACAGACATTTACTACCGCATTTTTTATTACTCTGTATCAGCTAATTGGCTGTAGTGTTAGTATCACATAACCCTGAGGTTCCCATCACCAACCAAGGGATTCTAGATTCTGCCGAAATGCTTAGGTTTGTGTTCTCTTCTCACGGAACCATAAATTGTCTTTTATTTGGAATCAAAGGATGATTCCACAACACATCCAAGCGAGACAATCCAGGGAAGTGGGGGGTGAGGGTGCTTTCCCTGCAACTTTTGTGCTTGTCCTGTGTGGACTTCATGGCTCTCTGATAGCTTTTTACTCCATCACGTACACAATTATTAAACAATTATCGCTCTCAGTTAAATGCAACCTAAAAGGTACACAGATGCTGGTGCCCGCTCTATATTTTGGACTACAACTCCTATATCCCCTTACTGTTGTTCATATTGACTGGTACTGATGGGAGTTGTAGTCCAAAGCATTAGGAGAGCATGAGATTGCCTTCTGTTGTTCTATAACATAGTCCCCCCCTCAAAAAAAATCATGTCCTTATGTCATTATGTAATTATGTAACTTACAGAATTATGCTGCTTTCAGAGGTTTTTTCCCCTTTATGAGAAAACCAGCAAGCGTGTTTATAGAAGATGGTTAGAGTTTTTTTATACTTTGCTTTAAAAGTTGAAAAGGAGATTGTGCTGTGTGATAGAATGGGTTATCCGTGCAATTTGGGAGGCAGAAAATGTGGTACATTTCAAATGCCTCCTGAAAACATACTTGATCAAATGCTGCTCTGCTTTACTGCTTTTTGTACTGTTGTAGTTTTTATATAGTTTTTAATAGTGTTTTTTTAAATGTTTGCTGTTTTAGTTAAAATTGCTTTAAATAGATTATTGATATTGTATTTAAATATGATATTTAATGTTATATGTAAACCTCTTGGAGGTTTGAATAATAAGCAGTACTGTATATAAATATTATAAACAAATAAATAAATGGGTTGTATATCCCCAGTTTTCCCCAGTAAGCATGGCTGGATTAAGGCAGGGATTAACTCGGTTGCTGCCCAGGGTCCGCAGCCTGAGGAAGCCAACCAGCATCCTAGGTCCACCTCAAAAATCTCATACATGTGTCAGATTACTACAGCACAGTATGCTGCTTACATCTGCATAATGTAAATTTATTATTATTATTTATTGCATTTTTATACCGCCCAACAACCGAAGCTCCCTGGGCAGTTCACAAAAACTAAAACCATTCAAAGTATAAAACACAGTATAAAAACATGATATAAAATACACATTAAAAACTGATTTAAAACATACCATATATGATTAAAACATCCTGAAAACATTCTAAAATTTCACTGGATAGGCCTGCCAGAAAAGATCAGTCTTTATTGCTTTTTTAAATTCTAAAAGACTGTCAAGTTGACAAATCTCCTCCGGCAGGCCATTTCAGGGCGGATTGTATGGGAGAAGGCGATCCCACCGGTAGCCTGGACCCAAACCACGCAAGGCTTTAAAGGTAATAACCAACACTTTGTACTTCACCCGGAAACTAATCGGCAGCCAGTGAAGAGATTTTAAAACTGGTGAAATGTAGTCACCTCTAGGTATACCAGTGACCAGCCGGGCTGCCATATTTGGACTAATTGAAGTTTCCGGATTAGGCACAGAGGTAGCCCCATGTAGAGTGCATTGCAGAAGTCGAGCCTCGAAGTTACCAGTGCGTGCACTACCGTCTTTAGGTCTTCCAACTCTAGGAAGAGGCGCAGCTGGAGTATCAGCCGAAGCTGATAGTAGGCACTACTGGCTGTCTCATCCATCTGGGCTGTCATTTGGAGCAATGGATCCAGAAGCACCCCCAAGCTGCGAACACAGTCTTTCAGGCGGAGTGTAATCCCATCCAGAACTGGTTGACACACCTCCAAACCCAGGTTGCGGCCTTTGACAGTGAGCACCTCCATCTTGTCTGGATTCAGCTTCGGTTTGTTTTTCCTCATCCAGCCCATTACCGCCTCCAAGCATTCATTCAGAGGAGACATACTATCCTTAGCTGACGCTGTTGTTGAAGGCATAGAGAAATATATTTGGGTGTCATCAGCATACTGAGAGCACCCCGCCCCATGCCTCTGGATGATCTCTTCCAGCAGTTTCATGTAAATATTAAATAACAGAGACTAGCCGATGAGACCACATCACATCAGTCCTTTTCCAGCTTCATTGGCTGCCAGTCCAGGTCCAGGCCCGTTTCAAAGTGCTGGTATTAACATTTAAAGCCCTAAACGGCTTGGGGCCAAGCTATCTGAAGGAACGCCTCCTCCTGTATTTACCTGCCCGGACCCTAAGGTCATCCTCAGGGGTCCTTCTCTGTGAGCCCCTGTCAAAGGAAGTGGGGCAGGTGGCTACCAGGAGGAGGGCCTTCTCTGCTGTGGCACCCCGGCTGTGGAATGAGCTCCCTAAGGAGGTTCGCTTGGCACCTACGTTATATGCTTTTAGACGCCAGGTGAAGACCTTTTTATTCTCCCAGCATTTTAACATTCTATAAATAAATTTTAACTTGGTGTTTTAAATTTGTAATTTTGCACTGCTGCTGTTTTTATCTGGTTGAGCTATTATTATTATTATTATTATTATTATTATTATTATTATTATTATTATTATTATGGTTTTATACTGTTGTTTTATACTTTGAATGTTTTTAATTTTTGTGAACCACCCAGAGAGTTCTGGCTATTGGGCGGTATAGAAATGTAATAAATAAATAAATAAATAAATAAATAACGCATTGGGGAAGGATGGCACATTGCAGTACGCCACAGAGCAGCTCCTTTTTTGACGAACAGCTATCCACATAATTTTTAAAGATAAAGAGATGAAACTTGGCACCATGATAGCTCTTAAGGAGTGTTTAGCCATGCCAAGTTTGAATCAGATCCATTCATGCCTTGATTTTTAGGATTTTTTTAAAAAAAAAAAATCCCATAAATCATTTTTAGGATATACTTTTTTTAAAAAAATCCCATAAACCATTCTCCTGATACTCCACCAATGTGAAATTCCACCTCTTTGCATTTGTGGATGATCTGTTTTCCTTTACTTTGATAATGCACAGCTGTGCATCTCCAGTTCATTAAAATAGAGATGTGCTGGGATCCTTAGGGACATGGGCTCCTTCCCCTCACCCTCGTTCTGGCTTTGTTGTCTAGCGATTTACTGATTTAACGTTTCATAAGCTGGGCTCATTTTCTGCGGGCAATGACGGTGGGGTTGGAGCAGTAAAAAGTCCATTCAACTGACTAAGCACAAGTCCATTTGTTCGACACGGAGTGCTGGAGGAAGAGAACTTCCCCATCCTCCCCTTTCATCAGCAAGACTCCATCCAAAGTGCATGCCCCCATCAAAGGAAAAAGCGAGAGGACAGCAATACACAAAGGTTTAAGGGAACATTAAATGTGCTTGGGGAAATAATTCAGACTTTCCCCACACCAAAATAATACGCAAAATGGAGTAAAAGAGGCTAGTTGGGTGGAAGACAGGGACAACATCATGTGGATCCCACGCTGCAATACCAGATACCAGACAGGGTGAGAGTGCATTAAACCGCTGGTGTAATGGAGCTCTGTGGCTGTGCACTGCCTCAGGCCAAATCCCCAAATCCAAGGCAGGCCTGTCCAATTTGGTGCAACATAGAATGAGTCTTTTCAAGTTTCTAGATACTCCATTCCATTCCCAACAAATAAGAGATGCCATGGAGAGAATAACACAAGCACAAAAGAATTAGAACCAACTTCAATTTTATTGACTTATCCAAAGAAATCACCTGTTCATGGAAGAGAGTTAATATCTTATATTATTATTGCTATCACAGTTCATTATTTAAAATATTGGAGACAATTTAAAATCCCAATAGTAGCTGATTGGAATCAAAGCTGTATGATGATGACATTATGGAAAAGCTTATAGTTATATAAGAGTTACAGTACAATCATATATATATATATATATATATATATATATATATATATATATATGACTTCAGCCTTAATGAAGGAAGACAGGATACAGAGTTAGGATGCTTTTACTAATTATTTGCATGCTAGAGCACATTCTTTACAATATGAAAGACGTTACTTAAAATATTGCAAACTACATATTTATGTTTATCTATGCTTATGGATATATGATAATATAATTGGAAATGTCCAAGAGAGGAAATGCTAAGTCATGTTTTAAAATTTGTACCTCAAAGTAAGTCAAATAACATTTAAATATGTATTTTTAAAAGAGAGAGAGAGAGAGAGAGGGAGAGAGATGCCTGAGGTCTGGAGCAAGTGGTGTATCAATATATAATCAAGGACTTTATGCCACTCAATAGGATACATATCTGAGTCTATAGCCTTAGAATTTTCATAGGTTTAGAATGTCTACTCAGATGTAAACACTATTGAATTCAATAGGGCTTACTCCCAGGTAAGTGCATATCGTATTGCAATCCTAATTGCCAAATCAATATGAGACATAATCACAGGAAGCCCCAAATTTGTGAACCGCCCAGAGAGCTTCGGCTATTGGGCAGTATAAAAATGTAATAAATAAATAAAATAAATAAATAAATAAATTCTATTTTCTAGTTACCTGGAAACAGTGTGCACCAGTACAAAAAATGTAGTGAATCCTCCTCACCTATCTGGAGTGCTCTGTTTCAGATTTCCAGACATTCTTCCAGAATTTTATAAGCTGTTAGGAGCTCAACGAGGCCATCCTACTTTGCCCCTTTCCATTTATATTTTATAACCAACGTTCAGTGTTCTGTGGCTACTCTGCAGTCCCTGTATTGATTGGGTTGGGGGCTGCCTCCCCATTGAACAGCTAAATCATAATGCTTAAACTGATCATTAATCATGTTCTCAGTAATATGAACCTCAACATTTGAGAAAGTATCTCCACTGTTACTGATATTGTCATTGATGAACCCCTGATAAGCTTCTGAAGAGTGCCAGAACACAGTTCAAGAAATGCAGCACCTATTTCCCACACATTCTCTTGCTCTTTGGCTGTGCCTGTGGCTATTTTGAAGCAGAACTGCTTCCTTCCAAAAGCCCTATCTTGCCAAGTGCTTTTGCCAGGGCATCTTTCACATCCTTGTTCCTCAGGCTGTAGATCAGAGGGTTGAGCATGGGGATCACAACCGTGTAGAACACCGAGGCCCATTTGTCTTGGTCCATTGAATAGCTGGAGCTGGGCCGAAAATACATGAAGAGTATTGTCCCATGGAATATCCCAACGGCCGTC
This sequence comes from Elgaria multicarinata webbii, assembly GCF_023053635.1. Classification (NCBI taxonomy): domain Eukaryota; kingdom Metazoa; phylum Chordata; class Lepidosauria; order Squamata; family Anguidae; genus Elgaria; species Elgaria multicarinata. The sequence continues at coordinate 78,653,363 of NC_086172.1, read as the reverse complement.
AGATGGGTGGCACAGGTGGAAAAGGCTTTGCGCCTGCCTTCAGCGGAGCGCATTCTCAGGATTGTGCCCAGGATGTAAACGTAGGAAACAAAAATCATGCCTATGCTGCTTGCTACAATGCACCCAACAAAGGCAAATATCAAAATCTCATTGATAGATGTGTCGGAGCAGGACAGTACTAAGAGTGGAGGCTCATCGCAGAAGAAATGATTGATAACATTAGATCTGCAGAATGACAGTCGGAATGTACAGCAAGTGTGTAGCAATGAATCCACTACCCCTATAAAATATGCTAGAGCCATGAATTGTCTGCAGACCTTCTCAGACATAATGACTGAATACAGAAGAGGATTGCAGATGGCCACGTACCGGTCGTAGGCCATCAAAGCCAGCAAAACACACTCTACATCTGCAAACAAAGCAAATAAAAACAGCTGTAGAGCACAGGCATTGTATGAAATCCTTTTGCTCTCAACTAAGAGGTCCACCAGCATTTTAGGGGCAATGGCTGTGGAGCAGCAGAGGTCAGCAAAGGAGAGGTTCCGCAGGAAAAAGTACATGGGGTTGTGAAGCTGGGGTTCAACACAGATTAAGGCAATCATCCCGAGATTGCCCATTACAGTGACAATGTAAACCAACAAGAAGATCGTAAAAAGAGGCAGCTGCGTTTTTGGATTATCTGTTAATCCCTGAAGAATGAATTCAGTGATCACCGAATAATTTCCTTTATCCATTACCTTTCACAAAGGATGCTGGGCTCAAAATGTTACATGTAGTTGAAATTTCTTCCTGACTTTTTCCTGACAAGGGAAGGGAAGAAAAATTGTGTTCTTTATTTATTTATTTGTTGCATTTATATACCGCCCCATAGCCGAAGCTTTCTGGGTGGTTTACAAAAGTTCCTTCCAACTTGGCTCATGTTTAAGAACCATTCTGCGGTTATCATGATTATTGGTACCACAAACCCCACTGCACTGTTATTAATGTATTTAAAACATTTCCAGAGCCCTATAGGTTTGGTGCAGGGGAGGGGGGGGGACCAAAAAAATCATCTGACTGTCTGGACAATGTCAATGACTGTTTATGCTAGCTGGGATCCTGAACAGGACTGATCCTGTTAGAAGGTAGGATGACCTAATTGTAGGTCCTGCTTGTTCTTTCAAACTCCAAACTTGCCAGTATAGCTGTAAAAAGACTTCGTCAAGAACAGCCAATTAATTCTCAAGTTTAATAGGTGAGGCATATTGAGACTGAAAAAGAAATGACTGTACAAACTTTTTTTGACATGTTCAACTATAACATATGCTTGCTTATCTATGGCAAATCAGACAGAGATCTAGGAATTGTTCCCAACCTACCTTTTGCCCACCTCCATCAATAGTAACTCAATCTACCATTTGCCCACCTGGTGTATATTTTACTGTCAATAGTCTGAAGTATAAAGGTTACTCAGCGTAAGAATAATGTTCTGGTCTACTCAATATCAAATCACACGTGGATGGCCATAGTTAAGTGGTTGCAAGAAGGTGCTTTATGGCAAACCATGCAAGTCCAGTTTCAAGTACTTCATCTCATACTAAAAGTATTGGGGGCAGGAGCGGTAATTAGCACTCTTACCTGAAGTATAGTGAGTGTTTCCTTCCCTGCTTTCTGAATCTGTAAGTACAGGAATAAATGCCATTTGGTGCCTCCTGGGATATCGTCCCTGATGCACCTGACTATTCTGCATCCTGGGAACTGTTGTGAATATACTAACAATGAACCTTCCTGTGTTGTTTTTGTAACCTTTTGAGTTGGGAAAGGTTTGCATTTAACAGAGATTTACAACTGCATTTTCTGATTACTCTAAATCAACTAATTGGCTCTAGTGTTAGTTTCACAGAACCCTGAGGTTCCCATCACCAACCAACAGATTCTGGATTCTGCCAAAATGATTAGGTGTGTGTTCTCTTCTCATGGAACACAGAACCATACATTGTCTTTTGTTTGGAATCAAAGGATGATTCCATAACACATCCAAGCGAGACAATCCAGGGAAGTGTGGGGTGCGGTGGGGTGGGGTGGGGTGGGGTGAGGTATCTCTTGTGCTTGTCTTGTGTGGACTTCACAGCTCTCTGATACCTTTTTCCTCCATCTGATATGAAATCATTACAAAATTATCATTCTCAGTTGAATGCAACATAAAAGGTACACAGATGCTTGTGCCCTCCCTATATTTTGGTCTACAAGTCCCATATTCCCTTACTGTTGTTCATATTGGCTGTTACTGATGGGAGTTGTAGTCCAAAGCATTGGGAGAGCATGAGATTGCCTTCTGTTGTTCTACAACATAGCAACCCCCATCACAAAAGTTGACAGTTCTCTGATTCTCACAAAACACCATGTCCTTATGTCATCATGTAATTACGTAACTTATGCAATTATGCTACTTTCCTTTATGAGAAAACCAGCACGCGTGTTTATAGAAGTTTGGTATACTTCTTTAAAAAAATTAAAAAGGAGATTGTGTTGTGTAATAGAGTGGGTTCCCCATGCAATTTGGGAGGCAGAAAATGTGGTATGTTTCGAATGCCTCCTGAAAACATACTTGTTCGCCAAGGGCTTCAGTCCCTTGTAAATCACTGCAATTGATCAAATGCTGCTCTGTTTTACTGCTTTTTGTACTGTTGTGGTTTTTAAATGGTTTTTAAAAGTGTTGTTTTGAATATATTTGTTTTGTTGCTTTTCTTGACATTGCTTTTAATAGAAAATTAATATTGTATGTGAACCTCTTGGAGATTTTAATATTAAGCAGTATAACAATATCATAAAATAAATGCATAAATGGGTTGTGTATGCCCAGTTTTGCCCAGTAAGCAAGACTGGATTAAGGCAAGGACTAACTGGGTTGCTGCCCAGGGCCCACAGCCTGAGGGGGCCAAACAGCATCCTATGTCCACCTCAGAAATGTCACATGTGTCAGATTACTACAACACAGTATGTGGTTTCTGCCATGCCTTACCACATACTCTGCATTTACTGAACATGTTTACAGAAATCATGAAAGAGAAAAAGAGAGAGACCCTTTTCAATTTAAACTCTGCATTGGGTTTATTTAAAAAAAAAAAACTTGGGGCACTTGCTTGTATGCCTTTGAATGGACTTTCCTATCTTTGCCTGTAGTACCAGAGGCCTTATAAACAGAGGAGTCCTAAGCCAGATCTACAGTAAGTAGGATATGACACTTTGAAAAACACTTTCACATTTGTGTGTTGTTGCACTATTTCAGCTTTTCACCTTTAATGCTACTGTGTTGGCGAAATCTCCTGCCCCAGCTCCTAAGTTCTCCTCCAGTAGATAATTTTAATGTATTTATATGTTTTTATTTCAGGGCAAATACAATCATATGGCAGCCTGAAACTGTGCAATTACTGCACCCAATCGGAGCATCTAATGTCTCCTAAAATATCCAACAATTTTTCAGGCATTAATGCTCTGAGTGTGTGTGTTTCTTAATTGAACATCTCCATATTTGGAAGAGGCTGAGTGGGGAGAGGGATAGCTTTTATATTGATATCGGTGGCTAACCGAAATGCTTACATCTGTGTAATTTTTAAAGAAAAGGAGAGGAAAATTGGTAGAGTGATAGCTCTTAAAGAGCACTTTAGCCATGCCAAGTTTAAATCAGAGCCATTCATGCCTTAATTTTTAGGAATTTTTAAATAAAAATTAACAAAAATGCTAACATCTGCAAAAAAATTAAAGATGAAGAGATGGAATTTGTCACCATGATAGCTCTTAAGGAGTGTTTAGCCATGCCAAGTTTGAAACAGATCTATTCATGCCTTGATTTTTAGGATATACTTTTTTAAAAAAAATCCCATAAACCATTCTCCTGATACTCCACCAATGTGAAATTCCACCTCTTTGCATTTGTGGATGATCTGTTTTCCTTTACTTTGATAATGCACAGCTGTGCATCTCCAGTTCATAAAAATAGAGATCTGCTGGGGTCCTTAAGGACATGGGCTTCTTCCCCCCTCCCTCGCTCTGGCTTTGTTGTCTAGTGATTTACTAATTTAATGTTTCATCAGCTAGGCTCTGTTTCTGCGAGCAATGAGGGTGGGGTTGGAGCAGTAAAAAGTCCATTCAACTGAGTAAGCACAAGTCCATTTGTTCGACACGGGGTGGAATATGAATATGAATATGATCTGGAGCAAGTGGTGTATCAATATCATTGAATAGCTGGAGCTGGGCCGAAAATACATGAAGAGTATAGTCCCATGGAATATCCCAACGGCCGTCAGATGGGAGGCACAGGTGGAAAAGGCTTTGCACCTGCCTTCAGCGGAGCGCATTCTCAGGATTGTGCCCAGGATGTAAACGTAGGAAACAAAAATCATGCCTATGCTGCTTGCTACAATGCAGCCACCGAAGGTAAACAGCAAAATCTCATTGATAGATGTGTCGGAGCAGGACAGTACTAAGAGTGGAGGCTCATCACAGAAGAAATGATTGATAACATTAGATCTGCAGAATGACAGTCGGAATGTACAGCAAGTGTATATCAGTGAATCCACCACGGCTATGAAGTATACTAAAGCCATGAGCTGTTGGCAGACCTTCTCAGACATAATGACTGAATACATAAGTGGATTGCAGATGGCTACATATCGGTCGTAGGCCATCAAAGCCAGCAAAGGGCAATCTACATCTTCTAAAAGGCAAAATAAAAATAGCTGTAGAGCACAGGCATTGTATGAAATCCTTTTGCTCTCAACTAAGAGGTCCACCAGCATTTGGGGGGCAATGGCTGTGGAGCAGCAGAGGTCAGCAAAGGAGAGGTTACCCAGGAAAAAATACATGGGGTTGTGAAGCTGGGGTTCAACACAGATTAAGGCAATCATCCCGAGATTGCCTATTACAGTGACAATGTAAACCAACAGGAAGATCGTAAAAAGAGGCAGCTGCATTTTGGGATTATCTGTTAATCCCTGAAGAATGAATTCAGTAATCACCGAATAATTTCCTTTATCCATTACCTTTCACAAAGGATTTAGGGCTCAAAATGTTACATGTAGTTGAAATTTCTTGCTGACTTTTTCCTGACAAGGGAAGGGAAGAAAAATTGTGTTCTTTAGAGTTCCTTCCAACTTGGCTTTTGTTTAAGAACCATTCTGGGGTTATCATGATTATTGGTACCACAAATCCCACTGCACTGTTGTTAATGTATTTAAAACCTTTCCAGAGGGGTAGCCCTATAGTCTGTCGCAAGGGGGGGGATGGACCTAAAAATCATATAATTGTCCACAAATGCTTATGCTAGCTGGGATCCTGAACAGGACTGATCCTGTTAGAGGATAGGATGTCCTACTGCAACACCTCATTTAGGTCCTGCTCATTATTTCTAACTCCAAACTGGCCTGTATAGCTGTAGAAAGACTTCGTCAAGGACAGCCAATTGATTCTCAAATTTAGTTGGTTAGGTATATTGACCCCATTCAGAAGACATCTTAAACCATGGCTTTAACCATGGTGAATGAAGCAAAAAGCCTTATTCATCGTGGTTAAAGCCATGGTTTAAAATGTCTTCAGAACAGGCCCATTGAGACTGAAAAAGAAATGAATGTACAATCTATTAGGAATAAAATATGCTTACTAATCTATTACAAATCAGACAAAGATCAAGGATTTCTCCCCAACCTATTTTTTGCCCACCTCTATCACTAGTAATTGAATCTACCATTTGCCCACCTGGTGTATATTGTAACTGTAAATAAACTGAAGAATAAGGGAATAAGGGTTACTCAGTTCAAGAATAATGTTCTGGTCTACTCAGTATCAAATTACACGTGGATGGTCATAGTTAAGTGATTGCAAGAAGGTGCTTTATGGCAAACCATGCAAGTCCAGCTTCAAGTACTTCATCTCATACTAAAAATACTGGGGGTGGGAGTAGGAATTAGCACTCTTACCTGAAGTATAGTGAGTGTTTCCTTCCCTGCTTTCAGAGTCTGTAAATAGAGGAATGGATCTTAAATGCCATTTGGTGCCTCCTGGGATATCGTCCCTGATGCACCTGACTATTCTGTATCCTGGGAACTGTTGTGAATATACTAACAATGAACCTTCCCTTGTTTTGTTGTTGTTGTTGTTGTTTTGGTAACCTTTTGAGATGGGAAAGGTTTGCATTCAGCAGACATTTACTACTGCGTTTCTGATGACTCTATAGTCAATATCAGCTAATTGGCTCTAGTGTTAGTTTCACAGAACCCTGAGGTTCCCATCACCAACCAATGGATTCTGCATTCTGCCAAAATGATTAGGTGCGTGTTCTATTTTCATGGAACACAGAACCATACACTGTCGTTTGTTTGTAATGTCACACATGTGTATGATTACTACAGCATAATATGTTGTTTCTGCCTTGTCTTACCACATACTCTGCATTTACTGAACATGTATGCAGAAATCATGGAAGAGAAAAAGAGAGGGACCCTTTTCAATTACAATTAAAACTCTGTATTTGGTTATTTATTTATTTATTTATTTATTTATTTATTTTAAAAACCTCCTTTCACTTGTGTATTTGCACTGTTCTGCTATACCACAGTGCCACCTAAAGGTTAGGTAATGGAAATGCTGGAAAAGAAACACTCCTCATGTATTTCTTGGGTCTCAATTCTGCAACAAAACCAAAAATTAGATACAGTAGATTAACAGCCTGGTGTAGAAAAGCTCTAGGACTCCTGCTTTGGGTGTTTGATACCAAAAGACTATAGCGCAGTTAGAAAACGAGTGAAATGGAAGATGAAAACTTCTGTTCCTAACCTTTCACTCAAAATAAAGATTGAAGTTGAAGCCTTTTATGTCATTATTCTCCAGTGAACAATTGAACTCTGCTGCAAGTGTTAGAAGTCCTATGAGAACTTTTCATCCCATTTTCAGTTCTTCACAGAAAGCAGTTCTGATGCATAAGGATTCCTTTTCAGACAACTTTGCTCAATGCACATCTGACAGAGGGTGAATCTAGCAGCAGTCCTGCTCAGTTGATAACAGGTGAGTGCCTTACATGGATATAATGCATGAACTGGGCTTAGATTATTATGCTTCCAAGAAAGCATGGAAGACAACGTTCCACTAAGAAAATTGTGGAAGATATGGGATAATAAGATATTGCTATCTGGCAGCTGATAGATATGTGGATAGCCCCTAGCTCATTCTCTTCCTTTCATTGGACTCAGGTCCTTATATCAAGGTGCTTCCCAAAAAGGCTTTAATTATGCAATCACCCTGCCTAATTAATGGAATTTTAGAGCTTTTCTACATGTGGCATTTACTGTCTGCTCATCATTCCCCACTCATGGTTGCTTATAGGTTCTTTAGACAATGACATGACCCTCCAGTTTTGCTTCTGTTTTTAAAAAGCACTTTCACTGAGTATTTTTAGAGACAGGAAAATGCAGTATTATTTAAACAAAGTGAAAGGGCACTCTGAAGTACCACAGTGCCACCTAGGGTTTCTGCACTGGGAAAGCAGGAAAGGAAAAGTTCTTTGTGTAGTACTGAGAACTCAATTCTGTGAAGAAACTGAAAGCAGTTATAGAGATTCCAGATGACATTTTCTACTAGTAAACATCCCATGTTTTCCCATGCCCAAAAAAATCTGTTAAGAAGGGATGTATTTTCCTTCATAATAGCTGCATAATCTTTTGATGGTAGCAGTAGGAGCCCTCCATCTGGAAGCATCCTCAGTGCATTCTTACTGTACGAGTTCAACATTTATTCATGCTGCCAAGAAAATACATTGTCCTATGGGCACTGTTGAACTTTCAGAAAGCATGAATAAATTGAGCATTCCATCAACTCCACCCTACATACAGCCATAGCTGGAAGTTCTGATTAAACCTCACAATAAAATCCTGGCACTTTACCCGATAAATAGGGTACTCGTGAGGAAATGGAATTTCTGAAGTATTTTGCTGAAGCCCAAGCAAACCATGGAATAACATACTTTCTGGCATTTAATGCCTAGTTCCTTGAATTATTAGAGACATGAGAGAACCTCAAAAGGTTCTTCAAGCAATACCATGGGAAGAGGCCATCTCCACTTCATCTCTAATCAGCTTGGTAGAACAGGGGAAAGGCAACAAGGGCATTTATAACAATGGGCAAAACAGTTTTACTTCAAATATCAAACTCAGAATCTGTAGCCAGATATTCTTCCCTGACTAGGGTTCCCAATCACAAGCACAAGCCTTACGTGTCTACACTTGTCCATGCATAGTGCCTGTTCTCTTATCCTAAACTGGAGTGGCCATTTCCGCCTCACCAAGAGAGGGAATGAATCAGCCAAAGAGCGAGCAAAAGAGAACACGGATGTGCATAAAATTTGCTCATTCTAATTTATATGTATGGATGTGTTATATGTATGGATGCGTTATATGTATGGATTCAGAAATAATTACTATAGTTTAAATAGAAATGCAATATTTATTTACATCCTTATTTGTACCACGCCTTTCTACCAATAAAATTGGCATTCAGTACATCTCCCCAGGCTGTGACCAGGTGGCCTATGTGCCTGCCTGCTTAGTCTGCTGCCCAAGTGCTTCCTGTGGATGGGCAAGGGCAAGGCCCCTCCCTGCTCTCCCTCCTGATGGCTCTTGATCTTTTAACCAGCTGTGGACCAGACAGCCCTTCAATTAGAGAATTGTCCTCTGACAGCCCTTCAAACAAAGAACTCTTCTCTGTACACTGAAGACACAGAGGTTAGGCAGGAGACCCAGGAACGATCTCACTCCACCTTCACAATACATGGACAGAATGCAAGAACTGTGTTGTTATTTTTAACTTAGCCTATACTTCAATAACAGGTCTTCCACTGATGCTCAAGTTAACCCTCCTAAAAACTTGGGAGACGTTTTTGGAAATATCTCTGTGGAATTGTTAGATGTAAGCCTTGCAGAATACACATTTTGTGAAGAATGGCCAGCTGAATAATATTTAAGTAGCAGTGACCAGCATTTTCACTGTCACTGTGAAGATTTACACAGTATCAATGCAATTAACCTACAGCCCTTGAGAATCAATTTAATTCACAGTACAAAGAATCAAGAGATCTTTCTTTTGGGACATTCCACATAGAAGGGGTCCCACAAGGGATATTCTACATGGAAGAGGTTTCTGAGAGCCATTATATCAATATAACTACCTCTTCAATATCAGGAGTTTCAAGATCACTTAATCAATCTCTTGAGTTGGTCAAGATCAAAAATCCCCAGCAAGCATACGTATATATAATACCAACCACCATTTTCCATGTTCTTTAAAATACTTCCAGATTTCATGAAGGGCACAAAACAAAGGTGAGTCACTATTATATTTGCTTAGAAACATATTAGTTCCTTCCCCCCCTTTTTTTTCCTTTCATCTTTTTTTTTCAGTACGCAAACTGGGTGCTATGCATGGGGGGGGGGGGAACGGATGTTTTACCATCATTCCAATTCTATTGCAAAAAAATGTGCTTTAGAGAAACACAGCTGATACATATACATAATTTATGAAAAACTGGGCCAAATGGTCTTGGCTACACTAATATTAAGGTGCAGAGGACAAGAGGGGGGAGAGATCAACTGATATGTATATAATGCAATGTGTATGATACAGCGCATGTTTCATTTTTGTGGCATTCTTTTTTAATGTATAGCAACAGTTGAGCTATTTTGATGAAACCTGGAAATAAGACACAGCACCCCCAGTTCCTGCATTTAACCAAGCTGCAAAAGCATTGTAGAGAAGTGGCATAGTTGAGAATTAGCACCACTCAATAGCCAAAGCTCTCTGGGCAGTTTAGGTGTGCAGACCATCTGCAGTGCAATCTGAGCCCTCTATATGAGCACCCAAATGCATAGGAACATAGGAAGCTGCCTAGTCTGGGGTCCTTCAGACAAGACTGATAACAGGAACCAGAAGGTTCGAACATATAAGACCGATTCTGGCCTGCTTGCATTGGCTGCCTGTGTGTTTCCAAGCCTGATTCAAAGTGCTGGTTTTAACCTATAAAGCCTTACACAGCTTGGAATCACAATACCTGATTGAACGCCTCTCCCGACATGAACCTACCCATATACTACACTCAGCATCTAATGTCCTCCCCAGGTGCCTACTCCAAAGGAAGCTCAGAGGATGGAAACAAGGGAGAGGGCCTTTTCAGTGGTGCCCCCCACTCAGTTATGGAATTGAGGCTCACCTGGTGCCAATATTGTTATCTTTTCAGTGCCAGGTCAAGACTTTTCTCTTTTCCCAGGCATTTAACAGCAAAGGTTGAGTTTTTAACTGACCCAGAATAGTTGTTTTAAATGGATAATTTATGCTTTTTATGGTTTTAAATTTTGTATATCGATTTTTAATGTTCAGTGTTTTAATCTTTGTAAATCACCCAGAGAGCTTCGGCTGTGGGGTGGTTAATAATAATAATAATAATAATAATAATAATAATAATAATAATAATAATAATAATAGAGATTGATCCTGGCACCTTTTGGATGCCAAACATGTGTTGTGTATACTGAGCTACTGGAGGACCAATTCATGTCACCCTTCCCACCACCACTCTCAAAAGTTAAGAGAAGATTGCACAAACTGGGCCTCTCTTTTTTCAGCTGCTACTGTAGACAGAATAGTTTGCACTAAATGTCTCCTATATGTATGGAGGGCAAGGTGCTTCATCTGCCTCCTTACTGCAGTGTCACCCCCATGTTTTCAGCATTTTAACCCTGATGATTATTATAATTACTGGAAAGACTTACATAATAATCCACTGTCACTTAGTGGCAGGGTCTACACTACTGCTTTAAAATGGTTTATAACAGTAGTGACAACTGTTGGGGCCCAAGACACACTCTATATACAGTTTTCAAACTGCTTTCAAAGTGTCATATCCTGCTTGGTGTAGATCTGGCCAGTATCTTGGGGATAATTCATATTACTCTGGCTTTTTGACACTATAAGGAAAGTAACTTTATTGCAGACATCTTTCATGGAATCCATGTTTGTAAATGGGTTTACCATATATAGCTTTGCTCCACCACCGGGAAGATATATTATGAACCCATACTGATGAAGTGCCAGCAATCCTCACTGCCTTCTATAAAGGCTCCTCATTCAGTTCAACAGAAATTGCAGTTTCACATAAAGGGATGCATGCATTGAACCTATACCACTGGAAAAGGAGAAACACTGTCTCAAAAGCGCTCTTTGTAGAACTCCTCTACATGGACCTCTACATGTTCTGATTGTGATAGAGATGATGACCTGTGTCAAGTTCCCCCCTGCCCTTCCAAAACATTTAGTTCAATCAACTCCATGTCCAGACTTCATTGCATTGTACTTTTCTCTGCCCCCCACCAGGAGCAGCTCATCAATTCCACCCGCAGAGCTCTGGATTGAAGACATGGCTCCTTACTAACATATATTTTCTTTTCTAACTTACAGATCAGACTTCATCAACAAACCATATAATAGGTACAGCAGGGAATGGCTGAGGGAAACCACACAAAGGTGACTGAGTTTGTGCTCTTGGGATTAGTGGACAGTCCCAAACTGAAGCCACTGTGCTTTGTTGTGGTATTAATGATGTATCTAGTCACCTTTACTGGGAATCTTGGGATGATCATGTTAATCAGAATCGACCCTCAACTCCAGAATCCCATGTATTTCTTCCTCAGCCATTTGTCCTTCTTAGATTTTGGGTATTCCTCAGCCATTGCCCCCAAAATGCTGGAGAGTTTTTTAGCAGAGAAGAAAACCATTTCATTCACAGAATGTGCTGCACAAATGTATTTCTTTGTCTTCTGTGCAAGTACCGAATGCATCCTATTGGCAGCAATGGCATATGACCGGTACGTAGCCATCTGTAATCCTCTCCTTTATATGGTTACTATGTCCCCCAAAATGTGCGCCTTAATGGTGGCTGGATGCTACCTTGTTGGCTTCATCAATGCAATGACACAAACCATCTCCACCTTTGCACTCTCTTTTTGCAGCTCCAATGTCATCAACCATTTCTTTTGTGACGTTCCCCCTTTGTTAGCTCTTTCCTGCACTGACACAAGCATCAATGAAATGGTACTCTTTGTATTTGCCACAGTCCTGGGCATTTTCACCTCAGCAGAAATTGTAGTGTCCTACACATTCATCCTGTCTGCAATCTTGCAGATCCGCTCAACTGAAGGGAAACAAAAGGCTTTTTCGACATGTGCTTCACACCTGGTAGCTGTCTCTATCTTCTACGGAACAACGGTCTTCATGTATCTGCGACCTAGCTCTAGCTACTCCATGGACCAGGACAAATGGGCTTCTGTGTTTTACACAGTGGTGATTCCCATGCTGAACCCCCTCATCTACAGCCTGAGGAACAAGGAAGTGAAAAATGCCTTGAGACGAATTCAAACACAGATCACTTTCTTGAGGGGCATGAGAAGTTTATAACACTGACAAATAAAACCATTTTATCTAAGGGGGTGATTCAATGCACTAATAGTTTTAAAGTCCACTACTCATGTTTCCAGCCCCTGCACCCCCTCCAAATCTGTTCTGAAGAATCCCCCAACCATCGGGAGCAGATTTGGAGGGAGCACTGGGGTCTGCAAGGGTGGAGGAGAGGATAGAGAAGTCCCATTCCAGTATCTGCTCCGTTAGTGGAACAGCAATCTTGGATCCAACTCCTCTGCTAGAGGGTCACGACATCATTTTAAAAAACACATAAATAACCATGAGTAGGGAATGATGTGTCCACAATAAATGCCTTGTGTAAAAAAGTCAAGAAAGAAAGAAAGAAAGAAAGAAAGAAAGAAAGAAAGAAAGAAAGAACCCGAATAAACAAATACATTATCTATGCAGTAAAATAGTAAGGGTTTTTTTTATTAGTGATTAAACCTCTGTTAGTGATTGGTTGAGCTGCCCTAATGTCACAGAGAGGTGGCAGGCAGAAGAGGAATGGCTGGCTGCCATTGGCTAAACTACTCAGATTCAAAGGAGACAGTGAAGTCAAAAAGTGAAGAGGGGTAGAAGAAGTACAGCGATAGGTAGAAAACAGTATGTCTGTTTGATACGAGCAAATAGCCAACATAGGAGAAAAATTGTGCTATTCATGTTGAACAGGTACAGGTAAAAGCTATATTCATTACCATAGCATCCCACCATCCACCCATGAATGGATGATGGGTTCTCATAGAATAAATGTAAAGCAGTTTGAAACCTGTGTAAATTAACTGTCATGTTTCCCAATCAAAGAAATTCAGAAACAACATCTCTGGAGCTCTGACAAAGAATTCCTCGAATCACAGAATAGTAGAGTTGAAAGGGGCCTATAAGGCCATCAAATCCAACCCCCTGTGAAACCACAGCTACCAAAATTCATTGGGAAAGTTTGTGATATCAGTTTAAATTTGTAATGTGGATATAATTGTCCTGAAAAGGTTGCCTTCCCTTTATTAGGGAGATTAGCTGATGGCTCTCAATAGCTGGCTTTAACAATGGCTAAAGAAACTCTCCCGACATGAATATACCCAGTCACTACATTCAACATCTAAGGTCCTCCTCCGGGTGCCTACTCCAAGAGAGGCTCGGAGTGTGGCAACGAGGGATAGGGCCTTTTCGGTGGTGGCCCCCAGACTATGGAATGATCTCCCTGACGAGGCTCGCCTGGCACCAACGCTGCTATCTTTGCGGTGCCTGGTTAAGACTTTCCTCTTTGCCCAGGCATATGGCGGCACATCTTAATCACCCACATGTTTAGTTTTTTAATGGTTTTTAATGCTTTATGTGTGTATGTTCTGTGTTTTAGAGTTTTAAATTTTATATACTCGTTTTTATCTTCATTTTAGAATTTCTATAAACCGCCCAGAGAGCCCCAGCTATGGGAGCAGTATATAAGTGAAATAAATAAATAAATATAAATATAAATGACCTGGGGCTGTTCTGGAAAGGTAGAGCCATTTTGGAGAAGGAAGCAGGTCCTCCTCCTGCCATTGTCTGGGGGTGATGTAACCAAGCTTGTGTGAAAAGAAACTGCCGCTCCAAGAGAGGGATACTAAGGATGGAGACAGAGAGCTAAGCTGATTCTGGAAATATCTTGAGATGCTGGCATCCCCAAGAAATCTAACATGGGAGCATTGAATTTCAGACACCTTTTGGAGTGTTTGATGCTGTACTTTCACCTCTGCTCAACCTGGATGTTTGTGAATAAACAGAAATATTACAAAATGCCAGTAAGCCTCCAGTGACTTCATTCCAAAGGAAACCCAAGTAACTGATGAACCCCAGAAACTTCTTGCTGCTCAGAGAAGTGCCTTGGTGTTTAAAGTATGCATTATATCTCCTAAGCCATAAAATACCACAGGACTTGCACTAAAATATTTGCACTATGCGTATTTCCAATATGGTATTTATTTATAGGAGTTTTATCCTGCCTGTCAGCCAAAAAGGTTATCAGGAGTCTTAAAAAGACAAGAAAAGACAGTTAAAAAAATATGACACAAAAGGAAAGGGGATGGCGGGGGGACGGGGACGATGAAGTTGTATAATATCAGGGCTCAAGGCGCCAAAGCAATTATCCAAATCCTACAGCCAAAATAATCACTTTGCTTTTTATTTGGGTTGTACCCCACCCCATCCCTTTCCAGTTTGAAGGAGAAAAGTGATGGCCACAAACTACCAAAGAGCAGAGAATAATGTAGGCTCATTTACTTATTCCTGGCCTTTTAAGTAACCTGTGACCTGAGGGTTTGATTCTGAGGAACAGAGGCTGCCTTCACAGTGCTGAGTTGGCACCGCTCTGCTGCCAAATCCCGTGGTCTCACTGGTGCAGGGTGGCGGCAAATAATCCTTCCTGAGGGAGGCAGCGCTGGCTTTCCAGTGGCCATTAGGCTCACTGGGCCCACCCCCTCCCCCTCCTGTGTCTTCCGGCAACCAATGGGAGGTCACCATCTGCCTGGGAACGCCCCTGGCACGGAGTGACGAGAGGCAGTTGAAGAACTGCGCTGACCTCATTCGGGCAGGAAAAGTCAGAGTAAGTCTCCAAGTTTTCTGCTGTGGATCTTCATCTCTTTGACCCAGGGTTGCTCCAAATTGGCGGCTGTGTCATATAACTGACGCAGCACAGATTCGGAGCCACCACAGGGCAAAGATGACCTTTAACCAGCCCCAAAGAGAAGACTGCTTCCAGGTCAGCACTAAACTCATCATACTGTGTTATCAAGACAGGACCAAATTAAGGGTCAGGAGGCTTCGGAGAATTGCAGTCACCAAGTTCATGCCATCACCAGCTTACATCTTTTGCAACTTCAGCTATTGTAATAAATGAAGAAATAAACTTAGACCAAATGTAAATGACAGATACTGAAAAGGTCTTGATGGCATGCATATATAACACTAAGGGTGCAATCCTATGCATGGTTAGACAACTCCCAGCATTCCCTAACCAGCATGATTAGAGTGTCATCTCAACTTTAATCATTGGGGCTTAACATAGATTTTCTACTATGGCTCATAGAAAGCACTTCTTTTAAAGTATAATTAAAATACTGGTGCAAAATGCAAAAGCCTACCAAAAATTTAATTGCCATGCCATCAGTACTCCTGAGATCTTGTGGTGCCACATCTTGAGAGGTTATGTCCCAAGGGCTAAAAACGAGCGTACATAGCATTTCCCTTGCACAGCAACAAGCTGTGAATTCACAGAAGGAAAGTAACAGAGCCAAAGGTGTGCTGAATAAGCATTCTTTTTTGTTCAGAGTACTAGAATCATTTTATTTTCTAGCTTAATGGACTAAAGCAGAGCTCCATTGTAGGAAGAACAGCAGCACATGCTCCATCTGAATACAAACTTGAAGTTTCTTTGCAACATGCATATTAAAGAAATGATATGCAGGCTGAGATTATGGTAAGTAAACTTGCAAATAGTATCCTAAATACCTGCATATCTATGCTCAAGTAAGCAGGCCTGCTGCCTGCCTACATTTGGGGAATGGAAGAGTAGCAATTCCATCAAATGAAGTAGAACAGGTTTTCTTCAAAGCTAGTGCTTCACTGAAATCTTTCCTCCAGTTTCCTAAAAACTTTCTTCCCCTGCAAAAGAGGCTTCTGGGGTATTGCCTCATTTTCAGGGTGTCCTTTATATTTATTTTAGTGGTGTTTTTGAGCTTACCATATATCATTGTGAAGTAACTGAGGGTACTGCATGTATGTGTGGGTGGGTGGGTCTTTTCTTTCTATGACACATTTCTCCATCACTCTGCATCCTCCCCAACTGCCCACACATCCTGATCCGGTAAAGCCCAAAGGGAAGAACTAGCTCAGGACATCATCTTTCACTTCCATTCACTTCCCAGACGTCTGAGGGAAGCCACAAATCACTATATGCCCATCTCAACTAACAGACTTAATATTAGTGGAGGCTGATGGCTCCAATTTCAGTGGAGTTCTGAATCCATTCCAGGTTTTGGTCACAACCAGCCAGAACGCTTAAAGAGCTAACCAGGGTGCTGAATCCAGTTTTGGCATAAGTTTCAGCACTTTGGATAGCTCCTTTAGTGTTCTGGCTTGTTCTGACAAACCCAGGGTGGATTCACAGCCCCACCAACATCAGAGCCACCAGCCTCCACTGTTTAATGCGATTCTCCATTCAGATGCCTAGCTGTACCAATGCGGAACGTCACTGATGATCAACTAAGGATGTAATCCTATGCACAGTTACTTGTAAGTAAGCCCCAACTGAACTCACATCTGATTAAACATGCGTAGGATAAGGACACCCTTCTCATAAGAACAACTAAGTAGAAACTACCAATCTTGTTAAGCAAATCACACCTATGCACACTCTAAGGCAGAGATAGGCAACCTGGTGCCCTCCAGATATTTTAAATTGCAACTCCCATAATATATATATATATATATATATATATATATATATATATATATATATATTACACTTATATACCGCTCCCATAGCCAGGGCTCTCTGGGCAGTTTACTGAAATTCTAAAATTGAGATAAAAACAAGTATACAAAATTTAAAATTCTAAAACACAGAACATACACACATAAAGCATTGAAAACTGTTAAAAAAACTAAACATGTGGGTGATTAAGATGTGCTGCCATATGCCTGGGCAAAGAGAAAAGTCTTAATCAGGCGCCGGAAAGATAGCAGCGTTGGTGCCAGGCGAGCCTCGTCAGGGAGATCATTCCATAGTCTGGGGGCCACCACCGAAAAGGCCCTATCCCTCATTGCCACACTCCGAGCCTCTCTCGGAGTAGGCACCCGGAGGAGGACCTTAGATGTTGAGCGTAGTGACCGGGTATATTCACGTCGGGAGAGGCGTTCCGTCAGGTATTGTGGTCCCAAGCCGTGGTCCCAAGGTCTTTGATCATTGGCTATGCTGGCTAGAATTTATGGGAGTTGTAGTCCAAAATGTCCAGTACCTCCAGTATCAGAGGTGTATATCATATACACCCATTACTGGGGAACATGGGGAGGGGGTGCTGTTGCACTCATGTCCTTCTTTTGAGTTCATGGTCAACAGCTGGTGGGCCACTGTGTGCACAGAAAGCTGGACTAGATGGACCCTCGGTCTGATCCAGCACAGCTCTTCCTATCTCCTTATGTTCTTATATCTGGAGAGCACCATGTTACCTAATTCTACTGAAGGGATCTCCATGAACTTCTTTTGTTCTGTTGTTGTGGCTTTTTTTTAAAAAAAAAATCACAATATGTTGCAAGCACTGCTTTAAATGTCCCTTTTAATGTGTATTACTTTAATCCATTTTTATTTCAATTAGAAGAGAGGAAATAAAGGTTGGAGGAAGAGAACTATTTGCACGTGAAAATATTTAGCTGTTCCACTTAGAACGTCAACGAAAAGAATTCACTGAGGTGGAGAAAAGTGAAGGAACCCATGAGCGCTTTCAACGTTGTCCTAGCAACTTTCACCTACAAAGTTTTTTATTTATTTATTTATTTATTTATTTATTACATTTTTATGCCACCCAATAGCCGAAGCTCTCTGGGCAGTTCACAAAAATTAAAACCATTAAGAACATAATAAAACATCCAACAATCTAAAAACCCAAATACAAAATACATAGAAACAAAACAGTAAAAAAAATGAAAAAGAAAATTAAAGTTGTTAAATTTAAAACAAAGGACCAAAAAGAAAAAGTCTAGGAATAATAGCCCATATCATTTCCTGATACAGGTTGGTAGATAAGACTTCAGTGGCTGATTTATACCAGCTGAGCATTGGTTCACAGGGCTTTCTAGACGTGCTTGTTTCTAGGTTTACTGCACTGCATCTTCGGATTTGTACCACCCATGCTTCACTGTCATAGCTGCTGATCCATTTTTCTGTGCCTTCTTTATGAAACGGCCTGTTCCTGTTCCTGTTCTCTTTTCCCAAAGCCCACTAAACTCTACTATCCAGGTTCTGTCTCCCTCCAGTAAATAATATATTGGGAAGAGATGCCAGAAGACAATGAAACCACAGTGACCCAGTTTGTCCTCTTGGGGTTTGCCAGCAGCCCAGCAATCCAAGTTGTCTTCTTTGTGATCTTTCTGATACTCTACAGCATGGTTCTGCTGGGGAACATTGGGCTGATGGTTCTGATTCGAACCAGCCCCCAGCTCCGCACCCCAATGTACTTCTTCCTCAGCAATTTGTCATTGGTGGATCTCTGCTATTGCTCTGTGATCGTCCCAAAGATGCTGGCCAATTTCTTGGCAGAAAAAAAGAGTATTTCCTATGCTGGCTGTGGGCTGCAGTTTTACTTCTTCTGCACCTTTGCTGATACAGAGTCTTTCATCCTTGCCACAATGGCGTACGACCGTTATGTAGCCATCTGCAACCCACTGCTTTATACTGCTGTCATGTCCCCAAGGGTCTGTATCCGGCTGGTTGCACTCTCTTACCTTGGCGGTACATTGAGTGCTCTCGTCCACACATGCTTTGCCTTCAGGCTGTCCTTCTGTGGCCCAAATGTCATCAATCACTTCTTCTGTGACCTTCCGCTGCTCCTCAAGCTCTCATGCTCAGACACTTCCCTTAATGAGCTCCTGCTCTACACTTACGGTAGCTCAGTGGAAATCATGTCCTCAATCATCATCATCATCTCGTACGTCCTCATTGTCATCTCTGTCCTGAAGATGCGTTCTGCTGCAGCAAGGAGCAAGACGTTCTCCACCTGTGCCTCTCACTTGACTTCGGTCATCATCTATGAGGGAACTCTCCTCTTCATCTACTCCCGCCCTAGTTCCTGGTACTCCCCCACTTCCGACAAATACATCTCTGTCTTCTACACAATTTTTGTCCCTGTACTGAACCCCCTAATTTACAGCCTGAGGAACAAAGATGTGAAAGATGCCCTGAGGAAAACAATAGGCACTAAAGTCTTTGTTCATTGATACCCAGGAGCCTCAAATTGATAGAATGGGTAGGAAGAAACCACACTGAAATGTCATATAGATAATAATTTTTTAAAAAGTCACTGCTTCTGAGGAAAAAGTAAAGAAGCAAATGATTTTGGGTGGCTAGTAAATCTAGATAGACTTGCAGTACTTTTGAAAAACATGGTTATGGAATCATAGATTTTGTCAGGAGGAAAATAGCCTCAAGTCTGTTCTAGAAGCAGTGTCATCTAGTAGACTTAGTGTGTTGCTAGATGAGGGTTTAGCCCGGGCTGAAACCCGGGCTCACCCCTGTGCGTGCAGATGACGCACAGGGGATCCTGGGGTCAGGCCGGGCTAAACCCTCCCTTGACCCAGGATAACTGGATCCACTTGTGGCCCGGTTGTTCCGCAGCCCCGGGCTCAGCCCCGGGGTGTAGAAAGTCTAGCTGGTTCCGTGGCTTTTCCCGGCTACGCAGCTTATTCGCGAGTATAAGTTGGATCACAGCCGGGGTGGTGATGGAGTGGGGGGGTGAGCGGACGAGTGAGCGAGGGGCCGAGCGAGGGGGGCGAGCGGATGGGTGAGCAGGTGAGTGAGTGGGGGGGGCATCAGACATTGTGGGGGGAAATCAGGGGCAGGGGTAGCAGGGAACCCCTTAATTTATTTTAAAAAGACTTACCTTTTCGTTGGTGCGCTCCTACGCACATGGCCCCTTTAACTTTTTTTAAAATATGGAGGACGCGACAGGACTTTCCCCATCACGTCTGATGTGTGGAAAGAAGCGACTTCTAGCGCGGGCTGGCTGCTCCTCCCACACGGATTCTGAGGTAGGTCTAGCAAGGTCCTTAGTGTTTGCCTCAGCGGTAAGAAATCCATTCAAAGAACACACCCAACTTTCCATGTCATGTTGAAACATCTAGGAGATCAAAAGAAACATGTGACAGGCAATGAAGAAACAGACATTTTTGTCAGGGCATGGTGAAAGACACGGTTATTGATCAGATCAGTAAAATGCCAGCCTATTGAATGAACCACCTGGAGAATCTATGTAAAAGGAAAAGGAGAATGGCGGCCACCCTGAATCAGAAGTGAGAACTAATTCAATACACTGTACTTTGCATTTCCAAAGTGATTTTATTATGCTAACCAAGCATTCCCCAACCCAGTGCCCTCTAGATTTTTGGACTACAGTGCCCATCATCCCTGATCACTGCCCCTACTGTCTGGAGCTGATGGGGGTCACAGTCCAAAGTATCTCAAAGGTGCCAAGTTGAGGGAAACTGCATCTAAGCAGTGTTACTGAACTTTTAGATGGAGAAGAGGGGTTGAATGGCAGGTGTGCTGATCCAACACGCCTGAAACCACTCATAAGCCACTTAAAGACTGCACTGATCCTGCATTGGTACTAATCCAACTAGAAAGCAGAATCAACAACAAAACAGTTGCAGGGAGGAGGATTACATTCTGCTACTGTCTCCTCCTTGTGGTACTTTCCAGTTATGTCTGATCAGTGCTACTGGGCTCTCTTCTTGCAGACAGTGTGGAACGCAGTTTCCTCAAGAGCTGGCAGAATGACACAGTTGGATACTGCCGACAGACTGATAGGGTAGGTTACTACTTTTAATTGTTAGTTCCTGGGGATCTGTAGATCATGAAAGCAAAAAAGGACCTGAAATCAATGATGGAGCTCTACGTCCTGATATTCTCCAAGACATTCTTGATCATAGGGAAGTCAGGATAATGTTTCACGTGCCATCTTTTTCAGAAAAGACATAAGCCTTACACAATTGGGCAACAGGAGTAGCAGAACCATGTAGCAGGGAGAGGGTAGGAAAACCATGCTGTGCAGCATGGTTCCCTTACCCCTCCCCACTCTGTGGTTCCCTTGTCATTCTCCCATGGCACCTGAGTATCCCAGTGGCTAATGCAGCAGGAAATGGGTCACACTGGCTGCTCCAGCCATTTCTATAGAGTTCAGCCACATGTGCTAGAATGTCACATGAAGTTCCGACTGCTCTAGGCAGCTATCTCTGGGGCTGCTGGGATTTACCAATGGAGCAGCCAGTGTGGGTTCCCAGGGTGGGCACTTTACCAACCATGAGCAGGGAACACACCTGCCACTTGACATGCTAACCCCATGTGTGTCGCTCCCAAATGCAACCCACAGTGGGTTAGCATGATGTCTGAACGCTGCCATAATCTCAGCCATGCTCACTAGAAATGTTTTGTAATTTAAATGAAATAAAATGCTTAATCTGGGATTTGTGACTGATGCAATATGTATTGAAAATGTGGGGTAATGGGTTTTTTTAGAATGGAGACATTAGCTTTAATGTTGGAAAATGGAAGTTAAAGCTGCAATCCTACAACTCAATGGTTCTTACTTTTGAATACACATATAGGATTGTACTGTAAGATTCTTAAGGACATTGACTGCAGCAAAAAGAATTCCTGGATTTACCGTATTTAATTGTACTCAGATTTAATCAATTAAATATATCAGCTAAAACCCAGACTATTTTCTTCTTGTTGTTTTTAAATGGATGAGAGTCGTAGTTGTGACCTTGGGTAGATGTATTCCTGGTCCAGTTGCAAGCTCTTATACATAACATGTCTGAACTTTCTGCTAAGCACAGTGCAATCCTGATCTTGGCTGGGAACATTAAGTATTACAGGAAAACCAGAGAATATTCAACTAACCCAAGGGAGAACTGTATGTTCACATCTTCTGACACCACTGATGGAGCTAATGCTTGTAATTTCCAACAGCAGTTAGAAATATAGAAAGTTTCAGACATCAGACTCCAGTAATCCTCAGATGGGCTCATTAAACCACTGAGTAGTCACTAGTGGAAAGAAGAAAGTGTTTCTCAATTACTGAGAAACGTGGAAGAATGTCACTAGCCCAAGTAAGGAAAGACAATGTGAGGTCTGGTGAGTATGACTGCTGAGAAACCATGGGACAACAAATACAATTCCACAGGGCTTTTGATTATTGCGTGCAAACTGCAACTACATAATGCTTGATGGCTCAGGCTATTACCACCTGAATGATCATTGGAGAAATGTAACTGAAACACTTAACCCTACTGTACATGATCAGTGCGGTATTCTTCATTCACTGCTTAAGAGAAAGGTCATGATTGATTGACTTGTCCCAAGCACTTTCCTTTATATGGCACAGACCACAGGAGAGGCAAGGTCTGCTGATTAAAGTGCTATTTTCAGTGTTGTGAACACATATGTCTTTGTAGCCAAAACCGGGATGATAAAGCCCTTCTGGAAACACATAGAAGTATCTATGTTCCTAGCAGACAACTACTCTATACCTAAAGTCATGTATATATGTTAGGCTGAAGAACATGGCATTAATGTACACCAAGGCCTTAGCTAGATCTAAGGTTTATCATCCCTATTCATGTAAATTACACACAGGATATCCCGGGAGCAGGTAGGGACAACCCCAGGACAATCCCAGGATAAACCTTAGGTCTAGCTAAGGCCATAATCACAATGAATGTGATCCAGTGGGCTGCTGTTAAATGTAGTACTATTAAAACTTATAATATATTTCCCAATAAATGTTTCTCAAACATGTCTGTGTATTCCTCCAGCAGAAAGATCAAAAAAATTATGTGGTCCTATAATATCTTTCGTGGAGAAAAGCATAGTGTCATCTTGCATGATTGGAGGGTTTCTTAATAATGAGGCTCTTGGTAAATAAGATGCATGGTCAAGAAAGGTGGAATTCACAGACACGCTACCATTATTCATGCTCTCATAACCTCTCATTTGGAGTCATGCAATGCATTATAGATGGGACTGCCTTTGAAAGCAGTCCAGAAACTTCAGCTGGTCCAAAACGGGGCATTGTTAACATGGATTGGTCAATATGAACATATTACAACAGTGTTTTATGAACTGCACTGGCTGCCAGTCTGTTTCTGGGCACAAATCAAAGTGCTGGTTTTAACCCCAAAATCCCTGAAGTTCTGTCTTCTTGCATATACACTTGCCTGGACCCTAAGATCATCCTCAGATGCCCTTCTCATGGTTCCCCAATGAATAAGATGAGATGGGTGTCTACAAAG
Organism: Elgaria multicarinata webbii; assembly: GCF_023053635.1. NCBI lineage: Eukaryota > Metazoa > Chordata > Lepidosauria > Squamata > Anguidae > Elgaria > Elgaria multicarinata. The sequence continues at coordinate 78,629,849 of NC_086172.1, read as the reverse complement.
GAGAGGGCCTATCAGTTGTGGCATCCCATTTGTGGAATGACCTCTGCAGACAGGCTTGCCTGGCACCTACATTGTGGTCTTTTTGGTGCCAGGTGAAGACTTCCCAGGCTAGTCTTTCAGCTTTAAAAATTGTGTTACTGCATTTTTAGATCTTTGCACTCCTGGTGGCTTTTATCTTGATACTTACTCTGGTTTTATTCTGTTTAAAACATATGTGGATTTTTTAAATTACTATTTTTTTAAAAAAAAAAACTTTGTTATTGTATGTTGTGGTTTTAAGAGAGCTTCAGCTAATGGGCAGTATAGAAATAAATAAATAAATAAATAAATAAATAAATAAATAAATAAATAAAATATGAACTGTGTTTGCCATCAGCAAAGACCATACACAAGAGCAATGAATGCCTATAACATCAGTTCTGGATCACGACTGGAGGTCGTGATCCCGGAAGTCCAGGAATGCGGCCCCCAACCCCTTCCAGGGTCGACGGAGACCTTCCCCTTGGTCCTTTCCCCCAATGAATTGGGGGCCAGTCCTGGTTGCCCCGGAGATCTCCATTTTTCCGGAGGTTTCCGGGATTTTCCGGGTCATCTGGTCACCCTACCACACGTGCAAGAAAGAACTCCTATTTCCAGGACTGGAAACCTGTGGTACGAAAAGAAAGCAGACGAAACACCAATCTTGTGAAAACTGGCATGAGAACAGCATGACCAGAAAGGAATGTTGTGGTCAATGCTGTAAAAAGTGAGATCACCAAAAATGAGCCATTTAGGTGTCCTTCCTACCTACCTTCCTAACTTCTTTTCAGTGTCTGTTCTTTCACAGCTTTCCTCAATCATTACTTTCATCAATGCTGCCAATATACGACAATACCAGAATCATCTTCAGAGCCACCATCATAGAATCATAGAATAGTAGAGTTGGAAGGAACCCAGGTAATTGGTTCCATTGTTGTACTTTCTTAACAGTCAGAAAGTTTTTCCTGATGTCCAGCCAGAATCTGGCTTCCTGTAACTTGAGCCCATTATTCTGTGTCCTGCACTCGGGGATGATCAATAAGAGATCCTAGCCCTCCTCTGTGTGAAAACCTTTCAAGTACTTAAAGAGTGCTATCATATCTTCCCGCAGTCTTCTCTTCTTGAGGCTAAACATGCCTAGTTCTTTCAGTCTCTCCTCATAGGGCTTTGTTCATAGACCTCTGATCATCCTCGTTGCCCTCCTCTGAACCCCCTCCAGCTTTTATGCATCCTTCTTGAAGTGTGGTGCTCAGAACTGGACACTGTACTCAAGGTGAGGACTAACCAGAGGGGAACCAGTAACTTGCGTGACTTGGAAGCTATACTTCTACTAATGCTGCCCAAAATAGCATTTGCCTTTTTTGCAGCAACATCATACTGTTGGCTCATATTCAGCTTGTGATCTACAACAATTCCAAGATCCTTCTCGCTTGTAGTATTGCTGATCCAAGTATCCCCCATAACTGTTTCTTTGAATCAGTTCTTTGAATCCATCACCACTATCTTTTTGAATATACTTGCCTTGAGTACCAATAATTGTATAATTATTTCATATCGCATGAAGGAAATTATTATCAGATAGCCATGAAAAACATAGAGAACAAGCACAGCTGACTTCCTTCTGCTTCCTGGATTGTCCCACTGGATTTGTTGAGAAAACAAACAAAGGACAATTTATGTTGCAATATTCTTCCATCACTGGCTGAGAAAGCAACACATGCTATGATACTTTGGCAGAATCCCTAAGAATTTCCATTGATTGATGAAGTAGTCACTGCCATTGACAGGTATCATAGAGACATGTGTGTAGATGAATATGAGAGCTAGATAACTGAAATTTACTATACAAAAATCAGGACCTTAGATGTCTTTTACATGCAGATGGTGCCCAATTAAAAAGATCACAACAACAAAGAAGGAAAATTAATTATTAGTAAATACAACTATCTATCTATATGATCAGGAGTATTCAGGTACATCAGGGATAGTGTCCCATGTGGTACCAAAAGACATTTAAGATCCCTTCCCCTACTTACAGATTCTGAAATCAGAAAAGAAGTTGCTCACACTGTACTCCAGGTAAGCTTGCTAATTTGTAGGACAAGGGTAGGTACCCAGGGCTGAACTGAAACATTTTGTCACTATAAAATAACTTGCTGAAATCACTTGACTGCGGTTATTGGTATGGGATTCAATGTTCAGAAGCTTGGAACATTACGATTACAGACCAGCTTAATTATTGAGGCTTGCCATATTCATGCATGTTCATTATCTCAGTGTTAAACCCTTCTCTGGACCTAATTCCATGATGATTGTCCAGCAGTATTATAAACAGGTGTTTAAATCCATCATAGTTCTACATAAATACACAGTGGGTTTGATCAACCTAAATAAGCACAACTTCAATTACCAGTACCAAGTTTTCTGCCAATTATGTCATGGTTCTTTTCACAGTTACAGCTCATCTTCACCTTAGGAAATAATCCAGTACATGTCTTTAATTTCACATACCTTTATGTCTAACATATTGTCTGTGAAAGAGAGAGAGAGAGAGCATTCTCACATTGATAGTAGCTGAGTAGATGTGTTTGCTCTCTCATTTCTGCCTGTGTAAAGGAACACAAAGTGGACTGAAGAAACACTTTAGAAATTCTACACAGCGCCTACATTTCTATGTGCAAGTATATTTGTGAGCAAACTGTTTTTCTTTCTTCACTAAAGAAAGGTGTGGTCTCCTTTTTGTTATCTTAAGATACATATGCATGCACAAGTGGTGTGCCAGGTGTGCCCAGGCACACCCTAATGTCTCAAGCAATAAATGCCAAACTGAGGGGCCTTTACGTAGGAATCCAGAGGGAATCCAGATGCAATGGGAACGGTCTTCCAGCTGTTCTCTGGCTGCTCCACCACACCAAAGAACTCCTTCCTCTGAGAGAGCACTGTTGCTCCCAGCTGCAGGAGCGAAAAGGAACTGCTTTGCTGGGAGCCTCCCTAACATAAGCCACACTTCAAAGAGGCCAGGAGGAGAACCCCTGAAGGCTAATATCACCTTGTAAGCCTCTCTTCTGGCCAGTATCACCACAATGCCCCATCCCACTCATCTGGGATAGGGGGACAGAAGTCATTTTGCTGCCAAAATTGGATCTGAGCAGGGGAGTAAGGTAATATGTGAGTGCATAGCATGGATTGGTTTCAGTTGCTTGAGTGTGTCTGGATCTCCTAGGCTCTGAAAGCATGTTTCTGGAGTGCACCTGCTGGTTACATGATCCACGAGGCCAGGCTGTGGTGGGTGCATAAGTCCTCCTTGACAGGAGGGTCTTGCACTTGCTAGAGAAAGGTGAACAGATGTGAAGAAGCAGAGGATCACATCCACTTTGTCAGGTGGATGATTATCCTAAATTGGCAGGTGAATGTGGATACATCCTGGAATAGAGAAGTGTTTGAGTGTGGGAGTCTGGGACACAGTCTGGGATAAAACTGCATGAATAAGGCAAGATTTTTGTGAACCGCCCAGAGAGCTTCAGCTATTGAGTGGTATAAAAATGTAATAAATAAATAAATCTCAGACTTTTATTCCATGTTAATTAAACCCCAATTAATGTCAATCTCACCTTATATATTTACAACTATCAATGCAGTGTTACTTTGGTTATAAATGGTCACTACACTTATCTTAAGCATTATAAATATTGCCACAGTCTGCACTTGTTGCACTTGGTTGCAATTTGGCCTATTTTTCTTTTTCTTTATTCATGCAATCATTCCATGCCTGGGATGATGTAGACTGTAGACCAGGAAAGATTATTCTGCAATGTGTCAGCTTTTAAAGTGCCACTAGACTCTCTGTTGTTAAGCAATGGAAGGTAGGTTGGCTGACGGTACTTAGCACTGAAAACACAGTGTCTGCTGGGAATGACGGAGGGGAATGGAGAAGAGGAACATGTGACCAAGGCCATGTTGGGGTGGGACCTGTGGCTTTCCAAACCCATGAAATGCTGAGGGCAATTGAGACATGGAATGTTATGGGTGACAGTTGAAAACAAACAAAAAGGGGAAATGAAGAAGCTAGTGAATTGCTCAGCTGGTATCCCTACCAATATATAGGGCATGTCTACATTTCCCAGTATTCCAGGAGGGAGGGAGGAAGGGAGAAGGATTTCACGATATGCTAATCGTGAGATCCTCCCCCTGCGTTCACACGCGGCGTGCGGCATCCAGAGAGGAAGGAGGACATCATGCCCACCATTTTTTCATTAAAAAAAAAGACAAGAGCTGGAGCACACCAGCACTCCAGTGCAAAAGTAAGTCCAAAAAAGAGAAGAACCCAACCCTGCTCCCCACCCCACCCCGATGGCCCTGGACTCTTCCCATCCCAGCTCCTTCCCTCTTATGACCCCTGCTACTCACGGAGAAGAGGGAAGAAGCCGAAATGAGCAGCCACACAACCCACAGTCCTTGGGATCGTCCTGGGATCACGGGAAAAGCCACGAAGAAAGGGTATGACAATATCCCGGGGAAATGCAGGGATCTTCCCTCCCTGCTCCCGGGATCCCCTGTGCATCAGGTGGACACACAGTGATGATCACAGGACAATCACTGGGATATCGCCCAGTGTAGTCATGCCCTTAGTATCCTGGAAGGGAGGATTAGAGCTTTTCTACACAAGGCTATTCATCTACTGTATCTCCTTTCAGTTTCATCACAGAATTCAGATCTGAACAATACATGAGGAGCATTTCCTTTCCTGCTTGTCTACTACATAACCTCTAGGTGGCACTGTGATATAGTGGAACAGAACAAATGCATGAGGAAATTGTGCTCACTTGTATTTTTACAACAAAAGTATGTTATAAATAGTGCTTTCATGAGTATTCTTCATTTACATTATCTCAGTAAATGAAGCATATTTTTGTATAATCTAAGTGTTCTGGTAAGCAGATACAGCACTGGGTTAGACTATTATAGTGGAGCTTCTAGAACCTGATTGGATGGAATTGTAAAGAACACAAATCTTCTTTCCTTCTTTTAACAGCTAAAATCCGGAAATTTCAGGAAAAAGGTACATCCTGAATTTAGCATTCCTTGTCAAAGGTAATGGATAAAGGAAATTATTCGGTGATCACTGAATTCATTCTTCAGGGATTAACAGATAATCCAAAAATGCAGCTGCCTCTTTTTACGATCTTCTTGTTGGTTTACATTGTCACTGTAATAGGCAATCTCGTGATGATTGTCTTAATCTGTGTTGAACCCCAGTTTCACAACCCCATGTACTTTTTCCTGTGGAACCTCTCCTTTGCTGACCTCTGCTACTGCACAGCCATTGCCCCCAAAATGCTGGTGGACCTCTTAGTTGAGAACAAAAGGATTTCATACAATGCCTGTGCTCTACAGATGTTTTTATTTGGCTTTTCAGGAGATGTAGATTGCCTTTTGCTGGCTTTGATGGCCTACGACCGGTATGTAGCCATCTGCAATCCTCTTCTGTATTCAGTCATTATGTCCGAGAAGGTCTGCCGACAGCTCATAACTCTAGTATACGTCATAGGCATGATGGATTCATTGTTACACACTTGCTGTACATTCCGACTGTCATTCTGCAGATCTAATGTTATCAATCATTTCTTCTGCGATGTGCCTCCACTCCTAGTACTCTCCTGCTCTGACACATCTATCAATGAGATTTTGCTGTTTACCTTCGGTGGCTGCATTGTAGCAAGCAGCATAGGCATGATTTTTGTTTCCTACGTTTACATCCTGGGCACAATCCTGAGAATGCGCTCCGCTGAAGGCAGGCGCAAAGCCTTTTCTACCTGCGCCTCCCACCTGATGGCCGTTGGGATATTCCATGGGACAATACTCTTCATGTATTTTCGGCCCAGCTCCAGCTATTCAATGGACCAAGACAAATGGGCCTCGGTGTTCTACACGGTTGTGATCCCCATGCTCAACCCTCTGATCTACAGCCTGAGGAACAAGGATGTGAAAGATGCCCTGGCAAAGACCCTTGGCAAGATAGGGCTTTTGGAAGGCAGCAGCTCTGCTTCAAAATAGCCACAGGCACAGCCAAAGAGCAAGAGAAGGACTTGGTTAGGATGATAACCAGGGCAAAAAAATCCATCATAGGTTACGCAATCGTGATCTACATAACTACCTACAATGCAACATGAGTTGCCATGCTGTCCAAACCTGGTGCGCAGAGCAACAAAGGGCACATCATACTCATCCTACAACCCGTCATTTACAGTAAGGGTAATAGGGTGGGTATGAAGCTACCCCATTGCGCTGCATACTGTTTTCAGATAATATGGCCATTTGCTCTGTATTGTGGGTGATTATGTAAAAGGAGGCTGCATGACCAGCACACATGGGGAAGAACCAACCACGGGTTCTATTGCCCCTGCTATCGTGTGAACCTAGCGTGTGTGTGTGTGTGTGTGTGTGTGTGTGTGTGTGTGTGTGTGTGTGTTTTAACTCTGTTCTGCGGATTCTTGACATTCATCAGAAGCTTTATCAGGTGGCTACCAGGAGGAGAGCCTTCTCTGCTGTGGCACCCCGGCTGTGGAATGAACTCCCTAAGGAGGTTCGCTTGGCACCTACATTATATGCCTTTAGACGCCAGGTGAAGACCTTTTTATTCTCCCAGCATTTAAACAGTCTATAAATAAATTTTAACTTGGTGTTTTAAAATTGTAATTTTGCATTGCTGCTGTTTTTATCTGGTTGAGCTATAATATTGTATTTTATGCTATGGTTTTATACTGTTGTTTTATATTTGAATTTTCTTAACTTTGTAAACCGCCCAGAGAGCTCCAGCTATTGGGCGGTATAGAAATGCGATAAATAAATAAATAAATCATTAGAGATATCAACAGTAAAAGCAGACACACATCTCTTCCGGCAGGCCTACCCAGTCAAATTTTAAGATGTCTGGCTGTTATTTTAATAATGCATTCGTTTTATAAGTTTTATGTATTTTATAGTATTTTTGTATTTGATGTTGTTCCCCACCTTGATCCAGAGGGAGAGGTGGGTAAGAATCATTATTATTATTATTATTATTATTATTATTGCTATTATTATTATTTAAAGTCAATGTACCCTAACAGTACAAATCTCCCCTGACACTGCTCTGTTTTACTCTCTCTCTCTCTCTCTCTCTCTCTCTCTCTGTGTTTTAAAGTTAATTATATTGTATTGGTTTCACTTTTTTTTAATCAGGAATTGCATATATTTTATGTGAACTGCTTGTAGATCCTGAGAGGTTAAGTGGTATAGAAGCAGCTATAAATAAATAATATTCAGTATAATGTGTGGAATACCAAGAGCTCTCCTTTTCTTTCCACACAGGAGGTAGACTTTATTCCTATGGCAGATAGAAGGATGGGATGGAGAACACCCTACTCTGGTAACATTCACCTGAGAAAGACCTCAACATTTTGGGACATGTGTTCCCTTTGTTCTTTCATCACTTTGAGCGTCATTATACAGGGGGAAATCAAGTTTGCTTACCACCACTTCTCTGCCCACGTCTTTGTCCCTCATTACTTCATCTTTTGAAAGAGGATGTAAACAACATGCACATGGCCCATTGAGTGGGCCATTTTGATCCCATTGCTTCTCCTGCACACAGCAAAAGATAGCAGCAACTTCTGTCTTTAAAACTAAGTTGGACTTACTGGGGTGTGTGTTGTTGTTGTTTTTTTCCGTCATGTGAAGAAGGCTAGAAGGGTTGGGAGGCAGACAGCATGAGAGGAACCCGCAAAAATCCATGAATGCCCAGTAACAAGCATACAATAAAACGCTCATCTGATGGAACTCTATTGCTTCTTCCAGAGCTGATTCACATCAGCATGTTCATCATCAGATGAGTGCAACTTCACATGAGGATAAGCAATCTGTGAATGGGCCATCATCACAGATAGAACTCCCATAACACCTCAGACCCAATGCTTTTCAATGGGGCTAGTTCAGCTGCCAGTCGTCAGGTATTCAGAGTGCAATACTTAATTGCTAGAAAGGGGGATGTCAGGGTTTAAATTTGTCTGTCTGAAAACACAACCACCTGATCTGGAAGCCCTCCTCCCTAATCTCAGATGTGAGGATACACTCTGCTGTTTCTCATTGGTGAGAGAAATGCATTCTGCACATGCTCAGGTGCTTTTTCGTCTATTCTCACTTCATATATTCCAGGATTTAGCATTGAAAACACTGAGTCCTGTTACAAATTATATCCTGATCAAGTGATGTAGTTGCATTGTAAACCACCCCTTAATCTAGAATTAAGATGTGTTAAGAATTTGTTTAACTGAAGTCATTGTTTACATTTTTAATCATTTTTTATTGTAACATTTCAACAAAACAAAACATTATCTGCAGCATGAACACACACACACACACACACACACACACACACACACACTTGCATATATGAAAATGATTGTTTTCTCACGGACTTACTTCTCCCTCTGCATTATACCAGCCAACCTATGTACAGACACAAAGTTCAATTGGTAGCTACTCAGTTCCGCAGTTGTACTAAAACTATTATAGAGGATGTATATTCTTCCTTGTCAGTTTCTTTAGGGCATCTTTTACCTCTATGTTCCTCAGGCTATAGATCAGGGGATTCAACATGGGGATGATGAGAGTGTAAAAGACTGAGATCATTTTGTCTGTGTCCATTGCAAAGTTGGAACTGGGTCGGAAGTACATGAAGAGGATGGTGCCATGGAACAGAGCAAAAGTTGTCAAGTGAGAGGCACAGGTAGAGAAGGCTTTGAGCCTTCCTTTTGAGGAACGCATCCTGACAATAGTCCTGATTATGAAGGCATAGGAGGTGATAACAGTCACAGTGTTGAAGGCTTCAACGATGGTGCCGAAGGTGAAAAGGAGAAGCTCATTGAGGGATGTGTCTGAGCAAGCGAGGTCCATCAGGGCAGCCAGATCACAGAAGAAATGGTTGACATATTTCCCCCCACAATAGGATAGTCTTAGAGATGCACAGGTGTGTATGAGAGAACTCACAACCCCTCCAACATATGCGCCAACGAGCAGCCAAATACAGAGTGGCTTTGACATGATGACTGTGTAGGACAATGGCTTGCAAATGGCCACATAGCGATCTATTGCCATGGCAGCCAGGATGAAGGATTCTACATCAGTAAAAGCACAAAACATGAAAAACTGGATGATGCACCCACTGTAAGAGATGGTTTTGCTCTCTGCTAGTAAGTTCAGCAGCATCTTGGGGGCAATGGTTGAGGCTATGCAGGCATCCATAAAGGAAAAGTGTCTCAGGAAGAAGTACATAGGGGTATGGAGTTGAGGGCTGTTCCAGATCAACACAACCATCACCATATTCCCTACTAAAGTAAAAAGATAGAGGACAAGGAATACTGCAAAGAGGCTGATCTGTACCTTTGGGTATTCTGTAAATCCTTGCAGAATGAACTCTGTCACTGTGGTGCTATTCCTATCCATCATCTGCTGAACCATGATTGCTCTGCTAAGAAATGGACAAGCCAGCCTAGGAATTGTCTTGGTGGGTTATCATTCTGTGACTTCTCTAGAATTAGCACCTGAATAGGTCCTTGAGGATTGGCCATGATAAGGTATTAGTTTTTCTGGCTTGATTGTGGAAATCTCTTATCTGAAAAGCACAGGAATGAATGTTTCATGACATATCATTATTTTCGTAGAACATTGTAAGTGACATAATGCTTATACTTTCCATCGCTACCAGTTAAAAGGGCCATTTAAGAAGATACATCATGCGTGGGAGAGAATGGGATACATCCTTTTCCTATACGGTATTTCTGTTATTCTTCAGTGTCAGTTTTTAGGGTCTAAGTACTACAGCACGTCACTGTTCAGAACTGTTGTTTTTCTTCAAGTAATGGAACCTCTCCACACAAAGAGTATGAACGATCCCACGAGAAGCGCTTGCAATTTTGCATGCTACCTGATTGAGTAGCATGAAAAATTACAGGGTTTCCTCATGGGGAAACATTCATCTGTTTTCAATAAACAGGGAGATGATGATGAAGAAGAAGCTGCTATCTAAGTCTAAATAATTTTGCAGTACTTAAAATATATAAGGGCAGTGCCTATGCAAAAAATTGCACTGAGGTGGGTATGCTGTCATGCAATACACTGCTACCAAACATTTCTCCATGTTTGGAAAATGTGAAGGGCAACATGGGCAAACAGGGAGTTCTGTTTGCAATTAAAGAGAAAAGGGAAAGACTGAGGGAAAACTGAGAGAACCTCATTCTTTAAGCTGCAACCTCACAACTCTACGTTCCCATAATTCCAATTTCCGTGCCCATGTTTATTGCTCCACTGCTTCACCCACTCCCAGCAGCTTTGCAGTTGCTCAACAAACATACATACCTGTTCCTAGCAAGGATTCTAGAGCAGGGGTGGACAAAAAGCAGAAGTCCAAAGCCAGCTGTTTTGGACTTGGACTTCCAGCATTCCTAGCCATTGGCCTTACTGGCAGGGACTTCTGGGAGTTGAAGTCCCAAACATCTGGTGATCTGCCTTCTGACTACCCTGTTCTAGGCTGTTTCTTCTGCCTTTTCCCCCAGAATCGTCCCGGGCTCATCCCTGTGCATGCAAATGGCACACAAGGGATCCTAGCAGCAGGCAGGGATGATCCCTCCATTTTCCTGGGATAATCCTTAGGTGTAGAAAGGGCCCTAGAGTAGCCTAGCTAAAGGCTACTGCTGCATGCTAATGGGAAACATAGAACATGACAGACACCGAGTTTTCATAATTACAGAGTCTAACCCAGGTGGGAAAGTTTAATGTCTTTGGATCTCATACATGCGTACAGCCAAGCTGCACTCAAATTCTTCTTCCCAGTATGTTCTTCTGTCATGGACTAGGACTGTGGAGACCCAAGATCAAATCCCCACTCAGCTGTGAAGCTCTCTGGGTGGCCCTGGACCAGTCACTACCTCTCAGCCTAACCTATCTCGCAGGTTGAGCTCCTTGTCAGATATAAGTGCAATAAATAAATAAATGAAATAAATAATGGACTAGAAGGTTATTCTTTCCACCTTCCACCACTATAAGAAATTATCTACATAAATATGGGTGACTCTGGGTCTGCAGCTGCAAACCTTATAAAATCCACAGATTTTGTAGGTCCATTTTCAGTTAACTCCTTACCAGAGTGTGTTTAAGAAAATAACTGCAGCCTTAAGACACCGTGTAGAAAACCATATTTGCCATTACTTTTCACGCATGTTGAGTATTCAGTTGAGCTCCCAGCTAAAACCCAGAGATACTTTTAGCAATAAAGCATAGCAATTTGAGCTATGATCCCATTTCTTATGAAAAGTCAGAAACATGAGATTTACCTGTTACGAGAACATATTGCCTTAGCTGATGGTTTACAGAACCAGCATCAAAGGTAGGCCTGGCTGAGGACCTGCCAAGGGCCCATGCCCCAGCCAGAGACCCACTGACAAGCACCCCCTGGTCTTGCTCCTTCTCTTCACCATTGCTACCTGTTTGTTCTCCTGCCTCTCGCTCTGGTACAGATAATGGTGGTGGTGAGAAGGAGGAACAGGAGATGCCACTGCCTGCTTGCTCACTGAGAATGTAGCCTCACCAAGGGAGGAGGGCCACTAAGCATGTTTTGCCCAAGGGCCCTCAAAAGCTGCATTACTGCTGCTTCAGCAACAAGACGGTCTAGCAGCCAGCTTTAGATCTTGGGCACTGATCCCTGGAGTTTTGAATGGTGTCCCACTCAGTTGGGAGACAATTAAAAAGTTGTCTTTTTAACTGAGTACAGAGCTCCTGTATCTTTAACAGTTGGACAGAAAAGGGAATTTCAGTAGGTGTCATTTGTACACATGCAGCACCTTGCAAAATTCCCTCTTCATCACAACAGTTCAAATGGCAGGATCCCTGCCCTCTTTTGAATCTTGTCACTCTAGTATAGATCCTGCCACTTTAACTGTTGTGATGAAGAGGGAATTTTATCAGGTGCTGCACGTGTACAAAGACACCTGTTGAAATTCCCTTTTATATTTAACTGTTAAAGATACAGGAGCCCTGTCCTCCTTTCCACATGGTCACCCTAACAATGTTACATATGTCTTTTGTAAAGCTATTGGGTTTTAAAATCCATTCAACATCAAGCCACCCCAAAATACTTTGCATTACTGCAGGGAGAGCTCCAAATGACATTGTTGCTGGGAAAATCAATTTTCCCTCAGCTACGTTGAGAATTGAAGATAAATTCAATGAAACAGGGAAGTCTGTGGTGGGGTGGCCGATGACATCATTGGCTCTACTAATCCAAAGGCCCTGGTACGTTGACCCTGTGGTCGCTGGTTCCACTACACTACTACAGTTTGAACATTAAATTGTTATCAATATGCCTTTGGCAGCTTACATAAATGAGTTCAAGTTACAGGAAGCCAGATTCCAGCTGGACATCAGGAAAAACTTCCTGACTGTTAGAGCAGTACGACAATGGAACCAGTTACCTAGGGAGGTAGTGGGCTCTCCCACACTCGAGGCCTTCAAGAGGCAGCTGTATTGCCATCTGTCAAGAATACTTTAGGGTGGATTCCTGCATTGAGCAGGGGGTTGAACTCAATGGCCTTATAGGCCCCTTCCAACTCTACGATTATATGATTCTATGAACCAGAATGTCACCTTGTAGGAATCATAAGAAGCTCAAACAAAACACATGCATTACTTCTGTGCACTACAAGATCAATGGGAGAGGGTTTTGACTTCATACAACTAGAGCTCCTATAGTAAACCTTTCCTTCTAAGGGTTAAATTCTTGATTTAAAATAGTGATGGTCAAAGTGTGGCCGTCCAGATGTTGGACTACAGCTCCCATCATCCATCACCATTGACTATGCTGGCTAGGACTGATGGGAGTTGCAGTCCACCAATATCTGGAGGATGACACATATTTAAAATGCAGAGACACTTTCCCCTCTGATCTATAAGCAGCTATGGTAAAATAAATGGTTTTAATGGCTGTTACCTTTCATAACATGAGAAAATGGAAGAAGTGGGATCATCACTCATGGTAGGTCATCAGCTTTATATGCTGGATGTCCCAGGTTCATTCCCTGACATCTCCTGTTAAAAGCTTTAGGTAAGAGGTGATGGGGAATCCCTTTTTCTGCCTGCCTGAGACTCGGAAAAGCAGCTGCTGCCAATCAGAAGAGATGGACAGATAGACAGTCTGATCCGCCATGATTCCAGATAATGCTTTAATTATACAATCACACCCTACCTCACTGGTGGGATTTTAGGGTGGGGCAGACCAGGGGTGGGTGCAACTGTCAATTTCAATTTCTCTCAGTTTCTCCTTTGTTCCAACCTTAGATTCAGTTTCACCCCAAAATGTTGATTTTTAAAAAAAGTTTGCATGAAAATCCATGTTCATTTTTGTGTGCATTTTCCCTACTATATCCAATATACACATTTTAATGCTTTTTTTTAATTAGAGAACTCCATCGCAAAATTTTAAAAAGTGTGAATTTCGAAAGAGTGTCAGTTCTCGTATTGATTTGAAAGTGCGAAATTAAGCAAATACGCATTTCAATATTAACAACATAAATTTCTCCCCATCCCTAGTCCAGGCAGCAACATTTTCACTTTGTAGCCCTCCTAAGTTTCCCCACTGCTACTTACATCTGTTTTCTTACTAAGACAAAGAACACATTAAGGAAGAAAAGACGGAATAGCTGTACAATGCCTTTTGAATGTTAGTGCTAGGAGCCTTCCCTCTGGAAGCACCCTGGGTATAAAGCAGCTTTCTACGCTATCTATGAGAAAGAAATCCTATGGATCAGAGTTTAAGTTTAATCAAAAATTATTTTTAGATTAAGAGGTTTAGATTCATCAAAGCACACCATGACGTGGGTTAAGTGCTATGTCAAATAATTTCCTTTGTTTGATTTGATTTCAGCTTAGTATTTTCTGATACCAAAAGAAACACATTTTAAAACACCACTACAGAACAGCCATCATGAGGGCTGGCATGCTAAGCATCCCGTGCTAAAGTGGGGCAAAACTCGAAAAAGAATAGCTGGTATTTCAGGGGGTTTCCATTAACGGCTGGGATTTCTGAACATGTTTTTATACATATAACTCATTGCCTGAGTGTGAAATGGTCCCAGGTGAGAAGCTACAGGAACAGGCGAGGAGCTTTTGCCCATGGTTTAAGGCCTCCATACCTTTTAGATTATGGTAGGATGTTGTACTAGCTTCAGAATGAACAGGACCTGAAAGACGGAGCCAATGTAGAACAGATCCATGCAACTTTTCTCATCCCAGCGGCACTAGATTAGAAGCTTAATTACCACAGGACTCTTGAAGCACTGACGCTTTTAAACCCAAGGAAAACATTTTACTGCCTAATATTAGGCTGCCAAATGTATATCCAAGGGCTCCTTGATTATGCAAGTGTGGGAGTGGTCTCAATCGCTTCGTTTGACCTTGGAAAAACATAATTTCGATGGTGTCACTCTCAAAAATGGTGCGTTTGAGTGCTGCAGGCAAAAAACAAAATGGCCACCATCGCAAACACATTTCCCCATTTTTCTAAGTAACAGTCTGTTTAATACAAAGTATATATATTCAGAAAATGTTTCTCCTTCAATTCTACACACAAAAAAAGGTCATTATGTATTTTTAGGACCTATCATTTTATCAAAAAGTTTACTTTTAAGGTTTCCGATTGACATTTCCTGAACATTTCTTCTAAAAAGAGACTTACCACTTCAGGTTGCTGTTGGTCTGACAATTCATGCGTCAACCCGCAGCCAGTTCCTAGAAAATATTGTGCATGGTGTCGGCTGTAGCATTGATTATAAACGGGTCCTATGGTTAGAAACGCAAATCACATCAAGTGTTTTGAAAAGAATTCATGAAAATGACGGAGTTTACATTCCACCAGACATTGTGCCAAATAGATTTATACATTGTGCTGCTGACAACCTTGACTTCTCTGAAGACACAGCAGATGGTAGAAGAACACTTCATGGGACTGTCATAACGGTGTACCAAGTTATGAAAGAGTGTGATCCCATTACACCACTGTCAATAGCTTCGTCAAAGGATTGGCCAGGAGAAACCTTTGACACTGCTCTACCAACTGTACTTGCATGTCCAAACCCACCCAACTGGAAAACCTGCTGCCCACTGCCTGTGGGTTCACGCAAACAAATGAACTCCCTGGCAATTCTTAATGAGGCTGTACTTGTTGATGCTGCTTGGTTTTTTCTAAGAAGTTACATACTGACTGCCAACAAGAAGTCTACTGTATACTCTCTAACATGGTCTGGCTATAACAGCCTCATAGTAGATGAGAAACCTGTCTCAAGAGTAGCCGTGCTACCTATGATTCCAGAGTCACCAACCAATCATTCAGTACAGCTTACTGTCATGAGGCAACTGGAGAAACTTAACAGTACAGTTCATCGCAACAGTTTAATGCATGACACAAGTTCAGTGCAGGCAATGAAAAAAATGCAATTGTCACAGTTGACATGGCGCCTTACAAACCACTGAAACAACTGGAAATGGCTGTTGAAGACTGTAAGGGGAAATGGCTTTTGAAACCTGGTGAGCTACATATTATAATTGCTCAACTGCGCACAATTGGAGAACTAATACAAGGATCTGGTATACCTGAATTATGGGTGGAATGTGATTTATATTCTACAACAACGATGAAACAAATCCTTGACGGAAAACACATAAGAAGAGCAATTGAAGCTCACATAACCACAGTCTCTGCATTGACTAGTCTGCTTCTAGAAGAATTTGAGGAAGAATATCCCGGAAAACTAGACTGTGTGAAGCCTCTTTTCCAAGAAGTGGTTGAGGGCTTGACAGCTGGAAATAAAGGAGAGCTTCAAACAGCACATGCCACTTTAATTTCTACCATAAAAGAAAATAAGATTGTTGTTGAAATAGACAAATTTTACACCACAAGAAAGGCCAGAGAGTCTCTTTTCAGACTAGCATGCACATATATGGATATGGTGCAAACAATGATGGGCTTCATAAGAGCTGTAAGGACATCGGATTGGACATTGGGCTTGGCATCCACGAGTTTGTGAAGTACTTCTTTGCATTTAATCGATTGAATTATGCACGGATGATCGCCCTATACCTTTCCGAGATGGAAAACTTGGAGTCAGAAGATCCAGAGATTTGGAATCAATTCATGGAGGGGAATTGGCACTGACGAAGCACTAGAACATCAAAATCGAAAACTTAAGGTACACGGAGGACTTGTTGGTATAACACTAAACGAGAATGCTCGGAATCAATTCTTTCTTGCTAATTTGGAACTAACTAGAATTGGAAGTGAAACTGATAACATGATAGGCTTTCGAAACACAGAACAAAGTAAACATCACAAACTGTCCATTAAATTACAGCAGCATCAGGACAACAATGTTATGAAACTAAAAGAAGTGTTTAAAAGCTCAACAAATCCCTTTCACTGCAAAAGTGATGAACTCATTCATATCCTAACTCAGCGTGTCTTTCCAGAAGAAGTACAGATGTCTTTAGAGAGTGTGGCAGAAGTTGGACAAGATCTCTATAATACCTTCTTGCAACAGCAAGTTCACAGTAACAGCATACAGTTCTGGGCTCCTATGAAGAAGAAGGTAATTAAAACGTGTAAAACAGCAGCGAAGAAAGTTAAAATTACCCTCAAAGACAAAACTATAGCCATGAAGACAGATCTATCCCTTATTTCAAGGTTGTTGATAGCATCCAGAAGCAGGCCTGACATAGATTTAAAGTACAATTTCAGTAACTATGAGTTTTCAGCACTGTCAAAGTCGTTGTTTGGTGCTGATGGTAGAATGCATCATTGCCTAGCTAAGTACAAACCTATGGATGCCCTAGAATCAATACAAACAACACCTGGCCAAAAAAATGATGGAGATATTGCTACAGCACCTGCAGATTTGGAAGAGCATGAAGAACTACAGGAAAATGATGCGATAGTAGATGGCATGGCACTTCTTCACACCTACCACAGGCCTAACTCAGTGAAAACATGCCATGGCCTTGGTGTAAGCTTCAGCAAATGGATTGGTGAAAAATTCAGCAATTACAGTGAGGTTCATGTGGTTTTCGACTCTTACAAAGAGAACTCATTGAAAAAAGAGATGAGAGTGATTCAGCAAAAAGGCTCAGATCCAATCCAGTACAAAATCAAACCAGAAACAACGATTGGAAGTACACCAATGAATAAATTACTGGCTCATTCAATTCGGTGTGACCAATAGGAAAAAGTACGTTGTCAGTTGGAAGGACAAAGCAGCTTCAACACATGGTGATGATGTATCAAGTCTTTCAAGTACCAAGGAGGAGGCGGACACGAAGATCATACTACATACTATTACTTAGCACAGAGAGGAATAAAAAACACCCATGTGTTTTCACCTGATACTGATGTTTTGGTTTTAGCACTAAGACGATATCCCCAACTTACACCAGAGTTTGGACTTTTCCTTAGCCGTGGTATGAAAAGAATTGTTCAGCTAGCTTTAATTTACAAAGCACTAGGGCTACTGAAAGCCTCTGCACTCCCTGGATTACATGCACTTTCAGGAGCAGATGTAACAGGATCATTTGCCAACAAAGGGAAAGTAAAGTGGTGGAAGACATTCAATTCTGTATGTGATGAGCTATTAGAAGCTTTGGCCAAACTGGGAACTACACTGTCTCTCACTGATGATGTCAGGGCAAGCTTGGAAGCATTTGTTTTTCAGCTGTATATCCCCAAAACAACACTGACTGATACAGGAGATGTAAGATGGTTGTTGTTCACACAGAAACAATGTCAAGATGAGAACCTCCCTCCAACAAAATTTGCTCTGAACCCAGCTTTGTTAAGGGCTCATCTTCAGGCTTTTGAGTGGAATCAGGACCTCATCCAGCATCCTAATATCCCACTACCTACGGATTTCAGATGGAAGAAAGTAGGGAGTACATACCAGCCAGTTGCATTTACCATGCCCTGTGCTCCAGAGCTTATATTGGAACTTTGTCACTGCTCATGCTCTCAAAGGCGTTGCTCTCATCCATGTACGTGTCAGTCGAATGGCTTAAGGTGTACCGAGATGTGTAGATGTGAAGGTGATCCTGCCAGATGTGATAATATGGGAGGGTTCGAAGAAGATGATGAAGAAGACTTAGGACTAAGTGAGATTTGTAATGAAAGTGATGATGACTGTAATTAAAATCTGATTGCAGTAGTGAATAAGTATTATGTTTAAATTTTAAAAATATACTTTTTGTTTCAATTGTTATCTTTTAATTTCATAGGTCTGTACTGTAAAAAATATGGGGACATGAAGAATACCCGTGTGGTGTCACTACTAATAATTGATATCTGGTGTCACTAGAAACAGTGTCATACATATCAATATGCACTGGTTAAACTCCCGAAAGTCTATTATTGTTTAATTACACATCATCTTTATTGTTTCCATGGTTAAGAGATGACTGAGAGACATTAATGTTCACAGAACTTTTAATTTTTGGTACCGCTATTTTCATTAAAACCTTAAAAGTAAACTTTTTGATAAAATGGTAGGTCCTAAAAATATGTAATGACCTTTATTGTGTGTAGAATTGCAGGAGAAACATTATATATATATATATATATATATATATATATATATATATATATATAGTTGTATTAAACAGACGGTTACTTAGAAAAATGGGGGAAAGTGTTTGCGATGACGACCATTTTGTTTTTTGCTTTCAGCACTCAAACACACAATTTTTGAGAGTGACACCATCGAAATTACGTTTCTCCAAGGTCAAACGAAGAGATTGAGACCACTCCCACACTTACATAATCAAGGAGCCCACGGGAGCCTGTTTTTGTACATTCGACAGCCAACTATAACCATATGTAACCTTCAGCCTCTTGCCATGCCTGCCTCTTGCATCCGCCATCCTTTTCTGTCTTCTGCCAGCTCCTGTATTTTGGCAGTCACTCATCTCCTTCCCTTAAGGTATAGCAGAAATATTTAAAGTTAATGATGTATAGATGGTTCCAAGCACCTGGGGACCAAGCACTCCATTCAACAACAATTAACCTCCACCACTCTTGTCTTGGGAGGAAACATTCCGAAGTTCCTCTAAAGGATACATAACTCTCAGCTTTGTGCAGCTCTTGCAAAAACTGATGTAACATCACAGTTCCAAATGCTCCTCTGTAGCCAGCTTTTAATTACATCCAAGAGACGTGTCCTGAGCACTCGTAGAATATATAGGGTTGGATCCAGATTTAGTCATACTTAGGCAGGATCTACACTACTCTTTAAAATGGTTTATAATAGTAATGACAACTGTTGGGGCCCAGGACACACTTCATATACAGTTTTCAAACCATTTTCAAAGTATCATTTCCTGCTTGGCGTAGATCCATTGAAATCAATGGAACTTAAGTTATTCATGACTACATTAGGTTCCACTGATTTTGGTAGGTCCATACCTAGTATGACTAAATCTGGGTCCAATCTATAGTGGATAGTCTCTGGCACATACAACCAAGAGGTTGTCTACATCCAACTGTATGCACAATGCCATGACTGTGCATATAACTCATTCTTCAAAAGGCTGTAACCATACCAAACAGCTGCTTGAGGGAGAGGGGGGGGACTAAATCCACCACCCACACCCACAGAAACACACTAGCTAGCTTCCCAAACAGCTGATTGCCACATCATGAAGAGAGTTGTGTTGAGTCTGAGAAAATGCATAACTGGAGAACTGCATGCATAGCCACACCCATTTGTAAATGGGGTTCTTCATCCAGCTGTGGATATGTGCATGGATGGACCCTAGCTGGATTGAGGTAATGAACTATTCCTACAGCAGATGTAGAACCCATGCCTTCCATTTCAGTAAACCAGAAAAATAAGTTTCCAAACATGGGTTTAGGCTAGCTGTACGTATGCCCCAGTGCTAGAAGCAGGGCACTTTTCTCTTTAGACGCCCCTACATGTATCATGGGAAGGTAGTCAGGCCAACTGTACAGCTATTACTGGTCCCCTCAACCCAGTCTCTATCAGCCACATGGAGTCATGAGGGCAAACAGGGGCTTAAGAGCAGCACCCTAGCGAATTAGCCATTCAGCTCCTCCAAATTAGAATCCCATGGGTGTGCCCTAAGTTTCCTTATAGGAGGGAATCTACACTAGTATATGAAACGTTGTTTTTACAGTCACTGAACGTTTTGTTTTTGAACGATTTAAAACATAGCAGTTTTAAAACGTTTACTTACTTTTCTCTTTCCGTAGGAATGTATTCCTTTTGGCCACACTAAGGAAAGAAATCCATTTGTAATTTCCCCTCCCACTTCCTCTTCTCTCCGAGACAATCCTCCACCAGCCGGCAGCCTCCCAAAAGTGAAACTGGAAGTGGCTGCAAAAGAGAGGCTTGAAAGAAAAAAACGGCTCCAACTTTGGGCACGGAAATTACATAAACATGCCCCCAGGAATGCGATTGGCTGATTAAGAACTACAGGGAACCCATTTAATACGATGAAATCAGCCACATCATACCAAATAGAATGACTTATTTCAGAGAAGTTCAAAATAAAAACCGGAGAACAGACAACAATAAAACGTCACAAACTGAACGTCATGTGGCAAAATACTACCAAACGTACACTTAAAAACGGTAAGACACGTTCTAACTTGACTAGTGTAGATCCCCTCATGGTCAAAACCTTTTCTTTCCTTTTGTTTTGGAAATCCACTAGAACCCACTGGGTCACCCCATCTTCACTGTTATTTTCTCAAAGAATTCCAAAAGTTTGTGAAGCAAGCTTTCCCTTCACAGAAGCGGTGTTGGTTCTTTTTCACCATGACATGCTTATCTATGTGATCATAATAATTTTAGTCATAATAATTCTTTATTATCTGGGCAGACAATAGCCTGGCAGACCCATAGACCTCCTGAACTCAGCACATCTACACAGCAGAACTGTTGTTTGTTTGTTTGCATTTCTATACTGACCAATAGTCAAATACTATTACTAACTAGTACTATTCCCTCTCCTTCTCCTATTGATGAGAGTAGCTTCAGTCTATACAGTACTGGTTCAGCAACATTTTTGGGGGTGCCTTCATCAGAGGTGGCTCTGTGAGGAAGAAGTAGGAGCTTGTCCTCCTTTTGCTGACCATCATCAATGGTGGAGCATCATCAGCCATAACTTTATTTTTTTAACAGTTTCCCAATGTGCATGTACAGAGCTCTGCATCTGTGAATAACATATATTTCATATTAAATTGTTCCTGCATAGAGTTTTGAAAGTGCACATGGAAAAATTCTGCTAAAAAACATAATAATTAAATGACTGACCATGTACTTTTGTGGTCCCACAAGTAAAACAGCAGCAGCTCAGAGGAAAAGGGCAGTGATCCTCCCTCCCTCCTCCTGAAGAGCTCCTCCTCCTCCTCCTCCTCCTCTCTCTCTCTCTCTCTCTCTCTCTCTCTCTCTCTCTCTCTCTCAATCCCTGCCTTTCCCAGTGAATTTGAGAATGAGATCAGTGCTGCTTCCTCCTTTGAAAAAAGTAAAGTTTGGAATATCCTTTCAAGGCTTCCCAGTTATCCCTCTTCTTTTCATTTCCTTGTCTCAAAAAAACTAGTAGCTGACAACAATATTCATGTCTATTCAGAAGTAATTCACATTAACTTCAATTGTGTTTACTCTTGAGTAAGAGGACCTACAAACAGGACAATAGGAAAACTGTGTTTAATAACAGTTGGCTTCTATGTAGTGGCTTCTCTACACCAAGCTTTTATCCTGTGATCAAGATAAGTTATTCATAGAAATGTGCAGTCCTTTACATGACATCATCAACTTACAGGGCCTCTCCCATGCTTTGTTACCATTTCTGGGGCTTTAATTGTAATGGGGAAAATGCACTATTTTAAAATGGTGATTTCAATAACTCTGTGTAATTATGGAGTTGTGCTACAATCACAGTTGTACCACAGTGCCATCTAGTGGCTGTATAGTGAAACATATAGAACTTGCAGGGAAATGAAATCCGTGAGGGGGAAGGGAGGAAGCCCATGTAAAAGATCAATCTTAATCCCACAAAGAATCCAGAAGCAGAAGCCCCAGTAAAGCTGCAGGATAAAAGGCCTGGTTAGAGAAATCCTAGGTTTAGAGAGGGGGTTTGAGAATGCTTTTTTTGGAGAGGGAGAGGAGAGCATGAAGATGGCCTTTATGTAGTCACTGTATTATTATTATTATTATTATTATTATTATTATTATTATTATTATTATTATTAAAAATTCTCTGGTTAAAGTAATGCAGAAGTTTGCTGGAGTTCATGCATTAAACAATGGTTAAAAAATACCCTGAAGCACCAGAGCTGATTTTAAAAACTATCCCTCCCACTTCTAACATAATGCAAGCACCATAATGTGACAGGTGGCCCAAATTTGCATTACAAAATGACACAACTTGAATCATGTGCCCTTTCAAACTCCTGCTACTACTACTCCCACAATTACAGCACCATGCACTGGTGTATAGCATGATTGTGGTATAAACAGAGCAGATACTGCACTGCAAACATTATTGTGTGTCCAACCTACAATTGTGTTTGGGGAAATACCAGTACAGCGGTGCCTCATGAAAAGAGTTCCAGTGTAGATTCTCCCAATATTATTTCCTGGGGTCACTGAAGGAAGCTAGAGATATGGGGTGCTTTATGGCACCATCACTGTGCCTCATTCACAGAATTTTATGGGGGGCATGGAGAGTTTCATTTTCAGCTTGGACCCTTCCCATGTTTTCCCATCAGCTCTTCTGCCTTTTCTCTTATCCATTAAGAGAAAAAAGATGAGAACTTGAAATATATGTAGTAACCTTACCCAAGGTTCAAATACTACCTGGCTTGGAATAAACTTCATTGGACAAAGACCATGTGTGGATGGTTTTGTTTTAAAACAGGCGTAGACAACTTGTGGCCCTCCAGATTGTTTGGCCTACAACTTGCACTAGCTCTAGTCAGCATATGATTTGATTTATTACATTTATATACCGCCCCATAGCCAAAGCTCTCTGGGCAGTTTACAAAAATTAAAAACAGTGAACTTTAAAAAGTATACAAAATTTAAAACCATGAAAAACATAAACAGTAATGGTATCCATTTAAAAACAACCGTTCTGGGGTCCGTTAAAAAACAAACAAATGATAGCCAATAGTAAGGGATTATGGGAGTTGTAGGTCAACACATTTGGGGGCCGCAGGTTGCCCATCCCCATTTTAACATAGATGGGTCTAAACAGTGGATCAGTTTTGCCTTCAGATTAAATAAGTATCTATAAAACTTCTTCGCATCTCTTACTCTAGGAACAAACACACAATAAAAATAGGTAAAAATCAGAAAACTGCCTCATTCAGCTGCAACCATTAATCAATTTTTGTAAAACAAATGGAACATTTCTCTTTGTGTTATAAGTGAGTCATAATTTCATATCTTTTTATTTATTTCCAACTTATAAATACATTTTTGCTCCATAACTTTCTCATTGCATTTTTCACCTCTTCATTTCTCAGGGTGTATATTAAAGGATTGAGCATAGGGGTGATAATGGTATAGAATAAGGCCACACACTTGTCCTGTGAGAATGTGGTGGAAGGCCTCAAGTAGATGAAGATGCATGGGCCAAAATACAAGATTACTACAGTGATGTGAGAGGCACAGGTGGAGAGGGCTTTGAGGCGTCCCTCGGACGAATGAGTTCTCAGCATAACTAGAATGCCAATGTATGATGCAGTCAACACAACAAAGCTGGTCAGAGAAATCATGCCGCTGTTGACAATGACAATGATTCCAACTATGTAGGTATCAGTGCAGGCCAATTTCAGTAAAGGGTGGACATCACAGAAATAGTGGTCTATTTCATTGGGCCCACAGAAGGGGAGGTGCACAGTGAGAAGGGTCTGTAATATTGAATGAACAAACCCTCCCAGCCATGAAGCCATCACCATCCAACTGCATATGTTCTTGCTCATAATGGTTGTGTATTGGAGCGGTTTGCAAATCGCAACGTACCGATCGTATGCCATCGCTGTGAGAAGGAAGATCTCTGTGCCACCCAACAAATGGATGAAGAAGAGCTGTGCCATGCAACCGACAATGGAGATGGCTTTCTTTTTGACAAGGAAGTCTGCAATCAGTTTGGGAGCAGTAACAGAGGAGTAGCAGATGTCTACGAAGGAGAGGCAACTGAGGAAGAAATACATCGGGGAGTCCAGTCGAGAGTTGCTCTTGATTGTGACAATGATAAACAGATTCCCCAGCACAATTGTTGTGTAGAAGACCAAAAACAGCCCAAAGCAGGCTTTCTGTAAGTCCTGATCCTGGGTAAGACCCAAGAGGATAAATTCAGACACATTGTTTCTGTTCTCCATGTATTCAGGGTAGATGATCAGTTACAATGCTGAATTAAATCTCCTGTCACCATAGAAAAGGAAGAAAAGTATCAACTAAATGTATTCTTGTCATACACAAGAGTGAAAAATTAACATATCTTATAACCAGAAATTAAGCCTTCAAGATTCCCCAGGACTCTCATTCCAAAACCATAAAAGACTTCACTTTCGGAATGCACAAAACTGAAATTCATTTAGCCAGAATGTTTGGCATAAACTAATATTTACTCAGCCATTCAGGAAAGTAAATCTAGGAAGGATTCAGGGACCACAATGGAAGAATTCACTGAGAGAAGTAAGGAGATGGTAATGACATTAATTTGAAAAGCAATTTTTCTACCAACACTTCTACAAAAAAGGATGCAAAAGAAAAGAACTGTTCTCCCTTTTTGTGTTTAGTTTGGTTTTAGGGTATTGCGGTATAAAATCCTTTGTGTGTGCTAGCCAGTTTCAGGGAGGGGAAATAATAATGTAGAAGTCAAACGTTTTGTTTGGATGCAGAGTTCAGGGAGTTTATGTGAAATAAGCCCTATGCGGAGGTTCACCTGCTCACACGTAGGGCAAAAGTGGGGAAGGGAACATGGACATAAGCTTCAACTCCAGCATCTTTGCATGCCTAGCTGCTAAGCAGACCTTCATGCATTGAGCTGTAGCTTGCACAAACAGAATGGAAGTGATGGATTTGACAGGGTTTCCACAAGCAATAGAACCTTTGCACTAGTGGAATGACAACATTGCAAACAACCCTCATTTTGGGTTTTGGAGGAACCATAGCTCAGTAGTAGAGTGCATACTTCGCATGCAAAAGGTCCCACACACGTTTACACGTCCACATATGTTGTCCCACAAAAGGAGATTGTGAGCTGCAAATGCAGTTCAAAAAAAATTACCTAACTTTGCCATTCTCCTCCCTCCCAATCCCCTTTCCTTTTGTGTCATGTCTTTTAGATTGTAAGCCTGTGGGCAGGGACTGTCAAGAAATACTTTTGTAAGCCGCCATGAGAGCCTATTTTGGCTGAATGGCGGCATCCTTAAATAAATAAAATAAATAAATTCTAACAATGAATGTGTGGGATTTCAGATGAGAGACACCTCTTAAGGATAAGGTCAAATGAGCTACATAAACAATGCTCCAGACTTTCAGTTACTTTCAGAGACTTCTCAATGAGCAACAGCATAACTTTGATGTGTTGAAATATATGTACTTTTTTTTTAAAAAAAAAAAAACAAGTTTCATCACCCATGCCTGAATAAAAATGAGATAAGAACTGATGTACATATAAACATCTGATTGTTCAAGTAGACTTCAAAGCTGACTAGTGGATTAAGTGTTGGATTTGGCAGTGGGAGACACATAGAGGGTTTTTTTCTGATGGGGGTTTATTTATTTATTCATTTATTCATTTATTTATTACATTTCTATACTGCCCAATAGCCAGAGCGCTCTGGGCAGTTCACAAAAATTAAAACCATTCAAAGTATAAAACAACAGTATAAAACCATAATACAAAATACAATATAAAAGCTCAACCAGTTAAAACAGCAGCAATGCAAAATTACAAATTTAAAACACCAAGTTAAAATGTATTTATAGATTGTTAAAATGCTGGGAAAATAAAAAGGTCTTCACCTGGCGTCTAAAGGCATATAATGTAGGTGCCAAGCATGGTTTAAACTAGCAGTGTGTCATGCAAAAATCCAGCATCTGCTGCTTGTTTTAGCATTGAGATGAAGTGATAAGGAGGCTGCATCTACTGAACCTCTAGACAAACTACATGTTGAGGTGCAAGGATGGGTAACAGATTTCCAACAGGCCCTTGCAAAAATGTCCATTATGAGGAGGGGGGCAGAGGCAACAACTCACATTACAGCTGTTTCCACACAAGTCTTTAATGGTGTTATCACCCTGCCTCAATCATGGAATTATTTGACCGGGAATGTCCAGATGTGCTTGTCTTCTACTCATGCTTCTCCCATGTTTTTTTTAGCAGCTTTTTTGCCCTTTTCCTTAATAGGGAAAATCCATTAAGGAGAAAAAGCTGGAACAGCACCACAATGCCTTCCAACTGCTGGCCTTTTTCCTAAATAGGGAAAACCTATTAAAGAGAAATAGCTGGAACAACCCTTCCAACTGCTAGCATCAGAAGCCCCCCCCCTCCAAACCTGGAAGCACCCAGACACTGACCAACAGAGTTCTGGGCCTGTGATCCCCTTGCACGCATGACCCTGCAACTCTGTGGAGGTGCCAGAGGGAAGGGGATGTCTCCCTGGGTGATTCCAGAAGAGGGCTCCTCACCCTAACACCCAAGAAGGCACTGTGCAGCAGTTCTATCGTTTTCCTTCTTAACATATTTTCCATGGTCAGGAAAAAGGCAGAAAAGGCATGGGGAAAACCAAGAGTGTAAGGAGAGGAAGATGGCAGTCTCTGGTTCCCCCCGTAACACAAAAGAGGGCAGGGCTCCTGCAGCTTTAACTGTTTAGATGAAGAGGGAATTTCACCAGGTGCTGCATGCATACAAATGACACCTGCTGAAATTCCCTTTTCTATCCAGCTGTTAAAGATAGAGGAGCCCTGGCCTCAGCTAGTCCTACTGTAAATTTTGGGGGAGCGGAGGGGAGACCTTGCATTG
Organism: Elgaria multicarinata webbii; assembly: GCF_023053635.1. Classification (NCBI taxonomy): domain Eukaryota; kingdom Metazoa; phylum Chordata; class Lepidosauria; order Squamata; family Anguidae; genus Elgaria; species Elgaria multicarinata. Next base: position 78,602,708 of record NC_086172.1, on the reverse strand, counting down.
TGAATAACACGAGATCTCGCTCCTATTTACACGTAAGGCGCAATGACCTCAAGAAGAGAAGCATCGCGCCTGCCATTTTTTTATTTTTAAAGGGCCGGAAGCGCATGAGCGCTCGAGTGACTGAAGGAAGGTGGATTTTTTTTAATGATTTCCCCGCTGCCCCCACCCTAGCCCCGATGGGTACATTGCTCCTGAGGAGTGCTGTGCCCCGTGTGCAGCTCCCGGCTCTGCATGAGTAATCGCACGGAGCTGGCGCAAGCCGCAGCAACGGGCCACACCTTCTGCGGCCCAGGATCATGGAAAAAGCGGGCCCAAAGTGTAGGGCTGTATCCCGGGGCCAGGGAGGGATGATCCCTCCCTGATCCCGGGATCCCCTGTGTGTGATCTGGACACACAGGGACAATCCTGGGGTTCGCAAGGGATAGGCTGGTCTCGCTAAGGCCCCTGTCCTCCTTTTCATACGGTCACCATAATATACAGTCTTTTTATGGTTGTTTTCAAAGTAGCTAATGATGATCTATAATAAGTGAGGCAGGAAAAGACAGCTTGCTTCCTTTGACTTTAGGAATAAGACAGGCAACACATAAAATCTAAATTAAGCTTTGGGAATCTTGAGACAAATGGGCAATTTCTTTAATGGGTAATTTCTTCAATTGACACCCTTAAAGGATTTACTGCTGATCTCCATTGTTACCTGAATGGTCATTCTTGGATGGTGTCTTCTAGTCCACAGTATCTGCTGGCAAAGATGCCTTTAAATTTCGGTTCCCAGTGCCCCCTTCTTCCTACCCAAATAGCCAGAATACCATTTAAACTATCTCTGAAGGCTACCCATGCCGCCCTCTTTACAGGAGACCAGCTGAAGCCATTGACTCAGAAAATGGCTGCTTCTATGCACATTTAGGAAAGATGGTCTCTCTCACCTGCCCTGTTGTGTGCAGACAATGGAAATATTTCAATGAGATCATGCCCTGCTAGTATGTCACTGATCTGACTAATAAGCTCCCAGGAGCAATGAGATGCGTCCCAGAAGCAAATGAGATCTTCAAGGAACAACACAACTTTTTTATGCACAGTCTACAAATTTCAATAAAATCTTCAATGCTCTGTTATATGGGTGCAAAACCTCCAACCTGGGGGCCAAATCTGGCCGGCTGGGCTACTAATCTGCAGCCTGAGAGTTTCGTCAAAACTGAATTTGACCCTCGGACTAAAAGAGGTTTCCCATCCTTGGTCTAAAGGATGACATTGCTTAACAAAGATAAGGAAAATTGCAAGACTACAGTTTAGGGCCCCCAGAAAAGGAGGTAGTGATACAGCAGGAGTGTTGAAGCTCTTTCAGCCAGACCAGAGGATTGAATTTCATGTCAAAGAAGCTCTCGGGGGCCAAATTCAAGGGGTGGGTGGGGCTGAAGGCAAAACGGGCAGGGTCACAAATGCCAGCATGTTTTAGCTTAAAACTCCTACTGCCAGTAACTAAGCCTTAGGAGACACATTTCAGGGGGCAGAGCTTGACGGCCATGATTCGGTAAGCAATCTTTGGAGCTCCCGATTGGGGGCCTAAAAAAGTGTTAATAACTCTTAAAATTGGCAAGATATTCAAGAAATGTTTATTCTAAATGCTTGATGAAATTTCTCTGCCAGCGAAAAGCCAAGATCTGTGTCGCAGAAGGCTGGAAAGAGCTATAAATAACTTAGTTTCATTTTTGCAACGCAGCCGGACTGCGAACAGTAATTTATGGCTACTGGAGAGCAGAGACAGCAATTAAACTTCTTTATCAGCATTTGGAAGATATATAACAGACGTCTATGTTACTGAGCTAAAGGGAGAGTTGAAGTGGGATTTAAAAAGGACTGACTTCCGCTCGGTAACTAGCATGTCGGAGTTAAATGCCAAAACGAAAAAATAAAGCGAATAACAAAAAAAAAACCACCTGGTCCAGGGATAAAGTTCATCCTTCTGATAAATCACATGCATGTTTGACAAAGGTTACTTCTAGTGAGAGTGATGAGGAGAGTGATCAGGACTTTTGTAAACAATCGGGAGAGCTTGGAGAAGCGGAAAAATGGCAGCAAAAGCTGGAAAGAAGCCAGATTCAGCTGTGGAAGAGCTCAAAGAGCTATTTAAAGCCAGCAGTGAAGCAACGCTCAATGAAATGAAGCAGATGAAGGAGGAGGTTTTTTAAAAAATGCAGGAGTTATCTGTTTCAGTAGCTCAAATGGAGAAAGATGTGAAAGAAGTTAAAACAGAAATGAATCAGCTCTCCAAACAAGTAGATAAGCATGAAAAACAACTAACTGATCACAATCTGATTTTTTATCAATATGAGAAGAGATTGATCCAGCTCGAAGGTCAGAATAGACAGGGGAATTTGAGAATTAAAAATTTCCCAGAAATACAAGGAGAAAATTTAAGGATGGTCATACTGAGTTGGTTCAAAAGAGTTGATCCCAGACTTCCAGATAAGAGAGATGGAGATAGACAGAATCCACCGAGTAGCAGGGAATAGATCCAGAGCAACGCCAAGAGATATTTTGGTCAAATTTGCTAATTATTACAAGAAGGAGCAGCTTATGAAGAAATTAAGATCAGTAGCAACATTGAAGTTTCAAGAGTCAACAGTTCAAACTTATAATGATCTGTGTCAGCAAACTATCACCTGGAGGCGGAGTGTTAAGTTAATTACAGCAAAGCTTAGGAGGGAGGGTGTTGCTTATTCTTGGGGTTACCCAGTGTTTTTGAGGTTTTCGCGAGATGGAAAACAGCATAGAGTAACCTCGCTGGAACAAGGATTGGAGCTGCTGAGAAGCCTGGGGATGGATGATGATTCGTTATCCCAAGAGGAAGAAGAAGGAGAAGAAATTCCTGGCACAAGTGGAAAATAAACTTTTTCTTGTCAAAAGTTAATAATAATAAAGTATGAATAGTTAAAGCAGAGGCTTACCGGGAGGGGACCGTGGGCTCCATCTTCCCCCCCCCTTAAGGTTATAGCCATGACCGGGGTGCTAGGCCTACGGAGAAGTAGAGGAGGGAATAGAAATAGGAGGAGAGGGGGGAAGGGGGAGGGGAGGGGGGGAAAGGGGGTTATATGTTATATGTTTGAAATTTTGTTATTATAAGGGATCTAAAAGAAAGAAAGAAAAAGGGATATGGATAAGAAAATTTGGATTTCAACACTCAATGTCAAAGGTTTGGGGGCAGTAGTTAAAAGGAAAAGGATTGAGCAATTATTAAACAAAGAAGATTCTGACTTTATCTTTCTGCAGGAAACACACCAGGGGAAGGACGGGACGAATGAAATTTGATTGAAATGGTCAGTGTTATATGAAAAGTCTTTGGGGACTTCAAAAAAAATGGGGTGGCTATAATAATATCAAAGAGAAGCGGATTTGATATAGAGGAGATACAAAAGGATGAGAAAGGTAGATATATAATGATAAAAGGACAAATGGAAGGTAATTATTATACACTAATAAATGTTTATGCCCCAAATGAGAGACAAAAAGAATTTTATAAAGAATTATTTAGGGAAATAGAAGATTTTAAAAAAGGGTGCGTTATCTTAGCTGGAGATTTTAACATGGTGATGGATAATAGGATGGACAGGTCTAACCCCACTAGACTTGAAAAGAGAAATAATATTACAATTTTAAATAAAATGATAAAAGAAAAAGATTATATTGACAGGTGGCAGTTGGTCAGAGGTGGGGAGCCTGGCTATTCCTATTATTCTCCAGTTCATAAATCTTATTCCAGAATAGATTACATTTTTGTCTCGAAAGAATTGGCAACTAAGGTTTGTAATATGAAACTAGGGGTAATTAAAGTAACAGATCATGCATTAGTAAGTTTAGATTTTACAATTAAAAGAGATTATAGAGAAACGAAAAGGTGGAAGTTGAATACTAGGATTTTAAAATATGACCTGGTTGTGGAGAAAATGCAGAAAGAATTGTTAGAAATATGGGAAATTAATGAAAAGGGAGGAATTTCAATGTCAATTGTGTGGGATACAATGAAAGCTGTGACTAGAGGGATTTGTATTAGAGAAATGTGTACTTTAAAGAGGCAACAAGATGCAGTACAGGAAAAGTTAGAGGAGGAAATTAAGAAGTTGGAGAAAGAATATTTACAAAGTAGGAATAAACAAATATTAATACAAGTGCAAGCAAAGAAAAAGGAATTAGAAAATATAAATCTAGAAGAAGTACAGAAAAATTTAATTTATTTGAAAAGAGAGTTTTTTGAGAATAATAATAAAAACTCTAAAGTGCTGGCGAGGCTCACACAAAAAGAAAAATCAAAGAATTCAATTGGAATAGTAAAAGATAAGTTGGGGAAATTATGTTGTACTATGAAAGGGAAAATAAAAGTATTTCAGGAATTTTATCAAGAGTTGTATAAAGAAAGGGATGCAAATAAGATGAGGATGGATGAATATATAGATAGGTATATAAAGAGGGGATTGATAAGGGAGGATAGAGAATTAATGGAAAGGGTTATATCGCAAAGTGAAATTGAGGAAGCTATTGAGAAATTGAAAGGGGGTAAATCTCCCGGGTTAGATGGGTTGGGATCTGAGTATTATAAAACTTTTTTAAAAATGCTGGTACCAAAATTATTGAAATTATATAATGGAATAATAGGAGGAGAGAAGATACCGCCATCATGGGATCAATCATTAATTATATTAATTCCAAAATCAGATAAGGACTTGACAATCCCCGATTCTTATAGACCTATCTCTTTAATAAATCAGGATGCAAAAATTTTCTCATCTATTCTGGCAAGGAGGATGAATACTTTCATAGGGAATTATATTGGAGAGGATCACTGTGGTTTTGTTGCAGGAAGACAAATGCATAATTTAGTTGGAAGAGTTATAAATATGACGCAGGAGGTAAAGAAATTAAAGATAAAAGCGGGAATAATAGCGTTGGATATATTTAAGGTGTTTGATTGTGTGAGCTGGCAAGCACTAAAGAGGGTAATAACAAGATTGGGATTTGGAGATAGATTTAAAGGTATAATAGAACAATTATACTCTCAAAACACAGCTTCAATTGTAATAAACGATGGGATTACAGAAAAGATACAACTGGCCAGAGAAACTAGGCAAGGATGCCCACTCTCGCCGGTTCTATTTGTACTGGTTATGGAATTGTTGGCAAATGCGATAAGAGAGGATGGGATTATAGAAGGAGTAGGTTTGAAAAACGAAGTAAAATTAAATATGTTTGCAGATGATACGTTATTAACCGTTAAGGATCCACTTGAGATAATGGAAAGAATTAAACAACATTTGAAAGAGTTTGAAGAAGTTACGGGATTAAGAATAAATTGGTTAAAATCAGAAATGGTGACATTTAACTATACAAAAAAAGAAGTGAAAGATTGGGAAGGAAAGGAAGGGAAAATGAGAGTTAAAGAACGGATTAAATATTTGGGAATTAAAATTACCAAAAATTTAGAGGATTTAGAAAAGGAGAATTTATATAAGTTGAAAAAAAATGTTATAGATAAAATAGAAAAATATAAAAGGTTAAATTTATCGTGGTTTGGGAGAATAGCTTTAGTAAAAATGAAAATAGTATCAAAGCTTAATTTTGTATTTAGAATGTTACCAATAAAAATATCGGAAAAAGAGATAAAAAGTTGGCAGAATATCATAAATAATTATTGTAATGGAGGTAGGAAAGCGAGAATAAATAAAAAGTGGTGGTACTTAGCACAGAAGAAAGGAGGATTGGGAATCCCCAATATAAAAGCATATTATACAGCCAATAGGTTAAGACATATAGTAGAAGGTAGGGGAATTAGGTTGGTTGGAGGATGGAGTAAGAATGGATGAAGAATGGCAATTGGAAAATTTATTTTTTAGAGAGTATAGTAAAAAGAGGGGGGAAGAAATAGAAAACCCTCTTTTGAAAAACCATTGGGAAATTTGGCGATTACATAAAAAGGAGTTATTTTCGAGTATATCTCCATTAACACCTGTGATAATGTTAAGGAATTTTCCTGGGAACTTAAAAGAGAGACTGAGTAAAATTTTAATAGAGAAAAAAATAATGAGGTTAAAAGATTGGTTGAGAGAGGCGAATACTGGTGGGAAAGTAGAAGAGGTGTTTAAGGGGGAGAACCTAACTTGGTTAAATTATCGGCAATTGGAGCAATGGACGAAAAAATGGGTAAGAGATAATGGAGAGTGTAGTAAAATGACGAAATTCGAAGAGTTGATTTTAAAGAAAGAAATTGAGAAAGGAGAAGATAAAAGGATAAAAGGTTTAACAAGTGAAATATATAGAATATTGGTTGAAAAGGGGGAGATAGAAAAAATGGAGAAGATGGTTTGGGAAACCGATTTGAGGGTGCAGATAGGGCAGCAGAGTTGGGAGGGAATATGGAGACAAAGAGTGTTGAGAAATATGTCTGTGAGAATAAAAGAAAATTATTATAAAATTGTATGGAGGTGGTATCTGACCCCGGTGAGATTAAATAGAATAAATAAGACGAATTCAGCAAATTGTTGGAGAGGATGTGGGGGGAAAGGAACGTATTTGCATATGTGGTGGGAATGTGAATTTGTGCAAAAATTGTGGAAAATTGTGTTTATTGAGATAAAAAAAATTGTTGGAATAGAGATTGAAGAGACACCTACAGTGGCATTACTATCATTATATGGAAATTTAAAGTGTAATAAAGAGACTAAAGAATTGATAACAAATTTGTTGACAGCAGCAAGGTTAATCATATCTAGGAACTGGAAGGTTCAAGGAGACTATCATATTGAAGAGTGGTATAAGGAAATTTGGGATATAGCTATTAATGCTAAATTGACATGTAATATAAAGTTAAGAAAAGGTATAACAAATTTAAATGAATTTGAGGGAATTTGGAAACAGTTCCTAGAATATGTATTCTCTAAGGGGGGTGGAAAACCACCACCAGAAGAAACAATGAGATTTTGGAAGCAGGAATAGATCTCGAAGGGTGGAGGGGAGCACTTATGTTATGTTATGTGGTTATGTAAAAATGATAATTATAAATGTGGAATTGTAAGCAATTTATGTTTTGATTTATGTGTTTTAATTAGTATTATGTTGTTGTATTTTAAGATGTGAAACTAATTTAAAAAATAATAAAAAAGGAGACACATTTCAACATTTTAGAATGGGAGGAAGTACAAAATCCATGAAACCACCGAATGGGGGAAAGGAATAGGGGGTGTGGACATCTGGGGAACCCGGAATGCTGGATTTGGCCCCTGGGCCTGAGGTTCCCCATAGACTCTACAGAAATGGAAGGGGAGCCCCTGTTCGTGGTTCATCATCCCATGGTGCTGCTATAATGTTTAAAGGCCAAGGAGTGGGGGCCAGTTGTCAGAACTCTTACCGTACAACTGTTGCCCATCCAGGAGTGGGGTGACAACCAGATGGTAATAATGGGTGTGCAACTTTAGTGGCTCTGGTGCAGCTGTTGTAAAATTAAAAGGACGGAAGTTATATTTTGGCATCAAGGAAACTCTGATAACAGAAAACACTGATTTGATCCAGGCTTAGTCATACTTGGAGCAGAACCACTGGAACCACTGGTATTTATAAGTGAGTGATTTATAATTCCTATTGATTTCAAAGGGGGTACTCTAAGTATTTATTTATTATTTATTACATTTTTATACTGTGCAGTAGCTGAGGCTCTCTGGGCAGTTCACGATATGACCAGGGCAGGATCTACACTACTGCTTTAAAACAGTTTATAACTGTAGTGACAAGTCTTGGGGGCCAGGACACACTCCATATGCAGTTTTCAAATCCTTTTCAAAGTGTCATATCCTCCTTGGTATAGATCTGGCCCAAGTCTGGATCCAACCTTAGTTTGAAATGACCCCTGGCACTCACAACAAAGCATTCTAACATGGCGGCCACTGTCTATACCAGGGGTGGACAACTTGTGACCCTCCAGATTCCTTAGACAAAATGCCCATCAACCATAGCCAATATAACCAATGGTGAGGGATGATGGGAATTGAAGGTCAAGACATCTAGAAAGCCACAAGTTTCCCACTCCTGTTTCATACTAAGCTTTTGATTTTCAGGTGCCTTTTGGGGGCTCCAAAATGCAATTGCAACACCTGCTACCCTACCCTCAGTGTGTAGATCATAGAATCATAGAATAGCAGAGTTGGAAGGGGCCTACAAGGCCATCGAGTCCAACCCCCTGCTCAATGCAGGAATCCACCCTAAAGCATCCCTGACAGATGGTTGTCCAGCTGCCTCTTGAATGCCTCTAGTGTGGGAGAGCCCACAACCTCCCTAGGTAGCTGATTCCACTGTCGCACTGCTCTAACAGTCAGGAAGTTTTTCCTGATGTCCAGCCGGAATCTGGCTTCCTTTAACTTGAGCCCGTTATTCCGTGTCCTGCACTCTGGGAGAATCGAGAAGAGATCCTGGCCCTCCTCTGTGTGACAACCTTTTAAGTATTTGAAGAGTGCTATCATGTCTCCCCTCAATCTTCTCTTCTCCAGGCTAAACATGCCCAGTTCTTTCAGTCTCTCTTCATAGGGCTTTGTTTCTAGACCTCTGATCATCCTCGTTGCCCTCTTCTGAACACGCTCCAGCTTGTCTGCGTCCTTCTTGAATTGTGGAGCCCAGAACTGGACACAATACTCTAGATGAGGCCTAACCAGGGCCGAATAGAGAGGAACCAGTACCTCACGTGATTTGGAAGCTATACTTCTATTAATGCAGCCCAAAATAGCATTTGCCTTTCTTGCAGCCATATCGCACTGTTGGCTCATATTCAGCTTGTGATCTACAACAATTCCAAGATCTTTCTCATTTGTAGTATTGCTGAGCCAAGTGTCCCCCATCTTGTAACTGTGCATTTGGTTTCTATTCCCTAAATGTAGAACTTGGCATTTATCCCTATTAAATTTCATTCTGTTGTTTTCAGCCCAGCACTCCAGCCTATCAAGATCACTTTGAAGTTTGTTTCTGTCTTCCAGGGTATTAGCTATCCCACCCAATTTTGTGTCATCTGCAAATTTGATCAGCGTTCCCTGCACCTCCTCGTCCAAATCATTAATAAAAATGTTGAAGAGCACTGGGCCCAGGACTGAGCCCTGCGGCACCCCACTCGTTGCCTCTCCCCAGTTTGAGAAGGTTCCATTGATAAGTACTCTTTGAGTCCGATTCTGTAGCCAACTGTGGATCCACCTAATAGTTGTTCCATCTAGCCCACTTTTAGCTAGTTTGTTAATCAGAATGTCATGTGGTACTTTGTCAAAAGCTTTGCTGAAGTCAAGATATATGACATCCACAGCATTCCCACAGTCCACAAGGGAGGTTATCCTATCAAAAAATGAGATCAAATTAGTCTGACAGGATTTGTTCCTGACAAATCCATGTTGGCTTCTAGTAATCACTGCATTGATTTCAAGGTGTTTACAGATTGACTTCTTTATAATCTGCTCCAGAATTTTCCCAGGGATGGATGTCAGGCTGACTGGTCTGTAGTTCCCAGGTTCCTCCTTTTTGCCCTTTTTGAAGATAGGGACAACGTTAGCCCTCCTCCAGTCGTCCGGCACCTCACCCGTCTTCCATGATTTTGCAAAGATAATAGACAAAGGTTCTGAGAGTTCTTCCGCTAGCTCCTTCATTACTCTTGGATGCAGTTCATCGGGCCCTGGGGATTTGAACTCATTCAAGGAAATTAGGTGTTCTTTGACCATTTGTTTATCAATCTCAAACTGCAATCCTGCCCCCTCAACTTCTGCTTCACTTTTTCCAGGGGGGTCATAGATCCGCTTTTGGGAGAAGACCGAGGCAAAGTAGGAATTGAGCACTTCAGCCTTTTGTTTGTCGTCTGTTATCAATTTGCCATCCTCATTAAGCAGTTGAACCACCATTTCTTTCCTCTGTCTTTTACTACTCACGTATCTGAAGAAAGCCTTTTTATTGCTTTTAGCATCCCTCGCTAATCTCAGCTCATTCACAGCTTTAGCCTTCCTGACGCCATTTCGGCACTTCTGCGCCACTTGTCTGTACTCTTCTTTTGTAGCCTGGCCTTCCTTCCACTTCCTATATGTATCCCTTTTTGTTTTCAGTTCATCAATAAGCTTTTTGTGGAGCCACATTGGTTTCCTCTGTTGTCTTCTATCTTTTCTCCTTGTTGGAATTGTTTGTAACTGTGCCTTTAAAATTTCATTTTTTAGATACTCCCACCCATCCTGCACTCCTTTTCTTTTTAGGCTCCCTTGCCACGGGACCTTACTTATTATAGTTCTGAGTTTATTATAGTTATTATCAGAACTATAGTTACTATCAGAACTTATTATAGTTCTGATAGTCCCACTCAGATGCACCTTTAAAAAAAAATGTACACAGAAGCATTTTACAGAAGAGTGCAGCCTTCAAATAACATAAAACTTAAAAGGGATTCATCAAATGGCAAAACTTTCTTGCCAGGGAAGGAGGAACCCTTGCCAGTGTTTGGGTGCTATTTTAGGAGAACATTCTGGTTCTAAAGGAAGGAAATGGAAGACTTATCTTTATTGTTACTTGTGACATCAGAGGCACTAGCCAATAGGTGCCTGTGCCAGATGCACATTACACTCATTATCACAGTTCATGAACTGGCATTAATGGCATTTTCCTAGCAAGAAAATGCTCAGGAAATCTGTGGTGTGATGTGAAGCAAATAATGATGCTTTCCTGGTTGCTGTCAAGCCTAATTCATATTATTGCTGTAACCCTGCACATGAGCATTGGTGAAATTCATGGCATTTAAATTGCCTGCAAGGTTAGACACTTGGGCATGCAGGACTCTTTAACGCCTGGGGCTTTCAAATCAAGGAAGCACAGCCATGCCACCTCACCAGGTGTAAACTTCTTGCCAAGCCTGTCTCTTGCCACCTTACCCTTTCGCTCGCTGCCTGCTTTCTTATTTTGTCAGCCATTCATCTCCTCGTACTAAGCTATGGTAGGAATATTTAAAATCTGTGCTGCATGTGCGGTTGCAAACCCCTGGAGACCAAGCACTCCAGTCAGCAACAATTAAGCGCCGCCAGTCTCAGCCTGGGAGGCCACCTTGCAAGTTCCTCCCAAGCAGCCTTCCCCAGCCAGGTGCTTTCCAGAAATATTGAACTGCAACTCCCATCATCTCTAGGTAGGATGGCTGGGGATGATTGGAATCATAGTTCAATGCATCCAGAGGGCACACAGTTGGGGAACCCTGCCCCAAATATACATAACTATTCGCTTTGCAGATCTCTTGCCAAAACTGACATTACTTCAAGCATGCTCTTAATTATGCCCAAGGGGATACATCCTAAATGGTCCTTCAATATTTACTGGAGAAGTCTCTGATTCATAAAATCAAGAGGTCAAGAACGATGGCCCCAATCCAACTGCGAAAGCTATAGCGGCCAGGGTTGCATGTGTTCTGCTTTCTTGTTTGGGAGCCATATTTGGAGGGGAGGGAAGAGCGGGGACTATTTCAGCCCCGTGAATCACTTCCCAAACTGCTGATGGGCACAATTATTACTTTTCAGAGAAGTGTGTGTGTGTGTGTGTGTGTGTGTGTGTGTGTGTGTGGCCTCCACAGCTAGATCAGTTAGGGGAGCTGCATGCATGACACCCATTTGCAAATCAGTTCCCTTATTCAGCCATGGAGACACACCGGAATGTGCTTCCACTCGCATTTGGCCCTAGCTGGATTGGAGAGGATTTATATTGTCTATGCGGAAATGACCACCTTCCACTCCCAGATCTTCTGCTGAAGTAAATGGGAATAACTTTACTGAACTTGGGTTTAGGTTTGCTGTACATATTGCCTCAGAACATTTCTACAGCAGGCTAAAATCCCACAACTTTACAGGGGTGCCTGCTTCCAGATTCCTTGCGGGATTATGATCGGCTCCTTTCCACATGGTTTTTCTTTCTTTCTTTTTCTTTGTGGGAAAGTTCTATATGTTTCATTATAAAGCTGCTAGATGGCACTGTTGTATTATTTACAAAAAAGCACTATTTCCTCAGTACACCTCTCATTCATAGCATCATGAAAAACAACACAGTAAAGGTTGTAAAGAGCGGGAGGTGCCCTGGAGGATGACAATGTCATGTATAGGACTTTCGATGAGTCACCAATCATGAGTGCATGACAAATGTCTTGTGTAGAAATGGCGTCAGACATGGGGAGCTTTTCACCTCAGACACTTGCCATGTTCACCATGGGAACCCAGTCAAACCAACTGTCCAGCCAACATGGACAGATAGTGGATAAACTGGGGCTTAAGAGCATTACCCTAGGGAAACAGCATTTCTATATTTCTAATAGCCCTAATACAGCCATACTATCTATCTCGGAACTTCTATTGAACATCTTGTTTTAAAGATGTTTTAATCATGTATGGTATATTTTTAATCAGTTTTTAATGTGTGTTTTATATCATGTTTTTATACTGATTGTTTTATACTTCGAATGATTTTAGTTTTTGTGAACTGCCCAGGGAGCTTCGGCTGTTGGGTGGTATAAAAATGCAAATAATAATAATAATAATAATAATAATAATAATAATAATAACAATAAATCTCCTGGCTTCCTGAGCAAACTCCTGGCTTCTACAATCTAATTAAATTTATACTGTATGCTTTTATCTGTATGCCGCCCTGAGATCCTAATGATATAGGGTGGGATACAAATGTTTAAAATAAATAAACTTTTGGCTGAAACTGACGAGCACACACACAAAATGGATTTAACCCCATAATATTGAAAACCCAAACAAGGAGCTCCATCAGACAAGTGTTTTATTGCATGCTCATTAGTGGGCACTCACGGATTTTTGTGGGTCCCTTTCATGATGATGTCTGCCTCCTGCCCCTTCTAGCCTTCTTCACGCCACAAAAAAAATAGCCCAGTAAGTCTGACTTATTTTTAAAGACAGAAGTTGCCACTATCTCCTTCAAAAGAGGAAGTAATGACGGACAAACATGGGGGCGGGGAAGCAATGGTAAGGGAATGCAATTTCCCCAAAATAGAGGACAGTTCTGTTCCTTCACAACAGTGAGTAGATGAATTTACCCCTTTATTTTGGGAGGTTAGAGGATATGCAGCATGTCAGCAAGTGGAATTGAACCAGAGAGAACCAGAGTTCCAGTTCATACTTTTGTCATGAACAAGCAAAAGGTATGCCCACAATACATTTGAAAGGGTAATCTGCATTGTATAAAAACTAATTCCAAGGACTGTTTGTAACATTTTACTTTCAGAAATCCAGCCATGGATTGGAGTTTTTTAGTTTGGGGTTTGTTTGTTTTTAAGTCTGTGGTTTTTTAAAAAAAAATCTTTTCAGAAATTGAAAAGATCTAGGGTGGATATCTCGGGTTAGATTAAAGATTTATAGAGCTCCATCACACCTACTTTTTTTCCTGGTATGCACCCACAATTTCGATCTCCATTTCATTAGCATGGCAAGCGCTGATCCCTTTCACAATCGCCACTGTACCAGTGAACTCTCTTTTCACTTGTTTGCTCTCCCAATATTGTGCCCATCCCACCCCAATCCTTCTCCTTCACCCTCCAGTTCATTGGTACTTGCCAGGTGATGTATGTGGGCGCCTTCCCCCGTCCCTTGCTCTGGTTTGTTGCCTAGCATTTTACCAATTCAGCATTTAATCAGCTGGGTGACATTTCTGTGGGCCACGAGGGTGGGGTTGGAGCAGCACAAGTCCGTTCATTTGACCGACACTCAGCAACCTGGAGGAGAATTGCCCCAGCCGTGTCTTTCATCAGCAGGACCACCCCCAACAAAAGCAATGTAGCGCAAGGACAGCAATACACAGGGACAGAAGGGCACTTTTATTTCATGTGGAAAAAATATATCACACTTTCCTCGCCCTAGAAAAAGACAGAAAATGGAGGGGGAAGAGGCGAAACGACTGCAGACATGAAGTCATGTGAGTATCGTGTTTAAAAACAGGAAACTAGGCAGAATGAGAGTGCAATAAAACACGGGTGTGATGGAGCTCTACATCTGGGGTTCAGTACAGATATACTCCTTTCTGTTTTTACTGAAGAACTGCTAAAAGCATTGGGTATTATTTTTCAGAGTTTTAATGATTTACAGAAGCATAGGAAACATACAAAAACAGAAGAATAATTTCAATAATAATTTATGTATTAACAAGCTGTGTATTTGTAGCTAATGACCAATAGGCTGATCCTAAGCTTGTATACTCAGACATAAATCCCACCGTGCTCAATGGGATTTGCTCTGAAGAAACTGAAGGACTGCAGCCTACAACTCAGTCCTGGGCTCAATGTGTCTTAATGAAGTTAATTAATGAAGTTAATTATCATCATATAGGATGCAGAGGACTTAGAAGAGATATCTCTAATTAGACTGGGACATCTGGATGTAAACCAATTTAATCCAAATCAGTGCAATCCTGATAAATTTACACCAATGTTTAAATCAGGGATTGCTGCCCTTTTTCCTAAAGGTGTGTCCATTTCTCTTTTCTTTTTGCAAGTCATGTCATGGTTGGAGCAAAAAAAAGAAACATCCCAAATGTTTCAATGGGGTAGGAGAAAATTCTAAGATTCTCAGTGGGGTGGGGGAGTGTTGGATTATCTTCCTTTACAAATTAGGTGGTCAAAAATAGGATTCTTTGTTTTGTTTTGATTTATTCACACCCCTGCCATTAGGCAAAGTGAGGTGGCTGGCACAGATGGTAGAAAGCAGCAGCAAGGAGTTGGAGGACAGAGCTATAGATGCTACACACAGTCTGCTCTGCACCCACTAAACTACTTTGTGGTCCTCAGGGGTGGGTGGAGGAAGCTTTCCCATCACCAGTGTTGAAGCAAGAATCAGCCATCACTGAGGTTGGCTTCTATATGCAGAAGGGCAGAGGGGCACAATTTTATTCTTCAGCTCAGGCAGCAAGATGTCTTGGGGCCCTTCTACACAGAGTCTTGGGGGTGCCTGGAGTGCGCCTGCAGTGCGCCCCGAAATCGATGATGTAGACAGTACCTTAAGCGTTCCAAGGAGAGGCAGAGGAGGAGGAGGAGGCCCCGCATCACCCCTCGCGGGGACGGGGTGAAGAGTTGCCGGGCCCGGCAGCTTCGCCGGGGCATCAGCTGCGTCATTGGCACCACCCACCTGCCCGCCGGCCTCCTGTTGCCGGCGAAAGAGCCACCCGGGCCCACCCGGGTCGGAGAGCTCAGCGGAAGAAGCAGCCGCCAGCTTCTTCCGCCGAGCTCTATGACCCGGGTGGCTCTTTCGCCGGCAACACATTAGATTGTAAGCCTATGCGGCAGGGTCTTGCTATTACTGTGTATAATCTGTACAGCACCATGTACATTGATGGTGCTATATAAATAAATAATAATAATAATAATGGTAAAATTCCCATCTCTTGCCACTTCCCAATACACACACACACACACACACACAGAGAGAGAGAGAGGGAGAGAGAGAGAGAGAGTAATAAGCATTGATTCTATTGCAAATTGCTATGTGGGGGGGGGACATTTTGATTCTACTTTAACTCTATTGCTGATTGCTATGTGTGAAGGAGACATCAAGGTTGAGCATCCAGGGCTTAACCCCCACCCCTTTCCCATGTGCTGTGGTGTGGGCTTTTTTGTTCCATAACTTTCTCATTGCATTTTTCACCTCTTCATTTCTCAGGGTATAAATTAAAGGATTGAGCATAGGGGTGATAATGGTGTAGAACACGGCCACACTCTTGTCCTCTGAAAAAGTGGTGGAAGGTCTCATGTAGATGAAGATGCATGGGCCAAAAAATAAGATCACAACAGTGATGTGGGAGGCACAGGTGGAGAGGGCTTTGAGACGTCCTTCTGAAGAACGGGTTCTCAGTGTGATGAGAATAACGATGTATGAAACCGTCAACACAAGAAAACAGGTCAGAGAAATCATGCCACTGTTGGCAATGACAATGAGCCCAATAAAGTAGGTATCAGCGCAGGCCAATTTCAGTAAAGGGTGGACGTCACAGAAATAGTGGTCTATTTCATTGGGCCCACAGAAGGGGAGCTGTGTGGTGAGGAGAGTTTGCACCATCGAATGGACAAACCCTCCCAGCCATGAAGCCATCACCATCCAACTGCATACACTCTTGCTCATAATCGTTGTGTAATGGAGGGGTTTGCAGATCGCAATGTACCGGTCGTATGCCATCAGTGTAAGAAGAAAGATTTCAGTGCAACCAAAGAAATGGACCCCAAAGAGCTGTGCTATGCAGCCAACAAAAGAGATGATTTTCTTCTTGACAAGGAAGCCTGCTATCAATTTTGGAGCAGTGACAGAGGAATAGCAAATATCTACAAAGGAGAGGTAACTAAGGAAGAAATACATCGGAGAGGTCAGACGGCGGCTGCTCTTAATTGTAACAATTATCAGTAGATTCCCCAACACAATTGCTGTGTAGAAGACCAAAAACAGCCCAAAGCAGGCTTTCTGAAGGTCCTGGTCGTGGGTAAGCCCCAAGAGGATGAATTCAGACACATTGTTTCTGTTCTCCATGTATTCAGGGTAGATGATCAGTTACAATGCTGAATTAAATCTCCTGTCACCATAGAAAATGTAGAAAAGTATCAATTAAATGTGTTCTTACCATACACAACAGTGAAAAATCAACACATCCATGAACTGCGTATTCACATCTCATGAATCCTTCAGATTCTCAGTCAAAAAAAGTTAGGGGATAGCTCATTCTGGAAATGCTCTGGACTTCAATTCAGTGAATATGAAAAACTGACATAAATAAATATGCAGAAAGAAATTTTAAAAAGTGAATCTAGGAGGTATTGCAGGACAACGATCCCACCTGGCACCAACATCTCTGCATCCAGACATTTAATGGCATATGATGGGGCATTTATGCCAGCTGTCTAATGAGCATGTTTTGTATTTTATTGAATTTTTTTAGCAGTTTACCTTGTTTTATATTGAGTATATTTCAATTTTTTATGCTGTATTTTATTTGTGAATTGTTGTGAACTGCCCAGAGAGTTTTGACTATTGGGCATTATAGAAATGAAATCATCATCATTATCATTATTATTATTATTATTATTATTATTATTATTATTATTATTATTATTCGTTGGAGGATGCTTCTATAACTTGGATAGCAAATTTGCTAGGCTTTTTATATAAAGGCCTGTTATACAAACACAAATACAGTTGCTTTGTGTACAAAAATCCTGTGGGGTGATCCTTCCTTCCTTCATTCCTTCCAAACAGCCCTATCAAAACCTCCACAGCTTACAAGGCGTTGCCACTATTATTGGACGCCATCTGTGTTGTTTTGTTGTATAAGCTCTTTTGTTGTAACTATTGTCCGTAACGTTCCCAGGCTTGTCCCTACAGGGGTGATATCTCCTTTAACACAGAGATGGGACAATACAAAAACAAATGACCAATAAAATATCAAATGTTCAGTACTTTCAGCTTTGACAGCAGTGATCACCTGACAGGAAGGATATTGTGCTGGACTCAAACCAGATGCCCCCTTGCATCAGAGGGCATCAGCGCTGTCCGTTCTGAAAGTTCTGATCAATTGATAAGCAGTGGATGTGATCTCCATTTGTTTCACAGTTGGCATGCTTGATTGACATAATATAAAAATCTGCACAGCATGTTTGACCAGGCCTAGCAGTGAGATGAGTGTCCATACCACAAACAGCAATCCTTCTTGCAAACCTCCAAATATTCAACCCCCTGAAAGAACATCCATCTGCCTGGGTTACTTTAGGGTGCAACCTGACACAAGTTTAGACAGGAAAAATTCCTACAGCTCCAAGCATGACCCAGCCAGTTGTAGGACTTCTTTCTGTCTAAACATGTATAGCATTGTGCCCTTACTTATATTATAAAAACTACATTCTACAAGCCATTTACTCCGGAACAGGCCAGTTAATTGGACTGCTACTGAGTGGCTCATGAATCATAGCCAAAGACTGTGATGATCCAGTGTTCCAGCAAGACAGATCCATGAGAAGAAAAATATGTTAAATAATGGATCTCCCTATCATATATACTAACAGATGTTGGGAGGAAGGAACCCTGTATCAAGTTCTCAGAGGTGCATGCCAAGAGCTGAAACACCCCACCCCCCATTAACTGTTAGGCAGAAAATACATCCTTACATTTGTCCATCGGGATGCACCTTCTTGCTACACTCTTGAGTTCTTTGCACCAGAGCCATGCTCAAAGTCAGTAAAGTTTCAGTCCCATGTACACTATCAGGAAAAACTTCCTGACTGTTAGAGCAGTACGACAATGGAATCAGTTACCTAGGGAGGTTGTGGGCTCTCCCACACTAGAGGCATTCAAGAGGCAGCTGGACAACCATCTGTCAGGGATGCTTTAGGGTGGATTCCTACATTGAGCAGGGGGTTGAGCTCAATAGCCTTTGGGGGCCCTTCCAACTCTACTAGTCTATGATTCTATGATTAAATCCCACTGTTCATGGCATTTTCCGGGGGGGGGGGTTCAGTTTGTAACCTTCCTATGTTTTCCCTACACTTCTGTCTTTTTTCTTACTGTTGACAATCAGTTGAGAAAAAGATGAAACAGCTGCACAATACCTTTCAGTAGGTAGCACTAGAAGCCATCCATCTGGAAGCACCAAAAATTTCACATCTGTAATAAAACAGGAATGTGTTTGATTAAACTTTCAGGAATGTTATAAGACTAAAAGCCCCATCACATCTAGGTAGAAACGCACAGCTCCCGTCTCTTCTCTGTTGTTGCTCCAACGTCGCTTCCTGAAAACAGGAAGTAACAAGGCCCATTCAGTCCAGCAGGAGAGAGCAGCAAGTGGACTTTTTCCGGGTGGGTGGGTGGGTGTTGTGGCGCAAGGAAGGCCAGAAGGGGTGGAAGATGCGAGAGAGGCAGACGACATCATGTGAGCAATCCGTGAGTGCCCAGTGACGAGCATGCAGTAAAACTCTCGTCGGATGGAGCTTTAATTGAGAATAGGAAAGACAATACAATATATACAAACTATACAAAGAAGAAGCATTCAAGGAGGAAAACCGTGAAACAGATGGGAATCCCAATCAACCTTCTCTTGAGTTCAGTCATAAATCAACTGTGGTACCCCGGCTGTAGAATGAGCTCCCTAAGGAGGTTCGCCTGCCACCCACACTATATTCTTTCAGATGCCAGGTGAAAACCTTTTTATTTCTCAGCATTTTAACAGTCTATGAATTTAATTTTAACTTTGCTGTTTTAAATTTGTATTTTAAATTTGTATTTCTGCACTGCTGCTGATTTTATCCCGGCTGTGCTTTTATATTGTATTTTATATCATGTTTTTATACTGTTGTTTTATACTTTGAATGGTTTTAATTTTTGTGAACCGCCCAGAGAGATTTGGCTATTGGGTGGTATAAAAATGCAATATAAATAAATAATCAGCTATCTGTACAGTTAAATGAATTACTGGTCTCCATTGTTACCTGAGTGGTCTTGGGATGGTGTCTCCTAATCCAGCATTAGCAAACTCACCTTTAAACTTCTGGTTCCCAATGTCTCCCTCTCTCTACCAAGGTTAGCCAGAATACCACTCACTGCTTCAGTGCACAGTGAATTGCCTTGGAATGCTATCTAGTTCTGACCTATCTACAACTTTCCCAGCTCAGAAAAGCCTTCAGAGGCCATTTCCCCTTCTCTAGGGGAAGAGACCAGCTGAAGCCATTGACTCATAAAATGGTTGCTTCTACAGCACGTTTAGGAAAGATGGTCTCTCTCACTTGTGCTGTTGTAAGCTTTGAAAGTAAATATTTAAGTGTGATCATGCCCCGCTAGCACATCAGTGATCAGGTTAATAAGCTCCCAGGAGCATTGAGAGGCTTCCCAACAGCAAATGAGGTCTTCAAGGAACAACTTTTTAACACGCATGACATAAATTTCAGTCAAGTTTTCTATGCCCTTTTTGAATGCCTTTTGCAATAAGAAGTGAAGTCCTGCAGCAGCATTCCCCAACCAGATGTCTGGACAACAACCCCCATCATCCCTAAATATTAACTGTGTCAGCTGGTGCTGATGGGATTTGTAATCCAAAACATCTGGAGGGCACCCAGTTGGAGAAGGCTGTCCTACTAGTCTCCCATGTCTTTGTTAAGCAATGGTGCCTTTTATATTAAAACAGCAATAGCAGAGACTCATCCCATAATATGCTACCTTATTGAACAGCTATCCGCCAGATATGTGAAAGAATTGCCCAGGTCTTTACTAGGCATGCAACTGCTTTCCAGCCAGGATAGTGAGTGAAGATTGGATGCTGACATCCTTTGCTGTTGCTTCTGTTCATCTGGTGGTAGGGTTGTAAGCTGTTGGATCACAGGAACAACTCTGCTTGATTCCAGACCCTAGAGGGCAATAGAGAACGACACGTAGCTTGATCAGTTCCTGCTCCCTCTCCTTCTTCTTCCTTGTACCTCTGCAACTAGCGCCATATAGTTTCTCTAGAGAGGAAACAAGTAACCATTTCTCATGCCTTAGCTCACTTGCACTCAGTTTAAGGGACTGGTTGTTAGATAGCCTTCTTTTAACAGTGTTAGATAACCTTTTCTAACTATGTGTATGAAAGTACTAATAAAGTTTGGTGATTTGAACGTCTTTTAAATTGGCTCTCGCCTGTGTTTATTGCCTCCAATGTTAAACGTTGTGTTGCCACGCTTTCTCTGGGCTTTTCTACATGAGGCTTTTAACCCATACCTTTACCGAGGCTTCTGCTTCTGGATTTTTTGCAGGATTAAGATCGGCTCCTTTACACATGCTTTTTTCTGTGGGGTTTCTTTCTCTGCCTTTCTATATGTTTTACTACCCAACCACTTAGTGGAGTTGTGCAAATACACAAGGTTTCTATGTTGTAATTGAGAAAAATACCAGACTTTTGTCATTGGGGGGGGAAACATGCTAATAGTTGCAAAGCATGGCAGAGGCCCTGGAGGATGTCAACACTGTGTAAAGGACCTGCAAACTACTGTGAGTGAAGAATCATAAGAATACAATAAAAGCCTCATGTAGAAAGGCTCTCTATATAAAGCAACTCTGCTGTAAATCACACCAAATTTTCCAAGTTAAGCTATCCTGCGGTGCCATGGGATTAATAATCTGTCTTTTAAAGGGATTTTTATGACTGCTATTTTTAAGTATGATTTACCACTGCCACTTTAAATATTTTATGTATTTGGGGGCTTTAATAGGTTTTTTATTATTATTTTGTTTGATTTTTGCACCCCTTTTACAGTCAGAAGAGAAGTCCTACAGCAGCATTCCCCATCCAGGTGTCCTCCAGATGTCTTTCTGTATTGTCTGAAGAAACAACAACAATCTCCATTCATTGAGTGATGGTCTGAATGGAGAGCCAGCTGCATGCATAGAGACTCCTCAACTCTATCAGGATATTACAATTACATGTTAAAAATGAAACCACAGTGGCTGAGTCCAGATGACACGCTAATCAACATGGGCAGGGATAGAAATAGAATGGGAAACAACCATTGATTAGCATGTTGACCGAACTCAGCCAGGATCTCTTATCGCTAGTGATGTTAGAAACACAAGCAAAACCCATACCCTGCTTGGGGGTTCCTGCAGCTGGTTGGCCACTGTGAGAAATGGGGTGCTGGACTAGATGGACCATTGGTCTGATCCAGCATGGCTCTTCTTATGTTCCTAAGCACTAGTTAGCCTGGCTGGATCTACACTACTGCTTTAAAGCACTTTATAACAGTTTTGAAGACTATATATGGAGTGTGTCCTGGGCCTCAACAGTTGTCAAAACTGTTATAAAGTGCTTTAAAGCAGTAGTGTAGATCCTGCCCCTGTCTCCACAGTGACCCCTGTCCTCAACAGCCCTGGCATGCCCAGCACCAGGGTGGCTGGATCCCCATCTGCCTGTTGCTTACTTCCAAAGGGATGGCCCAGGGTCACCAACCAGCCTGCTCACCTTAGACTAGAAAGCTTATGCCCATGGCTGTTCCCTTTGCCCCCCACCCCCAGCTGCTGTAGACTTAACCTCAGTCTCTGGAGTAGTCCCTAGTTATCCATGCCCGTTAAAGCTGTAGGAGCCCTGCCCTCTTTTGTATCTTGTCACTCCAGTATAGCTTCTGCAGCTTTAACGGTTGTGATGATGAGGGAATTTCACCAGGTGCTGCATGCATACAAATGACACTTGCTGAAATTCCCTTTTCTATACAATTGTTAAAGATACAGGAGCCCAGTCCTCCTTTCCATCTGGTCACCCTAGGACTGCAAGAGGCACATGGAGAGGAGTTGCCCAACTCAGCTGCTCTTCCCACCACTGGCCAAGTTCCTTTCTCTGTCAGCACAGAGAAAGGGGAAATGGGCGGGATTGGGATGATGATGTCAGTGGGTGTGGCCATGTCTTCTGTTGTCCTCTGACCCACTTCAATTTGATTCTGCACCCATAGAGCCAAACATCTTCCTCCGTATAATCCTGCCCGTGAACAGGCCTTCTCTCTGTCCTTCCAATTGATATCATGCAAGAGGACATTTTCTGTGGCAGCCCCCCACCTTTGAAACTCCAGGGAGATCCATATGGCTCCTTCGATGCCTGCGTTTCGGAAAGCAGATAAAGCTCTCTTTTTATCATCAGGCTTCTGAGAGTTTTATTGTTTGTCATTGTCTATTACATTGTCATATGGTTTTTAGTGCCTGCCACTCTGATCCCCTTAGGGAGAAAGAGCAGGATATAAACTATTTTAAATAAATATTTCATCAAAACACCATTTTTCTGTAGCACATTTTATTTGTTTGTTTCTGCGTACATACAGGCTGTTCTACAACCAAGTTCTCAGGATAGCTCATGACAAAATTAAAACAAAATAAAAAAATATAAAGTGAAACAGAAAAGCAGTAAGACATACAAAGGCAGCACAAAAACACAAGGCAGTTGGGTTTTTTAAAATGAAACTGATTAATATGCCAGAGAAAATAAAAAGATCACTTGACATCAAAGTAGAAAGCACGTGAGCCTATTTTACTAATATCTACACATATTGAGCTTCTCTACATTAAGGGAAATCCCGTTGTTTATCTGGCACTGTTCTGCTTCCTGTTTCTTTGGCGGGATTGATACGAATTGGATTACATGGGAGGAGAGGGCTGAGGGAAGGTCCTGCTCTATTTCCCAGGGCTCGTTTAAACGGCAAACACAGTTAAATCGAGGGAGCGCCTCCCTCTCTCTCTGGCATGTGCACAAAGGGAGGTAGGTCTTGTTGTCTCTCTCCTCATAGCCCCCAGGAAAGCCAGGACATTCTTCTGAGTAGAAGTAAGATCTTACTGTAAGTTTACAAGCCTCATCACACTTACTTGGAAGTAAGCCCCATTGAATGCAATGGGACTTACTTCTAAGTAGACACACGGGGATTGGATCTGCCTCCCTTTGTTGCAAGGAGGCATTTTACCCTCTTCTTCCTCCATTCAAATTCCTTCCTCCCCTCCTCGGCAGGTTCATAGTGCAATGTTAGCTTTACACGCTGCCGATTTCATGCCATTGGGGGTTTATTCCAGCTTATCTATGATGTATTTTAAAATGGAATGGGGAGCGGGGACTACAGGAGACATCCTGTTTGATTACAGTGTCGTTAAATTGACCTGGAAACGTCAATGAGTGGCCAGAAACGAGTTTGCTGTATTGCTCGTTTAGATAGGCTGACATTAAGAAAAGGAGGACAGGGCTCCTGTATCTTTAACAGTTGCATAGAAAAGGGAATTTCAGCAGGTGTCATTTGTATATATGGGGAACCTGGTGAAATTTCCTCTTCATCACAACAGTTAAAGCTGCAGGTGCCCTGCCCACTTTTAAATCTGGTCACTCTAGGTCCTGCACTTTAACTGTTGTGATGAAGAGGGAATTTCACCAGGTTCTCCATATATACAAATGACACCTGAAGAAATTCCCCTTTCTATGCAACTGTTAAAGATTCAGAAGTCCTGTCCTCCTTTTCATATGGTCACCCTAGTTTAGAGAACAACATTGTGTTCACATTTTTGTCACTTTCCTGCTCCATAATTTTCTCATGGCATTCTTCATCTCCTCATTTCTTAGCGTGTAGATTAATGGGTTTAGCATTGGGGTAATAACAGTATAAAACACAGCCACTGTTTTGTCTTCTGAGAAGTTGCTGGAAGGACGTATGTAGGTAAAGGTGCATGGCCCAAAAAACAAAATGACTACTGTGACATGGGAAGCGCAGGTAGAAAGAGCCTTGCGGCGCCCTTCCGAAGACTGAGATCTCAGGGAGACCAAGATGACGATGTATGACACAACCAAGATGACAAAGCAGCTCAAAGCAATCATCCCACTGTTGGCCACCACTATAATGCCAACAGCGTAGGTATCTGTGCAAGCCAGTTGCAGCAAAGGGTGGATGTCGCAGAAATAATGGTCAATTTCATTGGGCCCACAGAAGGGAAGCTGGGTGGTGATCAGAGTCTGCACTAGTGAATGTACAAGCCCTCCAAGCCATGAGGCTGCCACCATCTGCCCACAAACCCGCTTGGTCATAACGGTGGTATAGCGCAGCGGTTTACAAATCGCAATGTACCGGTCATACGCCATCACTGTGAGGATGAAGATCTCCGTGCAGCCAAAGAAGTGGACCCCAAAGAGCTGTGCTATGCAGCCAATGAACGAAATGGTTTTCTTTTCAACCAGGAAGTCTGTGATCATTTTGGGGGCTGTAACAGAGGAGTAGCAGATGTCTACAAAAGATAAGTAGCTGAGGAAGAAATACATGGGAGAGTTCAAGCGGGAGCTGAAGAGCACAGTGGCAACAATGAGAAGGTTTCCCAGCACAATGATCAAATAGAAGAACAGGAAGAGCACAAAACATATTTTCTGCATCTCTTCGTTTTGGGTGAGGCCAAAGAGGACAAATTCAGTCACATTGTTTGTATTCTTCATCAGGGGAGGGGAATCCATATCTAGATCACCTGAAAAGACACAGAATGAATATGCTCAGCAGTTGACATGTGTTGTTGATAGTTACAGCCTGGTGGTCTAACATATGCAAGAGGATCAGGGGGTGAAGCCCTACGGTGGTAGAGTGGATTCTTACCAATTCAGACTGTAGGAGCTTCATCACACCAGGGTTATACTGTGCAATCACTGCAAATTGCGTGCAAAGGACTCTGAAGTTTTCCAGTTTATAATCTGCTTTGACTGTGAAGTACTCCCATGCATCCTTGCTTTAATTGTGCTCTAAAGCCAAAAGAACCGACCTATTTTGCTACCTCTTTAGGAGTGAATTATTTGTTGTTTTCTGAGCAGCCACTGGGAGAGCAGGAGGAGGATTTGATATGTTTAAAGTACAAATTAAACAAATGCTTACATCTGCATAAGTTTTAAAGATAAAGACATCAAAATTAGCACAGTAATAGATATTAAGGAGTGCTTTAAGCATACCACTGATTGGGTCATCCGTTCATTTTTAATGATTTTTTTACATTTCCCCCCTTAAACTCTTTTCTTGGTATGCAAAGGATCTTAGGAGCGCTGCCACCCGGGATGTGATTTAGCTAACAACAACAACAACAGCTTTACGCTACAGGGGATAATTTGAGGAAACAGGTATGTGGGATGAAGCCTTAGGTGAGAGATCGCACTTTTTAATACTCTGCTAGCACATCAGCAAAGGGTGTTCCAACACAGCTACTCTCTGCTGTGTTTGGTTTCTACTTGCTGAGATTTGTGATATATGTGAAGCAGTGGTTTGACCACCTTAGTACTAGACCACCTGATTCTGCACACATGTACTATCACAGCTTAGTGAATTTCAAAATATAACCTGAACACCCATCAACAGATTCTTCCTCAATCTCCCCCAAATGCTCAGCTCTCATCTAATTATTTCATTAGGTAATCAAATGCATTCTATGGATGCTTGGCAGAAAAGCCATCAATAAATGCCAGAAATAAATAAGATTAACAAGGAGGAGGAAACCTACTTAGATAAGACCAACAATCCAAAGTATGAAAAATAGCACATATTGCAGTTGATGTCAAAACTATCTCATTTTTTGTTATCAACAGTTTATTAGATTTTTTTTTTCCATTTTCCAATACAATACAGACACTAAAGCCTCGCCTTCCCTCCTGGCTCCATTTCCTCTCATTTATGCACTAGATTAGCCTGTAGACCATATGTGATCTTAATAAAACGTTAGTCCAGTTACCCACTTCTTCCATATACTGTAGTCATGAGCATAACTTGTACATTCAATATTTCTGAAAATATTAAAGGATACCTTGGGAAAACAACCAAAATGATTTCTGTACAATGATGAGTGTTGCAGATTTCACCAATCTAGTAACTTCTTTATATTCTCTCTATAATAGAGGCAAGTAGAAAATAGATAAGGATCAACTAGTACAGGATGAGCAAATAGTACAGGTCCAGGGGGCCACATTGCCCCCTCCTCCCATGGAACCCCGTGGGGTCCACACATACTAACCCCACCCCCCACTGTTGGAAGTAGCAGCATGGCTGAAATCCCAAAGATTCAGTTTCCCAGCCGAATCAGGCTCCTCACAGCCTGCCAAACAGCTGTGGGGAGCCCAATCATAGTGGTGGTAGCAGTGGAATTGTAGCTGTGATGAAGTGGGGCACACAAAAACTGACCTCATGGGGCCTGTGCATTGTACTAGATCGGGGGTGGGCATTGCTGAATTATTTGCAGTAGATCAGCAAAGGTGGCCAAGCATCCTACTTTACAGAGGTTGGTCCTCTATTTTGGTGAACTGGCAGAAGGCAGTGCACTCTTTGAAGGTGTCCTCTATTTGAGGGGTTGTCCAGTCCAAGCCTGATTTAAAGATAAAAAATGATAAGAAGGGCAAGGAGGGGCTTGATGTTGCCCATCAACTCAACCGTGAGCATCTGGACAGCAGACTGATACATGGGTCACCTAGTCAGTCTCTCCACTATGGTGAGATTTCTTACATTTCTATTTGATTAATTGGATTAAATTCCAAACTTGCACATACACACACACATACTTGTGTGGGTGTCTTCTCTTTTGGTGATACATTTCTTCCTTGGTGGGGTACTGTGTAAGTGGCTGCTCAACTTACAATGTACCGTATTTCTTCGATTGTAAGACGCCATTGATTGTAAGATGCACACTAATTTCAGTACCACCAATAGAAAAAGAAACCCTAAGATACACCACCGATTCTAAGACGCACCCCACTTTTAGAGATGTTTATACGAGGGGGGGAATGCGTCTTAGAATCGAAGAAATAGGGTAATAAGCACTGTGTGGAAAGTTGAGATCTTTATCCAACATTTAATGAAATTATATTATGCACTCACGTACGCATGCACACGCACCTACAGAGCATGTATATGGAGAGTTTCCTGGGCCCCAACAGTTGTCACTACTGTTATAAACCATTTTATAGCAATAGTGTAGACCCTGCCTGAGATAAGTTACCTCTAGAGTTGCAAAAAAATAATAATAATGCAGCAACACAGCACATCAGCAGAACAAATGCAATGGATCACAACTGCACTCCTGTGCTTTTTGGGCACTATAACTCCCTTGTAGAATGTACTGATTTTATTATTTATTTATTTATTTTATTTATTACATTTCTATACCGCCCAATAGCCGGAGCTCTCTGGGCAGTTTTATGTTTTTATTATGTTTTTAATGGGATTATTGTAATATCCTGTGTAGCCAATCTTACTACATGATTTTTCTATGTTGTTATGACATCTTTAGTTCAACAATAAATCCATTATGCATATGCTAATTTAACAGATGTTTGAAAGAGAAACTGGGACAAATAGCCAGAGTACCTAAGAAGCAAGCAAACCTCACAAGCACATTTTTAAAAAGAAAAAGTACCCATTTTGCAACAACATACCTCGCTTGTATTTTCAGTTTTCGATGCAGTTTCACACTCTCCCTGGCGTAATGTGCTGGAAGCAAAAAGCCTCAAGAGGAGATGGAGCCTTATACAGAGCCGTTTGCTTTTTATGGTACTGGGTGGTGAATTGGTAAAAAAATAAAAGTCCTTGATCTGTAGGCTCTGCCTCAAATACTGCATTCAAAAGTACAGTTTGTAGATGACTCCTGTAAGGAGTCTTCCAACAGAATGCCTTTCCTTTTAATACAGTAACTAATAAGTCCTGTACCAAAGGGGCACCACTGAGTATGCCCCTTAGATTATTATCTTTTTATGTGCTTTCATCCAAAAAAGTGCAATAATTTAACTTCCCTTTTAGGAAGATGTTCATTAGCCTTCACCTGGTACTGTATAAATCTACCCACTGACAGAATCTTTGGGGAGGTGAGTGATGGGGCAGGAAGATATAACTATCCTCCTTGCAGAGTATGAACAGAAACACTGTGTCAAGTGCTAATAGGAAATCATAAACTGGGATAATAAGATCCCAGAGGCCACGTGAAGACCAAGAGGGACAAGAGCCAAAGAACAAACTAAAACTTTATAACAGTTCAGAAAAGTATTCATAGAAGACTATTATGCTCTCTTTGATTCCTCGCACCCAACTCTTGACTATGCTTGTGCAAAGTTTTTTGGGTCTTTTTGGCATGCTTCCAGGTGCCAGGCCATAAGTATCAGAGGTGGTGTAGAATCAGTGTGCCTAACTGTCACAAGTCACGTGGGTTCTCTGCTGACCCTTATGCAGATTGCTGCTAATCTAAACAGCAGCCCAAGCAATTCATGGATATAGTATACTGTAGATGTCATACTCCAAATGACAGATTGCCCCACAATTGCCACTAAAATCACACAACTGTTTCTGTTGTTGTTGTTGTTTTCTGGCACATCAGTTTAGCACGACATTGCACAACTTGGATTTCTTATCATGGGCAAAACCTGCCATCCTGTGTGCTGTTGCTCAATTCACTTGAACCAAACTATGGCAGTGGGATTTCAGAAGTAGCAGGGAGAAAGAAGTTAAAGGTATGTCTATGTGTAGTAGGGGTGTGTACTCCGCACCGGAAAGATCTGATAACCACAAATGTCCGTGGAGCATTCAATCTTACAGGGCAGAGATTGGCTGCTTCTAAACCCATAGAATAATTTCAGAGCTGAGATGCTCCCAATTGGAGTTTCTAACGTCTCTGAAATTATTTGACTGTTTAGTGTGTGTGTGTGGTGTGTCTAATTGAAAACCTCCCAATAAGGAACGTTGTTGGGGTAGTTTTGATAATTGATATTGACATCAGTGGCAAACCAATCAGGAATTGCCACAGCGCTGTCTGTGACCATGTTCTCCTCCAATAGCAGTGTTTGTGGGAGGGAATGCCAATCATTTTTCTCGGTTCTCGGTCTGGCGGCATTCATTTCGGTCAGAGAGAGATTGAGAAGAGAGAGAGAGAGAGTGCAAAGATACCATTTGTTTAGCATTTCTTGCATAATGAATTTATTTAGGAGAGGGAGAGAGAGAGAGACCTGTTGTTGTTTTTCATTTTGCTGTCTTTAATGCTTCGTTCATTTGAGCTGTTCCACCCCCAGCATGCGCATGTCCAAAAATCTTAAGAAATCCTTTTTTAAAGACTTTTCTTTGAATTGTTCCTTCAAATATTCTTTTAAGCCGATTCAAGGTAGCTTTGTGCATGTGTCTGTTCTGTTCTTTAACTTAAAAATAAAAAAGCCATTTCACTTGAAATCCTTCAAGACAGCCCACTGTCTGTGTCACTATTGTTTGATTTACTTCCCCTATTTAAAAAAAATCTTGTTGTACTTGTACGTTTGTGTGTTTTAGGGTTGTGCAGTGCACATAAGCAGTACACAATAAAGCACATTTGATAACATTCCATGAGGCATGGGAAACACTGACTGCTGGTGGTAGTTCTGGCTGTGGGAGAGAGGGGGAGTGCAGGGCTGGTTGGTTACACATTTCTGCTCAGTTTCATAGAAGTCATCCACAGTGTGACAGTGCTGTTGGGCTGGCATCATCAGTGAGCAAGCTTCTAAACCTGAGTCAGGCAGATTTTTTATTTCAGTTAAACTATTACTCTTATGGGCTGGCTGGGCTTCCAATGCAGGGTGGGGCTCCTTGTCATCATCGGCATTGTCCTCCTCCGCTCCAAACCATTGTTGACTTGACTCAAGGAGCAACAGTAACAGCAGAATATTACATAGCCAGCCATGGTCATCTGTATTGTAGCACTTTAGCACACATTTACAAAGTAAGAAAACTTCTCCACATTGGTCTTTCACAATCTTTTGATGGTGAAAGCAAATGTAACAGGTGCTCTGCCCCTCTTTCCTCCTCCCCTGGTGGCCCTCTCTGGGGGCAGGTGGAAGGCTCACCCCATGAGTAACCATCTTGATGCAAATGTCATCTGAGAGCCATGTGTAGGATGGAGGTTTTCAAAGGACAATAGTCTATTTGAAAGGCTGTCAGAGGACAATTCTCTATTTGAAGGTGTCCTCTGTTTGAAGAGCTGCTCAGCCCAGGTCCATTTTAAAGTTCAAGAATTTGAACCAGATTGGGTCATCTGTTGATTTTTAATAATTTTTAAAAATTATTAAAAGGGGCAGCAGGTCATGTTAGCAGTTGAAATCAATGGGATTTACTTTTGAGTAAAGCAAATCCACTAACCCTGCATGGAGGCTCCCTCCCTCCCTCTGTGGCTCCTCCTTAGGAAAGGGGTGCAGAAAGAGGGGAAATCTTTCCAGCCCCCCATTTCTCTTTCCTGCCCCCTTTTATCTCAGATCTAGGGGGTGTCAGGCCCAACTCCCAGCCGAGGAGAGGGGAGGACAAGCAGCCACCGATCATGGCTCCTTCTCTTGGAGAAGTGGGAAAGAAAGAAAGCTGGTGAAGTGGTGGTGGTGGTGTGCATGTGTGCTTGCTTGCATCTTCAAGTTCATGAACTACAGATGTGCTAGTTCCCTTACTCAAAAGTAAATCCCATTGATTTCAACTGCTAACATCACATGTTGGCTTACCTTTGAGGAAAGCCCATTGAACAGAGAGAGTCTTACTTCTGAGTAAACACATATAGATCAATGCCCATACACATGCAGATCATGTAAGGGGGGAGGGAGGTTTTCGGACAGCATGAATGGAGGGGGAGTTGTCCAGCTTACAACAACCAATAAACTGTAGAGGGAGGTACAAAGGAGATCAATGGGTGAGGCCACGGTGAAAACAAAAAGGTGTGAGAGTAAACCTCAGCGGGGTAACCAATGCGCTATAGGAGAGGTGTAAGTTTGCAAATTTTCATATGGTATAGAAGCACTATATAAACGAAGTAGGATAATTTGAGGGAGAACCACAATAAAAGGGTACGTGGGATGAAGGCTTGGGACTGAGTCCATATGGCGGTTTCTATAGTGCTACCTACAGTTAAACTAGAAATGCTGCAGCAAAACTTTGAGGTAGAGGAACCAACTACCTTGTGAAAGTTGTGCTACAAGCATTGATCTGGACAGGACCACCCACAACAATCTTTCAATTTTTACACTGGTGCTGTTTTTATTTTACTTTGGTTTTAAATTGTAGTTTTAAACTTCTAAAGGTTTTATATTGTGTTTTATTGTGCTGCATTTTATCGTTTTAATTGTTGTGAACTTCCCAGATTGCTTCAGCTATTGGATGGTATAGAAATAAATAAACTTACTGCTCTTCAACAAATTTTCCAAGCAAAACCCAAGACAAAATGCATAAATAAAATCTAATAACAGCATGTTTCAAAATTACATTAAGGGTGAAATCCTATTATTCAGATCTGTCAGATGAAGCTTGTAGGAACTGGTGTAAACCCCACTATCTCAGCAGATCTGAAGGTATGCTGCTGGTTTGATAATCTGTCTGACTATGCCAGCAGAGTTGCTCCATTAGCAAAGTTACATTAGGCAGTTTTTATTGTGCACTTGTGATTGCTCACTCACAGTAGTTTGCAAGTCCTTTACACAACACTGTCATCCTCCAAGGCCTCTCCCGTTCTTTGCAACCGTTTCCCCGGCTTTTTTTTTTTTAGATTGAAGAAAGTATGGTATTATTTAGAAATGGTGGGATGAGACATAGGGAAGGACACAGGCCTATGCTGCCTTCTTTGGGAGCAGCGAGAGAATGGGAAAAAGGGAGCTGGAAAGAGAAGGCACTAGGCCACAACAAAGAATCATACAGAGAAAACTATTATTTTGATTAACCTTTACGTGTTTCTCCTCTGTTCTTCCTAAACCTTAAGGTGAATATTAGCAGCTAACTGTTAGCAGGTCAACTTCAGCATCAGTGCCTTGTGGTTACTTAACAAAATTCCCTTGTACTGCTCTGGGTACAAGGACATCCATTCTTTGCATGCTGTTATCTGTGAAGTCTCTTCTCTATTGTGGGGAGGGCAATAGAGAGAAAGAAACAGCATCATGCAGTTATCTCTTCTCAAG
The DNA here is from genome assembly GCF_023053635.1 of Elgaria multicarinata webbii. Taxonomy (NCBI): domain Eukaryota; kingdom Metazoa; phylum Chordata; class Lepidosauria; order Squamata; family Anguidae; genus Elgaria; species Elgaria multicarinata. The sequence continues at coordinate 78,570,266 of NC_086172.1, read as the reverse complement.
CAGTGCATGCTTTTACCACCGCCTGTGTCATCAGAAAAAAATCTCTGGGTATTTCCACTTTGCTAGCCACATTTCCCCCCCAGAAATGACCACATTAAATCAAGAGATTTAAAATGATGTTACAGACAAAACACTGACATTCTTCCATCTTTGAAGACCTAGTTTGCAAGCATTTTTTATGATTTTGCCATCCAAGATGAGGAGAATGGCCCATGAGGCAGTTAGAGCCAGGCCATGGTGGGCTTCCAGTTGAGGCTTTCATTGGGCAATGGCCACCCTACCTCATTCACCACATTTTGCAGGGGGGAGGCAGACAATTTCATCTTCTGCTTATGAACTTCCTGTATTTTTTCACTGCTTCTTCCATCTTTACTCTCACTAGGAAAAATCAATTAAAAAGGAAAAGATGGAAAAGTTGGACAGGAGAAGCCCTCAATTCTAGAATCACACTATATCTTAAAATATTGTCTGTTTTTGTTTGCATTTTATGCTTTTTATGGTTTTAAATTTTGTATATTTCTTTTTAATGTTCACTGTTTTTAACTTTTGTAAACTGCCCAGAGAGCTTCAGCTATGGGGCGGTATATAAATGATGATGATGATGATGATGATGATGATGATGATGATGATGATGATGATGATAATAATAATAATAATAGAATGGGTTCGAATGAAACGATAGTCAACGGTAGATTAAATAGTCCATGGTAGACTAAATTGTCCACCATTGACTATTATGTCATCTGTGGGGCAAAACCCACCCCACGGTTGGTTATTTCAACTCTGCACAGCATTGATTATTGGAGTTGGTATAATCAGTGCTGTGCAGAGTTGTTTATCTGCACAATTGTTGATTATTGTGTCATCTGTCAGACACTGTTGATTATTTCCCCTGCCTACAGAGTCGCAAGGCAAGAGCAGCAGGGGAAATAATTCCAGCCTGGGAAATGCCAAGGAAGCCACCTATCGTCACGTCCCTTGGTGGGGCGTCACATTCCGCAGCTCCCCACGAGCTTCCTGGGATAGCCCCATTAGTTTTGAAGCTGGGGCTGGGAAGAGCTCCAGCCTAAGAATCAACACAAAGGGGTGTGCATGCGCTGTGCATATTATCCCCAGTCCGGGTATGGTATTCACTCACAGCACTAGCATTCCATTACTTTCGAGGCTGGGTGGGGGGAGCTGCTACTGGCAGCTCCCTCTCCCCTCAGCTTTGAAACTAATGGGACACTCTTGCTGCAGATGAATACCATACCCGGTCTAGGTATGGTATTCATCTGCAGCATGGGCATTTCCATTCGTTTCAAGATGGAGGGGAGAGGGAGCTGTCAGTGTCAGCTCTCCTGGCCCACCCCCATCCTCAGCCTCTAAAATAATGGGAATAGACGCATTGTGGATGAATACCATACCGCATCGTGTCTATCCCCATCAAAACCAATGGGGAAGGAGGAAGAGGAGGCATGGAGCGCAATTCCATCGCACTGCTCCACCACCTCCTTCACCGCCGGGCCATAGAAACAAGGGAGTGGGCAGCTCTAGCAACCGTTACTAGAGCCATCCCCCTCCTTGTTTCTATGGCTCTGGTGGTGGCATGTCTCTCTCCATAGGCACCACCACAAGAACCAGCATGCAGATCTCCTCAGGATTTCCCAGCATATTTTGTTTTACTAAAATGCAGCCATGGTGGCAAGGCCCCATATTTGATTGTACTAGTGGACACTTGACAAGGAGGAGAGGGTGTTAAACCCTTCCTGCTATCTTATTTACTTATCTAAATAATCCACTCAAAGCTGCTGACAACCACACTTCATGGAGCTATCATCTCCAGAAGTTTATCTTGCAATCTCAGCCATTTTCCACCCATTCCACCCTCCAATTAAGCTCTAAGACTAGCTCCAGATCTACACCAAATAGGATATGACACTTTGAAAACGGTTTGAAATCTGTATATGGAGTGTGTCCTGGGCCCCAATAGTTGTCAATACTGTTATAAACCATTTTAAAACAGTAGTGTAGATCCTGCCTAGAAGTAAGTCTGTTAGTGATTGGGGAGGGGATGGGAAGAAGAGAATCAATGCAGGAAAAGTACATGGGGCACTTGCCACCGAATTCAGCTTCATTTATTCTAATTTTTAAAAGGATCTTTCTAGCCTTTATATACATTTGAAAGTGTGTGGAGAAGGACTGTGAAATCTCAAAATGTTCTGTAGTTGATGTCAGGCTTCAAGTGCCCTGCATCCTTTCTTACCGCTTCCCTGTTTATCAAAATCAGAATAAATTATGTGTAATAGAAAAAATATATAGTGCAATATTATGCAAAGTAATGAAAATCTCTTAATTTGTAGAATTTTGACTGGTCACAACAGTGGTCAGCTTGACAGTCTGGATCCCCTGCAATAAATGACCAACAACTGTGCATTCGAGAATATCTGGAAAGCTTCCTGCAGTACATAGAAAAGTAAGGAGCCCATGCCTACCATGCCAATAAAATCAGTCATACTTGAGGCTTTGCTGCCATCCTGTGGTCATTTGTTTTATTCCCGAGCAGAAGCTGTGATACAGCAAAAGCAACAAAACCTTTTGTGACTAGGGATATATATGCTATGACTTGCTTATAACTAGAACATGCCCTGTTCGCAACCCCATATACAAATGTGATTACTTTTCGGGGGAAACGCTCATATTCCCAACCTTGCGATCACATCCGAAAAAATGCATTGTTGTTTTCCACACACACATAAATATACAATTTCATGCTTTAGTCAGTGGGAGGAAAGTGCAGATTTTGGTGTGTACTTTTCAAAAATGTACACTTTTCCTGTTTGGATTAGAAGATATACAGGTCACTAACGGAAACGGGTGCAAGGTGGACCGAGCTTTGCAGTGGAGCTTAGGGAATTTCGGCTGACTCTCCCATCACTGTTTGTGACACTTTAAAGACAAACAGGTTTAGGGTGCAATCCTATGCATGTTAGACGGGGAGTCCGACAGCTCCCAGCATTCCCCAGCCAGATATCTGAAGTATTACTACATAACTACATACATGAGGGGAAAGTATTGTAAATAGTGTCAAAAGGCCATGAAATGCAAGAAGTGTAAGCCTGGACTCAGAAATTCTGTGAACAGAGTTCTGCTCGTGGGATACTCCCGGTGGTCAAAGGGGAGGATATTGAGGCAATTTTCACCAATTGCCCCTCCGGAACAGTGTGGGAGGTGGCACTGCAGTTTCAGAGGAAGGGGAAATTGGCCCAAATCACCTCCCCCTTTCCACCAGCAGGAGCTTTGACTGAATCAAAGACTTTTCTGCCAAAGCCAAAGTCTGTATTTGAATTTATTGAGGACACAATGGCAACCAAGAGTTTTTTGACCCACTACAGGTGTTAGTTAAGTTAGAATGGAAAAGCTAGGGAAGTTGTGTTTATCAACATAAAATGGGGGGGACCCATTTTTTGTTATTTCATCCAAAGAGCTCTAGGCACTACCTGAAACCTAGGGCTTGTCTTGATGAAGGGTTTTCCCCAGGGTGGATTTGAAGTGGTGGCAGGTCATCTACACGATGCAGCCGCCATTGCGAAGCCATCCGGGATCAAACCACAGAAACTCCACTTAAGGAAAATCGGGCACTTACCCCAACTTTTTTGGTTGCAGAGCTGATGGCGCCCCCTGATTGGTCACCATTGGATGGGCTGGACAAGGAAGGGCCGCATATCACTGTAAATAAATAAATAAGAACGGTGGAGGAAAGGAACAGAGTAGCTGGGAGGCTGCCGCTGCCCACCCTCTGACCTCCCTCCAGCTGCCTCATTGCTTCCCTCTCCCATTTTTTAATTTTATTTTTTTAATCTCTAGATGCAAAAGTTCACATCTACAGATTAAAAAAATGCAGGGAGGAGAGGAACGGGGTAGCTAGGAGGCCGCCACCGGGCCAAGCACTGGGGAGGGCGGAGGAACAGGGCAGCTAGCTGTCCTCCCTCTGACCTCCCTCCAGCTGCACCATTGCTTCCCCCCCCCATTTTTTTCGCATCTACAGATTTAAAAAAAAAAACTGCAGAGGGGAGAGGAATGGGACAACCAGAGGGAGGTCAGAGGGAGGAGAGCCGGCTGTCCGGTTCCTCCCCCCCCCCCCTTGGTGTTCAGCCCAGCGCCAGCAGCGGCAACTCTGCATTGGCGCTCCTTCTCATGCAGATGCCAGGAAGGAGTGCCAATGCAGGAGCCCAAGGCCTTGCGGTGCAGGCGCACCACAGTCCAGACCGGGGCCTACATGGTACCTAATAGAGCCAAATCTTAATCAGGCTGCCCTCTCCTCCTACACTCCATTTTAAGACTGGGGCTAGCAGCCTGAATATCAACATACTGAACTATCACAAGTACCAATAGACCTGTTGCATAAAATAACTCCTAGTCATTCCAAAACCACCTTACCAGGTGGGACAGGAGGACATATATAAAAGCTACTAACTTGGCAAACAACTTGAGTTCAGTACGCTTTTTAAAGCCTTTTAAAAAGCAACAGAATGGTGGCTAAGACGATTCAAAAACAATTTTTTGTACTTTATGCTTATGTAAATTTTAGTATACCACTGAAGAAGACCGTATGGGGTCGAAACACATTTGGTTTTGGTTTTATTGCTTATTTTTGTTTTATTGCTTATGGCTTGTATTACGTTTCCTGATGGTTTTATGTAATACCATACAGTTCAGATTTATTTGTACTATATTGAACACTTTTGTCACATAGTATATTAAAGACATCTTAAGTATTCCACTTCCATGACTATTGATAGTGGAACGCTTAGCAGTTCCCCCCCCCCCCTTTTCCCTAGTTCATCATTTTAACCTTAAGGGGTTAGGCTAGGTTTTTTGCTTCTTTGTCACAATGATTTCCTTTCTATGTATATATGTGTATACATATGTGTGTGAAGCGGATTATAACTCATCATCCTGAAGGGGGTACATTTATTTAGTTTTAATAATTGGACAGAGCAACTCTATGCTCTCCGGAAATCCAATTCCAAAAAGATGCCCAGCAGAGCAGTAGGAGTGATGTAGGTGATCTTCACTTCTCTGCCCTCCTTTCTGTTGCTTTTCTCACTAGTTGCCCTTTTGAGCATGTCTAATGGAGAGGCGGGGGCAGAGCCGGGAGGCTTCAGCGTATTGGTTATCCTCAGTACCTCTCCACCCTTCCCTCTTCCTCCTCATTTGCATCCTCACCTAAGATCAGAGCTCCAAACCTCAAGTGAAGAAGCCACTACAGTACTTTCTGCTGTGTTGTAATGGGCGGAAGGAAACAAACCCCCATTCAGATTCTCACTTATGAGGTTGTAACGGTAGGCTTCATCCCACGTACCTGTTTCCCTTGAATTATCCCCTACTGCGTTTAGCTGTCATTGTTGTTGTTGTTGCTGTTGTTGCTAGCTAAATCACACCCCGGGCGGCAGCGCTCCTAAGATCCTTTGCACACCAGGGAAAGGGTTTAAGGGGGGAAATGTAAAAAGAATAATAAAAAAATCAAAGAATGACCCAATCCGATTCAAATTTGGTATGCTTAAAGCTCTCCTTAATATCTATTACTGTGCCATTTTGATGTTTTTATCTTTAAAACTTACGCAGATGTAAGCATTTGTTTATTTTTTCTTTAAACATATCAAATCCTGCTCCTGCGCCCCCAGTGGCCGCTCAGAAAACAACAAATTATTCGCTCCAAAAGTAGTACCAAAATAGGTCGGGTCTTTTGGCTTTATAGCACAATTAAAGCAGGATGCATGGGAGTACTTCACAGTCAAAGCAGATTATAAAGTGGAAAACTTCAGAGTCCTTTGCAGGCAATACGCAGTGACTGCACAGTATAACGCTGGTGTGATAAAGCTCAGTGTCTACACCCTCCAAAGGGGAACTCCAAAACATCCTATGGTCCCTAGGATACTTTCCCAAGGACCACTCCTTAAGGCTGCAATCCTGTACACACTTCCCTGGGAGTAACTTACTTATGAGTAAACATACATAATATTGCATTGTATATGTGACCAGCAAGCATCACTGTGAAGGACAAAGTTGAAGACCAATAGAAATGTGAATCTGTACAAAAAATTATCAGCCTAAATCAAAAGGTGTTGATTTGTTGTAAATTAAAATACTTTAATGGAATCATTATTAGTTAGTATTTCTACACTACATTTCAGCATACAAAGTGGTGAGTGCATGTTTTCATTCTTATTTTATTGCTCTATCCTCAGAATAATCCAAGACTGGTTAGTCAATGAGGTTTAAGGTTATGGAATTTGGGTTTTATATTTCCTGTTCCATCATGTAAACACTTTTAAAATCCAAACTGAGTCATTAGTAGCGACAGCGTAGGAAGGATTCTGCTGCATTTATCCTATTGTCTTTGATGGGCCTTCCTGCAAGACAGTGCAATGTGCAAATACAATGACTGAGCATGTGCAAATATGAAGTTAACACATCACAGATAACGAATCAGTAATAAGGAATTTATTCACCACAGGATGGCAGTAAAATCCCAGAGAAAGGATCTCTTCAGTCTGCAATCTGAAGCCGGTTGGCAAGGAATGAAAAAACCCTCTTAGGAGGACCAAGCTGCAAGGCTCCAGAGTGCTGCATTTGGACTGCATTTTTCATTTGCCAATGTAGACTTCAATGTAGACTCAACTTTGAAGCTGAAAAGATCATTCTAAGAGGCTCCATAGATCCAGCAAAGGATTGCCAAGACCAGGCCCTGGGGACCACTATACCTGATGGAACGCCTCTCTCGACATGAACCTACCCGTACTGCACTCAACATCTAAGGTCCTCCTCCAAGGGCCTACTCTGAGGGAAGCTCGGGGGATGGCAACAAGGGACAGGGCCTTCTCAGTGGTGCCCCCCCCCCAATTATGGAATGATCTCCCCAACAAGGCTCGCCTGGAGCCAACATTGTTATCTTTTCAGCGCCAGGTCAAGACTTTTCTCTTCTCCCAGGCATTTAACAGCATTTAACAGCATATGCTGAGTTTTTAACTGACCCAAGAATAGTTGTTTTAAATGGATGTTGTTGTTGTTTATACTTTTGGTGGTTTTAAATTTTGTATATCTGTTTTTAATGTTCATTGTTTTTAACTTTTGTAAACCGCCCAGAGAGCTTCTGCTATGGGGTGGTATATAAATGTAATAAATAAATAAATGCTTAAAAAGGAAAAATCCATTAAAGGTGCAATCCTTTGCATGTTTAGGCAGAGAAAAAATGTCCTACAACTTCCAGCATTGCCCATCCAACAAGTAGGACTTTTTTTTTCAAGTCTAAACATGCCTTGGATGACGCCCTAAATGCAACTTCTCCATCCCTATGGAACTGTGATGGGGGAAACCACATGTTGAGAAATAATGTCTTCTGTGCCCTTTTTAAAAGAATAGGATCTCTCTCAAGCAGCAGTGAAGGACTGGACCAGATAGAGAAATAAAATAACAATTAAGTTTCAGGGCCTCACAGCCCTGGAGGGAACCAACTGCCCAGGGAGGAGCAAGTGAGGAAGCAAAACTCATTTTATTCCTGAAACCTTGATTTAAGGAAACGTACAATGCAAACCTGCACATGCTCAGAGTATTTAGTTTGGCAAACACTTTTGCTGTTGTTGTTCTAACAGACCAAGAACACAGAAGCAGATTTCAAGCATGGAATGGCGGTTGGGGGGGGGGGGAGAGAAATGTTAGTTTGTGTGCCTCTTAAAGTGGGGCCCACAAGACCGTTAGGTCTAGGGTCTAAAATTACCTAGCTGCTCCACTACTCTCAAGGTCTGGGCCTGGTGACCCTAGTTTCCCTTGAAGCTCTGTAACTCGATGCTAGGGAAGAGGGCGAACTGGGGCAAAATGAAAATGAACCTTCATCTGGGGTTGGACATTCTGGTTTACCAAAAGGCAACTATTAAAATTATCAAGGGCCTGGAGCAACTCCCCTATGAGGAAAGGTTACAGCAGCTGGGATTGTTAAGCTTAGAAAAAAGGCGAATAATGAGGGGACATGACAGAGGTGTATGAAATTATGTGTGGCATGGAGAAAGTGGATAGGTTGACGTTTTTCTTCCTCTCTCACAATACTAAAACCCGGGGTCATCCAATGAAGCTGATTGGTGGGAGATTCAGGACAGATAAAGAGTTTGTTCAAACGACATGCTAAGCCTTGGTTAGGCCACTAAACTTTTTTGCAGCAAATGATTATTGAGCGTGTTTAAGCCATAGTTACGTAGCTACTATGGTTAGGAATGGTTCATAGTACAACCCACCAACCCACAATGTTTATAAGACATGCTAAGTCATTGATCACGAAGCACACTAAGCTCAAAATGCTTAACCACCGTGGCTTAGTGTGGCATCTGAACAGGGTCAATAGGATGTACTTCTTTCTTCACACTGTGCATAATTAAACAATGGAATTAACTTCCAGAAGATGTAGTGAGAGATGGCCACCAATTTGGATGGCTAAAAGAAGTGGATTGAGCAAATTCATGGAATATAAGATTATTGATGGCAACTAGGCTGATGGCTATATGCTACCTCCAGTATCAGAGGCAATAAACCTATGCACACCGGTTGCTGGGGAACATGGGTGAGAGAGTGTTTTTGCAGTTATGTCTTGCTCATGAGTCTCCCCTCAACAGACAAAATGCTGGACTAGATGAACCCTTGGTCTGATCCAGTATGGCTCTTCTTATGTCTATGAAAAATCTGCCCCCTCATTCATGTAGTGGGATGTGAAACTGTAGAGCTGCCCAACATTATGTGGGTGTGTAGGATGCATAACCTTTGTAGCTAATAAAGTAGACTGTGTTGTGAGTCACTGCACATTCTGTCTTGGACTTTGGTTGGTTTTCATGACTGTAAGGCAGGGCTGGGCAACATGCAGCTCTTCCAAGGTTTTTGGACCAAAACTTCCATCATCTTTCACCTTTGGCTATTCTGGCTAGGGCTGGTGGGAGCTGCAGTCCACCAACATTGGGAGAGCTACACATTCCCCACCCCTGCTGCACAGGAGCTGTAAGAATGAGTTGATTCTGGGTTTCCACTCAGGAGCTGTGGTGTTGCCCTTTAAAAGTTACATGGCTGCTGGAGACAAGGCAGATGGAGCTCCTCTTGCCCCAACTTGGGACCAGGATACCTAGAAGACCGCCTTCCCTTATATACACCCAGGCAACATTTGCGCTCTTCAGAGGAGGCTGTATTGTCTCCTGCTGCCTCATAACCTTCAAAGAGAAATTAAACATTTCCAGGTCGCAATCTGGTAATGCTAGTTGACTCCATTGTACATATATCCAGAGCATAAGCATCTGTACAACACATTAGGATTACAAAGGCTAGAGCAGGGGTGGGCAACTTGTGGCCCTCCAGATGTTGTTGGCCTGCAACTCCCATCAAGCCTAGCCAGCATAGCCAATACTGAGGCATTTTAGGACTTGCAGGCCAACAACATCTGGAGGACTACAAGTTGTCTGTCCCTAGTCTAGATCCTGAGAGCACAGCCATAGCTGCATTTTGCACACCCTGGGCCTGTGTTTATCATTCTTTCTCGTAATTCATTTTGTCTTGCAATTTCTGTTCTGTTTGTATGGCATAGCTTAGCACAGCGGAGACTGGTGGTTCCAATTTCATTCGGGCTGTGAATCCATTCTAGGTTTCAGCCAGAACTCTAAAAGAGCTATCCAAGGTGCTGAAGCCTATCCCCCAATAGCTTCAGCAACTTGGATAGCTCCTTTAGAGTTCTGGCAAGTTCTGACTGAACCACAGAATGGATTCACACTGGCCTCCAGTAACTGATTCCAAATTTAACATTCAAGATTCTTCCCTACCGTGTGTGCGTGTGTGTGTGCGTACGTGCGAGAGAGAGAGAGAGAGAGAGAGAGAGAATCACCATAGACATTTTATCTGCACACCCTCTGTGAGTGTGTCGTGGTCAAGACCCTCTGTTACCCATCCCTATTTAAGCCTGCCTCCTTTTTACTAGCTCTGCTACTGTGCTTTTAGCAGCAGCCTGGCACACAACCCTGTAGGAAGTGAAGCATTCTCTGATATGGAAATGAGTTATGAGGAAAACTTCACCAGTTAGATTTTGGTCTGCTAGGCTGCTGTTAAAGGTGGAGGGTATGGGGCAGTTACAAAGGTATCAACTCTATCCTTAATGGGTATTCCTGAAAGAACACCTGTATTTTTAAGAATTGCCCCAAGGCAACGTTTCACCAGATGCAACTTCCTATGCAATTCTTTAAAGCTACATAAGCCCCCACCCGCAACTCATATTTCACTGCTGTTTTAGTTCATTGTTTCATAGATTTACTTCATTTGTTGGGCTTCTTATGGTGAGAAAGGCAGGACTTAATATGGAAAACAATGACTTATAGTTTCTTAATTATTATTTATTATTATTTTACCCTTCCCTTTGACGCTTTGGCTGAGACCATTATATTTTCTTTAAGGAGAGGTTTGAAGATCAGAGCCTCCGTGATTAGAGAGAAATCTATGCCTGTGATAACAAGAACCAGCATGACTTGGGGGCAAGTGTAATGGCCCATTAAGATTAACAGGGCAGTTCATTCATGTTGAACTCAAAGAAGTAGGCAAAGGCAAAGCAAGTATAGGCCAGGTTGCCTTCTGTGATATTTCCCTGGCCACAGGTCTCATCATGGGGAGGAGTAAACCCAGGGAATGGGTTTCCCATCCTCTATCTTGACTCCTCCATTGGTCCCCTTTGTATGTTTAACAGCTGCCCCACATGCAGGTGTCAAATTTACAGTCTTTGTCCACGTTGTCAGGGAATCAGAAAGCAGCCCATGGCTCTATAAAATAAAGTTCAGATTTTTAAAATGAATTGGTCCCACAATGTTGATGATATTCAATTAACAATGCAGCAGTATATGTGTGGCACAGCTCTCTGCATATAAAACTTGCCCATGTACTGTTTTCTAGGTGCCTACACAGGATGCTGAGACAGAGTATGCATGCATTTGTGTACACTGGCACAGGACAGATGATGAAAAAACATGGTGACTATGTGTACAGGGTATGCCCTTTCCCCCCATATTTCACTTCTGTTCCTTTTGGACTTTTATTTATTACACCACTGTGTGCTATGGTGGTACAGGTGGATAGTCATGAGTAGGGATGTGCTCCGCTCCGATTAGGAGCGTAGAAGCAGTAGCGGATTGGCCTGCTCCGCCTTACCCAGAGGCGGAGTAGGAGCGGACCGCGGACCCCCTAGAAGCAAGGCGAAGAGAAGCGACCATTTTTCGGAGCTCCGAGTTCAGTCGGAGCGCTCCGGTCGCCATCTTGAAAACATTTCGCCATAGGATTGCATTGCGGCAAATAATCGCGCATAACTACGTTGTTTTTGAAGCTATCGTTCTGGAAATTCTTGTGCACAGAGAGTCGTGGATGGGGGTCATTTTGAGACCACTCTCACCTCTCTGCGTGCTGTGGTTCACGTGCAATATTTTTTTAAAAATCGGGTCAACCGCGGGGCTCAAACTGCGTTTCGGCTTTTCGCCCATAGGATTGCATTGAGGGAAAGAATCGGGGATAACTGGGGGGGGGTTTAAGCTATCGTTCTGAAAATTCTTGTGCACAGAGAGTCGTGGATGGGGGTCATTTTGAGACCACTCTCAACTTTCTGCGTGCTGTGGTTCACGTGCAATATTTTTTTAAAAATCGGGTCAACCGCAGGGCTCAAACGGCGTTTCGGCTTTTCGCCCATAGGATTGCATTGAGGGAAAGAATCGGGGATAACTGGGGGGGGGTTTAAGCTATCGTTCTGAAAATTCTTGTGCACAGAGAGTCGTGGATGGGGGTCATTTTGAGACCACTCTCAACTTTCTGCGTGCTGTGGTTCACGTGCAATATTTTTTTAAAAATCGGGGTTTGGGTTTTTTTTTTTTATTATTATTATTATTTTGGAAGCGATGACAGGCACATTCAACTCCCAATCCTGATGAGAATTCATCTCCTCAGAAAGCATCCTCCTCCAATCCCAGCGTTGGAGGGGGGACTAAGGCAGACCCACCCTGAGAACTTTCTGTTTTGTGTCTCTTTGTGGGTTGGCGTTCGTGGAGGGAACACTTACTTAGCTAGTGCTCCTGCTTTGGAGATAGATTAATTTAATATAGGTTTAGTTTGGCGCGTGTGTGTGTTTGTTTGCTTCTTTCTGACTTGTAGCTTAGTTTGCCCTGTGTTTTCCCCTTACTTTGATTTAATATAAACTTTATTTTTGAATTTTGGAGTGTGTGGTTGGGTTGGTTGCCCCCCCCTTCCCTGTATTAAAGCCTGACTGTTCTGCTTTTGTGAAAGCTTTCTTTTGAAAGCATACACACACTTTTTGTCCCATTTCCCTACATTTATATTCTTAAACATATTTTATTATATTCTTTCACATAGTCCATTAGTATATATTCTCATACATATTATATTAGTATTCATATTTTGTTCTTCTTATAGTAGTGGTTGGTTCTTTTTCCCCCTCCCCTCTCTTAAATCCTGATTGTGTTTCCTTCTATCTTCTATATACCAAATATACCAAAAAAATTGGATTCTCTTTTTCTTCTCTGTGTAACTTCGACGGAGTGGGCTGCTTTTGTCAAGTTCAACAGGCAGCCACAGATTGAGCATTTTGGGGAAAGCATACGCACACCATTTCCCTATTCTTAAACATATTATTATTATATTCTTTGACATAGTCTTAGTAGTCTATTAGTATACATTCTCATACATATTAGTAGTAGTATTCATATTTTGTTCTTCTTATAGTAGTGGTTGTCCCATTTCTTGTCCCATTTCCCTACATTTATTAGTAATATTCTAAAACATATTATTATATTCTTGTAGATATTCTTAGTAGTATATTCTCATACATATTAGTAGTAGTATATTTTATTGTTCTTGTCCCATTTCCCTACATTTAAACATATTATATTCTTCTTATACATATTCTTAGTAGTACCTTATACATAGTATTAGTAGTATTAATATTTTGTTAGTCATCATGAAAAGAGAAAGCAGGCGTGCTGAAAGCAGCAAGGCTCAGTCTGCCAGCAGGGCTTCCTCTCCTCCTGTGAAACTCAAACGGGCAACTCCTTGGCTGACTGCTCCAAAACAGAAGCAGGACAAGCAGCAGGCAGAGCCACTCTCTTCTGCAACTTGTGCCCGGCGTTCTCTTTTTGAGGGTGGGAATGGGAAAAGTGCCCGTTTGCAAGAGGCACGTGGCAGCAGTGCCATTAGAGGAGGAGGAGTATCCCCAACTCCTTCATTCTCCTTTCAGCCCACGAGCCCGCTGATGGACCTAGACGAGGTCCTCAGCACAGTGGAGGGGGGGGAGGAGGAGGAGGCGGTGGGCCTCCAGGATGTGGGGGCTGAGGAGGAGCAGCAGCAGGCCGAGGCTCTCTCCCCAGTCTCATCCCACACCCCTGTTTCTGTGGCAACACCAGAGAGCTCAGGCGGGCAATTGGTGGTGTCACCACAGAAACGAAAGACAAGCATCGTGTGGGACCACTTTGAGTTGGGAGCGGATCCCCGCTTTGCTGTCTGTCGCCACTGCAAACTCAGCCTAAGCAGGGGTTCATCGACAGGGCATTATGGAACCAGCAGCATGAAGATGCATCTTCATAGGCAGCACCAGGCGATCTTGCTGGGGAAAGAGGCGGGCAAGGCGACTGGTTCCAGGGGAAAGCCGAAGGCTGCTGCTGGCACTGCCACTCTAAGCTCTCCATCTCCCATCCCCACAAGGGTTAGGCAGGCAACCCTGCAGGACATGGGGTGGGGGAAGTATTGACCCACAAGATGGCGTTTTCCAATGCCCACCCAGGGTGCTACTGTGTTGGGGCATCTGCCGGGACTGACTCCTCCCCAATACTAGATCTATGACATGTCACTCTGCCTGCCCCTCTGCTAGCCTGTCCTCCTCGGTGACCGACTCGCTGGGATGGTTTGCGTTTGCAATGCGTGACTAACTGCAATGCTGGCTTAGAAACCAGCCATCACTTCCTTGTGCCCCCAGAAATGCCCGCAGCCTGCCTGCCTGCCTGCCCGCCTCCCCCGGGGTGCTGCTGTGGTGGGGCATCTGCCAGGACTGACTCCTCGCCTACTCTGCCTGCCTCTCTGCCCGCCTGGTGCCTGGTTTGCTCCCAATCGTCCTCCTCTGTGCCCCTCAAGGCGTAACTGCTGGCTTAGAAAGAAACAACCAGCCATCTTTGCCTCACTTTGCGCCCACTTATGGGTTGGTTTGCTATGCGTTAGTGCTCAAGCCATCCTTGCGGCACTACAATGCATGCTGCCTGCCTGCTTTCCATTGATGGTGCTATATAAATAAATAATAATAATAATAATAATTCTCCCCTTCCCGCCTTGCAGCGATGGTGTATGTGTCTTGCTTTGACTAAGGGGAGAAGTCCTTCCTGCGCTCACTTAGACTTTATCAAATTCAATAATCCCTTTTTCAAATGTGCCAGAAGATTTAGGGTTATCTCGTGGCATGTTGGGATTGCCTTGGAACTGGCCCCATTGAGCTGTCTGCAATTGCAACTTTAAATCCCTGACATACTGGAGTGTTCAAATTTCAAAAGTTCCCCTAACATCAGGGGATGATGGGATTGCCTTGAAACTTGGTGTCCATGGGGACACATGGGTAAGCTGTCATGGGACCAAAGGATAGGTTTCTAACGTGCAAATTGACGTAGTTGTAGAATGGGACTTGATTTGGGGTGAGTTAAAAAGTTTAAGCCGCGCCAAAAATCAGGGGATGATGGGATTTGCTTGCAACTTGGCGTGCATGTGGACACATGGATAAGCTCTCCTGGTGCCGAGTTTGAGGTTTCTAACATGCAAATTGACGGAGCTATCCCAAGGGGTGTGAATGGGGTGCCCGATTTTCATAAATTCCCCAAAAATCAGGGGATGATGGGATTGCCTTGAAACTTGGCGTGCATGTGGACACGTGGATAAGCTATCATGGTGCTGAGTTTGAGGTTTCTAACGTGCAAATTGACGTAGTTGTAGAATGGGACAATTTGGGGTGAGTTAAGCCATGCCAAAAATCAGGGGATGATGGGATTTGCTTGCAACTTGGCGTGCATGTGGACACATGGATAAGCTCTCCTGGTGCCGAGTTTGAGGTTTCTAACATGCAAATTGACGGAGCTATCCCAAGGGGTGTGAATGGGGTGCCCGATTTTCATAAATTCCCCAAAAATCAGGGGATGATGGGATTGCCTTGAAACTTGGCGTGCATGTGGACACGTGGATAAGCTATCATGGTGCTGAGTTTGAGGTTTCTAACGTGCAAATTGACGGAGCTATCTAAAGGGGTGTGAATTAGGGTTATGGGAGGTGCGTTAGAGGGTAGAGCCGCGCCAAAAATCAGGGGATGATGGGATTTGCTTGCAACTTGGCGTGCATGTGGACACATGGATAAGCTGCCCTGGTGCCGAGTTTGAGGTTTGTAACATGCAAATTGACGGAGCTATCCCAAGGGGTGTGAATGGGGTGCCCGATTTTCAAAAATTCGCCAAAAATCAGGGGATGATGGGATTGCCTTGAAACTTGGCGTGTGTGTGTATACGCCCATGAGGTGTCATGGTGCCAAACGTGAGGTTTCTAACTTCAACGGAAAAAAAGTTGTTTACTTTTTTAGCTTTCAATGCAAGCCTATGGGGGGGCAAAAACGGAGCTCCGGATCCGATCCGGAGCTCCGGGCGGAGCGGAGCGGAAGTGGGCGGAGCGGGGGCGGGGCGGAGCGACCCGCTCCGAAAAATGGCGGATCTGCAAGTGAAGCGGAGCGGGGGGTCCGTGCACACCCCTAGTCATGAGTATATGTAAGACATGGACAGAAAGTATCTGAGAGGCATGTTTGACATTGGGTACATACGTGATTCCTCTGTCTTTCTTGCTATGGATGTTTTGTGCACTGTTTGAAGAGGGGACATGTAAGTTTTTGGTGCTATTTTGCACATTATGCAGAGCCTCCGGAGATCTGTCACACCTGTAACACAAGTGTTGAACTTAGCCCATGTGTGTATTTCCTTGTTTTTTAATCATTTACTTTTCAGTTCCTCATCACAGGGTGGGTGGATGCTTCAGTGGGTGTGTTACTGTTTACACTCTCCACCCTGTGCCAGCTAATCTTTTCACATTCCTGTTGCACCCACCCTTCCACAGTTGGCCACTCTGTTCTATGGACACTCTACTGTGAAGCTTGAATATTCCATCTATAGCAAAGAAAAGAGCGAGGACTGGGATCTCACAGTTGGAAAAAACCCAGTATACAGCCCCCAAGGAGAAGAGATTATCGACTTGTCTATTTCCTTGGAACGTTCCAAAAGTCATCTGTTGTGGGGACCTGGGAGCTTCCAGAGATGCAAGGAGCTGCAGAAGCTCCAGACCAGTTAGGGCCCAAAAGGGAGACTGAAAGAATCACTGAGATCAAAATTGTTATAGTTGGAGATGGAGGCTGTGGAAAGACATCACTGCTCATGGTCTTTGCAAAAGGAGAATTCCCTAAGGTAAGCCCCTTCTATTCTCAGGATCATCTCCCTATACTCAAAACTATTTTATTTATTCTTTATTATAGTGCTTTTATCCCACCCTTTAGCCAAAAAGGCTCTCAAGGCAGCTTACAAAAATATTTCTTAAGACAGTCCCTGCCCACAGGCTTACAATCTAAAAAACATGACACAAAAGGAAAGGGGATTGGGAGGGAGGGGGGAACTCTTGCCATGTTGTTTCTGATTCAAGACAAAAAGTCCATCCATGTTCCCTTCAGAGTTGATCCTTGTAACCCCTGAGGTTATTTTCCTTGAAATGAACCTGTATCATGTTAATTTCTAGTTATACCCATAAGCAAACCTGCCCTCTTTATTTTCCTTAGAACAATAGCCAAGGTGTTTCTTGCTACTGGCTCTTTCTGGATTTTTTTCTCTCTGAGTAACTAGTTCAGTAGGAAAAACTGACCAGGAGTACTGCTAGTATTATAAAACATAGCTTTACTAAAATTATGTACTTAGTTGCCAATGCTGTGCTATACAAAACACATCAAGGCTTGAAAAGATCAGGAAATGCTTTATTGAAGACTTTTTTTTCCAAATGGCATCATTATTCCAGAGAAAGAAAATTTCCCCCAAAAAAATGATCGTGTCTTGAGTGACATGGATAGACTTGACGTGTTTGAATCGAATACATAATATAAATTTATCAATCCAAAATCAAAGTTAGCCTTTGTATTTGTTAATTCAGTTTCCTTTACCTCCAACAACAACAAAGAAACTTGAAACAGCTGATAACAAATGTATTATAGAATAAGATGTCATGAATTAGAATTCACTTTTATCAGATGCACAAAGTGTTATCCTGTGTTAACAGGCACACGTATATATGGTGGCCGGGCTAGCCTAAGACATTTCGCTGGCTGAAGCAATGGACAAGATGGCTCCTCCGCCCATTCCAATCAGACTGGCAGTTCAATCTTACTTCAAGGCTGGTTGCTGCTGCTGCTCCCCTCCCCAGCCCCTGCAGCCTGCCTAAGGCAGCTGCCTCACTCTGACTTGTGGTAGGGCTGTCCCTCTGTGATGGTGGGGGATTGTAAGCAGTGAAGCTAGATGGAAATGAAATGTGCACAATGATGGTGTTAAAGCTTAAAGGTACGATCCTATCAGATTGACTTCCGCTAGAGGGAAATCTCAGAGACCGAAGTCCTCCGAGTATCCAATGCCCTGCCAGTAGAGTGGGAGGAGTGAGGGAGGCTTTTTGACCTCTCCATCTGCCTGTATTTTCTGTCAGATGGGCCTCTGAGTCTGTCAAGCTGATGCACCCCTCCTTGCCCACTTGCCCACCTCCAATGTGCCCATTACCTCCTCTCCTAAGATTGCAATACCCACTTCGGGAGAGGAGGCCACCTTGGAGCTTTCAACGGCGGGGGGGGGGGGGGGGCGTTGAGTATCCCTGCTCAAATTTCCCCATCCCCAGGATGTAGTACTGTCTGCACCCTTGGGGAGAATCTCTACCTTGCTATTGCCCCTCAAACCCTGTGCAAGAGTCAAAGGAACGCTCTCTAAATGTATATAAAATTGTTACACTGATAGTTTATTTATCTATTTATTGCATTTTTATACTGCCCATCAGCCGAAGCTCTCTGGTCAGTGCACAATTAAAAACCATAAAATATAACAGGTATAAATTTAAAACATAAAAAGGCAATATAAAACCAGGTATGTCTTCAGGAGGCGTTTAAGAGATATTACGTTTTCCATCTCCCAAACAGCACAAGGGAGGAGGTATTTATTTATTTATTAGTTCATAAAGTAGTGTTGATGATAGCAGTCATCTTGGTATTGGCTTATTAACACCTGCAGTGGAATTTAAAATCAAAAAGTTATCTTGGTTTAGATTACAGGTGATAGAATTTATCTTCCTGATGTGTTGTAATTCAGAAGTTTCATGTTAGAGTCTGTTTTGAAGCTCATTTAAGAATGGCCACTTTAAGGTTAATAACAGTTACTTGGCTCATACATAACGACTACTCATGGGTTGTTTAAAAAAATATTATCCCACTGGTTTCTATACGTACATACATACATACATACATATTATTCACCAATAGCGTCAAATAACAATACAGAAAATCATAGTTTTTGAATACAGAAAGAAGCCAAGTTTTTATAGGGTGGGTGGAAGAAGTTAGAATGACATAGTTCCTTCTCTGTTAAATAAATGCACACTTGTTCCCATGCATAAAAGAAGAACCTGCCCATCCATTAACACTTCATTTTACCCCTTAACAGGTGAAAACTAGACATGAAATGAAAACCAGTGCCAAATTTCAAGTGCTATTAATTTAGCAGATGTACATGATGTGTATTCTTACTCAAGGACAGCCTCCATGCACAGTGAGGCTATACATAGAGCAGAGCCTTATTGGAGGAAATAACTGGGAGGTATAAATTAAGGGAGGCACACTACTATCTGGAGGTAAAATGTTCAGCCCTAGAATGATGGTAGGACAGAGATGGAGACCCAGTGAACCTCTGAGTGTTGAATCACAACTCCAATCATCCTTGACCACTGGCTGGGGCTGATGGAAGTTGAAGTACAACAATGTCTGGAGGATCATTGGACGGGGTTGCACTCTCCCTAAAGGATCGGGTCCGTAGTTTGGGGGTGCTCTTCGATCCAGAACTGTCACTTGAGGCACAGGTGAACTCAGTGGCAAAGAGCACCTTTTATCAGCTTAGGCTGATATACCAACTGTGCCCTTATCTGGACAGAGATAGCCTAGCTACAGTTATCCATGCTCTGATAACCTCTCGTTTGGATTACTGCAATGCGTTATACGTGGGGCTGCCTTTGAAAACGGTCCGGAAGCTTCAGCTGGTACAAAACAGGGCAGCCCGTTTACTAACAGGGACTGGCTGGCGAGATCACATTACACCAGTCCTTTTACAACTTCATTGGCTGCCAGTCCAGGTCCGGGCCCGATTCAAAGTGCTGGTATTGACATTTAAAGCCCTAAATGGTTTGGGGCCAGGTTATTTGAAGGAACGCCTCCTCCCATATGTACCTACCCGGACCTTAAGATCATCTACTGGGGCCCTACTCCGTGAGCCCCTGCCAAAGGAAGTGAGGCAGGTGGCTACTAGGAGGAGGGCTTTCTCCGCTGTGGCACCCCGGTTGTGGAATGAGCTCCCCAGAGAGGTCTGCCTGGCGCCTACACTGTACTCCTTTCATTGCCAGCTGAAGACCTTTTTATTCACTCAGTATTTTAACACTTAATTTTAACTTAAATTTAAATTATACTGTTTTAATTCTGTATTTTAACCTTATATCAATTTTGCTGCGTGGTTTTATCCTGGTTGTGCTTTTTATACTGTATTTTGTATTTGTGTTTTTAACCTCTTGGTTGTTTTATGATGGTTTTAATTTTTGTGAACCGCCCAGAGAGCTTCGGCTATTGGGCGGTATAAAAATGTAATAAATAAATAAATAAATAAATCATGGGCTCCTAATCCCTATGGTAGATCAAATAGAACTGTATATAAATTCATTTTTCACAGACTAAGCAAAAGCATCATTTTCTCCTTCTTCTGCTTCTAGATTTATACCCCAACAGTGTTTGAGAAGTACTCTGCCCCCTTTCACATCAGTGACAAGCAAGTGCAGATCAATCTCTGGGATACCGCAGGTATGCCTATGAAATGGGGGGGGGGGAATTAGGCTGCAGGCAGGAAAATAGTCAATTAGATATTTTTTTATTGCGTCAGATTATGTTAGTGTAAGAATGGGCAAACTTTCCAGTTATACAGACAGCCCCTAGCAGACAAAGGTTAGGTATAACTCAGATATTTGCATATTCATGTCTGCCCCTGATATGAATGCTGGCTATTCAGCCAGCAAATCCCCTTGGGGAGAAGGCAGTTTGGAAACTAGGCTTGGAGATGATAAGCACAGGATGGAATGTGTTTGAAGTATTGGAGAGAATGGCTGCAATTACATAAGGAAAAATCTTCTTCAATATGTTGGCTATGCAATGATACTAAAATGTAGTTTCTCTCTTACAGTAATACATTTCCTACATATAAGGCTTCTCGCATTGTACTTTCCCCACAGATAGAAGAGGGCGATGTGTATCCTGTGTATAAAGATGGCAAGAGTGCCTATTTTCTCAAATCAACATACATGGGAATGCTGCCCTTCTATGATTGAAAATGTGGTACCATGGGATCCCTCCGTAGCCATGCACCACTGCTAAGAGGAAAAGGTGTTAGGCTGTTTAGATCCACGCCACATAGTGGACGCCGAACTCAGTAGGACTTACTTTTGAGTAGACACATATAGGTAAACCACCTCAAGCTCTCTTTAGACAAAAGGTGGGGCACAAACCTACTTAGACATAAATAAAAGGTCTAATTATGGTTATTTTGGACAGCAAAATGTGATGAGAGAGGGGGCCATTCATTAAAAACATTTGTATATTGCAAGTAATATTACAATAATGTGCTGCTTTTAATAATGTATTAGTTTTAAATGTTTTAATTAGTTATATGTATTTTATGGTGTTTGCATTTGTATTGCACCCTGCCTCGATCCAGAGGGAGAGGCGGGTAACAAATTTTTGATGATGATGATGATGATGATGATGATGATGATGATGATGATGATGATGCAGTATATGTATATGAAAGGTTGGTCTTGTGTTAAAATGTGAAACCAATACCCTACCTGGTTTGGGTCCAGGTTACCTGCGGGATCGCCTTCTCCCGTACAATCTGCCACACATACTCAGGTCCTCTGGAAAGAATTTACTCCAGACAGCCAAAACTAGGCTGACAACTGTTACCCAGAGGACCTTCTCTTCTGCTGCTCCCAGATTGTGGAATGGCCTGCCAGAAGAGATTCATCAACTTAGTAGTCTTTCCAAATTTAAGAAAGCCATAAAGATTGATCTCTTCTGGCAAGCCTACGCTGATGAATTTTAAGATGTCTGATTGTTATTATAATATTGTATCAGTTTTATGCTTTTAATCAATTGTATGCAGTTTTTGGAATTTTTGTATTTAATGTTGTTCCCTGCCTCAATCCAGAGGGAGAGGCAGGTAAGAAATAAATAAATAAATAAATAAATAAATAAATAAATAAATAAATAAATAATACAGCTTTGTCTCCTTTCCACCCAGGGCAAGATGATTATGACAGGCTCCGACCCCTCTCCTATAGTGGGGCTCATGCAATTCTCATGTGCTATGATGTCACCAACCACACCAGCTTCGAAAATGTTCTAATGAAGGTAACACTATCCATGACACTCAATAAAAATATCTGTCCCAGGTATCTATGGGAGAAGCGTGATATAAGGCAATTAAGAAACAGTCAAATTGCTGGTATAGCAAGATGGCACTAACCAACACCCACCCACACACCCCTGCCTCAGAAAGTAATACCATCTGTTTTGAAGCTGTTTAAGTAAGGATAAAGGGAAAGGCCACTAGGTGCCTTCTTCAGGGCAAGAACCAAGGAACACGTCTCCTTTATAATCTACTGGACAGGTTCAAAACTTTAAGTTGTGGTTCTCCAAAAAGATCCCTTTATTTATTTTTCTACTCATTTATCTGCCAGAATCTATCCATCATCACTGTCCTAATCGAGGGGAGGACAGAAGGTAGACCTGGATCTACTGGTAGATCTCTGATCTCAGTTGTTTAACAATAGCAGCAACAACATTACTCTTCCCTCCCCCTCCAGTTGCCCTAAATAATAAATGCTGATATGAAGGCAGGCAGGAAGGGTAACCAGAAGTGGATTTTTATGTGGAAGGACTGTGAACTGTGCTCAGTTCAATTACTCAAAAGAAATTCCTGGGCTTAGAATTCTTTAATTCCAAATCTATGTCTCTTGCACTAGGGTCCCATTGGCAGATCTTGAGGTTCTAGTAAACAAAGAAAGCAGATCCTAGAAACTTGGTCTGCCCAACCCACTCTACTTTCTCTCTCCCCACACTCCTTTTAGTGGTACCCTGAAGTAAAGCACTTTTGCAGAGGGATTCCCATCCTGCTTGTTGGCTGCAAGACAGATCTAAGGAAAGACAAGGTTCTGCTAAGGAAGCTACATCAGGACCACCTGGAGCCCATCACATACCACCAGGTAAAACAAACACAGCCCCTGGGCATATTCTTCAGATTTGCAATAGTTGGTACAGCATTTGAGGGCTTCCATGCTAGCCAAAATTAATTGCACACACACACACAACACCCTCCAGGAACAGAAATGTTACTTGGCTTCTGTCCGTGTGCTCATCCTTGCCAGAGAAAAGGTAAATAACTCTTAAGTTGATCACAGCAGTTTTGGTTGCAATGCAAGGGGATTCTTTCCTAAAAGAGATGGGGTGAGACAGGTCACCCCAGACATCAGATTTTGTGGTGTGATCAAAGATCAGAAAATTGTCAGGTATTTTGTGTATTTAAATTATCATATCTTACGTTGCTATATTTTCCCTATATGGGACTCATAATTTGGATTTCTGTTTCAGGAACCAACATGTTTTAGATCATCTCTCCTATTAAGTGGCTAGATGCCCATTCTCTCAATTCAGGAAGTGACCAAGTGTATGCTGTTCTCTTCTTCTCCCTTCTCCTTCCTCTACCCAAACCACTTACAGGGAGAGGCTTTGGCTCAGAATCTCCATGCAGTTGCCTACCTTGAGTGCTCAGCCCGCTTACATGAGAATATTGCAGACATCTTTGCAGAAGCCTCCAGAGCAGCCTTGAGCATCATGAAGAAACAACGTAGGCATAAACGCAAGAGGACTTGCCTGCTTTCCTGATTATCCACATTTTCTGAATGGGTCTGGAGAATTTCCCATAGCTTTTAGCTAATCTCAACTCCACTCAGTAGGTTGAAATCTCTTTAAAGGTGTTGTATAGAGAAGTGAAGACAATGGGACACTTCCCTAGCTGGAGTAGATCAACATGCAAGCAGATGGGTAGCACCAGATTGTAGCAGCTGAAAATCTGACCTCCTGGATTCAATGGCTCAATATCTGCTTATAGCAGTCAAGTTTCAGTTCATTTCCATAGGCTTCAGTGGAGAAGACCTGTAAAGGATCTGGTCTTTTAGATCAAATGGAATGTCACTGGAATCAAGCACAGACCTAGTTAAAAATTCCAT
The DNA here is from genome assembly GCF_023053635.1 of Elgaria multicarinata webbii. NCBI lineage: Eukaryota > Metazoa > Chordata > Lepidosauria > Squamata > Anguidae > Elgaria > Elgaria multicarinata. The sequence continues at coordinate 78,546,596 of NC_086172.1, read as the reverse complement.
TCTAGATACATCAGGCTTAAACCATGTATAAACCACCAAGCCAAATGCAGCTTCCCAGCATTTCAATATCCCTCCTGTTTTTGCTGTCTGCCTAAGAGTTTTTCTACATTGTGCGCTTGTGATTCTTCACTCACAGTAGTTTGTGGGTCCTTTACATGATGTCGTCATCTTCAGGGTCTCTCCCATGCTTTACAACCATTGTCACTTTTCCCCCTAATAAGTAAAATCTGGTATTATTTAGAAATGACAGAATAAGAATCACATGTAATTGCGCAATTCCACTACACCTCAGTGCCATCTAGCGGTTGTATAATGAAACAGAGAAAAAACCCAGAAAAAAGCACGTGTAAAGGAGCTGATCTTAATCCCATAAAGAATATGGAAGCAGAAACCTTGGTAAAGGTGCAGGGAAAAAAGCTTAATGTAGAAATGCCTGCAAAAAGAAGAATTATCAAAGAACTGGGATGCCACAGTACATGCCTCATGGGCTGCACTCACCGATCACAAATGGTTCAGTGCAAGATTGCACCAACTCATAAAATGAGAACTCCATTCCAGTAAAAAAAATAAGTCTCCATATAGAGTCCTAAATGCTTGCCAGTGTATCAGACTGCCAATTTACGCTCAACTTTAGATGAGCTTTAGATGGCCATGTGTATTACTTCATTTGTGAAATACACCACTAACAGTTTTCTTCATCCCCAACCAACCACCATTCCATTCTTTACAACTACTTCTACATTCCTCATATATTAGAGCAATAAAAATAAGAGACGGCCAACTATGAGAAGAAAAGAAAAGAAAGACTCTGGGCCTGTGCAGTTTTACATTTTAAACTATCATGACTACAGAATAAAATGGAACATCACACATGTTCGGGATGCCTGCCAGCCATGCCCCTTTCCAGAATGCTCCATTCCATTACTCCCACCCTGCCATTGAAAAAAAGAAAAGAAAGAAATCCCCAATGGACACTGAACATTTTGTGGCCACTGAGCATTCTCAGTCTCCTTAGGGTTCCCCCCTCCCTATTTAGGGGGATACTTTTGCAAAGATGAGGGTTTTCCCAAGCCTAGGCAGGATCTACACTACTGCTTTAAAATGGTTTATAACAGTAGTGATGACTGTTGAGGCCCAGGGCACACTCCATGAAGAGTTTTCAAAATGTTTTCAAAGTGTCATATCCTGCTTGGTGCAGATCTGACCCTAGTGACACTTCCTTCTTGTGCAGAGGTGGTGCCGTTTTGGCTACATATGTATTAGCACTCAGAGAATGAGTCTGCTATTGGTATATAGGATTAGTGTCTTTAAGCACATTTAAGACACCCCTTGTTTACTGCTAAGTACACACACAATGTGGAATTAGGAAAAGAAAGCCTCCAAGTCAGACAGCACTATCAGGCAGGCAATTTTAAGGTGGGCTCCTCCCACTTGACTTTTAATTAAGCACTGTAAATATGCTGTGCTTGACTGGAAGAACACTAAAATGCTACCAGGTTTCAAATCTTACAGAGGTTTTCTTTAGGCATAGGGGTTGGGGTTGGACACACACAGAGAGAGAGCTCCATCATACCAGCAATTTATTGCACTCTTGCCATGCTTGGTATGCGTTTTTCCAGTGCAGTACTCACATGATGTTGTCCCTGTCCTACAACCATCCCATTTTTTGTTGGGGGTGTGTGTGTTGAAGGGCAGTCTCACTGACAAAAGAGGAGGACGGGTGGTTCTCTGCTCAACTGCTCAACAGTGGAGGGGGAGGGGCACCCAAATGCCCCACGGAGAAGGCGAGCGAGCCAACCGCCACCCATGCCCAGACTCGGCCTCATTCAACTCTATGGTTCTTACTCCTGAGTAGGCATGTCTAGGTTTCCTGACCAGAACAATGTCGGCTTCCCATTGCCATGACAGCATTGACCACAAACTTCTTCAAAAACGTTCTCTTCACTTATATTGTTTAATATGATCTTAGGAGAAAGCATAGTGTGTTGTTCTATTGTACTTGCGCAGTTTCAGGCTGCCATCCTATTGTATTTGCACAGAAATAAAAATATATTAAAGAAAATAAAAAAATAAACTGCAGGGGAAGGAGAACGTAAGGGGCAGAGGGGGAGTTTTCGCTGGCCCAGCAGCGATACAGGTGAAAAGATACGTGAGCTGAAATAGCACAAACGTGAGCTGAAATAGCACAACAATGCACAGACGTGAAAGTGCCCAGTGCGATACTCGCTAAGAAAACAGACTCAAAGGGGGGGGGGGAGTAGGTGTGATGGAGCTCAAAGATGGAGCCAATTCTTACATAGCCTGGTAACTTGTTTAGTGCTTCAGTGAGAGAGAACAAAAGAGTGTCTCTCTTGATCCATCTAACGTTGATTTCACTCTGCCCACATCTATGACTGGGGATTCCAAAGTCAAGCAATGGCAAAGGAAAGTAGGATCTGAAAAGAAAAACAAACACAGAAAAAGAACTTGAAGGGTACTTTTAAAATGAACACGTTTTTAGATAAGAAAGCTTTCTAATAATAAAAAAATAGTTAAGCAACTCTATCTCCAGTTTTTTTGAGGTTCCCCTAAACCCAAATTGTAAAAAGAAAAGGTGAGAGCTTTATGCTAATTAATCCAGTTATTGTTTTGCAAAATACTGCAGGGAGAGGCAAATGAAGCAGACAGTATTGTGATGCTGAGAGACTTCGCAGGCTACTTACATCTTGATGTAAGGCGGATTTTAATTAAACAAACTTCTCAATTTAACAACGAGTATAATTTTAAAAGTGATTTAAAGTAACGTGGGAAATTATGCAAGCATCCCCACTGGAATGTGTTTTGGTTTAAATTTCTGGTTTAAGGTCAACTAAGACAAAGCTAGATTTCACCAAACGGGGATCTCTGCTTTCTAAACAAGTATGATGGGGTTTAATTGATTACATCCTAATCACATTTCTTGGTTTCAGTAGAAAGAGATTTCTGATTAACGTGGTAGGGATGGCAGCATTAATTCTGCGTGACCAGTGTGTTGATCCGTTCCCCCAAATTCGCAAGTACGATTCATTCACTGCAATGGAATTTAATCCCACGCAATGTGTTCAGAATTGGGGTACTAATCAGGAAATCGTAAGTGTCCGGATTTAACTAGGATGTAAACTGCAAGAGTCTAAAGGGAACTAAAAAAAAAGGTAATAAAAATTGGCAGTACGATTCTACTATCGTTTACTCGAGAGTAAATTCCATTGGGACTTCCGATTATACGAGCAAAGGATTGGCCTCTTCGACACAAATAGATAAGCTGTCATACTTTACTGTTGCACCAAACTCTGTGAACGTATAATTTCTTTCAAAACCTCGACACGCACCGTATCTTTTTTAAATCTTGTGAAGTTAATCTCATCAAACCAACGAAAGCCTGATTTTAAACCAGATAGAAGCGCCCCTCAGCTGGGTTTTATCAAACTTCCCAAAAAGATTAGGTTAACGTCGCGCCTTTGAGAAACTTATTTAAACATTAACCGACGCTAAAGTAATTATATACTGACAATAGCTAGCAGCCAGAATCTAATTAAATTCGTAATGTAAGTGTCAGTCTTGTACGACTCTTTGGTTTTATTTGGGGCTTTCCGTGTGGTTTCTGGAAAAGAAGAGTGTCCGTTTTCTGTATCATTTATCATTTTATTGCTTAAAAATCGCGGCCGCCCGACACGGAAATAGAATAGTAGGGTACTCGTTTATGGACACACCTGTGTGTATGTAAGCCCCCCTAAATTCAATAAATTGGTGGTTAGTCCGATTAAGTCTCAAGCTTCAGTAATATGTATCTTAGCTATACCGTCGAGACAAATCTCCAAGCTAGAAGATTTTTGTCGCTCCTTCCGTTTTCCAAACGTGTGGCATAAAAGGGATATTGGCCTTTGGCAATTGTGTGCGTTGGGGGTGGGGGTGATTCTTTTCCGGGGGGGGGGAATACCAAAAACAATATTATTGCATCGGAAAGCCTATTTGCTCTCTCTCCAGCTGAGACAGACAATGCCTTGCGAAGCTCCTGCCCGTCTCCTCACCTACTAGAGGTCAGGAGAGAAGTATGCTGGAGCATTCTGAGCAGGATTCGGTCCGAAACTCACATGTTGTTAACTGGGCCTAAAAATGGGACCATTGCCCCAGAATCTTCCTTCACTTAAGCGCCTGCACAAAAGTAAACCCTCTCTAGATAGATAGATAGTTTTTTAAAAGACGGTGGGAGTATTAGCCTGGCCATCCAAACGCCTAAAAATACGATCCTCAAATGTCTTACTCCGGATTAGTTCCATTGAGATCAATCGCTCTGATTTCGTCTAAACACCTGAACGACCGTTGCCTGATGCTCTGATTGTCGAGCAGCCTGCTGCTACTACTGCGCACGCGTCAGAAATATTCTCATAGGCAAAGCAATAGAAAACTACAGTTTTATGTAAGGCTGTGCTTCAAGCCAGAAGGACGACAAAAATAAATAAATACAATGAACGCGCATGCGTTTCAATTGCTTAACTCGAGAGGCCAAAAAAAGTAGCCTCAGCTTGTGCGCGTGCGCAGCTAAGGAGGGTCCGCTTCAGGGTGGGGAAAACTACGCTTGCGCATAGGAGTGCCTTGCGTGTTGGGAGGGGGGTCAGTAAGAGAAGGCTACGCCGCGCAGGCGCAGTATGGCGGCCGAGTATGTGTATGTGAGAGTCTGACGGGTTCAAAATGGCGGCGGCTGCTTCTATGTGAGGGGAAGAATCTGGGGGCGGCGGGGAGGGAACGAATGGTAGCGACGGGCGGACGGTGGCGGGTTGAGGGGCCGGGTGGCGCGATACTGGGTGGTCTTTTAGGCCCCAAGAGCCGACGCGACGGCGCGTGCTGGCCCAGTGCAGTGAGAGGCTCCGGTCGTGTCCCGGGGGGTGTTAGGGCTAGAGGCGTCAGGGTTCAGGCTGGGGTGCGAGTTCGGGTTAAGCATGAGGAGTGTAATGGGACCGGCGTTCGTGAGCCTGGGTAGAGGGGGTGAACGAGGTTGGGCTAGGCTGAGGCATTTGAGGTAAGCCAAGTGCACCGAGGTGAGAGTCTGAGGGGTGTGTGAGGGTATGTGTATACTAGAAAGGCAAGTTGTGGGACTGGGAGGGCTGGATGTGTAGGCGAGACTGGTCTGGAATAGGGGGTTTCCAGAGGTTACTGAGCTAGAACGGTAACCGAGATCTTATTTATTTAATAATTGGATGGAAGTGGGAAATAGTTTATTTAGGGGCAGGGAGTTGGAGGGAGTTGCTTTCCTCTTTGAGTTACTGCTCTGGGTTTATGAAGGGTAGGATGAAAAGAGACTGAAGTTCTCAGGGTGCCCTCTCTGTCTGTCCATCCCCTCATGTCGGGCCTCACTGAAAGGATCTAGAACGTTGAAGGCTCTCCAGGACTCACCTGATGACACCCCTATTCCCCCTTACGATAGGATTTGGTTCCCCCGTCTATTTTCCTTCTCTGGATATTAAGGTTCTTAAGCCCTCTGGGTCGAAGACAAACCCACTTGGGAATTAACTGATTTTCCAACTCTTTTTTTCTGCCCTAGAAAGGGGCAAAGGAGAACCAGAGACCTGGTAAGATCTGACTTTGTTTATATTCAGTAGATTTGCAAACAGTGCCATTTCTTGTTCTTCCTCTTTTCTCCAATGAAAGCCAGAGTGCCTCATTGCATTTATGTCACTGCAACCTATGTGTGATATTCTAGTGCTTAAAATCCAGATAAAGTTTCTGCTGGTTCTAACTTGTGCCTCTCTTCAGTTGGGATAGAGTTGAGCTAGCATGTGGTATGCTGAATCTCTTCATTTTGCTGACTTTGAGACTTAAAAAAAAGTGAAAAGAGCTGAACAAGTAATTGGTTTGGAATGGGAGATGGCAAGTAGAAGTCTCTGAGTTTCCCTTTCCTCACAGAATCTACACTTACTACTGTATGCTAAATAATAATAATAATAAGACAGGTACAACTTCTCTATTGATCTTAAAGCTGGATTTTAAAACAAGTTATGTGGTCCATTTGTTGTGCTTTTTGTTTCTATGTAAGGAGGTATTGTAATGACAGTTTCCTAGAGGTTGATTCCTGACCATGCTTGGAAGAAGTGTAGTAATTGCAACAACAATTATATCACCTTTTGCCAACCCTACTTAGTTTGTTCTTATCTGACAATTGAGGTTGGAACCCTCTTGAGGTCACTGCTGCCTCCACTGTGCCCATCACTATCACAGCTTACTCAATGTTAGGATGGTTTCAACTCCCTGTCCATCAGCTCAGTGACTTCTCTGGCAACATATCTTTATGCAGATTTATAGTGCTAGCCAGTTGTAATATTATCCACTCTGTCCTGTTCCATGCACTCTTTTTCTCCAGGGTCAAGTGTTGCACTCCAGAAACCCCTCCATAACTCTACAATTAAATGATTGTAGCACACTGTCCTGACTATCCTATTCTAAATCATTTACCAAAATGGCTTACAATCTTGTACCTATACCAGCCTATTAAATCTTGTGCTATTGAGCCTAAAATTGTGCTCTAATTGGTGTTAACCTCTGTCTTCTTTAAGTCAGAAAGGATCTAGGGAATAAGGCATTCCATATCTGTTAGCAGACTTCTTCTTAAAAGCTTCCAAATGAGCAATGGATTGCATAGTTTGTCTTGTCCAAATACAGACAGCCAAACTGCAATTAGAAAAATGTTGAGAAGTATTTTGTTGTAGGGCAGCAGCATAGCAAACTGTGAAATGTAAGCCTTTGTATTTGATTCATATATGGTTAATTATGCTATCATTGTTTTGAAATGCTTCCTAGGAAAATTCTTACAGGTATTTGCTGACCAAATTCAGCATGTTTGTTCTTAAATTGATTTCCCAACTCATTAAAAGACATACACTGCATAGAGTATTCTGTATCATAGCATGTACATATACATGGACACTAGACAAACTGCGGAAGTATTGCGTAATGTTCAAGTGTGTGTAACATGGTTTTGATTCCATTGCAGAATATCCAAACCACCACTTGGATGGTAAACATTTTTTTATATCAGAACTTAACCTATCTAAACTTTTTTTGGTCAATGAATAGCAATGGTACTGGCTTCAGGTCAATGGTAATGGCTTGATCAGGTCCTAAAAATGAGACTGTATCTCATGGCGTCATAGTCCTTGTTACTTTTCCATTCTTGATTCATGGCATTTCATATTGCTGTTGATAAAAGCAAGGAAATAAAGTGTTGGGGGGAGTTTCTAATGTATTCTGCTTCCTTGTTCTGGTATCTTAAGGAGGAAGAGGAGGAAGACAGCAGTTCTGATATCTCCTTCTCACTCTCATCAGAAGAGTCTGAGATGGAGCCTGAAGAAGAGCGGATCCGTTATAGCAAAAGACTGGTTAGTATGTATTCTTATCTGTCATGTTCAAATCCTTAGAAATTTGAGATCCAATCCATTTTTTCAAAACCTGTTGTAAATAAACACCCAGTGATGTTTAATAGGTTGACTTTCAAGATCTGTGATTTTGTAGCCACTTGGAGTTGGTCAGGTCATTTTAGCATAGCTTACCTAATGTTTTTCAGAGTCAAGGAATGGATAAATGCTGAACTGTTGAAATCAAATACAGACAAGGCAGTAGTGATGGTGGTTGGCAGAGCTGTAGGGGAGAGAATATCAACACAACAGGAGGTGTTCAGCCATTTCTGGGCTTTCAAGTTTGCAGGCTTTGGAATTATCATTGTGTCTGGAAACTCAGTGGTGGCATCCAGAATGATTTAATTCGCTCCGTCTGGTAACGTTGAGTCTAGATTCATGCAGTTTCCCTTGAGGACTGTTTTCAGCTACTGTAGTATGCAGCACCTTGCTTCCTGTTGGGAGTAGATTGCAAAGAGCATGGTACACGTGCTGCTCCAATATTTGCACTGGCTCTCCAGTACCTTCTGGGCATAACTTAACATACTTGATTTGATCTATAAAATCCTAAAGGGCTTGCACCTTTTCCCCACAGTCCATTATTCTTTAAAGGCCCAAACCTATGTAAGTTTAGACAGAAATAAGTCCTGCAATTCCTAGCATGCCCCCAGCTAGCCATGCATAGGATTGCACCCTTAATTGTTCAAGAGACCATTTTTGACTATACCACTGTAAATCAAAGTTATACCTGGAGGTGAGCAAAACCAAACATAGTGGCTGCCCCAGAGATATAGAATACTTTTCCCCTGGAGATTATCCAAAGTTCATGACTAGAGCATCTGAAGTACTGAAAGACATTTTGGGAGCTAGAATTAAGAAGTTATGGGGGTGACTTAAATTTTGATAAAAGTGTTTCAAACAGATATTTTATTTAGGAGGGGTTGAAAATTTTAATGCTACCTACTCTGTGTTCTAGAGATGGACAAGGCTAGAAATTAAGCTATATAAATATCAACTCTGTTACATAAGGATGCAGTTTTGCTAACGAAATATATGTGTAAAAACTTTTTAAAAGGTAAAAGGTCAGAGAAGCAACTAAGATAGAATTGCGGCTGTTGCTTGTGGTGGAATAGGCAGCTGGCAGTACTTCAGAAGCAAAGTGAAGATGAGAGAAGACATGAACTCTTGTATATTGAACAAACTGAGCATAGCTTGCTGATTATATTTTTTCTGGAAGTGGTTGTGTTTGGGGAAGTTTCAGAACTTACTGATGGATGAAATGATAGTACTTGGTTAAAATTAATTAGAGCTAAATAATATGCATTAAATTGTAAGGATACTTGTCTTTAGGACAGGATTTGTTTGCCCTTCCTTATGTCTTTATAGTGACTAGTCAAATCTTTATACGCTACTTTGAAAAAAAAAGTGGTAGCCCAGATCTGTCTGTCAGTGCTGGGATTGTTGCTCACAATTGGTGAACCTGTGTTAGAGTGGTAATTCTTAGTTCTGTATTTGTCACTAGTGTGCTTCATTACATAGTAATTTGCAGTAACAAGCAAATAGTCTTAAGGGCAAAGCTGGAACTCATATTTCAAGATCTATGTTCAACTTAAACTTTCAAATAGCTAGATAAATGTACTTAAAGTTAACATGAAAGAATAATAGGACTGGCATGTTTTAGAATATTGTAGTTTTCCATGAATAAGTAGAGTAGGGAGAACTATAATTGTCTTTTTCTGCCCTAAAAATTATGACCAGATTTTTATTGTATCTCAGAAAGATGAGTGCTATGCTAGGCATACTAGTCCTGTTTGGCTGCTACAAATTTTCAGTTTCATCAGATTTTAAAATAGCTAAGAACATTTCATTTTCCTAAAGGTGTTAAATTGCTGTGGTCTTGAAGGCAGCAGAGTTAATGGTTAAAACAAAATATTGAACTGTAATTAGTTTTTGTGGCTGAAAGTGCCTTTGCAATAATTTCCTTGTGCTGGAATTAATACTAGAAGTGCTCCAACTACTTCATTGTATGCACTTCCACCATTGTAGATAAGTGTGAAGTACTGGACTGTTAATGCTGGAGGATTTAACAATAAACCTGAGAATCTTAAGGAAACCAGCACTAGAGGTACAATGTGAAGGATTCTTACAACCTGAGAACTACTTATAGCCTCCCAAGAGAGAGGATTATGTATAGGGCCTGTTCAGACAGCACATTAAGTCGTGGTTAGGCCACTAATCCTTTTGCAGCAAATGGTTAATGGGCATGTTTAAACCGTGGCTAGGTAGCCACCATGGTTAGAAATGGTTCACACGACACACTAAGTCATGGTTCACACGACATGCTAAGCCATAATGTTTAGCTCAAAATGCTTAACTACCATGGCTTAGCATGACGTCTGAACCCGGTCACTGCCTCCTAAAAGATGGAATTGTGTATAGCCACCTTACCAAAACCTACATATTCTATTACTTACTACAAAAATATTGAGTGGCCATTCACCCCGATGCTGTGTAAGAAGGGAGAAAAGTGTAAAACAGGGAATAATTGCATTGAATGTCATTATAATGCTTAGATGAAGCAAAAGTTACAAAACTAGAATTTGACCTAATTACTTCCAAGAGAAAATCAAAGGCACTCTTAGGCTGCAATCCTATAGTCCCTGGGAAGGCATCCCAGGGAACATAGGATAATTTGGATCTCACCTTCTGAGGGTGGATCTCTCTGACCTTGGATGCCCCCTCCCAGCCCCAGTGGAAACCTCTCCAGCTCTTCTCTTTCTGACATCAGAGCTCTGATGTTGGTAGAGGCAAAACAAAAATAAGTTGATCCAAGGAGATGTCAGGGCAGCTTTAGACTGGTAGAATTGCTCTTACTCTTCACTAGCAGGACATGCTTTAAGATTTCCTTAGAAATGCATTTAAGCAAATACCTGTATATAAGTGCTTTGAATTATAATTGGGGTACTTTTCTTTCCTCTGTAAACACTTGGTATGTGGGATGAAGATAACTTGTGAGACCAAAGTTATATGTGTTCAATATTCATTTAAGAACAGCTGATCTTGTGAAAGTTGGAGGAGGAGGTTAAGGAAGGAAGCATAAATTTTGTGAAAGTGGGTTTTGGGAGTGGAGTTCATTTTAGCAGGAAAGAAGGGAAAGGAAAAATACTTGGTTGCGATCTTACTTTTGTTGAAAGGGGTGGCTGTAGAGCAGTAGTTTCTATATCAATTTCTCTGCTGAGGAACCCTATGCAGTAGCAACTGGCCTGGTTCACACAATCAAAATAAGCCACTGTGGCTTATTTACATGGCGGTGTGGGATGTAATTTCCATAATCTCCACCCAAGTGCAGCTTGTCATGTTATCCAGACCTGGGTGGCATGACTTATTGGAGGAGGAAACAACCCTCATATAGCCCTACAACAGCCTCTATATGTTGATGAAGGGTTGTTTCCCTGTCCAACAGGCCATGCTGCTGAGGTTTGGACAACATGACAAGCTGTTCTCAGGTGGCCCCGCACGTGCCATGATTTAAATAAACCACTATGGATTATTTTGACCATGCAAACTGGCCCACAGACTCCTTTGATATTTCAGACGGTTGTGATGTTTGGGGTAACTCCTTAGTTCATTTGGGATTTTGGCTTCCCGTGTTAGTCCTAGCGGTCATGCCATGCAAATTGTCCACAGGAATGAACTTGACATCACCACACTACCCCATTCCTATGCATTAGAGGAGAAGATTGGTAATGGGCAAGCTTTTATTTTGGGTAGATTTGATCACTATAATCTTTTTCAAGAATTCTTGATGAATATCTAAGGAGCTACAGGGTGTTACGGAATACAGTTTTGAAATCCACCAAAGTTAAATATTAAATATTATGGTGTTAACCAAAGGGGATAAGCTGTTAAAATACTGTAAACTCTGCATACAGGGTAGGAAGTGGGAAGTAAATCAAAATACTTTGATCCCAGCTATCAAAATATTCATTAGATTTTTAACAGAAATCAATATATATCACTGGAAAGAATGATTGTTTGGTATTGTTTCAAATGATTTTCAGAAAGGGTTTAACACAATCTTCAATTGCACCTGAAACTAAAAGGTGTCTTCTTCAAGTACTGAATCAATCTCTCATTCCTGCATTAGGGATATTGGTTAGCTAAAATAGGTCAACTGCTGTAATGGGCATAGTTATGATAATCTGCTGTTGATTGGGTTTGGATGTCACGATAACCCATCATGGGTTATTGTGTTGGTTGTCAGGAGTTTTTTAACCCACAATGAGTTTTTAAACCCAAATAAGCCACTCTGATAACCTGTGGTACACAAAGTGGCTTATTTAACCCATCATGGGTTAATGTGTTATGTGGTGATCACAATGGGTTATTTTGGTCTCCTACAGAGTCACTTGACAAGTGCGGTCAGAACTGCTGCTATCCCCCAGCTAACAGTTCTCTGCTTCCATGATCTGCCTTGCAACTGATTGCACTCGCAGCCTGACCCCACCCTAACTCTTTTCCCAGTGGTGCACTCTGCAACCTCCCAAGTGTCACACACTGTCTGAGTGGCAGTTGTGCAGGGTTGTCATTTTGCCTTGTGTGCATCCTTGTCAGGGGATGCTGTATATGAAGTTTTGTCCCAATCTTGCATACTTCTAGAACTTTAGAGCCACTACCCCCATGTTGGAGTGATACTGGAAGTGCTGAATTTAACTCTTCCCTCTCATTGTTATATTGTGGAAGGTTAAAACAGGCTGCTGCAATGTTGTCAATGGTTGAAACTGTGCCACTGCTAGGCGGGAGGAGTGAAGCACGACAGGGGATTTATTTGTCTGATTGTGTGGGGGATAACAGTAGCTTATCTTCAAAATAAGTAACCCAACATGGCTTAAAGTGATGTCTGAACGTGGCCCATGTGTTAAGTCTTTATTTGTAATTTTAACTTCAGCTAGCTGGTAGTTTCAAATGCAGTATAGATACATTCCTGCAGAATCAGAACGTTATTTTCTAATGACAACCTGTTTTCAGATATTTGAAAGAGAAAATAAGATGTTAACACTTCAGAAAATGCTTTACTTAGCTCTTCAAAAAGTGAAGAAACATCAAAGAAGGAAACCTAGACAGTAACAAAATTGGTTGCCACAAAATGACTGACAAAGGGGCTGAAAGTGTGATTTATTTATTTACATAAGCTAGGGAAGGTATAATTATTAGTGCAAAAGCCCGAAATGCAATCCCCAAAACCAAACTTACATGAATGCCTTATGAAGTTAAAGTTCCCAAATGAAAAAAAGTTTATATATCAATAACATTTTTACTGCTTACATTTGCCATTGCCATCTTTCCCTTGTACAAATCACAAAATCAGTTTTGAAGGCTCTTAATGTAGGAAACTTCTCAAATAGCAAGAAATAGGGCTGAGGGTTTGATTAAAACTCATTGCTCTGTTACTAAGTGGGACATAAAGCCAATGCCATTTAACTTATGAAGCAAGTTCTCATTGAGAAAATGAGGAGACAATGACTGATAACTTTAAAAAATTAAGTGAAAGTGGGTTGTAGGCTTTGTGAGCAATGGGTATTGGGTTCAGCTGTGTGAAAATGCCACCATTCATGTTGCTTTAAGAGCGGCCTTTCTAAACCATGGGTCCTTGGATATTGTTGGACTACAATTCCATAATTCTCAGGGAAGATGGAAGTGTAGTCCAGCAGTATCCGAGGACTCAAGGTTGAGAAAGGCTGCTCTAGAGAACCATCAAGAACCTTGGGTTCGCTTCAGCCCTCACTCTCTGTTAAGCGATCATTATTATGGCACAAAGCTGTTTGATAAACTATAGGGAATGGATAGCCCTGTTAGCTGTGAACATGCTTTTGAGTAAGTGAGGGGACTAAATTTTGTTTCTGATTTTGCAGATAACGCTGTGTTTTTTTCTGTATCTGCTTGTTTGGATAGGTGTAATTGAAATAAGTTCTATAATGGCTGATGTGATGCACATAAGGAGCTAGTATATTTCATGAATTGATCCTGATGTATAATTGTTATTGAGCTTTCTCCACTTGAGTTTGTTAAAATGCTGGCAATTCTCTGTCACTGGAGGGATGTTCTCTTATGAATGTCATGTTGGAACAGCATCAGTAGATCAAAGTAAATGAACTGAAATCTCAATATACAACATTATTTTGGGGCTAGATAGGTATGCTTTAAAGGATTCTGGAAGCACAAATTGTGAGACTAATAGAAATATACTAATGGAAAAATTGCTGCAGGTCACCTTCTCTTATTTTTCCTTGCTTGTCTACTCCCACCTATTTTCTTCCTTCCTCTTCTTGCTGCTGGAGATGGCAGAGGAAGAGAGTGCATTCAAGATGATGCTGGGAAGTTTTCATAGGTCTGGTCTGCACATCATGGCCAGTTGTGAAAGAAAGGGAGCAAACTGTCACTGAACTAAATTCCAGGCCGCTCCCTTCCTGGGTGGTTTATCGTGATGTCCCTACCTGGGTTGTGGACTTGCTTAGAAGAAGGCTACATCCATAGCAAGAAAAAGTGGAACATCTCTGCCATTTCTTCAGTAAACTCTCCACTCCCATAAACCTAATGATTTTTTTTCAGACATCCCCCCCCTGCCCCGTGAAAATGTCTTACTGCTTCATAGTACTTAGTGCTTCATAGTGCTTCATAGTACTTAAGGGCTAGGAGAATATTGAAATTATATATGCTTTCTACAGTAGAAAGGCTATTTTGAAAGCTGTCATGTTAAACTAAAAATAGGTGGGTGGGGTGTTTGGGATCTTTACAGATGTGTGTTTCCAAGTTCAAAGAAGGCTTTTAAACAGACATTTTAGTAATAGATATAACATTTGGGTTATGAGCTATCATGTCTTGAGTGCATAAGATAATTTTCAAAGCTATTTCAATTTATGTAGACCAGGGGTGGGGAACCTTTTTCAGCTTGAGGGCCAAATTCCAACCTTAGGAAAGGTCTCAGACTGTATTCCATATGTGGGTGACGCCAAAGGGCAGATGGAGCTAAATGTGATTATTACTGATTTAAAGTAGGACTGAATTATTCAGCAATTATTACTGATTTAAAGTAGGACTGAATTATTCAGCAACATTTTTAAATAGCGTCCCACATACCAAGTCTCAGCATGTCTACTCAGAAGTGTGCAAGATACACCTCTGCGTGTTTATTTTTAAGTAATCAAGACTCAGGAGCACTTTCCAAATAGCACTCCAAGTACCAAGCCTTACTCAGAAGTAAGCATGAGCAGCATATCTACTCACAAATAAGCAAGGCAAGACAGCTTCTGCGCCCTGGCCCCACGCCCTCTACTACACAGGGAAAAGTTGTTCTATCTGATCAACTGATAATCAAAGATAAGACATTTTCTTGCTGAGAGAGGGGCAGGAACTGGGGAAGAAGCTGGCAAACTAGATGGAAAACACCTGAGGGCTGCATCCATCCCTCAGTCCAGAGATTCCTCATCCCTGATATATTCAAATTGCTCAGACTTCCTCCTACATTTAATGTTTATTCTCTGGCCAGTCCAATAATCATAGCAGAACAACTTATCATAAAAACCCTTTATATTTTTAAGTGTAAAACTGAAATATTGGTGTAGTTGAAATGTAAAATCAGATGCCATTCAGTTTTACCTTTTTATTTTAATGGTAAAATGTGGGCTTTAATTGGAAGCCAAACTTGGATGAGAAGTGGAAAATAAATGAACTTACTATGAGAGGTCGTATGCTTCACATCTGTCTGCATCTTAGATTTTATTAACTGAACCTTTGCTAATCCTTTCTGTAATTGGGGGAAAAATGGTTGGTTATAGTTGCTCAGTAATGAGGACTAGACACTTTTTTTAGTGTTCTGGGATGGAGGTTTGTACTGAAAATATGTTTGGGACTGATTCCTGCTACAAATTAAACTCAGGCTGAAGAGGCTGAAAAGACTAAAGGCATCTATTACCATCTATTACCATTGTATCCATGTTCATCATTCCCATTCTGGTGGCTGTTTAATATTGTAATTGTTCTCTAAGGCAGGCCTACCTGTGAAGACACAGGTAACTCTACCTAAGAGATACAAACCTTTTCCTGGTCAATTTGGGTGCATTATGTACCATCTTCTCTCTATCGCTACAACCCAAAAGATTCTAAGCCGCCTTTTTTTCCTCTTTTGGCTTGTCAGTTCTTGAAGTTGTTGGGAATAGCTCTTTTTTTCCAAATAACTTTTCTTTCACATTAGTCTCATAGCATCCTTAAGAGATGTAATTGTTTTCAATCACTTTATTCTGACCTAAAGAAAATAGTGGGCCTTACTAGGCAAACTGGCTCATCTAAGTTATAATTGGGACAAATAGGTTTCTTCATGCATTTAAGCTTACCTGTGCTGTTTGTGCTTCCATGATTGGACTCTCTCACCCACATTGTTTTTGTTTTGAACAATCCTTTAATTAGTATTCTACATTATTCTTCAGTATTTGATTTTTGTACATTCTACAACACAAGACTTTCAGGTTTTATTCAGTATTCACATCCTTATTTCATTGGGAATTTCTTGATTAGGAATTTGTGGCTGACCAACTGTGTATCACTTAATCTTTAAATGCTAAGCCATTCTGAATTAATCTTAAGGCCAAACTTGTAGACATAAGTTTTATTTTTTTAAAAAAATGTAAGTCCCTCTCACAAAGGCTTGCAAGGAAACTTAGCAGTCATTGGGTAGGAGGGCAGCACTTCAATGGATTGTGAATTGTTGGAAAGCAAAAGGTAGGAATAACAAAATTTGTAATGATGCTAAGCAAACAGATTCCCACAGGGATCAGTGCTTATCAGTTACATTATAGAGTTGGGGAGAGTATAGAAAAAACAAGTGAAACAGTGGGGACACAGTGCATCTTTTTTTTCAAATGCATAAGCTGTCTGATGCTAATGGGAGCTGAAGTCCATAATATATGGAAGGCACCAGGGTTGAGAGTGGCACGAGATCCTAGCATCCCCCATCCCTATCCCCATTCACCACCACTTCATAGAATCATAGAATAGCAGAGTTGGAAGGGGCCTACAAGGCCATCGAGTCCAACCCCCTGCTCAATGCAGGAATCCACCCTAAAGCATCCCCAACAGATGGTTGTCCAGCTGCCTCTTGAAGGCCTCTAGTGTGGGAGAGCCCACAACCTCCCTAGGTAACTGATTCCATTGTCGCACTGCTCTAACAGTCAAGAAGTTTTTCCTGATGTCCAGACTCGTCACCATTCGCTGCTTGCACGCCCTGCCCCAATATCGGCAGAAGGATATTTCCCGTGGTTTAATGTTACGCATAAAGCACAGTGCCACCTCTTTTTCAAATTCATCCTCAGAACACCTTGGACCATAACACCTTGGTTCTCTTCCCCAACTGAAACCAAGCCGTAGTATGTGTTACTGCTGCCATTCTTCCTGGGTTTTCTTTGCTTTCTGTTTGTTCCTGATCTGTTCCTGTCTTTTTTTCTTCATCCTCTATTGTTTTTCCCTACAGTTAATTTAGATTGTAAGATCCTTGGTGCAGGGACCTCGCCTTTACACATGAAACTCTAAATCACCCTGCAGATTGCTATTTTTACAACGTCATCAAATTTGCCTTGCATTAAGGGTTCCATGGGACTTTTGTCAGGCTACTGTTACTTTTGTGGCCCATGCTTTGCCCAGTGGCTGTTTTTGTTATCTAATCCTTAGGGAGTATGCAGGACAGGGTGGAAATAAAAAAATATTTATAGGAAATTTTCAACTCTGCATTGAGCAAAACTAGTTTTGAGAGGAGAGAGGCTGAACACGGAATATTAATCACTACTAACATTGCAACTGTTAGGGAACGCATGTAATGTTTCAATATCCTGATAATTTAATAATTCTGTCTTCATTAATATAGTTTGGTATAAAGGGGAAGAGGACTCAGAAGGTATCTATATAAAGAGTGTAATCGCCATATGTTCAGGTTTTAATTCATATTGGTGTCTCCTTTTCTGAAGCCATCATGGAAAAGTAGTACCGGGGGTGGGGGGGATATGTACCTAAAAAATGATACTGGCACATGAAGTATAACACTTTCACTATCCCTGCATAGGGTTGCCACTTTAAAATTTGATCTTTCCCCCAGTCCTGGAAAGTACTATGCAAAGGAAATTAACCTTATTGCTAACTTATTGTGTACTTGCTTTATATTCTGCTTTTCTATATAAATAAAGTAGCTAACTGTGTAAAAACAATATATTAATAGAATTGCATTTTAATTAGACTATAAAAGAGTAAAACAAGTAAATGGGGCAATAAAATAATAAAAACACATCAGATGGAATAATCTTAAAGCAGCAGACAATTATGTTAAACACTTGCTGAAACAATATTTTCAGGACATATCTAAAAACTAACTTGGTTGGCTCTCCCAGGAAGGGCCATTCCAGGTTTTGGCACTGCAGCTGAGAAGGCTATGTCTATTATACCTACTCATATGATTTCACATCATTATGGGAGAGAGAGAACAGCCTCTGAAGCTGACGTAGAGTCTGGGCAGATTCATAAGGAAGAAACCTGTTCTTGAGGTAACGTAGCCCAAGGCTGTTTACAGCTTTAAAGGTTGTTATGTGAAAGGGGACAGTTTAGCTTGAAAAAAATTGTTTAGAATTTTTATTTTAAGTTTGTTCTTGGGAGTCTCACAAGACTGTTAATCTAATTTCTAAAATAGAGTTCCCCTACCTTACGAGGATGTTGCAAAGACTTCTAACTCACCAATGTTGTTGGCTTTTCTCTTGTAAAAAAATATAGAGAACTGGGTGGACATTGGAGGCAAGAGGTGTCTCTTTTAGTTGCTAGTTAGAAAATTCTGAAGGTCTTAAGATATCATTTTATGTAACGATCAAGATTTTAACTAATTACCGAATTAAAATAATATATAGTGCAGCACTTCATTAGATTTCTTAAAGATTCTGAAAGGAGTTGACTGTTTTTCTCCTACTGTTAGCTTGTGATAAGTGCTGTTACTATTGTTCGGAGGAAGCTAAGTCTTCAGACTTTACAAGAAAAAATACTGGAGGATATAGAATATTTTCTATTAAATAACACACAGCCATTTACACTTTAGATGAAGCCATCATTGTGGAATATCTATCTTGAAAACACACTGGCTTGGATCTTGAGTTCCTTTAAGTAGAACTCCAGTCAAAGCACCCTTCTGCTTAACAGTTCTTCTTTCTCTTCTATTCCCCCCCCCCTCCTGCCCCCAGAGTTTCTCTGGAGCACTGAAGGGACCCTTCTCCAACAGCACCCTCTGGATCCAACCCATTAATTTGCTGGCTTCACTTGCTTGAAGATTTTTAGTGTAAGTGCAGCAGTGCTGTTGCTTCCAAAAGTAAATTGTCTGTTAGCATTGGATACAAATTATAAAAGAAGCCATCTCAAGATTAACTTTTCATGTATTTTTTCTGAACACAGCTGGTCAACCTCTGCGGCCAGCATAGTGGGAGTCTTTCAAAAGTTCTGAGTCCCAGGGGCTTGCTTTGCTGTCATTCCAGTTAATTGTTGAGCAAATCATCATCTGAGATTAAATGTTGAGTTGAATAGTTGCATTTATTTAATCAATTTAAGCTTACATCACTAGAAAATAATGTGCTATTGCTGGTTGTAATTGGGGCATGCTGGGAGTTGTACGACTTTTTTTCTATCTAAACATCCATGAGTTTGCTCCCAAAGACTTTCTCATATGTGATGCTGAAATTAGAGCTTAGTTAAAGGCAGTGTCTTTTGTTTACAACCAGTCATGTTTCTACAGCAACATATCACAAAAAGGAAATACTCTCTATCCAGGGATGCTTTGGATCTCTAAGGAAATTGCAGGACCTTGGCAAAAACAAGACAACTTCAGAATTCTAAGTTGAATGACTTATGCTATGCATTTATTAATTTATTTATTTTTGCTGTATTTATATAGGCTGTACTGTAACTCACCCTGCAATAATGGATACATTAGCCATATTTTCATAATTCAGTAAATTTATGGGCTATTCCAAAAGCAGAAAACAGTTCTATTAACCTTTTCTAAACAGATTGGCAGGGGCGGGGGTGTTTTTTGTTTGTTTTTTGTGGGAGGAAGATGCTTGGGTAGAAAATGCTATGAACAGGAAGGTAGTAAAGAAGGCTTTTTGAATTGTCCCAGAACTGGCAATCTTTAGGTTTTTATCCTAAACTCTTATATTTGCTAGGCAATGTAGTGTGGTACGTACAACCAACGTTTGTTGTATTCCCATGAAGTAGGTGTAAAATATCCCATTCCCCCAATGCCAGGATCTTGCTTCTTAAAAGTTCTTGGTTTTCCGTTTCTCATGTGCAAAGACACAGGCTAGACAGGATTATTGTCTTTTTGTGCTTATGTGGTGTTGGTGTTGAGCCAAGCAAAGCAAAGGAGTTAGTGAAGACCCAGAGTGGTAGTGCTCTTTTTTTCATTCAGATAATTAATGTGATCTGCAAATGACAAGTTGTCACTGCTGTTGCATTTATTCTTTCCAAAGAGTGTTCCATGGCGTTAATTTTAACATATAACCAAAT
The DNA here is from genome assembly GCF_023053635.1 of Elgaria multicarinata webbii. NCBI lineage: Eukaryota > Metazoa > Chordata > Lepidosauria > Squamata > Anguidae > Elgaria > Elgaria multicarinata. The sequence continues at coordinate 78,526,611 of NC_086172.1, read as the reverse complement.
TCATTTTAAATATTGATGTAGCACTGGGGCCAACTTCGATTTTGCCTTCATTCTGCAGGGGATTGGGGGTGATAGACTAAGGTAGGGTATTGGTGCATTGAGCCTATGTTTTAAGCAAACATAATAAGTGAATTTGTACAACGTAGTTAATCTTTACATGTACACAAGCTAAGGCATTTAGAATTTCCACAGTTTTCAGAGCATTAGTTAACTTTTTTAAAAAAGAAAGAAAGAAAGAAATGTGTCCTGTCTTCTATAGCCATCAATTAATAGTTACTACCAAGCTGGCTTTTTAATATGCTGGTATCTTTTCAATTTTTTTGGTTCATTCTAGGGATTTTATTAAACATCATGTATGCAAAACTAGCACATGTATGATTACACCAAACATAATATTACAATTAACAAATGTTTGGTGTTACTATTTATTTAAATATGTTTAAACTGTCCATCATTCTTGTGGATACCCGGGCAGTGTACAAATATAATTACGGCAATAAAAGCAGCAAACACACATAATAAAACCAAGAAGGAAGCTAATACAATAAAATAGACAAAACCAGCCAATTAATATGCCTGAGTAAACAAAACGGTTTTAGCTGGTGCTGAGACAATTGCAGTGTTGACTCCAATCACACCTCCATGGGGGCAGTATTCCAAATTTTGAGGTGCCAAAACTGAGAAGCCTTGTTGTTGATACATAATGTACCCGAGGTGCTTGGTGAAGGCTCTCCCTTGAGTATCTTAAATTACAGGCAGGTTGGTAGAGGACCCCTGCAGATATTTGGGTCCCAAGCTATTTAAGACTTTAAAGGTACTACCCATACCTTAAATTGGGCTCAGAAGCAAATAGGCAGCCAGTGCACCTCCTTCAGAACATGTGTAATATGATTCCACTTGGCTGTATTGGTTACAGATTAGGCCTCCGTGTTCTGCACTAGCTGAAGCTTCCAGGTCATCTTTAAGGGCAGCCTCATGTATAGTGTGTTACAGTAATCAAACTGGGAAGTTACCAAGCATGAACCACTGTGGATGGTAATACAGTACCACTGTGATGGTATCTCAGTCCAGGAATGGTAGCAGCTGGTGAGCCAGGTGAGGATGATAAAAGGCACTCCTAGCCATGGAGGCCACTTGAGTCTCAAGTGATAATGCTGTATCAATGAGTACCCCCAAGCTACACATCTGCTCTTTTGAGGAGTGCAACCCATCTATAACAGGTTGCACACCCAATTCCTGGTCATGAGAACCACCAACCCACAGGGCCTCTTATCTTTAGTTTATTGACCCTCATCCAGCCCATTACTAACTCCATTCACCAGTTCAGCACCTGCATAGCTTCATCTGACCAAGATTACATTATGGCACCTCACTCCAAATCCCCAGATGCTCTCACACAGCTGCTTCATACAGATGTTAAAGAGCGTAGGATGGCTCCTTGCAGGATGCCAAAGATCAAATGCCATGGGGACAAGCAAAAAAATTACATTTAGGGAATTGGTTGGGACAATTAACCATTCTGCATAATAGTAATTTACCCTCTAACTTGTAAATACATGCAGTTGGATGGGCTGGTCTGCTTAAGTAATTCACCTCCTATTTCCAGCTCTTTCAGGCTATTCGAGCCACTACATCCCTGAGTAGATACAGTTGAACAGTTAGAGCAAAAACAAGGTTGTCAGAAGAAATTTAGCTCAACAGTATGCTGGACAGGCGGATAAATGACTTGACTATTTCTCCTTCTGGCTCAGGACAGAAATACTAAATACCCAGTACTATCATACCTGGGGCAGTTCTAAATTCTTCAGATACATTTGTGCAAATTTTCAGACTAAAAAAAGCCCCCAATCCCAGAGTGCAAGAAAGTAGTTTTCCTCATCTGCCTCACCTTTTCACTTGTTGCTTGTAAAATAATGAATGTTCTAGTTTGATCTGGAAAACTTTAAAATCTGTAGCAATACTTGCATTTCTAGTAGTATGTCATTTTAAAAAACAAGATATGAAAAATGTTAACATGAGCTTACGATTTTATAAAACGTAAATGGTTTCAGAAAAATTGAGTGACAGCAAATAAATGAGACCACCAGGGGGTGCCCAATAGCAACATCTATTTTATTTATTTATTTATTTATTTATTTATTTATTTATTTCATTTTTATACCGCCCAATAGCCTGAGCGAATAATACTGAGCGAATGCTTTTCCAACCTAGCCAGAAAGCAAGAAAGGGCTTGTGCAGGAAACAGACCCACATGGACAAGACTGCCCAAATAAAGTAGCTGTCGAGCATTGCTGGAAGAGAGCAAAGAAGATGATGCCTGAGGCAGGAGTATGTTAAAGGCTGGACATACTGGGGACTTGAATCAAATTGGCAGTTTTTCTTAAATGATACAGTAGCTGAGACAAGGCTAGGTATTTGAGGGGAAGTGGGAGGAAAAGCTGTTGGCAATGTTAGAAAAAGACTTCCATTCCACACAAATGAGGCCTTCCTCAAGAAAACCATCTTCTGCTTTGAATCACCGCCCAATCTTGCGATAAATCTTCATTGCAGATTGAGGCATTTCTGGATGATGCTTCTTTTTTCTGCTCACTGCGTTCTGGCATCTGATCTTGTTTTGGTAAAAAGGTTGATTTGTTATACCTGGTGAATAATGTGCATTCAGAGAAGTGATACAGTAATGCATCGTGGACATAGTAGTATCTTTTGATATAGTAGGCCACCAGATTCTGGTTGAGTGCTTTTGGGACTTCACAGAATAAAGTGGACTGAATTCTGAAAGGATCCAACTACTTATGTGTAATGATTGGTGGACAAGTATAACACCTGCTATGTTGTGTTGCCTTGTGTTCAACATCTATATGAAGTCCAGGGAGAGAACACCCAGATGCAGAACAACACATATGATTTATTCTGCAATCATTTAAATGGTACAATTATAAACAGAATTGTTTTTCTTTTGTATATTATTGAATATTTTAATTGTCTAGCTTGTCTTTTTTCAAGAAGAAGATCTGAGCAAATGTGCATTGCATATCTTGGGGAACCTTGGCACTATCTAGCTACTCAGTTCTCAACCTTATTGACAAATTGAAAGCAATTAAATCACCAGGCCCAGATGGTATCCATCCTAGAGTTCTCAAAAAAGAGAAGGGACTCTTGTGGATCAGTAACTGGTTAGAGAACAAAACAGAGAGTAGGAATAAATGGTCAATTCTCCCGATGGAGGGAAGTAAATAGTGGGGTCCCACAGGGATCGGTATTGGGACCAATTCTTTTCAACTTATTCATAAATGATCTGGAATTAGGAGTGAGCAGAGAAGTGGCCAAGTTTGCCGATGACACCAAATTATTTAAGGTTGTTAAAACACAAGGGAATTGTGAAGAGATCCAAAGTGATCTCTCCAAGCTGGGAGAGTGGGCATCCAGATGGCAGATGTGGTTCAACGTAAGCAAGTGTAAGGTGATGCACGTTGGGGCAAAAATCCCAACTTTGAGTATAACCTAATGGGATCTGAGCTGGCGGTGACCAAACCAGAAAGAGATCTTGGGATTGTGGTGGACAGTTCAATGAAAATCTCCACCCAGTGTGCGGCCACTGTAAAGAAGGCAAACTCCATGTTAGGCATTATAAGAAAAGGAATTGAGAATAAAACAGCCAGTATCATACTGCCATTATACAAATCTATGGTGCGGCCACACTTCAAATACTGTGTACAGTTCTGGTCACCACACCGAAAAAAGGATATTATAGAGCTGGAAAAAGTGCAGAAAAGGGCAACTCAAATGATGAAGGGGCTGGAGCATCTCCACTATGAGGGAAGGTTACATCAACTGGGATTGTTTAGCTTGGAAAAAAGGAGGCTAAGGGGAGACGTGATAGAGTTGTATAAAATTATGCATGGTATAGAGAATGTGGATAGGGAGACATTTCTGTCTCTCAAAATACTAGAACCCGGGGTCATTCCATGAAACTGATTGGTGGGAGATCCAGGACAAATAAGAGGAAGTACTTCTTCGCACAGCACACAGTTAACTTATGGAACTCACTACCACAAGATCTAGTGATGACCACCAAATTGGATGGCTTTAAAAGAGGGTTGGATAAATTCCTGGAGGTGAAGGCTATCAATAGCTACTAGCCCTGATGGCTGTGTGCTATCTCCAGTAAGCCTGTGTGCACCAGTTGCTGGGAAACATGGGTGGGAGGGTGGTGTTGCACCATGTCGTGCCTTGTTGATCCCTGGCTGATGTCTGGCTGGCCACTGTGTGAACAGAGTGCTGGACTAGATGGACCTTTGGTCTGATCCAGCATCAGGGCACTTCTTATGTTCTTGGCAGTGACTCTTCCTGTTCTTATAACTTGTCACTGTTCCACAGCGTGGTGCTATGAGACGGCGTTATGAAGACGATGGCATCTCAGATGATGAAATTGAAGGCAAACGAACGTTTGATCTTGAAGAAAAACTTACCACCAACAAATTTAATGCCAACTTTGTGGTGTTCATGGAAGGCAAAGGTGAGCAGGGTTTTTTCCTGAATGACTTCTGTTAAACTGCTTTTCTGAGATGCAGGCACTTGTGAGCACCTTTGCCTGTCACAGCAATACACAACTTGTTTTGTATTTGACTCATTAGTTTCCCTTGGACTCGATGTATATTGGAACTCTAGAAGTGCAGCAACTGTTCCTTTAAGGAGTACATTCATATACCTTATGATTGCAAAGGATTTGAAAATAATATTTAAAATTATAGCAAAAAATGCTGAAGCATCACAAATAAAGGAAAAACCTGCAATCATAAGGGTTCCTCAGAATTTCATTTCTATAGGTGACAATCTATGGCTATAAGCCATAACATTGTTGGTAGTTTAGCATATAGAATGTCCATGACAATGTGTAGAATATAATATGACATGGGGCCAGTTCAGATGGCTTGTTGTGCTGGTTAACAAACCATACCCAACCCCAAAACATCACAATAGTAGAATTTGAAAGTATCCAACGGGAGGCCTTTGACTGCTTGGCTCTTCCTTTCCACCTCTAAACCCACCATGACTTGAATATTCAGAATGACCAACAGCATGCACCTTGAATAAGCCACAGTGGGCTGCTGTGGTCATGCGAACCAGGTCACTATGTTAGGGTATGCAGTCTCTAGGCTTGTGTAATTTTTGCTTAACTGAAACCCCATGGCTCTGTGTTTTTTTAATTTCTTTTTCTTTGTAAAATTTAAAAGTATTCAAAGCCTCAGGCATACAGTTCCAGCATAAATAAAAGTCAAAACCGCAAGGAATGAATTTTAAGATTGTTTGTTGTAGTTACATATCAATATCAGAAATAATCACGTCATAATAGTGACATTTCAGATGGGAGGGGAGAGCCAAGATAACATTAGGGCCTATGGCTGGATATATTCAAATTCTAATAGTACTACTACCACCACCATCATATTATTATTAGTAACATTTATGTACTGCTTTGGGCAGAATGCAATGCTGCACACCCAGTAGTGGAGCTGGCCATAGATTCTGGTTTATGTGTGGTCAGTTCCGCCAATTCCATTCTTTAAATGGCCCCTACTGCATGTGAAACAACGATTTAGCACTTCCAGAAGCAAGCCCTGAAGTACGCAGAAACGCTCTTCTCCAGAAGGGGGCAGATCCTCATGTGAGCTCAACTGACCTGCCTCCTTCCAGAAATATGTGTGCCCCGAAGCAGTCGGGGGTGCTTGGGAAACAGAATTGGCAGGGCTGGTCATGTGCACAAGGGCAGTATTGAATTCTGCCGCTTATTTGCTAAAAAAGCTCTCAAAGCAATGCACAGCAGGTTAAAACAACACCTTAAAACAAATAAGAACATTAAAAACAGTAAAACATATCTTTAAAACAATTGCATAACTTAAAAGGCTAAATTAGAAAGATGTGTCTTCATACCCTTTCTAAAAGCCAAGAGAGTGGGGCCAATTGTAGTCTTTGAAAGAGTGTATTCACAGCTTGTGTGTGACACAGCAGAAAGTCCTTTCACATATGCCTGACAAACAGGCCTCTGCAGGTAATGGTATCTTCAAAGCGTTCTCTGTTGCAGATCTTAATATCTAGGCAGGTTCATAACAAGATAAGCAGCCAGATCTTAAAACAATTTAGGCTTTAAAAGTTGAAACCAATCTCTTGAATTGGACTTGGAAAGCAATTGACAACCACTGCAGGTCTTTCAAGATAGGTGTCATGTCCTGATAACTAAACAGAATAGCTGCCACATTTTGCATTAATTGCAGCTTCTGGGTTCTTTTCCAGGCTAGCCCCACATAGAGACTATTGCAGTAGTCTAAATATAATGTAATCAAAGCATGGATAACTTGCCAAGTCAGACCAACTAAGAGAGGTTCACAGTTGGTACACCAAGTGCATTTGTTCAGACACACTCCTTGCAGCTGCTGCCCCCTGAAGATGCAGAGATAGTGTAGAACCAAGGATTACTCCCAACTTACATACTTGAACCTTCATGGGGAGTGCAACCCCTTTCACAACAGGTTGAATCCCAATCCCTGAGTCAGGCTTTCTACTGGCAAACAACACCTCCATTTTATCTGGATTTAATACAGTTTGTTTATCATTTTGTTTACCATTATTGAACCCAGGCAATGTTCAAAGGTTTCAACTACTTTCTAGGTGTTAGGTGAGACAAAGAGCAATAGAGTTGAGTCAGCATATTGGGGGCACCTTACTCCAATTCCAAATGAACTTTCCCAGCAGCTTCATGGAAATGATAAATTACATGGGGGACAAGATAGAACCCTGTGCATAGGTCAATGACTGTGAAGTCAAACTGTAATCCCCCAGTACCAACTTTTGGACTCAACTGGAAGGCCTGAAACCACTTCGAACAGCACCCCCAAGGTCCAGCCCCACATGGTGGTCCAGAAAGATACCATTGTAAGGATGTTTTGTTCACAAGGACCTGGATACCATGTCAATAGTATCAAAATCCACTGAGAGGTCAATGAGAACTGATACTCTGTTCTCCCAATCCAGTTCCTGGCAAAGGTCTTACATAGAGATGTAAAGTTTCCGGAGGCCATGGGAAAAAACTGGTTGTTGTCTATTTGGTTTTTTAGAAAAAATAGATTTGGGGGTGAGATATGCAATACTTATTTTATTAGCCATCTTTACAGACCTCTAGTCATTCTGTTGCTTTAAGAGAGTCTTCCCCAACATCTGGAAGGCAGCAGGTTTGGGAGGGCTGCTTTAAGATCATAAAGCAGTTTTTCTGTTCCTAAACATATTTTATGTACAACTTAGTTTGCTCATAAAATTATCGCTATATTTTAAAACTTTTAAAAATGAACTCAGTAAATTTTGTAATTATTGTCTGAGTAGATTAGAACTGCATTAAATGCTACAGCATCAGAAACACATGATTCTATAGAACAAAACCCAAACTGTCAAGAATGCACATTTACTGTCAAGAATGCACAAATGGTGACTCTACTCACATGTTGAGAAACTGAGCATAAATGTTTTATCAGTAAAATATACTTTAGATCAATAATTTTAATAAGGAAAGAAAGAACTAACTTTGCTGGGAATCTTCTAGAGAGGATTTTAAAAAAAAAACATTTCCCCCCCATGGGTTCATTTTTTCCAGACATTTTACATCTCTAGTTTTCTATGAATGTTCTTATTACATAATTTTTAGAAATCATTTCGGGGGGAGTAAAGGTTGGGTCACAATACATAAATACTTTTAAATTCTAAAAGTAAGCATTTTATAATTCAAAATGATTCAGTTTTGCAGAAAAGAACAAAAATGGTCCTTGGGGGAAAAACCAGACCCTTCTTCTTTTTTTACCAGATTTTTCTATGTTTTTTCCAGGCCTTCTTCCCTTTGGTCATACACCAAAGTGACCAAAGCAGTCTCAGTCCCATATCCTGGCCAAAGGCCTGTTTGAAAAGGGTCCACAGAACCAGTATCATCCAGATGCATTTGGAGTTGCCATGCCATCATTTTCTTGATCGCCTATCCAAGAATGGTACATTTGAGACTGGCCTATAGTTAGGCAGATCTCCTGGGTCTGCCTAACTATAGAAGGTTTCTTTAGTAAAAGGCTTATTACTCCCTCTTTTAAGCAAGAGTGAACAGTCTCCTTTCATAGAGAGGCATTTATCACTTTCCTTAGACATAGTAGCAGTCCCATATTGGTTGATTTAAACAGCAAAGAAGTCAAGGGTTAAGTACATGGATAGCAGCCCTCACTGCTTCCAGTACACTGTCTATGTCATAAGATTTACAAGCTGAAAAGAATCCAATACAACTGGGCAAAAGGTTGCTGAGGTTCCGTCAAACTGCCCTGCCCTAATATTGAAGTCGCAAGTCAAGGTGCATCCGAGCAACTATATTTGCAAAGAACGTAGCAAATTGTTCACAGCAAACCACCAACTCTAGCTCTCTCTTGGCAACATCTTGCTGAATAATGCCTCACACAGTGCAGATAAGTATTTGTTGTCTGTTCTGTATGGACACAATGATAGCAAAGGAGTAAGTTTTCTTTGCTGCCCTGTCTTAAACGTACATAAGATTGTGCCCTAAGTGGTCTTTCACTCATGTTCAGTTTGATTCATCCCACATTTTGTCCATGGCGCTCTAGTAGACATCCCTCCTGTTAAACCAGAGAGATGACCTAACTCTACTAGGAGAGAGAGGGTGTTCTGGAGTGCTAGTGTCAGTGGCCCAGGTCATTTCCATATTCCATGGATCAGCCACTGACAAACGAGGCAGGAAGTTCCCTAAGCCCATTCAGGAAACCATTAAAATCCATTGGGTACCTGGGGCAGACCATTTTAACTTGCCCTCCACCCCTGAGAAGGTACATACTAGCAGCCAGTCCAAAGCTAACTTTATAGTGATCTGTCCATTACAAGTGAGTCACATGTAACTCTTTGACCCTCAGAACACCAACTCTGCCACAACAGAATACCAAATTGAGTGTGTGCCCTGCTGAACATCTAGGGCCGGATACTAGTTGGGACAGGTTCATGGAAACATGAAATCCTGTACCACTCCTGGCTGAGCAGCTTCAGTGGGAATGTTGTTGAGATACCCCAGAACAAGATACTTGGGGTGATTCAGTGCCACCCCCAAGATCGCCTTGACTAGCACAAGAAGGGAGACTATTGACCAGCAGGGTTGATGGTACATTAATAGAATCTCTACACTGTTCAGGCTACCCAAATGCAGCATCATGCACTCACACCAAACTGCTGAATGGAGCCTCTGGTTAGCAGAAGATAAATTTCTATAGAGTGGTCCCACTCTCCCCTTTTCCCTCAGCTACATCTTCATGTTACATGCCCGTGTCTCGAATTAGATCCTGGATGGCTGATGTTTTCCAAACAACTGACCTAACATTAAAAAGTAAGACTACCTTCACTGTTGCCATGACTTTTTATCAGTAGATTACCAGAAAGGAGGGAAGGCCAAATGGTAGCTTTGTCCTCCGATCCCTACAATGGCCAGGTTGGAAACTTGCCATATCCCCCTTGCTGGTTATCACTTAAATATTTACTCCCAATCTGCTCCCAGTTCCCCATTCTCTAAGACATATCTCATAAAGCCCTCTATAGCAGTGATAAAACCACGTCCTAAAAATACAAGTACTAAGAGGCCCAATCAGCTCCCCACAGAGAACACCCACACACAGAGTGGAGTCCTCTTGACTTCCAGGTTAGCCTGCTGCCCAAGGGCAACATCTTTCCTATAGCCCTTGGGTCCCAGCAATGGTCCAGTGAGGCTGGAGCTGCTGGAAAATGCTACGTCACTGCCAGGTTTCCCTAGGAAGTAGGAGTTCTGGGCAGCTAGATCTCCTGCAGTGGATCTACTTGATAGGAAGTTTCCCTAGGCAAATCAGATGGAAAAAGCTCACTTACTGTTAGTCCCGGTCCAGGTGGTCTTCCCTTTTCCCCTTTTGCTACTGAAATGGCTTCAACTGTTGCTGTTTTTTTTTAAAAAAAAACAACGTACACCCTTAAAACATGTATTGTTAGTTTTCCTCGTGATAACTGGAGAGATAGGTACTTTTGATTCCCCCCCTCACACACACACCCCAAAATAGTGATCCTGAATATGATGATAATGTTGTGGTGTTAATTACACTTGGGGAAAACTTGCCATCGGTTTACTCTTATCAAGTGAAAAGCTAAAGTTTTATTTCTAAGCACACATAGCCTGGGGAAAAACCATTGAACTTGGGTTTATTTCTGAATCATGATTTCTTAGCTCAAAACAGCAGCAAACCTTGAACTCCATCTACCATAGGCAGAGTTTGCCACCTCGTAGTTATTCAAATTCTGGGAGGAGGGAAACGGGGGATCTTTCAGCAATATACCTAGTGATCATGGTTGACATTGTGCCCACCATTGTAGATAAGGATGTTTTGCTCACAAGGAATTTTATGCCAATGGTATTTAATTATGTTTGGGCTGCACGTGTCTATAATGGACCCAACATTGCCATTTTTTCTCATACTAGACGTCGAGGGGGTCTCTTGGCTATCAATGGGGCAATGAAGTGGAGCCAACTACAGACAAGATGTGGGAGTTTGCTTACTTGGACTCCCCTAGTATGTAGAAAAATATTAATTTGTAAATAATACAGCCTAGTGAGAACCAGAAGTGTGGGGTAGAATTTTTTCAAGTGCTTTATCTTTGCATGGAAAATTTTTCATTTCTTATGTTCATTAATAAAAATGAATAGATTATTATTATTATTTATTTATATAGCACCATCAATGTACGTGGTGCTGTACAGATTACACAGTAAATAGCAAGACCCTGCCGCATAGGCTTACAATCTAATAAAGTTGTAGTAAACAATAAGGAGGGAAAGGGAATGCAAATAGGCACAGGGAAGTGTAAACAGGCACCGGGTAGGGTGAAGCTAACAGTATAGAGTCAGAACAAACTCAATATTTAAAAGCTGTAGCGAAAAGAAAAGTTTTTAGCTGAGTTTTAAAAGCTGTGATTGAGTTTGTAGTTCTCAAGTGTTCTGGAAGAGCATTCCAGGCGTAAGGGGCAGCAGAAGAAAAAGGACGAAGCCGAGTAAGGGAAGTAGAGGCCCTTGGGCAGGCGAGAAGCATGGCATCAGAGGAGCGGAGAGCACAAGCGGGGCAATAGTGTGAGATGAGAGAGGAGAGATAGGCAGGAGCTAGACCGTGAAAAGCTTTGAAGGTCAACAGGAGAAGTTTATATTGGATTCTGGAGTGAATTGGAAGCCAATGAAGAGATTTCAGAAGTGGAGTGACATGGTCAGAGCGGCGGGCCAAGAAGATGATCTTAGCGGCAGAGTGGTGGACAGAGACCAGCGGACTGATGTGAGATGAAGGAAGGCCAGAGAGAAGAAGGTTGCAGTAGTCCAACCGAGAGATAACCAGTGCGTGAACAAGAGTCTTGGCAGAAGAGACAGACAAAAATGGTCGAATCCTGGCAATATTATACAGGAAGAAACGACAGGATTTAGCTACTGCCTCAATATGAGGAATAAAGGAGAGCGAGGAATCAAATATAAAGCCAAGACTACGAGCTTCCTTGACCGGAGTAAGCGTAACATCGTTGACAGTAAGAGAGAATGAGAGGTGAGGAGAAGGTTTAGGAGGAAAAACAAGCAGTTCAGTTTTTGCCATATTAAGTTTCAAACGACGATGAAGCAGCCAGGCTGAGATATCTGAAAGACATGCCGAGATACGATCGTGAACATCAGGAGAAAGTTCCGGAGATGAGAGATATAATTGTGTATCATCGGCATACAGATGATATTGGAGGCCATGAGATTGAATAAGCTTACCCAAGGGCAACATGTATAAAGAAAACAACAACGGACCAAGCACCGAGCCTTGCGGAACCCCTACTGAGAGGGGAAAAGAGGAGGACGAGCTGCCGTTAGCCGACACGCTGAAAGAGCGACCCTCTAGATAGGAGGCGAACCAGTTATAGACAGAGCCACAGAGTCCAAGGTCATGGAGGGAATCTAAGAGAAGAACGTGATCAACCGTGTCAAAGGATGCAGTTAGATCAAGGAGAATAAGAACGGAATAATGGCCTTTAGACTTGGCAGTGAGAAGATCATTGGTGATCTTGGTAAGGGCTGTTTCAGTGGAATGCAATGGACGGAATCCAGATTGAAAGGGATCCAGAGCAGAGTTACTAGACAGAAAGTCAAGACAACGAGAGTAGACCACACGTTCCAGGATCTTTGAGACAAGAGGCAACAGAGAGACAAGTCGGTAGTTAGACAGAGATAGTCGATCAAGAGTGGGTTTTTTGAGAATGGGAGAGACTGTAGCATGTTTAAAAGCAGAAGGAAATGAACCAGAGGACAGAGAAGAAGTAATGATGTGAAGCAAGGACGGGAGGTATTTGCCAATTGCAAATACAATATTAGGGAAGTACGGCAGTTTCAAAGTTAGAATTAATGTTTTCCAGGTAATTATCCTTAGCAAGTACATCAGGGAATACAAATATGTTATTGAAATACATATATGGAACTAATAAATAGTGACAGCAAAACTGAATATCCCCCAACAACCTTAGTGGAAGAGAGCTGAACTTCCTTGAAACAGATGAGGTTGTCAGAATATCATGCACTTTTAGTTTGTTTTTTCTCTCACTTAAACAATGAAGGGCAAGTACATGCTATTGTCTTTATTTATTTATTTTGCAAGTATTCCAATAATACTTTGTACATAATATAACATTTAAATCACATTTAGTGGGCTTTAAATATTTCAGGCCAAATAATTGTGTATTCGGACAAAAAATTAACATGGGGTACTTTTTTAATCTTTGCTTAGTAAATTCAAGAACATAAACATACTAAATTGGGTATTTCTAGGGCACACATGGCCAACTTTTTGCCCTCCCAGAAGTTTTGGCATATGACTCTCTTTAGCTCTAGCCAGTATAGCCAATGGTTAGGAATGATCAGAGCTTCTGGAGGGCCACAAGTTGCCCAATCATGCTCTAGGACATCAGAACACTTTCCAATGCAAACTGAATTTTTTAATATGCAAATTAGGTTAATTTAAATTAACCTAATTTGCATTGGAAAAATGTTCAAATTCAAAAATTTCCAGATCGTCCTCATCATGTTTGAGAACTGAAGATATTCACTTTATTCCAGGAGGCATGAAATGTTGAGGGAGGAAAAGCAGGGTAGAGGGAAATTACCTTGATCAAACCCATAACAGTTTATGTTATCCTGGAGTCAGAATTATGGTTAGGGAATGCACACTGTAAAAACCCATTCCCGAACTTTCCCATACATTGTGGGATAGGGTACCATTTAGATCACATAGTGTTTAGGTTCATGGTAGATGATCACGTTCCCACTTGCCCAAGCCCTGTACCTCAGCAGTCACGTTAGACAGGGGTGGGGAATTGTTAATGATAATTCATGTGATAATTTGAAACCAGTTATGTTCAGTATGTGATCTATGGAATGAAGTGACTTGGGCTGTATACTTGTGAATTCAGAAGTCATACGTGTGCCTTACCACATCTTTCAGAAATGTACAATTTGAGGGCAGGGGTGGGGGATAGCATGAAAAATTCTGCATGAAGAACTTTTTTGCTGCTCAGTTCCTCAGTTGTACTTGGGAGCCGAGATTTGGAATAGTCCTCTATCTATTCTTTATTAGTGCACCACTTTGGAATACAGGGGACTTAAATGCTGTCCAGCAAACAAACAGGAATAAAGTAGGACTGGAATTCTGTGTTGCCCTTCAGCTTTCAAATCATGGTTGGCTGAAATCCTTGCATGAGACTACATGAAAACTAGATAATTTGGAAGAGGAATACATATATTGTACTTTCTCTGTCTCAACCAAGCTCTTTGTCAGTATAGTATTTGTATGCTTATGTCTGACCATGCCATGCCAAGAGAACTTCGCTAAATTAAGGGCCCTGTGTTTGCAGATGGAAAATCTGTTGCTCTAGAATAAGAAAGTGCCACTAACATTCTTTATTCTCTCCCACCGACATACATGCTACAGCTCCTGTTACTGTCTCACATTTGTTAGCCTCTGGTCTCTCTAACAAATGTTCTCCCTTATTTCTTCTCCTGACAGACTTCACTGCGGAATACATTCAGCGTGGTGGCTTACGAGACCCTTTGATCTTCAAGAACTGTGATGGACTTGGAATAAAGTGAGTGATGGTGTAATGAGAGTGTGTTATTAGATAAGTTGGTCATTAACCCTGGTGAAATAGCCTTAATGTGTGGCAGAGCTCTCCGAAAGTGTCCCCTATATAGCTTTCCAAGAGCATCTAATTCAACATTGGAATCCCATCCCAGTTAGTTGGTTGGATATTGAATCTCAGAAGCTATAATGGTATTGTATCCATTCCTTGTCTGCTGTGATTCTTTATTTTGTTTAAGTTTCGTGGTCACTTGCTTAATCCACATCACGTTAATAATTCTCTGTGAATCATTGAACATGTCTTCAAGGGTTCCTTCATATGTCCTTGTGGGCCAAGTTACAAACGACTCCTAACAGCTCAAACAGCTCACTGGATAACATTCAGAGGATACAATGGTAGCAGGGGAGTAACATGTTTTTGCCATCACTGCCACAGTGTAGTCTTGCTAATGAGCTCTTGTGTCTGATTATACTTAGCTCAAGATCTCTACTACTTTCGTTCTAGTCATCTTCCAGCCTGCTTCATAGCACTTATCTCTCTGAAAAACCAGGGACCATGTTTACGATCAATCATGTCAACCATACAAGACACCTCCACATCCCAAAGAATGATTACAGTTTCAACATGAGTGCCTAGCTATGCCAACTGGAAACTGAGGGCATTCTGATTCTGATGAATTCCTATCAGCTCACCAGAACAGACCATTCTTTTAGACCCGTGCAGAGTGGGATGGCTGCTGATAGTCCAAACCAGCCTTCCCCAATCTGGTGGCCTCCAGAATTTGATGGCCATCAACTCCCATCTACCAGCATGACTCAGTGGTTTGGAATCCTGGACATTGTAATCCAAAACTTTTCAAGGGCACCAGGTTGGGGAAGGCTGGTCTAAACTCTAATGAAAAGTTATTCTGCATTTGCTCTAGTTACTTTAGGTATATTTACACTGGCTTTTTGGAGGGGGTGTTAATTCACAAAGTGGTTTAAATTTTAAAAAATCAAAACAATACCTATCAATTAAAATAAATAACTTTTTAAAAAAGCAAGCTGGCCAAGTAACATTCTGTGGTTTCAGTTCAGGGAAATTTTAAAATGGCAGCACCAATGGCCGGTGAAATGAAGTGCTGGAACTGACATAGTGTCCTAGTTCACATGATAACCACAGTATAAACAAGCCATGGTGGCTTGTTTAAGACCTGGAACATGCCTGGGACCATTTTCCTTATCACCTGCCCAGGGCACAGTTTGTGTCATTCAGACCTGGGTAGCATGGCTTGTTTGAGACGGACACAATCCTCCAGTAATCCATGGCTTGTTGTTGGGCTGTATGTGTGGTGCTGTGCTCTTTTCTGCCTCAATCTCCTGCCCTTTAAGGAAGACAGTCAATCTTGCAGAGACAGCAGACCTAGGTGGAGTGTTTGGAAATGAGAGGTATGTCATCTCTTCATGAACTATTCACAAGGCTAAAGCAATCTTATTTGATTTCTTCTGTGTGAGAGATGCCCACCATAAAATTGCATGGAGGATACGCATACCATTAGACTGTTATATTTAGTGTTATTTCTGTTGCAGGATGCCAGAGCCAGACTTCAGTGTGAATGATGTTCGACTCTACGTAGGTAATTATGCACTCCTATTCTGAGTTAATCAAATGATCAGAGAATGGGTTGTATGTAATATATGAACAGTTTGAAATCTGGCGTAGAATTTGCTTTTGATTAAACTTTTAAATTAAAAAGCAAGCCTCTAGTCTTCTAAAAAAAAAAGGTGAAAAAATGTTTAAGACGAAAGGCCCCTAAATCAGATAGCCTTGAATGGGGGATTCTGTATCCTGTCCTTCACATGTCTGTCATCCGTTTTTCTGCCCTGTCTCCACTTCCTTGCCCATCTTTTCTGCTACAATGCCTAACCAATATAATTTTGTATCTCTGTGTCCTGATAGGGAGTCGGCGTATGGTGGATGTCATGGATGTTAACACTCAACGGGACATTGAGATGACCATGGCACAGTGGGCACGCTACTATGAAACCCCAGAGGAGGAGCGTGAGAAGCTGTATAATGTTATCAGCCTGGAGTTCAGCCATACGCGGCTTGAGAACTTGGTGCAGAGACCAACTACGGTTAGTGGTTGGAGAGTTTGGGGGCTTCATTCCCCTGGCAACATTATTCTGCTCTTCCATTTTATTTAAATAGGTGAAGGCTTGCATAGTTCTAATTCAAGTTTTCGATTTGAAAACCTGAATTAGGCTGGAGATGTTGGTTGGCTGGTATAAGGTAGAGAGAGGCTGAAGGCAACCCAGATGCACCTCTAGCTTGGCCCTGAGAGGCTGTCTTGCCACCCAGAGTGTTTTAAGAGTGCATCAGAGTCGAGCGATTGTGTGGGAGGAGAGGAGGTGGAGGCGGCTGGTGGCAGAGGTTTTTAAAGTAAGAGTCACCGGACATGACCAAGCAATAAGCTGCAATAAGCAATATCCCCAGCCACAAGTGCGCAGCCCAGCTGGACCCTAGGGAGACTTTGGCACACACACACACAGAGAGAGAGAGATTGTTTGAGGCTGGAGGCTTTGGTTTGGCTGCAGTGACTTAGGGTGGGCATATCTCCTTAGTGCTGGACACGCCCCCTGGGGCCAGACATGTTGGTGGGCACACCCCCTTGGGGGCCGACCATGTTGTCCTCCTTTTTGGTTTCCAAAATACCTTTCTTTAGAAGTACTAAAGTTTGTTTGAAGCTTGACTAGAAACCGCCTTACTGTGCAGGGAGAGCAGACACTGCTTGGATGATGTTTCAAATTATCTTAGTGGTAATCTGGTGTTACTGTCAAGAAATCAGAGTTCTGTACCATTGGTTCAAACTTCCTTATTTAGTTCTGTATATTTATTTTTTTACATAGCCTCTTGCAATGACTTACAAGATTAAAAATATAAACCAGTCTGCGATCATATATCCACTTAGCTGGGAATAAACCTTATTGAACTCATTGGTCCTTACTTCTGAGTAGACATGTGTAGAATTGCATTGTAAAACAAAGTTAAAAGTATCTAGGCAGTACCTCATGCTGCCTGCCCTAATTAGATATAGCTATTACAGACTTTGCCATATAGAGAAAATTGTTCAAGAATGGAGGGCAAATCTAGTACCTTATTTTGAAAAATCACAATTGTGCAGCTAGCTGTAACAGTGTGTGGGATCCTTTTGGAAGGCATGTATGCTCACCCAAAGTATTATCTGTCCCCAGACACTTAAATACCAGAAGCAGCTAGATGGGAGCATTCATTCCTAAATAGCTACATGTGTGTGATGGAATTCATTGTAATTCTATCACCATGGTTGCGTTATTAATTTCTGAGACATTACTGTGATGAATGCTTACTTCATATCTGATTCTTTGGGAATACAAAATATTTGGAGACAGTAGTAGCAATACTAGATTTGTAGCTAGAGAGTGGAAATGAGATAAACATCACTGATCACGCTCCTCAAAGCATAGCCCTTGATCTTTATTACTTAGGGTGCTGGGAATTGCATCCTTTGGCAACAAGACCTCTTCTACTTGATCTTTTGATGCCTGAGCTTAAAATATAAACTTTGGTTTCAGGTGGATTTGATTGATTGGGTTGATAACATGTGGCCAAGGCATCTGAAGGAAAGCCAGACAGAATCAACGAATGCTATTCTGGATATGCAGTATCCCAAAGTGCAGAAGTAAGTAACTTTAGATTTTGTGTATACAACCGCCTATCCGCTGAACTGAGAATTCAGAGTAAAGTCTTTCCTTTGAGGTGCTCTGTATATTGCCAAAATTGTACTTTCAGTACTCAAAGCCAGAAGCTTAATGCAATATACAATGATATGCAATGACAGTAGCACAGAATAGATAGTGGCCTTGTACATCTTATTGTGGAAAGGCAGGTTATATTAATTTTATTTTAAATAATAAGCATTGCAACAGTGAAGAAAAGGTATCACCCATTACTGGGATGTAGATCCCTATTACCACTTGTAGCTATGCCCTATGTGCTGGTTCTGGTGGCCCATTTAAATGAACAATGTTTGGCATAGGGATCAGCATCCTGAATGTGTAAATTCTGGGTGACGTGTTCTTCTTCAAAATAATGTCAGCAACCACTCCTATATCAAGCATTTTTCTGTCTGCATAGAAATGTAAAATTGATTGGACTTGAGTTGCAACTTCTTATTGTTGTTTTCATTTCAGGTACTGTCTGATGAGTGTCAAGGGCTGCTATACAGATTTCCATGTAGACTTCGGTGGCACATCAGTATGGTATCACATCCACAGAGGCGGGAAGGTATTGTGACAATCGCAAGTTGCTCTGTTTTATGGGAGACATTATGTAGAAGGATAACTTTTGTAATGCTTTAAACAATGGAATTAAAATTTAGTTCCTCATTTGTCTACTAAAGGATCTCAAAACATTGGGCCCTGTGAATCATGAGGTTGCTTCTGCTTTCTTCAGTCTGGTTTCTGACTAAAAGAAGTAAGGGCAGGGAGAAGGAAGGTGGCAAGGGCAAGCTTCTGCTGTGCTCTTAGCATACTTGCCCACTGAGGAGCTACTATATCATTAATCACTTCATTTTCTTGAACTACCCAGGGAGACACATGCAGTTCATTAGCTGGTGTTTGGCCACCCTGCTGTAGAATCAGGACATTTTTGCTCATTGTGCTGTTGAACAGGATTCCCTGGTGGGTGCAGTGTGTAACTAATAGAACATGAAAGCAAATTGAAACAGAAATGTAGGAGTGGTTAATGAAACAGATGTGGATATAATTAGCTACATTTCTAAACTAGCTGCCTTGAAGATTTTATATTGAAAAAGTAAGATATAAGTACTTCATGTAAATCAACATAAGTTGATGATAATTCAATGAAATGGATTTTAAGTAATACTGAAAGGAGTTCAGCATATCTACTTAATATAGATAGAACTCTGAGGTTTTGTTGTTTGGTAAGAGATTTAGTATTCTGGTATAAGCTTTCAAGATCCCCAGTCAAGATCCCCTAATCCTTTTTTATTATTGTTTACAGGCCTTTCATCCAGCCTGGTCTGAAATTAAACAATAAATGTGTGTGTCCTTATATGCTTTATAAATCCACATTGTTTGTAAAGAATATATGGTAGCTTGTGCATTTGAGTATACAGTTCTACACATCCCATGTTGTCTCAGCTCCTGTTCATCTCTTCCCCACTCACTCCCTTTCTCGTCCAAATCAGAAATAGGTGTTGTTGTTGCTTTTGCACCTATGCTTCTTTGTAAACTAGAGGTACTTTGTAAACTGGAGGTTAGCATAACAGCAGTCTTTTTTTGCTTTCATTACAAATGTGACAATGACATAGAGATGAACTATCAGTAGTTTAAGCTGATCTTGCAAGAATTGAGGCATTGTTAGGGAACATCCTTAGCAATAACAAAAAGTGTGGAACAGGAACCTTTAGATTTAGTTTTACTTGGACAGAGTGTGCACACATTGTTTTGTAGTCACAGTGTTTGTATGCATTTGCCTCCTTTTAAGAAATTTGTAGAAAGTAGACATAGACGTTAGTGCATGCGCTGGTAACTCTGAGGCTCGACTTCTGCAATGCCCTGTACATAGGGCTACCTTTGTACCTAGTTCAGAAAATTCAAGTAGTTCAAAATATGGCACCAGCACACCTAGAGGTGACCATATTACACCAACATTAAAATCACTCTACTGGCTGCCAATTAGTTTCCAGGCGAAGTACAAAGTGTTGGTCATTACCTTTAAAGCCTTACATGGTTTGGGTCCAGGTTACCTGTGGGATCATCTTCTCCCATACAATCTGCCCCAGAGGACTCAGGTCCTCTGGGGAAAATTTACTCCAGTCAGCCAAAACTAGGCTGACAACTGTTACCCAGAGGACCTTTTCTTCTGCCGCCCTCAGACTGTGGAATGGCCTGCCGGAAGAGATTCGTCAATTTAATACTCTCTCTGGGTTTAAAACAGCCATAAAGACTAATCTCTTCCAGCAGGCCTAACCAGATGAATTTTAAATGTAAGAATTTTAAGATGTTGTGATCATTATTTTAGTATTATATCGGTTTTATATGCTCTTTTAACCAGTTTTATGTATTGTATCGTTGTATTTAATGTTGTTTCCCGCCTCGATCCAGAGGGAGAGGCGGGTAAGAAATAAATTGTTGTTGTTGTTGTTGTTGTTATGTGATCTCCCTTCCATCTGCTGTTGGAAAGCTTTGCTTAAGTGCTGTCTTAGTATAATTTTCAGTCATTCTAATTTGGTTATTGTGAATTCTAAATACCTCCCCATAATTATTTTTTTATATAAACATACCTAAACATTATCATGGCAATGCATCAAGTGAGTTAACTGTGTAAGGCAAGTAATTTGTTAGGACTCCTGAATATTGAAATATAATTTTCTCTCTCTGTGGGGGTGGGGGGTTGTATGTGTGTATATGTATCTGCTTCCTATTCTATTCCTTTAATAATGAAAGGAATAATAGACCATTAACTGATTGTTGCTACAAAATGCAAGCCATAAAGTTTCAGCCACTCAGTGTCTCTGCAGTTATTGGCTTCTTCGTACACTTGTGCTCTGCCCACTCCTGGCATCTCTTAGTGCTGCAGTGACACTCATTTTTCTGAGCTGCGTTTGCTCTTCACTGTTTGTACAATGTAAAATTTAGGTTGTGCTTTAGTACTTGGAATGAGAGTGCCTGAAAAGTAGACATGGGGAACTTGTTTAAGTGTAGCAAATGGTGTGTAAGAAGGTACAGACACATGGAAGAATGAAACATTTGGGGCAAGAACTAAATGGTTTAACTCAGCTCTTCATTTATTTTCTTCACATTGTTCCATCAGTATTAGTTGTAGTCTGGAGGGTTTGCCTGTTCCCTGAAAGAGTTGGACACGCATCAGGTATCCATGATTGGACCTACCTGACATGTCTTCATACATGAAGGACAGGCTCATGTTTCCCATTATTCACACTTGATATAATATAATAAGCATCAGTGTACCCAACTACTGTATAAAGTGTGAGGGGTTCTTCAGCTAGGAAACTCATTGGAAGAGATGGGCTTTGACAAGTCATTATCCCTCAGCCAGTTGTTGCATAGATAAAATGTTGCTCTGAGTTCCTTTTAAACCTGGCTGAGATAGAAAGTAGCAAATGGATCTCAGCAAACATTAGTTGTTCATGTGATCCAGTCTGTTTAATATATCATTTTTCACTTGCAGGTCTTCTGGTTAATCCCACCCACGCCCCAGAACCTGGAGTTGTATGAAAATTGGCTGCTTTCGGGCAAACAAGGGGATATCTTCCTTGGTGACAGGGTGTCAAATTGTCAGCGAATTGAGCTGAAGCAAGGTTATACCTTTGTCATACCCTCAGGTAGATGTAACTTACACATTTTCTGTTGACAAAAATATATGTGTCCATATAAGCATTGGAAGAATATTCCTTGTGGTTTGTCTATTAGCTATGATGTCTAAATTCATCAGTTGTTGCCTGTTAAGGCCCAGTAAGACTGTCTGCTACATGAATAAATATTTATATAGGAGACAGACTGAAGATAATAGGGTGCAGTTCAGTCTAGGAGTTCAGGAACCACAAAAATAGCATTCTCTATTCTAGGTTAAAGCACTTTTTCATCATGCCTTTGTAAATAAAGCCATATACCTTGCTTAAATGAGGTAGAAGTAGTTTTCAATAATACCAGAAGGAGATGAGATTTAGAGCAGGCTCCTTTCTCTGTCTCTCTGAGTAACTGAGTTTAGAAGGCATAACTTGAGATTAGTACAGAAACTACAGCTTTAGGGGTACAAAATTCTCAACTATAGAACTTCAGAATATCTAACCCAGTGGTTCCCAATTAGCTAAGTACTGCGCACCCCTTGATTTTAAATGCCAAGCCATGGACTTTTGTAAAATTGTTATCTCTATGTTGTGGAGCAATTTTTTGGCGAAAATAAGGGGTAGCCCCATATAAGCAAAGGATTTTATGTATACTAAAAAACAGACCATAAAATTTGTGATATTTGTGATTATCATGCAAAAATGACAATGATTTAGTTAGGAATATGAAGATGAATTTAATTTTACTAATGTCTAGTTTACAATTGAAAAATTATGACATGTCTAGCAGCTACTAAACCTAAATGTAATGGGAGAAATCATGCCTCTTTTTGTCCCGAACAATCCCTTCCACAATATTTCCTACTTCAATAGTTCAATATTTCCTACTTTTAATCTCAAATCTGGATCAACATCGAGCCGATTTCTATGCTCGTTCTTCATATAACAAAACGTTGAAAATGTTTGTTCACAAAGTTATGTGGAACAAAAGGGAACTAGATGTTTCAAAGCTTTTTCACCTAACTTCTTATAATCAGGAAAAACCGTCACCCAGAATTGGTCCAGTCTATATTCTTTGAAAAATGATTTCAATGAACCATCACAAGTCACGTCAACAAGTGCATCTTGCTCTTCCGCAGACAGAGTTGTTAGTTGTACATCACCACATTCAAAAGGTTTCCTTCTCCATGAGTTTTCAGGATTAGGTGCAGGGAAGTAATCTCTGAAGCTAGTCGCAGGTGCTCAGTGATGTTATATTTTACTTCTGGTAGGAATTCGTTGTCAGTGGACTCCAGAAATGAATGGTGAATATGTGAATGGTGCCACGGACCCCCTGGGACCACCAATTGGGAACCACTGATCTAACCTATGAGCTCTTTCCCTTTAGGTTGGATCCATGCAGTGTATACTCCTATGGATACTCTGGTTTTTGGTGGTAACTTTCTACACAGCTTCAACATCCCTATGCAGTTGCGGATCTACAGCATTGAAGACCGTACACGGGTAAGGAGCTTTCAAACCCCAAAGAACTTACCTCACCGTTCTGCTTATTGAATAAAATGGGAAACAGTTTTGTTTTGTTTTTAATCTCTGGATAGCATATGCTATTGTGATACAGTGTATTGCTTTTGAGGAGGTATGTGTAGACATTGACCAAGAATTAGGTGAGCTGATTATCTTTATGTTTGGTTGATACACTGGCCAAGGTTAATCTTGCCCAAAGTAATGTTTAATTAGAGCACACACTAATAAGAAGTTGGTCCCTACTATTTACTCATAACAAAGTAAACTCAAGAATTTCAAATCATAGGGAGGTACCTTATAATATTGCTGCGCACCTGTTGTTTCTGTTGTGCTAACAGTGCAGCAGGAAGTTACGCTTCCTAAAACAACTGCAGAAATGAGCGGAAAATTTGTTTCTAGAATGGCACAGGTCAGCAGAGCTCACTTGTGTGATCTCCACTGACCTGACCTGTTCCAGAAGCAAGCATTTTGGCTTTTTTCTGTTTGCTTAAGGATCTGCTAGCTTCCTGTTGTACTAGCAGTGGGTTCCACTAGCATGTGAGCAGCATTAGATATTGCCCACAGCATAAAAACAAGAGAGCCAGTCTGGTGTAGTGGCTAGAATGTTGAACTGGGAGTTGGGAGATCCAGGTTCTAGTCCCCACTCAGCCATGGAAGCTCAATGGGTGACTTTGGGCCAGTCACAGCCTCTCAGCCCAACCTACCTCACAGGGTTGTTGTTGTTGTGAGGATAGAAGTGGAGAGGAGGAGGATTATGTACGCCACCTTGGGTTCCTTGGAGGAAAAAAGGTGGGATGTAAATGTAATAAATAAATAATAAAAACAGGCTTGGGTCAACAGAGACGGCTCATGTACACATTGCCAGTAACAGTCCACCCCTACTTTTTCCAAAGTATGCTTGGGTTTTGCTGCAGAAATACGTTTAAAGTATAGTGAATACTACGGGGCTATGTAAATTCTACTAACAGTCCATGGTAGTAAGGGTAGAGAAAATAATTACCTTTCTGGATCAGACAAAGAGTCCCATATATTTCAGGAATTCACTTCCCATCAAAAGTAAAGCAGGATAGTAATGCAAATTTCTTGGTTGTCTTCCAGTAGTTCCTCCTCTAAAATATGGAAGTTCCATTTAGTTAAGGCTAGACAATACAAGTATTTTTAAATGCTCCCCATAGTTTTATCTAACAGCATTATGATATTTGTTGTTACTTTTCAGTCCCTTTCCTATTACCTAATGCTGAATTTACCCTTTTCACTACTGGATCATGTTGAACTAATGCTTTCTGTTTGGGATTTTGCCATCCTGAATAATCTAGTTTCATCTGAACTTGGTTGTCTCACTGACCTTCCCTGACTCCAGATGATTTTTAAACTACACTGATCCCAGTATAGATCACTGAAGGAACACACTGCTTACTTACTCCATTGTGAAAATTGTCATTTTACAACTAGTTTACTGATCCATAAGATCTATCTTCTTAATCTCTTGCCTGCTAAATTTTCTTAGAAGCCTTTATTGAGGTACTTGATTTCTGAAAAGTTTTGGACAAAATATAGAGGCTTGGATTGTGAGTTCGCTTCTGCTGGTAGGAGCATTCCATGAGTGGAGTTCCACTCCTGAGATGATCCCACCAGTGGAATAGGCAACTTTCGTCAATCCCCCCTTTTGGCCTCAGAAAATCTGCTCTGGAAGCTTGGGGGACTCTCCAGAGCAGGGTGAGGGACCTGCAGGAGAGGAGGAAATTTGTGAAAGTCGCCCCTCCCCTTCTGCCAATGCTGGATTGAAATCCACCCGTGAACAGAATTCTTGTATACATGCTGGACAACTTCAGAAAATTCTAAAAGGTTGGTGAGACAAGACCTTTCCTTTGCAAAAGCTGATCCTTTCTCTATGTGGCTTGTCTTTTGTGCACATTGAACAGCTCTAGCCTTAATGCTTTCTACCAGTTTATCAGAGATAGCAGTTAAAGTAACAGATCCTTGGTTTCCCTGGATTTTTTAAATAAAGAATTGATATTATATTGGCTACTTTCCAGACTTCCAGTAAGGAGGCTGATTTTAGTTAAAAGTTAAAGGACAGTATCTACTGTTAGTTCTACTGTTCTGTTTATACTATTCACATTGTGTTGTTATAAGCAAATTCTAGTGCAACACCAATATCGTATGATATCCCAGTGGGTTTCCCTGGAAAACATGTTGCACTAGTATGCATTATTGGCATTGAACTAGAGGTTGTTTATGCTAGTGCAACATCTATAGCATAAGCAGAAAGGCAGCATTGGATACTGCACACACACACACACCCCCATTTTAGTTTAAGGTCTATCAGAAAATGCATTAGGCTAAACATCAATTAATAAAATACTTAGTACTTAAAGGTTTGTTGATTTAACTTCCACACTGAATTTTTTTTGTTGGCCAGGCAACTTTTGGCCCTCCAGATATTTTGGCCTTCAACTCCCCTCACCATTGGCTATGCTGGCTAGGGCTGATGAAGAGTTGTAGGCCAACAACATCTGGTGAGCCACAAGTTCCCTATTCCTGTTCTGTGCATTGGCAGCCTTTTTATTTCCTGCAAAGAGAGGGAGGAGTTTACAAAAGTGTGTAAGTGTAAGCATTTCCTAGACTCAATTTTCTTGTACTTTGTTCCTTGACAGGTCCCAAATAAGTTTCGGTATCCCTTTTATTATGAAATGTGCTGGTATGTACTGGAACGGTATGTTTACTGTATCACCAACCGTTCCCATTTGACCAAGGATTTCCAGAAGGAGTCGCTCAACATGGGTAAGAGCTATTACTTAGCTTTCGCTCTTCCTTACTACTGTGAAATCCTAAATTCTGTCCCACTCCTGCTGAAATGCTGTCAGAAATGACGTTAGAATAACAAAAATGTCTTCTTCAGATATCTTCTAATTTTCACAAGTCAGCCTTGGAGCCCATTAATGCCCTTGATATCACCCCGATGTCTCCTCTTTGTGAGATATTTTACTGATTTGGGGGGAAATCACTCTGAAACACATCAGGGTAGTGCAAGAATGAGGATAATATAGTTATGCAGTTCCCAGTAATCTGGAGTGAATAGAATATGCCCCTATTGCCCCTGTATGGCAAATGAGCCACAGCTGCTATAGATTTACTTTCCCTGCTGTGGCTGCTATACAAGCATATGCTCATTCTTTTGTTTGTTTGTGTACACAGAGCTCTATTTTGTCTCTCCAGGGTTATGTCTGTAAGTGAATAATACAAATGCTTCTAAAGCTGCCCAACAGGTGGACCTATTCAGTTTGATATCACTGTTTTGGCTTTTATATGCAGATATGGAGCTATGCAGCTCAGAGTCAGGAAATGCTGATGAAGATGATGCAACAGCAGGGAAAGAATCACGCCGCCCAGTCACCAGACGATCAGTCCTCACCAGCCCTGTAGCCAATGGTGCTAATCTAGACTATGAAGAACTAGGTAAAGGTTGCCGGAGTTTGCCAGGTCTCAAAAGAACTCTCTCCATGGACTCTGAATCCAGCCGAGGCTCTCACAATGGCCAAGCCTGGGACTCTCACAGCAGCAGCCCTCATAAGGGCAAGAAGGTGCACCTGACACAATTTGAGCTCGAGGGTATGCGCTGTCTTGTAGACAAGCTGGAGTCTTTGCCTCTGCACAAGAAGTGTGTACCTACAGGCATAGAGGACGAGGATGCCCTTATTGCAGATGTTAAGGTATGATATCAATGTCTCATTTTTCTGTAGTATGACATTTTTTTCAGCATCTGCCACAGTTAAGGTAGAAACGGCAGTAACCAGCCAGTAATAGTATATACTTACATAGGTTGCATTCTGACTATATGCAAGCCGAAGGGGTGTGTTATGTTGTTCTGGCTGGTTTTCTAGTGGAGTTAAATTGACTACTTTATTATGTATTTGTCAGTATTTCTAAAGTTATCCAGCCTGTGTTTCTGGGCATGCTCTGCTATCTTCATAATGTGAGCACAGTTGGCAACTTGATCACATGTTTTAATGGTACATAACGTCTGGTATGGGGCTCTATAGAGTTTTTTAATGCCATTGGGAGTTAGAGAAAAAGGAAAGTTATCCTAAGTTTTATCCATATGTAATGCTACCCCACAGGACAATGCAATCATATTGCCACTGCCCCTGTCTCACTGTGAGTCCTTCAATATTTCGGACTGCTTGAGCCTGGCTTTGGAGAGTTTTTAGGAATTCAGTCCCCTTGTTAAGGCCCTTTTGGCTGTGCTTTGCTCTTGACCCCCTTGATGTCTATAGAACCAAATAGAGGTACACACATCAACACACATGAATGAGTATCTCAACAAATGACAAAGTGGCAATTAATGAATATCTGTCTGAGAGCGTCTTTCATCTTCAAAAAAGCAGAAGGTAACAATGTATCCACTATTTCATTAACATTTTTATTTTCTCCTTGATCCTCTCATGTGTGGTGACATTTGAAAAAGATGGGCTTACTCAACCCTTTGGGTGAACAAAACAATTTCATCCAACTTGAAAGGCAGGATTGAAGGCTGCTCGGTTCTTGAAGGATTGCTAGAAGTAATGAATAAAAATATAAATGATAGAACTACAAGCAGCTCAACTCTCTTGGAGGTGATAAAAGTTGCCACTCGATTTGCTTGTGTTTCACTTGAACTACATGTGATGTTGTCTGATCCCATCTACTGAAAAAAAATGTGACTAAGATTTCCAATGAAAAGGTAGTGTCTAAACTAGCCTAGTGTCTTAAAAGCCCGATAAGAATACTTGAGCACATGGGTGGCAGCACTGTTTAATTTCTGGTGATTTCAGCTGGCTTTGCTGTAGAAGTACTCCAATACTAACTCCTAAAATACCTCTGAGTATGAAAGACTGTAAAATATCGTCTTCTTTGATAATCTTTTGAGCATTCATTAGATTTCTGTGATATGTTAAAACAAAATCTGGAGGATATATTGGGACTGTTCAGACAATACGCTAAGCCATGGTTAGGCTGCTAACCCTTTTACAGCAAATGGTTAGTGAGCGTGTTTAAAACGTGGTTATGTAGCCACCATGGTTAAAAAGGTTTACTCAACATGCTTTGCTGTAGTTCACATGACACACTAAGCCATGATGTTAAACTCAGAATGCTTAACCACCGTGGCTTAGTGTGTTGTCTGAACAGGGCCACTGTTTACAGGCATTTCATTAGACCATAGCATCTAAAGGATGTTCCCTTGAATTCAACAGGCTACTGATAGAGCGAGGAGCCTCACTTGGGATCAGTTTGTGTTACTTTTTATACTTGGGCACATAACTTCCAAGTATAAATACATGCAACCATTGTCACTTGTTAATGGTATACAAACATAGAAATGGCAGATTTTGCCAGTTTGCTGTTAATGTGTTGTCAGTAAAATTCTGAAACTGTGTGCACTTGAACGTGATTTATAAATCAAGTGTTCATGTATGTTGATTCTGGAATCTGTTCCAAGTATGAAAGTAGTTACGGCTAAATGGAGTAAACCTGATCTTAAAAGAACTCTCCAAAGATATGTGTACTTGATATTGATGTGGTGGATGGAGATAGGTGCTGCCTAGGGTATTCCGTATATTGATGGGGTGTCAGTTGAATAAATAATAATTTAAAAATGTTATTTAGCAACTGTGCTATGCAGAAGATTGCAGCTCTGAATGTGTACAGTAGCATCTAGGGTTGATTCATTTAAGATCCAGAGACCTCATTGTCCAGAACATTTTTCTTGCGCTGTGTCTGCTTCACGGATACATAGGCATGATGCTTGCTTAACTGCTTCTATTAATTTCAGGCTTCAGATGTGTAGGTGAAAGTTAACAACCAGATAGTTCTCAACTAGCCAGTAACACAACATACCATCCAGTAATACCTGTTTGGCTGCTATAAGACCTGCTTGTCTTTGGTGCTTGATATCATGCTAGTGTGCTGAATACTGAAATGTTGAAAACGTAGATTGTGAGTGTGACTCTGCAGCATTAAGAAACTATTACTCAGAGGTATAGCATAAATATTACATTGAGCTTTTGAGGTTCCAGGAGACTGCCTTCAACTACATTGGATAGCTTGGGTTAATGTGTTACAGCAAACGTATCTGTTTACACCTCCCATGTTTCAGGACATGGGGCAAGAGACCTCTTCTGAGTTAGAAATGTCATTGCTGGGTATTCATTCAGAGGCAATCATAGTTAGCCAGGTTTGCTTGTGTGGGAAAATAGTGATACAGGGGCAAATAGTGTGGGGCGGGGGTGGGGGGGGTGTAGCTGCAGTACAGAGAATGGGTTAAAAGCTTTCTGTGCTGTTCTCTAAAGTCTGCCACAGTCAGCCCTCAGGGGTGCTGGCCCTGGATTCTCCAATTGCAGTAGTGGTGGGGGAGGGGGAAGAGAGAGGCCGCTTCTGCTGTCGTTCTGACCAATCAGCACGCAGCCAACGGCTTGGTCCAGCCCCCTCCCAACTCTGCAGCAGAACGGCTTTGCCGTTCTGTTCCTCGCTTGCTTTCTCGGTCTCCTTTCTCTTCTGCCATCTTCCGCTGCAAAGCATTGCTGGGAACTGCATGTGGGTGACGCAGCAGCATTGTTTGCAGGCACAGGAAGCTTCCGCTGAAGGGTTCTGGAAGGAGCATGCTGCTGGCGGGGCAGCTGCTTCGGCTGGCAGAGTTGAAAAGTGATCAGTTTTTCTGAGCTTCTCGTGTGAAGAATGAGGATTGTACTGAAGTAAATTGTGTACTGGGGAGCAATCGAAACCGAAGCACTGTAACTTGGCAGAATAGAAAACAAAGGGACTCGGAAACTTCCTCCGAGACTCTCGGCACCTTCAGTGGAACGAAGCACGCAAGGTCAGGCAGATTCGAAGCTTTGGGGGATGACTGAGAACCGGGAGAGGGTTTCTCTAGAGGAAGTGAGCTGCTGCTTCCCGCAGAATTGTGTTACCGGGGCTTGCCGACGGGACTGCTTGCATGGCACGTATCTGCAGTTTGTTTGGAGGTTACTTGTATGGAAGGAATTATTTGTAAGGGGGAATGCAGGGGGCCTTGATCTCAGCTGTTATAGGGCAGAAGCTGTACCGTTCCAAGTTGGCTTGTGATGTTGGGAGTGTTTGGGGCATGTTTTCTACTCCAGATAAGCGCGTGCACTCTTTCCAACCGCCTCCCCGACCACCACCTCGGAGCCCCCCCCCCTTTCCTACGATCCCGGTGGGCTGGGTGTTTCCATCCCCAGAGTTTGGACGCCTATGCAGCTACCCCTAAAGTGCCTCAGGCTGACGTAGAGTGCGTTTCCCCTTCTGTCCCCCGTGAAGCATGCGCCTTGGTGCCCTCAAATGCCGACCTTTCCTCCTAAGCATACACCGTAAGGAAGAGGGCGGGGCTTCGAGACTGCACGTTCTGCTGGGTTAGCCAAGACAGCCGTTTCCTTCCACCCACGGCCTTCTCTTGAAGGGTGGAGAAGCAGCTGCAAAACAGGGTGGATTAAAAAAAACGGTTTAAAAAAAACCCACCACCAGACCTTAAGATAAGTGTTTTAACAAAAAAAAAATGCAACTATTTAAAGGACACAACTTTTAATTGATGCTTTAATGTAATGTAAATTTGACCCGCTGTCAAATGTACTGAGTTTTTCTATGTAAAATAAATAAAGAACAGAACCAAAGGTGACTCTTAGAGTCGCAATAGGTCATGTATTTTAGTGCCATTCAACTCATGAATATTTAAACTGGGTCTTAATTGTCAATCCAGTTTATATTGCATACCAAGATTGAAACATTATTGTCAATTCCCCCCCCCCAGTACACATAAAAAATTAAGACATCAAAATAGTACTCCAGTCAAGGCAACTTTATTCTGATATACAGAACTTGTTTCTCCCTTGTCTTGTTATTTCAATGCACCCTCTGTTTTCTTTCTAGAGGTTCATCACACATACTTAGTCTCATTGAAAATAAATGGAGGAATAGGCTGGAGGGGGGACCCAAAATGTAGGGACATTCCTCTGTGATTCCTCTTTGTTGTGTGCTGCTGCTTAAAAGGCCTGGGGAAAATATCTGGGATTTTATTCTCAGGGAGGAGTGAGCAGTATACATCAACTTGCCTCCACTGGCTGTCAGAAGTCAGTGCAAGAGGGGAGAAGAAACTGTCTACCATCCTAAAATCCTGAATGCCCTCCAAGATTTGTAGATTTGCTTTCTGGGGGACTGTATGAATCTGATTAAGAATCACTGATTTAGACTGAACCAAAACAGCATGGGTTACTTTTGATGTTACGGAGAAAAACTGTTCTGCCTAGTCAACTATCAGCTCTTGCTTCTGGAAAATTCTGAGTATTTAATCTTAAAATAATTAAATTATATGTCTTCTTAAATTAATGATCTTGCATACACACATGTAGAGAATGAAACAATAATAATTAATTTCATCATTGTTTCCTTAAGCAGGTATACATTTTGTAGTGTAAAAGGCATGCAGTCTACATGATCAGAGATTGTGAACTACACTCACTGGGTCATATAAAGGCTGTATTTAGTAGCAATAGATGTTTTAATTGCTTATAGAAAACAATGAATATTGCTTGTTCAGGAAAAATATTTATGAAGTTGACCCTCTTTTTGGTGAGTTTAAATCAATCTACCCTGATAGAAAGCAGTTTCCCAGTACAGGCTTCATATGAATTTGCTTGCTATGGTAAGTGCCAGGGAGAGCGAGCCCAGCCCATGCGGTGTTCTTTCCCTCTTGGCAGCAAGAAACACTGCACTCTCTGCACAAGGCGATGCCAGCAATGTAACCATAGTAACCTCAAGTAAATAAAGCACATCTGAAACGGCAGTGAAGAGTGGGTGGGTGGGGTGGACAGCAAAAGCATCAGGAACAAGGCTAAACGAGCTAGTTTGGAGAAACCCACCCCACCCCACCCCGGTCCCCTGGGATCACAACCACTTGCTGCTAACATCTGGCCATTGGCTGGTGCTTAGTGGTTACCTTGTTTTGTGTGGGAGGGAGGCACCCAAAAACGTCATTGCTGAAAAGATTGCCTCTGATGCCTACTGTTTAAGGAGTACAATTTCTGGGTTAAACAGCTTTGCCGTGTAGGTGCATAGTTCTGCACTGATGCAACAGATATGGAAAAGGCATATGGGTTGGATGGAAGATACTGCTATAGTGTGGAAAAGACCGTATTTGGTCTGAAAGTAAAGTCCAGGTTATCTGTTTGGTTGATCCTTTTTATTGGAGATAGCATAATGTTTTTAAATATATGAAGCAGGAGGTCTCTGGTCAAATCTCATCTCCGTGAACTCATTAAGATGGTGCTTGGCAAGTCACCATCTTCAGCCCCTCATCAGTAATATGGGGACAATTACTGCTTTACCTTACAGAGCTGTAAAGTTTACTGTAACATTATATTGAATTATTCCGAGCACTCTAAAGCTCTGTATCAATGCTAAGTATGAAATAAGTATTTTTATTTTCTTGACTCTACTGTAGCTACTGCTGGAGGAGTACGCAAACAGTGATCCCAAACTGGCACTTACTGGAATCCCTATTGTCCAGTGGCCGAAGAGGGATAAGGTAAATAATGGATCTTGACTTAACTCAAATAACTGGAGACTTGGTGTGGGGAACATGAATCCTTCCAATGCTGGAAGGTTTTGTTCTCTGCAAGAATGCCATTAAAATTTAAACCAAAGAAACAAGAAAAGCACTCCTGCCACTACCTTAAGGGCAAAATTGGTTTGGGTACAAATAGCAGATACTAAAATGAAAATGCAGTGTAAATGTCATGACCATGGCTTCAGTTTCTAAAAACTGTCATTACCAAAACTCAGAATTAGTTAATGATAAATACAAGCCCATTATTTAGACTTTCGGCCTCTGGGAGCAAAGACCTAACTCTTCCCATGCATGATCTCTTCTGTTCCCAGTCCCTAAGATTGAACTTCCACACATCTGTCATCATGGTATTTTGTGTCAGATTCTTCCTTCCTTGGTGATTTGATGAGCTTCCTAATTTCTTACTGTCTTTTCCATTGGTAGTTCAAACTTCAGTCTCGGCCAAAGTTAAGATTACCTACCATCCCAATCACCAAGCCACACACCATGAAACCAGCGCCACGACCTGCAACTGTGAGACCCACAGTTTCTCCTATAGTGTCTGGTGCACGCAGAAGGCGGGTACGATGTCGTAAATGCAAGGCCTGCCTGCAGGGCGAATGTGGCCTGTGCCACTACTGCAGGGATATGAAGAAGTTTGGAGGGCCTGGTCGCATGAAGCAGTCCTGTGTATTACGACAGTGCTTGGCGGTAAGTCCTGTGGTAGATTAAATGGGAAAACTGCTTGTCTCTGCGGAAGGGTTGGCTTCAGTCTGCTTCGAGAGAAGGGAATGAAGCTTGCAGTACTTCTCAAAAGTCATGAAAGAGGTTAATTATAAAGCCTCGGACCAAAGTGTGGTGGATAGCTGAAAGGGGGCGTAGAGTGGGGAGTAGAGCCAGGGTCGGGAGGTGTTCTGACTGCCATTGAAGCTAGAGGGGAGTCCATGATATAACTTCTTGTTTTGCTTTTTGTTTGCTTTCTAGCCTAGACTGCCTCACTCTGTCACATGTGCACTTTGCGGGGAGGTAGATAAGAATGAGGATTCACAAGACTTTGAGAAGAAGCTAATGGAGTGCTGCATCTGCAACGAAATCGTTCACCCTGGCTGTCTACAGGTGAGGAGGCCTGAGCTCTATATTTGTATGCAAATGCTTCACTTACTTTGGCACAGGTGCCAGGAGGACATGCTTTGTTGGAAGTTATCTTTGAGTTTCTTTCTTCTGCAGATGGACGGGGAAGGGCTACTGAATGATGAATTGCCCAACTGTTGGGAGTGTCCAAAGTGCTACAAGGGAGATGAGGCAGAAAAAGGCCAGGTACGAAGTGAATATTCAAATAGCACCACACAGCTTGGCTTCACTGTAGAAATTAATTTGTGTCTCATGCTGCTCTTGGGTAATGAAGAGGCAGACTGTGGCACGTGGAGAGGCTCAACATTCCACCTTGTCAGTAGCTAAGCTACTGAGAAGAGATGGTTAATCTGGTGCACTAATGTCTTGAACTTGTCTTTGGCATTTTAGGAAGTCTTAGTAGTAGCCATGTGAGTAGAGTCTGACAGATAAGCACTATTCATTGAATACAATACCCCCGTATAGAAATGGATACTGGTGACACCATAGACTGGTAGTACATAGTGGAGCTGCTACATATCTTTGCCACTGCCACCTTCCTGACATCTATAGAAAGCCAGTCAGCAAGTAAATCCTAGTATCCTGCAGAAAAAAGTCTTCCTGAGAGGGCAGCAACATCAACTTCCATCAGCTAAACAGCAAACATATCAGTGTCAGAAGTTGAGAGTACTGTCCTGGCAGAAATATGGTTACAAGCTCCTATCCAGAGTTGTACCTGCTATCCCAGCAAAGAACATCCCAGTGAAGGCAAGCTGGGGAAGTGGGGGGAATCAAGGAATGGGTAGCATCTTTATCATCACAGGACTTATTTCAAAATAATATTCTGTTAGAATATTGCCCTCTCAATGGCCAATGCGCTTTTCATCACTTCCTTCCAATGTCAAGTAACTTGGGCCATAGCAATCAAGGACTAAGGACTTTTTCAGTAGTCCCAGGAATGGCATGACTCACACCTCTCTTCTATTGTTTTTAGGCTTATTACCAGTAAGATATGGAAACTTGTTCCTTCCCTTTTCTTCCCCCACCTCCCCTTAGTTGAAGAAACTTAAGTTTTGCTGCTTCTCACCCATGTTTTGCCATTGTGTTGAAGATCTCCTGCTTTTAAACAAGCCATAGTTCAGAGTGAAGACATTGGCTCAGTCCTTCCCTCAATACCTACTTGGAAATTACATCTGGCAGGTGATCCAAATAAACTATGATGGTTTAGGTCTGGTATAGCATTTGGCTGACTTGCTGCATCCACTACTTTGTTTCGAAGTGGGTGCATGTGTATCTCTGGAGTGTTGTGGTGGAATTTTGAACCTTGAGAACATCTTAGATATAGATGTGATATATATGTGACCTTCAGCTTTGACTAAATGTGGTATTACTCTTAGTATGGTTAACTTGAAGGCTGTTGGGAAGAGATCCAAATGAACTGACTCAAATGGAGTGGGCTCAAATTAATGACTGGGGAAGTGAGGAAGTACTTCCTGTAACTTTAAATAATAATAATAGTAATTATTTATTTATTTATTTATTTATTACCCACCTCTCCCTCTGGATCGAGGCGGGGTACAACACAAATAAAACTAATTCAAACGTTTAAAACCAGTGCATCATTAAAAGCAGCATACCATTAAAAAAAGGCTTCTTAAAATTCAATTGGGTAGGCCTGAGATCACATCCATTCATTTCAGTGCAGGCTCTTAGCGACTTCTAACCATTCTTCTAAAAATTCGACCATGAACTAAATGTCATAAAATCTAGAGTTAATATGCAATCCTACCAGTGTGATTGCATTACATGAGGTTTACAAAAAACTGAATCCTGAGAAGAGCCGTAATTTCAATAATGTGTTAATCCTGTATGTCAACGAGCTATTGTTGTAGTAGAATAAAAATCTCTGCTTTGTAGAAATGATCAGCCACGAAACATCCATTTCACAGAAGGCAAACTGGTGAGGCTGTGGCACAAATAACTTGCCCAAGGAACTGAGTACAAGGCAGAGGTGGGGTCCCCCTAATCTCACTATACCTGCTTGAGAGTGGGGAAAGTGGGGAGGGTAGAAAAGGCAAAGGAGGGTGCAGAACTTTAAAAGGAATAAAAGGTTGAAAACTCCAGTTGAAAAAAAAAAGTAAAAAAGAGGAAAGGAAGCCATACAAAACAAAGGCATGGGTCCTTTTTGCTACTGTTTCTCAGAAATTGGCATTCAAAGTCTCCACACCCTCTATAGTGGCTGTACACAAACATTTCTGTGAGGCCTTGGCAGAGCCCCTCTCTCATGCCCCCTGCCCCTTTGTTGTCCTAGCCAATGCCTTACTTGGCCACAGCAGTTCAACTTCTGCTTTTCCACTTCCTCTGTCCCACGCAGGAAGTAGTTGTGAAGAGCGTCAATGCAGTCTGTTGCTCATTCCTCTTCCTTTCTCCTGCCCTAATGGTGCAGCTACCTCTGCACTCCCCTGGTGGTGGGGACTGGAAAAATGAAAAAAAAATAAAGTATCGAGGAAGGAGCAATAGGCAGCAGAAACTTTTTTTTTTTTGTATTGGGAGGATTTGGCAGGTGCTGTGGTACCAATTAGTGCTACATTGGAAACCCCAGCCATAAATTTCTTTGTTCTGAATTAATTCTCATATAGTAAACCAGTGCAGTCCCTGCTGCTCTGTTTCCTCTTAATTATGATGAACAGCTTTCTAGGCTGACACCAATGGAAAGGGAAAGACTTATATTTTTACTGAAAGAAGTTTAGCTATCCTTGAGTTTACAAGAAAGGGGAATTCCGATTCCCACCCACCCTTAATGTATTTTATTTTTAACCTCTAAAGTATTCCATTTTACCAGTTCCAAGCTTAAGACACTTTCTGTTTTGACTTTAAACATTAACTTGCTGCCACTCGCTTTGCAGAAGCGGAAAATGGATGATGGTGACGATGACACAGTCCAAGCCAAAGTCCTGCGGCCCTTGCGAAGCTGTGAGGAACCTCTGACTCCCCCACCACATTCGCCTACTCCAATGTTGCAGTTAATCCACGACCCTGTGTCACCGCGAAGCATAGTGACACGTTCCTCTCCAGGCGCAGGTCCTAGTGACCATCATGGTGCCAGCCGAGATGAACGCTTTAAGAGGCGTCAGCTGCTTCGGCTGCAAGGCACAGAGCGCACAGTGGTGCGGGAAAAAGAGAACAACCCTAGTGGCAAGAAAGAGCTTTCAGAGGTAGAAAAGGCCAAGCTCCACGGTTCTTACCTTACAGTCACATTGCAAAGACCTACCAAAGACGTGCATGGCACTTCCATTGTGCCCAAGCTGCAGGCGATCACTGCCTCCACTAATATGCGGCACTCTCCCCGTGTGGTCATGCGCCAAAGTTCAGCAAGGACACCCCAGCGGGGTGGGGATGAAGAGGCAGCTGAGGAAGAAGAGGAAGATGAAAGTGCGGATGAAGAAGACGAGAGTGCTGAGGAGAGTGGGGCAGCCAGACTGAATGGCCAGGGGGGCAGGGCAGCAGATGGTGAGGAGATCTGGATGCAAAAGGAGGTGTGGATGTCTGTCTTCCGCTATCTCACTCGCAAGGAGCTTTGTGAATGTATGCGTGTATGCAAAACCTGGTACAAATGGTAAGTGGACAGAAGCTACTACAGAGCTACATTCATCGCATACTTGTATAGAGCATCTGTTTTTCAGGCCACTTGACCAAATGCTTTTTAACCCCCCTAAGCTGCTGGACCACATCTTAAAGATGTGGTCCATCTTATAATCAAATGTAAGAGGGTGGAATGTGGATTGAGGGCAAAAAAGAAAGTATGTATTCAATTTGTAATTAAATTAGGGAAATCGTGCCATAGGTTGTAATGATTACTGCAAAGTCAAGTGGCTATTTTAGAAAGGATTAGACAAATCCATGGATAGCTAAAAATTGAGCCTCCGTCTTCTGGAACAAAATATATTTGAGTAGCAGACAAACGTTGGGGGGAAACAGAAGAGAGTAAGAGAACCTGTTAGCTTTTGGGTTTCCAGGAGGCATCTACCTGTTCACTGGTGAAAACAGAGTGCTGGAATACATGGACCTTGATCTAGCCTAGTATAGCAGCAGTTCTTACAGAATTGTCAAGTTAATCTTTCATGATTGCCTTGGGCTGCCTGAGGCCGATGTCCTGCTTTCTGGTAAAGACATTTAACCCATGAGAATCAAAATCTTCAGCTATTAAATCTGAAGAACTTACTTCAGCAAGACCAAGCAGTAAAGGACCTGGTTCCCCTGTATATCCAACCAAAGGGGCTGGATTAGATGTAAAATCCTCAGATATTTGGAGGACACAGACATTTTTGCAAGACGTTGGGGTGGGTGGGGAATGAATTATTTGCAATATTGACCAGATGGTCAATACCAATATTCATTTGAACCTGTGACTAAAGGATGTGTAAAACAGGTCTTTCCTGATTTCTGACCAATACATAAAAACTCAGGTTTTTAAGAAGTTTTTAGAAATTGCCTGCCTTCAGTGGTGAGTGATGCCCATAGATTCCTGTTGCAGTCCCAAGGTTCCATATTTTTAAAATGTTTTAAATGTTGTTTGCCAACATTACTGTGACTTGAAATCCGAGGGGTTGAAAGGTGGCTTAAAATGTTTAGTTTTCACAGGACCAGGGGTATTGGGCACTCTAGCTGGCTGGAATAAGCCTCTTGCTTGGCACAGTCCAGATACAGCTTATAGATGTCATGACTGGCAAATAAAATAATTTTCTGGCACATGTTAGGCTTCTTAAATTCTGAGGATATTATCTTAAGCCCTTCTGTAACAGAATTATTATGTTTCTGGCCTATCAGCAGGATATCCTTAAAGTCCTCAGTTTTGATCCTGTGATCAGTGTAGGCAATATGCCTTTCCCAGTGCAAGAGATTGGCTAAAGCAGGATTCTTAATCTTGTAACTCATAAGATTATGGGTTACACAGTTGTATACTGGCTGAAAGTGGCCATGTCTTCCCCGTTATACTTCTATGCCACTGAAATACTTGAATTGTGCATCTGGTGCCACAAAACTCTTTTAGGTACTGCCCAAAATGTTTGAGCCTCTCTGCGAGTCTTTTCATCCTAAAAGAAAACCATGAATCTCTCTTCTCCAATTGGCTATCGTCTCCTGTTTGAAGACAATTCCTCTGAAGGGCAAGTTTATTGCCTGGAGTTAGGAGTTAAGGGATAGCAAGCTTGAATCAGTCCTTTTGCTCTCCTAAGTTTCCCTATCAGAGATGAGCATCTTAGGACTGAGAGGGGAGAAAGTATAATTAAGAGAAGTGGTTTGCAAGTTTTGTCATTCTCCAATTAGATTCTGTCTTATTTTCCCTCTGGGAGTGACCATCTCAGAGGCTTGAATGGGATGTTTAATAGAGAACATCTGTAGTGCCCCTAATAGGAATGTGGAAGTATCTTTCCAGGTACTTTAAGACCTTTTCCCTTCCTCTGTTATACTTAAGCACTACAAAGCTTCATATATCCAAAGCTTAGGCTTGAAGGTGACTGTAACAGTAATCTTCTTAGTCAGTTACTTCAGGAATTTTTCAGTTGCCTGCAAGAGCCATGACCCTTAACTCATCTTTATGGGAAGAACAAAGTTAAGCTGCAACCGTGAAAGACAGAGATTGTAGGAGATATCCCTGTTAGGGTGGGAACAGGGCATAGACTGAGCCCAAGAAAGATGAAAATATGGGCCCATCCCAGATTGGGAGGTTCTCACTTTCCCCCACATCTCAGTTTCAAAGAAGTTCCTCCACTACTGCAGAGCAAATTTGTTCATCACCAAAAAATATCCTGCCACAAAAGATTTAATTTAACAACCAATAGGTATGTAGAGATGGTGGAAGGAAGGTGTATTCACTGTCTAATCCAGTATGTGTGTTTTAGGTGTGGGGACAGGAGATTGTGGACGAAGATTGACTTGAGCAGGTACAAGTCCATCACACCCCTGGCTCTTGGTGGCATAATCAGGAGACAGCCAGTCAGCCTTGACCTCAGTTGGACCAATATTTCCAAAAAACAGCTCACCTGGCTCATCAACAGACTACCAGGTGAATACACAGTTGGATTTTGGATGCCATAAGTTTGCATCGTTCTCCCCTCCAGAGACAGCCAAGGATTAGTTTGCTCTTTGGCCATAATTCTAAGCTTTGGGGAAATTTCACTGAATAGCAAAGAAGAGTTCTTATGACACTGGCATAGAATTAGTCATCTGAACCCAGCCCAGACTCTACTACTGCCTCCAATCCTTTATAGCCTTAATAAGAACTAAAAATATCACTTTGTGTTGCTTGGCAATGGATTGGGGAGTGGGGTGGCAGATGTTCTACTATTGATTTCAAAGCAGAGTATGGGAAAAGGACTGTTCTGAGGCGAAGGATTCTAATGCTTCCAACTGTTCCATCTGTCGTTTACAACAGGCCTCAAAGACCTCATCTTGGCAGGCTGCTCCTGGTCGGCAGTATCTGCTCTCAGTACCTCCACCTGCCCCCTTCTCAGGACCCTCGATCTTCGGTGGGCAGTAGGAATCAAGGATCCTCAGATTCGGGACTTGCTCACACCACCATCAGATAAACCCAGTATGTTTTGCCTTATGGATTTACCAGGAATCGGTGCTTGCTGGTGAGGTGGGGAAAGGAAAGGACAAACAAGTTGGTGGTGAGGAGTAGAGTTTGATGCAACACAAGTCTTGAAAGGGAAAGATTCTGGCTGGAATGTGTAATATCTGCTTGTTTGCTCTGGAGAGGCAAGAGGCTGTTCTCCTTAAAACATTCTTGCATATCTTTCCACAGGCCAAGACAATCGCAGCAAACTCCGTAACATGATAGACTTCCGGTTGGCTGGGCTGGACATTACTGATGCCACACTCCGGCTCATCATCCGCCATATGCCTCTACTCTCACGACTTGATCTTAGTCACTGCAATCACCTTACAGACCAGTCAACCAACCTGTTAACGGCTGTGGGATCTTCCACACGAAACTCACTCACAGAAATCAACATGGCAGGTGTGTGCACTTGAGAACTTCGTAGGTGTACCTTTGATCCTTCATGACATGTCAAGGGCTGCAGAGCATGCAAAGTCTCCATTCCCTCTTGCTTCTCTGAAGTTTATCTGCTGGTGGTGTAAAGAGATGATTTATATCTAAAATGAAATGGCAAATTGTTCCCTTGGGCCACAAGAGTGAGTGAAGGATTAAGAGGCATTAGTCATATTATTGTTTGGGGGCTTATTTCCCATCTTTTACCGGTTATTCCCCAGTTCTTGTTCAATGTGCATATATCAGAGAAGGCAGTTGAGGGAACGCTTACCTGCATGTATTCAAATCTGGGTGTACTACACCAACGCAGACAGTTTTTTTGAGAAGCATTTTGAGCAACACAGTTTAATCGATATTGATACATAGTAGAAGCATTCAAGTGGTTGCTTCGTAGCCCCATGTTCAGTACAGACAAAGAGGTCACCCCAGATGGAAAATAAGTCTTAAGGGAAATGGTCATGTTTCAGCCCTTTTGTTTCTAATGTAAGAAGCTGCTACTAAGGATTTAACCTTTCTGTTACTTGGGTCACAAAGAGTGGCTTCCTGTCCATGCCTTACCAATCCAAGAGTCAGGCCTGTCCTGTTCTGCAATAACCTGTCACAGCTGCCAGTCATGGCAGCTTGAGCTGCGGTCCTATTCGTATTCAGAGTGATCTAGTGACCAGAAGGTCTAGGCCTAATGGAGGATCTGTATCTCTATAGCAGTTTCTCAGTCCTCACACCTTTGTGGAAGTGGGCGTGGGCATTATGCAAATCATAACATTGTCCTCCTCTTCACAGGCTGCAATAAGCTCACAGACCAGTCCCTGCTGTTCCTGCGCCGCATCTCTAATGTCACCCTGATAGACCTTCGTGGCTGCAAGCAGATCACCCGCAAGGCCTGCGAGCACTTCATCTCAGACCTGTCAATCAACAGCCTCTACTGCCTGTCTGATGAAAAGCTGATCCAGAAAATCAGCTAGAGTTTTGCCACAGACAGACTGAAGAGAAGGAAAGATCCCAGACAGCCCCTCTTGGAGAGCAGACCCTCCCCCAATTTCCCCCACATCCCCAAGCAGGGAAGGTGCCAGCCTGAGTGTGACTGTAATGTCCCTGCTCTACTTGGGACTTCTGCAGACCAGGAAATGCCACCAGGCATTTGAGGAAGAGGCAACAAGAAGAGATTGCTGGACGGCTGCTCTTGTAGGGTACTTGCTCATCGGCTACATGCTCTAACTTGATGTTTTGTAGCAGTGTTTTCAGGGGGAACATCCCCCTTCCTCTCTTCTCAACCCTCCCCCTCTCATAAATCCCACAAAAACAGATTACACTTCCTTACCAGATTACGGGGAAATCAGACCTGGATGGTGTAGAACAGGTGCACTTTTGCTCCCTGTTTCCCTGTTGTCTTGGTATGTGATTTGTTACTAAGTCATTGGGCTGGGAGTAACTTCTCTTGCCTGCCACATTCTGCTAAGATTCCTTTTCTCAACCTTCAGCAGTTGAATGGGCAGCTACTGCCTTGTGCTGATTACTCAGAGCGGCAGTGTCCACAGTAGTAGTGCCTCTTGCATGGTGAGGGGCTCTCCATGTGCCCTTCAGGCACCTTCCAACTTGAAGCTAGTGAGAGGATGGCTGAGTTTTCACATGGAGGGAGTTACGCTCTTGTCCTAGATTTTCTGAAGGTCAAGCCAGCACATTCTACCTTTCCTACTCTGAAAAGATGGCAGCATTTGTAGAGGGAAAGCTGCAGTAGAGCTTGAAGGCTTGAGAGGCATCTATTGGGATTCTGATACCAGCGGAAATGGTCTCTGTTGTCCCATAGTCTGCTGAAACAAGCATTCTTGGAGATGCTGGCTAGAAAAAAATGCCTACATCTTGTGGGTGTGCATAGCTGTTGGTTCTTGAGCTGGG
Source organism: Elgaria multicarinata webbii (assembly GCF_023053635.1). Classification (NCBI taxonomy): domain Eukaryota; kingdom Metazoa; phylum Chordata; class Lepidosauria; order Squamata; family Anguidae; genus Elgaria; species Elgaria multicarinata. Next base: position 78,483,894 of record NC_086172.1, on the reverse strand, counting down.
AGACGGGTGAGTGCCCCATTAGCTGCCTCTCTTCCTTTGCAATGAATGGCCGGTCCAAAGAACTTCTCTCTTGGGCAGCAGAGAGCTTTTTGCACTTTAGAAAGAAAGGTAATATTTTGGATCCCTATTTTATTTCCCCTTGCCTGAGTGACTGGATACTCCTTCCAGCTGTCTGAGCTTGTCAGGGTTTGAATGCACACTTTGCACTCTGCTCTCTTTCCCATAGTGATAGCACAAATTAGACTGCCCTTCACCCCTTCCTCCCCCTCTGAGCCTTGCATGGCAAAAAAGAGCTCTCCACTGTCTGAGCGGCAAGGGGAAAGAGGAGAGATTATAGAATTGGAGGAAAGCCCATTGCACACTCGCTGCTTCTAAAGCAATAAGGGATGGGGAGGAATCTACCCATAGCTCTCCAAATTGCCCAGCCCAGTTGCATTGAAAGCTGTGGCACTTGAGCCTCGGGGAAGAGCAGCTGGGGGATGGGGTGGGGATATATATTTAGATCTACTGAAATCCAGAGGTTTCCCCTCACTTCCATATGAGGAGTAGGCTTTTTTTGCCAAGAGGACAATGCTAGTGTGATGAGTTCCAGAGTGCCTCAGTACACAGGAGCTTTGCTGCAAATTGATTTTTTCTGCAAATACGCCCACTGATCTTCTCCTAGAAGTGAAAACTTTCTGCCTTGTTATGTTGGCTCCTGTGGAAAAAATATTATAGAATCTTTTTTTTTCTTTCAAAAGAGGAAGGTGAGAATAGCCATAAATAGGAGATTCAAGTGCATCTGCCCAGATAACTCCCACATTGGAGATTTCTAGCCTCTGGGTATTTTGTGTTTTTGTTTTCTCAAAAGTGGGAACACCTTCACAACTCTCCATATGCATTGATCAGCCTGAGAAGTGCTGAACTGCAGCAAGTTGGCATGTCAGGAGCATTAGTCTGGGAGGAATCTCATCCTGCAGCAAGAGGGATGAAACAAGCAGCAGACTGACCGGGGAGGGTATTGTTGTTGGTTTAGGCTTTGCTGTCCTACAACCTTCTCAAACGTGACCCTCAAGTGACTGTGGCTTAAGAGACTTAAAAGCAAATTGTGAAACTTCATTGCCTAAACTGGCCACCACCTCAGAGGGCAAGTGGTGACATAAAGGAAAGAGAAATTATATATAAAATCACTTAGTGATTTAAAAAAAACAAAAAACCATGCTCCCTAAATAAAACTCCCTAAAGAAAGTCACTATTGTCTAAAAGGGTTTGGTTGTTCTTTTGTGTTTTTTTGAAGAAATTGTAAATATATATTTTTTGTTGCTAACTTAGAGTCAATCTCAAATGTTGTGCTTTAAATTTAAATGTAAGCATTAAGGGTAAAAGAAACCAAGTCTTGCGCTCTCTCGGTTGACATGTTTAGGGTTGGGGGATATTTGGGGCTAAAGGGAGGGGAGCTAGTTGGGATTTTTCATTTTCTAATCATTTGCCAATAATGGTTTTAGAGAATCTTTCCTCAAACATATTACCGCAGGAATGAGACACAAGTGAAAGGGGGAAGAAAAAGATACCAGCCTCTGAAGAGAGACTTTGTTTCATGGGGTGGATTTTGGAATAAAAATTTCAAGAAAAAAATGTGTGGGTCTGCATATTGATTATGATGTGAGCTCAAATCCAAGGGAATTCCACCCTGAATTAAAGTTCTCAGTGGGTAATATACTATTTATTTACCCTACCTATATTCAGGGCCTTGTGTATTCCACGCTATTAAAATTTTGCATTTGGATAATACAAATTCTGTGCCCAGAAAAGCTGGATTTGCATCCTGAATCAATTATGAAAACATGCACAATTTGCATAACTTTGTCAAAAAAATTTTTTTAAAAAAAACTAGAATATGGAAATTTTGCTCATTGTTGCCAAGGGACAGTGATATCAACAGAGCACTGAAACCATGTCCTCCACTATTCTGTTACTCAGCTGTCCTTCTGGTTTCTTCAGACTTTAGCAAACAATACCTTTATGCTTTCAAATATATCTTCAAAGCCACAAGGGCGAGGAATGTCTTTCAAAAATGAAACCTGAGATTCTCAGGAACATGAATTCTGCATCCACTCCCACATTCTGCTCCCCTGTAGCACTGTACCACATGCACCACCTTGGCTATATTGAATTGAAAAGTGTTTTCAGGGCCGTGGCATAGTTTTAGTTTAGATCTATCCTCAAGACCAAAGAGCCCATAGCTACAGTTTATGTTCTTGTAAAACTTGCTTGGTCCTACATAGATTTTTCAATGGAAATTTTGGGCTGTAATCCTATTGGGTATTCGTAAAAAAATATTGGGCAGTATCCAGTACTATACAATTAGATTATGCTGCACTAGCATAAGTGACCGTTAGCTCAATGCCAACAGTGTTTGCTGGCATGACAAGTTTTCCCTGGAAATCCTGTTGTGCCAGCAAACACCATTTGTATTGTAGAGGTTGCTTACACTAGCACAACATCATTGAATGCTGTCCCTTGGGAGTCCTCTAGTTGACAGTGCTTAGAAGGATGTACATTGTTTGATATAAATTTAGCAATTCTAAGTAAAGTGCCAAAGCCTGGTCACCCAGCCTCCTTTCAAGTTTCCTTGTTTATACACATACAGGTCATAAGCTTGTCTTAAAACAAGAGATGAAAGTTCATGTATTTCCTGGTAGAGCAGGATAACAAAGACTGAGGAAATAGCATAGAACTAGAATCACAATAATGAGATTCAACCTCCTGATCACATCTTCCAGGAATCATTCCATCTAGATTACCCAAGATGACAGATGCTGTACTAGGGTTTTTTTTATTAGTTTCCATTGCCTTCTCTAGAACCCATTGCGTGGGCAGATGTGTTCAAAGTGCTTCAACATTTGGAGGACACAACTGCAATTCCAATCTTGATATCCTATAATTCTGCATCTTTACAATGTGTACATTTTTCTCTTGTGCATGTTTCTTTTCTGTCTCTAACCCCTATGCACCTCTGGCCTTTTAAATCTCTTTGGCTTCATAGGGTTGTCCTTAATCTGAGCTATAACCTGATACTTTCCTAAGCAAGAGCACACTTCTATCTTGATATACTGTACAAGTAAAGCAGAGTTCTGGTCTGTTTTGGATGAAAGATACCCATTGATAGATATCGGGCATATATGTTTGTAATTGTGATTATGAGGGACCAACAAATATTTAATATTTTGTTTTTTAATCCACACATCTATTTTTAATAGGTCATGGCATCTGTATCTGCCCTTAGACTCTCTGACTATTCATACTAATCTGTTTCTATTCATGCTATTTATTCATATCTGAACTTTTATCCAATCCCTTGTGGCTCAACCTGCTGGTACAAAGGTAACATTTTAGGTCAATATGGTCAAAATTGATTGTTAGACCCAATTTTCAAAACATGCCGAAAAATCTAGGAAGGGTTCAGGAAAATGGCTATGTTTCGATATCTAAACTAACTTTAATAACTGCATTATTTCATAATTGTAAGCTGCCCTGGGAACACAACGTTGAAGGTGCAAGATATAAATGCAGTACATAAAGACTTGAGGCAAAACAGCGAATCATTTTGTGTGTACCGGAAAGAAGGCTTCTGCTAGGACCAAGCATTGATCTAGCAAAGGCATATCAAAGCTGCTGCATGAAAACAAACCAGGCAGATCCAGGTTATGAAGATAAAAGGATTGTAATGGCAGGGGAAACTGCTCAGTGGAATGTTTTATGGAAGAAGCACACACAAAGCTATTAGGGCACTTTCAAAGATGCCCAGACTCAGCAAGGGGCTCTGGGATGGATGCATTCAGGAAATGCAGCATGAAGTATGCTGGCCTAAAGGATCATGTGAGCACATGCCCTCTTCAGATCTTTAATGGAGCATCAAAGCCAAGTGACCACTTTGTAAAACAATACAGCGGAGGAAGTCTCTTCTACAGACCAGTATGTAAAGTTCTCTTATGAAATAAGAGCTGTACATGGTATGTGTTATACCTAAAACTAGTTCTGAAAATCTGTTCCTTTATGTACAGCAGCATCTACTAGCCAAGTAAAAATGTTAAGATTGGAAAGTCTGGAGCACACATCAGAGTCTATGTACAACTGTCATAGAATAGCTCACTAAGACAGCCTTTGGAGATCCCGGGCTTCTCCAGTCAAAAGATCCCTAGAAACGGGGTTGGAAAAATGCTCTGCCTTTGGCCTAGAATAAGCTCTGGGATAGATGAACTAACAGTTTGACTCCATATAAGGTATACACACAGAGAGACCAGCGGCTTTGCACAACTGTCAGCTATATTGTACAAAGTTTCTAGGTGAATAGCTAATTGAGTATTTTTACACTTCTCGTTTTAAAAGCACGCAATGTCATTTTCCTTCTAAGATGCATTTTTCCCCATATAAACATCTCTAAAAATGGGGTGCGTCTTAGAATTGTGGGTGTTTCTTAGGGTTTTTTTTTCTGTTGGTGGTACTGAAATTAGTGTGCATCTTACAATCGATGGCGTCTTACAATCGAAGAAATACGGTAAATGTCTTCCATGCAGCTAAATCCTAGTTCTTTTCTTAACAGAAATTCATTTGAGTGTTCAGTGCCCCTCCTTTGCTCCCCCACCCCTGCCAAACACCAATGTATGTTGCCACCATTTGACTTAAAGCCTCAAATCAGGGCAATGTGCTTCCTCCCAGTTGGAGGGAGAGAGTGCCATCTGCTGAGCTTTATTCATAATCTCCATATTTGGTGGCCTTTAAACGTCTCCCTAGAGTCCAATTTTCTAAATTTGAACCTGCTCTTTCTCATTCATAGATTGATTAAAACCAGGAAATTTATACTTGAGCCAAGTACCACAGGGCAAACTGCTTTTTGTATAACTGCAAACTATGGGGTGGGCAAAATATTTTCAAATGAGATATGTGTTGGGACCAAATGCCCCTATGAGAAATAAAAGGATGAGATATAGATATTGCATACTTCACCTGGAAAAAAAATTGAAAGGTCTGAGGAAGATGTTTAAGGAAAGATCAGCTCCTCTAAGATTCAAATCCATGAGGTCCAAAATGTGGGTTTAGTTTCTCTTGCATTTGCAGCTGCATATATTCTGCTGTGTCTTGCAGTTAATGCCAAGATGGTTGAAGGGGAAATACATCTGTACACAGGGATGCACAATCGATACATGCCAGGAAGCTGTGATAGATGCATCTTTCCTGCACATAGCTGTTGCATATGTGCATCTTCCCTTCAAATTATTTATAGTATTCATCAGTGTCTACTGTATTCATCAGTGTGTCCGCTACTGGAGCAAATTACCCCCATAGACAGACATTTGCTTTGTCTATTTTGCCTGCGAGAAGGGTGCTTGGTTGAGTCCTGCCTGCATTGCCATGTGTTTACCTAGCAGGCACAAAGAAATCGGTCTGTTCACTTGTGCACCAATATACTGTGGAGAAAAGTACTTGAGGTAAAGGAGCCTACGAAAACCATGCCTCAAGCCCTTAACTCTGCTAAGGGCAAGTCTGCTTTGCCTGGGTCCATTCAAGTGTTTGCATTTGAACCCGCAGGAGTCTACCTCACACCTTGAGACGGGTCTCCAAGCAGGCAAGACCCGCAAATACCAAGGCAGTCAGTGACACATTCATTGGCAAAAAAAAAAACCTCACTAAAAGGCCAAGGCCTCAAAATCACCCACTTCTACTTCTTCTGAACCTAAGAAGAAAAGTTCAAAGAAGGCAGCAGACTCGATACAGGACTGTCCACAATCACTGAGTTTGATCACTCGTCCTGCTCCTCCAGCAATGCTACAGTTTCAGTCACGAGTCCCAATCTTCCACCAATGCTGTTGTCTCTGATACCAGTGGCTGTTTCAGTCCCAACATAAGACCCAGTTCCGATTCTGTCGATGTCAGAGGGTGAGATCAGGGATGCCTCTCTGATCAAGCCACCCCCTTTGCCACCTCATCAGGACCCATATCAATCTCCTCTGTACAGGTGGCCTCAGAGCCACCATCCTGAATCCATCTACTCCATGGCATTGGTTCAGAGAGCTCATGTCCCTAGACAATATAAATGGTATTAGTGTGGATCCAGATTCCCAGTTTCTGACTGGGATAGGCACTCAAGCTGGGAACATGCCTTACAGGAGATCTCGCAATTGGGACATGGGCCCTGCCAATTGATGTTTCAGTGGCCTTGGAGGCATCACCCTATCTGACTGGTGTTTGGGACCCATGTGACCAGAGGGAAGTTCCTCTGGGGGCATCTCCACTCTCCGGCATTGATGGGTATCAGTTGAACTTAACATCTCAATCATCTCTACATCCCTCTATCTCCTCTCCGGACACTGCTGTGGGTCCCATGATGCCATCTCTCCATCTCAGAATTTGGGGCAATTCTCAGACCAGGTCATGCATATGGCAAAATCATTTGGGCTTGAAACACCACAGCCAGTCTATGCTGTTCAAGACCTGGTGTCTGACACTGTCAATAGCAAGTTTTCTCAGCCTGTGGCAATTTCCCTTCCTGCTCTGCACCATACCATTAAACAATCACAAAGGCCCCTTCTACTATGCTTTCCTCATCTAAACTTGAGGGAATGTCTCCAGCCCAGGATCAAGCAGAATTTATGTTCACCCATCCTGTCTCAAGTTCAATGGTGATTGAGGCTGTGCAGGACAAGTCAAGGTGTCTCCACTCTTCTCCTGTTGATAAGAAGAGTCATTGTCTGGATTTATTGGCTCTACCCCTCTGCTTCTCAGGGTATCAAGGTATCCATTACCAAGCAACCATATCAGTATAGCACTTGTCCTCTGGGAGAAGGTTCACCATCACTTTGATCATCTTCGTGACGATAAAAAAGATACTGCTCTTTCAAAGTGAGGCCATGTCCTAGCAGCAGATAACCACTTCTCGACATCAAATAGACTGTGATCTGGACTTTCCCAGGACTGCAGATTGAGGGTTTACCATTCAACAGTTAGGGCCTCTTTTCTTCTAAAATCAATGAGGCAATCGACTTAGTCCAAAAGGCACAGACCGTAGCACGCCGAATGGGGTTCAATCAGCCTTCTTCCTCAAAGCAGCAATGCTGTAATTAGATCTTCAAGTGGTTATCTGTGCATTCACACAACCCACACGCCTCCCCATCTTCGGTGTCATACCTGAGTTCAATGTTGGGTACTGAAGGTTCCTCTTGGTTCCAAAACTACAATATTGGTATCAATGAATTGAGGGAATAAGTGGGAACCTGCTAGGGACATGCGCACTAGGATGATGGAGGAAGGGTTCCCACCAAACTCATCTATAAAGGTTTCCCGGATTGAGGCTCTGTGCAGGCACAGAGCCCATATATGTGAATGCACAGATGATCACTCAAAGAACTACAGTTACAGGTAATCAAACTGTCTCTCACCAAAGTTTTCTAAGTGGGAGGAGGGGAAAGTAAGGCTGCAATACTGCCCACCTACTTGCTTCTCAGTAGACATGTATAGGATCGTGCTGTAGGTTTAGAAGGACTGACATTTCCTAAAACTATGTTCTACAAAGATCTAATTCTATTATTCATCAAAATTCGGCAGTGTGAGAATTTGCAGCAGATTCCTACACCTACAGGAAACCAAGGAAATGACCACTGAGATGGTGTTCACTTGTTCAGTGATGGTCAGCATAGGAGCAGGGGTGGGCAACTTCTGGCCCTCCAGATAGTTGGGCCTGCAACTACCTAGCCAGCATTGCCAATGGTGAGGGATAATGGGAGTTCTAGAGCAAAACATCTGGAGGGCCACAAATTGCCGACCCTGATTTTAAAGGACAAAGCTGCAGTTCTTAGTGAACTCAGTATGTTGAAGAGAAGAGAGCACTAATGAAAATGTTGGGAAGGATTACTAGGGAACTGACCAGTGCCCTGAAAAAGCTCATTCAGCATTATCACATGGGGGGAAATCGCATTTCCTTACCATCACTTCTCTGCCCGCACATTTGTCCCTCATGACTTCCTCTTCTGCCCAGAGGGGAAAGAGGAAGTAAACAAAGACCACATGGCCCATTCAGGGGGCATTTTAATCACACCGCTTTTCCTGCACACAGCAGAAGATTGTGGCACATTCCGTTATTTTAAAAAAGTTGGATTAAAAGGGGTCTATTTTGTGACGGAAAAATGAGCGGGAGGCGCACGGGAGGCAGACATTGTCTAAAGGATACACGCACATCCATAAGTGGGCAGTAGCAAGCGAGCGTGCAATAAAACACTCATTTGATGAACCTCATTGTGTGGAGAGAGACCTGTAAAGGTGATGATACCTTAGGAGATAAGAGAACCACGTCTTCCTGATTCTCAAGGCCTCTGTGTGCAGGTTCTGTTTTAATGAAACTCTAAAACTGCTTTGTAGGCCCAGGCATGCAATTTCTCGAGCTCAGTGTCTGATCCTGCCCTAGAGAAATCCAATCTGTGGCTGCTCATTTGAGCCATGATTATGTATGGATTAAGTCTATCCGGCATCATTTGTCCTATACAACCTTCTAGTTTCTAGAAGAATAGCTATGTTAGTCTGTTGCAGTAAAAACAAAAAACAAAACAGGAATATTTTGCGGCACCTCAAAGATTTAATAAATTTATTGTAGCATAAGCTTTTGTAGGTGCTCCTATTTCCTTGGATGCATGTTTACCATCCCAAGGATAAAATAGTTACCTTGTCCAAATAGTGGTATGTCACTCTCTGAGCAGCCCTTGATTCCTTAATATTAAAAGGAGAGGTGAATCTGGGGCCATTGATCCCTTTTGTGAATGAGCTATATTGTTACAAACATTAAGGAAGGACACAGCAGAAGTTTCCCTCCCTTATCATTTTCTAAGGTTATTATTAACTTTTGTTCTGCAACAGATTAAAATATGAAAGGGAATGTGGGGCATGGGATTTCTAGGGTGCTTCCCAATAAGGTTTTTTATTATGCAATCACTGTGCCTCTTCTGCAGAACTTTATGGGGCACTTCCTTCTTATATTCATTCCTAATTTTTCCATTGCTGCTTCTGACTTTTTTTTTCTTTGCAGAAAAGATCTATTAAGGAAGAAAAGATGAAATAGCTGTGCAATGCCTTTTGACTGTTAGCACCAAGAACCCTCCATCCGAAAGCAACCTTATATACATCCAGGAACATCCTTCTAGTTTGGGATTTGATGGCAAATGCTCACATCATTGGATTGCATCCTAACATCACTTCCATGAATGGAGCAGAGTTCACATTCCTGGAACACGGCTTGCCCCCACTCCACCTTCACTCTGTAACCTCCTGCCCTCCTGCAAACCTATTGCTGATGTTGGGGACTTTGGGGGGATGGAGAGGCTGCAGATGGAATGGGAGAAAGCAGAAATCCCTCCCCCTTGCATATGAATGGAAGAGTAATTTAGGACCCAAGCTATTAGGTATTTGTCATATACTCAAACCTCTCTACCCTAATCTGTAGAATATCTGCCTACATAAATTTCCTATATGAACTTTAAACTCGGTAAGTGTTTGGGATATGCAGGGATAGCTTTTGGGGCCAAACTTCAGAGTGGGTTGGTAAAAGGGATTATTCGGGGGCTCCAGTTGGTGGATGGTGGCGTTCCAATGAAAAACAAAGTAGATCACGAAAACCAGAAGTTTTGCCCCCCCCCCCGCTTTAGTGGCCCTTCAGCTTGCCACTGTTTTATGTGCAAGGGAGGGAAGAAGGTAGATCTCCAGATGTTTTGAACTTCAACTCCCAGAAGGCCCTGCCAGCATGGGAGTTGAAGTCCAAAACATCTGGAAACCTACTTTCAGCCTAACTTCTCAAGGGGAAGGGCTGGCAATGTGTGCTTATTGGACTTGTTAGAGGCATTAGAACCTGAACACCAAGATCCTTAATTATTATTATTTTGTTTCTGAATTATTCATTTCACCATGGGTTTTTGAATGATACCTCATTGGAGCAGATTGAATAGCTCATTTGGGAACCTTTCACCAGAAATGGACAAATTCTTCTTCGTGGTCTCTATGCATCACACATATGGGCTCTGCACCCACGCTGAGACTTGAATCGGAACCTCCAATAGCTTAGTATAACGTTTTAGGTGGGAACCACCCTTAACGCTACTGCGCATGTGCATGTGGTTCCCGCCCAAAGGCCAGTTCTTCGTCGTCCGCCATTGTGACTAGACGCACGAATCAACCTCCTTAGCGTTTTTTCTTAAAATTACCTCATAACTTACCTTTTTCTTACCTTCTTTCTTCTCTTCGCTATTAGTCTTAGCCTTTTTTTCCTTGTCTATCCTAAAAATAATAATAATAGTAGATTAGTGTTTGTTACTTTAGTGATCTCCGGTCGCTAGCGGCCTGGAGCGTATGGCCCTTAAGGCCCTGTTTAGAAAATGTGTAAGCTGCTGCAGTAAATTACTGCCAATGGACGGACATTTTCTCTGCGTTCTGTGTTTAGGAGAGGGCCACATTGTGCAATCCTGCCCTCACTGCATGTCGTTCACCAAACAAACGCGGAAAAACAGAGCAGACCAGCTAAGGGCCATCCTGTGGGAGAAAGCCCTCAAGGCTGCCGACACACCTCGGCAAAAATCAACGGAAAAGCCGAGAATGCATGGCCTGACGCGGCCTGAGGAACAGAGCTCTGACATCCATTCCTTTGTCATCTCTGAGACCACCATGGCACAAAATAGGGCAGAGATACCCCTCACGCCTGGTCGGTCCTTATCGGTATCCGTCGCCAAGAAGATTTCAAAAAAAGCCAGGACACCAAAATCCTCGGAAATTCAAACCAAGAAGAAAAAGAAAAAGGACTCTTCCAAGTCCCCTCTAACAAAGCGCATTTCGACACCGACACCGTCGGTATCGAAGCCTTCGACATCGAAGACATCGACGACTGCAGCCCGACCAAAAGCGACCTCGGTACCGACCACCTCGGTACCGAGCCAGGTTGCATCACGACCACATTCAGCGACTAGACCCATAGAGTCAATATCGGAGGGCGAAATAAGGGACTCGACACCGCCACGCTCAATTCAGCAACAGCCATTGTCTCTTCAACAAGACCCGATCGACACAATTGTGTCTCCAAGAGAGTTACCTCCACCTCCTTCCCCGGCTAGACTTCGGTCTCCAAGACCATTGACACGTAGGGAGAGATCCCACTCACCACGTTCTGAGTGGGACGGGGTTTGGAATACTCAGCTTCTCTTAGGAGACATTATGAGTATCCTGATTGGAACTACTGCCGTCCGTACCCATATTACCTCTCAGAGGATTACGACCACCGCTACCATCCTCAACCTGAGCAGTACTTTGCATATCACCCACCGGTAGCAAGGTCTCTGCCTAATTCACAGTTGCCAACACTGCAACAACACCAAGAACCACCAGCCACGGTACTGGGCATCGCACCGGTACCAGCTATTCTGCCACCAGAACAGCCGATGCAGCTTACACGCCCATCATCTCCAGAAGACGATTACCAATCAGACTCTGCATCTTCGGTGTCGATAACACCTTCCATACCGTCCCCGGAGGATGCAGTTGCCTCCCAGGATCCACCCTCGCCATCAGATGATACTGGACGCTTCTCTGAGCACATCCCTAGGATGGCGCAATCTCTCGGCCTGGAAACGCAACAACAAACCAAAAGGCTTGTCAACCCAATTTACGATGTTCTACATACAGAAGCCAACGCTTCTGTCGCAATACCTTTTCCACCCACTTTGCTTCAGACTGCGCAGCTTTCTTAGAAAACTACCTCTTCGACTGCCCCCACTTCGAGACGCCTCGAGTCGATGTATCAAATACAGGAAAAAGATGCAGGCTTCCTGTTCCAACATCACAAACCAAATTCAATCATTGTCGAGTCTTCTCAGAGCAGGTCACAATGAATACATTCAGCACCTGTTGACAAGGAAGGAAGGAAGTTAGACATGTTAGGCCGGAAAATATATTCCTCCACATCACTAGGTCTACGAGCAGCCACTTACCAGGCCACTATGGCCAGATATCAATTACTTCTATGGGAGAAAGTAGGATCGCTTTGCGATTACTTGCCAGACGACAAAAGAGAATTAGCAAGGGTCTTTCAGTCAGAGGCAGCAGCCATGGCTCGACAACAACTCAGCACAGCCCGACATCAAGTCGATTGCGATTCCAAAGCCATGATGGGATCTATCGCTCTCCGTAGGCATGCATGGCTTCGTTCCGCTGGTTTAAGTCAAGAGACAAAAACCCATATAGAGAATTTACCATTCGACGGCGAAGGGTTATTCAACTCTAAGACCGACAAGGCCATGGATTCAATACACAAGGCTTGTACAACCGCAAAGAGAATGGGCATCTCGACACCAGCCATCCAATACCGACCTCGTAGATGGAATAGACAACCGTACACATATCAACAATGGCCTCAGTACGACAAACCTCAGCGGCAACAACAGCAACAAATGCAGAGAAAGTGCGCTTATCCTCAAAGATACCAGCCCAAACGTCAACAGGACTTCGGGAAAAAGCAGCGACTTTGACTGCCGCCCGCATCATTACCCAAATTTGGGAAACAGACTGCTTCCATTCCTGTTGGAATGGGAGCTAATAACTTCAGACTCATGGGTTCTCACTATTATTCGTTTGGGGTACCATATCGAGTTCGACGCCCTCCCGCCCTTTTCGGGAATACAAAGGACATCACCAACACCTGTCCTCATCCAAGAAATCAATACCCTCTTGGGAAAGGGAGCAATTTGCCGTGTACCACCTCATCGAGCAAGCCACGGTTTCTACTCCCGTTATTTCACTGTCCCGAAAAGGGATGGAGGGCTTCGACCGATATTGGACTTGAGAAATGTCAACAACTACATCACCCCCCAAAAATTCCGTATGACCACGATTACATCTGTCCTACAGCTACGTCACAAAAATGTTTGTTTCGCGGTCATAGACCTAAAGGACGCATATTTTCACATTCCTGTCAGACCTTCAAGCCAACCTTTCCTCCATTTCTCCCTAGGAGACCAACACTTCCAATTCATGATCCTACCCTTCGGATTAGCCACTGCCCCGAGGGTCTTCACAAAGTGCATGGCAGTGGTTTGCGCACATCTCCGCCAACTCAACATCACAGTCTACCCTTATATAGACGACTGGCTTCTAGTGTCAGAAAACAGAACCACATTAGAAGCGAACATAGCCACAACGTTAAAAATCCTCAACAACCTTGGACTATGGATCAATCACGAAAAATCCACTCTAACTCCGCAAAAAGAATAGACTTTATAGGAGTTTATCTCGACGAAATTTATCCCTTTCGTCGAGAGAAGGTTGAGCATATCTCCCGACACCGAGAGCTACGGTACTACGTCAACTGGTGGCAGAGACGTTACACCGACCACGGGTCTCGGCGTGGACCGTACAGAGGCTGCTAGGTCTAATGTCTGCCACCACGGCAGTGATAAGATTCGCACGCCTCTGGATGAGGATCCTCCAGAACTGGTTTCTGAGAAACTTCGACCTCCGTACCGACGCGCGTCAAACTCAATTAACATTACCATGCTCGATACGGTCGTCCCTCCTTTGGTGGTTGTCGAACAAGAACATCCTTGAAGGGGTACCTTTCCAGATACCAACACCTTCCAAGACAGTTACCACCGATGCCTCCCTTCTGGGGTGGGGAGCCCACTGCGATTCTCTTCACATACAGGGTTGATGGACAAAGTCATTAAGCAAAGAGCACATAAACCACCTAGAATTGCTCGCTGTCGAGAAAGCACTAAAGGCTTTCACATCAATTCTAATGAACTGCACTGTCCTGATCGCTACCGACAATACCACAGTAGTATGTTACATAAACCGACAAGGGGGCACAAGGTCTCACCCGCTAAATCGGTCAGTTATGCGCAAAATCGGTCGGTTATGCGCATTTGGAATTGGTGCATCAAAAGAAAAATATTTCTGATAGTCATACATGTGGCAGGAACAGACAACACAATCACAGATTCTCTGAGCAGTTCGTTCAGCACCTCACACGAATGGGAACTACACAAAGAGACGACCTATTTCAGTTCTGGGGTCTCCCAGCAATCGATCTCTTCGCAACGGAGAACAACTCGGTATGCCCCAATTACTGCAGCAGAGTGGGCTTAGGCTCCAACTCCCTCGGAGATGCCTTGGCAAGAACCTGGAAGGGGGCACTACTTTATATGTTCCCACCATTTCCAATCCTGACACGAGTATTATCGAAGATCCAGACGGATGGATCAGACTGCATTTTGATAGCTTCCTGGTGGCCACGACAACCCTGGTTCGCCCATGCTCTTCGACTATCGAACCAGGACTACATCAAACTCAGACCAATACCGAAGCTCCTGATGAGGAGCAACGGCAAACTCAGACATCCAGACTTATAAACCCTGGGGTTAACAGCATGGAGAATAATTCCCCATCGCAATCCCCAGGCATTACAATAGACCAGATCTTACTAGCCTCTCGAAAACCCTCTACCAGAAGATCGTATAGGTATAAATGGAAGAGATTTACTCTATATGCACAACATAATAACCTTCAGCCTGATACGTGCTCCCTCGATGATATACTACAATACTTACTCGTTCTATACCGAAAAGACTTGAAACTGTCATCAATCAGAGTTCATCTCGCAGCCATCTCTTCCTTCCCTCACGGTGTCGACGGATTCTCAGTATTCTACCACCCTGTAATGAGAACATTTTTAAAGGGTTTGAAGAATATCTTGCCATCAACAAGACACATAATCCCTACCTGGAGTTTATCCGTGGTTCTAAAGGCACTTACAGGGAAACCTTTCGAACCATTGGCCTCTATTGACCTCAGGCTACTGTCATTTAAAGTAGCATTTCTAGTAGCTATAACATCAGCTCGACGTGCAAGTGAACTCGCAGCATTGAGAGTCGACCCTCCTTATCTCAATTTCCAAAGAAAAGGTGGTACTCAGAACTGATTTGGCTTTCCTACCCAAAGTTGTGTCTACCTTCCACAACTCACAAGATATTATATTACCCGCTTTCTTCCCTAACCCAACAACTCCATTGGAGTCCACTCTACACATGTTGTATGTTAGGAGAGCTTTGGCCTTTTACAAATCCAGAACTGAATCCTTTAGACATACAAAACAACTGTTTGTGTGCTATGGTGAGCCGAGGAAAGGACTCCCTATATCTTGTCAGCGTTTGTCACGCTGGATAACCCAAGACCATTGAACTGGCATACACTTTGGCAGGCCTAAGTCTCTCTGAAACGGTCTCAGACCATTCTACAAGAGCAATGGCTACATCTGTAGCTTTTCGTAGAGCAGTGCCATTACATGATGTCTGTAAAGCAGCAACGTGGTCTACTCCATCCACGTTCATAAGACATTACAATCTCGACGTTCGAGCAAGACAGGACTGTTCCTTCGGAAGAGCAGTTCTTTCTGAAGTATTCAGATGACACACCAACCCACCTCCGAGGTAGGTCAGCTTGCTAATCTCCCATATGTGTGATGCATAGAGACCACGAAGAAATGCAGGTTGCTTACCTGTAACTGTAGTTCTTCTAGTGGTCATCTATGCATTCACACAACCCACCCACCATCCCCTCTTGGTGGTGTGTTTCTTTGTGTTTTTCTCTTGTATCCTTATACAAGTTATCCTAAACTATTGCAGATGTTTCTTGTATTTATTAGGTTATGTTTAGGGGGTCACAATGTCGGACTCCTGTAAACTGGCCTTTGGCCGGGAACCACATGCACATGCGCAGTAGCGTTAAGGATGGTTCCCGCCTAAAACGTTATACTAAGCTATTGGAGGTTCCGATTCAGGTCTCAGCACGGGCGCAGAGCCCATATGTGTGAATGCATAGATGACCACTAGAAGAGCTACAGTTACAGGTAAGCAACCTGCATTTATTGCTGCTTATGTGGGTGATTGACTGATATATAAATTGAAGGCAATAGAGCAGCCTTCCCCAACCTGGTGCCTTCCAGATGTTTGGACTACAACTCCTATTGTCCCCAGTCATCATGGCAAATTACCACACTAGCTTAGTTTGATGGGAGTTGTAATCCAACACATCTGAAGGGCACCAGCTTCAGTAGGGTGAAGCAGTTAACCTGATATGGATAACAAGATCCAAACTCACTGCTAGTCATGCTGGATGTGATTAATTTATTTATTATATTTATTTATTTATTATACTTACATACCGCTCCCATAGCCAGGGCTCTCTGGGCGGTTTACAGAAATTCTAAAATTGAGATAAAAACAAGAATACAAAATTTAAAACTCTAAAACACAGTACATACACACATAGAGCATTAAAAACCAATTTAAAACTAAACATGTGGGTAATTAGGATGTGCCGCCATATGCCCGGGCAAAGAGGGTTTAAGAAATCATATATCAATAACTTTCAGTTTCATCTAATATTTTTCTACATGACACAATCCTGCTCATGACTGACTTGACAAATCTGGATTTTGACTTGCATAGTCAACGAAGGTCTTGAACTTGGGCTTCAGAGTTGAGATTGAATTTCATTCTGTACTGTGTTGTTGGCTTCTGACTTAACCTATAGAAATGTCCCAAAAAACTTAATCAGGCATGTGTTCCACATTAATCACACACAAGTTAAAATGAAGCCAAGCAGCATTTTCCCAATCTGAACCTGATTTTCCTTATTAGAACTAAATTTGAAAGTCTGAATTAACTTAGTTCTAATTTTTAGTAATGATTTCAGTTATTATACCCCCCTCCATACTTTTTCAAGTCTCAGCATCCCGAATGTGAGCACAAGTAGCAGATTAAAAGGTATTTATAGGCTGCCTAATCCTTATTAAGTGATTTTGAGTAGGCATCCTAGCAGGTGTTCCAGGGGCTTGCTTTTTCATCCACAGTGTTGTGTTCAAATGTGGAAGCTACGCCCACCAAATGTCTCCCTGCCAAGCAGGCCCATAGTGATCCCACTAACAAAAGCCAAGTGGAATGTGACAAACCATAAATGCAGACATTTCCATGCTTGCAGGAGCAGAAGGCTGGGCCTGTGCAGACAACATGCTAAGCCATGGTTAGGACACTAACCCTTTTGCAGCAAATGGTTAGTGTGTTTAAAAATGGTTATGTAGCCACCATGGTTAGGAATGGTTCACATGACATGCTAAGCCATAAAGTTTATCTCAAAGCGCTTAACCACCATGGCTTAGCGTGCCATCTGAACAGGGTCTTTCAACTGCCTTCCCCCAATGAGGATCCTGGGCCTAGCAAATAGTTGTTTTGTTTCAGCCGCACCAACTGGGGAGTGGGATTGGACAGGAGGAGGTCTAGCCCTCTTCTGAAACAAGGCAGGGTTCTTGTTTTGAGCATAACCAAATTGGGTTCTATCTACCTGCAATTTGCCTGGCAAGCGTATTCTGTTCCACCCCACTGGATTCAATTAACATCACACTCTTTGTCTCCAGAGTTAGAACTGAACCCAAGAGAGTTTGCAGCTTCAACAATTGCTCAGTAAATAGACTGTCAAGGGACAGCCTCTGAACCCAAAACATTTCATACAAAAATCAACTTTAAAAATAAGCACAGTATCACATATCCAGCTTAGCTTTAGACTTGTGGTTTCTAGTGTCAGTTGTTAATAAAATGTTTTGCAGATTAACAGAATCTGTCTGTCCTAATAATGAATATTATACTTTACAGCTTTAAGCCCCTGAGGAAGTTGCACTTTACAGTAAGGTAATCACTTTACAATCTAGGCTGGAATTGAATGTTTCTGGAGGAAAGCTGTTCTTTTACTGCATGATGACAGTACGGTGCCTCTTCCCTCGGCAGGGTGCTCCTATTTATGTCTGATGTGTAATAATCCTTTCCGATTCATAATACTTAGAGAGATGAAACATTCCAGGTTGGATTCAGACTTAGTCATACTTAGAGCAGATCTATTAAAATCCATGGGATAACTGAAGACCCATTGATTTCAGTAGGTCTACTTTGACTAAGTTCAGATCCAACCCGTTGTTCTTATGGCAGAGGAATGCATACATACATTGAGCAAGCCAGAAATGACAATCCTTGCCATCTGCTGTCATTTGGTTAGTTCATTTCCTCTGGTTCAGTAGCTTTGAGACTGGAATCCTCAGAAGCTTATCAAAAGGTTCCTCCATGAGAACATTAGAACCAGCGCACAAGCTTCTCTGAAAGAGAGAAACTGTAGCCCCAGCTTTCCCCAACTTGGTGGCCATGCAGGCTGGGAATGATGGGGGTTATAGTCAAGCACATTTTGAAGCCACAGGGTTGGGGAAGGCTGAGACATAGCTCATTGGCAAAGCACACACTCTGTATTCAGAAAGTATTGGCTACCTTCCAAGGTGGGATGTGTAATGTCAAAAAGATTTTACAAAAAAGTAAAATGCCGAACACCTTACAAATGCATGTATTGCCTTTGATAACCAATAAACTATAAATCAAATGGCTTAATAGTGACCTGGGAGCAAATAAACATAAAATCCTAAATGTATAACAATCAACAAAGGTGTTTCAACCCTAGTCAGGGGGCTGTCTTCATGGCGTCAACTTGGTGCCACTCTGTCACCAAACCCCATGGTATCGCTGGTGTGGTTTGGCGGTGAGTAATCTTGATGCAGGGAGGCAGGGCGGGCTTTCCAGCAGCTATTAGCCTCACCAGGCCTGTCCTCTGCCTGGGTGGATGGTGACCAATCATGGGTCGCCATCACTTGGCTATGCCTTTGCTGTTACTGGAGTGAGGATAGACAGCAGATGCACCATACTAACCTCGCTCCAGAGAAAGTTTCACCGAGATGGGTGCTGCATCGTATAAGTGATGCAGTGCCACCACACCACCACCCTGGGGCTTTCCGTGTGTTTAGATGGCCCCCAGACTTCTTTGGTAGTCTAGTAAAGTCACAAAGATCCCAGTTCGCTTGACAGATACGAAAAAATAGTGCCCTTTAGTTCCATAGGTTTCGATGGCAGTTATTCCAAGTACACACACCAAGAAATGCTGAGTGATTCAACTGCTTCAGAAGAACACATTCAGTGAAAGAAAAAATAGAATGAGTATCTTACTGCCCCGTTTCATCCACACTTTCTAAACACCAACCCAGATCCACAGCTGTAACTATTTAGATGATTACCACAGCATGAAAAACATGACAGCCAAAGGCAAGGACCTCAAGACGTATGAATGATACCATAGGGTCTTCAAATCCCTGTGTCTTGTTTCTCGAGTAAAGTTTATTATTTATTTTATTCATTACATTTTTATACCGCCCAATAGCCGAAGCTCTCTGGGCGGTTCACAAAAAGTGAAGGCATCTGATGGCTGTCGGATTCACAAAAAGTGAAGGCATGAGCAGTGTAAAAAGGGAACCTTTGCTGGCAAGATATGAACATTTGCCTGTCTTTTGCTTTGTGGGGGCACACTGGGTGACCCCCACAACAGCTATTCTTCCAGCCCATCTGAAATCAGTCAGTCAAACCTAGTTCCCTCAGTAGACGTGTCATTGAATCATTCAGCTACTTTTGTGGATTTGCAGAAACAAAAAACCCACCAATGCAACGATTAATGTGTAAAACAAACATTCCAAATAAATTTGTTATTTGGGGGGGGGGGGGGAAATGAAAAATTGTATTGTGCCTCAGTCCAATTTGCCAAATATAATTAAGAAATTATGGTGAAACAGTGGTGATGCCTGCAAGTTACATTTAAATCATTAAGAATTGTTATTTATAAAACTAAAAATAGCATTAAGGATGATCAAGGATTAGGAAAAATATGAAAACATAAATGCAATTAAACAGTAAAAAAATAATAACTCACCACTGAAAAACCACTCTCACAGCCGTAATGAGGGCTAAAATTGCAAACCACAGACAATCGTTGCATATCCACAATCCTTGAAAAAGGATTAAGAGAAAAAAATAAATTAAGGATGCAATCCTATGGATATTCAGACAGAAAAAAGTCCTACAACTGCTGGGGCATGCTGGGAGTTGTAGGACCTTTTTCTGCCTAAACATGCACAGATTGCACCATAAATGAACAAAATGGTGGTATCTAGATGGTTGAATAGTTTCTTCAGGTATAAGGCAGCTTCTCATGTTCTGAGTGAAAGGTTGCCCATTCTAGAATGGACTCTTGAGTTCACACAGGACAACGAGCAAGCCTTGCCAGTGCTCAGTGTGTGCCCTAGAATATGCCCCATAATCCTTTGCAACACACATGGTTTCCATGGCAAGGAGGATTCCTTGGCAGACAGTCAGCTGACATGGAAAGTCAAGACAGGAAGTTTGAAAGCCACTGTCTATTCAGGGTTTAATAAGGTAACATTTTTTTGGCTTCCCCTGGAACTTTACAGTGCTACACCAGTTTAAACATATTATTTCCTGGCCACAAATATGGCATTCCCCCATTCCTTTTCCCCGTGCTGTGGAAATTAGTCTACTGATGTAGAGTGGGTTTTGTTTTAAGATGTTGCTGCTCTAACTTGGGGGGTGTAGGATAATCAGGAGTTGTGCCTCTTCTGCTGGCATGCTGTGGTCTGGATTGAGTGAGTGAACTGGAGCGAAACGTCTTGATTTATGGTGACTCCTACCCCGGAGTGGGTTGGTCAATTTCTGGCCCCTTCCAGCCATTCAGTCTGCATAAATGGCTGTCGGATCAAGAGACTGGAGGCCTCTCACATTCCGATAAAACCATTAAATGTCCATTGAAACATTGAGCAAGCTTATTTTTAGGCTTCAATGCTGCAACGACAGTCATTTACTATGTTGTGTAGACTGTTGATGAGAAACAGGGCTGCAAGAGGTGTGGGGGTGGTGTAATAATACCTCCAGGACTGGAATGTGTAGATGCCTCTCACCAAATCCTTCCTGGGAAACTTAACATGGATCAATCCAGTGTAACTCTCCCAAATGTGTGCTGATGAGATTACTGCTGCTCGGATCTCAAATTCAAAACGGTGCCAATATATTGATTTCTGCCTCTTAAGCGCTCGATAGAAATCAAGCAGAAAAGTGCATACACACTTTGAAGTGGAAGAAGAGGAAGAAGTGTACCTATTAGGAGCAAAGAGTCCTGGGGCATCTTCAAAGCTAATTTATTACTTTAAAAGCCCATAAACCACCTTGTGTCTGATGGGAGTGTAACCTTACCAGAAGAACTCATGCTCCAATCCACAACAGGCTGCACAATCCTGCACATGTTTATCTGGAAGTAAGTCTCCACTGTGTTCAGTGAGAGCAGTGTGCAGGATACCAGACTTGACGCACTTTGTTTTGAAAAGTGTTGTCATGTGAAATCCTCTGGCAAAGTGGGAAATTGTTCAGAAATCTTCAGCAGGCTTTAATGTCACATTCCCCAAACTGCAGCTTTTGAAACACTTCGCACTACTTTTAAACAAAGCAAAAGCATTGTATCCCCTTTCTCAAATACAAACTGATCTTTTCTGATCCATTGTCAGGGTACATCCAATACCACATGGATGTTACACAGAGAGTTACACTGGATTGATCCAGACTTCTCATGTGATCCAACTACCCCTTAGGTGAGAGTTGAGGGGGTGGAGGCAATTGGCTAGGGTGAGAGACTGGCCATAGCCTGGATGGCAGCCTGTATAATTGTGGAGGGTTGCTGAGGAGGGAGGTATATTAGGCCTCCTTTAAGTTTATTTGGTGCTGCATTACCCCAATGGCCTGGTATACCTGTTTTATTGTACCAGCTTTTGCCCTTGTTTTGGTATCTATGTGTTTCAGTGAATCCCAGGGGAATGGGGAAGAACAGGGTGCCCCTATTAGTGTAATCTCAGGCAGAGGGAGATATGGTGTTGGGGGTTGGACGTACCAAGTAAGGGAAAGGCAGGACAGATGTTTGAAATCAGTCCCAACTTTCGGTCCTTCCCCCATATCTCAAGACCCAGGTTGCCCTATCAGTCCGCCCTCTGATTTGCTGGTGCTGCTTTTGAATGCCAGGTCGGTCCACAATGAAACACTTACCATCCATGATTTAATTGTGGATGAGGGGGCTGACCTGGTGTGTATCACTGAGACCTGGGTGGATGAGGTGGGCAGAGTAGATCTGTCTCAGCTTTGTCCACCTGGGTACTCAGTGCAGCACCAGTCCAGATTGGAGGGCTGGGGGGGAGTAGTTGCCGTCATCCACAAGGATTCCATCTTTCTCACAAGGAAGCCCATCTGTCCTAGTGCCAGTTTTGAGGCCTTGTACCTTGTCCTGGGCCAAAGAGACAGAACAGATATGCTGCTGGTGTACCGCCCACCCCGCAGTCTCCCTGCCCGAGCTGGCGGGGGTGGTCTCCGAGGTGGTGTTGGAGAACCCTAGGACTGTAGTTCTGGGGGACTTCAATATCCATGCCGAGGCTGTCCTGACAGGGCCCACTCGGGACTTCATGGCTACCATGACAACAATGGAGCTGTCTCAGTACATCATTGGCCTGACACGTGGCAGGACATACCCTTGATCTGGTTTTTACTGTTGGTCGGATGGGGGACGATCTGGTTTTGGGTGTTTTTTTTCCAACAATCCCGTTGTCATGGACAGATCATTTCCTTGTGAAATTTGGTTCGCCTGTAGCAGATCCTCCCTGCAGGGGTGGGGGACCCATTAAGATGGTCCGCCCCCGGAGACTTCTGGAATCTGACTGAATGCTCTGGGGGATTTTCCGGCTGATAGGGCTGGCGATTCGGTCGAGGCCTTGGTTTCACTATGGAATTGTGAGATGGGAAAGGCCATTAATACAATTGCTCCCGAGCGCCGGTGCTGTGGAGCCCATAATTCACCTTGGTTTACAGAAGATCTACGGGCAATGAAACAGGCTGGATGACAGCTAGAGTGCAGGTGGCGTAGGTCTCGGAGTGAGTATGATCGAAAATCAGCAAAGACTCTTCGTTGTGCCTATTACGCGGCCGTGAGGATGGCAAAAAAATCTTACTAGGCCTCCTCAATTTCGTCCTCAAAATGCCGCCCAGCAGAATTATTCCGGGTGGTGAAGAGCCTGTTGTGAGGAGGCTCGGGCTCTGGGAAACCAGAATTGGAACCCTCGGTAACCTGCTGTGATAAATGTGCTAGGCACTTCGAGAAGAAAGTTGCTCATACTCGCTCGGAACTTGATGCCACAGTTATCGCAGAGTCTGGGGAGGTGTACAGTGCCCAATCTAATCATGTTTTTTGGGATCAGTTTCAGCTGTTGCAGCCTGATGATGTGGACAAGACGCTTGAATCGGCCCGTCCCACCACATGTAAGCTTGAGCCTTGCCAATCCTGGCTAATTCGATCTAGCAGAGGTGGATTGGCTGGGTGGGTCCAGGGCATGGTAAATGCCTCCCTCTCTCAGGGAGTGGTGCCTGCTGCCTTGAAAGAGGCTGTAGTGTGCCCTCTCCTGAAGAGGCCCTCCCTGGACCCAGAGGTATGTGAGAACTACCGCCCCATTGCTAATATCCCCTTTTTGGGCAAGGTGCTTGAGGGCAATTTCAGACGTTCTTGGAAGAAATGGATTATCTGGACCCATTTCAGTCTGGTTTCAGGCCAGGGCACAGCACTGAAACAGCCTTGGTGGCTCTGACTGATGACCTACTTCGGGTGAAAGACAGGGGGAGTGCTACCCTGTTGATCTTCCTGGATCTCTTGGCAGCTTTTGATACCATTGATCATGGCATTGCTTTGCGAGATGGGAGTAGGAGTGTTACAGTGGTTTCGCTCCTACTTGCGGGACCGATCCCAGAGAGTGGTATTGGGGGATTCCTGTTCCACCCCGTGGCAATTAAGCTGTGGGGTGCCACAGGGTTCTATTCTGTCCCCCATGCTGTTCAACATCTATATGAAGCCGTTGGGTGAGGTCATTAGGGGTTTTGGGGTTGGGTGCCATCAGTATGCTGATGATACTCAGCTCTACTTCTCCTTGTCGTCGGAGTCAGCTGGGGCTGTGAAGGTGCTGGACCAGTGCCTGGAGGCTGTAATGGGCTGGATGAGGGCCAATAAACTGAAGCTGAATCCTGATAAGATGGAAGCTCTGTGGATTTGTGGTTCCTGAGTCCGGGAATTGGGTAAGCAACCAGTTCTGGATGAGGTGGCGTTCCCTCTGAAGGAGCAGATGTGTAGCTTGGGAGTACTCCTAGATCCATCATTGTCACTGGAGGCCCAGGTGGACTCTGTGGCACGGAGTACTTGGGGTCAGCTTTGGCTGATCCACCAGCTACAGCCTTTCCTGGTCAGGGACAACCTAGCCACAGTAGTGCATGCACGGTAACTTCCCGATTAGACTACTGCAATGCACTCTACGTGGGGCTGCCCTTGAAGACGACGCAGAAGTTACAGCTAGTGCAAAATGCAGCAGCTAGACTGCTGGCAGGTACATCTTACAGAGACCACATAACACCGGTCTTAAAGGAACTGCACTGGCTGCCTATATGCTTCCAGTCGGAATTCAAGGTGCTGGTAATGACGTTTAAAGCTCTAAACGGCTTGGGACCTCGATACTTGAGAGAGTGCCTCTCCTTATATATGCCTGCCCGAGACCTTAGATCTGTTGGAGGAGCTCTTCTCTGCATCCCATCAATGCAACATATACATTATGATGGGACAAGGGAGAGGGCTTTCTCTGTGGTGGCACCCTGACTGTGGAATGCCCTCCCCTTGGAGGCCCGATTGGTGCCAACATTGATTTCATTTCAACGCCAAGTAAAAACATGACTTTTTAACAAAGCCTTTGATGGTTAAACTCACTGGCACATTGTTTTAACTGTTTTAACTGTATATATTGCTTTTAAATTATATATTGTTTTAACTTGGATCATGGTTTAATTTGTTTTTAACTGTGTATATTTATTGTTTTATACTGTATGTTTTTATCTGTATGCCGCCCTGAGATCTTAGTGATATAGGGCGGGATATAAATATTTTAAATAAATAAAGTGATGGGACTTCCCCTTCCTCTGCTCCCCCAGATCTGCTCTGGAGAGTCCCCCAATCCACCAGATCAGATTTAGGGAGCATGGAGGGGGCTTTTGAGAGGACGGAGAATGTGTTCCACCCGCAGTGTCCATTCTGCCAGCAGATGGACACCATTGGATACAACCCAATGAAAAGAGTGGGAACTTTTACTTCTTTTAAAGGGTGACTTCCTATTTTCCCTTAAATCACAATGATCCCTCTCCCTTTGCTCTCTAAAGCTTTTGCAGCCTTGTAGGTAGAGACCCCCGTACAGATTCATTCTACGTTTGAATCTAGTAACTCATTAGATTCAACCATACAAGCAGCATATAAGAAGGCATCCTTCCTTCTAAAAACTGAAATATTGCCCAAATGAGGAGAGCAAGAAGGCCCATCTAGCTGAATTTGGTTATTTTTAGGAGGAACAGGAGGCAATAATGCCTTCATTGTTCCTCCCACCTTTCTTGGCTCTTGTTGGCAGCGCTTTGGATAGATGGAGAGCTGCACTGAAGAAAATGTAAGACAAGTACCCATGCCTAAAGTGTGTCTGAAGGACTGAGTCAAATAGTGACAAGAAATAAAGTTCTAGGGATTATTGATGAATTAAAAATCAGTAAGTCTTTGGGTCCAGATGGTATCCATCCAAGAGTTCATGTGAAATTAGTGGTTGTGTAATAATAATTTTAAAAAATACAACCTGTCCTGTAAATCAGGTTGGGGAGCAACAGCAAGTGAAGGCTTTTGTCTTTATGCCCATCTTACTAGAGGCATCTAGGCAGCCTCTATGAGATGTAAGACACTAGGACTTGATAGAAATTTAGTCAGATTCAGCATGGCTTTTCTTCAGCTGGCTGTTCCTTTCTGGCAAAAGTCTTGCTCAACTGGTCTGCAGATTTATTTATTTATTCATTCATTCATTCATTTGCAAGACTTTCAACCTGCCTTTCAGGGCACACTGCCCTCACAAAGCAGCTTACAATACTATAAAAACATTAACATACAATTAAACACACACACAACAGCAGCAGCTAATGACTTTTAAGCACCAAATGCAGTATGGAATAAATGTGTCTTCAAGGTCTAGTAATGATGACACCATACATATTTGCCTGGGAAGGAAGTTCCAAAGATGTGGGGCCACCAATGAGGAAATCCTATGTCTTGAATCCATTGGACTAAAGTTTGGCTGAGTCAGAATGTAGGGCCTCTGATGTTGGTCTTAATGCAAGGGCATTATAGATTCAGTTTGTCATAATCAAAGGTATGCTGTAAGAATTTATTAAATTTGTTACTAAATGAGAAGTGGTAGATAAATATAAATAAACAAAATACACAATGTTTCATATAGAATGCTCATGGACATTGGAATTTCAGATTTCTGAGATGCTAGTCAGCTCTTCTATGATACCACAGAAGCTAAGTTGCTTCTAACTATGGGAGCTGTGACATCTATTTAATACAGGCCCAATATAACATCCCAAAAGACCAAGTGGAGGCAACCAAAGAAAGAAAATGCCTGGATAATAGTCATTTTTAGTTTAGTTTAGCACCAACAGAAGGTGAATTGCTTTGGTCTATGCAGCCATTTCTTACATTTAATTCAGAGCCTTTCCAATCTGCACATTTCGTTTCCTAACAAACATTTCCCTAATAGCATAGAACCAAACATTTGGGAGAATGGATGAGTCTTGGCTGTAGCTTCAGAATCCCCAAGGCAAAACATAAAAATATTCTTAACTAGGAAAAAGTGAATCCAAGAAAAATGAGACCTACGTTTTTCAGTTGAAAGAAAATAAATATCAAATTCATTTTCACTCATGTTTGTCCCTGCTTGAATACTGAAGGCTAAAACTGAAGGGCAAGATAATGTTGAGTTCCAAGAAACTACTACCCATTATTACTAATGCATATTTAAAACAGCATTTTTAGCTTTCAGAGCAGCACACGCCTCAGTTGAATAGACATGTTGTTTTGTGCCTATAGTCATAGTCATTCAGGTATGCAAAGTTGAAAACAAAAGAGAGGTATGGTTATTAAAGAAAATAACATTTCAACCCATGTGACTGGAACTAATAAAAAGCACTTCAGTTTGGACATGGTATTAGTCATAATGAGGAAAATTTTCATATGGGAGAACTGGATTAACTACTTTCTTCAGATGTTAAGAGTGCAATCCTATGCACGTTTAAACAGAAAAAAGTCTTGCAAATCCTGCAATTTTTCCTGTCTAAACATGCATAGGACTGCACCCGAATATAATTTAATGGATGTGAGGAATCCATATAATATGCTTGCAGCAGAGAGCAGGGAGCAGTGTGAACGATGACAAGGCTGGCCTTGATTTCTATGTATCGGGCGACTTGCCCATTGACTGTGTGAATGGATTCCATTGAAAATAATTGCATTTGAACGGTTGCGAAAGGACATGGAAGTTCTTTTGGTGGTATTAGATCTGTGTCAGCCCATTTCTAGAGGGTAGCCATCATCTCTTGCTTTCGCAATCAAGATGGCGACGGTGATGAACATGTGTTAATGAGACCATGGTAAGGTCTGGCAACTAAAGGTTTATATCTTTTGTTAAACTTAGTCAATCTAACCTCTCTCGCCATGTATGGTGATCAAGAGGAATACCAAAAGTAAGAGATAGAATAAGAACAGTTTGATTTTTCACCAGGGAGTTTTTTTAAAAAATAAGTATTTGAGAGGAGTCTGGCTTGACGTAATTTGTTGTATATACCTTTCATAGTGAACAAGGTGACAAGGCCCTGGGATGCAAGGCCCAATTATAGGATGTAGCCTTTGGTTGACTCTTAAGAACAGCATCCTAAGGGTAACATGGAACCAAGCTATTGAAAGGAACCTGAGTGCGAAATTTCTTAACTTGGAAGTGTTCAATTAAAGGTTGGATGATGCGTTGGGTATGGAAAAATCTTCACCTAAGGACCAACATGGAAGAAGAAACTGGGACTTGTACTCACACCTGAAATTTTCCACAGAGCAGGAGTAAGCAACATAGTGCTCACAGGCGCAAGTGTGCCATAGGACATCTTTCTTCATGCCTGCCAAGGTGCCATACTGCTCCCACGTTTTTTGTTTTGTTTGTTTTTAGATAACATTTCTTACTAGCAGCTGGCATTGCTTTAAAGCAAAGTGTGGGTGTCTAGCTGCTCCCATCTTCTTTTCCCATAACCGTTTCTGGGCCACACACATGAGGCTCAGAGATATTCTTAGAAAATAAACATGGCGGGTGGGTGCAAGCCGATGCTTTCATCTACAGTGTTCCCATTTTGTGGTGGTGCCCGGGAGTTTTTCAAATTGCCAAATGTGCCCAGGGACTCCAAAAGGTTGCTTATCCTCTGACACAAAGAAAATGAAACTTTATCCCACTCCTGATTCAGGGTATTCTCTATATACCAAGCACCATTTACCAGTTCCCCAGAATGAAGGAAATTGTTCATGGGCAAGCATTTTAATAAGAGAGTAAGATGAAGGGCTTCTGTGATTATTTCTCACCTCTCCTACTGGGGCTGACTGCATGTATACTTTCGAGCCCTACCCTTTGTTGGTGGTGTATGTGTGTGAGCACATGCAAGAATCTACTGACATAGAATGGTTATTATTTTGCCTTACATCACTGAGCTTATTTTGCAAATTAGCACCAATCACTATAGCAAACAACAGCCTTCCTGCCTTGAGAACAAGATATCAGACGTTTGCTCATGAATTTGAATCTTTAATATGTTAGTATTTGGGGAGTGAGAGATCAGACGCCACTCATCTATGCTAAAGTATGCTTTCTGGGTTGTAGGGAAATTACATTTTATGCTATTATTTACAATACTCATTAGCAGGTCCTACTACCTTCACCACCCCACTCCATCCACCAAAGTGGTTAATTTCTTTCTTTTCTCACCCAAATGACGAGTTTCTTTCGAATGTAACGTTAAAAAAAAAGGTGCCCATTTATTTTCTGTCACACAACTTCAATTTCAAATATAGGCTGCTAGAGGAAGTGCCTCTCGGACATAGCTGTGCATCAGCAGCGGTTAAGGCAATGGCAAAGTGAAGTGGCCCGTTAGGCCTCCGAGCGTTTCTCGATTTGAGCACCCCCACCCCACTGCAGCGTATTGCTTCGGGCTGCGTTTGAATCGAAATGGTCTTTAAAAAGAGAGCGAGAAAGAAAAGCCTGCAGCAAGCAAACTGCAAACCCGCCCGCAATCTCCAGAGGGCGGCATCGGGCGACGAACTTTCTTCTGTGTACAAAGCAGGGCTGCCATTCCCCGCCTCTTGTCCGGGCGCTGTTGCTTTAAGCTGGACCTAGAGAAAGCGACGGGAGAGCCAGAAGCTGCGTGGTGGGCCCCGGATTTCCTTGCCCCTGCAGAAAAACAAAACCACATACGAGAAGGAGGAGAGGAGGAGGAGGAAGAAGAAGAACCAGAACCACCAGCAGCGTGTGAGCTTCAGATCTGCTTGGTCCCCGTCTTTAGCGCTTGGCATTTATTTAATCAGTGCATTGAGATTAATACATTCTGCGCTCTCTCTTTATATTACTTTTTGAGGGGCTGCTTCTGCTGCTTGCTTGCTTCCTCCCTCCCTCCTTCTCTCCCCCGCGAGCCCGGATCGCGACCCACACAGCAAGAAAAGCACTTGACAGATCAAGCAGCGATCGAGCTCAATCAAAGGCAGCGACCCTCGCCGCCACCCCTGCGCCGCCGATCCGCGTTGACAGGCGGCGAGAGCAACAGCAGCGCCGCGGCAGCCCTTGTTACCCCCACCCCGCGCCTCATACACACAGCCAGCCCTTGGAGGAAGGGAAGCAAATAACAGAGAAGAGGGAGGGTAACGCAGCAGCAAGCGCACCGCAGAAATAAGGAAGAAGGAACGCCGCTTCTCTTGCACAGGCATCATGTGGGTCTGTTTGTAAGAGGGGTGGTGGGGGGGCCGATCCCCTCTCCTTCCCTCCCCCACCCCGCTCTCCCCTCTCAGCACACGCTTAGGCACGGGCACACGCACCGACAAGGAAGAGGAGGCGAGGGAGCCGCAGAGGCCGCGGGAATAATCAGAGAATTGATTGTGAGAAAAGGAAAGCAGAAGAAATATTTCCTGACAAGATGGCCGACTTGGAGGCTGTGCTCGCCGATGTGAGCTACTTGATGGCTATGGAGAAAAGTAAATCTACTCCTGCGGCCAGAGCAAGCAAGAAGATTGTACTACCTGAGCCAAGGTGAGCTGGGGGCAGGTGCGGGGCCCAACATGAGGCACGGCTTAGCTAGCCTGAGTTGCGTGTGTGTATATATATATATATATCTGTGTGCGCGCGCGCATGGATGAGCACTTTACTCGTTTGAAATTAATCAGGCTCACTTCCTCGCCTTTTATAGAACGAATCCTGACCCACCCAATCCATCTAAGATGGGGGTAAAGGAGGAAAGCGCACCCTAAAGCAACATCTTTCCCTTTACGTGGTTATGTTACCACAGTGGGGTATGGTGATGGGTTGTCAGGGTGCACTGTCTCTGTTTCCTGGTTCTATGTTTGGCCCAGATCCCTGGATATTATTTCCCCCACCCCTTACAGCACCAGCCCTCTAGCCCATATTCATAGAGGAGCAGCCCCCCTCCACCTCTGTTTATCTGCATGACACAATTCTGTCCCCGCACATCCCATTCTATTTTGTTATGTATGTGTAATATGCGATTGTTTAACCCCCATAGAGAGGCAGGCTAATACATCAGACAATGTATGTGCTTGTATATGACCCATTCTGCATC
Organism: Elgaria multicarinata webbii; assembly: GCF_023053635.1. Lineage (NCBI taxonomy): Eukaryota > Metazoa > Chordata > Lepidosauria > Squamata > Anguidae > Elgaria > Elgaria multicarinata. The sequence goes on along the minus strand of NC_086172.1, from coordinate 78,453,154 downwards.
TGTATGATCTAAAGAGCATATAGCATGGCGGTGGCAGTGCCTGAGGTCAATCTCGTGATACCCTAACCACTGCCTTCTGTTTCTGATATTCGCCGTGCAGGCGACAGACCCCTGTCGCTTGTGCAAAAGGGTTTCTCGTAATGCTTACACACAAGAATGTGGGGGGCCACCTCGCAGTCCATTCCTCCAAGCACTGTGGTTTGGGAGTGGGATCACAAGGAGCGGCCCAGGCCTTCATCCACCTTGTGGCTGCCCTGAACTCAAGTGGAAACTGAGGTTGCACAAACAACATTTCAAGCCTGTGCAAATGCTCGGCAAGGTCACTGACGGGCAGTTTTTCTCGAAGCAGATAAAGAGGAAATGTGTTTGGCAGGGGCTCTGCTTAATGTAAGGGACTAGTTCTCAGGTGACACAGAAGGGGGCTTGGAGCATTCAGTCACAAAATTCCAGCCATTTGGGTCAGAGGGCCATGGTTAGTTTGACCAACCCCTATTCTGCTTCCTGGCAGCAGTTACCAAGGGCAACAGGGTTGGGCCTGATAGGCATCCTGCACCTACAACACGTGGGCAAGCCCAGGCCTTCCTTTCCCCCTCCTTTCCTCCCTCTTCCAAGTGACATCTGGCCTATCCCATCCATCCCCGTTCCAGACAGTAATCTTGGGTTCTCTCAACCGAGGGAGAGGTCTATTCAGACAGCACTTGCCCCAGCTCCCCCACCATTGAAGGAAAGATGGATGGTCTGTGAGGAGGATCAAAAGGACCCATTGGAGCAAGAAATGGCAGCTGCTCATTCAGAGAATGAACCAAATGTGTTACCATGGCAATGTCTGAAAATCCCAACAGCCTTTGCACTCTTCACATGGCTGCTGGTTTCAGTGTGGAAGTGCCCACATGGGAACTTTAGGTGAAGTCCCATAGCCTTAGGGGGAAATCATTTTGAGACGGGGCAGCCAAATAACAGGGTGCTTCCAGATGAGGCTTTTATTGCATCCGCCCTGCCTCATTCACAGAATGTTATGCGGGGGACAGACATGGTTGTCTTCTGCTCATAAACCTCCCATGTTTTCCCATTGCTTCTCCTGTCTTATTTTCAACTGCAGAAAATCAATTAAGGGTGGGGGGAGTCAGAATAGTTGCACAAGGTCTTCTGATTGGTAGCTCTGGGAGCCCTCCAACTGCAAACACCCTGAGCCTTTTCATTTGCTCCCCATTTGAGCCACTTGCTGCTTGCTGGCAGACTGCACCCCACCTGACTTACAGCCCTGAGTGCAACTTAAGAGTATTCTCTTGGGCTTGCAGAACTAAGACATCTTTGCTCTGCCTCATTCAGGTTCTAGCTGCCTCTTCCTCATCTTTTTCTATGCCCAAACTAGGCATAGTTTATCCTTATCCTGACAGTATCACCACTGGCTTTTCCTGCTTGCCGCTTCTCCTCTAAACACACCACCAAGGCCTACCATTTTCTTAGCTCAATATCTATCTTTATTTGGGGGTGGGGGGAAATGGAAAATAGAAGTGTTCTTGACTGTAGATCTAAATACAAAAGGAGGCATTTGTGAGCCGTGCCGGTGAAAAGGTTTTGCAGGCTTTTGGGCAAGACACTCTCTATGGCCTCCCTCCCTCCCTCAGTGAGTCTAGGTTCTCACCAACATGGTGCTCCTCCTCTCCTCTTTCTCATCATTGCTACCACTTGCTTGCTTGATGGGCAGAGAACCAGTGAGCAAGCAGTTAGTATAACTATTGCTCCTCCTTCCCACCACCACTGTTGTCTGGGCCAGAACAAAAGGCAGGTGAAAAAGGAGGAATGGGCTCCTGCTGGAGTGTGGGTAGGTAACCAACCATGCCTCTCCTTGATACTAGCTGTGCTTGTGAGATTTGCCTTTTAGAAGACATGAATCTTAAAATAGTCACAGGGTCCAATTGCCAATATATGGTCTCCACAACAACCCTGTGAGGTAGGTTAGGTTGAATGGGTCACTGTGATTTTTATGGCATAGAAGAAAGTTGAATCCAGGTCCCTTGGGCCTTGTCTGATTTGCTGTCCTCTACATCTTGCAGAGTAAAATCAATGGTCAGGGAAGAGAGATCTCCATACTTCCTGTTATAGAGAACTGTCCCACTAGCCTTCAATAGTCTCTGGACACACTGCACTTCTACTCATACACTATCTCTGAAGATGAGAAGGACTAGAAATTTGCTTTTTAATTTTATTTTTAAGAAAGGCAAGGTTCTCTGGGTACTAGGCATTGTGCCTGTTACTAATTTCTTACTTGCTTTATAGAATGTTGGCACAGCAGACACATTCCTATTCACAGAGGATAGTGTCACATTTCTCATATATAGGCTACTCACTCTCAGACATGTCATTATATAAGTAGATGAGACTTATAGAACTCATATGGAGTATAGCCCCTGCATGAACCTTTCATGAACATTTCTTCTGGGCAGTTGATCCCAGAGTTTCCTGTTTTTTACCTACTTCTTCAAACATAGGCATTAATATAAAGCACACTGCTGGAACCTAGATGCGACCTCCATTCTACAAGGTAGACGCTCAGCACCATCCTCAGAAGACTGCTCAGGATTGGAATAACAGAAGTAGGATAGAGATTTTGGAAAAAGAAACTTCAACTAGGCTCCTAGAGGGGCTGCATGGGGCAGGGCATCTTCATTACTATAATCGGGACGTTACTTTTTCTTTCAGTTTTATCCTGCTGATGTCCTCTTAAGGAGTTCAGAGGCAGCATTTTATCCTCACAACCTTTGAGGTAGATTAGACCTAAATATAGCAACTTGGCCAGAGCTACTCAGTGAGATTTATAGCTGAGTGAAGAATTGTATTTAGGTTTCCCTCCATCCAAGCCCATTGCTCTAGTCTTGAGGCCCAGCACTGGCAAAAGGCGGGATATAGAATCATCATCATCATCCAGCCTTCTCCAACCTGGTGCCCCCCAGATATTTAAACCACAACTCCCAGCATTGCTGGCTATTGGATATGCTGGCTGGGGCTGATGGGAGTTGAAATCCAAAACATTTCGAGGGCACCAGTTTGGGGAAGGCAGCTTTAGTTCTGTACCGTAGTGACTCTGAGTCTACAAGTTCTGGTCTGGAGGACTCTGTCCACATAGACATTCCAAGAAGGAGTGAACATAATGGATCTCAGAGCTGCTACACTTCAGGTGCACTTTGATCTCTTGAAAACATCAGGAGGCAGGATCTGAGATTTGATGTATTTATTGCATTGTATCCCACTTCCCTCCAAGGAGCTCAGATCCACATGTATTATGCCTCCCCCTTTTGTCCTCATAACGACCCTGTGAGATAGGTTAGGTTGGATGAGCATGACTAGCTCAAGGTCACTCAGTAATTTTCGTGGAGTTGAGCCCAGGTCTCTTGGGCCTTGTGTGACATGCTGTCCGCTATGTCCTGCAGAGTAGAATCAGGGGTCAGAAAGGGAGGTCTTATTATGGAGCACATTCTAAATCCCTCCCCACAGCCTTCTTCAGTAGGCTCCGATACACTGCACTTCCTGCTGCTCCAGTATTGTTCTAGCTGGCCTTTTTTGTGGTGCATTGTCTCATGTCACTCTCACCAAAGTCACAGCCCAGCCTCAAAGAAGAGTAGTGCCATCTCTAGTATTGACGCCAGGAAATGGTGTCACCTGTGGGTGTAAACCAGTTGGATCAGCTGCAACAGAAGCAACCGCAGCACAGAACAGGAGTCGGGGAAACCTGTGTCCTGACTTCCGTAGCAATCTGCCGCTTTTTGAAGGTTATATGAAAGGGATAGAAATGTGACCGAGCCACAAACGGCCGTGCATGTATGAAAAGGCAGAATGCCGCTTAGCAGGAGGGAGGGGGTGGGCAGAGAAGAGAAGAAGGTTATAAGTGGGTTAAGGGAAGCTTTTCCTCTGCTGGTTGTTGTACGACACAGTTGTTTTTCCTCTAAAGGGAACCAAACTCTCTTCTGTGCATTCATTTCCTATTTGTCCGATAGGATCTGAAGGTAGCCAGTGTTCCCTGAAGTGCTGGAGTCAGTCTCTCTAGTCATCTAATCCGCAAGAGCATACAGAAGAAACAAAATAGAATAAAACAGCTCTGATGCCCAGGGATACTTGCAAGCAATTTCCCGCTTCCTCCCCAATGGCCTTTAAGTGAACAAGAGCATTGTCAACAGCTGGCTGATTATTTTTAGTAGTAACTGCCTCTCATTAAGTGTCAGTGCAAGAGGAGCACAAGGGAGCTGACATTCTCGATAGCCCTCCTCTGCCATTATCTAGTGCCCCATGTTACGAAGGAGGAAATTAAGAGAGCACCAGGACCAACCTCAGGTATCTAGCCTTTTATCAGAAAGTGCTGGCTCTTTCAACTTCAGTGGCTGCCCTTCTTGAAAGGACTGAAAGCAGTCTTGTGAATAACGTGAGATTTACAAGCCCACAAGAGTGCTTTTTTCCCGAGCCTGCTCAACCAGACATACACATATTTATCATTTATGGCTTAAAAAACAAGCCATCTTTTCTGAAGGTTTTCCCGTTATTATCATCATCATTGTCGTCGTCATCATTATTATTTTAATAATGTATTAGTTTTATAGGTTTTTAATCAATTTTATGTATTTTATAGTAATTTTGTATTTGATGTTGTTCCTCGCCTCAATCCAGAGGGAGAGGTGGGTAAAAATAAATATATTATTGCTGTTGTTGTTGTTATTATTATTATTAACAACATTTATTTACCGTTCAATTATCTGACACAGATTCCAGAGCAGCAAACATGGATATAAACAGTAAAAGAAAGAAGTTTTAAAAAGGAAATTGAAATCATTCAATTTAAAAACAAAGGAGTCAGAAAAAACAGTGACTAGTCAGTTAGGGAAGGCTTCTCAAAACAGAGATGTTTTCAGGAGGCTGCATTCTTATTCACCACAGGTGACCGAGCTACTGTTTGTTTGTTTGTTTGTTTTTACGAGCCTGGCGTAAGTGCCACTGTGTTTCTTTGGAATGGAGCAGTTGCCTTGAAGTTATGAGACCCAAGTTCACATCTCTACTGCACATAAAGGGAATATTGCTCATGATTTGCCTACTTTACCAGGACATTGCGAAAATAACCAGATAATGAGTGCCAAGTCCTTTTTCCACACAAGGCAATTTATGTAATAATATTAATGCTATCTTTCAACTGGCCCTGCTCCCTGGGGAGGGTTGTCATGGAGATGTTTGAGACGCAGCGTCCCATCCCCCTAACAGCAGCAGCAGGCACCAGAAACACAGGCATCCATAAGTCTTCCTCCCACTATTCTTCCATCTTGGTCATAGGATCTTTTGTCCTTGAGGGTCACTAGTTTCAGGAGCCAGAGCCTCTGAAAAGCCATCTTCCTCCACTATGTAGGAGGAATAGCTCCTGCTTCATCACTCAGACTAGAAACCACCATGGCTTCTGTTACTTACTACTGCACTTTTATTTATTTATTTTTAAAAAATGCTGCTGCCATCCCATCCTCTATGGGGGTAGAGGTTAAGTATGCCATCATCTCAAACACACTTTTCACTCCTGAGTGTATCTATCTCCTTCACATTTATTTATTACATTTATATACCACCTTTTTCCCTCCAAGGAACTCAAGGCGGCGTACATAATCCTCCTCTCCATTTTATCCTCACAACAATAACCCTGTGAGGTAGGTTGGGCTGAGAGTCTGTGACTGGCCCAAAGTCACCCAGTGAGCTTCCATGGCAAAGTGGGGACTAGAACCTGGATCTCCCGACTCCTGGCCCAACACTTTAACCACTACACCATACTGGCTCTTATTCAATTTCCATGGCACCTTTAATACCATCTTTCTCTAGAAGCCAGGTTCAAAGCCCAGCACTCCCTTTTTCTGCCACAAGCTCTAGCCCATATATTTCAGCAGCAAGTATTTGTTCTTTTTACTTTGCAAATCATATTGAGCAATGAAGTAAATAGAGAACACCTTTCCATTACCCTTTTGATATGATGCAAACAGCCTTTTCAGGCTAAGGCTCCAGCTCTTTTTGTCTTCCAATTCGTATTTTTTAAGATACCCAGAGTCCAGCAGAATCAAGTGATAGTTTCACACTGGACTATAGTCAGACCAAACTATACCACTTCAGGTGATGGGGGTTGCTTGTTTGAATGCTCTCCCACATGTAACACTAAAAAGGAAGCGTGTGTGTCTGTGAGAAAAGTTGCCATCCTGTTGTGCTAATTTTCTATGAAAGGATTCTCCCCACCCTGCCCCATGAGGGAACATTCAAAATGTAAACCCCCCTCCCCAACCCAGACACATCTGTAGACTGAAATGAGAAAAGCATTAGCAATTTATTCTGATTTCTGGTCCTAAGAGCACTTTCATATGGAAGTTTGTCTCACTTCCGATAACAAAATTCCACATGTGAAAGAGGTACCAACTGGCACAGAAGGGTAATGGTAGAGTCGCTGCTTTTTCACCAGAAGGATTGTGCCACCCGCACTGCTCCTCCTTGCTTCACCCAGCTCAAGGATCCGTAGTCAGGCATGTGGATTGTACATGTCGGGGAATGTTGACTCGGCCCACTTGTCGAGTGATATGATAATCTACATCTTCTCAAACTCACAAGATCTTCTTACAGAAGCTTCCATGTAAAATGCACCAATGGTGCGTAAATGCAAGCATACTTCCTTAAGAGTAAATTCCCTTGAAGTTAGTGGTACTTCCTGTCCCGTAAATATGGCTGAAAGGAAGTTGTTGAAAACAGTTCAGTGGAATTTTGAAATAAAATGCACTTAGGATTGAGGTAGAAAAATACTTAGGTATCTTTCCTGATAGTTTCATGAGTAGGGTGTGAGTGCTCATATTTGAGGTTGCTCAAGAAGTGGGGAGAATAACATTTCTCAAGAGAAAACGTCACATGTGCTACTTTACCAGTTTTTGACCCTGTTCAGACAACACTCTAAGTCACGGTGGTTAAACATTTCGAGCTAAATATTATGGTTCAGTGTGAACCATAATGGTGAACATTATGGTTCACCATTCCTAACCATGGTGGCTACATAACCACGTTTTAAACACGCTCGCTAACCATGGCTTAGCACATTGTCTGAACAGGCCCCATATCTACAGAGGAAGTCAGGTCATAGCCCATCTCAGAAAGATGGAAAATGGTTCCAAAACAGAGTTCCAATTCTTTGTAATACATTAACCCAGCATGATTCTCTGTCTAGCAGCCAAGCTCTCTATAGTGTTTTCTAAGTTACCAGCTGGAAGTTTTGTCAACTCAACTTTGAGATTAGTCGGTGTACGTTTAACAGACCTTGAAATTTTGGGTTTATTCTCAACCCAAGTGTACTCTTTCCCAATTTTTGGCTTGGCATTTTGTGACTCTGTCTTAGTTGTTTTAGAAACAACAAGCCACTAACTAGAAGGCAATCAAACATGACATTTACCCAAACTGGGGGAATTCAGAGCAGTGCCCTAAGATCCTCTCTTGTTTGTTCCTCTGCTACCTGTAGCCAGAAGCCTGCCCATTTGTCCTTACTCCATCTCTTTCATATTTGTGTTTCCAGGCTCTTTAACTGGCTTCTGTTCCAAATCTCCTAGACACAGGTGTTGTTCTTTGAGCAATAGCCCTTCTTTAAAACAAAAAAACAAACATTCACTTACCTGCTAGGACGAGAGACTGCCCTTATAACTTTTCTGCCTCTAATTAGCCCCAGATAGAAACAGCATTCTCCTTTAAAGTACTAGTTGGTCTTAATCCATGAGTGAAATGGAGGACACCCAGGGCAGGAGCCTGTTCTCCTCCTCCCCCGTCGCCGATAAGGGTCTTATCTTCAGGTTCTCTGATAAATGATATTGTTTAGGAATTGTTCTTTAAAGCAGCTTTCCCAAACCTTGTGCCCTCCAGATGTAGTGGACTACAACTCCTATCAACCCCAGACAACATGCCCATGCTGGGTGGGGTTGGTGGGAGTTGTAGTCTAATACATCTGGAAGGCACAAGGTTTGGGAAGGCTACTTTAAGGGAACGACTTCCAGCAGGGTTGTCATGTTGCAGCAAAACCAACAGAAGACTCTTGTAGCTCCTGAAATATTAAATTTGCTAGTCTTTAAGGAGCTACAAGATTATGGCCTAGTTCATTCTTAACAACAACTCAAAGCACGGGTTGAGTAGGGTGACCACATGGAAAGGAGGACAGAGCATCTGCATCTTTAACTGTTGTAATGAAGGAATTTCACCAGGCGCTGCACGCATACAAATGACTCCTGTTAAAATTCCCTTTTCTATACAACTGTTAAAAATACAGGAGTCCTGTCCTCCTTTCCATATGGTCACCCTAGGGTTGAGTATGGGTTGTTGTTACATGGGAACCTGCACTATGGTTTAACTATGGCTTGTTAATCACAAACAACCCAGAACTCACAACCCAACAACAAACCATGGGTTTTCTTAAAAATCCATAGTTAAACCATAGTGTAGGATTCGCATATAACAATAACCCTCAATTCAACCACAAACCAAACTCAACCCATACTCTGGGTTGTCATGATGTGCAAACCAGGTCTCTTTCTTATCTTTAAAGGAAGAGTCTCTGGAGAGAATATGCCAAGCTAAAGAGTGCTTCCCACTTAATTTCCTCATGTGCCTTGTCTCTTGGCAGCATCCGCAGTGTTATGCAGAAATACTTGGAAGACCGGAGTGAGGTGACCTTTGACAAGATATTTTTGCAGAAGATTGGTGAGTACAAGAGCCTCTCTGCATGCTTGTCTGTGGTCTCGTCAGCCAGGCCAGAGGAAGGAAATATCAGTGGGGCTGGTGGATTGGGTATCTGTGGAGCTGTTATGGAGGATACTTGCTCGGTATATGATTGTGGCCGAGTTCGGACAACACGATAATCAACAGTGTGTGTATGTGTGTATAATAGGAGGGACATTGAAATCAACCGTTGCTTATCGTGTCGTCTGAACCTGGCCTGTGTCTCTCTTCTTAGGGTTCCAGCTTCTGACCTGAAATGGGTTTCTATACTTTGCGGCGGGGAGAAGATGCATAGGTCTGGGTGGGCAACTTGTAACCCTCCAGATGTTAAATGACTGCAAATTCCATCAGCCCTAGCCAGCGGTGAGGATTGAGGATTGTGCAGTCCAACAACATCTGGAGGACCACAAATGGCCCACCTCTGTGATAAGCACAGCTTCTTTTATCACTGTTGCACTGGAGTAGGGAAATCCTCTCCTCCTCAATCTGTCCTTACCAACCAGACATTGGAAGCACAATGGCCGCCTTCATTCAGAGCAGGAGTTAGCAAGTCTATAGGGTAGCTTTCCCCAACCTGGTGCCCTCCAGCTGTTTCAGAACACAACTCCCATCACCCTAGACCATTGGTCATGCTGGCTGGGTGATGGGAATCATAGACTAAAGCCTTTGGAGGGTACCAAGTTGGGCAAGGCTGGTGTAGAGTGACCAGTTGCCTGGGAATCCAGGACTCCTGTTAACTTGAATGATTGCATAGGAGAGGGAATGGAGACATCGCTTGTCATGACGTGGTTCTGCAAGGGTAATAAACGCCGCCCCAGGCAAATTTTTCTTGCATAAAATAAGAGAAAGAAGCCCCGTCCTCTCTTGGGTCTGGTCAGTTTTACATCCCAGGCTGGTGTAGAAAAGTCCTTGTGGAGATGAGTAGAGAGCTGTGCAAATGAATTGAGAAGGGGAAGAATAGCCTAGGTCATTGAATCCACCCATGCTTTAGGGTGGATTCCTGCACTGAGCGGGGGGTTGGACTCGATGGCCTTATAGGCCCCTTCCGACTCTTCTATTCTATGAAACTCTATTTCCTCTTCTGTGGTCTGCGGTAGTTCCTGATCCACCTTTCCTTGGTAATCTGGGGAGCACTTCATTTGCTGGAGACATATTGGAAGAAAAGAGGGATTTAAAGCAGCTGGACTAGTTAAGGCAGCATAATGTTCTCCCGGATCATAATGTTCCAGGATCATAGCCCCTAGGTGGGCTGACACCTGTGCCTTTAAGAGTTGCATTTTCTCCTCATTGTAGTCAGCAGAGTATCTGACTTGGTGGAATTTTCCCTTCTATGCAGCCCTTAAAGATACAGAAGCCCTTAGAAAAATCTGTTTTGTTTCTGGCAGGGCTCCTGTGTTGTTCACAGCTATGTGAGAAGTAAAAAAAAAAACAGCAGGTGACGCTTTTGTTCCCCGGTAGATTGAGTGATGGGGTAAACTTCACCTGATGAATTTCTGCTTGTCGTTTTGTTGAAGGCACGAGAGATAAAAGATGAGGAGTTTGCAGGTCAGGAAGGCTTTAGTGATGACTGGCTGTGGACTGGTTAGGTGACCCTTGACGGTTGACCATACTGAGCCAGGCATCTCCTTGCAACGCTGGTTCCCCTTTCCGTTACTATACCCCGCCCCAACAGGAAATGCTCTTGCTTCCTCCCACACCCACGGCCACTTGTGGTTTCCGCATGATATGTCCTGCTCTTCTCGCTCCCACCCCCACCCCGCTCTCCCGTTGGTCTTTACTCTCCTTTTCCTTTCCCAATAGCCTCTTGGCTTCACCTCTCTCACCTGTGGTTGGTGCATGCCTAGCTTGGAGAGAAAGGACCAGGAGCTGTTTAACCACAAGCTGAGGTGGATGTTGATCAGCGTGTGCCCTCAGCAGAAGGAGGGGAGGGGAGGGAGGAAGGCAGAAGCTGCCGTATGTGCGCTTGAGAAGTTAGTCGTTGTTCCCCAGGTGCAGGGGTTAGCACCCAACCGTCCTTTTTCAGTGGCCAACTTGCTGTAGATGAGACTTGTGTCAGTACTAACTATATTGGAGAAGTACAAAAAGGGCTGATTCACCTTTTAATAAAAATTTGCAGGAAATGGGACACATAGACGGGGTTGCATTTTATTCATTTATTTATTTATTATTACATGTATATCCCACCTTTTTTTACCTCCAAGGAACCCAAGGCAGCATACATAATTCTCCTCCTCTCCATTTGATCCTCACAAAAACAACCCTGTGAGGTAGGCTGGGGCGAGAGTCTGTGACTGGCCCAAAGTCACCCAGTGGGTTTCTATGGCCAAATGGGGACTAGAACCCAAATCTCCCGACTCCCATTCCAACACACATTTCCATACACACAGTGGAAAGTGGTGGTCAGTCACTTATTATGAACAACTAACTAACTAAATAAAAATCAACAACTAGGTTTCCGTCACATTACTAGGTTGAAGTGGCTTCGGTTATGGGAATTTTCAAACACATGCGAACTGTGACTAGCTTTGACAAGAGAAACAAGCATAATACTAGAACCTGGGGTCATCCTATGAAGGTGATTGGTGGGAGAGTCAGGACAAATAGAAGAAGTACTTCTTCACATGACATATAGTTAAATTAAGGAATTTGCTAACACAAGATGTAATGATGGCCATCAATTTGGATAGCTTTAAAGGGGGATTGGATAAATTCCTGGAGGCGAAGGCTGTCAATGGCTCCTCGTTCTGTTGGTTAGGTGCTACCCCAGTAGCAGAGGCAGTAAGCCTATATAGATCAGTTGCTGGGGAACATGGGTGGGAGAGTGCTGTTGCACCCAGGTCCTGCTTGTGGGTACTTGGTCAACTGCTGGTTGGCCACTGTGTGAACAGAGTGCTGGATTCAGCAAGGCTCTTCTTAAGTTCTTATGTGCAATTGCTTCTTTTTACTGACCCTCCTCCTGTGCATTTACCAGCAGAATGACATGCAAAAACTAAGCATGTGAAGCTTTTCCAAGGAGAGAGACCAAATGATGGGGGAAATTTGTTCTGTCTGAAAGCATAGGAACAGGCTAGAAATATGGAGACAAATCTAATGGACATCTTTAACGCAGCCTATAGAAATGTTATATCTTTTGCAAAAAAATAATATTAAAAAGCTTCTTATTAGAAAAGTAAAATCCTTCCCTTCCTTCTTTCTGACATTTATGGTTGTAAAAAATAAAGTAGATGCCTACAGTTTCTCATTTTGTATGGAGAGATGCCTCTTAACAGTGGTGTAACAGGCTGAAATTGCTATGTTACGTTTTCATTAATGCATGATGTTGAAAAGCTTCAGATGTTGATTTCTTCCTCTTATGGTTCTGTTAAAGGCACATGGTTGTTGTATATAGAAGCATAGAATAGTAGAGTTGGAAGGGGCCTATAATGCCATTGAGTCCAACCCCCGCTCAATGCAGGAATCCACCCTAAAGCATCCCTGACAGATATAAAAAACAAGATGTAGTAGGGGCCACTGGTTTAAAAGTTTTTTTTTTTTAAGGTTTAGATAATTTCGCACAAGATCAGTATATCACTAGCCATAAGCCATGACAGGTGACGAAACATACCTTTGAATACCAGATCCTCCATAGACAAGCACATGGGGGAAGCCACCACCATCATTTGAGTTGTGGGGTTGCCAGAGAAGTTGCATATATTTTTTAAAATAATGCTAAGGAAACAGGTGTCAATGTAGCAGTAGTTTCTTCTGCCCTATTCCTCCCTTTTTCGGTTTGCCAGCTATTGGGCAAACCCCTTTATCTTGCTGTGGCGGATATTTGTACCAGGCGAGGGAGAAACTGTGGTTGCACCAGCTCCTACTTCCTCCGTATTTTTGTATGCACAGCACATCCAGGTTATGACTTGGCAATCCTGTCTGCGTGTGAGCCTCGCAGGAGCATCTGGCTGGCCGCTGTTTGAAACAGGGGTGCCAGATTAGAAGGGCCTTGGTCTCATGCAGCAAGGGAAGCCTCATGTCTTTTAGACAGTGGCAACACTATAGATACATAAGTTTAATAAGCATTTTTCAGCATGACCCTCTTGATCAGATTGGTTGCCTCCTGCCATTTTTAAGGCTATGAAGTGTAAAATTATATGTTTCCAATGGAACAAACAAAAAAATCTTGATATGCTTGACAAAAAGGGGGGGAAATCTTGATCTATAGACTGAGAACTCTTAGTCCAAATGGCCTTAATCTGGAGGACAATTCAAAAGCATTATACCAACCATATCTCTATTTTTTCTTCTAAGGAACTTTAATCTCCAGGCATTCCAGACAGCCATTCCACTCCTGGTACTCATTTTAACAACACAGCTACTGATGAGGGCAGAAGCCGAAATGTTTAGCATATATATATATATATATATATATATATATATATATATATATATGTTAGTCCTTCTATTTTTCTTATATTTGACATTCTAGAGGTGCTAATTGAGGGTGATTTTGAGATGGGAAGTAGGGGGAGATTGTATCTTAATGCTGACCATAGTGTGTATTTTTTTAGGGTTCCTGCTGTTCCGGGATTTCTGCCTGAATCAGGTGGAGGAGGCCAAACCCCTGGTGGAATTCTATGAAGAGGTGAGGTTCTGATTGGGAGGGGAAAGTTGCAATTCCTCCAACCTAATCAAACTAGGATTGCTTTTTTTGGGGCCTGCCACTCAAAAGCTTGATTTCACCTCTGAAATGGGGACAGGCCATTTGCCCAAACAACACTTAGGATGATGAGAAGACGACCTTTGGAAGCCCTTTTCAAAGGTGAAGAGGTCTGTTCTAGAAAGGGTGAAAACAGACGTGGGGTTAGATCCAGTGGTGTACATCTACTGGTAGAATGGATATTGCTGGCATAGATTCCCAAGCCCCCTGCGCTCCCCCAAGTTTGCTCTAGAGGGTTGGACCACCAGAGCAGATATGTCTGAGTTGGGGGTCGGGGGAAGCATGGAGGGACAAGAAGAAGGGGAAGTCTCATCACGCAATCGGAGGTTGGACTGAGTCCAGGGTTTTAGCCATTCTGTGCAGTGTATAATCTTGCTTTTAGGATTAGGGTTGCTAGGTCACAACCCAGACAGTCCCATTGTATCGTTGAAGTTTCAGGCATCATTGGGAGATGAGACAGCTATGGCTTCTTCTGCCCTCTGTGCATAACTGGAGTCTTGTTCACTACAGTAGGTTTGGGAGGGCTTGGGGGGAAAAGATCATGGAGGAAATGGGTGATAGAAGCCATGGTTGTGCCATCCCCCAATTCAGGTGGGAATGTAATGGGTTGCAATCTGGGTTGCAGTCTGGCAGCCCTGTTTAGGGCAGAGCATGGTAGCTTTTCCATATCCTGAAAAGTCTTACTGAAGATGATAACCTTGAAGATGACTAATGTATTTTCTTCAAAGGCTCAAAAGCCAGAAAGGTTTTGATGTGCTTTATGTTTTTTTTACAATATAATGCACGATGTGTACAATATATGGGGTTTGTTTTGTTTTAATTAAAAATAAAAAATGTCTTTAAAGCAAAAAAATAAAGAAGAGAAGGAAAAATGTATTTCCTGTGTGCTTTTAGTGCACTGTTGAGTTTCTTGCTTCTCCCCTGTAACTCTAGTTCCTGCCCCTTTTGAGTTCACATGAGCATTACTACTGTGACATTTTGCCACCACCACCATCCAGTCCCTGCCGTAATCTGCACCTTCCACCAAAACGGAAATACACTTAACAAAATATGTTTTGAAGACCTTTCTCCAAGCACAGCCTTGGAATTCTTTGGACGCAGAACATGACATGCGTAGGTCCTGTGGATGTTCCCCCCCCCCCCCCTCTCTCTCTCTCTCTCTCTCTCTCCCCCTCCCTCCCCTGTGGGCCTCACATGGAAAGGAACACATCACTAGAGTTTATTGTCTTGCACCTCTGATGTGACCTTGTCTATTCTCTCCAGATCAAAAAGTATGAGAAGCTGGACTCCGATGAGGAACGAGCTATTAAGAGCCGCCAGATCTTTGACACATACATCATGAAGGAACTGCTGTCCTGCTCTCACGTGAGTGTCCCGAATGCTTGCTGCCACAAGGGAGAGTCGAAAAAGGCCCTTGGAAATTGGAGTAAAAGCTGCTTCATAATTGCACATAGATGGAGGATGTGAGCCTGGCAGTACAGCAGAAGAGTGACCATCAGCCAGTCTGTGGGGAAGCAGTGAGATAGTCTCAGGAGGCCACTGCACCAGGCACGATAGAGACAAGTGGCTACCAAGCCCAGAAGCACCAGAACTATGGAATAAGGATGGTTGTGTGTGTTTTTATGGTGTCAATAATTGCCTGCCACTAGTCCCATTCCTGTTCTCCCAGCTGTTAAGCCTGACCCAAAGTTTGTGAGTGTCCTTGTCTCCCCTGTTTTCATGTCACCGTGTTTCTTCTGTGGGTGATTTGGCCTGTGCATTCCCTAGCGCAACAGCAGTGGCAGCAACACTGGAAATGGAGGCCAACTCCAAGATGTCTGCTCAGCCTGACGCTGTATCTTACATGGGAAACGGGGTGGGTGGGCAGCAGAATATCCAGGCTCATCACTTTTTATGTGTCCCATCACAGCCCTTCTCCAAGATGGCCACAGAGTATGTGCAGACCCGCCTCAGCAAGAAGCAAGTTCCACCTGATCTTTTCCAGGTAAGTCCCTCTGCACAGACCCCGGGCTCAAAAATGAGTCCGAAATCTCATTTGTCCCAGGACTGGGTAAACTAGAATTCCTGGGTTCTGGCAGCATGAACTGTGGGCTACTACAGCTCATGCTTCCCAGTGACTCATAGTAAGGGGACAGTAAAATCCCTCTTTCCTAACATTGCCAAACCTAGAGACACGCAGGCACTAACTGGGCCCATCTTTTAAACAGTATTTTCTGTTGAGGCTCTTGTGTTTCCCCAGCCAGGGATTTTAACATCCCCAAGCATTGTGGGGGCCATGCAAATAAGACATGGAACCAGTGGGTGGAGAGGTTAATGGCCGGGTTCTTGGTGTTTATCCCTGTCTGCCCTCCCTCTTCTGCCAGCCGTACATTGAAGAGATCTGCCTGCGTCTGCGTGGGACTATCTTCCAGAGGTTCATTGAGAGGTGAGTACTGAGGGGTGTAGGCTCTCTCCCAGTGAGATCTGCAACACAGTTTTGCAGTGCTCCGGTTCACAGTTCCTGCCAGCCATGCCCTTTTGCTGGATACTTTATTCCATTTCCCCTCCCCTGATTTTCCATTTCCCCCCAACAGTCAGCATTCTCTGCCCACTGAGTATCCTTAGTCCTCATTGCGCTGTGTTGTTGTTTGGTGGGATGGGGTTTTGTTGTTTGTTTGCTTGTTTACTACTGCAACCCTTGGGGGGGCTCTCTGATTCTTGCTGATACCTCCCTCTTGAGTGTGGGTAGTGTTCTTTTGGCTACGCAAGCATCCATACTCAGAGAGTGAGTTTCTTATTAGGATGTGGTGTGAGTCTGTGGCTTGCTTTCTGGAGGAATCTTTAGCGGAGGCTGTCTGATGGGGGAGAAATGCTTAGATAACAGTGAATTCATCCAGGGGAGAATAATGAAGGGGAAAATAAATATGGAGAAGTAGCTAAATGTCACTTCCTCATTCACTGGGAATGGGACATTTCTTTGAAAGCGTTAAGATGGGGCAATACCTTTCTAAGTTTGCAGATTTGCTTGGGACCCATTGTAAGACCCATTGAACACAGTGGGGCATGCGTCTCAGTAAATGCCCGTAGGATCAAGCTGTAAGGCAGCAGTGCTATGCACACTTACATCAGAATAAGTCCTGGGGGACAAGCTTTTGAGTAAACTTGCATAGAGTTGGCTTGCAGGATCGATGGAAGCTACATATGTGTGCACATTCTCTTGTGTTTTCCCTCTCCCCCACACGGTCTATTCCCTCTCATTTCTCCTCCCTCTGCTTTGTTTTAGTGACAAGTTCACACGCTTCTGCCAGTGGAAGAATGTGGAGCTGAACATCCATGTGAGTGCCTGGGAGGGCATTCCCGAGAGTCGTGGCGATAAGGAAGGAGCTGTCAAAAGACACTAAGCATAGACCAGCCTGTGACCACTTTATCGCAGTATGGCCATATGTATAGGATTTGCAGAGTGCTGCTAGCGCAGTGTGAAAGCTAGCCCCAGCCCTGGGAAGGCTTAGTAGCTACATCATTTGGCAAACCAGTGGGAGGTTTGATGGTTCCGTGTCAATTGCAAGAGCTTGAGA
The DNA here is from genome assembly GCF_023053635.1 of Elgaria multicarinata webbii. Lineage (NCBI taxonomy): Eukaryota > Metazoa > Chordata > Lepidosauria > Squamata > Anguidae > Elgaria > Elgaria multicarinata. Next base: position 78,436,153 of record NC_086172.1, on the reverse strand, counting down.
AGTAAACCCAGTCTTGAACCCAGCAGCCTAGAATAGGAATGAGAAACCTGTGGTCTGCCAAATGTTGTTGGGCTACAGCTCCCATCATCCCTGACAAGGAGGTGTTGCTAGGCATTTAAAAGATTTGGGATCCAATCTTGCCATCAGAATCAATGAAAGGGTTTGTTTGTTTTTAAGACTCATGGCCATGCAGTTGGAGTGGGGGGAGAGGAGAGGGTTAACCTTTCCCCAGCTGCAGTCTGCCTTAAAATTGCCTCTTGCGTGGCAATTAAGCTGGGGAGGGGGGAACCTTCCGTTGGCACCAATGGGTAGTTGGAGCTCTGGAGAATAGATTGGAGGCCCTGGGAGACAGATTCGGGCAGCAGCCCTATCCTTGACTATAGAAGACCATGCTGGTTGGCATCCAGCCACATCTGGAGAGGACCACAGGTTCCCCATCCCTGTCCTACAGCAAGTGTGGCCTGTTCAGCCACACGGCGCAAGGTAATCTGGGGTCATGTTTTAAAATTGAGCAGTGAGAGACGCTCCCAAGCAGCCCTGCCTGGAGGCGAGACAAATGCAGGTGGAAGGCCATTCATTCCAATCTAGGGGCTGCAGGCCCAGCTCCCTGGCAAATTGAAAACATTACCCATGCTCTGTGTTGCTGCCACAGGGAAAACCTGGCACCCACAGTGTGTTAACTTTGCTGCTTTGCTCTTGTTTCCTTTTTCTCCCTCTTGCTGTTTTTCCTGCCCTGTGGGACCCAGCTGACCATGAATGACTTCAGCGTTCACCGGATCATTGGCCGCGGCGGTTTTGGCGAGGTCTATGGCTGCCGGAAAGCAGACACGGGAAAAATGTAATGTGCAGGACTGTTTGGCTAAATTGTTGTGAAAATCCCATGAGAGCAAGCCTAGTATGGACGCAGGTTCAGAACCAGAAATGCCTTCCTCACAACATGCTCATTGGCACATGCCAACAGAGGGGAACTTCAGTGACCATGTGGTACTCTGCTGGTGTAGATAAATCTCTCTCTATACTTACATCAGGTTAGAGTATATACTTTGTATACTCCTGCACACAGTGCATCACTCTATAAAAGTGTCTCTGGCCCTGATGCCAGTGGAGCACTATGATGTTGACCCTTTGATAGCTCAGCTCCCGGTCAGTCCTGCTGCTCCTTAAAACCAGCACAGGCAAGCAGCCAGTTGCTTTCAGCATTCTGAGCCCAGCTGTAAGCAAGTTTCCCAAGGGCCTTTTCTCATCTTGCCTTTGTTGTCTGGGGACCCGCATAAGTGCTAATGCTGAGCCCACAGCCCTCTGAGGAGCATATGAAGTGTTGGGGGAAATGATTACTGCCTGCTTAGAGTCAGCAGCTCAGAGGTTATTCACTGACTAAAGTTTCAAGGCAGCTGACCTGAAAGTAAAGCAAAACAACAAGCATCATAACAAAACAACACGATCAAAACAGCAACAACATCATAAAATCAATTAAACTAGGAGCCGAAATAAGAGGAGCATATACCATTAAAAAACAGATCAAATGCCATTAAAATCATGAGAGAACAGGATAATCGTCACCTGGTGCCTAAAAGTTAATAACAAAAGCATCAAGCCCATATAACCTAGGAGGGAATTCCATAATTTGGGCACCATCACTGAGAAGGACCTCTTTTCCATAGCCACTCACATGACCTCAGAACGTGGAGGCAGCTAAAGAAGGGCCTCCTATTAAGATCTTAATTTCCAGGCACGTTCATCTCAAGAAGCACAATCGTTCAGGACTCCGTTTTCTATCTAGTAGTCACCCAACACTTCCTCTCCAGTTGTGGCAAACAAAAACAGAGGACAAGGATCTTTACTACATGAGGCATTTGTTATGTGTTCAACTTTCCCTACTTATCTTTCGACAACGTCGTGACCAGTTTCGGTTCTGTTCATAAACAGCACTTTCCGTGAGGTTTTTTTTTTCCGAGCAGGAGAAATGGAGCATTATTTCTTGTGGTGAAAGAAAGCGCGATTTCCTCTTGTGTATTTGTACAAATCCATTATACTACAGTGCCACCTAGAGGTTATGTAGAAGAAAAAGAAAAGCTCTTTGTGTAGTGCTGAGATTTCAAAATAGATGGAGCCGATTAACAGCCTTGCATAGAAAAGTCCAAAGAATAGGGTTATGTAGGATAAGAGAGCGTGTTTGTATACAAAATGGAACATAAGTTTAGTTGAACCTAAGTGATCTCTAAACCAGAAGTGGGCATTTTATGGCCCTCCACCTATGGTTGGACTGCAATTCCCATCAGCCCTAGCCAGTATAGCCAATGGTGAGGGTTGATGGGAATTGCAGTCCCAAAAACATCTGGAGGGCCACTAGTTGCTCATTCCTGCTCAAGACTGTAGATACACAGTGGTTACATTCTGGTGTGTTGTCCCATGGAGGGGCCTCAGGACCACTTTTTGTAAAAGTGCCATCAATCCTATTTGAGAGAATTCTGGATTTTTCTTACACCTCCGCATTTCCCCACAATTCCTCCCCGGTGGGGCTGACCATGCGATTCTGCCTTGGAAAACTTCACCATCACTACCCCTAAGAAGTTCATTTTGGCTAGCATTTTGCCAAGCCAAAGCCAGCTCAAAGATGGACTCCGACAGTTTTGTTTTCCATCCACATCCTAAGCGCCAGCTGGCAAGAGAAATTTTCAGGCAGGAATCAATGAAGATTGGTTTAATCCGGCAGCTGGCAAGCTGGGCAGTGATTGCTTTGGAGTGCTGGGGAGATACGCGGGGATGTATCAGAGAACGCTACAAGGCGTCCCTGGGACACAGTAAATTCTTTGGGGGCGTCTGGGGCAGTCACAATACGGAGGCTCAAGATTCTGATGGAGAACTGATGCCTGCGAGGAGTTGTTCAGAAAGTGCGCTGTGGATGGACATTTATTCGTACTATTCTGCATAGAGGGGTATCAGCTGCAACAATTCCTAAAGGAACTGGATCGGCTACAACAGTCATCAAGAATATAACAACAGCAGCATTGTTTTCCTTCCTTTTTCTTGACAGGTATGCCATGAAGTGTCTGGATAAGAAGCGAATTAAGATGAAGCAAGGGGAGACATTGGCCCTGAATGAGCGCATCATGCTGTCACTTGTCAGCACTGGGGTGAGCTTGGCTATCCGGGGCCATGGGGAGGATCCACAAGCCCCGATTCTGCCCAGTAGAGCACCTTGCTACTGGGGATGGGGTGAGAGGTGGAAGGGAAAAGAGCTGAATGCCTGGAGGCAAGCGTGGTGCTTACAACCGGCGCTGTGATATGCCGGTGTGAAAATGGCGCTTAACATTCTGATAAGCATGCTGGTTGTGAAGAGGGAGGACAGTGTGTGCAGGAAGTGGCGTTGAGCATGTGGCAGGGAGTGTGATGTCTGCAGTACTCCAGCAACAGGACTGAGATGTGTGTAGGCAGCGCAATGTGTAGGCAGCGCAATGAGTATCATGTGCCTGAAAGGGGAGGAGAAGCAGCGCAATGAAGGCAGCGGGAGGGCATGAGATGTACACGTACGCATAGAAACGGGACAGGAAGGTGGCTCAGTATGTGAGCTGCACAAAAGGAGGTGGAAACCCACTGTAGGTGTTCATGACAAGTGTGTGTGTGTGTGAGAGAGAGACAGAGAGAGATGCAAAGAAGCAGGAGATTGTGAGATGGCTGTGTAGGAGGTGATGCAATGCACACTGCAAAAGTTGTGAATGGGAGTGAGGGGTTAATGGACGAGCCATTGAATGAACAATGCCGTGCTAGTGTGTGAGGTGAGAGACTGAGCGATACGTTGCACAACCCGGCCCCACGTGAATGCCAAATGCAAATATGTGTGTGTAGGAGGATGTGGCAGGTAGACGGCATGAGCAAGGGATGTATCAGGGAATGCAGAGGAGATGTGGGATGGGCAGGGTGTGGCATATGGGTGTGAGCAGAAATGCCCATAACGTAGACTTGAAAAATGATGCACACGTGTGCACGGGTATACTTTGGGATTCCTTTCCCCTCCCCCCCTTCTGTTGTGACTTTGTTCCTCATGTCTTTGCCAGGATTGCCCCTTCATCGTGTGCATGTCGTATGCCTTCCAAACGCCTGACAAGCTCAGCTTCATCCTGGACCTCATGAATGGTGAGAGCCAGCACCCTGCCTGTAGAGAGCCCCTTTCTCTCTCCCCTGTTCTCCCGTAAGGGATCTCCCTTGGCCACTCCTGCCTCTCTGCTCCTGCCCTCGGTGAATATCCCGGCCGTATGCGTCACATGCCTCTTTTATGTACTTCCTCCAGGAGGTGACCTACATTATCACCTCTCCCAGCATGGGGTTTTCTCCGAGACCGAAATGCGTTTCTATGCGGCAGAGATCATCCTGGGGCTGGAGCACATGCACAACCGCTTTGTGGTGTATCGTGACCTCAAGGTGAGCATGTGGCATCCCCTCCCTCCCTCCCGCCCACCCCCAACGGTTGCGTCACGGCCCAGTAGAGCCACCCACCCACCCCATCACAAAGGGAGCCAGCTGCTGTCTTCTGCACAAGGGCCCTCAGTGCCTCACTCCCACCCACAGCTAAAACATTATCCCACGGTGCGCTCGGTAGCTGTGCCGCCCCCTTCTCCTCAGAAGCCAACATTAACGTTGTGTGCCGTAACTAGTTTTGGGGTGGCAGCAGCATTCTTCGTAGGGGGAATATTCGAAACTGAGTTCTGCCCTCTGCTGCCACTTCAGAAAATGGAGGTTTGAAGATACAGCTGGATATTATTTTATTGAAGGAAGATGAAGTACCTCCCCCGCCCCCCAACACACACACACACTGAAAATGCCTTGGGATTTGGTACCGTGGCTTATTACACTATTTGATACCCACTCTTTGAATCTCTCAGTAGTTGCTTGATACGAAGTGGGACAGGATCATGCTTTGTTGCTTGTTTTGTATATTGTGACGGCATTGCACCCCTCCTCCGCAGGAGCTGAGCTTCCCATTCAGTAACTGCGACTTCAGTATTCCCTCAGAGGCTTGCCTTTATTTGTGGGGCCCCACAGTACTGCTGCAGAGGCCCAGGCCACAGTAGGATGGAAGAGGGTTTGGGTAGGCGGTGCTCGTATGTTTTCACCCCGCCCCCCACCCAGTGCTCCTTTAGCTTTTGTTCATTTTCCGCCCCTCTCCCTACAGCCAGCCAACATCTTGCTGGATGAGTTTGGCCATGTCCGCATCTCGGATCTGGGGCTTGCTTGCGACTTCTCCAAGAAGAAGCCTCACGCCAGCGTGTGAGTATCCAGGAAGGGATCTGTTTCCCACCAGCATCTCTGTTCTTCACCATCCTGTACAGGCCTATGACAGCTCCACCCTATACAGACTCAATGACTATGGGAGCACTCCCACCCCACTCCTGCCCTCCCCTTCTGGTGGTGCTGTGGGAGTTCGTCCACTATCGGTTCCTCCAGCTCTATTTAGAAATGCATTCCTACATGCCAAGGGTGGGGAACCTCAGGCCTGGGGTCCCCAGTATGACCCTCAGACAGCCCTGGCCTCGGCCTGTTTCTCCCAACCAGAGATGGTTTGTTGGTTTCCCAACTTGCGTGCAGCGTTTTCCCCATTCTAAAAACATTGCAAATGCCTCTCCTAAGTCTTAGTTGTTGTTGTTGTTGTTATTATTATTATTTATTTATTTATATAGCACCATCAATGTACATGGTGCTGTACAAAGTAAAACAGTAAATAGCAAGACCCTGCCGCATAGGCTTACATTCTAATAAAATCATAATAAAACAATAAGGAGGGGAAGAGAATGCAAACAGGCACAGGGTAGGGTAAACAGGCACTGGGTAGGGTAAAACTAACAGTATAAAGTCAGAATCTAGAATTCTGCATAAAATGCAGAATCTAGTTACTGGCAGTAAGAGCCTAAAGCTGCCCTACATAGGCTGGTATTTTTTTGTATTTTGCCCCCACCCCCTTTTGCTCCGCCCACCACTGGAATGCGGCCCCCAAGAGTTTATCCACAATTCAATTTGGCCCTTGAGCTGAAAGAGGTTCCCCACCTCCGCTGTTTCCAGTGGGGATTGGTGTTGCTCTAGCACACTAGCTCCTGGGCCTGTCCAACCACCAAGGTATTGGAATGTAATGTCTACACATTGGCCTATCTGCAGAGAATCCAATATATAGAGGCCCCAAACATGCGCAAAGCACCCAATATTATGGAGGCTCCAATATATGGAGGCCGAAGACACCACAAAACTGGGACCTACTGATTGCATGCTTCAGGCCCCCACAAGTTGGGCTTTCTTCTCGGGTAGGATAAGTCAGTGCAACCCCAGTTCCCCACCCTTCGCAACAACAAGTGTCTTTGTTCTCAAGCTAATGCGGTCCTGTGTTCTGCTGAATGGTTGTTTCTGGGGGATACTGGTGTTGCAAGGAACATGACCCTCTCTAGAGTTTCCAGTTGAAGCCACTTCCATTTTGGCATCCCTGGGGAGAAAGTTCCTGCTGATCATAATTAAAAATTGTAATGTAAGGATGAATCAGTATCAGTCTCCGCTTACAAGCCACATGTGTCCCCAAATTCCCAAATGCAGATTGCTCCCACATCATAGAATAGTACAGTTGGAAGGGGCGTATAAGGCCATCGAGTCCAACCCCCTGAAGGGGTCAGTCTGTTTTCCACTGGCACGTCCTTGCTGAGGGCCTCTTGCCCTGGTGCCGCACTCTCCCTAACTCCTACTTTACTCCTCCCCCCCTCCCAGCGGCACGCATGGGTACATGGCGCCAGAAGTGCTGCAGAAGGGCGTCGCCTACGATAGCAGCGCTGACTGGTTCTCTCTAGGCTGCATGCTCTTCAAACTACTGAGGGGGTAAGTGGATAATGTGGGGGAAAGCCCGGGCTGGAGAAGGGTTTGTGGGAGGCAGGAGGCATGATTGGCAGGGGAAGCTGTGGTTGGGGTGGATCCTGGGTTGGAGGTGTTGGTGCTACTGAAGTGGGATACAAGTGGAGTAAGACGAAGAGATGTTTGAAGGGGTTCCGATGACATGGGAGCCTCTGACATCCTCCGTGCTCTTATCTCAGGCACAGCCCCTTTCGGCAGCACAAGACTAAGGACAAGCACGAGATCGACCGCATGACCCTCACGATGGTAAGCTACTTTTGTCAGCCTTGATCTCAAATCTCCCCAGCATTGATCCTTGTACCTCTCTCCCTTTTGGGTCTCAAAAACCTCAGATCACCCCCCGCCCCGCCGCCGCCCCACCACCTAACCAGTCCTCACCTAGAAGGATATAGCCTTGCCTTGCAAGGGTCAACAGCTGGGTTCCCGTGCTGCTATGCCACAAACCTGCTCAACAGTTTCATTTGGACTTGGAACATCTTTCCAAGTACTTGTTTTGACCATTATGCCCTCCATCGCCACTCAGAACTTTGGTAGATTATGCATTTTAACACAAGGTTATCATCCATCAAATCCCCATAATTCACCTTCCAGATCAAATATCCTGAAAGTTGGGATCAGTCCCTAGTTATGTGAGTTTCAGTTCTCTCTTTGGTTGGTTGGCTGACTCATGTGCGTGCCTGCGTGTGTGTATGTGTTTATGTGAAAGAGAGGGGGAGGGTGAACAGATACACAGGATTATATTTTCCACAACTGGCCTGATAGGGTTTATATATATATATATATATATATATATATATATATATATATATATATACTATAGCTTTAAGGATCTCAATAGATCGGGGTCTTCCATATTTAGCTCCATATGGACAATAACAAAGAAGTTCCCTTCTCCTAAGAACCTTTGGAGACAGTAAGCAGATGCAGTTCTTTTCAGCACAGTGGTAATTGTTTGGCAGGGCAAGCTGTCCAGGTCTTGCCACATCATTGAGTATTTCAGGACAAAGCTGCCCCGCAGAGGATGCAGTCAGAAGCTCTTGTCTGGCATTTTCTCATGGCGTTGTGCTCTGCAGCTGTTGTTCGTGTGCGTGCGGTGTGCGTTCGTTGCGGAGTTTCAGAATGCAAATTCTATAGTTTTATTCTATAGTGGTTCAGGCTGGGCCAAAGAAGGCAAAGTTCCAAGGAAGGACTGCGATAGAGTCTCATTGATTGACGCTGCATGACAGTTTTGTGCATATGGCATTCCATTCAGTACTGGGAGGCAGCCTTTGGTTATGGCAACAAAGCCCTATGAAGAGAGACTGAAAGAACTGGGCATGCTTAGCCTGGAGAAGAGAAGATGGAGGGGAGACATGATAGCACTCTTCAAATACTTGAAAGGTTGTCACACAGAGGAGGGCCAGGATCTCTTCTCGATCCTCCCAGAGTGCAGGGCACGGAATAACGGGCTCAAGTTAAAGGAAGCCAGATTCTGGCTGGACATCAGGAAAAACTTCCTGACTGTTAGAGCAGTGCGACGGTGGAATCAGCTACCTAGGGAGGTTGTGGGCTCTCCCACACTAGAGGTCTTCAAGAGGCAGCTGGACAACCATCTGTCAGGGATGCGTTGAGGTGGATTCCTGCATTGAGCAGAGGGTTGGACTCAATGGTCTTATAGGCCCCTTCCAACTCTACTATTCTATGATTCTGTAAGGAGTGAGCAGTGCTGAAGGGACAGAGCCGAGGAGAGCTGTGTCTGCCCTCCCTTTTGTCATTCACCACAGTGGTTTCCTTGGAGTGACTGGATTCAGTGGATTTCCCCCTCTTGTCACAACCTGTCATGTGTGTTTCCAAGAGCCCTGAGAAGAGTTGCATCTCCTTCCCTCTCACTGTGGCTAAACCCTGTCTTGGCATGTGAAGAGCTGCTCTCCCCCACTGTCACCCCGCCTCCAAAGGGAGCTTGAGATGCCTCCAGCCTCCCCGACCCAGCCGTCAACAGTGGCTCGTAGATATGAAATGAGCACATCTTGTGAAGCTCTTTTGCATGTGGGGTACAGGTTTAAAACAGAAGATGGCTTAACCAACGGAGACTCTCTAACTGAGGAACCTGGGTTCAAATTCCAGCTTGGGTGGGGGATTTGTTTGCCAGGTTCCACGGAACGACTTGCTATCAATCTGCCGTAAGAAGTCACACGGCACTGTTGTGAGGCTTAGGTTTGCCAGGCACTCTGCCCATTAAACTTGATTAAAATAATTTATATTAATAAACAAGTGGGACCTGCAACGAAATACTGCAGTGTGCTCCTGCTTACTGTGCCAGCCAGCCAGCCAGCCATGCTGCCCCCCCATACTCCATTCCATTTCTGTCTCCCACCCACACCCCACTAGTCAGTCAGCGTCCTATGCCTACAAAGCTTATTCAGTTCCTATTGGGCTGTTCTGGGGTTCCCCCTTATTTATTTTTCTCTGAATGTTTTTTTTGTACTTCTGCAAACCTTGAGGTTTCCTCAAGCTTGCACAAAGTTCTCCCTTATGTGGGGGTGGTGCCAGGTTGGCTACTCACATCTGAATGCTGGAAATAGAGGGAATGACACAGCACTTGGGAGGAAGGCTGACCCAGGACATTTTGCTGCCTGAGATGAAGAACAAGATAAGAACACACTCACGCACAGACACAAAGCAATTCCACGTACAGAAGTCAACCAGACTGACAGTGGAATCTTACTTCAGCACTGGTGACAAAACTGCATCCTCCACTGTACCTGAGAGTACCTTAACTGGGCACAGAGAGGCGGTGTGATACCCACAGCTCTGTTCTCCCATCACCTTGCTACCACTCCCTGCCCCCTAGCATCTGCTGCCTGAGCCAACTGCCTCACTCAGCCTCATGGTAGGGGTGGCCCTGGTGGTGTTTTCTCTCAATGACTCTGATGACTTGCCTGCCCTGACCATTCATAATAAAAGTAGAAAATACAAATGTAAAATATATGATCCAGAAGGGCCATATAAGATGAGCCGTACTGGATCAGACCAAGCACCCATCTCAGCCAGCAGCTTCTTTCTCACAATAGCCAGCCACATGACTCTGGAAAGCCCACATGTGGGGCTTGAAGACAGCCGCAGTCCCCTGCTGTTGCCCCTTGTCCCAGGAATTTGTATTTGGGGGTCTACTGCCTCAACATAGAAGTTCTATTTAGTTGACATGTGTAATTGCTACAGATAGACCTACCCTCATTAGATTTGTCTAGTTCTCCTTAAAAGCCGTCTCCTGTTAGTGATCATTAACCACATCCTGTGGCAGGGAACTCCCTAAGTTAACGAGATGGTGTGGAGAGCCAATGTGGTGTCATGGTTAGAGTGTTGGACTGGAACTTGGGAGATCTGGGTTCTAGTCCTCACTTGGCATCTCTGGGCCAGTCACTGACTCTCAGCCTAATCTACCTCACAGGGTTGACTTCTGAAAAATGGGGAGAGTGTGTGGATTCTGTCTTCATTTATCTATCAAAGGTTTATATCAGAGATGGGGAAATCTCAGGACCTGGGGTTAAATCCGGCCCTCTGAGGACTCACTCTGGCCCTCCAAATGGCCACGCCCTTTCCCCCTGAGCCCTGTCTAGCGTGACCAGACACGCTAGAGGGCAGGGCTCCTGCAGCTTTAACTGTTGTAATGAAGAGGGAATTTCACCAGGTGCTGCATGCATGACAATGACACCGGCCGAAATTCCCTTTTCTATCCAGCTGTTAAAGATACAGTCTAGCTTTAAGCTACAATATGTCGGGTGTTTTTCTGTGTGTTTTAGCCCCCACCCCTTTTGCCTTTGGCCCCGCCCACCACTAGATGGCAGCCACTGAGAGCTTCTCTGAAATGGGATCCGGCTCTCGGGCCGAATGAGGTTGCCCACCGACAGTTCATCCTGTTTGGGTGGCTTTGAGGGCTGCTGCTCGTTCTAGAAAGTCATCGGTTCCATTCACCTTCCAATCTGGTCAGTTGAGCTCATGGATCCCACTAGATTTCTTGCCATCCCTTCCACAGGCCTTTTTGCCCACGATAGAGCTGGTTCACACTGACAGCAAGAGGAAAGGCGAGAAAGAGTGGGGCAGTACAGGTACTCTTGGTCGACTCAGGTTGTAACGCATCGGCCGCTGCCTCGCAGTTTGGCAGGGTTTTAGAGGTATCCTGATGAAAATGAGGAAGGTGAGAGGGAGGTAAGGCAGCCTTCCCTAATGTGGTGCCTCCTGAAGTTTGAGACTACAACTCCCATCAGCACACGCCAGCATGGATGATGGTGTTGTAGTCCAAAATATCTGGAGGGCCCCACTTTGGGATGGCTGGGTTAAAAAGTCTAGGAGGCAGTTTGGGGGCAGGGCTTTGCTACTAACCACTCCATTGTGCGAGGAGAAGATTGAACTGTAGCCTTATGCAACTGTGGCCTTATGTGGAGGGCCGACGGGGACCCATGCGCACTGGCCTGGCCCCCTCCAACCTGGACCTCCCCACGTTGATAAGGGTGGTTTACTGCAGGGCCCCTCCAGCTGTTGCTGGACTGCAACTCCCATCAGCCCCAGCCAGTATAAGCAGTGGTGAGGCATGATGGGAGTTGCAGTCCAACAACATCTGGAGGGCCACACGTTCCCCATCCCTGGTCCACAGTGAGGATGCAGCCACATGCCGGGGGATGCTTTTATAATCCTCCGCAGCTTTGGGAACCCTGATAGGATTGTGTTCACCCGTATATGGTTAGCTGCTCACTGCAGACCTTCCCCGTCAACATGGGGAGATCAAGGGTGAAGCAGGAGGGGGGTGTTGCTGCAGCGCATCCCTCCCTCCTTGAATACCGAAGAGGGCTTGTGCGTAAACTCAAAATGGCTGAGGGGGCGAGGGCAGCAAAAGCTAGTCTCTGCTAGAGGTCAGTGGGGGCGATGTCTGTTCATATGAGTGTGAATGTTTGGCTGGTTTAAAAGCAATGTTTCCTTCCTGCGGGTGGGGAACCCTTTTCTTGGGAAGAGCTGTTGACACACAGGAAAGGGCCGCTGGGGGCGTTGATGGTGACAGGTGGAGTCATAAGTGGGCAGAAGGTGCAGGATTACATAGTTCTTCTTCTCTCTCTGCTGCCCATCCTTTCTGTACTCCCCCCTTCTCTCTCTCTCTTGCACACAAACACACAAGGCAGAAGAGGAAGCAATTCCCAGGGGGGAGTTCTGGAGGACAAGAGTGGGCCCTGTGGCGCCAGGACAGCCGGATAATAAAATTTGGCCGAGGGTCACCGATAGTCCATTGCCTCTCTTCTGCTCCTCCTATGTAGACTGTGACTACCTTCCTGCTGGAGAAAAGCAGCCTGCTGCCTCTTCTGAGGGATATGATTAGGCTGCTGAAATAGGGAGCCCTGACCCTTCTGGCAGCATGAATAACTCGATCACCCCAGGCGTTCTGCACAGGTTTTGCTTGTGAGGAAGAACAGCTGGACTCAGGGGGCACAAATGCCCCAGGACTCCTCCATGGGGAACCCCAGCCATCTCCGTCTGGTTTCCTACGACCCTTTGTTCTCGCTTTCCCATCTGCCATTTCCCATGATCTAACCCCGCCCTCTTCATTTCATTCCCGCAGGCTGTGGAGCTGCCGGAGTCCTTCTCACCTGAGCTGCGCTCTCTGCTGGACGGGCTGTTGCAGAGAGATGTCAACCGTCGCCTAGGTTGCATGGGCCGCGGGTGAGCCTCTCATGGGGGAGCGGAAGGACCTGGGCGGAGCAGGCAGGGGCTGTCCTGAGTGGTCTGTCGGCTGCTCAGGTTCTTCACCTTCGGCTGCAAGGGATAGTTGGACACTCTCAACAGAACAGACCTGAGTTCGGAACTTAGCTGAGAGGTCATTTCATCCACTCCTCATTTAGAATGTTAGAAAAAAGGGAAAGAAATAATAATAATAACAACAACAACAATAATAAATAATAATTTATTTGTTACCCGCCTCACCCTCTGGATTGAGGCGGGGTACAACACAAATAAAAACATCACAAAATACATACAACTAATTCAAACGTTTAAAACCAGTGCATCATAATAATAATGAAGGACGTACTACTTTCAGGTGCCACAACCAGGGCAGTTTTAAAATATGTCTTTACTCAATGTCTTCCATATGTATTGCCCTAGATATGTAATGGGACCAAGAAAAATGCCACCATTTTACAGAACAGGTTTTACAGGGAGGAAAAAACATACACCCATCCTCTGGTGTTCTGCTGCTGGCTTGGCTTTCCCAGGCTCCCTGCTTGCGCCATTCCTCACGTTCCAGTTCAAGCCACGATCTGATAAACCAGATTAGATGACCTTGAAGCAGGGGTGTTCTGAGGGAGTGAAGGAATGTACAGTATATGTGTGCTCTAGAAACATCATTTCCCTTGTAGGCAAGGCTTTGGGCTTTCCATGTATACTCTACTTAGCCTAGAACCTAAAATAGGATCTGGAATCCAAAGATTTTCTTTGTTTAAAAATAAGCCAGTTTCTGACCTTTTCATAGTTGCCGAAGAGATCTCTAAAACAATATGCAGTCTTAGAAGCCAGAGGAGAGGGCTGCATATGGTTCTCCAGTGGTCAGTACAGATGCTACTTATGCACCACACGCCTCCCTGTACCTTCGCCCACCCAGCAGTTCTTCTCTTACAGCTCCCCATTGTCTTTATCCTCCACTTTCTACGGCTTGGTTCAGAAATTCCCAACTTTAGAAAAATCAAAACCGGGCTGTCAGAGCAGCTTAGTAATAACAAGTAATTATTTTCAAAGATATAAATTGCTATTACTTTTTGAAACACCCTCATCATATACAGTATCCTTTTTCTTTTAGGGAGGATGATGACAGGAAGCCTGCCTCTAGGCATCTGTATCATACCTGGGTGTTGATTCACCCTCATAAAATTATAGAGAAGAAAGGTAGAAAATTAAATAATCTAGCCCCAAAAGGGGATATTTTACACACTCTTGGGAAGAACCTATATAATCCATCACCTGATGTGTTTCACGTAGGAAGCAAACCTACTTTGTTCATGTCAGGCATCTGATGAAGTCGGCACTTTAGTATGCAAAGTTCCTGCTGTGATGAGTCAATTATCCCCAAAGCAGCAATGTGTGTAGTCTGCAGTGAAGCAGTCCAAATCTGCAGCAGCAAAAGCTGGTTTCTCTTCGTTGTGTACATTATGCAAACTCAACAAGTTTGCACAATTTCTCTTATGCACAATGTATCCTGCCATTTTTTAAACTGGTTTTTTGCCTAATTTACACTCGGCCACTGGAAATCCCATTCTGCCAGCTTTTTACTTTCTGAGATTTCAACAGGCATTGCCTACATAAACAGCTGGACAACCATCTGTCAGGGATGCTTTAGGGTGGATTCCTGCATTGAGCAGGGGGTTGGACTCGATGGCCTTATAGGCCCCTTCCAACTCTGCTGTTCTATGATTCTGTGAGGCCCAGTATTGAGCAAAAGGTGGAATACAAATAATAATAATAACAACAATAACAACAACAATAATAAATCTTTCAAGCATCTCTTTTTTTAAAAAAAAAGTTGAATAACCTTAATATCATATATTCTAGCTTAATCTATTAACATAATCATACTTAACATAAAAGTGCACCCCCCACCTCGGGATCTTATTCCTGTTTCCAGAATCTCATAGTTTCTTCTGGAGGTGGTTTCCCACTCCCCTTAGATAAAACAAATTCTAGGAACTGTTTCCATATTCCCTCAAAATCATTCGTTTTTATCATCCCTCGTCTAACTTTTATATTACATGTTAATTTGTAATATCCCATGTTTCTTTATACCAGTCTTCTAAATGATAATCCCCTTGAACCTTCCAGTTCCTAGATATCATTAACCTTGCTGCTGTTACTTTCAAGCATCTCTTCAAAACCATGAAGGCTAGAAACTTGCCTTTAAATAATAAATAACAAGAACTGAATTTCTCAGGGAGCTGGATTCTCCACCAAGAACCAGATTCTGTACACCTGCAGCATCACAGCATTCTTTCCTGCAACAAAACAGAGCAGCTACTTTTTTGTGACAGAGAGGGCACACACACCAGACCAAGTTAATGTAGGAAGTAAAAGCCAGCAGGTGCAGAAGCGGTTAGGCAGTTAGTATATTTTAAACGGAGCAAGGTTTTTCTTCAAAAGAAATGACTCAGACGTGAGATGGACACAAAGGCAGCATTCTGTTTGTGTTTGCTTTCTCCAAGCTTTTTACCTGCCCATTAGCAGTTCTGTAGTCAAAGAGGGCTCAATCTGATCTGCTGCCATCTTTCCCACAGGGCGCTTGAGGTGAAGGAGAGTCCCTTCTTCCAGGGTCTAGATTGGCAGATGGTTTTCCTCCAGAAGGTGAGTAGAGCAGCCCAGGTTGGGGCGGGGGGGGGGGGCATTGGGGCAGGGGGGAATAGAGAGTCTGCTAAGCCATCCTGATGAAGGAAGAAACCAGAAGAGGAGAGTGACTCCTTTCTGCCCCTTGGCTGATTTTCCCCATCGTATCTTCACAGTATCCTCCCCCCTTGATCCCACCACGTGGAGAGGTGAATGCAGCCGATGCTTTTGACATCGGTTCCTTTGATGAAGAGGACACCAAAGGAATTAAGGTACCTAGGGGAAGCCCCCAACCTTCTCTCCCAGGGTCACAGCAGTCTCTGCTCGTCAGCGGCAGCTTCCTCTTCTGCTCGCTAGCCTGAGCACACCTCTACTTCAAAAGGTGTATCCCACTTCTCTTCCAAAAACAAGAACTCAGAGCAGGCTGAGTTACGAAATACTCATGAGCGTAGGCAACCATGCTTAATGGTGGAACTGCCTTGTAGGCTGCAGTACTCCGCTTTGCCACAGGGGGATAGCGATACTGCCGCACAGGGAGGGCTGGATTCCGTTTCAGAGAAGCTCTGGGAGGGCCTGAAGGCAAAAGGGGGCAGGGCACAAAATGGCCACCTATTCTAGCGTAAAGCCCTCACTGACAGTAACTAAGCCCTAGGGAGGCATTTCAAGCTTTTAGAATGGAGGGAGGGGGACTGGGAAGCCACCAAACAACCCGTGGCTTAGGAGGGAAAGATGAGGCAATGGGAATTTGGCCCATGGGCTCGAGGTTTATCACTCTCACCGCAGACTAAGGACTGGCCCCAGGACTGATTTGCTGGATCAGATTAAAATCCATCTGCCTCCAGCGCTAGCTCCGGCCAGAGACCACAGGGAAACTCCCGAGCGGGATGTGATGGAGTCAGCCACGCCCTCTTGTTTGCCTCCGGCAGTTAGGGCCCTGTGCTACTGCCCCCAAATATGGCGCTTCCGTTGATCATAGCTCATTGCCATGAGTTTAAGCCTTCGTAGAGCTACCTAAGCTAGCGACCCGCACCTCATCTTTGATCATGAATTATTTGATCATGAAGTTAAGTGAACGTTGAACAAGGGTGTTTGTCGGCCTCAGCCAAACTGCCCTTTATTTGTGGAAGACATTCATTATATAGTTTCTGAACCCTCTTGATGTTTTTTCCTTCTGTGACATTCTACATGCACTAACCACAAGGCTTGGACCTGCCTTCCCAAACCTGGTGCCCTCTCCAGATTTTTGGACTTCAGCTCCCATCAGCACCAGCCAACATAGCCAATGGTCAGGAATTCTGGGAATTGTAGTCCAAAATGTCTGGAGGGTACCAAGTTGTGGGTCGCCTATAGGCAGCTGGTTGGCCATTGTGTGAACAAATTGCTGACGTGGATGGACCTTTGTTCGGACTCATCATGGCTTTTCTTAAGGGGAAGGCTGGCTGACATGATCACTATTGTAGAGTAAAGGTGGTGCATGTCAGGGTGCTGTGGTAGGACATTTTTGGAACCTGCTGGCTTGCAGTGAGATGTGTGCTAGCGGATGTTAAGAACTGCCAAGCTGGCCGAGACCAAATGTCCATCTAGCCCAGCACATGGATTGTGGCCAGCCAGATATCTTTGGGTCAGAGCAAACCTGCTTCTAAAAAAGGTGGCATTGGGTTTAGCTGTATTTTCTGTATAGGATTTACAGCAGCCTTCCCACAACTTGGTGCCCTCCAGATGTTCTGGACTACAGCATCGAGCATTCTTATTGTCCATGCTGACTGGCGCTGATGGGAGTTGAAGTCTAAAACATCTGTAGAGCATCTGATTGGGGAGACTGGTTTATAAGCAGTTATGGAGAGTCTGGAGGAATGCACTCCTAGACAGGAAAGGAGAGGTGTTATGTCTGAGTTGATAGGGGAAACCGAGGAAACCGAGGAAGCTACTGGGGGAACCAGGAAGGATGGGGTCTGGAGTGTCTGGAAGTAGTTGCATAGGCTGGGAAAGCAAAGTACTACAGAAGATAGAAGTGGCAGAGTTGGGGCAAAGAACTGTGCTGAGTAGTTTACTGGGGTGGGACCGGGATGGAATGTGGCAACACTTACCCCAAGGCTCCATCATGGAACATAAGCAGCGCCCTGCTGGATCAGACCAGAGGCCTCTCAAGCCCACAGTAGCCAACCAGATGCCACTAGGTAGCCTACAGGCAGGATATGAGCGCAATAGTACTCTCCCATGGTTGTTCTCCATAACTGCCTTGGCTCCTGGAAACATAGTAAACATAACCCACTTCTCATCCCAGCTATTGGATAGCGACCAGGAGCTCTATCGCAATTTTCCACTCACCATCTCAGAGCGCTGGCAGCAGGAGGTGACAGAGACCGTTTTTGACACCGTCAATGCTGAGACTGACAAGCTGGAGGCCCGCAAAAAGGCCAAGAACAAGCTGTTGGGTCATGAGGAAGGTGAGCCCCACTGGTCATTGGTCCCCCTTTTTCAGGACAACTGTGCTGGGAGCACCTCTGACAACTAGCTTTGCCTATTAAAACCCGGATCACTTGCCGGGCATTTGCTCTTCTGCATCCTTTCTGGGGGAGAAGCCGTGGCTGGAGGAGTTGGGTACTGTCCCCTGCCGTGCTCGGTATGGTTCCCACGCCACTCTTGACACTCCACTCCTTTTCTCTCCTGTCCAGATTATGCCCTGGGCAAGGACTGCATCATGCATGGCTACATGTCAAAACTGGGGAACCCTTTCCTCACTCAGTGGCAGAGGCGATACTTCTATCTCTTCCCAAATCGGTTGGAGTGGCGCGGAGAGGGAGAATCCCCGGTAAGAGAGTGCTCTTCTCACACTGCTGGAGCAAGGAAAATTTCAAGTTTAGGGTGGTCAAGGACTTGTCATGTATGTGCACAAGAGTTTACTTTGTGTGTGTGTAGGGGTGGTGGTGTTTAATTGCAGTGCTTGGAGGGGGAGGGATTATCTGGATTTGGGCTAGGGATGCAGAATGCCTGTTTAAACTGGTGATTGGATGTGGCTCCTTCTTTGACCAAAGCTTGTTTGTGCCCCACAACAGCAGTCCCTGCTCACTATGGAAGAGATCCAGTCAGTGGAGGAGACGCAGATAAAGGATCGAAAGTGCATCCTGCTGAAGATCAGGGGAGGCAAGCAGTTTGTCCTGCAGTGTGATGTGAGTCTTTTCTCATGTTGCCTCTCCTACAACAAAGCCTGAAGTAATTGCCAAAACCTTGGTGCCTGCAGCTGTAGAGTCTATTTGGACCCCTCAAGCATTATTCTGAGTGGGTAGTATGGAGTTGCACCCCACCCACCCCAATTTACCATGACACGATTTAATGGATGGGGTTTGTTTTTAATAATTGGCACTGATAGTTCAAAGTGTTTCCCATACATTGACCTGGTTCGCACAATCACTATAGCTTAAATAAGTCACGGTAGATCGCGGTGTCCGCCAAGCAGCTTTTGAATATTCAAGCGACGGCCGCAGCTTGTCATCATTCCATGCTATGGGTTATGCGAGAGTTGTTTAAGCCTCGCCCAATCCATCCTCAGCAGAAGAGTACTGTTGCGTTCATCTCCTGCCTATAGGCTTCCCAGGGGCATCTGGTTCGGACAAAACGACAAGCTGCAGTCGTGGCTTGCATATTCAAAATGGCTGCCTGCACACACTGCAGCCCAATGTGGCTTAAAGAAACCACAGTGAGCCGTTTGATTGTGTGAACTGATCCATTATCTCAGTAATTCTTAAAAGTGCTCTGTAAGATCCATCACTGCTGTTGTCCCCGTAATGCACATGGAGGTGGGGGAGAGTGTGAGAGGGCTTGGTTAAGGCCACCTAGTGAGTTCATGATGGAGGCAAGATTAAAACCAGAAGCTTCCTGATTTCCACAGCTCAGTTTCTTAGCCATTGTGCTACACTATATCTAGAGCAAAGAAGGATCCCACCCCAGTAATAATGAGACTGCAGAGGTTTTGTCTACACCCCTATACTTCATAGCTTACTTAAGGCACCTAGAGGTATTGGCTCAACAGGCACCTTTCCAAAGTTATGGTCTTGGTTCATTAGATCGTTACGGTCAGATGAGATGAGGTCTGGGAAAGGGTGGATGGCCTTTTCTTTGCGGTTGGTGGTTGGAAACCAAGCACCTTTGGATGTGACACAGATGCAAGAAGCATCGGAGGCACACTTCTTCTTTCTGTGCGTCTCGACTAGGTCTGAAATAGAACTTCCACAATACCCACCCAAGGAGATGCGGAGGCTCCTGATGTGGCGACAGCATGGAGGAGTCAAAGGGGGAGATGCAAACATTTCTGTTTTATGTAAGGTGGAGAAAAAACGGAACAGGAAGTTCAAAACACTGGTGTTTCCTGTTCTTCCTATTTCAGTTAACAAGGGCAGTTCATGTTTTAGTGGATTTTAAAGTAGTTTGTGAATGCTCTGCAAACTACAGCCAGAATAATCTGTGCATATTAAGCAGACATGTAGAATTTAGCTAAATTTTCATGATTCTATTATTACAGCTTGTAGGTCTAGAAGAGGAGAGGCAGCTTGTAATAACATACTGGGAGACCAGGAATTTGTGTGGGTGGAAGAGGGTTTTTTCCCCTCCTGATCACTGGAAGACCCATTTAAATTCTCTCTGGCTTCCAAGCTTTGGGTAGACACTTGCTACGCTTGTTCCACGCAAACCAAGGGAACAACATGGTCAAAGCTAGACACTTCTGTACACCTCACTGATTTCTGTGGGTGTCTTAAGTATATGGCTGGATTCCAGTGGGTGTTTAACTTGCTAAATAATGCTCCAAACATTTAAACAAAATGGTTGCAGATTTTAGGGTTCCATACAGTGCAGCAGCCTTCCCCAACCTGATATCCTCCCAGATGTATTGGACTACAAATCCCAGTTGGCTGTGGGATGCTGGGAGTTGTAGTCCAACACATCTGGAGGGCATGTACAAACGTGGTAGAGAGTAGTAACTAAGAGCAGGAAAGGCTGAATCTCTGCACATGGCAAAGTAGGGCAGTTAGCATATAGTCCACAGTAGCACATGGAGGGGCTGGAACAGAAATCTTTGATCCCGTTCAGACGACACACTAAACCACAGTGGTTAAGCATTTGGAGCTAAACATTATGGCGTAGTGTGTCGTGTGAACCATTTCTAACCATGGTGGCTACATAATCACAGATTAAACATGCTCACGAACCATTTGCTGCAAAAGGTTTAGCAGCCTAACCATGGCTTAGCATATTGTCTGAACAGGCCCTGTGAGACCACCAAAACACACACACCATTCACACACTACTCTCTTTATAATCCACTAAAATTTGAACCCGCCGTGGGTAACCTAATTTTTAACAGGGGGCATATTTCTGAAGGGCCACCAATCCCTGCCTCACTCTCGCAGGACCTCAAGTGTAGGCAGAGGTCTCTTTAGCCCTATTCCAGTGCAAATAATAATAGAGAAGCTTTGTCCGAGTTCTCCCCTCATTAATGCACTTTAGCTCTGACCGCAGTGCCCAAGGAAACGAGAGGGAACTGCTGAGGTGCACAAGCGGAGAAGAACACTGGTAGAGCCTCATCTGCCAGTAACACAGGTAGCATGGGTGGGGATTAAACAGCCTTTTGCCTGTGTCTCAGTTCAGGTAGGAGAAAGCATCTGAGGTGAACGACAGGAGGCTCTTTAGGGTTGGGGTTGTGCTGGGAACCACATGGGAAGTTGATGGAGACCCTGTGCTTCCAGCTTCCTACCCCTTCTAGACAGGGAGAAGGTTTTTGGTGCTAACAGGCTGGGACAGACAGAGGTGCTATTAGGAAATAATGCCTGCAAGCGCTAACAGCTCCTATACAACTTCCAGAGGGGGTAGCTGTGTTCGCTATTTTTACTGCAACAGAAGAGTCTTATGGCACCTTAAAGGCTAACACATTTATTATGGCGTAAGTCAGGTGAAGTGGAGTCTAGTCCACGAAAGCGTCTTAAAGCCGTTAAAAAAGTGTGGCAGCCTTTAAGGTGCCGCAAAGCCCTTTGTATCCAATGGTCTGGAGCAGAATGTCACAGGAAGGGGGCAAAGTCTCCCACCACTTGCATGGCTGCAATGTCAGCGATAGGCTGGTGAATCTTGGGCGCCTTCTTCTGCACCCAGCAATGTCATTGCTGATGCTGATGCCGCCTTGACACACGTCTTTGCTGTGTCCTGCGACACCCACCCCGCTAATCCTTCTGCTTTTGTGCACAGAGCGACCCGGAATTGGTGCAATGGAAGAAGGAGCTGCGTGATGCCTACCAGGAAGCTCAGCAGCTGCTGCAAAGGGTGCCCAAAATGAAACATAAGCCACGCTCTCCGGTGGTGGAGCTCAGCAAGGTCCCCCTGATCCAGCGCAGCAGCAGCAGCACCAACGGCCTCTGACCCTCCTCACGTTCCTCTCCCATCCTTAATTTATTCGGCTGGGTTTGTCCACCGCCCCCACCCTCTCTCCTGTCTCTCTTTACTGATCGTTGTGACGTCCACCCCAGCCCCCTGGGGTATTGTAGTGAGGGGGTGGGGCATCCAGAAGGTGTGGGACAGGCTTCCCCATTCCCCACCCTGCCCCACCCCCCAGCACAAGGGGATTGATAACCATTTAAGGGAAAGGAGCCTGGTTGGTAAGGCGGATAAGAGTCTGCCCGTCCCCCACTAAAGCAAGGCTGGGATTAAGGCCCTGCCTCTCTATAGGACCAATGGAAGATGTCCTCAGGTGTGCCATGCATCTTGAGCCCTTCCTTCTTCCTCCCTGTGGTGCCAAACATGTGCTAGTGCACCCATGAGGAGCATCATGGAGCCTGAGCACTTAGGCCTTGCTCCCCATGGGGTGCGTGGAAGGCATATCCTTTGAGTTAGTCCCGTTAGTCCCCATTAGCAGGGATGAAGAGAAATCTGCGTGACAATCTGAATTCCAGCCCTTTGACCTTCCAGCGCCAGGCTCCGATGAGGGTTCTGCAGCAGATCCTGCCAAAAGAGTACTCTGGTTCTGGCAGGGAGAGTGCATTTTTCACTGCCTCTACCTTTTGCTCAAAATGTATTGGTTAGGCAGCCGTTGTGCCATAAGCATCCCTTTCAGGATTGGCTGGGTTTCCACTCTAAGGGGTGATAAGGAATTGCCTTGAAACTATTACCCACTAACAGCTATTTCCAGTGAAAATGAAGGCTTACTCCTGTTCTCTTCCCTTTCCTGAGTTCAGGTCCTTAACCCTTTACCTACGCCCTCTTCTTGTCCCTCGAGCTGCCATTCCACATCTGAAAATCCTGACCCGGGGCGCTCACTGCTCCTGCAGCAGCCTTAGGAATCGCGATCCTCTGCCTGTGCTCTTCTGCTACCCTAGGCTTGAGCAGGCGTTCTCAATCAACTGTGCCAAATTTCAAGATGATTTTTGTGCCCGTCCCACTTGGCCCAGTGGAGAGAGTGTAAAGTCATACTCCCTGTAACTCCTCGGCCGGATCTGGGGCAAGTTCCTTGCATTTGACTTGCCCCAAACTGTATTATTGCCTCTGACGTGTCTCCTTGGGGTAGGGGGAGAACTGCCTCTGCTCTGCCCTCTCCACTGCCAAACCCCATCCTGCTTTGCTGTGGAAAGAGAGAGGGGCAGGAGGCTTCATGCCAAAAGAGATTCTGAGCCCTCTGCCCAGGGCCTCTTCGAGTGGGGGCTGGAGTGGGGGGCGCAGGAGCTGGAAGCTCAGCCTGGATGAGGCCCTGTGCCAACTCCCATGTGTTTGAAGGATTTTGTAAATATCTCTGTGCCAAGGGGCCAGGCTGAGTTTGAAAAACTGGGCCCACTCTTCCTCTCCTTTCCAGTATGCCTTGTATGAACAGCGTTGCCCCCTCCCCTAGCAGTGTTATGATTTCTCCCACAGGATGGCGAGAAATCTCAGGTTGAATTCACCCTGTGTCCCTCTTCCCCCTTCCACTTGCGGTTAGCAGAGGGGCTGGGGTGGATGGGTTTTGGTTGGGGCTCAGCTCTCGTCCCCATGGTCTCATGCCCCAAGCGCATGCGATTGCCTCTGCTGCATGCCCTCACCCCCACCCCCCTGTGATGAGTTTTGCCTGTTCTGCCACCTAAACGCCCACATTCCTTCCAAGGTTTACGGCCCTGGAAGGGGAGAGGTGGAACGAAGCCCCTTTCCCTGCAGTGTTTGTAAATATTGATCTCTGGTTTGTCTCTCTGGGTTATTATTATGGATTTTTTGCCGATTTTTGAATGTGATTTTAATGAGTGGGATAAAGACTGTTTTTATAATAAAAAAAATCCAAAACCCACAACTGTAGAATGGATAGGCTCTTCTGTGGCCTTCATTAGCAGCGCGCATAAAACAAGTCACTGATGTAGATTTAAGCTTACATATGAAGGTGGCTTACATCGAGTCCGGGCATTTGAAGCCCAGCATTGTCTATTCTGTCTGGCAGACAGGCTCTCCAAGAACTTAGTTAAGGGCCTTGCCCAGTCAGGCCTGAGATTATTTAGACTGGAGACTATTGAATCCTGGACCTTATGCATGCAAAGAATGTGTTCTGTCATAAAACTATGTGTGTTCATTTTGTCGTCTCCTTTCTACAGCGAGAATGGGAAGTCTGTGCTAGGAAGCTTGTATGTGTGTTCACATACATATGCCTCCTCCCACGAGGTAAGGGTTGTGTCTGGGGAGGGTTAGACAACGGTCAGTTCCATGTTCTTGGAGTGTCTGTCCAGAGAAAGTTTTTTTTTAATCTTCTTGTAGCAGATGTTGTCCAGAGAAGTGCTATCATCTGCTCTCTGTGTCCAACCCTACTGGCTGTCTTTCACTATCAGACTGGAAGGAAGCTTAACAGGAAATATAAAGTCATCTGTTATGGGTGGAGATAGGGGACAATTTGGAATATTGATTAGGATAATAATCTCTGGTCTTCTGTAGCTTTAATCAAGAAAGGAATTTTCCCAAAGTCAATTAGACTTCTTACTGCCGTATAATGCAATTGTTCCTGTTTCTTGGGCCAATGATATCATGAGTGAAGACTTTGTAACTCTCATGGAGAACAGAGATGGAATTGTTCAAGGGGAATCCTTATTGCCCTGCTTCTAGCAATAGATATTTTGCAGCATGCCAAATAGAATTGGATTCACAGTATGTATTGTGTTGAAAGACCCAATGGCCTATTAGCTCTGGAATGTGAGAGATGCAAAGTGCTTTAAACAGGGTGGTTAAAAAAAAAAAGGTACGGTGGGGGAGGTGTTCAATGGAAGCGTGCCACTAGCATGTTAGGTATTGCATGATTTTCATGTCAGTATCTGCACATAACAGATTTGGGGTGGAGGGAATATGCTACTGTTTGCTTCATAAACTCTGGCTAGATGCACATCCTCTTGCAAGGATGAATAAATCTTTCCCAATGTTTTTTCTTAATGTTAAAACAAAGTGGCTAATGGGAGGGGGGGAAGAAAAGGAGCACTCGTTGTGAATTATGTCACTAACAATATACAATAGATGTCTATGACAATACAGTGCGGGAAAGTAGAGGATCTCTAACCAGGGCCTACCCAAGCAGCTGCTGTTTGTGAGCTGGAAATGCAAATCTCAGGTTATACTCAGTAGCCATCAATGAAGCAGTGCATGAGCAGAGTTGCACCCCAGCATCTTCTGCAGCGTTGCAACGGATCCTGGAGTGTACTGCTCAGATCATACACATGAGCTTCCATTGCCCTTGTGTGGTTGATGAGCTACGACCCAGCATTCTCTCTGATGTTACAAAGGGTGTTGGGGTGCATTCCTGACATGTACTGAATAGCTGGTCGCTGCTGTGTGTGAGCAGAATTGTACGACAACCTTCTCTGATACTGCAAGGGATCTTGGGGTACACAGCTGGATCACATTCCATTGCATTAGTTCAATGTTGCACTCAAGGATCCTTTGCAACATTTTGAAGATGCACAAGGACATTGTTTGGAGTGTATGGTGCTTCAGTGCTAGCTGCTATGCATGATTCCAGAGATGTTGCACTCCAGATGTTGCACTGTAGCAGCCCAAAAGAATCTGATGCCTACTTGTGAGATCAACCTCTTCCTTCAGCCACCTTACACTGAAGTATAATCACTGCCTCTAAAAATATAGAAAGAGAATAAAAAAGGAAACAACACCTGTACGTATTACACTGTCTACAAGTGAGTACAGCCTGCTGTGAGTCATGCTCACCCCCATTTTGAACAGACATCCAGGCTGAATCGAGTCTAGGAGCAACTGGTTCTTCTTGATTCCTGCAGAAGTTGGCTGTGTAGAGTGCTAGTTGGCTGTTCAAGATCATCATGAAGCCACACCCACTCAGTTGGCCGTGCAAATCGGCTGAATGTTGTGTCTCCCTGCTTCCACCCCCACTTGAGTTAATGAGGAAATATTTGCTTTAAAAGGGTGGATGAATAAACATTTACAGTGTAGTGCTATACATATCTATTCAGAAGTAAGCTTGATTGAATTCAGTGGGACTTACTCCCAGTCAGTAAGAATAGGACTGCAACTTTTACTGGAGAAATAGGCTGAGTACCTGAAAAAAAGTTTTAAAAAGGAAGTCAAACATATACCCAATGCATGACCATGAAAGTGAGAAAATCTGCACGGAACCAAGTATGTGTGTCAGTAAAGGAACAAAGTTGGGGTGCAGCAGCAAGGGATATGAAGTCTTCTACATATGAAATTGAAAAATCAATCACAACCCATACATACAGAGAACGAGCAGTATATTCACATATTAAAAAAGCATACCACAATCAATCCTACACAATGAAAAAGTATGCAAGAGGCAAGGCCGGCCAAAATCAAAATAATAATAATATATTTATTTCTTACCTGCCTCTCCGTCTGGATCAAGACGGGGAACAACATCAAATACAAAAGTACTATAAAATACATAAAAATGATTAAAAACATATAAAACTACATTATTAAAATAACAGCCAGACATCTTAAAATTCAGCAGTAGGCCTGCCGGAAGAGATCAGTCTTTATAGCTTTTTTAAACTCAGAAAGACTGTTAAGTTGGCGAATCTCTCCCAGCAGGCCATTCCACAGTCTGGGAGCAGCAGAAAAGAAGGTCCTCTCGGTAATGGTTGTCAGCCTAATCTTCACTGACTGAAGGAAATTCTCCCCAGAGGACCTGTGTGTGCAGAGCGGATTGTATGGGAGAAGGTGATCCCGCAGGCAACCTGGACCTAAACCATGCAGGGCTTTAAACGTAATGGACCAACACTTTATACTTCCCCCAGAAACTAATTGGCAGCCAGTGAAGTGATTTTAAAATTGGGTGTAATATGGTCACCCCTAGGTGTACTGGTGACCAACCTGGCTGCCATGTTTTGAACCAGTAGAAGTTTCCGACTAGGCACAACAATTAAACGGCACACTGTTCAATGAAAAAGGGCAATTCCAAAAATATGTGAAGTAAAAATATTTCCACTATTCTGATATAAAGATCTCTGCTGCTTGACAGTAGGACAGTTTGTCAGTCCAGAGAAAGAATGGACCTTCTCCCAAAACATTACTTATGAGTAGATCGGATGCATACTCAAGCTGGAATATGCATTGGTAAAACTAGTTTTGCGAGGATTTTTTTTCTTTTGCAAAAACATAACATTAAAAAACATTGATACTTCATTCTTTTGCCTTCCTTTGAAGGATCATCCCCTTACTATATATATATATATATATATATATATATATATATATATTTAAAATAAAAATAAAACGTAATTTGCCATTTCAAGAACGGGAGTGGGGAAGAGAGAAAAAAGAAACTACCTCAGTCTTGGGAGAATGGAATGCAACCCAGTCTTATATTTATTATTTATTTATTAAATTTATATACCGCCCCATAGCCGAAGCGCTCTGGGTGGTTTACAAAAGTTAAAAACAGTGAACATTAAAATGTATACAAAATTTAAAACCATCAAAAATATAAAAACAACAGTATAAAACAACAGTATCCATTTAAACAACAACAGTTCTGGGGCTTGGTAGATACTAACTTAGTTATACACAGCCTCCTAATTGAAAATGTCTGCTCAGCAGAACCAACGTACTACCTAAGGGACACAAACCCATAGGCCAGGCCGTACAATGAACACAGATACTAACTCTGTCCACAATTCCATGCAAGCAACACTAGTACAGATCCTAATAACATCCCTTGTATACCAAGGGCTCATTCACCTGTTCATGCTCCAACATCTATGCCATCACCTGCAAAAAAAAAAGCCCTGCTGTCCCCTTAGAACAGGGGTGCAAACCCTTTGGCCCTAAGAACTTTGTGTGATACTTTGGGGTGGGTGGGTCAGGGGCTGCATACACACACATGTGCACAAACATACACACGTGCACACACACACACACCAGTAATCTGATACAGATAATTCTTTCCTCACTGCTAGCAGCAGCTGGGGAAAAGCTGTCAGGATCTTTGAAGGAGGGAGTAGAGATGTGCTCCCTCTCCCAGGGATCCTGATACAGCTCAATCTTTGAAAGACTGACCTGTATCAGGCCTACTGTGGAAAGGAATTTAGTGGTGGCAGGGAGGTCAGAGCACCCTTGGGGTGGGTGGGTGTACGATTGAAGTCCAGGGGTAGCAGGTACAGGTTGTGCACCCCTGCTATAGATCAAACCAGTCAGTCTCTATGCAACAGAATGGACACAAATCTTACATAAAAAAGGGCAGCCCTCTGTTCCTATCTTACATATTTAGGTACTGCATAGAAATAGCAGACTTTCTGCTAGCCCTTTAATTCTATTGCCATTTAGACCCATTGTTTACATCTCCCTACCTCTGCAACTACGTGTATGTATATATAATCTGCCAACTGAGGATAACATTTCATGCATCAGATGTAGTGGGCTCTAGGCCATGAAAGCTTATGCCACAATAAATCAGTTTAAGTCTTGAAGGTGCCACAAGACTCTTTGTTGTTTGTTGGTGTACATCACAGCCTCAATGAGCTTGGAAAAAACTGGGCATAGCTAGGCTGGACCTGAATTCTAAAGCTGGAAGACTTCTCTTCAGAAACCTTGAAGACAGTCACATTTTTGCTTCTTTTTCTGAGTAGGACCTTTGCTAGCTGAAAATTGAGACAGAAATGGGGGCATGTGCAGCTTTGCACAGTCTGAAGGAAGCAGTTTAACAGAGAAGCTGTCACTGGTAAATTCGGCCCTACATGCGCCTATTAAAAACCACAGGAGCCCTCCACTGCCAAAAATGGAGGGAAAGACCAGCTTTCTTACGGTTCTGGTCTTTGGGGGTATATGATTGGAGATGGGGGCTTTATTTGTCAGAGAAGACATTTCTCAACTCTGAGAAATTTGCTGACCTAGCACAATCCTAAAGAAGGGCTGGCAGGCTGGCTTCCCCTTATAAACACCTCCTTGCTGTTTTAAGGTGCCTCCTCCTCTTCACTTCCTGTGCTACATTTTTGTAGGCCTGGTCATGGGAGGCCCCTTGTTTACTAGAGGAAGATACTCCTCTTCAGGTTTAACTGGGTGCCAACTTCTCTGTCCTTTCAACCAAGCAATGTGTCAGTCAGGCAAAGTTTGCATCAGGACTGCTCTTCCCTGACAAGGCCCGAGCTGGCTGAAACAGGAGAGGCCTGGGTTGAGAAAACCTGCCCTTCTCAAAAGCCATCTGATAGCAAACCAATGAGCTGAAAGCGATCCATTATTACACCCTTTCCCAACCTGGTGCCATCCAGAGGTGTTGGACTATAACTTCCATAATCCCCAGCCAGCATAGCACCAGGCTGAGGAAGACTGCCAGTACAATACTAGCTGTGCCTATTGAGAAGTGTTAGTAGGACCCCTTGAACACAGTTGAACTTCTGAAAAAAGATGGATAGGATTATGCTGTTAGAGGAGCCTTCCTGTCCCTGATAATTTTAGTTTGAAAGACACAAACAGGAAATAACCATTCTAAATAAAAAGTGCGGGATGATCCATATTTAGAGTTGCAGGAGCAGAGTGAAATTTGTAGAATGAGAAGTGCAGGGTTCAAGCCTGGCTAGAGTTCACACTACTGACTATGGCTAATCGGGTGGTGGTGGGGGAGGAGGAGGAGGAGGAGGAAAGGCACTCTGCACGTGCTCAGGAGCACTCTTATTGATTCACCCATGTTCCACAGCTCAGCCCTGGCGAGGCAAACAACTTCGGGGGCTCAACCAAGGATGAAATGAAACTCCAGGTTTCAGTTAGTCTCTCCCCATGTAATTCTAAGAAATTCTTCTTGCCCTGGCGGGGCTACGGATGGCGCCAATGGCAGAAGGGTCTACGCCTGCCTTGCCACAGAAAGCAAGCGGAACCCGCCCAGCCCGGTAGCTCACTTTCTCTTGTGCCAACACTGATAGAGCTGCAAGGCCAAAAGAAAGCCATGGGCGCCCCCGAGCAATTTTGTACCCCCGACCCCGGTCTGCACTGACACCTGATGGAGGAGCTGAACTGCAAAGGACCGCAAGCTCCTGCGCGGCTCTGATCCCGCCTGGTGGCAGCAGTGACGCAAGGGACGTTGCCTGCCCAAACCCTCCGTGTGGCCCTCTCGCGTGGGCTGGAGCTGAGATCCAGGCCTGAAAAGTGCCAGGGCTGGGCCAGGTTTCCGCGCCCCTGCTGCTGTCTCCTCCCTGCTCCCCGCAGGCCCGCCCCTTCTTCCCGGCCCGCCGCTCTCTGGCTCTGGCTCGGCCCCGGGAGCCGCAGCGAACCCCGGCCAGGCCGCGCGTGCGCCCCTCCCTCGCCCCCTCCCTCGCTCCTTCCTTCCTTCCTTCTTCCCTCTCTGCCTGCCTCTCCTCCCGGGAGCGCATCCGCCGCCGCCGCCGCCGCCGCCGCAGCGGGGCCCAGCGCAGAGCCGAGCAGGACGGGAGCCGCTGGCTTAACCGCCGCTACCTGGAAAGGCCTCGGGCAGAGAGGGATCGGAGCAGAAACCCGGCCGGGCGCGGGGACATGGTGACGGGATGGCCCGCATCGCAGACGCCTTCCCTCTGCACCTGCTCGTCTGGCACAACCGGCACCAGGCGCTGGACAGCGAGCTGCGCAAGGGACAGGTATGGGGGAGGCCATCTAGACTCCACTCTCCTCCTCGCTCAGCCGGAGGACCTCCTTTCTTGTCCCGTCATCCCGGTCCACCCCATAGAGCGCCTTACAGCCGGTGCTGGAGATGTGCAGGGGGAGGGGGAGGTGATGCGGGAGCCTTCTAAGATGCTCCCGGCGTTTGGTTTCCCCTGCCAGTACCCCTGGTGGCACTGGACGGGGTAATGAACAAGGCCCTGTAGCTGACACTAATCCTGAGATGGCTACTTCGAACCTAGGTTTCACCGGCATCCTATTGGTCCCACCTCTTCCAGTGAATTCCCCCTTCCTGGCAACACACACACACACACACACACACTGGTGTGGAAATTGGCCGAGGAAGATCTCTTGACCCCATTTGGGGTGGCACCATCATTCTTTCCCCTAACCTCATTGTATTCCTGACCCATCCTCTCCTTTACTTTTCCTATACCTCTAAACTGCCCTTCCTCACCCCAGCCCAAATAGCAGGTTGCAGAACAGTTGCATAGATGAACAGCGTGCTTCTCTTGGGTTGGGAATCCCCAGCCTCATCATTCCTCACCCAACTTGGCAGTACAAACTTCCAAGAAAATCATAGTCTCCCTTTAAGCCCATCTGTTCAGAATCCCACAACCCGACACTCCTTCATTCTCTACTCTGCAGCGTCCAGAAACCAGATTCGGGCGCATGAGGGCAAGCCATGCCAAGGAGTCACACACTCAGTTCGGGAGGTCAACCTACCATAATCCTCTGGCACTGAGGCCTAAATTGTTTCCCCATTGGTGGTTTCTTATTTAGTGCATGGATAGCCACCATTTTGGAAAAAGGGGAAATAAATTATAATCCTTAAAGCTCAGTGTGCATGTGTATGACCACAGGGTCTCTCTCTCTCTCTCTCTCTCTTAAAATTGATTATTTGAGTATTCAGGCTGGTGCCAGTTCTCGTACACTGTTGCACCAGCACAAAAAAATGACTTCCAGATTTCAACTTCTTGCCTGGCCCTATAGACTAGCATTGAGCACTGGACAGGCTCTGATGCTAGGAAAAGGTGGTGGAGGGGTGAGTGGTAGATGCAGGCTGACTAATGTGGTCCAGGTGAGGGGCTGTTGGTTAGACAATAACTGCACGTGCTAAATGTTCCCTGTTTGTTCTTCCACCAGGAGGGGGAGCCCAAGGAACAGGGGTATTATGGAGAGAGTTTTGCACAGCAACTGATTCAGAACTGAGAGAAATGGGGAACAGGCCACATGGGTTAAAGAGGACTGGAGGAGAAGGTAGATGGTGATTCAGAAAATGGGGATCCCGCCTTTTGGATGAATTTGGGAGCATCTGAGGAGATGAATTTTCAGAGGTTCTTGGGGTGGGGGGGAAAGAATTTGAGTAGGGGGGGTCTGTCCAGCCAGATGCCTCTGGAAATGATGGCCTTCTCCTATTGTTTGTCCCTAGCATTTTATACACAGAGGTATACTGCCTTTGAACACTTCATTTAGCTTCGCTTATTCTAGCTAGTAGCTGTTGATAGTCCTATTCTTCGTGAATTTGTCTATTCCTTTTTTTTAAAAAATAATCTAAGCTGGTGGCCATCACCAGACCTTGCAATAGTGAATTCTGTAAATTCATCATGCATTGTGTGAAGAGATAAATGTGTGCAGCATTTTTTTTACAAGGCTGAGTTTGTTTCTCTTTTGCCTCTAAAAACACGAGAGGTCCTTGCAGGGTCGGGAAGAGGAACCATTGCTAGTACGACATGCCAGGGCACTGCCGTCGGTGTTGGGTCAGGTCAGGTGGATGTTGCAGCAGCAAATATGAGGTCCAAGAAGTAGTCTTGTATTTGGAGCTCAAATCCCACCTTTTTTCTTGTACTCTGTTTGTGGTCTTGGACAAGTCACACGTCTCCATCTAGTCCAGAATTATTCTTCCAACAGCGGCCAGTCAAATGCCTCTGGAAAATTTGCAAGGAGGGTATGAGGGCAGCCAACATCTTCCCTTCTTGTTTGTCTCCAGCAGATGCAATTCAAAGCCACACTGACTTTGAATTTGAAGGCCCCGAACGTCATGGCTTCTCCAGGGGCACAGCAGGGGTGAGACAAATAGGAAGAGTTTTGAGTAGATGAAGCTAAGGGAAGGGAGTGGTCTGGCAAAGTGGATGAGACTGGTAGCTTCCCCTCATTTTGGAGGCACCAGCCACCACTACATACTTCCTATGTCAGGACTGGGCAGATTTCAGGCCTGCAGGATCTTCTTTCTTTTTTACTACAGCCCCACGATCCACCAACCGGGTCCTTGTACAAAAGACATAGTCTTAACATTAAAGAATTCTGGGTCCAGGGGTTTGTTCTGAGTACCATCAGTGAATTGAGCTCACTGTTATTCTACATAAAATTCCACTTCCCAAGCTTTCTTCACTACGGCAGCATAATTTAGGGAACACGGGGAGT
Source organism: Elgaria multicarinata webbii (assembly GCF_023053635.1). NCBI lineage: Eukaryota > Metazoa > Chordata > Lepidosauria > Squamata > Anguidae > Elgaria > Elgaria multicarinata. The sequence continues at coordinate 78,403,432 of NC_086172.1, read as the reverse complement.
CATTTTCTTGCTGCCTTTATTAAATAAGTGGGAGTCAAAAACCCTGACTGATCTACTGCAGATCACCCAGAGATCCAGATCTACCTTCTGCCCACCCCTGCCCTATGTGATAGGCTACATAAAACTACTTGGTAGCTTTCCTTGATAAGATGTGGGAAGCAATAAGCGTAGAAATAGATAAGAAGGTGTTCATCCTAGCTGGGAGGTCTTAGAGTTTTGTTATACAAAGAGTTCTGGGGATTATTGCCTGTCCTGAAACCGTGCCACAAATCTTAAATGTGGGGTATGCCTCTGTATGCCAGTTGCTGGAGAACATGAGCAGAAGATGACCTGCTTGTGGGCTTCCCATTGGGGCATGTGATTGACGAGCATGCTAGACTAGATAGGCCTTTGGTCTGATCCAGCAGGGCTCTTCTTATTTTCTTAGGGTAATTTGGTGGCAAAGGGATTGTCATTCTGCCTGTGGTCACATATACTCTTGTGGACAGCTAGTTTGCAGGTGCAGATAAAATGGTCCAGCTAATGTAGGTTAGAACAGACTCTGGGCTACTTCAGACAAGGTAGTTCTGTTAGGAGAACTCTGGACCCATCACTACACAGCGAGAATTGGAACCAACCAGGGTGGAAGAGCTGAGTGGAGATGAGAAGATTGAGGAGACACATGGTAGCAGTCTTCAAATATCGGAAGGGCTGTCACACAGAAGGTGGATCATACTTGTTCTCTGTTCTCCAAAGGGTAGGACTAGAGTTGGCAGGTGGAAATTGCGAGGAAGTAGATGTCATCTAAACGTTAGGGGAAACTTCCTAATGGTATGAGTTGCTTGACCATGGAGAAGATTGCCCAAGGAGATGGTAGGCTCTCCTTTACTGTAGGTATTTATGCAGGGGCTGGACGTTGCAAATCTTGCATTGAACAGAGAGGGTGGACTAGATGACTTCCAGTGTCCCACCCAAGTCTATGATTCTGTGACTTTACTCCAGCAATTGTTGGCGAATTGCTGGTAACCGGCACCTTTGGTTATTGAGCAGTATAGAGATGTAACAAATGAGAGGAAATGAAATCATAAATTGGCTCTTGGATTCCTGCTGCTTCCTGCCCCCAGTGTTCTTAGCAGTTGCATGGCCCTCAGCATCGAGAAGATGCCTATGACATCAGCAGGAGGCACCATAGCCCCTTCTCCTAATTATTCATCCGTCAAAAACAATTTTTCTCGCTGTTTGATCCATAGTCTTTTTAAATTAGAGGCAGTGTAATCGTGTACTACAGCGCTCAAGTGCACACGTCCTACAGTGGGAAACAAGCCAGATTCATTTCAGCACGTGGCAGGGCTAGGCCTGCCCCCTTCCATAATGTGGGGTCAGAGGCTATTGCTGGGGGGTGGGGGTGTTACTTCCAGTGAAGCCCTGGGAGGAAGAAGCACGGCCACTACGGAGGGAGTGTCTTTCAGGGCCAAACAACAATATAGGCTTATATTGAAATCGATTCTGGCACCCAGTCTCAGTATGCAGTAAATTAGATCATGCTAGCCTTCCCCAACCACATGCCCTCCCAATGGCCATGATGGCTGGGGATGATGGGAGTTGCATTCCGACGCATCTGGAGGGCACCAGGTTGGGGAAGGCTGGATTAAGCACAGAGATGGGCTGTTTGTTCTCCAGCCACTGGATATGAATATGTCACGGTCCCTTGGGTCGGATCAGTCTCTGTCGCATATGAGAATTCTATCCTAGAATCCTGGATGTCCTTGTAGAACAAAAACAGCAGTATCTGGGGACAGTGCTTGCTGAATGGTCATCTTTAGCAAGAGGGATGGTGTTGAAAGCCCAGTCCACACGTCTGCGTCCTAGCATGGAAAACAAATTCCAGGGGCTGAGCCCCAATTCAGATGAAACCCCATCCCTGCCTCTCCTGAGGAGGATTCTCCATCCAGATCGTTAATCCTGTGGTTCCCTTGCAGCATGATATTGAAATGTTGGACCCCCGTGGCCGAACACCACTGGAGCTGGCCGTGTCCCTGGGGAACTTGGAATCTGCCCGGGTGCTGCTGCGACACAGTGCCGCTGTGGGCCAGGAGAATGCCAATGGCTGGACAGGTACAGTGCTCAAGGGCCCCGACTGCATGCAGAAGGTCCCAGGATCGACCCCCAGGCTCCCCTATTGAAAGGGCATTGGGGTCACGCGGCTGTGAAAGAGCTTGGCTTGAAGCCTTGGAGAACTGCTTCCTGTCAAAATTGACAACGTAGGCTTAGGACTGCTTATCATCTTTGGAATTAAGCAACTCTTTACATCTTAGGCAAGGAGGGAGAGCAGAAATTTGGAAGTAGTAAGTGGAGCCTGGGGGCTCCAATGTCAGAGTGGCAGTGAATCTGCTCCATTTTTTTTACTTAGAACCAGTTAGAACTCTAAAGAAGCTATCCAAGGTGCAGAGAACCTTGAATAGCTCCTTTAGAGTTCTGACTGGTTCCGACTGAAACCTGGAGCGGATTCGCCTCCCCAGTGACATTGGAGACACCAGCCTTCACTGGAAGGACTTGCTTTGAGAGTTGAGCAGGGGAAAGCCAAGCCGTTGAGAAACAAAGGTTTGAGACCTCCGGGCTGTGGTGGTGAGGAGTGGGGTCCAGGACCTAATAATGGTTCCATTCCAGTAACCATCTGTCTACTTTGCAGATGGAAGTTTATGCTCCCTCATTCCCTGCAGTTTTGTACGGCGTACATATCCTGATCTTTTTGGCTTTGCTTCCCAGAGGCCTGCTTTGTCTGCCTAGCGTGGCAGATGTTTCGCTGGGCCCTGAGCACCAACTAGCACGGTACCTGTGCCCTTGGCAATCAGACGTGCCCTTTTGGCAGATCAGTAGGCTGTCTCAGGAGTGAGGCTAGAGGAGAAAGTGGGCTAGACTTAGAGGCAGGGCAAGGGGCATGAAGGGGACTGGGAATGGATCTCCAAAACCAGGCACTGATGGTTCCTCTGCGCCTTTGTCCATGCCCTCTAGTTCTGCAGGAGGCCGTGAGCACCGGGGACCCAGAGATGGTGCAGCTCGTGCTCCAGTATCGTGATTACCAGCGCGCCACACAGCGCCTAGCCGGCATCCCAGAATTGCTCAATAAACTACGCAGAGTACGTATCATGGCCTTCCAAGTGATGTCACCCCCTGAGTGTTTTCCATCCCCCTCCAGTGTCTGCATATTTTATTACAGGGATGCCCATCCTGGACTCCTGCCAGAGGCCCTGCCAAAAGTTGAGAGAGGGAGAGAGAAAGGCCTGCTGTCCATCTTAGTGGACAGTTCTTCTCTCCCCCCACCCCCAAAGTCCTGGCTGCAGTTGCATTTCAGAAGAATAAACTCACTAGATCAGGATGCAGAACCTCTTTCGGCCTGAGGCCAAGTTGCATTTCAGAGTTGTTTAGGGAGTCCACATTCCATTGATGTGTGGAGCCACATACGAAAGCGGGTGCGGTCAAAATACCCAACGCTACCATCATGTTGTAGCTTAGCGCTCTTACTGCCAGTAACTCTTAGGAGAGGCACTCTGACCATTTAGAATGGGGTTGGGGGGGGGAAGCTGCACAAAACTGGAAAACCACCCTCCGTGATCAGGGGAACAGGATTGGGGCTGGGGGAAGGGGCTGTGTTTTAGCTACATTTAGCCCCTGAGCTTGAAGTTCTGCACCCTTGCTCTAGTTTCTTCTCCCACAGACTGCGTCAGCATTCAATCCCATACTTCTTTGCTCAGTGTGGGCGTGGAACCATCCCGTCGTCCCTCTCGTACTCCCCTGCAGAAGGGTTTGGAGGAGGATGCATTTGAACGGCTCAATTTCAGGAGGACAGAAGAAGTCATTGCTGTGAATCCCAGAAACATCGGCCCTGTCCTTTTAACCCTCATTCTTTTGGGATGCTTGAAAATACTCCTGGGCTTTCTAGTTAAATCTAATGGAACAATGCATCTCCCATTGGCAGAGCATGACTTTAGCAGTGCTGTGGCCGTATCCCCTCACGTGGCAAACTCCCCTCCCCTCTAGAGAGCAAGGATTTGCTGTTCCCGTCTCTTATTTCATATGCACTGATCTAGGGTCACCATGTGAAAAGGAGGGCAGGGCTCCTGCAGCTCTAACTGTTGTGATGAAGAGGGAATTTCACCAGGTGCTGCATGCATACAAATGACACCTGCTGAAATTCTCTTTTCAATTCAACTGTTAAAGATACAGGAGCCCTGTCCTCCTTTCCATGTGATCAGCCTAGCTGATCTGTCCCCTCACTTCTGGTTTTCTGTCTCCTCAGGCTCCTGATTTTTATGTGGAGATGAAGTGGGAATTTACCAGCTGGGGTAAGTCGGTGCCTGGAATCCACTTTCTGGGAGAGGAGGGGAGAAGCTCAGAAAAGACAGAGCAGACAATGGGAGAAGACTGTCCAGCAAAGGAGGTGTTGGCTTGGAGAATGAGGTCCCCTTCAAGAGTGAAAGAAAACCTGACTGCTCTGTGCTCCTTGGACCAGATTTGACCCACCGACTGCCAGTTGCACATCACTGGCATAGCACAACCTGTCTTTTGTAGACCATCACCTGGTCTATAAAACCTGGATGCCCCCTTCTTCCTCTTCATCTAGGAGCAGAGTCTGTGCAGTGGTGTATCTGCCACATGACATCAAAGCAGTGCTCCAAAGATTGGAGGTGACACTCTGAAGGAATGGGAGGGGCCCAGCCAGATGGGAAAGGAGTCCCTCTCAGTGATGGGAAACGCTTGGCTCTCCTCTTAACCTAGCTCACGGAGGCTACAATGCCTCCTTGGAGGAAGGGTGGAGTACAAATGTGGCAAATAAGGAAAGGAAAGGAACTTCTCGTGCAAAGCACTTGAGTCATTACTGACTCCTAGAGGGACGCCTGCTTTCGCTGACGTTTTCTTGGCAGACTTTGTAGCAGGGTGGTTTGCCATTGCCTTCCCCAGTCGCAGTTACCTTTCCCCCAGCTAGCTGGGTACTCATTTTACCGACCTCGGAAGGATGGAAGGCTGAGTCGACCTGGGCCGGCCGTGGGGAGAGTTTCGGCTGCAGTAACTGCTGCTTACCACTCTGTGCCACATGAGGAAAAGGCTACCATAAATCAGCTTTCCCCAACCTGGTGCCCTCCGGATGTGTTGGATTGCAACTCCCCATAATTCCCTAGGGTTTATTTTATCTATTTATTACATTTATATACCATTCCATAGCCGAAGCACTCTGGGTAGTTTACAAAGGTTAAAAACAATGAACATTAAAAACAAATATACAAAACTGAAAACCATCAAAAGCATAAAAACAACAATATCCATTTATATTGAATGATGGGAGTGCAGTCCAACACCCCGGAGGGCCCCAGGTTGGAGAATCCTGCCATAAACCTTCTTCCCCCCCCCCCCCCCCCGCTGACTCTCTCCTCCCCGTTCCCAGTGCCCCTGGTCTCCAAAATCTGCCCAAGTGACGTGTACCGGGTGTGGAAGCGTGGCGAAAACCTGCGGGTCGACACAACCTTACTGGGCTTTGAGCACATGACCTGGCAGCGGGGCCGGCGCAGCTACATCTTTAAAGGCGAAGGTCAGAACATTCCCTTTCCCAGGGGGGCTGCAGGGGGTGTGGGGTTGGAGAGGTTGGGGTGCGCTTGGTGAGATGTGGGGCTTTGAGACTGACTGCTGCTCTTTTTGTGTTGCTCTTCTATCCTCTTCGTTTCTTTCTTTCCTTTCTTTCTTTTTTCTTTCACCTTCCCCTCTTGGCCAGATGAGAATGCAGTGGTGATGGAGGTCGACCACGACAAGCAGGTGGTGTACACCGAAACGCTGTCGCTAGCCTTGCACGAGCCTGAGCTGATGCTGGCTGCCATGCAGCCTTCCGAGGAGCACGTGGCCAGCCGGCTCACCTCCCCCATCGTCTCCACCCACCTGGATACCAAGAACATTGCCTTTGAGCGGTGAGCGGTGCCAGGGCAGGCGGGTGACCTCTGGGAATATGGGGAGCATGTGCTGGCACTAACCGTTTCTACTAGCCATTTGGCTATGTGCTACCACCAGTATCCGAGACCAGGGCGGGCCTCCTGTTAGTCTTAGTGAAGCAGTGGCCTCAGGCAGCAGAGGCTGGGGGAAGGTATTCCACTTGCCATTCCTCTTGAGCTCCCTGGATGTGCCGCCTGAACTGGCCTGCGCCTCCTGTACCACCCTGCTGCTCTCAGGTGTGGTGGAGGAGGAGTCACCAGTGTCCAAGTGGAACAGGGCTGTGCTCCACTTAATCCCTTGCTTCAGGCAGAGGAACACCATAGGTCAGCCGTGTCCAGGGCAGCATGCCCTGTAATACATGTTTGCTGGGCAACAATAACAGGAGTGGGATGTTGTGCTCATGCCCTGCCTCCAGGCTTCCCAGATGCATCTGGCTGGCTATTGTGAGAAACAGGATGCTGGACTAGATAGGCCTTTGGTCGCATCCTGCAGGACTCTTCTTATGTTCTTATGGCACATGATGAAGGGCCCAAATGGGGAAGAAGTAAGTGTCCAGCTCCTTGGGTAGCACCGAGTTTGCCAGAGGACAAATGGGCCAAGGTCCCCACCGCTGCCAGTGAAATGCTCTTCTGACTGTTACCACAAACACCGAGTCTCCACGCCCCTCTTTTTGCCTTTGGTTTGGTAACTGGAAGGTTGAACATCTCCTCTGTGAGGACAAGATTTGATCCAGAGACTGCCACTTTCTGCTTCCTAATCATGGTCTTCCAAAGGCAGGATTGAAGAAGTGGGTGGAAGAAGGTGTACTGTATGTGAGTGAGAAGGTGACATTTGAAGAAATTGATGTCTTTAGGCTGAAAGAGGAGGCAGCATCTGAGGGGTCAGCCAAGGACTCTATCATACTTATAGGCCCCTTCCAACGCTACTGTTCTATGATTCTATGACTTAGGGGTTTTCCTCTCCGCAGGAACAAGTCCGGCATCTGGGGCTGGCGCTCAGAGAAAATGGAGAACATCAGCGGCTACGAAGCCAAGGTACAACTCTCCTCAGCTCCTCCCCATGTCCTTTGTGTGTGCATAATTTCCCAGCATGAGTATCAGGCCTCCATGGAGCTAGATTTAGCTTTGCTTCCCTGCTTCCATGAAGTGGGGGCTTGTGTGAAGTGGGATCAAGCGATACCAACGGCCTTTGTGTTTTTCCAGGTTTACAGTGCCAGCAACGTGGAGCTTGTCACCAAAACCCGTACTGAGCACCTGTCAGACCAGGACAAAACGCGCAACAAAGGTAAAACATACTTGAGCCACTTCCAGTGGTGACTCACTGATGACTCATCCAATGACCGCTCATGCTGCAAATGACTGCCCTAGAAAACTCCACTCACTTGTGTGTTATGCTCACTAATTGGTGGTTGCTGCCCACTGAATTCACAGGACTTGTCCTCATTAGTCTTGACATGGAATATGCCCCCCTCAGTTCTCAGGGCGCTTCTAAAAGCACCATTCTGTGTAGAAATAGGCTTTGCCATAGGCCCAGTTTCTTCAGGCACGGGATGAACATTTGTAAAGAGGCAAAGTGGAAACAGGGGAGCAGGGAGGGCCTTTTAGGTACTGGTATACTAAACCCAATCTTGGAGTAGTGTGGAGACTACTCTGAAGTTTAAAAAATCTTTTCAGTTTCAAAAGGTGCTGCAAAATTTGAGAAACAGCTACTCCCTTCCTACCCAGCCTTTTGAAAATTGCTGTGAGGTTAAACTACATTAAAATATGGAATTCAGACCTGAGAGGTTAAAACTACATTAAACTATGGAATTCAGGCCTGAGAGGTTAAAACTACATTAAGCTATGGAATTCAGGCCTGAGAGGTTTAACTACATTAAGCTATGGAATTCAGGCCTGAGAGGTTTAACTACATTAAGCTATGGAATTCAGGCCTGAGAGGTTTAACTACATTAAGCTATGGAATTCAGGCCTGAGAGGTTTAACTACATTGAACTATGGAATTCAGGCCTGAGAGGTTTAACTACATTAAACTATGGAATATGCCACAAGATGTAGTGATATCCACCAATTTGGATGGCTTTAAAAGGGGATTATTTAAATTCGTGGAAGAGAAATTTTATCAATGACTATTAGTCCTGAGGCTTATGCGCTACCTCCAGTGTCAGAGACAATATGCCTATGTACACTATGGAAAGGAGGTCAGGGCTTCTGTATCTTTAACAGTTGCATTGAAAAGAGAATTTCAGCAGGTGTCATGTGTATGCATGCAGCACCTGGTGAAATTCCCTCTTCATCACAAAAGTTAAAGCTGCAGGAGCCCTGCCCTCTTTTGTATCTGGTCACTCCTACAGCTTTAATGGTTGTGATGCAGAGGGAATTTCACCAGGTGCTGCATGCGTACAAATGACATCTGCCAAAATTTTCCACAACATCATCAACCCTCCTGTGCTTTCTGGCCATTTTAGGGTCATTATTCAATGGGGGAAAGAATCCTGCTATATCGCAGCTATACCACAGCACCATCTAGTGCTTATCTAATGAAACCTATAGAACTTGCCCAGAAAGAAAACCCCTGGAAAAAGCCATGTATAAAGGAGGCAATCTTAATCCCACAAGGAATCTGGAAGCAGAAGCCTCATTAAGGATGCTGGATTTTAGTCTTGTGCGGAGAAACTCTGCCTCTCAGCCTAACCTTTTAAAATCTAAATGTCAGATCAGTAGTATTAAGGTGGAGGGAAGGGTTGCTCTGGAAAGGAGCGTGGGACTTATTCTCTTGGGTTGTGCCCTCTCATCGCCGCTCAGGTTCCAAGACTCCGTTCCAGTCCTTCCTGGGAATCGCCCAGCAGCACGCTGCGCAGAATGGGGTGAGTGGCAAGGCCCAGATTCCTTCCCTAGGTGGGGAAAGGGGATGGGGCCCAGCCACATACTTGCGCAGGAGTGTGAATGAGATGGGGAGGGGGGTATCCAGAGGAGCAAAGGATGGAGCAGGGAGAAGGGGCTGCGGGGGGGGGGCAGAGAGGGGGTGCTTCCTAGTTCATCCCCAAATCCTTTGCGTAAGATCACGCGTTCCCCACTCTTGCAGGCCCCTGTGCTGCAGTCCGCCAGCCCCACCAACCCAACGTCCATCACCCCCGAGGAATACTTTGACCCCAACTTCAACTTGGAGTCCCGTAATATCGGCCGCCCTATCGAGATGTCCAACAAGGTGCAGAGGTGAGTGGCGAGGGGGCAGAAGGGAAGAGTGTGCGCAGCATGGATGGGGTGGCAGAAACAGAACAGGATGTTCTTATGAGGGCCATTCCTCAGGGCAAGACCTTTTCATGGGGAAGTAAGAGAAAAAGATGGGGGAAATGGGAGTGTGGCTTAGCGGGTATTCCCCCATGTAGGTGAGTTGCAGGCCCTGTCTCTTTGGGCACTAAGGTGAGGAGGGAGGGTGTTGCATGGGTTCCTAGGGAGTCTGACCCCCCCCCTTCTTTGCTAGGTTCAAGGCCACGTTGTGGCTCTGCGAGAACCATCCCCTCTCCCTGGTGGAGCAGGTGACACCCATCATTGACCTGATGGCCATCAGCAACGCCCACTTTGCCAAGTTGCGTGACTTCATCACCCTCAAGTTACCTCCTGGCTTCCCTGTCAAAATCGGTGAGAGATGCAAAGCACGGCTGGCTGAGAGTGGGGAGGCGGAGAGGAATGATGCTAGGTAGCAGCGGTAGTCCAGGATCAAGAGACAAAACTGACTACCGACACACTAGGAGGGGCCATTTACATTGAGAGGAAGGCAGGGGGTGAAGGGGGTGGTGGGTGGGGCGGGGGGGGGGGGGCTGTCAGCCTTTCTTGTGGTGAAGGGATCCATGGCTACAGGCCATGACAGCTATATATAGTACCTTTGGTAGTGTCAAAGGCAGGATGCCTCTGTATGGCAATGCTGGGGAACATGAGCAGGACAGTGCTATTGTGCTCATGTGGGCTTCTCATGGACCTTTGGCCGGCCGCTGTGCAAACTGAACGCTGGACTAGATAAGCCTTTGGTCTGATGTGGCATCCAACTCCTCCTATGGGCTTATGGAAAAGGTCCTGGCAGGTCAAGTGGCAAATCAGTGAGAGGCTAAATATAGGGGCGGGGTTTTTTCCAGTCTCCATCCTTTCAACCCCTCCTCCTTTCTCTTTATATCCCCGCCCCCATCTCATTTTCAGAGATCCCCCTCTTCCACGTGCTGAATGCCCGGATCACATTTAGTAACTTGTGTGGCTGCGACGAGCCACTGAGCTCAGTGCGGATCTGCACTCCGCCACCCACCCCAGAGAGCACCGAGGAGCCGAGTGCTGGGGCAGAGGCAGCCAACAACACCAAAGGTAGGAGCAGAGGTGGTGGGGATCAGGCAGATCCACGGAGGACAAGGCTGTCTTTGGCTCCGAGTTGTGATGGCTCCGAGATGTGATGACACACACGACTGGTAGCTCCTCTGCTCCATCAGAGGCAGTATGTCTCTTGGGACCCTTTGCTGGGGAACGCAAGCAGGAGGGTGCTGTTGCCTTCATGTCCTGCCTGTGGGCCTCTCATAGTCATTGGGTTGGTCTTTGTGCCAAAGGAATGTTGGACTAGATAGGCCTTTGGTCTGATCCAGCACAGCTCTTCTGATGTTCTTAGTCCCTGACCAGCAAGCTAACTAACCACTGTCCTGCCTTTTTCTCCTTGGCCTTAGTGTACCCTTTCCCCTGCGAGGTGGACCCATCAGTATTCGAGGTGCCCCAAGGCTACACGATGCTGGGCGCAGGCCGTACCGAGCCCATGAGGGACGAGGATGATGACTTACTCCAGTTTGCCATTCAGCAGAGCCTCCTGGATGCTGGCACAGAGACGGACCAGGTGATAGGGGAGGGCAGCAACTGGCCTGTGTTGGGGGAGGCTTCAGGCCCACTTAGCACCAGGGGTGCTAGCCCAGAGAGGCTGTGTGGGAAGCAAGTGGAGGTTGAATCGGGGGACAAAGAAAACCAGGTCCCAGGGGTTGACACTCAGTGGACATCATTCTTGGCTGTCATTTATAGATGTAGCACTGAGAGCTTTGCAAACCTTAATCTTATTAATGCCTTTTAATTCCTTTTAGAAGAGTGCTGTGGGGAGGGATCTGAGGCTAAACTCTGATGGCATGCCCCATGCTACCCAACATGTCCATGTCTCAACTAAGGGACAAATGCATCACCCCAAGTCCAAGCCTCAAATTAGCTACTACAAGAACACACACCAGTCATCTGTCTGGGCAGTATCCAATGCAACACTAGCGCTAACATGTATGTACACTGTTCTACTGTAAGCGACCTCTAGCCAGCACCAATAGCGGTGGCTGACACAATGGGTTTTCCAGGGAAACCTGTCGCACCACCTAATGCTATTTGCGCTAGCAGTCGCTTACAGTAGCACAGTGTAATTTAGGCTAGCATTGGTGTTGCATTTGATACTGCCTTCTACGTGCCAAATGTTAGTGTGTTCATTCTTTTACATTACCCCAGGTCACCATATGGGAAGCGCTGACCAACACACGGCCAGGATCCAATCCACCATCCTATGATGAAGAACTACAGCTGGAACGGTGAGTGTTAGTCTGACACACATGACTGGTAGCACTCCTAGTCCCTCTCTTTATTTATTTATTTATTTATTTATTTATTTATTTATTTATTTATTATACCGCTAATATACATAGCTGAAGCTCTCTGCAGCAGCTAGAGTGGGAAAGAACTGGGGACATCAGTGAAGGTCACTGGGGCCAACATAAAATAAGGTTGAAGGCCCCATGCAGCCCTCTGGCTGCAGGTTGCCCACCTCTGCTATATCATTATGTAGATGAGGCTAATTTGCATATTAGTTTGCACAATACCTTCTGCTGGCCATGGGGAGAGACAAAGAACTATGCAGGACACTGAAGTCTCTTCCTCCAGCCACTGGAGTTCTTTTACCCCTTTTCTGCATGCACAGGGAGAGATGTATGAAACCATTCTCTGATGGGTGGGGGGCTTTGGGAGATGGGGAGAAGACGGGGGCTCACTGGTTTTGTTTATAACAAATGCAAACAAAACCAGTGTGAAGCACCCTAAATGCTGTTTTCAGTATAATGAAACACACCCCAATTTAGAAGACAGGCAGTGGCATAATGAACAAAAGTGCAATACTGAAGAGCCTTCAGGACGGTGTTAGTGTTTGCTTACTTGGTGTGGGTGGGTCCTCTCTACGGATATTTAGTGCGCCCACAAGGGTATTACAAGTACACAGGAGGATCCCTATTTTTACCTGTGAAATGTTGGAGGACATGGGGATGGCTATTAGTAGAGAGCCCAAGGTGGAGCCAAGTGGGAGCAGGGGACTCTCTATATGTTGCTGTGCAGTGGCGCTGCATCGGTTATACGACGCAGCTGCCAACCCGCAGCCACTTTGGGATTTTCCCTGCAAAACAGCGCTTCATCCAGGTCAAACCAGAGGCTGACACACTTTATTTTTTACCTGCAACCAGCAGGCTCTGAGCAGTGGTGTGGGAAAGGGCCCAGCCCAGATTGGGCAGGGTGATGAGAATAGCAGAGTGAGGGTGGTGGTGGGCGGTGGGTGGACCTGTTTGAAGGAAGTGAGGGCAAGATTGGATGGCGCAAGCCTGTGAAGTGTGACCGAGCAGCATCTGGCCGCCCTGTTGCTAATGCGTGTCCCTCGCTCTCCCCTTCTGTCCTCTCAGGGCTATCCAAGAGAGCATGTTCCTTCAGGCGGGGCCAGGCCTGGGCACCGTGGAGTCAGGAGGCAGCAATGTAGCCCCTCCTCCTGAGGACAGCCCAGTCCTCAGCACCAATGGGGGGGGCTCCTCCGCCCTGCCTCCCCCTTACCCCAGCTTTGACGAGCAGCTGCGTTTGGCCATGGAGCTGTCCTCGAGGGAGCAGGAGGAGCGGGAGCGCCAGCACCGCGAGGAAGACGAGGAGCTGCAGCGCATCCTCCAGCTCTCCCTGACGGAGAAGTAGCATCCCAGCTTGCCAGCAAGGGGCCCCTCAGCCTCCCTCAGGCCTCACACAACCCAGCCTAACTGTCCTTGCCGTCATTGTATTTTTAACCTCTCGGGGGGCGGGAGGGGGGGGGTCCATGCTTCGCCCCTTTCCTGTCAGGGTCCGGCTGGATGTGAGAAGACAGCACCTTCTGCATTTCCTGGGACTCACATGGTTCCATCCTCCGGTATTATTTCCTGTAAGATTTTTTTAAAATTGCTTTATATCCTCATCCTTTTCTGAGGAAATGTTTTATACAGCACAGAGGGAGGTGGGGCGGAGAAGAGGAGGAGCAGCAGATAGAGAAGATGGCGAAAAGGGAAAAAAAAGACAGAAGAGAGGAAGATGTCGAGGGAATTTTTATCACCTTAGCATGGGTGTGAAGTTTCCTGAGACTGAACTACGCACGCTGCTTTCTCTGTCCTTGCAATGGTTTGGGCTTGTTGGGACAGGGCAACAGAGAGGGCCGAGTCCTGGATCTTGATGCATTGATGTTTGCAGTGAGACCTGAAGCCCGGCTGCAGTGTGATGAATAATTTTCATTCCCGCATTCCCCACCCCCCATCATGAGCTGCTGCTCTTCCCCCTCCTGCGTGTTTAATTTATTTTATTTATATCTCTGAAGATATATACAAAAAGGGGAGTGGAAGGTGTGTATTATTTTTTAAAACTGAACCCAGTGGGTCTAAAGGGAAGAGCTGTGCCCGCTCTTGAGCGGCTTTCTCCTGCCGTCTGGGGACCAGGCACAGGGGGGCTCTGGGCAGCAGGAACTACTAAATAAAACTAAGAAACCAGCATTGCTGTTTCGTGGCATTCTTCCATTTCTTCTGTCTTGCTCTCAGGTTGTCCGTCTGTCACAAAGAATGTAAACTAGACTCTGCTACCTGCTGCGATTTCTGTGGCTCTTACCATGTTTCATTTAAATTACGGAACAAGCTGGTTTGCATACTTAAAAGCAACTTGTGGTTTGAACTAGAATGTGGCATTAGCATGACTCCGCTCAGGAAGGGACTTGAGTGTTGCTCACAGAACAAGGGGGGTGTCCTACTCATCAGGCTTGCGCAACACATGCGCCACAGAGCCAGAAGCAGCTACCAATCGTGTATGCTTCCAGAAGCTTGGCAAGCCCTCATTTTCACAATCCCAAGCAAGTAGCAACAATGGGACCATCCTATTTCTTACAAACTGGATGCCTGCTAACAAAAAATATTTATTTATTTATTACATTTCTATACCGCCCAATAGTCGGAGCTATTAACTATTAATAGCTATTAGCTATTACCCGTTAGTTTAACTCGTTATGTGGAATTCTTACACATGTGCTTTCTTAGCTTTCGTCACCCATTTAATCACAATGCTCCAGTGACAGTAGAAGCATCAACTGGCAGAATTTCCTTGTCAATAGTGCACTGCTGTTCTGCCATTTAGAGCCTAGATTTTAGGGCCTAGCTATAGTTTTACCCCAGTCCAATGTTTTAGGTGGCTCTTCTTTTCTGCAGCATCACCAGTCATTGTTTCACCAGGTCCTTGTTTTTCAGGACACGGCCTACTTTATCCCACTTACTTTGGGCACTCTGCCTCTTGACCAGTTCCCTGGGACTCTTCTCTCCTTCTCCCTATAGCATAGGGGGAAACATCACTTGCTTGCATGTTGGGACATGCTCTTCTTCCTTCCTAGCAGCTCTTCCTGAAAATCTACAGAATAGATTTGTGGGAGGGGGGGTGCAGGGGGGAAGGGGAAATCATCTCCCTCCCAGTTCCACCAGTGGGAGACTTAATTGATATTACCCATATAGTCCTTCATTTTACACAATGTGCTTCTTTAGATTAGTTCCTTGCCTAGTTCTCTGTCTCTTCTGCTCTTTTTCTCAAACTGTATTTTCCACTAACTCTATTGCCAGGTTTTCTTTTTCTGGGCATTCTCTAGACTAATTTTTTCTTTCAACTTCCTTGTCTTTGGTCCCCCCATAGCTTCCCAGTCCTTAGCCTGTGAGGTTTTAATCCTAGCCAAATTGATACCTTCCTCTTGCCTCACAGAAGCTGAACTACAAATTACTTGAGCAACAGAAATTCTGAGCCATCACATTGTCTCAGCCAATCAGTGACCCAGGTTTTCAAGGCCACAAATGCAAAACTATAGATCCTGTTGTCCTTATCTAGCACTATGCATATCCCCATCTAGTGTCAGCTGACAGAACTGTAATTTTGTTTCCGCTGCCTCCACCTTTCTGCTCAATCTGGTGAAATTTAGGAAGCAGGTCGCGATTGTACATTGTGTGAGAAGCTCTGGCTGGTTCGTGAGCCCATGCGAGAGCACTGGCTTAGCGGCCTGTAAAAGAGCAGCGGGGGCGGTACTGCTAATATTGCATCGACCACCGTTTGCCTGTGTTCATCTAGCCTTTGCTATTGCTTGTATCCTACATCTTGAAAGGTGTATCAGGAAACCCCGAGACTTTGTCTGCCTTGTTAGAGCCAAGCTCATCCACCTTCATTTTGGAGAAAGGCCAAAGCTCAGTGGCCAAGCATGTACTTTGCACGCAAAAGTTCCCAAGTTCCATCCATGGCATCGCCAGGGAAGGCCAGGAAGCCTTGGAGAGCCATTGCTGGTCAGAATACAGCGCTTGGTGATCTGATTTGGTATGAGGCAGCTTTCTAACTGCCCACAGTAGCTTTGTGTTCAAATTGTCATGCTGTGACATAGCGTGTGTTGTAACTTTATACCTGGGACTGAGAAGCATGGAGCATTGTGGGGGGTGGGGTGGGGAGTCCAGGGCCGGATCTACACTATTGCTTTAAAGCGCTCTATAAGTTATAAAGCGCTTTAACTGCTTTAAAGTGCTATAAAACTGCTATAAAATGCTTTAAAGCAATAGTGTAGATCCGGCCCAGATCTTAGAGTTACCTGCAGTGAACCCAGAGATCTTGCCTGTTCTTTTTGAAAGCTCTGGAGCCTCCAGTGAGAGGATGCCGCCAGTGTGCCTTCCACTCATACCCCTCTCCATTATCCCACCTGCTATAGCAAGCTGGACCATACTACCAAGTAGGTAGGCAGAAGTGGTAAGAGGCACAATATGTGTGCATCCTCTAAGAGATTTAAGATGAAGTGCAATGCAAACCCGACTACTCCAATATGTGCAAGAAGCTGCAGCTGATGTAAAGAATCATCCCAGGGATTAGTTGCCCTTTGTCAGTTCATGCTCCACTTCGCATACTAAGCAAAATCTCTCAGAGGTTTAACATGTATTTAGCGTGGGAACTGTAGTGTGAATGTTATAATGTATTGCTTTTTTAAAAAAAATTACATGTTTGTTACAAACAAACAAAATCCATTTCCCTAAAAAAAGGGTTGATAGTTCAAAACACTTTCGGACAATTGATTTTGGTCAAAGCTTCTTTCTGCACCTCTTGCAAGTTGAACTTTTAAAGCATCCTTCCCCAGTGTGGGTTCTTCCAGATGTTTTGACCATGTCCCTGACCATTGGCGATGCTGGGCTGGGGATGCTGAAGGATGTGGGCTGAAACATATGGGAGGGACCCACATTGGGGTAGGCTGTTGGAAGGGGACAGAGAGCATCTCTGGTTCGACTGCTGGCAACCGTACCCAACTTCCAAAGTCGTAAGGATTCAAGCGCCGCACATAGTTTGAAAGGGTGGTTTTGGGTGATGGTGGAGTGTCAGTTGCTTTCCCCCTTGATCATCTGGCCTGGTTTATTTTGTGTCAGCTGGTGCTATTCGCAGTCCCTTTCCGTTATTCGTTGGCCCTTGCAGTGGCTCCCTGTGCTCAGGAAGGCTGCTGATAGACAACAAGGATCCTAGTTTGTGGCAGTGGGTGGCGGCCCTGACATGCTCAGCGGAGAGGGAGGCCTTGTGTTGTTGCTCTCCCTGGCTCTGATACTCTGGCTTTTGGCTCGACCACCTGCTGAGTCATTGTAGCTCCCAACTGGGCGGAGTTTTCTATTTTAAGCTCAGACTTGGTGTTAGCGAAGAGATGTTACATCTGTATGCATGAAAACATATCAACATGCAGCCCACCCCCGCATCATGATCAGGCCACATCCAGTCAAAGTGGAGAACCTCCCCATCCTCACCCTTCTTCGCATAAGAGATCAGCATGGCTCCCAATTACACCCAGAAATGTAGTCGTGGGTGTTCATTGCCCTTTTTAGAGGAACAGAGGAAGCTGCCTTCGACGGAGTCCGACCTTTGGTCCGTCCAGTATTGTCGACACTAACCGGCAGCAGCAGCCCGCCAGGATTTCAGGCAGTTTTTCCGCCGCCACGCCTTAGAGACGCCCGAGATTGAACACGAGCTCTTCTGCATATAAAACTTGTGCTCTTTCACCGAGCTCCGACCCTTTCCCATGACCCTAACAGACCCATCATCTTGCCGCTCTTCCTTTCAGGCTGCACATTCTGCCCGACAGTTCTGATTAAGTTCTAAAACGACTGGGGCGGGGTGAACAGCCCGCCTGGTAGCTTTACGCGGCCAGGTAGGTGAGGAAGGTATATGCTGTGCTTATTCAATAGGGGGAAGGGCACTCTGCGCATCCTCAGAGGCGTTCTTGTTAGTAGCACTCCCATGTTCCACGATATGAAGACCCGGCATTCAAAATCAGTGCGCCTTGGAGGAGGAGAGGAACCACCAGGGTGCTGTGGGTGGGTGGGTGGCTGCTTGCTGCCTTGGAGAAGCGAGCACACAAGCAGTAGTCACCCACGGCAGCTTGAGGCTCCTCCTCCATCCTGCCATTCTCTGCTGGGGAGATTCCCTTGCTTCTTGGGCCTGTTCCTTTAAGACCTCCCCCAAGACGTGCCGGATAGTACTTTGCAGTCAAGGATCGCTCCGCTTCCTGGTTGAGGCGGCCGGCTGCAGCAGGAGCAGAAAGTTTACGGCAGGCAGCGGGTCCCACCCCGCAGCGGGTGAATGAGTGGCTCGGTACGCCCGCCCCCTGGAGGTTGTGTGAAGCGGCGGCGGCGGCTGGCTCCCAGTGGCACGATCTCTTCTCCGGCTTGGCTCCTGGGTTGGGAGCGGCGGAAGGGCGCCCGAGCCCACGCATGGCGCTTGTGACCGTCTGTCGCTCCCCCTCGGGGAGCGGCCACTCGACACCCACCGGCTGCAAGGTGAGCCACCCCCCTTCTAGCCCCGCTCCGGCAAGACGAATCCTTTTGCTCGGAGCAGGGCTTGGATCGACCCCAAACCGATACGATCCCACCCGCAGTCCTGGAGCCTCCAGCTGTTCTTTGGGGGACAGCCACGACCGTCTCTCCACCACCCACTTTCAGAGACCGGCGTGCGGGGATGCTTGGGTGCCGATTCCACCCTGTGCCTCCTGTCCCCAATGTACACGCCAACCTCTCGCTCTCCCTCTGTGGTCTTCCACTGCCCGCTGTGGACAGGCCAGGTGGTGCAGTCAGGGGCTGCAGCTTTCTTGGTTGTGCCAGAGGAAGAACTGGCCTTTGTTCTTGCACCGCCCTGCAGGGGGCGCTGTCGGAAGAAGGGCAGGGGGAATGTCACGTCGTGGTGGTGGTGGTGGTAGGAGGTGAAAGGTGGGGCAAGAGATTTCCCAGTTTCTCCAGACCTTCTCTTCCCTTCCCAGTAGAGGGAGCAGGGTGGAGTGAAGTAGTAGCGCTGGTAGGGTGGGTGGGGGTAAAAGAACTCCCTGTCACTCTAGGTGCAGCTTTTCTTCTTAGCTACAGCAGGGTCTCTAGTTTCCCAAGTGTGCTGCTCAAGGTGGATCAGTCACCCCTTTGACAGGAATGCCCTGTCACCTTCCTCTCGGATTCACCGTCCTGCCCACAAAAGCTTATGCCGGAACAAATTCGTTAGTCTTTAAGGTGCCCCTAGAGCCCTTGTAGTTTTAGCTTCAACAGACTAACATGGCTACTGCCTTTGTGGAAATTTGCAACTGGGATTGCCAAAGAGTGGCAAAAGGGTGATTATTAAAATGTTTCAGAACTCAAGTTGAAGGAGGGATCCCCATCTGTGTTAGTTGTTACGAATACAGAACCAGGGGGTGACAGTTGTTCTGGGTTATCTAATGGTGATGAAGACAGGGATGCAAGAACTTTGCCCAATCTGGGGCCCTCTAGATATGTTGGACTACAGCTCCCATCATCTTCCCCAACATGAATGGGGATGATGGGAGTTTCAGTCCAACATAACTGGAAGGGAAGGTTTGAGTTGGTGGTATACATCTTGCCTAGAAAGGTGTGATGGAAGCATTATATTGGCTTTTGCCTTGTCTTGGGAGCTCACAACCAGTAGATTTCCTCAGACGAGACCTTCCTAGGGAGTGAGGCAATCCGGCTGACGGAAGCCAGGCTGCTTGAGCCCCAGCCCCTCCAGGGAAGGGGCCAGTTGTGAAAGGATCATCCAGCAAGCTACTCTTTCATGGGCCTCTTGTCTAACAGAGGGTGGCTTCTTGTAGGACTCCTTCCTTCCCTCCTTGGACTACTCCAGTTCCAACTTCTCCTTGTAAGGAAACAATTTAGGGAAATTCTCAAAAGAATACCAGTGGTCAATGGACCATTCCTTCCTTGTGTCCCTGACAAGATGGTTTGTCTCTAATCAGCTTACAACAGCTCAAAATCCCGTGGAGAGAACTTGGGTGCTAATAGTGACATGTCAGTGAATTTCACAATTGGCCACTTCCTGCCAACTCTTTGCTGATTGCAACGTCAGAGACCCATGAAGTGTAGCAAAAATGTCCTTTGCAGAATGGCCTCCGCTCCTTCAGAACAGGAAGACTCCCCAGACCATAACACCAGTGCTGGATACGCCCTCATGTTCCTTGCATTGTGGCACCTCACACTTTAGTACACACCCCAAGCTTGGCAGTCTGTGGGACTGATTGAGTTCCAAGTATAATTAGACATTGTGTAAGGAGATGGTAATTAGGAAGTGGCGAGGAACACTGTTTGGGTTTTTTTTTCCATGCTTAAAATGTCACAGGAAATTGCCAGCAAACTGGGAAGCACATAGATAAGGTTATGCAAGAGATGGAATTCAAGGCTAGCCTAGGAAAATATTTGCAACCATTCCAAGAAAACAAGAGACTAGCCATGGACAGTGCCCTAAAAGGGGAGCCATTCTGTTCCCTGCATATGTATTTCCAAGCCTGGCATTCATTGAGGTCTCCCTGTTGCTTTGAAGCTATGATGTAGCACAGGTCTACACAACCTGTGACCCACCAGGTTAAACATAAACCATCAGCCATGTATTGTGGCATATCCAAGGCTTAATAAACTTTCTGGGTTTGCCTGTGCAGGAGTGGGTCCTCCAGAAATTTTGGACTACAACTCCCATCATTTCCCACCGTTAGCTGTGTTGGCTAGAGCTAACGGGAGTTGCAGGCTGAAACATCCGGAGGGCTGCAACTTGCCCACCATGTACTGTATGGCATGGGACTGCAAAAACAGGAGGGTTGTCAAGCACTTTGCAGCCCAGAATATGTGGCCAATAGGAAGCATTCAGCTTGGTGTGACATACCATATCCGAGCTTGGTGCAGAATGGTGAAAGCTAGAGCAGCAGCTAAAAGTGTGAGTTAGAAGGACTTTGGTTCAAATGTTGCCTGAGCCATGAACTTCCTGGCCCATGAACTTACCTTGGGCATGCCATTCTTCTCACAGCCCCACCATCTACAATACAGGGATAAAAAAATACTGACCTATCTTTTTAGGGTTGTTGTAAGGATCTGGAGATTATGTATGCGAGGTGCTTTCAGCGCTGAAAAAGTGCTGTCGTAATGCTAATGTATGTCAAGACAAATGTAATAAGGAGGAAGTTTCTTTGTTATACTTGGTTTCGTTTGCTTACGGCTTTCTGAGTGAGCATATGTTCTAGCCACTTATATAGGTCAAGAGTCAGCATTTATGGCATCACAGTTTTAAAGCAGAATCCCTTATCCATTGCTAAGCCAGGCCTTGTTTCACCCCCAAATAAAAATCAGCCCTCTTTTCAGAACTGAAGTTCGTCTGTTTTTGTTGTTGTTTTTCCTTTCCTTTTCATGATTGAGGTTGGAGATAGCAAAATGGCACTCTTCTGACAACTGTTGCCCACAGCAGCTCCATCACATTGCTTCATCTTAAAGCCAGCCCTGATTTGATGACCCATATAAAACAAGATACTTCCATCTTTTCAGCATTTCTTTTAATTAAGGAGGCCTGTAGTTGTAACTGCATAATGGAAGCCTGGCATTTCATTATCTGTATGTTGAGACACAGGCAGTTAAGAAGACACAAAGTATGATTTTTTTATTATTTTTAAAGAGAGTAAGCTTCTAGTCCTATTGGTACTGCGATCAGTTGAGAATATGTGTGTGCTGCTTGTGAGATTGCAGAAGCCAGAAGGGGACTGAGCAAGACTTCTGAGTCCTCAGGCGATGGGCTTCAGTACTCACCTTTCCCCATGACTAGCCGTAGCAGAACAAGTTAACACACATACAAATTCAGGCTGCAAATTTTGGACCATACTGTGCAGGACTATAACTGAGAAAAGTTATCCCAAGGAATCTGCATGTGCCACGGAGTTGTTTAGAACAGGAACGTTATGTCACACTGGGTTCTTCCACGCCAAACCAAACAGTGCAAACCCAGTTGTAAGATAACTAAAAAAATACCTGGGTTCCGCGTAATTTTCCTGGTACAAAGGAGTAACTCTCAAGCCCGTGTGGAAGGGCCCCCACCATTTGCTATTTGGTAGTGATCATCAGCAATAAATTAAACTTTTGCTAGCAGCAGTAAATAGTATACTTTTATGGTGGCTGCTGTGCAGTTGACTTTTTAACTGTGCATGAGTTAGATCTTTTATGATAAGTGATTTATATTTAATGGTTTTTATATGCAGTATTTACTATGTTTGCCTTTTACTGGATGTCAATGGCTACTAGTCATGATAGCTAATATTACCTCCAGAATCAGAGGCAATATGCCCCTCACTATCACTTGTTGGGCAACTTGAGCAGGAGGTGATATTTCCCTCATGTCCTGCTTGTGGATCACTGTGGGAACAGAATGCTGGGCTATTTAGGCCTTTATAATCCAGCATGACTCTTCTTATGGCAGGGTTGTACCCTGAGGTCTGGACAAATAAACTTAGTCATCACTTATTAGAAGGGCAGCCTCCTATCACTCCAAGTTTCAAATAGGTAGAGTTATAGGTTTGTCTGGTCAGAGCCCCTGTTTAATCCTTTTGGGAGGTCTTTGTGGAATTTGCTGAGTGCAGGATATTGGTGCTGGGATTATGGAAGCAAGCCTTCTTTTAATCTGCAACAAGAGCTTTCTCCTCCTCTGGTCTGGAGTAGTAGTGACTTATCCACCTGGAATTCCCTTGCAGGATGAAGATGTTCCCAGGAGAAGGCAGCTGCAGAGACGGTGAGGATGCAGCCTTCATAATCTTGTCCTTTTATACTCACATATTTAAGAAGTTCAGCGTCAAGCCCCACGTTCCTCATGTTTTACATAAATAATCTCATAGGTTTACATCTAGTGTGATACCCTCACTAGCAACCATCCAGCATTGGTAGTGTAATATCCTATCCACATCTAAGAGATGGGGAGTAACCAGGCTGTGCTTTGCAACTTAAAATTTAAAAAAATGGCTGCAAGCTGGATTTGTACAGTGAAAAAATGCAGAAGTGTATGTGTGTAGGTTCCTGAAACGGTGGTACAGAAGAGGAGTGGCCTTGCTGTCTTTGAAGATCTTTACACTCCCGTAGTGCTCCAGTAGTACAAAAGCATACTGGATCACCTAGGGTACACACACATACACACACATATTTGTGAACCATTCCTCCTCATATAAACAGGGGAAATAGTTCATATATTTATTTATTTAATTAATTAATTTATTACACTTATATACCGCTCCCATAGCCAGGGCTCTCTGTGGGTATTTGTGGGTATTTGATTGTGGGGAAAGGAAGAGTGGTGTAACTTAGTAGTAAGCATTACTGCTTCCCATGCGGACATATGACACTTGCAGAGCAGAATGCCACAAAACAATCGCAATTGCATTATGGGAGGAATCACATGTTTCCATCCTAAGTGTAATCTTGAGGGAAGACCTCCATACTGTGCTAAACAAAAGTGTAACAGTTGCCCATTTATTGCCAAAAATGGACGGTACCAAAAAAAAGGCCTTAGAGAGAACAGTGGGGAATAGGATAAAGTATTTTGGAACGGAAAATGTGCACCAAATCAATATTCTGAAAAATACTATGTTTCAAATATAATGTATTATGAAAAGATCTATAATTCTGGTAAATGGGGGGATCCAATTCCTTTTCCTCTGTAGCAGAACTGTCTACTTTTTAAAAAACATGTTTGAACTGTATTGCGGTAGTGGGGTGGAGAAAAGAAAAAATTGTTCCCTTTTCATAGAGCACTTCTGCTTTTTTTAAAAAATAACATTGGGGCACTATTACTTACATTAGTGTGCAATGTGAAGGGCAGCCTTTCCCAACCTGGTGCCCTCCAGATGTGTTGGACTAGAACTCCCATGATCCCGACAGCCTGTGCTGGCTGAGGGATTATGGGAGTTGTGGGCTAACACATCTGGAGAACAGAGTTGGAAGGGGCCTACAAGGCCATCGAGTCCAACCCCCTGCTCAATGCAGGAATCCACCCTAAAATATCCCTGACAGATGGTTGTCCAGCTGCCTCTTGAATGCCTCTAGTGTGGGAGAGCCCACAACCTCCCTAGGTAACTGATTCCATCGTCGTACTGCTCTAACAGTCAGGAAGTTTTTCCTGATGTCCATTGGAATCTGGCTTCCTTTAACTTGAGCCCGTTATTCCGTGTCCTGCACTCTGGGAGGATCGAGAAGAGATCCTGGCCCTCCTCTGTGTGACAACCTTTTAAGTATTTGAAGAGTGCTATCATGTCTCCCCTCAATCTTCTCTTCTCCAGGCTAAACATGCCCAGTTCTTTCAGTCTCTCTTCATAGGGCTTTGTTTCCAGACCCCTGATCATCCTGGTTGCCCTCCTCTGAACACGCTCCAGCTTGTCTGCGTCCTTCTTGAAATCTGGGCTCCACAATTCAAGAAGGATGCAGACAAGCTGGAGCGTGTTCAAAGGAGGGCAACCAGGATGATCAGAGGTCTGGAAACAAAGCCCTATGAAGAGAGACTGAAAAAACTGGGCATGTTTAGCCTGGAGAAGAGAAGATTGAGGGGAGACATGATTGCACTCTTCAAATACTTAAAAGGTTGTCACACAGAGGAGGGCCGGGATCTCTTCTCGATCCTCCCAGATTGCAGAACATGGAATAACGGGCTCAAGTTAAAGGAAGCCAGATTCCAGCTGGACATCAGGAAAAACTTCCTGGCTGTTAGAGCAGTGCGACAATAGAATCAGTTACCTAGGGAGGTTGTGGGCTCTCCCACACTAGAGGCATTCAAGAGGCAGCTGGACAAGCATCTGTCAGGGATGCTTTAGGGTGGATTCCTGCATTGAGCAGGGGGTTGGACTCGATGGCCTTGTAGGCCCCTTCCAACTCTGCTATTTTATGATTCTATGAACAGCACATTGGAGAAGGCTGGTGCAGGGAGCACTGGAGTCCTTCCCCCTAATTTACAATTTGTGGGGGAGGATTTTTGGAGCATCTATCTGCATAAAAGGGGCCGCGGCGGAAGGGAGGGGAGACAGAGACCTGGAAAAGAGGTTTTTATTTTGAATAAATGGGGCCCTCTCAGGTCAAATGATATACATTTAAAATAAATCACGGTCTACAGTTGTTGTTTTAAAAACTGAAATTGCAATTTCCAAGTTGCTTGCTCCATGTTACGAACTTCAACAGAGTTTGTTCAGTGTTAATCATACTTTCCTTAGATTCAAAGCCATTTAGTTGGGTTTTTAAAGTTTAAAATGAAATATTGTTTTCAATTCCACACCACTCCTGGATGCATTTAATGGCCTTAATGCTTCAGGCTAACAGTGTTTGCTTATTAGTTTCCCTCTGAATCCAAGGGCTCCCTGTCTCTGACTACTTCAAATGCTGAGATTTGATTTTGCAATCACAAAATGTTTCTAAGTCTTTCCCCTTGGGGGGGAAGGCAGGACTTAATGGGGCAAGCTCTCCATCCCCCTGGAGCAAACTTGACTCCCTCCCTGCTGGCTTCCCAAAGCAGCGACCAAGTCTAATTCTTTTACCTACGCTTTCTTTCCACCACTGAATGAGAGGGTTTTTCTACTACGGCAATCTCCCCTTTCTCCCTACCCCGCCCCCTCTTCTCCAGCCACAGCTTCGTCATGGTCAAAGGAGCCGCTCTGCTCCTGCAGGAAGAGGAGAAGCTGGAGGCAGTGCAAGAGGGTCCAGCAAGCCCCCTAGACCAGAAGCCAGAGAGCGAGAATGTTGCACCAGGACAGCAGGAACGGCACTTGCAGCAAATGGTGGGGCTGTTGCGGCCGGAAGACACCATCCGGCTGGTGAGACTGTTAATGGGGAGGATGGATATAGCCAAGTGGGAATGGAATGGTGGCGTCTGGGCAGCAATTGACCTGACCACAAAATGTATCTTTTGGGATGAACTCAGTGAGCCTGGAATAGCCAGTTATCTAGTTTAGTGTTTTGAGCAGGGCCTGCTCTACTGTTAGGCAGAGTGAGGCAGCTGCCGCTTGCAGCAGAAGATGAAGGATGGGATGGTCCCTGCCAACCCCTAAGATCCTCCCCTCTCTACCACCCAACCCCTGGAGAACCAGGTCAGCAGGGGAAAGTGGCCAGTGCGGCTGCCCGTCTTCTGTTTAGCCAGCGCTAACAGAGGGCGGGTGGCTGCTGCAAAGGAAAGCTCTCTGAGGAGGTAGCCTGCAGCATAGGCAATCTCCTGGGACACCTCCGCAGTTTCCATAACTTCTGGCTCTGAGGAAGGTCCTTGGCATTGCGGCAGTGGGCGGCAGTTAGAGGGGGGCAAGAGGATTGGGGAAGGACCGGGGCAGGGAGCACAGAGGGAGTGGAGGCAGAAGGTGGGGGACAGGATGAAGTGGTGGCAGGGAGGAAGTCGTGGCAGGAAGGGCGAGAAGAGGGGTGGGGTGAACCAAGGAGGGGAAAGACAGATCGGCAGGAGGGGGTGGCAAAACAGGGAGGATGAGGGGTGGGGCTTCAGTGGCAGCATGCCTGAGGGCACCCAGGAGTGTGCCACTGTCCCTGCATGGAGGACACAGTCCTAGTGGTGGTACTGAAGTAAGTTTCATTTGCAAGTCTGGTTGGATCCTGTACATCAGGGCTGCAGAACTTCATGCCTGGGAGCCAAATCTGTCCTTGAGGGGCACCACTGAAGGGTATGACCCCTTTCCCCGCAACTGTTGATCCTTTGGTAATTTCCTGGCTTTTATGCTGTTTCCCGTCATTCGAAAAGGCTGAAATGCCTCTCCCAAGGCTGAGTTACTGGCAGTAAGACCTTTAAATTAAAATACGCCGTTATTTTCGGTCCACCCCTTTCACCCTTGGCCCTGCCCACCAATGGAATGCAGCCCCCAAGAGCTTCTCCAAAATGGAATTTGACCCTCAGACTGAAAGAGGTTCAGCATCCCTGCTGTACCCGGAATAGGGGTGGGGTGCCTTCTTTGCCTCCAGCAGCAAGATGTCTTGGACCAGCCCTGGTTTTGAGTGCCTTTAGATCAATAAAGAGCCAGCTTCCCACTGTCAAACCAGACCAGTTTAAAGTTCGTCCTATCAATCAAATTACCTTACGTGGCTCCCCCCCCTTTACATTGTATGAGGCCAGTGAGATCTTCTTACCCCTCTATCTCCATGGTGACATAAATGGGCTCCTGTCCTTCTGAGCTCTCTTAGGAGCCACGAGCTCTACCCAGGATGCTTTGCTTCTACCAGGTCATGACATACCAGGGAACTGTTATAAATGGGGGGGGGGGGGGAAAGAACTATTCTGAGTAAGCAATATTTCAGAAGAGGGTGGTATAAGTCTCAGGCCTGCTCCTCACTGAGGTCGTAAACCCATGTCTGGATAATATCACTTCAGGCTACAGGTGAGGGCTCACATGATTGAATGTTCCCAGTGGAGGCTAGTGGCTCTGATATTGGGGTGAGTAAGTGAACCCCCTCTGAGTTTCAGTCAAAACCTGTCAAAACTCTCCTTCGCACCTTGGATAATGCCTTTAGAGTTCTGACTTGTTCTGACTGAAACCGGGAGCGGATTCACCACCCCACTGACATCGGAGCCACCAGCCTCCACTGACCTTTCCTCCAAGTGGGGGTAGGGTCAAAGAATTCAGTTGCACATAGAAAGCTAAATGTCAGGAAGAAGAGCTTTACTGGAGCCTTCTCATGGACTTGCTGGTTTTCTATGTGTAGGAATGTCGATACAACACACATATTTACTACCTCAGTAACGATTTCCTGATGACCCAGATTGCTTCCCAGGCTAGTTCCGATTTTCTGTGTACTTATCATCTGAATATCCCTCACTGTTTCTGACCTAACTTTGCCTTTCCCCTCCCCTCAGTGTGCGTCTAGACTCTGTGCTGCTTCTTGCCCAGCATTCTTGTGATAAATGGACTCAGCCCTGCCCCCAGCTCCAGAGATCCTGGACGTTCTGCTTGGCAGGGCATAACTAGGGGCCTCAGTGTCCATGCTTGTGGAGGCTTATGGCGTGTGGGTGGGGTGGGAGAGGGATTCCTCTCCTTTTGGAATGTGGCTTTCAGGCAGACATTCAGCTGGGAGCTGCAGTCACTTCCCCATTTATGGCCTGTGGGTCTTTTGCTCTCTTGGGCAGGCAGCCAGAGCTGGCGTCTCTGCTGAGCTTGATCCCAGCACTGGGGACTGTGCTGGGAAATTTCCAAGCGGGCCTAAATAACATTTTTCTTCTTCTAGAGAGTGAATCACAACAGCTTCCAAGCACCTGGAACAATTCTTTAAGGCAGTGGCTTTTGAGCTACTTTCTGGTGGACGCTGATGGTATTTGGAAGCTTACCAGGGGCTGCTCAATTAGAAGATCAATCATTTTACTGGCAGAACCAAGCTACCCTGAAAGGCAGTTTGCTCACTGTTGCTGATCATCCCCTGCAGTGTACAAAATTGAGAAATAAATAAATGTGCATCTTTGAAGTCTGCTCTCACTTCAAGCAGGGCAATAGTGAGCCCCAGTGTGTACACACACACACACACACACACACACACACACACACACACACACACACACACAAGAACTGAGTATGTGCACCGTCCTAAAACTCGCCCCAGAATCCTTGGCAAAGCTACTGATGTGTGTGTACACTGATGTCAGCATGGAAATGTTTCCTTGAAGACAGAAAGCTTGAAAAACACCACCTTAAAACCCAGTAACAGAGGTTCCTTTCGTGGTATCCTACCATGAAATCCCAAATCGCATTCACTTATCACTAAGGGCCTTTTCACATGTGAAACTTACAAGCTACTTGAGCTTTGTAAATCAGTTTGCAGTATATATATTATGGTTTCGTTTTCACATTAACAATTAATACACCTTTGATTTTTCTTTCACATTGGCAGCATTCATTACCAACAACATAGAAATAGCAGGAGAAGGGATCAAATATACTTCTTAGTAGCAAGTAAAAATTGTCTGAAGATTATAACAATGTAATTATAATACATCTAGAGAGTGGATAGGGAGGCCTTGTTGTCTGACCCTTCCCTACCCAACAATTGATAAGCTATGCACACTTGTCCATCATCTTTCCAACACGGTTTAGTGACTCAGATATTTGACATTGTAGAAAACTATGTTTCTAGACCTATTGACTGTAGAAAAAGTAGTAGAAGTGGGTTCTGAAGGCTGAAACACTACATGGTCAATTTAAAAACACTGTTGTATGTTCTGCAAGATTTTGCTTTGAAGTCTTACATAGAATGATTTGGAAGGGATGATTTATGGATTTGAGAATCTGGATTTAACCACACTAGGGCTTTTAGTCAGCCTCAACTATGATGCAACATGCACTTCAACTTGCTTCAGTCGCTGGCAGTATTGCAAACACATATGTTTATTTCTGGAAAAATGTAAATAGAGTTTCTCCTCCAAACCATTGCTTCTTTTCTCATACTGGAAATTGCACAAATGGCTACAAAGAAGGAATATGATACATCCTCTAGCCTGGGCCTGCCTGGAACCTACCATAGCTGCGCACATGTGTTGCTCGCTATGTTATTTTCATGTAAGTACAAATATGAAATTTAGCCATGGCACTGGCCTCAGGAACCACGGAAGGCTTCCAAAATGGCTGCTGGGACTGCTCCACAGCCGTTGATGGTTGGGAATCTCATTGCCATGGAGGTGCAGATAACATTGAAGGACAGTCTTGTGAGGGCTGTGTGTGTTTTCCAGGCTGTGAGGCTGGAGTCAGCTCGAGCTCATCGAATCCGGTACCTGCTTGTCGTGTCAGCAGCGGAGATGGAAAGCAAGAATGAGATGGTGCTGCTGGGAGTGGACTTCCCTGAAGAAGGGTGAGAGGCCAAGGGAGGGAGTAGAAGGGGGTGGGGAGAAAGGGTATTGGTGAGGAAAAGAGTGAAAGGAGGGGATGCATGATTCGGTACACCAGGGATGGGCAACTTGTGGCCCTCCAGACTTGCTCAAGGTTATCCAGTGACCTTTACAGCTCAGGAGCTGGGTTTCCAAGCCAGATCTTCCCAGCAAATTCAGCACTGAGCCTCCACTACACCAAGCATGGATAGACTTGAGACTTGCAAAATCGATGTTATGGTGTGTGTGGGTTGTTGTTTTTACTAGAACCCTCTGGTCCTTCAACTGGAGTGAGGTGAAAAATGAGTGGGGGTGGGGTGGAGCTAGATGTGAAATGGTGGCCCTACTGTACCTCATGAGCCATACGCCGGAATCGCCAGCATATACAAATCTACATCTGACCTTATTACAGAGGGGGAATTCTAACAGTGTGTTTTAGATTTTTTGTTCTTGCTATAGTTAAATAGAAGTCAGAAACCCCAACCCCACCATCGATCTAATAGTCAGTCTCCATGTACCTTCTGCCCACCCTTGCACAACCCCATTTAATTCTGTGCTGGTACAGAAATTGATGGGGGTGGGGGTTGCCTTCCCAAGGACTGCAAAGTCAGGGATTGTCCCATTTTGGTTAGTACAAAGTCCCCTTCTGTTTGGCTGTATTATACACAGGGCATTATAATAATTTGCTAGAAGTGATGCAAAACCATCCAGGTCTCTTTCCCAGGGCATGTCCAGAGTAGGGTGACCAACTGTCAGGATTTTTCAGGATTTGTCCAGGTTTTTATTCTATCCTGTTTGTCAGGGAGGATTTTCTGTAATTTTCTATAAATTCCAAGAATGACATGCTTTCCCCTTTAAGGCTGCCATTAGTGTGATGGGGGAATGACGCGCTTTCTGGAGGTGCATCATTCCCCCCCCCCCTTAAATGAGGAAGTGTGTAATTCCCGGACATTATAGAAAAGGCCCTGATTGGAGCAGGGGGCAGGCAGGAATGACACGCTTTCCCCTCCTCCGCCCTGATTGGAGTGGAGGAGGGGAAGTGCTTCCTGAGGGCCTCTGGAAAGTGCATCATTCCCCCTCACCATGCTAATGGTGGCTACTAGTGTGGCAGGGGGAAATTACATGCTTTCCAAAAGCCCAAGAATGTGTGATTCCCTCCCCTCACCCCCACTGGATGTCCTCATTTTTGTTTTCCCAAATATGGTCACCCTAGTCCAGAGGACACTTAACTCTAGAGATCAAAAATACTGTTTGAGCACTTCTGGTCCCTACAGCAGAGAGCTCTCGGCTGGAGGTTTTTCCGGTTTAACTCAGCATGCTAAGCTAAGTTTTCTTGGAGTACAGTCTCTAGTCACTCCACTCTCAGTTACGTTTATGCATGTGCTGAAGCATGGCCTGTTCCAAGCTTCTACTTGTGAAAGAATGAAAGGGAAAGAGCTGCTGACTCTCGACAATCGGTTCACTAAAGTTTGCTGAACCCAGATAATTCAGAAAGGCGGACACAAAGTTTAGACAAAAGGGATTCACAAAGCAGAAAAGTAAAATGCTAAAAAACACAAAAGACTGACTTCACGTTACAGTGAGGAAAGATGAATGAGCATTTTCAGTTAGAAAACCTCCAGTGGCTAATATTTCCTAGCCTCATGTCTTTCGCATGGTATCTTCCACAAGGCATGAACCCATATGAGATACCACATAAGTCTCTTAGGCCACAATCTGCTGCAAATTTGCTTAAAACCAAGTCCCATTGAACTTAGTGAGCCTTACTTCAGAACAAATACGCATAGGATCAGGCTGTAAATTCTGCTTCTCTAACATGGCTGTGATCTTAACCACCACTAGCTGAAGCAAATGCCAATGAATCACTCAAAGTTAGCAAATGCATCTAGGAGCCAAGTACACAAGGCTTTTGTTCTCTCCATGAAGTTAGTAGAAGTAAGAACACAACCACCACCCTTTATCAAATGCATCATTGCTTCAGAGTCGTTTCTTACTTTTCTGATGCATATCTAACCACGTTAATGTGTTTTACTCCCTGGCTAAACCAGTTTTGCAACTGTTCACTGAGGGTTTTTTCCTCCTCTTTTCCAGCTTGTGTGCTCCAGAAACCTTTGTTTATATATTCAGTCAGGGCACAGGTACTCAAGCATGTCATAATAAAGCAAGGAGCTGAATGGAAAATAGCTGTATTTCTTAACTACTTCAGTATAGGGAGTCCCTGTCTGAGCAATAAGATGCAAACCACTGCTGTGTTTGTTTGACTTTGACTTTGCAGCTAAGAGCCACTGTAGAAATCAATTATCAAGCCATTGCAAAGGCAGTTTAAGGGGAGAGCATAGGGGTAAATTGTATGTATGTATGTATTTACCCTATAAGTCAGAAAGGTGTGACCACATTGTGTACAGTTCTGGTCACCACACCTAAAAATGGATATTGTAGAGTTGGAAAACGTACAGAAAAGGGCAACTAAAATTATGAAGGGGCTGGAGCAACTCCCCTATGAGGAAAGGTTACAA
Organism: Elgaria multicarinata webbii; assembly: GCF_023053635.1. Lineage (NCBI taxonomy): Eukaryota > Metazoa > Chordata > Lepidosauria > Squamata > Anguidae > Elgaria > Elgaria multicarinata. The sequence goes on along the minus strand of NC_086172.1, from coordinate 78,371,496 downwards.
CATCTGGGATTGTTTAACTTAAAAAAAAGCTAAGGGAGAGAGGACCTGATAGAGGTGTACAAAATCATGCAATGTGGATAGGGAGGCATTTTTCTCCCTCTCTCAAAATACTAGAACCCAATGGGGTCATCCCATGAAACTCATTGGTGGGAGATTCAGGATGGATAAAAGGAAATAGTTCTTCACACAGCCCATAGTTAAACTATGGAATTTACTTCCTCAGTATGTAGTGATAGCCACCAACTAGGATGGCTTTAAAAGGGGATTGGACAAATTCATGTAAGGTTATGGATGGCTACTAGTCCTGGTGGATATGTGCTATCTTCTGTATTAGAGGCAGTATGCCTGTGTACACCAGTTGCTGTTGCACTCATGTTATGCTTGTGGGTTTCCCATGGGTAGCTGGTTGGCCTCTGGGTGAAGAGAATTCTGGACTAGATGGAGCCTTGGTCTGATCCAGCAGGGTTCTTCTCATGTTCTATACTAACTCCTTTAGGAGCTGTCTGATTTCTTTCTCTTTCTTTCTCAGCTTGGCTGTCTGCACGTTGGGGATGGTGCTTCCACTATGGAGTGACACCCAGGTCTTCCTTGATGGCGATGGGTAAGATACCTCCGCTCCATAAGCCATTCACGTTGTCCATGTAATACCAATCCTTGTATTAGCATTAAGCTTTCAGCCTCTAATATAACTTTGCTTTGCCAAACAGACAGGGATGATGAAAAGCCGTTGTTGTGTGTCTTTATTTTTCTCTTTATGCCCAGGCTGAAGTGGAATAAATAGGAGATGCCTCCTCCTTGATCCTAATAATTGTCTCCATGCATACGAGCAAAGAGATGCTGGCCAGACCAAGGCATTTCAGTGGCAGAGGCAAAAAAATCCAAGTGACATCCATCCCCATCCCCAAGAAAAATATAATAATAAATAACAGCACCCAAAATTTTCTGTCTGACCTCCTCAGGACACAATGTCCCCAATCCACTGCAAACCTAAGTGCACAACTCTGCATTGGAGAATGTCCATAGGCTACATGAGGGGAGGGCAACTTGTGGCCCTACAGATATTTTGATCTACAACTCCTACCAGGCCTAAACAGCATAGCCAATTGTGAGGGATCATGGGAGTCGTAGGCCAAAACCTCTGGAGAACCACGAGTTGCCCACACTTGGGCTACATCTTCACAGCCTGACTCAATCCAGAGCTTATTATAGCCAGGGTTGTGAATTTGAATTTGCTATGAACTTCATACATCGTCGCTTCTAGTCACGTTGCTTCTGATCGGATGGCTACAAAGCATTTGCTGTGCTTGCAGCTCAGAGGGAGGACTTCAATGCCTAGGGCCAACCCTGAGGTCTAAGTTCTACTGACTGTTTTTAATCTTCATTAGAACCTGGATTTTGAGTCATTTTAAGGCATGGTATTGAACCTCTTTCAGCCCAAGGCCTCTTTGAAGTGTGGCTCGCGGCAGAGAGGTTCTTGGCAGAGTGATTCCTTTTTGCTCCTGCTGCCAGGAGCAATGGTACACTGTCAGAGCAATGGCAACAGAGTAGCCGGAGGGCAGCCGGAGGACTGTTCCCGCTGCATCTGGATCCCTACTCAATGCCTCCCTCAATTCAGCACTTATTGCTCAAGACATTAGAGTGTGCCTGGGCACACCTGGCACGCCTATGTTTATGGCTGGAAAAGAAGAATTTCTTTATGAAAGCAAAAAATCTCTAGAAGGATTGTACAGTGCAGAGGGAGAGTGCTTAGCATATTAACTGGTGCAATCCATTAGTCGGTGCAATCCATTATTAGAACATGCAGATTAAGACCCAATTCTTCTGCTTGCAAAATGGGATCTGGCATTGCGGTATAACTCAAGCCAGTTACACAACTGTGCCAGCCCTTACATCCATATATGCTTGTTTTCATGTATCTGCATCCCTGATGGAGCACTTCCAAGTGGCTGCTGAAATTAGTTTCGCTTCTCTTTCCCTAGGGGCTTCAGTGTGACATCTGGGGGGCAGACGCGGATCTTTAAGCCCATTTCGGTCCAGACCATGTGGTGAGTGAAGCTGTTGGGTGGGGCAAAGAATGTGAAGGGCATGGGATGGGAGAGGACCAATGAATCCCTTTGGGAATCGGGACCCAGTTGCCATGATTGCTTTGGGTAGCAGGGTGGGGAGGGGTATTAAATGCTGTGGAGGGAGGAGAGATCTATAGCATTTCTCTAATAGTAGTGGAAGCTTTTGGAGGAGTTTAAATTGTATGTGGAGGGGAGCTGGAGAGAGAGCTGGATGGGTCAGGTTCCTCCTTCCACATCCCACCCTCCTTTGTTTTACAGTTCCCCAACGGCCAAATTGATTCAGGGTTCAGGGGACTTCTTGCCAGCAGTGGTGGGGCCTACACCCCAAAGTGGGTGCATGGGGGCCTGCTGGCATGCAGCTCCAACGTAATTGCTAAGATCCCATTCATTCATTCATTCACTCACTCACTCACTTACTCCCCCAAACACCCACAGCAAACAGGCTTTTCGAAGGCCTGATTGCAGCGGAGAAAGGATGGTTTTTCAGAAGGGGGCACAGTGTTGGGAGAGGTGGATTGGATCTTCCCTACCCAACAGCAAGCCCCCGCCCCTGAAAATACCCCAACACACACACATGCTGGAATGAGGTTTTAAAAGCCTCCGCTGGCACCAATGGAGGCTTTTTAGAAGCCTCATTGCAGTGTGGGAGGGAGTAGGGGAAGTGCTTCATCTCTGATCTTTGGAGGTTTCCTGGCCCTGTCGTAAAGCACTGCAAATCAGCCCCTGTCCTGTAACTGTGTTTATGTCTGAAAGAAGGTGCGGGTGGGGCTGCTGCTCCAGGTTTTGCTCCCAACCCACCCCTTGGCTGTGGTGCCCGCCACCTTGGGCACATAATAATAATAATAATAATAATAATAATAATAATAATAATAATAATTTTATTTATTTATTTATTTATTTATTACCCGCCTCTCCCTCTGGATCGAGGTGGGGAACAACACCAAACACAATATAATACTTAAAATTTAAAAGAGCATATAAAACCAATACAATATTAAAATAACAATCACAGCATCTCAAAATTCTTAGGTTCACTTCCCTTCCCTTCTCGTGTTTCTGGTGTCCGACTCTCCTCTCTGCCCTCAGGTCTGCACTGCAAGCGCTGCACAAGGCATGCAGCGAAGCCGTCTGCAACAACCACTTCCCAGGCGGCAGTGCCTTGAGCTGGACGGAGTGGTATCAGAAGGCCGTGAACTCGGAGCAGAGCTGCATTAACGAATGGCTGGCCATGTCTGACTTGGAATCTGTGCGGCCCAGTTCACCTGCAGTCTTCTCTGAGCAGTCAGTGATGCCCCTTTCCCCCCTGGGGCTGGTTGTAGGCTGGGACTGGCAGTCAGTGGAGCAGTTAGCCATAGGAACAGAGGAAGCTGCCTTAGACTCAGTCAGACCCTTGGTCCACCTAGCTCAGTTCTGGCAGCAGCTCCCCGGGGTTTCCTGCCTTACCTGGAGACTACAGGGATTGAACCCGGGACCTTCTGCATGCAAAGCAGATGCTCTACCACTGAGCTACAGATCCTCTGCATGGACATTTGAGATGATCTTGCTAGTCAGTCTAGAATCCAGTGTGTTCCCAGCCCCCCAGTTCTGGTTCCACTTCAGCAGCCAAGCCCAATAACTAAGAGAGAGGAGATTTTCTTTGAGTGTAGGAGATACCGATCAGAGACTCTGGTCAGAGCAAAAAAACAGCAACAATCCACCATTATACTGGCCCCACAGCCTTCTTTTTCAGTCTTGAATGAATCAGGCTACCTAGGGAAATGCAAAGCTTCAGGACAGAATCAGATGTGTAACCCTGCTGCCATCGGGGTGTGGGAGGGGTCTGTAGGGGAGACTTGGCGTGATGGTGTCTGGGGCAGAGTCTGGCGGGCCGAGAGCTTTGCCGACCCTCCATCTCTGTGCCTCAGGCCGACAGCACAGGAGATGACAGAGCGGATGATCCGGGCCAAGCTGCGTGAGGTGATGGCCACCACTGACCTGGAGAACATCACCTCCAAGGAGGTGGGATGTTGGGACAAGGGAATTCTGGAAGAGGAGGTGATGGGGTTGTGTGGGAAAAGAGGAAGTGAGGGAACGGAAACTCCCGTGTGATGAGGCGGGATTTGGGAACATGAAAGGGGAAAGGCCCTTAATAGGGACAGGGAAGGGGAGAGTTTGGGGTTGTGTGGAATTTGGGAAGTGGAGATATGTATGGTGGGTGATGGGGAAGGCACAGGGTGAGGGTGTGTAATTTACAGAGCAGCCAGGCCGGTACACGAGGGACACTGGCTTTCACAGTCTCCTCTCTTCTCCCACAGATCCGTACAGAGCTGGAGCGGCGAGCCGGCTGCAGCCTGAAGGACTACAAGGAGTTCATTGACAATGAGATGCTGCTCATCATGGCTCAGATGGATCGGCCCTCCAGAATCTTTGACTACCTGTACTTGGTGAGAAAGCACAAGAGGCGATCCCTGATGCAGACAGGGGGGTGGGCGAGGCACCCTTCATCTCAGCTTTTAGGCCCTCAAACTCTCCTCTGATGGCAGAAAGATGGAAGACTATTTAACTTTTATGATTACATTTATATCCCAACTTTTTTCCTCTTGCAAGGAACCCAAGGTGGCATACATGGTCCTCCTCCTCTCCATTTTAACCTGTGAGGTAGGTTAGGCTCAGAGTCAGTGACTGGCTCATGCCTGAGTGGGGACTAGAACCCAGATCTCATGACTCCCAGTCCAACACTCTAACCACTACACCACACCACACCGATTTTTGCAGCCACCTAGTTGCTTCTAAGCTATGCCTCTCTTCTACTATAAGAGGAAGCGAAATGCCCCATCGCCTCCCTTCTCTCTCTCCTAAACTGTGTATAGCCCATGTTGAGAGATAGCACAGTCTTTACTTCACGTGCAGCTGAAGGTCAGAAACAGTAACTCGGGCACAATGCTTCATTTCCTCTCTTTAACAAGTGTGCCATAGAGGCTGGAGTTAGGGAACAGGTGCTAGAGCAGAATATTTACTGCTCTGCTTAACCAAAAGACAGATTCCGCACTAATATTGTTGGATGCAGAAGCAAAACCAAAAAAAGGATGTTTTTAAAGTGATGGATAACAGATCGTTCCCATGCAGCCAGGCTCTTCCCACATCATCTATTACACAGGGACAGAATTTGGGAAAACAACCACCAAATGTGATTTGGTTACTATTATTATTATTATTATTATTATTATTATTATTATTATTATTATTATTTACATTTATATACCGCCCCATAGCCGAAGCTCTCTGGGTGGTTTTCCTAGTTTGACTGTGTGCCCCTTCATGACCACGTGTTAAATAGTGACGTTCAAGTTAAATTCTACAGCATCACCACAACAACTTCTCCTTCGATGCACATTTTCCAAAGGTGGAGCCTTCGTACTTAGCAGTTTATGGCAGTTTGTGACTAAGTTTGTGACTAAGTTGTCTGTAGATCATTATTTGCAGCCCTGGATGAAAGTAAGAGGCTGCTCCCTTTAAACAAATACAAGTTTAATTTTCCACACATACAATTAAATTGTTCAAGGTGTTGTGAAGCACGGATCCAAAATGATGGTTAGAGCAGTACGACAATGGAACCAATTACCTAGGGAAGTTGTGGGCTCTCCCGCACTAGATGCCTTCAAGAGGCAGCTGGACAACCATCTGTCAGGGATGCTTTAAGGTGGATTCCTGCATTTAAGGTGGATTCCTGCATTAAGCAAGGGGGCTGGACTCGATGGCTTTATAGGCCCCTTCCAACTCTGCTATTCTATGATTCTATGAAAATACTGGAAAGCAAGGTTACCTTATTCCCCACCCACCCCATCCCCTTGGATACAGCTGTAGCAGGGGCTACGCTGAGCATCTATCATCAAGTAACAAGTTCCACTCTGCCCACCCTCCCCGGTGCAGCAGTGATCTTCTGTCACATGCTTGCCATGCAGAGCTGAATGGATGCGTAAAATCAAGGGAAAGGAGCTGGGCCTTTTATGGAGCCCCTCCTGTATCATGGAAACAGCTTCATCTAGGAACATGTTTGGTGTAATTGTCTTATCTAGACGACAGAATTTAGGCTGCAATGCTATATTCCAGGGGTAGGGGGATCTGTTGTCCTCCAGATGTTTTGGACAACCTTTGGCCCCAGCAGCATGGCCACCAGTCAGTCATAATCCAAAGTATTTTGTGGGCATCAGGTTGCCTACTTCTGCCATACACACTTACCTGGGAGTGCACTGGACCACACTGTTAGTTATAAGTACAACAAAAGAAACAAATTCAAGTTGAGTTCAGCATACATTGTAAACTAAACAAGTTTTTAAAAGTTTGAAGAGTGAGTACGATAGAGACAATACAAACACTGAGTACAGCCAAATCTTCAACACCGTCAAGATTTAACAGCAACAAAATCCCAGGGCTTGTCTATACAGTTTCTTTACCCCGACCTAAATGCACATATTCACATTTTAGGTTACATGACACAGCTGTCCATCCGCCTCTGCGTTGGGTTTTAACTGCAATAATGCACATATTCGCATTCGCAATTTACTGCGACTTTTAGATCGGGTCCAAGTTTGCACTGTGTTACGGCTGTGTGTCTTTGAGGGAGTTATGTCGTATTTTGACATGTGGGCAGAGCTTTGAGGGTAGGACAACATGATTGGCCCATTTCCCAATTTTGCTCCAATCTGCTGCCTCCTTTGTTCGTGCCGATTTTAGTTTGAAGTCTCTGCGGAGCTCCACAGAGAAAGCTTCTTAAAACAAATTTATTCCTCTATTTATATATATATATATATATATATTTATTGCATTTCTCTACCGCCCAATATGCGAAGCTCTCTGGGCAGTTCATGAAAACAGAGGGGGAAACGGGCAGCCAGACGAGGAGACGTGGTCTGCTGCCTCCTTCCTTTCCCTCTCTAGCCTCGTCCCCACCCCCACTCCTGCTTGGTTTGTGTGTTATATTAGTCTGCAGAGCTCCACAGATAAGATTTATAGCTTCGTTGGCTTCTACTTTTTATCATCGTATATGGGCTAATAATGCACATGTAAGCATTAATAACTCACTATAAAAAAAATAATTCAGGAAAGAAATCGCTGTTGCTGCTGCAGTGTGATGTTCTTTACCTACACTCAAATCAACGAAAAATCAGGTTTTTATTTAATGAGGAGCAATCCCACTGTCGTATTGACGAGGGCCCAGAAGTCTTTAGCAAATTGAATCGCTCTCGTATATGTTTCCGTGAAACATCTAATCCTGACCACACTGCTGGAGATAGGCTAACAGAATAGATTGGGCGTCTTTAACACTTGTCAAAATGAGCTTCTCCGAGAATATACACAAAACAGCCTTTCCCCCTGCATTTTGCTTTTGCGACAGCTAAAGTGAGTTAGAATCCCCACTGAATATCAGCAGTCTTTAAGTAGGTAGGCAAGCCCTAAGCCATCCTTCCCCAAACTTGGGCCCATCAGATATTTTGGACTTCAACTCCCAGCAACCCAGCCAGCATGGCTAATAATCAGGAATGTTAGGAGTTTTAGTTCCAAAAAAACGGGAGGGCATCAGGTTGGAGAAGGATGTCCTAATCCTTTCATCATCCCAATTGGGAGTATGCCCATCATTAAAGGGTGCTTAAGGAAGAACTAATCTACATTATTTACTTAAAACGTATATTACCTGCCCTTTTCCTTAAAAATAGCATCCAAATCTATAAAATCCTAAAAACACCCAAATCATCAACTAAATCCAATTCACAGAATTGGCAGAATCTTCTACCCCAACTAGCAGCAAGTTTAAAATCAAAATGGACACAGACCCCACAATAGTATAAAATACTCAGACCGCCCCCCCATTTCCCTCAAAAGCTCTCTGAGTCAAGTTTATCCATTTCCTGAAGGAGAGCAATGAAAATGCCAGATGGACATCAGTAGTATACTGACATCCATCCAGGGGCCACCACTGGAAAGGCCCTATCTTTGGTGTTCATTAGCCTAGCTTCAACAGGCAGGTGAACATACAGCACAGCCCTGGAAACTGTCCTAAGAAATTCAGTAGGTGTACATGGGAGTAAAACACATTAGGTGGTTTACTAGGCAGTAAGTGATCCTTTGTATGCACTCTTAGGCAAAACAGATTCACTGATGGGCCAAAGTTACTTCCTGCACCTAAAAAAAAAGCCCAAGCACATTAGAAAAAAGGGATTTTGCGCTATTTTTCTACACGCAGGCAATTTTTCACATCGAATAGCATTCAAAAATGCAGCTCCTTGACCTGAAGCCTGAAATGGTAGAAAACAGGCGTTTGCTAAATGTGTAGCTCTTGAGTGGCTCACTGCCAGAGGTATTTAAAGAGCAAGTCCAGGATGTGTGTATGTTTAATGGGTTACACACCCTGGGACTGAACTGTGTGTCTGGTGTTTGTTCCTTTCTGTCCCAGGGCTCTGAATGGAATGCAGCCAACCTTGAGGAACTCCAAAGGAACAGGTATGAGATCAATACAAGATGCTGCTCAGAGAACAAGGCCAGCACTTTCAGGACCTTCATCTGATATGGAATCCTTGGACTTTGAGACAACCATTTTCCACACCTCAACTCAAGCATTTTGAAGTCGGAAGGGATTTCTGCTCTAAGTTTCAGATCCACTCTGAGATACCAAGGGATTGTAGAGTTGATGGTTAAGAGACAAAGCAGGGTTTAGTTAGGTGGGGTGGAAGAAATGGCATTAAAACCATGGTGAGAGGGAGCTGCTAGTCCCCATTGGTCGATATAATGGGAGAAGCCAGCTGATCCCCGCCCGCCTTGCCTTTTAGAGTCAGCCACATCGTCAACGTGACCCGTGAGATCGACAACTTCTTCCCAGAGCACTTCACGTACATGAACGTGCGGCTCTATGATGAGGAGATGTCACAGCTGCTGCCGCACTGGAAGGAGACCTACAGCTTCATTTCAGCTGCCCGGTGAGAAGCAGGCACCGAGACGGAAGACGCATACATGAATGTGGCTGCGGCATCGTGCATTGCAAAGAGGTTAATTAGCGTGGCCCCGATCCAGCCGAGGGCACTGCATGCACAGGAGTGGGCTTCTGGGTGCGAAACCTAGGGCTGAGCTGAAAGGGGTGGGCCCATTTCATGAAAAACTTTGCCTCCTTGTGAAATGCCGCTTGCCCATGGTTGAGAGGGCTGGTGAAACAAGGCAAAGGTATGAGCCCTTTCTCTCACCCTGCAAGTTTTTATGGGTGAGAATTTGGCACAGTGCATCCCCTGTTTCCTTAGGAACTGCCAGATGATTGTAGGAATACAGGAAGCTGCCTTGAGTCAGACCATTGAGCCATCTTGCCCTGTATTGTCAACATGGACTGGCAGCAGTTCTTCGGGGTTCCCTGGGGATGCTGGGGGATTGAACCTGGGACCTTTTGCATGCAAAGCAGGTGCTCTACCACTGAGCTACAGCCCCCTCCCTACAGTTTACTGTAGTTCTAATCAGCTCCTAGTTCTGGGTTTGCGAATCCAGCATTTTGGCTGCATAAGCAATTTCTAAGCCAATGGACTGGGAACCACATGTGCAATGGAGGACAGAAATTATTGTGAGATTTGACAGAGCCAGTTACCTATTTGGAAGAGATAGGGACTGAATCCAGCTCTCTTATCCCATATTGGGCATTTTCTGGCTCAAATCTACCATCGCTGCTGCAAACAACATCTGGAAGTTCCCTTTGTTTCCCAAGCTAGAGCTCTGCCAATTGAGCAACCAGAGTCCTTTTAAAAGCAATATTGAGAGTTGCTTACTTCCCTGGTCACTGCCGAGCATCATGGCCTCAGGGTAACTAACTAATCTGTGCTTTGGTCAAGTTGAGTTAGGCCAAGAAACAGGGGTATCCTCTACTTGGCTAAGGCTGGGGCGACTGGATGCTCAATCTTCTATATGTCCTGGGCGGTGTGGTAGCTCTGCTTACAGCCAAGATTCTCCCCTGCAGGGCGCAAGGCTGCCGGGTGTTGGTGCACTGCAAGATGGGCGTGAGCCGCTCTGGCTCCACGGTGATTGCCTACGCCATGAAGGAGTACGGCTGGTCCCTGGAGCAGGCCCTTTGCCATGTGCGGGAGCGACGGCCAATTGTCCACCCCAACCCAGGCTTCATGAGACAGCTAGAGCTTTACCAGGGCATTCTGGATGCCAGGTGACTGCAACGGAAGGGAGAGGCGGGCATGTTGTGGTCTGGTCAGTGTGCATGCAAGAAGGCAAGGAAGGTTGTTGGGATCCGAAGCTGCCCAATGCAGCTATACAAAAAATAAAAATAAAAAATGGATGTGCTGCTGTTGTCCAAGGGCCAAACAACATGTTACATGCAAACATGTGTAACACGTGCAATAGTAACTTGATGACCCTTTCTTAATTGTGAACTGCCCAGAGACAATAAATAAAATTAATGAATTATTTAACTGGAAAATTGGCTTCAAGATGGGGGGATACTATTGGAATCATGAAAATAACCGTGTGGGGGGACTCTTAACTCTTCTCTTCCCTTCCCGAGATCCTAAATATCTATTTGTAAGAACAAACATGGATGAAACCCTCAACAGGGAAAAGCTGATGAGGTGATTTTGGAGTGAGAAAACAACAGGCACAGAAGGGTTAAGGAGATACACTCACACTGCTTTTCCATTCCCAACCGCCCACTCCAAAGCAATTGCTCCAGGTTTTTTCTTTAAAGGGGGCGTCTGTTAGGAGCTACTTTTGCCTGCAAACTTACAGACCGCAAAATGCGTAAGTTTGCAGCTAAAATTAGGAAGGAGTTGGTAATGATTTTTAATAGATTATTTTTTGGGGGGCTGTCACTGTGGCTTGATTTTAAACCCTTTCCTTATTTGGCTCTTTTTGAAAAAGGATATGATGTGCCTTACTAACCTGTGATAGCAGCTTGGTAATGTTTATAAAGAAACCCTCTTACCTCTCACATCCTAGTATGTTGTGTTCACTTCGTGTCTGTCTACAGCCGACACAGCACCCTCTGGGAACAAAAGTTAGGAGACGACCGATCAGAAGGCTCTTCAGAGATAAGTGATGCCAGCAATGATCTCTCAGGGAGCCCAGGCTATGAGACTTTGAGCTCAGAAGAAGAGCCAGAAGAGTCAGTGACAACCCCCCAGTACTGCTTCCGACCTTTGCGGGAACCTCCTGAAGAACCCACCCACCCTCTAGCCTCCCCTGGTGGCCCTGAACTTAGTCTCCAGGTATCAGAGGAACCCGGGGCATCAGACGACTCAGGAGCCGAGGAGGTGCGGAGACACCTGGCGACCATGCGAGTACCGGAGAAGCCAGCCATGCTCCGACGGACACGCATCAATCTCTACGCGGTCATGCGCAGCATCAGTGAGATGGATAGCCCAGAACACATCTCTGTGCCAGAGCATGCCTCCGAGGAAGAGGTATGGGGGTCACGCAAGGCATGCACCTGGAGAGGGCGAGTGGAGGGAGTAGACAAACTCATAATGGCGGGAAGGACTAAGGGCAGGAGGAACGGAGCCTGGATGGCAGTAAGGGAAACAAAAACGGCAGCGCATAAATAGATGCTGAGCACCTTAGATGCTGGAACCTAAGCTGATATAGAGGGAAATGGGAGAGGTAGGATGAAGGGGAATCCTGCATGGTTCTTGGTGTTCAATCAATCTACCTCTTTCTCCCCAAACAGGTATTTCTCCATGCTGACAGGAAGACTCCTGTGACCTCTGAGCCATCGCCTCCAAATGAGGAGAGTTTAAGGTCAGCGACAGACTCTACAGCAAAAGAGTCCCTGCCTGGAGGGGAGCAGGCTCAGGGACGCAGACCTGGGCGGCGTGGACGTAGAGCTCCCCGGAGCCGCCCCCAGCCCTGCAAGCAGCTCTCCTACCACCCGGCACCAGGCAGGGTGCGCAAAGTTGTTCGGCGCATGGAGGGCCCTGTCCCATTTGGCCGCAGGCCCCCTTTGCAGCACCGCCTTTCTGTGGCTCAACTGGCTGATGCTGCCCTGGTGGTGAGTCGGGCCAAGGAGTTTGAGGGGCAGGTGGATCCTGAAAGCCCTCACAAGCTCCTGTCGCCTTCTCCGCCAGGAGCCCAGCCTGGAGAAAGCACTGCCCCCCGGTCCCTGCCCTCCTCCCGGTCCCGACGGGTGGTGCGCCAGGCCAGTGTTGACATGGAGCCCAGCTCAGGCTGAAAACCTGCCTCTGCCTTTCTCTGATTACTAAGTGGGGTGATTCTTGGGGCCTGGAGTCTGAACAGAAGGGTCATTTCTTACCATGGGGGACTTCCTTCCTCTGCCTAAGGCACTTGAGTGGCCATTGGCCTGGGAGATGGCATCTTCTGAACACTGCCTGGAGGAAGGGTAGGTAGAAGGAGGGGAGACCAGCCCTTCAGGAAACTAGAACTGCATCACAAGCTCACCTCCGCGTCCTTGGGTACCACTGGTGGGGAAGAGAACCAGTCCCTCCGTCCGCTTGTTTCAGGCCTCCCAGTGGACTGGAAGATTGCACAGCTCCAAGTTCACATTGCAGGGCACTTCTGCTTGTTCCTTTTAACTTGCTTATGATGCCACTGTAGGAGGGCCAAGGCAGTAGCCTCTCACTGTGATCCAGCTGGGGAAACAAGCAGCCCCGACTTCCTTTTGCACGCATACGCACACATTATGCCATTGCCAGCTTCACTCAGCCTGAAAATAAAGAGTTAACTCACTTTTTCCACTTGCCAGAGTTCTTGTCTTGTCCTTTCCTTCAAGGTGTGCCCCCTTCCATGCAGCAGGGAAGGAGGGAGAGAAAAAGACTCTTCTTCCTCAGGACAGGGTGCTCCCCATCCCTAGGGTGGGGGCTCTGTGCAGGAATTGACTATTAAGGATGGTCAGGTTATTCCTTGCTTTTCCACTATGAGTGAAAACAAGGCAACCACTTAAAGCAGCGGCCGTGTAGTACATTCATCAGCCACCACTAAAACACACTACATCTAACTGCACGCTGAGCCAACCGTCTATGAACTTCAGCCAATGTGAAGTGGAATGGGAGATAAGCAGGGCCGGTGGGCAGGGTAGACATGCTTGAAGGCCCCCACCTCAGCAGGGGCCCACTGGCAAGAGGCCCCTGGTCTTGCTCTGCCTATTCACTGTTGCAACCTGTTCTTCAGCTGCCTCTCCCTCTGGCCCAGGCAATGGTGGTGGTGAGACGGAGGAGCAGGAGATGCTGCTGGCTACTTGCTCACTGGCTCTCTGCCTGCCAAGCAAGCAAGTGGGAGCGATGATGGGAAAGAGGACAGCAGCAGCTGGTGACAACGGCAGTGAGAAAGTCTCACAGAGGAAGAGGCCCATTGAGGGTGTCTTGCTCAAGGTCCCTCAAAAACCTGGAGCTGGCTCAAGTAATAAGCCTGGCTTCATGGACATTTGTGGGGAGGGAGCTCACCAGCAACAGCCTTCAAATTCCCTAAGAACGCAATCCTATGCATGTTTATACGGAAGAAGCTCTACAACTCCCAGCATGCTCCATGTGCATTTGAGTCCACAGTAAAGGTCTTCTGTGGAAGCACCCCCTTGAGAAATGGAGGAGTGAATCTAGTATCCAAGTTTATCATAGGCTAGATATGTACCGGTCTCACTAGACTTGGTGCCTAGGCTTTGTTGCTGCTCAGTCACTGGCGGGGCAGTGGGGCCAGTTGGCATGGGCCTATGATTTTGAGGGGGCCTACTCCAAGTCCCCCTGGGCAAAGTTGCTTAATTTTTCTGTTGTTGATGATGAATTTGTCCAAAGAAAAACATGTAAAGCATTTCTGAATGTGAAGAAATGATGTATATAAGACATCATGAATAAAAGTGCTTGCTATTACCTTTTTAATAAATTGTTCTAGTTCATATGTATTTAGAACTGATTAAAAATACTTAATGAGCAGTTTGAAGTGGGGCCTACTACCAGCTTTGCCCGGCCCTGGTCACCGGATCTATTAGTAATAGTCTACATTTTCTGACACTGTTGGGGCTTTTTTTTTGTAAAGTGCAATCTGAAAAGAAATAAGCAATTCCCGGAAAAAATGTGCAGTTTCCAAAGATTTGTGCATTTCAAAATACTGTGAAAAAGAACATGGGCAGTACAGGTTTCTCTAGAGTCCTTGATCCTAATCAAACCCATTCCTCCCCCTGCCAAATATACTCTCCACAGACTCCACCGTTACCTTCTACAAAGTGTTCACCAATGTTTCCAAGATGAAGGAAATAATTTGAGAACATGGGGACTCCTAAGTCATGTGAAGTTGTTAATGTTAGGATAAGGGCAGTTTTGCTAGAAATTAATACCCAATATAGCATTCTAAAGACTGCTGTTCTGTTCCTTTTGTTCTTAGTTTTTTGTTTTTTACATCCTACACTCTGAATAAAGTTTTGTTGGAGTTCATGATGCTCATGTCTTCTGCATTAATGCTGTTAAGTTCCCAGGGTTTGCTTCCCAGGATTCTAGCAGCTAACTCTCATATATGTCTCCTCAGAAGTAAGTCCCACTGAGTTCAATGGAGCTTACTCCCAGATAAGTACAGGATTGCAAATGTCACAGAACGTTCCTCTAAGAAACAAAGCACACACACAAGGAAAATGCAGTGTTACAATCGCATCAAGTTACAATCGCATACCACTGTGCAGCTTTGCCCCTCACGCCCAATTCTTGACATAGTCCATGCCTGAAACACCATAGAGCAGAGTCTACAACAGCCTTCTCCAACCTGATGCCCTCCAGATGTTGGGGATTTAATTTCCCGTCATTCCCAGCCACCGTGACCAATAGTCAGGAATGTTGGGAGTTGTAGTCCAAAACATCTGGAGAGCCCCAAGTTGGGGAAGGCTGGTCTACATAGATAACGGTGTATATTGTTGCGCTCATCCCACCTTCGACGGTATTCCCGGTCCCCTTAATAGTATATTAATCATATATAGTATATGTGATACCCATAATGGCCACAGGGGAGAAGAAAAAACTACATTTACCACCATTCTTTTCGTACTGTCTTACGCCTCCACCACGGCCGTGTTGCCGCAATGCACTTTGGAATTTGTAATCTTAATGTCTCATTCTAGCGTCACCGTCATCTTATGCCTACTAGTTAGCACAGAGATAAGAAAAATTAGAGTAACTCGTCTTATTGTCTAGATAAGTGTGCAACTTCCGAATGCACACAGGAAGCAATTTCTCTCCCAGATGAAAGTGAGAACTGCCTACAGAAATCAATGGAGATAAATCCGTGGTTTTTACTATAGTTGTGACTGGGCAGCCACGTGTTTATTCAGAAGAAAACAAAAGAAAATATTTCACATTTTAAAAGTCTCCGATACGAGTTTGAATGCAAGAAGTTGAAACAGAACTACAATAACCACCATGCCCTGCGGCGGATGGTGTTTGGAGGAGCGCATGCGCAGAATGCTTTTTCCTTGTTGCTATGGGAGCCTACGGTCGGACAGCTGTCAGGACGAAGTTTCGTTAACCTCCGCTTTCCTTTTGTTCTTCCGCGGCGGCGGCGACGACGTTTTTAGAAGTGACGCTACCCTCTCCCGGTCTTGGCTGCCCTGACGGCAGTATCTTGTTGTCATGATGAAGGCAGCGTTGCGTCGGGCCTGCTAGCGATGCTTCGGGCGGCGGCGGACGAGGGAAGCGGCGGCGGCGGCGGCGACGGGGCCTTCGCCTGGGATGATGTCGCGTCCCCAAATCATTCACAGTGGCCATTTCATGGTGTCGGAGCCCCACGCCGAGCCCGACCCAGATCCAGACCCCAACACCGAGGCGGCACTGAGCCCGGCAGGCCAAGCCGCTCCACAGCTTCCGAGGCCCGGGCCGTGCGTGGTGGAGCGGGTGAGAAGGGCTGGCTCGGCGTGGAAGGCCGCGGCTGAAAAGGCCGAGGATGGCGCTCAGCAGGGCCTTGGGGCCGCTTACGACTTCGACACGGTGAACGAGGGCACGTGCCTGATCTACCGCTACGGGCCTCGAAGCAGCGGAGCCCTCAACATCGACGCCTCCCTCACCAAGCTCTTCGAGTGCATGACTCTGGCCTACAGGTGAGGACGGGATGGAACCGGAGGCCCTCGCGGCTGGGCACAGTGGAGTGTGTAGGGGCTGGTGAAGAAATATGGAGAGAGGTTCGCAATTTAGGAAGGGCACTTAGTCTAGTAGTCTCCAGCACCTGTCAGGGATTCATGGATGCCCCAGGGCCAGCTCCTCTTGGAAGCAGGCAGGAATGCAGTACTCTGCCTGCGGTAAGAACCAAATGGTCGATCAACCCCTTGATTAGGCAGATTGTCAAAACAAAACTTAAATTTCCCCACGCATTGAAATGGCATGTGGCTTAAGCATCACTAAGAAGAAAAACCCACAAATGCTTGCTAACCTGCCTTGGGCTCCTGTAAAAGGGGTGTTTTCACCCATGGCTTCCAAAACATATCTTGCATTTCTTTTAAGTGCAATGCCAAATTAAAACCTAAAATGTGTATTCAAATTAAAAAGTGTTATCCTGCTCCTGCACACACTTTTAACAGCTTTGAATGCTGAGCACAAATAGTGTGAGGGAGGTTCAAAGTTTCTGGGTAGTATCCTGTATTAGTCCTATGTAGAGTAGACCTATTGAAATGAATGGGACTTAAGTTAGTTGTGACTAACTCCACCACTTAAGTTTGTTGTGACTAACTCAAGTCTAATTCATTTCAGTTGGTCTGCTGCATGTAGGATTAACGTTGGATACTATACTCCATTGGTATCAACAGAGAGGGGGAAAAGACATTTAATTGTCAGAGAAAGATTAGCTAATGGAAACCAACAAATCCCAGTTCTGCAATGTGTGTATTTTTAAACGAATTTGTTAAGGAAACCTATTAGCTAAGACAAGAATAAAATTATATAAGCAATCCCAACATTATTTACAGTGTGCACGTTTTTTTGACCTGAGTGTGGAACTTCATGTGGCTTTGGCATAAGAGTGGCCAACCTGGCACAGGCAGCAGGAGTGTGTGCATACCTGGACAGGAATAGATGGCTTGGAGAGGACAGAGTTAGGCCTGGTTCTCTAGCATTGCACTACTGCTTGTTTCCTGGCATGGTGGACTTGTAGCATATGGTTTGCATACATGCACCCCACATAGAAGTGATACTAACTCAAACTTTGAACTTCTAACATACTTGCTAGGGGGAAAGGCTGCCTACCAAAGCCTGTGGTATTATCATATTTTCCTTCCTTGACCATATCTCTGACCCATACAAAAAAAATTCTTGTTTCTTTTTTGCTTCAGCATCTGGCAAGCCCTGCCTGTTTTGTTCAATAGGCAGTCAAGACCTTCAATCTTTAAAAACACCTCTCAGGTCAGATCCATTTGATTTTTGAGAGTGATGGACTTTTATAATAGTGTAACAACTTTGTTAGGCCAACTCAGGACATAAAAAATGTGCAAGCTTTTGAGATCTCTTTATCAGGCAAGTTGTTGGCGCACTGACTGGTCAGAGTCTTAAGATGATATGGAGAAGGAGGTTTTGCAGTCATTAACATTAAGCTCTTCTCCTCCGTATCATGTTATGATTCTGATCATTCAGGCAAACTGACTGCAATATCAAGTCAGCCTTTTCTCCCCTGCTTTTTGTAACATCTTGCCTGATGAAGAGATCTGGAGATCTTGAAAACTTGCACATTTTTGTGACATTTGAGTCAGCCTGCGGGGGTATACCAGAAAGTTCACCAAAAATGGCCAATGTCTGTAGTTTATCCCCTTTGTCCTTGAATGGTTACACTACTTCAGAACTTATAGATGTCTGTAGACAGAGTTGTGACAGAGCATATATTTCTGTGCATGCCTCCCTTTATCTTCCTAATAGAGTTTTCTTGTGCACAATATTAATGATTCAGGTAAGGCATAGTCTGTCCTGCATAAGTCAAGTTTTAATTGCTATCTGTTTTTTATTCTTGAAATTTTGTTGAAAATGAAGACATGTGCTGAAGTTTTGGGAGTAGCTGGCTGTGGTTTTCAATGTTTCTGAGGAGTAGAAGAGAGAGCAAGTTGAGCACTGAAACAAGCTTCCTAGGGAAGTAATGAAAAAAAATTCCATGGAGATTTCTATAAAGAGGCAGAGTAGGCAACTATGTGGAATGTTTTAAATGCAAGTGGCTAGGTTCACACGATTATAGAGGGGAAATAATCAATAGTGGCTTATTTCTCTTCTCTGCATGTGCTGGTAATGAATTAGCATAATTACTCTTCATGAGCATGGGTTGTCATGACATCTGAACCCAGCAAGGGTGGCTGGCTGGCTGGGATTATTTACAAACCACCCCAAAACGAGTGGCTTGTTCTGAGGTTTCAGGGTAGTTTGTAAACCACCCCATGCACCCCCAGTGGGTTCAGACATCATGACAACCTGCCCCCCTGAAGGTAATTAAGCTAATTAGGCAGCTTGTGATTGGCATGCGCAGGGAGGGGAAATAAACATGGTGCTTATTTTCCCTCTGTGACTGTACAAACCCACCCTATGCCTCAGGGCAGAAATTGGACTAGATTTAGGATGGAAAACCTGCAACCTGCTGGCCACATATGGCACACAAAACAAAATAGCTTTGGTCTAAATGACCTTTTGGAGTTTCTATAAATAATTGAAATGAAAAGTGCCACATTGGAGCAGTCTATATCTGCTTGAGACTGTGCCCTGTCCCCAGCCGTGTTCATTCAAGAGTTATGAATTAAGTAGCTATACTCTTTCCACACAATACTCCTATCCTGATATTGCTTCCAGACAAAGCTTTTATTGTGCAGTTGTGCTGCCTCATTCAGGGAATTTTGCGGGGGGTCCAGATGTTGTCATCTCTGATTAAAAGCCCTTCCATGTTTTCCAACTGCTGCATCTGTCTTTTTTCATACCACAGTATGTGTATATATATATATATATATATATATATATTAAGGACAGCTGCACAGTGCCTTTTGATTGGTGGCTCTGGAAGCACCCATGGATTCTGATCTGTCCCTCTTTGTTTTTCTCAGAGTTGCTCAGTGAAGCAGCTGCCAGGTTTGAAGTGTTACGGAGCAGAGTGCAAGGGGGTGGTCAGAGAATGTACTCCATTATACTTGGCATGTGGATCTTCATGTGAGATGTTTGTGCACATTCACGTGAACCTCACAAGGGCAGGATATCAGTCTGTATTGCTATTGATTAGACAGGGTGAGTGAGTGGTATGCAAGCTGCTAGTTTCAGCTTGTATTCCTGAGGGTATGTCAACCTGTCATTTTTAATCATTAGTCCTGCCCGATAAGGCCTTTGGATGGCAGATGATGTTAGTGAGATTAAGTGGTTGGAAAGTGATGGTACACACATTTGGTATATAGATGAGGCAGGGTTGTGTTTTTTTCTAATGGTAAAGGGAAAAGACCTCCCACTATTTCTTTTTCATCATTTGGGTTAAATAAATCAAAACTTATTTCTCTGTGGGAAATAAATGAATTTACTGCTTTGAGTATTACTAATGTCAAAATACCAAACAGTTAGCTAGTTTTGTTTTAAGTTATGCACATACTATACTTCTGCAGAATAATTAAGTTAGGTTTCTGTCCAAAAATACTTGACCAATACTCGCTGATTTCTCATACCTGGGGTTTTACAACAGTAATGAATGGTGGCACCAAAAAAAACCCTTGCTGTATAAGAGAGTGGGACCTTTCCCTTATCCTGCCATCTAAAGCTAGGGCTATTTATTTTTATTTTGTGATAAAGGTTGCATGGCATTCCACCCAGAAGTCAGTGACTAGCACATAATTTTTAAAAACTAGATCCTCCCCCCCCTTTTTTTTTTTTTGTGGAGATACATCAGAAAAACAGGAAGGTGATTTATGCAGAGAGCTGTATTCTAGGAACAGAGCTTCTGTAATGAACATCTTTTCTTATACCTATTCTTGGGCCACATTTGAATGCCATGACAACCCATGAGCACGCATGCTGGTGTATGCTTCTCATTCGCTCCCACGTGGCTCCTCCTGCCACTTACGTCCATAGTTTGGATCCCTGAACTGGGATCTCTAGCTTGTTCCTATCCAATCACATTAGACTCATAAATCAGGGTTTATTCTTGGCGGGAGGACTGAAGCAGGAGCAGTCGGGAAGAAGGTAGCAGCATTCACAATAAGAATTCTGGTTTATTTATTATTATTTTATTATTATTTATTTATATAGCGCCATCAATGTACATGGCGCTATATATTATTCTTATGTTGAATGGAGCCTCTAGTCTCCAATTGTCTTCTGCGCTTATAACCCTGCTTCCCTAAAGTCCAAAGTTGAGGAGGAACCAACCATCTAATGTCAGGCCCTCAATAAAGCATGTACACTGAGTAAATCTTTGCAAAAAGTGAACATTTGCATGCATTTTATTTTGAATGCAGAATTTACGCACCCAGTCTTTATTGGCACAGAATGGGAATAACCATGGCTATATATACCAGCCTTTTGGAGAGTTGCTTCTGCCCATTATGGTTTGGGCTTTCTTGCTGTTCTTCGGTTCGTTTCCTGGTCCACTGTTCTCTTGAAAAACAGATATACCAGGTAATAGAAGAATTTCATTTTCTTTTTGCCTTTTTGTTTGTAGTGGGAAAATTGTCTCTCCCAAATGGAAAACCTTCAAGGGGCTGAAGTTGCTACAACGTGACAAGATTCGGCTCAATAATGCCATCTGGAGGGCCTGGTATCTGCAGTGTGAGTAGCTTGGAACAGGGTGAAGTCAAGGGCTCAATCGAAAGGGCACTCCTTTTCTAAAAAGGTGGGAAGATTCTCCATGAGCTCTGCAGCCAAGGAGAGAATTTTGTGCAGAATTACGGACTGCAAACAAAATGTTTTGCTGACAAAAGTAACACAGTTCATTGGTTCTGGGTTTAAAACTCATGAGCATTTGATGGATGCTGAAATCTGAGTAGATTTCAGCCAATCAGCAAGCATCTTGCCCTTTATCTTGGTCTGTCTGAAACTGCGCTGGAGCTCACAGCTCTCTTTCCATTTCATTCTGGACACAGATGTGGAGAAACGGCAGAACCCTGTGTGCAGTTTTGTGACTCCCCTGGAGTGCAGTGACATAAACGAGCATCGCAAGCCTGAGGTGAGCAGGGCCCTTGATCCTTTCTGACTGAAAGTGATACCATAACCTACTTCCTTTTGTCTCTTCTTAACTGACCTCTTGGTGCATCTTTATTTGGCAGGCTGTCATCATGGAGGGAAAGTACTGGAAACGCCAAATTGGGGTTGTTATTAGGGAGTATCGGAAATGGAGGACATTCTACCATACCTGGGTAAGGTTTTTCCCCATGCAAAATGTGCTTCATATTGTGCCCTTTCAACCCCACATTACATTTTCCACTCAAGCTGGGTCCTCACACAATTCTTGTTAGTGCTATCCAAAGGAGCTGGCAATCCTATCCTAAGAGGCCTTGAGACCCTTAGACGTTTTCAAGAAGGTGCCTTTTCTTGACTCTTCTTGCCACTATAAGACCATGGTAGAGTGCAACTGATGGTCATGATCTGGTATTAGACTTATAAGCAGAATATCTTTCCATCTAGGTCTGATAGGTGCCTCTGCCAACAGGCTCATGTTCCCAGCTGCTGCAACTCATCCTTTTTCCGTTCTCACTTACTTGCACAAAGACACACACTGATCATCCAGCCATTCCCTCCAATCACAACTGCCCGTGGTGGCTCATTGAGGTCCCTGGTGTGTTTGATTTCTTCCTGCTAAGTATAGTAATTTTTGCTTTCTCAGAAATCTGTCCTAATGCTCACAATCCTGTTTTTATTTTAGGTCCAAAAGAAGATGGATAAACCAGTGTGTGGCCCTACTCAGGTGCTATTTTAATGCTCCATTTAGCCTTATCCTACAGTATACCCTACAAATTCCCCTCCCCATGTACCTGGAATTGGAAAAAGATGGGAGGTTGTTTGCAATCACTCAGCATTCCAGCCTTTCAGCTGAGTGTGCCCAAAGCTATATTAGAGTATAGAGCTCTTTCTCCCCTGTTCTATACAGGAAGTAGGTGATGCTATTTCAGGGTTGGAGCTGAACAGTGAAACGAGTGGAAGCCCTATGGAGCTCGACCTCTTGGACGATCTGAATGCATTTCTGGACACCATCTTCTCCAGCCGCAACCCCTATGGTGGCCCCAACCTCCGTGGCCTTGGTAAAAGTCCTTGCTTTGTGCCTATTCCGTTTATCCTTGGGATCTGCCTCTTTCTGCCGTTTTTAAGTCTTTAGCAATGCCCTCCAGGGATTTCTATTGAAGCCTGTCTTATTAATGCCGAGGAGGTGGAGAGCCTTCCCATATAAATAACTCCATATAAGAACTTGTCCCTGATTTCTATGGGTTGTTTGATGACAGACAATACTTTGCCATGGAACAGACTGGTCAATGAATTATATCACTTCTAATTTTGTGCCTTCAGCTCATCAGGGTAATGCAGACATGATCCAGCCCACTCTGACCCAGCTGCATCCCAGCTTTGGTGAGGAGTTCATGGACACCTTGGATCCCACTCACGGTAACAACACAAAATCATCAAATTCATATGGCTAACTTGAGCTCACTGGTCAGGTGGGGCGTGTCATAGAGAAATATGTGCATCTGGCACACTAAGTTTTAATTATGTACTCACATTGTACGCACTTAAAAAGTATCACATTTGTATTTCAAAATGTGTGTAATATGGATACATGTTGCTGGGATTTCCTGATCGACTGCAATTCCCTGTGGTGTGTATTTATCTAGAAAAACATGTTTCCCAATATAATATGTGAAGTGACACTTAGATTCTTCAGAATTGTAGCATGCATGTTTTATAAAAGTACACTTCTAACTCATGTGATTTGGGAGATAATTGAGAAAATGTCACAATGGTGTCATCAAGGGCCAGAAATCAAATATGAATAATCTGTCTTAAAAAAACACACGTTGATCCCCAGATTTTGAGAGGTTGACTTGTAACCACAAGAATAAATAATATCAAAGCTCTTTGTCATCTAAGCTGGCTGGATGCTATATAGCTGGTGAGAGAAGACTGCCTTTCCAACCTGCCATTAATTGAAAATTCCAGCTCATACAATGTCAGCACAGCTTGTTGCTGAGGAAATATAATGCCTCTTGCTAGAACTCTATAAATCTGAAGATTTGTAAACATTTGCCAAATGTCATCTTTTTTTTGTATCCTACGTACTAATAACAAACTTATAATCTGTGTGCTGATATTTACATAATTAAAACAACACCATCCACACACAAGAGGGAAGTATCAGCTGGCTAGGGGAAAAACTCAAGGTTTACAGAGGTACAAATAAATTTGGGGGCAGGGGAACCCTATGGGGAGAACCTCAAAATGGCCCAGTGAGGACTGAAGATGCTCAGTGACCGCAGAATGCTGAATGGCTGGGAGTGTGGGGCAGAGAGAGAACTGAATGATTTATCCTGGAAAGGGCCAAGGCTCTTTTTCTCACTGTTTCTCTACTTCTTCCAATTTGCACTCTCTCTCTCTCTTTCTTTCTCTCTCTCTTTCTTTTTCTCCCTCCCTCTCTCTCCCCTTTTGCCTGGACTCTTAACAGGCAGTCTGGCTAACTCTCTCTCCATCTGTCATGACTTCCAGTGGTTCAACCTTGGTTCTTGTGCCACTTCTATTTCTTCTGACTCCTTTGAACTCCACTTATCTCTTCCAACAAATGCTACCAGGAAAGGTAACTCGAACAGTTGGTTGGGGTCTAGGTTTTTTTTGCACATCTCAGAGCCGTGCCTGAAATCTAGAGGCTAGTCTAATCACTATTGCCCACTAGATGCAGAGGTGCAGCTTGCAAACACTGTCTGGAATATGTATGGTTAGGACAATTTCAAGACAGAATATAAAACATCATGTAAGAACATTACCTCGGTCCATTTCTTCATACAGATCAAAAAAGCCTCATATTTAAAACCAGGACTAATAGTGATGTGGTCACTATTTTGGCATAAAGTGTATTTGGAAAAGGGTTGGGATCTAGATATCATATGCATTTGAAGCACCAAATCTGGTGACTTACTTCAGAATCTTTACAATTTGAATTCTATACCCTCTTTTATACCTATACTTTGCACATATGCATACTGTACTTTGATATGTTGTCTCTCAAGACACATACACACCCTTTTCTGATCTAGCCAGGAAAAATTCAACCAAGCTGTTGTACTCCTGTGCCATTTCACAGGAAGAATAAAGTAGGCAAATTAATCTTGTATAAATTCTTGTGACATTTGTTGTCTCTGAATTTGTGGTTGCAGGTTTAACATAATAGATCCTCTGCCTACACTCATGACTCTGAAATAAGCAATCCCTACCTGCAGAGCTTCTCTATCAGTGATTCGGTTGAATTCCCTTGAATCTTAAAAATCTCATCCCCTTACTGTTGCAGCCATAATTTCTCTGCTGTTCCAGTCTCCTTGGATACCAACAAGTGATGCCTATTCTCTGTATAGTGCAGTCCTGATAATTCATTTCTTCCTTTAGATCTATCAGCCAGTTCACTTTATTTTTGCTCTCTGTCTCTCCCAGCCCATCAACATAGCTTTCAGCTCTTGCTTCTTTACCCCCCACAGAATTCATCACTTCCTGTCGTTCTCAGCCTACGGTCCAGGTAAGGAGAAGCAACTTATTCAGTAGATCATTCCCTACTCTTGGGCCTCTCCAGCTCCTGATAATTGCTGCAAAAAGTGGCCTGTGCCTGCTTTTGAGATTTGGAGGGCCCTTCCTTGGCTCTGCAAAAAGCTGTTCAGTGGGACCTCTCCCAGTTGTGATTGACTTCAATTTGGGTCTGTATGATTACCATTGCAGCTGCCTTCAGGTAGACTCAAGCCTGAACCCAGGGATTGGGGACAACTCACTCCTCCTTTTCTCACTTTAGGCTCCTGCACTGATGACAGATGCTACTGCCGTGGGCCAGTGTGTTGCCCATCCGGTTGCCCCTGGCACCAAAGAACTCTCGCTGCCTGAAGATTCTCCTCTCCCCATTCCCATCTCCCTGGATGTAGAGCTACCTACACCTCTGAATGGACAGCAGACCTTCCTGCCATTCTTCCCCACCTCTCCACAGAGGGTCAGCCCTCCTCCGCCTGCTCCGCCTGTCTTGCACATACAGCCGCAAACCACCTTGGTCTTCTCTGTCATCACGCACACAGGATCAGGGAAAAAAACCTCACCATCCCCATCTGGGGGCACTTTTGCTATGCCAACCTCTGCTCCCACAGCCAAGGGTGGGAGGTTAAGACAGCTGCAACGGATTGCTCCAGCACCCTCCTATAGGTATCCGCCAGCTCCTCCCAGTGCCCCTCTCACTCACCTGCTTAAAACTGGTACGTCCCTACCAGGATGGGCTATATATAGGAGGAAATGGGGGGGTTGCTAACAGACTATGCAAGGACATTGCTTGGGAGAGGTAAGGCTTCTCTGGATTCCTGCATTTAGACGTTAGGGTATACTGTGGGTTCCTGCATTTTAGTCGTCTTATTCCCAGATCTCAGACTATTATCAGCTGAATGTCTTCATCTTTGTTAGCCTTGAAGAAGCTAGGAAAGGATTTTTTTAGGTGTCTCACTAGATTCAAGTTTTAGAACCCCTCATTTAGACAACTGCATCAACTATAGCCTTTATTGTCCAGAGCTATCTGAAACTAGCATTTACTTTTATATGGATCGGTTGAAACAAAATGAAAAGTAAAGTCAGGAGAGATTGCTTTCAGTAGTTCTGTTGCTGTAAAGCTTGAAAATCATCAATGGCTTGAGCTCACTTGCCTTAAATAGCAATGCTTGGATTCCCTTCAGTGAATTGATGGTTTGGTCTTGCAAAGACTCTGTGTGTGTGTGTATATATTAGTTATGCATGGACTAATCCATAGATCAGCAAAATAGTTCATTTTGTAATAGGTGTCAACTAGTTTCCATATCCTAATCTTAGATTTAAGGCTGGCACCTATATGGATGTGTAAAATTGAATATACTTACACAGTGGGGTTCTTGTTTTCTGAATGGCAGTATCCCAATTCTACTCCTGTACTGGTACCCGGGCTGCTTCCCCCTTGTTTCTAGAATAACTTGTGTTGGAGAACAGCAGTTTGAAAAAGGAAAGAAAAAAACCTTCCTATGCCCAGATTCCTGCTTTGACACACACACACCCTCCTTGCTTCTTTGTAGTGTGGTTTAAGCTGGTAGTTTTGTTGCAGGAGGCAGAGTGACCATCTAACTAATACTCAACTACATATGAATCCCCCCCACACACACACCCCATTTATTTAGCCCACTGAATCTAGAGGTGCGCACAGTTTTTCCTGACACAATGCAGAACAGGACTGTTGTGCCTTTTCTTAGTAGCTTTGAAGAGGTGTCAACAATTGTACCTTCTAATAAGGAAGCATTACAGGGGCAGAAGTTGCATCTACAAAACGTCCTCAGCCATCCCAATTGCGTTAATCTATTAAGGTACAGAAGTCCTGTCTTCTATATCTGACACCAAGGAGTCATTGTCCGGCTGAGTGGTACATACAAAAAGTTTAGGGAAAGTGGGGAAGCCAGTCTTCCTGGGTATGTTTTGGAAGGATCCTCTGTGGCAAAGATGGTCAATTATAGTGGGTGGGATTTCATAGAGTAGCATGGTTGGCTAAGTAAAGTTAAGCAGATATAACGCATCCCAAAGTAGTTCATCAGTGAGCAGCTAAATTGAACCTCTGCAGTTACAGGGTGTGTGTATGTGTGTGCTGTTTCCTGGCAGAGCCCTTGAGCCAGCCAAGTTCTGCACAGGGGAAGTACCTAATAAAGACCAGAGGGGGGGGGGAAAGACCAAGAAAGAACTCTCTCCCTCTTTCATCTCTAGGTCCTGCCCCACTGCCCCTCACTCCAGTCATGAACTCTGCACAGGTAAGGAAACTGGCCATCTTCTGGAAAGGGTAGGACTGAGCAGTCTAGGGTCTGCTATTGGGAGGCCTCAAATATAGAGCCTTAGTTTTGCCAACTTGGATTGACAGGCACAATTTCTTTCCATACGTTTCTTGGCTCCTTTCTCTTAAGTCTGCTTATCCTTTCCCACAGGTGTGTGGCACCCCAAAGCTCCCTGCTAATGTCACACTGAGTTCAGTCTGTGCAACAGAGAAGTCTCCACGGCCAACTTCTGCTGCTGCCTTCCCTGACACTGGTAAGCAGGCTAGGGAGGGTGTGAAGCCTTCTGTTTTTAGCAGTATCTCATGTGCACTCTCTCGATCAGACGTTTATGCCACACTAAGGTGGAAATAGGGCATAGGTTTTTAAGGGAGAGCTCACCTACCCTATTTTTGGGAATCTTCCAGGTGCTAAAATGAAGGAGAGAGCTGAGGACAAGACTCTCTGCAATCCCCAGGAAATGTACAAACGCTACACTGCCAAGGTAACAGGAATACCGCCGCACCCCACACATACATACAAAAGACAGAGACTGCAACCAAGTGGTCAGGAGCTTAGGAGTTTGGCCAGTGTCTGAAAACATGTGACTCGATTTTCCCTTGTAGGGAAACAGCCGATCGAGTTTTGCCTCCACTGACTGTGCCCGTCGTATGATCATCACTTCTGGCTTCAACACTCTTGCCAGTTTGGTACTGCCAGGATCTGATCTGACCAGTGCTAAGGTACGCATCCCCTCCTTATACCCGAGTGTAGGCAGAGGTACATCTCCTCTGTCTCCTGTCTTTTCAATTTGCTCTGTGGCCCATTCCTGCTGTCTTTGTCCTTTCTCATCTTTCATCTTTGCTCTGCTCCCAGCTCAGCAAAGCAGTGCTCCTGCAGAAGAGTGTGGCGTATGTGAGAAGACTTCAGCAGGAGCGCCGACAAGCTCAGGAGACAATAGAAAGACTGCG
This sequence comes from Elgaria multicarinata webbii, assembly GCF_023053635.1. Classification (NCBI taxonomy): domain Eukaryota; kingdom Metazoa; phylum Chordata; class Lepidosauria; order Squamata; family Anguidae; genus Elgaria; species Elgaria multicarinata. The sequence continues at coordinate 78,343,552 of NC_086172.1, read as the reverse complement.
TGGTGAAATTGAAGAGCTGAGCACAGCCATTGAGTAAGTTGTGGAGCAGGGTTAAGTGGTTGTGTTACCTTTGGATCCGGGTAATTTTAAACCTAAGAATTTTAAGTTGTTGTGATAGTTACTTTAATATTGTATCGGTTTTACATGCTTTTAAACCAGTTTTTTTATTATTATTATTATTATTATTATTATTATTATTATTATTATTATTATTATCCCACCTTTTGCCCAATGCTGGGCCTCAAGGCAGCCTTACAAAGTTTAAAATATACATGGGGGGGGGGGGGAGGGGAGGGAAACAAAACCATAAACAATTAAAAAATGCACAACAAAATTATAAGACATTAACAGAGATGGAGGGCTGGATTATTCTCCAAAGGCCTGCTGGAACAAAAAAGTTTTAGCCTGCTTCCGAAAGCCCATCAAGGAGGGAGCCAGCCTAGCTTCCCCAGGAAGAGAGTTCCAGAGCACCGGAGCAGCCACCGAGAAGGCCCTCTCCCATGTACATTGATGGTGCTATATAAATAATAATAATAATAATAATGTTCTCACCAAGCGTGCCTGTGAAGAAGGTGGGACTGAAAGAAGGGCTTCTCCAGAAGATCTCAAAGCACGGGCAGGCTCATAAGGGAGAATACGTTCTTTCAAATAACTTGGACCCGAGCCATATAGGGCTTTATAAATCATAACCAGCACTTTGAATTGTGCCCGGAAACAGACTGGAAGCCAGTGGAGCTGTTTTAACAGGGGAGTTGTGTGCTTCCTGTAACCAGCCCCGGTCAACAATCTGGTTGCAGCTCTTTGAACCAGCTGGAGTTTCCGAACACTCTTCAAAGGCAGCCCCACGTAGAGCGCGTTACAGTAATCCAATCGGGATGTAACTAAGGCATGTGTCACCGTGGCCAGGTCCGACATCTCTAGGAACGGGCGCAGCTGGCACACTAGCTTTAACTGTGCAAATGAACTCCTGGCCACCGCCGAAACCTGGGCATCCAGGCTTAGGGCTGAATCCAGAAGTACACCCAAGCTGCGGACCTGCGTCTTATATTGTAAATATAATATCGTAAATATTGTATTATATTTAATGTTGTTCCCCGCCTCGATCCAGAGGGAGAGGTGGGTAAGAGATAAATATATTATTATTATTATTGTTGTTGTTGTTGTTGTTGTTGTTATTATTCAGCCAAAAATAATGCACGAGAGGGGGTCTCAGGCATATAAGTTGTGCCTTTTCTCTTGCCTCCAGTCAATTCCAGCGGCAACTTCCACCTAGTGGAGCTCCTGTGTTACCACCGCCATCAGATCGGGCTTCTCAGCTTTATGAAGAGTATGTGCGCCAGCGCACCTTGGAGAACTGGCGCTTCTGGCTTGTATCCCCCAGGAACAAGGCGGGGTGACGTGTGTTTGGTTTAAAAAAAAAAGAGTAGTTTGGGGCGGGGGGATGAATTTTGCCACAAAGTGAGTACCCTGTCAAATCTTAAAGGGGAGTGGAGAAATTTGACTGTGTAGGCTCCTTAATCCCTTTCATCCTGCAGTTCAGCGTGGTGATCAAACCGCTGTTTGAGAGCTACACAAGAACAGTGAACACGAGCAGCGTCAAGGAATTTTGCCAGTCGGTGATGAGCTGGTTGGAGCAGCACTGCACCCTACCCATCTTGCGTCCTGGTATGGATCAATAGTGAATATTAGAAATTTACTTCTTTTCCCATGTCTCACGATGATCCTTGCCTTTATTCTGCTTCAAAACTCAACACGTTTGTTATGTGCAATATAACATTTTCCCGTCTCACCCTGGCTCAAACTGCACGTTTGTATCACACTTAACTGAGAAACAGAGAAACCTTTTAAAACTGCAACGGGTGAGTGATGGAATTAAGATAGATTTCCAAATTCTTGACTCCTAATTCTTTTCCCTGCTTTGCTAAGTTACTAGAGACTATATAAGAACTTAAGAAGAGCCATGCTGGAGAAGGTCAAAAGTCCATCTAGTCCAGCATTCTGTTCACACAGTGGCCAACCAGATGCCCACAAGCAGGACGCAGGTGCAACAGCACCCACCCACCCCCACCCATGCTCCCAGCACCTGATGTGCATAGGCATACTGCCTCTAATACTGGAGGTAGCATATAGCCATCAGGACTAGTAGTCATCAGTAGCCTTCTCCTCCATGATTTATCTAACCCCCTTTTAAAGCCATCAAAATTGGTGGCGATCATTACGTGTTGTGATTGCGAATTGCATAGTCTAACCCCGTGCTGTGTGAAGAAGTCCCTTCTTTTATCTGTCCACTTGGAGACTATGATTCATTTCATGTCTTGAAGACAAGAGACCTGATGTCCTGTCTTAGACAAAGCCTCAGATGTGATCCTGGAATGCTGGCTATGTATTGTTCTGACAAATCTGGCTGGAGCTTCCAGCTGTCATAGAATCATAGACTCATAGAATAGTAGAGTTGGAAGGGGCCTACAAGGCCATCGAGTCCAACCCCCTGCTCAATGCAGGAATCCACCCTAAAGCATCCCTGACAGATGGCTGTCTGGCTGCCTCTTGAAGGCCTCTAGTGTGGGAGAGCCCACAAACTCCCATGGTAACTGGTTCCATTGTCATACTGCTCTAACAGTCAGGAAGTTTTTTCTGATGTCCAGCCGGAATCGGGCTTCCTGTAACTTGAGCCCATTATTCCGTGCCCTGCACTCTGGGAGGATCAAGAAGAGATCCTGGCCCTCCTCTGTGTGACAACCTTTTAAGTATTTGAAGAGTGCTATCATGTCTCCCCTCAATCTTCTCTTCTCCAGGCTAAACATGCCCAGTTGTTTCAATCTCTCTTCATAGGGCTTTGTTTCCAGACCCCTGATCATCCTGGTTGCCCTCCTCTAAACACGCTCTAGCTTGTCTGCATCCTTCTTGAATTGTGGTGCCCAGAACTGGACGCAATACTCTAGATGAGGCCTAACCAGAGCCGAATAGAGAGGAACCACTACCTCACGCGATTTGGAAGCTATACTTCTATTAATGCAGCCCAAAGTAGCATTTGCCTTTCTTGCAGCCATATCGCACTGTTGACTGATATTCAGCTTGTGATCTACAACAATTCCAAGATCTTTACAATTCTGTATTAACTACTCTGCTCCTGACACCTGATCAAGGTTTACAAGAACCCCCTTTCTACAGATTGGGAGAAGGCATCTGGCTTGGGTTGCTACTAAGCTTTTGTGTTTTTTTCTTTCCACAGCTGTCTCTGGATCCCTCCTGCAGCTCAGCAAGATCACATCCATATTGACTCAGCCAGCCCAGTTGCCTGAACAAGCTCTGCAAGCTGTATCTTGCCCTCGTTACTGCAGAGGCAACAGCTAGGATGAAGATGGGCCCCAGTAGAGAATGGATATCCTCACACTGCCCCAGGTCCTGCTAGGAAAGCTAGCAGCAGGGATTCAAACTCAGGCATTTCTTTGTCATGCAAATAAGAACGCTCACCTATATGACAGTATTGGGGCTGGGAATTCCAGAGCAGGGCATCTCTGGGAATTCACTTTGGTGCTGGCCACCTCTTAAGCTTCTCTCTTTTGCAGAACAAAGTGTGGGCTTCAGACGGTCGAGGGAGGGGGAAATTAAATCCGTAGGCACAGGATGCCAGGCATGGCTTCAGCCTCTCTCGGAAATGGGGTGAAAAGGGGCCGCCACAGGATCCGTATGGCCTTCATTTCCTGTTTTCCCACCAGAGGGCAGTGAAGTGACTCAATATTATTTTCCCCTCTGTCTCATGGCTCTGTTCCTCACTGAAAGCTCCATCCAACGAGCGTTTTATTGCACGTTCTCACGGACTTTGCTCAGGCCCCTCACATGATGTCGTCTGCCTCCTGCGCTCCTTCTGGCCTTCCTTGCGTGACAAAACCCCCTCTCTTTTAAGTCCAATATTTTTTTAAACTCGGAATCGCTGCGCTCTCCTGCTGTGTGCAGGAGAAGCAATGCCATTAGACCAGAGGACTCAATGGGCCTTGTGCTCATCGTGTACTTCCACTTTTGAAAGGGAAAGTTAACTGAGGAATGAAAACACGGGCGGAGAAGCGAAGGTAGGGAGCGTGTTAACCCCTGGTGTGACGGAGCTTTGAATCTTGAGTGTTTGTGGCCAGCTGTCCATTTGATGGATATTGCTGCTTCACAATAATCTACTTATAGCTTGGGCCAAACGCCCTGTGCCCTACAGGTGAATGGCAGACTTTACCTATGCAGAACCCTCCTCTAGGTGCAGATCATCCATTTTCCATCTTTTTTGTTCCAGTTCAGAGACCTTACGTTGGCATTTTCAGGGCATCTACTAGATTTCTACATGAGGATGGAGTCTGGCTTCCAGTTCAGAATTTAACATCTTAATAATTTCTGCTTTTATGGGATTTTCCCCTTAAAAGCATGTCATTTTATAGCAGGAATGAAAACCTTGGATCAGAACTTTTGGTGGGTAGGGGTTGTTTTGCAGTACAATCCTATATATTCTGTTCTTCAGTCCTTTTAGTTCTCTGGGGCTTATTCACAGATATAAGCTTGCTGTTTCCTAGCCCCCACCCTTACACCCCTCAACTGAACTCTTATACCTCTTTACTTATTGGTAAAGAATGCTCCCAGTGCTATCTTTGCCATGCTTTGCTCTAGGTTCCCCGCTATGGTGCAGATTCTCTGCCATTTGAAGATAGGGTAGTACGATTATGTAGAAGATGCCTTTTAGCACTCATGCAATTTATTGCAATCATTGAAGCAGCAAATACCCTCTTACAGTGGGCTGCTCTCATTTCTAATATCCAGGTTAGAGTTTGATGAAGCTGATGCCTACTAGAAAAGAAGGCATCTAACACCCTCTTTCCAGTTGTTCCTTAATCATCAAATTCTTGTGCACATGGGTAGATGGGAACTAGAGTAAAGGCCCCCTTTCCTTTCCTGAATTTTGGGTGGAATCTGAGCCAGTTCAGGATGTTTTGAACCTCTTTTTCTTCACCCCTCCTTTCAATTAGTATGCTGCACTATCATCCTTGAAATGAACTGGAGCTACATTGGGGCACAGTACTGATGCCTGGCTCCTGCTCATTTCATGTCCTGGTTGTTAGACAAATGCTGTCCCATGGGCAAACTCTATCATCTCTTACTGATACCTCAAATACACTACCAGTGGCAGCTGCCTTTGTGTATTTCATGATAGTTATGCCTGTGAGTGAAATGATCATCAGATAGACAAATTTCTTAAAACAAGCTATCTTACTCACTCCATTGAAGCTTATTCCCCACTGCCATGTCCCATGTTGGTATGAAGAGACAAGCAGAGAATAAGCCAACTTCATATTGCATGAAAAGTCTTCCTTTGAGGCTAGAAAATTGAGCTTTCAGAGAATTGAACTTATTCTACCTGCTTGCATTTAAGGTGTACTTATGTGTCCAGATACGGAGAAAACCACCTTTTCATAAAGCTGTATGAGCTCAGGGTGTTGTTGAGGCCCTGGGTTGTTTTTGTTGCTCTTTAATGAATTCAGTTAATGCTTTGGGCTCTCTTGTGTTCTGATTCCATTTTGTAATTTCTGTTTGATTCAAATATGAATCTAAACTCTATATGAGTGATCTTTAACAATTGTTCACTGATGGTGGGCTCATCCTTCTAGTTTTTCTTTTTCACCACTGTATTTTTCTGAACCGACGATTTACATGGCCAACCACTATCAACGTTCCTCTTCTTTTCTTTTTTTTACAGTTTTATAGAGAGATTTATTTTGTATTGCTGCTATTACAGGTCTTAAACAAATCAAATTTTGTATTGACTTTGTTGAACCATTCTGAAGGTGTCATCTCTTCTCTGCAACTGCATTACCAGTTAAATCTCCCACTGTCCCACCCATTGCTTTGAAGAACAGAACACCACCTGTTTCCATATATTTAAGTGGAATAAATTACTTGGTGAAATTGATCCCTGAATTCATGATACCTACAATTGGATCATCTTGTCTCAGCAACTGCATATTCTTAGCTATGTCTCAATATATTTCAACCATATTCTATCCAAAATGCTTTATTAAAGAATTAACTACTCTCAGATCCACACTTGGGGGGAAAAATGTTGCTACTGGCTGGAAAATGAATTTATACATAGCACCTATTACTTCTATAAATCTCTATTAGGTGCACAGGTGACAGCAGCAAGTAATATATGCCCTTCTTCCACCTTTTGGTATTGGCCCACACGAAGTATAATGAAACCTCCATTTCATCTGCGTCTCCTTAAAGAGGGTGCTTGATTGAGGAGTCATCAGGTGATGACCAGCAATACTCAAGGAGTGATAGAAGCATGGGCATATTGAAAGAAATAAAGTCTGTAAGCCTTTTCAACACCTGGCTAGCCTTGATTGTGCCTTATGGAATCATCTGCTCCTCACCTTTAGTAGTAAATATCCATCAGTCTGACAGTCTTCACTTTTCTAGCTGGATTTTTAGCCCCTTAAAAATCCAGGTCTATGTATTTCCTGATTAGCTAAAACTGACAACCATCTTGGTGCATGACCCTAACCCTAATCATATTGATTTTAACCTTACAAGTCTTTTACACACAGTACACACACAAACACTGGGGTAAATAAGTCTTTAAAGAATTAGACACTCATAACTGGTGGGCTACACTTCTGGTAACTTAGCAGACAAGTTAACTTATAGAAAATGTGGTAGTTTTCCATGAGATAGCACTTTCAATCTCAATTGATAGACCTCATTTCACATTGGCACAATTGGACAGGAACTACCAGGTTCCACTGCCTCCTGTTGAAGTAAGCAATTTTGTGTGGAGTGCAACTGGTAGGATGGTGGGTTTGGTCTTTATGATATAGGAATATTTGGTGTGCAGTTACATCATACTGACTTTGAGAGACAGTTTGGTATAGTGGTTAGAGTGTCAGACTGAGACTCAGGAGATCTGAGTTCTAGTTCCCACTCAGCCCACTGGTTGACTTTGGACCAGTCACTGACTCAGTCTAATCCACATCACAGGGTTATTGTGAGGATAAAACTGAGTGGAAGAGGATCACGTAAGCACGTAAGCCACCTTGAGTTCCTTACAAGAGGAAAAAAGGTGGTATGTAAATGTAATAAATAAAAATAATAAAAGAGCAGGAAGACAAATTGCAGGGAGAGGCCCTAACCCAGGACACTGTGGCAAATCTAAAGTTCTGGATTTCAGAAGTTAAATTCCCAGATTTTAGTGGGTCAAGTTAGCCTAGTCATCAGCATTTTTGTTGGCCTTAGAAGCAACATTGCCTAGTGCTGGTATTACTGCAAAAGGAGTCCGATCTTCTAAAGACAGACTTCCAACGGAGTCTGTGACTGCTCTTCAGCCAGTTAAGTCCTTACGTGGGGGCACATACTGCACAAACCCAGGAGCTCTGTTTCTTGAAGGGACAGCAATCCCGGGGCGCTCTCTGTACACAGAAAGACAAAATGGGTGGGACTAGGGAACAACATCCCACCTAAAATTGGTTTGGTATCCTGGGAAGACTCAAATTATTTCCATCTTTCAGAATCCCTCTGAGTATGCTGTCAATCCATCATAGCCAATGACCATTACAAAACTCAAAACTAGTTTTAAAATATAATATGAAGATAAAATGAAATGCTGTATCAAGAGCTATTCATCTGGGTTGGCTTGCGATTTAGCAGAGCAAATTGGCACAAATCAGCCACCACCTTCACTTGGCCTAGACTTCCTCAGCGTTCCCAACCAAGTCTTTATTCTTCAATCCAAGTGGCAGGAGCTGATCCCGATAAAAGTCCTGTGTTGGCTGCAGACAAGGCTGAGGCCAGAACCAGGACTGGGGGCCAGCTGGGAGGCCTTGGCCACTGTCCAGGGCCCTTACTTCCCACCACCAAACAACGTCCGCTATAGGAATGAAGGAATTATCCAGAAAGCAATCGCGTCAAAGCAGCGGGGGCTCCTTCTCAGCCTGAGGTACCTCCAGTTGCTCTTCTCAGAGGGCGTATTCATGCCACAGGCTGCAAGGAAAGAATTTGGAGCATGATTACTCTCCGGGGAATCCTGCCTTGGCATCTGACATTCCTTTCTACCCATGTGCCAAACAGCTGGTTTAGGCTCCCTCCAGCATCACAATGGCAGCCTTGGAGCAGACGCAATTTTATGGTCAACTTAAGTAAACGATCCATTTGGAGCCATACTGTCCCACAGCTCTCAGCTGTCAAGGAAAACAAGCTCTTGGCAAGAGGGAAGAAGAAGAAAAGGCAAGAAATGAACACCCAGAAGGGAAAGAGAAGGAGAGAATAAATGGGAAGAACTCGCTGGAATCACCTACATTTGTACTTGAGCCTTTTCTGGCCTTTGAAATCCCATTACCCAGTTAAAGTTGGGTGCTAACTGCTTTGGGAGCACCTATTGCTATGGAAGTGATGGAGCTCAGAAGGTATACTCCACGCCTGGACAGGAGACCACTTGGAAGCCCCATGTAAGCTGCTCTGAACTTTATGAGTATTCATTACAGTACTGATATATAATAACTGGGGGGAGGGGAGGCTTCACTGCTCACTTATACTTCAAATGAGGTTGTGATAAATGCATTGGATTGGAACTGCAGCAAAGGGTGAAGCAAAGTGATGACACACTGGCAGTGTAGGGCTGTCTCCCTCCAGGCGCTGACACTGGTATCTTTGTACGTTTGCTTGAGATCCATGAGAATCTTTGCCACTAGGACTTTCTACCATGATGTGTCCATTAAAGCCTCTACCATAGATCTTGGCATAAACTCCAGTGGAAGGGGAACTGACTTCCCCCATGAATGACCCCATGCTTTTTCTAATCCTAGACTGTGAATTGTAGATTCCCCCCCTTTTTTTTTTGCTCAGCACATGATTCTATTTGCTCCAATTCATCTTGAGTCTCACCTCATGAGATGTAGTCACTGCCCATTTGTACATTGTGATTAAAAGCTGCCCAGACCTTAAAAGAGTGACATTACCTGCCTGGCGCTGCCATATCCCTGCACTGCCAATCTAATCTTGCCAGTCTTGCTCTTTCACTCAGGTCCCTCTACTTCAACAAGTTCTTTGACACACAGATTGAGAGGAAGAGAAACAGAATGTCTATACTAACCTGTATATAACAAGAGGGTCCCTGCTGTGCTTCAGCAGCAGCTCCCGCACTGTGGCAGGGGGGCTCAGGCCCAACAAGTCTGCCCTCTCCCAGCGCTGCAAACGGGTAATTCCTGTCACCAAAACAAAGTGTGTGTTCAAAGGTGATGCATCAACGGCAGCGCTGCCCAACCAGATTCCTTGAGAGGTGAGAGGCTACTGCAGCTGAGAAAGCTTTTTGTGGGTATGCTGCTGCTGTTATTTATATGGCACCATCAATGGGCATGGCACTCTGCAGACTACGCAGATTCCTTGTCCCAAGATGCTTATAAACTCAAATTTGGCGTGGCAAAAGATAAAGAGTGGGGTAGGGTACAACTATGCATCAAATGGAGTGACGTGTACGTAGGTTTTTAGTAAGGGCTGGAAGTTCTTACCCGTGCAGGGACCATATTGCCAGCAGAGATCAAACTGCTTCAGCCACTCCAGCTGTTCTGGCTGTGCAGCTTCTTGTAGAGGAGACTCTGCCTGGACTGTCACTGTGTCAGATCAGAGATAAATGGATTAGCATCACCCTGCCAGTGGTACCGGCTGGTTTTCCTTGTTTGAAATGTGTGCCTAGGGTGGCAGTAACATCCTTCTTTAACCAATGCTATTAGCTCTCTCTGGACTGCTCTATAATCCAAATAGCCATGGCAATGATTTTCTGCATATTAGTAGCAAACACCCAAACAAGATGAGAGCAGTTGATTGTGGATGCTCTTCTCCACGCTCGATCAAAATGGAGAGGCGGGTAAGAAATAAATTTATTATTATTAGGTCACATAACAGAAGAGTGAGGAGTTTCAGCTTTTGCATTTCATTTTTGTATTTGTTTATATTATGCAATTGATTTGCAAAGACTTTGCCCATTCATTTTTACAATAACCCTGTAAGACACATACATATTCCCATCTATGAAGTGGGAAATAGGAAATAATTTGTCCCCAGCCACCCTGCTCTCCTTAATCCAAAATAATGTCTGTCTCTTCCATCAGATATTCAGGGTTCCCAAGGAGTTAATGTGGAAATTCCCCAATATCATCACCAAGTTTTCTCATTTGCTTACAATGCATAGAACCCATTTAAAAGGCAGAGAGCAGTTATATCATCACTACTCCTGTAGTGCTGAGGTGAGACATCCCGTGTATTAGGCTCCTCTCTAGAGCACCAGGAAACTGCAGTGAAAACAAATAGAGATGGGCACAGTTTTCTACGAAGGAGCATGGCTGGATCTTTCTACCACCAGGCTTATTAGTGGTGTAATATCTGTAATATAAAAACTTTCTTGAGCTAATCAAGCAGCAAGCACTTTAATTACTAATGATAATTTAGATTTATTCTGTGCGCCTAATAGTTACAACTCCTACAAACAGCTCTGGAGAAGAGCAAGGCAGTGCCACCGACTTCTGGCAAATCATACATATGACATGGGTCACCTACTGGGATGGGCACGTAAGAACGGAGGTCTTGTGCCACTCAAAAGTGACACTGGCCTATTCCCCCACGTATAATATTCATATTTTGACTGACAGCAGGCAATCACAAAAAGCTACGTGTTTAATCAGGACACTTAATTTAGTTAGAAATACTCACCTTGGGCTGGGGTCTGAGCCTCCTGTACTTCCTTGCTACCTCTTTTTCTCTTCTTCACCACTTGGAAGGAATCTGTGATGAGCCTCTTCCTGCCCATGGTTCCATGTGAGGCCAAAAACCATTTAAAGCTGCTCCAAATAAGATATAAGGAGAAACGGAGTTTCAGGAAAGCTGCCAGCTTGTGCTTTCATCTCTGCCTCACTCTATTCGTCCCCTCCTGCCTACCAGCATTACCTAATTGTCCCCCTGGTAGCCACGCATGCTCAGATATCCTGCTCCCTTTGTAAATTCCTTGCATTTTCCAGGGCACCGTATTGGCACTGAAAGAATCAGGGTTCACATTCTATTCCCTGTCAGAGAGTAGGCCCAATGCCTCTCAGTCCCTATCCTGGACTCTGCTTCCTTGTGCGACCGTGAAAAAAGTGTAGGATTCGACACTCCTCAGCCAAGTCCCCAGATGGCCAGCTCCCCGCAATTGTTTCAGCCTTCTTCCTAGGTGACCCGGGAGAGTCCCTCTGCCTTTCAGGGTCACTAGAGGATTCCTTTTGCATCCTTTGCCCTAGTACCCGACACAGAGCAAAACGAAAGGCGACGGCTATTGAGCCGCTCTCGCCCACAGGGGCAAAAGGAAGCCAACACGGAAGAAATGCTCCGGTGAGCTAGCTGCAACTGCGTCGTGCGCCATTACCAAGAGCGGCGCCGAGTGCCGGCGGGACCCCCCAACGTGTCGTGAGGGTTGCGACGGGGCTCCTCACGCGACCTGCTGCCGACGCCCCCAGACTCCGCGGTCCAGCGGGGTGCGGAGCTCCCCGGCTGAGTGGCGTTGTTGTTGCTCTCTAGCAACCAATGGCAGAGCTGCTTTCGCTTTGAGTTAACGTCATGGGCAGGGGAGGAAGACAATGCCCCCTCCAGCGGCCAACCATGTAATGAAATGCTTTCTCAATTATTTGTTCCCGCGGAACAAGCTCGTACTTGTGCCCCAGGACCAATACTGAAACCAGGACCCAATTACCCTTGACATGTTCCTTTTTGGGGGGGCGGGGGGGGGGGAACCAACACCTTTTTTTTATCACGACCATTTCCTTGTTCTACCGTAACTGCGCAAGTTATGTAAAAATAAATAAATCATCTGGAAGCACTATACAGGGTGCTTCCAGATGAATATGGTGCAATTGTACTGCCACATTTACAAAATTGTATGGGGAGGGACTCCGAATGTTATTGTCTTTGTCTCATACCCCTCCCGTATTTTCCTACCATTTCTGTCTTTTTTCTTACCATGGAAAATCTGTTAAGGAAGAAAAGATTGAATAGCTGCACAATGCTTTCTATTAGTGCTAGGACCCTCCATCTGGGAACTCCCACAGATACCCTATACAAAGTGAGTGAACAATCAATGCCTAGTATAGAAGTACCATTAGTGTCATGTTTGGAGTAAAACATGCACTGCAATCCTATACATGTCTAGTAAGAAAGATAACGTTCAATGGGACCTATTCTCAGGTAAGTGTGTATCGGATACTAACTTCAAGTATGTATATGATTGCCACCTTAGAGTGCAATCCTATACATACATATCTGGGAGTAAGTCCTATTAAACTCAATTTTGAGCTTAATGGACTCATACATATAAACTGGCATTATTTATTCATTTATTTGATTTATGTCCTGCTTTTCCACCAAGAAAATCTTACCCAACATGGCTAAGAAGAGTAAAAACTAACATTTTACAATGAAAACTTGGCTCAAACAATCATAACACAAATACATTTCAAAAAGCCACAATAATAAAAGAATTTTTAAAAAAGCACCCAAGCCCAGCAGATCAGCTTTCTTGCTTGAATAAAAGAGTCTTTGCCTAGCAGCAGAAGGGCAGCAGAGCAGGAGCCACATTGGCCTCCCTCGGCAGAGAGTTCCACGGCCTGGGAGCGGCCACCAAGAAGGTCCTGTCTCGCACCCCCACAAAATATGCCTCTGATGGCAGCGGTACTGAAAAAAGGGCCTCCTCTGAAGATCCTAAAACCTGGGCAGGCTCCTATGGGAGACGGTAATTTTCCAAGTAAGAATATAAGCCAGCCTCACCCTGCACAGCCACTTTCCTCTTCCACCTCTGCACCAGCCTCCCTGCTATCCCAGCCTGCTCCAATAGTCCTTCCTGCCAATCTGCCAGCCCTGGGCTCCTCCCCACCAGCTCAATCCCACCCCTGACATATCACCTCCTTAACAGTTTAGCCATTTTGATCGATGATAAACCTATGGAAATCATCCCCATGTGTTTTCCAAAATGGTTAAAGCAATGACTGAATGCCCACCATTGCCCAGCCTTCATGCACTCACTAGCTAGACTGCTCACAAAAGCATGCCAGTCCCTAGGATTGAACATTAACATTCAAGACTGTTCAGTCCTATAGATCATTTGCACCACGTACTAGGCACTGCTACTGAGTAATATAATACTTGGGAGGTCATTAACTGTGTGAATGGGGACATGGAATGTGCCATCCCAGCTTCATGGCACAAAATGTTTTTATGGGAAGGCACTTGCAAGCAGCAGTTTTGTAATGTGTGATGCGTCTTTGACCTTTCGTAATGTTGGCATGGTCAGATGCAACTTGGAGATATAAAAGTACTTGCCCATTCTGCTCATGTTCTGGCTTTAGTTGTAGTTTTCCAGCCATGTAGGAAGCAGTGTGCCTCTTTCACTGTTTCCAGTAGCTCCCAACATGCAAACTGAGAGTGACCCCAGAATCCTCTACAGCAATGAGGAGTGTCACAATCTTAGATCATATGGAGGTACTACTTCACTCTTATCACATAGAGATATGCTTACTGATGACAGGACAGCAACACCCCCTGACATGCTCTCATTCTGCATGAGTGTTGGTTAGGGGAATCATGGGCTCCACTCCTGTCTGAAATGAAAACCCTACTGAAGACTCAGGAGCCTGCTCTCACTTTGGTAGGCCTCAGGAAGACCCTGGCCCTGCCAGCTTCAAGTATCAGCAGTAGACCTTCCTAACTCTACCATAGGCATGCGCAGCACATTTCATTAGAGGGTGCATCCAGGGAATTTTAATTTATTTATTTTTAAAGGCAAACATTTATTGACTTCTCAATCATAAAGGACATTTTTATTCATTTATTAAACCATGTGGACACTGATACTGTACTCCACGTTCAGCTTGCCTGACCAAGGGAGGGCCATTGTGGGAGTGGGGGGGATGAAGAGATGCTCCTCAAGCCCCAGCATTGGTCAGGCTTTGTGGTGACACTGGCCAGAGGAGGTGCTTATGAAGTGATATTAGCCTTCAGGGACCTTCCTCCTGGCCTCTTTGAAATGCAGCTCCTAGCAGAGCAATTCATTTTTTCTCCGGCTTCTGGGAGCAATGGCGTGCTGTTGGGGTGGTGGCAGCTGTAGGGCTGTTTCTGCTGTGTCTGGATCCCCCTGTGGATCCCTACTCAATGGCCCCCTCAATTCGGGGCTTATTGCTTGAGACATTAGGGTGTGCCTGTGCACACCCGTCACACACCTAACGCACACCTATGAACTCTACATGCTATCATATACTGCATAATCATTCCCCACCTCCTTCCTCCAGTTAAGTGGGCTGTATCTTGTGCTTTTTGAAGGAAATGCATTAGTGTAGCAGACACACTCTCTGACAACTCTTGAGAAATGGCCCAGCAACCAAAGGAGCCATGGCTATAATTGCCAAGAGGGCTTGAAGTATGTCCTCAACAAGCTGGAACGTTTGTTATGCTCCTTCAAGTATTCATATACAAGGGGTCATTGATATGGCACCGCTTTCAATGCTGATCTCCCCCCAAAACTGCACATTGCATTTTCAAAGCAGCTACCGCTACGACACACGGGAAGAATGGAACATGGAGTATCAGGCCCCGAAACATTGCAGCGTTGGGTTACACAGCCATAAAAGCACAGTAAATTGTGGTTAACGATGGGGCTCTCAAAGTAATTTCTATCTTCTGTAACACTGCGCAACTATGAAGCTAGAGACAGTTGAGTCTTGGCATTTAACATATATTATCTGCCATACTTCGGTTCACCAATGGTACCTGACTGTTGCCATGCCTATTGTTTGTAAACACTCATCTCGGTACCGCGTCCCACCCTGCACTCTCGCAAGGTTCACTGGAACTGCGCAGCTGTGAAAGAGCAAGGTGGGGAAACAAAAATGGGAAATCCCACAGCGGTGATGGAGGTGAGATCTGCCCCCAAAGTATGCCCATTGACCTAACCTGAATTCACCCAAACAAAGATACATGCACTGGAGAACCATGGTGGTGATGCACCAAAGTGAAAATACAGAGTACAATGCCACTGGGAAAATACACAGCTCTGAGAGAAAATCTACAATGTGGCTGTGACTTGGTGGCTGCATCATGTGTCCAAAGGTGCACAAATCGCAGCCACAGTGAAGTAAATACCCCATGTAGATATGCCCAAAGAAGAATATAAGGCAGGAAACTAAGGACAGATCCACAGGAGGATTTTCCAGTCATTTGTAAAGGGATGAAATAGTGAAATGACTAGCTGACGTTTTTAACATGTCTCGAAAATCCATGATTCACACCTTCTACCCATTTCCAAAAGGGGCAAGGAGAGTGTAACTTGAAGTATGGAAATGTAATAAAAGAATAATTGATCATTGGTTCATCACAGACACCATTATACAGTGGTTTTGTTCATCCCAAGTCAACCACTTCTCTCACCGGGCCTCAAATGGTTGTGCAGTCAACCCCAAAATGGGAGGAAACAATGCATTTGCTCTTGAAATATTAGTGCATATTTCTGAGAACCAATGCCAAGACATTCTTAATTCCTCCTCCTCCCTCCCAATCCCCTTTCCTTTTGTGTCATGTATTTTAGATTGTAAGCCTGTGGGTAGGGACTGTCAAGAAATACTTTTGTAAGCCGCCATGAGAGCCTTTTTTGGCTGAATGGAGGCATAAAAATCCTTAAATAAATAAAATAAATAAATCCCTTGAGCAGCTTAGTGCAATAAACTATGCAGCGATTAAACCCAGTACATGCCGTGTGTGAAACGCAGTACAAACTAATGTTAACGCAGAGGTGCCTGGATCAAAAATTAGGGATGTGCTCCGCTCCGATTAGGAGCGTAGAAGCAGTAGCGGATTGGCCTGCTCCGCCTTACCCAGAGGCGGAGTAGGAGCGGACCGCGGACCCCCTAGAAGCAAGGCGAAGAGAAGCGACCATTTTTCGGAGCTCCGAGTTCAGGCGGAGCGCTCCGGTCGCCATCTTGAAAACATTTCGCCATAGGATTGCATTGCGGCAAATAATCGCGCATAACTACGTTGTTTTTGAAGCTATCATTCTGGAAATTCTTGTGCACAGAGAGTCGTGGATGGGGGTCATTTTGAGACCACTCTCAACTTTCTGCGTTGTCTGGGTCGCGGGCTATATTTTTGTGAAAATCGGGTCAACTGCGCGGCTCAAACTGCGTTTTCGGCTTTTCGCCCATAGGATTGCATTGAGGGAAAGAATCGGGGATAACTGGGGGGGGGTTTAAGCTATCGTTCTGAAAATTCTTGTGCACAGAGAGTCGTGGATGGGGGTCATTTTGAGACCACTCTCAACTTTCTGCATCGTACGGGTTGCGGGCTATATTTTTGTGAAAATCGGGTCAACCGCGCGGCTCAAACTGCGTTTTCGGCTTTTCGCCCATAGGATTGCATTGAGGGAAAGAATCGGGGATAACTGGGGGGGGGGGTTTAAGCTATCGTTCTGAAAATTCTTGTGCACAGAGAGTCGTGGATGGGGGTCATTTTGAGACCACTCTCAACTTTCTGCATCGTACGGGTCGCGGGCTAGACGTTTTTAAAAAATCGGCGGGAAAAATACCTTTTTCAAAGGGCTGAGGGGCAGAGTCAGCTCCCGGTCATGATGATCCCAAAGTTGGAGGAGGGCATAGGCAAAACAGGTAACTTGGGATTCTGGGAAACTTCTCTTTCTTCATCTGAACGGGCTTTTCCCCGTGTTTTTTAACACAGTAGCCCCACCAAATGCACAAACACAACCTGAAATCATATACTAAGCCAAGAATAAGAGATAGAAACACAGCACTGCTCCCCACCCTAACCTTGGGGAACAACTGAATCGATGTGGTGCAAGGGGATGAGCTCCCCTAGGGCATCTCATCGTGGACGTGCCCCCACTCTCTCCTGCACTGGAAGGCCATTAGAGCCTTCCAAAGAGAGTAAAACGGTGGAGCAATGCCTATCATGAGTTGAAGTGAATGGTCACTTTTCAGTGGTGGAGCAATGCCTGTTCTGAGTTGAAGTGAGCGTTTTACTTCTTCTCAGAGCTGTGGCTGTCAGTGTCTTGAACTGGCAGCTACTTCCCCCTCCCCCGGGCACGTCCCCCTATTGCTGGTAAAAGACAGATATAGCCTTTTAAAAAAAGTTCTTCTTGTTGTTTATTGAGCAACACTGCTGCTTTTAATTCCACCCCTCCTTTGTTTATTGATTGATTTATTCCATTTTATATGCATTACTGGCTTATCCTTGGCTCACTTCCTTATGCCCCCAGAAATGCCAGCTGCATGCCTGCCTGCCTTCCCTCCCTCCTCCCCTGCCCACCTCGCAGGGATGTTGTGTGTGGGGTGCCCGATTTTCAAAAATTCGCCAAAAATCAGGGGATGATGGGATTGCTTTGAAACTTGGCGTGCGTGTGTATATCCCCATGAGGTGTCATGGTGCCAAACATGAGGTTTCTAACTTGAACAGAAAAAAAGTTGTATAATTTTTTAGCTTTCAATGCAAGCCTATGGGGGGGGGAAACGGAGCTCCGGATCCGGATCCGGAGCTCCGGGCGGAGCGGAGCGGAAGTGGGCGGAGCGGCCCGATCCGGAAAATGGTGGATCTGCAAGTGAAGCGGAGCGGGGGGTCTGTGCACACCCCTATCAAAAATGCCTTTTCCTTGAGAGGGGTTTCCAGGATCATTGAACTGTACCACGGCTAGGTATCATGGCACAGTTCTCCAGCAGGAGTTGAAGCTTCCTGGCCTCCTCCATACCACACCCTAGAGTCAGTCTCATTCACTTTCCCCTCCAGCATATGAGAGGTTGAGGCCAACAGGAGCTTCCCTTAAAAGAAGCAGTTATCTGCAGTTCTTAAGAAGCAAACTCATCCCATCTTTACTGAGGGACACAGTCAATTATTCTGTGTCATTTGGATTCCTTCCCACAAGGCCCTTGGCTACAACCGAAGGCAAGGGTCTGTTAATGGTTCATTCATTCTAGAATATATTTCCAAGAATCCACCGCCCTCCAGAGCTATGCACTTCCTAAAGAGATCTGTTGGGACAAGACACTGATACAGTGGGGTTGTGATGCTACTTTGGTTTCTTATTTCTGATCTTTTCTTCTCACTAAGAAGACCTTGGTGACTGGAGGTGAGCAGCTGACCTTGTGATAGAGCATTTGTAGTTCATAAGAGAATGTCTTTGTGTTGAACTGGAAGGGTGGAGGAAGCGGGGTTCTGTTACTGTTGGGAGCACAGGAACAGTACCAGGTTGATCCTGTTAACACAGGGGTTCCTTTAGTATGTAATTTCAGTAAGATAGAACACTTGCCAGTTTGGGGATTACAGCGAGGCACAGAACTGCTCTCTCTGAGCTTTTCTAAATGAGCAATTGATTGGCCACTCATGGAAGTTTGTGGGTCAATTTAACAATATCATCACTGTCTGGGACGTCACCCATGCTATCCCCCAGGAATATCAGTTTTTAAAGGAATGGAGATAATGTGTTATTATCTGAATTATTGAGGGATTCTCTTGAGATCTCGCAGTGTGTAATGTTGGCATTGCATTATAATTCCACCACTAGATGATGCTATCACATTCAACACAATGGAACCTTTTCAAGAAGGGATGTTTTTAATTGAAAATCATGTGGTCACGTGTAAAGGAACATGTCGTGATGGTGGGAAGATTATGGCAGATGAAAGCCCCAATAAGGCTGCAGGATTTTTCCTGTGTGCAGAAAAATTCTCTCTGTCTCTCTCTCACACATAGGTGTTATCCATCCACTGGTCTTCAGCTTCCATCTCCCAAATCATGTTGATCCTAACCTGTCCTTCCAAGTTGCGGCTATTGGAGGGGCTGCTGAGGAAGAACCTCCCTCAGGCACTTGCGGTAATCTCTTGAGCCATGTAATCTGGGTGATAAACAAGGGCTGTGGGCCAGACTCCTGCCATTACCTGCTACCATTCTAAAACTCCACATTCAGCATCTGTGGTCAAATTTACACTTTACATTTTTGTAGGTGTGCATTTGGGGGTGGGGTGGGGTTAGTGCAAGCAATAAGTACATGAAAACATGGCCCCGTGGATCCTATGAATTCCTAAATTTTGTTCAATAGGACCCAAACAGACACTGGGGGATAATACAGCAGATCGAAGTCTGAATTAGACTCCGCTCGACTGATTCGCTCCCCACACGTTGGTCTCGGACTGCCTCCTTCAACTGCACCGCAGCACCAGCCCTGACATGTGACTCTCAACAGGTCCATGGCGCAGTAATGAACATAAACCGTGGGAACCCAGTGGGCCATGAGGTGATTGTGGATTCATGGCCAGAGTTCAAAGCTGTCCTCACCCGGCCACGCAGAGAGGTAATAGACTTTGGGGGTCTTGTAAAATAGACTATATGGGATGTCAGCATATTGTGCTGAGGCCTTCGTGAAATCCGTGTCAGATTGGATGAGGGAGGGGGGAATAGCAGGTGAGCCTTTTCCCTCTGGTTCATCTGCACTTTAAGAAAAGCTTTACCAGCTAAAATGGTTGAGTGGCAGGTGACTGTTAAGCACAGGAGTCCTGCTGGGGAAAAACATTGGGAACTGTAGGAGAACCGAGTTAGCTTGGGGAAGGGCAGGAAGGCTATGTTCATCATCAAGAGATTACCTGGGAGCTCTATGGTTCTTTTTTAGGTTGCCTCAGATGACTCAGATATGTACTCCAATGTTTACGCAGCATTTTTCCATGATCGTGATGTCTACCGGACACTATTGCTGGACACGGATGCCGTTAACTGGGCCCAAACTTTGCGTATCCATGGTAACAGGCAGTTCCTTCTAAGGGAAGAACTAAGACGACCCATTAAAGGCTGTGTTTGCTCTGATGGGTCTATAGCTTGGGCCGATGGAATAATATTCCCTCTTCTAATTATGATGCCATCATATTATTAAAGTTCCTCGAACACTGGGTTCTATAGAGTCATTAGATTAAGAATTTACAACCCCTCAGGGCTGTTTCTAGGGAGAGGAAAAGTTGCTGCCTCCTCCTCTTGCCGTAGTCTCACGGGGGATGGTGGTGGTGGAATGGGAGAGGGCTGGATGACCTCCTTAAAGCCTGCGCTTGCTCTTTGGCATGGGGATTATCTGGCGTAACCCCGCAGAAGCGAAAGCATGGAGTTGTGGGGGGAGGTCAGTAGCAACTCGGTGCCGTGAAGATAGCCCCCTGGTGTTGCGGCTGCAAAATGTTTCCTTCATCTTACAAGTTGTACATAGTGGCCAACATGCACACCCTTTCCTGGCACCACAGCTCCAACTGAACTGTTATGCCAGTGCTCAGTTGCTGCTGGATCACAGCATGCACTCGTTTGAAGGGGCCAGCCTGACCTGAGATCCCCAGAACACACCCATCCTAGATGCTTTACCACAGGGATCACCTGACTGAGGAGGGCAGTACTGGAGGGAAGCATTTTGGTGACCTCCAGAAAGGGCTTCAGGACCAGCTGCAATATGGCATCCCACCACTGCTTTGATACAGCCAATGAGCTCCATCCCACCTACATTTTTTCCTGGTATGCGCCCTCGATTTTGACCTCCATTTCATTAGCGGGGCAAGCGCTGGTCCCTTTCACAATCATCACTATACCGGGGGACTCTCTTTTCACTTGTTTGCTATCCTGCTATTACACCCACTCCACCCTGCCCCTTCTCCTTCCCTCTCCAGTTCATTGGTTCTTGTTGGGTGATGGACATGGATGCCTCCACTCAGGACCTTATTTATGTATTTATACAGAGAGTTCCGAACATTGGAGTGATCACAATGGTTAAAATTTGGGAAGTCACAGGCAGGACTTCCTTATGTCACAGAAGTTCCCAAAGTGTTTGGGAAGTGCTGGGGGCAGGGAGCAAAGAGGACTTTAAGCCAAATGCAGAGTCCTCCTAACAACGTAGGGGTGACTTTCTTCACCACCTCTTTGCTTAACGTCAAGCCAGCTTCCCAGCTTTCACACACTCTTTTCCCCAGGCCTTGTTGGAAAAGCATCGCCAAGACTGCCCCCCCCCCACTTCTTCAGCTTTTAAAGACCTCAGCACATCCCCCGTTTTCACGCTCCACACCCGTTATTTTATCCCCCGCTCTCCCAATCCCAATTAATAACACTTAACAACATAGGATCACTGCATCCGTTCTTCCCAACCAAAGTCCCAACAAAACAATCAACAACTTTGTAGGTAACCACGGAAAATCCCAGACCCATCAGCCAATGTGATGGGTGTAACTAAAAGGCTTACAGCTCCCTCGTTTTTTAAGATAAAGAGATGAACCATGGCACCATGATAGCTCTTAAATAGGGCTTTAAGCATGCCAAGGTTGAACAATATCCCTTTATTAGTTGATTTTTTTTAAAAAAAATATCCTTCAAGCTGCATAAACACACACACACACCTCTGATTCTGCATCAACCCACCCCTGCACATTTATGGAGGGAGCTTTTATCTTCCATAAATGTGCAGGTTTGGATTAACACAGAATCAGAGGTGTGTGTGTTTATGTGGCGAACGGTTTTTTAAAAATAAATTCATAAAAAATCAACCGATGAAGAGCTCTCATTCAAGCTTGGCATGCCTAAATCCCTAGTTAAGAGCTATCATGGTGCCAATTTTTATCTCTTTATATTTAAAAATGACAGTGGGTTTGTTTGTTTTTTAATAAATTAAAACCTCAAAATTAAAAAAAAATCCTAAATATTAAGAGATGAATAGATCAGCTTCAAACTTGGCATGTCCAAAGCTCTACTTAAGAGCTACAATGGTGCCAAGTTTCATCACTTTATCTTTAAAAATGAGGGAGCTGTAAGCATTTCGGTTAATTCCCATTTACTGTAATTTTGTGGCAGAGAAGACCCGCTCTGCACACCTCTATTGTCTAGTTTTAAAACATTTTGTTCACTGGATGCCATTTCTCCAGGCAATGAGGGTGGGGTTGGAGCAGCGAAAATCCGTTCAACTGACTCAGCACAAGCCGGGATGCTGGAGAATAAGAACTGCCCCGGCCTCCTATTTCATCAGCAAGACCTTTCAAAGCTCACACACCCAACAAAGGACATGGCCCAAGCAATACACAGGGATGGCAGAGCGCTTTAATCCTGCATGGAGGAAATAAACTGCACTTCCCCCGCTCTAGGGAAACACAAAAAATGGAGGGGAAGAGGCAGGGTGACTGCAAGACAGTCATGATGTCATGTGAATACCGCGCTGCAAAACAGCAAGCCAGGCATGTCGACAGTGTGATAAAACACTGGTGTGATGGAGCCCAAGGTTCACAAGGGTACAAACCACACAAACCACCAAGATGCCAATCAGGATCACCACCCATCCTACAGTTTACTTTAAAATAGTGTCATGTCTAGTTTGGATCTCACAGGAGCTGTTGAGCAAGACCACTTGGATACATGCATCTAGCAACACCCTGCCCATCCTCCCAGAGCGAACACACGGATGGGCACACTCCCTACTCTTGGTGACTGGATATTTTATGGCTCCCTGCAGGGCACCAAGATGGGATACATGAAGTATCCCAAGATGCCGCCATTGTCAAGAAAGCACAGTTGTCAGCAACTCCCCACTTCACCTACCTGTCTCCCATCCCAGAAAGGCCACCTGAGTATCAGTAAGTGCCCCTCTTGCTTCACCCCTACACACTTTTCTTTGGGTCGAGGTGCTGTTGGAGTACTGGGTAAGCTGTGGTTGCTCCCAGTTGGAGAATCTCCATTGTCAAGGTGTCTGTGGTTAAGCCCAACATTCGCCCCTTAGTTTGCCTTCTCATGGCTGCTGTACCAGTCAAGTGTCAAGGCAGCAGCATTTCCAGAGGTGAGAGAGAAATTTTCCACACAAGGCTGTTAATTGGCTGTGTCTACTTCCAGTTTCGTCACAGAATTTACATCTGAGCACTGCACAGAAAGCATTTCCTTTCCATGACTTCTAGGTGGCACTGTGGTATAGCTGAATAGCACAAATACAAAAGTGAAAAAGTGTTTTCTTTGACTTTTACAATTAAATACTACATTTGGTCTGAACCAGCAAGGTAGTCCTTGGGTACTTATGTTCACCTCTCCCTTATGCTCACCTCTCTGCTCTTCCAGGCTAGATCCCGGCTTCACATTTTCCTCCTTGAATAACTCCCATGTCGATCTGCTGAATGAAACCTGGGCCTACGGGGGCAATGAACAAAGCCGCAGGTACCTTGCCACCATGTTGCGGAGCTTCCCCAGTGCCTGCATCCTGGACGACAGAGGTCAGCCTATCAGCTGGGGCATGATGGATCCTCTTGGTGCAATGGGAAATGGCTACACCCTTCCATCACACCGTGGGAAGGGCTATTCAACCGTGCTGAGCCAGGTACTGGCCATGCAAGTCCATGCAGCTGGCTATCCTCTGTATGGCAATGTTGCTCTAGCCAATGTCTATATGCAGAAACTGGCAGAAAAACAAGGCAAAACCAAATTATCTGAGTTGTGTTATATCTGTATCCATTCTGCAACTTAACCACCCCTCCCCTCCATCTTGGACGCCACCAGCACTCTGAATGACACACCCACACTCATTTGCCTGTTTTGTCAGCTATTTACTTTGTCTTATGCCCAGGTGATTCTCCTTTCTTTTCAATGCCCTTTCCTTCCTTCCCTAACGTGTTGTGTATACCTTTAGTTTGTGAGCCTGCGATGTTTCTCATTTTTGTACAATACCAAGCCTATGTACAGTAGGTGCTAAACAAAGAGCTTTATCACACCAGCGTCATACTCCCATATGTACCTGCCTCCTCCCATATGTACCTGCCCGGACCTTAAGATCATCTACAGGGGCCCTCCTCCTTGAGCCCCTGCCAAAGGAAGTGAGGCAGGTGGCTACTAGGAGGAGGGCTTTCTCTGCTGTGGCACCCCGGCTGTGGAATGAGCTCCCCAGAGAGGTCCGCCTGGCGCCTACACTGTACTCCTTTCGTTGCCTTTTTATTCTCTCAGACCTTTTTATTCTCTCAGTATTTT
The DNA here is from genome assembly GCF_023053635.1 of Elgaria multicarinata webbii. Classification (NCBI taxonomy): domain Eukaryota; kingdom Metazoa; phylum Chordata; class Lepidosauria; order Squamata; family Anguidae; genus Elgaria; species Elgaria multicarinata. Next base: position 78,319,504 of record NC_086172.1, on the reverse strand, counting down.
AACACTTAATTTTAACAAATTTACATTTTACTGTTTTCACTCTGTATTTTAATCTTATATCAATTTTGCTGCGTGGTTTTATCCTGGTTGTGCTTCTTATACTGTATTTTGTATTTGTGCTTTTAACCTGTTGGTTGTTTTATTATGGTTTTAATTTTTGTGAACTGCCCAGAGAGCTTTGGCTATTGGGCGGTATAAAAATGTAATAAATAAATAAATACTGTGCAATCACTGTGAATTGATTGCAAAGGACTCTGAAGTTTTTTAGTTTATAATCTGCTTTTATTGTGAAGTACTCCCATGCATCCTGCTTTAATTCTGCTATAAAGGCAAAAGATTCACTATATTTTGCTACTAGTTTTCGAGCGTATCATCCGAGCGGCCACTGGGGCACAGGAGCAGGATTTGAAGAAAAATTAAACAAATGCTTACATCTGCATAAGCTTTAAAGATAAAGATATCAAAATTGGCACAGTAATAGATATTAAGGAGAGCTTTAAGCATACCAAATTTGAATCGGATTGGGTCATCTGTTGATTTTTTAATGATTTTTTTACATTTCCCCCCTTAAACCCATTTCCTGGTATGCAAAGGATCTAGCCACCCGGTAGCAACAACAACAGTGACAGCTTAGCGCTGTAAGGGATAATTCAAGGTAAATAGGTACATGGGATGAAGCTCAAAATCATAAGCCATGACCCTATACCTACTACAGTAAACCCATAACCCCGCTATCACTGCCATGAGCCTTAACTCATCACGCAAGATCTTTGGAGATCTTGAATCCTGACCATATCTGTCAGTGGGAAGAACCTTGAGGTAGGACATATCATGGGGCCAAGGAACCTTCCCACACTTCCCTCCAGGGTGCCCAGCAACTCCGTTACAGCACTGCACACTGCTCCCTCCCTGCAACCTATCTCTCCCCTCCATCCTGGCATTTCCTGAGCCCCTCTTATAAATCAGTCTTTTTATGCTGCAGTTCAGATACATTACACCCAACATCCAAAATGATCAACCGCCACAGCAGGGGTCTAATGATACAATAAAGATAATTTCCTTTGATAAGTTTTGCCATGCATTCTGATGCCACGGCTCTGTTTGTGAAACAATTGGAAAACCTCTTGGAAAACCAAAAACAACGCCTTGTGCTATAAGTAACAATGTGGTGTGCCTGCCACATACCCAAAAGATGGGCTATTCACTGCCATGAAGTAAATGGAGCTGTAAAGACTAATTTCCTATCCCAGTGATGCACGTTTGCGCAGCCAAGCCTTGTCTTGACCACAGTGGAAGTCTGTGCAAAAGTCTATACTTGCCAGCTTTCAATGTCCAGTCCAGCATTTACAAAACTGAATATCAGGTCAGAAAGCTTTAGGGTGCTACGTTATATTGTGTTCTGGGAAACAGGGCCGTCAGTTTTAAGTAGTTGTGGTCAGTCACAAGCCGACTCCCGTCTACCACCAAAAGGTCTCCTCATCCTGTTATCAGATGATGAAGATCTCAAGTTCTGAGGCAAGTAGCACAATCTTACAATCACCAACATGTTTATAACTGACGTTAGCCACATTATAGAAAATACCAACATCAACATCATATGCATAAGCATCATAAATAATGCAATCAATACAAATAAGGAATTATTATTATTATTATTATTATTATTATTATTACCCGACCTTTTGCCCAATTCTGGGCCTCAGATATGATAAATATGAGACTATATCCCCAACTATACATGCAGCAACACCAAAGCGTGAATACTGTAAAATATTATACAGTTAAATAATTTGAAAAATATCTATTATTGATGTCCATCTTATCTCTTTATTAATAAATATAAATAAAAGCTAACCAACACTTCCTGAAAATAGTTATGCTCTATTTACTCTCAAGTGTATATATTCAATCAGTTTAGACATTTCAGCTGTTTTCCAAACTCTCACTTCTCATTCTTTTAAGGGATGTACCTTATTGAGCAATCCTACACTTACCCTACACCAGTCTGGAGATGCGCCACTGATACGCTGGCAGAACAGCTGCCCAATCTTTTGCCTGCAAAGCCCAGGAGCAGAGTGGCGGGGGCAGGGGGGAACGACACATGGAGAAAGACAAGCAAAATGGCAGAAAACAATGGACACGCCCACAGCATCCCTCGAATCTCCACCACAGCCCATGTGGACACAGAGGGGCTCCATCACACCTACTTTTTTTTCCTGGTTTGCCTCCGCATTTTCCACTTCCGTTTCATTAGCGCATCAAGCTAATGGTCTTTCTTTCACGTGTTTGTGGTATCACCACTGTACTGATGAAATCTCCTTTTGCTTGTTTGCTCTCGCACCCCACCCCTTCTGCTTCCCCCTCCAGTTCATTGGTTCTTGTTGATGGACATTCCCCTGCCCCTCGCTCTGGCTTTATTGTCTAGCATTTTACCGATTTAATGTTTCATCAGCTGGGTGCCATTTCTGTGGGCAATGAGAGTGAGGTTGGAGCAGCAAAAGTCTGTTCAACTGAGTCACCACAAGCCCGTTCATTCAACACAACGTGCTAGAGGAGAACTGCCCCACCCTTCTCTTTCATTAGCAAGACCTCCCTTCAAAGCACATGCCCCCAACAAAGGACATAGCACGAGGATGGCAATACATGGGGGCAGAAGAGTACTTTAATTCCACATGGAGGAAATAAGCTGGACTTCTCCCACTCCAGAAAAACACAGAAAATGGAGGGGAAGAGGGGTGACTGCAGAACAGGCATGACATCATGTGAGTACTGCACTGCAAAGCGGCAAACCAACATGATGAGAGTGTGATAAAACAGTGGTGTGATGGAGTCCAGAGGTAGCTAATCCCCAGAGCCAAGCATGAGCTGTGTTTGACATGTCTCTACGCCCTGAGCATGGAAACAGACATCCACGAAGCAACCAAAGACAATGGAGTCCTATGGCAGACTCTGAAAAACAGGCACAGAGATCTCAGTGAGGAGGATGCTAGTTCAAACGCCACCATGGACAAAAACAGATACATGCACAGCTTCAAGAGGAAAACACAATGTGGCTGTGAATTGGCAGTTGCAGCTGCATCATGTGTCCAAAGGCGACACATGGCCAATGAAGAATATAAGGCTGGAAAATGAGGACAGATCTACAGGAGGATTTACCAGTCATTTGTGAAGGGATTCACACCTTCTACCCATTTCCAAAAAAGGCGAGGAGTGTGAAACTTGAAGTATGGAGATGTAATAAAAGAATAACTGATAATCACAGACACCATTATACCATGGTTAACAATTTCACTCACCAAGCCCCAAATAGTTGTGTGGTCAACCCCAAAATGGGAGGGCTCAAAGCAACTCAATTAAATATTGGTGCATATATCTAGGAACCAAAGCCAACACATTCTTAAGCAGCCTCTGAGCAGCTTAGAGTAGGGTGACCATATGACCGGATTTGCCCGGAAGGTGGAGGGGAAATCCGGATTTTTCCAAAGGGCAGCTCTAATGGGAATTAACTAAAATGCTTATAACTCCGTCATTTTTTAAGATAAAGACATGAAACTTGGCACGATCATAGCTCTTAGGAAGAGCTTTAGTCATACCAAATTTGAAACAGATCCGTTCATCCATTGGTTTTTTAGTTTTTTAAAAAATTGAGGTTTTAAAATTATTATTTTTAAAATTGTCATTTTTAAAGATAAAGAGATGAAACTTTGCACCATGATAGGATTTAGGTAGAGCTTTAGCCACACCAAATTTGAAACAGATCTGTTCATCCATTGATTTTTTAGGATTTTTAGGATTTTTTTTAAAATTGAGGTTTTTAAATTATTATTTTTAAACCATCGTTTTTAAAGATAAAGAGCTGAAAGTTGGCACCATGATAGCTTTTAGGTAGAGCTTTAGCTATACCAAATTTGAAACAGATCTGTTTATCCATTGATTTTTAGAATTTTTTTAAATTTGAGGATTTAATTTTTAAAAAATATATATATTATTTTTAAAGATAAAGAGATGAAACTTGGCACCATGATTGCTCTTAACAAGGACTTTAGCTATGCCAAGTTTGAAACAGATCTGTCCATCCATTGAGTTTTAGGATTTTTTTAAAAGTTTGAGGTTTTAAAATTATTATTTTTAAATGACATTTTTAAAAGATAAAGGGCTGAAAGTTGGCACCATGATAGCTCTTAAGGAGAGATTTAGCCATGCCATGTTTGAATCATCTGTTCATCCATTTTTAAAGGATTTTTTTAGAAGTTCAAAGTTTTAAAATTATTGTGTTTTAAAACTGCTGGAGCCATATCCTTCGAACTCAGGTTGTCAAACCTCCTCTTTGGGGTTTTGCATATTGAGCAGTTTCAGCCCTTGGCATTAAGGGGATCTCCAGTCTTTAGGTAAACTGCCACAACACCCACCCTAATGTTAGAGTAGAGAAACTTGTGACAATTATACACAAGCTTTTTTAAAAAATTGAAATTAAAAAAAGCCAGCCATCCAGCTGGCCAGTAGCAAACCCTGTTAACAACAACAGCAGCTTGCAATGAGTGAAGACACAAAGATATTTGAGGGAAGGGGAGACTATCACACAAAGCATAGCAAAAGCTTCAAAGTACAGCAAAACCTACAAAAGTAGGAGTGAGTGAAGTGAATTTCAGATACATTGAATCTCTCACTTGTTCTTTATTTCAGTGATTTTAACATTAAGATGCTATGTAGAACAGATTTGTCTTAAATGTGTGCTGTAAAATCAGACATGTGACCAAGGCTATGTTCGGGTGGGCACGCCCCCTTGGTGCTGGACACGCCTGTGGCGTTACACCCCACAAGTCAATTCCAAATGTATGTCTGCGGTTTGTAAGTCTGTGGTTTTTAGAATGTTGGCCTGAGTGGGCGGAGTTAGAATGTCTTGGGAGGGGGGAGGAGTGATATATAAGGGAATGACTGAGGGGATTGAAAAAACTTTTCAGGGAGACTTGTTAGGTACTCTTAGAGTCTGTAGTGCTCTCTGTGTTTATGGTACTTAAGTTCTGGGAAATGTGAGGGTCAGTGTAGTGAGTGGTGTCTTTAGAGTGTGGTGTGCACGTAGTGGATGTATATTAATCAATACTGAGAATAAAGAAAGTTCAAGGATGATTGTGTGAGAAAAAGGAAAGCGCGTATGTGAATGAGTGACAGGATTGTATGAAAAGTTTCAAAAAGGTTTTTAATTGTTTTATTTGAAACAAAGCTTGTGAACTTTTAAAAATAAATGTTGATTGTTTTGTTTTTAAACTACCACAAAAATCCCACGTGTCTGTTTGGCATTTATCATCTTAAGTTTACACATATAACAACCACTCTGACAATCATTCACCTAAGCAGATATAACTCACAGCGCATTATTATATATATTAAAATCCTTCTCCATTTTAACCCCTTTCTCCACATAGTTTGGAGGAAGGTGGTTTTTATCCCTTGCCTTAGGCATATCAAGCGGTGGTGCTTGGCTTGAGCAGGGAGTAGCTGCAGCTGGGTCTGGTGTTCAGAGCCTGTGTCGCCCCATAATAAGTGGTGGCACCTGTGAGGTCTGGTGTTCAGAGCCTGTGTCGTGACAAATTACATGCCCTCTTGGGGGCCGGCCATGTTGTCCTCCTTTTTGGTTTCCAAAATATGGTCACCCTAGCTTAGAGCAAACATCAGCGACTAACCCTCGTACATGCGCCTGGATCAAAAATTCCTTTTCCCAGAGAGAGGTTTCCCTGGGATTATTGAAATATACAGCGGCTAAGTATCATGCCACAGTTCTCCAGCAGGAGTTGAAGCTTCCTGGCCTTCTCCATACCACACTCTGGAGTCATCCTCCTAGAGGCATTCAAGATGCAGCTGGATAGCTAACTTTCAAGCATGCTTTAAGGTGGATTCCTTCATTCAGCAGGGGGTTGGACTCAATGGGCCCCTTCCAACTCTACTATTCTATGATTTTCTCCTCCATCATATGAGAGGCTGAGGACAGCAGGAGCTTCCCTTAAAACAAGAAGTTATCTGCAGTTCTTAAGAAGCAGACCCATCCCATCTTTACTGAGGGACACAGTCAATTATTCTGTGTCATTTGGATTCCTTCCCACAAGGCCCTTGGCTACAACCCAAGGCAAGGGTCTGTTAATGGTTCATTTATTCTAGAATATATTTCCAAGAATCCACCGCCCTCCAGAGCTACGCACTTCCTAAGGAGATCTGTTGGGACAAGACACTGATAAAGTGGGGTTGTGTTGCTACATTGGTTTCTTATTTCTGATCTTTTCTTCTCACTAAGAAGACCTTGGTGACTGGAGGTGAGCAGCTGACCTTGTGATAGAGCATTTGTAGTTCATAAGAGAATGTCTTTGTGTTGAGCTGGAATGGTGGAGGAAGCGGGGTTCTGTTACTGTTGGGAGCACAGGAGCAGTACCAAGTTGTTCCTGTTAACACAGGGGTTACCTTAGTATGTAATTTCAGTGAGATAGAACACTTCCTGGTTTGGGAATTACAGCAAGGCACAGAACTGCTCTCTCTGAGCTTTTCTAAACGAGCAATTTATTGCACGTTCATGATTGGGCTCTCATGGAAGTTCGTGGTTCCATTTCACGATATCATCAATGTCCAGGACGTCTCCCATGTTATCCCCCAGGAATATCAGTCTTTAAAGGAATGGAGATAATGCAGTATTATCTGGGATATTGTGGGATTATCGGCATTGCTCTAAAATTCCGCCACTAGATGGTGCTGTCTCATTTAACACAATGGAACCTTTTCAAGAAGGGATGTTTTTAATTGAAAATCATGTGGTCACATGTAAAGGAGCATGTCATGATGGTGGGAAGATTATGGCAGATGAAAGCCCCAATAAGGCTGCAGGATTTTTCCTGTGTGCAGAAAAATTCTCTCTGTCTCTCTCTCACACATAGGAGTTATCCATCCACCCTGTTTCTACTGGTACCTGGTCATCAGCTTCCATCCCCCAAATCATGTTGATCCTAACCTGTCCTTCCAAGTTGCGGCTATTGGAGGGGCTGCTAAGGAAGAACCTCCCTCGGGCACTTGCGGTAATCTCTTGAGCCATGTAATCTGGGTGATAAACAAGGGCTGTGGGCTAGACTCCTGCCATTACCTGCTACCATTCTAAAACTCCACATTCAGCATCTGTGGTCAAATTTACACTTTACATTTTTGTAGGTGTGCATTTGGGAGTGGGGTGGGGTTAGTGCAAGCAATAAGTACATGAAAACATGGCCCCGTGGATCCTATGAATTCCTACATTTTGTTCAATAGGACCCAAACAGACACTGGGGGATAATACAGCAGATCGAAGTCTGAATTAGACTCCGCTCGACTGATTCGCTCCCCACACGTTGGTCTCGGACTGCCTCCTTCAACTGCACCGCAGCACCAGCCCTGACATGTGACTCTCAACAGGTCCATGGCGCAGTAATGAACATAAACCGTGGGAACCCAGTGGGCCATGAGGTGATTGTGGATTCATGGCCAGAGTTCAAAGCTGTCCTCACCCGGCCACGCAGAGAGGTAATAGACTTTGGGGGTCTTGTAAAATAGACTATATGGGGTGTCAGCATATTGTGCTGAGGCCTTCGTGAAATCCGTGTCAGATTGGATGAGGGAGGGGGAATAGCAGGTGAGCCTTTTCCCTCTGGTTCATCTGCACTTTAAGAAAAGCTTTACCAGCTAAAATGGTTGAGTGGCAGGTGACTGTTAAGCACAGGAGTCCTGCCAGGGAAAAACATTGGCAATTGTAGGAGAACCGAGTTAGCTTGGGGAAGGGCAGGAAGGCTATGTTCATCAACAGATTACCTCGGAGCTTTATGGTTCTTTTTTAGGTTGCCTCAGATGATTCAGATCAGTACTCCAATGTTTATGCAGCATTTTTCCATGGTCGTGATGCCTACCGGACACTATTGCTGGACACGGATGCTGTTAACTGGGCCCAAACCTTGCGTATCCATGGTAACAGGCAGTTCCTTCTAAGGGAAGAACTAAGATGACCCATCAAAGGCTGTGTTTGTTCTTCTTTTTTAATTTTAACAATTTTATTATTTTCTACAGAAAGCAAAGCACAAGGAGAAAAGGGGAAAGGGAAGAAACAAAACATTACATAACATCTGTAGCTTGGGCCGATGGAATAATATTCCCTCTTTAAAGTTCCTCGAACACTGGGTTCTATAGAGTAATTAGATTAAGAATTTACAACCCCTGAGGGCCATTTCTAGGGAGAGGCAAAGTGGCTGCTTGCCTAGGGGGGCCAAGAGATCCAGGGCACCAAACAACCCCCAGGCAGGCAGCAGCAGTAGCGGAAGCAGTCTGGGGGAAACTTGGCATTCAGTAAAGGAAAGTGGTGCCCTGGCCACTCCAGGCTGCTGCCACATGCCGTTTTAATTCACAGTACTCACTTAGGGTGCTTCCAGATGAGGCTTTTATTGTGCAGGCACCCTGCCCCACTCATGGAATTGTATAGGGCAGCCCAGTCAACGTTGCCTTCCACTTGTCACCCTGCCATATTTTCCTACTATTTCATCTATCTCTTTTCTTACCTTAAAAAGAAGCACTTAAGGAGAAAAAGACGGAGTAGTTGAACAGTGTCATTTGATGAGAAGCACTAGGAGCCCTTTCTCTGGCATCATTGTCCTCTTTAATGCCAATTTGAATTTACTGTTCCCTGAACAACAGTACATCTAACCTGCCTCTCTTGCCAGCTTGTGTTTTCGGTGCCTTGCGTCCTCTTGTAGTTATGGGAGGCATACAGGTCAATCCACCATGCTATTCCCCTTAGGAAAACTGGAATCCAGTTCTTGCTCATTTCTGTCTGTCTTTCCGTGTTTCACGTTATTGTCCTTCTTATAACTTTAATTTTATTTAATTTATTTTAATTAAATGCAGTTAGTTAAATGCAGCTATTATACATCGCTGTTCTGACTCATGTAGTGTAGGTGCACGTTCCTATTTTCCTGGGCCTTTGTCATCTTCTACAGCAACAGAACCTGCCACCACATGCTCGGGGCTGTCTTGATGTTTTCTTTGCCCCGGGGTGGCTCCGAATCTACGTGGTATCAGTTACATGATGCAGGCGCACATTCAAAGCCACTCTGGGGCAAAGAACCAAAGATGCTTGGCTGAAAAGTTGGGGGCTTACTCTGACTTTTCCAGCAAAAGAGAGGGCAGCCCAGCTCTTCCACTGGTCTGTCCTTGCCTCAGAGGTTCTCTGGGGGTGTCCCCAGTGGGTGGCGACCTCCAATTGGTTGCCTTCTGTCTGGGCAAAAGGCAGGGGCAGGCCGGCGAATGGAATGGATGCCGGAACGCCTCACTTCTTCCCCTGAGCTGCCTCCTCCTCCTCCTCAAATAAATTATCCCCACCTCCCGAGCTGCTACCACCTCTGCCTCTGCCTCACTCCAGTCTCAGGGAGGGATGGGGGAGGAAGCAGATGCCCCCCCTAAAACCCATGCTTGCTCATTGGCATGGGGATTATCTGGTGCAACCCCACACAGGAGTGAAAGTGCAGGGTGCCAACTCAGTGCCCCAGCTGCAATATGGCATCCCACCACTGCTTAGACACAGCCAATGTTCACAAGGGTACAGCTGTGCCTCAGGCCCAACTAGATGCAATTGCATGATTATTATTTTTAAAAAAGAAATGGGATGGCAGGACCCCCAATCCAAATCAGGAGCTTGGCAGGAAAGTAGAGGGCTGTGTGTTGTGCCTCCACTGTGCTCCTGATCCAGACCAGCCACCAACAACACAACACACAGAACCTGTTATTGTCATTCAAAGCTTTTCTTCCAGTGCAAATAGCAGGCACGCCCTCCCCATCCGGATCTGAATGGCAGCAAGGGCAAAGGGTTAAAGCCCCCAAACCACACAACCCGCCAAGATGCCAATCAGGATCCCCAGCAGTCCTACAGTTTACTTTAAAATAGTGTCATGTTTAGATTGGATCTCATAGGAGCTGCTGAGCAAGACCACTTGGATATATGCATCTAGCAACACCCTGCCCAAACTCCTAGTGCAAACACACTGATGGACACACTCCCTTCTCTTGGTGACTGGATATTTTACTGCTCTCTGCAGGGCACCAGGATGGGATACATGAGGTATCCCAAGATGCCGCCATTGTCAAGAATGTACAATTGTCAGCAACTCCCTATTTCACCTACCTGGCTCCCATCCCAGAAAGGCCACCTGAGTATCAGTAAGTGCCCCTCTTGCTATCAAACACACACACACTTTTCTTTGGGTTGAGGTGTTGTTGAAGTACTGGGTATGCTGCGGTTGCTCCCACTGTGGTTCCTCCATTGTCAAGGTGTCCGTGATCAAGCCCAACATTCGCCCCTTAGTTTGCCTTCTCATGGTTGCTGTGACAGTCAAATGCCAAAGGCAGCAGCATTTTCAAAGTTGAGAGAGAACTTTTCCACACAAGGCTGTTAATTGGCTCTGCCTTCTTCCAGTTTCATTACAGAATTTACATTTGAGCACTGCACAGAAAGCATTTCCTTTCCTGTTTTTAAGTGACATGGCTTCTAGGTGGCACTGTGGTATAGCCGAATAACACAAATACACATAATTTTTGTGAACTGCCCAGAGAGCTCCGGCTATTGGGCAGTATAGAAATGTAATAAATAAATAAATAAATGTGGAAAAAAAGTGTTTTCTTTGACTTTTATAGTTAAATACTGTATTTTCTCTGTTTGGGCTAACCTGTAATGTGGGACTTAGAATCATAGAATAGCAGAGTTGGAAGGGGCCTACAAGGCCATTGAGTCCAACCCCCTGCTCTTACATTGCCTGAGTCCGTATATTTTTCCTACAGATAGTAGAAACAATTAGTTTGTGTTGGCATCATAGTCACCAAGAATGGAATCTGTTGTAAAGAGGCAGAATATCTATGATGATGCTGGGGGTAAACAACTGCCCTGCTTGGGAGCAACTCATGTTGGACTGGATAGACCTTTGGTCTGATCCAGCAAGGTAGTCCTTGGGTACTTATGTTCACCTCTCTCTTATGCTCACCTCTCTGCTCTTCCAGGCTAGATCCCGGCTTCACATTTTCCTCCTTGAATAACTCCCATGTTGATCTGCTGAATGAAACCTGGGCCTACGGGGGCAATGAACAAAGCCGCAGGTACCTTGCCACCATGTTGCGGAGCTTCCCCAGTGCCTGCATCCTGGACGACAGAGGTCAGCCTATCAGCTGGGCCATGATGGATCCTCTTGGTGCAATGGGAAATGGCTACACCCTTCCATCACACCGTGGAAAGGGCTATTCAACTGTGCTGAGCCAGGTACTGGCCATGCAAGTCCATGCAGCTGGCTATCCTCTGTATGGCAATGTTGCTCTAGCCAATGTCTATATGCAGAAACTGGCAGAAAAACAAGGCCAAACCAAATTATCTGAGTTGTGTTATATATGCATCCATTCTGCAGCTTAACCACCCCTCCCCTCCATCTTGGATGCCACCAGCACTCTGAATCTCACACACGCACACACACATCCATTTGCCTGTTTTGTCAGCTATTCCCTTTGGCTTATCCCCAAGTGATTCTCCTTTCTTTTGAATGGCCTTTCCTTCCTTCCCAAACGTGTTGTGTATACCTTTAGTTTGTGAGCCTGTAACGTTTCTCATTTTTGTACCATACCAAGCCTATTTAGGTGCTAAACAAAATCATAAGCCATGATCCTGTACCTACTACAGTAAACCCATCACACCACTATCACCGCCACGAGCCTCAACTCATTGGAGATCTTGAATCCTGACCATATCTGTCAGTGGGAAGAACCTTGAGGTAGGACATATCATGGAGCCAAGGAACCTTCCCACACTTCCCTCCAGGGTGCCCAGCAACCCCGTTACAGCACTGCACACTGCTCCCGCCCTGCAACCTATCTCTCCCCTCCATCCTGGCATTTCCTGAGCCCCTCTTATAAATCAGTCTTTTTATGCTGCAGTTCAGATACATTACACCCAACATCCAAAATGATCAACCGCCACAGCAGGGGTCTAATGATACAATAAAGATAATTGCCATGCATTCTGATGCCATGGCTCTGTTTGTGAAACAATTGGAAAACCTCTTGGAAAACAAAAAAACAACGCCTTGTGTTATAAGTAACAATGTGGTGTGCCTGCCACATACCCAAAAGATGGGCTATTCACTGCCATGAAGTAAATGGAGCTGTAAAGACTAATTTCCTATCCCAGTGATTCAAGTTTGCGCAGCCAAGCCTTGTCGTGACCACAGTGGAAGTCTGTGCAAAAGTCTATACTTGCCAGCTTTCAATGTCCAGTCCAGCATTTACTAAACTGAATATCAGGTCAGAAAGCTTTAGGGTGCTACGTTATATTGTGTTCTGGGAAACAGGGCCATCAGTTTTAAGTAGTTGTGGTCAGTCACAAGCCGACTCCCGTCTACCACCAAAAGGTCTCCTCATCCTGTTATCAGATGATGAAGATCTCAAGTTCTGAGGCAAGTAGCACAATCTTACAATCACCAACATGTTTATAACTGACGTTAGCCACATTATAGTAAATACCAACATCAACATCATATGCATAAGCATCATAAATAATGCAATCAATACAAATAAGGAATTATTATTATTATTATTATTATTATTATTATTATTATTATTACCCGACCTTTTGCCCAATTCTGGGCCTCAGATATGATAAATATGAGACTATATCCCAAACTATACATGCAGCAACACCAAAGCGTGAATACTGTAACATATTATACAATTAAATAATTTGAAAAATATCTATTATTGATGTCCATCTTATCTCTTTATTTATAAATATAAATAAAAGGTAACCAACACTTCCTGAAAATAGTTATGCTCTATTTACTCTCAAGTGTATATATTCAATCAGTTTAGACATTTCAGCTGTTTTCCAAACTCTCACTTCTCATTCTTTTAAGGGATGTACCTTATTGAGCAATCCTACACTTACCCTACACCAGTCTGGAGATGCGCCACTGATACGCTGGCAGAACAGCTGCCCAATCTTTTGCCTGCTAAGCCCAGGAGCAGAGTGGCAGGGGCGGGGGGGAACGACACATGGAGAAAGACAAGCAAAATGGCAGAAAAACAACAGACAGCGCACAGCATCCCTCGAATCTCCACCACAGCCCATGTGGACACAGAGGGCTCCATCACACCTACTTTTTTTTCCTGGTTTGCCTCCACATTTTCCACCTCTGTTTCATTAGCGCATCATGCTAATGGTCTCTTTCACGTGTGTTTGTGGTATCACCACTGTACTGGTGAAATCTCCTTTTGCTTGCTTGTTCTCTCACCCCACCCCTTCTGCTTCCCCCTCCAATTCATTGGTTCTTGTTAATGGACATTCCCCCGCCCCTCGCTCTGGCTTTATTGTCTAGTATTTTACCGATTTAATGTTTCATCAGCTGGGTGCCATTTCTGTGGGCAATGAGAGTGAGGTTGGAGCAGCAAAAGTCTGTTCAACTGAGTCACCACAAGCCCGTTCATTCAACACAGCGTGCTAGAGGAGAACTGCCCCACCCTCCTCTTTCATTAGCAAGACCTCCCTTCAAAGCACATGCCCCCAACAAAGGACATAGCACAAGGATGGCAATACATGGGGGCAGAAGAGTGCTTTAATTCCACATGAAGGAAATAAGCTGGACTTTTCCCGCTCAAGAAAAACACAGGAAATGGAGGGGAAGAGGGGTGACTGCAGAACAGGCATGACATCATGTGAGTACTGCAAAGCGGCAAACCAGCATGATGAGAGTGTGATAAAACAGTGGTATGATTTATTTATTTATTTATTTCATTTCATTTCATTTCATTTCATTTCTATACCACCCAATAGCCGAAGCTCTCTGGGCGGTTCACAAAAATTAAAACCATGAAGAGCATAATAAAACAACCAACAATTTAAAAACACAAATACAAAATACAATATAAAAAGCACGACCAGGATAAAACCACACAGCAAAAATTGATATAGGTTAAAATATGAAATTAAAACAGCAGAGTTTAAATTTAAGTTAAATTAGATGTTAAAATACTGAGAAAATGAAAAGGTCTTCAGCTGGCGACGAAAGGAAAACAATGTAGGCGCCAAGCGAACCTCTCTGGGGAGCTCATTCCACAGCTGGGGTGCCACAGCAGAGAAAGCCCTCCTCCTAGTAGCCACCTGCCTCACTTCCTTTGGCAGGGGCTCACGGAGAAGGACCCCTGTGGATGATCTTAAGGTCCGGGCAGCCACATATGGGAGGAGGCGTTCCTTCAGATAACCTGGCCCCAAGCCGTTTAGGGCTTTGAATGTTAATACCAGCACTTTGAATCGGGCCGGACCTGGACTGGCAGCCAATGAAGTTGTAGAAGGACTGGCGTAATATGATCTCGTCAGCCAGTCCCTGTTAGTAGGCGGGCTGCCCTGTTTTGTGCCAGCTGAAGTTTCCAGACCGTTTTCAAAGGCAGCCCCACATATAACGCATTACAGTAATCCAAACGAGAGGTTATCAGAGCATGGATAACTGTAGCTAGGCTATCTCTGTCCAGATAAGGGCGTAGCTGGTATATCAACCCAAGCTGATAAAAGGTGCTCTTTGCCATTGAGTCCAGTGGAGTCCAGAGGCAGCTAATCCCCAGAGCCAAGCATGAGATGTGTCTGACATGTCTCTATGCCCTGAACGTGGAAAAGCAGTTCCCAACCCCCACAAACAGACATCCATGAAGCAACCAAAGACAATGGAGTCCTATGACACACGCTGAAAAATAAGCACAGAGATCGTGGTGAGGAGGGTGTTAGTTCAAATGCCACCCTGGACAAAACAGATGCATGCACAGACCTGTCTTTGCATCCTTGGCAGGGGAAATAGTTTGGGCCTTTCAGTAGCCACCAGGTTCTGCCTAGCTAGCATGCTCACTCAGCCCATTTCATGTGGTGACACCAGCCCTTCCCTTCTCTTCTCTGGATGCTGTATTATGGGGGGTGGGGGTGCTCAGGGAAGGGTGTTGCTTCCTGTCATGCAAGTTTACAGCTGAGGCAACAGGCAGGACCTTGCTGTTTCCACCTGGTGCTGCACAACTTTCCTTCTTGCCCTGGGAGCATGAGCTTGGTGGAGCATCTAGACCTGATGTCTCCAAGCTGGTGCCCTCCAGATGTATTGAACTACAACTCCCATGAGCCACAGCCCATGTTTGCTGAGGATGGTGGCAGTTGAAGCCTAGCATATCTGGAAGGCACCAGCTTGGGGAACCAGAGCTTGAGGCAGGGGTGGGGGAAATCATGCATTCCTCAGTGAATGGGAGAAGGATCCTGGCTGCATTCTCCCCACTGAGAGGACAGCATGGATGGCCGCGCTGGCCAGTTGGCTCGCCTGCCTTTGGCCAGTCTGATGCCCTGTTGGCCATCTCCAGTCTACCCATGCACCCACTCTGATTTCACAGCATGAGATGGCTGGACAAAAAAAGAGGGATCATCCAAGCTGGCCCTGATACCACTCGGTCTTTCATTTAGGTACATTCTACACACCTGTTTCCCTCGAATTATCCCCTACAGTGCTAAGCTGTCGTTGTTGTTGTTGCTAGCTAAATCACACCCTGGGCAGCAGTGCTCCTAAGATCCTTTGCATACCAGGAAAAGGGTTTAAGGGGAGAAATATTTAAAAAATCATAAAAAGTCAACGGATGACCCAATCCAATTCAAATTTGGTGTGCCTAAAGCCCTCCTTAATATCTATTACTGTGCCAATTTTGATGTCTTTCTCTTTAAACAGGTGTAAGCATTTGTTTAATTTGAATCTTAAAAGTATCAAGTCCTGCTCCTGTGCCCCCAGTGGCCGCTCGGAAAACAACAGATGATTCGCTCTTAAAAGGGTATCAAAACAGGACTGGTCTTTTGGCTTTAAAGCACAATTAAAGCAGGATGCATGGGTCAACTTCACAGTCAAAGCAGATTATAAACTGGAAAACTTCCAAGTCCTTTTCACACAATTCGCAGTGATTGCACAGTATAACGCTGGTGTGATAAAGCTCTTGCTCTCACAGGATCCCCTGTACGTGCCTTCAAGCATTAATATAAAAAGGGCCTATCAACAGGTGTTACTATCAATGCTGATCTCCCCACAAAAGTTCATATTGCAGTTTTGAAGCAACTACAACTACGACAGATGGGCGGGATTGACCATGCAGTATCTGGCTTGGAAACTTTGCAGTGTTGGGTTACACAGCTGTAAACGTGCAGTAAATTGTGGTTAACAATGGGGCTCTCTAAATCGTTTTTCTCTCTCTTCTGAAACATGGTGCAATTATGAAGCTAGACACAGTTGAGTCTTGGCATTTAACGTATATTATCTGCCATACTTCAGTTCACCAATGGGTACCTGACTGTTGCCATGCCTATTGTTCGTAAACACTCATCTCGGTACTGCCTCCCACCCTGCCCTTTCTCGAGGCGCACTGGAACTGCGCAGCTGTGAAGGAGCAAGGTGGGGAAACAAAAATGGGAAATCCCACAGCGGTGATGGAGGTGGGATCTGCCCCCAAAGTACACGCATTGACCTAACCCACATTGACCCCAAGAATGATGCTTGCACTGGAGAACCGTGGTGGCAACACACCAAAGTGAATATATGCAGAACAATGCCACTGTGAAAATGCACAGCTTCAAGAGGAAAACCACAGTGTGGCTGTGAATCGGCAGCTGCATCATGTGTCCAAAGGTGCACAAATTCACAGCCACAATGGAGTAAGTATCTTGGGTAGATATGGCCAAAGAAGAATATAAGGCAGGAAAATGAGGACAGATCTACAGGATTTACCAGTCATTTGTGAAGGGCTTCACACCTTCTACCCATTTCCAAAAGAGGAGTGTGTAACTTGAAATATGGAGATATAATAAAAGAATAATTGATAACTGGTTCATCACAGACACCATTACAACATGGTTTCGTTCACCCCAAGTTCACAACTTCACTCAACTGAGCCCCAAATGTTTGTGTGGTCAAACCCAAAATGGGAGGGCTCGAAGCAACTCAATTAAATATTGGTGCATATATCTAGGAACCAAAGCCAACACATTCTTAAGCAGCCTCTGAGCAGCTTAGAGCAAACGTCAGTGACTAACCCTTGTACATGCTGTGTGTGAAACTCAGTACAACTAATGCTAATGCAGAGGTGCCTGCATCAAAAATTCTCTTTCCCAGAGAGAGGTTTCCTGGGATTATTGAAATATACAGCGCCTAAGTATCATGCCACAGTTCTCCAGCAGGAGTTGAAGCTTCCTGGCCTCCTCCATACCACACCCTAGAGTCATCCTGCTAGAGGCATTCAAGATGCAGCTGGACAGCTACCTTTCAGGCATGCTTTAAGGTGGATTCCTGCATTCAGCAGGGGGTTGGACTCAATGGGCTTATGGGCCCCTTCCAACTCTACTATTCTATGATTCTATGTTTTTTTCTCCTCCAGCATATGAGAGGCTGAGGCCAACAGGAGCTTCCCTTAAAACAGGCGGTTATTTCCAGTTCTTAAGAAGCAGACTCATCCCATCTTTACTGAGGGACTCAGTCAATTATTCTGTGTCATTTGGATTCCTTCCCACAAGGGCTTTGGCTACAACCCAAGGCAAAGGACTGTTA
The DNA here is from genome assembly GCF_023053635.1 of Elgaria multicarinata webbii. Classification (NCBI taxonomy): domain Eukaryota; kingdom Metazoa; phylum Chordata; class Lepidosauria; order Squamata; family Anguidae; genus Elgaria; species Elgaria multicarinata. The sequence goes on along the minus strand of NC_086172.1, from coordinate 78,301,874 downwards.
ATAGTTCATTCATTCTAGAATACATTTCCAAGAATCCACCGCCCTCCAGAGCTACGCACTTCCTAAGAAGATCTGTTGGGACAAGACACTGATACAGTGGGGTTGTGTTGCTACATTGGTTTCTTATTTCTGATCTTTTCTTCTCACTAAGACCTTGGTGACTGGAGGTGAGCAGCTGACCTTGTGATAGAGCATTTGTAGTTCATAAGAGAATGTCTTTGCGTTGAGCTGGAATGGTGGAGGAAGCGGGGTTCTGTTACTGTTGGGAGCACAGGAACAGTACCAGGTTGTTCCTGTTTACACAGGGGTTACCTTAGTATGTAATTTCAGTGAGATAGAACACTTCCTGGTTTGGGAATTACAGCAAGGCATAGAACTGCTCTCTCTGAGCTTTTCTAAACAAGCAATTTATTGCACGTTCATGATTGGCCACTCATGGAAGTTCGTGGTTCCATTTCACGAAATCATCAATGTCCAGGACGTCTCCCATGTTATCCCCCAGGAATATCAGTTTTTTAAGGAATGGAGATAGTGTGGTATTATCTGGAATAACGTGGGATTATCTAGGATCTCCCAGTGTGTAACATTGGCATTGTGCTAAAATTCCACCACTTGATGGTGCTGTCTCATTTAACACAATGGAACCTTTTCAAGAAGGGATGTTTTTAATTGAAAATCATGTGGTCACGTGTAAAGGAACATGTCGTGATGGTGGGAAGATTATGGCAGATGAAAGCCCCAATAAGGCTGCAGGATTTTTCCTGTGTGCAGAAAAATTCTCTCTGTCTCTCTCTCACACATAGGTGTTATCCATCCACCCTGTTTCCACTGGTACCTGGTCATCAGCTTCCATCTCCCAAATCATGTTGATCCTAACCTGTCCTTCCAAGTTGCGGCTATTGGAGGGGCTGCTGAGGAAGAACCTCCCTCAGGCACTTGCGGTAATCTCTTGAGCCATGTAATCTGGGTGATAAACAAGGGCTGTGGGCCAGACTCCTGCCATTACCTGCTGCCATTCTAAAATTCCACATTCAGCATCTGTGGTCAAATTTACACTTTACATTTTTGTAGGTGTGCATTTGGGGTGGGGGTGGGGTTAGTGCAAGCAATAAGTACATGAAAACATGGCCCCGTGGATCCTATGAATTCCTACATTTTGTTCAATAGGACCCAAACAGACACTGGGGGATAATACAGCAGATCGAAGTCTGAATTAGACTCCGCTCGACTGATTCGCTCCCCACACGTTGGTCTCGGACTGCCTCCTTCAACTGCACCGCAGCACCAGCTCTGACATGTGACTCTCAACAGGTCCATGGCGCAGTAATGAACATAAACCGTGGGAACCCAGTGGGCCATGAGGTGATTGTGGATTCATGGCCAGAGTTCAAAGCTGTCCTCACCCGGCCACGCAGAGAGGTAATAGACTTTGGGGGTCTTGTAAAATAGACTATATGGGGTGTCAGCATATTGTGCTGAGGCCTTCGTGAAATCCGTGTCAGATTGGATGAGGGAGGGGGAATAGCAGGTGAGCCTTTTCCCTCTGGTTCATCTGCACTTTAAGAAAAGCGTTACCAGCTAAAATGGTTGAGTGGCAGGTGACTGTCAAGCACAGGAGTCCTGCCAGGGAAAAACATTGGCAATTGTAGGAGAACCGAGTTAGCTTGGGGAAGGGCAGGAAGGCTATGTTCATCATCAAGAGATTACCTGGGAGCTTTATGGTTCTTTTTTAGGTTGCCTCAGATGACTCAGATATGTACTCCAACGTTTATGCAGCATTTTTCCATGATCGTGATGTCTACCGGACACTATTGCTGGACACGGATGCCGTTAACTGGGCCCAAACTTTGCGTATTCATGGTAACAGGCAGTTCCTTCTAAGGGAAGAACTAAGAGACCCATTAAAGGCTGTGTTTGCTCTGATGGGTCTATAGCTTGGGCCGATGGAATAATATTCCCCCTTCTAATTATGATGCCATCATATTATTAAAGTTCCTCGAACACTGGGTTCTATAGAGTCATTAGATTAAGAATTTACAACCCCTGAGGGCCGTTTCTAGGGAGAGGCAAAGTGGCTGCTTGTCTAGAGGGGCCAAGAGATCCAGGGCACCAAACAACCCCCAGGCTGGCAGCGGCAGTAGCGGATGCTGTCTGGGGGAAACTTGGCATTCAGTAAACGAAAGTGGTGCCCTGGCCACTCCAGGCTTCTGCCACATGCCGTTTTAATTCACAGTACTCACTTAGGGTGCTTCCAGATGAGGCTTTTATTGTGCAGGCACCCTGCCCCACTCATGGAATTGTATAGGGCAGCCCAGTCAATGTTGCCTTCCACTTGTAACCCTCCCATGTTTTCCAACTATTTCATCTATCTCTTTTCTTACCTCAAAAAGAAGCACTTAAGGAGAAAAAGATGAAGTAGTTAAACAGTGTCATTTGATAAGGAGTACTAGGAGCCCTTTCTCTGGCATCGTCCTTTTTAATGCCAATTTAATCAATTTAAATTTACTGTTCCCTGAACAACATTACTTCTAACTTGCCTCCCTTGTGTCTTGTTGTGGCATTTTGGTGGCCTCTACAAAGGGCTACCGGACCAGCTGCAATACGGCATCCCACCACTGCTTAGACACAGCCAATGTTCACAAGTACAGCTGTGCCTCAGGCCCAGCTAGATGCAATTGCATGATTATTATTTTTAAAAAAGAAATGGGATGGCAGGGCCCCCAATCCAAATCAGGAGCTTGGCAGGAAAGTAGAGGGCTGTGTGTTGTGCCTCCACTGTGCTCCTGATCCAGACCAGCCGCCAACAACACAACACAACACACAGAACCTGTTATTGTCATTCGAAGCTTTTCTTCCAATGCAAATAGCAGGCATGCCCTCCCCAATCCGGATCTGAATGGCAGCAAGGGCAAATGGTTAAAGCCCCCAAACCACACAACCCATCAAGATGCCCGTCAGGGTCACCATCAGTCCTACTTTAAAACAGTGTCATGTCTAGTTTGGATCTCTTAGGAGCTGCTGAGCAAGACCACTTGGATATATGCATCTAACAACACCCTGCAGGGTGGACAAACACACAGATGGACACACTCCCTTCTCCTGGTGACTATTTTACTGCTCTCTGCAGGGCACCAAGATGGGATACATGAAGTATCCCAAGATGCCGCCGTTGTCAAGAAAGTACAGTTGTCAGCAACTCCCCACTTCACCTACCTGGATCCCATCCCAGAAAGGCCACCTGAGTATCAGTAATTGTCCATCTTCCTTCACTCCTACACACTTTTCTTTGGGTCGAGGTGCTGTTGAAGTACTGGGTAAGCTGTGGTTGCTCCCAGTTGGAGAATCTCCATTGTCAAGCCCAATATTTGCCCCTTAGTTTGCCTTCTCATGACTGCTGTGCCAATCAAATGTCAAGGCAGCAGCATTTTCAGAGGTGAGAGAGAACTTTTCCACACAAGGCTGTTAATTGGCTGTGTCTTCTTCCAGTTTCATCACAAAATTAAGATCTGAGCACTGCACGGAAAGCATTTCCTTTCCTGCTTTTAAGTGACATGGCTTCTATGTGGCACTGTGGTATAGTTGTATTTTCTCTGTTTGGGTTAACCTGTAATGTGGGACTTACATTGTGTGAGTCCCGTATCTTTTTTCCTACAGATAGTAGAAAGAATTAGTTTGTGTTGGCATCATAGTCACCAAAAATGATATCTGTTGTAAAGAGGCAGAATATCTATGATGACGCTGGGGGTAAACAACTGCCCTGCTTGGAAGCAACTCATGTTGGACTGAATAGACCTTTGGTCTGATCCAGCAAGGTAGTCCTTGGGTACTTATGTTCACCTCTCCCTTATGCTCACCTCTCTGCTCTTCCAGGCTAGATCCCGGCTTCACATTTTCCTCCTTGAATAACTCCCATGTCGATCTGCTGAATGAAACCTGGGCCTACGGGGGCAATGAACAAAGCCACAGGTACCTTGCCACCATGTTGCGGAGCTTCCCCAGTGCCTGCATCCTGGACGACAGAGGTCAGCCTATCAGCTGGGGCATGATGGATCCTCTTGGTGCAGTGGGAAATGGCTACACCCTTCCATCACACCGTGGGAAGGGCTATTCAACCGTGCTGAGCCAGGTACTGGCCATGCAAGTCCATGCAGCTGGCTATCCTCTGTATGGCAATGTTGCTCTAGCCAATGTCTATATGCAGAAACTGGCAGAAAAACAAGGCAAAACCAAATTATCTGAGTTGTGTTATATCTGTATCCATTCTGCAACTTAACCACCCCTCCCCTCCATCTTGGACGCCACCAGCACTCTGAATGACACACCCACACTCATTTGCCTGTTTTGTCAGCTATTTACTTTGTCTTATGCCCAGGTGATTCTCCTTTCTTTTCAATGCCCTTTCCTTCCTTCCCTAACGTGTTGTGTATACCTTTAGTTTGTGAGCCTGCGATGTTTCTCATTTTTGTACAATACCAAGCCTATGTACAGTAGGTGCTAAACAAAGAGCTTTATCACACCAGCGTCATACTCCCATATGTACCTGCCTCCTCCCATATGTACCTGCCCGGACCTTAAGATCATCTACAGGGGCCCTCCTCCGTGAGCCCCTGCCAAAGGAAGTGAGGCAGGTGGCTACCAGGAGGAGGGCTTTCTCTGCTGTGGCACCCCGGCTGTGCAATGAGCTCCCCAGAGAGGTCCGCCTGGCGCCTACACTGTACTCCTTTCGTTGCCTTTTTATTCCCTCAGTATTTTTATTCTCTCAGTATTTAAACACTTAATTTTAACAAATTTACATTTTACTGTTTTAACTCTGTATTTTAATCTTCTATCAATTTTGCTGCGTGGTTTTATCCTGGTTGTGCTTCTTGTACTGTATTTTGTATTTGTGCTTTTAACCTGTTGGTTGTTTTATTATGGTTTTAATTTTTGTGAACTGCCCAGAGAGCTTCGGCTATTGGGCGGTATAAAAATGTAATAAATAAATAAATACTGTGCAATCACTGTGAATTGATTGCAAAGGACTCTGAAGTTTTTTAGTTTATAATCTGCTTTTATTGTGAAGTACCCCCATGCATCCTGCTTTAATTCTGCTATAAAGGCAAAAGATTCACTATATTTTGCTACTAGTTTTCGAGCGTATCATCCGAGCCACTTCCCCAGTGCCTGCATCCTGGACGAGAGTGGTCAGCCTATCAGCTGGGGCATGATGGATCCTCTTGGTGCAATGGGAAATGGCTACACCCTTCCATCACACCGTGGAAAGGGCTATTCAGCCGTGCTGAGCCAGGTACTGGCCATGCAAGTCCATGCAGCTGGCTATCCTCTATATGGCAATGTTGCCCTAGCCAATGTCTATATGCAGAAACTGGCAGATAAACAAGGCAAAACCAAATTATCTGAGTTGCGTTATATCTGCATCCATTCTGTGGCTTAACCACTCTTGGACGCCACCAGCACTCTGAATGAGACACACTCTCTCTCACACACATCCATTTGCCTGTTTTGACAGCTATTCAAAGTGTGAATATTGTAACATATTATACAATTATGCAGTTAAATAATTTGGAAAATTGTTATAATTGATGTTGATCTTATCTCTTTCTTTTATAAATATAAATAAAAGGTAACCAACACTTCTTAAAAACAGCTATGCTGTATTTACTCTCAAGTGTATATATTCAATCAGTTTAGACATTTCAGCTGTTTCCCAAACTCTTACCAATCATTCTTTTAAGGGATGTACCTTATTGAACGATCCTACACTTACCCTACACCAGTCTGGAGATACACCACTGATACTCTGGCAGGGGTGGGTAAAGCACCCGTTGGGGGAGGGAATCACTCATCACATGACAAGTTAACCTACCATGGGTCACTCTCAAACGCCACCCTCAATGGGTTAGTGTGACATCTGAACTGAGACATTTTCTCTAAAGATCAGGGTTGGATAAACAGATCTACAATTGACCACTGCTTTACTTAGCAGTTTTACGAAATTTAGTTGTTGTAGTATGTGGAAAGCATTAAAATTGACAACCCCGGACAGTATTAGCCGCTGACTGAGAATCTTGGCCAAAGTCCGAGTGTCCTGAAGTAAACCTCATTTAGTTCAGAAATTGGCACTGGCAGTGAGATGGGATGTCCACTAGCCTGCCAGATTCCATCCTTGATACAGCTCCTGTCCTTTCAAGGGCAGTGAAGCAGGACATGGTACAATGGATAGAGTTCAATGGGCTTACGTATGGAAACACCACAGGCTGTGTCCAAAAACAATAATTTCCCAATCAAACTTCTTCCGAACTCTTCTCACTCAGCTTCTGGGACACAGGTCAAGGCATGAATCTGTTAATAGTTCATTCCCCCAGGAATAAAAGGCTGCTTAATAGATGACAGAGCTGTTCTTAAGGAGCCTCAGGAAAGATGACATCGGATATCGTCTCAGTGGCCCCATAATAGGCGGCTGCTCCCATCTTCCCTCAGCCAGATGTGTCCCTCAAGGTAAGCCTGGCAGCTCTCATTGCACATCTTTGGCAGGAACAATGGTATCTCCATGAAAGAAGTTGTTATACCACAGGACACAGTTCTTATTTTTTACCATGTCATCTCTGACCCAGTGCTAAGGTAAATGGGTTGTTCTCTATGAAATGGAAAGTCGGTCTTGCATGAGCTGTTGGGCCGGGGGGTTGTTTGTAAGGGACTGATGGATTTTGGTCTGGCTGTCTAACCTCTCTTTTCAGGTGCTTCCCACCTGTACTGGAGCCAGGCGGGGAAAAAAACGTTTAGCCCACCATGCTGATCCTGACATGCCCCTCGAAGTTGCAGCTGCTGGAGGGTCTGCTACAAAGGACACTTCCCCAGACACTTCCGGTAACACTCACTCATTGACCCACTTAGGGTTGCCATCTTTTCCTGTAAATTGAACAAGTGATGTTCTCCAATCACTACATGTCTATAGCAGGGAAGGTACATCTCTTAGTTTCTCTCTGGTGTTAAAGGCACAGGAATAAATATATAAATAATCAAACCCTGCCAAGGAATGGTGCTAGCCTCAAATCCAGGGATATCTTAATTGATTAACTGTAATCTATATCTATCTATATCTATATCTCCCCTGTCCTTCTTTTATGAAGTTCAAGACATCTAATGTCAGCTTAAAAACAAATAAAACCAAAATTGCTAACAGCTGCAGAATACTTAAAGCTACAAGGCAGCCTTTAAGCCTATCTACAGGAGGCATTGTTTGTACGCACGTGAATCCTCACTAACAGCTGCTTTATATGAGGTCGTCATCTTCCTGGGCTCTCCCATTCTTTCAAACCATTTTAATTGTGTGTGTGTTTTTCCTAACAAGGAAAGGTTGGTATATCCCAGAATGGCAGCATAAAACCCTAGTGTATTTCTTCAATTCTGCTACAGCTCAGTGCCACCTAGTGGTTGTGTAATGGAACATATAAAAAGGCAGAGAAAGAACCCCTGCCCCAGGGGAAAAAACATGTAAAGGAGCCAATCTTAATCCCACAAAGAATCTGGAAGCAGAAGCATCAGTAAAACAGTCCACAAGGTCAGAGAATGGGTCAAAACGGAGTGGGATTCCCCCCCCCTCCCCGTTACACAAAATCCAAGCATTTCACCCACCTCAGCTGATGGTGGAAATTCCTGCAACTCACCCAGTGTAGCATTTGGCAGTCAACGAAGCACGGGTGGGCTCCAGCTGAGCCAATCAGGGTGCTCACTACACAAAAGCTTCTTGCTCAGTCATTTGGGAAGACAGACTGGAAAAGTGCTCTATCTTCCTCTCTTCAGCAAGGTGCCTGCAGTCTTTACCTGCTGCTACCCATCCATAACATTAAGAGGCAGTTCATATTTTTCTCCATGGTAATTTGAAAACTAGTAAAGGTTGTCATTTTTGGTGGATGCTAGTTTGTGGGTTCAAACTAGCTCAATCAATGCTACCTTGAGTTTTTTTTTTAAATGTTTGATATAAACAGTTGCTAAAAGTTGAAAACAAGAGGAGGAAGAGAAAAAGGAGGGCTATAACCCAGCGGTCAAGCCAGGGCTGGTTGTAGAGTTCAGCATCAATGGGATCTGCCAAAGGGGGTCCACTCCGGAACCCCCTGGCCCTGCTCCTCCCCTAATCCTCCATGCTTCTGTATTAGGGTGACCATATTTGGGAAACCAAAAAAGAGGACACCTAGTGTGTGTGTGTGGGGAAGCAGCTTTCTGAGTCCTGCAGAAAGTACGTTATTCCCCCGCCACCTTAAAGAACCCGATTGGAGTGGAGGAGGGGAAAGGATTTCATTCTGCACCACCACCATCCACTCCAATTGGGGCCTTTTCTATAATGTCCATGAATGACCCACTTTCCCCTTTAAGACCTCAATTGGAGCTTGGGGTGGGGGAATGACGTGCCTCAAGAAAGCATGTCATTCCCTCCTGCCATGCTAATGGCAGCCTTAAAGGGGAAGGTGTGTCATTCCAGGACATTATTGAAAATTATAGAAAATCCCCCCTGACACCATGGAAAGAACAAAAACCAGGACAAATCCGGGGAAATCCTGACAGTTGGTCACCCTATTCTGTATCTACTTGCCTTCTCTGAATGAGAAAGGAATGCAGACCAGCAGTAACCTTGGGATTTGTCCTACCTCTTTCTGGGCGATGGTGCCAACTAGGCCTGCAGGGGAAGGCAAGCAAACAGAGACCACTGCAACAGGCCCAAGGAGCAGCATGTTGGCGGCCCAAGAGATACCCCAAACAACCATGATAAAGGCAAATACTTTGAATGGGAAAATGTCCCAGATTCAGTCCCCATCGTATCTACGTAGGGGAACCCTCTCTGAAACCCTGGAGAGCCACTGCTAAGCAGGATCTACACTACTGCTTTAAAACAGTTTATAACAGTAGTAACAACTGTTGGGGCCCAGGACACACTCCATATGCAGTTTTCAAACCGTTTTCAAAGTGTCATATTCTGCTTGGTGTAGATCACCGGAGGCAACACTGAAGTAGATGGAGCAAAGGTCCGGCTCAGTAAAAGGTAGTTTCCCATGATTTCCTTTGAAAGGGGGTGCAGATGTTTTGTGGAAATATTATACATATTACTCAGTTTGCTTGTCATCTCCACTCTGAATTTTGCAATTCAAACATCGTAAGCATTGGTGAATGACATTTGTTCATTGGCTTTTTGTCATCCGAATGATCTTCTGCCCGTGTTGTGATGATATTATACTTGTTTTGCAATGAATGGCTGGATAGTCTGTAATTTACAAATTAAAATGTAGCAGCCATCCAAGTATGACACCATTTTCTCGTGGAGCCACCCAGACAAGTGCTGTAGGCCTCTCTCTCTCCAACCCGATCTTCCATTGGCAGGTGTGTGGAGCAGTGATGCACATCAACCGTGGAAACCCAGCTCAGCACGAAGTGGTGGTCGACTCTTGGCCAGAAGTTAAAGTTGTCCTGACCCGCCCACGTAAGGAGGTAGGACATGCGATCTGAGGACTGGTGGATGCCTCCCACAGCCCATTGGGTTAGGGTGACCATATGGAAAAAAGGACAGGGCTCCTGAATTTTTAACCGTTGCATAGAAAATGCATTTGTATGCATGCGTGCAGCACCTGGTGAAATTCTCTCTTCATCACAACAGTTAAAGCTGCAGGAGCCCTGCCTTCTTTTGTATCTGGTTACTCTAGTATAGATCTTCCAGCTTTAAATATTGTGATGAAGAAGGAATTTTACCAGGTGCTGCATGCATACAAATGACACCTGCTGAAATTCCCTTTTCTGTACAACTGTTAAAGATACAGAAGCCCTGTCCTCCTTTCCACATGGCCACCCTACATTGGCCCCCATCCGTAAGGGTAAACCCAGGAGATATTGGCACATGTTGCAGAAAAGCCATGCAAAGGGCACTTGGTATTGTTGCTGTCTGCATTGTTTGCCTCCTTTTTTGGTCTCTTGCTTTTGCTTGTCAGCATTAAGCTGACTTAGCACCTCCACCCACCCACCCCAGGGCCATCTACATTGCTTGCTTGCCTCCTGGCAATACCCAGATTTCATGGTGCAGCTCTGTGCCAACATGTCCTGCAGGTGGTGAAAGACAACTGGGATTACTATGCCAACTTGCATGCTACTTTCTACTGGGATGTAGATGCCTGCCGAACACTCCTGGAAAATGCAGAAGCCATTGACTGGAGCAAGGCCTTTCAGCTGCAAGGTGAGGTCCCACAGAAACCAAGAATTTTATTTTAAGGGGGAAGTTATTTATTTACCTGGGAGCTCTACAACAAAAATATACATACTGATAAACATGCACCAGCACAATCATAAACATCTCTGTATAACTTAGTAACTTGCCCAGATATTTCAATTATAAATAAATATAGATCACTTTTACAATGAATGCAGGGGTGGGTGGGATTTGCACAATCACAGGGTGGTTAACAATCCACAGTGGCTCATTAACCTCCCTGTGCATGCCAGTCATGTGCTGGCCGATTTGAATAGTTACCTTCACCAGGAAAGGCTTTTTGTGTCATCCAAACCCTGTGTGTGGTGGCTTGTTGGGTTGGTTATTGAACCACCACAGAACAGGAGTTCTGGGTGGCTTGTTAACCACCCAACAGGACACTCTCACTAGATTCGGACAACACGAAAAGCAGCCCCCAGCAAGGGTAATTATGCAAATCAGCCAGTACATGTCTAGGAATGCACAGAGGGGTGAACCACTCTGTGATCATGCGAACCTGCGACTTCACCATCAAATCTGTGTTTTCCTCCCCTATTCCTGCTCCTCAACCTGTTTTTTTGTCATCCTCATTTGCCTCATGAAGAGATCTCGAAAATGTCCAAGTTTGCCCCCTTTGCTGCCCTGGCCAAACCTGGGGAAAGTGGGGTATGGGTGTTTTGAAATGTTCGGCTAAGTTAATAGACCAGAGAGAAGCACACATGGGGGAATCTGTAGCAGAACACACACACCCAACTTGTTTTGAGCAGGAACCAACACCTGGAATTTTATGCACCCTAAACTGGAACTTCTGCCTTAACACAAACCTGCCTTCCAAATCAATGTCCTTGGAGGGACTAAGAAATTTTAATAAAATTATAACTTTTGCCCACATTTTTTCTCATAAAGAAAATGAATACATAAATTTAAATAGAATGAAAAGGAGATAGACTAGGTTTTGCATATTCCTTAAGGTAGCCATGTTATTCTATTCTATTGAAGCAAAAACAACAGAGAGTCTTGTGGAACTATAAAGACTAACAAATTCATTCTGGACCATAGCACACTATCAGATATATGGAGTATTATGGAGGGTTGCAGTTTTCTATACACGTATTGTGGGTAGGGGAGATTTGCAAACAGTGAGGTCAGAAGGAAATGAAATGCTAAAGGTGCTGAGTGACAATCACATTTATTAGCAGTGGATATTCACAGTGCACTTGTTGTTGATAACACAAACATCCTGGCACTAAGTAAACCAATTAACACATGTAGTGTGATAACGAAACAAAACAAACCCTTTATCCCAATTGAAGCCTCTGGCAATAGAATTAAACCTGTTGATGAATTCTAACTCAGCAGTCCCTTGCTTGCTGAGGGGTTACACAGGCCTTACATAGGTATTGCACAGAAGGGATGTCATTCCTCCCCTGGTATATATTATCCAGACAAAAGAGGGCATTGTTTAAGACAAGGCTAGTGAGATGATTTGATATAGAATAATCAAGCAGCAGTGAAGGAGAAAACACAATGGTTTAGAAAAGGTAATCCTTCAGTCTCGCCTTAGATTTTGTCTCTCGTAACATCTTTGCTCCATGCAGGCCTCCAAGATGGGCTGTATGAAGCTGCTCGAGTTATTGCCAAGGCAAGACACGTCAATGTGAAGCCCTACTTCTACCAGCCAGCGCTGCATCCAGACCCCTCTACCTACTGTCAGGGCCGGTTAGTAAGCGTACTCCCTCTCCTGGGACACCTGCTTGGTGGGTTGAGGGGAGTGGGGAGACCTATTCTATGGGATTCCCTGGACCTTGATGGTTGAATAAGGATTATCTGGTACCCCTACAGCCAAATTCTATCCTCTGTGGAATTTTAGGAGTAGAAAACACATCTTCCACTACATCTGTAAAATGCACTGGGAGACATACAAGTGCTCCCCTATGATTAAAAAGCTATCTTCCCCAACACGCTTCAGTTGGAAGGTATGGAATGGTCAATCTTTGGCAGAGAGGAGCAGTAGAGTTGGGAGAGAAGCTTGAAGTTCCAGGATCCATGTGGTTTTTCGGAGAAGCGATGGCTTGGAGGAGTTCCCTGACTTTGCAGGAACAAGCAGCCCAGAGTTGTCCTGCTGAAGCTCCAAGAAACTCTAGGGGGCTGCTTTAGAGGAAGTGAGTTTGGTATTTTATCCCCAACAGTCTGCTCCCAGGGCATTGCTCTAGTATGAGTCTGTTTGCCATGCTCTGGCATGGTCCCAGCCACAAAATAGGCGATTGCAGGGTGAAATGAACCCCTCTGCAATCCTTTAGAATCGATTAACAGTTATTTCTATATATGCTCAGGAAGGACAGTACTCTAGGTCATTTAACCAACTGTTCTCTTTCCCATAGAACAGGAGTGGGGAACATTGGGCCTCGGGGCCGTATCCAGCCTTCCTGGGGTCCCAATCAGGCCCACCAGGGCTCCCTAAATGGCCATGCTCCCTTCCACTGGCCCACCCCCTTTCCCCCTGCCATCAACCATTCGGTGGGCTCCTGGCTTTTGCACAGTTTTCCCCCTATTCTAAAAGCTTGAAATACCCCTCCTAAGGATTAGTTACTGGCAGTAAGAGCTCTAGGCTAAAATCTGCTGGTATTTTTAAAAAGTATATTTTGGCCCCACCCCTTTGCCTTTGGCCCTGCCTACTTCTGGAATGTGGTCCCCAGAAGCATCTCTGAAATTGAATTTGGCCCTCGGGCTGACCAAAGTTTCCCATCTCCGATGCAGGGTATGACCAAAGACTTCTTCAGCCCTAGAGGTATTGCAAGGCTTTCAGTTTACTCGACCAACACCACCTGCCCTTGTCTTCCAGGTTCAGAAGTGACCTCCTTCACTTTGGCACTCTCAACCCATCTCATGCAACCCTACTCAATGAAACCTGGAGCATCGGAGGCAATAATCGGAGCTTGCGCTATCTGGAGAGCCTGATCCGCTGTTTCCCTAGTGCTTGCCTGCTAGACAAGGGGGGGCAATTGGCTGCCTGGAATCTTAGTGATCCAGTTGGGTGCCTGACACATAACTACACCCTCCCTCAGTACCGGGGACAAGGCTGTTCGGGGGCAGTGATACAGGCAACAGCTAGAAGATTGCATGCTAGTGGGTTTGCCCTATATGGCGGATTTCTGAGAGAGAACGAGTCCATGAGGAAGGGACTGAAGCGTCAGGGCTACAGTATCTTGCCTTTGACAAAGTACTTGCTTTTCTTCACACCAGCCCTCAAGCCCCAAACATAGCAGAGTGTGGGCTTTCTCTCCCAGACTCAGGGGCTCCATGTCAGTGTTCATTAGAAAACTGAGCGGTGGGAGTAACGTTCATTGCCTTGTACATAGGCCAAGTTCAAAGGCCTGCTGTGGATATATTCAAGACTAAATTGCAACAACAACAATATTCTGCCAGAGTATTTATTGTGGTTATACCTCATAAGAACCAGAGATAGAGGTGCTCCTGATAAATAACCATATAGTCTAAAATGCACGTTTCTTCCTGTCTCTTTTAAACATTGCCCTTGCCCATAGCCATCCCTTAACCTCCATCCTGCTCATGACATTAGACAAATATGCCTCTTGTATGTTGTGGTCTTATAAGGATGCATATTGAGTAGGGTGACTATATGGAAAGGAGGACAGGGCTCCTGAATTTTTAACAGTTGCATAGAAAAGGGAATTTCAGCAGGTGTCATTTGTATGCATGCAGCGCCTGGTGAAATTCCCTCCATCACAACAGTTAAAGCTGCAGGAGCCCTGCTCTCTTTTGTATCTAGTTAAGAGGGCAGGGCACCTGCAGCTTTAACTGTTGTGATGAAGAGGGAATTTCACCAGGTGTGAGGGGCGTGTGCATGGTGTTGCTGTGTGTTTGCGCTAGTGCGCAGCTCAGAGGAGTTATTAAAACAAAATCCATGCCCCTTACCCATCTGTCCAGTCCTGCTCACTTCTTCCAATACCCATTTGGAACTGCCATCAGGGGGCACACGTCCTCCCGCAATGGCTCCCCTTTACTTGTGGGAAACCTCCCTCGCATGTGCCCCATGAGGGACGATTCCAGAAGCGGGAAACCTCGCAATTATCCCTCCTCTGTTGTGAAAGGGCTGTAGGTGTAGATTAGCCCATGGTCACCCTAATCTCTGACATATCACCTCCTTAACAGTTTAACCATTTTGATTGATGATAAACCTATGGGGGAGGGGAATAGCCGTGACCTTGCTCAGACTTTTTCCAAAACACTTAAAGCAATGGCTGAACACCCAGCAGAGTCCAGCCTTCATACCTTTATACTCCTGTGAAAGAGTATAAAGAAAGCAGAGTGATGTCTGAAGGCACCCCTTGCTGTGAATCCAACCTGCTTTGGCAGAAGTTATGAATTTATTCATTTATTCTATTTATAATACTTATTGCCACTTTTCAGGGAAGGAGTCCTAAGGCGGCATAAAACACTAAAACACATAATAAAAAGTGATGCAGTATTAAAAACAGTAAAAACACAATAAAAGCAACAATAAAAACAGCGCCAGCAGCGAACATTCTCAAGAATGGCAAACGCAAGCATGAAATCAAACTTGCAACAGACAACTGCAGCCAAAAACCAGTCCAATAATGAAGCTAGAGGGTCAGAATAATAGGAGCAGAACAATAGAGGCAATATGATCAGATGTGGCTGAGCTACAGGACTCTGCTGTTTTTGGTTTTCCACAAGAGTGACTGAAGTTAAAACACATGCCCTCACCTGCAGGGGAGTGCTTAGAAAGGAGAGCACCAGCAACCCTCCCAAGCCCAAAGGGAGCTTTATCAGCATGAATATATGTTACATGGATCTTGAGAGCCATGGAAGTACGCATGATGCATACATTTTAGACTCATCTGTGTCAGGGTGTGTGTGTTTTTAGCGTGCAGTTGGACACAAAATGTGCAGTTGGGGGGAAATGTGCAGTTGGAAATCTAATCATGTGCAGTTGGAGAAAGTGGTGAAAAAAATAACCCATGTGTTATGCGTATGTGTTTATTAAGAACGTAACAGACAAGGCAGGGATGGCATGTAACACAAATTATATAAGGAAGCAGGTGAAAGCGCCCTTGATGGTGTGACTGATGTTGTTGGGTTCTGTGACAGTGTTGCCTGAATAGATGTGGGGGCAGAGTTGGCACCTGCGGCTATTGCATGGTCTGGTCCCTCTGTCTGTGTCTCGGCCCTGTGCACTGTTGCTGGTTAGCATCTGCTTCAGGTTGGGAGATTGTCTGTAGTCCAGGACTGCTTTGCCTCCCAAGACTTGTGTGAGACAAGTGACTGTGCTGAAGATGGGTTGGAGTTCACTGATGTTCCATTGCAGTGGTTTCAACTGGGGGCTGTAGGTGAAAACCAATGGTGTGTACTTCCCTTGGTCTGTCGTCCTCCCTGGGTTATCTGTACGGGCCTGCCAATCTGTCTTTAAGTTTAAGGTGTTACTAGAATTGGTGATAATCTGTCCAGTCATGAAAGAGAAATAATGCATTTGGCTGGGGTGGGGGGTGTCTGACAGGGCATTTGTGCAGTTGGAAAATTTGCTTTAAAAAAAACCTGATCTGTGTAAACACTTCCAATGACATGGGCCTTTTATCGTGCACACGTGATTGGGTCACTCAAGGAGATTTGCAGGTCCTTTACATGATGTCTTCAACCTCCAGAGCCTCTCCCAACATGACAAATATCACGGCTTTTCTCTTAACTGGGAAAATGTGGGATTAAATCTGGGAGGTGCAAAATTGCTGCTTGTGAGTGTGCAATTTCACTATACACATTGCCATCTAGTGGCTGTTTAATGAAACATATAGAACTTGCAAACGTAGGATATTCCCCTGTCCCTCCCAAAAAGCAAAGGGAAGCAGGTGAAAAGGAAAGCAATCTTGATCCCTCAAGGAAATTGGAAGCAGAAACTCTGGGAAAGCTGCAGGATAAAAGCATGGTATAGAGACGCTCTAGATCAGAAAGTAGAAAACTTTGTTTGTTAGCCAGCAGTCAGAGGAGGTTGGTGGCTCCGATGTCAGTGAGATGGTAAATCCGCTCAGGGTGACAGTCAGAACCAGTCAGAACAAAGCACCTTGGATAGCTCCTTTAGAGTTCTGACTGTTCTGACTGAAACCTGGAGAAGATTCCCTGCCCCACTGACACTGGAGCCATCAGCCTCCACTGCAGGCAGCCTTGCTCATATAAGTAGCATATGCCACGGAAACCAGCCAACCAACTCCACATTTCAGAACCTCTGCAGAAGCTGGATGTTTTATGAAAGGTATCTGAATCTGAAATACTGGATTTTATTTCAAATAGCAGTACTTTTACTGCCACCTAGTGATGGAATTGAGCCTCATGTGGCGCAGAGTGGTAAAGCAGCAGTTTCTGCAGCTGAAACTCTCCCCACGGCCTGAGTTTGATCCCAGTGGAAGCTGGTTTCAGGCAGCCGGCTCGGGTCAACTCAGCCTTCCATCCTCCCAAGGTCGGTAAAATGAGTACCCAGTTAGCTGGGGGAAAGGTAATCATGGCCGGGGAAGGCAACGGCAAACCACCCCACTATAAGGCCTGCCAAGAAAACGTCAGCGAAAGCTGGCGTCCCTCCAAGAGTCAGTAATGACTCAGTGATTGCACGAGAGGAGGAGTGATGGAATGTGAAACCTCACATGTTTCTTTAACCTCTGGGAATTTGGTAACCTGGTTCAACCTCAACTCAAGCCACACCTATATGTTCTGCTTTGGATATTTTGCCCTTGTGCTCGCCTCCATCCCTAAATGGAACATGCTCAATTTGTTATGCATTCTCAGTTAGAGATGTGAAGGTCCAGGAAAAACCCAGAAAAATTAGGGTGGGGGAGGAGTTTTTTCCCCATAGAATCAGAGAATGGTAGAGTTGGAAGAGGCCTACAAGGCCATCGAGTCCAACCACCTGCTCAATGCAGGAATCCACCTCAAAGCATCCCTGACAGATGGTTGTCCAGCTGCCTCTTGAATGCCCTTAGTGTGGGAGAGCCCATCACTTCCCTGGGTAATTGGGTCCATTGTCATACTGCTCTAGCAGTCAGGACGTTTTTCCTGATGTCCAGCCAGAATCGGTCTTCCTGTAACTTGAACCCATTAGTCCATGTCCTGCACTCTGAGATGATGGAGAACAGTTGTTCATTTTCTTCTCTCCCCTCCCCCCAGGACCATTCCTGCATTATTGTTCCCCACCCACACCCACCCCAAAAATGGAAAAATTGAACAGTTTCAGATTACAAAATATTTTCTTTTAAAATTTAAGACAAGATGTCTTATATATTGTTACCAAGCCTTTACTCCCCACCAAATGATTTCTAAAAATTATGTAATAAGATTTTTATAGAATGATTAGAGTTGTAAAAATTTCTGGAAATAACAAAGCCATGGCGGGAAATGTTTTTTAATCCTCTCTGTAAGATTCTCAGCATAGTTATTTCTTCCATTTCTTATTAAAATTGTTGGTTCAATATACCTTTTACTGATAGACATTCTTGGATGCTCCAAGTCATGCTCAATCTCCCAACATGTGAACTGTCACTATACGGAAGAAAATGTACATACTTGACAGTTTGGGTTTTGTTCTACAGAGTCCTGTGTTTCTGGACTGGCCTCCAGTTCTTCCTGCTTCTTTTGGTGTCTAGGATGATCCAGATGTTTCAGGGACTACTTGCTGAAGTTCTCTCTGATCAGACATAAACTAGCAACTTAAAATATGTTATGTATAACTTGGTTTGCTTATATAATTAATATGTTGGGTACACTAAATTTTAAAAATATGGTTCATTCAGACAAGAATTACAAATTTACTGAGTTCAGTTTTTTTAAGTTTTCAAATATATGATAATTTTATGAGCGGACCAAGTTATACATAATGTAACTTTAGGAACATAAAACAGCCATACTCAACGTGGTGCCCTCCAGATGTTTGGGACTACAATGGCCAACATCCCTGACCATTGGCCATCCTGCCTGAGGCTGATGGGAGCTGAAGTATGAAATATCTAGAGGGAACCAGGTTGGGAAAGGTTGTTCTAAAGCAACAAAGTGACTTTAGATCTAGAAAGAGTGCTAAAAATGTATTGCTTAATTTTCAATTCTTCCAAAAATTTCTGTTCCCCCCCCCCAAAAAAAATAGGAAAAAAATGTGTCCCCCGTATCGCTTCAAAATTTCTTGAAATTTTACATCTTTATTCCCTGTCATTAAATTCCAACACCTGGAACATGGAGGGGATGGCAGACCCTGAGAAACACTTGCAGATCATGAGACATTTAAAATGCCTAAACCCAGATATAGATGCAAAGCTTTTGACAAAGTGCCCCATGATATTCTGATTAACAAACTAGCTAAAAGTGGGCTACATGGAACAACTATTAGGAGGATTCACAGTTGGCTTCAGAATCGGACTCAAAGAGTGCTTATCAACGGTACCTTCTCAAACTAGGGGAGGTTACAAGTGGGCTACTGCAGGGCTCAGTCCTGGGCCCAGTGCTCTTCAACATTTTTATTAATGATTTGGACAAGGAGGTGGAGGGAATGCTTATCAAATTTGCAGACAACAAAAATTGGGTGGAATTGCTAATACCCTGGAAGACAGAAACAAACTTCAAAGCAATCTTAATAGGCTGGAGCACTGGGCTGAAAACAACAGGATGAAATTAACAGGGATAAATGCCAAGTTCTACATCTAGGAAAAAGAAACCAAATGCACAGCTACAAGTTGGGGGATACTTGGCTCAGCAATACTACAAGCAAGAAGGATCTTGGAATTGTTGTAGATCACAAGCTAAATATGAGCCAACAGTGTGATGTGGCTGCAAAAAAAGCAAATGATGTTTTGGTGCATTAATAAAAGTATAGCTTCCAAATTGCCTGAGGTACTGGTTCCCCTCTATTCGACTCTGGTTAGGCCTCATCTTGAGTATTGTGTCCAGTTCTGGGCACCACACTTCAAGAAGGATGCAGACAGGCTGGAGCGTGTTCAGAGGAGAGCAACGAGGATAATCAGCCCTATGAGAAGAGACTTTAAGAACTGGGCATGTTTAGCCTGGAGAACAAAAGATTGAGGGAAGACATGATAGCACTCTTCAAATACTTGAAAGGTTGTCACACAGAGGAGGGCCAGGGTCTCTTCTCGATCCTTGCAGAGTGCAGGACACAGACTAATGGGCTCAAGTTACAGGGAGCCAGATGTCAGCTGAACATCAGGAAAAACTTCTTGACTGTTAGAGCAGTATGACAATGGAAC
The DNA here is from genome assembly GCF_023053635.1 of Elgaria multicarinata webbii. Taxonomy (NCBI): domain Eukaryota; kingdom Metazoa; phylum Chordata; class Lepidosauria; order Squamata; family Anguidae; genus Elgaria; species Elgaria multicarinata. Next base: position 78,282,374 of record NC_086172.1, on the reverse strand, counting down.
CAATTAGCTAGGGAAGTTGTGGGCTCTCCCACACTAGAGGCCTTCAAGAGGCAGTTGGACAGCCATCTGTCAGATATTCTTTAAGGTATTACTGCATTGAGCAGGGGATTGGACTCAATGACCTTATAGGCCCCTTCCACCTCTAGTATTCTGATTCTATGATTCTATGGCCACAGCTAGACCTAAGGTTTATCCTGGGATCATCCAGGGTTCGCCCCTGCCTGAGCACTGGATCCCCTGTGTGTCACCTCGATGAACAGGTTTGACCCCTGGATGATCCAGGGATAAACCTTAGGTCTAGCTATGGCCCCAGTCTTACAATAGACCTGTCTGCATAGTTCAGCAGCATCCAGAATAAAAAATAATGGCTGAGTCAAGCAATCTGCAATGTCAATACAAGAAAGACTAGAGGTCCTGTGATGTTTTTATACAGACTCACAACTTCAAGTGTTAGAAGGAAACAATAGTAGTTCCTGATGGCAGATCTCTCAGTAAGGTTCAAAATCTAAGACAAAGTTCTCATTATTGCATCTTCATATGAGCCTAATACTGAAGATCCAATAGCTCAATGGGCAGTGGACACTGCAAAAATCAAGAGAAGCTTTAGAAGTTCATAAAGCATGAAAATAAAATGAAATATGCAATGCCACATCAAGCCTGTATCAAGAGCTATTCATCTGGGTTGGCTTGCAGTTTAGCAGAGGAAATTGGCACAAATCAGCCACCACCTTCACTTCGCCTAGACCTCCTCGGTGTTCCCAAACAAGCCTTTATTCTTCGATCCAAGTGGCAGGAGCTGTTCCTGGTAAGAGTCTTGTGTTGGCTGCAGACAAGGCTGAGGCCAGAACCAGGACTGGGGGCCAACTGGGAGGCCTTGGCCACTGTCCAGGGCCCTTACCTCCCACCACCAAACAACGTCCGCTATAGGAATGAAGGAATTATCCAGAAAGCGATCGCGTCAAAACAGCAGGGGCTCCTTCTCAGCCTGAGGTACCTCCAGATGCTCTTCTCAGAGGACGTATTCATGACACAGGCTACAAGGGAAGAATTTGGGGCATGGTTACTCTCCGGGGGATCCTGCCTTGGCATCTGACATTCCTTTCCACCCGTGTGCCAAACAGCTGGAATGGGCTAGGCTCCCCCCAGCACCACAATGGCGGCCTCAGAGCAGACACAATTTTATGGTCAACTTAAGCAAATGATCCATCTGGAGCCAGACTGTCCCACGGCTCTCAGCTTTCAAGACCAGCAAGCTCTTGGCCAGAAGAAAGAAGGAGATGAGGCAGGAAATGAACACCCAGAAGGGAAAGAGAGGGAGAGGATAAATGGCAAGAACTCTTATTATACTTATCTACATTTGTACTTGAGCCTTTTCTGGCCTTTGAAATCCCATTACCCAGTTAAAGTTGGGTGCTAACTGCTCTGGGAGCACCTATTGCTATGGAAGTGATGGAGCTAAGAAGGTATAGATCTATTCCACGCCTGGACAGGAGACCACTTGCAAGCCCCATGTAAGCTGCTTTGAACTTTCTAAAGAAGGAAGTATGAGTATTCATTATGGTACTGATATATAATAACTGGGGGGAGGGGAGACTTCACTGCTCACTTATACTTCAAATGAGGTTGTGATAAATGCAATGGATTGGAACTGCAGCAAAGGGTGAAGCAAAGTGATGACATCCTTGCAGGAACTCTCCTTGCTGCTGCAATGTCCAGACTCCCTTCCTCCCTGGTGCCCCATGGGCCCCCTCTTGGGACTAGAGCAGAGCAGCTCCAGTATTAACCCCATCCTGATAGTTCATCCCTCCTGGGTGACTGAAAAGTTCACCCAGCCTCTCTTTCTTTTCTACAAGAATCTGATGAGGTAAATTAAACTGAGGGACAATTGACTTGCCCAAGTGTTCTGCATGAGCTTCAAGTCCGAGAAGGCATTTGAAACCAGGTCTCTTGATATCTAGGCCCAGTTCTCCATATGCAGCCCTTCACTGTACACCAGCAGGGAAACATGTGGCCCTACTGCATTCCTCAGCCTAACTTCAAAAGCCCTATTCAAGTGATCAGCTCAGACCTCTGGCAACAGCAATTTACCTTTCCCACAGCCTGTTGGGCAAAAAGGAAAAGGGAAAGGGAAAAAGAGAGAATGGTGGGGTGACAGTGGGGGAGGGGCATGGCAGGGTGTGTATATATGTGTCACACAGATTGAGAGAGAGAGAGAGAGAGAGAGAGAGAGAGAGAGAGAGAGAGAGAGAGAGAGAGAGAGAGAGAGGAAAGCAGGACATGCCCACTTTTGTCTCTGTCCCTGGCTAGCATCAGCTTTGGCTCCAACTACTACCAGCATGCAGCCTCTAACAGATTACCCTTTGAGGATAAAAACAGAAAAAACCCATTCCCTAGCCCTGTTGTATACCTGTTCAAACAACATACTAACCCACACTCAGTGGATTAGTGTGTTGACTGAACCCAGGACATTTTCCTCAGGGTGGCCTGTTAACCATGCAACATGACTTATTTTTCTCGAACAAGTCTTCTTGAGGACCTATGGTTTGTTGTTGTTTGTCCAGGGTGGTTAACAAGCCGCACTATGTAAAAAGCACTGCATTCAGACTACATTCAGACAACGTCCTCACATCTGGGCAGCACTATGTATTAAATAGTATTTTCATTTATCCAAAACTCTGATTATCCAGGAATTCGGAATCCCCACCCCACCCCCAGGTCATTTGAACACAAGAGGTTGTACTTTTCTCCAATCCAATTCAAACTGTCAACTTCATTTAATTTGCTTCAACAATGATAACTTCATTTAGTTCATCACAATAACCTTGACTGAAATAACTTCTGATATAACCTGTGGGGTGATTGAGCCAACTTCAAAGCTTAAGTCAAAAGACACAGAACATTCAATTCACACATACTAAAAACTGCATATGAAATTAGAGTCCATGGTCAATTAATGAGGAAACACAACTGCTGGGGAAGTTTACAGAAGTAATAGGACAGACCTGTTTACGTGTTGTGAAAGTAATATATTTGTTACATGTGAAGATTGATTTGGTCAGCAATTGTTTCAGCAAAGTAAAAAGGAGGAGATGGAAGATTCACAAAGAATCATGAGTCAAGATGCAACTCTTCAACAGAATGCAAACAAATAGGGTGACCATATGGAAAGGAGGGCTGGGTTCCTGTATCTTTAACAGTTGCATAGAAAAGGGAATTTCAGCAGGTGTCGTTTGTATGCATGAAGCACCTGGTGAAATTCCCTCTTCATCACAACAGTTAAAGCTGCAGGATCCCTACCCTCGAGCAGATACAAAAGAAGGCAGGGCTCCTGCAGCTTTAACTGTTGTGATGGAATTTCACCAAGAGCTGCATGCATACAACAAATGACACCTGCTGAAATTCCCTTCTCTATTCAACTGTGCCTCCCACTGTATTAGCAGTAGGGAGTTGCAGCCCTGGAATAACAGTCTTATACCTGTTCATTACTCAAATAACCCTGTGGTCCAACTGAGAAGGCTTTAACTCAGGATTTTCTCTTTAGATATTATCCCAGTTATCCTGACAACAATTTTTTTTTATACTAGTTACCCATAATTCATTGTGAACCTGCTTGTGTCCTTGTGTATCTTCCCTTTGGTACAATTACTACTTACTTTTTTTTTTTCCAAATTCTTAATTATTTATCACTAAAACATTTTCAGATATGTTATATTGTTTTAAGAGAGGTGGGTTAGTATTTTCTTAAAAGCTCTTCCAGCAAGTCCAAGAAAGCAAAATTAGCAATTTCCGGGACAAAGTACCCAGCAAAGTTTATCCAGTTAATCATTTGCTCGTCACTTGTTTTTCTTCAACAGAAAATTCAGTTTTAAAAGAATGGAGGCTGGTGACTCCTGTGTCAGTGGAGCAGTAAATCCTGTCTAGCTTTCAGCCTGAACTGTAAAGGAGCTATCCAAAGTGCTGAACCCCAATCCTGAACAGGGTTCAGCACCTTGGATAGCTCCTTTACAGTTCAGGCTGGTTCTGACTGAAACCCAGAGAGGATTCACAGCCCCCCTGAAATAGGTGCCTCCAGTGGGAAGGAAATGCTGAGCAGTGGCTTTGTTTTAACAGACAAGGTTGATGGTGGGGGAACTGGTGGAGATGGAGGAAGGAAATGAGAGGCACCTCAATGCCCTGCTTGGGTCCTGTTTGCTGACACAGGCAGACATGCCACCCAGGGAGGAAAGAGAGTGTTTACATTGGACAAGAGGATGTAGGTGGATAGGTGACCACATCACCTGGGCCTTAAGCAACTTGGTCCTTCTGCCTTCCTACCATGTGGAGGACGAGAGCCCAGGGAGTTCACCTCCCACTTGCCCTCCCTTCCAGTGGTGTTCCTAGATAGGAGGGTGCCAGTGGCGTCAGTAGCCCCTTGTTCCTCTACATGGAAAAAGCAAGTAGATGGATTCACTGCAGCCACTAGCATTATCACTTGGCCTGGGTATCACACACCCTACCAAAGTGGTGGTGATTTCACATGGGGCTTTTATCCTGCCATCACCCTGCCTCATTCAAGGAATTTTACAGAGGTTCTAGATGACAAAGTCTTTCCTTCCAATTTTTTTTTCTTATTGCACAAAATCCATTGTGGGGGGGAGGACAGAATATCTGCAGAATATCTTCTGATTGGTCACAATAGGACCCTTCCATTTGGAAGCTCCTTAAAACTACAGAATGGAGAAGGTCCGGTGTAGGGCAATGAATGTTATACGCTTGGGCTCTCGTGTTCTCTGGACTTGTAACCAGGCCAAGTCAGCACAAAAACAGGTTTAAACCAATCTTCCTTTCCTACTGAGCCCCTGGGACATGGAGCAAGGCACAATTTTGTTAATGGTTCACTCCATCCATAATCAAAGGCTGCTTTCTGGATTGCATAACTAAGGATTCCCATTGAGTCTGGCATTAGATGCCCCTGCAGCCCTGTGATATGCATCTGTTTCCTTCGTCTCTTAGGCAATCCAACCTTCCAGGTGAGCAGCAGCTGTTATTGGTGGCAGGGATGGGGGAGAAATCTGTTCCGTTCACAATTTAATGCGAGTTTACCTAATTTTGCACTTTCAAACCAGTGGGTGCATTCTCATGACATGTCAATCCACATATGGGTGACAAGCTGTGCACTGTGGTTCATTCTGCAGGCAACCCACAGTGCATGGTTGGTTCACCCAATAGATGATCGTACGCACCAACCGTAGCATGTAGCTTGTTTCCCCGCCCCTCTTTCCCCTTGGCCCTCCAGCCACTTCTGCCTGGCATCTCAGGGGACTTGGCGGCTGAGCCTGTCTTCTCTGCTGCCAAGTCCCTTGTCCCTACTTCGATTGCCACCATTGTCAGCGGTCCTTTTTAAAAAAACAAAAAACAGCCCTGTTTTTGCACAAAGACCAGGCTAGGAAAAACATTTTCGCACTTCCCCATGCCCAGGAAATGTGTGCCAATGTCTCCCTATTTTTTTTTTAACATTTCTTTTCTTGGTTTCTAATGGGGAAATGTACACATGCAACTGTGTATGTTAAGGAAACTGATGTTAAGCATCCAATTTATTTGGAACATTACTTGCAAAAAATGTATATGTTAGACAAAAAAGAAAAGAAAAAGAGAAATATATATTAGGAGAAATATGCTCTAAAATGTGTACACATTAAAAAAAAAAAGTTCAGAAAGGTTAGAGTGAACCAAACTTAGGATTGGAACAATGACAAACTGAGAGAAACCAAAACTGACAGATTTGTTATCACTAATAGGGGGTGCCTGAAGGACACGACCTTATCCCCCATCAACGATGGAGTCCAAAGCTTTTTGCTTTTCTTTTTTGGTTACCAGTCCAGCCATGCTGCAGTGCTAGGCAGCTGAGTAATTCTCAGCTACTCCGAGGAACTGGGCTTTGCAAATGAACGGTATTCAGTTTTCTTCCTCTCTGGTTAAGTGTCAATTCTGTATTCCTGACAGACAGCTATCACAGAGAATCTTAGGGAACAGGGGCCTGGCAAAAATTCTTAACTTGTTATTGGTTGGACGAGTACGTACAAAATTTGCAATTTTAGTTGGCACCGCAAGTCCCTCTAGTTTTGCGTGGGCTGGGAGGATATTTTTGTCTATCTTGCCTTTCTCTCCAGGTGCTTCCCAACCACCCCACCTTTCCTGGAACCTGCCAGGCAATCCCTGTTTGGCCAGCCATGCTGATCCTGAACTGCCCCTCCAAGTTGCAGCTGTTAGAGGGCTTGCTGCGACGGAGCCTGCCTCACACACTTCCGGTAACCCTCGCCCACCGACCCACTTAGTGCTGCCATCTTTTACTATAAATTGAACCAATTGACATTTTCCCCATTGCACTTTCCCCCTGATGGACAGCATCTGTTTAGCTTCTCTCTGATGTTAAAGGCACAGGAACCCTGCCAGGAAAAGGTGCCAGAGAATGGGGCAAAAGAGGATTGGAAGCTTTCCCTGTCCACTACCTTTTGTTCCACTAAATCCAAACACCACCCTCAACATATCCCTGTCTGAAGCTGCATATTTCTGCAACTTGTCTAACGTAGCAATTGGCAACTGACTAATCAACTGAGCATAAATGGGCTCTAGACAGCCAATCAGGGTACAACCCCTCTCTTCATGTCTTCAGCAAGATGCCTCAAGTCTTTGGGCAACTGACGGTGGTGTGTATTCACTAAATAGCCTAGGTCTTTGTCCAGGATTTACAATCCTTCTAGCCAAACATTCATAATTGTTGGGGTTTGTTCGTATTTTGTCAGTTTTGCACAAGATAACTAGAAGAGGTATGGTCAAAAGCTGTCCCTATTTTTATTTTTTTATTTTTACAACAACAGGATCCATGCTGCTTTCAGTTTCAAAATATGGCTGAGGAAAAGGGTTGAGAAAAGGTGAGCTTTGTCAAACAAAGCAATAAATACATCTTGTGGAACTATAACATGTATTGTTAGTTGGTCGTCTTCATTCTGCTGTACAGGATAAACAGGAATCTATAATAAGCATAAGAGACCTGTTTTCTAGTCTATCTATTCATAAAACAAATTATAGTACTATGTACCCATGTTTGTACTTGGCGGAGATGAAGCTTTTGACAATACACTTAAGATGACGGACAGATGCTATTCATGGTTAGAATTTGCCAAGTGAGAATGTAGCAACCATGCAGCCATGACATTCCCAACATTTTTTAATGGAACAACCTGAACTTCCGCTTAAAAACATAAGAAAAGCTATGCTGGATCAGTCTAAAGCTTGTCAAATCCAGGATTCTACAATTATGAGAGATCAGGGCCACAGCTAGACCTAAGGTTTATTCTGGGATCATCCAGGGTTCGCCCCTGCCTGAGCACTGGATCCCCTGTGTGCCACCTAGATGAACAGGTTTGACCCCTGGATGATCCAGGGATAAACCTTAGATCTAGCTATGGCCGAAGACAAGTGAAAAAGCCCCAAACATTGTAACCGTTTTTCATAGGGGATTTACTCCTGCCCTTTGATCACTTTAGTTGCCTTTTTTTGCACCTTTTCCAATTCTGCAAAAACATTCTTGAAGTGTGACCAGAACTTGATTGAGGTCATTCTAACTGTGTTTCTTTGGCAGGCCTATGGGGCAGTGATGCACATCAACCGTGGAAACCCAGTTCAGCATGAAGTGGTTGTGGACTCCTGGCCTGAAGTGAAAGCTGTCCTTACCCGCCCACGTCAGGAGGTAGGAAATGAAATCTGAGTGCTGGCCTGCTCCTCCCACAGAGTCATTCCCAATATGTGAGGGCAAAGATATTAGAACCTGAGGTGGGACATCTGAATTATGCCTTTCCTAGGTGGTTATAAACAAAGTATTGCCACCCTTCAATGCAGGAGTGGGCAACACACAGCCCACAGGTCACCTGGGCCCCTCCTGGCCTCTGGTGCAGCTCCCACTGCCACCCACCACTGCGCTGCTGAATTTTGGCAGTGTCACAACAGTGAAGGCAAAGGAATTCGCAGTGTGCCTCCAAATTTCAGCATTGTGATGGATGGAGGCCGAAAGGGGCCAAATATAGCTTTAAAACGAGCTACATTTGGCCCTTTGCAGCTTCTTCTGTGTCACATCACCGAGATTCAGCAGCAAAGCACCAACTGGAATGGCACCCCAATTATGGAATGACCCCCAGACGAGGCGTGCCCTGCTGCCAACATTGCCATCGTTTCAGCACCTGGTTAAAGCAGCCTCTTCTCTCAGGCGGTTGGTGGCATATAATTTTTAAACAGGTCTTGCATTGACTTTGGCAGATAGTTTAAAATTTGTTTTCAGATATCTGTTGTCTGCATATATGTGCTATCTGTTTACATAAATGGTTTTTGTGCTTTGTATAATGTATTTTAACGGTTTGGGGTTGTTATTTTTAAAAAAGTGACCTGCCCAGAGAGCTTCAGCTAGGGGAAGGTATTGAAATATAATCAAAGAAATAAATGAATGAACTGAATTGCTTTGCTGGTGCAGCACCATTTCTGCAGCATGGTGGTAATGGCAGGGTGCAGTCCCTGGGCTGGTCCGGAGGTGTAAACATGCCCCCACTCAAAGTTAGCCACTCCTACTTTAATGAGACCCAGAATCCATTCCCTGAGATTTTACACTTATTTGAAACTTCCTCCAAGGCTTGCCTTAGGTGTTTTGGTTCTGTATGCTAAGGCCTAATCTACACCAAGCAAGATATTTCACTATGAAAGCTGTATGAAAGCAGTATATAAGAGGCAGGAGCCACAGTACTGCTTTATAACAGTATTGAAGTGCACTGACAATTGTTGGGGCCCATGGACATATACCATATATCGCTTTCATACCGCTATATCCTGCTTGGTGTGGCTCTGGCCTTTTATATACTGCTGTCATACCACTTTCATAATGCTGTATCCTGCTTGGTGTAGATTAGGCCTAAGTGTCCTTCCTCTTTCACTGAATCCCAACGTTTCCCAAATGTATCCACTCCTTTCCTCGATTGCCATGTTAGTTTTACATGTTGATATTGTTCGCCAGTGGAGTCTCCCTTCTACAGGGCCGGCCTTCACATTAGGCAGAGTGAGGCAGCCACCTCAGGTCCCGCAGTGGCATCCCCCTGCCCATTCCTCCTGAGCATCCCCGGCCTTTCCCCTGGCTTGGAGGACAGAGCTGTGTGTGCCACATGGCGTGTCTTGCACCCTCCGAACTAGGCAGCTGCCCACAGGTTTGGAGAAGGATGCTGTCCCGTTGGCAATGTTGATGTAAAATGTAACTGTAATTCCTGTTGGCTTCTGTACATGGAACGGAGAGAGGCTCTATCTTCTCCTTTGCCTCAGGCTGCCCCTGACTTTATACACAACCCATTTACTCATCGTTGCCTTTGGGACCCCTGATCAGCTGAGGGAACTGAAAGGGCTGCTCATCTTCATCACTGCCGTTCAGTGGTGCTGGTGACTGAACGAGAGCCTCGTCTCTCGTGGTTGCTCTTCAACACTAACCTGACCCTCCTTCTCTTCCTGAGCCCATCCCTGCTGCCTTCCTGCTGTGAACAGTCAGATTTTGTGATGCAGCTTTACACCATGTCCTGCAGGTGGTGAAAGACAACTTGGATTACTATGCAAACTTGCATGCTGCTTTCTATTGGGACATAGATGCCTGCCAAGCGCTCCTGGAAAATGCAGAAGCCATTGACTGGGGCAGGGCCTTTCAGCTGCAAGGTGAGTCCTCACAGGCACTGAGAGGGGAATAAGCAAGGGGTTGACCAGAACACTCCTGGGGGAAATGCAGGGCATTATAAGCTTAGGCCAGATGGGTCCTGTTCCTAGCCAGCAAATTTCCTTTCCATTCTTATGATCTTCATTGGTGGCTATTCTCTAAATCCCACCAACCTTCTGAGGTGGGTTGATGGTGAATGGAGAGGGGGTCTTCTCAGTCCTGGTATTTCAGATTTGGAATCCCATCCACAGGAAAGGTCACTTGGTACCAATTCTGACATCCTTATAATGCCAGGTGAAGAGCACCATTAGGTGCTCACTGGCCAACATGAGTCAAGCAGTGTTGCCAGGACGCCTCCTCCCCTCCTGCCCTTTGCTGGGAGCAGCCGTGCTCCTCCTGGCTGGCTTACAGGGGCACAAGGGCCAGTTTTAATCAGTTTTATATATTTCTATATATTTATATAATATTTTTATATTTGATGTTGTTCCCCGCCTCGATCCAGAGAGAGAGGCGGGTAAGAATTTTTTATTATTATTATTATTATTATTATTATTATTATTATTATTATTATAGATCCTGCTTATATTTACTGTACAAGGCTATTCCAGGCACTACATAACAAGAGTAATCATTTAGGTACTGCCTTTCTACAAGTTGACCTTTACTAAAAGTCTTATCCAGCCACTGTAGGTGATTCCACACAAGGCTTTTATGGTGCCATCACTCTGCCTTGTCCACAGAATTTTACAGGGGGACCAGCCATCATCTTCAACTCAGAAGTATTTTTCTACTGTCTTTTCTCTTCCCATGAAAAATCCATTAAGATGGAATAGGAGCACAGTGCTTTCTCCATAATACATAGGGAACATAGGAAGCTGCCTTATACTGAGTCACACCATTGGTCCATGTAGCCCAGTATTGTCGGCACTGTGTCATGGATTTCCAAGGCACTGACAAGAGACGAATATGACACTAGCAAACAGCTTTATTTTCAGCAGCAGAGTTAGCACATATGTGGGCTGAACCCCAATAGGAGAGGGGAGGCCCAGAGAACAGTTAGGGCAGCCCTTTTTATACTCGTTCTCTTTTCCATGAGAACTAGCTAAATACATTATGAACTCAGCTTTCAAGATTAGAAGCCTGTGTTGCATTATTGGCAGATAAAAAGTTTCTGAACATGCCCATCAGTCAGTTCTTTTAGTATGCACTGTTTCTACACAGAGCTCCATTATGATTTCACATACATAGTTCAGCATATCCAAGTTCCTTCAGGTACAACACAACCTCCATTTTGAATTTCTCTCACATGCAATAACAGACTCCATTTTGGATTTTCTTCTACAACTGACAGGCTGCAGCTCTCCAGGTTTTTGGGCAGGAATTTTTCCAGCTCTACCTGGAGATGCCTAGGCTTGAGCCTGGGATCTTCTGCAAGCAAAGCAGGTACTCTATCTAAGACCTACTACCCCCCTTAGTTAGTGCTAGGTAAAGCCCCTCTGTCTGAAAGCACCCTGTGCAATATGGAGAATAGGCACTGTACGGTCACTGTGGGTGGCCTTGTAGGCATCATTAGACTTCTCCCTTAGATTTCAAACAAGATTCCGCCAACATTAAGTGTCTAGGAACATGCATACACACATCTTGTCCAAAAGCTAGAGCCATGTTGGAACAGACCAAGGGTGCATCTAGTTCAGCACTCTGTTCACACAGTGGCCAACGAGCTGTCAACCAGGGACCAACAAAGCAGGACATAGAAACAGCATCCTCTCTCACCCATGTTCCCCAGCAACTCTGATACTGTCCCAGAAAGTTTTCTTGGTTGCCACCAAGTGAAATTTTCTGTATGTACCCCTGGAGAGATGTCAACCTAGGGCTTCCTTTTTCCTTGAACCTTGTAGTCTTGTATGTATTTCCCAAGGTACATCTCCCAACGAACATAAGTTATATATACTTAGGGCATGTCTACACCAGTCCTATATCCCTGGATCATCCCAGGATCAGACCTGTGCATTCAAATGCCAAACAGGGGATCCCGGGAGCAGGCAGGGACGATCCCTCCATTTTCCTGGGATGACCCTTAGGTGTAGAAAGGGCCTTAGATACTTAATCAGAGAACCAGTAAGCCTCTTTCTTTGGAGAGGTGGTTAAGAAACACCACCCTTGTTCAGATCACCGTTATACCTAGCTGTAGTGTATGTATGTGTATATGCAACAATCATGCAAACATTCAGAAATGGGGACCCTTATTTGTACCACCCATTGTGTCACTTCACCTATAATGTCCTTACTCCACCCAGGACTCCAAGATGGAATGTATGAAGCCACCAAGAGTATCGCGGAAACCAAATGCGTCCATCTGGAGACATATGCTTACCAGACACTGATGCATCCAGACCCATCTACTCTCCATCCAAGCCGGTCAGTGGATGTATTCCTTCACTCCTTCTCCCCCTTTCGGTTACCCTGTTTAGTGAGACTGTGGAGTCTGTGGAGGTCTTTGGTGGTTTGAGCGCCGCACATCCCTCTCTTCGTCCCCCTCTGGCTTCCTCGTTCCTCCCCCATTCCCCCCACCCCCGGTGCTCAGTGCAACAGAAGTGGCGGCGGCAACTCCGCACTTGCGTTCCTTCCCATTCAGATGCCGGGAAGGAGCGCAAATACAGGAGCCCGAGGCCTCGCAGAGCCAAAGCGCCGCCATCATAACTCCTGCTGGGTTTATTTTGGTTTTATATGGTATTTTTACCTTCTAAAGCTTTTTATTGTGTTCTGACTTGCTGTATTTTACAGATTTAATTGTGAAACTGCCCAGAGAGCCTTGGCTATTGGGCAGTATAAAAATGTAATAAATAAATAAATAAAAGATAATGGTTTTTGTTTTGTTTTTAAAATGCTCTGCTAACCACCATTTTGGCAATGACTAATGGGCTTTGTTTTTGTCTTATTTAACATGGTAGCATTACAGTGTTATAGCACTTTGCCTCCCTTTTATTTTACTTTTTAAATCTACCTGGAAAAGGCAAATTTTTAAAACACAAGGTAATAAAGCAGTGCCCACCATAAAGGTTATAATGAATGTATGCAGAATTTAGATGGCCCCAACCACTGCAGGCTGGTGGCTCCTATTTCAGTGGGGTGGTGAATCCAATCTGGGCTTGAGTCAGAACTCTAAAGGAGCAATCCAAGGCGCTGAACCCATTTTAGGGGTAGGGTTCAGCACTCTGGATAGCTCCTTTAGAGCTCTGACTGAAACCTGGAGTGGATTCATAGCCCCACAGTATTAGGAGCCACCAGCCTCCACTTTCTCCATGGCAGCAATTTCACACTTACTGGTAGGAGCACAACATAGTGCAAGATTGGGGAACCTCAGGCCCAGGGACCCAATCCAGCCCTCCGGGGTTTCCCATATGGCTTCGCCCCCTTTCCCCCAATCACTGATTATTTGGTGGTTTCCCAGCTATTGTGCAGTTTCCCTCCCCCCCACTCTAAAAAGTTGAAATACCTCCCCTAAAGTTTAATTACTGGCAATAAAGGCTTTCAGCTAAAATATGCTGATATTTTCGCCCCGGCCTTTTGCCTTCAGTCCCACCCGCCACTGGAATGTGTACCCTGAGAGCATCTCTGTAGTGGAATGTGGACCCTGGGGTGAAAGATGTTGAATACCCCTGAAGTGTGATGTGCACATAGACCCTGTTCAGACGACACGCCAAGCCACAGTGGTTGAGCATGTTGAGTTAAGCATTATGGCTTAGCGTGTCATGTGACCCATGACTTAGCATGTCATGTGAACCATTCCTAACCATAGTGGCTACATAACCATGGTTTAAACACGCTCACTAACCTTTTGCTGCAACATACCACTAGTTAGGTTCGTGGCCTAACCAGGGCTTGGTGTGCTGTGTGAACAGGCCCAGTGTTACAGTGCAATACCGCCCAGAGAATTTTGGCTATGGGGCAGTATAGAAATGTAATAAAGAAATACTCTCCATTGTGTGAAATGTTCCACTGCCGTTCCGCTTGTAATTTACAGAAGAGCAATGATAGGAGCCACCCGTCTGGAAGCAGCCTTGCTGAATCTCTGCTGGAAACAATGAGTCCTCGTCTAGCCTAACAGACAGTTCCATATGCCATTCCCATGGTCAGAACCTGCGTTTGTCCTGGCTTGGCCTTGCAAAGCAGGAAAGTGTGCAGTGAAATGGCTCCTCTCCAAACCTCTGGATGACAAGTTGCTATTTTCCCTTCCATTCAGGCTGGGCAGTGCTGTAGGTCTTGACCACAAGCTGTGTGAAGTCACTTATTTCCTCTCTCCCGTTTTTTCCTGTTCCCTTCCATAACAGAAACTGGGAGGCCTGGAGGTCATTTCAACTCAGAGCTTTCTCTTAGAACTTCCGGCACTTTTCTTCCTGTTGAGTATGGCCCCAACTCTGTGCCTGTATCAGCCCAAGAGTACTTTGGCTAAGATCATAATATGAGCCTTGCTGGATCAGACCAAGGCTCCATCTAGTCCAGCATTCTGTTCACCCTGTGACCAACCAGCTGTTGACCAGGAACCCACAACAGGACACAAGTGCAACAGCACCCTGCCTCCCATGTTCCCCAGCAACTGGTGTACAAGAGCTTACTGCCTTGGATCCTGGAGGTAGCACATGGCCATCAGGACTAGCAGCCATTGATAGCCTTCTCGAGATATTTATCTAGCCCCCTTTTAAAGCCATTCAAATTGGTAGCCATCACTATATCTTGTGGCAGCGAATTCCATAGTTTAACAATGCGTTGTGTGAAGAACTACGTCCTTTTATCTGTCCAGAATCTCCCACCTGTCAGCTTCATGGGATGACCCTGAGTTCTAGCATTTTGAGAGAGGGAGACAAATGTCTCCTTATCCACATTCTCCGCACCATGTATATCATGTCTCCCCTTAGCTGGCTCAACCACCCCTGCCTGCCCTTGTTTTTCAGGTTCAGAAGCGACGTCTTCCACCTTGGGATCCTCAGCCCATCTCAAGCCACCCTGCTGAATGAAGCTTGGGACTTTGGGGGCAATGATCGGAGCCTGCGTTATCTGGACAGCCTGATTCGTTGCTTCCCTAGCGCCTGCCTCGTGGACAAGGCAGGCCAGCTGATCTCCTGGAACCTTAGTGATCCAATGGCTTGCCTGACACATGGCTACACCCTCCCTCAGTACCGGGGACAGGGCTGCGTGAGAGCTGTGGCCCAGGCAATAGCTGGAAAGCTGTATTCCCGTGGCTTTCCTGTGTACTGTGGGATCCTGGCAGAGAACCAGCCCTCCAAGCAGGCACTGGTGCGCATGGGCTTTCATATCTTGCCTGAGACATACTACATGCTTATTGTGACACCAGCCCTCAATCTCCAGAATTGAGATGCTTTTGTGTGTGTGATTTTGTTTTATGAAATATCATGATTTTATATTTATAGAATGGAGGCTGTCTCATTAGTGCCTACCCTATAAAGCAGCTTATAAACAGCACTATCTGATATGCATTGGTTCAGCAGTGGTGGTTTCAAAGCATACGGATAGGAAGGTGGGCAAGAAAATAAAGGGTTAAAACATCTGTGAGAATTGGTTTCACAGAGGCATCCATCCATGGAGGGGGGCACTTAAGGCATTTGTATAAAAAACAGGAAATGCACCATCAAAAAAGAAGACAAAAGAGGATACAGGTTTGCATAAAATGTGAATATGCTGATTTGCGTGTATAGATTTATTTATATACCAATATTCATTAATATTGATAAATACATTGCATTAAAAGGCATTTCTAAGCATTATACAAACAATATGGTATAAAAACATAATAAAATTCCACATGACAGCAAGGAAGAGAAGATCACAGTTCAGTAAGAGCCGAAAACCCAGAAGTGTTGGTGCCTGTGTGGTGTAGTGGCTAAGGTGTTGGACTGGGGAGTTCCAAGTTCTAGTCCCCACTCGGCCATGGAAAGCCACTGGGTGACTTTGGGCCAGTCACAGACTCTCAGCCCAACCTACCTCACAGGGTTGTTGTTGGGAGGATAAAATGGAGAGAAGGAGGATTTTGTATGCCACCTTGGGTTCCTTGGAGGAAAAAAGGTGGGATATAAATGAAATAAATATATAAAAATAAATAAAAGTAGGGAGTTCCGGAGAGTGGGCACTCTGATACTAAAGGCCCTATTCTGAGCCATCCTGGACTGAACCTCCGAAAACTTAGGCACCGTAAGCAATCAAACAGGCAGATCAGGAGAACTCTTAGGTATCCCAGTCCTGAGTTGTTTAGGGTTTCGTAAACAAGTACCAAAACCTTAAATATGGCCCAGAACCATATAGGCAGCCAGTGCAGTTTCTACATAGGTGTAATATGCTGACAATAAGCTGCTCCCGTTACCAACCTGGCTGCAGGATTCTGCACTAACTGCAGCACGAGACCAAGGGCAGCCCCACATAAAGCGCTTTGCAGTAATCCAAACATAAGTGTGTGCAGCACATTTTATTAGGGTGTGCACCCATGGAATTCTTTTTTTTTAAAGGCGACCATTTATTGAATAAACAGTCATGAAGGACATTATTTTTATTCATTTCTTTATTAGCATTCATTTCTCAGCATGGCAGTGGAGCAGCTGGAGGGCAGCTGGAGGACCTTTCCCACTGTGTCTGGATCCCTACTCAATGACACACACACCCAAATTGGCTCTTGTTGCTCGGGACATTAGGGTGTGCCTAGGCACACCCGGCACACCCCTTGTGCATACCTATGAATCCAATGTGCATGAACCCCAGAGCTCAAGGTATCTCTGCTCAAGAATATGTTTGTATTTTGTTTCTTAAATTATTATTAAGCTGTAGGTCTTCCCCCGATACCGGAGTCTGAAGGAATTTCTCCTTCCCTTCTGCGTCTCAGAAGAATCAGACACATCAACTCAAGTTTTGCAAAATGGGGCCGGAGGGGGGAAAGACACCACTGTGACACCACAAGTTTCATCACATGAAACTTACAAAAGGTAAGAAGGGGTTTGGGGCTCAAAAAAACACGCAGTTTCTGTTGGCTCTTCATCATTACCTATGCAACTTTAATACACCCCTGTCAACATGAGTTGATCCAATACAAACTTTGCCTATTTTATACAGCTTATGTTTTTGGGACCGTTGCATCAATCGCTGCCTGTGCCAAGTATGAAATTTGTTCTTAAAATTCCAGAGCCAACTAACTGATTTGCTCGTAAGAGGAACAAATCAATCCATCAACAACAAAAATATAGCTTTAACAAATTTGCCACAGATTTGAGGGACTGATTCTTGCACAACCTCAGAAATCTCCTCAACAAATGGGGAAAGGAAGTGTTAGGGACTTGTGATTGTTGAAGTTCTATCACTTACATACATAGGGAATTTTGTTTTCTTAAGCTCATGAACTACTGCCTCTGTCCACCAGGTGTCACTTTTACCACCGTTATGTTGCAGTGTGGTTGGCTTGCCTCTAAGCAGTCCATGAAAATGTCTGCAAAAGTTAGCAGTTAACCCTTTAATTTGTCTTTATCAACATACATGTAGAAGAAGCTCATAAACTCAGATTAGGATTATACCAGGCTATTCATAATAACTCTTGGCTATATCTAAAATTTCTACTGTTAAGAAATAAGGCTGCAGTCCTATACACACTTTCCAGCAAGTAAATCTCTTTGAACTCTATGGGACTTATTTCTGTGTAGATATATATAGGATTGCACTGTTGGATATGTCCTTAGGGCTACAAGAAGTTGCAAATTATTTTATTATTCTGTTATTTATGTGTTGGTTGGTTGTTTTATGCTATCCACCAAATTATACAGCATGCCAGGTAGAACGCACTCTTATCTAGCATGCTCTGTGGTTGGCTGGGTCCAGTGGAAGCAGGAAACAGGGAATTGGTGGCAGGGATGGGTGCAAATATTCCTAGAAAAAGTGAGGCAATTCACAAAATAAATGGGAAGGTAGCATTGAGCACATCTGGGAATGGCATTGTTTTCAGTAGTAGGAAAAGATCATAGCGGGGGTGGGGGGAGAATTTGGTGGGTGAGTGGGTGGGGCATCTGTGGGCCATGAGGAAGACCCCTGAAGGGCAAAAGCATCCCATAGGCTGAGGACTGCTCACATGTTCTATATGTTTTCGACATGCTCCATCTCTCTATATTGGGTGAGCAACTTGTGGCCCGCCAGATATTTTGGCCCTCAGCTCTCATTGGCCCTAGCCAGCATTGCCAATGGTGGGGGATCACGGGAGTTCGAGGCCAAAACATCTGGAAGGCCACAAATTGCCTACCCCTGTTCTATATAATAGGTGGCTTTAAAGAGAAAGAAAGCCCAGGAGTGCTGTACATAGGCCAGACTGACTCCCCCTTAAGATGGTTTATATTGTGAACTGCCTGTGCATACACACTGGAACTAATTACCTATAAAACTTACAGCCAGAACTACAAACTTAGCTGAGACGTGCCATTTAATAATTCTGCTTTTAAAAATCAACTTGTTTGTGTCCCCTTCCGGTTTGGAAATATCTCTTGTGTCGGAAACTGAAATTGCAACAAAGCCTCATCAAATAACACGCTTGCCCTGGTCTTTTGCTGCCCTTATGTCCTCCTCATTTGATATCCTGTAGGGTTGCCCTTTTTTCTCTCAGTCCCCACAGAAAAGGTCCAGCTTTCTCCAGAGCAGAAATGCAGCGAAAGTCGCTGCTGCACACATTGAATTTTTGCCTGCTGTGTGGCTGCCAAAGGCACAGTTCCTCAATTGGCCAGCAGCCGCATGGCGGCAGGGCGCAGAATGCCAAACTTACAAAAGGTAGTTTTCTCACATTTGGTTGTGGACTGTATTCATTAATGTAGCATTCTGACAATCAGGGTGTTTGTTCCTCAGTTTTTACCTTGTTGTAAGTTGGTTTAACCTGCAGCAGTATTCCCCACACTGTTGATACCTTGGAGGAAGGGAGAGAGTTTTTTAAAAAATGAAAACACTCTTCACTCATACACTGAAAAATATACATATAATATTCCCAGCTAGCTCTCAGAATTATTAGCAACATTCTTCCTTCAATGATAGGATTGGTCAATTAAATCTGCCTGTCAGGTTGCCCTGTTAGTTCAGTGCTCAGAGATGGAGCCACGTTTTCGGGGCAAAGTTGATATGTCAAGGATTAACCCAGACCCTGTCAGCTATAGCATGTGAAGGGGGATGCAGGGTGTACTTACCGTGGATGATGTCACTGTCCATATACTGATGGAAGAGGGGACCAATTCTGCATGGTGCTTCAGTATTTCAAAAAGCTTGAAGTGGTACACTTTCATGCCACACTAATGTGCCTGGGCACACAGTCAGAGAATCACTAACCACGGAGATGCTGCATGATTGGATCTACCATGGCTTTTAAAATGCAGCTGCAAGGTTGCCCGATTCCAGTCAGAACCGCAACACTGGGGGAGTGGGACTTAAAACCTCCCCATGCTGTTCTGCCACTTGAAATCCTCCTGAAGCTGCTAATTGCCCTGCTGCCTTGTCTAGTTGCGCCCTTACTCACAGGGACAATGTGTAGATGGGGTGGGCTGCACACTTTTCATCCAGTATAGCATTTTGGTCCATGAAAGATGCCTCCCCAGCCAGAGCCCCTTTTCTTTTCTCAAGGCCATGAAGGATTTGGAGACTGATGCTACAGTGGGGTCATTTGGGTTGTGGTGGAGACTGCCATTGGCAGGGCCATGATTTAGCACAGTAGTCTGCCTGGCCATGAACAAGGATAAGGCAGAGGGCTGAGGACAAGGGGCGGTGGTGGTGGTGGGATGGCAGTGATTAGCTCAAGGTTGTTTCCTGACTGTCTTTATGCTTCCCCCACCCCACCCTACACTTCCCCCCACCCCAGAAAAACCCATCCTGGGCTTTGTCCCCTGCTGGGAATCAAGACTGAGTCAGTTGCTTTCCCGGACAAGAGATTCCATGAGACAAAGCCAGAAACAGCAGGAGGCGCTGACCCCAGTGCCTGCCCCAGACTTACCCCCAGAGAGCTGGGGGTAAGGAATCCATTCGGGCATGAATCATCAACCTCCATGCTCTCCCCCATCCCACAAGGAGCCAATGGGTCCTGAGAGAAAGGGGCTCTGAGAAAGTTGGGACAAGGATCAATGTATCCTCCCCGCTCCCCACTTCACCCTCCTCAACTTTTCTCCAGCCTTCCTTTTATCCTGAAACCATAGAGTGACTCATGCATTTCACTAGGCTCAGCTCCAGCCATGGGTGTCATTTTATGGAGCTATGCTGGGGGCCTGACCTGGCTTACTAATCAACGTCTACATCTCTCGCCCCTGACTCAGAAAAAGAGGAATGGAATCCAATGGTTTCAGGAAAGAATTACAAACCCCACTTCACTGATGTCCCTTGGCCTCTTGAGCCATTGCTCCTTCATAGCCCAGCGTTTGAATTCTCTAGTGTGTAGATCTTGCCCAGCAGGGCTACATAGTCTTCATTTATATCTATTTATTAGGTGCAGTCTCTTATTTACATGCTTTTTATACCAGTTGCAACCATGTGCCCCATTTATACTTCATCCTGGAACCAAACTTCCAGCTGCTACCAGCTTTCTTGCTTTCATAGTACTAGATCTAACAAATTTGCTAACACATGATGATGAGAGCAGCATTTGGGAACTAGATTTGAACATCACAGATTTGTGGTGTCTAATTGTAATGTTCTCTAGATGGTAGACACACACACACAATTTGAAGGTAAAGGTTCCCTTCAGTGGCCATGCTAGCTACCAGGCCCCATGAAACTGAGGAGTTTGTGTTCTTGTTCTCTACTCTTCTCCAAGGAGCAACTTGCTCAGTTTAAGTAAAACAGTTGTGCCTAATTTTGCCTGACAAAATTATCGGATGAAATGGGATTGCAGCAGTTGTATTACAACAAACCTGCCCCAACATGAGCCTATTATCTACACTCAGGATATCTTTGGAGTACTTCCTCCAAGCTCTCCCTCCAACGGAGGTGAGTGGCAACTGGAAAGAAGGCCTTCTTATGTAATACTAAAAGCTCCATCACACCTTGGAAGAAACGCTGACTAACGCTGGCTACCATCGCTTCTCCGTGGACACTCAGTTACTTCCTGTTTTCAAACAGATTCGGTCCCTCCTTGTGAACACGCTGCTTCTCCCATACAGGAGAGCGCAGGAACTTCAGTTTAAAAAATATTTCGGTGTTTTTCTGGTTTTTCTTGCGGCACAAGGAAGACCAGAAGGGGTGGAAGGCGTGTGAGAAGCAGAAGACGTCATGTGAGCTACCTACGAGGAATCCTTGAGTGCCCAGTAATGAGCATGCAATAAAACACTCGTCAGATGGAGCTTTTAATGAGCTCACCCAGAGATGCTTGCCTAGCACCAACTCTGTTGTCTTTCTGGCCCCAGGCAAAAACCTTTCTGTTTTGAATTTGAATTTTATGCTTTGAATGTTTAACGTGCGGTGGAAACTGTTCAAATTTGGTACTTTTATCCTGCTGATAATTTTTTAATTGTATTTTTACATCTATTTTTATATTGTTTTCTGTTTGATTTACGCAAACCATCATGGAACTGTTATTACATTCAAGGGCCCGGAATAAATTTTATTAAATAAATTTAAAACTATCTTCTCTGCATTTGCTATGCCAAATCCTTCCTTATTCCCGATTGTGCACTGCAGATTCTAGCACTGAAGCAAATATCACCAGAAATGAGACACTTGACTGATTTCCCCCAAATGGGGCCATTATATTGAAATGCAAAGTTTCCAGTCAGCCTTACATTCCAAGAAGTTACACTTTTGCTAAACAGTTAAACTGAGGAACCTCAGATCCTATGCAGCAAAAACTGGGGCAGGATCTACACTAGTGCTTTTAAATGGTTTATAACAGTAGCGACAACTGGGGCACAGGACACACTCCATACACAGTTTTCAACCTGTTTTCAAAGTGTGTCATATCCTGCTTGGTGTAGATCAGGCCTGGGGGTTTCCAGATGATGTGACTTTCACTTCTAACCAAACATTGTATTGGAAATAAAGTTTTCCTTATGAAGGCAAGTTTCAACATGCAGCATCCATCATTATATTGTTGTACAATACTGGTTTTTGGTGTGCAAACAGGCAGATTCAGTTTTTGATTTGCAAATTCATTTAGTTGTACTTGGCTCACCTCTGATATCATTATTGCTGAGTTACTCATTAGTTCTCGTTCCTTACAGAAAGTGGTAGTAATGTTTTGAGGACAGGGAGGTAAGTAAGAGTTTGTGGACATAATTATTTATGTACGTATACAATTACAGTATAAGGAATGATAAGGTATCACCATTAGACAAGAAGAGGGACATCACTAATCCCCACTGCCCATTTCTGTGACCCAAACGACATTTGATTATTTCTCAGAAGTACCTACATTTCTGGCCTACTCATTAATTCTGCAGACACTGAGTAATTGTTTTCATGAATACAAGGTATATATGCCAAAAGTACAAATCCTTTATCTTTTTATAAAGGTGACAGTTTGTCCTGTGCTTATAATATTGTTATAGTTGTTATGAGGTATTAATACTCCCACAAAAGTTCTCTTAAAATACTGTGTCTGTGTGTGTGTGCATACGCGCGCGCAATTTAATAATATCTAATAAACTATACCTTAAAACCATACAGAGAATCTTACCGCCACCCCTTCATTGCAATGTATTTGTGCATGTATGCCTGCACACACACAGGAATCTGAAATGGTACTCTGCAATAAGTGAAGCTCTGTTCAATGGTATACATGAAATGAATACAGGAAGCAGCTAAATGGTATTCCTTTAATATATGACACTCTATCATGTCTTGAATCCCAGTACTATAACTTGGAGACTGTGCGAATGTAGAGAAATTATATTTGTGAATAGATGAGTAAATGCCCAGCGGAGGAGATAGAGCAATGGTTCCCAAAGTGGGCAGTACTGCCCCCTTGGGAGCGGTGGGATTGCATGGGGGGGCGTTAAGAGGCAAGCGGACGGCAGGGGGGCGCTCGAGGTGGTCTTTTCCGTACCAGGAGTTTTGGTTACAGAAGGAAATTTCTGATCGCTATCCTGCACTATGGAGAGTGGTTCAGAAGCTCCTGGTTGCATTTCCAACATCATATTTGGTGGAATGTGGTTTTAGTGTGGTCTGCCTACTTCTCTCCAAGCAAAGAAATCGACTCCAGATTACTAAACGTGGTGATTTAAAGACTCATGTTAAGTGACTTTAAACCAGACATTGGGAAATTGGTATCACTTCATCAAGCCCATCCATCACATTAAGAATTTACAGAATAGTGAGGTACTCTACCCTAGTTACTAAATGTGATATCTAATATTCTTGCTAAATGACTATCAGACTTTGAAAAGATGATATCACTGGATCAAGTTCATCAATTATGCTTAATTGAATAAACTAAAAAAATGTAATTGGATTTTGAATAAATATTCAATTAATTGTTACAGTTTTGAATTTTATTGTTATTATCTTCCTTAATGGGGTCATTGAAAACCGCTGTTCTGAATAATGATTTTTATAGTGTAGGGTAGGGGGCACTGGGCATGAGTTTGTGGAACCAAGGGGGCGGTTACCTGAAAAAGTTTGGGAACCACTGAGATAGAGTATATTCAAGCCAAACTGAATATGCAAAAAAACACAAAAAAACCCCGCCTGTTAGGAATTTCCTGATTTCTTTGGGACACCTCTGCAGCAGGACATTTAGGTAATCAGATGCAGAAATTCAGTGTTGATCCTAATACTAGAACTCTGGGTCACCTAGTAAGTCCGGAACATACAAAAAAAGAGCTTTTTCACACAATACAAAATGAACTGATGTAGTAGTGAATTCCAGGATGTGATGGCCACTAGCTTAAGGGGGGGTTCCTTACTCATGGTTGTTTATGGGTTCTTTAGATGATGTTGTGACTCTCCAGTTTCTTTTCTGTGTCTAACCAACACTTTCAGTAAGTTTATTTAAAGCAGGGGAAATGTGGCATTTAATTCTGAATGCGAAACAAAGTGTTATTGCCTCTTGTGAATTTATGCTTTTCTGCTATACCATAGTGCCATCTAGAGTTTATGTAGTGGAAAAGCAGAAAAGGAAACATTACTGGTGTAGCGCTGGGATCTCAACTCTGCCACAGAATCAAACGTAGTTACAGCAGATGTTTTTAGAGCAGGGGAAACGGAGCATTTAATTGTGAAAGCAAAACAAAGCATGATTGTCTCTGGTGTATTTATGCCTTTCTGCTATACTGTAGTGCCATCTAGAGGTTATATAGTGAAAAAGCAGGAAAGGAAACTCTCCTTGTGTAGTGCTCAGATCTCAATTCTACTGAAAGTAGCTACACCAGATTAATAGCATCATGTAGAAAAGCTCACAATTTGGAAAAGCTATTGCTTGCAGGTCCTACTTGTTATTTATTTATTTATTGCATTTTTATACCACCCATTAGCTGAAGCTCCCTGGGTGGTTCACAAAAATTGGACGAATTAGGATGGTTACTAAACAGGATATTGGCTAGGATGATGGGAGTTGTAGTCCAACTTATCTGGAGGGCAGCAAGCTGGGGAAGGCTAGACTAGCTGGTTATTTGAGCTCATAGATTCTTGTCTTGCACGTTTGCAAGGTCTTCAGCCCATGTTGGTACTCCCACTCTTCCCCAGTGCATAGGAAGGCGATTTCTCAGTAGCCCAGGGTTTGTGGTTGGTATGGGACAAAAAGGAGGCACTTGCTTTTACTACTTCTCATGCTTTTGGTTTAGTGCTACAGGGTCAAACTATGATGAAGGGAAGTTGCTGTATAAACGTGCTATGAAAGGAAAACGTGTTAATGAATTTATGTCATCTGTGTGGAGGTGACAGGAAGAAATGGGATAGTCTCTCTTCCCCCACCCCCCAATTCTTCATATCTCTGGAGGATGAAGGGACCAGATATAGGTAAGAAATAAAACAAGAGGAAGCAAAATGGAGGGAGGGGTGTGAGAAGGACCAAGGTGTGAGGGGGTGTGAGGGGAGACAGAGTCCCCTGGAGGGCTTGTAAAACAAACAAAAAAACCAGCCACTCCTGCCCCAAGAAGCAGGTAATTAAGGAAAAATTGCTCACATATCCCCAAGGAGAAAGAGGAGGCTGCAGGAAACTTGGAAGCAGGGCTGGAACAGGGGTGTTTTCATGCAGCAGCCTTGAAAAGGAAGGTGCCACATTGGGAAGCATCTAGGGAGCTACACAGAGGAACTGAGGCGCTGTAGCCCGGATCCTGACTGTCCCAACTGAAGTGATGGAAGCAATGGGGGGAGGGGTGTGTGTTTAAGGTCTCTGTGTAAGAGGTAGATAGGAGGCTGGCCAGAAGGTCTATCTCTGTTCTCTCCTTGTGGAACACTTTCGTGATCTCACCACAGCTGGAAAGAGGTCCAAGCAGCCAACCTGGATGCGGAGACTCACTCGTTATCTGCCCCCAGGGACCGGGGGCTGGCTTCTCACAGGCCAGCAAAAGGCATGGTTAAAGAGATAAGACATGGGAGGCCTGCTAGTTGCAGTAGGATGGGGGAGCGAGAAACAAGGATGCCAAGGCTCTGGGATTGGCACGCTGTCTCATGGATGGGAGTGAGAAGGATGGAGCTGGGAACTGGAACTTGTACCGTATCTTCCATCCATGGCTGTTAGTTTGTCTGATTTTGTTTTGTAAGCCAGCTGCTGAGTCTGTGAGCTTTTCTACACAGAGGGGGAGAACATGAAAAACTCCGCAGACTTTCATCAACACAGTCTTCCCACCATCACGATGCACTCCTTCTTATGGAACCATGTTATTTGGAATTTAAAACTTCCCTTCTCAGAAAAGCCCCATTGCACAGTGCCATCTAGTGGTGGATAGATCCTGCAATTTCTTGGATAATACCATATTATCTCTGGTTTTTTTTTAAATGTGTGATTTCCAGGAGACAGTGCGGGAAACATCCTGGCTGTTGATGACGTAAGGTAACGGACTGTGAGTGGCTGAACACAAGCGTGCAATGAATCACTTGTTTAGAGAAACTCTGTCTCTTCCCTTCAACATACCAGCTTTTCATTGCTTTTGCACTGGGCTCATGAATTGCTGCCTTCTGACTGGTTGCCATTGTCCCTATTGTCTTGCAACTTGGGGTAGAACAGTTTACCAAAGAGGCTCCAGGGTATTTTGGATCAGCAAGGTATTTAGGAATGCTGTAAAGTATTAGGAGGGTATTAGGAACACTCTAGAGTCTACACAGTTACTTTAGAACAGCCTTCCTGAACCTGCCACCTTCCAGATGTGTGTGGACTACACCTCCCATGATCCCCTGCCACCATGAACATAGGCGATGCTGAACAGAAGATGATGGCAGCTGTAGTCCAACCCATCTGAAGGGCACCAGTTTGGGCGAAACTGCCTTAGATACCCACAAGAGTTTCTGAATAAGGAGGAAAGAGCCATCATGGATACATAGAAGGAGCCAAGACTCAGCATGTGCCATAATTTAGGCTGCCGCCGCTCTTTCTCTTAGAACAGGCTGAGGACTGACGGTGACTTCAACTTTGGTCCCAAAGCAGGGCAGCCAGGCTGCATCCAAGAGATTGCTCCAGCTTCAAAAGCTGTGATGAATCAGGAAGTGCAGGCATTCATCTGCCCCCACTACTTCCCAGCCCTTTTGTCTGAACCCCTCCAGCCCTTGCTGTGCAACATACCCAGCTGGAAGCAGGGTTGGCCTTTCCTGGCTTTTTTATTTATTTATTTACACAATTGTACCAAATCTCCCGCACTAAACAGAAGGAAAGTATCCATTCATTGCACTGCTCAATTCTGGACCCGATAGAGGCAGCTGCCTCTGGAGCCATTTCCTCTGCTACCGTCTCCTGGGGGACAGAACAGCAGCTCTAGGAAGCTTAGCAAGTCTAGTTGGGACAGCTGAGCTAGGATAAGATTGTCACCTGTTTATGGGCAGCGGCTCTGTGCCAGGGATACAGAACTTTTTTCAGCCTGAGGCCCAAATTCCATTTCAGAGCTCGAAGAGGGGGAGGTTCATCCCAGTGGTGGGTGGGGCCAAAATACCAAAAAAATACTAGTATGTGTAGCTTAAAACTCTTTCTGCCAATAACTGAGCCTTAGCAGAGGGATTTAGAAGGCAGGGGGAAGTGCACAAAAGCTAGGAAAGCACCAAATGAAGAGTGGGTGGTGGAAAGTGGGCGTGGCCAACCTGGGGAACTCCAGAGGGCTGGATTGGGACCCCAGGAAGCCCCTAGGCCTGAGGTTCTGCAAGCCTGCTTGAGAAATCATGGTGGGAGTGGGGATTCACATGTTGGTTTCTGCCTGTGGTGCTATTGCAAAAGGCCCAGAACCCATGTCAGTTGAAAAGGCTGCATCCCTAATAGGAAGGAAAGGACCTGTTCTAGTCAGTGCCTCAAAGGGAGACCACCAGGGAACGCCCTATATGCTGTCTTGAGTTCACGGGGGAAGAAAGGCAGAATATTTGGGTGGGTGGGTGGGTACCTTTAGTACCTCCTCTTATCTGCTACCTTCTTTCATGTCATTCCTCTATTAGACTCCCAGCATAACACACCCCTCAGCTCTTCAACCTACTCTTTTGGACAATCCATCCACATGTCTCAGAAATTTACCCTTTGAAATTTCAGGTGCTATTTACAATGGTCTCTAGTCATAAGAACGTAAGAAGTGCCATGCTGGATCAGACCGAGGGTCCATCTAGTCCAGCACTCTGGTTCTGCAATCCGGCTTTTAAAAAATCTCTATTGGCATCAACGGAAGCTTTTACAAAGCCTGATTGCAGCAAAGGAGAGGTGATCTTCCAGGGTGGGTTTTTGGGGGGGGGGGGCAACACTGGGAAGGGAAGGGCAACACTTTACCTTTCCAGCAGTGCTGTCCCCAAAATGTAGTGCAATTAGGCATTTAAAGGCTAAATGAAGTGCAGGGAGCAGAGAGTTCCCCATTTGGTAGAAAGGGGCATGGTCTGGGGAGAGGTGGAGTGGCCTGGGGAAAACATGGTAGGCCAGATGGGGAACCCTCCCCCTGCCCTATAGGTTTGTCAGGAAGCATGACGAGGACTTGTCCAGAACATGCTTGCAAAGAGAGAGAGAAAATAAAGCGAGCACAGCTCCTGGAGAAAGCCTTTTATTTGTTAATACAAGAATAGAAATTCTGCAATAAATACAATCTAATAAATAACATCTGAAAATAAATAAATATTAATACGGACAAACTGAGAATAACACAACCTGACAGTGGAGAGGAAAGGTGGAGTGGACGAGAGCGGAGAGGAGAGAGAACTGAGGATGGGGCCCACATGTGGGAAACTCCTCCCCTTCCTCCCTTGCTGGTGACAGTGTAAACCACACAGCCTCACCAGGCCCGCCTGCCACAGCGTGGAGGGAGAGGTACAGGCAGGCGGTGACCACTGTTGGGGCTGGCTTGGATGACGGCCCGACCTAACTCTGTTGGTGTAGCTGCTGGCTTGGATGAATGCGGCACGAGTGAAGGGTGGGTAGGGAAGACTTTTATTTGGCCACGGCAAAAAAAGAAAAGGAAAAAAGGGGGGCTGAAAACTTAGCACCGCTTGCGTTGAATCATGCCCTTTATGTTCAGAGTCCCATTTGCCCTTTCTGCTTAAGATTGTCCCTAGTGTTTATGGCCCAAGTTGGCTGATTGGCCACAAAACTGCAGGATCAGTAAAGCTCCTAAAAGAAAGAAAGAAAGAAAGAGAGGGGTGGGGGAGGGCAATTTAAGGAAATCAGAGTTGTGTCAGAGGTGTTGGGTTGCCAGATTTGCTGCCCTGCAGCCAGGGCTTTATTGCTCATCACTGAGGTGGGAGAGAACAGGGTTCTTCCTCTCCTTGTGGAAAATTAATGCCCCCCTCTGGGAAGAATAAGAGAAATATAGGAAACTAAGGAGGAGGAGGAGGGAGGGAGGGACGAAAGAGAGAAACAGATAGGTGGAAAAATAGGTGTGGGTTTTGCCCAGAGGCACTGCTTCGTAACAGAGAGCAGTGGAGCTGCACCATGAAGGTGTGGGGCCGGGGGAACATTGCTGAGGCGGGTCAGGAAGGCGCTGTGGAATCAAAGGCTTTGGAAATACTAAGGCCTCGAGATGGCAGGTCTGACGTCAGTGGATGAGGTGAAAGGAGAGAGAGAGGGGCTGCTTTTGAGCAGGGGTCAGAAGCCCCTGGTCTCGAGGTGCAGCACAACGGCAGAAGGCGGCACCCTCTTGCGTAGCCTGTTGAAGTCTTTGGCCGAGCGCCACAGCCAGGTCTGCAGCTCTTTGAGCAGCCAGAAGTCATCCATCTTGCGCAGGAAGTTGCCTCGAGGGGCGGGCGTCACAGGAGGCTCCGCTGTCGGAAGCGAGTAGCCCAGGGAAGCCATGATGCCGCCGATAGAGCCCAGCAGCCCTTGCAGGCTGGCACGGAAATGATCGAGGCTGTGGCGCAAAGCTGGCATGGCAGCTGGCACAGCTGCTCCATCCATGGTCCTCAGGTAGGTCAAGAGGTGGCTGTACGCCTGGTAATTGGCTGCTAGCCGTGCGTTGTCATTCAGGCTGTGCCACTCCTGAATGTCCACAGTGGCACTCGGCACAGCCTCCACCCCGATGATCCGGGGAGGGTCAAAGTCTGGCTCATTGAACGGTGGCCCCAAGTAGTTGAGCTGAGGAGGAAAGACAAGAGGCTGTTAAACTCACTGGTATAGGAGGAGCACATTTCCACATCCTCCTGCTCCCACTCACAGAGGCAGTGAGGTCTGACAGTACAGGAGCAAGCCATTTGAATTCCTTACAGATATGCAGCACAGCCGGTATGCTGACATCCTTGATTAGCATGAAGAGCTACACGGCACACGTCTTAGATGTGTACTGGGGCACAGAGGCGAAACGTGCACCAGCGGCTGACTTGCCCATGCCAAGGCGTGTGCAGACACGTCAGTCTGCATGCAAATATTCTTGCATGCAAATATCCACCAAGGTGATAATCATCTTTTTTTAAAAACCCGGCAACCTGATATACTGCAAGACATTGGCAGGTGCCTGCTGAGAGATCCCTGCTCCCCCCTGGACCTTTTGGTAGATGCGCGTGCAGACACACACTTTTTAAACACCCGCCTGCCCTGCTGAGCTGCGTTCCTGGGATTCCCCA
Source organism: Elgaria multicarinata webbii (assembly GCF_023053635.1). Taxonomy (NCBI): domain Eukaryota; kingdom Metazoa; phylum Chordata; class Lepidosauria; order Squamata; family Anguidae; genus Elgaria; species Elgaria multicarinata. Next base: position 78,252,490 of record NC_086172.1, on the reverse strand, counting down.
CCCACCCCCCTGCCAGCATTGGTGCCCTGCGGGACCGCAGGATTGCCCAGGCAGCAGGGTGAGCGGGCGGGGTGAAGCACAGAGCGGAAGGGAGGTGTGTCAGAGCCTACGGGTGTGTGAACAATCTGACAAGCTCAGGAGACAAATTAATTTCCTCTGTGTCGCCCGGGGGCCGGTAGAGACGGTTCTCCCCAAACACAACAACGCGCCAGCAGAAACCAACTAACAGGGCAGGCTGGGACGTGGCCAACGCCATGAGACTAGCAGGGGTGAGAGAAGCCAGGAGGGAGAAGGGGAACATGGGCTTTGCAGGCCACCAGGAGCAAGGAAGGGGGAGATGGTGCGAGGCAGCCAGATGGGAAGGTAGCTGATGATGTAGTGTTGGGGGGGGGGCTGCTGAAGGGTTGTGGGCCTCCAGCAAAAGGCTTCCCTTTCCCACTTTGCCCATTTTGTGGGGCTTTTTCGAGACAGCACCACTTCAGGCAAGCCCCCGACCCACATATGCCCCATTTCCATATAGGGGCTGTCTAAGAGCTGTAGTCATGTTGCTGACTCTCCCAAATGCTGCAGTTAATGACTTCCCCGTCTCATCACAAAATCACAAGGAAGTTTCAACATATTTAGGTTCTTTCCCTTTTGGAATTCTGAAAGCACAGGTTGCGGTCAAGCCCTATTTTTTTAATTATTATTTTAGGTGGTGGTGGGGTGGCAACTACAAACCTAGGCTGCTAAAACTAAACAAACGACCAACAATAGTGCATCCAGTTTATATATAGACACACAAATAGATCTTAAAATATGAAATGTTTCAGTATAAAACACCAGCTTCAGTAGTTGTTTGTGCATCGCATCACCTACATGTCAGTTTATCCCTAGGAAGGACAAAACAGGAATGGATCTGAAGAAGAGACTGAGTTCCCTAATGCTTCCCTGAGTATGAATAGCAAATGCTAAAAGTAAATCACGTGGCAGTTCCTGGCTGGAGTATCTGAGAGCTGCCCTTGAGGTGTAAGATGGGTAGAAGGAAGTGGGAGAGGTCAGAGGAGAAGAAAGCTAAGAAGAGCAGCAGTACTCAAAGGACTTCATGATAATGACCCAGTTCAGACGACACGCTAAACCTTGCTGGGCTAACCACGAGGGCTTAGTTTGTCATGTGCAAAGTGTTTGTGTAACCACAGTCACTGTATAACCACATTCTAACCATCTTCACTATGGCTCCATGGTTGTGTGCAACAGAACTACACATGGTTTGTGGTAACCAAAGTGTCGTCTGACTGAACAGGGTCTATGTTATCTTCTTGACACTGAAGCTTTACTATGTTTGAAAAGTTTATTGATACAGTGAGCAGTACTTTACACCCTGTGCTGATAGATAGATATAGATAGATAGATAGATAGATAGATAGATAGATAGATAGACAGACAGACAGATATCAACTCAGATTTTTACTCCAAGAAATGCTGAGATCATAGATCTGTATAAATTAGCCTTTTTACTGTTTACTGTTTCGGATAGTCAAGTGAAAAGATAAAAAAACTGCACAAAGCACTAAAGCCACAGATACCCAAATCAGATTACACTGGTTATAGGGCTGTTTGTGGTCCCAGGTAGAGGCTATAGGCTGCTCAGTGCTGGGAGCATGGGAAATGCCCTAGGAAACGGCAGCTATTTTTCCTCCTTTGGCGTGTCCTTGCTTAGGGTGACCATATGGAAAGGAGGACAGGGCTCCTGTATCTTTAACACTTGTATAGAAAAGGGAATTTCAGCAGGTGCTATTTGTATGCAGGCAGCACCTGGTGAAATTCCCTCATCACAACAGTTAAAGCTGCGAGTGCCCTGCCCTCCTTTGTATTTGGTCACGCCACAAAAGAGGGCAGGGCTACTGCAGTCTTAACTGTTGTGATGACACCTGCTGAAATTCCGTTTTCTATTCAACTGTTAAACATACAGGAGCCCTGTCCTCCTTTCCATATGGTCACCCTAACGCTTGCTCACCTCAGCTGTGCAGACGGCATCCCCTCTCCAGTTCCTCCCGTCCTCCCAGTTAGACTAGGGCAGAATCTACACTATTGCTTTACAGCGATATTGAAGTGCACTGACAACTGTTGGGGCCCATTGACACATTCCATTACCGTTTTCAAACCGCTTTCATAGTGTGATATCCTGCATGGTGTAGATCTGGCCTAGCGCAGTGGTGTCAAACCTCTTTCAGCCAGAGGGTTGGAATTCAGTTCTGGATAAGCTCTTGAGGGGAGGACATTCCATAGAACCGCCCAGAGAGCTCTGGCTATTGGGCGGTATAGAAATGTAATTAATAAATAATAATTAATAATAATAGATGTGCAGAGCCATAGGAATGGGCCTTACTGTCTGTAACTAAGCCTTAGAAGAGGCACATCAACCTTTTAGAATGGGAGGGGGGAACTATGCAAAAGCCAGGAAGCCCCCAAACCACTAGCGGTTGGGAAAAGGGGGAGGTACTGGGGGAAGGGGGCATGGCCATCTGGGCAACTCCAGAGGGCCGGATTTGACCTGTGGACCTCAGGTTGAGCACCCCGGACTAGTGGAATAGCAAGGAAGGAATGCTGTGGGTCTGTAGACTGCAGCGATTCAATGCACTTCAAACGACACAGCACCTTCTGCCCCCCTAAGTATGTCCCATGTGGATATGCCCCTTGTGCCCCTTAGCTGTCAAGATGTTTTATTTCATTTTTCCTGGCAGCTTGAATAACCTTCCCTATCCACAACTTACATGGCCAGATATGGGAGCAGCTTTGCTTCGATAGAAATCCCTTGGCAGAAATTTCACAACATCTCTCAAAGAGCAGCCAAGAAGGCAGCAGAATCAACTGGTTTCTATCCCTGTAAGATAGAGTCCCTGTGGCTATGTGGCAGCGTACAAGCATATACAAGCGCGGGTATCTTCTCTCTCCTGCTGAACCGCTCACTTGTTGCCAATCATTATGCATCAGTGAAGGCTAACTACTTAGGGGAAAGCAGCAGGTAAGGAGATACAGAGGCGTAAAAATGTAATGGCTGCACGTGTTACTATGGTGGGGTTACAGCACGAAACATTTTCAGGGGAAAGCGCTGGGCCTGTGTCAGTGAAGAAGGTCTGGCTTCCACTGGAAGTAACAGAACCTCCATAGAACCTCCAATCAGAGTCAGTGTCATGGGTAGGCATAATTGGGCACTTGGCAAGGACCCACACCCCAGCAAGGACCTACTGATGAGAACCCCCTGGACTTGCTCATCCTCTTCACCATTGCCACCTGCTTGTTCACCTTCCTTTTGTTCTAGCCCAGACAATGGTGGTGGCAAGAAGGAGGAGCACGAGGCACCACTGCCTACTTGTTCCCTGGCTCTCTGCCTGCCAAGCAAGCAGGTGGCAGCAACGATGAGAAACAGCAGGAGGAGCGATAGCAGCGGGTTACAATGGCGCTGAGAAGGTCGACTGACTGAAGGAGGTGCCCCATGGAGGGTGTCCTACCCAATGGCCCTCAGAAAACTGGAACCAGCACTGCCTCCAATAGGAGACGATGCAGTTTTCCCAATGCTTAACAGCAGCCACCTCAAGCCACCAGGTATACTGTACCCCTTTTTCACTGCCCAGGTTTCTCTACCACTCCTGTCAGTATTGAGCTGCCTCTCTTGGTTAACTTCTGACTTCTTCCAAAGAGAGGACAATTTCTAAAAGAAGAATGTGGTGAGGACAAGACAGAGCTGATCCAGTGTCCGACTTTGATCTGAATATATGTGTATGGCAAGTTCTGAAGAACCCACTGTCAGGTCTGTTAAGAATGTTATTTTATCTACAGAAAACTAGAGCTAATCCAGACATATCATTCTGGGGGCTGCTTCACATGCAATAAATCCATGCACAGATATTACCTGCATGTGAGAAATTGGATGCCCCCTATTGTACACCATTGTATGTTCTGAATGCATTCCATGTACACCCCAGGGGAACCCAATTGTATTTGGAGTAGTAAATACCTACAGTGAAATAAAAACATGTGCCTGCATCCTCTTGGCTTCATATCCCAGGGCAAGCCTTTATTGCATCTCCCCCTCCGCCATTCTATTTGCTAAAATGACCAGGAATCAGCGGTTAATATTAATGATCCAAGTATCAACATTTGGACAGTCCAGGCAATATCACCCTACACTACCACACGGAAGCCTTTCAATCCCTTATTTTAGCAACAGGATAAGGTGAAGATGGACACAGTGTGGCCCATAAGTGTTGGTTGCATGTCAGACGTGCATTCAGCTCCCACCCAGGAGCTCATGAAGTGAACTATTTATTACTTCTGACAGCCTACAGCCACTGCCATTTGAGAATGCAGCACAGTTCAAAGGCAAAGTTTATCATTAGTTAATACATACAGCGAACTCATAAAATGGACACAGGTTGCTGTATAATGACCCAGTTCTTCGTTTTCCAGACCGTGAGGATCTGGGCTTCTCAGCCTGTATTTTTGAAAAGGACGTTTCTGGAACCCAGATCTACGCTAACTAGAAAAGATGAGCTCTGGGGCCCAAATCAACCGAATCCCTTATTTTCACTTCCATGATTACTCGTGGCACTCTATGCCAGGAAGCCCAGCCAAGGGGCAGGGCTTGAAATGCCAGGTAGGCCAGGGAGCAGGGATACCGCGCAGATGGATGAGGGGGCTGCCCCCAGCCTCTGCTCTCCACGCAGCCGGGCGTTTCCCCGGCGAGTTCTGACAGACGAGGCCTCGCCTCACCTCGGCAGCAGGAGATGCACAACAGATTGTAAACAGGGAGACTCCACCGGTGCCTGGAGGCAGGGAGGGGGAAGCATGTAAGACACTCTGCCAAGCGAGAGAGAGCAGAAGTTTCGCTATTCGCCATGCATAAGGAAATTTCAGATGCTGGTGTGTGTGTGTGTGTGTGTGTGTGTAGTGCAGATGGTGTTGTCAGAGGGTGTTGCAAGCAGCTGAAAGCCTTCGCTTGTCTGCCTTCCCCAAATGCAGAGCAGACACACAGCCCCGGTCACCTTTTGATACCCTCGTCTTTGCACCGAGCCTTCAGGACTCAAGATGTGCGCGTGTGTGTGTGTGTGTCTGCGATTCATTGAGCTTTCAGCCCAGCCCCAGAGTACAGAGAGAAACACGGCCTGACCTCACCTTGCTACGCAGACATCAAAGCCGAGAGAGGCAGCGAGTCAAAGTTTGCAGAGCAGTTGGGGATTAGAGGCCGGGCAGGAAGCGGAAGAGGAGAGGGCACAAGGAAAGCAATGAGAGCCGGGGGAGAGGCAAAGGCGGTTTCTACTCAACTCAGTAGTCTCCAACTCTCCCAAAGCTTCTACACTCACATAAGTGGCCGCAAGCGTGTGCAGCTGGTGTTCCAGATAGCGAGTGAGGTCGTACATCTGCTGGATGGACTGTCTGGTGGTCACTTGGTCCGTGCTGTTCAGTGCAGGCACCACAGGCAGGTTCCAGAGCGTGGCACACAGGAAGGCAAGGATCCCCCACGAATCTCCTGCAGGGAGCACACTTGTAAGGAGCTGTGGGCGAAGGGAGCATTGTGACAGGGGGAGCAAAGCCGCATTGCCCGACCCCGACCCGCCGTCCCCAGGAAAAGCCTCACGAGCCAGGTGCGCCCAAAAACTGCTTCTACAGCCCTGGCCCATCACATACATACAAACATACATACATACATTTATCTCCCCACCCTCCAAAAAAACCATGACCTGATCCTGATCCTGTGTGGCTCAGAGCTCCGGGAACAGAACGAGAGACTTAGGTGAGAGTAGTCCAGGGTAGTAGTCTGATACTAGTCATCTTTTGAGGAACCACTGGGGCAAAGGGAAGGACAAAGCTACAGAAATAGTTTATCAAATGTCATTATCCCACCCCAGGGCTGCCACCACTGTAGTGCCAGGGCACTACCACCTTCTTCACTTCTTGCAAGCAAAATGTCTCTCACTGCCCTCTAACCGTTACCATCTAATCAGAACGTTTTCTCTTTTCCTCTGTTCCCCACTATCGGATCCTACCGAGGCTTGACATTAGAAATAACCAAGACCAGTGGAAGATTCCATCCCAATACAAACAACAGTTTTGGGGTGTGTACATTTTCATCAGGACCACAGCAGGGAGAGAAAGGGTTAAGTGTGCACTCCCCTCTCACAGCATGGATCTGCTCCATTTTGGGAATGTTAGCTGCTACTAACATTCCCCAAAAGGTACATGTTAATTGCATTCACGCAATTAATGTCACCTCTAGTTTAGTCTCAAAATGAAATGGAAACTGGAGATGGAGACCATCAACCAGACTGATCCCAGGAATAAAAGCTTTCACGTCATGATTTCTTTTCTTCACTGCCTCCTTCCCCCATGCTCTGCCATGCTGCTGATAGGTTGTGTGAGATCCTGGGGGAACATGGGGGTCTCTCTAAAGATCCCAACCAAATTCACGGTGACCTGGGTTGCATGACATGGCACCCCATTGTGGGGTAATTTACCCTTGATTTGCTCAGGAGCTTGACATGGCTTGTGTCATACAAACCCAGCTGGAGAGGGTTATTCAAGGGTTAAACAACTCTCACATAACCTATAGGCTGAGTTCAGATGACACACTAATCAACTGGGGGGGTTAATAGGAACAGAATGGGAAACAAACAACCGTTGATTAGTGTGTCATCCAAACTCAGCCATAGTCTCTTCTAGAGTTATGTAAGGATTGTTTAACCCTTGAATAATTCTCCCCAGCCAGGTTCACATGACGTAAGAAGCCACGGCAATCCCCGATTGGTGGTTGCATACCCATAGTGATGAATGGCACATGATGCCGCACCTCGAGGTAAATTGATCCACAATGGGCCATGTCGTCTGAACTGGCCCCCTGAGAATTTAGAGCTGGGGCAAAGGCCTGTGCTGCTGCTGTTTTTAGTTAAGGCTTGGTTTTAAGTTATGTCAGTCTGCCCCAAACTGGTGTGTTCCAAATGTGTTGGGCTTCAACTCTTACATGTTGTAAGCATGGCCATTTGCTTTACATAGATGGAATGGGCTGGTGGGAGATTTGGGGTCCATGGTTTAGGCTCATTGCTGTGCCCTTGATCTCTGACTGTCTGTTTAATAGATACAGCAGCTAATTGCTCATTATAGCAAGGAGGAGGAAGTTGGAGTATATTCAACATGTACCCAAAGCTGGATATTTTCTGCCAAACTTTAACTGTTTGTGCTGAAACAGTGCTACCAGTCTAACAGAGGAACTGGATTTCACAAGCGTTTCAGTGTGTCCTGAATTCTTTAATTCTAAATATTGTAGCATTTCAAGGGAGAGAGGTTGGATAACAGTGAATAAGGTATATATGACCATGGGTGCATAAGTATACAGCTAAACACACTCTGGGTTGCACAGAAATTGCATGTGTGGAAAGAATATTCATTGTCTGGATATTTCCACATTTCTCCGGAGGGCTTGCCACAAATGTGGCTTCTTCGTTTGGCTTGCTCTCTTGAACACGCTTCCTTCTGTCCAACACTGAAGCACCTCTGTGTATCTTCTGATTTCAGCACGCCAGGACTGGGGAGGCGGTCATGTCGGCATAGCCACCATTGAAGCCAACCCCGTTACTCATGCCAGTGCCTCCCACATGTGATGATTCACCCATGAAACACGCAGCCCGGCCCTGGCCGCTCGCGCTTCATTAAAGACTATCCCGCGGCATTTTCCTGTTCGCACCACGCCCAGGCCCAGCCCAGCCTGGATGATTCCCTCCTGCTTCAGTGCTTCCGCCTTTCTCCCCATCAGGGACAGGGCCCACCCATTCCCTCTCCTACACACTTTACACGATCTAATGTGTTTCTTCTGTACAGATTCCTTTCCAGATTTTAAGGGGAGGAGGAGAAATCAACAATAGGGCCTGAAAGGCCATGTACATCTAACCACTGCAGTGGGTGCTTTCACTTCCTGACGGGTGTCTGGTAAAAGAAAGAAAACCAGTGTCTTCTGCCTAATCATGGCTATTCTTTCCAGAATGAGTAAGGGAGGAATTGTCGGGGACTGCTATCTCCTACCCTTGTGGTTCTCAGTGGGAACACTTTGAGCCACAGTACAACCATATATTCCACAGTACAACCATAATACCCAGCTAATTTTCTGTCCTCCTATATTGTGGCTTAATAACAGGCCCAACCCCAAACATTTTCCTGCCTGAGGCAAAGGACACAATGCCCCCTCCATGCCATGTACTGAAGTCAACTGACTGACAATTAAATCTCAATTCAGTATAGCAATCTTTGTAAACTACCCAGAGAACCTCAGCTATGGGGTGGTACAGAGAGGAGGAGGATCTTCTACTGCATCTCAGGGAAGATTCTTAGGGAGCTAACTTAGGAGGTACAGTATAACATACAATGATGTCCTGCAAGCAACATGTTGCTGTCATTCCCCACCCCTCAGAATCTGCAGCTTGAGGTGGCTGCATCATTCTGCCTAATGGTAGGGCTGGCCCTCTGTAGTAACATTTTTCATCCTATTTGCAAGGTAAATTTTAGAACATAATAGTGGTTATAATAACATGATACCTGTATTTTGATTTTTCATTATATAGTTACATAGTTAATGTTAGGTTACTCTATACTGCATACAGTTTCTTTCAGGATTATATGAGCAATAACTAGTGTGGAGGCTCCAGTTTTTGTTTTATCAGGGACCCAAATAGTTGTTAATCTGCCCCCCATTAAAGACAAAGAAATCTATTATAATAAAGTGAGACCCTCTGAATAATTTAAGGTAGAGAGATTCACCCACTAGATAGGATGCTGCAGATTAATTAGAGAACCAAGCATCCTTGTTTCAATGACTCATACAATCTACTAGGCTGTACCTAAGGCTAATATCCTCATTGTTAAAGATTTGTGTTTATTTCTACCCTAATCTAAATATGCCTAGTTTTAGCTCTAAGCCTTTAATTATTCTGATATACATCAGTTGTCTGCTAGATTATATAATCATCAGAAATTTTCTCCATTCAGATATTGTATCTAGTGTACTTGTCCTTAAAATATATTTGTGGATGGGAAAAGACTGGAACCTAATCTACACGAAGCAGGTTATTGCACTATGAAAGTGCAATATAAAAGAGAGCTAGTTTGGTGTAGTGGCTAAGGTGTTGGACTGGGAGTCGGGAGATCCCATGGAAACCCACTATTTATTTATTACATTTTTATACCGCCCAATAGCCGAAGCTCTCTAGGTGGTTCATAAAGTCACTAGGTAACTTCGGGCCAGTCACATACTCTCAGCCCAACCTACCTCACAGGGTTGTTGTTGTGAGGATAACATGGAGAGGAGGAGGATTATGTATGCTGCCTTGGGTTCCTTGGAGGAAAAAAGATGGGATTTAAATGTAATTTTAAAAAGGCAGGAGCCACACTACTGTTTTATAGCGGTATTGAAGTGCACTAACAACTGTTGAAGTCCATTGACACATACCATATATTGCTTTTATAGTGCTATATCCTGCTTGGTGTGGCTCCTGCCTTTTATATACTGTTTTCATACCACTTTCATAGTGCGATATCCTGCTTGGTGTAGATTAGGCCTGGGACTTGATAATAGCAAATGATATGTCTATTGTCAGAAAATCATTTAGTTTTCTAATTCAGTCTTCCTGAAAACTTTGCATTGAATGTGATGTATAGGGAACTGACCAGGCACTTACAAGCAACTTCTAGAATTTCAGTCTTAAATGTTTCTTAGTAATAGAAAAGGTGATCCATTGAGTTGAATGCTCAAATGAGCAAAGGAAGAAAACACCATCTATTTAGAGTTGTGGTGGGAATGTTTGGAGTCTGCTGAGTATCTTGTCTTTTTCCACTAAACCAGAAAGATTTGAAATGTTTTTGAATATTTGAATTGAGAAACACATCCGACTTGCACTGTGCTTGTTTATATGTTACAAGTGCGAGTTGGATGTGTTTCTCAATGTTCTGATATACCGGATTGAAACTGCTAATAAATAGGTTATTTTTTAAAATCCTCCTTCGGTTGTTTCCTCTGGCAGATCACCAAGTTTCTTTTTAACCTTCCCTTGTGTAACTTAAACACATAAGTGCATTATCTTAAATTTTCACTATGAAATTTGTCATAGCATTTTGGGTTGTTATTGTAGCTCTTCTAATGGATAGTTCTGGTAGCATCTCTAGTTTTTCCCAGAATCTGTTTCGAAATGGGTAATTGTAGAGCGACATAGCATTCTAGTCATGGTCTCACCACTGCCCCATAGCAAAGAGGAAATTACGTTTGTTACTTGGCATCTTCTTGTGTACACAGCCAGGAATTACATTAGCCCTACAAGTCACAGCATCTTACTTGAAGGCCGCTATGAAATAAAGCTGCTTGCCTACCTATCTACTCTGGTTCTTAAATCCTTTTAGGTTTATTCCTTCCCGTCATCTAAAAGCACTTCCAGAGTCAGGTATAGGCAAGTGACAGCCATGCTGAATCAGAGCCCTTGGAACCTGCAAACCCAATCGGGGACTATGCCGATTGCCATGTTGATTACTGCTAGTCTACATCAGGCCAAAAACTCTCAGAATCAGCATGGGTGGCACAGCCCAAGGGCAGCACAAAACCTCCACACTAGTTGCTACCTCTTCATTGAGAAAGCTTTTCCCCACTTCTGGTTTGGTGTGGTTAGAGCACTAAATCAGCTGTGGTGAAAGCTGCCATCTGGACGCAGCCTCAAATGTGACCTACCGTCTTCACTTCTAGATAAATGATTTTCCATCAGGCCTTCTTGTTCAAATGGTCCCATTACACCGATTGATCACCATATATAACTGACTCTGGCCTTATTAATAATCACTACATTTATTTTCTTCTGCAAAAGATCCCCCCTACCCCTATTTCTAATTATATTTATTTTCTAGACCATTTGGCTGTTCCATGATCACAATTGCCCATTATGGCCTTTAAATCATAGAATACTTCAGGAGCCAACTAGAACTATATGGGATCCCCATGGCACGGGGCCAAGATTATTGACCTCATCACTAGTGTCAATATGAAGTTGCAGTGGACATGAGATACTCTGTATGATCTAATATGTGAAGTGAATATAGAACATTGTGAAATGGCATTTCTGCAATGCAAGGTCACATTCTGAAGCATTCCGACTTTAAATTCCTTAAAACCTAATGGAGAAGCTTCTTTTTTCCCTTTCAAAACAGAATTCATAGCAAATTGACACTGTAATCTCATTGTTTAAATAAAGATTATGAGCAGCTGTCCCTCTACAAAAAGTAATTGTGTGCCCATTTGTAGTTATAGCAATAATCAAATATAGGGATCAGCAACTGGGGGAGGGGCTGTAGCTCAGTGGTAGAACATGTGTTTTGCATAAAGAAGGTCCTAGGTTCAATCCCTGGCTTCTCCAGGTAGAGATAGGAAAGAATCCTACCTGAAACCTTAGAGAGCTGCTGCCAGTCAGTGTCGACAATACTGGGTTAGATGGACCAAGGGTCTGATAAGGCAGCTTCCTATGTTCCTCACTGGAGGCCCCAGGCTCAAATCTAGATCCCTGAGTATCATCAGCTTTCATACACATACACACACACACACACACACACAGAGAGAGAGAGAGAGAGAGAGAGAGAGAGAGAGAGAGATGCTAAACCAGACGCAAGAGAGTTGTGTGAGGGAGTGCCAGCTGTGGAAATGGAACTTCCTGGTAGTCCACTTTTGGGTTGGTTCACTACACTCCATCAACATGGTTATAGCTCAGTGGTAGAGCACATGCTCTGAATGCAGAAGGTTCAGGCTAAATCTCTGGCAACTTCACTTAAAGCAACCTCAAGGACCAAGGCTGGGAAAGGCCCTGTCTAAGAAGTTAGAATCTCCTGTCAGTCAAACTAGACAGTACTAATCTAGATAAACCAATGGTTTAACTTGGTATATGGCCACTTCATATGTTCATAGAAAAACAGTATTCTTACCAAGGCCTATTTATTTATTTTGCTTTAACGTTCCAGAAAAATTTGCCCTGTATTTAGATTATGCATTCTGGCATGTCTATATTTCACTTCCCAATTAATGAGAGGTGTTCTTTGTATTTTGGCTTGGCTTTTAATACTTTATCCCAGGTTTATATATTCCCATCACCTTCTCAGTCTGTTTCATGCGCCTGTTCAAGTACATTCTTGCCTATCAAAAGTCTTGAAACGATGAATTATGTTCTTAAAACCCGACAGAGCTGTCTATCTTTTTTCAAAACATCGGAGTTAGGAAGAAATTCTAATTTATGGATATTTGATTTACTTCACATTTGACCAAACAGGAGGCACAAGTCAAATACTCTATAAGGTCAATCCATTATAATAGTCAAGGTCTTATTTGGTGGGTGAGGAGATATCGGGGTTTGAACTAGAATCTAACTGGAAAAGAAGAGTTTGGGATGTATTTAAATCATTCTCAGAGAAAGAAAAATGCATTTACTCCATAAAAGCAGATCCAACATTTTACAGAGTGCCTTAAGATCCACAAGGGAGGGACACAGCGAAGCAAATGGCCTGTGAAAAACAGGAGGCTGTTCCTCTGGTCCTCAGCACCAATCATTCAATGCCAGAACATGCAGCAAGCACACTAGAGGTAAACACACACATATTCTTTTAAGCAATGGGCTGCTCTGGACATGTCCTCACAGTGTTCAGTCCAAAAAGTACCTTACTTCTCGAGGGACAGCTCTGGAGGGGAAAGTTTCTTTAAATTTGAAGCAGAAGCTGGCTGTGCTTGGAGCTGATTGGCTGGAACCCATGATGTCATCACTAAACTTGCCTGCTGCCCATACCTGGCACAGTTTTGCACTTTTAAAAAGCTTCCTTTTAAAATGATGAATGGCAATAATAAATGAATGAACTTTCATGTGGCGCTTTAGATAATATTTTAAAAAGCAGAGATGCCATGTCTGAAGTATGTGGGGAGGGACAAATAGTAACAACTAAGCCGGTGCCTGATTCATGGGTATGTTGAATGTCTGCCTTTTCAATTGGGAAGCTAGGAGGAAACCAGACTCATCCTACAGCTGAGTGAAGCACTATGAGTTCTCTTTTTAGATTACATCCATCTTCATCCTTAATCTCCTGGCCTAATCAAAGCACAAGGGAATGGGTCTAGGACAAAAAAATATTGAGAGCCATAGCTATAGAATAATAATGGTCATCCATACAGCCTAGAATTTTCAACTGGGAACAGTCTAGCAGCAGTTCAAATAGCAATGGTGTGTTTTTCCTAGAAGCCCAGTCCACCCTTGCATACAAATAACAAATCTATATCAATATTGATAACATCTATCTATATCTATATTTGTCAGGATCATGCTTGTTCTCCCTAGTGTGAAGCAAGGGCTTCAGGGAGTTAATCAGACTCAGAATCTGGAGGAGGAGGAGGAGGAGGAATTTACCATCCAACACAGGAAGCAGGGGAGGAGATTCTCCAAGACTCTTCAGGAGTCAAGGATGAATCTTCCCATAAGCTTATTGCGGAGAATGCAGACCATCCCCCCACCCCAGTCCTGAGAACTCAGCTTCTGTCTGAGGGGGAGGGGACATCAGAATTGACAGATCCCAGAGTCCACCACAGGATCAAGTGGGCAGAGTTGAGAGAAGGTGGGAGGTGATCCCTTAGGGTAGCAGTTTGTGAGAGGATCCTCCCAAAAGACCTTCCCTGAGCTAAAGTGCCTTTTGGACTGTAGGAAACACTCCTGCAATTGCCTAGTTTTGTTAGCCAAATTAAGCTTAGAAGATAGCTCTTAGCATTTATACTCCCTTCAGTTGTGAAGAGATGCTTATTTGTTGAATAAAGCTTTGTGGATTACACAACAGACGTCTTTATTGTCTTGCATCAGTGGGAGAGCTTGGAATTACGACATATATCTATCTATACATGCACGTGCGCACACACACACACACAGATTATTCAGCAAAGGGGGACAAAATTATAAATAAACGTAACTATACACTTCTCAGCCCTAATTTTAAGTACTTGTTACCAATTCCTGCAACTTAAAAAAAAAATTCTCAATAGATATTTCCCCCTGGTTATACTTTGGTAATTGTACTATTTCTACTGTGCAATATAAGGATATTGTACCACAAAACATTCCTGGATAGACCTCTTTTCTACATTATAATTGACAGCTTCCACACCATTATCCGGTAAAGAATCTATAACATTGTTACAGCTATGTTTTTTCACTGTAGAGTTAAACAATTTATGCGTGTGTTCCAAGATATTTCATTGATATTTATTAGTTACATTTATTAGTTATAATACTTTGGTTTTCCACCCACTGTTCCCCCCCTCTTTTTGTATTTAAAATGCTAATGACTGTTGATATTCCTAAAATATTTTTTTATGGAATTACTAAGCATGCACGTACATACACACCTCATTCACCTCTTAAAATAATTGTTTCTGTCTTTCTTGTTTTTAAATTTGGGGAAATGGCCCTTTTTATTATGAAATACGTGTTCTAATGATATGTACTAACCCCCTTTTGCATGATAATTGCTATTGGTATGGGAGCTCTTGCACCTAGGCAACCATCAATATTTATTTCCATGATCAACTTCATCTTTAGCCATCTAAATAAGATCTAATATAGATTTCAGAGCAGAGGAACATTAAATATGAGTCTTATGCATGCTAAACTTTTTTTCCCCTTTCCCAAGCTCTAACAAGCCAGGAAGTAGAGAGGTCAGACTCCTTGCTGATGTTGTCATACATTTGGCAAACTTATGTGGTATGCTACACTGCTACCTGTATTCATTAGTTAGCCCAACTCTATTCTAGATAAACAGATTCCAAAATCAAATAAAAAGTGGGGGGAAGGAAGGCAGAATAGACGCAGCCCGCATGTGGCAATGTAGCAAAAAAGACGGGTTAATAGAAAGCAGTTGGAATGAGATGAAATTAGTACATGAATAGTTTTGAATGCCAGACCCCTCAACTGAGTAAAATCTGCTTTGTCTTTCTCCTTCCCTTCATCACGGTTTCCCTTTGTGTCTTCTTGGGTTTCGGAATGTATCTTGACGGTGGAGGTGGGAATGATTAGCGATAAAGGGTAGTAGGTCTTAGTTCAGAATACCATATAACTGTGTGCCAGATGTAAGACAACATCAGCGTGACCCTCAACCGCAGATTTCCTGTCTTGTTCTACATCGGCAGAGGACAGATGCAGAAGACAGAAATTGTAATTCATGTTTTGTGCATTTCGCAAGGATGGACGTGCGCTTGATTCCCCGCCCCACCTGGCATTTTTAGGCTGCTCACAAAGGAGTAGTGCATGTGGCTGTTCACAAGCATCATATCCTCTTGCGAACGAGTTGTAGAGGGGAAAGTGTTTCCTGAAATATGCTGACACTCTGTTGGGGGAAATTCACTGCCGAATGATGCCATTGTAGACATGGAAAAGGTGTGCTTTGCTTAGTAGCCTAGAGTTGCAAACCACCATGCAGTTGGTGCTTGCTGGTGTCTATACAACTGCCATGTAAAACCCCAGTAAATTTGGCAGCTCAGAAAAATATTCAATTGCGCCTGCTACCACTTCAGTTAAAAGCTACATCCACAAACTTGTATAGCTCCTTTGCCACTGGTGTTATTAGAATCTATGTTGCATATTGGTCTTTTGCAGCTTTCCCAGAAACATACGCTAATTTTCCATTTGAAACTTGCACAGCATGTTTGCATTTTTGCATTAGGATTTCATGGATGTCAGTTGCCTAAAGCCTATGGGATTCAGCAGTAATAGACATTTGGAGGAGGAGGTAGCTTTTACCTTAAGGAAGATTAAAGGGTGTTTGGGTGCCATAAACAGAGATGCCATTAGTTATATTTAACGTATTTGTAGACCATGTTTCTTCTAAGGAATATCCCGTTTTATCCTTACAGCATCACTGAGATGTAATTGCATGGTATTATCTCCTTTGTCATACATTTCTCCCCCCTCTGCTAGGAATGAAAATGACATTCGTGAATTTAGTAGACGTTACAGCCAAATTTCACCATTGCAGAGGAATTCCTACCATATACCAAAAAAATAAATAGTCAAGCATTCACAACTCAGATCACTCTGAGAGGCATTTTAATATTTTACTAACTTAAGATGCAATTCTATGCATATTTAGACAGAAAAAAGTCCTACAACTCCCAGCATACCAGCTGGGGAATGCTGGGAGCTGTAGATTTTTTTCCCTGTCTAAACATGCATAGGATTGTGCTCTGACTAGCTATCAGTTGTTCATTATTACTATATTTTTGTGAATAATTTTTGTGAACCGCCCAGAGAGCTCCAGCTATTGGGCGGTATAGAAATGTAATAAATAAATAATAAATAAATAAATATATTGGTTTGATTACATATGTGTTTTAGTTTAGGAACATAGAAAGCTGCCTTACACTAAGACCATTGATCCATCAAGCTCAGTATTGCCAACACCGACTGGCAGCAGCTGTCCAGGGCTTCAGTCTTTTCCAGCCCTACTCGGAGATTCTGGGGATTGAACCTGGGACCTTCTGCATGCAAAGCTGCTGCTCTTCCACTGAGCTATGGCCCCTCCCCATAAACTGCTTAGAGTAGGGGTGGGCAACACATGGCTTAAGGGTGGCATGCGTCCTCCCCCTGCTGTGCGGCTGAATTTTAAAATATTATTTTAAAAAATGATATCTGGAGTGCTACAAAATGGGTCAAATTTTGCTTGCAAACTGGCAGAATTTGAATGTTTTAGCACCCCCTGGCGCAACAGATGCCATTTTTTGCCACCCTGTAGAGTGCATCCCACAGGTGATTCCAGGGGCTGAAAATGCCCTCCAGATCGCCTGCATTGCCCACTTGATGGTGACTATTTTTCTATCCAACCTCACCAGAGAAATAGCCAAGCAGCTAATAACTTTAAACCAATCAAATAGCATACAATCATTATTATTTATAATCGTCTATGTTTAACCAGATGGCACACAAAAAGACAGAAGTGGGGACAAGCAATAGGTATTTGGAATTCCTCAAGGGTGGGCTATAAACAGGGAGAGGAACACAATGGATCCACTGGCTTCATGTTCTGCAGCACACCATGAAATTAACCAGTCCAACAAAGTGAGAGGGATTAATTCGCTGTATAGTAGCTCAAGGATGGGCAGAAAGTAGATCTGGATTTACCATTGTAGATTCCTGGGTGATCTACAATGGTAGATTTGCAGTAGATCCATAAGGTTTTCTGGCTCTCTATTAAACAAATAGCAGTAACAAAATAACTCCCCACCCCCTCATTCAAATTATGCTGCTGAAAGGAAGAAAGCTTTGGGTGACCAAGAGTGAATTTTTGTATGGAAGAAGGAATGGGAGCATCATCCAGTTCTGCTACTCAAAACGAATTCCTATGCTCAGAATCCTTTAATTCTAATTGTATGTCTTGCATCAGGCTCAGGCTGGGGAAATCTTGGGGTAAATCTCACAAGAGATCCCACATCCTGAGGTCTGTCCACCCCTGCTATAGAATAAGGCACAGATTCTAAGGAGGGATATTTTGAGTAGTACATCCCACATTGTGAATTATATTATTTGACAAAGACTTGTCTTAACATGGACCACCATTCTGAGTTACCCTGTATCTGTCCATAAAGACTGTTATGATATTCAGAAAATTCAATGCATTTCCCACACTAAAAGAATCTCCTCATCATACTCAATAGGTTGAATAGATCAATGGACCAGGGGGCTGACACAACATAAAATAAGATTGATTTTCTGTCATGTGACGCAGCATATTAGAAAGTTCTGACATTAATTGTGGCTATTAGGTTGGGTGAAATATTGCTTCCATTTTCTGAACTAATAAGCATCAACAAAGATAGCATCAACAAAAATAGGTTCCTATATATGAACCAAATGGCCTGGTTCTCACATATTGCTAATCCATGTTTGATTTTTTGAATTCTGGGTTGTTGTGATGTGTGAATGGAGCAATGCTAGCAAACCACAGTTTGTTAACCAAGAACAACCCACAAAGAGAACCCATGGTTTGTTGGTGGATTATGAACTGTGGGTTGTTTAAACCATGGATTGTTATTATGTGCAAACCCAGAATCATAGGTCATTCACAGGTTGTTTGACCAGGCTACAGAGGTGGTAGGCAAGGGTGATTAAAAAAGAAACCAGCTGCTCTACACACTAGTATTACAGCACCGCAAAGGCATTTGGGATACAGGGAGAGAGTGGGTGAGGGAGGAGGGAAACAAACAACCCAGAGATTAAGAAAACAAGCCACAGTTTGTTCAATCGTCTGCCAGACAACCCTGGGTAGGTCAATAAACCATGGGTTAAATAAACCATAGGTTAATGTTATGTCCAAATCAGGCCATTATATAACACTGGTATCTCTTCCACCTTTCAGAAGCAAGTGGGGGAAAAGATCACCATTTGATTAGCTCTTCCATTCCTAAGGTGTGCTTAAACTGTATTGCTATGGGAAGTGACTTCTATGTATATGTTAATAAAATCATGAACATCTGGAACACATCATGGTAGCAGCCGTGATCAAACTCAATCTCTCTTGCTTCTAAAATTTTGGTCCCTGCCACTGCGCTACAGAAAAAACCTTAGTAGTGGTTGGGAGTGAGCAGCATGTGATATACAAAGCAGCAATCAGAGGCATATAAACACATAGCACATAGCTCTGCTTAGTGCTACAAGAACATGTTTTGCCTAGCCTTCCCCAACCTAGTGCCCTCCAGATGTGACATAGCAGCTAGGGGTGATGAGAATCGTAGTCAAACATATCTAGAGGACACCATGACAAATTAAGCAGTCATTGAGGCTGAAAAATTGCCCTACACTCCTTTCTCCAGTTGTTCAGGCCAAATTTACAAATTACTGTAGTTTTAACTTGGCTTATTTTCCACCATGTAGCTTCATTCCCCTACCCACATCCACTCTGAAAGATTAACTGCGAAAGTAAGCAGAAATACACAGGTATAGAATGCCAACAAAACGTTATGAAGTTCCAGGAAAAAAACTATTTCCAATCTTAAAACTGAGGTTAGAGTTTACTGTAACATTATGGAAGGCCTGGGTGGGATGCCATGTGATCAACCTGTGCTGTATTACTGCGCTTGCTCAACTTCAGCATATGGGAGTGGGCAACAGTAAAACCACTTGCCTGTCAAGAAATGGGCATAGGCAAAGGAGCAATGGTCTTTCCTTCTCCCCCTCCAGAAGAGTTGAAATAATTGAGTCACAGGAAACTTGAATCTGGGCCTTCTTGCTCCCCCAGAGGCATGGCTTGAGTGATACAGCTGCATGGATTTGATCCTACTCATCTGCCCCATTTTTTTTTTATGGGGCTCACCACCCATCCTGCAGAGGATAAACAGCTTCTGGGAAATAAGAGGATTTCCCCAGCACCTCTCACTGAGGATACTCCAAGCACATCTCTCCATGATGTTTATCAGGCTGTAAACATCCCTTTCAAAGGGAGAGAGCAGCCATTTCATCTTTGTTCCAGTAGCCTTTAATGCAACCTGAAATCTTATTTGCACTTTAGAACAGCCAATCTGCATAATGCCTCCAAAAATGTATCTTAAGGGTGCAATCCTATGCATGGTAGAGAGAAAGCAGTCTTACAACTCCCAGCATGCCACATACTGGGAATTGTAATACTTTCCCCCCTGCCTAAACATGTGTAGGATTGCATCCTAAGATTACTAGAAACTGCAGAAGATTTTTTTCCCATCATGTCCAGCAACATTCCCCCCTCTCCTCCTCCACTTTCCCCCCTTAGTTTGTTTAACACTCAGCCTCAAAAAAGACTTCTAGAGCTCCATCAGACGAGCGTTTTATTGCATGCTCATTACTGGGCATGGATTTTCACGGGTCCCTCTCACAAGGTTGTTTGCCTCCCGTGTGCCTCCTGCCCCTTTTAGCCTTCTTCAAGTTGCTGCTATCTCCCACTGTGGCGGAGAAGCAACGGTAAGGAAACACCCACCCCGTGTGATGACTCAATAGCCTGCTCACTACTTTGAGATCTCCTCATAGAGATATTCCTCTACTGTTACTTCAGGGGGTTTTCCCACTCATTGTTCAACATGTCTATACCTAATCTTCATCTCACAACTGTACTGTTCAGTGTTGTTTGCAAGACAATTGATGCTGAGTGATAAGGCATCAACACAACCAAATTGAAGGAAGAACACAGCAAAGACTCATGCTGTTGAAGAGTAGTAAGCTCATTGATATAAATAAATCAGTGAAGGTCTGTCCTCATCACCATCATTGGCATTACTGATTACGTAGCACCATCCATCCACGTGACACTTTACAAAGAATGAGAGGGCAAGTCCCAAAAATCTCTTGGCAATGTTTAAATTTGATCAGATATTCAGTGACGTGTATTTGCACCATTATTATTATTATTATTTGCACCCAAATAAATCTTTACCTGCATGTGTTACGAAGCATGCCAGGTTTCGGATAAATAGTTGCAAAAGGAGGTTTAATATGCACTTCCACAGAAGCAGCACATCAGCCCCAGAGAGGGTCACCATTTATTTAATTTTAACTGATCCTGCTTTTAAGAGACCTTATCATAATTTTGGCACAGAGAATTTTTTAGCAGGGGGAGCTTTTCCTGTCACTTGCTCCAAGACCCCTAACTATGTAAATTCCTATAGAAGTAGTGGACTTAGATCTATTCCATGTGAGTAGGTACCAATGCAATGCCATCATCCTTACTAGAGTATTAGAGTTAAAAGAATCTCATAAGTCTACATCCAGGAAGTCATTCACCCACGGACATAAATTCAGCAAATATAGGCTGCCTTGCTGAGTCCACAATCATATTCACGTTTACTTTGGAGAAGGTCGCTTTGAACTTAGTGAGATTTACTTCCAAGTAAACACAAATCAGGCTGCCCGAGACTTACTAATCACAGGGCTCCTTGTTAGGCAGCTCTGTTTGACAGTCAAAACCATCTTAAAAGTTGTTTACTGTGGATATGCATTAAGTGAGCACCGGGTCCCGCTGAAGATGCCACAGGCCCGCTCTTCATCCGCCTTAGGACTTTTATCCTTTTTAATCCTGGACTGTGCTCAAAAGGGGACGAGTTCGCCTACCGAACTTGCCCGCTTTTGCCACGCAGCCAGTAGGATGGCAACATGCAAATCCACGACGGCACTTTGAGGGTCGATTGGCTAAAAAAAAAAAAAAAAAAGGAAAAAGTTCTGAATTCTCTGACGTCACAAAACCCACGCCGTTAATTAAAAGTAGAACCGACGGGTGCGGCGGGACGGAGGCGGGGGGCGATTGAATGTGCTGGAGCGACAAGCGGCGGGAGGCGAAGAAGAGAAGGGCGACATTTCCCCCTCCGGTCTCTGCGCTACTCACTTGCCTTGCCGGCTCCTAATAGAAAGAGCGTGTCCAACTGGCAGGATTGCATTGGGAGAGCGAAGGGGAGAAGGATCGAGGCGGCGGGCTTCGCTTTGGCCCCTTCCTCATACACACACGCACCGGCTCGACCCATTTCATCCGCTTCCCAGTGCCCCGTCTCTCCATCCATCCATCCCCTCCACCGCAGCGGCTCCTCTGCCTCCCCCCGCGGCGAGCCTTCTGGTGACCCCTCCCTGCCGGCTTGGCCCCGGGCCGGAGCAGAGCTGGCCCTGATTCAGCGGAGGAAGCCGGCAGCCCATTAAAGCAGGTGTCACATGTTCCTTCACCTGGGTCACTTGGCATGTGAAGGCGCCACGATTTCCCTTTAAGAGCCCAGCCTGGAGAGGCGAGGGGGACCCTGGGGGCAGGATCCAAGGAGCAAAGAGCCATGGTTCCCACTGCAGGCCTGGACCCAGTCCTCCCCCCCCCCACACACACACATACACATCATATGGAGGGGCCCAAGCAGTGAAATCCATTATAATCCCACCCACTTATTTTCTTCACCACAGAACACAACAATAGCCAAATACAATCCTGTATTTTATATATATGAGTCCTACAACTATTGTTCCCCAAGCCACACACCTCCTGACCTGCAAATCAGCAAAACTGAAAGGGGCTAATGATGCCAAACCAACAGCAACAAAAATGAATCATTGGAATGAGCAAATCAAATCCCCAGCAGAGATGGGCTGCTTTTGATGCATCCCTAAGCAGAATCATTGTTTAAGTTATGGTGATTCCCACATGGTGCATCAGAAGGTGGGGTGGGGGGAAATTTTCTAGGAGGCCATCAAGCTGCCAGGATTTAAGAGGTTGGAACAGATATAGGAGTTGTGAATGAAGACCAGATTTTGTTGGTGTGCGTGTCCCCCTTAGCATTTGGGAAGCAGCAGGGTGCCTGACCTCACTTCAGTGAAACTGGCAAAACTGAGGCTGCAATCCTGAGCACACATGCTAGGGAGCAGGTCCCACTGTGGACATTTCACGGCAGTACAAGCTGACAACCAGAAGAATATAGAGTAGCAGTGGCCATAAATTAGAAGTGGGAACACTGAATCATAAAAGTGTCCAGATCTTAGAGGAACAACTGCGTAGCCAAAGCAAAGAGGCCACTATCAAAATTGGCTAGAATGTATGTACAAGTAAAAACACCTTTCTTCAATTAACGATATTCAAAAGTGACACATTCTAAAATTGAAGGCTTTTATAGTGTCACTGGTGAAAATATTCTACAACAGTGGAGATGCTTTCGAATTCTAGTTCCTCAAGGTGATGTGTGTAAACATCTAGAATAGGATTCACCAGAACCTCTTCTGAGTTGTGGTTCCAACCCTAGTATGGGGGTGGGGGTGGGGAGATCTCTGCTCTAAACTTGAGAGATGTTGAGTGCCATTTTTTGGGGCAGATACAAATGCTGAAAGTCAATAAATAATGAAGTTGGAGCTAAGATGTCCCACCACTCTGAGGCAGGGTCTACACTATTGCTTTATAGTGGTATTGAAGTGCACTGACAACTGTTGAGGCCCAGAACACATCTACAGCAAGCAGGATATAGCACTATGAAAGTGGTATGAAAGTGGTATACGGCATGTGTCATGGGCCCCAACGGTTGTCAGTGCACTTCAACACCGCTATAAAGCAGTAGTGTAGATCTTGCCTGAATATACCACTTTAATAGTGCTAAATCCTGCTTAGTGTAGAACTGGCCTTAATCCTAGGAAATGTTTTCTCCCAAACGATGAAGGGAAATTGTGCCTGATACTAGGGTGGCAAAAGATCCTTGTGGATTTTGCCCCATCATGGCAAATTACTTAGTGGGAGATTTTGACTGATTTAATACCATTTAATAAACCCTTTTGAGGGACCTGCTGCTGCTGGAACAGAGAATCGCTTTCTTTCCTAGCTTACAAAGCTGAGGTATAAAGCAGGGGGGGGGGGGGGACAGACTGCTAACATTAGATAGGTATCTGCAAAGAGATATCTCCAAACAGCACACATAGAATTTTAGAGTTCTCTTCCCTGAAGTGACTGGCACCTTGAATGGACCAAATCATAGAAATGTCATGTTAAAAGGGTGCCTGCCTCAGGCCATACAGACCCAGTTCACACGTCACAACAAGCTGTTGTAAATGAAGTGGGAGGAAGTGAGTGCGCTAGTTCATGCTACCCACTTGTGCCTGCTGCAGCTGGGCAGAGCTAACCAACCCAAGGACACTTCATCCTGGGTTGTTTAGTATGATGTCCAATCCTGGAATTGTGGGTTGTTGGGAGAGAGATAATCCAGACTCAGAACCTATGGTTTCTTCTTATGTTATAAACCTGGGTTGTCTCTCCCCCGGCAACCCAAAATTCCAGGTTCAGATGAATTGTCCCTGGATTGTTTAACTCAGCAGGAGTGGCCAGTTGGCCTGGAGCCAGCACACTCTCTGTCTCTCTCTCAATCCTGCTTGTTCATGATTGCCCAGCGTTTAGCTGTGACGCATGAACCGGATCACTGAGGAACAAAATTCAAACTGGAAATGTAGACTTAAATACTGTGCTATCCCAACTGCACCATTCATAATATTGTGCCTTCCACACACAAATATATACTGCACTGGCTCCCAGCATAATTCCAGACTCTATTCAGAATGCTCATTTTGACCTTTAAAGCTCTTCACAGCTTGGGACCAAGGACCTGAAGGCTTGCCTGTTTCCATATGTGCTGGTGTGTATACATAGACCTGGTCCACACATATCTATTTAACTTAAGAATTTTTGCCTAAATTCTTTTCCTTTTGTGCTGTGCCTTCTAGATTGTAAGCCTGTGGATAGAGACTGATTTATTTTATTGTTTGTATGTAAAGCCATTCTGGGAACCTTTTCAGCTAAAGCGTGGAATAAAAATGCTTATTTATTAAATAAATAAATGTAACTGAATTAATTAAATAAGGCGATATCTTTTCTTAGACCAACTTTTTATTTCTAATTCTTTGGGAGTGTGGCTATCCTCCCCTTTATTAAAGCAGAGCAAGAAACAGAACCAGGTAGGGAGAAAGAAGTATGAGACTGGCCTAATCTACACCAAGCAGGATATTGCACGATGAAAGAGGTATATAGTATGTGTCAATGGGCCCCAACAGTTGTCAGTGCACTTCAATACCACTATAAAGCAGTAGTGTGGCTCCTGCCTTTTATATACCACTTTCATACCGCAATATCCTGCTTGGCATAGATTAGGTGTTCCTTTAAAGGAAAGCCATGTTGGTGGGGTAATACTACAGGCACATTTAGGTAGAAAGGTGCGGCTCGTCATCGCTCCAATGTCGCTTCCTGAAAACAGGAAGCAACGACACCCATTCAGTCCGACAGGAGAGAGCAGCAACCGGAACTTTTCGGGGGGTGGGGGTGTTGCGGTGCAAGGAAGGCCAGAAGGGGCAGAAGACGCGAGAGAGGCAGACGACGTCATGTGAGCAATCCATGCGTGCCCAGTAACGAGCGTGCAGTAAAACGCTCATTGGATGGAGCTCTTACTTAGGGTGCAACGTTGAAATATCCATGGGATGGCTAGGTCTAAAAAAGGAGTTTTAGGCATTGCAAGTCAGGCATAACAGAACAGGGAAACTCAGAAGGGAGAAATAATGAGAAGTGTGAGAGAGATAAGGAGCAGAAGAGAAGTGTGTTGATAAGTGGAAAGATGTAAAAAGTGTTTTGGATCTCAAGACAGTAAATTGAAGGTTATCCATGTGCATTATTAATACCATGCCCTCTTGGCTTTAGGAGGCTGACATTTTGCTACCTTCAGTATTCTGGAAGAATATGAGTCAAGCCCAGCCAAACAGAACTTTATACAATTTCCGTTCTATGATTTTTGCTCTCCATGTGCAGCATTTTGTAACCTTGCTCCTTAACAAGAGACTTCCATTGCAAAACAGAATCCAAGATAAAGATGGCAAGCCGCTTGGTACAAAAGCCCTATAGAAATTATAGCAAATGCTGGGCATCTTATTATCACGGAGACAGCCCCAAAGGAATGAGCAATCCAGCTACTGCTAAAAAAAACACTGCTTCTTGTTCCTGGGTTTGGGGGAGACTAGGGCCGTTTCTACACCTCCCTTTTTTCCTGGGATTGTCCCGGGATCATCCTTGTGCATCCAAATGACACACCGGGGATCCCGGGGGCAGGCAGGGATGATCCCTCCATTTCCCATGGATAATCCTGAGGTGTAGAAAGGGCCTAGGAGAAAACCACAAGTCTCCCCTGCATGACAGAAATCCTCATGAGTATTGGAGATATCTTTTGTTTGTCATCCTGACAAAGTACATGACTGGTCATTCAGTTCTACTAAGCGTCATTCAGAGCTGCTGGAAGATTAATAACTGGGCTTATTGGTTTCCTGGCTGGTATCCCATACTTTGGGCTGCTACGCCTCCCTCAGTTGTGCCTGCCAGGCCTGTACTGTGCTGGGCTTCGTTCCCCAGCACAGCAGGCACTGTGACCTGACCCTGCTGGGGACTCAACGCTCGGTCCAGAACTGCTTTCCCTTACTCTGTAGCAAGTTGGGAAACAATCCTTTATATGGTCTGCAATCTGCAGGCTCACTGGACATCCACAAGGATATTTGGCTGTTTGAAGTCATTGACTATTAATGTTCTAGCGAGGAAAACGGGCTGCCTCCTTCCTCCAGCATTGTGCACTGCTGCCCTGCCCACACATCCCTCTCCCTCCCTGCAAATGAGCCACAACCCCAACTTGCTGACCAGCTTCTATTCCAGTTCAGGGCTCCCCATAAAAATAGTTCTGACTCCATTCTGTGATTCCACCCTCATCCTGCTATTCTAATCCTCAACTCCCTGTAAATAGCTCCATTTATGCCCCATGATTCCTGCAAACCTGTCCCTGGGATTACAGATGCAAATAACTCTACAATCCCCCCCCCCTCCACACCCAACCGATTCTCATCTTCAGGCCAGCCCTCAACAGTGTCAGCTCTAATGTCCCCAGAAAGAGCCCTGCCCATGGTTCCAGGGTTTTAGCTACAACAAATTTTAGCCTGCATTCTAGAGTTCTGTTATCTTTCCAACATGACCTGCTGCCTCCTATTTCAGGATACAAATACTGGGGGGGAAAGTTAAAATAAATAATATAACCCTTTGCAGCCTGGGGATGTCGGTGTTTTGTTATTTCTAAAATGAGAGAAGTGGGAGTCCAGGCCGGTCTGAAAATCCCACCTTCTTCTTGGAAACCTCCCTCATAAACCCAGATATGTGGTATGTTAAATCACAGGTTGCAGTTAAGTCACTGTGAGCAAAGGGAAGGTCACAGAATATATACTCTACATATGTTCAGATCTCTCTATGCTGTGCCATTGCAAACAGGCTGTAGAGCTTAGCCTTCCATTCTGTGTTGCAAAACGGATCACACACGAGCCTCCAGCAATGCCTCTTTGATTGCTAACAGTGCCTGCTGTTTTCAAGAGCATCTCAAACAAGCTTACTAATGCGTATCCATTTTTTAAAATTTGTATTTGGGAGAGAAAATTGATGAGAGGTAGTGAAGAATGTGCCAGTAATTTGTGGTATCTAAATGTAAACATCTGCTTTGTAGGTTGCAGGAAATTGCATATTTTGTTGTTACGAAGTAGGTAAGGCGATATCCTTTTCTGCCAGTGTAGGAGTTTGCAAGCTTTTGAGTTACACAGAATTTGCCATTAGGCAGAACGGAAAGGTACTGCCTATGCCAAAATATTCTGCAGCCAACATTTCAAAAACCTTCAAGAGGGGGGCATGCCTCATTCACTCAATCACTTTGACTGCTCATTACTGAACCATGAGTCACTGGCTCACATAACAAGAGTATACTTATGTTAATTTTTTCAATTGTTGTCAATGTCTTCTCCCATAACTTGGAAAGGAACTGAGGAAAGAGACCCTCACATGGGCTCCTGAGTGAATGGGCCCCTGTAAACTTTTTGCCCAAGCATGGTGTAAAAAGCAAGAGAAAGAAGGGAAAGAACAGGAGAGCATGATGGGGGATGGGACAAAGGAAGCTGTGCCTGGCAAGGCCCTGGGATAGATTGACCCTGACAGATGTTTACAGTGGTGCTGAGGAAGGGGGGTTATTATAGAGCCGCAGACTAAACAGACCTTGATGCAGGGAGGGGTTGATATCACTGCCCCCAGCCCCACCAAATCTCCATTGTAAAAGGGGGGCTGGTTCCAGGATGGGGCCCCATGGGTGAAGCAACCAAGGAGATGGGGAGTTTGAGGCTTAAGGATCCCATCCTTGCCACTAAATTTTGCCTCAGACTGTTTCTAAATTCAAGCTGCTACTAAAGAACTACGCAGTGGGGTTGAGATGTGGTGAGATTAGGGCGGGGAGAGATATCCGAAGGAGTATGCAGGGAGGCAGCAGTGACTCAGGGGAGAGAGAGGCTGGTAGTTGAAGGGAATTCCTTGAGGGGGAGAGAGGGAGCCAGGCCAGAACAATGCAGCGACCTTTCTGGCCTAGCAAAAAACCACGGAGGCTCCTGACGTCAGAGCCCATTACGAAAGTGCCTGTTCCTAACACAAGGAAAGGTCACAACTGATTCCAACACATTTCCATCCAACTGACATCTCTCTTGGCATGTAGTGGTGTGTATGCATGTGTGTGTCTGCGTGTAATGGGAGAGAGTGGGGGTGGAGGAAATACCATCACTTCCCAGAACTGGGAGCTCCCATCATGGTTCTTGTGCCAACAACTGTCCCTCATCTTGATTTGCTATTCCAGTTCTGGGGAGAATATTTCACCACTCGGGTCCAGCGATATCCTTCAAGCTCAGCGTGCAGTTTTAGTTTGCCCTTGCATTAAAGCACACACACACACACCTCGACACACATAAGTGTGCAAAAAAAAACCCGTTCACATCCATTTTTGTAATCAAAGATGTATTTGGACATTTGGAAGGAAACCTCACACCCACTGTATTTGTATTTATTTTTACATTTATACACCCGTGCCACCATTCTGGCACTCTATGGGCCATCAATAGTGTGTTGATAGCGGCTTCCAAGAACTCCCTCATATAAATCAGCTCCCAGAATTCCTTTCTTTTGATGCAATCTCTGATTGCCAATTGATGGGGACCCATAGTGGATGAAGGCAGTTGCCTTCATACCCTGCTTGTGGGTTTCCCAAAAGCATCTGGCTAGCTGCTGTTGGGAACTGGATAGTTGTCTATATGGATCTTTCATATTTATTTATATTTATTTCATTACGTTTCTACACCGCCAGCAGCCAAAGCTCTCTGAGTGGTTCACAAAACTTAAAACCATAAAATACAATAGCATGGTTTTTGTTCAACACAAAGCTTTTTTAAACTTTCTTCTTAAACCTTAATAGACAAACTTAGATTCTTGTCCATTAGCCTGAAGTATACTGTCCAGTTGTAGGTGTCACACTTTAAGAAGGATGTTGACAAATTGGAACAAGTTCAGTGGAGGACAACACAGATGGCCAGACATATGGGAAACAAGTCCTATGAGGAAAGTTTGAAGGAACTGGCAATGGTCATCCTGAAGAAAAGACTGAAGGAGTACACAGTAGAATTCTTCAAATATAGGAAGAGCTGTCACATAGACTTGTCCTCTGCTGCCCCATGGAGCAGGACTTGATCTAATGGGCTTAAGTTACAGGAGTGTAAATGTTGGATGACCATCATGGGATGCTTTTTTTACAATAAGAGCAGTTTGACAACGGAACCAATTCCGTAAGAGTAGATAGGTTCTCCCTCAACTTCAAGTAGAAGTTGGACAGCCGTCTGTTGGGGAGTGCTCTAGCTCTGGAATTCCTGCATTGAACAGTGGGTTGGACTAAGTTCCCTTACTCCAACTCGATGGTGATATGACTAGTGGAATGAGTGCACAACTATTAAGCCATTTTCTGCTTCAGTTGGCACAAAATAGGGGGAAATGTGAGAAAACAACTTGCATTTATGAGAGACTATATGTGAATTCCCATCATAATGTAATGAGGAAACTCTGATCTTGAAAGTGAAAACACAGATTGGAGAACCAGCATAGGACTAATGATGATGATGATTTATTGCATTTATTTCTCGCTTTTTTTTCCTCCAAGGAACCACAAGGTGGCATACAAAATCCTCCTCCTCTCCATTTTATCCTTGCAACATCAACCCTGTGACGTAGGTTGGGCTGAGAGTCTGTGACTGGCCCAAAGTCACCCAGTGGGTTTCCATGGCCGAATGGGGACTAGAACCTGGATCTCCCAACTCCAAGTCCAACACTTTAGCCACTACACCACACAGGAATGGGCAGTAAGAAATGATGGTCAAAAAAGCTTCAGACATTATAAATATGGAAGGGGGATATACCTGGTTCTCATTTTCTGGCTGTGTCCTTTACATATATACTTTGTCAATACATGCTATGTCTCAGGACCAGCTCAAGATGCTTTGCCATCTAAGGCAAAGGATAAAATGTTGTCCCTTCATATTCCACATACAGAAGTACAGTGAATCTTGCTTCAACAGTGCCAATGGGAAATGACCTCCACCATACTTGACTACAGCAAGCTAATTTAAGGGGTGCAGGACACACCCACAGCTCTAAACTTTAACACTTCGCTGCTACCTACCTGACCCCCAGTACCTGCCTCCTCGCATGGATGCTCACTCTGCCTAATAGTAGGGCCAGCCTGCCATGTGTATAAAAACATATCTGCTTTGATTGGAAATTTAAGTTTCTAAACACTTACATTCAGGAGAAAAGAAGCAAACAGCCCAGTAATCCAAGCGGGGTGGAAAACGTCTGAACAAAAACATCAACCAGTCACCCAGAACAAATCAACATCATGCTTCATGTGAATCCTATAGACCTGTCCTATACGTGTTTACCAATAAATAAGTCCCACTGAGTTCAATACACCTACTTTCAAGTAAATATCCATAGGACTGCAGCTTTAAATATTACGTCCATTTAATTAAATTAGCATGGCTGAATTCATTTTTATTGCATGGCTGGCTGGGGAATGCTGGGCGTTGTAGGATATATATTTTTCTGTCTGAACATGCATAGGATTGCACCTTTAATGGATCTTTTACTATCTGTCTTCTATTACAGCATACAGCTAAGTGACTATTCCTTGAAGATAGGAATGATTCGATTTAGTGTATTCGGTACTTTGATTATCCTATTCATAGGCCATTGTGCTTACCCTATTTTTATTTATTTATTTAGCCATGGATACAAAAATATTGACTACATGAGGAATAAGCTGCATTGGTTGGGACTTAATTTCAGAGTAAATATGCATTTGCATAAGCATCTTTTGAGTCTTTCTCATCCTCTTCCTCTGCGTGTGTGAATGTTCATAACGCAGGCTAAAAGGCAAAAAAGAACTATCTTTAAATAAATATGTATGTTAGCTAACGATGTTTTTATTTTTAAAAATCACATCACAAATGCAGGAAACGCAATTATGACTTTTAGTGTGATCCTATACCTGGAAGTAAGTTCTTTTGTATTCTGTGGAGCCTACTTCTTTGTGAGTGTTTAGGAATGCAGGCTAACAGCTCAACCCTATGCATGTCTACTCAGAAGTAAGTCCCATTGTGTTCAATAGGGCTTACTCTCAAGTAAAGCGAAGCCACAGTGTCCTGCATAAGTACGTCCCTAAAATGGGAACAAGGAAGTCTAAAAACCCTGTGTTCCGGGGGAGGGAGTGGAATACTAAAGTGAAAAAGAGGACAGCTTTGTTCTCCAAAGTTCACCTAATTCAAGAGGAGGCTCCTTTATTTCAAAGAGTCTCGAGATATTTCCATTTCTTATTTATTCTTAAATTTGATATCCAAAAGATGACATTGTAGAAAATCCGGTCACCAGTCCAGTGAGAAAGGCGCGAGCGAGAAAGGAAAAGAAAAGAAAATGCAGCAACTCATGACCCTGCGGTGAGAAGGCTGAGCCTAAGGTTGTCTTCACACCGCTTGGCCAGAGAGCGAGGCCTCGCTGGGTGAACGAAAAATGGACGGGTTGCGTGGCGTTGCACCGGGAAGGCATTGCTCGCTTGTGACTCACTGCCCCTTCTGTTTGGCTTGGCTTAGCCCCGCGGTGCCGTGAGCCCCCCACGCAGCTTTTTACAGTTTAGCCCCCCTACATGCTTTGGTGTGAGCGCCGGGGGCTTGTGCGGGGTGGAGGAGGAGGACGAGAGTCGAGTTTCCTTCCAGAGATGCAAACGATGCTGCTTCCAAAACAAACAACAGAGCTGTCCGTCGACTTGGATGCTGTAGGGGTGGGGGGAGCGGAAGGGGGCGAAGATGGCAGAATTTGGCCCCGAAGGCGGGAGCACTGGAAGAAATCGAAACATGGCGGGAAGGGGCCCGGCCGCATTTCTGCAACCTTGTGGTGCGCCATCACTAGAAAGGAGGTTCGGTGGCGTGGGGTGAAGACTTGGGATTCTCCTTTCCTCCCGCACGTACGCAGAGAAGATTCATCGAACGGGGTGATGCCGAGCTACTTGGGGCCTAGCGCTTTTCTTCAGCGTGCCGGGAGGAAGGCTGGTAAATGGAAAGGGGGATTCTGAACTTTTGCAGAATTAAAATGCATCGGTTGTGTTTTATTCATTTGATTTGTATCCCGCTTTTTCGCCGGAGTTCCCGAAGCGACTCTCAGCAATGATGAAAGCCTAAGAACGTGCCTAAAATCAATTCTACAGAGTGGCTCAAGCGTAACTCTGCACAGGATCGGCCTTTTAAGGGGTGTGTGCGTCTTTCTCGTCTTGTGATAGCCGAAAGCTGCCGGGGAAGGGCCTAGCTCAGGGACCCTCCCGATGTTTCGGACTCCCACTCCCACAATTCCTGAGCATCGGCCATGTTGGAAGCTGGAGTCCAAAATATCTGGAGAAGCCATTTCTTTACAGACTACTATTAGGTCAAGACGTGGTAAGGATGGTTCCGTCTTGTTTTGAAATCCAGTAAGAGCGGGTCCCTTTATGACCACGTGATAAGGAAGTTTTCCCTTGCCAAACTTCCTTGACTGAAAGCTACAAAGTAAAGCAAGCCACGTGAGTGGGTTCTCCTAGGCTGACAAGAGGGCAACCAGGGCACTTCCCCTTCTCCCCAGTTCCCATCCACCCACCCCCTAATGAAGGGAGCAAATGACCACCCTTCCATTTAGTAGGGAAGGGTTTCATCTAGAACAGAGGCTAGCCCTATGCAGATCTTACAAAATTGAAACCACAAAGGGGGCACATGCAACTGGCTGTGACTGGGAAAGAGAGGCTATCACTGCGTTCAGATGAACACAGTTACAGGTACAATCCTATGCACGTTTTATTAGGAAAATGCCCTTCAACTGCCAGCATGGTGGTCGTTCTCTAGCCTGATCCACCACCTCTGTGTAAGTATGGGAGGAAAAGGGAATTCTGACATATCACCCCACACCAAAGAACCTTTCTAGCGATGGCATATGAGGACTTTTTTCTGCCTAAGCATGCATAGGATTGAGTCCTACATGCAATCAGGAACTCTGATCATAGAGAGCTCCAGACTGTAACTTTTTCAAGCCAAATGGGTTTACAACCTCTCTTCAGACCTTCCTGGTCATTTTGCGGATGGAGAGGGAAGGGGAAGCCTGCATAGGGCTGTTCTCAAACTGCTCTGCAAGCTGCATTCAGATAAAAGGATGTGGAATAGTTGAAAATATCTGTTCTTGGCTTTGCCCATCATTTCCCCCCTCCCCCTTGACAACAGAGTTCTAGACTGTTTTGACCAGGGTTGAATTATTGAACAGGCTAAGAAAGCCCTGGCTTAGGGCCCATGATATTCTTAGTATGGTGCTAGTGCAGGCTACTAATTGTCCCTTAAAAGTTTAACACTTAAAGGTAACTTTACTGAACCTTACCTGTGGCTAAAACTGCCAAACATTATTAAAAAACAGTCACATCCATGGTAACTGGCTCCATCTCACGCATCAAAAATCTAGATGCCAACATTGTTCATTTTCTCCTGTCTCATATGAAAAGGGTCAATATATCTGTGAGCATCACCATGCTGTGGTGAAATGCACACCCAAGGCCTCAGAACTATGTTGTGAGTAGAATCTAGTGAAAAATCAACCTTGGGGAAGCACGTTGTACTTTGTTTGAATAACTCATCATGACTGCTTGATGTGAGATTTCTTTTTGGTGTGTGGAGGGAGCCAGAAGCCAGCACTACTTCTGAGAGCAAAATGCCTTCATAATCATTTTGCCTATGAGATGGGCCATTATTGTTCCCATTTCACAGAACTGAGTCGGAGAAAGCGAGTATCTTGCTCAAAATGATCTGGTGAACCTTTGGCTAACCCAGGTCTCCCATGCCTTTCATAAATTGTGAACCGCCCAGAGAGCTCTGGCTATTGGGCGGTATAGAAATGTAATAAATAAATAAATTGGACCTGGGTGGCCTGGAGTGATGTGGGTTGCATACCCTGCTTGTCCTTGCATCTGTTTGTTCCCTTAGGTGTGCTCTAGGCTGAGCAAATAGAGGAGTCTGGTGATGACACTGGGGAGCCCTGAGCAGCCGGCAGACTTGTTTGCATCAATAATGACAGAGTCAAGGCCGTGCAAAAAAACGGACAATGAAATTAACCAGACAATGGCTGTGCTTTGTAAGGATTTTTCCATCCTGAGGTAAGCCGCATCGCTCCGGGAGAGAGGAGTGTAGGGTGAAGTAGGGAGTGACAGGGAACAGGAAAAGTGTGAAATTGAGCAAGGCACAGAAGGAGATTCCTAAATGGATGGAAGATTCTCTGTAGGTTATATGGCCCACCGAGGAACATCCAGCTGTTTACAAGAGAAGACACAACTGAACATGTGCTAGAAGGCTGCTGTAGATAAGAAACTCTTCGTTGGGTCTTCCAACAGATTTTTTAACCATTCCTTGTCATCGCTAGAGCCTGATCTTAATCACACTTACTTCGGACTAAGCTCCAATGATTTCAGTGAGGGTTACTTCCAGGTAAGTATGTGTACGATTGCAACAACACTTTCTGAACATGATCCTGCCTACAACAAGTGAACAAATGGAGGACAGTCGGTGACCACCCAAGTTTACAGGCAACAGCAATGAATAATGAACAAGTGCAAAAGGGAGAACTGTGGCAAAGGACGTGGGGACAGATGAAGTCAGAGTGAAGAAAAACAGCTGAAAGGATAAGATTGGAAGCCTTGGTGCTGGGAAGGGGGAGTGGGCTGAGGAATCAGATACAAGGGGCGTAATTCAGAGGTTAGGTGCACAAGTTCCATTTGAAATCACTTAGCTGTGTGCTGAGCTCCCACTGATTTGCCTACAGAGCACTATGCAAAAGACATTGGCAGAAAATTTGATGGGCTGTTTAGTGAACTGGGATGCACTAAGGCTGTAAAAGCATGCTCTTAATGTTGTTCCCAGTGTGCCACGGAAAATGTGGACACTACATAAAGCTTCCTTGACGCTGAGAGAGAGAGACAGAAGTGGCACCAGACCAGATGGTAAAATGAGCTGCTTTCGGGCTAAGAGCCTGGTCTCTATAATAAAAACCAAACAAGTTGAGTGTTTGCCTAGGCCCGAAAGTTGTGAGCCGGGCCACCGAGTGTGCGTAGTGCCCCTGGAGGACAGTTGAAGAGATCATGTCTAGACTGCACAATGCAAAAATAATTTCAGATTTGGGCACAAGCCAAGGGTTTTGGCAGTTCCAACTCAACACAGAAAGTGCCAAACCCTGCACCTTTTGCTCCTCTCCTAGATCTATGCTAAAAGGATTTTGTGTTTGGGATAGTAAATACCTGAGATTATAAGAACATCACTGCCTGGCCCTCTCGGAACACAGAAGGCAGTAGCCTAGGTGTATTCCCTACGATCTGGAATGGAAATATGATTAACAGGCCAGGCTTATTGTTTGTATGCTCAGGAGTAAGTCCTATTGAATTCAATGGAACACCGTGCAAGCCTTTGCACATTTACTTGGAAGTAAGTTCTACCTGATTCAGTGGGGCTAGCCTTTGGGGAAACGTGCCTAGGACTGCAGCTCCACTTCCACTAGGCTTGTTGAGCGTTGCTGTCTTAGTATAACAAGAGGCTTCCTGCGGTGTGACATATGATAGATTTCCATGGAGGGAAAGCAACTGTATCAGTGGAAAGACCTCAGGCATGCCGAGAACAAGGGAAGTGTTGAAATGCTGCAAGGAAATGCTTTATTTCAATTGCTGCATGTGGTGAGGTGTTAGTTGGCACCAGATTTTATAGCAGGACATTCTTAAGAGTGAAGTATTGATCGGGAGGACTGACTGATAGCAACAGATAGGCCATTTCAGAGACTGGATTCGTAACAGAGAAGCTTTTGAGGATATACAGACGTTCCTTTGAAGCATTCTGAGAATGCAGCCTTGGGTTTATTTAAATGTCACTCCGATGCACACTTACTTGGGAGTAAGCTCCATTGAATAAACATGCAATAGGATAGGCCTACGTGACCTCAAAACTGTACCCTAAACCAGTAAGATACTGGTGGCTGTATTTGGTTGACAGTAGAGGGTTTCTTACAGAGGGGCTCTTTCAGTGGGTTCCCTACAGTTAAACACAGGAGCAAGCAAAGCTGAAGTAAACATTGAGCTGAGCTCTGCTGAAACTAAATCTGACCATCTTAGTTTGAAACCGCAGGGTGATGTGAGCTTACAAGAGTGTCAAGGCTGCAAGGCGGGGCGATAGGAAAAGCCCAAACTTCTTAAAGGCAAATTGGGGGGAGGGAGGGGCAGAAGTCATATTGAGAGAAAATTGCTGCATACAATGGGATTCTATACACAAGCCATCATGTATTAATACGACGTGGAATGGAGATTACTAAGCATAATTCCTAGTGCCCATCTGGTTATTGAGACATGTAAGAACAGAGCCCGCAATGTCCTATCCTGGCCAGGCATGAACAGCACAATACTTAGCCAGGCTCAAGTATCCAGCTGTGAAATCTGCAAGGAACAGAAGGCAAAACCCCTGGAATGATTTGCCTGAGGGATGTGGCACTTTCTTTTGTCACTGAAACTCCAGAGGCACTTTCTGGCTTTTCACAATAAGGAAAACGCTCCAGGGTTGCCGGCCACCCCTACGCTGCAAGGCTAAGGCAGGCTGGGTTGTGAGCATTTCTCATCACAGCAGGCTCCTCTGGAAAAATCAAGCTCTTGGCAGGCGTATGCGGCAGGTGGTTCCCTGTGGAACTTCGAAGCACTTGGGGCAGAGAATTGCCTCGTGGATTGTGAGTGCTTCATTTCAACCCTGATTTGGGAATTCTTAATTTGAGTCCTTCCTGTCTGAGACAGGGGTTGGCAGAGGATGTGGTATTCTTGAGCCTTACTGGGATGGCACAGTTTGATTTGTAAGAGAACCCCAAGGGCCCTGAAGAGTCTCGTGGGCAGAAGGATGAAGAGCCAGCCTTGCGCATTGGATTCAGCCAAAGACCATTAGCCCAAGGAGCTGTACGCTAGAACACAACGATGCACTTGGGATAGTTGCGATAAACAGTGCCTCCACTGAGTTTTCTGGAAGCTCAATGAGAAGTCACCGTAGTCTGCTCAGGAACTGTCCATGCCAAGAGAATGATAATCACTGTTTATTAGGTTAGGGGGGTGGGAGGGGAGCATGGGGCTCCTGTCTCTGTGGACAGCAAAGAGTCCTTGCAGGCCAGGGTCAGATGCTGTGGCCAAAGCTTCCACAAGAAAGTGTGATCATGGAAGCACAGCCTGTTTTCATGTCCCTGCTGCTGTCTCACAGACTCTGCTATCACAGCTCTCCTCCTCGTTTCACAGTCCTGTTCCTCTCATGAAAATGCTCAGGCATCACTTTCTTTTCTTTCTCTGCTCATTGTTCATAAAGACTACAGCCCCGATCTAGAGTACTCCCCAAACCCGCAGACATGACCCCTCCAATCACCTCTTCCTCAGCAACAACGCTCTGCTCTTGAAGATCTGCGGTCTCTTGTGGCTGCATCCTGCCCCCCCCCCTTCGATCAGTCTGGATCTCTCCTTCACGACCACATTTTCAATTCCTCCCCGATTTTGTACGAGGGATGTTAGGCACTGAGAGATCCTGCCACTTGCATGGCGGGTGTTTTTGTTTTTTGCTGTTGGCTTTACATCCATGCATCATGAGCCTGTCCTTCTGAGTGGCCTGAAATTCAGTGTGGTTGGAACAGACTTTGATTTTCCCATATATAGTCAGGGTACCACGATAGCCTTTTGCTCAGCCCTGTCTCAAGACCTCAAGCATCCCTCTGTGACTAAGTTCTAGTGACTAAGTCCTCTGCGGCCTCTGGGCTAGCATCCAATGCTCTTGCCCGTGGTCCAGATTATTAGTCTTGCCTCCTCTACCTGTGACACGTGTGTTCCCCTCCCGCTCTCCCCATCCTTGCCTGGTGATCCAAGGCCCGTAATTCCGACTCCTTTGCCTTGCTTTGGTGGATCTGCTTCTCTCTCACTGTGAAGACTTTGCAAGATCAGTTTAGCGTTGTTCTCATCCTGAGGCTGATCCTATTCCTGATGTTAGCCTGTTTCTTCCTAGGCTACACATTAGCTCATCTATCACTTTATTTCTTTTGAAAATGCACCTTTTGTAACAGGGGTGTAGAACGTCTTTCAGCTTGGGGGCTAAATTCCATTTCGGAAATGTTTTTTGGGGGGCCACCTATCCCCGGGCTGGGTGGGACCAAAAGCAGAAGAGGTGGTACCAAAGTCAAAAGGTGCAGGGGCAGAATTCCAACGTATTTAAGCATAAAGCTCTTACTGCCACTAACTAGGCTTTAGGAGAGGCATTTCAACCTTTTAGAATGGGGAAAATGCACAAAAGCTGGGAAACCACAAAATGATCGGGGATGATCAGGCCTGGGGAAGGGGGCATAGCTATCTGGGGAATCCTGAAGGGTTGGTTTGGGACCTGAGGAGTGCCGGATTTGGCCCCTAGGCCTGAGGTTTTGCACCCATGTTTCATAGCTTTCTGGGGAAACCAACTGACAGACCACCTCCCCAAGCAGCCCTTGCCATAAGTTACCTGTGGTTGTTGTGATCGTGCACTTATATGCTTTGCATACCTGAACGGCAGCTAGTCCAACAAGCAGGACCAGAGGTTTCAAAGAAAAGTGTCCAATGAAGGACACCTCCCTCTTTCACACCCCAGGGGAAAGAACCACCATGACGGGAGAATGTGGATAGGGAGACATTTTTCTCCCTCTCTCAAAATACTAGAACCTGGGGTCATCCCATGAAGCTGATTGGTGGGAGATCCAGGACAAATAAGAGGAAGTACTTCTTCGCACAGCACATAGTTAAATTATGGAACTCACTACCCCAAGATGTAGTGATGGCCACCAATTTGGATGGCTTTAAAAGAGGGTTGGATAAATTCCTGGAGCCAAGGGCTATCAATGGCTGCTAGCCCTGATGGTTGTGTGCTGTCTCCAGTATTCGAGGCAGTAGGCCTATGTGCACCAGTTTCTGGGGAACATGGGTGGGAGGGTGCTGTTGCACCATGTCCTGCTTGTCCATCCCTGGCCGATGGCTGGTTGGCCACTGTGTGAACAGAGTGCTGGACTAGATGGACCCTTGGTCTGATCCAGCAGGGCTCTTCTTATGTCTCTCATTTGTTTCCCTATTTCTTTGACCTTGCTATCTGTAGGACAGGTGGCAGAGGGCTCCACAGGCAAATTCTGCTGGCCTTCAGGATTCAAACACTAGTCATTAGCGTGTATTTCTGAACAAAGCCTTTTCATTCCTAGATTTGGAATGGGCAGTAGCAGGGCAGGGCAGGTTATCTTAGCAGCAGTGACCCCCTGCATTGAGCAGGGGGTTGGACTTGATGGCCTTATAAGTCCCTTCCAATTCTACTATTCTATGATTCTAGTCTTGACTTTCTTAGACAGGCTAAAGTTGCTTGCTGGAAGCGGGTGTCCCTCCCATCCAGCTTGGAATTTATCCTATCTTCCAGTTGTCTAGAAAGTCTTCAGGTCACGTAGTCTAAAGGAACATCTGGATGGCTCTAATTCAGAGAGCTGGACATGCTAAATGGAAATCCCACTGTGGCCTTTCCGACCATGTTGGTCACCTGCCTGTCTACACAACTGACAGCAACCTGCGTGGGATCAGTGCAGTTCACAGGCTGACCTCCCAGAAAGCACATGGGTGGCCTGAGGTGGAGGGTTGGGGAAAAGGGAGAAGGCATTTGTCTCTTCCCAGGATGCACCTAGTTGCATGTCAGACCTGGCCCACAAAACCATTTTATCACAGCCCTACCAAATTTTAACCATGTGGTATACATTTTGCCCAGAGTTTCATATGTAAGCAGAGGAAATTTGCTTTCAAACTTTGCAAAATACATGAGTTATTCCATACGTTAAATGTTATTTCTTCCTTTCGGGTTTCTTTGTGCAGTGCCCCAGCCGATCGCTGTGCAGAGACTGTATTCTAAAGCCTGGCCACCTGCAAAGAAGTCGGGCTGTGCATCAAACTATACTTCTGGTTTCCGGACCTCTGCTTGGAGAATTGATTGGTCCCTGAGAAGACAGAACTTGGCCATCCCTGTGCTACAGTACTGAACCGGGAGTGTGGGAAAGGGCTGTTGGTATGTGCCCCTAAAACTGAAGCCTCTCTCAAAATGTCTTGTTTGAGCCTCATGTGCATCGCTCCCCTTCTACACCAGTGCAAGGCTGTCCTGTCACAATAGCGCGGCACCTTCAAACCATTCCTATAACTTTTCCCGTTCCCCTCTTTAATTTCCTGGCTGCAGGCTTAGGATCAGCAAACCTAAACCAGCAGCAAACTTAATGAGGAGCATCTGTAGGGAAAGGGCACGCACGTGGAAAAGAGTGTGTGTGTGTGTGTGTGCTTGCGTGCACAGATGTGCGCAAGCACAAGGGGTTGGGCAGCAGGAGGACTACCTGTTGGAACTGAGACGCTTCCTCAGATACATGTTCTCACGGGGGAGGGTAGGAGAGCCAGTGAAAAAAGAGGGCAGGAAACAGGGAATTTACTGGACATGTTGTGATGCTTCTCTGATCAGGGTTTCGTTTCTCCTGAGGATCCTTGTCCCCTGGATAGGTGTGGGGCATCCCTAATGGCATCAGAACATCAGAACAGCCCTGCTGGATCAGACCAAGGGTCCATCTAGTCCAGCGTTCTATTCACACAATGGCCAACCAGCTGCCCATGGGAAACCCACAAGCAGGACACGAGTGTAACAGCACCCTCGTGCCCATGTTCCCCAGGAACTGGTGTACATAAGTGTACTGCCTCCGGTACTGGAAGCAGCATATAGCCATCAAGACTAGTAGCCATTGATAGTCTTCTCCTCCATGAATTTGTCCAACCCCCTTTAAAAGTTATCCAAACTGGTGGCCAGTACTTCATCTTCCTTTTATCTGTCCTTTAGCTTCAGGGGATGATGCTGGGTTCTAATATAATGAGAGAAGGAGAAAACTGTTTCCCTGTCCACATTCTCCACACCATGCATAATTTTGTACACCTCTTTCATGTCTTCGCTCCTCTCCTTTTCTCTAAGCTAAACCATCCCAGGTGCAACTTTTCCTCAAAGGGGAGTTGCTCCAGCCCCTTGATCATCTTATAGTTGCTCTTTTCTGCCCCTTTTCTAATTCTACAATATCCTTTTTTAGGTGCAATGGCCCCAAGCGTACACAGTATTCCAAGAGTGGTCGCATCGTGGTTTTGTATAAGGGCAGTATGATATTGCCAGTTTTATTTTTGATTCCTTTCCTCATTATGCCTAACGTGGAGTTTGCCTTTTTCACAGCAGCCATACACTGGGAGGTGGGGCAGTGACGAAGGTGTGGCGGTCTGTCTGCACCACACTGGGTAGCCAGGGCTCCAACTGGCTTGGCAGTGCCATGGTTCTTCCTCCAGAAGAACGGGCCTCAGGTGGCACATGCATCCTTCTCAGAAGGCTAAGGTTGCAACTTCCAGGCAGTCCTCCATCCTGGCCTCCTCCCTTTTAGGTATGAAACAAGGTGTGTGTCAGAGCGTATGCTTCTTGACAAAATTGTGGGGGGATTGCCTGCGTAAGGTCTGTGTATGCGTGCGGGCACAGGACGGGCAGTGTGAATTAGTGCCCATCCTGTCAAACACCTGCCCGTCCTAATACCCACTGTTTACATTCGGTCCCCTTGTGTGTTATAAATAGCCACATGGAGACTCAGGGCTGCAGGGAGAGAGAAGCCACTGTCCTGAACAAGGCTTGGTCTCGCACAGATTTCTATCCTGCTCACACACAACAATTCTTTCCCCCACTCTTGTTCTGAGCATGATCAGACCTCAGCCAGATGCGTCAAAGGGACATCCTTAAACGCCCAACCATACATGCACATTTTCAAACACACCTGCCAAGGCATCCCACCAAGCCAATACAGGTCAGTACAACAAAACACTGCGGTCCCTTAGAAGAAGACATCCTCCGCGCACAATAATGATCTCTCTGTGTATCACCCATTCAACATTAAACCAGTTGGGGGCTCCCAGCCTCTTTGCCAAATTGGTGGACAGATGGACATGGAAAATAAGCCAACAGTAAAGGATCCCCACCCTAACACCTCTGAGCAGCAAGCTTAATGAGGAGCATCTGCGGGGAATATGGTCTGCCAGTGCATACAGATGCATGGCTGTTTGGAGCACAAGGAGTATATGTATTCCTGAACTAGATTGGACGCATGCCAACAAAGATGTGGCTCAGTAACCTACCTTGATAGTCTCCCTGGGCTAGCCCCCCGCCTCTCTTTTGAGATGCTCCCATCCTAACAGGAAGCTGCTCACCCATGCACCTTGTTATACTTGCATCTATGCTAGGGTTGGCCTTTGTCTGGATCTCCAGGCATAGTGTTCCACCATGAAGGCACTTCCCAGGTGGGACTGTTAGTTGTCTCTTTGAAGGAAGGGCTCCCGCGGCTCCTTTGCACACAATGTCTTGCCCGTTGCTCATCAGCCTGCGTTAGCCAAATTAGGGAGCGAGCAAACAAGGTTGTACTAGTTGCCAAAAGCTGAAGGTATCGCTCGTCTAGCTGGTCTCATGTTTGTTTGCAAGGCCATAGGGGGGGGGTGCGCGCATGCACACGCTGCTTGTGCGGACAAGCTCGCCTGCATGCACTAATAATTGCCTTGTGCATGCATGCAGGTAAAGAAAAGGTGTCGTTAATGGAAAGCATGCCATTTCCTGGTATACCCTCTCCCTTTTGGCCCATGTTCTCTTGGGATCATCTCTTGCACAAGATCGCTTTATTGCTCTCCTGCCTTTGCTGTACCCAGCATCTGAGAGGCTTTCGAGCTTAAAGCGAAAGTAGCCTACAGGTGGCATGCCAGAGGCCGGCTATCCCAATGTGTTGTGGGGGAGCATTTCTAATTCGGTCTTCCCCCCATGCTTTATTCCAAGTTGCTAGCTGCAGTTGCTGGATGGGGGCTGATAAAACCAGATGCACTTCTGTTCCTGTTCTTTCTTTTTCCCTTCCTCAGTTTCTCTTACCGCCTGAGCCGAGGAGCGGAACCAGCTGGCTCTCCAGAAACCCAAACCGACAGAGCACATCTTTCCCCATCAGACCGAGCCGTAAGAATCTGGACTCTTGTTCATTGGAGACATGAAAGAGCAAGTTTTGTGTATGCCTGTCTGCTCCTAGAGGGATGAATAGGGCTGGTCTCCCCGGCCTCATGTTTTCCGGCGTATCCCCCTCCACTTTCC
Source organism: Elgaria multicarinata webbii (assembly GCF_023053635.1). NCBI lineage: Eukaryota > Metazoa > Chordata > Lepidosauria > Squamata > Anguidae > Elgaria > Elgaria multicarinata. Next base: position 78,209,315 of record NC_086172.1, on the reverse strand, counting down.
CTGCTCTGCCTTCTCCAGTATCCAGAGTGAAAAATCCCAAAGATCTTTGTTTTGTTTTTGTTTTGTGTTTTCCCTTTGTTTGTTTGTTCTGCCTTTTTAAATAGCTGACTCTGTGAGAGCAAGAGACTCCCCTCTTCCCAAACGGCGTGATTGTCAAAAGAGCCAGTCCAGGAAACAAACCACTTTTGACCTTTTAAGGCTTGTTTTTACATTTTTATTTTATTTTAAACACAAGCCCTCTCCCAGAAAGCCTGGGGTGTTGTCTGCAAAACACAAAACCCCCATTGCTTATAAAAATTACACCCTGCAGGAAAAAGCATTCTCACTCCAAGCAATCCCCCCCCCCTCCAATCTTCTCAAAGTAGCAGCAAGAAAAGTTTTACTAACTAGGCTGCAAATGTTAAAACTCTGAGGAGTAACAAAACAAAGCAAGAAACAAACAAGCCCTCAGATTACTTAGGGAGGCTCAGACACTTCCTAGGGTTTTGTCCGTTCCCCCCCCCCCCCAACTTCCATCCGCCCCAGAGAAGGACATTTCCTCATTCTGGCAAAAAAAACCTTGTTTTAGAGTGGTTTTTTCTTTCCCTTCTCCTGTTCTTTGTTTAACAAACAAACAAACAAACTATCCTTTAATTTTAGTAACCAAACTTTCTTTCCATGTCGGGACAGCACTTAATTCAAGTTATGGGGTTGGGGTGGGAAACCTTTTTAGCCCTTGTCTAAAATGCTGGTGACTTTGATTTTCCTCTGTCAGTTTTGGATGTTGTTCTTGTGCTAAGCAGCGCCTCTCCCCCCCCCCCCAGTAATCACAAACATGCATGAAAAAGAGAGAAGGGGGGGCAGAGGGAAAGTCTTAAATCAGTCCCAAAGCCAGACAGACGTTTTAATCAAATCAAATTAGAATCAGCAGCGGTTTGGGGAAAAAGACGAGGCGCACGGCAAGACCCCTGCCCCATCCCCCCCCTCTCAAAACTGAATGAGATGCGAGCCCTTACCTGAAAACCCCCCAGCAACACATAGCATAGTAGACTCAGAGTGTGGGCTGGGGGCGACGCGGCGGGTTAGCAGACAAACGGTTTTGTTCCGAATGATCGCTGCAGATCCCCGGCACGGAGTGAAAAAAAAATGCCTTTCTCCCCGGCTGGCTCTGCCCCGGGTTCCGTTCCTTTCCTTTCCTCTTTTTTTTCCCCTTCTCTATTTGTTTTGGTTTGTGTTTGCTGGGTGTTAGGTGGGAAAAGCTGTACTTTTTTTTTTTTTTTTGTATGTGCGCAAAGTTTTCACCACGCTCTCTCTCTCTTTCTCTCTCTCCTCTCTTCCACCTCCCGTGATTTGCTCTTTTGATTGGTGTCCAGGAATGTAAGAATATAAAAAAAAAGAAAAGAAAAGAAAAAGTGCATACACCCTCTCTCGAAGCGGCTGCCTTTTTTTTTCTCCTTTTTTTTAAAAATTCAAGTGTTAAGCAGAACCAGGTTGCTTTCAAGAATGTATTTGATGCAGTTGTATACAAGCGCAGGCTCATTCATTTCTCTGCCCCCCCCCCGCCCTCCGTTTGCCACCCACCCCAACATACCCCATTTCAGCTCTTCATAGTTCGGGGGAGGGAGGGGCAAGAGAAAGGTAAAGGAGCGAGCAAAGAGGGGTTTTCTCCAAGTCAAGAAGGAAGGGGGAAGAGGACTTTTTTTGGAGGGGGGGTTGTTTTTGAAAAAGAACGATCCAGAGGAAATGCCAACCCACCATACCCCCCTCCCCATCCCGCTCTCTGGATGCTGCCAAGTTTTACCAGTGGCATTTTTTTTAAAGGGGGGCTTCCAGCAAATGCTGGAAGAAATCGTAAAGTGCTTGCGAGGGCTCGTTTGGGGTTCTGAGCGAGGAGGAGAGAGGTGGGCCGGCTTCCCTCTGGAGGAGGGACGGCTGGAGAAAAGGACCAAGGGCTCCTACCTGCTCTGAACTCCATCTGGTTCAAGCCCCAGTCCGGTGCAGCCCTTGAAGGTAGGTGTGTGACTGAATGCTTCCTTTCGCCGAGGGGTCTGCATGGAGACTGCTGCCTCCTTTATTCTGGGCCAGGATTAATAATCCCATTTGCCAATCCCACTCACTAGGGTTTGGTTGTGGGTTTGGTTTTTTTGTTTTGTGTGTTTTTTTTTAATGTGCGTGTATGAGTGCGTGTGTGTGTGTGTGTGTGTGTTTTAATTTGGTGAAGAGATTCGTGAAACCGTCTTCTCTTCTAACCACCCTCCTCCTCCTCTCTGACGTGTAAAGCTTTAACCACAAAGCAAAGCCCAGTCCCAGAGGGTGGGAGGGTGTGTGGGTGGGTGTGTGGGGGGCATGGGGGAGGAGAGGTACCGCAGATTGGCTCCTCTCCCCTACAAAGAGACAAGGCGAGGTGAGTGTGTGAAACCACCCTGTCTCAGGCTGAAATGCCAGATTTGGGAAGGGAGGTGGAGGGAGAAAAAAGCGGGGGGGGGGTGGAAGAGGAGAAAAAGGGGGTGGGGATAGAGGGAAGAAACTGACCCATTCTCTTTCTCCAGTCCTTTCGCCTTTCCTCACGCTTCCCGTTCTAACTGTCTCGTTCCATTTCCCTGCCTTAAGAATCCCTCGGCCCAGACTTTTGGCCTGGACAGCGGAGGGCTTTCGCATGACACCCCAGCCCGAGTGCCAGGCGCTTGGGACAGTGCTGCCTTCCCACTGCCCTTTTGCAGGAAACAAAACACAATGGCTTGCTGGTGGGTTGCTGTCGGATGCTTGTCCCATTCTCACAATCGGAGTGGCCTTTAGTCATCGGCAGGTGACTAACCCGCCAGGCGACAGATGTCATGAAAGGCTGATGTAGGAGTGAGTGCCGATAGTTCACTCAGCGGCCAGTCAAGGGCATTGGTGTGTGTTTGTGTGTGTGGGTTCTTTGTCTCTCCTTCCTCCCCCAGCCCAAATCAGGCACATTTGTCTCTCAATCATCCCAGCCTTCGTCTTCCCTTCCGTCCTTTGTGCATGTGTGAGAATATCCATGGGTTTTCCGATTAGAATCCATTAATCAGCAAAAGGCTTCCCAGTCCTGTTTTGACACAAGGCTTGTGACTCAGCACTCTGCTTTCCAACGTTAGGGGCAACCTCCTTGACGCGGGATGGACTCACTGGAAAGGGAACTTTGAGGAGGAAACGTTGGAGGCTGCAAAAGTGTTCAGGCGGTTGCATAAAGGGAAGGAAATAAAATCAGGTTTGATGCAGAGGAAGGATGTCTTTTTTAAAAAAATAATCACCAGCCTGCCCTGCAAGTATATTTTGTATGGGAGATTAAAATTTGACTATTGAGTTAATAGATATACATTACTTACTGAAAATGAGTATTGCATCATTTACACAGTCCTTGCAATTTTATCATAGCTCGCCGTGCCCACCCACCTCCATTGTTCTGAGCATCGGTTTCCATGTACACATTTGTGTCCCTTCAGTATGCATTGTTATGCCCAGGTAAGCCCCACTGAATTCAACAGGATTGGCACACATATAACGGTGTGCAAGCAATCACATTTCGGACAGGCCTCAGTTCTGCAGTGCTGGCACATGCAACGTCTCCCTTAAGAAATTAGCCGGGTAGGTGTTTCTGACCCATCAAACTTCCATTGCAACAAGAACCACTTTAGTTTTGGTGTTTCTTTCCACTAAATCCCTTTTGAAGAATAGGGCTTTGAGATCTATGTAGAAGTTCTTTTTTGTTAGGGTTTTGGACAGCATTGAAATGGTTTTGGCTTTGTTTTATTTTTTTACTATGCTGTTTAAAAAGTTATCTGATCCCCCCCCAAAAAGAAAAACCCACCCCACCTATTTTTGAATCTCAATAGCTAAGAAATTGTTTGTTTTCAATTACTCTCCTTTGATTAGGACCGACTTTGCTGATGGGAGTCTTTCTAACTAGTCGAGGACTTTGGAAATAAACTTCACATTTAAAATAAACTATCAAATGTTATTAAAGCTGGCATGTCAGGTATATGGTAAAAGTTGGGGGGGAAACCAAACCCTGTTTATCCACACTACTAAATATTTACATACTTTGCAAACAAGAAAAGCAAGGAGGAGAAGGGTTTTGTGTTGTACAAGGAAATCCAATCACTTCATCCAAAATTAATTGCATTTGTGAATATGTTTTTTCATTGTTAAAACCTGACTCGTTATTTACATGGAAAAACTATTATGAGGCTTTGAACTTTAGGGAGGAAGAGGGGGGGAAATGTATTCCTTTTTTCCCCTTGCAGGCTTTCGCGTAATGCTTTGTGTAAAAACAAAGGCACTCACAGACACAACTAATTTTAGCTTTTTTTTCCTCCTTTCCAAAAAAAGCGCCTTTTCGTCTCCAAAAGGTAACATTCAGAATCCATCTCAAATGCAATCTGAGTTTAAACCACTCAACATTTTAAATCTTATAAAATGTTTAAAGCCATGAGTTCCCCATAAGTTGGACTTCCAGTTCTTTATTTAAAACACCTATATTAACTGTATCAGATTCCTATTTATTTTTAAGTGCGAATAAAGATTTATGTTGCTCAGGCTTGGCTGAAGTGAGCTGAGATTTAATTTGTGTACAAAATAAATAAATTTATGGTAAGTGGCAGCAGCTCAATTTATATATTTACAAGAGATGGAGCCCTGCACAAAGCGCTGCTTTTCTTTTTGTCTAGACAAACATTTACGTGTTCGTAAAATGTGCAGTGCTTTGGGGGCACATAGCTTCCTAGTTCTTCCATGCTGTGTTTTGAGTCTGCTGCAAGGGAATACGAAATTAGCTGAAATGGGCTTTTGGAGGCACAGGGTGGGGGTAGTGAAGGCATATCTTGAGTTGTGAGCTTTTAGTTCTTGACCTAAAGAGGAGATACTTCTTTTTTTAAGAAAAAAACCTTCTGCTTTCCAGCAGATATAACATTGAAGCTAGAGCTATCAGAGTCATTTAATTATTTTTCCTTTCATTTTTTTTACGAAGGGACGCTTGGGGAGTTCTGGATATAAAAGACCCATTATGTTTTATGGATCTGTGAAAAATGTGTGACCTTTGTTTTGCCTATAGAATTCCGCATGTTCTAGAGCAAGAGACAACCCTTGAAATAAGGGGCATCCCATAAAACAAATATGGCTGGCAATCATAGATAGAATTGATGTTACACAATGTATATGGTAAGACGCAGATGCAGCCTAGGAAAATCCACAAAAGGTTTGAAAAATGGTGATGCAGAAGTGTGCAGTGTGGACGTTCTTCAGTCTAGACAAGCTCAGTCCTTCTTGTTGGTAGTCCATTAAATGTGGTGGCATGGAGGCCTAAATCTAGATCCCAGTTCATCAGCCACCCATCCCTGAAAGCAGTCATGGACAAGGAGCTGGGCCCAGAAGTGTGGGTGAAGGACATGTTGGGAATCACAGACTGTGAACTGTTGTAAGCAACCTTGTTTATGATATACAATTTGCCTCCTTTGGGTCATAATGGGTTTTGCAATTAATACTTCAATACTGCTCAAGAGGTCAGAACCTGTTGGAGGTCCATTCTGGATAGGAAAAAGGACACATGTACCTTAAGAAGTTTAAATTCCAGAGGGATAACTGCCCATTTGGAAACTGCAACAGAAAAAAGGACTGTGTCATTTAAAAGTTGCCACATTTGCCTTTAGGCATTCACTCCAGCCTTTGTAGAGACCAGCTCCAAGGTAATATGTGCTTTTTACATGGGCAGTTTCCTTCTTGACTAAAATGATCGAAATTCCTTCTCTGCCATCATCCAAAATGGGTTTGGACGTACTTTGTATGATGATACCTGTATACATTGTCTGTTCCTACCAAGTGTAAGTTTTGCACCAATCGGCTCCTTGTACCTGTAATATACTAAGAAGCCTTGCTCCAGGGGTTTCTCTTATCTCCCCCCCACACACACACACCAAAAAAATTAACCTTACAAGACCCGGTGTCATTTGCAGGGGTGCTTTTCCACCTGCAACCTGCTTTTCCACATCAACCCTACTTTTTAATGTATTTGGTTGTTGAAGAAGTCTCACAAAAGACTACATTTTCGTCCCCTGCTGGAACCTATATCGTTCACGTTCCCTTGTGACAGCCAGCAGTTCAGAGTAGGCTAGAAAGCTCATCCACTGGGAGGTTGCCATGTGCCTTGACAGAGTGCCTATTCGTACAGCATCCTCCATGTACTGTACTCGGGTTGTGTTCTTACACTAATGAGCTTGTAGTAAATGCCATCCCCGGTTTTCTGTCACCACATTCTCAGGATCACTTAATGTGAAAACCCATAAAAGATTTGAAAAACATGCTTGAGCGTGCTTTAAGGTGTAACCTATCTGCATTAGAAGTTCCTGCAAGTGTCTCCCTAAATCTATTGAATTGGCGCCATCTTGGATCTGACAGATATAAGTTCTGTTCACTTTCCAGTGCTCCTTTCCCTCAGGCAGTGTTCTGTCTCCTCAACTTTTCTGAGACCATGTTCATACAAACAATTCAGTTTAATAAGCAAAATATGTGCTTAATGTTCTCTAACTCCTTTACTGAGAAAGGAGTTAAAATGAAGGAGTAGGTGTACTGATTCCTCTTTGATCCCATAATTCCTGTTCTGTATATCTGTTTGTGTAGAACAAATAGAAGTAGAACCTACATTTCCCCCTTCACAGGGTGCCTCTGACAAGTACAGGAATTATGACCTAATTACTCTTTAGGAAGTGCAGCTAGAAGGAATTCTGGGATACCTCCACATTATATCACTGAATTGGATCTCCCAGGGCATTATGTCATTAGTTTCTTAAAATGTATATGAACTGTATAGAAGTAAAGCACGGCTCCTGCAGAAGTATCGAATGCTGTTTTTGTGAAGTTCATGTGAATGCTACCAAGAACAGGGAAGAAACAATTTTGAGTCTCTCCAAAGAAAAGAACTGTGGCCAGTTTTGCCTGAATGCCCCCAAATATTCCCTTTCTGATGAGGATGGTTATGGTGGCCTTTCAGGTGAAGGCCGCCTTCTCTGGCAAGTTCCATAAGCCACAGGGATTTCAGTCTCCAGAAAGTGGAGGATGTCTGGACCTTCTTATTCTTGTGACTGGACACCTTTCACAACTGCCTTTAGCTTTCAGAGCTTTGGCTTTTGCCTTGTCTTACCCGGGACAGCCGCCTCCTCCTTTCAGTGCTACTTTGGTGAGGCAGGAAAAGAGGTTCTGTAAACCAACCAAGCATCCTGCTGCTATCTTGGAGCAATCCCAGGGCTGCTTTCAGATGAAACTACAGCACCCCACTGAACTCCTTTCTGCTCCTTTTATTTGGTTTTGGTTTTTTTGTCTCTTCAGCCACTTTCCTGTTGGTAGTTCATGGATTGTATTTTGTCTTATTACTATGGATTTGTCCTCACAAGACTCCTGTGCTAGCTCCCTGTTTCAGAGACCAGACATAGGTCAGGAAGGGACTTGCCCAAGGTGGCTCAGGAAATACGTGTCAGAGCAAAGATTGGGGTCCACATCTTCCAGGTGTTGGGAACAGCTGCTCCAGCCTTTGAGAGGTCCTTTCAGAGCAGAGCCAGCAACATGTCCTTCAGCCAACCTTCTGATTGCTTCTGGTAGGCATGAGGTGCTTACCGGGAATGGCAGGGTTCACCATAGAGTTGTCTCTAAGGCAATGCCTTCTCACAGGGAGGTAGGCCTCTGCGAATAACTCTTACCCTAGCAGCATCCCTGGCCTAGGGCTGAGACCCTTCCCTACAAGGGTGCAAGGGGCACCTCCTGGCCTGCGCAGCCTTGGCAGGCTGCCCAGCTCTGCCATCCACAGCCCTGCCTTGCCCACTTCTTCTCCACCCCCCTTCAGCCCGTACTCACAGGAAGCGCTGTGGGTGGCTGAGCTCACCAGAGAAGAGTGAGTCGCTCCCTCACCCTCCAGCGGCGCCAGCCCCAGCGGAGCCTCCCACTGACGACCTTTGACTGGGCTCCTTCCCAGCCTCTCTTCTCTCCACCCGCATTGCTATTCTGTGCGGCTCTTTCTTTTCTTTTTTCTTTTCTTTTTTGGCAGAGGTTTAAATAAGGGCAGTGGGACATGAGAACCCTAGACGGTTCTGGCTCTTCCGCCTGTAGTGATATCACGAGGAAGATCCCACAGGCATCAGGCTGCAGTCCTAGCCATTAGTTAATGTAAACCCCACTGACGGCTGTTTACTCTCTTCTCAGTGCCGTAACTTTAGGCTGCTGTCACAGAAAGATGGTGCTCTCTGCCCTCTCAGATCTTTCCTCCTGTCTCTCGCTCTCCCTCCACCACATGCCTGCGCGGTCTTCTGCCGCCGTTCCCACAGCTGCGCTTTTCAAGTTCATAACCCGCATGCTGGAGGTTCCCCTCTTACCTGTTTCCCATCCGCTTGCTAAAGGGATTGGCGAACTAGCTAACTCCATGACAGGGAAATGACATCATTGGATTTTTAAGGCTGACATTCCAGTGCGATGAATGGGGCTGGCTGCTCCATATCATCAGACGTGTCATTTCGGGCTCATTGATCCCGGGGCAGACTTCACTCACTGTATTGGTCACGCTTGTGGTGTGCGAGACGTTTTGCTCTACAGCCACCAGAAGTAAAAACACACAGTATGAATAGTAAAAGAACACCACTGGAGGCTTTTACATGTATGCTTTACCTCCACCATACATTCTGTGGTATCTCCTGTGGCGGCTGCTTCTGCATCCGTTCAGCCCACATGGCATACCTGCTCCCAGTTCTGGCCTCACTAGCAGCATCCTTAATTTTTCCTCAACTGGGAGAATTACCGTAGAGAAAATCAGCATACTCTGTGGCCAAAATAGGAATTTGCTTGGCCCCTTTTGTCGAGTACTGTAGCATAATGTTTAATCCACCATTACTGGTGGTAAAGTAGAAACACAATCCACTTGAGGCTTTTCTTTAAAACTGCAATGGTCAAGTAGTTACTGCTTCTAAAGGAGTTGGACACTGCGGTGTTTCTGCCATTTTGATTCCCAGCTATCTATCTGTGTCTAAAAACAAAAGATGGCCAGAATAAAATTTCAGAAGTGAGAGGCACTTTGGAGCTATTGTGATGGATCTTCAGAGTGCAAATAAGCTCAAATCTGTTTTGTCCCCCAAATAAGGTATATCGTGTTTGTTCTGTAGAGCAGCAATATGAACAACAGTAATTTGAAATTAAGTGGTACAGAATAACAGGAGGCCCATAACAATACACGACAGTAACAAGAGATCCTCTTTTTAAGGGTGCATCCGCATAGCCTTTTCCTGACTTTAAGCTCAGATAATACAGCGCAGCTGCTTGGGCCTGAAAAACATTTTGGGCCAGTCATGAAGGGCAGGGTATTTAGGGCCAAAACACCAGAAGTCTGTGGCTTGTGCATAAAGAATTGGATGAAACAGTGCCTGAAATCACCCTCCCCATGCACTGCACCACATGAGCACATATTTTTCAATAGGGGCTCTGGTTCATTTAACAGAGGGGTGGGCAGAGAGTACATCGCCGGATATTTTGGACTTCAGTGCCCAGCATTCCTGACCATTGCCCATGCTGGCAGGGGCGTCTGGGTGTGGAAGTTCAAAACAACTGGAGATCTACCTTCTGCTTACCCCTGATAAGTAGTGCTTATTGAACTGGTTGGGCTGCGGGGTTTCTGGCTGAGAAAGAAAATACTTTGTTTCATGTGGGCATTTCCACAAAGATCACAAACTTTTCAGGTAACGATAACAAAATTAAGATGGTATACATTTTTGCTTCTTTTTTGAAAAGTTGAATAGATCTTGGTTGTTTCAAGAAGCTAAAAAGTCAAAATGGAAAAAGTCCAGCAGCAGATGAAAGTGGGGGAAACACTGGCAATGTGGCGGTGATTTTTTTTTTTTTTACCACACACTCAAAAGTGCCTTACTTTTCAACTCATTTTCCCATTTATTTATTCCACCCGAAGCAAACAAATTTAGGAAAGCCTTTGCTTTATTTTTAACCAAAGGCTATTTGAGGAGAAAGGGGTTTTGTCTGAAATATTTCATTCCGTTCTGGTAACTTCCCTCTTTCGTGTCACATTCATCATTCATTCTGTAGCCCTGGGCTTTGTTTACCGCAACCATTAAACGCTGCGCTGACTAGAGAATTACTCATTTTTCCTCAGGGTGTCCCACATCACTCCTCCTTGTAGCCTCTTTATCAACACATGTCTTTTATCTTCACAACATCTTGATTAGGTATACTTTATAATGATGAAAGTTCCCTTTTGAGTTGGGGTGCCCTCTTTAAGATGCATGTCCTGATAAGAAGTAGTACTTACACAGCATTGCCTACCTTCAAAGCTGGGAATTCCCTTACTGCACCCTAGGTCAAGGGTGGGGAACCATTTTTTTCCTGTCAAGGGCCATATTCCCCCCTGGGTAATCTGATGGGAGCTGCATGCCAGCGGAGGGCAGGGCCGCCACCCCTTCTTGCTCTCCCCCCTCTCTTCAAGCAGGTTGCCATGGGAGGAACAGATTGCTCTTGTGAGAGGTCTGAACTGATCGCTTGCAAGGGGCTGTCGAAATTATGCAAACAAACACAGGTTGCCCACTCCTGCCCTAGGCTCTCAAACAGTGAAGCCGACCTCTTCTGGATGTAAGAAACCTGCAGAGAGGTGGGAAGAGTTGCAGACCCTCCGGGAGAGTGGGTGATGTTCACCCTTTACCTGACCTCAGTTCCTATCCAGGCCAGCTTTGTGCACTCACTATATCCCAAGCCTGACCCAAGATATAGTGCTTTCCTCAGTTAGTGTTTTGAACAACAATAATAAAAAAGGTGGACAATGCCACCTGAAGCATGGAGAAAGACCTGAATAATATAGCACTGTTAGAACGAGATGCAAATACACCTGTCATTTGCACTGCAAAGATGGGGAAAAACCTGGCTGGGGACAACAAACACGAGTGACTCCTGTTTGAGGTATGTCTGTATATAATTCCATGCTAGTTTTTCCATGGGAAGCCCGACACATTTAGTACCTTCCACATTGATCTTGCACTCAGAACAAATCTGGTTTGTTTAAGCCCTCGGCCTCATTTGTTAGCAAAACTAGAAAGCTTGCTGTGAATAGGAGACAGAAAAAGTAAGGAAGATGTTAATCATAGTGTACATTGCTAAAAACTCCCAAGAGAAATGCATTTTGATTTTGCCATGCAGTTGATATGCAGTCAAATTATCTAGCTATATAATCTAGCTGTGCAAGGTAGCGGTTCTCAAGCTTTGAATGCAGCCACTCCTAAACTTCTGCCACCATCATTCCAAGCAAGCCAGTGTCAGGATCTGTTTGGAAGATAGGCACAGATGTGGGTTTTTGCACAGCTGTATATGCAGAGCTACATAAGACGATCTGCAGTATGGGATGTGAGGATATTAAAGGTTGCAAGCGCAAATGTGTTTAATAAGAACATTTCTTCCTTCCCCGTGCTCCACTCCCAAAATACTGTGAGGGACCTCCCTTGGGAGCCCCACTCCTGTTTTCAGGTACATCTTGACGTAGTTTGTGTAATCTCAATATATATTGACAAGGAGGTGGAGTTAACACTACACCAGGAGTCCGGCGTTGCCAACTCATTGACGATGTGAGTAGGCAAGATGATTTCAGAAGAAGAGCATTTTAATACAATTTTATTTTTTATTATTTTAAAAAGACATTCTGGGGAATCATACTGATTCCTCACAACTGTCATCATTTGGGCTTGAAGCAGTATTTCAATCCCTTGAAAGACATGTGTTTTAATGCTGCTCTAGGTAGTCAAGTTTGACCTTGAGGGCAGGCCATGGCCCAGAGATAGAACACATGCCAAAGGGTCCAGGTCAACTCCTGGCATTTTTGTTTTAAAAGGATTTCAAGAAGAAGGCCCTGGAAAGACGTCTCCCCAAGCCCCTGGAGACCTATTGCAGTGGTCTAGATATTAACCAAAGGTCCAGCACTTACTTTTTGTTTTGTTTTGTTTAAATGATTTATATTCCACCTTTCGGAATAAACAACTTTCTGAAGCAGTTTACAAATAAGACACATTAATAAAATCAGCGGAGGCCAGTGGCTCTGATTTCAGTGGAGACATGAATCCATTCTGGGTTTCAGTTAGAACCAGCCAGGACTCTGGAGAAGCTATCCAGGGTGCTGAACCCATTTGGGGGTTAGGGTTCAGCACTTTAGATAGCTCCTTTAGAGTTCGATCTGGTTCTGACTGACTGTCAGAACAGTCAGTCAGAACCAGGGGCTTGAGGTGGTCTTCGCCTGTCTGCTTCTCTCTCCTGGTATCTCCATATAAACCAGCTTCACATGTTTGCCTCCCTGAGCAAATACTGGAGTGGAGAGACCCACACAACCAAGTTGGCGTGCTCAGAATATAAACTGTGGAGAAGCAGTGATGAGATTTCTTGAGCATGCATGGTGGAGCTTGTGACTCACCCATATTATACCATGCCACTGCAAAATTGCTCAAAGTGGATTGAGCAGCAACACAGTAAATGTGGGGAAGGTTGGGTGCTTGACCAATAAAGCAAACACAACATGGATTCACTCAACCTACACATATGCCAAATTAGGACTCAATCCTATGCATGTTTAGACAGGAAGAAGTCCTACAACTTCCTTGCTGGGAGCTGTAGGGCTTTTTTCTGTCTAAACATGCATAGGATTGTGCCTTTAGCCATGCAAATTAACACCAAGATACTTATGCCTTCAGGCAGTGTTTTAATGGTTTTTGTAACGATTTGGAAATCAAGAATTTCCTTTTATATTCTGGAGGGTCAAGTTTGATTCCAGACTACAGTCCTTTAGCGCTATTCAAGCAATAGTTTGCCGCAGATAGCTGGAAGCCAACTTCCATTTTAAGTGCTATACAAGCACTATAATTTCCAGCAATTCCATTCCCCAGGGGCAAGGTCCCACTATATTTGCTTATAAGTAAATCCTATTCCGAAAATGTTTCTAGCAATGTTAATCAACAACGCAATCCTATACATGTGTACTCAGAAGTTCCACCAAGTACAGTGAGACTCAGTCCCTGAGTAGGCATAGGACTGCAGCCTATGTTTCTTATTTGCAAGTCTTGGTCATTTTATGGCTTGCTGCTGAGTAGCAGCTGAAGCAAGAGTTGAATTTGAATAGTCTCTCTTAACTACCCCACTGTCAGTTTCTGTAAGGAATGGGACGCTTTAATTATGGATGTCCTTTTTTATATTATTTTTTACAGTGAACCAGTGCTACTTCACTATTAAAAAATGAAAGGATAAAAATCTTGTGTTGGTGTCTCCATTACCTACTTCTGCTACTGCATATTTAGAATAAGGGGCAATTTGTCATTAATCCCCTGGCCATGATCAACAGGGAGCCATAAAACAGAACCTGCAAACAGGAAACTTTAAAGGCACAGGAGCCCATAAAAACAAAAGAAATTGCTACAAGTCTTGCCTGAGAAAATATGGGAAGACAACCCAGAAAATCACTGGTATGCAATGAGCCAATAATGACATCTGGATACTACACAAAAAGTAAATAAAAGCAATTCTAGAGGAAAGCTCTAGTGTGCAAGCAACCCAGGTTCTCCCATGGTTTCAGAACATTCTTAACCAATATTTCAATGTTTATTACTTTTTCCTCAAACTTTTCTCTGTCCATTTTTATTCTATGAGCACAGCATATCTAGATCTAAAGATAAGGAGATGCTAAAAGTTCTAGCTTATTCGGGGTTTTAATGGCTTATTTATTTATTGCATTTATATCCCTCCTTTTTTTCCCCTTCAAGGAACCTAAGCTGGCATACGTAATCCTCCTCTCCGTTTTATCCTCACAACAACAACCCTGTGAGGTAGATTGGGCTGAGCGTATGTACCGCCCCCCAAAGTCACCCAGTGGGTTTCCATAGCTGAGTGAGGACTAGAACTCAGATCTCCTGACTCCCATTCCAACACTTTAACCACTACACCACACTGGTTTATCATAATGACATGATGGAAATGTACATTGGTATATGCTTCTATTTTTGCAGCTATTGAGAAAGAAATAAAGTAATGCCTTATTCTAATTTCACTTGCTCTTGCTCATGTGATTTCTTCTTGGAGCTAATTCAACTTTTTATCTGGTGATTATAATTGCTTAGAGGCCACTCATCATACTAAAGACCATCTTCAGTTATCTTATACAAGACCAGCTGGTAATCAGAACCATTATCTCAAAGGAGTTGCTGCAATTGGAGCCATAAGGAAATTCAGCAGAAGCAGGCCAGTAGACTGATGAAAGTAACCCAAGTATAGTGTAAGGCAGACTTCTCCAACCTGGTGCCCTCCAGATATGTCAGACTACAACACCCATCATCCCCAGCCAGATGGACTGATGCAATGGCTATACATCATTTGCAACCAAACTTCCCTGCATTGGTGTGATGAAACTGGAAGCACAGCCGTGGAAAACAGAAAGACCCGCAGGACAAATTTGGGTGGAGATATGATCAATCTGTACAAGCATTTTTGTTGTTGCTTACATTCCTGCTATTCAAATTTCAGGTGTGAATTGACAGTATCTGTGATACAGAGTGCAAAGTTTCTCAGTCATCTAGCCAAATAATAATACCTGAGATTTATAGAGCACATTTCAAAGCGCCTCAGACCTCAGTAATCTACAATCCTGTAAAGGAGGTCAGGATTATTCTCACTGCTGAGGAAGAGAGACAGCGGCTTGCCTAAATACAGCTAGCAATTCCATGGCTGACCTGAGATTTCATTCTGGAGTATAGCACTGTAACCACAAAATGGGACCAAGCGTAAAGGAAAAGCACAAGTTATCCTGATGAAAACTAGCCTCCCCATATTTAGATGATGCTTCTGAACTTTTAAACCAGTTACATTACACCTGCCTCTCCACTGCTCCCTCCAGCCCAGCTAGCAGTTTCTGATTCTGGCCTTTGAACCCAGGAGGACGAATCCTGCGGATAACCAGCAGTAGATACTCTCTGCTCCTCAGCCTTGCAGCACCTCCTGGCGTCCAGAAAGCACAACTTTGTAGATTCCCTTCAAACTTCCCACCCGATTCCTGGCGCACTCTCAGTGCAGACAACTTGGCAACTTCCCTTGCCAAGTTCTTAAAAGTCTCTGCTAAGCATGCATAAGCTGCTATGTTTTGGAGGCTTCCAATCCAGCCAAATGTGGGCAGATTTTCCCAAGGCCGACAAAAGCAAGCTTCTTGCCTAATATCAAAGCGAAACCTATCCGTGGCCAAATTTGAAGTCCTTGCTCCAGAGCACGGAGGTGCTGGAATTTCTCAATGAACGCATCGGAAGAACTGGGTTGTTTTTGTTTGGGTCTTTTTTTAATAGAAAACATGCATTTCATGCCTCAGGCCCAGCATTCCCACAAGCATTACCATTATGACTGAAACTTTTAAAAAAAACCAAAAACACCAGCCTGAGAGAAACCCTGGTGTTGCAAAGGGCATGCACTAACAGTTATAATTGGGCAAAAGTATGAGCAACTGGAAATGGTCTAATAATGGAAAGTTAAGCGACCTCAATAGACGTCATTGGCAGCATCAGTTTGAATCAAAGCCGAGCTGGAACTTCTGATGCTGTAGTTTCCCCCAAAAAAATATTAAGGTGATCCACCAATAAAAATGGTCAAATGACCTCCCTTTTTTTAAAACAAAACAAAACTGAAAAATGATTGCCCTTTATTTCTGTGGTTACCATATACAAGATCCCGGAATCTTGGAAATTTTGTGTACGTATGGTGCAAACAAATTAGTCTGTCTCTTTCCATCAAATTCACCACATTGTTAACTTGCCTGAATAATTTCCAGCAGATATTTTAACTTCTGCATTTTATTACCCAAGGCAACAGTACAATGGCTAGCAACTTAGGTTTTGGGAGGTGGAACATTCATGTTCATATCTCTGCTTGGCCACAAAGCCCAGTGGATGGCTTTGGACAAGATGCTCTCATGAACTTAAAATGGAAAAATAAAGGCATCAGAGACCATTTAAAACAGAAGAAATGCTATAGAGTTCATTAATTGTAAAAAGGTAATGAAATTTCTTCCCTAATTTTCATTGACAGAGAAGGTTTTCTTACACCAGTCTTAATTCTCTTCTCCAAAAGACCCATTTTCCATTTCTCCATAGGTAAGCCGTTAAACAGAACAAAGCTTCAAACCTCTTTCAAATTTTATGAAAGCATAGGGGTTTTTTGGGGGGCGGGGGGTTACCATAGAGGATGAGAAAAACAAGCATACTTCCTTTCAGATATTTGCCCATGGTCAGAAGTAAAGAAGGGATTGCCTTTCCTCGTCTGTAGAACTGTCATCTAAATGCCTGTTCCTTGTCCCGAAATCTTGGGAGTTTCCAGAATATTGAGTAAAGAGAACAGACAGACACATATTCACTCCTTGGATTCTTCCCCATTGATCAGAGAGTGGAGCCGAAGATCCCTTTCTAGCTTCGGCAGTAGTTGAAGATTGACCAGATGAAGGGGATTATTTTCCACTCTGCTGGTTTTTGGGGGGCGCCAGGCAGGGGGAAAGAAAAGAAAAAAGGCCTACCCTTAAATTTCTAGAACTTTGGATGATGTGAGGACACCACCACCATCCCTTTATCCTTTTGCCTCTTTTTCTTCATCTTTCGAACAAAAAGATGATCTATATCACAAGGTTGTGAGCATGAAATAAGCACTTTATACGTGTGCAGCACAATCCTATGCATGTTTACTCAGAAATCCCACTGTGTTCAGTGAAGTTTACTCACAGGAATGGGTACATAGGACTACAGTCTGTAGTATATCCACAACAAAAGACACACATCCTTGGCAATCTCCACTGTAAAAAACACTTAGACAGTCATATGCTTATTTTGATTCCGCTATTTACGAAGAGCTCATGATCCACCAGTGGAGTCTTCTCTCATTTTATGACAATTAATGCTTTAGATTCTGCATACCCACTCCCTCCAATCCTTGAAGTTTGTTTTACTAATCTATCTAATAAAAGAAGATGAGCCATGCTCAATCAAACCAAGATCCATCCAGTACAACATTCTCTTTCCAACAATGGTCAGCTAGATGCCTGTGGAAAGTCCATAAGCAAAGCATGTAGGCAGCCAACCAATCTCCCCCCATTTGTTAAGTATATGAAAAGAAATACTTGCTTAGTCATTAAAATTGTGTGTGTATGGCTATCTCAGGGTTAAACAGAGAAAGTCTATCTGTGGGCAATTACCTTGAGATAGAGGCTGTTCTGGGAACCTTGCCAAGATTCTAAGTTAGCCTCATCACAGCTGTATGTAATGTAGATAAGAATTGTGTAAGATGTGTATATAGTTTCTCACTTGTGTAAAATGGAACTGATCACTGCTTACTGATCACTGCTCTATGATCACTGCTCTCTGTGTATGCCTCAGTGTGCTGATCTGAACTGATCTGAATTGAACTGCACAGAAGCCTGAAGGAAATAAACCAGCTCTGCTGTGTAAGACCTGCGTGATGTATGTTTGTTTTCTGAGCACAAACAGAGTTCCAGAGGGAGAAAAGTTCTGGCACAATAACCCAACAAAGGTTATGGGCCCAGCCCAGTCCAGTCCAGGAAGCCTACGCCAGCCTAACCCAGGCAGAAGAACCAGAACTTGGTGGGAACGGTGCAGTATCAGAACCAGGAGTCTGCTAAAACAGAAGACTGTTGATGGAGGAAGACATCAAGCTAAAGCCAGTGCTGCAAAGTGAGGAAAAATCTCAGTCGGCTGACTCTGAGGAGGACTCTGAGCAGGAGGACGGTGAGATACCAATTCCTAAAGCAGAGGAAATGGCAGGAGCTAATATGTCTGGTTTGCATCAATTGTTGGAAAAGCTGAATGACTCTAACTATGCATTATGGTCTTACAAAATGCAAATGTATCTGATTCAGGCTGAACTGTGGTATGTAGTCACAGAGGATCCACCAGATAAAGCAGATCCACAGAATGCTAAATGGTTTAAGGACGATGCAAAAGCAATGGCAGTTATTGCATTAGCTGTGGAAGACTCTCAAATTTCCTTCATTCAGTTTTTGAATACATCAAAAGAGTGCTGGAATGCGCTACAAGCTGTATATCAAAGAGAAACAGCGGGCAGTAAAGTAATTCTAACCCGGAAACTGTATGGAATGAAGCTGAAACCAGGGGAGTCTATGTCAAACCATTTGAAAAGCATGAGAGAAATCTTCAATCAACTCAGGGCACGAGGGATGGAGTTTACAACTATACACCAAGTCTATGTGATTTTGTCAAGTCTTGATTCATCGTACGACGCGGTTGTCACCATGATGGAAAGTCAAGAGGAGAAAAATTTAACCCTCGAGTATGTAGCTGGAAAACTACTGGAAACCTATGAAAGAAGACAAGCTTCAAAACAACAGAGCCTTAAACTTCCTGTGGCTGATTTTCAACAAAGCCATAAATATTCTGATGTGGTGGCTGCATTAAAGGCAAGGAAATGCTTTAACTGTGGTTCCACAGGACACTTAAGGCGGGATTGCAACAACAAGAAGAAAAAGCAGTCAACAGCAAAGTGGAGAGAAGAAAACAACATGAATGAAGCTGAATCAAAAAAGAAGTGTCTTCTAGCAAGAGTCAAAGAGACAATGAATCCTTGGTTTTTGGACTCTGGGGCTTCAATAAGTATGGCAAAAGACAAACTTTCATTTGTAACCTTGGAAACTTCTACTTCAGAGCAAAAGTGTGTTACCCTTGCAAATGGAACAAAAATCCAGATTTGTGGTGTGGGTAATGTATATTTTGATTGTCTGGGAGTTGAACTACAAAGTGTTTTATATGTACCAGAATTAGAAACAAACCTTCTAAGTGTGTTTCAGTTAACAGAAATGGGGTATGAGGTTTGTTTTACTGAAGAAAATTGTACTATAAAACAGGGAAACAAGGTGTGTGTGCAGGGAATAATGAAAGATTCTTTGTATGTGATTAATACTTGTACAAAAAATGAAGTTGTAGCCAGCAAAGTCACAACAAAAACAATAGCCAATTGCAAACCACACCAAGAGTGTATCCATTTAACTCATAAAAGGTTTGGTCATGCTAACTATAAAATAATTTCTAAGATTCCAGAATTGTGTGAAGGGGTGAAAATCAAACCATGTTCTAACTATGTAGAATGCAATGTATGCAGTGAAACCAAGTGTCATAAGTCAAACATTCCAAAACATAGTGAGAGAACAACAAAAAGAATTTTTGAATTAATTCATGCAGATCTTGCAGGTCCTTTTGAGACAAGTCAAGGAGGAAACAGATTTTTCTTGTCTATTGTTGATGATTACAGTAGATTTGGATTTGTGTATGTGTTAAAACAGAAGAGTGAAACTTTTGGAAAGTTCAAAGCCTTTGTTAAGTGGAGTAAAAATAGATTTAAAGAACCTATAGCTAATCTAAGAACGGACCGGGGAGGTGAATTTCTCAGCAACCAATTTAAAAAATTCCTCAGTGATGAGGGTATACAACATGACCTTACTGCTCCATATTCACCATTTCAAAATGGAGTTGCAGAAAGGAAAAACAGAACCTTGCAGAACATGTTAAGAGCTCTATTGAAAGAGTCAGGATTGTCTAATCTGTTCTGGGCAGAAGCTTTGTCCACCTCAAATTATTTGTTAAACAGGCTTTACCACTCTGTACATGAAAAAACCCCATATGAAATGTTTTACAAAAGAAAACCTAGAGTGTCACATATAAGGGTTTTTGGAAGTAAATGTTTTGCTCATATTCAGAAAGAAAACAGACCAGGAAAACTAGCTCAAAGAGGTTTGGAATGTAAACTGTTGGGATATGATACACAAACAAAAGGCTATCGTTTGTGGTCTCCATATCACAAAAGTGTAATTGTGAGCAGAGATGTAGTTTTTCATGAACAAATGCAGGAAACAAAACAGTATGTAAGTTTGCCTGTAGAACAGAAAGCTGTAGAAACAGAAGAAATTCCTGAACAATCTCAGCAAGAGAGGGAGGGGGAAGAAACTGTAGAGGAGGAAACTATGCCTGTAACTATGCCAAGACGATCAGAAAGGGAACGCAAAGCTCCAATTCGTTACTCAGATGAATACCAAAGCAAACAGGTTTCTCATAGAGCTTTACTAATAGCCTATGAACCTACTTCATTTGAGGAAATTCAGGAAATGGAACCTACAGAAGCTCAGGGCTGGCATGAAGCAATGTCAGAGGAAATCAGAGAAATGAAAAAAATGAAACTTGGGAGCTAGTACCTTTACCCGAAGGTTGTAAAGCCATAACCTGTAAATGGGTATACAAGAAAACAAAATTGTGTAGCAACCTCTAGTGCAGAAGCAGAATATATCAGTTTATCTCTGGCTTGTAATGAGATTGAGTGGTATAAACAATTATTTGCTGATCTAAGGTTGGAAATTGAGACACCAGTAACCATATTTGAGGATAATCAGGCATGTATTAGTATGGCTACATCTGAAAAGTGTAAACCAAGAACTAAACATGTGGATGTTCGTTATTCTCATGTGAAAGATATAATTCAGAAGGGCTGGATTAAGCTTGAATATTGTCCATCTGAAATGATGTTGGCTGATTTATTCACAAAACCAGTATCAATGGTAAAACACAAAGAGATGCTTTTAAAGCTGGGTCTCAGATTGTAACACAATTTAAACAACATGCGCAAGAGGAGGACTGTTAAGTATATGAAAAGAAATACTTGCTTAGTCATTAAAATTGTGTGTGTATGGCTATCTCAGGGTTAAACAGAGAAAGTCTATCTGTGGGCAATTACCTTGAGATAGAGGCTGTTCTGGGAACCTTGCCAAGATTCTAAGTTAGCCTCATCACAGCTGTATGTAATGTAGATAAGAATTGTGTAAGATGTGTATATAGTTTCTCACTTGTGTAAAATGGAACTGATCACTGCTTACTGATCACTGCTCTATGATCACTGCTCTCTGTGTATGCCTCAGTGTGCTGATCTGAACTGATCTGAATTGAACTGCACAGAAGCCTGAAGGAAATAAACCAGCTCTGCTGTGTAAGACCTGCGTGATGTATGTTTGTTTTCTGAGCACAAACAGAGTTCCAGAGGGAGAAAAGTTCTGGCACAATAACCCAACACCATTCCCACCGTATGTCCTTAGCATCTGGTTTCCCAAGGGTACACCGACTCTGAACATGGAGGTTCACTCTAACAATCATGGCTAATTTAGTACAACCCAAGTAAGTATGCACTGTAAGAAGTAATAAGCAACTTTCCCCTCTGCTTCCCACTTAGCTCATCTCTGTACCTTCCTTCTACTCACAAAGGATCTCCCAGTCCCTCCAGACCAGAAGCTCAGGAGAAACAAGCATTCTCTACACCAGCTTCTCTTGCTTTGTACTTTAATTCACATATGAAGCCTGATATAAAACAACAATAGAACCAGTGTCTATGAATTAGAGGTAAGGGAAGAACAATACACCCAGCCGATCTGATTTTAAAACCAGAATTGTTCTTCAAGACCAGCAAAGTTAAGAATAGGTTAAATATAATACTGATTAAACATCTGCCTTTTAAAAGATCGATCAAGCAATTTAAGTTAAACTTCAATATAAGTACATTTTATATATTCTAATTCATAATCTAGTAAACAAAAGATACCATTCGTTGTTAAGAGGAAAGGATATTTTAATATTTAATGGTTTACTCTGTTACATGGGAGAACCACACCACTCTTTAAAACTGAACAATTGTGCCTTAAATTGCAGCTCACTGATTAAAATAGTGCTCCCAGAGCGGATAAGAATGGGGGGGGGGTTCTTTTAAAGTAATGGTTAAAAAAACAACCTGGTGTTTTTTTTAAAAAAATAATTGGATCTTTAAAATAGCTGTATACTTCTCTTTTTAAAATGACCTGGTTTAAAATGAAGTCTGAATACAAACAAATTATCTCTTGAAACTGAATCCATGAGTATCTTATGAATTTTCTAGCAAACTAGAAAAGCTTTGCACAGGTTGGAATAGCGCTTAGTTTGATACAGTGAAGCCTTCAAGCAGATGTGCACAGCTGCCAGAGTTGGACACATCATGCCCTGCCCCGCCTGAGTGAAGCCCACTGCCAGGATGCATCTGCACAGCCCTCTAAGGGAGGGGGTCTGTGCACTCCATCTCCTTGAGGGGGACTGCCCCACAGCAGCGGGGAGGGGGCAGGCATATAACTGTCTCTCAGATTACTAATCTCCTGTGGATTCAAACTATCGACTGCAAAGCTATGTGCTGGTTGGGGAACTCTGCCCCTAGTGATTGAAGATGGAGCTGTGGGCTTCAACCCTATGAAAATGAAAATTAATGAGTTTTTAAAACAAAATAACCCTGAGGTGCACACCCTAGGCTTCAGGTATCTAGGTATCATGGTCTTGGTGCTGTGACACAGGCAAAGAGACACATCCTCTTTTATTATAGCAGATGGAAGTCTGCTTTTCTTTGTAAAGAAGGAATTGTGGGGAAAGCAACTTTGTCAGTCTTATGGCAGAATAATCCATGGGGTCCAAGATTAGCAAATCATCATAGGCACCATAAACCAGAGGATGCCATTTTATCACAATTATCCCCAGAGCCCATATAGATGATCTTGTTTTCCTGTAGGACATGGAATAATGGGCTCAAGTTACAGGAAGCCAGATTCTTGCTGGACATCAGGAAAAACTTCCTGACTGTTAGAGCAGTATGACAATGGAACCAATTACCCAGGGAGTTAATGGGCTCTCCCACACTAGAGGCCTTCAAGATGCAGCTGGACAGCCATCTTTCAGGTATGCTTGAATGTGGATTCCTGCACTGAGCTTGGGGTTGGACTTGATGGCCTTATAGCTTCCTTCCAACTCTACTATTCTATGATACTTTATGTCCCACTACCTGAACTTTGCAATGTGTTCAGTTCTGAAATTATTAATATTCATGATGCTCTACAACCCAAACAGCACAGACATTCACTTTCTCATGAAGGAACACTATTTTGCCCAGTAATGACACTGCTTGTTTCTGGGAAGGTCTGGACACTTGTTATATCCTGACCATGGGTACATTTACTCAGAAATTCATTCTACTTTGCCCGGTGGGACTTGTTTCCACATAAGGTTGCAGACCACTGAAGTCTTATACACCTTCAAGTAAGTGATCCTGCTTCATGGCTTTTCTATAAGCAGGCATAATTCTACAGTATGAAAGGCATGTGGGTTGCATGGTGAAATATTTTAAATTATGCCTTTGGTTTACATAAAAGCATCTAGTTGCAGATGTTCTAATTATTATGTACATTTGCTCAGGAAATATATGGATTTCAGAATGAGGAACTTGATTTAAAATCAATATATCCTGGTCCCCATTGATGAAACACACACAAAAACCTTACATTGGTTAATGTACTGATTAGCTGCAACCCTAATTAAGAGTAGCCATTAGTGCTGTACCAAAAGTTTCTCCCACTTTGTCAACCATTCCCATTCAATTTGATACAAAATAAACTGCTGTTGGAAAGAAATTCAATGGTGAAGAAAATTTTGGAGAAATTCTCATGGGTTGAGATTGGGTTCTTTGTGCTTACCTCACTTAAGAGGTAGCTAGACAGTGTGTGCAAGAGTCCTGTTTTTCATTGTACAATTATCTCTCTCGCAGCCTGTAGTCTCCTCAACGTTCTGCACTTCAATTAAAGTCCAGGGAAGACATCGTGAGGTAATTCCTCCCATAGGGATTTTTCAGATCCGGAAGTGCAGGCAGCCTGGGGGGCTGCAGAGCAATGGAGAGAGGTGTAATAGAAAGAAAACACACACATAGCACCTTCGACCATCTCACAGTGATTAAGAAAGCTCAAAAATACCACCAAAGTAAATTATAAAACATCCTGAGAATGAGGCAGAACAATGGAAGCTTCTTTCATGAGGGAAGAAAACGTTCAGGAAATTGAAGGTCAGAATTTGGCACAGCACAAGCTCCATTTCTTCCCTAGAGCTAGACACAAAACTACCCTCCTCATGCCTGCATTGTGGTGGATGCAAAATGGGGGCCAGCCTGCCAACATAGTTAATGCCATTGCCTTTGCCCTGGCAGCACAAAACCCCCAAATCCCTTACAAAAAGAAGAGAAAGAAGCTGTGCTAGTCTGAATTATGGCAAATTGATAGTGCTATATCACCTGTGGGGTACCTACCTTCCTCTTGTGTTAGAATTCCAACCCTGAAAGAGGGACATTCTTTCCTTCTTTAAAGAGAGACAGTGTGGTATAGTGGCTAAAGTGTTGGACTGGGAGTCAGGAGATCCGGGTTCTAGTCCCCACTCAGCCATGGAAACCCACTGGGTGACTTTGGGCCAGTCACAGACTCTCAGCCCAACCTACCTCACAGGGTTGTTATTGTGAGGATAAAATGGAGAGGAGGAAGATTATGTATGCCGCCTTGGGTTTCTTGGAGGAAAAAGGTGGGATATAAATGCTAATAATAATAATAATAATAATAATAATAATAATAATAATAATAATAATCTACTGAGAGTGAAACTAGAAGTAATCAGTGAAGTCTCTCACTAAATTGCATATAAAAAGTTCCCACTGTTCCATGTACCTAGTTCTTTCTAGCAATATATCTATTTGAATTGAATTAATACTTCACACTTTGCAAAATTATTACGTAAAGGCAGCAGGAGCATGGAGGCGAGATTCTACCATTTCCCCCTATCCGCTTGTTCCCCTTTCTCCAATCATCCTACACTTCTTTTACACTCCCATCCAAGTTGATCCTGTACTCACAGGAAGCACCAAGCTTCAAAGCAATGGGTGCAGATTGCCCCCTGCTGGCCAGGGAAGATTTCTATTTTCTTTTTGTCCGTACTATGGATTTCGTTTTTCTGTCTATACCAAACTATAGCTCTTTTAATAATGTCTTTATAGTCCATTCTTTTACAATCAAAAATATATAATACAACAAAAATATAAAATATCATAAGAGAGATGGCATTAAAAAGAATGCCATTAAAAACTAAAGAAGATCTCAGTTAGAAGGGCATTTCAGATTTACAGCACTACCACCAAAAAAATCCTGTTCCTCATGCTCACTTGCCAGGTATCTTGGGATAGCATCAACAGCATGACCCCTGAGGGTGACTTTAAAGCCCAGGCAGCTTGATATGAGAGTAAGGAATCTCTGAGATATTGCAGTCCCAGACCAAAAGAAAATACAGTCATGGGTTCTTCTATTGTACCAAATGTAGCTAACCCTTACAAGGAAAATGTTGGATTTCAGTCCATACATTCTTCTGAGTCTCCATTTGAGTAGACTATTCGTATTTGGTGGATGCATTTCAATACCTTTATAATCTGCCATCTGTAGTTCAGATTTGGAGATCTCTCTTCCTGGAGTGCATTAACTCTAAAAATAACAATATTTTTGTTATTTTTGCTCTTGGATCCAGAACTGTCACTTGAGGCACAGGTGAACTCAGTGGCAAAGAGCACCTTTTATCGGCTTAGGTTGATATACCAACTATGGCCTTATCTGGACAGAGATAACCTAGCTACAGTTATCCATGCTCTGATAACCTCTCGTTTGGATTACTGTGATGTGTTATACGTGGGGCTGCCTTTGAAAACGGTCCAGAAAGTTCAGCTGGTAAAAAACAGGGCAGCCCCATTTACTAACAGGGACTGGCCAGCAAGATCACCTTACGCCAGTCCTTTTACAACTTCATTGGCTGCCAGTCCAGGTCCGGGCCCGATTCAAAGTGCTGCTATTGACATTCAAAGCCCTAAATAGTTTGGGGCCAGGTTATTTGAAGGAACGCCTCCTCCCATATGTATCTGCCCGGACTTTAAGATCATCTACAGGGGCCCTTCTCCATAAGCCCCTGCCAAAGGAAGTGAGGCAGGTGGCTACTAGGAGGAGGGCTTTCTCCGCTGTGGTACCCCGGCTGTGCAATGAGCTCCCCAGAGAGGTCCGCCTGGCACCTACACTGTACTCCTTTCGTTGCCAGCTGAAGACCTTTTTATTCTCTCAGTATTTTAACACTTAATTTTAACTTAAATTTATATTTTACTGTTCTAACTCTGTATTTTAATCTTATATCAATTTTTGCTGCATGGTTTTATCCTGGTTGTGCTTTTTATACTTTATTTTGTATTTCTGTTTTTAACCTGTTGGTTGTTTTATTATGGTATTAATTTTTGTGAACCGCCCAGAGAGCTTCGGCTATTGGGTGGTATAAAAATGTAAATAATAATAATAATCCTTAGAAAAGGCTTTGCTAGGTTTTTGATAGCGCAGTTAGTTAGCATTTCAAAGAATTGTCCATATCTGTTTACAAAAATACCACCAGAGTTGCAATTCTTTGTTCACATATGCTTGGTCTTATCTAGCAGATCTGAGGAACCACCTAGCCAAGAGACAATTCCTTGAGCTAAAAAGAAATAATTCAGAACCTTTGGACAACAACAGTCAGGCAACCAAGTTATGTCAAGATCTGTGTGATAAGTCTTGACTATCCCAAACAAGTTATATAGTCAGCATAGACTGGGTTCAGACAACACGATAACCAATGGTGGTCTAAATAGTCACAATTGGTTATTTAATTCACCATGGGTTATCATGTAGTGCGGTGGGAGGTTTTTTTAACCATCAGTTGGTTATTTGGCCAAAATAACTAATGCAAATACCAACGCTGAGCCGAGTTGGCTATTTGAACCATGATTGGTTATTGTGTTGTGTCGAGGGCACTGATAGTTATTTCGTCGGCCACTGTTGGTTATTTCGTCAGTCACAGAATCACAAGGCAAGAGCTGTCAAAGCGGTGGCTGCCACACTAGTCCAGCTGACAGATTTTCAGCAGCAATGGCTGATAGGATATTAGTAGGAGGACTGACAGGGGAGAGAGGATGGGGAATGAGTGAGTCAAGTCAGTATGGACTAATAGTCAACTCAACGCTGATCCTAATCCACACCATGGTTGATTATTATCATGTTGTGTGGTACCTCCTAGATAAACAACTGTTGAGTCGGTTATTACCCCACCGTTGACTATTGTGTTGTTTGAATGCAGCCATATTGACAGCTACAAAAAGTCAGAAGACAGAATTACTTGAGTATGGGCAGAGAAGGACAAGAAAGATAGAGCCAAACACCCATCAACATAAATATCTTGTTAAGATATAGTATACATAAATATTGATTTATTGACTTGAGCAGAGCAGACCTGCACAAACTCGATGATTCCATGGATGGATATGAGAGAAGTGATTTCTGCCTCTTGACCCCTGCAACCTGCTGTGTTCCCAAAAATCTGTTTGAAGGGCTGGGGAACCCTTCAGAACAGTATATGTGGTAGTGCTGGAAGGTTGCAAAGGGAAGGAGGAATTGCAAAAATCACCACCCTGTCCCCCTTCCTCCAAAGGGGAGGCTCCACTAGATCCTGGTTCCTTCCACCAACAAAAAGAGCCCTTCCATTTACAGAGTATCAGCTCCAGCTCCCACCACCACCCCCGTTACCACTGCCTATGTAATATACCAGCTATCCAAAGTAAACCGATTGTAACCTATCAGAGAATATAGTGAAGAGTCTTGCGTCGCCATGGGGCTAAAATAGCAGTTTCAGGGGAAGAGACTTCTACTGAGGAATAATGGAGGAGGGTAGAGGTTAAATACATCCCTTGTGCCACTGCCTGGATCCAGTCTCTCTCCAGCAGCAGCTATTTTTACATTTTTTTAATAACTCAGGAGAGAGAGCCAATCATGAATTCCCCACGTCATGTCTGTTTTAGCATCCAGAGAATTACTTTGGGCAATCCTAACAGGCCTACTGAATTATTTCTAGAAGCAATTAAAAAAAATATCAACATGCTATACCACAAACGACCTTTAAAACTCCCCTGAGTTTCAAAAACTGTTTGCTCTGCAGCATCAGGAGCCGGTGCTGGAGAAAGGAGACCAAAAGCCCCACTGGTCAGCCAGAATTATTCACAGGACTCCCTGGAACATTGCCAACTCAGTTTAACATCCAGATCCATAATACACTTACAAAACACTTGAATTTCTTAATCCCATTGCATAACTGGGACTAAATCTGGTGAAATCCAACTAATTTGACTTGACTGAGTTGTGGACGGGGCTGACTACTGTTAGCATTAGCGGACAATTAAGTTACAAATGCTTTAAAGAATTCCTGACCTTGATGACTGCTTCATAGACCACTAATATACAGGTTTAATGCAGTTGGAGATTAGAAATTTTGCAACTGGCTTTATTGAAGACTTGATGTTTGCTGATGTATATGCTGCATTTGATTAAGTTGTACATGGATGCAATGGGGTCATAAGTTTACCTTGCAATTATGTTTTGTAGCATCCAGGTGCCAAGATTAACCCCAGGCGTTCACTTAAAGCAGCCAAATATTACCCTCTTCAGGCGTTGGGCTTTTCTTTTCTTTTTTTTTTACTGGCAAGAGTGAAATTTTATTTCCAGAGAGGAAATCTATTTGTTTTTTAGTTACTGTTCTCAGGGGTGCTATTTCATGTTTCTGGGAGAAGGATTAAAAAAAAAAGGAAGGGGCAAAAGGGGGAAATTTTGAGCAAAGCCTCAAGGTGTTGCTATTGAGATTGTTTCTGGTAAAATTGTGTTTGTTTTGGGAGGCTTCTTTTTCTTTCAATTTATCTTAAATCATGTTAATTACAGTAAAGCTAACAAAGGAAACTTCTGAAGCAAATCAAATTTACATCTTTAGCATAAAGATCCAGTGCTGGACACATTCAGACTTACAAAACAGTTCAGAATACAGAAAAGTAAATTACAGCAGTTATCCAAATAGCAAGGGCACATGAAAAAAACAGCAGTGAAATAATAATGTTGAATAGTGTTGCTAATATTTGAGCCAACAACAAAAAGGCAGCACCATACTACTCAGCATGCCTACTCAGAAGTAAGTCCAATTGATTTCAAATAGGACTTACTCTCAAGTAAATGTGCCATCCGATCACAAGCCTAAGCT
The DNA here is from genome assembly GCF_023053635.1 of Elgaria multicarinata webbii. Classification (NCBI taxonomy): domain Eukaryota; kingdom Metazoa; phylum Chordata; class Lepidosauria; order Squamata; family Anguidae; genus Elgaria; species Elgaria multicarinata. Next base: position 78,180,318 of record NC_086172.1, on the reverse strand, counting down.
ACTCTTCTCTCCCAGCCCCACTTGTTCACTCACCCTCATCAGTCTACAAAAGTCTCTAGTGTGATTTCAGAAATAATTTCAGATAGCCACATCCTTTTCCTTCTAGAGTGGTCCTAAAGTCACACATCTTATTTCACTTAAGGGGCAATGTGAAGATTTTTTTTTTAAATGGTGGGACATTTTAAAAAGTGCTGGAAATGCAGAACATTCTTATTTTAAATAAACAGGAACAATGCAGGCTATTGGACCATCACAGCCCCACAACAAGCAGAGATGACTCAGGAAGTCTGCTAGTTGTTCCAGATTACTTTGACAGTAGTTTGGTAAGTGAAATACATACCACGAATGCCCATTTTAGAGAACCTTCTACTGACACAAAGGCCCACCTTAGTAGTGCACTGCCACATTTTTGCATTCACTAATAATTTTCTAAAATTAATAATCCTAGAGTGGCCTGAACAGTAAGGGCTTATGAAAAAGTCATCAGAGCTCACACTTTTGGATTTTTCTGTAGGAACATGCTTTTTAACATTTACACGACTACAATCCAAGTAATGCAACTTGGGCACCGGCTCACTGTCCCCTTCTGAAGTACTTCCACAATGCCTTTTTTAATATCATTGCCTGTCATGAGAAAATATTTATTCTTAATAGAAGTAAACATCACATCGTTCACATTGTTTGAAGGCCAAAGTATATCTATGGGACAAACTTGGGAGATCCATATAGATTTTATTAGAAAGGAAGTAGAACAAGTGCTGAATTCATATTATTTTTGTAGAACACACTTCTCTGCATGATCCAAAAAGCTATTAAAAAAAGAGATGAAGAGACTAACTGTAAAGTACAGCAGGGGTGGGGAACCTTTGCCCCTCCAGATGTCATAGGCCTCCAAATCCCATCAGCCCCAGCCAGAATGGTCTATGGTCAGGGATGATACAAGTCCAAAATCTGGAGCACCACCAACTCCCCACGTATTAAGTACAGCTGTATCCAGTAAAAGTTAGTAATGAAATCCCATTCATTCCAACGGGGCTAAGTAGAACTAACATGGGATACAATCCTATGCGTTCTCAGGAGTCCTAAGTGCCCTCCTGGCAGTGCCTGGAAAGTAACACAACCACGAGGAGGAGGAAGAAGAAGGGCTTGCCCTCAACGTCTTCTTACGTTAAGAACTTATCCTATAGGAAGGCCGCATGTAACCATATCCTCATAGTAAGTACTCCTGCCCTTGTACTGTACTGTCTCCCGCCTCAGCAAGCGATCTCTTGTTTCTCGGCCCCTCCTAGGAACATCTGTGGTCAAGGGCGGAGCCAGCTATAGAGAGAGGCGGGACTATCCGAACATTCCCTGAAGACGACAACCCCGCCCCGCCTTCTACGAACAACGAGGAGGAGTTCTCTCCTCCACCCTGATTGGATCACGTGGACGGAAGGCCTCGAATGAGGTCCAATTCATTCGCTCATTCCTCACCTGCATTCGCGGATGATGATAGGGACATTGTCCAATGAGAAGGCAGCGTGGCGGAGGAGGCGGGTCTTCTAAGAACGGGGGATTGGCGCACTTGTTTGACTTTGGAGGGAGGTAAGAGAAAGGAATGATTCCCGGGGGGAGATCGGGCGATCTCATTTCTGTCAGAGGGGGAGCTTGTAACATGGTACTAATAATCGGGTGGTTCGTCGCTGGTCTTTCTGATTGGCGCTGGAATAGAGACATCGCTTTTCTCAGGACGGATCCCCACCACCACAGTGGGGAAATCCACTATTGAGACCCCCGTGAACTGGTATCCTCTGTAGTATTCTTGGGAGTAGTTTGGGTTGCCAACACCTGGCCTGGAAGAATGCTCCTGTGCCTGTAAGTGCGCTGTGTGGCAAGTTCAGGTTCTCGACTGAGATACTCCTTAAGGCTGGAGTCCTATTATACTCATTTACCTGGAGATAATTCCAGTTACCTGGGGTTTACTTCTGAGTAGGCATGTATAGGATCGCACTGTAAATGTTGCCGTGCATTTGTTCCCAAGACCCCCTTGCCCATACAACTTGGGAGGGGGGGGGATCAAGTAACCTCCTCTGGTTAGAGTAAGGTTATCAACTGGAGGCCTCATAGCCAAATCTGTCAACCTGAGGAATACCAACTGGTCGTCTTCCCACAGTTGCCAGCCCAGAGGCCAGAGAGGGTTTGTTTTTGTCCCACCTTATTTTTTTATTTTTATTTTTGGTATTATATCCTTTTAACTATTTGTATTTAATCTTGTTTCAAATATTGTAAACTGCCCACAGAGCATTTGTTATTGTGCAGATTTATAATATAATAAATGAAAAAGATTTGTAAACAGTTTTAAACCAGTTGCTAGGCAAGGGACTTCTGAACCTACTTTTCAGTATCTTTTTATATTTGGCTCCAAAATCAATTTTTAAACTAACTAATATACTTGTAAAAGACATTCATTTCAGATCCCTCCATCTGCTTCGCTGAATAAATAAGTATGAAAACATATAGCTGAGAGGCACTATATAAATCAGTAATACTGCATGCAAGTCAATTGGACAAATAAAAAGCAAGAAGCTCCTGATGTGAAACCTTAATTATGTCCTCCAAAAGCTATGCCTGTTTACTCAGAAGTAAGTACCACTGCATTCAGTCAGATTTGCTTCCTAGTCTCCTTTACATTTTTAATTCCCTCCCCTTTTAAGCACACAAGAAATTCTAAAAGCAGCTAAGAATAACACACACACACACACAATTACTAACTACTACTAATGGAATTGTAACAGCAGCATTAATAAATATGTTCATTGATCAACCTCCACATGCCCTATAGAATGAATAAATATATAAATACATAAATAAATAAGGCTTCACCTGTCTTCTAAAGTCTGTACATATAGAGGCTGCAGTCCTGTGTACACTTAGTTGGATATAAGTCCTACCTTATTCAGTGAGACTTACTTCTAAGTAAACAAACATATGATTTTGACTGTGCATAAGAAAGATTGAATATAAGCAACTTTTACTCCCAGTGACTTAAGAGTATATGTCTCTCTTCTGACTTTCTTGGGGTAAATAGCATCTTCAGGGGTGAAACTATTTTCATTTGAGAAACAATGGTAATACGCACACAGCAGCACCACAACTGATACCCTTTACACAGTTGCTATTAATATTAAAAAAACACATCTAGTCCAGTCCTTAGATTGTGAAAAAAATAATTCTTATTATGGATTTCACAATACTTCTACACCAGAAAGTGATTAACAGCTTTTGATATGCCTGCTACTGGTAGGTCAGGAACCGGTTTTGGAGAAAGAACATGGGGTAAATTAGAAACTTTTAGTCAACTGGACTGCAATCCCATTGGCTTAGACTTGGTTTCAAAGTGTCCTTCTTGGGATTGCAAAACTAGCACAGCTTAACTTTAGTCTAGATAAAGCAGTCTAAGAAATGGGTTAAGTGCAGCAATAATGAATTTGTCATATTTGTGTGTGTGTGTTTCCTTTCAGCGTCTACTTTGGAGTTCTAGAGAATTATTTCCATCACAAAACGGAATTGGCCACAGAGAACTAGAAGAACAATATTGCAGCCATTTCGTGTCGTCCCGTCCCCCCCAACCTTGCGCTGGTGTGGGGGAAACTTTGTGGCTTCTCTCCCTTGGCATGAAGTGCGTAGTTACTGGGGGCAATGTGAAAGGTAAGGCAAGAATAACTATTTGGGTACAGGGCATAAACCTCTGAGTAGAGCTGTTCTTTTGCAGGGAAGTAGTCTTGTATACGTGTAAAAGAGAAGCATCCTAAAAGGTACTTCCTATCCTATAAAGCCAGGGGTAGGCAACATGAGGGCTTCATTTCAAAAGTCCTCAGCAAAGGCAATCTGTCCCTCCCCTGCCAGCTGCTGGAGAGAGAAAGAAAGAAAGAGTGAAAGTGAGAGAGAGATGGGGGTGACAGAAAGAGAGAATAAGGGAGGGAGGGAGAGGAGGTGGCAGGAAAAGAGAAAAGTTGGTCCAGCCCCCTTTGGGCTCTGGCCCCACCCACCACCAGCATCACACACACACACAGAATGTGATCTGTCTGTTAACAGAAAAAATGGTTCCCTGTCCCTGTGATAAAGGGAATGTCTTGATAGGACAGGGGGGGAAATGGCAAGTGAGACTATGGGTTTATGTAGTGAGTGAAAAGTGGTGGATTCTTTATTGGAGAGTGACAATGAAAGAATGTTTTGGCCTGTGCTGACGGAAGCTTCAGCAGCACTTAAACGGAAACCATAGACTCGGAGGGTTGTTTAATAGAAGAGGGAAGCTGCGGTGGTGGATAGTCGCAGCCTGCACAAAATACTAGCTCAGGTGAGATGCAGCACCAGACACCACAAGATGCTTAAGCTTTATCCATACCTGCTTAATGTTCTTCTGCTCCTCACGCAGCCCTGGGGAAAGCGGTGCACTCTCTCTCCCGCATTGGAGAGGAAATCTACATTGAGCCACTCCAGGAAGGGGTAAGGCAAGGGGTTGGGAACTGGGAGACAGCTTTTGAAAAAGGAAGTTGGTGTGTGAATGGAATGGGACGTTCCAGAGCAGAATTAAATTACAGTTTTACAGTGTGCATGTGAAGGGTTAAGGGGGAGACTGTGTCAAGCAGTTTTATCCATCTGCAGAAGTGCTGTAAAAACCTCTGTGGTACGTAACCTACTACAGAACATGTAATAAGATATAAAAGGAACATGTACTGAAGCTGAGATTATATACCGTGTATATTATATAATAATTTCCGAAGTGGATTCCTTGTTAGTGAGTACTGATACAATCCTGGTAATGTGATTGCTCTGAAGGGTTGGGGTGCAAGATGTGTATCTATCCCAAGCAAGTATGCGTGTCTCAGTTGTCATTATTTTGCATGCACCTGGAGCTGTTCTGATGACACTAGCTTGTCCTGTGATTGGGCCAGTGATGCTGTGTCTTTGGAAAGCAGAGTTTGAACTAATGGGGGATAGAAAGCTGAGAGAAAATTGTGGCTGGGGGTGGGGTGCGTCTTTGCTCTGTAATGGTAATGGAGTTCGTGACACTTTCTGTCCTTCACTTTCCCAGCTGTCTTTGCGTGCCATAAATGCATCTCGTTCCGCTTATGCCTGCTTCCTGTTCGCCCCACTCTTCTTCCAGCACTACCAGCCAGGGGAAGTGGGATCTAACCCAGACACAGGTGCTTTGCGGTGCAAAGTGCTCATGAAGGTGAGATGCCCAGGGCGGGAGGAGGGTTAGAGTTAATGTAGAAAGACTGCAGGGAGGCCTAATGGAAGTTCTCATCAAGTCAACCACGCTCAGCCTGGATCTTGTGGAATTTTTGCAGTGACTGTGGCCTGGTCTACACAACCACTTCAAACAGAGGTGGTAGTCATAGTCGCATGCTTCAACCCACCCACCCAAAAGCTACATATGGAAAAGTAGCATGTCAGAAAATAGAGCAGTCTAAGCTGTTTCCTCTGATACTTTTCTGTACAAAGAGAAGATCAATCATTTATGTGGTTCTCCCACCTGCAATCTGAGGTCACCCAGTGAGCTTCATGACTGCATGGGAATTTGAACTTGAGTCTCCCCAGTCCTAGTTCAACACTCTCATCTAAACCACAGCTGGCCCTTCAGGGCTTCCCAGATGGTCAACCACCCCCTTTTCCCCCATCCTAAAAGGTTTTAATATCTCTCCTAAGGTTTAGTTACTGGCAGCAAGAGCTTTAAGCTAAAAGAAGCTGGTATTTTAGGCCCCAACCCCTTTTGCCTTCGATGCCAGCCAGCACTGGAATACAGCCCCTGAGAGCTTCTCCGAAATGGAATTTGGCCCTGCTCTAACCATTAGGCTACACTGGCTGGTGGTTTTTCCTTGCTTTGAGGAGGGTGTCTGGGGCAAGCGCACATGTAACTGTTGTGTTTTCCTCATGCCCTCCAGTCTTTCCTGGCTGTGTTCCGCTCACTCCCCTCACTGGAGAAGACTGTGGAGAAATGTCTCATCTCGCTGAGTTCCCGGGCTAGCCGGTTCCGTGTTCAGCTGCACTGCAAATACGGTGAGTGCTGGGCAGGAGCGGGAGGAGAGCCCTGCCTGAACGCGGGTGACACACTGGAAGAGCATATGGGGGGAGGGGTGGGAATGCCTCGCTGAGAGGCATGGCTTTGGTGCAGTAGGAAACCTTTCTGCACTGAGCAGGGGTGTTGGACTCGGTGGCCTTATAGGCCCCTTCCAACTCTACTATTCTATGATTCTATGAAATGATCGCCAACTGCTCAGGAACCCTATAGGCTGCTGGTCCTGAGCTAGGAGAGTAGGGCCCATGAGAGGCTCCAAATACATTTGGAGAAAAAGGATGTAGTCAAGGAAGGGAGAATCCAGTGAAGGTCCGTTGGAAGTGTCATGAGCCTTATACCTGAGCTAGAGAGGGCCTGCAGCAACACGGACAGCTCCTGGTAGGGCTTGTTAAGGGGCCTCATTGGAGGGCCTGCTCACCAGATGAGGGAAGCAGCGTTGTCTGATGCCTCCAAAAATAGGGTTGCTAAAACTCCCCCCACCCTGCTGTGCCACTCTCACCAGTGGGACCTTGTGCTCGAAGAAGTGGGGCCCTCAGAGATATGGTCATCCAAACACATTGGGTGTTTTGCTCTCCACGCGAGTGACATCACATGGAGAGAGGGGCTGCACGCTAGCCCATTTGCCACATCCTCTGCAGGTTCCCCCACCCTCCCCGTGTTGTCCACGCGTTGCGGGAATGTTTAAGAGGAAAAGCCGGCCAGATGTACATAAGCTGTTCCCATGAGCAGCTGTAACCGTTCTCACAGTGTTGCAGCTCACAACTCAGCCAACAAGCTTCCAGACAGCACGGAACAGTGGTCCCCCATGTCATTTTTTTTCCATTTGAGGCTTTGAGAGGGGGAAAACGTTGCTGTCTTCTTCTTCCCTAATTCTTTATATCTCAAAAAATGGCCTTTGTGTCTGCCCCTTGTCTGGTTCAGAGTCAGCTGGGATATGGAGCGCCCTAAAGCCATTTCCCACTGAGACTCTTTGGGCCTGTTCAGACGACATGCTAAGCCATGGTTAGGCTACTAACGCTTTTGCAGCAAATGCTTAGGGAACATGTTTAAACCATGTTTATGTAGCCACCATGGTTAGGAATGTTTCACATAACATGCCAAGTCTAATGTTTAGTTCAAAATGCTTAACCACCATGGCTTAGCGTGTCATCTGAACAGGGTCTTTCTCTCTCTCACTCTTTTTGCAGGTGTTGTCAAGACGCATGACTTGTCATTCCAGGAGTGTGAATCACTACAGGCTGTCTTTGACACAGGACAGTATGCCCATGCCCTGCGTGCCCCTCCCAGGTAGGAACACAACTTGATTAGGTGGGATTGCAGTACAGACAGAAGGAGTTGAGATGGACGGAGGCTGATGTGGTTGAAATTATAGACTGGTCTGGCACTACTGAAGGTGCTTCCACAGCAGCCCAGAAGGATCCATTGCATGATTGAGTACTGCAATGCAGATGGATATCCACAAAACAGAGAAGACTACTGTGCAGTTGGCATAGCATGATTTACAGGCATTGATGCATATGTCCTGGGAAAAGATGCATCTTCTCCCCCCCGCCCACCCCCCCAATGGAAATGTTTCCTGCACTACTGGTTTAGTACTAAACAATGAGCATGGGAAGCTGATGTGTGGATATAATGAGCAATGCATGTTTTGTGTATTTAAAACTATCTGTAGGTTGATGCCGGGACTTCAGTAAATTAACTGGGATGATGAGTAATAAGTACAAGTGGGAATTGGATATTTTCAGCCATGAAATTGCCTCCCTGCCCCTCCTTCATCCGATTCAGGCTCTTAGCAGATGCTGTGGTGCATTTCCCACTGACCCTGGCCGAGGTGACGCTGGGCGCCAGCCCTGATGGGAAGGTGAGCTTCCGCAGCTACCTGGAAGAAGAGACAGGTGAGCTGACTGCTGGGACCCCGATTCCAACTTATGCCCAGAGCCTGTCAAAGTGGCCAAGACTTCCTCAGCCCACATTTAGAATGCGGCTAGCATGTTTCCAGCATAAGAGGTTTCTTAGTAGATCATGGGCTGTAGGGATCTTTGGCAGTCCCTGACACTCTACTAAACGGATATTGTCGATTTTTGTTTGTATTTTATGCTTTTTATGGTTTTAAATTTTGTATATTTTTGTTTTTAATGTTCACTGTTTTTGTAAACCGCCCAGACAGCTTCGGCTACGGGGCAGTATACAAATGTAAATAATAATAATAATAATAGTGTACAGAGTAGCTGTATGCAGAGTATTTTCTGACTCTTCTCTCTGGCTCAGAGACTAGCCGGATGATGGTGACAGAGTTGTGCTTGAGCGAGGACGAATTCCAGGCCTTCCATGTCAAGGAAGAGACGCAGGTCACTTTCTGCCTCAAGGAATTTCGGGTGAGTGTGCTGCCCGTCTCTTGCCTGAATTTGGGATGGGGTGTCTTTGCTCTTTCCGACTTGTTCCATCTCTCTTTTTCAGGGTCTTCTGAGTTTCGCTGAGTCTTCAAACCTTCCCCTTACTATCCACTTTGACATCCCAGGCAGGTAGGCCTTCTCTATGGATGTTCCTGAGGAGAAGCTCCATGCTAGCTCAATGGAACCACCATCTACAGTGTCAGCGTGCCACAGAATGCCAGGAGACCGTTTTTTCCCTTCATGGCCTGCTTTTGGGCTTCCCAGGGGCATTTGGCTGGCCACAGTAGGAACAGGATGCTGGACTAGGTGGCTCTTTGGGCTGATCCCTCCATGCTGCTCTTAGGTTCTTATGGAGAGCAGCTTTGGTTTGTTCTCTATCATGTAAACAGCCAGTGGCCAGACTTCCTGTGGTGCTTCCCTGCAAGGGTAGGACCCTTAGCTAATGATGTCACCTCCCTAGCTGATTTTTCTTTTGCTTCGATTCTAGTCCCCAAACCTTTGTCTGGGAGTTTTGCGCTCATCATTTTTCTCCTCACAGGCCAGCTATCTTCACTGTGGAGGACCCTGTACTGGAAGTCCAGCTGGTCCTGGCCACACTGTTGGAGTCGGAGAACAGCAGTTCCCAAATGACCAGCTGGTAAGCAAGGCTCTAGCCTCTGTCCCACCCAGTTTGGCACACACAAGAGGCAATACAAAAGTTGGGCAGAAGGCCAGAGGACAATGACATTAAGTAGGAACTCCATCTCAGCTTGGCATATAAAACGGCTGTCATTTGTAATAGGATTTTTTTTCCTGTCAAGCAATCTGTCAGCCCCAAGTCCTATACTGAGTTGATATTTTAGCAGCTATACCCAGTTGCCTTGGTTACTCCTGGAACCGCTCTATATCTCAGCTTTATATTAAGCATTTTCTGCCCTGGCTAGTCTCACTTTTATTACCTTGTTAGCTTAAAAGGTGTGCTTGTGAGTGCATGCAAGAGAAAAACCCTTGATGTTTAGGATCAGGGCTTGCTTAGAGAACTTAGATCATGTGCCCCTAAGGCAAGCCTTTCCTGAGATTGGTGGGGTGCTTCTTCCAAGGAAGTGGGTCCTGGGACTCTCTAATGGGACTGCCCCCCTTTCTCTCATGCCAGCACACCCAAGCCCCCAGCCCCAGCTTATGACTTCACCAGCGACGACATTGATGCCTACATGATAGCCATGGAAACCACATGTGAAAGCCCAGCAACACCTCCCAGCCCCACCTTCCCCATGAGGCGCAGCACTTCAGACTCAAGGGAGTTGGATAGCGACCACGAGGGGACCATCCCTGGCACCCCGCCACAAAAACGGGTATGTACTGATGGACCTTGGCAGTAAAAATGTACTCCCCGCTTGCATTATGTGTGTGTATAAAAGGCATTGTGGCTCCAAGAATCTCCCGACTATTTTAGAGTGCTAGTGGGTGCACGTTGGGCAAGTTCGGATGACACAATACTCAGCCATGTGTTAATCGTCTACGGTTGATTATTTAGGGGTTATCCTCCACAAAAGACGATAATAGTCAACTGTGGAGTTGACGATTAATACATGGCTGAGTATTGATGATCCCAATCCCTGCCCATCCCACTGAGTGGTGGTGCTGGTTTCCATGAGAATCCTTCGAGCTGGGTCCCCCCGCTTGTCAGTAGCTTGTGCCTGCACTCTCCTACCCCTGTTCCGACAGTGGGGGGGGGACTCAGCCTGAAGGGGGGTTCTCATGGGCCATGTTGTCCCTGGGTTGGGGCACCAAGAACTGCAGCTCCCCACGCACTTCCTGGGACATGCACAAATGGAGATCAGGGCCGAGGGGTGTATGGATCTCTCCTGCTGCTGCAACATCAAACCATGGATGGATTTCTCCCACGGTTGTTACAGCTGCAGGAGATATTCATACACCTTTTCTGCCCCGATATCCGAAGCCTATCTGTGGCTATCAGGGCAGGGTATGGAAGGATTTCTCTCTCCTGCTTCTGTAACATCAAGCCATGGAAGAAATCAATCCACAACCTCCCCCACTTCGTTGCGGAGAACAGGTGAGCGCCAAAAGCTGTAAGAGACATCCTTGCACGCACACATCCATCCTTGTTCTCCACCGCTTTGGCGAAAACGGGGATGTGGGACACAAAAGATATCTCCTGTGGCTAGAGAATGGGGAGGGTGAGGCGCAAGCATCTTGACAGCAGCAGGACAGATCCTTACATCCCACCCTCCCTGGGACTGAACATGTATGCCCCTGGGAGCGTGTGGGGCTCTGCCGATTGCAGTGCCCCATCCAGGGACAGGACATGCATATCCCAGGAAATGTGTAGGGTTGGCAGCTCCCCACACACTTCCCGGAATGGGTGACACATGCTTATAGAGCCCCGCTGGGCAAGAGCAGCAGAGGTTTCTGCCACTCTTGCCTCGTGACTCTGTAGGCATGTGAAATTGTCAACGGAGCCCGAGCCCGAGCCCGCCACATGACACAATTGTGCAGATAGACAACCCTGCACGACGTTATTTGCCTTGGTTATTTCATGGTGTGGAAAAGGCTCGCCAGACGACACAATCATGAATGGTGGACTATTTAATCAATGGTGGACTAGTTTATGAGCCCTTGGCTATTGTGTCATCCGAAGCCAGTCATTGAATGACTCAGAATGTTTCTGTAATGCAAGGTCAAAGATAGGGCATTTATTTTAGTGCATGAAGTGCTTCCGCCGTGAAATAAATGTGTGCATCCACACACAAGATGGTGCATGCTGAACATTTCATATGTACCTACTAATATAACGTATGAAGCATCCCTTGATCCAGTTATAGCTGTGACGAAGTTCTAGTAAAAGCAATGAGACTTCAGGAACTCAAGTCATGACTAACTTTAGCTGGAGTGGAGCTATTATCTACCTCCTAGTACTCTAGCAACAGCAGCCAGGCTTTGTTAATCATACTCTTGCAAAATCTGGACTTTTTGTTAAGACATTCATTGGAAGGGTGTGTGGGGTAGGGTGCGGCAGAAACTATACATTTGGGAGATGGTGTTAGTTTTGGAGTGGTTGGGTGGAACAGAGAGACTAGCCAAACAGTCGTATGCCTCACAGTGGACACCATCTGCATCCTTTCAAGCATTTTTATGGAAACCTCTCTGTGTGCGCACATGTGTGTGCTTTGTATCAGCCTGTTCTGTTGTTGCAGTGTCTCCGGTCATCAGATTCTGGGGTAGGTACAACTTGCGTGGAATTCTCATATTTGCAGGTTTCTAGATGTTTTGTAAACTTTGCTCCAAGCTATTTCTTTTTGTAAGTTCCGTTCTTGAAAGTTTTGTAAACTCTGCTCCCGGACTTTCTTTTGCAGTTCCGCTCTTTGTTCTTTGGATCAGTCCTCAGCCAGTCACAGTCCCTAGTTTGCTCCAAGCAGGAGGTGCTGGCAGAGAACAGTGAGGAAGAAGCATGACATCTGCCCAGTCGCCAGCACGTGAGATGCACCCCGCCTCCTATTGCTGGCAAGGAGAGATTTCAAGCAGCACTTCCTTTTGGTGGATTCGGATCCTCATCCACCCCTTTCCAGCAGAGTCCCTACCCAGTCAGAGACCTGATTTAAGTGAACTGAGCAGTTTTTGCATCATGGAGAAAGACCCTTCTGGAGAGACAGTCCACAGATGGGGCAAGACCAACCTTTGTGCCCAAAGCATTTCACTTACCTTAGGAAAGGTGAATGAGATGGCAGAGGGCGGGACATGGTTGCAGTGGGCTTGCAGCAAACAGGGAGACCTAAAATACCTATTTCCTAATAAATTTGTTTTTAGATGTTCTGACTGCGGCATGAGATGTTGCTAAGAGACAGATCAACATTTACAACCTCACTTTACTGCTCCCACACCTTTAGAGCCAGCCTTCCTCTCCTCCCCTGCAATTAGCTGGTTTCATTGCTGAACCTGTCATTAGCTCTAAGGTAGACGGGAACTGAAGGTGAACCGGGAAGGGAAACTGTTCGCCAGCGCAGCGTTAAAGCATGGAAGGTGCTGTGGGAGGTGGCAAAGGAATGAACAAGGGCTCGGCTATTTCCTCCTCTCTCCACATGCCTGCTGCCTATACTGCACCCCTAAACTAGAAGCGGCAGGACCGCTGAGAAGCTTTTTGGATCTCTGCTGCCACTTTAGGAAGACAGCCCCCTCTGGCATGACACTTGTGGCTGTTGGCAGCATAGATTCAGTATAGGTCAAATGTCCTGTTACAGATACAGAGTCAACAAAACACACCCAGTTGTTTAACAGCATCACCCTGTCATCCTGCCTTAAAATGGTATTCGTTAGCCAACCCCCATCTCGTAACAGCGATCACCTACCCTTGACAAAACATCTGTCGTTGGGAGGCATTTCGTTTTATCCCACTGCCCATGCACACAGGTTCCAGTGTTCCGCCTTCCTTTTTGGATAAGCCCTGCAGGATTGCCTTGGCTCAGCCCCAAAGCTAATTCCTACAAACTGTATTAGCAGCGGATACCGTGCTGTGGCTTGGGATTTAACTAGAGCTTAAGCAAGCAACAACAGATTGATTCACAAAGGAGAGGCAGGAGACTAGGAGCCTTTAAACAGTTTACAATATGGGGTGTGGGGGGGGAAGTGTTAGGTAACCTGCTAGGAGTACCATGCACTAGGATATACGGGTGCTGTCTAGGAGTTGGGACACCAAGGTGGGGGAGGCTGGTATACAATGCATTAGTACACCACCCTTTGACTTGATCCCAAACCAATGGTCTCGGTGGATTAAGGAAGACCAGCCACTGGGGTCATACCTTCTAGAAGGATCCTCAGGGTCTGTAATGCAGCTCTAATAACTCATGCTGCATCAATGAGCTTCAGAGCTAGGAAGTGATGGCCCTGGCAAGGGAAAGCAGCTGCTACTGCATGCCTCAGTATCTGCTTCACCCCTAATGCAAACTTAAGAGCCAAAGGGAGTATGAGATATACACTGTAGGACATACAAAAAGTTCAGAGGAGGCACAGTCAAGCTCATGAAGGGGTTTTAGCAGGCAAGATGGGGGGAGGTAGTATACGGAGATGCTAATTAAGTAGCAAGGCATATTTTAAGAGGCTTACCACTGGTCCTCTGCTTCCCAGAATTGGTAAGTTGGTTGTTTTGTTTTACTACAAAGCTATGTCTGTTGAGATCTGCAAACCAGTGAGCTTGGCCCCCTACTCCATTACGAGTTTTACATGCCATACCTAGTCCTTCTATCAAAGTGACTTTACTTTGCCCTATTCCTGCTGCTGGAGGGGAGGCATATTTCAGAACCAACGTGCAGAAATTATTTCTCCCATCCTTGGGAAAGGAAGGCTGTTGAAGCAGAAGGCCCGAGCAAAGGATCGCTTCTACTGATGACATAAGCAGGATGCGACTCACAGTTCCAACATGACTTCTGAATGAAGAGCACTGCCAAGGCCAATGCAGGGATGCACCTGGAATCGGTTTGTTTCTAGCACTCACATTTTCTCTGCGCCTCTCAAGGGTGGGTGGGTGTTGTTTTATCCTCCAAGCCACTTTCCCCCAAAACACAAGTTTCAGCAACACCACATAGCTGCTCTAAAAGATCCAATGGCTACCAGGCCCTTGTTTCTTCCCTAGGACATCTCACTCACTCACACTCTACCCAAAATGAGTGCAGTGACACACACCATGGGCCCGGCAAGAATTACATCCTCTGCGTGCTGCCTCACAAAGCCAAACCTTAAAGAAGGGCAGGGAGGTGGAGAATTATTCCCTTTGCCAAAATGGAAAGTGTTTTTCTATCTCAACCCCCAACCCCCTTCATTTTCAATTTCCCCAAAACAGTAAACCGAAGCAGCTACATAAGAATCTTACATGTTTATTCAAAAAGACGTAGTACCCCCATGGGGGAAATGGGAGCACACATCGGGACAAAGTTGGCAAAAAGGTCAATCAAAAATACCCCCAAAAATAAAGACATCCCCCATCTCAGGGGAGCAGAATTTTTGGTATTGAATTCTTATTCGGACATTATTTTTAAAAAATTACATGGCTGGGCCCTGGGGAGGTAGGCAGCCGCTGTACAGTGTAACCGCTACACAAGATTGCCAGGGCCCCACATCTACAGCTTGGGGGCAGGCAGGGCTAGTTACTTCTTGGCTTTGGCCGAGTTGCGTGGGGGAGTGACTGGGCGCCCACCGGGGTTCAGGCCACTGAACTGGCCATATTTGCCTTTGTTCTTATCAGCTGGTTTCAAGATCTGTAGATTTTGAGGAGGAAAGAAGAAAGATTACATGCTGTGATGAACCAAATCTTCCCCAACCTCATCTTTCTAGAAATATCTCTGCACAACGCACATGGCCAACCTACATTCCAGGCAAACTCCAGCTTCACCTCCCCCAGAACATCAGCAGATGTAAAAGAAGTGCTGTAGAAATTACCTGGAGGAAACATAACCAGGTCCTCCCAGGCTACTGATTGGACATGTCTGATTTTTCCCTCCCTGAGAACTGCCCAGCTGCCCTACAGAAACACTTGGTTAAAAGGCAACGCCACCCTAAGCTATGTCAGGAAATCCCAGATGGGACTTAGTCCTTCCACCATGTATAACCTGTTTAAGAAGATCACTAAGTTTTAGTGAGCGAATTTGAAGTTTAATTGGTTTTTTTTAAAAAGGAACTGACTATTTTTCAACTTCTCTCTGCTTGGTTCTTTAATAGATATATTGGATTGGAAACTGGAGTTGAATTGATTCTCTTGCCTAGCCTGGAGTGGCCTACCCGTGCGCTGATCTGCTTGGCAGACATGCTAACCAAGTTGCTAAGAAGTTTAAAGGAAGCTCTGGAGAAGGGACCTATCCTCCATATAGAAGAGCCCAAAGCCCCTCCTCTCATGTGGGCAGGATAAGGGATATTAAAAGTACACTTGAGTTTAGTGATGGTACTTCTGAGGAATATAGATAGAAGGGTATCTTGCAGCCTATCCTACCTGTGAGGTGAAGACCTTCTCCAGGGGCACGTCATAGGATGGTCTTTACCAAAAAATGCATGGGGTATTTCAGTATGTTAAAAAAAACCATTTTACTATTTTATAAAAAATATTTTTGGTACCATTTTGAGTCACTGCCTTTTCTTTTTGCTTCCTTGTGCTCAACTCTTCTTACAAAGAGCTTTGGAGAACTCAAAAGCTGGCTCATCACTTCGACATTTTAATTGGTCCTAAAAAAGGCATTGTCACTCTGTGGCTTTGGGATTCCCCTCCCAACCCCGTAATTGCAATGGCATAGAGATCTAGATGAGTGCTGTGGTAAAACTAATTGGAAAATAAAAGAAGATGGACTTCTAGTGCAAGAACATAAACACCTTTCATATGCAAAAAGTAGTTACTATAACTCTTAAGCTTGGTTACTTAGGTATCCCAGTTCATTACGTCCAGGAACACAATCACAATACAAGTAGCGGTTGCAGTGATTCAGCATATATAAAAACATTTTGAAGTATGATGTTTAAACCTCTTCTTCAAACTGTTTTTTAAGTTACAGACATATTTATTTATAAGGAGGGTTTTATATGTCCCAAGATGCCCCACACCTAATTCGGCATCTACCATAGGACACTGGATTACTGAGACTTCCGCTTTTTCTTTAAAAAGAAGCCCTCTCCTATTGCTTGCAACACATGCAGACACAGCATTAAAAGAGAAAAGTGTAATTCTAGGGCAGAAAGAGGGGCAGCTGAACATGGTACCACATTCCATAGGGTTTTTTTTTACCTGGAAGGAGCACATGAGGGTCTCGTCAACGCTCATCATTGCGCCTGCATTATCGAACTCACCACAGTAGTTTGGGGCAGAAAAGAGCGTCACCAGCTGCCGTTTAGCAAAAAACTCGTATCCATCTTCTACAACCTGTTGGGGAGGGGGAAGGAAGTGGGGGGGGGGCACAGAATCAACAATATAGCAGCTTTTCACACATATCCCCAACCCAAACTGATGCCCCACTTTATACCATGCTCTCCAGCCCCCATACATTTCACTGTCAGCCTTTGCAACTAACTATCTTCCCACCAACCTAGCTTCCATTTCAGAAATTGGGAGAAATGGATCCTTGTTTAAAATGAAAAGGTAAACTGCTCCATCCTGAACTTCCCACTTGCTCCTGCCCTGGATTTCCCAGCCCCTGTAGCACAACTGACACCTCGCTCCTCCTAGCCCAGCCGTAGACGCCCTCTTCCCCGCTCCACGGGCTGCCTCAGTGCCCCAACCTGATGCGCCCGGCAGATCAAGTCCAGATCGTGTTTGTGCAGAAATTTGGCGACAACTTCCGAGCCAAACGTGAAGGAGACCCCACGGTCGTTCTCGCCCCAGCCCTGCACATCTTTGTCAGGATCAGACCAGAGCAGGTCACAGAGCAGACCCTGGTCAGGGACATCTGTGGGCCTCATGATCCGCCGGATCTGTTCCATGGATTGAAGGTCAGGAGAGAGTCCTGGAAGACAAGATGGACGCCTTCAATCCACCACAGGGGAGTCAGAGGGTAGTCATGGCCCATCAAACCATTGCACACCTTTCCCTTAAGTCGCCCATAGCTATGCAACCCATACTTCCCCTCCCTTACACTCCCAAATTTTCCCCAGCAGCACCCTGGGTTCACCTTGCACAGTTTTGTCCCTCTGCCCCAACTGGCAGACTTCTGATCAACTTGTAAGGATCAGTAAAGGTTCCTTACTCCTAATTATTTAACAACAGCAATGAAGCTGCCTTCCTATGCAAACTTACTTGCCTGATCTAGGGGCAGTTGGAAATCTCTGTGCCACAAGGGTTGTCAGCTGTAAAATGGGACTTAAAAATTCAGAGTTCTTTTAAAAACAACAACACACAACCCCGCACAAATTTATTTATTACAATTCTGTACTGCCCAACAGCCAAAGTGCTCTCTCAGCCTCTGCGTTCCTCACCAGTAAATATGAATGTTAACTGTTTGCCATCGACCAGGTCATTATGCAGCAGTACTGGCTGGTTTTCGAGCTGTGTGATAGAGTCTCTTATCTGCAGTGACTCAGATAAAACTGGTGGACTTTGAGATTCTAATAAAAACCAAAACATATCCCTCCCTGTCTTCCCAAGTCTAATATGCTTCAAGCTGGTGCTCTTCCTCGGGGGACAAAATAGGCCCAGGAAAAGCTTTCATGTGAAACTGCTATAGAGAGGAAACCCTTCCCTTGTATCTTTTTTCCAGGTTTCATTTTGCCCCCGAGGAAGTGCACCAGCTGAAAATGCGTACAGCACCCACTTTCCCAGCATGCATTTGACCTTGCCTACAGCTTTTGTTCCTTTCCTGTTATTCACACAGACTGCCAGCCATCTGGACAGGCTCTGCGCCA
Source organism: Elgaria multicarinata webbii (assembly GCF_023053635.1). Taxonomy (NCBI): domain Eukaryota; kingdom Metazoa; phylum Chordata; class Lepidosauria; order Squamata; family Anguidae; genus Elgaria; species Elgaria multicarinata. Next base: position 78,162,498 of record NC_086172.1, on the reverse strand, counting down.
CTTCAGTCTCTGAAGACAGCGGCTAGTGCTGTAGATGCTGATTGCTCCGATGCCAGTGGGGTGGTGAATCCGCTCCGGGTTTCAGTCGGAACTCTAAAGGAGCTATCCAAGGTGCGAAGCAGAGTTCTGACTGAAACGTGGAGTGGATTTTCGGCCCCACCGACATGGGAGCCACCAGCCTCCACTGGGCTGCTAGCATTGTTGGCACTGAGCAGCAGTAGCCGCTGCGCTGTCCTTTCCCTCCAACCTCCACCGCCCTCTGCCTCTTCTTGGGCTGGCCCACCTCCATGGCAGCAGAAGATCTTCTCATCAACTATGGCAGCGATAGGCAGGCAGTTGAAACAGTCCGTGAAGGTCTTCCACAGCTTGATGTTATAGCGCCTTTTACCTGTGAAAAAGGGCAGAGGTGAGCCAGGAGAGAGAGGCATGTTTGAGGAGCCATGTTCCTGCAAGACAGGGGGGCGAGGAGTGAGAGAAAGAGCCCAGCCAGCCAGAAAGACAAACACAACGGGAGACTGGCCTTCTCCAAAGGCAGCCACGTGCCCCAAAGCCGAAAGCCTGCCCCAACCCCACCGGCAGGCTCACAGTTCTCGCTGAGCCTTGCACTCACATTCATCATAAAAGCCATAGATGCGGTTGATGCTTGCACACTCGTGGTTGCCACGCAGCAGGAAGAAGTTCTCAGGGTATTTAATCTTATACGCCAACAGCAGGCAGATTGTCTCCAGCGACTGCTTCCCCCGGTCCACATAGTCACCCAAGAAGAGGTAGTTGCTCTCTGGGGGGAAGCCCCCATACTCAAAGAGTCGGAGTAGGTCATAGTACTGCCCATGGATGTCACCTGGAGCGGGAGAGGAAACAGGGTCAAGGAGAGGAAGGGTGCTGAAGGAAGTGCCAGTACATGTTTAGATTGCACTAGAATACACTCCACCCCCCACCCCCGCTCTTTTCTTCTTGGGTGAGGACCCGTGAGGGTGCAAATGCAGGTCCCTCTTCCTTTCCCTCCCCTGCAGCACAGAGATCACAGCAGCTTCAAGGGAAGGAGCGGGAGCTGGCAGCAACAGCATCCACTTACCACAAATCTTGAGCGGGGCTTCCAGCTCCAGTAAGATGGGCTGGCTCAGGAAGATCTCTCGCGACTTCAGGCACAGGCCCCGGATTTCGTTTTCTGTCAGCTGCACATTCTTGCCTGGGCGCGAACCTTGCACTGGAAAACCAAAGGATGCCGGCTGACCTCTCTGACATCGCTGCCTTCCTAGAGCCAGTTCTCACCACCCAACCCCAACACTTTTCTCTTGGGGTCCCCGGTGCCACATCCACCTTCAGGTCCTCCTCTCCATCCCCGCATCTAGGCCTGGAAATGGCCAGAGGAGCTGGGCAGGTCTGCCCTGCCTCAACGACATGCAAACCCAGCTCCTCAGAGATCCCCAAACTTGAACCAGCTCAAGCAATAAGTCCTGGGCAATGCTCACAGTTCAGATGGAAAGCCCTAGTGCTGCACCATTTACTTTATTGCAACTTCTACTCTAGTACTCATGTTACTCGCTGCCAGACATGAGGACAGTGGTGTCCCTGCTTCATGCTAAGCGTTTGTGCATGGAAGGGCCCACACCTCCAGGGCTTCTGTGGACAGCTAGCTGGCCAGAAAAGGCCTAATCCAACCTCCTCCCAAGCTGGCACCCTGCAGAGGTTGTGAGACTACAACTCCCACCATCCTCTGCCATCAAGGCCATTGCCTGGCTGGGGACTATGGAAGTTGTAGTCTAGCATGTCCAGAGGGTACCAGGTTGGGGAAGGCGGAGCTAACCCATATACTGGGGGTGACAAATATATCTAAATAGCAGGTGACCTTGTCTGCTATAATATTCACCACCTTTAGCCATGCTTAAAAGGACAAGAGCAGCAGAGCGGAATCGATGAATAGAGGTGGCATGGAAGAACTTCATGCTTAGGAATGACATCAATGCCATGCCATCAACAAGACAACCCTCTCTCTCCCACCCAAAAAAATCTCGAATAGGCTGGGGACGATGTGGGGAGGAAATTTTCCACTTCATAAGTTCATTACTTACAGTGAATGGATGCCAACTTCAAATACAATGTTAGACAAGCTTGGCAGTTTCAAAGCTGTAATTAATGTTATTTAGGTGATTAACCCTAGCAAGCTGAAATACCCGTATGTATCAGTGTGAAATGTTACAAATAGGCAATGATAATGAAACTGAAGGAGCCTTAACAACCTCAGCAGACAACAGTTGAAATCAAATTAAATAAATGAGCAGTTGTCAGCTTATCACGTACTATTCTTTGGGTGTTAAATAAGGTCTACAATTTTCAGTGCCTTTATTTTTTTCTTAAATTGAAACAATGTAAGGGAAGTATATGCTATTGTCTTATATATACAAGTATTCCAGTAAAAATGACTACATTTAAATCGCATTAAGGTTGCAAATCTATAGACACTCTTACCTGGGAGTAAACCCCACTGAACTAAATGGGACTTAATTCTGAGTAGACATGTATAGAATTGCACTGTAAGTGTGCTTTAATTTTTCCCCTCCAGTAATTCAGGTCAAATACTTGTGGTGTACTGGGACACAAAATTTAACATGAGCCCCCTTTTTTTATTTTACTAAACACAAGTAAAATAAACATGCTCCATGAGATCACTCTCTAGGGCATCAGAACATTTTCTGATGCAAATTGCAAATTACTCTTAATTTGCATGGGAAAATGTTCCAATGCAAAGTTTCCCAGCAAACCCAGGTCACTAGGAATCAGCTGGCACAGCTGCTGAATCTCCTTTACACCTCAAAGCCATGGTATCCAACACACTTGCCAAATGCCTGGCTGTAGCCAAAGAGACCACAGAGCCCCTCTGCTATCAGAAGGCTTTACCTTTTACATTGCTAGTCTTGAGTCACCCAGCTCTGACAGGCAGAACTCTGGGGAAAATCAAAAGCACAAGCCTACGTACAGATGGGCAAAACCTGAGCCCACTCACACCCCACCCCCAATCTGGGCAATGGGATCGGAAGTGACCTACCTCACAAAGTGGGCATTCAGGATAGTCACAGCAAGACTTCACACACACACTTCAGTGGGACTCATAAGAAGAGCAGAGCTGGATCAGACCAAGGGTCCATCTAGTCCAGCACGCCAGTGTACTGCAAGCTGGCCAGGAACAGCGCAGTTCACACTGGATCCAGCAAGATGGTTAAAAACAAACACAGATGCCCCACCTTCCTAGCTCCTGGGACCCACTTCCGATCCTCGCTGGGGTTGCAGTGGTTGCAAAGGCCTGTTTACAACTGCAAGGTGTCTCCTGAGCAAAGGGCAGGATTCGGGCGCCCGCTTTCCTGAACGAGCGGAGATCCAGGGGAAAGAGACACACCCATCACCTGTGAATAAGCCCCGGTGTAGCCAAGGCCAAAGGCGGCGGGTGGAGCCAGGGACGCAGAACGCCTCTTCGACAGCTCGTGGAATCGCCCCGCTTCCTACCCCAGCCTGACCCCAATCCCGCTGGCGTCGCAAGGTTTCCTCCGCACAGGCGGAGGAGTGGGCCGGCCCCTGCACTCCAGCCCACAGAGGCAGCCGAGCCAAAGCGAAAGGAGACCGATCGCCCGCGAAGAGGAAGCCACGCTCGTCTCTTGCGTGGCCAGGACGGCTCAGTTCCCACGTTCGGGGAGGAAGGAGCTCGCCATCACCCGCCAATCACTTTCAGGGCTCGACCGCCACTATCCTTTCCCAACCTGGTGCCCTCCAGCTGTGTGGATCCGCAACTCCCCTCACGGCACAGCTGGCTGAGCATTATGGGAGTTGTGGTCCACCACATCTGGAAGGCACCAGATCGCGGAAGGCGGCCTTCGGATGGCGTCTCAAGGACCGCTCCCCACACACGCTAGCTCAGCTCCTTGTTTGCGGAAATCCCACAGGCGCTGACACGCCCTTCTCAAGGAGCCGTCTACTTCCTTCATCCTCAAAATTCCCAATTTCGGATCCAAGAATCCCGATCCTCATCCGGGCCTCCCCGAGGGAGCGCCGACTTTAGGAGCCGCTTTGGGAAACCCACGCATTAATTTGGCGGGGGAGGAAAACGCAATTAAATCCCCTCCTGGGGGGAGGAAGGGATCCAGATCCACAACGGGATCTTAATTGCAACCTTCCCCGCGGCTCCATCGTCCGAACACGATCAATGCTACAGCGGATCCGAAGCGTCGCTTCGCCTATGTAAACGGACTCCATTTCCACCCTTTTTAATCGCCCCGATTTGCGAGTACGACAGGGTGTGTGCGGAGGTGGAGGGGGGAGAAAGAAGGTAAATGTTTTAAGGGACGTTTAATCCGCGTTCGACATCTTCAGAACATGCTAAAAGGAAGAGAAGGGGGCATAAACCCCCAAGGGCCCCCCACACGTTGAACAGTTCAGCTCAACGCCCCCTCCACTTCCAGGCGGGGGCGTCAAGCTGGTGCTGAGAACTGGAAAAACTCCCGCACGCCAGGCGAGTTTTGCGCTGGAGAAGCGAAGCGAGCGGGGGCGCTGCGGCTCATTCCAGCGCTGGGAGGGGGAGATCGGCAACCGCCGCCCCCTCTAGCCACCCGAACGCGCTTTCCCTTGGGCATCGCGAGGTACAAGAAGGCGGCGGCGGCGGCAGCACCAGGAGCGCCCCCTTCCCGCCACCCCCCAATCCCATCCGGCCATGCATAGGCGCCCGCGTTGCACGCCCAGCCGCTCACCTTCCAGGAGGCGCCCGATGATGGAATCCAAATTGAGCTTCTCGCCGTCCGACATGGCGGCACTCTTGGGCAGAGGAAGCTTCGGCCGCCTGGGTTCCTCCCGCTCGACGCGCCCCCCTCCCGGCCTGCTCGGTGGCCCTAACAAGCGAGCGGCAGAGGAAGGGCCGGTTCTCGTCTACTGCTTGCCGAGGAACCTCCGCCGAAGACCGCGAGCAGGAAAGGAAGCGGCGAGCGCACGGGGCCCCCTTGGACGACGCCACCACCACCTACAGGCTGGAGGGATCAACACGGGCCCAGAAACGCGAGCTTCTCCTGCGATTGCGCCAGCCCTGGCCTCTCCCAACAAAGAGTGGGTGGAGATCGTTGAGAGATTCCAGGGATCTGCCGTGCCTCTCAGTGCTAGTCGTTCCCGCTTCCTTAAAGGCGTCATCGTATGCATGTTTAGACAGAAAAAGAAAGCTCCTACAAGTCCCAACATTCCCCAGGCCGACTGGGGAATGCTGGGACTTGTAGGAGTTTTTTCGATCTCAACATGCATACGATAGCGCCCTAAGTCAGGTGAAGAAGCGATTCAAAACGCCCCAAACGTTGAGCCTCCCCAAATATAGACTTTATATAACATTTAATAACGCGAACATGTCCAATGCTTTTAGCTTGCGAGCCCTGTTATCCCCATTTTATGGCTAGGAAGAGTGAGGATGAGGAGCCAGTGTGGTGGTGTGGCTAGTATCAGACTGGGAGTGAGGAGATTCGGGTTCTAGTCCCCACTCAGCCATGGAAACCCACTGGGTGACTTCGGGACAGTCACAGACTCTCAGCCCAACCCACCTCACAGGATTGTTGGTGTGAGGATAAAGTGGAGATTATGTACACCGCCTTCGGTTCCTTGCTGGAAAAAAGGCAGGATATAAATGCAATAATAAAAGAAATGAAGGAAAAGGACTTCTAAAGACCAAACATTGACGCAGCTCACCATTGAAACAAGATATAAACCCACTAATGCACAAATCAGGATTTTGTGTTTGGACTCTCCAAGTCCCTTTTTGTGGGATTCTACCATCTTTAATGTTAAAATCTCCATGCTACTTCCATGTTCGTTCTAGGGGATAGAAATTAGCTGAAACCATGTGGCACCACCATGCCTAGGAGAAGGGACGGGCAGGTTGGGAAGGGCAAATTGAATCAATCTTAGTTACCCATAGACATCCTCATCTGCCATCTCTGAGGACCGCTGTTTCATGTTACAAAATTCTTAAATGGAAGGCTTTTATTTGTTCAGGAATTTCTGCGCAACCTTGCATGATAATAATCACTTGTGACGACTGTGCAGTTTTCATCGATTCTGCTTCAGAAGCCAGGATGCCTGCAGAATGAAAAGCCCGCCTGTGTGATCATCACGCAAGGCCACCTCCATGTGGGTGGGTGTGAATGTCGTCAGATAAGTGCCTTCCATTTGGAAATATGCACAAGAAGAAGCATGTGTGGAGCTGCCCTAGTTGGGGTTTCCCAGGCCCAGTTGAAATGCACAGAAAATGCTCTGATCTGGTAAGTGACAGGGGGAAATCATCTTTCCCATAACAGTCACCTACATCTTCTTAGAGAGGCACATCACAGCCTCTTGAGGGAGCTATTCAGCTACAGCGTGGATTGTGCGGAAGAACCCTTTAATTACACCCCTTCCTTGATCTCCTAACAAGAGAGCAGCAGCGATTCTGTTTTCAGCAGAACCTTGGTGTGATGTCATGGTTTGGGGGAGGGGCTGTCGCTCAATGTGACAGAGCACCTGCTTTGCATCCCAAGTTCAATCCCCGGCATCTTCAGGTAGAGCTAGAGAAGACTCCTGCCTGAAACCCTGGAGAGCTGCTGTCGGTCAGTGTCAACAGTACTGGGCTAGATGAACCAATGGTCTGACTTAGTATAAAAAAAGAAAGGAGAGAAAACCCTACTGTGAGAGCACAAAAGGAACACAAAAGAAGGATCTCCACCCTGTGGTCAGAATATGAAAGGAGAGTCAAACCGAAGATTCTATTGTGGTGTAAATACCACTGCAATCACATCTGTATTGTTGCAAATCATCTATTTTGGAGGAATAATCAAGGTGAGCATAACAAAAGGTGTAACTAAGTATAACACTAAAATTAACACCCACATGCACATCCAAGTTGTAACATGCATATACAGTAATACGTAAAGTTGAATAAGTCAATATAACAAAAACCACACATTACATGTACTGATCTAGTGCATGAACACCACACATAACATAATACGACAGAATAATGCATGTAAACCCAGATGATAAAATGATATATCATATGTTAATCGATATAAGCGCCTCTGAGCCAAACCCACAAGGTAATCCAAGTATCAGCATTCAGGTTATTCACTCTTAAACACCTGTATATCATCAGTGTGGATTGGTAAGCTTCTACAGGTAAAAGTCTTACATATCACTGTGATAGAACCTGGTGGACTGAAAATACTATGGAAAAACGTAGATTCCGGAGATTTAACAACGTTTCAGATTCCTTCTTCAGTAACCATACTATATTTCTCAAAATAGTTCACTGAAAAGTGAAAGTAATCCATAAAACAGTTGCTCCTTTTTCAACAGACATCAAAAATTTGAGGGTTGATACTAGACAGTGTTCAACAGTCATATTCAGCTTTTCTCTAACAAGTTGATTAGAATGCAAGGAAGTTCTGTGAAGTAAAAATATAAATATCTATTATCACTTCTTTGCTGTACACTGGTGTAACGGCCCACCAATTTTTTAAAAAAAAATCACACATGTAATGTGTGATTTTTACTATATTGACGTATTCAACTTTATGTATTACTGTATATGCATGTTACAACTTGGATGTGTATGTGGGTGTTAATTTTAGTGTTATACTTAGTTACACCTCTGGTTATGCTCACTTTGATTATTCCTCTAAAATAGATGATTTGCAACAATACAGATGTGATTGCAGTGGCATTTACACAATAATAGAACCTTCCTTTGACTCTCCTTTCATATTCTGACCACAGGTTGGAGATCCTTCTTTTGTGTTCCTTTTGTGCTGACTTAGTATAAGGCAGCTTCCTATGTTCCTAACCTCAGCCCTGGCAGCCTATGTTCCTAACCTCAGCCCTGGCAGTTCCTCAGATCTCAATCCACACACCCCTCTGGGTTCCCAAGATGGCCTCGCCTCTTTCCCCGGTTCCTACCCCCTTTCCCTTGACCACTGATCATCTGGTGGTTTCTCAGCTTTTGTGCAAGTTTTCCCCTGTTCTCAAAGGCTGAAATGCCTCCTTTAAGGCTTAGTTACTGGCAATAAGAGCTTTAAGATAAAATAGGCTGGTGTTTTGTTCCCGCCCCTTTTGCTTTGATCCCACCCTTTTTGCCTTCAGCCCCACCCACCACTGGAATGCAGCCCCTGAGAGCTTCTCTGAAATGGAATTGGGCCGTCAGACTGAAAGAGGTTCTGCATCCCAGCATTATACAGACCACTGTGGATTATGCATAAATGCAGCCTTTCCAAGGAGTTCAGTCTCATTTATTTGAATGGGCTGTGACCGGTCTGAGTGATTTCTAGCTCAGCCAGGAGCAACTCAAGCCCACTGGCTGATCGGGAAATAATCTGGATCCACTGGACTCCTTCAAGTGAGGTGGGGTGCTCAGCTGGGGACTTCCATTTTATATGCCCACCAGTGTTTTTGTCATACTGGTACTCAGGTTAGCAGTACACAGGCTATGACAGAGATCCAGTGCGCTGAGGTGGATACAGTGACAGACTAGGATTGGGGACACCGAGATTCAAATCCCCACTCACCCATTCAGGGCCGGGCAAAGCTGGTAATAGGCCTGGGCCAGATGGGAAATGTAGGCCCCATTGCAAACTGCTCATTAAGTATTGTTTAATCAGTTCTAAATACATATGAACCAGAACAATTTATAAAAAAAGGTAATGGCAAGCACTTTTATTCAAGATGTATATAAGACATCACTTCTTCACATTCAGAAATGCTTTACGTGCTTTTCTTTGGGCAAATTCATCAACAGCAACAGAAAAATCAAGCAACTTTGCCTTGTCAATGTCAGTGTTCAAAACTGCTACTCCATTCAAATGTTCTTGCACCACTGAGTAGGCCCCCTCAAAAACGTAGGCCCATGCCTACTGGCACCCTGCCCCCCCCCCCCCCCCCAGCACCCATTAAAATGCATTGTGTGACTTTGGGTCAGTGTGACTTTGCCTCTCAATCTAACCTACCTTTCAGGTTTGCTGTGAGGATAAAAATGGAACGGGGATGGGGTGGGGAGAGAACCATATGCCAAGGACAGCAGGCGGGATATAAATGTCAGAAATATAGATAGATAAAATAATATACATGTGCTCCAGCAGGGGGCATTGCAGGATGCAAGGCTTAATGCATACGGGCAAGGAAAGAAGTTCCTGCCTGCAGCCACTTGGTTTTTCCCTACCTATAGGTGGAGCAGTTCAGGGCAAGGTATGGGCATCAGCCGTGGATGTCTCTGCAACTTTCCAGGCCTCTCTCAGGAACACTGCAAGGTGCTGTCTAGTGTTTGCCTTCCCATGTGTTTTCTGCGCCCTTCCACCATTTCTTGCTCCCTTCCCCCCTTGCCTTCTTCACTCTGCAAAGCTCTGGTGTTGTCCGTTGCATCAGGAAATGATTGTGGGAGGAAATAGCTTGTAGTCACAGCAGGAACTGTAGTCACAGCAGGAGTGACAAGAGGCACATTCAGAGGTGCAAAGGTGGCGGAGCCCAGGGCCAAGCAGCATGAGATAAGTGGTGGCCTCTGGAGATCCAAGCCAGGTCGGTGTGTGAGATCTCTCGCTGGGGCAGGATGTCAGAACCTCATCTTTCAGAAGAGCCCCCCAACATCAGCCAAGCCATAGCTGAATTATCAGACTCCTTTGATGTCTCCCTGCGGGATGATGTCAGCTCCCTGGGCTCTGACTCCGAGCTGAATGGGATGGCTCCATATCGCCAGACTGATCGCTATGGCTTTATCGGGGGCAGCGGCCTCCAGAATGGGTAAGAGAGGGCCACTGGAAAGCCAGGGGAAGGGGAGGATTTGGGGTGTGTGTGCAAGGAGTGGCTCTTGAAACTGGCAGTGAACACCCCTGCGGCTGCCTGCACGGAACCTGTTTTCCAGATGGCAGAAAACTTTCATTCCCGCAAGACAGCCTTCTCCAACCTTGTGCCTTCATGATCTCTTGGACTTCAACTCCCATCAGCCCCAGCCAACATGGCCAATGGTTAGGAATGCTTGGAGCTGTAGCCCCCAAAATTCTGGAGGTCACCAGTTTAAGGAAGGCTGCCTCAAGGTATTCATTTCCTGATGCCTGTCTGTGTTTTGCTGGCCCTGTTCGTAGTATTCACAGGTTTCTGGAATGTGATGGGCATCAATCACCCTTTGAATGACTCCGTTCTTTCCTGGCTTGCTGTGTCCAGAGAGCTCCATGATACACTATTCTTTGATTTCATTCGAAAGAAGGGATAACTCCATAAGCGCTCCGCAGGGGAGGGCACTGAGCAGATGGAGAAGTGGGACTGGCAGACAGAGCCCATCCATGGCTCTCTTAATTTGATTCCAGACGTTGTCTCCAATAGATCACACAGATTCAAGGTCATTAACGAAGATCTGTTATTTAGGTCCTTGGGTTGTGGAAAGCATCCAAGGGCTAAGAGGAAGTGTAGATAACTACACTTCCATACCCTACCCCAGCCTTCCCAACCTGGTGACCTCCAGATGTGTTGAACTACAACTCCCAGAATCCCCAGCAAACCCTTCTAATTTGGGGGATACTAGGAATTGCAGTCCAACCAATCTGGAGGGCACCAGGTTGGGGAAGGTTGCCCTACCCTATCCCCTGTTTCTCAGCAATTAGTTAATTTTTACTTCAGATCTTCCAGGAGGGACCTTCTTTTGCTTCAAAATGTGCAAAGCCAGCCTGGTACTACATTGGGAACCCTCCTGCTCATTCTGCTGAGCATAATCTTCACAGTCCTACTCTGACAGCACCACCATTTCCCTGAGGTTCTCTTGAGCATTGACTGACGAGTCTGTTCCCCCCCTCCCCCCCGAAAACAATCCTAGCCTTATCCTAGCAAGAAATTTGATTTAAAACCAGAGAAGAGAAATCTCATGGCTAATCAATGCCTTCAAGTTTACAATGACCAATATGTGCACTTAGGCACATATTGGTCATTGTAAATTGAAAAGATTTATGATTAGGGAATGTCACACACTCTCATACTGAATTTAAGAAAATTGTGGCTATTTGGGGGAATGGGATATTAGAGACTGATCACTTTCGGCAGGCCTACCCAGTTGAATTTTAAGATGCCTTTTAATAATGTATTAGTTTTATATGTTTTTAATCAATTATATGTATTCTATGGTGTTTTGTATTTGTGTTGTAACCTACCTCGATCCAGAGGGAGAGGCGGGTAAGAAAATTATTATTATTATTATTATTATTATTATTATTATTATTATTATTATTATTCTTTGAGAGGGGCAAAGGGCTCAAGATCTTTGTTATACAGCTCTGGATCTCTGTCGCCTTTTCCTACAGAGAGAGATTCGCAACACACAAGAGCAAATATAGCTTGGTCTCAGTTTTATTATGTAGAAGAGACCTAGATTCTTAAGTCATCCACATCCACAGCATAAATGCATAAACCGCCCAGAGAGCCCTGGCTATGGGAGCGGTATAGAAGTATAATAAATAAATAAATAAATAAATAAATAAATAAACAAACAAACAAATAAAATGCATCCAGCCAATTCAGTGGGGTCTGGTTGTACATCATGATGGTAGTGAACCAACTGGACACATATAGATCTGGTTCTCCCTTCCTGGTTCAGGATGACAGTGACTCACCTGCTTTCTTTGAGAAAACAGGCAATTTCCCGATTCATCGTTTGATATCCCTTGATACTTCGTTTACATAGATAACAAACCTGCCAAATGCTGATTCACCTCATTATCCATTCATTTATTTGTGACTTTGTCTTGCTATAATGCAATATAATTTCAACTACTTCTCTGTCTGTCTCGGCTGCAGACAATGTTAATCGCCATAGTCTAAGATATCATAGAATCATAGAATAGCAGAGTTGGCAGGGTCCTACAAGGCCATCGAGTCCAATATGGCCCTGCCTCACTCCAAACCAGTGGAGGCTAGTGGCTCAGATGTCAGTGGGCTGGTGAATCCGCTTTGGGTTCAGTCAGAACAAGTCAGAATTCTGTTTCACACCTTTAGAGTTCTGACTGAAACCCAGAGCAGATTCACCACCCCACTGACATTGGAGCCACTAGGCTCCACTGCTTCAAACTTGTCTCCAAACTGTATTCAGTTTATCACTTTTACTTCTCTTGATGAAACTAAACCAGCTGTTGCAGGCCAAAGATGTGCCAACACTTCCCTCCTAACTTGGAATTAACAAGGTTTTAGTCTAGGACTAGGCAACCTAGTGCCCTCCAGTTGTTTTGGACTAAAACTTCCATAAGCCCCAGTTAATATGGTCAACGGTCAGTGAACCGCCCAGAGAGCTCCGGCTATTGGGCGGTATAGAACTGTAATAAATAAATAAATAAATTATGGCAGTTGTCAATAATCAACCCTTCAGGCTGAAATCTTGGATAGGCCTAGTGTTTAACTAGACTCCTCGTTCATATAGGGTTGCCAACTTTTGAACCAGTGCCTGCTACTGTTCCATACACAGCAGTTTGATTTGACGCAATGAGCAGGGGATCCTGTTTTGCTCCAGTCATGCAAACCTTAATCAGCTGATTTATGTGTATCAGGGTTGGGCAATCTCCAATCCGCAAGAGATCCCCATGAGGGCCCTGCCCTTACTTCTGATCAGAGATTGGAGATCAGGGATTTCCCCTCCTTCCTCCCATGTTGAAAGTGAGGCATTTAAAAAGTCCTCATTGTGAGAGTGGAGGGATTTTAAAGCCTGATTATAGCATGGGAGTGGGTAGTCCTCCCCTCCCAAACCATGCAATTCTCCTTGAAAAATCACCCTTCCCCGCTGCATTTAGGCTTTAAAAAATGTCTCATGGCAGCACAGGGAGCATATGGGAGGTTGCTGCTGGGGAAGAACAGGCTAAGCCTCCCCCTCTCAATGCTGTGCCCTCCCCACTGCCCCCCAAAAAAGTCTGATCACAGAAGGGGAGGGATAATAGAATAATAGAGCTGGAAGGGGACGATAAGGCCATCGAGTGCAACCCCCTGCTCAATGCAGGAATCCACCTTAAAGCATCCCCAACCGATGGCTGTCCAGCTGCATCTTGAATGCCCCTAGTGTGGGAGAGATCACGACCTCCCTAATGTGAATGAGTGTGTGTGTGTGCATGGGGTCTGGGCAGTCCCATTCGGGCCAGATCCCAGCAGCAAGGAGGTCCTGCCCACTTTGGGCTATGGCCCCACCAACTGCTGGCATGCAGCTCCCTAACCAACCAGTTTGGGTCTTGGGCTGACAAAGATTCCCCACCCCTGGTGTATATAAATTAGGTGACCATATGGAAAGGAGAACAGGGCTCCTGTATCTTTAACAGTTGCATTGAACAGGGAATTTCAGCAGGTGTTATTTGTATGCATGCAGCACCTGGTAAAATTCCTTTTCCATGACATCAGTTAAAGCTGCAGGAGCCCTGCCCTCTTTTGTATCTGGTCACTCTAGTATAGCTTCCACAGCTTTAACTGTTGTGATGAAGAGGGGAATTTCACCAGGTGCTGCATGTATACAAATGACACCTGCTGAAATTCCCTTTTCTCTACAACTGTTAAAGATACCTGACCTCCTTTCCCTATGGTCACCTTAATATAAAACCTCGCTAAAAGACATAGGAGCAGGGCCGTATGGGTTTTTTCCTTGGTCAGTTGGTAATCCTAAATCACCATGAAAGCTCTCTGCAGTGGGAAAACACTGCTGCCCTCATAGGTTTCATTTGTCAAGCCTTTGTGTTCCAAGAATCACTAAATAAGTGTTTTGCTTTTCAGTGCAGTGTTAACACTGTTAATGGCTGGCATATAAATGCTGTTAATAAAATAAAGAAATAAAAATGAGACTGTTCAGCAAAGAATTTTCACATATGGGGGTGAAAGTGAGAAAGGAATATTTAATTATCATTACCGTCATCATCCAGATTAACTTCTAGTATAATAGAACTAGGGGGAAATACTTTTAAGTGCTGCATGCAGACTAGAATTCCGGTAGCTGGTAGAAATAGCCTGTCTCTGTGAAAAGACCATCCATCTTCCTTCCTCACTTCTACAGAGCTCATGTTACACATTTTCACGCTTTGACACAATACAGTCCGAGAGCCCTGTGCAGCATTACTCATATGTGCGTATTTATACTAGATTGCTTCCATAGTTGCCTTGTAATCCAACTCCTAACAGAGATATAAAGATTGTGTGGGCTGTGATGTGCATGGAGCTGAGATGAGATTTACTGTAAGGTAGATGGAGAAGAATTGATAGGAAAGAGCTTTTTGCCTACCTGTTAACTAACACTTCCTGTTTTAGCAATCCCACACAGCCACATCCTCTCACCGTCTCCATGGCAACTTGTGCACCATAGCAACAGGGGTGGTGGTTACAGTGGTTAGTGACAACGTTTCCTTGACGCTTCTGCCTTGCACAGGAGACTCAGAAGCCCTGCACATCTTCTTCAGTGTTACAGCTGCCCTGCAATTCCACTTCAGTTTCACACCACTTCCATGGCACCTCCCAAAGGATTATGAGCATTCGAGAGCCGCCCACTCAACCACTTCTTATCACTTAAGTAAATTCCCAGGATTCCTTGGAATGAAGGCCTGTGTGTTCAACCAGTTATACTTTCAAGAGGGGCAGCTGAGTTAGTCTGTTGCAGCAAAAATAAAAGAGAGTGCTGAGCCACCTTAAGAACATGAGAAGAGCCAAGCTGGATCAAACCAAAGGGTTCTCTAGTCCAGCATTCTGTTGGCCGGATGCCCATCAGAAGCCCACAACAGGACATGAGTGCAATAACACTGGCGGTGATATCTAGCCACTTAATCAGGCACATTAAGTGTTATCCTGGATTCCAAGAACTTCTCAAGAGATAAGCAAGCAAGCAATCCTGACTTCTTTTTAGTTGTATAATGAGCAAGTTTAGTCTTAACTTGCTCATTATACCATTTATTTCAGCCTAGCCCTGTGTTTCCTTACTAATTGAAGTTTACTAATTGAATTAAAATATTTATTCTTATTTACACACAAAATTGATATTTACTCAGATTTGCTCAGGCATAACTCAGTGTTTACTTCAAATCACATTATCGTTTCCTCAGTTGGTACTCTGCTTCTGCAAAGCTGCTTCCTACTCATTGCTCTTTTCAGGTCGCATGTAATTGATGCTCAGTATTTAATCTCTCTTTTTTTCTTTCCTATGGGTTAGTGGCCACATTTTGCTTATCCACAGTGCAATCCTCTACACATTTTCTCGGAAGTAAGTTCCAGCAAGTTCTACAGGGCTTACTCCCAGTAAGTGTGTACAGATTGCAGCCTATGTTTTACATCAGGGAAGGACAACCTCTTGGTCTAGGACTGCATGCAGCCCTGAGCCTAAATGCAAAGTCTAGAGCAAGCTGTATGTTGAGACCATTTATCCTCTGCTTTTATTAAGGTGATAAGCAATCACTACAAGGACTGACCTTCCTCAGTCCCATTTTTGGATCATAACTGTTGTTGCTATCTCATTGTTTTTGTGACTTTCCTCCCCACAAAGATTATGTTCCCTAAACAATGTGGTCAGCAATCATGATGAGCAGGACGAGCTTTGCAAGAAACGAACTACCTGAAAGCACAAAATGGTTCTCCTTGCAAGAGCTGAGCTGCCAGATTGAATTGGTGCTCCTTGCAAAACTCATCTCCCCCTTATCCAGCCCAGCCCCTGTGTTAGTATTATTGCAAGACAAATGCAGGCTGGAACCATCATGATCCAGAGACACATTCAAGAGATCATTGAGGTGCATCTTGAGAGACCTAAGGAAGTGTTGCAAGAAAATATAGCAAAGAAGTGACAGAAGGGGAGCATTGTGGCCTCACATGGCGTTCAAGGAGTCATCCTCAGGCTTGCTCTTCTCTCTCCTATATGCAGCCTAGGTCACCTCTCGGTTGAGCTCATTCGGCACCGTGAGGCCAAATGGCTGGACATGACGGCTCATTGGGAGAAAACCATGGCCCGGCGCTACAGAAAGGTAAGTAACTCTGCTATGCCCTTTAATCAGAGCCTTTAATGAGTCCCTTTATTATCCCAAAACAACTTTCACAACAAGCACCTCTCTCTCACTCACTCACATGCACATACACTGCCACCCCCACCCACCAACTCACAGGGCCCTTGCCATGGCTCCAGAGATGTTCCAAATTGTTCGGATACATTCAAATAAGATCAACCTGCTGCTCTTCTCCCTCTCTTTACTTGGATTTTATTTATTTATTGTCCTACCCTTCAATATCACTATTTCCAGGGCTAACGACTGCAAATACAATGAAGTGCTAAAACACTTCATTGTTTTAATGAAGCACACAACAATAAATAAAGAACCCCCAGGACCCCAAAACAAATATCCAGCAGATACTACAGCAGCATAAAGTTGATGAAATTAAATTGTAAATTAAAAGCCTGAAATTAAATTAAAAAGCCAGTTGGGAGTTGGGAGGTAAATGGCTTTTGCCTGGAGCCAAACTGACAGAAGGCACCAGAGGAGCCTCCTTGGGATGAGCATTCAAAGGCAGGGTGCCAAAACCAAGAGAAACCCACTCCACCATCCTGCCAGTCTCACTTCAGATGGTGAGGAGGACACCAAGAAGGGGGCTTCTGAAGATCTCTTCAATGTGTGGGCAAGTTCACGTGGGTGATCCTTTTTTCAGCACATTGCAAAGATTTCTTCTATTTTCCCAGGCTTTTCCCGGCCTCCCGACATTGCTTTGATGATCCCGTTTGCTGTTTGTGTTTCATTCAGCTGATTCTGCACTGTTTCAATGTTCTTGTTTTTATTGAGATGCTCTAAATTCATTGTATTTTCATTTTAGCTATTTGTAAGGCCCTCCAGGAACCACTTGAAGGGTAGGGGATGCAGGTCCCAAGCCGTACCCAGGACCTAAGCTGCACAGGGCTTTAAAGGCCAGCAGCAGCAGCACACTTGTACCCAGAAATGGAATGGGAGCCAGCACTGTTGTTGAAAGGTGTCCCCGTCAACTGGTCCCTGTTAGCAGCCTAGCAGCTGTATTTTGACATAACTGCACTTTCCATGAAGTCTTCAAAGGCAATCCTATGTACAGCATGTTACAGTAGTCTTATCTGGAGCTTAAGGAACATGTTGTACAGGGAGTACCCCTATGACTGGGTTTGGATGACATGATAACCTATGGCTACTAGCCCTGATAGCTATGTGCTACCTGCAGTATCTGAGGCAGTAAGCCTATATGCACCAGTTGCTGGGGAACATGGGTGACCTGTTTTGTTAGTCCCTGATCGACAGCTGGTTGGCCACTGTGTGAACAGGGTGCTGGACTAGATGGACCCTCGGTCTCATCCAGCATCAGGGCACTTCTTAGGGTCTTACGATGAGTTAATAATCCACAGTGGGTTATCATGTCATGTGGTGGTTTTTTTTTTTAACCCATGGTGGATTATTTTGCTGAAATAACCCACACAAATAACCAATAATGTGCAGAGTGGGTTATTTAAACCACCGTTGGTTACTGTGTTGTGTGGAGGGCACAGTTGGTTATTTTGTCAGCTACAGAGTCACTATGCAAAAGCAGTCAAAGTAGCTGCCATTCTACTTGAGATGGCAGCAAGGGATGATGGTATACAAGCGGGAGGACTGAGAGGAGAATGGAGGGGTGGGGGACGAGATAGTCAACGCAACATGGATTAATAATCCACTCACAATTGCTTATAACCAACTCACGGTTGGTTATTTCTATGATTGCGTGGGAGTACCCACAAAATAACCAACTCTGAGTTGAGTATTAACCCACCATTGACTATCAGCTTATCTTTGTTAGGGGGAGGAGAACAGCTGGCATACTAGCCTCAGCTAGTGGAAAGCTCTCCATGCCCCCCAATGCCACTTGGGTATTCAGTGATAAAACTGGGATGAAAATGATATAAGCCCTGATAGTTTGGGGCATGGGTGGGGAACCTTTGGCCCTCCAAATGTTGTTGACTCCAATTCCCAATAGTCCTAGAAAGCATAGCCAATGATGAGAGATGAAGGAATTGCAATCCAACATCTTGAGGGCTGCACATTCCCTGTCCCTGCTTTAGGGAGAGTGCAGTCCCACCCAGAACAGTTTGAATGCCTCCTCCCTGGATTGATGATCCACATGTCAACAGTACCTCCATCTTGTCGGGACTGAGCTTCAGTTTATTAGCCCTTATCAAGTCCATCACTTGTCCGAGACATCAATTTAACACAGCCTTCCCCACTCTGTTCCCCTCCAAATATGTTGGACTACAACTCCCATCATTCCCAGCCAGCATGGCCAAATGGGAATACTGTCTGGAAGTGATAGGAGTTGCAGTCCAACAGATCTGGTGGGCGCTGAGGTGGGGAAGGCTGGATCAGCATTTCTACCAGTCAACTGAATCAGATGTAAAGGAGAAACAGAGTTGCATGTCATCAGGATACTGATAGTTCGTCACTCTAAGTGCATTTATACACAAGGCATTTATTGTGGGCTGGTCATTCCCTGCTTATGGTTGTTTAAAGGTTTTTTAAATGACATCATGGCCCTCCAATTTTGCTTCTGTGTCTAACCAGCACTTTCAGCGAGTTTTTTTAGAGCAGGAAAAATTCATCATTTAATTGTGCGATTGAAAGAAAGCGCAGTTTCCTCTGTGCATTTGCGCTGCTCTGCTATACCACAGTGCCACCTAAAGGTTATGTAGCAGAACTCCAGGAAAGGAAATGCTGCTCATGTAGTGCTTGGATCTCAATTCTGCCATGAAGCTAAAAGTAGATAAAGCAGATTAACAGTGTCATGTGGAAAAGCTCTAAAATCTTCAGACAATCTCACTCAGTGCTTTCAAGTAGTTATCAAAAGGCATGGAAGAGAAGATGGAACCCTGCCTGCTACCTGTGGCAGCAGGCTCTGTGATGGCACCATATTGAGGGCCATTTTGTGGTGGGGCTCTGTGCAAGGTCACTGTTTTGTTGATGAAGTTTGTTGGTTCAGGTGAAGCTACTGTGCCGGAAAGGGATCCCTTCATCTGTACGTGCCCTCTGTTGGCCTCTGTTGTGTGGAGGGCAGGCCAAGATGGAGACAAATCCTGGAAAGTACCAGGTAAGGCCGCATCTCCTATAACTTTGCACCCACTTGCTCTTTGTTTGCTGTAGCTTCTGCCACTGCCTTTCTTCTCGTAATCCACGCTTCTTCCTTGAAAACCTCATTTCATTTCAGTTTACTTTACAATCCATTACGGCTTTTCCTTGTAGTTACCACTTTGAATGTTTTTATATTATCATCTGGTAGCTGCCTGTAGGATAGTGATCCAGAGAAGGGAATGGTCAGTGTAGTTCTGAAGAACACTGCCCAGCATAATCCTGTGGATGTTTATCTGGGAGTAAGCCTCATTTATTGCTGTAGGGCTCACTTCCAAGAAAGCATACATACGTTTGGACTATTAAACTTTTTCTTTTTTGTTCTGGCCAGAAGAAAATCTTACTCTTGCCTGAAATGGCAATAAAAAAAAAGAATAGAAAATAAAAGAAAGAAAGAGTGGGAGATCACTTCAGCCTCCTAGGACACAATGCCACTGACCTTAAAGTGGCCATTATGAGGCAAAGAAACTTCAAGAAGAGTGAGAGCGAGAGGCTGCCGAGTTAGAATTCGACAGGTTACACATTCTGTCACCAGAGGCTTGAATTGGGGTAGAGGTTTTTTTTATCGCACTACGTGAGTTTATTAGTTTACCTAGTGCCAGGATGTGTGTGTCATCAGCTGCACCTGTATGAATGGCCACTGTTAACCGTGTTATTGTCGCTGTCTGTACTTTCTGCATTTCCTTTTATTATTTTATTTATTTATTTATTACATTTATATACTGCCCCACAGCCGAAGCTCTCTGGGCGGTTTACAACAATTTAAAATAGTAAACATTAAAAGTATGCAAAAATTAAAAAAAAACATAAAAACAGTATAAAAACAACAGTATCCATTTAAAAACAACAATTCTGGGGTCCATTAAAAACAAACTTAATGTTGTTAAATGCTGTTTCCTTTCCTTCTGATCTCACTGTTTACAATTCCTGCCGCCATCACTACTGTATGTACCCTATATATACCTGAAACCCCATGGATCTGATTAAATGGGCTATAGTCCAAAAGGCTTATGAAAGAATATTTTTTAATCTTTAATTATTATTATTGCTATTATTTATTTCATTTCTATACTGCAATAGTTTTACGAATAGTTTACAACAATTCATAAAAAATACAAATACAGTATAATATTGTATTATAATGTAAGCCTATGTGGCAGGGTGTTGCTGTTTTATTCTTTTACTATGTACAGCACCATGTTCATTGATGGCGCTATATAAATAAATAATAATAATCTAAACCTTTTAACTTAGAAAAATGAAAACAATGTAAATAGTTAAAAACAATTTAACTAAACAAAGCCTTTTCTTATTAGACCTGTTCTAAAACAGCAGACATAGATGCCTCATCATATACCATTAAATGCCTGGGAGTAGAGGATAGCTTTTACCTGGCACCAAAAAGATGACCGTGTCGGTGCCAGGCAGGCCTCAGTGGGGAGCTCATTCCATAGTCAGAGGTGCCACAAGAGGTGCCATTTGTTTAAGAAACTTAATTCTGCCTTTCAGGACAAAATGCTCCCAAGGTGGCTTACAAATATAATAAAAACAATATAACCTTTTTTATTTTGCTACATACAAAAAAGTTGAATTACAAAATTAAAAGCAACTGCCCAGGATGATACGTCTAATGAAATGCTGATTGAAACAAAAACATTTTAAAGATCTCTTTACAAGCTAACAAAAACGGGATCATATGTAAATCCTTTGGGAGAGAGTTCTAGAGATATGGGGCCACCACTGCAAAAGACTCTGTCTCTAAACGTGTATATATGTGTGAGAGACACATACTGAGAGCGTCATCAGGCCGGTGCCAGACTATTTTGCACACTAGGCAAGGTGAGCTACTTTCACACACACACACACACACACACCAAAATGCCAACTTTGATTTTTTTAAGAACATATGTTTCCTGGAAAAAATAAGAAGCACAAAACTGCTAAATTTATTTTAAAGTGCAAGAAATACGTCATGCCAATTATAGCAAACTAATTGGAAAGGAACGTCTATGGGTCTAAAATGCATTATTTAATAGGAATATCACCTCCAAATCATCCCCCCCAACTCACACAGGCACGCGCACACACACTCAGCATCACTCACTCCAAACAAACACATGCATTCACTCAAAGACCCCATGCACCCCCTTCACTCATACATTCTCTCTCTCTCTCTCTCTCTCTCTCTCTCTCACACACACACACACACACACACACCTCAGTCTTACCTTACTCGCTTCTTCTCTTTCTTCTTCTCCACCTCCTGGTGCTTGCTGCTTGCTTCTTCTTCCCCTCTCCTTCAGCGCCGGGGGTAGTGGTGTTGGAGGCCCAACCGCTTGTGACAGCAAGCGAACTGAGCCCCACCCCCTGCCTCGCGTCGCCCTCATGCTGACGAGATGGCGCCCCGCGCCCACCCAGCCGAAGCGAATCCAGGGACGCTGGGGTGGGAGGCTCCATGTTTGGGCTTCCGGGCGAGTTCCAGAAGTCCGAACATGGAGCCGCCCCACCCCACCCCACCCCACCCCAACGTCCCTGGCTTCACTTCGGCTGGGCGGGCGCAGGGCGCCATCTCGCCCGCCCAGGCCCATCTGAATCCTCAGGCCGGGCCAGCTCACAGCCAACGCGTGAGTGCTGCGCTGCGCCTGGCGCCAGTTTTAGCTTGGTGCTCTAGGCGGCCGCCTGAGTGGCCTCTATGGTAGCACCGGCCCTGAGTGTCATCACACAGGGGGAAATCGCATTTCTTTACCGTTGCTTCTCCACCCATGCTTTTGTCCCTCATTATTTCCTCTTTCAAAAGAGGAAGTAAACAGCATGCACGTAGCCCATTCAGTGGGCCGTTTTGATTGTGCAGGAGAGTGCAGCAAGTTGCGTTTCAAAAATAATTCGGATTTTACAGGGGTGTTTTTTGGTCACGCAAAGAAGGCTAGAAGGGGCGGGAGGCATGTGGAATGCAGACATCATCATGAATAGGACCCGCGAAAATCCGTGAGTGCCCAGCAACAAGGGTGTAATAAAATGCTTGTCTGATGATGCCCTGAGCCTGCAGCCCTCTCATCCAGGCTGACCTGATTTCTGTTGTTGCAGGAACTGAACGAGGTACCTGGTGACCCTCAATGGGTGGAGACCATCACAAAGGACATCCACCGCCAGTTCCCTTTCCATGAGATGTTCCTATCGCCTGACGGGCCTGGGTGAGTGAGAGGCCTAGGAGCAAGGAGAGAAGAGACAGGTCCATAGAATGCTGAACCAGATGAACCCTTGGTCTGATCCCGCATGGCTCTAGTCTTTAGATTAATTTCTGAATGGACTACCGTAGGGTTTAGAAGGCTTGGGGGCTGAGTAGAGGACTGTTCGTCTGATCACATGTGTCTAAATGTATATTTCATGAAATGTTAAGCGTACATGTGCTGTCTTTGTATGCCTTATGAAATGAAAGGAGAAGGCTGGGCTGGCCACACAGCATTGTTTGACAGGGTTGCATGGTATTGCTAGAGTGGATAGGCAGCCACATTCCAGTGTTTACATTGTATTTAAAACACACACACACACAAACAAGGTGGCTGTGCACTCCAGCGCAGCAGAGTGGGAGTACACAAACTTTAAAGAACTCAAAAGAAGGAAAGGGTTAATCAAATGGCAGGGGATGGTTGTTGGGGGGGAGGAATTAATTTTGTTCATGTTTGCTACCCTGTAAAAAGCTAAATGGGCTCTCCCATACTAGACTGGTAGGGGCTTGAAGATAGGTGTTGTTTGTCGCCATTCATGTCACAGGCAATTGCCAATATCAGACACTCATGAACCACTTCTTTCATAACAGTAGGCATGACTGTACTATTATAAACCTGGGGGAAGAATCCCTTTATTTGTGGTTTGGGACAGGTTTCCTCAAGTTTCCCATTGTTGCTGAATTGTCCAGAGAGGGTTTTGAGAGTTCTAAATTGACTTTTCAAATGTAGATGCTTTCCTGCCAACGTTGCTTTGTTTTCTAAGCACATTTCCAAACAGGATACCCATTGATTCTGTCCACATTTTTTATATCTGAAGTTTCCTTTCTATCTTTGCACAGACAAAACATGCTGGCCATGATCCAGAAGTGCTCTTGCATGGAAAAGGGCTCATCTTTTTCCCTGTCTCCCGCCCATGAGCCGATCATCACTTGTTCAGCGACACACATGCAGTGCAGGCATACTGGGTCGCAAGGCCCCCTGATGATATGCTCCAGCAGTTGCTGCCGCTCTTGCTGCAGCTGTTGCTCTTACAGTGAATATCCCCGTGGAGAAACTTGTGACATCATGAGTGCCTTCTGTAACTTTATTTTGCTTTTTATGACTCTTTTGGGCTGTCTATACATGGGGAAAGCCCCGGGGTGGCTCCGCAGTGGTGCTGTATTGTTTATACAATGCAGAAGCTACTGTGGAGCCATCCTGGGGCTTTCTCCCGAAGCGCCAAAATAAAAATGTCAGGGACTTCCCAACTTTTTTCTCTGGGGTGAAGCTATGATGGCGCATCTGCCATCTGTCGCTGCTCCGGAGTTGTGGTGAAGGCATAGCCAGGCAGATGGTGACCCCTGACTGGTGGGCCAGCGAGCCAAATGGCTGCTGGAATTCCTCCGCAGTTCCTCCAGCATGGGGAGAAGGAAATGCTTGGTGGGGAAAGCCCCACAAGGCAAGGTGGGGGGGGGAAATGGGGAGGGATGTGTGGACGCGCAGCGGTGCTCATGCAGTGATATGCGGTAGCACAGCAGCGCTTGTGTGGTGACACACAGTGGAACGGTGGTGTGTGGGGTGGCGGCAGCTCCTCCTCCTCCTCTGACTGAAGGATGCAAACCCCACGCTCGCTCCTTGGCATGAGGACAACCCCGCAGGAGCGCAAGCGAGAGGTTTTGGGGGCTCGCTTCGCCAATGTGTTGTCATCAAGACAGCCCCATAGTATCCTTTTCCTAATCTTTAGAGCAGGGATGGGGAACATGTGGCCTTCCAGGTTTTGTTGGATTGCAACTCCCATCACCCCTTACAACTATGCTGGCTTGAGCCTATGGGAATTGCAATCCAACAATATCTGGAGGGACACAGATTTCCCCCCTGTAGCCAGTACTATCAGGTTCAGAGCTCCAAATCTGAGCTGCAACATGAAAGCCTATTCTTCTCTTCACAAGCACTATGACCTTGCTTCCCCTTGGACATACTGACATCCAGAAAGAGGCTGGGAGAGGTTACAAGTGGAAAGCCCCAAGTTTCAACCTATTTTGAAAAAGATGCAAAACAGGGTTTTTATTAAGCACAGCTTGTGATTCCCTCTGGTCAGCAAGAGAGCAAGCGGCAGATGAAAGTAAACATGCAAACAAAGACAGCAGAGATGCTTCTCTTTTGTGTCTCCTTTCCTCTAGAGGGAGCCAAGAGTCTTTATTCTTATGCCTCTTTAGAGTATTTTTATTCCTACTAGGTATAAGTAATATTTATATATAAGATAGTTGACTCATATATTCAAAGTGTTTTTTGCTTGCTTGGGCAGGATCTACACGACTGCTTTAAAGCACATTATAACAGTTTTAACAACTGTTGGGGCCCAGGACACGCTCCATATACAGTGGTCAAAACAGTTATAAAGCGCTTTAAAGCAGTAGCATAGACACGGCCATTTTATTAGACTGCCTTTTGAGCTGCCCTGTAACATTTTGTCTCATCTACTAATACTGGGTTGGACTGCTGCCTTCAACCCAGTGCCAACTCCAGGTTTTTCAGTGCCTTAGTAGGCTCCCTCCCTTGTTGAGTCTACCTTCTCACCTGCATTGTCATCAGCTGCTACGGCTCCTCCTCCTCATTGGCATCACCTGGTCACTTGAGAGGCAGGGAGCCAATGAGCAGTGGCACCTACTGCTGCTCCTTCTCACCACTACCACCACCATTGCCTGGGCCAGGCAAGAGGCAGGTGAACAATCAGGATGCAATGACGAAGAGGAGGAGCAAGCCTGGGGGTGGGGGGCTGTGGGCCCTGGGCAAGTGCCCAACCATGCCTACCCGTAATACCATCCCTGCTTCAACCAGGCCGGTCTGTTTGTCCCTCTGGCCCTGTATAGCCTGCTTTGTCTATCAGCGTCTCTCCAGAGTCTCAGGCAGTGACTCTTTCCTGTCACCGTCTCCCTGATCCTTCTAACCGGAGAAGCCAGAGATGGAACCTGGGACCTTCTGCCTGCAAAGCAGGTGCTCCCCCACTAGCAGTGTGGTTCTTCTGTTGCGCGTGGGACACTGCACAACAGAGCCACTAGAATAAGAAAGCCAGGACATGTGAGGAGGAGCCCACACTGCCTTCTCTCCCCACGTCAGTATCCACCCTTGGGAAATGAGGTGGCACTGGTGTGAGGCAGAGTCATGAGCTCTTCTGGCATGGCTTGGGGCTTCCCATGTGACCTGACAACACGGGAAGGAGTTCTGCTGCTGCACCACTGGTGCTTGAATTGCAGGGAGCCGGCCCACTTGCCTTTTGCGGCATCCCCTTAGCTAAATCCCCTTAGCTAAAGCCTCTGTGGCTTTACAAAGCTACAGCAGGGCATGATTTGGCATCATTGTTCCCATTACTCCAGTCTGAAAAGAAATGCATTTGTTGCTTATTTGTTTCTGGGCCAAGTCAGGATGCTGATACTTACCTATATGGCTTGTGGCCAAAATTCCTGAAGAAATACCTCTTCCCATGCCAGCATGCCCATGTCTTGGTTGTTCATGTTAGTGTTTTATTGCATTGCATTCAGTTTTGAATAATCTATTATTTATATTGCTGTATGCCACCATGGAATCTGATTTGATGAAGGGCGGTATGGAAATGATTTAAAAAAAATTAATAATATGAGGGAAAAGGAGTCAGGGACGGTGTCTGTGGGTTTTATTAAGGGTCTCCCTACCTCTCCCTCTATAATTCAAACAGCCTTTCATACTGTTGCGGTAAAAACCAAGCCACTGAAGTGAAATCAAGTGCTGTCTTAAACAGTGATGCTCAACCTTTCGTATCTTATGTCCCATGATGACAGAAACAAAAAGCCTACTTCTTTTCCCAAGAAGCACATTTATAGGTTTACAGGTATTCTGTTATTGTATTTTTGTTTACGGTAAGTTTTAAGGACATTAAAAATTGCAGTAGTATTGTTGGGAGTCATTGTTATTGCTATGGTTTAAAACACAAACAAATAATAATAATTCCATTACTAGTTTAAAAGGTTACTACTAGGGTGACCATATGAAAAGGAGGACAGGGCTCCTGTATCTTTAACAGTTGCATAGAAAAGGGAATTTCAGCAGGTGTTATTTGTATGCATGAAGCACCTGGTGAAATTCCCTCTTCATCACAACAGTTAAGGCTGCAGGAGCTATACTAGAGTGACCTCGTTTAAAAAAGGGCAGGGCACCTGCAGCTTTAACTGTTGTGATGAAGAAGGAATTTCACCAGGTTCCACATATATACAAATGACACCTGCTGAAATTCCCTTTTCTATGCAACTGTTAAAGATACAGGAGCCCTGTCCTCCTTTTCATATGGTCACCCTAGTTACTACTAGCATGCCAATAGGATACAGATGGATAACTTGAGGCTGGTAGGCTTGGCAAGAACAGCACGTCACATTTGCAAATGGACATGGGGATTGAGGGAGAGAGAATTCTTGGTAAATGTTAGGAAACCCCGCATCTCACCTAGACAACTTCTGCATCCCACTAGTAGTACACATACCTGTGCTTGAGAACACTGGTCAAAAACATTCTTCCTGCATTTCTAGACCACTGCATGGAACTCAGCCAACAGAGACTATAACCACTCATGAGGTCCCATTCAGAAGAGTGTGCATACCCTGGGACAATAAACAAACCATTACTCCAAATTTCACACGCCGAATGCCTTATGGATGCACCCACGTATTTCCTTTCCAGCATTGGTTGTGGTTCAAGCTTTAGCTTTTAAATTAATTTGGAACACTGTAGCAAGGATTAGGTTAGGAGAGATAAAAGATCGGAGGCGAGTGAAGAAAAGAAGGGCAATGAAGTTTGGGGACAGCTGGGCAAAGGACAAAAGAAACATGACCAAGTGCAGGTTGGTCTGCAGCGGACATGTGCCCCAACCACAAAGCTGTATCTGTTTTCTCAGTCTTTAACAAACACATTTTCCATTCACACCTCCTTCATCCACAACCATGAGAACTAGCAATTGAGGGTTGTGTGTTTTAAAACGACTTTTTTGGGGATGTCCAATTCTCTAGTAGCCGATTCCATATTTGTACAGTGAGCCCAGGGAATACACATCACCCTGATGGTCATTCTGGTCAAAAGGCTTGGGGCAGGAGAAATGGACTATTCTGAAACACTGGGAAAGAAGAGGAAGCCCATTGGTGAGGTAAGGCGTGCTGTGACTGAATATAGGACAACAGGAGAATGGAGTAGTATTGCTCTTATTGGATGGGTCTAAGGCAGGGATGAAGAATTATTTTGACCCTAAGGGCCAAATTCCAATCATGGAAGTGTCTCGGGGGCTACATTCCAGAGTAGGCAGGGGCAAAGGGGAAGGGGGTGTGGCTACCACCAAACTGGCTGGGCCCAACTGAATTTCAAAAAATGTTTCTACCAATCTACTTGTGTAAATCAAAGATGTGCCTCTGCATCCAGGGCACTTTGTCACGGCGTTCTCTTCTCTTATAGGCAGCAAGGGCTTCTGCAGATGCTGAAGGCCTACACTGTGTATCGGCCCCAGGAGGGCTATTGCCAGGCTCAGGGGCCACTGGCGGCCCTGCTACTCATGCACATGCCTCCGGAGGTGAGTCTCGTGCAAAGCTCCAAATGCCCTTCAGTCCTATGGGGAGTGGAGGCTGGTGGCTCTGATGTCAGTGGGGTGGTGAATCCGTTCCAGGTTTCAATCAGAGCCAGTCAGAACTCTCAAGGAGCTACTTAAGGTGCAGATAGCTCCTTGAGAATTCTGACTGAAAGCCAGAACGGATTCACTACCCCACTGTCATCAGACCACCACACTCCGCTACCTGCAGGTATCACCATTCCTTCCACTTCCATAATAGCTTCCCTCCTCTCATTTTCCCTTTCACTCAGTCGTATTTTGCTCTGATTGTGCTATAGTCTCCATTTTGCACACACCCCACTGCTACTTTCGCCTGCCCGCCCCCTCCGCATTTGCCTGCAACTTTCACTGATGATGCTTATTTGTCTTTTCCAGCAAGCCTTCTGGTGCCTGGTGCAGATCTGTGAGCACTACCTGCCTGGCTACTACAGCCCCGGGATGGTGAGAGATTCAGGGAAGGAGGGAAAATTCTCCCTTGCAGCTGTGATGGGATAGTGCTTACTGGTCTGTAAGAAGTGTACTGTTGAGTCAAGGAAATCTTATAGTTGGGGGGAAACTGTGCATCATCTCCCCAAGCCCAGTGTTCTGAAAAGGATTGTGAAATAATGGCAATGGGGGAAATCTAGGATATTGCGGATTGGAACTGACCTCAGGGTCGTTGGAGATGAATATGGTTTGCGGGACACACAGCTCAGGTATCAATAGAGCTGCTGCCTTTTTCAGGTAAGACTCTTGTGCCTTTAATCAGCTGCCTGAAAGGGAGAAATTCAACAGGTGTAGCTTTCATCGGTGTGGACAGCAGGGGAAGCTTCACCTGTTAAATTTCCGCCTGCCACACAGCTGCTAAAGGCACAAAAGCCCTGCAGGATAAAAATGGCAACAGAGATGGTAAGTCCTTCATTCTGAAAGATGTGGCAGGTGCTGTCTGTGGGAGGATAAAGGACATGGGGCAAACTGCATTTCCCAATGCGACACTTCCTTCCCTTCTCCTGCAGGAGGCGCTGCTGCTGGACAGCGAAGTGTTTGTCGCCCTCCTTCACCGTGTGTGCTCCAAGGCACTGAAGCACTTGCAGAAGCACGGAGTGGGGCCTTTGCTCTACATGACAGAGTGGTTTCTCTGCCTCTTTGCCCGCACTTTGCCCTTCCCCACTGTGCTGAGGGTCTGGGATGCCTTTCTTAGTGAGGGTGAGTGGCGGCAGCGGGTAAAGAGCTGTGAGCCTGTGCTAAGGGAGAAGGAGCAGAATTGCATGGCAAAGCCTTGGGCTGTATCCAACGTAACCCTGACTTAAATTCCATTCATTTCAATGGGTCTACTCTAAGTAGGGCTAACATTGGATACACTCTATTACAAGGCAGCTGGTAGGATTTGGTGGAGAAATGATATTGGTTTCGGAGACCTGGGAAGATAGGATAGGAAGGAGCCGGGAAATGAATAAGGCCAGACCGTCATTGTAATAGCTGGCTTCTGCAGATTGAGTGCTGTGTTAAAATGTATCTGTCTCCTGTATCTTAAAGAAGATTAGGAAGAAACAGAATTCATAATGGATATGGAAGGGATATTCACACTAGGTGGAAGGGTCTTTTACATTGTAACCTACTTTTAACACATGGGACAGGTGAGTATATAGACTGAAATAAGTAAATCAAGGCTGGGGAACCTACAGCCCCCCAGATGTTGCTGGACTACAGCTCCCAGCATTCCTGATAATTGCCCATGCTGGCTGAGACTGATGGGAGTTGGTGCCCAACAACATCTGGAAGGCCACCCCTGAAGTAAATAAACTCTGCTAGGTATTCATTTAGAAAAAAAAGTTATTGATAATGGTATTAACACCAAAGGTCCTCTGGCTGCAAGAAGACATTTAGGTGGCTTCCATTAAGCAGCTGACAGCTCAGTTGTGAACCTTCACCAAACATACGTGACTGGAAATACAGTTTTAATAAAATGCAAGTTCTGCTTCCTTGGGGCTCTCCTATCTTAGCAGGGACCAGAGCGTAGTTTACATGCAGAAGAACCCAGGTTCAATCCCTGGCATTTCTAGCCCAAAGGATCAGGTAGCAGGTGGTGAGAAAGCTGCTGTCAGCCTCAGACCCTGTGGAGATGCTGCTGCTGGTCAGAAGAGGCAAGCCTGCGCTAGATGCACAACGAGGCTGACCCGGTGTAAGGGAGCCGCCTTTGATTTCTGACTGCTCTGAACCCTGCCCCTGACATGTCTTTGGCAGGGGTCAAGGTGCTGTTCCGTGTGGGGCTGCTGTTAGTCCGCTTGGCTCTGGGCTCCTCAATGAAACTACGGGACTGTGCAGGACTGGTGGAGACCCTGGAGAAGCTGCGCAGTATCCCAGCTCACCTCCTGCAAGAGGACACATTCATGGCTGAGGTAGAAACCCCCACAGTTCCTCCTCTCTGGGACTTCTCTCTAGAGTGCACTGGGCCTATTTATTTATTTATTTATTTATTGCATTTTTATACCTCCCAAAAGCTGAAGCTCTCTGGGCAGTTTACAATCAGTGCCCTTGGTTGGAAGCAGAAGCCGAGCAGCTTACATCACACTATACAAGGCATGAGGAACCTCTGGCCCACCAGCATCTTCTCCAGGCCTTGCCTCCCCTGCCTTAGGGGAAAGCTCTTTTTTCTAGTCAGCAGCTGATTGGGGAGAAAACCTTTGCTGATTGGGGAGAGAAAAAAGCTCCCTTTCTCAGAGCTCAGAAGAGAAAAGCTTTAATCTTCAATCAGCCACTAGTGAGAGACAAGAGCATTCCCCACCAGGGAAGGGCTGGGGAGGAAGCTGCTGAGTGATTCATTCCTGATTACTTCTGAGTAGACATGTTGAGGCTTGCTCTTTTTACTTGTGAGTAGACATGTTGCTCCTGCTCATTTCTGAGTAGATATGCAGGATCTTGGTATTTGAGATGGTATTTGAAAGTGCTGCTGAGTGATTCCGTCCTTCTTACTTCTAAGGAGTCATGCAGAGTCTTTTCCTGCTTATTTCGGAGTAGGCTTAAAATGGGTAAGAATCACATTTTGGCCCCACAGGCTATTTTTATTTATTTATTTATTTATTACATTTTTATACCACCCAATAGCCGAAGCTCTCTGGGCGGTTCACTATGACACCTTTCCCAGATTGCAATTTGGTCTTTGATCTGGAAAAGCTTTCCTATCCCTGCCTTTACCTATCTGTAATGCAGAGTGGGCTCCTTTTTTGGTGTGGGTGTGCTAGGGTTGCCAACCGATCTGTTCCTTCATGTCCTTCTTGATGTGTGGAAATAAGTAGGCAAAACTTTTCACCGCATGAAGAAAAGCATTTTCACCTGCAAATCCCTGCAGATCCAGCTACTGTTAAAGTTGTAAGAGCAAGAGATAGTTTAAAAAAACTGGCAACCCTAAGTGTGACTGTTTCCCCACACTCAATGCAGGGAGATAATTTTTGGCTAAGCTTTGGATTAGGCAGTCCCTAACCATGAAGCTCATGGGACAACCTCACATGCTCAGTCTGCCCCTGCTTTTCTGCAGTGTTCTGGGTTCTGGTTTCTCCCTCCTCCATCTACCTGCTGTCACAGATAGGATAAGATAGGGATGTGGTGTTCAAAGAGTGCGGCTTCCTGCACTGCATATGGCAGAGCTTAGCATTAAGCCAGAAGAAAAGGAAGCAGCAGGAAGAGAAGGTATAATGTTGCGTGAATATCTGGCCAACAATTATAATTCAAACTATGCCACTCACAACAATCCCCTTTTAGTCTGCTTCTCTGATGTGGGTGGGAACTACACAGGGGCCTGACATTATCCCTGTAGAGCCTTGTCTCTCTCTCATACACGCTGAAAACATCACATCTGAATGCCCCAGCCACATGCACACAGAATCCACTCATTAGAAGTACCCAGTCTTCCAAAACCTGGAGCTCTTCAGATGGGTTGGACTGCAATTCCCATAATTCCCAACCAGCATGGCAATGGCCATGCTGTCTGGGAATTATGGGGGTTGCAGTCCAACACATGCTCTATTTGCTGTGGTGGTGGTGTTTTTCACCTCTGGTATAGCAGTCTCGTCTGAAAAGCACTTCTAGAAGCCATGGCAGTCACGCTCACACTGGCCCCTAAGCTTTTCCCAGGTCCTGTCTCTTTACCATCTTCATATCATATGCCCTGAACAATTGACAGTCAGGGCCATGTCACATATGATGTGGCATCAGTTCTTGGTTCGCCACCAGGTATACCCTTCCACAGGAAGGCACATCCAAACCTTGCTGCCTGATGAGACTATACATGACACACTGCTTGCCGATGTGTTTGCACACATAATACTTATATCTGTGCACCTATAAAAACAGTGCAGTGTGTAAAGCGGTCTTCAGAGAGCAGCCCTTGCACCAGCCAAATATTTTCACCCCCATGTCAGCTGCAGGCATTGCCTAAATGCATTGTCTCTGGCAGCTCTGCCAACCAACAGCCATGAGTCTGTCTACGCACAGGCATCTCAGAGTCAGTTGCCACCTCCATCAACCTGACCACCTGGCTCTGCAGGCTCAGGTGGGGCAGCCTCTGTAAAGCCCAGGGATCTGCTTTGTTTCTCCCTAGAACCCTGAGCTCCACCAACAGTAGCCCAGAGCAAAATAGTGGCTCAAGAAGGAGGACTTAACACTGAGAAACAAGTGTCTTCAGCAGCCAAACTGGAGCTTGCGCACACATTCTTTCACATGCAATCTACTCCTGTGTTCCCACCCACCCAACTGGGGGGTGGGGGGAAGCCTTTTTGTCTTTGTTGTTAAACCACTGGGAGTTGGAAAATCTTGCTGCTCTCTTGCAAATCCCCCCCCCCCATCTACCTTCTGTCTGCCTCTGCAGTAAAGCAAGCCTTCAGTCTACTGGCCAGTAGTATCCTCTGCTCCCCCTGCCTGCCACTGCCCTGTCTCCAGTGTGCTGACCCATTCCAAACATTAGGATCTAGGCCTTCCAGATTACTCTCCTGGATGTCCCCTTCTTCATGCCCCAGGCTCCAAATTCCTAATGCCCATTAGTTACAAACTTGAGGCCTCAGATCCTAAAAATTCTCCTGCTCCTTTCCTTATATCTGGCAGGTGCACGAGGTGCCCGTCTCAGACCACGATTTGGAACGTGAATATAGAATCCAGCTGGCGAAGCTGCGTGCCACTCGGCCTGAATTCCAATACAACCCAGAACACCGTCTATCTGGCGCAAAGGCCATCTTTGATGCACAGCAACTGGAGGATGCGAAGAACAATCAGGAGGTTCATGGGAGCCATACACATACTTTCCACATCCCCCAGATCAAGATTGAGCCACCCCGTTTATCCCCCAAGGAGCAGAAGAAGCTGAAAAAGGCCTCCGAGGGCCAGAAAAAACAGCAGGCTAGGAAGAAGCCGGACACACATGGAAAGACTTTCCATGTCACGGAGCAGTCAGCTGGCACAGCAGAAGAAAAGAGGGACTCAGAAACTGGAATGAGGAAGTCTTCCTTCTACCTGGAGACATGGTTCTGAACAAGGGCACAGCAGAGCCAGGCCTCTGGGAGGAAAAACTCCCAGGACTCTGCCACACAACCCTGCCTCTAACGTACAAGGGAAGCTGATCGTAGGTAGCAAATGCAGCCTTGAAGCCAGTGCTCAGTTTCTAGAAAAAGAAATTCTGAGGCACAATACTTTATTATTTGGAAGGCTTCCCTTACCCCCCCCCAAGCTATATTGGACTACAACTCCCAGCATCCTCAGCCACTGGAAGTTATGGGAGTTGTAGTCCAACACAGCTGAAGGGCACTATGTTAGAGAAGGCTGTGCTAAGCCCTGATGTATGGCAGTGTTTGAATTACTTGAAGCCCATCCTTCCTCCCCTTTATGGCAGATTTCTTTGCTACACTTTTATGATGAATATGAGTTGACTAGAAGTAGCGAGCTTCATGTGTGCCATTAAGGGTCCTTCTACATGTCCTCCCATAATTCAAGCACAGACGGGTAAACCTTCTGTAATGAAGAACTGCACTCTTGATCTGCTCAAGAGTGGTTTTCATCTGCACTTCTATAATGCACTTATAATGCACTTATATAATACACTTCTTCAAACTGGGTTTACTTTGTACAGGGCCCTAGCTTGGGCATCCTTCTTTTCACCACTAAGGCCAGAACCTACAACATATGAAGTTGTAGGTTCTGGCCTTAGTGGTGAAAAGAAGGATGCCCGAGCTAGGGCCCTGTACAAAGTAAACCCAGTTTGAAGAAGTGCATTATATTTATCTGAGCTGGAGCCAACCTTTCCCATGATTGCTCACTCATGGTAGTTTGTGGGTCCTTCACACAACATTGTCATCCTCCAGGGCCACTTCCATGCTTTGCAACCATTACTGGAGTTTCTTTTCCTAATGAGGAAAGGCTGGTATTATTTAGAAATGGTGAAATGAAAGTCTTGTGCAATTTTGGTATACCACAGCGCTATCTAGTGGCTGTATAATGAAACATATAGAAAGACACAGAGAGCAAACCCTTTGTGGGGGGAAGCATATGTAAAAGAGCCTAACTTAATCTCACAAAGAATCCAGAAGCAGAAGCCTCAGTAAAGGTGTGGGATAAAAGCCTGATGTAGAAATGCCCCAAGGCTGCAGAAGAGTCAGCATCCTAAGTTTAAGGAAGTGCACAGTTAAACAGGAATGAAAGATAATTATTTCACATATTCCTGTAGAAATGAGGTATAAATAGACTCCAAGCTCTGAAACAGGTGGTCAAACAGCTGAGGCATCCAATTAAATAATAAAATGTCCTTTCATTATTATTATTTAAAAAAATAAATACATAGATTGCAATAGAGCTACTCTGGATTCAGTACTGTGAAAGACATTTGTTGAGGAGTGTTTGCTTCTAGAGCAGATGAGGGATTAATGTAATCTCTTTTACATATGAAC
The DNA here is from genome assembly GCF_023053635.1 of Elgaria multicarinata webbii. Classification (NCBI taxonomy): domain Eukaryota; kingdom Metazoa; phylum Chordata; class Lepidosauria; order Squamata; family Anguidae; genus Elgaria; species Elgaria multicarinata. Next base: position 78,127,640 of record NC_086172.1, on the reverse strand, counting down.
AAGGTGGGGAAAATGGAAAGGAAACAGAATAAGGGAGAGAGGAGAGAAGAAAGAGTGAAGCACTGAGCAAGGAAACAAGGGTTTCTGTGGTGCTTGTTCTTCTGACTAATGGTTTCTTTGCTTTTGGGGTTGCCACCTTTTTCTTTTGCTGATAGGACTCTTAGTGCATGACAGACTTTAAGTTTGACTGCGAAAGCTTTTCCTATCAGAGTATGCTCCAAGTTGGGAAAAGTTGTATCTGATGGATTTCTGCCTGTTGAGCTGTTGTTGATTTGCTTTATGACTCCCTTGCACCCGTTGAGCTTACCTGCAATGCTCACAGTATCTGGTGGGGGTGGGGATGAGTTTCCCCAGCCATAATATAGTATCTTTTGAAATGCAAAGTATTTGGGAGCTGGCTTTGCCTTGAATGGGCAGTTAAGACCCATGAGCTTTACAAAAGACCTGCTCTTAAGATATGTAAATTCTTAGAACTGGTTTGTCGATCTGGATCAATACAGCTGCCTGAAATTTTGGACTCTCTTTGGGAACGTGGCTGTGGGGATTACCATGCCGAGTACCTGCACACAAACATTTACCACTACACCACTCCTCAGCTGTATGCGTGAAGCAGGAGGACATGCTGCAGGAAATCATTAGGTGAGGTAGGCTTATTGCCTCCTCCTCCTCTATGAGGAAGGTTCCTGTAATGAGGAGGAGAGATCCTCTGCAATGGTAGAGACTGCTGTAGAGTGTGTGAGAGGATCTAAAGAATCTCAAAGCAGGTGAGGCTTGTGCATGGGCGGTTTTCTTTTGCCCCCACCATATCCCAACCAGCAGAGGGCAGGTGCAAATGGTGGCTGGTTTAGCTAATTTTGTTTGGAACAAATTTCTTCCCCTCCCCAGATGCAGAGGGCCCACGATCTAGATCAGGACCTGTGAAGAGTAGGGGTGGGTGGGTTAGAGTCCGGATCAGTTCCCCTGCACTTGTGTTCATCATAATGTTTTGTTAAATTATGTTTTGCTGCAGCTCAATCCCCTCGTCTTAGATCAATTATAACAAGGCATCTTGGACCAAGTCCTAACAGTCATTCTCCCATGTAGTTTTAAGAGGTGTTTAGGAGAGAAAATGGCTGAGTCTTTCTCAGCAGAATAGTTTAGATGCAATACTGTTACATGCAACCTGAAGGCCAGCCTCAAGGGTCTTTGCCCATTGTGCGCACAGGCCTTTCCCATCTTGCCAAGTTTCACACCTTTGAGCATTTTCTCCCTGCTTCCCTATATGAAAGACTTGAATAGAGAGGGAAATTAAAATCAGAACTGGCCTTCAGCCTGAACAATGCAGATCCAAAGAGCATTGATGCAGATCCCCTTACAAGCCCCAAATTAGTATTATTTATCTCATTGTCAAATAATGCTAACATTTCCTTTTGATGAAGTAGGATCTATTTCAGAAAAACCTATGCCACAATAAATTGATTCATCTTTAACAGTGCAATCTTATGCATTTTTATTGAGAGGTAAGCTCTATTGAGTTCAATGAGGCTTACTCCCAGGTAAGTGGGTAAAGGATTGCAACCTAAGTTGCCATAAGATCTCTCCTCCCCACTGTAATAGACTAACAGAATTATCTCTAGAATTTGCACTCTGTAATCTTATAGTCCAGTTAGGGCACAATCCTATGCATGTTTAGACAGGAAAAATCCTGCCGCTCCCATGCTGGCTGGGGAATACTGGGAATGCACTCTTAAGTGATGCTGGCTGCATAATGAAGAGGAACAGGATTCTGTACTGTTTTTAACCAAATCACAAACCATACACCCCAAGCCAAATGAGAAATAAGAGCAACTCTTCAGCTCAGACCTGAAATGATTGCAGTATCATTTTGATGGAAAGTTCCAAAGTCAATAAAATCAACAATTGAAAGAAGTAGGAACACAGATGCAAACAACAAGAGCGACCAGGAAAGCCTGCTATATGGAAATTGATTTGAGACAAACATCAGGCTGGTTTGCACTTCATGATAAGTCATCCTGAAAATAAAATATGGTGGTTTGGTTGCTTGCTTGCTAATCACTATTACTCACGACAGATGATCAGGCCCTCAGCAGCTTGCCATGGCTTGTTTCCTCCTTAGTCCTTCCACCTGCTTGCATATATCCCATGAACCTTTGGCTGGGTTCAGACAATACGATAACCAACGGTGATTTAAGTAATCATCCATCAATTGAGTGGTCAAAGGTTGTTTATTGTGTTGTCTGTCGGGCAAAAACCACCCCACAGTTGACTATTTCCCCAAAATAAACAACTAAGATTACCAGCACTCTGCAGAATTGACTACCTGTACAACCGTTGGTTAGCGTGTTGTTTGTCAGGCTCAGTGGACTATTTCGGCTGGCTACAGAGTTCACAGGCAAGAGTAGCAAAAACCATGCTGGCCACTCTGCTACAGCTGGCACAACTTGCAGAGACTGCTGGGATAGCACCAGGAGGACAGGGGGGAGGGGCTGTGTCAGTCAAACACCAGGTTGACTATTAGTCCACTCAATGCCAGCCCCAACCACTTCACAGTTGTGTAGGAAGTACCTGCAAAATAACCAACTGTGAGTTGACTACTCACCATTGACTAAAGTGTTGTCTGCTGTGGCACAACCTCAGCAACATATTCTGCTACTCCACTAATGAGGGCAGTAATCCTATGTACACTAGTTGCTGGGCTTGTAGGGTCCTGGTCGACAGCTGGTTGGCCACAGTGTGAACAGGGTGCTGGACTCGATGGACCCTTAGTCTGATCCAGCATGGTTCTTATGGAGTACATTTTGGGGGGTAGATTTTTTTCCCCACCTTTAGGGAGGTTTGCACATGTTTAACATTATTTTCCCCCACCTTTGGAGAGATTGGCGCAAATTTAACATCGAAAAAAATTACTTGGGGGGATTCATGCAAATTTACTAAAGCATAGCAATTGCTGCAGATGTGCACAAATCTCCCCAAAGGTGGAAACGAAAATTAATTCTGAGTGAATCGCCTGAAGGTGAAAAAACAACAGGTGCCACTCTCTAGGGAGGTGACAAAGTGGAGGAGTAAATTGACCACTGTCATTTCATGATATAATAAAGAGGGAGTATTATTAGCAAGATAGGGAGGAGCAATCAGGTTTTTTGCTGGTCTTGGCAGTATGGCTCTGTAGCCCTTTCCAGCAAGGCATACACAAATCACTGTGCCAGGTTCACACATCATGACAAGACACTCTGAAAATAATCTACCCAATGACAAGCTATGGGTTCTTGGGCTGACTGTGCATGGGTTCAGATGTCATGACAAGCCACCCTGAAACAAACAAGGCTGACAACCCACTGTGGGTTGTCGTGTTGTGCACCCCAAGGCATCTTCATTTGGAAGAACTGAGTAGGCAAATAGCGCTAGACACAGAGAAAAGGGCTAGTTTAGAGGAGCACAGACACAGAGACACTCACAATGCCTAATGCAACCAGGTGGGACTCGATTGCCAAGCAAGAGAATGAGTGTAAGGAGAAGCAGGTAGCACTGTAGCTAAAATAATACACAATATCCATCCACTCTCCAACACCAGCAGGACACACATCATTGCACACAAGAATTTCCCCACTAAAGCATCAGACAGAGCTGGTTGGGGGAGGGTAGGATTTCAGAACAGTCCACCTGGCTTTATTAAAAGGTATTTTATTACAGTCTTCCAGATATGTTGGACTACAACTCCCACCTTCCACACCAAGCATGTGCAATGGCCATCCTGGCTGGGAATTATGGGAGCTGCAATCCAACACACCAGGAGGGCACCAGATTGGGAAGGCAGTTTTAATATCATCCTCCATTGGAGCCACTCCCTCACAGTTATTATGTAGAAAGATGTGGCCTCCAGTAGAGGCAGTGGCAGAATCATTGGCTTCCTCCTGCAAGCTGTAGTATTTCCCCACCCCCCACCCCAAATAATGTCACCCCAAGAGAGGAGCTTGTGATGCTGTAGGTTCTCTCTCTTGAAATATTATTCTGAGATCAAGACAAGCCCTGATGCGGTTTCCTGGAGAGCAGAGGAAAGGATGAGAAGAGTTATTTGCCAGGCACGGGAGGCTGAGGTCAGAGTCCTAGAGAACAGGGGAAGTCAAGCAACAGCTTGTTTGAGCGGTGTTTGGAGAGTAGGAGGGCCGTTCCACATCTGGGATTTGCTAACATGGAACATACTTAGTATGATTGGACTCCACACCAGGAACAACTTGGGGCCCAGTTTGCCATGAGTGACTTTTGTTTACACAAATAACCAGAATGGCAGGGGATGGGACTATTCCTCTTGACTCGCCCCTGCATGGGGTTCTGCTCAGGCCTGCCTCACATAATTTGCAGGGTGGACCTGTTTGAGCACTAATACTGTCTGGAAACTGAACAGGTGCAGGTGTCAGGCCAGGCTGAGGAGGGCATTCATTGAGAGGACATCCCTGCAGGTGCTCTGCTGCCTCGCTCCACATAATCTGACAAGGGGCTAAACCAGTTACTGCTTGCAAGGACGTTGCTGCACAGAGATAAGAAAAATTGGGACAAGGATCATTGCCTCTACAGTGTCAAGCTGAGAGAAATTATGGTGTTGTTTTTTCAGAGAGTTGAGGCAGGTTCAAAAAGGGATTGCCGCTCTTGGTGTGTACCTTCACCTCATTTTTGCCTCTGGTAAACAGAATTTGTCAGGGGTTTGTAGTGTGGCCATTATGTACTCCTTTACTGTAATATTAGGAAATTCTTAACAACCAAGAACTTGATGAACTTGCATGCATTTATTACATATATCTTGCCATTTCAAGGTGGAACTCAAGGTGGTGTACATAATTCTACTCCCCTCCCCCATTGTAGCCTCACAACAACCCTGCGAGGTAGGTTAGGTTGAGAGACAAGGGCAGCCAGTGAGTTTTGCAACTGAGTGGGAATTTGAACCTGGACCTTCCCAATCCTAGTCTGATATCTAACCACTATGATACACTGGCTGAAAAGAAATGCCAACAACAGCAGTTGAATTATATGCTGTAGCAGCAGCTAAATGTAAGAATGACGTTTGCCCAGAGGCTAGGAATCATTAGCGTGCCACATGAAAACGAAACAAAAGTTATTAAAAAGCCTCAATGGAACTGAAAGGAACTTGGCAATTCAGAGAACACTTAAGGTACATTGGTTTCTGGCATTGTAAAACTAGCTGTCTTTGAAATAATAATAACAAAACAACAATTATGATATGAAGGAATGGACACAAAAGGAAGGGGAAAGAAGTAGAGATTGGAGGACTAGAGTTTAGAAGAAAGGACATATTTTGAAACACTGCTTAAATAGCTGTAAGGAGGAAGTTGTGTAGATATCAGTGAGTTCTAAATAAAAGGAGGAAAGGACAGAAGCACAAAACAGTAGTAACCTGAGATTTAGCCAATAGGAAAGGATTAGTTCTTTCTGAGGCTAGACTTAAAAAAACAGGAAATAACACTATGAAAGCAGTATATGGTTATAATTATGTATGTTGAAAGCAGATCAATTTATTAAACCTGGGTCTGCCCCAAGCAGAGGTAGAGGCCTGAGTTTTATCACAAAGTGAACACATGTGAGTGGGGTGGGTGGGTACTAAATCTCCCATGTGCTTTTCTCCTCAGTTGAATGCCAGTACTGGAAGTGAACTCTGCTGAGAGAAAATCACTTTGGGGAGCAGCTACAAAGTCAGTTCAGTTCCATGCAACCATGCATGCTTTTTCTCTACACATTGCACCATCACCACTTCATATGTGATTGGAACGGACCTGTGTTTAAGCCTGCTGTCACTTGTAGTTTGATTTAGGGTTGCCACTCCTCCAGGATTGGCCTAGAGTCTCCAGGAATTTGCATTAATAACTACGAGATCAATAAAAGCAATCCTGGAGATTTTAATAGTCTGGTATTGTGAAAAATATTTTGAGGAGGGAAGGAAATCTTCAGGAAAAAAATCAGTCAGAGTTGCCAGCCCTAGTCACAGTCTTCCCTCATTTTGATCGCTATTATTTCTTGAAATAAATATCAAATTATGTGTCATTTCCAGAATGCCACACTCTGCTATAGTGAGACAGCTCAGTGAATCAAGTATGCAGTTGCTGAGGCACAGGAGTATAAGGCCAAAGCGCAGTCTGGATAACTGGGAAACCATTGCCAGCTTAGTCTTAGGGTGATCATATGAAAAGGAGGACAGGGCTCATGTATCTTTAACAGTTGTATCAAAAAGGGAATTTCAGCAGGTGTCATTTGTATGCATTCAGCACCTGGTGAAATTTCCTCTTCATCACAACAGTTAAAGCTGCAGGTGCCCTGTCCTCTTTTAAACGAGGTCACTCTAGTATAGCTCCTGCAGCTTTAACTGTTGTGATGAAGAGGGAATTTCACCAGGTTCCCCATATGTACAAATGACACCTGCTGAAATTCCCTTTTCTATGCAACTGTTAAAGGCACAGGAGCCCAGTCCTCCTTTTCATATGGTCACTCTAAGCTTAGTCCTAGGAGATATAGCAGTAACTGTTGTTGTTTTTATAGGAGAAGAGACCAATCAGGAACTAGCAATGAATCAGCTGACCTGGGCCAGATCTACACCAAGCAAGATAGCACTATGAAAGCGATATGATATGTGTCAATGGGCCCCAACAGTTGACAGTGCACTTCGATACCGCTATAAAGCAGTAGTGTGGCTTGTGCCTCTTATATACTGCTTTCATACCACTTTCATAGTGGAATAGATCTGGCCCCGCTTCTTTTTGCAACAAGCAGGAAAGCTACCTCATAACCTTGCAAGCACAGCGGTAGTAGGGGCTCAAAGGAGACACACTTAAAGCAGAAGATACAATGGTCTTATTTACTTACTTACTTACTAAATTCATATCCCAGCTCTTCTCTAAGAAACTTAAGGCAGCATACTTGGTTCTCTCCACTCAAGCTCACATTTTGTTCTCACAACAACCTTGTGAGGTAGGTCAGGCTGAGAGAGTATGACTGGCCCAGGGGGATTTTAACCTGGGTCTTTCCTCCTCTAGTCCAGCACTCTACGCTCTACCCACCCCCACACACTGTGCTGTTAAAACCTTAATAGAATTACATCAGAAATTCTTCAAAGCACAAATGAGTGTAATGGAGGTTGGGGTTAGAGACAGTAGCAACTGCAGTGATTGGAATGGTTGGTAGGCTGGGTGTGAGGTGGTGCAGTACAGACAATGAAGCTTGGCTCAACATCCCACACAAAATGTGACAAATTCCAGAGGGGCAGCCATGTTAGTCAGCTGCAATGAAAAGCAACAACAAAGAGTTTTGTGTTGCAAAACTGATTGCCAGTGCCAACCAGGAACACACAAGTTATTTATGTTGCAAAATAAAAATCAACCACAAGGTGTCTCTGTGCTGTATAGAAATAAAGCAAGTTGCCTTTGTTTGATTTGGGTGGGATCGCTTTGCTTTTCCCTTACATGGACTTTCTGCACCTTGTTATGTATGATCTGTTCTCTTCAGTGGTGGTGATACCATGCTGCCAAAACTGATTATAATGTAATTATAATTCCAAGTTGCTGCTCACAGAGTAGCATATTGGGAACCCATTTCAGCTGACAGCTAAATTCTTATATTACCGGGCTCACGTCACTTTGCTGCCTGAGGTGAGGACAAGATCCCATCCCCAGCTGGCCGCTCATATTCCACATATGGAAACCAACCAGATTGACAGCTGAATCTTACTCTGGTAATGCAAAGTGTCCTAGGTTGCACCTGGGGATAGCAGGTTATCTTAGGGGTGCAGAGTAGGCTGTGTGGCACGCATAGCCATGTCCTCCAAGATCTTAACATTACTCCCTGCTCATGTGGCATTTATGGGAAATAACTAAAAATAAAAATATTTTTTTTAAAAAAAATGAAATGGAAATATATCACTAAAAAAAGGAGGGGGACACAGATTTGCCTAAAATTTTCATATGTTAATGTATGAGTATACATGCAAATTTAGAAATTATAATTCATATAGAAAAAAGTGCATCTCACTATAGTGTGGAAGATTAGGGGCTTTTCTACAGGAAGCTTTTAATCTGCCCCTTTCTTTCTCCGCCTTTTTATGTGTTCCATTATACAACTATTAGGTGATGCTACAGTATTGCAGAATTGCACAACCACACAAGATTTCTATGGTGTTATAGAGGCCATTCGGGGGGAAACACCAGACTTAGGAAAAAAACACCCTGCAATAATAGTCACAAAACATGGAACCTTTACATGATGTAAAAGACCCACAAACTACCATGAGTGAGCACTCACAAACGCACAATAAAAGCCTCATGCAGAAAGGCTAAAGGTGACCTGTGTGCCTTGCTCAGTGTGCTGTCCAGGTGCTGTTCATGGACAACCTCCAGGCACAGCTCTTACATTTTTTTTTTACTAGACTTAGACTGGATAGCCCTTCAAACAGAGCAGGACTCTAGATGTTTTTGCCTATAATGATGGGAGTGGTAGGCTAAAACTTCTGGAGGTCCACAAGTTGCCCATCCCTGAAATAGAGGAGGCCTTCACAACAGAGGTGAAGGCATCCTGGCAGCCCTTCAAATAGAGGACAGTCTCCTGGTGTTTTTTTTTAAAAAGGACACATGGACACCGTACATGTCATTTGCCTAATAGTAGGAACAGCCCTGTACATTACATACAGGGCTGTACATTATATTACATACTTTGCCTAATTACATACTTTGCCTAATAGTAGGAACAGCCCTGTACATTACGTACAGGGCTGTACACTGTACATTATCTCTTGCATGTACAGTGGTTCCTTATGTTTGAAAATGCCCTGTAGTAATGCAGTTCTCAGCATCTTACACCAAACCGGGAGGTGAGACAGAGGGGAGAGGATCACCTGTATTGTGAAGATTTTCTCCAGTCAGTCATAAGCAAAAGCTTTACCTGTAATACAGGCTCTAGATCTCTGTATCTTATGGAAGACTGTGGCGTACCCATTTCTAGGGTGCACTCTCAGGTCATGAAGGAAGTGAGCCAGACCTGTTGAGTCTGTCACCCCTCTTCAAATGTGTCCTGCTGTGCTCGCACATGGAAAGGGATGACCAGCTCTAGGAGACAAGCTGTCTTTCAGGGAAGCTGATCCTGAAAGCCAACTGACTCAGCTGCTCTTTCTGATTGTTGTCACAAATTCCCTGTCCAGCCTTGGAGAGGTCACATTCATGTCAACGGGCATCAGGTTAGATCTTCATCTGTTGAGTGGGGATAATCCCTTGTCCAAACACCAGCTTGAAATGTTTGAAATGCTAAATACTGCTTTGATGGGAGATGCTACACATCAGCAGTCATGTGGGTTTTCTGGAAATTTTTGAATTGGAACATTTTCCAAAATATGTTCCAATGCCTTAAATCAATTAGGAACTGAATTTGCATGTTTATGTGACTTGTATTGAATACTTAAAACCTTTTAAAATAAACCACCACGGTAATTTTTACATGCTGTATAAATATCTCAAGAGTAGTTCCAATAGCCAAACATATCTGAAATAAAAAAATTATTAGGGGGAAAAATCAATAAATCAGTGGGATTTAAATGTTTTATTCAAATGAATTCAACACTTTGCTTAGAAATTATTTTATTGGAATATTTGAAAACATATTCCGGTGCAATCCTATATTAAAGATACACTGGCTGGCGGGGGGTATAGGATATGGGAGAAGTCCTACTGTGCAGTGCAACATGAGATAGAATTATAGAATCAGAGTTGGAAGGGGCCATTTAGGCCATCAAGTCCTGCGCTGTGCTCAGCGCAGGAATCCAGTTTAAAGCATCCCAGACAGCTGGCTGCCCAGTCTCTGCTTGTATCCTTCAGTAACAGAGAGCCCATCACCTCCCTAGGCAGTTGGTTCCACTGTCTGACTGCTCTGACCATTAGGGTGATTTTCCTGATGTTCAACCTAAATCTGCCTTGCTAACTTAAGCCCATTACTTTGTGTCCTAGAGTCTTGGATGACAGAGAACAGGTTGTGCCCCCTCTTTTGAGTGACAACCCTTTAGGTAGCCACACTGCTGAAACAACAGATACACCAGCTCAACTCTCTGGAACACTCACTGCTGAAACACTTTGCCAGTGGAACAGCCAAAATGGGACAGAGTCATAGGCAGGATTGGAGCAGCACAGGGGAGAAACATATTTAGGCCATGCGCTACACTCATTCAGAGCATAAACATGTCCCCATTGATGGCACAGCTTTACACCCACTGTGGAGCCAGAGCAAGGAATTCCCCTCCTATTGAATTCAACAGAGAGGGGAAATAATAATAAAATATCCCCTCCCCCCATAACAAACACCCAGCCCATGTTGCTGTACCAAAGGAAAGGGTGATGATCCAAGGGTCTTTTCAGATGACAAGATCATAATGTATTAAGACAGACAGGCACTTGTGTAGGAGTGCTTTTTCTTTTTGGCATCATAACTAAGGAGCCCTCTGCCCCCAAACCTGGCAGTCTCTTTGGAAAATATTCTCCATTTCCAAAGTGAAAGTAGATATTTCAAATTGACATTTACCAGTTCCAAACCTGGGAGTGCTTGTGGAGTCAGCTTAAATAGGTAAAGACAACCAGAACTCATGGTGATGGATGTCAGGGATGGGAGGAGGGCTCTGTCCCACTTCCAGGGAGTCCAGCAGAGCCAGCTTTTGAAAGGGGAAGGAGTCAGGGAAAGGGAACCTGGGTGAGAGGCAGAGACACTTGTTAAAGTGTCAGTCCATCCGTCCAGCTGATGAAGTTACAACCTGAGAACAAGGCTAGGAAACCTGATCAGACTGCACAGCATAAAGCAGAGCTCCTGGCTGTGTGGCACATTTTTTAAAAGGTAGTGGAAATTATGTTCTCGTATCTGTGCTGCTCCCTTTTTTACTTCCCCAAGATAAAACACCTCTAAGAGAAAGGAAGTCCAAGGGGACTATGTGTGTTGAGAAAGGGTGGCAACAGCAGGGGAACAGCCCTATGCTGATAGTCTCCCTGTCCCAGCAGTTCTTTTAAATTACTTGGCTAAAATGCAGGGCGTGAAAACGTAGGACCCACATCACCTGTCCAACAGGCTTCAGGCTGAAGAAGTGTAGAGTTCCAACAGCATTAGATCTAAAGCAGCCTTCTCTTTTTTTTTTTTTGTTAATATTTTTTTATTTTCTACATTAATTAAACAATACAGTAATAAAAAATAAAAGAAACATCAAACATCTGCTACATACATATTGAATAAACGTTGAGTACATATATGCTGAATAGTTATTACCTATAAATTATCATACTACAACATAATCATTCTTAACACAAAAGTGCACCCCCCAACTCGGGATCTATTCCTGATTCCAAAATCTTATCGTTTCTTCTACTGGCGGTTTCCCACTTCCCTTAGTAAACACAAATATTAGGAACTGTTTCCAGATTCCTTCGAACTCATTTATTTTAGTTATGCCTTTTCTCCACTTAATATTACAAGTCAGTTTATCATTAATAGCTATATCCCATACTTCTTTATACCGTTCTTCAATAAAACATTCCCCTTGAATCTTCCAGTTCCTAGCTACCATCAATCGTGCTGCAGTCAGCAAACTCGATATCAACTCTTTAGTTTCTTTTCCACATTTTAAATCTTCAAATAGTGACAGTAATGCAATCTTTGGTGTTTGTTCTATTTTCATTCCCACTATTTCTTCAATTTCTAAAAACACCATCTTCCATAATCTTTGCACATATTTGCATTCCCACCACATATGTAAATACGTTTCTTTTTCCCCACATCCTCTCCAACAATTTGCTGAATGCTGATCATTTATCTTATTCAATCTTATCGGGGTGAGGTACCACCTCCACAAAATTTTAAAATAATTCTCCTTTATTCTCACTGACATACTTCTCAACACTCTTTGTTTCCATAGTCCCTCCCATCTCTGTCGCCCTATTTGTACCTTCAAATCTGTCTCCCATACCATTTTCCCTGAGCTATCCCTTAACTCCTTTTCTAACAATATTTTATATATTTCGCTCATTAACCCTTTTAAAACTATACTACCTCCTTTACCTTTTTCCTTATTTATTATTAACTCTTCAAACTTCGTCATCCCTCTGCAAACTCTATTGTCTTTAATCCACTTTTTATTCCATTGTTCTAATTGCCCATACTCTAACCAAGATAATTTTTTCTCCTTTAACAATTTTTCCATTTCTTCTCTTGTTTTTATATCTCTTAACCAATCCTTTAATTTCATTTTATTTTTCTCTTTTAATATTTTACATAATCTACCCTTCAGATCCTCTGGGAAATTCTTTAACATTATTACCGGTGCTAAGGGAGAGTTGCTCGGAAGCAGCTTCCCTTTAAATTTACTCCAAATTTCCCAATGAGTCCTTAGGAGTGGATTATCTATACTTCCAACCCACTTTCTCCCTCCTTCCTTAAAAAATACATTTTCCAAACTCATCTCTAAAGCAGCCTTCTCTGAGCTGGTTCCCTGCTGACATGTTGGACTACAGGTCCCAACCATCCCCAGCCAACATGGCCATTCTTCCCCAGCTGAGCCTTTTTCAAGTCAATGTGTAATGGGGCTCTAAACTGCCCAGAGAGCTTCGGCTATGGGGCGGTATATAAATTTGATAAATAAGTTCTTGGAGAAAATCCTTTTGCTGAACTCTGAGGGCTCATCTACACCAAGCAGGATATTCCACTATGAAAGCAGTATGGAAGCGGTACATAAAAGGCAGGAACCACAGTGCTGCTTTATAGTAGTACTGAAGTGCACTGACAACTGTTAGGGCCCATGACACATCTACACTAAGTAGGATATAACACTATGAAAGTGGTATGAAAGCTGTGTATGGTATGTGTCATGGGCTCTAACAGTTGTTAGTGCATTTCAATATTGCTATAAGCAGTAGTGTGGCTACTGCCTTTTATATACTGCTTTCATAGTGGTATATCCTGCTTGGTGTAGATGAGCCCTGAGTGAGCTGTTGCCAAGTCGAAATCTTCTTGTTCATTTAGTGATAACTAACATTCCTTCAATTGCCAAAGTGCCTCAGCCAAATGCCAAACATTGTTGTTGTTTTATCATGACCCACCCACCTATAATTCAACTCCTCTTCAACAAACCAAGGATGGAATGGGTTGTGCAAGAGGAGTGAATTTATAGATGGTCTGGACTTGGCATTTGGTTGAGGTGCTTCAGCAATTGGAGGGATTTTTGTTACCATCAAATGAACAGGAAGATTTCAACTTGGCAACAATTCACTAGAGTTCAACAAAAAGGTTGTTCCCAAGGTCGTAGAACTACATTACTATATTACATATCAACTTGAAAAACAATTTGTGCAGTTGAAATGGAATTTTATTGCTACTCCATAGCATAGCATTATGTGTTTGTAACTGTATTTTTAAACCATTAAGAGTAAATATAACTGTATATGTATACTGGGTTTTGTTTTGATTGTATTGTGCTTGAGAAGACCCATATTGTGGTTTTGATTTGGATACTTATTGGAAAGTTACCATACTGATGTTAGGACTTTAACACAAATAGGGATCAATCCATATAAGATGGAGTTGTTGGTGGTGGCTAGTTCATCTGCCCTGGTGGGTGGTGTTCACAAAGCTATCCTGCTTTGGACTGGGTTGTCCTCCTTCTGAAGAAGCAGGTTTGCCATCTGGGGTGCTCTCTGATCCATCTTTGTCCCTGGAGGTACAGGTTAAACTGGTGCCAAAAGCAACCCTACCTGGACAGAGGTAGCCTGCTTCATTTATCCATGCCCTGTTAAACTCTAGAGCAGACCTCTCTAATGCATTATTCATGGGACTACCTTTGAAGATAGTTTGGAAAATACAGTTAGTTAAGAATACAGCTACTGCATTGCTAACTGGTACCAGGCATTGTGATTATATCATGCTGGCACTCTGTCAATTGCACTGGCTAGCATTCTGTTTCTGGGATCAATCCAAAATGACTTTTAAAGTCCTTCCTAGATTGGGATGAAGGAACCTGAAAGACTATCTGTCTCTACATGTGCCCATCTGTACACTAAATTATTCATAGAATCATAGAATCATAGAATAGCAGAGTTGGAAGGGGCCTACAAGGCCATCGAGTCCAACCCCCTGCTCAATGCAGGAATTCACCCAAAAGCATCCCTGACAGATGCTTGTCCAGCTGCCTCTTGAATGCCTCTAGTGTGGGAGAGCCCACAACCTCCCTAGGTAACCCACCTTCTTCCGCCAAGCTCTCCGACCCGGCCGGCGAGGAGGTAGGTGAGTGGTGGCGACGGCAAGGACGCCTCTTCCTTGTCTCTTCCCAGGCAAGCTACACGATCGCTTTGGGGGCGCACTGGGGGCGCATGGAAGTGCCCTCAGTATGACGTGTAGAATCCCCCCCAGAGGACCTTTTCTTCTGCTGCCCCCAGATTGTGCGGAATGGCCTGCTGGAGGAGATTCATCGGCTTAATACTCTCTCTGAGTTTAAGACAGCCATAAAGACTAGTCTCTTCCGGCAGGCCTACCCAGATAAATTTTAAACCTAAGTTTAAGATGTTGTGATTGTTATTTTAATATTGTATTGATTTTATATGCTCTTTTAACTAATTTTATATATTAGATTGTAAGCCTATGCGGCAGGGTCTTGCTATTTACTGTTTTACTCTGTACAGCACCATGTACATTGATGGTGCTATATAAATAATAATAATAATAATAATAATAATAATAATAATATATTGTATTTAATGTTGTTCCCCATCTCGATCCAGAGGGAGAGGCGGGTAATAAATACATTTATTATTATTGTTTTAACATTGTTTTAACTGTTTTAATAGTTTTACTGCTTTTAAATTATATATCGTTTTAACTTGATTTATGGTTTAATTTGTTTTTAGCTGTGTATATGTATTGTTTTTCTACTGTATGCTTTTATCTGTATGCCGCCCTGAGATCTTATTGATATAGGGCGGGATATAAACATTTAAAATGAATGAATGAATAAATAAATAAATAAATATTATTGGTGGTGCCCTGATTCTAGTATGCTCTCTTCAGGGAGGCTCACCTGAGACTTACTCTGACATCATTTTGGCAGCAGACAAGGATTTCCCACCCATCCCCATCTCAGGCCAGTTTTTTATGTTGGCTGCTCCTATTTATTTTGCTGGTTTTAGTTTACATTTCTATGCTTTTAATTTGTTTCATTGCATTCTGAAATTTTGTAAGCCCCCTGGGTAATTTTATTGAAGGGCTGGATATAAATTTCTAAAATAAACAAATATTCTGCTTTTCTAAAATGGAGGCACTATTTGCCTAGCATTAGTCACCATCCAACTGCATTCGAGCAATCCTGTGCATGTTTCGATAGAAAAGGTCCTACAATTCCAAGCCAGGCTGGGGAATGCATAAGATTGCACCCTCAGTGGGAAACAAGAAGTGCCCAGAACTCTACATCAGAAATGGGACATCTTATTCAAAACCCCTACAATAAGTAGTACCACTTCAACTATGTGTTTCCTACTGGGGAGAGGCTGTTTAATCCACTTCTGTTGATCTTAGTTGTAACGTGTACAAGTAACCGAACTCCACAATATAATCCATGAAAGCCAAATTGGCTTCCATCAACCCACAAACACATCTGTACATTATAAAAAGTTTTAAAATACTTGCTGCCCAAGGCAAAATAGTTGATCGCTTCATTGACTTCAAAAAAAGCATTTGACCCTATCTGGCACTCAGCAGTCACCCTTAAATAGATACTAAGTGGAACAGAGGGGAAACATACGACCTCACAATGCAAGCACCAACTTCCATCCAAGGTATTATTTTAAAACAAATACCATGCAAAATGAAGGCCATGAAAAAACAAGTAAAATTAGAACCTTCACCTCTGTCTGACCCTTTCCATCATATATTTCAATAATCTACCAGGCTGAGTGGAACAATATTTAAGAATAGCATAACGACCCAAGTCCTTTGCACTTTTACCTGGAAGTAAGCCCCAGTGAACATAGTGGTATTTACTTCCAAGAAAGTATGCATAGGGCTAAATAACCCAAGACTATGCAGAACGAGAAAGATTTGATCTGAAGAGTGTGATGATAGTAGGAACTAAAAGCTCCATCCAAACAGCGTTTTATTACTGGGCACTCACGGACTTTGCTCAGGTTCCTCACATGAGGTCGTCTGGCTCCCACATGCCTTCTGGCCTTCCTTGGGCGACAATACACCCCCCCCCCTTAAGTCCGATGTTTTTTTAAACTCAGAATTGCTGCTCTCTCCTGCTGTATGCAGGAGAAGCAGCGCCATCAGAACAGCGGACTCAGTGGGCCTCCTGCTTGTTCTGGACTTCCTCTTTTGAAAGAGGAAGTAACTTGAGGAAGGAAAACACCTGCGGAGAAGCGAGGTAGGGAGCGTGTTAATCCCTGGAGCTTTATGATGGAGCTTTAAGTGTTCCAACTATGGATGCATGGAGGGAAATATTACTGCGGAACACCATTAAAGAATTGAAGCTTAGAGTGGCTGCAATTTTTATTTCAGTCATAGTAAGAGGTAGGTTAAGTTTGTGCCACCTTTCAGCCTCTTCCTGTTGCATTTTTTCAAAAAGTTTGTATGACTTAAGTATTAAAAGGAGAACTTCCCATTTTGTAGAGTCCTATGCAGTAAGTAAGCACCTCAAATTAATCTAAAAATACGGAGTATAGAAATCTCTCCAGAACGTTTGCTTGAGTTACTGTTTGTGAAAGTTCGAGGTCACTATATCCAGGTGATCAGAAAAAGTGCATGGAACATTCGGAGTCCTCCGTTTCTTTCCCATGGGTAATGTATCTTTCAGCCCTTAAAATCAAATCCCGAGATTAAGGGCACAATCCTATGTATGTCTAGACAGAAAAAAATATTTATTTATTTATTGCATTTCTATACCACCCAATAGCTGAAGCATGACTGGCTAGGGCACACTAGGGGTTGTGGGACTTTTTTCTGTCTAAACAAGCATAAGATTGTGCCCTAAGTGGAGAGCAGGGTCAGAGAGCTTTGGCTATTGGGCGGTATAAAAATGTAATAAATAAAATAAATAAATAAAATTATGCAGTGAATTTTGATAATGATTTTACTGAAATAGAAATATTCTTTGGGAGTGGGGAGTAGTGGAAGAAACCTATGGCTGTTCAGATGCTGTTGGACTTCAGCTTGCATTACCCCAGCCAGGGTTGATGGGAATTGTAGTACAACAACATCTGGAGGGCCACAGCTTTCCCAACCCTGTTCTAGAGGGTGCCTTTGTTTCTTCAAGTTGTTTTGAAGAAGGACCACACAGCCTGATTATATGAAAGATTCTTGCCTTCATTTCCTGTTAATAAACAGGAGAGGGAATACCCAGTCTGATTATACAGAAGATTGTCCAAAGTCTTTTTAAAATATAACTTCAGTTTTTAACTAAGAAAACTGAAGTTATATTTTGCTAACAATAACAGCGAAATACTTCCCAATTAGATAAAAAATCACTATAATTTCTCCTGGAACACCACACAAATCAAGCACTATCTTGCAAAGGTTAATTAATAGTGCAATCCTATATGTGTCTACACAGAAGTAAATCCTTTTTATAATGTCTAAACAGGTATAGGATTGCAGTGTGCCCAGCCAGCATATTTTCTGTCTAAACATGCATTGGATTCTGCCCTTAGTTAATTGACCCGTGGATGGTATCTCTAGTTGCCTTCAAAATATTGTACCACATCGTTCATTAGTTTTTCAAGTGCAACAAGACCCCTTGTTTGCATTTCTTAAGATTAAGTAGAAAGTAAAGGAACAACTGGCCTAGCAAGTCCCTTCCTTGCCATTAATTCAGTTTTTCTTATCCAGAGCGTGCCCAGAAAATTTGCTAAGCTCATGTCTGAAGAAGGAAACACCCAGCTGGGTTCTCAGTTGATTCCAAATTTCAACTCCAAAGAACTTTTTCTTTTGTATCCATGAAATCGTAGAACTAGAGTTGGACCAAAATGATAGTAAGGGCAGGGAGCACAGAACTGATCTGCTCTCCCTTCTGATGGTTCTTGAGTTTCAAATAGAGGACTGCCCTCTGACAAGCAGGACACATGGCCACCCTATTAATGGCATGGGGACCCACCCACATCAGTCGGACCTTCCTTGCAAGTTTATTCAGCTGTTGGATTGGACAGGCTAAGACCAAAGTCCCTGCCCTCATACTACAAACCCACTGGAAACGTGGTTAATAAACTCATGGCCTGATCTATGTGCTGTTGTCTCCCTCTTTTATCCCCCACTCCCACTGTAGGCACAAGTGCTTTGTAGTTTAAGACTTCTGTATTCCCTTAATCAAGCCCTGTGTTGTTAAACCTTTTATACTGTATTTGCTGAAACAGAAACAGCAGGAGGAGAAAATTGCAAGTTATGCAACCAGTTTAGCTTTTGTTTTCGTTTTTTAAACTCTATTGAAAAGTCTAAAATCGGATCAGAAGAATCAGATTGTGGCTTATAGACAAAGCTACTTTCTTTGGGCTTTTATTTGCCACCTGACTTGATTATTCACAGTTTTTTAAAAAAGCCAGAGTGTTCCTCTTTCATGTCCGAACTATGGACGATAAACACTGGAACAATCCTGTAGCTGTTCCACAAACAGAAGCTAAGATCACTTTGAACATTAATATACACCTATGATCTCCAGGTCAGGACTGGTGAATGACCTTGTATAGCTTTCCCTTTCCCTACTGCAACATGTGACCACCTTGAGACCTGCCTAGCAATGTAATAGCATAAACTGTGGCCCAGGTGCATTTCCTCCCCCCTCCCCACCCCCAATGTGAATTATGGGCTTAATTAAAAAGGTGCCACAGCACTCTTTGTTGCTAGTGCTGCAGTAAACCAACACAGCTGCTCCTCTGGAAATGGTTGCGTTTATATTGCTGTTTTGTGTCAGAGCATGTGGAACACACTAAAGCTTGATATAGGTGTGATGTATTGCTATCTCCAGTGGGGCTGTGCTAGTTGTCGTGTGTATGGTGGGGTGGCGGTGGTGGCGTGGTTCTGTTTCATTGGATACATGCGTGTAGGGAAGACGATGGGGCCATCCTCAGCTAGGGTTTCCTTTAATCCGTTTGCTTGTTTACAAAGTGAGAGGGGGCACGAAAGAAAGAAAGGATCACAGGCCGTCAGAGCAGGGGCCTGGTGTGTAAAGAAACAAATGGCGAGTGTTCCTTCCAAACAAAGGATAAAGGCAGTTCCCAGCCAATGGGGCCCACAGAGCGGCCTTTGTATGCAGGGCCTCAGGTGCCCCCACGCCACACAGCCTGCTGCAAGTGGAGGTCGCGGCACAGGCTTCCCAAGACCTAGAGGAGGGGGGCTGGCAGAAGGCACCGGGCCTATCAAGGCCCTGAGAACGTTTAGGCAAGTAGTTCAGCTCAGGGACAACTGTCATCAGATTAGCCTGAATGGTTTATTTTTTTTCAAGCCCTGGATACATTTAATGGTAGCTATTTACTGGCTGGACAATGGATTAGCCACAAAACTTAACTTATTAGTGAACAATTCTCACAATACGCTTCTAATGATGATATGTTGATGGTGTAAGAGTAATAGTATTTAGCACTTATAAAGCAGCTTTTTTTCTTTTTCTAAGCACACAGATATTAAAAGATGAGACAGTGCCAGCCTGCAGGCTCACGATCTAATACACACAGCACAAAAATAAATACATAAATAAGGAGTGGGAAGGAGAGAAGAAAGAACATTGGAACAGAATTATTTCTAGCAAGTTGAAAGAAGGAAGCATGGCTGATGGTCTTCCCCTTGTCCTCCTTGAGAGGTGAGGGATGCAGCCTCCCTGTGGTCATAAGGCTAGCTAGTGAGTGAGCTTCTTTCTGGTGTACAATTCTGGGGCAAGTGGCAGAAAGTAAACTAACCATAAACAAGAGTGAGCAGTTATTCCATAGAATATTGTCCTGGCTTAAAGATCCTGCATTCCAGACTGCCTCTGCTTAGTCACCCTTGTTGCATGCCAGTCATTCCTTGTGGCCATGATCCCCAATTCCAAGATGTTTGTGAAAGTCCTTCATGCCTCTCTTTGCACTTGCCCATAGGTGTTCAAGTTGAAATTGCCTGGCTTACACTTTATACTAGGGGTAGGGAACCTGTGGCACTCCAGATGTCGTTGGACTACAACTGCTATCATCCCTGACCATTATCCATGCTGGCTGGGGCTGATGGGAGTTGGGGTTCAACATCTGGAGGGCTACAGACTCCCCATCCCTGCCTCACAGGTATGGAAATCCTATGCAGGGAACAGTGAGTCAGGCCAAAATGTGAGTCACTTCACCTTCCCAGCAACTCTTGGTGAACTGGGCCGCTTTGTGAGAGGGAAAGGGCCTCTGAGGCCATCTGGCAAGCAGTGTGAGGCAACTTCCTACAGGCACATGGAATTGACTTCATCCTCGCTCTTCTAGATCAGCCACATGAGTCCCCCCCCCCCAACTGTGCACTGAGGTAACCCCATCCCCAGATGGGGGATTATTATTATTCATCAGGAACACATAGCTCAACCCAAGGGAATCTCGTTACCAGATCTCCCTGTGCCCCCTCCCCTGCTGCCAGGTCTGATTATTTTGTTCCCTTGCTTCTATATGCCAAAGGCAATCATCACTTTGGAGCTGGTGGTCATGTGTCAGGAGTGTGAATCAGTAATGAATAAAACTGCCTAGCCCTGTGCTGTCAAAAATGGGGGAAGCAACTACAGGATCTCAGGCAAAATCCATCTGTAGTTTGGCCACCTGAGACAGATCCTTCCTCCAAATGGAGATGCCAGGTACTGGACTTGGGGTGGGTGGGCTGGGCTTATATGGGCAAAATATGCTTCTTGCTAGCGCTGAACTACAAGATGGAGATCGGGCACAAATGTCTCAGCACTGAACTGCAGTTCATGAACCTTCATTATTTATTATTTCTTCAATAAACTCAGAGCAATGTACATAGGATGTTCCCTATTTCAACCCTCTGATGGTTGTATGGGGATTTAAATCCAGGTCTCCCTTACTGAAGTGTGACATTCTACCGTCACCCTGCTTTTTTAGAAATGCATTTGCATTGGGCCACAGCAGATCCATTGGTGTTCCAATTATGGCTGGAGACAGGGCCTACTAGATTTCATATTTTCATTATGTTTTGTTTTCGTCCCAATAGCATCTTGCAATCTGTCTTGCAGCCAATGAGGCTAATCCAGTTGTATTTACATGACTCCTCCTACACTCCATCCTACAATCTGCAGTCTTGGGGATAAAAACATCATCCCATTCTTCTTCTTCCCCGCACCTCCTCGATCCTTTTCTTTTGTTGAACATCTTTGCCTGATGAAGAATTCTGGAGAATTCAACTGCTGGGCCTAATAAAGGTATTATAATACTGTGGCTTTGGGGTCTTTTCTGATGTACTGATACAACTATCTTCTCTTCTTGATGGCTTGGGCTGCAAAGGATAGGGATATCCAGTGGGTTTAGGACATCTGATGGGATTTAGGTCTTCCTGGACTGGTCAATCCATAACTTTTTGGGGGAAAGACAGGCCCAAGAGTGAGCATGGAGGAAAGTAGGACATGGAATAATGGGCTCAAGTTACAGGAAGCCAGATTCTCGTTGGACATGAGGAAAAACATCCTGACTGTTAGAGCAGTACAACAATGGAACCAGTTACCTAGGGTGGTCTTGGGTTCTCCCAATAGAGGCATTCAAAAGGCAGCTGGACAGGGATGTTTTAAGGTGGATTCCTTCATTGAGCAGGGGGTTGGGATTGATGGCCTTATAGGCCCATTCCAACTCTACTATTCTATGATTCTATAATAAGTACAGTTCTTGGCACGGCCTCAGCTTCCCCATGACAAAGATCCCTCCCTTGCTCCAGCACAGAAATGCCTGTGGGAGCTCATTACTCTTGTAGGCAAGCAAGGGTGATGAGGCAGCTAGTGGCTGTTGCTGCTTGCCATGACACTGTTTCTAAGGCTGCAGTATCTCTGGGATTGCCTTTTTTTTTTCACTGGCAGGGCTCTTGTGCCTGCGAGACAGGCGGTGTTTCAATAGTCTTTTCTGGCATGGAGAAAATGCTGCACTTGCTGAATATTTGCCTCCTGTGCAGTTGTTAAAGTCGTAGGAGCCCTGACAGAAAAAACATGGCAACCCTACACATGAAGCCCTTTCTGATGCGTGCAAAGTGTGCTAGGTAGGGCTTACTTCCAGGTGAATGTGCACAGGATTGCAGCCTTTGCCTTAGACTATTGATGGCTTGGGCTGCAAAGGATACAGTAGAGTAGAGCTGCTTTGGGTTGCAGAGGCCTATGTGAATGTTGATCCCCTTGAGTTAATTACTCCAAGCTATTTCACCATGCTTGCAATGCCTTTCAGGAAACAAGAATGAAAACTTCAGTACCCCATGGACTGCTGTGATGCCTCATTAGCTTGATGTTTGTGCACAGCTTAGAAGGTAATGCTGTGCTAATTGTTCTTAAGAACCCCTTCTTCCCCAAATGGGGAAAGATGGTATGATGGTATTGCAATTTTGATACCACTGTGCTAAAAACCCTTTCTCCCCATTGTGACAATGAGTTAAATAACCCCTAAAAAGGAGATGCTCCAGACTGAATGGCTGCTCAAGGACATCTCCTTCCCATTTTACAGTTAACTGATGCAAATAAAGGCTTTAGTAAATGAAAGGTCAATTCACAGCTTTCAGGAATCCTGTATCACAATTCCAGGTGAACAAGAACAGTTAGAACACATGTGTGAATTCTGTTTAAAACGGTGTTGTTGTTTAGGGATGCTTTTAGCACTACCGAGACATTGATCTTTCTTTGTAAGTTGCATGCAAAATTGCAGCTGACTTTCCACACTTTGGCACTTTGGATAGTGCTTTGTATGTATATACGTACAGCCTGCTATGTTCAGTCCATACTGTGGGCGTGACACAGCCACATGGGTAGGCAAGTGACAGTGCACTGTCCTGAAACATGCCATTTTAGCAGCAAGTTTATTATTATTATTTTAAAAAAATCATGTTTAAATTTGCACCAGACATCTTTTTTTTTTTTTTGCTTAAGTGTGATTGCAATCATATTTTAATGTTGGAGCGTATTCCAGGTTTTGGGGTCCCTTGAGAAAGATGTCTTTATCGGGGGGGAGGGGGAGGCTTTCTGAGTGGTTCCAGCTCCTTCTTGCCACTATCATCACTGCGCATTTGCTTGCCTTCTCCCTCTGGGCCGAATTGGCGAGAGGGAGAGGAAAGTCAAGTGAAGGATGCAACGCCATCTCCTTCCTCTGGTTGCTGCTCCCATGCTCTGTGACTGCAGGTGACCAGGCAGAGACAGCGATAAGGAGGAGCAGCAGGGCCTAAAGGTACTGGGAGCCCTGCAGGTGTGTGCACCCGGCAATGCCAGCCCCTGATGCTAACTCTGCCAGAATTGACATTTAAATTGGTATGAAGCAAATATAAGTTTGAGATATAGGTATGGCTTTTGTTATCTTTGCAGAAACGAATGGACGCTCCTCTTTTTCCGGAATGTTGGCTTTCATATTAAGAGCTCTTGATTTTAACGCAAATACTTCATTTGCCAAGCATTACCACCCTGATGTAATGTAGAGGTCAACAGTACGTCAAAGTGAAAGCAAGAGGCACTGGATTCTGTTCAAGCTTCTACTTCTTGTTTTTTTAAAATCTGTTCACCCTTTGGCCCCTCTCATCTGTTGTCTCAGGTTCTCTTTATTTGGCCTCTTGGCTGCTCTGCTTCTTTTTTTCTCTTAGCTAAGATTAAGGTCATTTCCTTTATCTCATGTGTCCATCCTTTCTGTTCTGCTGCCCCTTTTCTCTGAAAGTCTCTCTCTCTTTCTCTCTCTCTCTCTGCAATTCTTTAAAGAGCACTTGAAAGCACATCTCCTAGCCTCCAATGTTTGCATTTCCTTCTCCTTTTCCTTTCTTTTTGTATGTCTTCCCCTTTCTTTATAGCAGGGTTGTTGAACCTGAAGCCCGGGGGATTCCCTAAAAAGCCACTCACTCTTCCCCTGGCCCCACCCACTTTCCCACAACCACCAATCGTTTGGTGGTTTCCCAGGTTTTGTGCAGTTTCCCCTCCCTAAAGTTTAGTTACTGGCAATAACAGCTTTAGGATAAAATGTGAGGCGGAAACTTTTCCAGTCAGTGCTTTGATATCCAAGGAGATTTTTCCATTCCCTAAGTTCATTAGTAAAAATGAATGTATGCTACTTGCAAATAGAATGTTAGGCAAACTTGTTAGTTTCACAGTTGTAATTAATGTTTTTAGGTGATTAACCCTAGCAAGTATTTGATAGAATACATTTATGTCATTGAAATGCACATATGTATCCGAGTGAAATGAAACTAATAAATAGTGACAGTGAAACTGAAAGTTTGCCAACAACCTTAGTGGAAGAGAGTTAAAACCTCTTGAAACAGATGAGTGGTTGTCAGCATATCATGAACATTTCTTTGGGTTACTAAAATTAATTCGTGTATCAACAGATTTTATTATCTTTGGTTTTTCCCCTCAAACTTTTCTGGAAAAGCCACTTCATCAGCTGAAATATCCAAGCACTTTGGCCCCACCCCTTTTCCCCAGCTACCACTGGAATGCAGGCCCCAATAACATCCCTGAAATTCAGCTCTCAGGTTCAACACCCCCTCTTTATAGTCATACCTTCCAAGACTGCAAAACTGCAGGCAGGGTCCATTCCTTTAAATAGAATTACCATACAGTGCCTCCTCGCTGCTGAGGTGCAATTATTATCTTCATCATATTCATTAACAACCCATAACTGAGTAAAGCTTGCTTCTGCTCTTCAGTCAATGCAACACTGGGTATATCTACACCACAAATGTCAAGGGTCAAGGTTGTCTAAATGCCATGGCCACCAGCTAAGACGAGATGCTCTGCAAATTGCTGTTCTCCACAGAGGGCAGGCTCCCTCGAAAGCTCAGTTCCCACAAAAAAAGCAATGTGCTTGTGTGAACATTCCAACAAGTGAAGTTTTCCCCGTTATTTGTATCTCCACAGTTTGGGAAATTGACACCTGTTGAATTTCTGCCTGCCATGCAACTGTTAAAGGCACCGGGTCCCCATCAGGAGAGGAAATGCGGTAACCCCGTGACAGTGTAGTTGCATCCTCCCTGAGCCTGCTTTTTACATCTGAAGGAATTGATAACAGGTAGCTGTTTCTGTATGCATGACAGGGCCTGCTGAATTTGGGCCAGGAATTGGCAGATTCCCTTTAATCTTTGACATCTCTGCTTTGCCAAAGGACTTATTTGATACCTATTTAGAAGCCACATAATATGCCTAACCTCTTTGATATGATGGTTCTTAAACCATTCACACAAAGTGTATTGGGATCTGCCTTATCATTGCAACAGCATTCCTCAGGTGTAGCTCACGATTATTTCACTGTGGGACATATTGTGATATGGCCTAGGTCTTCAGTCCAATCATTTTCTCCACTGGCCTTCAATGATTCGGCTGGTGTACCACATTCCAAAATCCAGTATGCACCTACCTATTTTGTTTGGAAACTGGGCAAAGGACTGGTTCAAGGTTGCCCTGAAGGAGACCCAAAAAGCATCTAGAGACTCCTGAGTCAGATCATGAAATTGAGAACTGAATTCCTTTCAGACCATCTCTGACTAATCAAGCCAACCTCTGCCACACACTCCTATGCCAGGAATAGAGCAAAGAAGGCTGGGCTTGTAGCGCCTTTCATAACATGGATCTGAAAGGAGAACCTTGTGTCCTTCTCTTCTCTACAAATCGCCCCTCCCACCCCACCTCACAATCACTGGTTCCTGTTCAGTTCCTGGCAGGATCACTTGCAGAAATGATGATTCTGCAACACCCAGATTTATACAGATGGTGACGCTGCTTTTCCTCTTGCCTATGCCCAAGGCTGTCACCTGATTTCCAGCCCAGTCCTATTCTAAACATCCCAGCACATCAGGGAGCCTGGTTGGGTGTGTCTTGCCAACATCCTGACCTACGTGGAAGTTGGCCATTTTCCCAAGGGGGCCTGTCAATCTGCACCCTGATAACAACCATGTAAGCAAGGAAGCAAATGGGGAAAACAAACACTATAATAATCAAAAAATTCAATGCTTATGTATGAGGCTTTTCCATGGAATTACACACACAGTTGAGGTAGCAGGAGGCATGCTGGCTTTCTTCACATGGCTTTGGCCACACCATTCTTCCACAATTTCTATTTGCTGTTCCTGCATGACTTGACAAGAATGATTATCGGGGTGTGTTCATGACACTACTTTGGCTGCCCATTCCCTCAAAAACATGCAGAATCGCAACTGAAAGGTGGGAACTTTAAATTCCCACAGCAGCAGGGAGCGCAGGCTTTCCGGCGGCCATTCAACTCATTCAGCCCACCCCCTGCCCTCAGCCAGGTCTTCCCACAACCTATCTGTGGTTGCGATCCGCCCCTGGAACGCCCCCAGCCTCAAGCCGAAGCGAGGTCACCACCGACAGACAGAGGAAAGATGATGGTGACCTGGTAGTAAAGGAAAAAGTTGTGGTAAGTGCAACTTTGTAAAAGTGCAGTTTCAGGGAAACTCCCATGGTGGCTGTGAGTTGACAGCTGCGTCGTATAAACAACGCCATGCCACTGCGCAGCCACCATGGCTATACAGGGCGTATAGCTAGCTCCTAGGACTAATGGGAAAAGAATTGTGCCACAGATATCCTGAAACATGGGCAGCTTTGAGGCATAATACAAGGCCGTTGTATGCAGGTGTTAAGGAGAGGCAGGTGTCCCATGCAGCCTTAGATATGAAAGCATTCACTATGACTGATTGGATAGGCCACTCTGCCTTAACTTTTATATATTTCATTCATTTATTTCCCAGCCTTCCTCTAAGGCAAGGGTGCGGAACGACTTTCAGCCCACGGGCCAAATTCCATTTCGGAGAAGCTCTGGGTGGCCCACACTCCAGGGGTGGGCAGAGATGAAGTAAAAAGAGGTGTGGCCAGAAATCCCTCAAAATACCACATTTTAGTTTAGAACCCTTACTGCAAGTAACTAAGCCTTAGAAGAGGAATTTCAACCTTTAGGAATGGCGGGAAAACTTCACAAAAGCTGGCAAACCACCAAACTATCGGCAGTCAAGGAAAGGGGGTGGAGCCATGGGAGGGGCCATGGTGTGGAGGTCTGGATTGGAGACCCCGGAGGGCCATATTTGCCCCCAGAACCTGAGGTTCTGTACCCCTACTCTAAGGAGTTTGGTGTGGCTTACATGGCTGTTACCTCATTTTATTCTCATCAGTAACTCTGAGTAGGTTATGGTAAGAGATGGTGACAGGCCCAAGGTCCCCTAGTCATTTTCATGGCTGGGCAAGGATTTGAATCCAACTCTCCCCTCCCTGAGCAAGTGCCTTATCCCAGCTTTCCCTCCCCTGGTGCCCTCCAGATGTGTTGGACTACAACTCTCATCATCCGTATTGCTGACTGGGAATGATGGGAGTTGTAGATGTTTGCTGAGAATGATGGGAGTTGCCATCCAACATATTTGGAGGACACCGGGTTGGGGAAAGCTTCCCTATCCACTCCCCTGGAGTGCCTCATTTAAAGCCAACCTGCTTGTTCATCTGGGCGGACAGAGTTAATGCAGTGAAAACTTTCAAAGGCACGTCCAGCTATGCATGCCTCCTGCCTTGAGATACGCCCTTTATTTCCAATGGAAGAAAGTCTCAGGGCATGAGGATTTCCCCACCCGCATTTAGAATTCATCTGGCTCCATTCGTGCCTCTCTCTGCATGTGGGGAGTTGGATTGTCTTTCACCCCTGGTGCCAAGAACTTCCTGGCTAGTATGATGTGAAGCCGTCCACGCATTCTGCGTTGCCAAAGGGACCAGGAGACTTTTCCATCTGGATTAAAAAGAAGCAGTACAATAACTCTTTAATTCTGACCAGGCTGCTTGTATTATGGATGCAGATCTGCACTCTGCCCTGGCATTGACAGGATCCAGCTCCTCTTACAGATCCAGTAACAGGAAGTTTATGGCACAGCTTAGCTCTTCCTACCTGCTTCCTAAAGCTACCTGTGCCTGACCACCTTTGTGTTGTTCACATAAGTAGGCCATGACTTAAGCTGAAGACTTTTGTCCAAAGATGTGTGAGTGTGTGTGTCTTGATTTGGATTATATCCTACCTTGAGGAAACATTGGCCCTAAAAATTTCCATTACTTCATAAGGAAACTCTTGTGGTCACTGTATTAGTGTGTATTCAGACTCCTTTGTGAACATGCCCTAGAGCAAGTGTGCATAAAGGAGCTGTTGGGACTGAAGAGGAGCCAATTTTGTGCAAAGGCAGACTGCAGCTTGCAAATCCCTAAACCATATTCCCATGGTCAAAGTGCCCTGGGTGTGTGTGGGTTACATAATGGTCATTTCTGGCAATCTTCAGGGAACATTTTAACTGTTGAGGTCCATCTCACCAAATATCCTGTGTCTGAATGTGACCAGTCATTGCTACTGCATTAGAAGTAGAATTAACATGGGTAACTGCACCAGAAACTTATAATAGTGTCCATTTTGTTTTGTTTTTACAGGGAGGCTCTGAAGCCTTTGTTAGTCCTATAGTCTGTTTACAGCCAGCTAGACCAGGGGGCTGTCTGTATGTGCTCAAAGCCCCATGGTGGCTGCGAATCTGTGCTGTGTCAGTTACATGACGCAACTGCAGATTCACAGCCATCGTGGGGGGTTTCCATGAAGTTGTGCAGTAAAAAACATCAGGGACTTACCCTACTTTTTCAGTGGGAGCAAGGTCTGACACCACCCCGGGTAAGCGAAACTGTGGGGTTTAGGAGGAGCGCGGCGCCAACTCAGCACCATGAAGACAGCCCTCAGAAGTCTCCATCATTTATTTATTTATTTATTACATTTTTATACCGCCCAATAGCTGAAGCTCTCTGGGCGGTTCACAAAAAGTGAACCTATGGGTGCTTCTCTGCCCATGGACACTTCCCTTGGTACATAAAATTCTGTGAATGTGACAGGCTAATGGCACCATAAATTCATTTGTAAACACCCAAAGAAAGAGAGAAGAACAGTCACTGTTTGCTATCCTGAACTAGTTAGAAAGAATTAACAAAGCTAGCAGCTTTGTACATGATTTTTAAAAGGAGACCAACATTTTAGCAGAAGGTTAGAGGCTGGCTTCTTGTAGGGCAGGAGAGAACAAGCGATCAGGGCTTCTGGAAAGAGCAATCTGCCCTTCCACCCCCACTGGCTGCAGAAGGGATGGAGCTGGGGCTGGGGGAGTGGAAAGTCTGTGAGAGAAGGAGAAGGGAGTGGCATAAAGAGAGGGAAGATGGACACACCCACTTTTGGCTCTGGCCCCTCCCACCAGTGGCTTTGGCCGCACCTTTCCACCACCTGAATGCAGGCATTCTCCACCTGTCCAGTTGGAAAATTTTGGATTTCCAGCTCATGGTTTCACTAGCTGTGCCCGTTTTACAGACCTCTAATGCTTACACACACACACACCAAAACAACTTACCAATTGTCAGGGATGGCAGATAGCCGCTCCAACACCAGCCCTGTTATGCAGGACAGCTCTCTGGCAAAGGGCTGTCCACTTTTGTGTGCCTCTCTCTTCACTGCCTTCACCACTCCTTGTAAACCCAATCTGAGGCCTTAGCTAGACCTAAAGTTTATCCCGGGGTCGTCCCTGCCTGCTCCCGGGATATCCTGTGGGTTATTTACGTGAATAGGGATGACCCCAGGATGATCCCGGGATAAACCTTAGGTCTAGCTAAGGCCTGAGAGTGTCCTGACTGTCAGGGTATTTAGACAGGAGTAGGAAGATAGCTGGCTGAGCTCCCAGTCTCTTCTGGCCAAGCAATTAGCCTGTCTTCCCTTCTTTTCCCCCATTACTTAATCAGTAAAGTGTAACCTAAACAACCTGAGTAGCGGGGGGCGGGGGCGGGGAACAAACCCATCCTTGAAGGTATACATGGAAATCAAATCCATCCAATAGTCTAGTTTATTAAAGTAAAGATAAAAGCAGGATAGTGATTGAAAGGTGTATGTCCGCACAAGAATATAAAATCCTATACTAGAATACTGGTTTGCCTGTAGCTATACTACAGCAAATAGATTTGTGTCAGGGTCTCTTAGGCATTTGGTAGTGTCTTTCATCTTGCTCAAAGATGGTGAAACAGGGCATTTGTCATGTTTTATGCTGTTTAGCTTGGGGTAACCTTGATTGACAGTGGTAACTGAATTAGCTAATGGACACTCGGTCATGTGTGCAGGAGGTGTGCAAGGAAGGGGACAGTCAGCGCCAGTGTTCACCTTGGGAGGTTGAGAAGTGGCATGGATGTGCCTAATCCTTTCCTGTGAGATGGCTTTGTGTACCAGAAGGAGGAAGATGGATGAGACATGACTAGAAAGTTTGCATCAAATGGAGGCATTTCTCTCGTCCACCAAGGATGGATTGTGAGCCTTCATCATGGAAATGTTCTCCCAGTCTATAAAACGTCTGTTAATAATTACTGCAACTCTTGATCAGTATTCAAACTTCGGGTCCCCCAATGAAATTGATTGGCAGTAGACTCAGAAGTGACCTCCCCTTCCCCAAATGTTACAAACTGTGGGGATCCTGAGGTGACATACAGACTGAGATTCAAAACCCAAATGCAAAATGCAGTTGAATTCAATCCAGTCACATGTTCCACATTCACTCAAATAGTTACCAGTGTTAGAGCAATGGAACCTGGCGGCCAGCCCAGGTCAGATACTCAGAAGCAGGAGTTGTATTTGGGCACTAGCTGCTTCTCTGTGATGTTTTGGATTTCTCTCAGACTTTCACTTACTTCAAAGTATCTTATATACCTTTTCCCCAAGTCTTTGCACAAGGTAGAAAACATTATAATTCAACCAGAAGGCTGGACTTCCACTTCAGTCCTCAGCAACATTCCTGAGTTATATGACCGTTGCCTCAGGTTGGAGATCATCTTAACTGGTCTCTCTCATCTTAATTAGGAGTGCTCTGTCAGTGACATTCCAATGTAGTAGGGTCAGCTTTGCGTATATATGCACCTCTCGTACCTGCCATTCTTCAGCCCTTTTTCTTCTGGTAACCTCTGTTTATTCAAACCCCAGGAACCTGTTCACCCAAGAGGAACCATGGCACGATTTTACATGACAAAGTTATTTTGTCAAGTATATTTTGCCCGGCAAGAGTTTAAAACACCACACTAGTAGTATACTGTTACTGTTATAATTCTTGCCTGGAAGGTCGGCCTCTGGTGTGCAGCCACTGGGAGAGGCTGATAATCCAGCAAGCCATGTTTCATATCCAGGTTGCACATGCGTGTCTCCGCAAGGATTCTTTTTCAGATGAAGCATGTCCCTGGTTATTAGGTTTAGGGACCCGCCACAGAAAATGGCTTCTTCCATCATGCCCTGCCTGAGATCCCTAGTTAGACAATACCTTTATTAGGACCAACCAAAATTCCCCCCAAATGTGCAAGCTTTTGAGTTCTTCAGAACTCTTCATCAGGCTTAGTGGTACAAAAAGCAAGGGATGGAGGGAGAAACAGAAAAGTCCCCAAAATGTGTTCATATGTTGTGGCCATGAGGCCTGCAGTTTTGATAGTTCCAGATATCAGATCGCACCCAACAATGCATTTTGGTATAGAGAATTTCTGAAAATACAAGGGCCAGCTGTAACACTGATTTGCCTCTTGCCTTTGGCAACTAACAGGACTACTAACAATTGGTGGGGATAGGTCACCATGCAGTAGTAAAAGAACCCCTCATTTGGCTCAGCCCATCATGTGGTTCTGTGGATTTTGGCTGGGCTTCCAGACTAGATAGATGTTTGGTTCTCTGATCCAGTAAGGCAGCTAGGTTCTTACAAGGTCTAACTGTGAAGAAGATAAGCTTGACCTTTTACTATACATTTCTTGGATGCTTATTTTTTTGGCAAAGGCGGAGGAGTACAGCAATTGGAAATGTTTTACGTAGGTTTTTGTGTGGTGTGGCTGAATCCATCAAAGGGGCTTAGTTGCTAACAGCTGTGATGAAGCCTTCCATCTCAAAGTATTTTTCTGGATCCAAGTAATGAAATTATATAGGGAAAGGTACTAAGATCTCAAGGGAACGATGAACTATTAATCTGTTTTGGTATAACTACCGCTCCTGTATACATGGGCAAAGACAACACATTTATTTTCAAATGGTTTCATTAGCTAGGGAAACTAAAAATAATTTGGAGCATTTTGCAAAAGTATATAAAGCGGTAGGTTTCAATTCATAAACAAAAGGGTGGATTGAGGTCATTTAATTACCTTATTAAACAGAAGCAGAACAGAGTACACCACTTATTACCTGTCCTTATTGTGAGCATCTGCTTATATTAAACAAAAGCGGACACAGATTCCCGTATATGGCAATGATTAAAACCATGGCTTATACTGTCTACCACTTGCACTGGGCACAATTATATTTGATCCTAAACACATTACCAGGATTCAGGCTTCGCTGAAGAATTCTGGGAATTGTGGTTTTATCTGGATGCTGGGACCTGTTAAAAAATCCATAGCACATTAAGACCCAGTTCACACAATCGGCAGCACCAGCCACCATTGTGCATATTCAAGCCCTGGCAGGTAGTTGCTGTGGCTTCTTGTGACATGCAAACCTGGGCAGGGGGGCTTGTAGCAGACATGGATGATGAGAAATCTATATCTGCTGTTTTAGAACAGGTCTATTTAAAAAAAATTAGCTGTTTGCATTGTTTTAAGTTTTCTATTTAAATTTTTTAGGCTACTTTTATTACATTGCATTTTGTATTTCTATGAATTGTTGTAAACTGCCCAGAGAGCTTCAGCTATGGGGCATTATAGAAATGAAATAAATAAGAATAACAAGCCACTCAGAACCCATGGGCTGTAGTAAGGTTCTGCAGTGGCTTGTTAACAATGGCAACAAGCCACAGTGGCTGGGTTTGCACGTCACCCTAAGCCTGCCTGCCGCATCTTGAATACTCACAATGGCAACCAGCTATGGAGCACAAGAGTCTAATTTAGCCTGGAAACAAACTGAATGTAACCTTTTTAGCACTTCTGAGTACTATGGAGTGGTTTGCCCCTGGATTTTGACAGCAAAGTGGCGATTTGAAGGGGGTGGAAATCCCCCAGTGTGGCTAGTGGAGGGAGTTGCAAATGCCCCCCCCCCCGTATCTCCTACAGTTACTCAACTCTGTTATAATAATAAATAATAAGTCTAGACCTTTCTCACCATTATATTGAAAGTGTATTGTGGCAAGGCTTTTATTGAACAATCCCCCCTTGTTCATGAAATATGGAAGTCGAGATGATGTTTTCAATTTATAGTTCTCCCATGGTTTACCAATGCTTCTACTGTCATTTTTTCTTAGCAGAAAACCTCGAGGGGGGGGGGGGAGAGACAGAACAGCTGCCTGTACAACACTTTTTGGTTACTAGTGCTAGGAAATCTCCATCTGGAAGCAACCTGACTGGTAAGAAGCTGCACGTGTTGTACTACATAATTTCGTTTCCTTTTCGATTTGAGCGAACAGACCTTGGGAGTTTTTGTGAGTCTCGTTAATTGACAAATATTCTTTATTTCTTTTATTGATTTGAATGCATTGGTATGTATTTTATTGTAAGCAGCCTTGTTAATTGTATTTTAAAAGTAGGGTATAAGTTTTAATAATGAATGGATGGATCAACTAGTTGGAAACTTAACAATTGAGCTGTTGTGGTGTAGTAGCTAAGAGACTGAGCTGCGAATTAGGAAATTGCAAGTACAAATCTTGCCTCTGGCAAGTAGGTAGCCTTATGCAAGTCTCTGGCCTGGTTCGCATGAAAGTGGCTGTGGCAATAAGCCATGGTAGCTTATTTCTCCTGTTGCGCATGCCAATCGTGTGCCAGGGTTTGGCTGTGGTAGAGTTCTGGGGTGGCTTGGGAACAAGGTTCGCATGACACAACAAGCCATGCTGCCAAGGGTAATTATGCTAATCCTTTGGCACAGAACCAGCATATGCAGGGTGGTTAAGAACCAATCATGATTTATTCATCCTCCTAATTTAGTTCGCATGTAACAAGAAGCCACCAGGGTGTTGTCGGGTTGTATGTGGTTTGTCAACCACCTCAACAACCCACCCTTGGTGGGTTTGCATGTAATGAGTACCCTTGCTGCACCCCGAATATTAAAAATGGTGACTGCGACAAGAAACCCCATGGGGAAATTCAGCCAGTTTCTTCTCGTTACATGTGACCCAGGTTAATGTCTTAGTCAAAGCTGCCCGTGTGCAACATGGGTAAAATAATATAGAGCTCTGGTAAGTGAGCACTTTGAACACTTTAAAGTGCTGTGTAACTGTTAAGATTTGTTATTGCAATATTATAGAATTCATAATGGCTCGGTTTGCACGATCCTGGCTGGAGAAATAATTCCCCTCACACACGACTGGCACACATAGGATGATAAACAAGCCACTGTGGCTTATTAACCACCCTGCAACTGTGTGAACCAGGTGTGTTAGAATGCATTCTCGCCAAGCTGCATAGCATCAACCTTGTATATATCTAAGACAATGCAGACTAGCTTGGCTGCAGTTCCATGTTTTAATTCACCCTATCCCAGCATTACCCTAGCTCAGCCTGTTGATGCCTTTCCTTTGATGCTTACATATTAGCGGCACAACTCTCTGTCTCTGGCCCATAACTTTTAAGATTTCCAAGTGTATAAGCCATAAGCCATAAAATCCATGATGTTGTGATGTATGTTTCCAACTTTCAGGCAGCATCTCCCAGAAGTTCAGAGATCACTCATAAAAGAACTGTAAGTCCTTATGTTTAAGTTGGCTGTGTCTGAGAAATGAGGAGGAACCTGCAGGCTATGCAACAGGGAAATAAGCATCCAGTACCAAAAAATTATGGGAATTTTTGCTCCACTTTATTCACAGATAGTGAGAGTGCAAGTAGATCAGTGAAGTACAGTTTTTCCTGGCTGACATTAAATGATAGCTGGACTCTCATGTTCTCAGATTTTTTAGAACCCTTACATTGCTATCAATGCATTGTGTGGGTATGTGGCATTTGTCTAAGAGACTTGTGGTACCTTCAAGACTAAATGATTTACTGTGGCATATGCTTTCAGATTTCGGGAGGTGCATGTGAGACCTGAGCCCCAAAGGTCGTGATATTCAAGAGGTACAGTCTGTGACATTTCTATGGAAAGCTTAAACTAGCCGCCAAGAATTCGAAATCTAGCAAACTGCTAGAGAGAAGTCCTGAACCAAGGGCTTAAAAAAAAAAGTATTCATAAAATATATAAACTACTGTGCAGCTAAAATATTGGGTATGACTGGGGATAATGAGAGTTGCAGTCCAATGCATCTGGAGGGCACTGGTTGGTGGAGTGCATGACCTACACTATTGCCCTAAACCATATAGTTTGAGATCTGGAGACCTCAAAAGTTTGCACATATTTTGTGATCTTTTGGCCTAATGGTATCACACTAGTATAGGTTTAGGTAAACTTGGATACCCCTTAGCAGTAACCACTGGACAGGATTGCTGTGAGGCTAAAATGCTCCTTGGAGGAACGATGTAATACAAAGACAAAGACCAAAACAGCCCCGTATATAGAATGTTTTACTTGGAGAAGGGGGGCTGGCTCTGAGTTGAGCCTTTGGGAAAAGTCATTTTCTCAGTCACTTCCTCATCTGTAAAATGGGCATATTATCGCAAATCTATCCCAGGAGAATGAACGTACTCATCACCGTAAAGCACTTCGCATGTGCTAACGCGGTGCTAGCGCAGCAACCACGCTTAACAATAGCCGCGAACATTTGCTGCAGAGCCCGGGAGCGGATGGGCGCTTTCGATAGGAAATTCCTCCGCTCTCACATCCCCCTCCCTCCCCCTCCCCTCCCAGACTGCTTCTCGATCGCTCCCTCCCCCCTTCCCCGCAATTCCCCCCACCCCCACCCCTCGTGCACCATTACGTTTCCCGCACATCATTCACGCGCTCTGGCTGCCAGCCCCTGGGAGCGCGTCTCTCCCTTGGTCAATGGCTGTGGGCGTCTCTGGCGCTGGCGAGTGCCTCCTGCCTGCCTTGCCCCGATGGTTGATAAGCTGCCTCGCTCCACTGGGCATGCCCGCTCCGTTTCTATATAAAACCCGTCGGAGTTAATCCCTGGACATTCCCCGGCTCCTTCCACCCCGCCCTCGCCATCGGGTTGCAACGGATCGCGCTGTTTGGCCGCCGCATCATTCAGATCGACTCTCCGGTTGCCGCTGCAGCAAGGTAATGCGGGGTTGGGGGGGGGGGGGGAGACGGGAGGGGGAAATGCGACGGCGTGGGGCTTTTCTTCCCCGCTGGGCTGTTGGATGCATTTCCCGCCGCTGGACTGGGGCCCGTATCGGTGGTTGGGGGAGGGGGAGC
Source organism: Elgaria multicarinata webbii (assembly GCF_023053635.1). Lineage (NCBI taxonomy): Eukaryota > Metazoa > Chordata > Lepidosauria > Squamata > Anguidae > Elgaria > Elgaria multicarinata. The sequence continues at coordinate 78,091,131 of NC_086172.1, read as the reverse complement.
CTGGAGATCGTGAGCGCAGCCTGTTGCTCGAAGGAAGGACGGGAGAGAAAGGGGGTCGGGAGGGCGCCGGACCACGTGGATACGTGCGTGCACGCTTGCACGCCGAATTGTGTGTGCGCTTGGTGAGGACGGAGCGGGAGCCGTGCAACCCCACCCCCGCATTAAAGGCAAAACTCCCATTGATTTTACAATGGAGCGTGATTCGCAACCTGTTTATTGTGCGCGCCTGCAAGTTGAGGGAGGAGAACTCTGGAAGAGGCCCGCTCCGGTCATCCTGGAACAGATCAAGTCGCCGGGGATGGGAGCGGGGGAGGGCAGATGCACAAAGCTTATGGACGTGCGGGAAGGCAGCTCTGCGTGTAGTGGGGGCAGGGAAAGGGGCTTCTGGAGCTGCTTGCGGGGTCCCTGCTTGACCCGAAGCCCCGCCCACACGGGCTGTCTCCACCAATCCTCCAGCTCTGTCGTCCGTGTCCCACCCACCCCGCTCCACCTTATACAACTGGCTGGGGAATAAAAGCATCAAGTTCCTATGGACAAAAAAGGATGGGTAAGACTAGGATCTCCATCTGATGCAACTGGGCACTGGCTGCAGGGGGACCGGCAGGCAATCCGATGCTTACGGTAGCGTAGGATCACCATTATTGTTAGACAAGTTCTTAGCCCCCGAGGACGAGATCCAATTCAGCCCTCAAGAATGTTCCTTAGATTAAGTAGTTTCTGTAATAATTGAACACATACACACACACTTTTTTGTCCTAGCTACCCTTTACACTAATTAGACTCTTTACTCTTCCACACTCACATACTTTTTCTCCCCCTTCCTCCTTGATTGGGTGGGAGTGAAGCGTCAAGGGGCAACTGACAGCATGTTTGCCAAGCAGCTTTCTGCATTGCCCCTTGGAGTGACGAAGGAAGCATCCCTGGAATTCTTCCACTCTAGCAGTAATAGGAGGCTGACTGCACCACGCACAGGGGCCCAGAGTCCTCCTCCAACGTGTGGACAGGCAGGCGTAGGGTACTGATGCATCTTGAAGCCCTAGGCGGATGTGGACTCTGGGGATCAGAACCCTGGAGGAGCTACTTGATCCCTGAGAGCAGCGCTGTGAAGGTGTGTCCTGCCCCAGTCCAAGCCCCTTGAAGGCATGCCCTTGCCCTAATCCCACCTTCCCCCACCTGATGCCCTCCAGACAGGTTGGACTACAAATGCCTATTGGGAGCGGCTGTAGCTCAGTGTGATAGATGCAGAAGGTCCCAGGTTCAATCCCCATCATCTCCTGGTAGGGCGAGGAAAGAATCCTGCCTGAGACCCTGGAGAGCCATTGCTGCCAGCCAGTGTCGACAATACTGGGCTGGATGGACCAAGGGTCTGACGCAGTATAAGGCAGCTTCCTATGTTCCCAGCATTCTCCAGCCAGGAAGGCTGCCCTAATCCATATTCAGTGAATTTGAGGATGCAGAGATATTTCGATTGCCTAACATTTGAGTCTCTTCACTGCTGAATGATGGGTGTGGGACTGCCCAAGAGAACTCTTATCTGGGCCTCAGCAGGTTTCTAGCAATAGATGTTAGGGGCAGTGTGGCAAATAAAGTTAAGAGAGGGCTGTGTTTAGAGAGAATAGCTGGAGCTCCTGCATGAAAGTCCTAAAGAATAGAAACATTCCCTGGGCGCCTCTCTTTAGTAAAAAATTTTTTGGTAATGATTAATTTTACTACCTCATTGCTGCCAAATGTGGAGAAGCCATTCTTCTGTTTATATGTAAAACAACTGTCATAAAAGCTTCCTGCATGCACTAGTGAGGGCCATGCTAAAACTTCATGATTGATCTGCTTGTTTGCTATACACAGGAAGTTTTTTAGGGGAGGGAACTTCCAAAAATATGTCCCCATCTGCAGTGTAAAGTGATACACAATTCCTCCACCCCAGAGTCCCTTCTGACATTACTTCAGGGCTTCAACTCTCACAGGCCCTACCTAGCATGACCAATTGTCTGAAATACTGAGCTGTAATCCAAAACATCTGGAGGGTACCAGGTTGGGGAAGGCTGCTTTAGGATCACAGGAGGGGTGGCTGGTACACCCATGGAAAAAATGTCACCAGAGGTGATGGAACCTTCCTATACTGGAAATATAATATCAGAAAGCTGGAAAGGTAATATCAAAAAGCAGTCTATCACATCATGTTGTATAACAAGTAAATCAGCTCTCAGTCTGAGGAAGTATTAACCCTGAGAAATGGGATACAGGTAAAAAAAAAAAACCTGCAAAGTACTTTAATGCATTAACTTTATTAGAACAAAAATAATTCTATCAACAGGTTTGATACTTGTGCTAATTGTAAAAACAAATTAGTTGTGTGTTATCATGAAACAATGAGATTTTTTTAAAAAAATTAATGAATTGTTACAACCTGTAATAATGTTAGGTAAAGCTTCCATAGCAGCGTTTCTCCAGGTCTCAGAGCCTTTTAATTAGATATAATAAAAACTGAACTTTGGACCTTATGAGTGTTGAGCCTCTGCCACTGAGCCCTTCCCATTGAGCTCTGTATGGTCAAGAAGGCTAGTAAAGTTTTTGAAATAATAGACAGCAAACAAGAATCATCTCTCAAATGATTGGATCAAATGTTTATCTTTCCTTTGATAAATACTAGCATTTAGTGTGATTCTACAATAATCACTTGGTAACTGTAGTCAACACATACCTGAACATGCAAAGTGTTTGCAGATCATTTCCTATTAGTACTTTAGATAAGGGCCAATTCAGCAGCTTAAGAAGCTGATATGCCTGCAGTTGCCTTAGGCTCTGCATGTTGCAAGTCAGGATGGTCTCCATGCAGAGTCGCTTTTGAAATCTGGAAAAGAGTTGGTTCTCTCTTTTTCATCCAGGTGATCACAAATGAACACATGAAGCTGCCTTATACCAAACCAGACCATTTGTCTGCTTAACACCAGACTTACTGTGACTAGTGGTAGCCTTCCAGGTCTAGAGCCCCGTTAAGTGGAGATACTAACAGGCATTAGACAGAGTGAGGTAGCTACCACAAGCAGCATGCGCAGGAGAGGGCAGCAGTGAAGTACTGGGGCGGAGGAGGGAGTAGAGCTGTGGGTACGTCACACTCTGTCCTGCACACCCAAAGAAAGCTTCCTGTTCTTGGGTGTGATAGAGACACTGTCTCACTGGTAATATGTGCAACTGGATGGGGATGCCATGTTTGCTTCAATCAACAAAATGTCTTGGGCTAGCCCTGGATAATAATATAATTTTATTTATTTATTACCTACTCTCTCTGTGACTATGTATGTCAAGTCTCTACCACTGGGCATTGAGTCCTTTCCCTTTCAGCTCATGTGTGGTCAGGAAGGCAAGTAACAGAGAAGAGGCTGAAATGTCACAAGGTGGGTTTGAACCCTTCCTGCACTGAGTAGGTGGTTAGCTTCGATGGCCTAAATGGCCCCTTCTAACTCTGTGATTCTATACATGACTGGTTGGTCCAGGAGGCCGAGCATCGTGGAAACAATAGGGCCTGGTTTACTCCAGAAGCTTCTGCAGGCTCCTTGGACTCCCTTGTCCATCGGGTGCAAGAGGTGTCAGAGCACTGACTAGTAGAGCTTCAAGCTTTAATTGATTAATTGGTGAGATTAACCAACTAAAGCTTAAATCACAGATTAAAATTTGATCCCTCATTAATTGGGGTTGGCAATGAGTGATGGCTCTGGGATTTAGGATTTGAAATACTTGCTGTGGTAGTGAGTGTGCCCTGGCACTGCTTCTTGCAACAGATCTGATAAAAAAGAAACATAAAGCTAGATTACATTTTCTTCCTGTTTGAATCCAAATCTAGCATTCAACTTGCATTTTGAGTGACGGGTGAGTGAATCAAACAGTGATCAATTGAAATCAGTGTAAATGTGTCTTTTATTTCTAGATCTTTGAAATGTCTTCTAGAGATCTTGGACTTGTTTACTTTAAAGCTATTTAGGATGCAATCCTGTACACATTTACCTGGGAATAAGTCCCACTGAACTCAGTGGGGTTTACTTCCGAGAGGGAGGATTCCATGTTCACAGGCTTGGTGAAAAAACATTAAAGGCGTTTTTTCTTCTAGCAATGCTAACTTTTGTTCATCACATTATAAGGTACCAATTCTGCCATAAAACAGTGCAACTTGATATTGTGCTCCCCAAATGTGTTGGTTGTCATTCTGTAAATATTTACATTGCAGTTAGTGGGATTTCAGTAGCCTGAGCATTATTGCACCTGGCATTTTTATAATTGGGTGGCTTCCATCATCAGTGATGGGATACAACTGCCAGGTTCAACCTGTATCCATCCCATGACATGCTAGAACCTAATTTGAATGTTTGCAGATTCTTCCTCCCCTACTCTAATTTGGGACTCAGATCATCAGACACCATAATTCCATCATCAAGGCAGTGTTTCCCCCTCTCCTATTCTCCCCCACCCCCCTGCATGCGCTTTTTGTAACATTTTACCTGTTGAACAGATATGGAGATCTCGAAAACTTGTATATTTTGGGGTGACCTTTTCATTAGCCAAATAAAGGTATTGTACTTATATGAACTTTGGGAAATTGTTTATGGACAACACGGCTACTTTTGCAGTTTAAAGCCAGACCTTGTTGCTGGAGCTGATGTTTTGTGGATGGAAATAACACTAAGAAGCACAATCTTATAATGCTTACCCAGAAGTAAATCCTATTGAGTTTAATGGGGCTTACTCTTAGATAAGTGGGTACAGGATTGCGGCCTAAAAGTTTGCAACGTTATTCCAGATTCTGACGGTTTCCAATATACTTAATTTATCCAGATTATGGGGGAATATTAGATGGAGTGAATAGAGAAAGTGATGCCTTGCAGGCTAAGGGAAAGTGCAGCTGGCTGTGAGCCAGCAGGCATTTCTCCTGCATGCTGTTTCAGCTCACACCTTCAGTGGCTCTCATGTTACTTAAGGAGGCCCAGAAAGGGAGTGGAGATCACTGGCTTCCATGCAGCTAATAAGAATTATCGCTCTATCAGATTATTTTGTGAGGGATAAGAGATTGATTCCTCATGCAACTCCTATCACAAATAAGCAGAGCTGAGTTTTATTTGAATGCTCATGCTGGCTCAGATGGGTGTGTAATCACCTACAGCAAGGAAACAAACCCAGGAATCCTGCTCTCAAACATTCTTGGTGTTGCTCAACATGTAGCTGTGTAACTTGACCACTGTCAGCACCCCCTTTTCTATGGTGTGTGTGTGATGTGTACTATTGTTGTTGTTGGTCTATTTTGGGGTCTGTACTTGGTTGGGGCCAAGCCCCCTGGTGCATCTTTCCCTGGTCAAACTAGTGCAAAGGGTTGCAGCTGAGACCCCTGTTTGTTCCCTCTTGTTCCTTCTTGATTCCCATCTCATTTGTCCCAAGTTTTCCTGAAGATTTTGGCCAAGTTGAGTGTGATAATTGCAGAGGACCTGAACTGATTAGGTTAGTGCAAGCCTATTCCCCTCCTTGGGGAAGAAACAGGAGGAAAGTACACAAAGGGCTGGAAATGGGTGTGAATGTGTTTCGGAGCGGTAGGTAGCCTCTTTCTCCTATCTTCTAGCCTGATCACACTGCTTCTTGTTAGCACAAATCTCCCTAAAAATCCCTTTTCTTCTCCCCACTCTCTAAAGCTGGTTCCAGACTTTTCTTTTCCTTCCCCAAACTTGTTAGGGGCTCCAATCCCCACCACTTTGACCTCTCACACTCTCAAGCCTACCCTTCCTCTTCTTTCCTATGGATTGGGCTCAGGAAGTTGATCTACACAACAATGGCTCAGCAGTTACTTTTGGGGATTCAAGGAACGCGGTTGTTTAACTCTAGGCTTTAAACAAAATGATCATAATACAATAATAAAATATAATAATATTTTTCATATGTATAATTGTGCTTATTATTTTCTTATAGCTAGTCGCTTTGGTTTCTTTTTGAAGAGAAAACAGAATATAAGTTTCTTCAAACAAGCAAATCAATGTAGCTGTACAATTGCTCCGATGAGACAGGTTAAGCTAAAAGATCCCAACTTCCCAGTGGTTGTCCAACAAGCTTCATAGGGGAGCAGGGACTTGGAAACTTGACTTCTGACGTCCATCCAAGATTCTAGCCACTGTGCTATGCTGCCAGTCAGTTTTCTCTAGGGTGGATTAGATAGCATTGGCTATACAGACCGCTGTTGATTTTCTGTTTGTATGCATAGACAAGCGTAGCAGAAAGAATATGATTTTTTTCATTAAAAATTGTTTACTATCCAGATTTAAAGTAGGCGTTATGGTGTGGAAATTACATGCACAGTTAAGTACCACAAAATGCATATGATTCATATCTTAGTTGTTCATTTTGAATAGATAATTATTTTGAGGTTCAGTTCAGATCAGGGCTCTTGTGCCTTTAATTGTTTTGTGTCTGTCTAAATAATAATAATAATAATAATAATAATAATAATAATAATAATAATATTAATGGCAGAACGTTGGCAGTACCTCCCACCACAGCAATACTGCAGTGGGAGAAGCTGTCCCTGCTAAAAAGTTCTCTCTTGCACAATTATTAAAGGCACAGGGACTTTGTAACATAGTGAATGTATCACCTCTGGGTTGGTGCCACTGCCAGATGTCGGCAAATGTAAGACATCAGAGGATGACTGTCCCAAGAAAAGGCATGGATGGCCTAGCATCATGATGTGCTCTTGGGGTAGAGGTAGAAGTGAAATATCTCTTCCATATTTATTCTGCTATTGACATACATTGGGTAAATGGAGTCACTTAAACAAAGTAACTTGAATTTGCAAACTTTATTACCGATGCACAATTTGGATTTACATTTGTGGTGGGGGCTGGTAGAATCTGCATTTTACTCCCATGTTTGGAATTTACAAAACATTTATATGCAACAGATATGTAGAAATGGGGTGGGGGGATAGAGCTTGTAGGCCATGGAGAGCTGCTAGGTTCTGTGCTGTGTAAAGAAGCACCATTCCATTCCTTTACAAGTGGCCTCCTGCCCAGAATACCACTAGGAGTTTGTAAATAGTAAAAACTTGCCACTTTTTCTGCAGACATTTCTCTGCAGTCATGTGGACTGGAAACTTGCTTTCTAATTAAAAATGTAAATTCTTAGTATTCAGTAAAAGCAGCCAGATTGTGCCCTGAGCTGTAATCTATGCCCTGTTGCATGGAATAGCTAGCATTTCCAAGCATCTCTGGGGCATCAACATTTAAAGAGAGAATAAAAGTAAATCCTAGCCCTTTAGGCTGAAGATGTACACTCTTTTTGTTATGCGCTGAATAAAGCTATCACTGCCCATGGTGGCATATATAGCTTTATTTTCTTTTCGCTGGTCAACCAGCAATGATGGCTCAGTCATACCGCCCAGAGAGCTTCGGCTATGGGGCAATATATAAATTTAATAAATAAATACCACCTTCAACTCTCCAAGAGATTCCAGGATGTTAGGGCTTTGCTTTTGGTATTCACATCTCTGCCTGTTAGTTGCTGGTCCCTCTCCAACAGTCCCTTAGGGCGCAGGGCAACTGTTATCTAGTGAGACAGGAGAGCCATTGACTGAGCAGATAAATGGGAGCCTTCGATGAACCTTCTGAGCCAGTGTAATACACTGAGGATGAGGGAGAGTGGGTAAGCATGTTAGTTTAATCCTAACCTCTCTTATTTTTCATCTTAATCTTCTTGAATAACTGGGAATTCCACAGTTCACTGACCCCAGGGAGCTGCTCAGTAAACAGCCCGGCCTGAATACACAAAGCGGGCACTAAACTTGCCTGGCACCAAAAGCCAGCACAGAGCCCCAGGCGCATAGCAGCTGCAAGCATTTTCTAGCTATCCTCTCCGTGCCATCCTTCATTGTGGAATGGGGCTGGACTGTGTTAAGTCCCCAAATGCACCACGATTTAATTGCTGTTAGTGCTCATAGGAGTAAGCCATGTGGAACATAGTGGAACTTACTTAAGAGTAAACATGCACCCGGGGGGCAAAATGGTGCTCTCAGTTCCTTGGGAAAACGAGGGAAGGATATCAATATAACACATTTGAATGAGATCGCTTAATCTGGAATACGTACCCACAGTGCTTCTGTTCTGATGTGCATGCATACACCTATCCCTTTCCTGCAAGATCTCTTCCGGCAGTGTAACTATTATTATTATTTATTTATTTATTACATTTCTATACCGCCCAATAGCCGGAGCTCTCTGGGCGGTTCACAAAAATTAACTAAAGGGGGAGGCAACAAGCTGCCCTGAACAGGGATGCAAAATGGACATCAAAAATCATGTCACATATTGGCAATTTTCTTTGGAATAATTCGGCATGATTTCAAGATGACAGGTGAAAAGCTAGACACTGGATATGTTCGCATGATCATGGAGGGGGAAATAAGTCACAGTGGCTTATTTCCCCCACTGTGCATGCCAGGGGTGGGGATTACCATAATTACCCTCAGCAGTGCAACTTGTTGTGTTGTGCAAACCCTACGAGGATGAATTGTTGCTGTGGTTAACAAGCGACCCCAGAATCCTACAACAGCCCATTGAGTCTGAGTGGCTTGTTAACCACTGGAACAAGCCGCTGTGCTGGGTTTGCACGACACAGCAAGTTGTCCCAGTGAGGGTAATTATGTAAATCTCCCAGCACACATACGGCATGGGAAAAAAGCCACTGTGGCTTATTTTCCCCTCTGTGATCATGTAGACCAGGTCACTTTCTTGCCCAAGGGGTTAGTGAGGGCAATAGATCAGGCAAAGAGTGATGCATTCTCGTTGGCCCTTGGGCTTCATCGTGTCAGGCTGTGAAGGCCCAGCAACATCACCATGAAGTGATGTGTTCATCCAGGAACCAGTTGGGGTTGTAGATGGGGTGACAGCCTGGATCACAAGCGGCATAAAGAAATTGACTTATTTTTTTTCTCCCTTTCTCTCGCAGCAACTTCACCCTGAATGATGGTGAGTCCAGGCCTTCTTTGGCTCTTTTTTCTTCCTGCTATGTGGTTCCCCTTGTTCTGGCCAAAGTGTGTGTGTATCCATATATGTTTATGTGTTATATTTTTATATATATATATATATATATATATATATATATATATATATATATACACACACACACACACACACACACACACATACATACATACATATATATACATATTTATTTATTTAGAATATTATGAATACATATGCAGAAAGAGGGTCTACCAGAGAGACCCTGAGACACATACATATCAGTTTTCTGTCCTTAAGAATCTCAATATTCTACCTGAGACTCCTGGAGGCCTTAGTATTAGATAAGGAAAGAATTAACAATTAACATTGCAATTCTACACTTACCTGGGAGGAAGTATCCTATTTAACACAGTGGGACTTCCCAACCATCATTAATAAGATTGCCGTGTAAGAACAGTAGCATCTCAGCAATCTCGTTGACGGGATGAGGCACCTTCAGTCCATCTTAGTGGGTTTCTAGCCTCTTTGGCCTTCTGCGACTGTGTGGCTAAAGGCACGATCCTGTGCATGTTTAGATAGAACAAAGCCCAACTCCCAGCATGCCCCAACCAGTCATGCTGGCTGGGCATACTGGGAGATGTAGGGCCTTTTCTGTGTAAATATGCACAGGATTGTACCCTAAACCACTGCAACCAAGCTCTGCCCCACTGAGACAATGGGACTTCCCCCGTCAGACCTCCAGTGGCTACTGCAGGTCTTCTGTTCTCCCCGTTCCCTGGGCAGGATGTACCCTGCAGCTCAATCCCTATAGTTTTTCTGGGGCTACTTTTCAAATTCCTTGCCTTTCTATGTCTGCAGCTGTCCCTGGACCAGATCCACACAGAACCACCCCCAACACCCAAGGAACTGGACTGGGCAGAACAGGGGTTTCTACCCCCACTGAGCCCTCTGCGCTGTGCCTGGCGCCGGGATGTATCCCTGGACTGCAAGATCAGCCCTGAGGATGCCCAGGCCCGCGCCTGCACGGCCTACTACTACGACCTGTTGCAGTGCACCTTGCAACAGGAGGGGCTCCCAGAGACGGTTGACCTCACCAAGGAGCCCCGCACAGGTGAGCACGTCTTTGGCAGGAAAGCTGCACCGCTCACATGCAGCTGCTAATTGAAGATATAAGATATTGGTCCTATGTAAAATGTTTAAATGCAGATTTCCCAAGATACTTCCCTGAACAAAAGACTGTATTGCCAAAGAGTGTAAGGACAATTGGCATGGTTTGAGAATTAAACATTTCTGCACATCTTTTATAGGTGCAAGTCCAAGAAAACCATTTTACCAGAAAGAAGGGGTTCAAGTGTAGTACTAGGGAAGCAAAGATTTTGCTATACACATGAAATAATAATCGCTGGGGGAGCGGATGGAGTAGCAAGAAATATTTTGTGGGAGAGCCTGCTACCCCCTTGGATTAATCCCTGTTTTACAGTAATCTTGCTCAATGTAGGAATCCATCTTAAAGCATGCCTGAAAGATGGCTGTCCAGTTGCCTCTTGAAGGCCTCTAGTGTGGCAGAGCCCAGGACCTCCCTAGGGAATTGGTTCCATTGCCGGACTGCTCTAACAGTCAGGAAGTTTTTCCTGATGCCCAGCCGGATTCTGGCTTCCTGTAACTTGAGCCCACCTCTCTCTCTCGTTCAGCCTTGTCCAACTTGTTTCCCTCTAGATGTTTTGGATTGTCTAAAACATCTGGGGGGAAACAGGTCGGGCAAGGTGTCTCTCTTCCAGTTTGGGCACTCTTTTTATTCACGTGATTAAAATGTGATGGCGGGGGAGGGGGAAAGCTGGGGTGCACTGGTAAGCACCATCCCCTCTGGCAAGTCAGCTTCCTTCCCCCTTTTTACAACCCTCCACGAGTTGAGGGGCGAACACCTGGAGCGGGAAACCTCGTCGTCATCTAGAGATCCCTTCGTGCAATTCAGAAACTGGATTGTGTAGGGTTCTACTTTGCATTGCACATAGGAGGAGCCTCCACCTTTAGGGGAAGTCCCCTCCTTCAGCCATTCACCCTTCAACTCACAAAAGGCTGCAAACAAGAAGACATTTGCAGCCTGCTCCCACTTCCCCTTATTGTGTGAAAAAAGAAAACTAGGCGCATGTCTACACGGGTTGATATCCCGGTGATCACCCCAGGATCGTCCCATGACACACAGGGGATCCCGGGAGCAGGTAGGGATGATTCCTCCCTTTCCCTGGGATATCACCCTACCCTTTAATCGTGGGTTTTCCTGCAGTCTCGGGATGATCCCAAGACCATGGGAGGTGTGGCCCGCCATCGTGGTTTCATCCCGGCTCTTCATGAGTAACCGCCAGGAGCCGAGCACAGGTCACAGAGCTCTTCAGGAGCTCTGTGCCCTTCAGGGGTAGGGGGAGCACAAGGTTTTCTAAAAAATTACCTTTGTGAAGGAGCGCTCCTGTGCTTGTCTTGAATTTTTTAAAAAGGGCATCCGCGACATCCTCCCAGGACATCGTGCACCACGTGTAGTATCAGCATACTACGAGATCATCTCCCTCCAACCCCCTTGTGTAGCCATGGCCTAGGACTACTCTCTCCATCTCTTTCTTTCAGCCCCAGCCCATCATCTGCAATGTGGGGATAATGCTACTGTCCTCCTTTTACAGGGTTTTTAGGATTTAGGGTGATAACAAGATAATACATGTGCAGCACTTTAGAGTACAATATATGTGCTAAATATTCAAGGCACAATAATGCGGTAGTACTGTCCCATGTGGTGGTGGTGGGGAGGTGGGGATGCATAGCTAGTACATGATATCTCCACTGTTGTTTTTAGAAATAACCACACAAATTACTAGAGACTTTATTTATTTATTTATTTATTTATGTATTGCATTTTTATGCTGCCCAATAGTTGAAGCTCCCTGGGCGGTATAAAACATGATGGTTTTTGTAGGAACTTGCGCTAGGCCTTAGAAGAGAGCATTTGGCAATATAATGTATAGTCTAGAGAAGCTGTTGAGGTTGTTACCTAAGTAGTTAAGCCACCTCAGAATAATGGCTTGGAGGGGAAAGGGGCACGGTGGCCGTTCATATGCATTTTCTGACGCATCACCACCTCTTGGCTTACCCCTACGATGCAAAGGAAATCCAGGTGGGAAAAACTGGAGCTTTACCATTATTCTGTTATAGTACATCTGCACTGATAGTCAGGATGCCAAATAAATCACCTCGTGATACCGCTACTTCATCTCAGTGCTCTGTCTGAATCCAGTGAGGCTGAGATGCGGGCAGTAGCCAGGAGGGCAGAACTGATTATGCTGAGCTTACAGAGCGCAGGGATATTGGGGTTCCCACAACTGGTATGAGGAATGGGCCACTGATTCTGTTCTTGTCTTTTTCAGGGTTTGGACCATCGGACATAACCATCTGTGTCTTAGGCTCCCCCACTTCATATCTGTCTGTGCTTCTGGAAGGCGGCAACCAGTGCCCAGGTGAGTTCCATCCTAAAGTCATAACATTGACACACTCATAACATTTTCTCACAGCTGGTGAAGAACTCCTATGGTGCCCCAGCTCACCTGGTAGGACCACTAGATAAAAATTCCCCTACAGGCAGTGGGTTTTCAATGCATTGGAATATCTTGCCAGGAAGAAGCTACTAGGCTTACTACTCCCCACCTCGAAAGAGGAACAGAAAAGTGCCTCCCCCATGCATTCCTGCATTGAGCAGGGGGTTGGACTTGATGGCCATATGGGCCCCTTCCAACTCTACTATTCTATGATTCTATGAGTAGAGAGGGAAGGAAAGACACCGGAAGGACCCAGCTTGCTAGGAAAGCCCTAAGAAACCAGTGGAGATGTTTTCCCCAAGGTGAGATTGTGTAGCCCAGCCTTCCTCAACCTGGTCCCTTCCAAAAGTTTTGGACTGTCATTCCCAGCAATGCTGACCATTGGCCATGCTGGCTGAGGCTGATGGGAGTCGAAGTCCAAAATACCTGGAGGGCTCCAGGTTGTGGAAGGCTGGTATAGCACCTACCCAATTCACAAATGAGTAAGGCATTGTGAGTGGCACCTCTTTGGTGTAGACAATCCTACTCAAGGGAAACGTGGCTACATGGAATTGTTTTTGCAGAGCCGGGCCAGTTAAACTGCATCTTGGGGGAAACTTATCTGTGAGGGGCAGACCAAAGAGGCCGCCTGAATACTCTTTAAGTCATGATCTGTGCCCAGCTGGGTGACTTCCTGCACCTTAGTTTCTGGAACAGAAACTATGCAATTTGCATTGTATTGAACCTAGTCGGTTACTTTTTTATGTTAATGAAGGAGATCCAGCCCTGCTTTTGGATTTATCCATTTCAGTTGGGATCAATTCTTTTGTTTTACTTCAGATTCATCTTCAAGACGTTTTATCTCACTGGATTACTGTGCTTACCTGCATGTCAGCTGAAGGCGTCTGGAATTAACTGTCTATTCTTTTGTTGCAGCCAGGACTTGTATGATTGTTTTAATTCATTATGTTTCATCACTGTGTTAATTTTGCAAAAGTTAACTATTTAAACACAATTATTTCATTAAGAGTTTCTGTCCAAAGTGACTGGATACATTATTAAGGAGCTTTGGGACTAAAGATTAGCTATCAGTATCATCCTAAATACTAAAAGCTAATTCAGGTGCTGGGCTTTTGACAGTTATGTAGGCAAAAACATGAGGGAGGTATCTGCATGCTTGGGGCAACCCCAGGGTTTGCTGAAGCAGAAAAAAAAACATTTCAGGAAAAACACCTCGGGACACCCTCAAAAAACAACCCAGTGGGGACTGAGCTTGCTCAGTGGGCACAGAATGTGGAATGTCTGTTTGAGGGAGGAGGGAATGGAAAGTGGGGAGGGGGAGAGATGGAACAAGGCATAGTTGGCTGGCTAGAACCCTGAACAAGAACACTTCACACTGCAAAATTTTGTTGCAGGTCCCACTTGTATGACCTTTGCTTTTTTTTTTGCCTGTGCTGTTCCTGGTATAGAATGACAGGAGTAGGGGTATTTATTTTTTTACATGAGATGGAGCACATAGGTAAGGAGTGATAAACCCTGTCCCCTTCCTCCCCTTATCACATTATGCTCTGTTCCATCAAGCAATTTTCTTCCCAGCTTTGCTCATTTGACCTGGGCTAGAAGGAAAGTGTCTCAGTCTACAACTGGAAGTGACAAAGTCCCGGCGCTACCATTAGGCCAACTAGGCAGCCACCTAGGGCGCAGAACTGACCTTTAAGGGTCACCGTTTTACACAAATTAGCTGTTTTAAGAAAAAAACATATTAAGTTCAAGTTTTGTGCTTTTAAATTTTTCTACAAAACATGTTCTTAAAAAACGAAGTTGGCAATTTTTTTTGCTGGGGGGCGCAAGTAGTTCGCCTGGCCTAGGGTGCAAAATAGTCTGGCACTGGCCCTGGTCCTATAGAAGTCAAGTGGGCATTACTATTGAGTAGACCCATGTAGGATTGCCTTGTCAAACAACAGAGCAGAGAGAGATAAGGCAGGGCAGGAGGGTTTTTTTTGGTTCCTTGTCATGTAAAAAAAAAAGAAGTAGACCGCCCCCCTGCCGCCCCATTTAATTTGTGAATGGAGAAAAAAAATGGTGCTTCCCTGTCATGTCTAGCTTGTCTCAGACTGGAGGCTCAAGTCGTATAAATCAATGATCCCCTATTTCAGCCTTACCCCAACTTGGTGCTCTCCATATGTGTTGGACCACAACTCCCATCATCCCCAGCCAGCACGGCCAATGCTAAGGGATGATGGGAATGACTGTCCAGGAACATCTGGAGGGACACAAGTTGCCCACCTCTGATCTAGCGTACTTCACCAGGTACATAACGTGATCTGGAAAGTGCATGGGTGTGTACACACATGTGTGCATGCATGCACGCACGCACACACAGTACACATGAAAAGGATTTTTACAGAGCGTGCCTAAAAGACAAAGATAATGCAAGAGACGCAATACACAATCCGGGAGGCAGACAATAGTTTTTTCAATCAGGCGAAGGTTGTTTGAAAGAGAACTTCCTGCTTCTGGTGTGCACACCTGTTACCCTTTTGCCACTGGGGAAGTGTGTTTTGCAGATGTTTCAAAAACTTGCAAAATCGACAGTTGACGGTTGGACAAAAGGAATACATAGAGTGCAATTCTTCTCTCAGATCACTTCTGACTCTTTTAAAGATGCCTATTTGGGCCTTTCCCCATCCTTGTTGCAACAGAGTGCCATGGCTACTGTGCAGCGTCTGACATCTCTCTAGCTGCAGAAACTAATTCTGTAGCTGCCCTATGCAGGTTTTGTGGGCATCCTAGTTGCTCTCACAATGTTCATAAGGCCAGGGAATAATAATTAACCCTGATGTAATTAGTATTTACAAGTCAACCCTTCTTTCATATACATGGAATTAATTGTTTGCCAAATACTACTGTTAAATCTGGGCTGAAGTCTTGTGCCCAGCTGTTTCTGGCATTTTATGGGAGTGGGTGAAAATGCCCCCCAATATAGGTATCACCCAAATTCTAAGACTTTTTGCAAGGGGACAGTCTTTAATATGATGCGCTGAGATAGGTAAGACTGATACATGGTAGGGCACATTTTTCACTTGTTTAAACCACACAGACTGTTTTCCTAAACAGTATGAGGAATTCAGGCTGTAATCCTATATACACGTTCCTGAGAGCATGGCCCAATCTACTTTGGAGTAGATATTCCTAGGATGGTACTGTCAGTATCATAATTCCTGCAACAACAACAACAACAACAACAATAATAATAATCCTTACCCGCCTCTCCATTTGGATCGAGGCAGGGAACAAAAAGAAGTATAAAATACAAAAATCAACAAATAGGTGACTGGATAAATCCCCCCAAAGTCTTTACTAAAGCGACATGTAAAATGGATTGAATCTTTTGTCTCCAGTCCAGCTAAATTGGACTTAGTAACAAGAAACTTTGATTTATATAGCTGAACTAATAATACAATAGCTGTGATTTTTCTATATTGACGAGTATGTTATTACAAGCCACTGAATTCTAAAGTCGGTGACTGAAATGCATCAGTACGTTCTCTAGCTACGATCCTGTCTGGACCAAGGTATGTGCATGTTTCCTGCAGACCCTCTTGGGCAGCTGCTGTGTCGTATTCCTGGCGTCCTTCCTGTCTCTCCTCTGAGGCCGAGACAGGGCTGGTGGTAACCAGAGCTCTTGTGGCAGCTGAGCTGCTCAGATTTCCCTCTGGCTAAGGTGCATAGAGAAGCACAGGGCAGGAATGAACCAGAAGGTCAACTCTCTCCAACCCTCCCACACCAAGGCACAATCCTCCTCCCCTACGACTCCAGCCTCTTTGTTCAAATCAGTGAATGTCCTGGCAGCTCTTTCGCTGAGACTCTAAGAACCTATTCACACTTTATGTTTGAGCTGCAAAGTCCCTGAGTTAAAGTGGCAAGACACATATGTTACGTTGTCCATTGTCAATGACCTAAATGTGTTTGAATGATTAGGTTTCCCCACAATAATGCCAGAAATGGCTACTGGCAAAGGGATCAGGCCCCGTTTCTTTGTTTAGGACAGGGAGAATGCTCCAGCCATTAAAATGCACGAGGTCCATTCACAATTGACAGCATGTTTGCATATTGCCCTTTCAACTGGGAGTCTTTGTTTGTGCCCTTGCTCAAAAGGTAAACTTCCATGTTACAAGGCCAAGCAGACCATTTGGAGAGCTTCCAGATTGAGGGACAATAATACCAAAGGTGTGGTTTAAGAGCAGGGTGTATCCAAATAAACCCTTTTAAAAAGTTCTGAAAGTGCTGTGGTTTCTTGGAGATAACGTCTGGCCCAGCCTGTGAGCGTTTTCAAAATTAAGCTTGATCAGATCCCATGCCGATGTTCAGATGTTCTCAGTGTATGAGAATTGGGGGCCCTGCATACAGTGACGAGATCTTTTTCGCTCTCCTACACAAACATATGTCCCTCTAATTCTGGTAGTAGCTAAAGTACCAGTTCCTAGCATGGGTAGCAAGTCTCAAAAATTGTGTGAGTGGGAGAGAGTGATCCAGGCTTTTTTGTCTCTAGTGTGGCTATTGACCAAACTGGGAGAGGACTGAAGATTCTGCATGTGCTCTCCCGCTACAGTGGCAGAGTATGAGGCAAAGGGCTTTTCTCCCTCCCAGTTTAACCCTTTCACTCACTGCATTGCATATACAAAAGGAAAGACTAGCGATCACATGTGCTGCCCCAATTCTCAACCTCCATGTGTTCCACTGTCCGCTTGCATTGGAATTTGCATGCTCTCTATGCACACAGGGCTCTTTCCCTGCAATTGGGAGTGATGATTTTTCCAGATGGTTAAGCGGGAACAGCACTTTGGAAGGGCTTTAGCTCAGTGGTAGAGCTTATGAGTTGCATGTAAAAGAACACAAGAGCCCTGCTGGATCAGACCAAGGGTCCATCCAGTCCAGCATTCTATTCATACAGTGGCCAACCAGCTGCTCATGGGAAATCCACAAGCAGGACACAAGTGCAACAGCACCCTCATGTTCCCAGCAACTCGTGTTCATAGGCTTACTGCCTCTGATACTGGAGGTAGCACATAGCCATCAGGACTAGTAGCCATTGATAGCCTTCTTCTGGAATTTATCTAATTCTCTTTTCAAGCCATCCAAGTTTCTGGCCATCACTACATCTTGTGGTAGTGAATTCCATAGTATAACTATATGGTGTGTGAAGAAGTCCTTCCTTACACCTGTCCTGCATATCCCACCAGTCAGCTTCATGGGATGACTCCGGGTTCAATGCCTGGCATCTCTAGTCTGGGGAAGTCTCCTGTCTGGAAACAGACGAGTGCATGTGTAGCCAATCCCGAGCTAGAAGGACTCCGTATAAGGCAGCTTCCTTTCTTCCACATGCTCAGCTTAAGACGTGAAAAGGGCTGGTGTTGAAGTGAACCATGTGTATCACCACTGGGGGAATGGACTGGGAAAGATTTAACATTTCTTTGGAAGAGAATTAAGGGAGAAGCCTGCATCCCTTAGGTTTGGGAGAGAGTGGGTATCCCATGGGGCCCTGCTGCTTGAGGTGGGAAATTTCTGAGGGGCAGGAAACGTGTGTTCGTTCAAGATGCTTTCCTGAGGTGAAGCACCATATGGTGCTGCTATGAAAGAAAGATGGGGGCGTTGGAGCATTGAAGAATTACTTGCGTGTGAGGATTCCAAATGGATCAATCTGACTTCCCTGCTCCAGCTCCAGCCTCCTAAGACTGAAAGTGACTGGGGGAGAGTTAGAGGCGTCGGGGCTGCCAGCGGCTCCAGCAGGGAATGAATGAAGAGGTGGTAATGATGTCAGAACGGATGGCTCCACTTCCTCTTCCCTGTTCAGTCTCTCTCAATGCAATGATGTCTTATGGGAAAACATGACACTTTCCTGAGAACAATAATAGGACAGGCTCCTGCTCTGCAGGCTCCAAGGCAGTTGTCAGGGCAGATAATCAGGGCGTTGACAGCACTGAGAGTGTGCGGGGCGCCAAGTCTCCCAGCTGCTACTGATTAGTCTGACGCAAACGTTGCACAGGCGGCCGGATTTTGGCAACGCCTCCCAGGGGCCGTTTTTGCCAGCCCCTTAGTGGGAGCCTTCTCTTGTATGCACTCATGGCCTCGGTTTTCCCTCTTCCTTCTCCCCAGGTAACATGCTGCTGTGCCTGTCACCTGCCTGGCTCTCCAAGGTGCCATCCGAATCGCACCCTGGAGAGTCGTCCTTGCTGGTCTTCAAGGCGGTGACATTTGAGCTTGGGGGCCGCACGACGCTGGAAGAATTTGCCCCCCCACGCCGCGTCACCTACTTCACTGGCTGCTTTGGGCCTTGCAAGGTGCAGGGCCAGTCAGCGGCGGAGCTGGCGCGAGACCTCGATTGCCCCACGGGGGGCTCCGGAGAGCTGGCCCGCCTGCTGGAGGACAAGCTGCTGACCCGTCAGCTCATGGACCAGCAGGCACAAGTAGCCGTGCCCCCCACCCTGGCCTTCACCTTTAAGCGCCCCCTGCCCCTACGTAGCGTGACCGAGGAGCAGCGCGTCCGCATGGTGGAGCTGAGTGGCCGGGAGGGGCAGGACAACCTGCTGCAGGAGGAAATCACGGCTTTCTTGCAAGGTGGCGCCCTGGAGCCCTATACTCAGGTGAGGGGCCCAGAACCTATGGCAGGAGAGCTAAACAGGTAGGGACTGAAGGAAGAGGGGTTATAGGGCAAGAGCCATACGCTGCCTATGTCCAGCTCAGATGTTGTCACAGCACAGTAGCTGGCGTATAGATCTTTGAGGGAAGGAGTCCGATGCAATATAATCATTATGTCCAATGTGCTTCCTACAGGTGGTGGTCAAGCCATCAGGCTGGCGCTGGAATGGAGCCCAAGCTGTGTCATTCCATGCCAAGTCAGAACAGGGATGTGTCCTGCAAGCAGTCCTTACACTGCTGGAGACTCTGGAGGAGGAGGAGAGCATCTTGCTGGAGGCCTTCATTCCCACTGCTCACATGGTCCAGCCTGGCCCTCCTGACACAAATGGTTCCCCATGTAAGGCATACCTTCTTGATTGATTGATTGATTGATTGATTGATTGATTTGATTTGATTTATGAGTCGCCCTATAGCTGAAACTCTCAGGGCAAAAGAGAACACAACCAATGATAAAACCCATGAAGAGGAATTTTCAGAAGTTTTTGTCACTTCCCACTAAGGTTGGTTCATGTAACAAACTGTGCCCATAACGATGACTGTTCACTTCACAAGCAATCATCCCTTCCACTTGCACTACTTCATCTCTTTACGTTTCTTGCACATTCGTGGCCAAGAGAGTTTGAAAGAGATGTTTAGGTTGTTTAGTTTGAAAGAGGTTTATTGAACAGGAGAAGCTGGAACACACGTGACACAGGCAGGATAGGGAGGCTACTATGTTGGAATCCCAGAATCCTCCAAGGTCAATTTGCAGGGCTGATTCTATCCTCAACCAAAATTTCCCTCTATTCTTACTCTCTCACCTTGTTATTTTCACTCTCGTCCATACACATGCCACAGTCCAGTCAATTTGTCTCTCTGATATATTCTCTCTCCCCTTTTTTCCTCCCAGGCAACACATTTCCACGGTCTAATCTGGCAGTCCGAATATGCGCTGTTGTCTGCAGATCCCGGAAGGACCAGCCTCTATTGAGCAAGGTAATGGGAGCCCTCAGCTCCACTGGAAATCGGGGAATAAACCCCAGGGAACTATTGTTAGCAGAAAATCCATAGTGCTTTCAAACAGGTCGATGGGGACACGGAAGTCTTTCTTCAATCCACAATCAGGGGAGGGAACTGTTGAGTTGACAGTGTGGAAACACAGGACTTCCCCTCCAGTTTTGAACTCTTTGTGGGACAGACATAAACAAACAAGCTGTGGTTTGGTGCTTGGAGATTTCGGTTCCAAAATGTCTTGTTTGGAACTGGGCTAAGTTATAGCCCAGCTGCAAGACTCTCAATCTCCAACCTCCACCTGGGCAGGAAATATTCCAGCTCCTCCTAAATTGGATAGAACTGGAAATTGTGCTGCACGCCCAGTCAGATCCTGTGCACACAGACCTAACTCACTCTGTGAATAGAAGAAAGAGGACCCACCAATTTGGGACTGTTGGAATAGAGATGTGAGGACTGACTGGAGGATGGGGCAGTTAGATACCAGCAAACCAGAAAGATCTTAACCCTTTTTTATTCTTTCCAGGTAGTTTGTGGTGTGGGCCGGGCAGATAAACCCTTGAAGCACCAGGCCACAGTGCCCCAGACTCTGGAGAGCAGCCTACGGCAGTGGGGGTTGAAGGACGAGGCCCAGATCTCAGCCATCCGTGCCCAGATCAAGCAGAAGGCTGAGGCGGCCATGAAAGCTTTCATGGATATGGAGGCTGGTCTGTCAGCTGAGCAAAGAGGTGGTCGCCGAGCCCAAACTGACATTATCGGTGAGCTTAGACTGTCGGTCATTTACAGAAGTGCTTTGTAAGGTGATGTGGGGCACTGCAGTTTTGTTGCACAAATGAACATGGGACTATCGGGGCAGCTCAACAGACTGTGGGACAGCAATGTGAAGTGGCTACAAGAGGATAGGCAATATGGTGCCCTCCAGATGTTTTGGACTACACCTCCCATAATCCCTGACAAGTGACCATAAGGACTGGGGTTTATGAGAGTTGTAGTCTAAAATGTGTGGAAGGCACCTGGTTGGTTACCCTTGACCTACACCAGCTTCAATAGCAGGCAAGAAAAAGTTTAAATCAGCATTGGAGAAATCCTCCTTACCATGTTCTTGGAACTGGCTCTCACCACATCTAGTTCACGTATTTATATCTTGTGTTAGCAGAGCCTTCCCCAATTTGATGCCCTTTAGATGTGTTGGATTGCAGGGCCCATCATTCCCAGCCACCGGGGCCACACGATGTTCTGCTTCCATCGGACTTTCATTCTATAAACTTGCCTTCCGCTCTGCCCTCTTTGAATCAATGGCAAGTTGGGACCTTCAACACTCCACTTTTTGGGGAGGCTGCCTTATGGTTCCAGCCTCTGCTGTGGTAATGCGCGCCCCCCCCCCCCCCCAGTTACCAGCCCGGAGCGGCTTCATGACTAACTGAGGCCTGCAGTTACTTCCAAGTCCTGGGCTGCACCATTACATACCAGTCTTAAGACATGACCTGCATTTGTGGACCATATAATGACTGGATTCTCTTCCCTCTGTTTTATTGTTTAGAGTCTTACTTATTTAAATTGTTTATTCATTTGGATGTTTGTTTTGCTTCCTTCCTCCTTTTTCCTTTCCCTGTTAAATAAACCCTAGTTCTTGTTTTATAAGTTGCTTGCTGGTTTCCCCATCACTACCCTTTTTCAAATAACAGGGGTCCTGGTGGGCTGGAGGCATGGCATGAGTTTAGGGTCAGCATTTTTCTCCCTCCCCTTCACACTGCTATATGAACCCAGGTCCCAGGATTTCCACCACCCCACAGGGTTGCTGGTAGAGAAAGTGAGGTTACACTTGGGATTCCTGGGGCAGGTGGGAAGAGGAACTGGGGAACGGGGTCTACAACTTGTGTTCACCAGAATTTCTGTGGATCTCCAGGAAGGCCTTAATCCAAGGAAAAATAGGACCGCTATCTTTTTATGCTATACGGTGGAGTTTCATTCAACATACATCACAACCGGACTTACAACAATATATGCCCGCTTCAGCTTTGAGCATTTGGACATTATAACAACAAATGAAGATCGCACAGCATGTTTACTAATTAATATATTTGTTTATTCCGTTATTTTTATTATTTATTTATTTATTTTGTTTGGCTTGTTTTATATTAATCATTTTTTTTCTTTTCTTTTTTTTATAACAGTTGTTTTGACATCATTGTTGTGGGATTGTTCTTTTTGTTACTACTACTACTATTAATAATAATAATTATTAATAATAATAATAATAGCAGCAGCAGCATCTCCAGGAAGGCCTTATTGATGTGGCAGTGTCCTTGGCTTCTGCTTTCTACAGGTGTGGATTTCCTCCTGAGCTCAGAGGAGCAGGTGCTGCAGCTGGTGGCCCTGGAGATGAACTCGCAGCTGTGCCTGGAGACCTGCTCCGTCTTCGAATCCATGGGCCGGGTGGTGGGGGCACCCGCGGGTGAGGCGGCATGGCCCCTGGTGGAGACGATGCTGCGTCGTGCGCAGTGCCACCTGATGGAGGGCAAGCACGTGCTGGTGATTGGGGCCGGCGGAGTCAGCAAAAAGTTCGTCTGGGAGGCAGCCAGGGACTACGGGCTAAAAGTAAGATGCGGAAACCGGACCCATGCAGCCCCCAACAGGCTGCAGGATGGACTAGCCAGAGCAGCAGCAGCCCCACAGAGCCCCCTGTCCCTATATGATACAAACTTTATAGGTGCCAACTAAGCAAACCGTAGAACCCTGCCACCGATCAAAAGGGCTCACCCATTTCACTGTGCACTCTCACCAGTGGAGCCTGCTTGCCAGCCTCATTTCTGGCTTGGGCTCCTCCCCAGCCCATGTATTACAGCTGTCCCTGAGGCTGGCTGTCTTATCAGGATTGCTTCAAGCCGGGCGTTGGAGGGCCCAGTCCGGAAGCAAGTTTCTGCTAGAAGCATCCCTGGGGATGGACATGGATTTTGAGCAGCTCTTGTGGATTTCAGGCGTGGCCAGAGCTGCCTCCTCCTACCTCCTGCCTTGCTTAAAAGCAGGACAGTGGATCCCCAGGATGCCTGCTTTATTTTCTCGAGAAACGGCCAATGTGAGATGAAATGCTGAAAGAGGGGCTCCTTCCTTATTTTGACAGGGCTTCTGGCTGCACAAGAGACAGGCACAGATGCTTTTCCCATAGCCGCGTCTCTAGCATTGTGTGCAGCTGTTTAAAGCAGAGGTGTCAAACCTCTTTCCACCCGAGGGCTGAATCCAACTTTGGAGAAGTTCTTGGGGGCTGGCATTCCACTGGTGGGTGGAGCCAGAGGCAAAAGTGGGCGGGGCCAAAATACCAGCATTGTTTATCTTAAAGCTCTTTACTGCCAGTTACTCAGCCTTAGGAGGGTCTTTTCAACCTTTGGGAATGGTGGGTGGGAGGGAGCGAGGGGGCGGGAACTGCGCAAAAGCCCAGAAACCAACTATACAAGTGGCAGTCTGGGGGAACGGGAGTGGTCATTTGGGGAACCCTGGAGGGTTGGATTTGGCCCACAGGACTGAGCTTCTGCACCCCTGGTTTAAGGGCACATGAGTCCTGCCAAGGAAAATGCGGGGAGCCTTAATGCCGAGGCAGCAGGGGAATATCCAAACCACTTGATCCACCAACCCCCGCTTGCCTTACCCCTTTCTCCCCTCTTCCCAGATGTCATATTTTTCCTGGCTTCTCCAAACTCAGGATCCAAACGCTGTTCCTCTCTCAGTGCTGAGGTATTATGATGCACTGATAGCTTCCTCCGTTAGAGGAGGAAGGAATGCAGTGCAGTTCCAAGAACTGAAGGGTCCTGCTGCTTCGATGCCAGCGTCTTCCTCTTGAGAAGAGAGGGTTAAGTTTGCCCTCTTGGAGTCTTACTTCCATTCTCCAGCTCAGACCCTGAGCTGAGCAAAAGTGGCTGCATGTGCCAGAGGCTACGTCAACAGCTGCAGTCTGCACAATGGGACAGTCTGTACGCTTCATCCAAGCTCCTCTTGGGAACAGCTTGGCTCTGGAGTTATTTTAAAGGGGCGGGGGGTTCTGCATTCCAGCCTCCACATCCCTGCAGTGGCTGGATATCCCTGCTAAAAAGCGTCAGCTTTGAAACAGTTAAGGCTGCTCCACCCATCCACTCCCTGCTTATGGCTCACAAAGCCCAGTGAGCTGAATGGAGGCACCTCCCTGATCTAAACTGGGTCCAGATAAGGAGATGGAGTACAAAA